>NC_088690.1:55657222-58157222 GCF_028017835.1 Emys orbicularis | reverse complement strand
CTCGGGGACATGGAGTACATGCAGTGCTGCAACCACGGAGATACAGCGCTGCAAATGCCTTGCCAGTGTGGACAGGGAGTGAGTTACAGCACTGGGCGCGGCTTTACAGCACTGTAACTCGCAAGTGTAGCCAAGGCCTAAATTCTGACCTGCCTTCATGATTATATGATTTTTAGAATCTCTTAGTACAGCTTTATTTTCAAGGTTTGTTTTCCTCTGCTAGTCCTTAGAAGACAGCAGAGAGACTGAGATGAGACAAAACTGTTCCTTTCTTATTGCTACATGTCAATACAAAATGTAAAGAGGTTTTATAAACGAGTCCTTAAAATGTCTCCTTTGAAGTTATGCACTGTCGTTTCCATAGCATGGAACGCTTTACCTCAGACTCTGAAATATGAGGCTGGCCACGGTGAATTGTTTTGAAGGATACCACTGAGCTGCCACCTGAAAGTGGGATTGAAAGTGAAACTGAATCTTTGGTTTCAAAATGAAACATTGTGCAAGTTTCATTTGGAAGCCTACTGCTACAGCATAACAAAATGAACCAGAGAAAAAGATCTGGGCAGGATGGGAAAAGTTGGGCAACATATTGAGGAGGGAAAATATGAACGGGGAGAGAAGTAGCAAAATACCCGTAGTGTAAAGAAGTCGTCTATGGAAGGCAGGGGGAAGACACAGTACTGCTTTTCCCTGCATGACTGGAAAATATTTTTAGACACCACAAGCTTTCTGGGTGGTATGAAGGTGGAGGGGGGATTCTAACAGGTATGACGGGGGGGAGAAGTGATTCTGTTAGAACCCATGAATTCTAACAGAAAATTTAATTTGGCCCTCTACGTAGGAGTCTGAGACTTCTGTTTTAAACACAAATTAGTGTTTTGCAGGCTCAGTATAAATGTGAGGGTTACCATATTTCCACAAGCAAAAAAGAGGACACGGGGGGGGGGGAGCCCCGCTCTAGCCCCGCCCCCATCCACTCCCTCCCACTTCCCACCCCCTGATTGCCCCCCTCAGAACCCCCAACCCCCCCCCCGCTCCTTGTCCCCTGACTGCCCCCTCCTGGGACCCCTGCCACTAACTGCCCCCTAGGACCCCACCCCCATCTAAGCCGCCCTGCTTCTTGTCCCCTGACTGCCCCCTCCTGAGAACCCCCTACAACCCTACCTGTCCCCTGACTGCCCTGACCCTTATCCACACCCCCACCCCATATTCACACTCCCGCCCCCAGACAAACCCCCGGGGACTCCCGTGCCCTATCCATGCCCTATCCAACTGCTCCCCGCCCCCTGACAGGACCCCCAGAACTCCTGACCCATCCAACCCCCTCTGCTACCTGCCTGCCTCGACCCCTCTCCACACCCCTGCCACCCTGACAGCCCCCCTCCAAACTCCCAACCCATCCAACCCCCCCTCCCTGTCCCCTGACCAGGGCCGGCTTTAAAGAGCCCAGGAATCAGGCTGCACTCCGGCCGGGGTTGCGGGGCTTGGGGCCGGGCCGGAGGTGCTTGGCCGGAACCAGGGCCGGCGCTGCTGGGACCCGAGCCGCCGGGGCCGGCGCTGCTGGGGCCCGAGCCGGGCTGGGCCCGGCCGGGGGTGCTCGGCCGGAACCGGGGCTGGGGCCACCGGGCGCTGCTCGGCCCGGCCCGGAGGGAGCCGCTCGGCCGGGCCGCGCCTCCCCGGAGCTCTCCTCCTCGCGCCCCCCCGCCCCAGCTTGCCTGCTGCTGCTGCCTCCTACTTGCCCCTGCGGGAAGCAGGGGAGAGGGAGGAGCAGGTGGGCGGAGCTTTCAGGGGAGGGGAGGAGGGGGAAGACAGCTGCGGGGCCGGACAGCGTGGTAAGGCTGCAGGGGATGGGGGGAGCCGGGAAGGGGCTTTGGGTGCCCAGCAGCGCTTGGCCGCCACTTTTCTGTCTATAAATAGCCGACCGGGGGGAAATCCCGGACATTTTTAGATTTTTAAAAATCCCCCCGGACGGCTATTTATAGACCGAAAAGCCGGACATGTCCGGGGAAATCCAGACATATGGTAGCCCTAATAAATGTAAATGCTCAATTGGGTAATTTATTTTTTAAAAATGGTAAAACCAGCAGCTCTTCTGGGCTGAGAACTTGTATACAATTCCAACACAATGCAAATTGAAGTTAGACCCCTCAAAAATGGAGGACTGTAATGGTAAAACATTGACAGGAATATAGTACTTGAAGTATGAACCACAGAGCATTTATCATACTGCTTCTTTGATTGCTGCGCCTTGGCTTTCAGATGCACTAAACTTGGGAATAACCCCTGTGTTTAATAAAACACTTTGGACAAGTTTGTATCAGAAGACTTGTGTCTTATGCACTGACTGGACAGCAAAAATAGTTTTAGGAAAATATATGTAGGAGTGGAAGTAAAGTAAAATAGAACAGGAATTGTTTACACTAAGCTTATTGGGCAATTGGCTCTTTTCTTCTTATCTGCTTGCAAAAAGTCCCATATTTTAGAGCCCCATTTCTTACTTCACTGTTTTTACCAAAGAAATCGGTAATACGTGTTTAAATTGAATTTGCTCCAAATAAAAATTATAAACCAGAATCTTACCAGTCTACCTCTAACTCACCCTTAAATTTATTTCCTTTATGGGCTGACACAAAGTACAGAAAGTTGGTTTAGGGACCAGGAATGAGAGTGCATGAGACCTACAGCAGTGTTTCGGCGGGAGAATGATTAACTAGATAGTGAAATTGAGGGGATATGTCTTTGTGCCCTCAGTAGCTGCACCTTGTGTGTCACTACTCATCTTGATTAATCTTCCTCCTTCCTCTCCCTGCAAGATTTTGGGCATTATTAAACTCCATTGCAGCAAAGATTTGGAATAAGAGAACAAAAAACGTTCCAGTCAAGTGAGGGTTATGTCCCCTCAAGGAGTCCTTTGATTTGATATTTCCTGACATTCTGCCAATTATTACAGGGGAAGATGGCTTGTTCTCTGGAGAAATACTTTCACATTTGCCACTGAGAGAGACCGAAATTAACACTGGCATGTAATTTCATGGCCCTCTTTCCTTATTCTCTTACTATAAAGTTTTTCTTCTTGTTTCACAGTCACAGACGAGGACACGGTGAAGAGGTATTTTGCCAAGTTTGAGGAGAAGTTCTTCCAAACCTGTGAGAAGGAACTTGCCAAAATCAACACTTTTTATTCAGGTAAGCTGCTTATCTACCTCTAATAGAATTAGTGGAAGGTATAGCACACAAAGACCTAAGACTTCCAAACCCACAGAATAACCATAACATTCCTGTAGGTCTACCATCAGATAATTATAGGGTGTGTCTATTTAAGAAAGCTGCTTTAACTTAAGGTGTGAATTTAAAATGATAACTAAATCTGTTCCAAAAAAGTTCTGTGTATGCTCCTGTTTGGTTTGAATGTCATATTTCAGTTTAGCTCTGTTAGAAACAGACTTAAGCCAAACCAGAATATGCCACACTTAAACAAAAATATGAGTGCGTCCAACAGCCGTTTGTGCCAGTTGAACTATATAGGTTTAAAAAACAGTTTAAGTTAAACCAGTGCAACTTTCTGATGCACACAACCCTATAGTCAATGGCAGGTAGCTGGCAAATACATTACGCAGCAATGTTACCTGTGCTTCTGTTTCTGTTCAAATTTATTAGAGTTGATGGGACTGAAAAATGAAGAAATCTAGCAAAGTCGTTATAATTGCCGTGTTTCTTCTGTGAAAGTTATACCCATTTTTGTTAGTACAGCATTTTGAAATGTCCACTGGAGTGAAGTTTCTCACAATGTATAAATAAGCTAGAAATAAAATTTAAAACTGATTGATCTGAGTCTGTCATTTGTGTAATAATACTTCTAGAAAAGGCTTTGCAACAGTGGTATTATAGTAATATGCTGTCAGATTTTGGGCCAGTTTCCATCCTGTTTTGGAAATGGGTTTCATATGGGGGGGAAATTTATATATGAATATGATTTATTCACATTTGCCATAGTTTTTCTTAGCATTTTGTCAGTTACTAAAACTTTGTATAACAAAGTTTATGGTGCCTCCTGATAGCCTGTCAGTTGCTCTGATTTAATCGAGAAGTGAATACATAATGTTGAATTTATGGCTCTAAAAATTGTGATAAGCACTTGGGATGACTTCATTGAGGGAAACACCAGAGGCTGGTCTATGAGGGAAATAACAGTTAATAAAACTCAAATGTCAGTAATTGTTCACTGCTGCTGCCCTCTGCCCAGATTCCATGTAGGGAAGTAGTCTCTTCTTTTCTGTTGGCCCTCCCTGCTCTATTGGCTCCATGGAGGAAATTCCCTGTCCCATACATAGCTGCTGCTTCTCTCAAGCCTCTCTATGAAGACTCCTTTCATCCTGCTACTGCCACCCTTCACCCCCTTCAGACCAGCTCCCTAGCTGGACACTTAAATTGGGAAAGCAGATAACAAAGTGTGTCCCCAGAAAGTGACTGCCACCTTCACTCTCAATGAATCTTAAACATAGCCCTGTGCTTCCAAAAGAAACTGCTCACTCACACCCTTCTTAGCCCACTAGGATTCTTGTGCCTGGACTTACAAAAACTACCTTCATTGCATGGTCAAATTGCACTGCCTTGACCTGGTGGAAAAGTCCTGGCTGGGAAGGAGTCAGGGTGTGGGTGCCCTCTTAAAGGAGCATACCCCCATTGATGTAAAAGTACCCGCTGGTGGGGTCATTCTGGTTAGAACCCTATTCCACAGGATCATCTATTCATACTAAAACAGCAGCTGTTGCTTTGTTTCCTGCAATGCCTAGGGAAAGACATGCAGTTGAGTTCTCTACCCCTCAACTCCAGAATAGTGTGCATGAATGTTATATTTTCATGCTAGTGCATGAAAGAAAAGTGAAACTCATGTATCCAGGCACTGTTAAATGCAAAAAAGTAACACTGAAAAAACCTGAAATATTTTTCTTAATTTGTTTTATTTAGTCATCTAAAATGTTTAAAAGTAACAGCAGTAACCAAAACTCCTTCAGACACCATTTTAGACTTGTCACTTTAATTAGGGAATGTTTTATTATTAACTCTTTAATATCAAGTCCCAAAACTTAGCCTATCTCTTACTTTGTTTTAAAACCATGTCATTTCTCTATACCCCTCCCCCAACAAGTATTTCATATACCGTTAAAATATAACAGCAGCTTAGAGCCTGACTCACTCTAAAACTACCACCTATGTGCACAAAATAGAAGAAATAATTAATTGCAGGGTGAAATGTTTTAATATTTAAGGTATGTTGATGCTGATGTGCTGTTAAAGTATTGGAACAGTAAACTTTTTTCTGATTACTGTAAATCTGATTACATTATACTCTTGATGTAAAAAAAAATCCTTTTTGTACTATATTCTTAATGCTTAAAGCTGAAAACTATTATTCAATTTCACTTGAAATTTGAAAGGTTATAACAAATGGGGACGATAGTTAAAATCTTGTCCTCCTTCGCAGAATCAGATTAAACACTTAACTATAAAATGATCAAGAAATCAATTTTCTGTTCATATTCAACATCCTGGAATCAGCTCTGGATCTGACACTGCATTTCCATAATGAAGATCTGCAAACATCATTTTCCAGCAACTTTTTATTTTCAATGGAATTGCTAGTTAATACATGGTGAGTTTTTCACCTGTTTAAATTTTCAAAAAGATGTGTAGATCAGAATGATTATAATTTTCATTAGAGAAGGTGACAATCAGTCTTGTAACAATAGACTTCCTTGTGCCTTAATTATGGAGTGACAATGTGACTTCCCATAATATAAAATCATTTCAAGAGTGCTCCTGTATTTCACCCCAGCAATGGATAACTGCCTGAGGAGCATCACTTGAATTGTTCATGCCAGACCTATGATCCTGTCATACTTCAGGCATGTGTTGATTTGGAGTGTGATCTGATACTTGCCAGTTATTCTAGTCATGTGCATGGTTGAGAGGCATTCTTAGTCTTAGGTGTAGACCACATCTTAACAGAAACTGTCTTATGTACATCTCCCATCCAGATTATCTGTTATCAGGGATCTGTTTTGGGACCGGCTCTGTTCAATATCTTCATTAACGACTTAGATATTGGCATAGAAAGTACGCTTATTAAGTTTGCAGATGATACCAAACTGGGAGGGATTGCAACTGCTTTGGAGGACAGGGTCATAATTCAAAATGATCTGGACAAATTGGAGAAATGGTCTGAGGTAAACAGGATGAAGTTTAATAAAGACAAATGCAAAGTGCTCCACTTAGGGAGGAAAAATCAGTTTCACACATACAGAATGGGAAGAGACTGTCTAGGAAGGAGTACGGCAGAAAGGGATCTAGGGGTTATAGTGGACCACAAGCTAAATATGAGTCAGCAGTGTGATGCTGTTGCAAAAAAAGTGAATGTGATTCTGGGATGTATTAACAGGTGTGTTGTGAACAAGACACGAGAAGTCATTCTTCCGCTCTACTCTGCGCTGGTTAGGCCTCAACTGGAGTATTGTGTCCAGTTCTGGGCACCGCATTTCAAGAAAGATGTGGAGAAATTGGAGAGGGTCCAGAGAAGAGCAACAAGAATGATTAAAGGTCTTGAGAACAATGAAGGAAGGCTGAAAGAATTGGGTTTGTTTAGTTTGGAAAAGAGAAGACTGAGAGGGGACATGATAGCAGTTTTCAGGTATCTAAAAGAGTGTCATAAGGAGGAGGGAGAAAACTTGTTCACCTTAGCCTCTAAGGATAGAACAAGAAGCAATGGGCTTAAACTGCAGCAAGGGAGGTTTAGGTTGGACATTAGGAAAAATTTCCTAACTGTCAGGGTGGTTAAACACTGGAATAAATTGCCTAGGGAGGTTGTGGAATCTCCATCTCTGGAGATATTTAAGAGTAGGTTAGATAAATGTCTATCAGGGATGGTCTAGACAGTATTTGGACCTGCCATGAGGGCAGGGGACTGGACTCGATGACCTCTTGAGGTCCCTTCCAGTCCTAGAATCTATGAAAAAAATATCTCCCAGGCCACTTTCCTTCCTGTTGAAAATTGCATAACATCCTTGTAGATAACTACAGGAATTACAAAAACAACAGGGAGTCTAGTGGCACCTTAAAAACTAACAGATTTATTTGGGCATACGCTTTCGTGGGTAAAAAACCCACTTCTTCAGATGCATACTTTGACGACTGTCTTCTCAAGGCACCATCTGGAACCAATGCCCTTAACGCCATACAAATGACAGTGGACCTTTTCTTGAGACTCGGCCTTCACCTAAACCTGGAAAAATCTACGCTAACACTGGGGCAACATCTAGAGTTCATCGGGGCACAGTTGGATGCCATACGAGCAATGTTCCCTCTAATTTTTTTCAGCCACATGTGGAATGAATTTTGTTATGTGCACCAATATTGAGGTACTGTGTAGATGTGAGCCACCAGTAGAAACAAAAAACCTAGATATAATACATATTTTTTTAAAAGTTACCAAATGTATGGAAGAAGACGACATAAGAGACAACCAAAAATGACGAATTCCAATACAAGTCCATGAGTTAATGGATAATGTGTTAGGTATGGTGACAGAATTTTGAAGTTAATCCTAGCTGACTCCTTTTTTTTTTTTAATGTTTGAGGTTTTTTGTTTTTAAATATGTCTAATCATTTGTTTCTTGGACCTGCACTTAAAAATCTTAACTGTTAGCAAATGAAGTTTCTTCAAGGGCTTGCTCATGTCCATTCCACGTTAGGTGTGAATGCACTGCGTGCACCATTGTCAGAGGTTTTTCTCTCACTGGTGTCCACTGGGCCAGCTCTAGTGCCCTTTGGTGCTGCATGCTTATGCGCTGATATAAGGGGCACTGCCAGACCCGCACCCTCTGAGTTCCTTTTTGCCGTCCATGACGGTTGTTGGAATAACTCTTTTTGCTTTGGCAAGGCATTTTTCAGTGGTTTTCTTCTCTGTATCTTAGTGTATTATTCTTAGTATAATTGTAGTGTAAATATTGTGAATAGTACTAGTGTAGATAGTTGGATCCCTTCCTTTATCATAGAGGGGTTCCCTTCTCCCCTGGTGCCGGGCATGCCCCAGGCTTCAAACCTTGTGCCTTCTGTGGCAAGCCTATGCGTGTGAGTGAACCTCACTCCAGTTGTCTGAAGTGTCTGGGAGAGGCTTACGTAAGACTTATGTCAGATTTGTTGGGACTTTAAGCCTCGTATGAAGAAAGACAAAGATGTTAGGCTGAGGGCTATCCTCATGGAAACTGCTTTTAGACAGGTGTCAGAGCCAAGCTGCTCAGATTCTGCACTGAGCACTTCGGCCTCGGTGCAAAGTGCCCCGTTGGCACTGTGCATTTCCTGGCACCGTTCTCCATCTCTGGTGCCGAGGAAAAAACATAAAAAGCAGTGCTCCGAGAGAGAGTGCTCTCCAGTGCTGAAGAAAGGAAAACAAGCGGAAGGCAGTAGAGTGCGACCTGCGTTGGGCCACTCCTCAACCCCTAGTCCCATGGCGGCACCGTCAACTCTGCCCAGAGGGACGTTGAGTCCGGTGCGGGACCCCCTGCCTGCATCAGAAAGTCATTGCAGCACCAGCGGAATCACGGTGCCTTCTACCCCAGAGGGCTTTGCAGCAACCAGGGACTTAATACTGGTCCCAGTACCACCGACTCTGATGGGACAACCACCAGCTTCGAAGAGCACGAGCAGGAGAGAGCAAGGTGCTCAGAGTTCCTTCCCAGCACTGGGAACTTCAGTACCTTGCAGGCATAAGCCGACCTTACTTTTATGAGATCATCCCTGTTCCGGCATCAAATCCAAGACCCTTGCCACCAAACAGCAGAAGTGAGGGGTACCGCTCCTATATGGTCACCTCGGGAGGACTCTGTCAGATTCTGAAGTGAAGACCTACACCCATCCCAAGGGCTGCCACCAATACCCATATTACATGCTGTCGGACCCCAGAGTGGGTCCACCTGCTGGTAACTGGCCAGATGGACAGTGGCCTATGCAATGGCCATTCTGGAACTCATGGGGGTTTCCCCTGGTACAGGGTCTGTCATCCCACCAGGCATACTCGGTTGTTTCCAAGAGGTGGGCTCCCACACCACTTGGCACTGGACTCTGGTACTGATACACAGGATGTGAGCCCCATGGAGGTAACTGAGCCTGAAGAAGAGGAAGAAGCCCCTCCTCTGGTACAGGCTTCTTCCTCCTCCTCCCTGTTGTTTTTGGACTGACTTTCCTACTTCAGCCTGGTGTGGTCCCTCATTACACTGGACAGCTGGTTGTTAAATATAATGGTGAATGGTTATACCCTTCTGTTTTCATCCATCCCTGCCTCCCATCTTCCATCCCCGTCCCTCTTCAGGGACCCTTCTCACGAGCAACTCCTAGCCCAGGAGATGCAAACCCTCAAATGGGTTGGGGCTGTGGAAGAGGTGCTTCAAAACTTGAGAGGGAAGGAGTTTTACTCCCTATATTTTCTAATCCCAAAGGCCAAAGGGGGTCTTCGCCTCATCCTGGACCTGCTTCGCCTCAACAGATAGCTCAATAAACTGAGGTTCCACGTGGTCTCCCTGGCCTCCATTATCCCCTCCCTAGATCCAGGTGACTAGTACACTGCACTCAACTTGAAGGATGCTTACTTTCATATCTCCATCTTCCATGGCCACAGAAGATTCCTCAGGTTTATAGTAAACCAGACTCATTATCAATTCACCTTTCTCCCATTTGGCCTGTCCGCAGCCCCCTGGGTTTTTACAAAATGTATGGCCGTGGTAGTGGCGTGCCTCAGAAGACAAGGCATTCAAGTCTACCCATACCTCAATGACTGACTGATTGAGGGTCACTCAGAGGCTCTAGTAAAGAACAACATCACCCTGGTCCAAACCACCTTCCAAGCACCGGGCCTGTTGATAAACGCACAAATGTTTACTCTCATTCCAGTACGGAGAATACAGTTTATCAAGACAGTGCTAGACTCAACGTAGGCCAGAGTGTTTCTTCCAGAGGCTCGATTCCAGACAATGTCGGACCTGATATCCAGGGTCATGGCTCAACCAATCACAAAAACCTGGATTTGCCGCAAGCTCCTGGGACACTTGGCCACGTGCACTTACATAGTACGGCATGCAGGGCTGTGCCTCAGACTTGTGCAGACGTGGTTAGCTCACCAAACAGGCACCACTTGGACTTGGTGCTTTGTGTTCCAGCCCCGGTCCTTGCCTCCCTCGACTGGTGGAAGGACCTCCGGTCAGCAATGGGGGTGTCCCCTTTGTTGCCCACCCACCCCCGCCCAGCTGTCAGTGTCCCTAGTGTCGGACGCTTCAGACATAGGTTGGGGAGGCCATCTTGATCTCTTCAGGACACGGGGCCTGTGGTCCCAGGAAGAGCTCCTCCTGTACATAAATGACAGGGAGCTCAGAGCGGTGCACTTAGTTTGCCTAAAGCAACAGAGAGTCCTGTGGCACCTTTAAGACTAACAGATGTATTGGAGCATAAGCTTTCGTGGGTGAATGCCCACTTCGTCGGATGCATCCACCCACGAAAAGCTTATGCTCCAGTGGCATTCACCCACGAAAGCCTATGCTCAAATACATCTGTTAGTCTTAAAGGTGCCACAGGACTCTCTGTTGCTTTTTACAGATCCAGATTAACACAGCTACCCCTCTGATACTTAGTTTGCCAAGTGTTTCTCCCCCAGATCACAGGCAAAGTAGTACAAGTACCGATGGACAACACCGCGGCCATATTCTACATCAGCAAGCAGGGAGGAGCATGCTCCTCTGCCCTGTGTCAGGAGGCCATCCGTCTGGGAATTCTGTGTGCAGCACTCCATCCACCTTGAGGCTTCCCATCTTCCGGGAACCTGGAACGCCTTAGCCAATCACTCAGCAGATGTTTCTCCTCTTATTATGAGTGGTCCCTTCACCCAGAGATCACCAGGTTCATCTCCCAGGTAGACCTGTACGCAACCAAGCAGAACAGGAAATGCCATCAGTTTTGCTTGCTGCACCGGCACAGCCTGGATTCACTTTCAGCTGCCTTGCTGCTTCAGTGGACAGAGCTCCTATTCTACGCATTTCCTGCAGTTCTCGTTCACAAGATCCTTCTGAAAATCAAGTGGGACCAGGCGAGAATTATTCTTATGGCCCCAGCATGGCTGCCCTGGCACAGGTTTGGCACACTGTAGACTTATCAGTAGTACCTCTGCTACTGCTCCCACTCTGCCTGGACCTGATATCACAGGACCAGGGCTGTTTACGCCACCTGAACTTTGGGACCCTTCACCTGACTGCATGGAAGCTGTCTTCAGAGAATGCTTCTTGATCACTCTCTAGAGGAGGATTTGTTGGCTTGCTCTTTACTGCAGACCTCTTACCCATGGCCTGGTTGCTGGCCCCTCTCCCCCAACCTTCTGTTTGTATAGAGTATCTAGTTGCATAAGCAGTGATACACATACAGATGGATAGCAGTCAACCTGTCTTTTTGAGAGCTCTTGTGCCAAGTCAGGAAGTAATGGGTGAGTCTAAGAATGTGATTGATGGAAACAGAATTTGGCAGTTGCCCCAGAAGGTATCACTTTTCTCTTCAACCTTTGCCACTGAGATTTCACTTTGGTTCTGCAGTCAGTGGACACCAGGGCATGTAGTGTGCAGTAAACTCCTGGAGGCTGTTTTCAGTTTCTAAATATGTGCTTTTTCTGACCTCCTGTGTAGCAAATTGTTTAGAAGTCACTAAAAGCAACAAAGTTGAAGTCATACTGTGTGTTGCAAAAAAGAATGCAGTTCCACCAAGGACTTTGGCAAGGCTTACTGCAGGTTAAAAAATTGATTTATTTTGTGCTTTGCATGTGCCTTTTGTGGTTTGCATTCTGTAGATGATTTAAAGAGCAATAGCAACATAATATATTTTGCCTTATTTTCATTCTGTACGTCAAAGTAATAAAATGGTATTTTAATAAGGTGTAAGATTCATTGCTGGGTTATTTAAATCCCTACAGCCTTTCATGGGCTCCCAGAATAAAAATGCAAAGAGGCTAGATATCATCTTCAACAAAGCAGAATTTTCCAAGCACTATTAAGTGATTTGCAAAGGATTTTTGAGAAATTGGGCTTGTGCTCTTTTTTGTTTCTTTATTACATATATAAAGAAGGGAGGCTTGTAATCTCAGCTCTTCAGGGGGGTTTCCTACTTCTTTTACCTTAAATAGTGTACAATTTGGGAGGACCACTGGGTGATCTGAGGTGTGTCTTAAATTAAGATGTTAGAGCTCATATTAAAAGGGTTTTTTATATTTAATAAAGGCATTTTTATTCAAAATGGCATTTAGTCATTTAAGTGAAATAGGTGTTAACAAAAATAAACAGCTTTAATAAGAGTCTGACTAAAAATTCCTTCCTCCTAATAGTTCAGCTTTCGCTTTCTTGGCTCTTGTAATGTACCTCAGCTGTCATTGGACTTGTCTTCACTAGTTTTATTTTAACCTGGAGCAAGCATTTTAAGATGTGACATTTTAGATGACATTTAGCCTTTTACAAACGTAAAACTACTTTGAGTTAATTGGCAAACAATTAGCTCATGGTAAGAGCTCTAGTGTGGACATCCAAGAGCTCTGGGAACAGCAGTTTTTTCAGAAAGATAATGCTCAAGTTTCTTTACCGTGACTTTAGCCTTTGCAAAGTCCTAATCACTGAAACTGTTCCAAGAGACAGTTGGGTAGATCCAGGATGTCCCCCTTGTATTCTGAGTAGAGATTTTTTTCATTATATTTCACTAATAAGATTACTCAAATATGGACAGGGTTGGCGGTTTCTGTGATATGAGTATTTGTAGAGTAACAATCACCGTATTTAGGTGTGAAATACCTAGAATTCAAGGTTGTTATCCAAATTAGGAGTACTTTCTTTGCTCCTCCCTTGGTAAGGTGATATTCCATACCTCATCTTTAGAAAGGTTTATGTAGGGAGGGAAGAAAACTTGCCAGTAGACTGGTCACTGTTTCTGTTGAAGGGAAAGCCTTTCCAAAGAGGTGTCTTGTATTGCATCCTCAAATTGAAAAGACATTTAATTCATCCTGGTCTGCTGCTGTATGAAACAGTGCAAGAAGATGGGAATTTGGACTTCCAATGAAAATTCCTTGCTCCCAAGGGATTCTTCCTAGGTACTTGCAGCTACTGTGCCCTTTCTTGTAGTATTTATGTAGACAGAGATAGTTCTAAAGGTATTTTGGACCAGGACTTGATATTAAATCCAGAATTGAATTTGAGGAATAAGTGCTGTGTGCAAAAAAGCAGTGTGAAATGCTCTTTTTAAAGCGAGAACTTACTGCATGTTCGATGAGCTGTAATCTCCATTTACTTTCCATGGTCAGTCCTTGGGTTGAGGACATTACTGTAGTCCAACCAACCAAGGCATGAATCACTGCATCTAAGGAGAGGGAGCAGTCTTCCTTCCAGATGGAGACTGATGTTTCTGACTAGTGTTGCAGTTGAGTATCTAGGCTGTTTACTAATTTTGGTACATTTCAAAGCAGTTTCCCCTTCCTACTAACTTTGTGTCCATCTCATTGGTCTAAGTTGGAGCAAGGGATTGTTGGACCACATGTTTGCTTTGTCTGGATATTGGGGCAGCAGAGTCTCTGCACTCAATAGCAAAAGGCTGCTTATAGCTGTGACATCAGTACTTTAATAGTTGAGCCTATGGCATCTCATGATATCAGCCAATGATTTAACAGGAATGTAAAAGGAGAAAGGGAAGCATGAAGTCTTACGCATGTGTGAAGGTTTTTGGTGAAATTTATAGATGTTATAGTTCAGATAATGCTCAAAATACCAGTTGATAGACCCTATACAATCTTCCTAGACACCCATCAATTTGCTAATTATCAGCTTGTGTCAATCGTCTCCTGCCACGTCATGCAGATGGGTTAACAGTTCCTGATGGCTATCAGGCTGTGTTGAAAATAGCTGATACACTAGAATAAACATGGTGGTTGGTCTACTGTTTGTGGCCATAAGGAGAAATCCCACTAGTATGATAACTGATTTCTCCATGTAAGAGTCTAGAGTATTGCCTAAAATTAGATTCTGCAAGAGTACCTTCGTCACCATCTTAGTAACTTTGCCTAGGAAGGAAACAATTGAGACAAGCTGATAATTAGCAAATTGATGGGCGTCTAGGAAGATTGTATAAGGTCTGTCGACTGGTATTTTGAGCATTATCTGAACTATAACATACTTATAGATTTCACTTGCTGAGGGCTGCATTCCCTCCCTGAGTAGTGGGTAAAGATGTTTCACATTTACCTTCCATAACAAAGGAGTAGTCAATAACACATGTGGCACAGACATCCTTTGTACCTTCAGAATGAACTCTAATAGGAGACTGATGTAGAAGCTTCAGCCTCGTCTGGTATTGTTTCCTCTAATTTAACATGGTTGTCACAGGTTTTAGTGATCTTTTCAGAAAAGTGTAATGATTTTTCATGGCACATAGTTCTGGGCTTTTCAATACTAGAAAGGTGTTTACAAAGGGGAGGCATTTCAAAGGAACTATAAAAGTGAGTGAGAGGGCTAGTGGGATTGAGTGAAGCAAGATTTAGAATAGCTACAATAACTGAAACTGACTAAAGGCAGAAATAACACTCCAGAGATTTGAAGATTAATGCAGAGAGAAACTTTGCATGGTACAGGAGGGTATAACATTAATATTAAAGAGAAAATTTAGGTTGAATATTAGAAAAAACGGACCGAGAGCTAATGGATTGTGGAATAGCCTCATAGCAGATGCCTAATTGTACAATCACTAAAGGGGGCACAATTAACATGAAAATATTTCCATCTCAAATTTATGTACTTGCTGTTAGAAGTGACCTCTTGTATTACTACAGTTGTAAGAGACTATAGGTGAAAATCCTGTTGTAGTTTACTTTGTGCATTTGTCTGCACTTTGTTTGTCATCGATTTCAGTGTTTTGTTGAGGGTACATACCAATCCCCTGGCTCCTCAGTGTTTACCAGCAACAGGTGCAGTAAAGTTGAAACTGAGTGTGTAAAGAAGTAAGTCATTGGTGAGTGGTTGCACAGAAATGGGGGGAAGGGGAGGCAACTTTATTTAGTGGTGGTGCATTGAGGCCTGCCAAAAGACTCTTCTAAAAATAGGCCTAGGAGCAGTGAGTAATGTGCTACAGAGTGTGACCCTGAATTGCAGGGAAGGGAGAACTATATGACCACATTACTGGGTCCAGTTTCTGATTCGTCCGGTTGTAGACTGTTTGTATTTTTAAACTGTTGCACGTGTTGGTATCATAGCCTCTCATCACAGTAAAAGCCACATTTGTCTGTTGCATGTAACTTGATGAAAGTAACATTTATCTTCTGAGCGCTTTCATACATCAGATCAATTTAACCCCATTTTTTTTTCTTTGATTTCTTTATGACCATGTGAAACATTACGTTTTCCTGTCCAGCAACGGGTGCAAAGAAACCAAAAGTGCCTTACCGACTGATGTCAGGTTTTATAATATTAGCTAACAAGCTTTTGTTCTTGTTATGAGTGTTGCTTAATGCCTTCTTAGGATGTGAGAACAAATAAGCAAAAGCATCTTACTCTGCCACCCTAAGGATGTTTGATGTCACTCTCTTGACAAGAGAAAACCATTGGTATCTTATAAATCAGTTTGGTATTTTATGCGGTATCTTGCTTTTGTATGTTGGGCGCGGTGGCACGCTTCTGCCCAGCTCCTTGGGAGGCTGAGACTGGCAGATTGCTCAGGGGTTCTGGGCTGCAGTACACGGTCAGTTGGGGGTCTGGTGCCACTGACAGCCTAGCCAGTGAGTGGCTGAAGGACTGGCTAGAACAACACAAATGACATGTTGTGACCGGCACACTCTCTGTGTGGGCTGATGAACTGATCGATCAAGGTGATCTTTCTTTGCAGGAAGGATAGGAAGGCAGATTGCTGCCTGCCTCCAGCTACAATGCTGGAATAACACCATGCAGGGCCGACTCCAGGCACCAGCGCAACAAGCAGGTGCTTGGGGCGGCCCATGGAAAGGGGCGGCACGTCTGGGTCTTTGGCGGCAATTCGGTGGCGGGTCCCTCAGTCCCTCTCGGAGGGAAGGACTGGCCGCCGAATTGCCGCCAAAGAATGAAGCAGCGTGGTAGAGCAGCTGCCGATCGCGGCTTTTTTGGTTTTTTTCCCTCTTCGCTGCTTGGGGCTGCAAAAAAGCTGGAGCCGGCCCTGACACCATGTCAGGAGTTTTGACTGATAGGGGCTATAAATGCACACATTTATGGGTAGAGGTCAGGATAGGCTATGCCAGCTGGGATTCCTTTTGTCAGTGGCAAATATTTGTGTTCCTGGAGGGAGCATTGTCTAGAAGTTAAAGCACAGGACCGGAAGTCAGGAGACCTGGGTACCCTTCCTAGTTCTGTTATTGCTGTGATGAATAATCAAGGGAAAGTCATTTAACTTCTCTGTTGGCCCACCTGTAAAAAGTGGATAATATTTACCAGTTTCTTGGGATTTTTGAGTTATAATTGGTTATAAAATACTTGTAAAATCATTGAAAAGAAATGCAACCTTATTTATTTCTATATTTATTGAATTTTAGGGATTAGTGGTGTAAGGGCTACTTCTACACAGCAAGTTACTGTACAACAAGCCAGTGTGTGACTGTACAGAGTGACAAGCCTAGTGCACTGTAGATTCACTCCCTGGCTTGCCATGCAGTAACTTCTCATGTACACAAGCCCTAAGTCACACAGTTAATGCTTCCACTCAGCAGCCTGTCCCTACAAAAGCACTTGGCGATATACACAATGCTAGTAAGGTATTTCAGCCTTCATAGACAAGTTGCTACCCACTCCATTTGTGGTATTTGACAGTTCCTTTTCCTTGCTAACAGAAAAGCTTGCAGAAGCTCAGCGCAGGTCCGCTACCCTTCAGAATGAACTACAGTCATCTTTGGATGCACAGAAAGAAACTAATGGTCTTACCACAGTGCGGCAGCGCAGAAAGGCAGTCTTCCACCTGTCCCACGAGGAGCGTGTTCAGCATAGAAACATCAGAGACCTAAAACTGGCCTTCAGCGAGTTCTACCTCAGCCTCATCTTACTGCAGAACTATCAGGTACGAAGAAAAGAAGGGCACAGTTTTCCCATGGGCCCTAAGTGTTCATATCATTCTTGTTGATTGGATTGCTTCATCTCGTTGCAATCAGAGGACAGAATGTTGAGACTGAGAATGGGAGAGTAAATAGATCACTACTATAACTTTGAGGCCATATACTTGTTCATGTTCTGTTCTATGTAAAGCCAGATTTGAGAATCTGGAAAGAAACTGTTATACCTTAAAATTGGAAAGAAGCATGAGGCTGCTTATACATTGTTTCTTCTTTGTGTTATCATAGTAGTGTCATTCACCTCACTGTAGCTGACGCATCAACATTTTCTCTTTTAAAACTCACATTTTCAAGAGTTTCTAACTTTTCTGTTAAATTCTATGGGATGCAACTTGGCATAAAAATTGTTAGCCTGGAGGCAAGTATAAAAGAATTAAATCTTAGACATATTTAGATTTCTAGTACTGAAAAATGGGATTGTAATGGTTACAGAGACTGGTTTGTGTTCCAATAATTTAATTTAATTTAATTGGTGGGTTTTTTTACTTTACCACTTTACTGCTTAAAGTGTCATATTGTATGTAATATGTGTGACACTGAAAATTTCATAACCACTTTTTTTTTAGCCTGTGAACTTAACTAGAATGTTCAAACTTGGGTTCCTAAAGGAAAGCACCTACATCCTTGTATAGTCACCTAAATAAGGCAGACTTTATGCTAGGGAATTTTACCAAACAGAATCCCACCATTGGGAATTACTTTGTGAAGTTCCATAGTATAGACGAGGCTTTAGTAGTTTGATTTTTTTCTGAGGATTTGCAGCTCCCCTAGACTTCAGTGGGTTTGCTGGTACTCAGCATTTCCCAAAATTAGACAATGTATTTAGATCCCTAAACATGGATTGAATTGCTTTACTTTAGGTTCCCAGGTTGGAAAATCTTGGTCCAACTAGTGTTAAAGCAAGCTGCAGATTGGCCTATAAGCTGATACAGGCTTCTAGTACTACTGGAAGCACTCAGTTACTTACAGCTGTTGTGGTCAAAGACCCCCACGCAGTTATTTTAGTTCAAAGACTCAAGCCTGAGGCCAGTTTATTGACATACATACCAGTGCACTGGGGTGCAGTCCGAAGACTGACACCCCGAGCAGCAGCTCGCAGGCTGCTTTATTTCTTCAAACAGCAAGCAAAGTACAAACAATAGTCATGAGTTAAGAAATTAGGGTTGTGGTTAGTCCCTCCCCCAAACCGCAAGTTAAGAAAGTAGGGTCGGGGTCAGTTACCCCCCCCGGTACCTTCCTTATTAATTTTTCCGAGAAGTGGTTTTCCCCAGGGGTGGTACTTGGCACCAGTTTGGGTACATTTCTCAAGACACGTTATTTTCCGGGGTCTTTTGGTTAAAGATTGGGGGGGGGGGGTTCCATGGGACGCCTAAAGAGGATCTATGATTGGCTATTTTTGCAGATAGCTGGAATCACGGAGTGGGTCACAGATCACGCAAAGGAGAAGCTGCATGAGTCAGTTTGCATTTAGCTAAAGTTACCTATTGCTTCACACAAGCGGTTATTATGTTTCATTAGCCATGAACATATTTCATTAGTGCTGCTGCTGGGGCTTTTTTATTCTTTACCTCCTTGCCCCACCCTCCTCTGGTCATGATCCTTGACCGAGTTTGGCAGAAAACTGTGTAGTTTTAGTCTAGTTCAGGCTTTAGGCCTGCCCTACTCTGTGTAAAGGCCATCAGCATAACAGATCTCTGTTGGAGGCTTTATTTCGGGGCCCACAGATTCAAAGCTCTGGCTATCAAAAAGAAGCCCCCCCTGCTCTATTTCCCCACACAGCAATAGCAGCTAGTTCACAACCCTGAAGTAGATAGAGTAACCTCAGATCTTTGTTCACTTCCTGGTGAAGCCATGTTGGCCACTTTTTCCTTTTATTTCTTTTTAAAGAAGAATACTAGGCTCTTGGACTTTATTATCAGGAATCACTTCTGTGGCCTGGTAAGATGAGGACAGTGCAAATGATTCCTTGGAAAGGCTTTAGGTACCAGTCAGGAAGGAAGGAAGGAGTCACTGATAGTAGAGAGCAACTAGTAAGTGTGTCAAAGAAGATAATTTTACATTCACTAAACATTGGTATAGTCTCTGAGCCTGTTTGGATTTGGAAGTCTCCACTTATGCAGACCCATCTGCATCCAAAACTGGCAGGGCATCTTTGAGGGTTTTATACCAGGTTGGAAAGTGAGGGGAAAAAAGATGAAATTGTTTTAAACCAAAGGACAAAGAGTACGTGTATGAAAAAGCATCTGAACACAAACACAGGCAGTGTGGTAAGCACTAGGTGAGTTAATAAGTTATGGCAGTTATCTGCTTAGGCATAAATGAAACCATGTGGGAAGAATCTCATAATTGGAATGTTAACGTAGACTGTATTAATCTGCATAGAAGAAATAGAACGTGAGGTGAAGGAGGGTGGCATTTTGTCAAATATATTTACAATTCTCTCTCTGTTTGTGTAGTGGTGAAGCTTTTTGAGTTGGGTTACAAAGAAGGAAAAAATAAGATGAAACAGTAGGTATCTTTTACAGACTGCAGTAGAACAACAACAACAAAATTCATGCACCAATTCTAACGCTACTTAAAACTGCAGGATGCATACCCATGGAGTAATTTTAACTGCCCAGTTATGTGTGGGCATCAGCCAAACATTTATCATCAAAGGTTCCTCAATTAAAAAACAAGGTCATGACCCAAATAGTAAAACTACCACTTAGATCTCACTAATAGAGGAATAGATATGAGAATGTGAACATAAAAGGGGAAAGCTTGAAATTAATAGCCACAAACTGTTTGAATTCATCATAGAAAGCAATGGCTTTACACAGTGCAGCAGCACAAAGATAATGGGTTGCTGAAAAGAGCAAATTGAGAAAATAACCTAGTGAGCAAGATATAGGAGGGCATATTAAAATCCACTGTTATGGTGGAAGAATGGCAAGGCTAAAAACATCAATATATCCTAGTGAAACCTACATGTATTTGACCTGCATGTGATCCTGAATTTTCTAATTAACAGATATTTACATACAAGCAAGCACTTTCTCTCTGAGCCCGTTCCCTCATCCTACGTTGATTTTGCATAATATTGCATAATGTAAGTCGGCATTGTGGTTTTGTGGTATTAGTCATTTATATGTTGGCAAACTGATATAAAATTTAGGCTTATGGACTTCACTTTAGTATCTAGTAGTAATAGAAGCTGAGTTTGGAGGAGAGAGCTTCTATTCAAAAACAAGATTATCTTCAGTAGTAAGCAAAATACAGAATTTCAGGCTAAGTAAATTATTTCTCTGAGTTTTTGCTTTTGTATTTGTATCAACTGCAAAAGTCCTTCATTGAAACTACCATTTAGCAATGTTTAACTTCTTTAGCGCACAGCTTTGGAATCATGGAACTTTTGCTGTCAGAAGAGGAAGCTCCCCTGCAAGAAGAACTCTAGGGTACATGATGTAAAAATATTGGGCTGTTCTACCTGAGATATGCTAATTACTCACACCAGCAAATAACATTAGTCAGTTCAGGGCAACAGTAAAATCTGTGACCAAAATTATCATTTTGTTACATTTTTTCATTTCAACTTTATAAAACAAGGCTCTGCTGTCCCAGGGGTGAAACGCTGGATTTTTCCAATAGAAAGTAATTAAAGTCTCTCTTGTCTGCGGTAATGCAAATCATTAATGCATTGGCTTCCTATTCCCATCTCCCTGTCCCTTCCTTACCTACTGCACAATGGGGGTCTGATATTAAATCACTCCAGGCATAATTAGATTGAAAATCATTTCAGCAGATTAGTTGGAGCCGCTCCCAAAGGCATTGAATTCTGCCATTCTCTGTATTTTTCTTTCAAATCTAGTCCATGGGCTAGTTTTTATAAACAAAAAAATATAATTCCTTTCTTGTCTATCTGTATAGCTAATATTAGGCTGAATAAACTGAACAGAACATGAAGTGCTGTTGGTGATTTCTTTGCATAGTTAGATACCACAGTATTTCAAATATGCTTGATCATAGCAGTCTTCAGTCTACTCCCAGTTGCTATAATGAGCTTTTCCATTACTATGTATTAAAAAATATATAAACTAATGAATCTGGGCTTACACATATCTCCGATATTAACCCTCTTTTTTTCAAGTAATCACTGTGGGCCTGATCTTGAAAAGATCCCGAATACTCTCAGCTCCCTTTGACTTCAGACTCAGACTTGTTTTCTATTCACATAAGGCAAAATCCTTTCTAGGAACACACTTGGCTGGATTTAATTGCCATGACATATAAAATGCTTTCTAATTTTTCTTGACAAAGATATATCTTATTGAGTGTGTTACACTGTATTGCTGTGTATTCTCTAGTATTAATGTGTTCAATCTTGGTTTTAAAATGAAGGAACTAGGAATCAGTAGCCTTCCCTATCCAAAAGAGAGAAGAAAAAATCCCCAAAAGACAAGTAGGTGTGATGCCTGGGCAGTGGGTGCCTGGATAAGAGGATGAAGCTAAAAGCAACTTTGTTCTTACAAAATGACCCTCTTTCAACTTTCTGCATGTATAAATTTTGGTTAAGAGCTCATCATAACAACTGTCAGTATATAGACAAACTGATATGGTACACAGGACATACTTGAATGAGCTACTGTTACCTGAGACCGTACAAACAGATAATCAGAATCAAAATTACTGTAGGAAAAGTGTTCAGTATAGCAAAAGCTCAGCTATCTACATTGAATTTTCATCCAGAAGGTTGCCCGTTTGGTTAAGGAAGGAGAGGTGGCAGCAACTTCACTTTGCAGAGTAAAAAATTTATGTTCCACAAGGTTCAGTGTGTTATGTTCATATTCTTCTGTGTCTAGTCCACTTTATCTCATGCTTTTTTATTATAGTTAATTGTGATCACTTTTCTTCTAGAGATTTTCTCTTAATTGTGTTCTTGTTTTATATATAAACATCTGTTTCATTTCTAAGCAAAAAAAAAAAGGTGTAATTCTGTGTTTGGGTTAGCACTCTCAGATCATCTACTGCTTTAGAACCTTTGAAACATCTGTGCGAATGAGTATATTGGATGGTATCGACACAACCCTATTCTCTGAATATACATTGTCTTTTTGATTAACTCTATTTTAATAGCTGCTGGTATTGCATACATTACTATCATGAGACTGAATAAGTATTAGACTTTAGAAGTTCTCTACAAATAATTTCATGTTTTTCATGCCCTCCATCCACACAGTCTTACTATTATTTTTTGAATAAGTATTTTTTATTCCTTTATTTAATAGCTCTGTAGACCAAACAACCCTCCTGAAATATTTATCCAAAAGGTTCTCTAATTAACAACCCTTATTGGCTGTTCTTTCTCTATCACTGGAATATTACCAGATTTCAACGTTCTTCATTGTTAGCTGAGACTAAAAAATAATGTTTTATTTTTCTTCTCTCTAGAACCTGAACTTCACAGGATTCCGTAAGATCCTGAAGAAGCATGACAAGATCCTGGAGACACCCCGGGGTGCAGATTGGCGGGTGGCCCATGTGGAGGTGGCACCATTCTATACTTGCAAGAAAATCAACCAGCTCATCTCTGAAACAGAGGTAGAGAATGCTGAACTGTGTATTACTTCCATTTTATGTAGAGAAACAATGCTCTTCTCTCCCTTCACCAGTAATAACCCTGAGCTCCTGTACTGTGTTGTGAATGGTTTCAGAGTAGCAGCCGTGTTAGTCTGTATCCGCAAAAATAACAGGAGTACTTGTGGCACCTTAGAGACTAACAAATTTATTAGAGCATAAGCTTTCGTGGGCTACAACCCACCTTATGCATCCGAAGAAGTGGGTTGTAGCCCACGAAAGCTTATGCTCTAATAAATTTGTTAGTCTCTAAGGTGCCACAAGTACTCCTGTTATTTTTGTGTTGTGAATAAATGCTTTAATTGCCAATGCAACTATTAATTGATTTGAAAGAACCACTAATTTCTGGCATTAGTCACTTGTAATTTGTGGGTTTGTGTGTACATTGGCTTCAGCTGTTAACTTTCACTATGTGAAATTACAGTGATAAGAGTAATTCATAATAATGATGTAATTGATGTGTAATATGTCATCACTCTGCCACTTTTTCTTTCACTGGGTAGACCCTGCATTAAATTCTTGTGATTTATGCCCATAGACGGTGGTGACCAATGAGTTAGAAGATGGAGACAGACAGAAGGCCATGAAGCGTTTACGTGTCCCACCCTTGGGAGCTGCTCAGGTGAGAATTTAAGTTCCATAATTCCTGTTTTCCTCTCAGATTAGCTGATGTATCAAATTACATTTCAACCCTCCCAGCAGAATGTAAAAGTGCAAATATATTGAAATGGGTGTTTATACCTGTCATTAGAGATGACCAGCACCTTAAATTATTTGGTGCTTAGAAAAGGTAATCTACGTTAGTCTCAGAAGATTTGGAAATGGCATTGCAAGTGCTAATGTATTAAGGCAAGGTAATGGTAGAGAGGTGAATAATATGGGGAAATAAATTTTAGCCTTTCAAACTTACTGTTAGTATAGATAGTTCTGGCCATGCTCTTCTGTGTTGGAATGCTGATGTAAAGACCTGGCAAATTTCTCAGAAGGCATTAATTAATACACTTGGGCTCTCTGTTCTGACGTTGCATAATGCTCTTGGCTGGTGCTATGTTGTACTTATAGGATTTAAGAAACTTCATCTTACAGGGGAAGGAGGTATTAGAACGTAAGTTAGAATGCTATATTAATTGGTTTGACATTTATTCTGAAAATTAATGTGCATTGGAGATAAATTAGTATTCTGCCCTTAAGCCAACTATTGTTCTATTTACAGCCTGCACCAGCATGGACCACTTTCAGGGTTGGCTTGTTCTGTGGCATAGTCATTGTGCTGAACATCACTATCATACTTTCAGGTAGGTATCCTTATCTTGGATCCAAATGACACCCAGATCCTGATTCTAGATTTGCTTTTATTACCTTATAAGTGTTGAATGAGTAGTAGTAACAGGGTTGAATTTGTCAGAACATGGCTGGTAAGAAGGCTTGGTAGGTAATGCTTTTATAACATGCTGTAGTTATGATACTGGCTTCTTACATCTATTCTTGGTGGAATCTCATGCAAATTTTACCACTTCTGTGTCCTCTGGACCTTTTGTTGTTGACAGTTGCATCCACTTTGTCTCTCCTGGGGTTCTCTTAGGATTCATATTTTGTATATTACTGACTCACTGGAAGAAGGAATTGATATTGCCTGCTGTAAAACTGCAGGTTCACAGACTGAGGGTCCAGTTTCAAGCAGCATTATGTCATGCAATTTCATCCTTTTAAAAAGTGCCGCTTCATCTTCGCCAGACAAGGCGCTGATTCCTCCCTCCCTGTCTCCGCTGGACGATCACTGGCAGTATCAAGACCTGCTACAGAGAATGGCAGTGGACCTGGGGATACAACTGGAGGAGGTTCAGGATTAGCCAACACCAGCTCCTGGGCATTCTCCAGCCTCAGGGACCATCTAGAGTTGCACTCAGTATTAACGAGGCCATTCTCAGTCCAGCGCAGGCAGTGTGACATGCCCCGCCTCATGTGCCCCCACTCCTAAGAGGGCAGAGCGGAGGTATTTTTTCTGGGGGCAGATTTTCTTTTCTCCCAGCTTACCCCCCAGCTCTCTTGTCATCCACCCGGCAGCTGAATTGGCACGCCAGCATCTGCAGAAATTGACACGTGCAGACTGCGCGGCTAAATATATGGACCTGTTGGGGAGAAAGGTGTGTTCCTCGGCAGCCTTGCAATTTTGCATAATGAACTATCAGGCTCTGCTAGCCAAATATATTAATAACGATGCACGGCTAGCAGAGTTCTGGGACAGACTGCCACCAGACAACAGCAGCAATTTCAGGTGCTGGTGGATGTGGGAATGCCTAGTTAGCAAGATGGGCCTCTAAGCAGCGGTTGATGTGGCAGACACATCCTCTCATCCCTTGCGATAGGAATAGTCATGCACTGTGACTCGTGGCTACAGTCATCCGGCTTTCCTCAGGAGGTCAAAACTACTATCGAGGACCTCTCCTTTGAAGAGGACAAAATGTTCTGTGCAAAGACGGACGAGTCCCTTCGCTCATTGAAGGACTCCAGGGACATGTTGCAATCCATAGGGATGTATACCCCAGCTCCATGGAGCAGGCAACAGCGCCAACAGTTCTGTCCCCGCCCACACGTGCCCTACCTGGCCTACTACCAACAATAACAGGATGCCCCATGCAGGCAGCAGGGTCCCAGTGGCAGTGTTTCCGAGTCTCAGCCACAGCCACCTCCTCGACTCTCTCCCACCAACAACCAAAACCCCAGTTGTGACGCATTGGTCGAGAACTGTGAACCTTCCCCATTGCCACCCGTAGCGCCCCGTGTTGTCTTTCAGGGCCGTCTTGCCCTGTTCGTCCACAATTGGGGCAAGATCACCATGGACCATTGGATACTGGAGATCATCCATCATGGATACTCCATAGAACTTCTTGATTTCACCCTGATCACCCCTCCCCCAGGACGCTTTCATGGGACTCTTCCCAACAGTGCATTGTCCAACAAGAAGCAGATGCTCTTCTTGCAAAGGGCGCTATAGAGCACGTAGCACCTCCGTACATGGGGAGAGGCTGGTTGTCCATAAAAAGGAGCTACCCTCCCCTCTTTCATTTGTCACACACACCCCAAATCACAAACGGTGCTGGCCAGCCTGGTTTAGATTGGGTCCACACCAGCTGGGATTTCTTCCTGGAGGTTTAGGAAACAGGCCAATTTTCGATAGCATTTACTTTAGCCTGTAAGGGGTTGATAGTTCCTTGACCAACCTGGTGTCCAAGGTACGTTACCCTGTTTAGGCCTATTTAACATTTTTTGGCCTTAACGTTTAATCCTGTCTCCCTTATGCTCTGGAAGACAGCTTGGAGGTGTTCCAGGTGTTCTGCCCATGAATCTGAGAATATAGCCACATCGTCAAGGTAGGTGACTGCAAATTCCCCAAATCCAGCCAGAAGGTTATCTTCCAGTATCTGGAACGTGACAGGTGCATTTCGAAGTCCAAAAGGGAGCACATTAAATTCATACAGCCCTACATGGGTGATGAAGGCTGGTCTTTCTTTGGCTGGGTCATCTAGCGGCACTTGCCAATACCCCTTAGTTTGGGCATGTCCCAGTTGTTCCAGTAGCTCATCTGTGCGTGGCATTGGATAGTTCTCTGGGCGAGTTACAGCATTTAGCTTACAGTAGTGCATGCAAAAGCGGATTCCCCCATCTGGTTTGGGAACCAGAACCACTGGAGAGGCCCATGCACTCTCAGAGGGGCAGATTATACCCATCTGTAACATTTCCTTGATCTCCCTTTCTATTGCAGTTTTGGCTTGAGGAGCCATCCAGTAAGGTTGGGCTCTAATTGGGCAAGTATCACCTGTGTCAATGGAGTGGTATGCCTGTTCTGTCCATCCTGGGGTGGCTGAAAACATTGGCACGAAGATGGTGCACAGCTCCTGGATTTGCTGTTGCTGCTTACGCCTAAGGGTTATGGAAATGCTTACCTCTTCTACGCCACCATTGCTTTTCCCTTCATAGTAGACTCCTTCAGGCCACTCAGCGTTCTCTCTCTCCTGGGCTGTAAACTGGAGAACCTTGATTTCTCAGGAATAAAAGGGCTTTAGAGAATTAACATGCAGGGCCGGCACCAGGCAACCAAGCACGTGCTTGGGGCGACACCTGGTAAGGGGCGGCCAATCTTGGGGTGGCGGGGGGCAGCGCAGCGCTTGGCGGGGGGGGGGGGGGTTCCGGCGGCGCAGCTCTCGGCGGAGGGTGTTCGGCGGCGCTCCGCGGCGAGGGGTTCGGCAGCACGGCGCTCAGCGGGGGGTGTTTGGCGGTGCTCGCGCGGGGGGCTTCAGCAGTGCAGCGCTCCGCAGGAAGCGGAGGTGTTCGGCGGCGCTCGGCGGTGGTGTTCGGCGGTGCTCCACGGGGGGCGGGGGTGTTCGGCGGTGCTCCACGGGGGGCGGGGGTGTTCGGCGGTGCGGCGCTCCACGGGGGGCGAGGGCTGTTCGGCGGCGGGGGCACTTCGGCGGGGGGGGCTTCGGCGGCGCGGCACGCGACCGGGGGGGGGGCTTCGGCGGCGCGGCACGCGACGGGGGGGGGGCTTCGGCGGCGCGGCACGCGACGGGGGGGGCTTCGGCGGCGGGGCAGGGGCTGTTTGGCGGCGCTCGGCGGGGGGGGGGGGTGTTACGGCGGGGTGGCGCTTTTTTTTGTGCTTGGGGCGGCAAAAAAGTTAGAGCCGGCCCTGTTAACATGGTATACTTTAGGTTTTAGGGTAGGGTCTGGGAACGCTATGAGGTAATTACAGCTCCCAGGCGCTCTTGAACCATAAATGGCCCCTCCCACAACGCTTCCATCTTATTGGCCTGGGGCGCTTTCAGGACCATGACTTGGTCACCTACTCTGAAGGAACACTCTCTGGCATGTTTATCATACCAGGCCTTTTGTTCTTGTTGAGCATCCTGTAGGTTTTCTCAAGCAAGGGCTCGAGAGTCTTTGAGGGTGTTTTGCAGGTTGGTTACAAAGTCCAAAATGTTAGTTCCTGGAGAAGATGTAACCCCCTCCCATTGGTGCTTCACCAACTGTAATGGCCCCTTAACTTCATGGCCATAAACAAGTTCAAAGGGTGAAAATCCCAAACTGAGATGTGGTATAGCCCTGTAGGCAAAGAGTAACTGCTGCAACACTAGATCCCAATCATTGGAGTGCTTATTCACGAATTTACATATCATGACCCCCAAAGTCCCATTAAACTTCTCCACTAGGCTATTTGTTTGATGGTGATATGGGATGGCAACAAGTGGTTCACTCCATGAGCTTCCCAAAGACGTTTCATGGTCCCTGCCAGGAAGTTAGTTCCCGAATCCGTAAGGATGTCGGAGGGCCAACCTACCCTGGCAAAAATGTCTGCCAGTGCCTGGCTCACGCTTTTAGCCCTGGTTTTGCTTAGAGCTACTGCTTCCGGCCATCGGGTGGCAAAATCCATGAAGGTCAGTATGTACAGATTTCCTCTTTGTGTCTTCCTAGGGAAAGGACCCAGAATATCCACAGCTACACGCTGAAATGGAACCTCAATTAGGGGGAGTGGCTGGAGAGGGGCCTTGACCTGGTCTTGGGGCTTTCCCACCCTCTGGCACACCTCAGAAGACCGGACATAGATAGAAACATCCTTGCCCATTCCCTCCCAGTGAAATGACTTCCCCAAACAGTCTTTGGTCCTGTTCACCCCAGCATAGCCACTAGGGTGATAGTGGGCTAAGCTCAAGAGCTTTTCCCTATACTTAGTTGGAACTACCAACTATCTCTGAGGATGCCTTGTGCCCACCAGAAAGGGTTTCCTTGTATAAGAGTCTTCATCCTACAACAAACCTGGACCTATTGGAAGAGCTGAGAGGTGGTGGGTTGCTCCGTGCCGCCGTCCAAGCTCCCTTGAGGCTTTCATCCACTTCCTGCTCTGCCTGGAACTGCTCCCTTGATGCTGGAGACATTAGTTCCTCGCTGGGTTGTGAACTTGGTCCCACTGGAAGCGATGCAGATGGTATAGGGGTGTCTCCGTCAACTGTGAACCGCTCTCCGCTGGTGCACTAGGTTGTATTTCATGCTCCGGTTGAGCTTCTTGTGCCGGTTTAGCTGCTGCTGCAGATGCAGGCTCTGTGGTGCCCTTTGATGCTGGCTCCCCTGACTCTGGTGGGGTTGCAAGCACAGGCTCTGGTGCTGACTGCTCCGCCAGTTCTAATCCTTGGGCTGGTTCTGGCTGGGTCACAGGAACTGGATTTACAACTGCTGCCATAGACTCTGGTCTGGGGTCTTGTTTCACCACCTCTGGCTGGGTCCCCAGGCCTGTGGTATCAGGGGACACAGACTGGGTTTTTGTAGGAGGCTCAGGAATGGGGTTAGGTGTGGAGGCCTGTTTAGCCTGGCTGTGGGTGACCATCCCCACCCTTTTTGTAGCCTCACATGGTTGGCTACGTCTTCTCCCAGCAGCATGGGAATGGGATAATCATCATAGACTGCAAAAGTCCATATTCTTGACCAGCCCTCGTACTGGACAGGCAACTTGGCTGTAGGCAAGTTAAAAGAGTTGGCCTTAAAGGGTTGCACCATTACTTGGGCCTCTGGGTCGATGAATTTGGGGTCCACCAGGGATTTGTAGATAGCGGACACCTGTGCTCCAGTGTCTGTTCACGCAGTAATCTTCCTCCCGCCCACACTCAGTTTTGGGGGGAGGGATAGCTCAGTGGTTTGAGCATTGGGGTTGTGAGTTCAATCCTTGAGGGGGCCATTTAGGGAACTGGGGTAAAAATCTGTCTGGGGATTGGTCCTGCTTTGAGCAGGGGATTGGACTAAATGACCTCTTGAGGCCCCTTCCAACCCTGATATTCTATGATTCTATGATTCCTTCGCTCTGGGGGTATTTGCAAGGCATCTGGGCCTGAAGGCTCTCGGTGGGGCCCCAGGGTGATGAGTTGCAGTTGTCTGGTGCTCTCGGGGCAGTTGGCCTTCATATTCCCCAGCTCATTACATTTAAAGCATCACCCAGCAGACTGTGGGCTGGGGCGAGGTGAGTGGTTGGAGAGTAGGGTGGTAGGACAAGAGGGCATCTGGGGTTTCCCTGGATGTGTGGAGGGCTCCTCCTTGCAAGGTGGGGCCTTGGGCTGACTCCAATGGTGGGGTGTCGTCTCGGGTTGCCCCTTCTGGTATCTGCACCAACTGCTACTAGCTTTCTTCTTCTCCGCCACCTCCATCCATTTGGCTCCAATCTCCCCTGCCTCGGTTACAGTTTTGGGCTTCCCATCTAGGATGTACCTTTCTATTTCCTCAGGAACACCCTCTAAGAACTGCTCCATTTGTATTAGGAGAGACAAATCTTCCAGAGACTTAACATTTGCTCCTGATATCCAGGCATCCCAATTTTTACAATGTGGTAGGCGTGTTGGGAAAATGCCACGTCTGGTTTCCACCTTAGGGCTCTGAACCGCCGATGGGCATGCTCAGGTGTTAGCCCCATTCTAATTCTGGCCTTTTGTTAAAAGTTCATTCTCATTCATGTGTTATTAGGCATTTCAGCTGCCACCTCTGCTAAGGGTCCACTGAGTTGTAGCCTCAGCTCCACCATATGCTGGTCTGGAGGGATGCTGTATCCAAGACAGGCACTTTCAAAATTTTCTAAGAAGGCCTCTGTATCATCGCCTACCTTGTATGTGGGGAATTTCTTGGAATGGGGTGCGGTACCTGGAGAAGGACTGTTAGGGCTTACCTGGTTGATCCAGTTTAGCCTTTTCCAGATCTAAGCCCTTCAGCTCTATTTCCACCTCCAAGCGCTTCGCCTTCGCTGCCAAGTGCTTTGCCTCTCTCCTCGCTTCCGCCTCCTAGCAGATCTGGGTGTGTCTTCTCCGTGGCGTGCCACTTTGGGAAGACTGGTTGCTCTAGGGTTTCAGTGCCCGACCGCAACCTCATGCACAGGGCTGCCCTACTCTAGCCTAGCTACTTTGTTGCCACGAAGCTAGAAAAAAAAAAAAACCTGCTTGTTGGACTCCCTGCCTCGGCAGGCTGAACCCTTTTCGTGCCTGTTCCCCCTCAGGCAGCAAAGAAAAGAAAAAAAAGAAAACTCCCTGACTTTGCAAGCTGCCAAAAGGAAAAATGTGTCCTTTTAAAATCCTGAGGTCTGTGCTTCTGGTTAAAAATGATCCCACCGCTCTGCCACCATGTCAAGGCTAATTCCCCACTCTGGCACTTTGAGTGCAGAAGGTGGGGGCCCGCAAGGATTCTAAAAATTAATACTGGCCACTCCAAGCTTGTATTAAACTCCCAAGGTTACAGTTTTTCTCTGACCTTGGATGGGTAGATAGTGCTACCACCCAAGTGCAAAAACCTCTTTGAGAACCCAGGAAGGCGCACTTGGGAATTCCTTCCGATAGGGTACCCCTCAAGCCCTCTCTCTCTCTCGCACGCATGCACGCACGGAAAGAGGTGAGAAAGGAAACAAAGGAAATCAGCTGTTGCCACCAGCTTATTAAACAACATGTGCACAAACCTCGTAGGACACACAATCCAATCCTGTTCTTAAAAAAGGTAAACTTTATTAAAAACAAAGAAAGAAAATATATTTGAAAACTCAGGCTATTACTAGATTTAAAAAATCCACTTACAATAATTAAGCATCAAGAATAACCTTCTTGAGGTCCAGCTTTAAGATTACAAGCAAAACAAAAGCATTTGGGGTTAGCACAGAGGAGTCCACAAGTCATGAAGTAAACAGAAATAAACCTAATCGCATCTTCCTAGACATTTCCTGATCTACTTGCATATCTGGGGTTTCAAATAAGTAGTGTATAGGTATGATTTGATGATTTTTCATACCTGGCCCAAGCTCTTACAGCATAGCTGCAGCCCTGTCTCTGCTTCTCCCCGAGAACAACAACAGAACAGACAAAGGGGAAGTTTTTTCCCAATTTTAAAAAGTTCTAGCCTTCCCATTGGCTCTTTTGGTCAGGTGCCCACTCCCTTCCTTTTACCTACCTTTTAACCTTTTACAGGGAAAGCAAGTAGAGAACAACTCTAAGAGGCTGGGTGTCCATAAAAGGGAGCTCTCTCCCCCCCTCTTCATTTATCATAGTTACTAAGAAATAAAAGGTCAAACGCCACTAACACCTAACTTAACAAGCTAGTGAATTCAAGCTCCAAGTGACATACCTCCTGGGCACCCAAAATTCCCTGTCCGACGTGCTCAGCAGGATTCTGTACCTCAACCACACGTGAGAATTGCACAGTGCCACATTCTGAGCTCTCTTCCACAAATGGGGCACCCCACACTTGGATCTCTTCTCCACCCCCGAGAACCGCAAGTTGCCCCTTTATTGTTTCAGGGGAGCCATCAGAGGGTTCGTAAGGTGATGCTCTTCTCCCCTCCGCTACTCCTCTCCCCCCCCCCCATTCCCCTCCTCCCACAAGTGCAATGCAAGATCCACCGGGACTGCGCTACCATAATATTCAGTCCCGTTCTGGCCCTGTCAGTTTTGGTTCATAGACCTTCTCAGACTCTCTACCCGCATGCCACTCCATCTTCGTCTCCAAATAGGTCTCTGGGTGCATCTATGAATGCTATCCAATGTACTGTCGCCTGATGGTGTCACAGTGCACTCTGTGCAAGCAGCCACATCAGTCTGCCTAACAGACATCTCTTGGCAAGACATCTGTCGTGCAGCAACATCGTGCTCCATACACACATTCACATCCCACTATGGACGCTGTGGACGCTGCAGTGGCCACACCATACTACAGACTGCACTTCCTCTCGCATCCTTGCACCTACCTCCACACTGATCACTGCTTGCTGCTCACCCACCTTTGGAATTCACATAGGGACCATCACTTAAAGAGGAGGAGGTTACTTACATTTGAGATGTGTGGCCCCCTTTTTGTATTCCAATACCCATCATCCATCCCCTCTGCTGTGGACTGGACTACTCATTGGAAAGAGGGTCATTGGCGAAGCGTCGATCCACCTGGCCTATTGTACCCTCCCTGCCTGCACGAGGGGAGGCACGATGCACATGTGGGTCACGGGTACTGCTAAGAAAACCTTCTGGCTCTGGCACATAGTGCGCATGCGCACGCACGTTTGGAATACAAATAGGGACCACACATTTCAAAGAACCTCCAGTTACAGGTAAGTAACCACCTCTTATTACCACCCTCCATGTGTGTCAGGGGCCCTCTTTTAATGTGTGTGTTTATTCAACTTCATACATTGTCGTCACATTTCTGTCTATAGCTTGCACGTTTAATCTGTGTGAGAGCTGTGAATACCATTAAAGCCAGCTGTCTGTCTGTATTTATCTCGCAATGTGAAATTGGTGTATTTTCAATGTTCAGAATGAAAAAGCATCATAATGGTAGTAATGAATTCATGACCACAATCCTCATCTTCAAACATATGCACCAACACTGATGTGAATTAGTATGCTTCCATCAGGAGACATGACCTGAAACCTGTACGTTTCTACAAATATTGGGAAAATAAAAGTTGTACTGGTACTTGCAGCTATAAAGTTAATTTTAAAAATTGCTACTTTGCTAACGTATTAGTAACCTTTACCAAAGTGTTTTGAGAGTCTGCTTGGTACAAACAAGACGTCAAGGCTATAAATTTGTAATGCCTCAGGGCAGGCATTAGAACTTGGAAGTTCAATTACAAAACATACCAACCGTACCTTCTGATTTTAAAAAAATTAACATCATCTGGAGATCTGTGTTTTTGAGTAACCTGGAGTCCACAATGGTTGCAGTTATCGCAGTTGGAACCAGAGAGAGCCCTTTTAATAGGGTAGACTGTCCTTCACTAACTCCTATGGGGGCATGGCCCCTTTCCATGTCACATCTTATTTGCTGCAGTATCTAAATGTTTTATAGCTCCTGAGAGTCTAGATGGCTTTGAAAGTATATTGAAGCAGGGGTATGGTTTCTTACTTATTAACAAGTACAGTTTTACACAATGCCTCATGACTAGCAACTTTTCTCACAATAGCAAGGGTCATCTTCACTTGTAAAAATACAGAATTTGGTAATAGAACAGACTAATGTATTGGGATACCATGAAATATCCATGTGGTGTTAGCTTTTCTATATTAGCATCTCTCATAAGATGTTAGTGAATATGGAATTGTTAATACATTAGTGAATTGAAGCTACTAATTCAGAGTTTGTACCATTTTCATAGTACAGGGACAAAGCTAGAGCATTCAAATCATAGCAGGTTCTTGGGGAGGAGAAAAACCCTGACTCTAATTACTTCAGTTTTGCAACATACACCTCTACCCCGATATAACGCTGTCCTTGGGAGCCAAAAAATCTTACCGCATTATAGGTGAAACCACATTATATCGAACTTGCTTTGATCCGCCGGAGTGCGCAACCCCCCCCCCCACCCCCCCGAGCACTGCTTTACCACGTTATATCCGAATTCGTGTTATATCGGGTCGCATTATATTGGGGTAGAGGTGTATTTGAACAGGATTTGTAAGAGAAATCAACATGTCATCATGGATCTAAATGCAATATCAGAAACTGAATAGAACTGAAACAGGTTTTGACCCTCTTGGGGGCATCAGAACAGAGAAAACCTCTCATCTGTTAACACTCTGAATGCCTCTTGTACCAGAGCTTTAACTTGTCTACCAAGTGTGAGTTGGTGAAGGTGTAACAGCTAAATCCGTGTTATTGTTGACTTTAGTAATTGGGCTGACCTGAGGTATTAGAGCTAGGTGAATAGCAGGTTAGTAAGGCAAGCCTTTCAACTCAGTCTTTGACCATAGAAAAATGGGGGTAACAAATAAACTCTATCATGGTGTTCTTAGCTTAGTCTTCATTTACATACACCACAAAAGTGCTACATCATCACCATCATCATGTTCACGTTACACCTCTGGCGTTTAGGGCAGCGACGAAGCTCCTCCACTCGTATCTGTTGTGCCCCAGGTTTTTCAGCTCAGCTTCCACAGCTCTTCTCCATGTTGTTTTCGGATGGCCTCGTTTTCGCTGGCCTTCAGGTGTCCATCTTATTGCTACTCTGGTGATGGAATCAGTTTCTGTCCGAAGCACATAGCCAATCCATCTCCAGTACCTCCTGGCAATGATGGTGCTCATATCCTCTTGGCTGCACTGTGTCAATAGATCTTGGTTTGAGATTGTTCTGGGCCAAAAAGATACTTTTGTGAGGCAGGTTGTATGGAATGAAGACAGTTTGGACATGTCATACTTTCTCATTCCCCAGCATTCTTCACTATAAAGTAATGTTGAAAGTACGCAGCTCTGATAAATCTTGAGTTTGGTTTTGGTGTTGTATTTTGATGATTTCCAGACTGTATTTAAGCTCTTGAAGGTGTTCCTGGCTTTATTGATTTTTTTGTTCTGGATATCCTGGCTTGTTCCACCATCCTGGCTGATGGTACTGCCCAAGTATATGAATGTTTCTACATTGGTGAGAACATAACCTCTATCTGTACTGGTGCTACATACTTTGCCATAAATGACTGTCTCTTCTCGAGAAGTCAGGACTGCAGTAACAATAGAGTTGCAGGTCAAGGTTAGAGTGCATTGACAGAGCAATATAGGGAAGATTTTACATATCTGCCCACACTACTATCTAGTTCAGGCCAGTCTTAGTAGTGCTTCATTTTCATGAGCAGAATCACCCATAAAACTGGAAATAAAAGAAAATGAAGTGGTTGAAAGTGGTTTTTGGTTGTACCTCCAATAAACTGTTCTTGATTGTTGTCAGACTTGTCGTTGTCCCTTCTTCAATACAGGCAGAGTCTGACTCTTAGGCCAACTGAAATTATATAGAACATAATGGTGAAAACTGATGCATAATTATTTTCACTATACAGTGTTGTAACTTTGCAAGGCACTTAGATTTTTTTTTTTAAAGACTTAACAAATAGACCCCTCAAACTCTCTCCCACCTGTAGTTGTCAGTTGATGCTCCCACCTGTAGTTGTAGTCTGTCCGAGCTCTGGTACACCTAGTGGGGCAAGATCCCCACTGGTCCTTGCCTTTTACCAAGAATTTATAAGTGGGATTTATTCTCATGATGCTCCATCATCATTCTTTACAGTGTTTCCTGTTCAATACTTTTGGGTCTGCTTTGCCCAAGTAAACAGGTTGATATCCACCTTCTGTCCCTTTCAATGTGTAATTGTTTCCTCCCTTTATTTGCAAGCAGCCCTCTGATCTTGCATGCCCCGGCTCAAAATAAAGTTCAGATGTATATTTTCACTGTCCTATCGTAAACTAACTTAGCTGTCACCCTCTTCAAGACATTTTTGGTGAAATCCTTTTGAATGCTAATTATACATCTGCTGATTTGGCTCAGTGTTACCTGAAACCTGTTAACATTATCACTCTTGGATATAAATTTAAAGGGACAGTATTTGAATAATTCCTTCTTATCCATAATTTCTTTCTCAGTAATTCCAAGCAATATAAACTATGAATGCCAGCCAGATGAATGAAAATGATTAGAGACAGTTTCATATGGAGAGACTGAAAAGATTGGAGCTATTTAGTTGAAAGGAATTGAATAAGAGAGGGTGTGGTGGAGGAAAAATTAATTGACACAGAGAAGTTAAATTGGGTGGTCCTGTCCAGTCTTTCTATTTAAAAAAATAAATAAATAAATAAAAGATTGGGTATCATAGAATCATAGAATATCAGGGTTGGAAGGGACCTCAGGAGGTCATCTAGTCCAACTCCCTGCTCAAAGCAGGACCAATTCCCAACTAAATCATCCCAGCCAGGGCTTTGTCAAGCCGGGCCGTAAAAACCTCCAAGGAAGGAGACTCCACCACCTCCCTAGGTAACGCATTCCAGTGCTTCACCACCCTCCTAGTGAAATAGTGTTTCCTAATATCCAACCTAGACCTCCCCCACTGCAACTTGAGACCATTGCTCCTTGTTCTGTCATCTGCCACCATTGAGAACAGCCGAGTTCCATCCTCTTTGGAACCCCCCTTCAGGTAGTTGAAGGCTGCTATCAAATCCCCCCTCATTCTTCTCTTCTGGAGACTAAACAATCCCAGTTCCCTCAGCCTCTCCTCATAAGTCATGCGCTCCAGACCCCTAATCATTTTTGTTGCCCTCCGCTGGACTCTTTCCAATTTTTCCAGATCCTTCTTGTAGTGTGGGGCCCCAAACTGGACACAGTACTCCAGATGAAGCCTCACCAATGTCGAATAAAGGGGAACGATCACGTCCCTCGATCTGCTGGCAATGCCCCTACTTATACAGCCCAAAATGCCGTTAGCCTTCTTGGCAACAAGAGCACACTGTTGACTCATATCCAGCTTCTCGTCCACTGTGACCCCTAGGTCCTTTTCTGCAGAACTGCTACCTAGCCACTCGGTCCCTAGTCTGTAGCAGTGCATAGGATTCTTCCGTCCTAGGTGCAGGACTCTGCACTTGTCCTTGTTGAACCTCATCAGGTTTCTTTTGGCCCAATCCTCTAATTTGTCTAGGTCCCTCTGTATCCGATCCCTACCCTCTAGTGTATTTACCACGCCTCCTAGTTTAGTGTCATCGGCAAACTTGCTGAGAGTGCAGTCCACACCATCCTCCAGATCATTAATAAAGATATTAAACAAAACCGGCCCCAGGACCGACCCTTGGGGCACTCCGCTTGAAACTGGCTGCCAACTAGAAGGGGAAGGGGCAGGAGGGAGGGGAAGGGGCAGGCGGGAGATGGGAATATTCAATGAAACTGAAATTGATTGGGGAAAAAAACAATTTAACTCACCCGTCAGTAAGAAACCTTGCCTTGGGCAATCAGGAGGGTAAAATTTTACAAGGCTGCCTGGGCTGGACAAAGATAAAGCTTCTAGTTTAAAGAGTTGATTGCCATTTGAGATGCAGTAAAAACACATGGGTCTCCAAAAGCTTGTAGGACTGAACAAAGGAAGCAACATACATTTCACCAACCTCACTACAGTGTGTTGAATGTAGTGAATAGACCAATTTATCCCTAGTTTAAATAGTGTGTGTTGTATTTCATTGGCTTGGTCTAAGGCTAAAATATTTGTGCCTCCATTTGCAGAGAAAAAATGAGGCTTTGAGATTTTTTGGCTTAACCACAAACTTCGAAGAATGTTCAGCTTCTTCTAGTTACAATTCCTGCTGGTACCAATGCTTCAGTTTCACATTACTCCTACCAATAAGGGAGTAGGATGTTGCTGGTGGCCTGAGTGGGAGATGGAGCAGAGCTAGTAATCACTGGCATGTTCAGAAGTGGTTGGGGCAGAAGCAAATTGGGGTAAAAGGAGACTTAAAATACAGTGAGGACAGTTTAGCAAGGATTGTGGTGGATTCTCCGTCACTGGAAACCTAAGATTGGATTTTTTTTTTCTAAAAGATATGCTCTAGATCAAACAGGAATAAATTCAGGGAAGTCCTATGACCTGTGCTATTCAGTAGGAGTTATATTAGATGATCACAGTGATTTCTTCTGGTTTAATAATCTATGAATCCCTGATGTTTGACTATCTTAAATTTTACTTATGAGGTGAGGCTTGGGAAGACGGGTGTAATGTTTAATACCAAATAAAGTTTAACTTTGATCATTTGGCCAAAAAGAGGAAACTCAGACCACCACATGCAACTTCTCTTGTTTGGCTGAGGTCAAGTGATAGATTTTCTCCCATCCCCAAGAAAAAAGCAAGTCAGAACTTCAATCTGGATTTAGGGCAAAGAGTCCTGGTTCTCCACTGTGTTCTAATAGCTAGAATACGAGGCTCTGGATTAAGAGTACTACCCTTTTCTTGTGGGTATGTATATTATCTACTGTTTACCTTAGGATCAGCATAAAGAAGCAAAGAATTGTTTTGGCCTGCAACATGGCATGTATTATATCATTAAGCACTTATTTTCTCTCTGTCAGGTGTGTTTTTTATAAATGGACCAAATGTGTGGCCACTGGTGAGAATCTATCGAGGTGGCTTTCTCCTGATAGAATTCCTCTTCCTCCTGGGCATCAATACGTATGGCTGGAGGCATGCTGGAGTGAATCATGTCCTCATCTTTGAACTCAATCCCCGCAGCAATTTGTCCCATCAGCATCTCTTTGAGGTAAGCAGAACAAGCCTGTGATATATGAAGAGGGGGGAATAGCTCCCTTTGATGGACACCCAGCCAGCCAGTTAGCTGTAAAATCCATCTTGGTCTGTTCTCTGCTTGCTTTACCTGTAAAGGGTTAACAAGCCCACAGGTAAAAGAAAAGGAGTGGGCACTTGACCAAAGGAGCCAATAGGAAGGTAGAACTTCAACCAACCATTCATCGTAACCACAGATGCGTCCGAGCATGGTCTGGGAGCAGTTTTAATGCAGGAAGGACCAGATCAACAATTCCATCCTGTTGTGTTTCTCAGCAAAAAACTTTCAGAGAGGTAAAGACACTGGTCAGTCTCAGAAAAAGAATGTTACGCCATTGTGTATGCTCTGGAGAAGCTACGCCCATACATTTGGGGATGGCGGTTCCACCTCCAGACTGACCATGCTGCACTGAAGTGGCTTCACACAGTCAAAGAGACTAACAAAAAACTTCTTCGCTGGAGTTTTGCTATTCAAGACTTTGATTTTGAAATACAGCACATTTCAGGAGCCTCTAACAAAGTGGCTGATGCACTCTTCCGGGAAGGTTTCCCAGAATCAGCCGGGTAAAAATGTCTCTGCATTCTAAGTCATTGTAGTCCTTGAAATGTAAAAAGTACAATGTAAAAAGAACTGTTTAGTTCTTCGTGTAATTATTAGTAAAGTTAGAGGTGCATGTATCTTATTAACTCTGTTTCCTAAACCTCCAGGAAAAAATCCCAGTTGATGTGCACCCGACCTGAACCAGGCTGGCCAGCACCTTCTGTGATTTGGGGGGCATGTAATATATGCAGTGGGGGGGAGTAGCTCCCTTTGACGGACACCCAACCAGCCAGTGAGCTGTAAAATCCATCTTGGTCTGTTCTCTGCTTGCTTTACCTGTAAAGGGTTAACAAGCCCACAGGTAAAAGGAAAGGAGTGGGCACCTGACCAAAAGAGCCAATGGGAAGGTAGAACTTTTTAAAATTGGGAAAGAAACTTTCCTTTTGTCTGTTGTTCTCTGGGCTGCAGGGGATGAAGCAGCAATGCTATAAGCAGAAATGCTGTGTAAGGCTTGAACCAGGTATAAAAATTCATCTTCCATACCTAGAAGAAATTATTTGAATAGGGAATATTTAGTTAGACACAATCAGGTTTATTTCTTATTTTGGCTTGTGGATCTCCTCTGTGCGAACCCCTGATGCTTTTGTTTGCTTGTAACCTTTAAGCTGAACCCCCAAGAAAGCTATTTTGGGTGATTGATTTTTGGAATTGCTCTTTTAAAATCTAGCAAAAGCCTGAGTTCCAGATGTATTGTTTTCCTTTTTGTTTTTAATAAAATTTACCTTTTTTAAGAACAGGATTGGTTTGTGAATGTTGTTTCATTAGCTGGTAGCCACAGCTAATTTCCTTTGTTTTCTTTCTCAGCTCTTCCCGGGGGGAGGGTGAAAGGACTCAAGGGTATCCCACAGGGAGGAATTCCCAAGTGCTCCTTCCTGGGTCCAAGGGGTTTTTTTTGCATTTGGGTGGTGGCAGCATTTACCAAGCCACGTTCAGAGAAAAGCTGTAATCTTGGGAGGTTAATACAAGCCTGGAGAGTGGCAAGTATTAATTTTTAGAATCCTTGCAGGCCCCCACCTTCTGCACTCGGAGTGACAGAGTGGGGATTCAGCCTTGACAAAGCCACAGGAGCCACTGTGCATTTTAAGCGTCAGCAGAATAAATCGTCCTGTTTCCTTGGAATGAATTGTAACATAACTATTGAGAAAAGGTTCAGGAAAGGCCAACAAAAACTATTAGAGGTTTGGAGCAGCCTCCATATGAGGAGAGATTAATAAGACTGGGACTTTTCAGCTTGGAAAAGACACAACTAAAGGGGGATATGAATGAGGTCTACAAAATCATGTCTGGTGTGGAGAAATTAAATAAGGAAGTGTTACTTACACCTTCTCATAACACAGGAACTGGGGTCACCACATGAAATTAATAGGCTGCAGGTTTCAAACAAACAAAAGGAAGTGTTTCTTCACCCAACGCACAGTCAAGCTGTGGAATTTTTTGCCAGAGAAGTTGTGAAGGCCAAGACTATAACAGGGTTCAAAAAAGAACTAGATAAATTCACGGAGGATAGGTCCATCAATGGCTATTAGCCAGGATGGACAGGGATGGTGTGTCTAGCCTCTGTTTGCCAGAAGCTGAAAATGGGCGACAGGGGATGGATCACTTGATGATTACCTGTTCTATTCATTCCCTCTGGAGCACCTGGCATTGGCCACTGTCAGAAGACAGGATACTGGTCTAGATGAACCTTTGGTCTGACCTTGTAGGCTGTTCTTATGTTCTTAAGTCAAGAAAAGGAGGTTACTGATGTGTTACTGATTTGATTATAGTGATGAAAGCAGCTCTTCCTTGGGTTCTATAGTATGGAATTCAGAATTGTCTTGAGTTATCAGGTGTATAACTTTGTTTCTCTCCTCCATCTTTTATTAGATTGCTGGATTCCTTGGGATGTTGTGGTGCCTGAGCCTGCTGGCATGTATATATGGCAAATTCACCCATGTCCCTATGCAGGTGAATCCACTCATCTTGTATGGATTCATGTTGCTTTTCCTCATCAACCCCACCAAAACCTTGTACTACAAGTCCCGGTTTTGGCTGCTTAAACTTTTGGTAAGTCTGGAACCTGGTACAAACTCAAGAGAAACTGGTGTGGGTAATTGAACTCAAGTAGTTGAAGTGTGTGCAAATACATCACTAATTTCAGACTTGGGAGTGTATGCCACACAATTTTATGCATGCTTTGATTCATAATACTCAAGCAAGTCCATGCATAAAGAATTAGATGTGTGTATTTGTTGAGCATAGAAGTTACTTTCAGTCTTTGTACTATTTCTGTTATGTTCTTCATACCAAGGGTATGTACACACAAATGTTCACACATACAAAAATAAGCATGTGTGGTGTATGCATGCACATACAAATGCACCATATAGTTTTCCTCATGACTCAGCCATGCTCACTGTATCTCTTCTTTAGCAAAGCAGTTTGGGTAAGATTACAAAGGGCTACAAAGCAAAGCTGACAGAATGCTGTTTGCCCAAACTGAAAATGGGCCAATACTCAAATAGAGTATTCATGGGTAGCAGACTATAGCTGAGGTTACTTTAGTTTTAAAATACTAGTCGCCACTACTTCTTCAACATTTCTTTTCTATACTTGTTCTGAATGAGAGAGATTAATATTTTAATCTTGGCTATTGTTTCCCTGGTAACAAAAGTCAGAAGAAACGAATGGAAACACATGCTAATGAAGTATTAAGATTATAAATGTAAACACCAAAGCAGTAGTTTTCAGCCGTCTTGACCCAGAGATATCTTACCAATTTTTCCCAAAATGCATACACCTGCCGCCCCTCCATATGCCCATGCACCCTTTAATTTACATTAATTTTAATCAGATTGATTCCTTCACCTTTTCACTCTTACTGTTACTTCTGTGAAGGCTTGGATTCTGTCTGGGCTTCTTAGAAGACCTGAAATTTTCTGGCTAAATAATGTTTTGCTCAATTTTCACTGTAAAAATACTGAGTGATTTGCAGGAGGGAGGATTAAGGCCTTGTAGGTGGGTCCTGGAGTATCCTCCTCTATGGAATTATTTTGCTAACACTTGCTAAATATTTTTTAATTGGTGCAATCTGGAACAATTCAAAGGTAAGACATAAAATTGGTCTTCAGCATGAACATGCATATACATATACAAGTATACATATAAGTGTACACACATTTTGTTTATATACATCTTATTTAATCTTTAAGGGTTCAACTTTCTAATAGTTTTAACATGCTGAGTCTCTGTTCCTTTTGTGCTCCCTTCTTTTCCTTTGCCCTTTCATCATTCAACAAATCACTATCTCTCCTACTCACGGGTGCTTTTTCAGATACAATCCTGCTCCTTTCTCCTCCCCTCCTTTCTTCAGCCCCTTGCCTGGCCACCCATATTATTACCGCCTTGTCCTGAGGGAAGCCAGGCAAGTTCCCAGCCTTCCCCTACCACACCTCCATCCCATTGGAAACAAATTAGCAGGGAGTTATTGAGGTCCATCCTGGTTCAGTTTCTGCCTTCCATTGAGGAGCAGAAGACATCTCCCACCTCCAGATGCTCTGCAACATAAACTACTTACATGTCACTCTGACACAAAGGTGGGGTTTTCCAGACCAATATTAATTCTTAAGGGGAATACAACACTTTTTTCCTTAAAAGGAACTATAATCCGTTTCATTTCTGTGTGGAGTGATTGTGTGGGCACAATCTCACAATTATAGCATTATTGTGGCACCACTAGCACAGGCACAGTGAAACATATTGGCATGATAGAGCTAGAAAGGAAGCACTCAATGTCTTCACAACAGCAGCAGCTTTGGAAATTCTGCATTTTGCTGCTGATTATTCGTCAAAGTCAAAGGACCCCATACAGTTGTGTCCATAAGGTAGTAAATGAGACTCCCCTCCCCTCCCCCCCGTAGTACTCCATCACTGAAATAACAAGCTCTGATTCATGCATGGCAGGTTACCTGCACAGCTTATTAGCAGACAGATTGCATATTGTGCTTGACATTAAGCATTACAACTGCTGTGTGTATGTTAATGAGCAAAGACTAGTTGATGGAGTACATTGGGAGTGATGGTGGCAGGCGGAGGTAACACAATAATGAAATGAGTTGAGCTTGCAAAACCATTAAAATATAAAAAAGCAACTTCTGCAATCATTACTGCAATAACTGGAGTTCACAGGTGCAATCTAGTTAATAGTTTTCTTTGTATGAAACCTCGGAGGTTGACACATCTACTTGAATCAGAAAAGCTTTCCCTTGTGAGTAATTTGAATCTGAAGGCCTGTTTCTTGGAAACTTTGGAGAGAAGCCACTTATACAAAAGGTTTTTCATACACAAATCTCATTGCACTTTCACTACTCTGCCCATTTTGACGCTAACAATAGACACGGTTCCCCATTTATTTATCTTGGGTACAAATTCAAAACTATGTATTTCATTAGGTTCATCGAGTATATTCTGTGCCTTTGGACTACTCTCTGGGCTGGTATACACAGCTTTTCTACCGCTTTCACTATATCCGTTTAGAAACAGATTGTGATATAATCCACTCCTAGTGTGAACAGTGACATTAGTATGGCACTTATATCAGACTAGCTTACTTCTTTATTTCTGTCTAAATTTATAGAAATTAGAATCATAGCACTGGAAGGGACCTTGAGAGGTCATCTAGTCCAGTCCCCTGCACTCAAGGCAGGACTAAGTATTATCTAGACTATCCTTTACAGGTGTTTGTCCAACCTGCTCTTAAAATTCCCCAATGATGGAGATTCCACAACCTCCCTAGGCAATTTATTAGCTATATGTTATAAGCATCTTTATATGGCTATACCTGTATCCATGCTAGAGGTTGCAGTGATTTAATCATCTCTATGTCTAAACTGATATAGTGAAAGAACAAAAACTTTGTGTAGAATAGCAAGTTGGCTTTGAACTCAGTAAGGCATAGTGAACTGACACCTGCAGGCTTGAGGTCTCTTAGGGAGAGATGGCTCAACAAAATGCAAGGTGACCTTAATGGTGCAAAATAATACAGTACATTTAACTGTATGTAAGGCCAAAAAGCAGGCAGACCACATAAAAGAATAGCTGTTAGGGGCAATCTGTGTCCACCCAGATATTATCAAAGTGGGTCTCTGACCCCATAAGAATATTTTATGAGTTATCCAGGAAAGATCCCCCCGGCCATATTAGGGCTCATTCTGCTAGGGCTCGATCAGCTTACCTGAGATATGTACAGCAGCGATGTGGTGCTCGATCCACCCATTTACCAATCAGTATTCCCTAGCACAGGCCTCCAGATCAGATGCCAATTTTGGTTAGGCTGCCCTGCAGTTAACAGTCAAGAAAGACTCCTTGTACCCAACTCCATGCAAACAGACAGCTGCTTGTTAGTCACTAAGAATGAAATCAGTGTGGGCAATCACTTGAAGAGAGAACAGTTACTTAAATTACGGTAACTGCGGTTCTTTGAGGTGAGTTGTTTCCACGGATTCCATGATCTGCCCTCCTTCCCTGCTAACGCAGAGTCCTATTCCTATGGGATTCTGTATTGACGAAGGAAGTGAGGAGCAATTAGGCCCACTCTGCTGTTTATGCCCTTGGGTAGGGGGCACAAGGACACTTATGGTGCAGGCGCAGCCCCAACAGAAGCTGCTAGCCAAAAAGAATCAATACTCAACCGCAGTGGGGCATAGGTCCTCCAAAGGTAGAATGCATGTGCAACACATCTTAAAGAATCACAATTACTGAAAGATAAATAGTCTTTGCTGTTCAGTGCCATGCTGGATAAGCAAGCCCAGGGTGCACCTGGTTTTGCAATGTAGAAATCTAGCAGGAGTTTACAGGTGGATTAAACATCCACTGCTTCAGCACTTATTAAAACTACAGTTGTCAGCTCCAGAATGCCCATATTCACCCCAGTTGGGAAATGGTCCAGTCACAATGGTGACCAAATATTTGTCACTAAAATTCAGGTCTCATTCTTAATATTTTAAGCAAGAAAATATTTCTTAATGTTGTCAGAGACAGGTTTTGTTGGCTCTGGGGTCTGGCTTGGTAGATGTGGCAGAGTTTTGGCAGCTGCGAAGGTGGATTTGGTTGGTGGTACTTGTCACTGGGAACAGCCCACTTGTAACCACACTGTAAACTCTGACCTCTCCCTGTACCACTGGCACCTTCTCTCCCAAACCTGATCGTGTACTTGGGACTCCGCTGCTTCCTTCTTAAGCTCCAGTGTGCTCTCTGCATGCCGCGCTATTGAACTGTGTAGGCATTGGTACAGTGGGGTCTGGGCTATTGCACATGAGCAGTATTCCAGACAGAACTGCATACCAAGGTGTGCACTGTTCAGTGGAGTAGCAAAAAGGAAACACATTGGGGTGTGGGAGTAGGATGTAAACAGTACAGAAGCAGTTGGGAACCACAGACAGTTGGGATTTGGCCATCCTCCTAAGGGTGGATTATATTGAAAGTGATGATTCAATTCCCGGTATACATGATTAGAGTACTAGTGCCCTCCTGTAGGTTTAAAATACGTGCCTGGTCACTCTGTCTGCTGTAAACTTTAGATGGAGTATTTTAGTCCATTGTTGTATCTACCTATCTTAAGTTTTTATACTGACGTCCATCCCCATAGTATCTGAGCACCTTCCATGTAAAAGCAATAGCAAAGTTCCTAGTGGACTTCATAAAGTCTCTCTCTCCCTTCCCCCTCTTTGGGATAAAAACACTACTTGAGATAAGGGCTTTGATTTTGATTGTTTAGATGTTTGGTTTTTAGGTTGATTTGTTTCAGCAATTTTTTGGTTGGGATTTGTTGTGTTGAGTGTCATTTTTATGGTGGAAAGGCCTTTTTGAAGAGAGGTTCTTCTTCGAGAGATGTCCCTGTGGGTGCTCCACTCCAGGTGTTGGTGCGTCCCTGCGCCTTCGCTCGGAGATTTTTCGTAGCAGTACTCGTACTGGCCACGCATGCGCAGAGGCTGCCCCCCGCTGTGAGTCTAGGATAATAGTACGCATGCGTGGCCAATCTCCTCAGTTCCTTCTCTACCGTCCCCGGCCTGAGACGGAGCTCAGCAGACTCGTTAGGAAATCCCTCACTTTCTTACAATTACCTGTTATAGTAGTTAGTTTGTTGTCAGTTCTTGTTAGTCTAGTTTATTAGTTCTTTATCTGTGTAAAAAAAAAAAAAAAAAAAAAAAAATTTCTCTCAGCCGCAGCCGCTTCTACCATGCCTGGCTCCACAGGCTTTAAGCGCTGCTCTACGTGCAAGGATGCTATCCCACTCTGTGATGGCCATTCTCTTTGTATAAAATGCCTGGGGGAAACACACATTCCCCAAAAATGTGCCCACTGTACCAAACTCAGTTCCAGGGCACGGAAGGACAGGGAGCTCAAATTGAAACTGCTCCTCCTGCAGAAGTCTCTCGGGTCAGTTTCAGACCCAGGCGCCGACTCCGGCTCTACTGCCCGACACAGCCCCCCTGCTTCAAAAAACCTGAAGAAAACTTCAAAGAAGGGGCAGCCCTCTCCAACAAGGAAGTTGGTGAGGCACAAAAGTGCCTCAGGCAGGTCAACAGTTTCCCTGCCTGTGTTTCCTCGCCTCAGCACTTTTGAAGAGCCAGGCTCCTCAGGCACCGCACGAAAGCCGCCTCAGGTTGCGGCGGCGGCGCAAGGCTCCGGTGCCGAGGCTTCAGGCTTTCAGTTGCCTGCCTCGTTTATGGCACCGTTCGGCACCGCGATGGACGCGGTGCCGACATTTCCCGCCCTGGCTGACCCTCAGCGGGCTGATGTTGCCCCCCCCGGCACCTACCACGGCACCGGCAACCGCGGCACAGACTGACAGGGAGATCAAAGGCAAAACCCCTGCTCAGAGGAATGTTCCCTCAGGGCAACTTCCCCCTCCACAGTTTTCACCTCATTCAGGAGCCTCACCTCTTCAATTTACTCAGACAGCAGATCTATCGGTGTCACCTATTCTGCAGTCTCCCCTGATGACTGCCTGTTTTTCTCCAGTGCATGACTCAGGATCAGAACAACCTTCCTCCAGTGAGGAGGAAACTGATCCACAGGCAGTTTTTTCTCCTGATCAAGACTCCCACACCCCAATCAACAGGGGTTACAAACAAATCACCTCAGCCTGTTATCAGGATCCTGCCCCATGGGGAGTGAACCCTTGGATGGCACCACCTATGCCCTACCCACCACCATGGCAATGTTGGGCACCATGGGTATCGTACCCCCGAGAACGCATGCGCTACGGCACTTCGACCAGGCGCAACGCCGGTTTAGCACCGCCACGTGACGGATCTGCCGGTGACATAAGATACCAGGCAGCACCGTCACACTCCCAGGAGCAACTGAGTCCTGCTCCTATTCCAGCAGAGCCCGACGTAACGCCTGAGGAAGCCTTACTTCCCCTTCCTCCAACACCGTCGGATGACTATGCAAAATTCCAAGACCTCTTTAAAAGAGCTGCCGGTGACTTAAAAATTAACTTGGAGGAAGTCACTGAACAACAGCATGAGCTAACAGACATCCTGCAGCCCTCTTCTTCCTCTAGAGTGGCATTGCCAATCAACGTAGCCCTTTTAGAACCCGCTAAATCCATCTGGCAGAATCCAGCCACAAGCCTACCTACCTGTAAACAAGCGGACAGGAAGTACTTCATCCCTTCAAAGGGCTCTGAATTCCTTTTTACCCATCCGGCGCCAAACTCATTGGTAGTGGACGCAGCGAACCAGAGGGCCAAACAACAGTACGCCCGCTCCACCCCAGCCAACAAAGACAGTAAACGCCTGGACCTCTTCGGCCGTAAAGTATATGCATCCTCGACGCTACATTTTCGCATAGCTAATTATACCGCAGTCCTTGCAAAATATGACCACAAAAACTATAGTAAGTTCATGGATTTTATTGATCACATCCCAGAGCAGAAGAAACAACAATTCACAGCTCTGGTTTCCGAGGGACAAACCATATCACGCACCGCTCTCCAAGCGGCCCTCGATGTAGCTAACACTGCAGCAAGGTCGACCGCCACAGCAGTGGTCATGCGACGGGGTTCATGGCTCTCTTCCTCCTTCTTCCCTCGAGAGGTCCAGAGCACCATTGAGGATCTTCCCTTCGACGGGGAAAAACTTTTTGCCTCCACCACAAACGACATGCTTCATTCGATGAAGGACGCAAGAGCAACCCTCCGGTCCCTAGGCCTCCAGCCACCTGCGACCAGAAGACGACAATTTAGATACCAACCTTATCAACGTCCACGCTACCCCGCATTTACACAACATTCCTATAGACCGCAGGAACAACAGCAGCCGCAACAACGCCAAAGACCAAGATTCCAACGTCGTCGTCCTAACTCTACAGGGGCGCTGCAACCCCCTCCAACTAATAGACAGATTTGAAGCATTGGTCGAGGGTTTAGAAAACAGCGTTCCCACTTCAGCCGGCACACCTATCTTTGGACACCGCCTATGACCATTCTGTCATCAATGGCAACAAATTACATCCGACAAATGGGTCATAGAGGTAGTTACAATTGGATACGCCATCCCCTTCCTCTCCCTCCCTCCCACCCACCCACCCTCCCCGTCCCTCTTCAGGGACCCATCTCACGAGCAACTACTCTTCCAAGAAGTGCAGCATCTCCTTCAACTGGGAGCAGTAGAAACTGTGCCAGAACGACACAGAGGGAAGGGGTTTTATTCCCATTATTTCTTAACAGAGAAGAAAAATGGGGGATGGCGACCAATCCTCGACCTCAGGCGGCTCAACAAATTTGTCAAAAAGCAAAAGTTCAAGATGGTCACTCTCACCACTATAATCCCAGCGCTGGAGCAGGGCGACTGGTTTTCAGCCCTCGACCTACAGGACGCCTATTTTCATGTGACTATACACCCGTCCCACAGACGATTCCTACGCTTTACTCTCGGCTCCACACATTTCCAATACCGGGTTCTCCCCTTCGGACTGTCCACGGCCCCCCGTGTTTTTTCCAAGATCCTAGCCGTAGTTACAGCCTACCTCAGAAAACAAGGGGTCGTAATATTTCCTTACCTAGACGATTGCCTCCTCAAAGCTTCAACGTTCGACGAAGCTCTCCGATCCATACGACTTACCATCGATTGTTTCCTATCTTTAGGCCTGCAAGTAAACAAAAACAAATCCACATTATACCCCACCCAACATCTGGAGTTCATAGGGGCATACCTAGACTCCCGGACGGGGTTGGCATCTCTCCCACCAGCCCGCTTCAATTCTATAAGTCAACTGGCCGCAACGATTCGCAACAGTCCCCAGGTGACTGTCCGGGACTGCCTACAAATACTAGGTCACATGGCCTCGTGCACCTCCGTCGTCCAAAATGCACGTCTACACATGAGGTGCTTCCAAGCGTGGTTGGCCACAGTGTACAGACCGAATGTGCACCTTTTAAACAAGACTCTCTCCATACCTATCCGAGTCAAAGATTCTCTACAGTGGTGGACAATTCACTCCAACCTCTGCTCTGGAGTCCCCTTTCTTCAGCAGGCTCCATCCCTCATACTGACGACCGATGCATCTCTGACAGGATGGGGTGCACACATGTCTCACCACACAGCCCAGGGGCTTTGGTCTTCAACCGAGTCCTCTCTCCATATAAACGTCCTAGAACTTCGAGCCATTCGCAATGCGTGCCGTCAATTCCTGCCACTGATCAAGAACCAACACGTACGCATAATGACAGACAATATTGCATGCATGTTCTACGTGAACAGGCAAGGGGGAGCTCGATCCCACTCTCTGTGCACAGAGGCTCTGAAGCTCTGGAACTGGTGCATTGCGAACAACATCCGGGTATCAGCGGCCTATCTTCCCGGAGTGATGAATACCACAGCGGACGAACTAAGCAGACGTTTCCCGTGGGATCACGAATGGGAATTAAACGAGCACACCATTCACAACATATTCCGCATTTGGGGCTACCCAGAAATAGACCTCTTTGCAACTGCAAAAAACAAGAAATGTCCCAATTTTTGCTCCAGAGCAGGGCTAGGCAAACATTCCTTGGGAGACGCATTCATGATCCCATGGAACCAAAACTTACTCTATGCGTTTCCCCCGATACCGGTTCTGAACAGGGTCCTGATAAAAATACGAACAGATGGGGCCAAGGTGCTCCTAATTGCCCCATCATGGCCCAGACAGCCCTGGTTTCCGTTTCTCACCAAAATGTCGATTCGACCACCAATCCCTTTGCCTCTCATTCCGAACCTCCTATCACAACAACACGGCCGTTTTCTCCACCCCAACCTACCCATGCTCCACCTCAAAGCATGGTTCCTCCATGGTTCTCCCAAAACAAACTAGATTGCTCTGAACAAGTTCAAAGAGTGCTCCTACATAGCAGAACACAATCTACTCGCACCACCTATCTATGTAAGTGGAAACGATTCACACACTGGTGTTCAACTAAATAACTTAGTCCCACGTCAGCATCTCTTCTGCTCATACTTGAATACCTATTGGACCTTAAGCAATCCGGCCTTTCTTCCAGTTCCATCAGGGTCCATTTAGCTGCTATTACAACTTTTCATGACAAAATCGATGATACTTCTGTATTTGCTCATCCGATCACCAAGCGCTTCCTCAAGGGACTACAAACCCTATACCCAGACATAAAACCACCCACCACTCCGTGGGACCTTCATCTAGTTCTATCTTGCCTAACTCAGCAACCATTTGAACCCCTAGCCACGTGCTCCCTTTTACACCTTTCGATGAAAACAGCATTTTTAGTGGCAATTACCTCCGCCAGGTGGGCAGGAGAAATAGCAGCTCTTATGGCAGACCCACCATATACGCTATTTTTCAAAGACCAGGTTACCCTCAGGTTACACCCCAATTTTCTTCCTAAGGTACACTCGTCATTCCACATTAATGAGCCGATACACTTACCAACCTTTTTCCCGAAGCCACATGCGAACTCATTCGAAGCCTCAATGCATACACTAGACGTACGTAGGGCCTTGTCCTTCTATTTGGATAGAACCAAACCTTTTAGAAATTCTTCCAGACTTTTTGTCTCCATCGCGGAGCGTTCCAAAGGTACGCCTATTTCTACCCAGAGACTTTCGAACTGGATTTCTCAGTGCATCCGGTTGTGCTATCAGATAAAGAAAGCTACACCTCCAGACGGCATCAGAACACACTCCACTAGATCTATGGCTGCCTCTGTAGCATTCTTACGCAAAGTTCCCCTGGCTGATATCTGTAAAGCAGCCACCTGGTCCTCTGAGCACACATTTGTTAAACACTATGCCCTTACTCAAGGCCCTCTATCTGATATACGTTTGGGCAGGGCTGTACTATCAACGGCGTTCCTATCAGATCCGAAGTCCCTACCTCCTTAAGATATACGGCTTTTAAGTCACCTGGAGTGGAGCACCCACAGGGACATCTCTCGAAGAAGAAGAGGAGGTTACTCACCCTGTGCAGTAACTGACGTTCTTCGAGATGAGTGTCCCTGTGGGTGCTCCACTACCCACCCTCCTCCCCTCTACTTCGGAGTTGGGGTAGCCTCCGTTGTAGAGAAGGAACTGAGGAGATTGGCCACGCATGCGTACTATTATCCTAGACTCACAGCGGGGGGCAGCCTCTGCGCATGCGTGGCCAGTACGAGTACTGCTACGAAAAATCTCCGAGCGAAGGCGCAGGGACGCACCAACACCTGGAGTGGAGCACCCACAGGGACACTCATCTCGAAGAACGTCAGTTACTGCACAGGGTGAGTAACCTCCTCTTTTGCAGTGTTCCTTAATTACTGTTAGACTTTAGATTTCCCTGATGTCCTTTGGAAGCTTGTTACATAGCTGAACCCCTCAACTGAGAACATTTTGTCCCTAACTCTCGTGTGCTTCATCTTGGGCTTTGTGATGTGTATTGTCCTAGAGGAACACAGCTGTGTCTCTGGTTCACACACTGAAATGTAGTCTTTAATGTAGCTGTGGCTTGATCCATGAATTGCTTTTAAGATTAGGACCAAAGTCTTAAACTAGCATCAGAAACTAACTGGGAGCCAGTGGAGAGACTTGAGCACAGCCCTGATATGCTGTGTTCTTATAACTATTTTCTTCCAGTGTCTACCCTGCATATTAATAGTAGAAACCTTCTACTTCTCTACAGATTAGTTTTACCCAATGTTTCCTTAATAGAAAGCTTCATAAATGTCTGAACTGCAGGACAATGCTGGTGTTATCTTTTAGTTACTATAACTAACCAGTCAGGGCCAGTTGTAATCAAAGGTAATGGAGCATGAACATTGCCTGCTTTGAAAGGAGTGTAACTGCTGTCAAGCCTTGGAGGGAAAGTGGGCTAGGATGGAGAGGGAGTCTGATTAATATCTGACAGTTAAAATTTCCTCTGCTTTTTTAATTTAACCCTTTAAACTCTTGAGGGATTTTGGGGCCCTACATTAAGGTTGAACATTGGAGACACATGGTCTTAGGGGTTGGTGTACAAATCTGAGTCAAGGTCAGATTAGAGGCCAAGATGGTGATCCAGGACCTAGTGGGTGTCAGGTATGGAATGGGGAAGAAGCATGCTAAGATGTGCAAGTGGCTATGGTGGAAATGCTGGGGAGGAGAGGTCAGAAGCTATTGTCAATGTCATAGATTGGGAAAGATTGGTTACATAGCACACTCTTAAGTGAGGATTGTGAGTTTCTTTGGAGAATTTTGGCTCTCGCTTTGAAGAGATTAAAAAACTCAGGCCAGCCAGAAGGGAAAGGCTGTGAATAACTGAACACAAGGGAAGAAATGGATGTCTGAAAGAGGAAATGTTGTGCTCAGTTCTTGTGAGTGAAGGGGAAGTTCTACTGCCAGGAGGAGTAATGAAATGGCAGATTTTTGGGGGGAGCAGTGTGATATTTCATGTTAATTCAGCACAGTCTCATCTCCCGCCACTATACTGTCAGTCTGCTCTATTAATATCTTTCATGCTAACTCCATGCTGTTTTAATTCCCAGTTCCGGGTGTTCACAGCCCCCTTCCATAAGGTAGGCTTCGCAGATTTCTGGCTGGCCGATCAGCTCAACAGCTTGGCTGTGATACTTATGGACCTGGAATACATGATCTGTTTCTACAGCTTTGAGCTCCAGTGGGACAACAGTGTCGGACTGTTGGCAGAAACAGGTATAGTAGTGATGAAGATGAGATGGTAACAAATATGTATGAACACTTTGCCCAATAAGTCCAGGAACATTGATACAAACTGAAAATTTCAATAGGCATCTTACTGTCTTTTAGCAAATATTCTCCCAATAACATAGGAAACTCATCCCATCATAATTGGTGTTCCTTCTAGGCACAGCCCTTGAGATTTTATTCTCCCATCCCTTACTGCCGTATTTACCAATCCATTCGTCTGGTATAACCTGCTGCTGTGACTGGCATGACCTGTGTATTTAAGAACTTGTTTGCCAAGATTTTGAGGTGTTCTTTGGCAGAGGAAAGATGCAGCAATTTTCCAGGCTTTGCTGGCAGTTTTTCAGACTCCTTTCCAGCAATGCAATCACACTTAGCCTTTTGTTGCTGCTTAGTGTTAGTGATTCATAGAAGCAGTACAAAGCCGACTACCAAGAATTCAGAGCTTATGGGGAAATATTCTCATGAGGATTTTTTCCCCTAAGGGCTCTTCTCCTGAGGGTCTTCCGTATTCCTAATACACTCATGTGGGTTCCTTCCTGTTTTATCTGTGCTTTCCAGGCTATTTCTTCCAGGTCCTATGTTTCAATGTTGTCTTTTCTTCTGGAGGGAATGGCAGGAACTTCCTCAGACCTCATTGGTGCCATTCATTATTCAATTACAGTTGACATTGAGAGAGACAAGGGCTATGCACACTGCCTCCACATCATTTCCAGCTTGGAGAGCAAGAGATGATATCTGAATTTTAACTCTGGTCTTCCCCATGGCAAAACGTTATCTTATGCCTCAGGACCAGTCCACAGTCATTGTCTTTCCATTTTAACCAGCAACCACTGACAAATCATCTTGTCAATGAGCCTTTAACATGTATTGAGAGAACTTGAAATCTGCTTTCTGTGTGCATCAGCATTACTTTCTATTCTTCCAGTCTTGCCTACCTCAGAACCTTCCACCCAGTTGTATTAAGGCTGCATTCTAAGGGTCTGTTCCCTGTAAGCATTAGTTGGAATTAAATTAAACTGTTTAAAACAATAAACTGTGTATATTAAAATTTTCTGCATCAAACCAAAAAGTGGAATAAGAACACAGTTCTTATTAATTGGAATAAATATTAATTGATCTGAGGGAATGAACAAATTCTGTATATTGATGACCTGATGTTTTTCAGGTGTGCTGAGCACATTTTGGAAATCAAACCATAAGGGACTAGATATGGACATGTGTAAGAATGTAACAGACTTTGGAATTTACACTAAACTCGTGGCTTTTCCTGCCTTTTCCCCATTACTTATTGGCATAAATCATTGCACCCATAAAAATGGGATTTTCTTATGCTAATTGGTAAGGTGACAATAATAGGAGACAAACTCAAATCGGTTGATGGTTATAATTAAAGGGACACATTCAACTTGAAATCTGGCCATTTAAAAACAAGAGTCAAGTTATTTCAGGTACTGTACATCCCCTCGAGTTCCCCTGCTGAGTTTGGTGGTTTTGTGGGAACACCTTTCTATATGTGTCTAAAATTCATTGTAGCCTTTTTGTAATTTTTTCCTCTCTTTCATATGCTCCTGCATGGAGAGATCCACACAAACAGGAGAAACACTGAAATTGAGTATACACGGTGCTATCAAATGTACAAAGTAAATAAAATAAAACAATATTTTTCCCACTGTGCTTTCATTGATAGTAATCTTAGTTGCTATGTGTAACAATACTAGGTTTTTAAAATTTTCTGACTGGAGTGTGTTGTTTAAGCTGTGTCTCTTTAAAGCCTAGCAGTGATCGCTCCTGTTATTGAAGTAAAGGGGTTTGACTGACAAACCTGGTCGTGGGATTGAAAATGTTGAGATGCTAAATATAGATGCAAATGCAAAGCAAATTGTACCATTGCTTAGGATATTACAGTTGCTGCTTCCAAAAGCTTAGTTTCACTCATCTCTTCAAGATAGGTAGAGGAAGTGAGACATTGGGAAGAGAATGAGAGAAGAATTAAATATTTTGTTTCCATGTCCGCTGAAACATCTCTTCTCTTGTAGGTGATCAGATTTGTTACAGCTACTCCTACGGAGTGCGAGCAGTTGTCCAGTGCATCCCTGCTTGGTTGCGTTTTATCCAGTGCCTGCGCCGTTACCGTGACACCAAACGGGCCTTTCCTCATCTGGTTAATGCTGGCAAATACTCCACCACCTTCTTCATGGTGACATTTGCAGCCCTTTACAGCACTCACAAAGGTATTGGATTTAGTTATTTCACAAAGCTTTGCAGAACCCCCTGCTGTCTTTTGTCAGTCTCTGCTCCTCAGTCATCTTTTCTCTCTGTGGACCTTTTAGGTGCTAACGTTTATAGAGAGAAAACAGAATTATGGATAGAGCCCTGCAAATCCGTGGGTGGTATCTGCTTTATATCCATGGACTATTTTTTGCGGATAGCCGCTCAGATGCGGATACAAATTTTGTATCCACACAGGGCTCTGACCATAACAGATTCACCAGAATGGAGCAGCTGCGGCTGTCACCCAGCCCCCAGGCTCCAGCTCAGCTCTCTGAATTGCAAAGCAGCGGGTATAGCCCACTGGGCATTCTCAGAGTTGTAGTCCCCAGCTTGCTTTGACGGAGGAGATAAACTACAACTCCTAGAAGGGAGTGAGCCCAGCGCCATTTTAAAAGAAATAACCTAGCAGGTGGCAAGGGCCCATGCTATGAGGGGGAGAGTAGTTATTGACGCTCTCTGTCTGGGCCTGGTCTGCATGCATTACTGCCCCCGCAGCTGCCTAGTGGTGTCTGAGCTTCCCCCCACACACCCCCGGAGGGTGGCGCAGCACACAAGAGTCCAGGAGTGTAGCCTTCCTACCCAGAATGGGGAACGAGGTATGGTGGGGGCAGAGCAGGCGGTGGGGCAGGCAGTCTCTGGGAGAAGTGAGGGGTGGTTGGGGGCATGGTACAGCCCTGCATCACTTCGAAGGGCACCGGAGCCCTCCCAAAAGGGGGGGAGGGCGAGGAGCCTGCCCTCCTGCCCAGTATGGGATGGGATCAAAAGCAGCCCCCTACCTGCCCCCCAGGTCTCCTGCCCAGGGCAGGTGGAGGGATCCAGGCTCCCCACAACTGCCCACGTGGCTCTCCTCGATCTGGCTCCGGCTGGCAGTGGGGGCCTCAGAGCCGCAGCCTGGCCATGATAAGAGCCGGGCGGGCAGCTGTAGGGAGCTGCGGTGGACCCTCCACCTGCCCTGGGTTGGGGGCCCAAGCAGCCCCCGGCCCGTGTCCCCACCCCGGGCAGGTAGAGGGTCTGCAAGTCCACGCCGGCTCCGCACAGCTGCCCGCCTGGCTCTTACCATCGCTGGGCTGCAGCTCCAAGGCCCCTCCACCCTGGCCGCAGCCGGGTCGAGAAGAGCCGCATGGGGAGCTGGTGCGGAGTTGCAGACCCTCTACCTGCCCATAGCCAGGTGGGGAATCTGGGGGTTGGGGCCCAGGCCGGGGGCTGCTCTCAGCGCCCCCAACCACTACCGCAGGCAGGTCGAGGGTCCATTGTGGCTTCCCACTGCTGCCCAGGTTCCCCAGCTGGGCTCACTCTCTTCTTGGGGGGAAGAAGTGAAGGGGGCACGGTCTGCCCTGGTGAAAAGTGGGAGTGCCCTGGCCCCCCCGGTTCCGGCACCACTGGTCACTGCTCTGCAGATGCAGATACCGGCAGACAATTTTTGTGTATCATGTGTGGATACACATTTTTGTATCCGCGCAGGGCTCTAATTATGGACAGTACAATTTACATTCTTCCCTCACCTCTTATTAAAAGAGTGACAGCTATGAAAGGTAAGAGAATACAATAGAATTGAGGCACTATGGATTGAATTACAGCAAATAACATTGTTTTAAAAAATTAATTGATAACTTTGATATCAGTTCATCCCATTTTTGGCATTGATTGGATCTTCCACTGGAACTGCTGACTCCTCAGTGAAATGGGACCAGTCTGTAGCATTGATTCATGTATAGTCATGCAGGCTCAGGCTACATCCTCACTACAGGGGGGGGTCGATTTAAGATACGCAAATTCAGCTACGCGAATAGCGTAGCTGAATTCGACGTATCAGATCCGACTTACCCTGTTGTGAGGACGGCGGCAAAATCGACTGCCGCGGCTCCCAGTCGACGGCGCTTACTCCCACCTCCGCTGGTGGAGTAAGCGCGTCGATTCGGGGATCGATTGTCGCGTCCTGACGAGACGCGATAAGTCGATCCCCAAGAGATCGATTTCTACCCGCCGATTCAGGCGGGTAGTGTAGACCTAGCCTTAGATAAACTTTCATAAGTTCAGTACATTTTCCTCAATTTTCCTTCATAATAAAGTATAGTTATCTATTTTAAAGTAGTAGGATTTGTCCCCAAGAGTGGGAATTGAGAATTCAGTTTTCTGTTCAAATGAATATGAAATGTTTTCTTTTGGGTGGGGGAATGCAATTTTTTAATCAATAGCACTGTACAACATACTGTCTACCATCGAGAGAGGCATTTCAAAATTTCATTTGAAATTGTTGATCTATTCAGTGTAATTATAATGGGGCTTAAAGATAGTGGAGAATTTTAAGGGGAGGGTCGAAGGTTACTAGTGATAATGAGGCCTTCTCTTTCCCTTTCAGAAAGAAAATACTGAAACTCCTAAGAAATTTCCCATAATTTTTTTCTGTGAATAGAGACTAATTTTAGACTCTCTAGATGTGTAAGGAAATGGGCTGAGCTCCTACTTTACGTAGTAGTTACCAGTCCCTTGGTATTCCAGGGCTACTATTAGAGAACAAACTGAACAGGGTAAGTCCATTATTTAGGAAGGTAGGGGAATGTATTGTGTGCTACGAAAAAGCCCCCTCTGGGTTTCATGTATATTTTTATCCCTTTTCTTTCTCAAGCTGGTGGGGAGTTGTTTCCAACCCATTTAACTGCTGATTGAACTCTTTGATCCCTCAAGTTCCCTATCTCCGTGGCAACCGCAATTATTACCTGATTCTACTCATGTTGTGAAGGAAAAAGCTTTTAGCTCCTGCACTTCAGGCAGTTGCCCTGTCTTCCATTGTTCTTTCTCCTCCAAGTCCCATGTCAGTCAAAAGCTTTATTCTTTCCACTGAAATAGATGTCTGCTGTATCTACAGAAATTAGCAACAGTATACACTTGTGAGACAGTTACTCATCCATGTGTATGGTCAAGGAGATTGATAGAGAAATCAGAAAAATATACAAAGCTTCCTTCTAGCTGTCTTAGTAAGATGTTTCCTTCAGGTGGACACCAGGTTTATTAGAAAACCCTGCTGGTTCAAGAGTTGGTGCTAGTTGAAAATGGGTTGACGTCTGGGAAGTAATACAAATAAAACACAAGCCTTGAGCAATGTAGATGACATATAACAATGTATTAGTACAAGCTGTCTGAAGACTGAAAGTCAAACAATATTCATGAATGTATTTTGTATCTAAAGGTACATGCATGCTTCTCTTCGAGGTGTTTAGTAGCAGACTTTGTCACGGCTAATAGCCCCCATGTTTGACTCCTCTGTCTGTCTCCCACTGTCACCTCCACAAAGACTATTCCCCTAATATTTAAGATATTCCCCTACTGGGTGTTTTTTTTTTACTGCTTTTCCCAGTCTGAGGCTGCAATCTAGTTAAAATCCCTTGCTCTTAAACTGGGCAATCAAACAACAAATCCAGGATGTAAGGCTTGCTTCTGATGTGAACCTGCCATACCTTCATTCAGGAGGGCTGTTTAAGTTTTTCACCATCAAGGGCATTCCAAAATAGTCACTCTTATGAAGAGGGAGGAAATTGGTTGGGGTCAAGCTTGAAAATACGTGCTTGTAAAATGTGCCTGTTTAATATAAGTTTGACCTCTTCTGAGTCCCCTTAAATTTGGACCTGTGCCAGTATCACTGACTGCAGGTTTCATTGCTACTGTGTATAACTTTTACATCTCTCTTCAAATCTGGCACTTGGTCATAATGAAGTATTTACAAATCATAAAGACAGGGCCTGTTCAGATTGCTAGTTTAAACAAGGGCTACCCTACAACACATCATCTCATCCTAGGCATAGGGGAGGTGAATTGACAAGGTAATACTGTAATCTTTAGGGTAATTTGATTTTTGAAATACAGAAATGGGCCACCTGTTCCCATGGACGTTACAGCAAGATTTGGACAGTTAAGGGTGGGCAGAAAATGTGCTCACTCCAGTTTTCCAATCTCCCCCTCTCCAGCCACGCTCCTTCCCTCTTGCCCCGAGGGCTCTTCTCTTCTATGCAACCTGGTGTTCCCCAACCCTTTATCAAAGGGCCTCAGGGCCCAACTGTCTCTGCAAGGCTCTGGTGAATATGCTACTATAGCTTCTGGCCACACCCTGTTAATACCAGACACTTCTTCAAGGAGTGTCCCTATCAGTGCTCTGTATCTGCACCCCTGTGCCTCTAATCAGAGATTTTAGGTAGCAGTGTCCGTTCAGCCTGCATGTGCGCTCTCCCTCCCTCGTAGTCTACCTCGAGACTATCTAGCACTGGGCAGGCGACCCCCACTCAGTTCCTTCTCAATCACTTTTGGCTCACAAGGGAGCAAGGAGCGAGCAGTTGTCCTTCCTTATCTGCATCATTAGCATATATAGTAATTGTTTGTTTGTTTTGTTCTCCTTAAAAGTTAGTGTTTTCTTTTTACCCGTTGAGATTAAAAAAAAAAAAAAAGAAAGAAAAAGAAGAGAGAGAACTTTAGTTTACGTTTCCCATCCTGTCTGGGGGGATTCCCCACCCTCTCCCAGGGGTGTTTAGAGGACACTAAGAGTTCTTTCAAGTTTAAAAAAAAAAAGGTTTTAAAAATAAAATAAAATAAATAAATAAATAAAAAATAAAAGAAGAAGAAACTCAAAGTCCTACAAAAAGGGGAAACTAGATCAAATTGCTGAGTTGGCCAATCGCACTGAGGAAACTCTCTGGCTGGCCAAAGACTCAGTTTGGAGGCTTGGAGCCCTTTTTCTCGAGCCTTTACAAGGGGAATATGCTAGTCTTTTCGGCAACTCTACCCCCTTTGAAGTTGAAGGCTCTGGGGATGATCCAGAGTCAGCACATGAGTACCCTGGAGGCTGAAGTGCCTTCTCCATAAGGAGGAGTTTTAACTTCAGCGCCCGGTTCTTGCGAGATCTCAACTTTAGCGAGTGGCAGAGGGAGCACTTCTGAGGGATATCGGACTCTCCCAGGCATCAAACACAGTGAGAGTGTCTGTCCGTTATAGGAATCGACTCCTTGCAGGAGAGGCACTTCTTGAAACCAGGGGAGCTGGGCATGCCCCTCGTTTGGAAGGCTATCACCCTCTAGCAGAAAGGATTGCAAAAGAAAGTTCTTCTTTCCTCCTAGAAGCTGGAAGGGACCTTAAGAGGTCATCTAGTCCAGTCCCTGCACTCAAGGCAGTGCTAAGTATTACTAAACCATCCCTGACAGATGTTTGTCTAACTTGCTCTTTAAAATCTCCAGTGATGGAGATTCCACAACCTCCATAGGCTATTTATTCTAGTGTTTAACTACCCTGACAGGAAGTTTTTCCTAATATCCAACCTAAACTGCCCTTGCTGCAAGTTAAGCCCATTGCTTCTTGTCCTATCCTCAGCGGTTAAAGAGAACAAGCCGGTGCCCAGAATTGCCCTTGTCACCAGGCTGTGTATCACCAATACCCCAGTTAGTGCAACCCTTACCCAGTGATGAGTCTGACAGTGACCAGGAGGATGTCATCTCCCTGGCCTCTCATAGTGGCTCGCTGTAACAAAACAAGGATCCTCCTCAATTCCATCAAACCGACCCACAGTCATGGGTACCGGCTCCTTTGGGCATCCCCCCTCCATACCCTCCCCCCACCCATGGCCGTATTGGGATCCTTGGGTGACATACACATCCCACGTTTTGCAGCCATCCAGTGTCTCTCCGAGAGAGTCTACCCGATGGTCTCCTACAGCCTCACTGTCCATAGCCCCTGAGCCAGGGGAGGAGGAAGCTTTTGCAGAACAGGAAGAAGGACTAGAAGGGGAGGCTACCCCTCCAGCAAACTTCCCCTTGTCTCCACCAGATGAGGCTGTAATGTTTCCCCCACACACACACACCCATCACTAGCTGATGATTTTAAGAACTTTCAGGCTCTTACCAAGAGGGTGGTGGGTGATTTGCAGATTCCCCTATAGGAGGGGGCAGATACACAGCACAAGCTGGTGGATATTCTGCACACCTCCTCCTTGTCCAGAATTGCCCTCCCAATTAATGAGGCGATTCTAGATCCTGCCAAAGTCATCTGGCAGACACCAGCCTCCATCGCACCAGCCCGCAACAGAGCCGACAAAAAATACTACATCCCTCCCAAAGAGGTAGACTTCCTGTTTCAACATCTGCAACCCAACTCCATCATCATAGTGGATGCGGTTAATGCACAAGGCAAGCAACATCACACCAAGTCAACCTCATGTGATCAAGATTGGAAAAAGCTAGATCTCTGGGAAGGAAGGCGTATTCGTCAGTGACATTGCAGTTTAGAGTCATGAACTACCAAGCTATCATGGCCAAATATGATTTTATTAATTATGGGGAACTCGGTGCATTTCCGGAACATTTACCAGAGATGCAAAAGGAGCAGTTTCAGGCCATTGTCAGAGAGGGTCAGTTAATAGCCAGAACAGCAGTACAGATGGCACAGATGCAGCTGATACAGCAGCCCATTCAGTCTCTACAGCAGTGGTAATGAGGTGGGCTTCTTGGTTACACTTTTCCAGGTTGCCCAAAGAGTGCAGGCGACAGTGGACGATCTCCTGTTTGAAGGGCCCAAGCTCTTTGCAGAGAAAACAAACTCTTCTCTCCACACCTTGAAGGATTACCAGGCCACATTACGCTCCCTGGGAATCTATGCTGCAGGACAGAAGAGAAGAGAGAGCCCTCAGCCACAGCACAGGTCACGACCTCCTTAATACCCCCTGTCTCAGCACTATTATGAGCTCCAGCGTAAGAGGCTGAGGGTTCAAAAGCGGAAGCCGTCAGCATCCCAATCCACAACCTTTCAGATCGCCTCTTCTAAGCACTTTTGACTGGTTGGTCGAGGGCCTGAACAATTATACCTTGCAACATCAGCTGCCCTCTACACACCTGTCACACCCCTTCGGAAGTTGCCTGGCCTTCTTTCACTGCAATTGGGAAAATATCATCTCTGACATATGGGTCTTGGAGAGTATTTCGGAGGGTTACGCCATTCAGTTCATGTTTTTCCCCCATTCCCACCCTCCTTCCCCATCCCTCTTTAAGGACCTTTCTCACAAGAACCTACTTCATCAGGAAATAGATCATCTGTTATGCCTAGGGGTCATAGAACCAGTCCTGGTGCAACTCAGGGGCAAGGGGTTTTACTTCCATTATTTCCTGATCCCCCAGGCAAAGGGAGGTTGGAGGCCCATTCTAGATCTAAGGGCATTAAACAAATACATGAAGATGCAAAAGTTCAAGATGGTCACGCTAGTAGCCATTATTCCAGCTCTAGAGCAAGGAGATTGGTTTTCAGCCCTCGACCTACAAGATGCCTACTTCCACATCTCGATATGACCGTCGCATAGGAGATTCCTATGGTTTACCTTTGGGCAGGACCATTATCAGTATAGGGTGCTCCCATTTGGCCTCTCGTCTGCACCCAGAGTATTTTCCAAGGTTCTCTTCATCGTAGTGGTGCACCTACAAATATCTGGCATTATCTACCTAGACGACTGCCGCCTCAGGGCTTCCTCATTCAAGGATGCCTTACGAGCCACCCAGATGACCATGCACACATTTGCGCAGCTGGGCCTACAGCTCAACTTAAAGAAATTGACACTGACCCCAGTACAGTGACCAAAGTTTATCGGTACCAGCCTTGACGCAGTTCTAGTGAGGGTGCTCCTCCCGCTACACAGACTCACCACCCTCACAAGTCTCAGAGACAGGACAGGACAGCCCCCAAACATTGGCCAGGGATTGCCTGCAGCTGCTAGCTCATATGGCAGCATGCACCTTTGTCACCCCAAATGCCTGGATGTTCATGAGGTGTTTACAGATGTGGCTTAATTCTGTCTAGTCCCCGAACAGGGACAGACTAACCAAACTGCTGTCACAGTTCTCTGCAGTAAAGCACTTCCTGGACTGGTAGAAAGACTCATCCGATGTCTGAGCAGGCGTTCCATTCATGCAACTGCCACCAATGCTGACTCTGATGATGGATGCCTCCCTAATAGGCTGGGGAGCTCACCTACACGACCACAAAGTTCAGGGGTTGGAACAAACAAACAATCTGCACAGAGTAGAGAAAGTCCAGTTAAAACTGTAGAAAGTTCTGTGAATGTCTGAAGGTCCTTGCTTTGGCTGCTTCTGCATGCGATGGATTCTGAGGTATCCCAAATTGCATTCTGTAGTTCACAGGAGGTTAGCAAGCCTAATTCAATAAATTTAATGATTGACATCGTCGTATTTAATTCAGGCCCTATCCAGGCACAGCAGTATATGGTGGTAGTAGGTTGTGGGAGAAATAGAAGAGCCATTCATAAGAACATCCATACTGGATCAGACCAGTGGTCCACAGAAGCCAGTATCCTGTCTTCTGACAGTGGCCAGTGGCACATGCTTCAGAGGAGATTAACAGTTTAGGGCAATTTTGAGTGATCCATCCCTTGTTATGCAGTTCCAGCTTCTGGCAGTTGGAGGTTTAGGGACACCCAGGGCATCTTGTCCAAGATCAAACAAGATGTTGCATCCCTGACCATCTTGACTTCATGAACTTATTTAATTTTTTTTGAACCCAGTTATACTTTTCTCCTTCACAACATCCCATGGCATCCACAGGTTGACTGTGTGTTGTCTGAAGTAGTACTTCCTTTTGTTTGTTTTAAAGCTGCTGCCTATTTATTTAATTGGGTGACCCATAGTTCTTATGTTAATAACACTTCCCTATGCACTTTCTCCACACCATTCATGATTTTATAGCCCTCTTTTAGATCCCCCCCCTTAGTCATCTCTTTTTGAAGTTGAACAGTTCCAGTCTTTTTAATCTCTCCTCATATGGAATCTGTTTCATACCTTTAATAACTTTAGTTGCCCTTCTCTGTAGCTTTTCCAATTCTAACACATCTCTTTTTTGAGATAGGGCTATCAGAACTGCACACACAATTCGAGGTGTGGGCGTACCATGGTTTTGTATAATGGCTTTGATATTTTCTGTATTATCTATACAGAGAACAGTTTCTAAAGAAAGCAAGGTGTTCCCCCACACTATAACCGACACCCCAAACTGAGGATTATTTCATGTATATGTTGGGGGGCTGGGAGAACTGGCAGGATGCCATTACTAAGAAAAGGATAAAATTATAGAAAATGTGATCTGAAGAGAATGCTTTCTATCCTAGACCATTTTTAATAAAAAAAAAAAAAAAAACTAAAGTCAACAGCACTTGTGAGATCCTGTTCCTTGACTTGCTGTCCCCTTAATCCTGTTTTGCAAGGTCTCCCATCTATCTGTCTTGTATCTTTCCCTTCTATTTAGAACTGTTAGTACTCCGATAAATCAGAGGTTGATTTATGTTATCGCTAGTGCCTGATGGAGAAGTTAGTGACCTCTTGGAGTGATAAGATTTACTAACTTCTTTTTTATACTTGTTCTTTTCATCTGGTTCATTGTAATATAGCATACTCGCAACTCCACCTGGGGAACAAGGGAGGGATAATTTGGAGCCAAAATCCGTAATGTCTGTCACAATAATTGCTGTGAGCAAGGATGAATTTTGTCTGAAACCCAGTTCTCCCATGCCCAGGAGGGCTTAAGTAACGAGTTGTGTTCATTAGCTAGTCTTTCTGATCCTCTCACTCAGAGCAGTGTCAGTGTCATTAGTGGAGAATCTGAGGCATTGCCATAGGGAAATATTGCTGTTGCTAGGTCAAAAGCCATAACTGCTTTGACGATCCTGTCATCGCTAGGACTGTAGACTTGCTAGCATGGCTTCTGAAAACTAAATTGCTAGGTCTCTACCTGTTTGGTCACCATTTCTGGTGACATCCTGCTAAAGAGTCTTTAAGAGTAGAACTGGAGAGGATGAGCAACAAGGCAGCAGGATTTTGTTCAGGCTACTGCAGGATCTTCTAAGTGTTCACATCTGTTCAGGGAGCCTGCAGGTTTCACTTGTCCGCAACATGTACTGTTTAAATGGAAAAGATGAGATGACTGAGGCTGCAGCATATACTTGGTGGAGAAAACCTCTGCCAGAGACATTCATAAGTAATGTTTCAGGAACTGCCACTGCATCCTGAATGACAGCACAGCTTGGAGATGCAAAAAGAAATTTTCCCAAATTTAATTGGTCCATCAGCGTGATCATATAGGACACTTGACAGTGACAGCACCCAGATGATGGTGAAGAAGATACCTCTGTATCCTCCTATCTGTATTGATTCTTGTTGGTCCTAAAGCTCGCCCTCTTAAGGCAGATGAATTTTAATAGCTGTAATTTCAAGAGCAGCCAAATAATACTGTTTATATTGCTTAATCTAGTCTTAAGTTAATGGTGACTGGCTAAGTGAGAGTGTTAATGAAAAAGATGAGAGCAGAAAGGATGATCTGCTGATCTTTCATTTCATGAACAATTAGGGATGGAAAGGTCTAATTTTTATGGAACTCTTTAAGAAGAGCAATTTACTATATCACAAGTAAGCAGTTTTCCTTTCAAATACACAACTGCAGTCTTACATGGTGCTGCAACACTCTAAGAAAAAATGCAATGCTGTATTTTAAATAATTTTTATTTGGTTAATTGGATTTGTGGTGTTATTTCTGTGGGACTCTTTATTTTGGGTTTTCAAAGCTCTTCCGAAACTCTGTGGAGTAATTAATTATTGCATCTGTCCACAATCCTTAAATTTGCATTCCCAGTAGAAGTGGTGGTTCACCACAATGTTTACTTCTAATTAGTAGGACCTGATCATCATTCTGAAAAGTGGATAGACTGGTAAATACGTCCTCCCAAAGGAACAAGCTGAATACCAGTAGATCATACTTCATAGAGGTGCTTGAGAAAAGTCACCAGAAGAGAGATCAAATCAAGTGTGACAGATATTGCACCATCTTATTCTCTCTTCGCTGTAATTAACATAGTTGGAAGAAATGCTCTTTTATAGACATAAGTGGCAAAATAGTTGTGAAGGCTTAAAATAACCTGTCTACTGAAATAACCTACACAAATGTTTGTTCTACCCCACCAAAGATAACCCATACTTACATAGTACTTTTCATCCAAGCATAATAGTGCTTTACGAAGATAGGTTAGGATCATCCCCATTTTACAGAATCTGATGCACAAAGAAGCTAAATGAGTTTCCCAGAATCCTACAGAAAGCCTGTGAGAGAGTTAATAAGAATGATTTCCTGGCAATTGCAATGCATCTTGCTACATTGTAATAGATTGTGCCTTGGGACTGTAGAAAAAGGTTTGCAGGAACTTAGAGAAAATGTTTGCAATGTAAAATGCTTGTATTTTATAGAGCATACCAGTGGGATAAAAAGGAGTACTGCCTATAGGCTACATAGGGTTGTTTAGTTTGTGTGCAAAAGCAGCAAAGTCCATTTTTGTGTGGAAGCACTGCCATTGGTCAGTGTTGAACAGAGACCGGTATCCCCTCGTGCTGAGCTAGTCCTTTCCTGCCATTTCCTCACCAATATGCCTGCTTATTATGAGATCCATAGAACTGATCTCAGGTAGTTATAAGGATTGACAATAAATGCATTTGTGGGTTGCATTAGCTGTCATTCTGACAGTGGTTCTCATGTAGATGAGTCATTTCCGCTTGTCACATTCACCCCATTGCATTATGGAATAGATGGCTTAATGGAGGCATGTCATTCAGTGGCTAACTACGCAGTAGTTAACTTAGGATGGGTTTTGTATATCCAGTCCCTAGTATATTGCAAATGAGCTTTTTATTTTGGATTGTGACACTACAGTTCTGGTTCTACTCAAATTTACAGGGGAAATCCTAATGATCTACCCTTACGTTACCTGCACAAAATTCTCTGTTACTCACACTCTAGGGCACCCCCTTTACAAGTTCCTAGGGCTCAAGGCATAACCCTCTTAATTTAGGCACTCCCACCCTTTCCCAGTTCCTAAGGCTCCAGGCGAAAGACACCTAACTTTACTCCTCCGTGGGCTCCAGGCTCTTCTACTCTGTGGGCTCTGGGCAAACACCCTTTCCCTGTGGACTCGGGGCTTAATCTTTTGCAGGTTTACGGGGTCTTTTACCAGTGAAAGAGCCCTATACAGTAATATCCTACGTAATCTCTATTTATTAACAATCACCAAAACCAGAATGCACATGCTACATATACAATGCTCACCACTTCCAATAAGATAAATTAACTTTTCTTGATAGCCAGTCAGGATCAGGTCCATCTGGGGGACTCCAGTTTCTGCACGGTGTCATTGGCAGAGTGTTGAGGTTTGCAGCTCTGTTCTTAGGGCTGTGTCCTGGAGCTGGTTCCCCCAAAGAACTTCCCTTTGGTCCCCAGTTTATATAGTGAAACTTGAGCCCGGCTTAGCTATACCTTAACCAATCATTATACTAAACATTTTACTAACCAGTCCTGACATTGTAACAAAATTCTATAACCATTTCTACCCCACCACCTTAATTAATTTACACCTGGCAAAATTAATTATGTAACAGACAGAAACAATTAAAGAACCAGACAGAGATTATACAGACAAACAATAGGGAAGTGGGGACCATAATGACAAAACAATAAAGAAATGAGGATTTCACAACCACAATTATTGATAAGCGATTTCTTGACACACAGAATGCGATCAAACTAAGTTTTCTTTAACCACCTTAAGATCTGATTCTTTATCTGGTGATAGTTGGTGCCATTAGGACGGGGTCTCCTTCTTAACAGCCTGATATTACATTGTTTTAGTGTAATTTAGATGGAATGTGAGGATGTGACTTCCTGCTTCTCAGCTAATGGCTGCTGCTCTTTTAACCTAGAGTTACCATCCGTCCGGGTTTCCCTGGACATGTCCGGCTTTTTCAGCTTTAAATGGCCATCCGGGGGGGATTTCTAATAAAATAGAAATATCCGGGATTTCCCCCTTCCCCTCATGCAGAGTGCGGCGCGGCTGATTGGACGGCTGGGCCTGATTGAAAGCCGCTCTCAGCCACTGGGACCTCTAGCAGCCAGAGTCCCTCCCCCTCCCCCGCTCCCTCCTCCCCCGCAGAGCAGCGCCAGTGTTTGGCTGCACATGGAGCTCGCAGCTCTCCCTCGACCTGGGGGGGGGGGCAGGCAAGGGACAGGGAACGGGGGGTTAGATTGGTCGGGGTTCTGGGGGGGGCTGTCAGGAGAAGGGGGTGTAGAGAGCGGTTGGGGCAGGCAAGGGACAGGGAACGGGGGGTTAGATTGGTCGGGAGTTCTGGGGGGGCTGTCAGGAGAAGGGGGTGTAGAGAGCAGTTGGGGCAGGCAAGGGACAGGGAACAGGGGGGTTAGATTGGTCGGGGGTTCGGGGGTGGCTGTCAGGAGAAGGGGGTGTAGAGAGCGGTTGGGGCAGTCAGGGGACAGGAAGCAGGGAGACTTAGATAGGGGGTGGGGTCCTGGGGGCAGTTAGGGTGGGGGGGGGGTCTCAGGAGAGGGCAGTCAGGGGACAGGTAGGGGGTAGGGGAATTCTGAGGGGGGCGGGAAGTGGGAGGGGGCGGGGCTAGGGCGGCACCCCGTGTCCTCTTTTTTGATTGTTGAAATATGGTAACCCTATTTAACCTGGCTGCAGATGAAGGCCTTAGGCTTTAGGTCTTGCAATATGTCTACAGACAAAGGCCTTATCCTTAAACTTAAGCCAGGTCAAGTTTGGCACCACTTGATGATTGAAGGCTTTTAATTCAAGCAAGTGGCAGAAGTCTTACACCTGTCAGTCTTATACCATGCAGCAGTGCTTACCTTAGATTTAGAAGGTTTTCTGATAACCCCAGACTTCTTGTTGCTTTTATCACAGCTTTCACCATCAGCAGAAACCACACTAGCTGCAGCAGCAAACACACCAGGAATGCTTATCAAGGGCCATTGTACTCCGAGCCAGGTCTTCAATAACCCTTGGCATTGATTTTAGCTGCATTGAATAGAATATAGTTGTTTACATTCTGCAAGATAATTCAGGGGGATAATGAGCAGGGGGTTGGACTAGATGACCTCCTGAGGTCCCTTCCAACCCTGAGATTCTATGATTCTATGATTCAGGAGGGTAAACAGATAACATTCACTAAAGCAAAGTCAATATTAACTACATTCACTGTGATATTAATTGTGCGGCTCTGCTGTGGAAAATGGCCCTTTTTTGGAGGGGGGGGGGGTCTGTTTTTAGAATGGGTTATAATTTGCAGATACTTTATTATTATCTCAAAATGCTAGTCAGATATTCTGTGTCCCCTGAGGTGCTTTTAGATTTCAGGATATTTGTGTGTGTGTATTTTTTACATACATTTCCTTAACTTTCCACAACAAAAGGAGGCAGGTAACACAAGTGCTGCTACACAGCACTGAGAGATTGGGCAACCCTTGGCCTTACAGAAGTTGCAGTTTTGCTAATGTGAAGATCCATAGAAATCAGCGTTTCAGTGTTGCAGGCATTATGTGCCTACAGCTTTATATGCTGAAATGCTAAACCGTTTCCTGTGCCATTTTCCTATTCAAGCATGCATATTTGAGCAACATATTGTTGTCATGGGATGCTCTCTGTGTTGTTGCCCTCCAGAGCTTCTAATTCAAAGTGTCTCCAGCCTGCCTGACTTTGCTTCTCCAGGTCTCACTTCCCATCTTTGAGCTCTCTTGAAGGTGGTTTCAGTATTTCTGTAGGTGATAAGCAGCAGAAGTTTTGATTTCTAGAAGAAATCATATACAGGGCCTCTCAATTGGTAAAAGCATACTATCCCCCTTTCACATTTAGAGACTGAGAGCCCTTTTCTCCACTCCATCGCAGAAACTTCAAATGCCCCTGTCCTGCAGAGTTCCTGAGATCTGCAGCAAAGGGGGTAGGGAGAAGGTTCTGCTACTTCTCTCCAGTGTACCTTAGGGGCGATGCGTGAGCGGAGCTGCCTTTTTGTGTCCCATAGGAGCCAAATTGCACCCAAATTCTACCTGTGTTCCACCAAAAGATGATCACTCCTGGTCTTTGTTTTAAGCTTCCTGCTTAAATTTTCTTCTTGCCCCTTGTTTTTAGTCTTTTCCCTACAATGTCTGTGTCCCGTGTTTGAGATATGGCAGATGGAGAGTTATGTCCCTTATGTGTTCCTACCTTGGGCTGATTGAAGGCTGCATCAGGCCAGAAAAGGTCTGCAGTCCCCTAATTATACAGGCAGTCCAAGGGAGATAATGGAATCCATCTTTTCCATACTGTCGGGAGAAGTGAGGAGATGAGGGAGCAGGTTCTAGGGACACTGTCTCTTCCTGAATCTCTGTCTTCCTAACAGCTTTCTGGCAGTTTCCAGCACTTCATTATGTGAAGAAGTACCACTGGGTGAAACTGTTTTTGTTTAAATAGACCCTGACATTACTATAAACATATCCAGCATGTATTATTTCTGCCGAAGTGGCAGGCATGTAGTAGATGGAAGCTCTGGGCAGAATATCAATGCCTTGATTTTTTCCAACCTTCCGTGCAGCATTGAGAGGGCCACTAGGACTAGCCAGTGGAGACTGAGATATAATTGCTTGCCTATATCGGTAATATCTCTCGGTTACACCACCTGAATACCAATGAGAAAGAAGGAGGGTGTCAAACAGAATTGTGGGGAAGAGAAAAATAGGGGTGGAAAGAAGGACAAGTGATTAAGAGAAGAGACCAAAAGGCAGAGTGAGTACAATAGACTGTTTTTGTTTGAAGTCTGTTACTGGGGAATGATTTGTATTTGTAATGAAATTTTCAGGAGCAAAGGACATTACACAATCAATGATTTGGAAAGAAAATGGGGGAGGGGAAAGTATGCAGCTTGACCCAAAGTGCCAGTGAAAAGAATACTCCTAGGGGTGAGGAGAAAAAGGGAACAGAATCCAGGATGAGTAACTGGAAATTAGCACATCCCTTTTAGCTTGATGGATAATGCACCAAGAGTTTTTAATTGAATTCTCTCCTATACTGCCTTTCTCACAATAATTGACCTCAATAACTCTTCTTAAGGCAATTTAGCTTTAAGCAACGTTAAAACTTGACATCACCTTGCTGTGCAACTGGCTACTTAGGTGCAGTTTCATCAGCTCCAGCTTCACTGACTCGCTGCCATTCTATATGTTGTTTCTGAGAAATAGAAATCTACGGCCAGATCATTCCCCTCCATGAGCAGAGTGGTCCAAAGACAGTTTGGGAGTACAGAATATCTGAGGCATTGTCTTCCCTTCCTTGCATCTTATGGATGTAACCCTGCAAGTGCACTGCATGGCTCAAGCTCTGTCTATGAAAAGAGGGCTTGTCTGAAGAGTGTTTTCTCTATGGCATCTGTAGAATAAATATAAAATTAGAGAATTAAAAGTTAGCTTTAGTTTGGTTAAAGAAAGATGTATTATAAAGAAAGGCCCTAATTAGCAAGTAAAAGAAAGGCCTTGAAAGTAATGAGTTATAAGGCCAGAAGGAATGAAGTAGGGAGGATGTCTGGTTCAAAGAATAGCTAATGAAATAAAGGGAAGTTTCTAAAAAGAAGGCCTCTGACTGATAGGGGTGACTGCAGATGGTTTTAAACAAGACAAAGAGAATCTGTCTTAAAAAGAGCTAACATGGACCTTCCCAACCCACCTACCAATGTTATCTCAAAAATGAGGGCCTACGTGAACCCAGGTGCAACAGAAAAACTGTTGATCAATGAGAAGGAGGGAAAGAGATAGAAAGGAAAGGCCTTGGGGAGAAAGGAGGTTATAAATCTTATCTGGATTAAGGCTGGAAATAAGGGTGAACTGTCTCAAATTGTTTTTTAGCTGAAGTCAGTAGTTGGCAGTGACATCACTTTCTTACAGGGCTAAAAAACTAAACTTGTAAAGGGTTCATTGCTGATACCTGCCTGACCAAGTTGGAGCTGGTCAGTATAGGTCTAAGCATCCCTGAGTTTAGCCCATTTGTAAGTATTTTGATCTAAATCTTATCAATGTTTTGTTATGGATGTAGTAAATAGCTTATTTAGGTTTTTAGGTATGTTTATAGCAATACCATTTGGCCTTTGGATTTAATAAAACAATTTATGGTTAAATTGGTGACACGGTAAAAACCTGCATAAATAATCATCCCAACAGCATTACTACTTTCAACTCCCCAAAGCTGTGGGGAAGCCTTGCATAGGGCTGTCTCTTGGTATCCAGTTGGGGCGGGGTACTAAACATAGCTGAGAAACGGTTTGAATGCACAATCTCAGCATATTTGGCCCTGGTCCCTACAGATCTTGGTGTTTTAAGTCACTCTGTCTCATTCTCGAATGATGCAATGGAAACTCCAAGGGGGAGCTTGCAGCCCTTCTGATGTGGACTGTTCCCATGTAAAGGTTGATCAGGGCTCTAGTTCATAACATTCGAAATCTGCACTATAAGCTCACCCATTTGCCGACTCTGGGGTGAATCAAACTTTGGAAGCATGGAGAGGGGAAGGCGGTATGTAGCACTAAGATTAGTTGCACCATGGCACTACATCTGCTAGGTTGAGGAATTTTCTATGCATGCCTCCAAGTAGTGGAGCCTGTGATACATTCTGAAGTGACCATGGTGGTGAGGAGGGGATGTTACCAAACCTGCCCCTTGGTCTCTCCTGGAAAGCCTTATTGGCGGAAGATGAAAAATGCTACACAAATGTTCCTTATTTTACACAAAAGTAAGAAAGCTAGTCTAAGCAAAAGACTGAAGAAAATCACTTTTGCGCTATTAATTTTAGTCTCCACTGCAGATAGGCTTTAATAGGTAGGTTGGGGGGGGGGGTGTTGTAAAGAGGATGAGTGTGTATTTGACCTATATCCTGCACATCATCTCCCAAAAGTCTGAAAGGCATAATGGAATGAATGTACTATTACACTATGCCTCTCATTTTCACCCCTATTAATTTTATTGTTACCTCACATATATACACATTACATTTCTATCATAATTATTAAAATGAAAAGAAGAAAGAGGACAAATCGAGCTATTGCCGTTTTTGTGATCAGGAGGCAGCTCTAGGAATTTTTATTGTTTTAAAGCCACATACCTGGAAAATGCACCACCACAGTTTGTTATATTATTGTAGAGTCGCTTTTGTATTGGGAAGATTTTTATTGGGTTTGTTAGTAAAGAATCAATTAATAAGCAATTGCAGTCACTGTGCAGAATGACACCTGATAGCAAGATGAGGCAAAAGTCTCAGCTGTACAATCCAATATAACATGTTTTATTTTTATGAACTCTTTATGGGCCCAAATTTAGGTTCTAATTCAAAAAGAAAATAAACAGTACATTTTTTTTTTCTTCCCTAAGTATTAAGAGTGTGACAAATATAAAAGGTAAGAGAATACAGCAGGAAGCAATATAGTCAGTCCTATGCTGGAGTGAGAGAAATAACTCGTTTACAAAAATATGCCTACAAACTAGCAAGTTTCCCAAATAAGGCAAATTTAAACAATTATTTCCATATCAAGCACAACATATTGAAGTGAGCTTGAGGAGGAATTCAAACTGTAACTTAAAGGTATCTCTGATAAGGCTTTCAGAGAGTTTATTTAGCCTGGTGGGACAGGGAGCTTGGTTAAAAGGGGAACTACCATCGGTCATGCGGAGTTTTGGTGGACAATTTTGGTGCTGCTATAAGAAATGTTTAAAATTATGCAGCATCATGCTGTTGTTTCTCTCTTGCAGCTCAAAACCACAGTGACACCCAAGTGTTCTTCTACCTGTGGATTGTCTTCTATTTAATCAGCTCCTGCTACACCCTTATTTGGGACCTGAAGATGGACTGGGGTCTCTTTGACAAGAATGCTGGTGAAAATACCTTCCTTCGGGAAGAGATCGTCTACCCACAGAAAGTGAGTACGCAGCCTTTTGTCATTTTGGGGAGGGTCTGCCAATGTTTTAACAAAACACTTTGGATTAAAGGTAAATTCTGACTGCCACTGGACTGTCTTAAATTCAGTGTGTCAGAAGTTCTGATTGTATAATCTGTCCATTACCAAAGAGAAAGTCCCATCCTTATTAAGATTATTGAAAGCCATAGGCGCTGACTCTCTGGGTGCCCCAGGACTGGAGCACTCATGGGGAAAAAAAATTAACTGGTGTTTAGCACCCGTTGGCAGCCAGCTTCTCCACTCCCCTGCCCCCCCAGTGCCTCCCGCCCGCCAGCAGCCCCACCGATCAACTTCTCCTCCTTCCTCCCAGCGCCTACCGCCTGCCGCAGTCAGCTGTTTCGCGGCATGTAGGAGGCGCCTGGGGGGGCATGCTCAGGGGAGGGGGTGGAAATGGGCGGGAAGGGGCAGGGTGGGCACTTGGGAGAAGGAGTGGGGGGCGGAGCAGGGGTGGGAAGAGGTGGAACTGGGTGGGGACTTTGGGGAAGGAGGCAGTTGGGGGCAGGGCCCAGGCCCAGAGGAAGCCAGTGCCTATGTTGAAAGCTGTAAGAGGCATATACTATATTTTAGTAATACAGATAGCAAAGTAATATCCATTGTGACGGGTTCAGTCAGAAAGACCCCCTTGGGACTGTCACCTGACATGCTGAAATTACCTCTGAGCCCGTTTTCCCTGCCAGCTTGGGACTTCCAGAATCCTATCTTATTGAGGCAGACATGCTAGCCTGCTGCAACACAGACCTAGGGTCTGGTCCATGCCCCCAAAGCTGCAGACTTAACTTGAAAACAGCTCAGCAGGTTACCTGTCTCCAGCACCCAGACACCCAGTTCCGAATGGGATCCAAACCCCAAACAAATCTGTTTTACTCTGTATAAAGCTTATACAGGGTAAATTCATAAATTATCCGCCCTCGATAAGACAGAGGGCATGGCTACACTTGCAGATGTAGAGCGCTGGGAGTTAAACCAGCCTTCGGAGACCGCAGCAGGAAAAACGCTGCCGAGTTTTTACACTGTCAGCTGCAAACGCATTGGCATGGCCACATTAGCAGCTCTTGCAACGCCACAAAGAGCTGTTGATCTTTCACCATGATTCCTGAATATTACAGGTGGTTAGAGCAAAGGGTGATATGAAGGTAATCCCACAAGTAGAATACAGCCGTTATATTAGGTACTTGGGTACGTTGAGGATCAAGGCCTGTATGTAATTTGTCTTAAGAACATCTTAAAATATAAAGGAATAAAAGATTTGAAGTGGTTCAGAAAAATTTTTAAACTTCTAATAAAAAAAAAAAATTAAAGCCCTTTCCTTAAATTTTGAAATGAGCACTTTAGGGACTCCCAAAAATCTGTTTTTTAATCTGGTCTTTGTAGGTGCTCATGCAGCTATTGCAACCTGATGTAAGAAATGCTGAGGTGTTATATTTGTAAGAAATCTTTTCAGTATTTCTCTGTTCTTCTTCGAGTGATTGTTCACGTCCATTACACATTAGGTGTGCGCGCGCCGCGTGCACGAACGTCGGAAACTTTTTCCCTCAGCGGCTCCCGTCGGGCCTGCAGGGTCTCCCCTCCCGCCAGAGCGGCGCCCCGCTCTAGCGTATATATATCCCTGCCGGCCCGACCCTCCCTCAGTTCCTTCTTACCGTCCCTGGCGACGTTGGAACAACTCTGTCTCTCATCTGAGAGTGTCCCTTAGCATAGTAATTAGTGTTACAGTTATCAGTTCGTTAGTAGTTAGTAGTTAGTGTTAAGCTAGCAGTTATCAGTTCTTTACAAAGGCTTAAACTCTTTGTGTTAGGTGTTTGGCTAACCCCGGCACCGGCCCTGGGCGGCGGGGCATGCCGCACACCCAAGGCTTCAAGGCTTGTGCCACGTGCCGCAAGCCTATGCCATTGAGTGATCCACACGAATCGTGTCTCCGTTGCCTGGGGGAAGCACACCAAAAGGAGCGCTGCAAGATCTGTAAGGCTTTCAAGCCCAGGACTAAGAAAGAGAGAGACTTTCGCCTTAAGCAGCTGCTCATGGAGTCGGCGTTACAGCCCTCCACTTCTACGGCACCGTCAACCTCGGTGCGGAGTGCCCCGGCATCGGTTCGGGATCCGATGCCGGCGGGGCAACCTAAGCCTACGGCACCGGCTCAGAGGGAACACCCCCGGCACCGGTCCTCTTCACCGGCTAAGCCGAAGGGCCAACCCAAGGCCCGAGGACGCTCCCCGCACAAGAGGGTAGCGCCCGCGAAGACCGCAAGTGCCACTAAAGCCGTTGCGGTCCCAACACAGATCCCGGTGCCAGTGGCTCCGGCGCCGAAAGGCCCGTCGAGCCCTGGGATAGGCGCGTCGAGTAAGGAGAAAGGGCTGGAGGAACTGTTGGAACAGCCCTCCACCCCGGACACATTTGAGGCAGCAAAGGACCTCATTGAATTGTCCGCTGAAGGCACCCTCCGCGCTAAGGACATTCCGCCGAGACTGCCGTCCAAAGGCAAGCCGGCGATGATGCGCCCATCACGGTCGCCATCTCAGCACCGTTCGCGGCGCCAATCCCGGTCGACCTCCGCCTCGGTGGACTCCCTGCTTCCCTCCGTGCAGCGGGCCGCACAACCGTCGTGCCCCAGCAGACGCGAGGCACCGGCCCAGCAGCCCTGCTCGAGCAGGCACCGGGACGTGTCGGTCGCGCGATCCCTGAGACCGTCCTCCCGCAGCCGCTCCCGGGGCCACCGGTACCGATCCAGGTCCAGGTCGGCACGGCGCTACTCCCGGTCCCGAAGGCACCGCTCTCCAACCCCGGACCGGCACCGCCCCACGGCACCGCCCCACGGCACCGCCGTGGCCCTCTAGATCACCGTCCATAGTTTCGGAGGTGGACTCGGGCCATTCCAGCAAATATGCCCACAGAGCGCAGGCCAGTAGGGAGCACGAAGCCTCTTGGCAACCACAGTGGGGCCACCCAGGGCAATGGCCATTCTGGACCCCTTGGGCCTACCATCAACAAGGCCCCCTGTCCAGAACCTCGAGATCGGGCCCCTCAGGACACCGGTCCCGCTCCCCACGGTGGCGCCCACCCTCCCGCAGGGAGTCCACGGTATCCAGGCCGCCAGAAAGGGAAAGGGCCGACTCGGCACCGAGCCCGGCACCGTCTCAGGCCCACGTCAGAGAACGCACTCCGGAGGAGCGCCCTGCTGATGAGGAGTTACAGGAGGAAGAGGACGCACAAAAGGCCATGACCTCCTCCTCCTCACCTGACGAAGCCGTGGCGGGCACAACAGTGTCCGGTCCTCCCCCGATTGACCATCGGGCACACCAGGACCTGCTCCGCCGAGTAGCCCTCAATTTGGGGTTGCAGGCAGAGGAAACCGTAGAGCAGGAAGACCCTATGGTCGACATTCTAAGCCCGGAGGGCCCCTCCAGGAATTGCGCTCCCGCTCATAAAAACGGTCCAATCTAATTACAAGACTGTATGGCAAACACCAGCCTCCGCGGCGCCTACGGCAAAGGGCGTAGAGAGGAAATACTTCGCCCCATCCAAGGGGTTTGATTTCCTATTCTCCCATCCAACCCCATGTTCGCTGGTCGTCTCCGCGGTCAACGAACGGGAGCGACATGGCCAACAGGCCCCGGCCCCCAAGGCCAAGGAGGCAAAACGCTTGGACTTATTTGGGAGAAAGGTCTACTCGTCCGGAGGCCTCCAGCTGCGGATCGCGAACCAACAAGCGATCCTGAACAGGCACAATTTCAACTCCTGGGCATCGGTGTCCAAGTTCAAGGAAGCCTTGCCTCAGGGCTCGCAACCCGAGTTTGCTGCCTTAGTAGACGAAGGGAAGGCGGTGGCCAAAACCTCCTTACAGGCCTCACTTGACTCCGCTGACGCAGCCGCTAGGACAATTGCGTCAGGAGTGGTAATGAGAAGCTCGGCATGGCTGCAGGCTTCCCGCCTTCCCCCAGAGGTGCAAAACACCCTCCAAGACCTTCCGTTCGAGGGTTCAGGCTTGTTTTCGGACCAAACGGATGCCAGACTACACAGTCTTAAGGACTCTCGAGCTACCCTCAAGTCGTTGGGGATGCACACCCCAGTGACGCAGAGGAAGCCCTTCAAGCCCCAACCTCCGCAGAGGCAATACCACCCTCGTCCTAGACAGGAGCCGTACCGCAGGAGGGGCAGGGATAACAGGCGTAGACGCAACAACACGCCCAACCAAGGCCAAAATCAGGGCCAAAACAAACCGCAGCCGGGAAACAAACAAGGGTTTTGAAGCTGCGATCAAGGACAGTGTACCAACCTCTATTCCGGATCCCCCCCTGTGTTTCAGGGACCGCCTGTCCCGTTTTTACCGTGCTTGGTCACGTATAACATCGGACCGCTGGGTCCTGCGCACGGTGGAGGCAGGATACACCCTTCAGTTCTCCTTGCCCCCTCCCTCCCACCCCCCGACCCCGTCCCTCTTCAGGGACCCCTCTCACGAGCAACTCCTCTTGCAAGAGGTGCAGGCCCTCCTCACAGTAGGAGCGGTGGAAGAGGTTCCTCCGGACCTCAAAGGGAAAGGGTTCTATTCAAGATACTTCCTCATTCCCAAAGCAAAAGGGGGCCTTCGTCCTATTCTGGACCTACGCAAGCTAAACAAATACTTGCTCAAACCACGTTTCCGTATGGTCTCCCTTGGTACCATCATTCCATCCCTGGATCCGGGGGATTGGTACGCTGCCCTCGATATGAAAGATGCCGATTTTCACATCGCTATCCGACCGGCCCACCGGCGGTTCCTGCGCTTCACTGTCAGCCAGCGCCATTTCCAATTTACAGTTTTGCCCTTCGGCCTGGCAACAGCCCCGTGCGTATTCACGAAATGCATGTCCGTGGTAGCAGCTTTTCTTCGAAAAAGAAGGATGCGCATCTACCCATACCTGGACGACTGGCTCCTAGCGGGCCGGTCGGAGGCCGAGGTTCGCTCCCATGTGGCATTGACGCTACAGGTGTTCCACGAACTCGGTCTACTGGTCAATGTACCCAAATCATCACTGGTCCCTACGCAGAGACTGGACTTCATAGGGGCAGTCCTGGACTCAGTGGCGGCACGGGCGAGTCTCCCCGTGTCGAGGTTCCTGGCCATTCAGAAGGCCGTGAGCTCCATCCAGCAATTCCCCACGACCACGGCCAGATGTTGCTTACAACTCTTGGGGCACATGGCGGCCTGCACCCACGTAGTCGGACACGCCCGCCTCAGACTCAGGCCGCTGCAGTTGTGGCTGGCCCAAGCATATCGCCCCAACAGAGACCCCTTAGACCTGGTCGTGACTATCCCGTCTCGGGTGTCGAACGCCCTCCGTTGGTGGCTCGATCGGCAGCAGGTTTGCGCGGGAGTCCCTTTTGCCGCCCCACAGCCCGTTCTGACGTTAGTAACAGACGCGTCAGACCTGGGTTGGGGGGCGCACCTGGGGGACCTGCGCACTCAGGGCTTGTGGTCCAGGGAAGAACAGTTGCTTCATATCAACCTGAAGGAGCTAAGGGCGGTTCGCCTCGCCTGCCAAACCTTTCACGCTACCATAAGAGGCCACAGCGTGTCGGTTCTGACGGACAACACTACCGCCATGTTCTACATAAACAAACAGGGCGGGTCCTGGTCCTCTCCCCTCTGTCACGAGGCACCCCGCCTCTGGGACTTTTGCATAGCCCATTCAGTCCATTTACTAGCGACATCTCTCCCGGGGGTCCAAAACGGACTAGCGGACCACCTCAGCCGGTCCTATCTCATGCACGAGTGGACGTTGAAGCAGGACGTCCTGCGTTCAATCTTCCGGAGGTGGGGGTTTCCCCAGGTGGATCTCTTCGCCACCGAGGACAACAGCCAATGCCCCCAGTTTTGTTCATTCCAGAACCGCAGTCCGGGCTCATTGGCAGATGCCTTCGCAATCCCGTGGGGTGGGAGCCTGGGGTATGCCTTCCCCCCATTCCCACTCATCCACAGGGTCCTCCTCAAAACCCGCAGGGGCAAGGCAACAATCATCCTTATTGCCCCGGCGTGGCCACATCAGCACTGGTTCACGTCCCTGTTGGAACTGTCCGTGTCCACTCCGATAACCCTCCCCCTCCATCACGACCTCATCACAAAAGACCGAGGTCGCCTGCTCCACCCGAACCTACCGTCGCTACATCTCACGGCATGGTTTCTCTCTGGCTAAACGATAGGGAGCACGGGTGCTCTCATGAGGTCCAGCAAGTCCTCCTTGGTAGTAGAAAGCCCTCCACAAGAGCGACCTACCTTGCCAAATGTAAACGGTTCTCCCACTGGTGTGAGCCTCACCACATCCAGCCTCTGCAGGCCTCAATCCCATCAATTCTAGACTACTTGCTACACCTCAAGCATCAAGGGCACGCCCCCGCCTCAATTAAGGTGCATCTGGCTGCCATATCGGCGTTCCACCCTGGGGAGTTGGGGGTTTCGGTGTTCTCCAACCCCACAGTAGTCCGATTCCTCAAGGGGTTGGAGAGGGTGTTTCCCTACTCGTGCCCACCGGTCCCCGCGTGGAACCTCAACCTGGTCCTCACTAAGCTCATGGGGCCGCCCTTTGAACCCCTAGCCTCTTGCTCCCTCCTGCACCTCTCATGGAAGGTAGCGTTTCTCGTGGCCATCACATCGGCTAGGAGGGTATCGGAATTGAGAGCCCTCACTTCGGAACCTCCTTATACATTTTTTTATAAGGATAAGGTGCAACTGAGGCCGCACCCCAAATTCCTTCCAAAAGTGGTCACGCACTTTCATATGGGGCAGGACATTTGTTTACCGGTGTTCTTCCCCAAGCCCCATACGGACCGCAGCCTGCATACCCTGGATGTCCGTCGGGCCTTGGCGTTTTATCTAGACCGCACCAGGCCATTCCGCAAATCGACTCAGCTGTTTATTGCCGTTGCGGAGCGAATGAGAGGCCAACCTATTTCGACGCAACGCGTGTCGGCATGGATTGTGCTTTGCATACGCACGTGCTACAAGCTCGCCAACGTACCAGCCCCGGAGATCAGGGCTCACTCAACTAGGGCCCAAGCGTCCTCGGCGGCCTGCTTGGCACAGGTTCCGCTCCAGGAAATCTGCAAAGCAGCCACCTGGTCGTCGGTGCATACGTTCACAGCCCACTATGCGATCCATCATCAGACCAGAGAGGATGCGGTTGTCGGCAGGGCGGTGCTTCAATCAGTTATTCCTTGACTCCTACCCTCCTCCAATGGTAAGCTTGTGAGTCACCTAATGTGTAATGGACGTGAACAATCACTCGAAGAAGAAAAAACGGTTACTTACCTTCTGTAACTGTTGTTCTTCGAGATGTGTTGTTCACGTCCATTACACTTCCCACCCTCCTTCCCCTCTGTCGGAGTCACCGGCAAGAAGGAACCGAGGGAGGGTCGGGCCGGCAGGGATATATATACGGTAGAGCGGGGCGCCGCTCTGGTGGGAGGGGAGACCCTGCAGGCCCGACGGGAGCCGCTGAGGGAAAAAGTTTCCGACGTTCGTGCACGCAGCGCGCGCACACCTAATGTGTAATGGACGTGAACAACACATCTCGAAGAACAACAGTTACAGAAGGTAAGTAACCGTTTTTTCCACTACCTGGTGAATCTGTGGTTGGAGACAGTTTTGTTTTAAATCAAAACAAGTAAAAGTACAATAAAACTAAAAACCTGGTGAAAAACACTCTTAAAAGTCTCTTACACGTAAATAAACGATTGCTATGCAAACGTTAGCTGCAGAAGGAGAACCAGGGTAAAAACAATAAATAACAAGAGAAATAAATGTAGGTCTGGTTCATATGGGGAAGTTTGCCCTTGTCTAAATCGGTTTAGAAACTGATTTAGTCAAGTCAATGCAACACTTATGTGGATGCTTATTTCAGCTTAAGAATGCTGTAGATTGATTTAAATTAAATCGGTCAGGAATTGGTGGATAATGTTTCCACACAAGAGGGCTGAACTGATTTAATTTAAATTAGTTTCAAAACAAATTTAGTTAAATCAATATAAATCTCTTGTGTAGACAAGCCTTAGGTAACTGGGAGACTTAAATACTGACAGTCATATATATCATACTTAATATGGCCTGTGTCTAGCTCTGGTGATCATCTCTACCTTACTATAAAAGCTTATTTTAGGGTCCCATAGTCTTCTGTCTGGAGAAGGAAGATGGAAGAGAGGTTAAACTTGGCACTGTGTTATATTTTCCCTGCATTAAGCCCATAGCCATCAGTGGTTGTATTGAATGGTATTGAAGAATTAATCCCAATAAACGTGAAAGTTAGTGATGGGATTGGCTCTGCTTCTCCTTGGTCATTTGGCAGGTATTCTTGCTCTGTGTTGAACATGTCAGCTGACCTGTCCTATTTTACTCTTTGCTCCTCAGGCCTATTACTATTGTGCCATTGTGGAGGATGTAATCCTGCGCTTTGCCTGGACCATCCAGATCTCCCTCACTTCCATGCAAGTCTTTCCTTATGCCGGGGACGTCATCTCTACTGTCTTTGCACCACTTGAGGTTTTCCGGTAAGGTGGCTCAGCTAAACAGTATTTCAAACTGCTTGTTTATTCCTTTTGTTTTACAAACAATAACACCAGAAAGGTGGGGAAGTCCCTGGCTTTCCATAGGCTCATGGAGCTGCAGTTTGAAAAGCCATAAAGTGATGAAAACACAGAGCGCCAAGACTCAGAATATGCACTAAATCTGAGCAAATTGCTGGCTGAAAGAGTGCTATGGAATCTTTCACTGACCCGTCTGGGATTCAGAGACCCCTGAAAACACGCAGGCCTGAGACCTGGGTTCTACCTCACTCTGTTGTATTTGCTAGGGGCCAATGTCTTACCTGAGTTTGTTGGGGGAATTTAGCAAGCTCACATTTTAAGCATTTTCACTGGTAAAAATTATTGAAATGTCACTTCAAGGCTAAATTTACAAATTTTCCCAAATCTCTTCTGCTTTTGCAAATTATTAAAAAATGGAATTCTCACTGTGATCAGGCACTTCCAGAGCATTAATGCTGTCTGCATGTTAGTGTTACATCAGGAATCACATGTCTGCTTGAGATGAGCAAAACAGCTTGCTTTTGAATCTCACTGTGTGTGGGGAGGGGGAAGGGGGGAGGAGTTATTTGTATTTATTCCTCCTAACTGATAATCCTTGGGCTACCTTGACACCAGCCATGCTGGGGTAATCCTCACTGTTAAAACTATGAATGATTCCACCAAAACTGTTTGCTTCCCTGGAGAAGTCCATCAATCTACTGCTGTGAAGCAATGTAGCAGGTTGCTCCTTGTTAGTCATTCACCTTCCCAACCATTTACTTCTCTCCAACCTGTCAGTTTACAGGGCCTTGCCCTCATAGGGTCTATGTGTAATCCCAGGGAAGTGTACGCAGTAGCATCTTTGGGACTGCATCACTGCTTTGCCAAAAATTGGTGACAGCTGTGAAAGTGGTACTTAGTTTTTATATTATTCCCTTTTCTCCTTCCCTCTCTCCTTCCAGGCGGTTTGTGTGGAATTTCTTCCGTCTGGAGAATGAGCATCTGAACAACTGTGGCGAGTTCCGTGCTGTCCGGGACATCTCAGTGGCACCAATGAATGCTGATGACCAGACACTACTAGAGCAGATGATGGACCAGGAAGATGGCGTCCGAAACCGCCAGAAGAACAGGGTGTGGAAGCGTAGCCTGAGCGTGTCCCTGCGCCGACCTAATCTTTCTTCACAGTATGTATTGCTTTGCCCTCTTGCACAACAAAATTTGAAGGGATTAATTTATTAATAAGTGTTTGAGGTGCCATGTTGGAGACATAACTCTAAATAGTTTGAAAAGAGAGGACTGACCCAACTAGTAAATAAATACATTGGCATTTTTACCCTCTCACGCCAAGTCTCTAGCATTGATGCAGTGTGCTTTGTTCAGTAAGGTTGACTAACCAAGTGTACTTTCGTCAGGTACAGAGTTCTGTTTAGATAAACACATGTAAGGCACAGTTTATCCCTCAGACATGCAGTGAAGCAAGGTATGTCATAAGGTAAGCTCTGTGTGTGTGTGAAGCACAGTGTCAGATTGAACAAAAAATATGTACAGTAGTATATGTCCACCATCTGAGGGCAGGATTGATTCCCTAAGGCCTTGTCTACACTGCCAGTTTACAGCACTGCAACTTTCTCGCTGAGTGCTGCAAGTTTCAGCGCAGTAAAGTGGCAGTGTAGACAGTGCACCAGTGCTGGGAGCTACTCTCCTCATGGGAGTGTTTTTTTGTTTTGTGTTTTTTTGGGGGGGTTTTACAGCCCTGGGAAAGCTCTCTCCTAGCACTGGTGCCGCGACTAAACAGCCACGTTAAAGTGCTGCTGCAGCAGCGCTTTAACGTTGCTAGTGAAGATATACCCTAAGGAATGTAACTGTATGCAGTGTTTAGTGTGAATATCTATATACAATACCTGTAGGAATAGAATTCCTTGTATAAAGGTCATAGGCACTGACTCTGGGTGCTCCGGGGCTCAAACACCAACGTAAAAAAAAATAGTGGGTGCTCAGCACCCAGGAGCCAGAACTTGAGTGTGGAATGTGATGAGTTCTGTGCTGCTAACAACTTCTGCCCTTGGGGCAGGGAGTTTGTTTATAAACAGAGGCAGGGTGATTAAGATAACAAAAGGCTCATTAAATTAAATTAAGAATTATTAGATGATCCTGAAAGCATTACCAAGCACTCCAGTTAAAAGATAGGAAACAAGGGTAGGAATCAGTGGTCCATTTTCAGAATGGAGAGAGGTAAATAGTGGTGTCCCGGAGGGGCTTGTCCTGGGACCAGTGCTTTTAAACATATTCATAAATGATATGCAAAAAGGGATAAACAGTGAGGTGGCAAAGTTTGCAGATGATACAAAATTACTCAAGATAGGTAAGTCCAAAGCTGACTGCAAAGAGTTGCAAAGGGATCTCTCAAAACTGGCAACAAAATGGCAGATGAAATTCCACATTAAATGCAAAGTAATGCACATGGCAAAATATAATCCCAACTATAAATACAAAATGGTGCCTAAATTAGCAGTTACCCATCAAGAAAGAGATCTTGGAGTCATTTGCAGTGGTCTGGAAGTACTATGATTCCAGACTACTGCAAATTTATAAGAATCCTTCTCATTGTGCCTGTATTATCCTGAACTCATTCTCCAGCTTCAGAAGTCTTAAAAATTATCTCCAGTCATCAATGGGACAGACTCAACTGAATAATGTGGCTGTCCTTAATGTGTATCAACACAGTACCAGGCAACTAGATGTGAATAAGATTGCTGACAGTTTCATCCAGAAAGCTACAGTGAGACATAATGTCTTTAAACTGGGATGTTAGTGGAGACAGCTTGTAGGTGATTGCAATGATTTTAATATACTGTAATTCATGATAATGTAATTATGTAGTTCATAACAATTTAATCATTATTAAAGATACCAATGATACACATTCAATAACTAGAATATGAAAAAACATGTATAAATATGCTGAAAATAGCCACCCCCCAAAACTGGCAGAGTGCCCTTCCTCAACACACATATCTCTTCAAAAGCACCCACCAGCAAAAAAACAAAAGTCAGTGCCTATGATAAAGGTTATTCTAGTTTCACTCCCAGCCTCAAAACATTTGTTTACATTTTGTGTCCCTTGTTTGCTGTATTGTAACTAACCAGTAGAGGGCGCTGTTAACCTCCAGAATTTAGCTGTATCAGAAAGATGAGCATTAGAGGCAGAAAGGTATCAGTCATCCCTCTGTATTTTTATAGGGTGATCTTCCCATCCTGGGGGGAGGGGAGAGTATGAATTACCACATGTCTATAGTAGTCTGCTGGCCTAGATATTACCTGTGTAGGGAATATGTTTGACAGAATGTATTTATCTTATCTGTATATTGTAGTAATGTCTTCCTTCCCCTCAGTGAATGAGTATTTTTGTTTGCTTGTTTGTTTTTTCCCAGATCCAAGGCTCGTGACACCAAGATATTGATAGAGGACACAGATGACGAAGCAAACACATGAAATGTCCACAGAGTCTATTTCCACATCCCTTGTTTTCTTGCTCTACTACCCTTTCCCCGACCAATCCAACCTCTGGTACAGTTCCAGCTGAAAACAGGAGAAAACACTGAACACATTTTCCGAGCTCTTCCGGACCGGATCCTATGGACTCCAACAAGCTCACTGTGTTTCTTTTCTTCTGGTTTAATTTTCATTTTCTACTTTTAAAATAAATATTTACTTCGTTTTGCCAATCAGAGGACAGTTAAAGAAAGAAGTATCTAAGAATTGTTTACAATCACAACAAGGACACAAAACCCTATCTGGATGAAGAACAAGCATCATAGGGACTCCCTGATGGGACAGCACCGAGAATACACTCGGCTTCTGCTTGGCCCAGTTTCGACTGATTGAAACTGGACTTGGGTTTTTAAATTTGTTTTGTTTTTTTCTTTCCTTCATATCCAGCGCTGAGGCACTGGCTGCACTTGCAGGGAAAGTGCACTTAGAGCAGTACCTTCATTCACGAAGCTACTTTTTAATTTGATGTAACTTTTCTTATAATTTTTTTGGAAATACGATGTATTTGTTGCATACAGTTTTCACATTATTTATGAAACTTAACAACCATATGAGAATGATTTTTTGAGTCCTGTGCAATGAAGGCGATAACAGTAAAACAAGGCAGGGGGATGTAGATCTGGATTATGCCCTGCAAATACCTCTTTCATGAGATAATTTGCGCCAGTTTGACCCTTTTTCTCTTCAGTTTAGTTTTATTTATAAACCAAAGTTTTTCTTTCTGGTTTTAGTTGCTGCTGCTGTTGCTTCAGAAGCCTGAGCATGTTTCACGTACCAGTTCATGCTCATCTTTCCACGTGGCCGTGCAAAGATAGTGCAAATGATTCTGTTTTAAAGGAGAGTTGTAATAAATCTTGCCACAAGGCGAAACACCCAGGCAAAAAAAGGGGGGTTGGTGTTTAGATTAAGAACTGTTTTTTCAAAGCCTTAATCTTCATGAGATAAGGTTAGAATACTGTGCACCCCTGTTAAATAGGGAGCTTTTCCATTGTTCCGCTTCAGCTAACTACAGCAAAAATAAAAGTGGACGAGATGAGGACATGATCTTTTGCATGTGTGGGAGGAGGGTTTGTTACATGTTTTGGTTCATAGGTGGCTACGCTTCAGAGAATTGGCACCCCTGACCCAGTTTGCTGTGGGGCAAGGAGGTGGTTGTGTGTGTCCAGAGGGTAGGGAAGTTGGTATTAAATTAGAAGTCTTGAATGACATTTTATTTGATATGTTTTGCCAGGCTTTGGCAAAGCGTTCTCTACCAGTCACTGCGTGAGCACACCTTCAGGTTGCTTTGTTTGTTGCCTGTCTTTTACACCCTCTCCTCAGTGTAGTCTAAAACCAGTTATATGGTAGGCCAGCCTTGCACTGGAGTGTGAGTGATCATACTCAGCAGGCCAGGGTTTAAGGACATCGTACTGCTTAGCAATTTCAGTAGAAATGATAAGGCCAGCTTGACAAGCTTTGTATATTTTGATACCACCACCAACCTCTTAGACGAGAGCAACATGAGTGTTTGAGGGCCCTGCCCTACACCGCTGCAGGCATTAATGCTTGCAGAAAGCTTCAGTGTTTAATATTAATAACATCTTATTTGTCCTTGCTCTATTGCATGTAAGGTTAACACCAGGGACTGGGGGAAGCTGCTTCAGTTCCTTTAATCCTGTCCTTACCCCAAGGCTCGACTTTACAGCAGGGACTGTTGAAGACTTTGCATCCTTTTCGGATGGGGCATGGTCACTTTTTCTGCTGCTCTGCGTCCTTGTTTTTAACCACTCTTCCATGTATTCCAAGTACTCTCTTAGTTCTTTGGCAGTGCCAGTAGCTAGCCATATACAGTTGTTGTTCAGACTCCAAGTGGCAGATTCACACCCTCAACTGAAGAGGAGCCATTTTTGACTTCTGTCCCTTGTTTTGAATTTACATTTCTAGCAATCGGGTGCTAGGAATCCCTGCTCAGCTGCTGTTAAATATTTTTTCTTTCTTTAGCCAATCATATGGCTTATTTCATATGGCTGGTGCGCTGCTTTTTCTTAGTTTGCCTATTGTGCCTCTTGCCCAGAGGAACTGAAGAAGGAAACTTAATTGTATTCATTTAGTTTAAATAGGGCAAAATAACTTTATCATACATTGGTGGTAGTGAACTGGTGCCCCGTGACAGAGTGAGCATTATCTCAGTTATCAGCACTGTCATAGTGCACCCTGAACTTATCGAGAAACTATGATGACCTGCTAGGAAAGGCCTCAGCACTACCACTGATCTACTGAAGGTGATAGTGTCATTCAAGTGGAATAGATGATTTGTGTATTGTTATTCCTCCACCAATGTGACCAGGGCCAACTGGTATTTCAGCACCAGCCAACTCTGGGGGGAGGAATCTGAACAATACAGACTAACCCAGAATTCTGTCGTTGCCCCTTTTGGTGCCCAAGAGTCTGATTCCCCTGATCTTGACTCACTGATGCTTCTTGTTCAGACAAGGACAGATCTACCTGTCCAGCAGGAAGTGGAGTTTGAGATGGAAAGCCCTCTAAAGTATTTCAGTCCACTATTTTGCATTTCAGTGATTTTTTGCTGTGTTCACAATGTTCGATTCCACACAGAACAGAGAGCTCGTTCTCCTGGGAGGTAACTACAATACTCTGGCTAACAATTGGGATATCATCAGCAACTAAAACTGTCAGAGAATAGTGATGCCATATATGCCAGTGGGCAGTTTAAAAGGAGTAGCAGCCAAACCAAGGGGCACAACCTGAACTAATCGTGTCATTACTTAAGGAAGCATTGCTTTAAAAAGGGGGGGGTGGGGTCTTACTGATAGCACTCCCTTGTCAAAGGAATGGAAAGTATCATTGCAGCAATTAGGGCATCTGAAAAATTTTTAGAAGTTGGTACAGAGAGTTCTTAAAGTATCACGGAACAAGTAGAAACAAGTGAAACATTGTGAATGAGTTTCTGAGCTCAGCTAGGAGAATTGAACATGTTCTGGTTAGTGTGCCTCTGACATGAGTGGTACTGCATGAGCTGATTGGCTCAAACTTTAAACTCACGGAAGGATCAAGTCAACAAGAACTGAGGTCTTGGTCAGTTTTTTCTGCAACGTATCAAAACTCTGGGGGAAGAGAGATAATTTTGTTCTGTGTTTGTCAATATACTGCTTCCACCTTCTTTCTCTTCCCACCCTGCAGAAGAGCACTCTGTTTTACAGTGAGAGAACTAATTGCTGTTAGTAACTTGGTGTAAAAATGCATGTTTTATGACCATGAAGACAGCCTGTGTAATGAAGGTGTCCGTACACTTGGGTCAGGATGCCTGAGCTCCTAGCATCATGGTCCAAAAGAACCCAGTTTCCAGAATCACTGTACTCCCTGGTGCCGCAAGGGCTTGTATTCCATGACTACACAGAGACATTTCTGAGCCATTCGGAATATAGCTCCTCTCAGGAGTTAGTTCTAAAAACCTGTCTGGTTCCATCTGTGAATGTACAGTGATATCTAGCCAGTTAAATGAGATATAATCAAGCAGGGCAGCTAGTGAAAGAAATATAACCACCTCTCCTACTGAGTGGTCTGCAAAATGAGAAAGTGAGAAAAGATGTTTCCCCTCTGGTGGTCACACTTCATGAATGACCTTTGCAAATATAACGGAATGGGTGTTTGTGAAAATACTGCTGTAGAAGACTAGCATTACTAAATGCAGAATGCGCGGTGAAAGGAGAACAAGGAACTGGGTCTTTTATCCAGTGGATTGCCTCAAACTCACAGATGGGATAGCAGGAGAGCCAGGAACCTGCTTCCAACTTCCTTAAGCAAAAGCTGGAAAATGCCCATCATCTTCCTATTTTATAGCATCTATGTTTGCCTTTCCTTTTGATCTCTCTGGGTTCTCTCCTTCCCTTCTCTTAAAGGGTGCTCTTCTGCTGGAATTGAGACCTACCCAATGGTTCTGCTTTGTATTCACCTGAGCTTAGAGTGGATGGTATTTGTCTCACCACTGGATATTTTTTTTAAATGGAGATTTCCCCACACCCCTGTAGTTTAGAAGTTCAAGTTGGCCACATTCATTCCCTGTTCAGAGGGGTCTCCATCCCTCCCAGACATCTAAAGTTGCATGGGGATTGTCAGGCAATGTTAATCAGGCAGATCCGTTTCCAGGCTGTTGAGATATTGACCACTGTGAATCCACACGGATCTCTAATTCCCTGGATCTTTCCTCCAGCTTCTGACTGTACTATATGAAAATGAGATTTTGATCACTGGCATGTGCTTATCACAAATCATAGATTTTTTTTTTCTATACTTTGCTGATAAAAAGGCCGGAATCCCTTTGCTGTGTTCTCTTGGATGAAAGTCATCTATGGGAGGAAGGCAACGGGGGGGGGGGGGGGGAGGGTGGTGTCGGACAGTGGATTCTCTGCATAGAACTTCACAGAGCAAAGCTTAATGAACTAGGGCAGAAATCCTGGGGGAGAGCGTGCCTGTCAGGCTCATTCTCTACTAACTTTACTGCTACCTTTCCCTTCATATTCTCCTGCTTTCTTATGGCTGTATCCTGAATGTCTCAATATATTCATACTTCTGAAATTCAGATACATTTTGGAGGCAAATTTGCTTGCCCTGCCCTCCCCTATCCTACTTCCTCTGTTTCTTCAGTATCACTGTTTATATCAGGGTAGTGTCATGAAGATCAATAGAGAGGAAGAGACAGAAGCTTTAAGCATAGAATTACAGGCAGAAGTTCCCGCTGTGGTGCAGTGAAACTGAGCCATCCTCTGAAAAAGGAAGCTGCTCTTGCTACTATTCTGTCACCTCCTGTTGGCTGCTCTGATTCTTCCAGGTACCCTTTGCTGCTGCTTCCTATGGGCCAAAATGAACAAATTCTTTCCTTCTCCTCCCCTCCATAAGTCTGCCAGCCTTGTCTTTAACAGATGATTCCTTGCATAAGCCTTCTCTAGAATTTATCCTTCAGTCTTTGCCTCTGGGCAAAGGGGAGGGGAAGAATGCATTGGGCATCGTAGTTTTCAGTATTGCCCATATGAGGCTTCTGTATCTAGGATCACACATCTTCACAGCAATGTGTCTGCAGAGGGGGATGGAGGATTCATTATTTTGGGCTGCTGCACTAGTTGTTCCTGTGTAATATCCTGGGGTATTTTTACCATGAATCCTCAAGGAGCGATGGGGATCAGGGCCAAAATTTTCAAACTTGAGTACCCCAAGTGAGGCGTCTGAGTCCACGTTTGGGCACCTGAATAAAAGTAGCCTGATTTTCCAAGGTGCTGAGCAGTTACTGCTGGGTGCTCATTGTTTCTGCAAACCAGGTGACTCTCTTTTAAGTGCCTGATTTTAGGCACCCAAGTTTGAAAATGTCTCGCCCATTTTGGTGATTTAGCAAGGCCTACCATGAAGAGTTTAGCTGACTTTAGCTATTCAGAGCATGAGATCAACTTGGCTAGGAAGTGGATTGAGTGTCTAACCATGGTGCTTAAGTCAGGGCTTCACGCCGCCCCGTCCCCGTCCCCGTCCTCCCCCACACACACACCTTTATCTCTTCCACAGTCACTCCAAGGGGTAGAAAGCTGTTCTGCCTTAAGCATTATTTCTGGAAGGCTATTGATTTATTTTGCTCACTGGAAAAGAGGGGATCAGGACTCCTTGGGGAAGGGTGGAGAATCATTATACTAACTTTAGATGTAATCAGACTCTGAATTGTAGATCGTTAAATCAAACCCCGCCTCTGTAACATCATGACATCTGTGTGACTTGGGTCCTAAAAATGACTCTGCATACTTTGGGGCAAATATGTAGACCTGCCACAACATGGATTTAACCCAGTACTGGATCAAACTGCTACTCTAGTTTACCCATGGGATATCAGTCCCCACCACAACTTAATGGGAAAATCACCAGAGTGACAAAAGAAATGTGGATTTCTCAGGGGAAAGGGGCCTTTAATATTGGGTAAATCCAGGGACCAATTCCCTTGTCACTGCAGCCCACACAAGTGTGAGGTTGCTCTGGTCTGTGTGTATCTCACAGCAGCATCTGTGTGTTGGTGGTCAGGGGAGTTATATCCCCAGGATTTCCAATAATAAGGCCATCAAATATAATTCCTTTTGAGTTCTTAAAACCAAATTGTATGAGCCCTTCAGTACAGACAGTGAATCTCTTCAGCCTGTAACACTTTGTGGCTGTCAACTTCCTTACTATCTTGTCAATCCTTCTATCAAACAAACAGTATTTGGAAGGGACCTGGGATAGAAATGTATTTGCCGCTTCAGAAATTGTCCCTTGCCTCTCTGCCATCTTTCTGTACACCCCTCGCCCCTGCTGTGTTGATCTAAATGATGATTATTCTATGAAGCTCTGAGCTGTAGATGTCAAAAGTAACTATGGAATGTGATTAGTCCTCTGTGGGTGCTTTCTTTCTTTCCTCCTTTCTCTTTCGCTATCTCCTTCTCCACTCTTCTTTTGGCTAAGTGGAAAAGGTGAGGACAAAGAATTGCTGCTTGCTTGGACTCATGATGTATCTGTGACTGCGCTATTAGCTGTCTCCTTTTTCCTTCCCAAATGGATATAACATTTTTTAAGTGTGGAATACCCTTCTTGATAAGTAGGTTTTAAAAAAATGCACAATGTGGTACTGTTTCATAGTTTCTAGGTGGTTGTATAAAACAAAGTCAACTGTGGTTATGTGTTTTTAAAAGGAAAAAAAGTGATTGGTTACTAAATCTGTCCTTTTTTCATTATTACAAGCTCTTTGTTTTCCAATGATTGGATGGCTCCTTTGTCACTTGTGTGTGGTGTGTGTGTGTGTGTCCTTTTTCCTCTCTGGGTTGATGACCTTTTCATTTCTGAACATTGACACTACCATTACTTGCTTAACTCACCTGTAGACTTACAAGCCAAACTGTGATGGGGTTGGGTTTCCAGGAAGGATGGCTAGCTTATTTATTGGGGTCTCTTTAAAGAGAAAAGGAGATCTGAAGCTAAAGATTTGCAGGCTGCAAATGTTGGTCCTGGGCAGCTGTATGTTGAACTGTGAATAGCTTGTGACTTACAGGAAAAAAAAATACACTAACATTTACAACTCCAGTGCTTTACATTTTGAAGGCAACAGAAATGGCTAGAAATGTTTGAAAATAATCAGTTAAGATCACATCGACATCTAAAAGGTCCCACAAATCAGAAGGCCTGTGGCTACAAGCTTTGTGGGCGTGAAAGGCTGCCCCTGTGTGAAGGAAACAGGAGAAAGGGGCATCGCAAGTCATATGGATATAAAGGGCTAGTTCAATTTGAGCCTTACACCAATACAGAGCCTTATCTGCCCAGTGTCAAAAATCCTTTCCATAATGCTTCTGAAATCAGCTACCCTGGTAACCAGCTACAATTAAGCTGTTTTCTGCACCACTTCAAGGAGATCTATTGCTAACAACCATTGTCTGTAACAGGTCAGTTCCTACTAAAGAAGTGCCTGGCACTATCCTAGGATTCGGCAAAAAGTGCACCCTGAACAATAAATTGACATTGTGTAGGTGTCCTGTGCACCTGTCAGTAATTGTACACAGACCCCCACACACACGCTCTTCCGTACAGAACCTGTGGCAGATTGTCACCCTCTGCGTTCTTAGGATCAGAAAACTATATATCACAGTGGTTCTGCCACTCTAGAGAAGGACACACAGTCAAACATCTTGTATCTTCCAACAGACATTAAAGTATGTGCAATCTATATTTTAATGGTCCAGCTAGTGACAATGCTTTTCGTCTCTCTTAAGGATAGAGTATAACAACAAACCAATGCCACCTGGCTTGTATCTTATCCAGAGCCCATTAGGTGATGTCTGTGTGTCAATGGAAACAGTGGATTCTTGGATAATCATCAGAGTGAAAAGCCCCCAAGGATGCATGTAGGGAGAAACAACAAAATTATCATAAAATGGATGCAAGTTAGTAACAGAGTGGTTACATTTTAAGGGCCAGGTCGTCTGGGGCTAGCCAACCTTGTTTAATCAGCCTCATAAAAGGGCTGAGAAACTCAGTTTTGAAGAGGAACCACAGGGAACAAGTTGGGCTTTTGTGGAAGGCCCTGAAGTAGGGTCTGGAAAGACTCCAGGGACGTAGCCTGGGAGTCAGTGCTCTATCCCAGAGCAGGGAAGATGGAAAGGTAGCCCAGAGGGGATAAGACTGTGACCGGGACTCTAAGGATGACGACAGCCCTGGAATAAAGGTCTCTCCCACAGCCAGAGAGACTTACTAGTAAGCCAGAAGGGATTGGGACCTCAGCCTGGGGGGTGGGCTGAAGCTGAAGAGAAGCCCAAGCAGGGCAGAAGAACATTTTGTTTGGGACTTTTCTTTGGAGTTTTGTTACCCTGGAAGGAGGGTGAACTTTGACCCAGCCAGAGGGCTGAGCCATGTGGATCCCTGGGACAGAGAGGAAACCCTGGTGAGGGGAATAAATTGAGGCAGGGAATACCTGCAGCACTACACTTTGCCAGCAGGGGGTGTTACAAGGCAGTATGCCCTATAACAGTGGAATAAACCAGATGAAGAAATGTACTTTTAATAGGGAAGGTGGAGAGAAATAATATGAAGTTGGTCATCACAGTGCCCGGTTCGAACTAAGGATTAGATTTTTTTGCTAGGTTGATTGATTAGGGATTAAGGTCTGAAATGTAGGAAGAATTTGAGCTTATTTTAGAAGAGGGGAGAAAAGTGATCAGTGTTAGTTGCTGCAACAAAAAAGTATATACTCGATGATAAAGGGCAAGAGCATCTTCGCACACTGACTCACTAGCCTAGCAGGAAAGGCTTTCAACTGGGTTTAAAGGGGACAGGTGACAGGGAAAAAAAAACCAGGCAATGTCATGGTAGGGGTCTGCAGTAGACCATCGAATCAAGAAGAGGAGATGGATGAGGCATTTCTAGAACAAATAACAGAAATATCCAAAACACATGACATGGTAGTAATGGGGGACTTTAACTACCCAGATACCTGTTGTAAAAGTAGTAGGACAAAACACAAAATGTTCAATAAGTTCTTGGAATGTGTTCTTGGACCTGATTCTGACTAACAGGGAGGAATTGGTTGGAAATCTGAAGGTTGAAGGCAATTTGGGTGAAAGTAATCATGAAATGATAGATTTCATGATTCTAAGGAAGGGAAGGAGTAAGAACAGTAGAATAAGGACCATAAAAGCAGACTTTAACAAACTCCAAGAACTGATCGGTAAGGTCGCATGGGAAGATAATCTAAGGGAAAAAGGAGAACGGGCAGTTTCTCAAAGAGACTGTATTAAAAATGCAACAGTGAACTAGCCTGATGCAAAGAAAAGATAGGAAGAAATGTAAGAACTAATATGGTTCCATCAGGAGCTCTTTAATGACTTGAAAATCAAAAAGAATCCTACAAAGTGAAAACATCAAGAAATTGCTAGGGAAGAGTACAAAAGAATAGTACAAGCATGTAGGGACAAAATCAGAAAGTCTATGGCACAAAATGAGTTACACCTAGCAAGGGACATAAAAAGCAACAAGACGAAGTTCTATTAAGTACATTAGGTACAAGAGAAAGATAAAGGAAAGTGTGGGCCATCTATTTAGTGGAGAAGGAGAGAGAAAAATGGACAACATCAAGAAGGTTGAGGTGTTTAATGCCTACTTTGCTTCAGTCTTCACTAAAAAGGTAAACTGTGACCAGATACTTAAGACAATTAATATTAACAACAGGGGGAAGGAACAGCTTAAAGAATATTTAGAGAAGTTAAATGTAATCAAGTCAGCAGGACCTGATGAAATTCACCCTAAGGTATGTAAGTAACTAGCTGCAGCCATCTCAAAATTGTTAGCAATTATATTTGAGAATTCATGGAGGATGAAGGTCCCAGAGGACTGGAGAAGGGCAAATCTGTAGTACCTATCTTTAAAAAGGAGAACAAAGAGAATCCAGGGAACTAGAGACCAGTCAGCCAGCCTAGCTTCGATACCTGGAAAGATACTGGAACAAATTAAGCAAGCAATTTGTGAGCACCTACAGTATAAAAGGGTTACAAGTAACAGCCAGCATCAGTTTGGCATGATATGCTCTTGACAAATCCATCTTAATTTCCTTCTTTGACAGGGTTACTAGCCTAATGGATGCGGGGAAGTTGTAGATGTGATATTTCTTGATTTTTAGTAAGGCTTCTGACAGTCCCACATGATATTCTCATAAGCAAACTAGGGAAATGTGGTTTAGCTTAAACTACTTTAAGGTGGGTGCAAAATTGCTTGAAAGACCATACTCAAAGAATAATTATCAATAGTTTGCTGTCAAACTGAGCGAACATGTCTAGTGGAGTCCCGCAGTGGTCTGTTCTGGGTCTGGTACTAGTCAATATTTTCATTAGTGACTTGGATAATGGAGTGGAGAGTATGCTTATGGAATTTACAGATGACACCAAGCTGGGAGGGGCTGCTAGCACTTTGGAGGACAGGCTTAAAATTCAAAACAACCTTGATAAATTGGAGAGCTGGTCTGAAATCAACAAGATAAAATTCAATAAAGACCAGGAAAAATCACATGCACAGCTACAAAATGGGGACTAACTGGTTAGGTGGGAGTACTGCTGAAAAGGAGGGTGATTATGGTGGATCACAAATTGAATGAGTCAATGTGATGCAATTGTGAAAAAGGCGACTATCGTTCTGGGGTGTATTAACAGAAGTGTCGTATGTAAGACACAGGATGTAACTGACCTGCTCTACTCAGGCTGGTCAGGTCTCAGCTGGAGTCCTGCGTCCAGTTCTGGGTGCTACACTTTAAGAAAGATGTGAATAAATTAGAGACAGTCCAGAGGAGAACAACAAAAATGATAAACAATGTAGAAAATCTGACCTATGGGAGGAAAGTTAAAAAACTGGGCATGTTTAGTTTTAAGAAAAGAAGATTGAGAGGGACCTGATAATTCTTCAAATATGGTAAGGGCTGTTATAAGGAGGAGGATGGTTAATTGTTCTATGTGTCCACTGAAGATAGGGCAAAAGGTAATGGGCTTAATCTGCAGCAAAGGAGACTTCAGGTAGATATTAAGAAAAACTTTCTAACTATAAGGATCATGAAGAACTGGAATAGAATTCCAAGGGAGTTTGTGGAATCTTAGTCACTGAAGATTTTTAAGAACCGGTTAGGCAAACACCACTCCAGGATGGTCTAGGTCAGTGGTTCTCAACCTTTTTTTTTTTTTTTTTCACGGACCACTTGAAAATTGCTGAGGGTCTCAGCAGACCACTTAATCATCTTTCCAAATGTTGTTTGTATCATTAGCTGACTATTGTAAAGCACTTTGGATAAAAGCGCTACATAAAAAAACCTTAGTAATTAACGTTTTTTGGTTCTACAAATAAAAGCACACAACTCATATTTTAACATCAGTAGTTTTACCTTTCTAATGCAATGGATGTGCCCTCTTTCCCCCCGCCGCGGAAGCCACAGAGCTGAGGCTGGGAAGAAGGGCCATCTCTCCCTGGCAGCCACAGTCCTGGAGCTGGGGAAAGTCGCCTCTTTCTCTGGCCGCTGCAGCCCTGCACATCCCAAATTCCTCCCACCCCCTCTTCTCACCCCACTGCCCCCTCCCACCTACCCCCTATTCCCCCCAAGGCCACCACCTCACCTTACATGTGCGTCTTCTCCAGGGTCGAGGCACCTAATTAGTGGAGCCACGCCTGCGCTGCTCCACTAATTAGGTGGGTGGCCCTTCATTCTTTTATGTGAGGCCACCCAGGCACGCACCTTAGAGGGAACTATCCGTGGACCACCTGAATGGAGCTCGCAGACCACTGGTGGTCTATGGACCACAGTTTGAGAACCTCTGATTTAGGTTTACTTGGTCTTGTCTCAGCAGCAGTGGCAGGACCAGATACCCTCTCAAGGTCTTTTCCAGCTCTATATTTCTGTGTTCTATAAAAGGCCAGGATCTAGGTAATGAATTCTGCTTAATAGAATTAGTGCAATAGTTGGAAGCTATAGAAGGGATGGTTTGGCCCAGATGTTAGGGAGGACTTCTCCCAGATTTCCTGGAATGTGTAACAGTCTGCCACATGTTGTAGGAGATTCATTTTAAAAAGAGAAAAGTTTGACCAAAATAGAATGAAAATATAGTTGGGTCTATTTGCTAAATATTGTCTTACTAGTTCTATGGGATGTGGTGTGCATAGTGCTTTTCAGACAGACGAGCCCTACACTGAGGAGCAGACAGTCTAAATTGGAAGCTGAGCAATAAGATGCATTTGTCATAAGAAGCAGAAGCAGCTTGTGGAAATCTTCCACTCATGATATTTGCTAAAAGTAAAAGGGACTTGGTCACTGGGATAGATGAACTGGTTCAAACTGAAACAAGAACTGAATAGGGCCTTTGTGCCCAAAAGCCTAACGGAACCCAAACCTGATGATCTGAAAGAATTGAAAGTTTGCTCCTTGTTCTAAATACTTGCCTACTTCTGCACTTTCTGGTTTCAGGCAGAAGAAATGAAGTACCATATCACTGGTATTGCAGGTTTCTTGTGGTATTTTTAGCCTAACTGAAACTGGGATGGAGAACCTCATGAGAACCACATCCCAATAGACTTCCAGACCAAAGACGGAAGCTTAAGCTTTGGGTGTCTATCTAAAATAAGCTTAGGAGGCTTGCCCATGACTAATCAGTCTCAGATCAGAGCCATAGAAAGAAAAATAACAAGTCATTGAGTGGGTGGACAGGATAATATTAGACTGCAAGCCATTTTAAGAGAAAAAGGTCATCTGGTCCAACACTGGTTTATAATCCCCTCCTACCATATTCCTCAATCAATCAATCTTTTTTCCAGAAGCAAATCCAAGTGTCTTTCTTTAATTTAACCTAAGCTTATTTTGCTTCAGTTGCTTTCTCTGGTAGCTTATTCTGCATGACCATTACTCTTTGCAAAAAATAGTTCTGTGACTGCGTTAACTTATTGACTTCTGTTCCCAGTGAAATCAATGGGAGTTTTGCCATTGACTTCAAAAGGGGCAGGACTTCATCACAGGTTTTGAATTTTTACCAAGGTTAAATGTGTCCAAGATAAAGTATTTCATAGACTCAGAGTTTGACCAGATGGGACCATTAGATCATCTAGTCTGACCTCCTGTATATTGCAGGCCATGACATTTCACCCAGTTACCCCTGTAGTCAAATACAATAATTTGTGGTTTGAGTAAAGCATAAACTCGCGTTGGGTTAAATCATGTCTTCCAGAAGTGCATCCAGTTCTGATCTGAAGACTCCAAGAAATGGAGAATATGCTATTTACCTTGGTAGTTGGTTCCAATGGTTAATCACCCTCACTGTTTACAAATTGGTGCCTTATTTCTCATTTGAATTTGTGTGGCTTCAGTTTCCAGTCCTTGGTTCTTGCTGTGCCTTTCTCAGTTAGATTAAAGGGCCCTTTGGTATCTGTTATGTTCCCTCCATGAAGGTGCTTAGACACTAATCAAGTCATCCTCACTGCTCCAGTCTATACATCCAAGGATCACATTAGCCCTTTTTGCCACAGCATCACACTGGGAGCTCATGTTGAGTTGCTTGTGCACTATGACCCCCAACTCCTTTTCAGTCATTGCTTCTAGGATACAGTCCCCCGTTCTGTAGGTGTAGCCTGTGTTCCTTGTTCCTAAATGTGCAACTTTGCATTTGGCCGTATTAAAATGCATTTTGTTTGAACAGACCCAGCTTACCCAAGCAATCCACATCATTCTATATGGCTGCCCTGTCTTCTTCATCATTTACCACTCCACCAGTCGTTGTCATCCACAAATTTTATCCTCAGTGAGTGTTTACTTCAGGTCGCTGACGAGCATGTTGAATAGCATTGGGCCTAGTAGCAATTCCAGCAGTGACCCACGACTTTCCTAAAACTGGAGAAAAGCAAATAATGAGAACTCTTACATTGAAGGCACTTCCGGATAAGAGAGAGAATGAACAGAGGGCCTGGAACTGATCCTGTCGATAACCCACTCCTTTCCTCTTGGAAGATGGCTCTAATTTAAGCCAGTTTTCTATCTGCACCCCATTTTCATTATATTTTCATCTGTTCAGGATGTGGAATCTTGCCTATGCTTTGATGTTCTCAAGTCTCTGACTTGCCTTTGTATATTACATCAGCCTTCCAGGTGGCTAATTAAAAAACCTTCCCTGCCTGCATCCGTGCAGTTATTTAATCCTCCATGTCCTCTCCTTTAACATAACGTCCAAGCCTTTTCCGTACGAAGTGTAGTGAGCTGTAGCTCCGGGGTTTGCCTCTGGAAATACAGTACTACAGAGTTGTCAACACTAAACATTTGTGCTATGGACAATTTTCCAAATCAGCCATGGGGCTGCGGTGGGGCCATGAAGCCTCCAGCTGCCAGGGGACTCCTGTACTTCTAAGAAGGGTGAAATAGAGAGGAGTCCCGAAGCAAATGCAGACTGCACCACACTGTGCATGCCAGCCATTAGCACCTCCAGCCTGCTGGCTGGTTAGAAAAATTACACCTTTACTAACATGCTTCCCCTGACACAGCCTCGCCCCAATGGCTTCTCTGCCCCTTTCACCCTCCCCTCTCTTCATCCCCGTGGTTTTCTTCCTTGCCCCCGCTGCAGCCCTTCTTCTGCTGTCCTCCTTCCCCAGTGTTTCCCCACATCTTTGTGCTTCAGTCTTTCCTCCGCTCCTCACAGGCCGAGTAGCAAGGGAGCAGCTCCAGCTGCTCCAGGGAGTCTCTGTTGCTGTTGGGGGATAGTTCTTAAAGAGCTGTAACCGCTCTGCCTGCTGGTGCTGCCATTCCCTCCCCCGCGCCTCATGAGCCTACAGCCCCCAAAACTGGCCATGTGTGATTTCCCTTCCCCTCCCCTCCAAACCTTCCTCTCCCTCCTCCCCCCCCCCACAAGTGTTATCCAATTGCCACCCTGCTTACTTTCCTCGGTGACCGTCTCTGCTAGTGCAGCCCTGACCCTGGCCAGGAAAGCCAACTGCCCCCTCCCAGTCCAGTGTGCTGACAAGCCTGCCTCACTGGTGAAAGGAGTCGGCAGGTGCCTCCGTCCTCAAGCAATCCCTCAGTGGCTGAGCAGAAACAAATGCTGGGAACATCCTTCTGTATCTGCAGAGAGAATAACCAGATACCCACAGCCACCAAAGAGAGCTCAACCTGCAGCTGCCCGTCAATCGCATCTGGGGCTAAGAGTGCGTTTCCCCGCTATCCTAGTGCCTGGCTGAAGCTCAGCAAGACAGAGGTCATGCTAGTAAGAAGAGGGAAACCCTGTCCCTGTGAAGACTCAGGCTGACACCATTTCATCACCTATCAAAGGCATCTGACGCCTTGGGGTCCGTGAGACTCTGGTGACACCAAGGACTCCCAAGAGCTGCTCTCCATCCCGTCTGCAGTTTTGCCAGTCCTCGTGATTCTTTTCTGTGGAGATTAATGGAAGAAGGAGGCACACATCAGGACCCATGGGGGGCTCTGGGTGATCGCTACTTCCCACCATCCAACACAGATGTAATGAGGTTGAGTAGTGTCCGCAAAAGAGAAACTAAACAACTAATTATACCTTAAGAAAGGTTTTTAATGACGTACAACCATAAAGGCAACACAGACAGAATGTGCCTAGTGACTTTACATGTATTGTAGCCATTCCCAGCCAACACAAATTTATATGCCATACTGATACATTAATTAACTATAGTTTACTAATTTTACCCTTCCTATTAACTTGTTTAACAACTTACAAACTTTTACTGGCTTTTTTTATGATAAACTGAATGACAACTTATACTGAAGGCAGCCCCAGCGACATGCAAAGCAATTATTGTTTACAAACTACTAACTTTACCAGTGCTGTACCCGTTTTCAGCAAGGCACACAAACATATACAGTTTCTATATATTGATTAACTATTGATTACTATCATCTCTAAACAACTTAAACAATTTACTAATATAATTAAACTCTAGTATTAATACAGACTTAAGATTAACTAGCTCGAGTACAACCAGACCTTTTCAGTCCAAAATCTTACCCAGCATTCTTCCAAAGATATGTTGCCTTCAGTCGACCGTTTTCCGCATTGGCCAAGTACAGATGGTCAGTGAAGTGCAAGTCCCTTTGGTTCAGGGGGTGCATGTGAGCCTGACAAAGAGTGATCTCCTTTAGGTCAACACACACACACACACTTGCGTCTTTGCACCTTTTTTATATGGTATTTGCTGGCCGTGTTTCAAAACAGGTCGACCAATGAAGGTGGCCAAATGTTTCAGTGTGGTATTTGCGGTTGTCTTGATCTTATGAACTGTGCACCTGTGCTCAGCTCATCTCTTCTCTATGCAGCTAATTGTGGTCAAAAATGCTTGAGTTAGCTTAAAGAGGTATTTGGTTGCAGAGCATAATAACCACAAGTCTGTATCTATCTTTACAAAGTTTCCTTTTCAGTCTATGAAGCTTCCTAGATAGTTTATGCTTATGCTTGCAGGATTCAACTGTACCCGCTTCTTACAACTTCCGGAAGGTTGAGGCCTAACAGTACTTGACAAGACTTATGCACATTAATCACATTTTCCTGAGTGACGGGGTTTTGGCAGAGGCTGGAGCCGGCCCATCCATGACATGAGAAGCTCCAGCCCGCTAGCGAGTGTGAGTGAATGGGGCTGCCTGCCCCATTTTCTGCCTCCTGGGGCAGAATAGACAGAGTAGCTGCAGGCAGAGCTCTCTCCCCCTCCCCATGGCAACCCGAAGCCATTCTCACCAGAGGGGAGGGGAAAGCTAAAGAGCCCAGCAGCTCAGGGTGCCCTGCTACCTCTCCCGCTCCTCTCCCATGAGCAACCAGGACTGGATGGGGCCTCTGAGGGGTTAGGGGCTGGAAGAGTAAACTGATGAAGGGTGGAGGCTGGGGGGGGGGGTGTTGATCTGATAGGGGCAAGGTTAATTGCTGGGCAGGGGACAGACAAATGTAGGGTGAATGCTCCTGCAGCAGGGCCAAAATTGCCTTCCTTAATAGGTTTAGGAGAGTGGGCAACACTAAACAATGCACACACATACAATAGAACCCAATTTATCCGACCCTTCATTATCCAGCTTTCCGTATTAACCGAATAAACAGCACACACAGGTCCCGAAGTGGGTGATCTCTCCTGTGGCCGCTAGACGGCGTGGCAGCTTCATACTTTCCCATTCTCCGAATTATCCAAATTTTTGATTATTTGATCTAGCCCAGTCCCAATTACATCAAATAAAGAGGGTTCTGCTGTTCACCCATACAAACGTGAACCCGCATGCACTGGGGATGGGCAGAGGGAGTTCAAAAGGCAACAGTCTAAAAATCACAATAGACTCTTTTTTTTTTTTTTTGGTTAATCTCTTGATTTTGGGGGGTCTCACTCAGGATTTTTTCATCTCTTTAGGTTGGCCATACTGTATTGGACAATGACTTACCCACTGGTCACTATGCCTCCTGCCCATGAGTAATGCACCATTATGCACAGAGATAGGTGAAGGGCTTTCATAGAATTGGAAGGGACCTCAGGAGGTCATCTAGTCCAACCTGCTCAAAGCAGGACCAATCCCCAGACAGAATTTTACCCCAGTTCCCTAAATGGCCCCCTCAAGGATTGAACTCACAACCCTGGGTTTAGCAAGCCAATGCGCAAACCACTGAGCTATCCCTCTCGCTGGCTTTGGAAGTGGTCAGTGAGAAGATTCTTCCAGATACACTCTGAACAGAAATCAGGCCTTTTACATAAAGCATGTGATTGGGGGAGGAATCACTTGGTCCCCCTTTTCCTCTTGCTGCAGAAAGGGAACCCAGATGTATATTCCCTTTGGTCTCAGCAACTGGTTCACAATGGTATGCACTTTCAGGGCTATCTTTGCAAGGAAAAAGGCAAGAGACTTTGTGTTTTGTTTTGCTTTTAAAGTCAAAAGCCAAGGTTCTCTGTTCTGGGGACCAAGGGCCGGCTCTTTTAACAAAGAGCTTGTGCCAGCCCCATAAAGCTTAGTCCCATGCTTAGATTTTAGAGCTCAAACGCAAGTCTGGCATGATTCAGCTCAGTTAGTTAGCACCAGGTCCCCTGTGGCTAGAGTCAAGCGCTCTGCTCAGGAGAGGCAAAGGGCTGAGCTAACTCAGGGAATAAATTCCCTAGTGGGCGAGGACAAGGTTTTGTGCTGGAAACAGAATTACAGCTGGGAAACCCAAGACAAAGTGGGCACTGAACAAATTCCTCCTTGTTCCAGGACTCAGTGGGTCCCTCTAGGTTCAGTGTGGTGATTAGGAGAAAGGGAATGTGAGGAAGTGTGGCTGGCCTATGGATAAGCCTGATTAAGAATCCCTAAATCCTTTCGGTCCAAAGGCTCAAGAACAATTCAAGCCTCTTGCATAATGAATGGAAGGAGAGGTAACTGCGTTTATCTCCATCCAGCACCCAGTGCAATCAGCACCTTCGCAAACTGCACTGATTTCTCCCTGCTGCTAATTGCATGCAGCACAGCAGGAAACTAAGCTAGGCTCTTGCCTCCCAAATACACCACTGGGCAAACTGTAACCACAAGAGGCTTTCGCTGTTTGTCCTCGATTTGACTCGACTCTTGAGGCTGACTTCCGCTCTTTTCCAGCGGCATGCATCTGACTACAGTGCCAAGGAAGGCATCCCCCTGTTGCCCAGTACTGCTTTGGGGAGGAGTGTGTGAGGATGTCTCCTCCCTCTGTAGCTCCGGAGCAGGGAGCCATGCAGGAGAGGTTGGGGAAGGTTCTAGTGGAAGCTCTGCAGCTTTATAGATAATCAGCATTTTCCTTTATTCTTGTTTAGTGTTAGCAGGAAGTGACTCTTTGCCTCTTCCTCTATGGTGCCATGTTATGGGAATGGGAATCGCTCTCTCCTTTGCAGAAGGTTCCTATCACCTGGTACTGAAGCAGTGAACTAAGTTATGGCCAGCCTATATCCTCAGCTGTTGGAGCCAATGGTGAGTGCTAAGTGGTGTCTGATTATTGCTTTGGGTAAAGGCTTGACCTGTGACCCCAGCGTGAAGTCTGGGAGGGCTGGGGGGGAGGGGCCCCAAGGGTGCAATGGGGGGCAGTAGTCAGGATTTGGGAGATGCCCGACCATTTGGTCGGCAGGTGGAGCATTGATGCAAGGTCAGTTGATGGCTTGCTGACAGCATCCCAGAGCAGCTCCCTGGCTGGGCCTCTATCCTGGCCAGGAGGAGGCACTGGCCTTGCCCCAGCTGACTAGCTTTCTGAGAAGTGATAAAGGATAGACGGCATGCAGGTTTCTGCAGCAGCTGGATGGTGGGCATTCTCCTGGACCTGAAGTCAAAGGGAAAGTACAGGAATAAGACAATGCCAGTCTGCAAAGCAGCACAATATTGCGTAACTGTAAGGTGTTAACCAAAGGCTGGGGGCTAGATTATGAACTGCTTGCAACGGGCACCTTTACCCCAAGTGTTGTGGGTTAGATGCAAACCATGTTAGAACCAATATACAAAAGAGCTGAGACCCCACCTTTCAATATTGACCTGTCTGCATATACACAATAAGGTCTTCAAAACTACATACCTAGTCTACAGTTCAACTCCTTCTCACACTGTCTGGAGTGGCTCACAACTAGGAGTGCCTATCTCAGGGCAGACTGTCAGAAAACAAGGACAGACACCCTAAGCTGGTGGTATGTTCTGTAATTAGATTTCACCAAGACAGTAACAAATGTGAACCCCTGGATCACTATACCAGTCTTACCATGGAGTCAAAGACAGTCTCCAGTCTATCTTGCCACCCAGAAAAACTGAGCTTTGTGATAAAAGGTTATTTAAACCTAACATAACATCACATCACATCAGGTTACTCCCAGTCCCAAGAGACCAGTCACTCACCCAGATTAATTGGTACTCCAGACCTTCCGCCAAAGACAACACTGGCAGCCAATTCTATAGTAAACTAACTATAGGTTTATTAGCTAAGAAAAAAGAATGAGTTATTGAAAGGTTAAAGCAGGTAAAATATACAGATAAATCACAGTTTGTAACTCCAAATGGTGGCAGTGATGTAATAGACTGCCAGTTTCCCAAAAGTCTCTTCCAGGGCTGCCCAGAATAATTCTGTGGATCTCAGTCTACTCGTTCAGTTATTCTGCTCTGTTAGAATTCAAACAGTCCAGAGATAAAGGATCTTTCTTTGAATCCATATTTATATCTTCTTCTCCCAGAAGACAAGCTGACAGTCTCTCTACCCATGCTGGTTTTTCCTTTAATGACAGCAAGTGAGGAAGGTACTTTTGACCTCCAGCCATATACATAGTGGCCACTTGCTGTGAAATTAGCATTTTCTTCTTTGGCATTTCACAAGATTTCTTTGATGTGTAATTTAGTTGCAAGGGTATTTGCCATGTAAATGTTTGCTATTACATTATGACAGGAATAGATAAGTGAAAACAATATAAGTAACCTTCCATTAGTTTTATGAAGTTTAAATATCCCAAACACTTATACATTTACAGTCGCTTTGATCTAATACACAACTGAATTGACCTGAATACACACTAGCATGACCTGGTCAGCCAGCGTCACACGCCTCCTTCCCTCCAAAATGTAACCCCTTCCTATACTGCATTGCAAGTTTAGCCTGCCCTCTTGCTTAAATCCTTTCTGACTTTCTTGCTGTTTGGTCAGCTCTGTGTTATCAGAGGGGCAGAGAAATCCTGTTCTCTCATGTACTCGTGCACCAGAATGAGTTATTAAATGTTGCCAAATCATAGAAGGGACTATTGTGATCATCTGGTCTGACCTCCTGCATCACACAGGCCAGAGAACTTCCCCAGAACAATTCCTGTCTGAACGAGGAACAAAGGCAACGTGATGAAGCGTCAGAAGGAGACACCAGGAGGGTGATGTGCAGATTGCAGAGCCCTGGCGGCCAGGCAAGGAGGATTTTGAGGATGTGATAGAAGAGCTACATTGAAGTTCACTCCTGTTCAGATCACTCTGCAAAATCCCTTTCTCCTCTTTGTAGCTACTGGCGATTGACCTCAAGGAGTCCAACGGGGTGTTTTGACTGGCTAACTCCATATGCGACATACAGCTTTCTGCGGGTCTTGGGACCAAGCATTCTGGTGAAGCTCCACTCCCAGCATCTGGGTGAAGGTGGCTCTTGTGCAGCTTGGCCGCTGTAGCAGCTGAGTGTCATTCAGGGTCTCTGGTGCTAGAATCCATGTTTCCATCCAAGGTGACTATTTCTCATGGCTCCTTCCTAGAAGGGAATGACTTCTGTGCAACAACCAACACAGGCCCGGGGTGTCAGACAGAACGTTAACCAGGCAGGCAGCGAGCGAGTGTGCAGGAAAACTGTTTCAGGTCCTGACCCACCGACACCAACTGCTGGCTGGGATGGACGGGAGTTCAGCCTCCATCACAACTGAACTTTGCCAACGTGGTGCTTTCCCACATTTCCCACGGTAACTAACCCTGGCGTGGGTTCGACAGCAGGAGCAGTGTCCTCAGCGGCGAGGGAAGCAGGAGGAGCTGTAAAAGAAGCATAGATTAGTTACATGTGAGGCTCTGCTCTTTGCCTCTCAGTAGCCAGCCCCCCCCCCCCCCCCCAACTTAAGTTCCTGAGCCTCTGGCCCCACGCTAATCTAGGACCCTTCTGAAACCCGGGCCTTTTTCTCCAGTCCTACTTGTTATAGCGTAGAAGCAACAGCACCAGTGTTGTCACCAATGTTGTCCAACTGGGCTCACTACAGCTTCAGACGACCCAGTGGTTAAGATGCCAGCAACCTTATGGCTGTTGCTTGCGATGGTGGGCAATGCTAAGGAGAAACGGCTCCTAAACAATGCGTTAGTGTCCAGTCAATGCTGACCGAGACTCCATCATGGGGCGTTTACTTGGAGCACAGTAATAATCCCCGTTGGCACCTATCAGTGTATTCTCAATCCAGAAGAGAGCGACTCCAAACTCCGCTGAGGAATCTAACCTGGGTCTTTTCTCCAGCGTGATGAGACTGGCAAATCAGGGTGAGCCGTGGAAATGGAAATGTTTCACGTCTGTGTTGCAGTGAGAGCTGGGAGCTGGCCCCTTCGCTGGCTCCCAGGGGCTGCTTGGAAGGAGCTGACAGAGCCGTTTTAAGGAGATAAAACTGATTTCTGCAACTTGCGCTGACGGCGGCAGCCATGTATGGGGCAGGGGGGGATTAAAACAATTCTGTAATCCTGGCCATTTCCTTTTGATTGGGATTATGAAACCAATCATGAATATCAAAAGCTGCAGCTTAAATCAGCAGCCTGAGAGCAGCTGCCCTGCAGAGACTGCAGCAGGAAAGGAGTGAGGCAGAACCAGGGCTGGCTTCCATTTCACTCAGAGAGGCCTGCCACCCCCCCGCAACCCCGCTCTCCCCATTCATCCCCGAGCACAGTCAGTAAGGTGGTAACTGGTTTGGACTGGGATGGCTGCCTAAGAGCATTCAGGTAAGAATCATACTTAATTAAAGCACGTTGACACTTTGAAACCTACTGGGGCTGCCCCAGGCCTGTTGGAGCTCTTCCCATTCTCTTCTGCCTCTGTTCTTAGGAGCCAAATGCCATATGTTATAAAGGGGAGACTGATGAACTAAGGCACCTCAAGCCCAAGTGCCCTGCTGGTGTGATGTGCAATGGGACGAGAGTGTGACACGCCACTGCGACTGCCTGAAAAGGTAACACACGGCTGGGCTTGTGGGGGGTGGGGAGGTGTCTCCGGGGTACATACGTCCTGCATGGATATAAGTACCGGCTTTACCCCTCTGCTCTTGTTCTCAGCCGCAGTCTCTCTAGTGCCACTGATCCATTCCACTGCACCAGACTCCTGTTCTCCAGGAAAGCAGCCATCTGTCTTCAGTCTGCTTCTGTAAGGCAGGGATAGGCTGCCTGGTGAGAGTGAGCTGGCCAGGCATTTCCTGACCTGGGGCCCTTTAGGAAGGGGGAGGAGCTTCAGCTAAACCTTGGTGCAAGTGAGCCAGGCACATCTGGATGTTGGGGTCTCTTAGTAAGAAAGGGGGAGAGTGTGTCCTGCATCAAGCTTCCCAGAGAAACAAATTTCATTCCCTTAGTGGGAACTGCACTCCAGGAGCTGCACTTGAGGAGTGATGAAAGTAAATCCAAAGCTGTTTTACTAGGGGGTCACTCTTATTTCCCTGAAGAAATCAAGGCAGGATTCAGGTCTATCAACTCAAGTGTGAATTCTTCCTGATAGGCAGATGATCCACAGAGTGAACACAAATACCAGGAAGCAAGACATTGTGGAGGAAAACAGCTGTTGCTGTGTATGTGCATGTCTTGTGTGCCAGCATGGGTTGGAGCTCCTGTGTTCACAACACCCCAGTAGGCTGCATGCTGGGATCTGGGTATGCAAGAATGGAGAAGGTGATCCTAAAACAGCTTCCATCCTGTCAGCATCAATACTGTAATTCCAGTTCTCTCTCCCCCTCAGTAAATCCTTTAAATGAAAGAGCAGAACAAGGCTGATTCTTCATTGAACTCCATTCAGTTCTAGCACTGGCTGCTGCTGCCTCTGCTGAGAGATGGGTATGCTTGCATGCTGGCCTCATTCTGTTGGGGCCAGCTTGGAGAAGAGCCCAGTAACTTTTCCTCTTGCACAGTTTGCAGTTGCAGCATTGGCTCGGGAAGCCCATGTGCAAAGCTAAAGGCTATTCCCTGCAGAGCGGTGCGGAGGACATGGATGGAAGGACGGTCTTTCCTCTCCCATCTTTTTGCTCATTGGCACATCAGTACCCTACAGAAAACTGAGACCATGCAAAATCAAACACCCAGTTTCTGAACCCAAGATGCCCCCAAACTCCCCTTGCTTTGGCTTAGCTGGGTATTGCCAACTCGTATGATATTGGGTGTTTCCCTTAAAGCTGCAGCTCCTGGAATCCTATGATCTCATGACAATCTCAGCTTTTGTAATTTTTAATACAAGTAAGTTTCTAGCCCTCATGATTGCAGAGAAAAACTTGAAAACATGACTCCCAAAGTCTCAGAACAAACCCCAGCTTTATTATTTCTTGGAACCTTTGGATCTGGGGAAGCCTGACTCCTGATGCTTGAACTTTCAGAGCTGGCAATACTGCTAGCCCACCTTCTACGCATTGCACTCTGAGGTATAGCCCACCTTCTACGCATTGCACTCTGAGGCATAGGAGCCTCTTGCTATAAACCACCTGGGGAATTTGCATTTCATGTGGCCAAGCTGTGAACTGGGCTAAGGCTCCCTGAGGCTTTGCTAACAATATAACCTAGCTCTAGGGCAGGCTGGCTGCATCACTCCCTACCTCCTCCCACATATTGCCAATAACCAGAGTGACACTGGCCCTCTCAAGTGGGAAGAAGGCAATACACCTGTGACTAGTCAGTTGACCCCCAATTAGGCTTGAGAGAGGGCACCTGAGCCCTAGAGGGAAGGACTAGGAGACTGGGACAGGTGAGTCAGTCTCTCAAAATGTAAGAGTCGGACACAGGAAGGGCAGGTGAGAGCTGCTGCTGGAGGAGCAGGGAGAGGGAGGGAGGGAAGGGCAGGAGTAGCTTGGGAGACTTGGGAGAGAGGTGAATTTGAATGGGAGCTGGAACAGGGCTGCTGGTGAGAATTGACCAAAGCTTAGGGACTCCTGCTGAGCAGAAGGCTCGGGAAGTGGCCCCAGCTAGGCCAGGGGAAGCTGTGCCTGGAAGCAAGAGAGCGCGGTTGTGGGAGGGTAGGTTCCCCTGAGCAGGGCTAGGACTCGCAGGCAGGGAGGCCTGGAGGAGTGGAAGGCTGCAGGAGGGGGAGCCCTTGGGGTGAAGACCTGAGTGAAGGGCAGTGGGAAGACAGGGTCGCTCTCAGGCAGGGAGGTCTGGAGAGCAGGACCCTGGATCGGGGCAAAAGGAACTGGGAACAAAGTGCTGCTATTGACTGTCGGGTGGGTGAGCAGGAGATGAGGTCCCTGGAGAGGGGGATGGAAGAACTGCTGTATCTTGTATGTTTACTTTGGGAACTGGAGGATTGTTTAATATTACAAGGTTTGGGGGGAATTACTGTACTGGTGTATGTGAATAAATTGTGCCCAGAGGTGGACTTTGTATCGGACGCTGAGAAACTACATGTGTTACTTTCATGAGTAGAAGAAAGGGGAAACTGAGGCTGGGCACACTTGTGCTGGGGCCTGATGCTGGAGGGCACTCAGAGGTGAAGGGCCATCGTGACACCATCCTTGCTTTGTTAGCTTTTCGCACCTGGAGGAACAGAATGTGCCCCTGCTCTTTGCTTTGACTTGATTGGGTCACTTTTATACTGGTCTCCAGTCCTACTGAACAGCTTCCTGGGTGTGTAATTGCACGGCGACTCGGTGGTTCAGTCAGTAGGCAGTGTGTCCTTTTACTGACACGAGCGTTCCAGTGGGGAGAAGGGGTGGAGGAAGTGAAAAGCCACCTGGGGAGTTAGCAGGATAATGTGGGAACATCCACACAGCAATAAAACACCCGCAGGGGGGAGTCCCAGAGCCTGGACTCAGGCTGTGGGACTAAAAATGGCAGTGTAGACGTTGGGACTCGGGCTGGAGAAATCTCCATTGGTGGGAGGGTCTCAGAGCCTGGGCTCCAGCCCAAACCTTGACTACGCTGCTATTTTTAGCCCTGCAGCCCATGCCCAAGTCAGCTGACTCAGTGCCACAGGTCTTGCATTGCTATGTAGAGGTACCCTATGATGTAGAGATGGCATTTTCCCAGCTGCCAAAATGGCGCCCAAGAGAAGCTTGCTCCTATTCAATAGGCGTGGGTGACTGCACAAGATGGAACTGTAGCCAGGGTTATGCACACGCTCCTGCTAGTGGTCAGACACTTTTGATGGGTGATTTCTTGGACCTGCAGGTAGTGATAATAGAGACCAGGTCACTGGGGCTAAAGAAAAGGAGGGGTATGGCTGTGAATGAGCTGCCCTTGCGGTGTGGGCGGGTATTTTGTTTGTGAAGGGAGAAGGAAGTTGTAGATCTGAGCTACAAAGGGAGGTGTGACATACATACTGCAATGCCTTTGTTTTCTGTGTACTGCATCTTTAAATCTGCAAGGACACTGCTCTCTGCATTGTCAGCTGGCCACTTGGGAGACTATGTGGCTGCAGTAGGGTGACCAGACAGCAAGTGTGAAAAATCAGGACAGGGGGTGGGGGGTAATAGGAGCCTATATAAGAAAAAGACCCAAAAATCGGGACTGTCCCTATAAAATCGGGACATCTGGTCACCCTAGGCTGCAGCCTGTTGCAGAGAGGATATAGATACCTTGCGGGCGGGCTGTCTCTCTCTCTCTCTCATGGAGACTCTCTGCTTTTGGTTGTGCTTGTTGTTCTCCTTAATCTGAAATAAGTCAGCCAGAGAGACAGGAAATGATCCTAAAGGCACCTCTCTTGTGGTAAGAGCTGTGCTGCTCCTGTGCAGGCTGGGCACCTCCCCAGCAGGGAATGACACCAGCTGCAACTGTACCTGAAACATGTCTGAAGCTTGAGCTGCTCCCAAACACGCTCAGGCCCTGGGTGGCTCATCCCTGAGACACAGCAGGAGGTTGCTATAGAGTGTCATGGATCCACAGGCTTTGCCTGCCAGATCCCAACAGCTCCTACTCTTCCTTCAGGTAGTCCACACGCCCTCACTGTCTCCAGGACTGAGCCTCTGGGCTTCCGCACTCCTGCCTCACACCCTGAGCTCGGCCCAGCGAAGCCAATGGAGACAGACTCCTGGTTGGAGGGTTGGCCACTCTTCAGAAACACAGGCACCTCAGTAGGTATTTGCAGGGACACCTGGCAGCCTTTCCAACCAGAGCAGGGTTTATTAGTCAGCTGGGACACAGCACTGGAAGTCCTTAGGACACATGGAGTAATAAAGGGTAAAGCACAGTCCATCTGGCCAAGCCAGAGCAATCAACCAGCCAAGCTGCTGGGGTCGGGGACTGTTCCGGGCTCTGTCTCTGTCTCTATCCCTTTGTCTGACCCTGGTGAGAGCCATCTCTCTCCAGGGGGCTAACTCTGTTCTCCCCTTCCTGTCACTACTCAGTCCTCTGTTCTTGAGCTGGCCTCTGCTGAGAGGTGGGGGAGAGGGGAACTGCTTTCCTCTTGGATGTTGATTGCTGGGTGTCAGTGTTCTGGTTAATGGGGTTTCTGTTGTCCACTTGGATTTTTCCATTGGTATGGTTTGGCCTTGGCCAGTCTTTTAATGAGCCATTCAGTCTGCCTCCTGCAACCAGATGACAGGCACACCTCATGTCTCCTGCACTGCCCCAAGAGCAGACTTAACCCATTTGCCCCCACTGGATAGCAATGCAAAGTACAGAGGGAAACTGAGGCACACATAGGCATCATAAAATATTACAGAAAAATCCCACCTTGTCACATAGGGTCTGATGGTCCCATGGACATGTAGTGCTGGCTTTTACAGTGCACAGCACAAACCCACAGGCAAAATACAGCTAAGTAAGGAGCCTGATATGAAGTGGGAATCATTTCCTTGCTAAGGGTACGTTCTCCCAGCCCTCGACAGCTTCCCACTTATCACAAGTGATTTTGCTGTCAATATTTTACAGCAAGGAACCATAAAAGCACCCTCAGATTTGTGCGGAAATCAGGTCTTGTGTGTTGGTGATGTCCCTTAGGACAAAGGGCCGGTGAGGCGTATGTTGTGCATTGATTCCCTGGGTTTTGCTCCTCAAATCTTGATGTATGAAAGAATATGTTTATAATAATACTATTTCTTTTCAGAAATAGCCACTAGAGGCCAACATGGAGATCTGGGCCCCAGCTTGCTATGCCCTGTGCAGACTCGTGCTAATGACAGTTCATGCCCCGAAAAACTTAGTTTGTTCAGACCAGAAAGAGACAAGGTGGGAGAGAGATGGTATTATTATCCCCCCATTACAGGTAGGAGGCTGAGAGAGACAGAGATTAAGACCCAAATGCTTAATGATTTTTGATTGCCTCAGTTTCTGGGTGCCCAACTTGAGATGCCTGGAAGGTGCCTGACTTTCAGAGCTGGGTGCACTGGACCTGTCTGACAATCAGGTCCCTTTTAAGTTGTCTGAAGTTGGGGTACCCAAAATCACTGGACACTTCTGAAATTCTTGGCCTAAGTGACTTGCCAAAGGTCACATGTGAAGTCTATAGGCAGGAACTGAACCCAGCCCAATTCCTTCTCTACAAGGTTGGGCTTTCAAAACCCGTCCTCGCTTTCCAAGGCGTGTGAGTGACATGCATGGACAGAGTGAATACACATCTCACATGCCCTAGCTGTGCGCACAGCCAGGCTTGGGACTAGGAGGCTAGGGTGGAGCGAAGGTGGACGTGAATTTCAGTCTGGTTCTCAGCAGAACGTGGCTTGCGTCTGGTCCATGGTTTGAAGAACATCCAGGATTGACTGGCCCTGGGGGCTGAGTCCCCAGCCTAGGGACTGATAAAGCAACGTGCAGTCAGAGCCTGCCCCTCCCCCCACCTTTGAAAAGCCCACATAACTCCCTCCGCTTGCCAGAGAGGCCGTGCCGCTCTCCTAGGGCCGCTTTACCCGCCCGTGGGTCTCAGTTCTAACCAGCCGCCTCCAAAAATGGAGACTAAACAAGGGACATTCCTGACTAGCAGCCAAAGGCGGCCAAGCTTCCACCACCTCCCCTCCCCTCCCCCTTCCTCCTTCCCGCCCTCCAGCCTCCCTCCAAGTTGGGACTGAGCAGCTCCCCAAGGGGTGTAGAATTCCACCCTCCCACTTCAGCTAGCCGGGGCTGCGCAGCCAATGGGGTGGGTTTGTAGCCTTCCCCCCCCCCACATTCCCCCCCCTCCCCTCTGGCCAAGCAAGTGTGTAGCCATGGCGACACTGTGAGCCCCTTCAAACATGTCTTACCTTTTATAGCCAGCGGTTCCTGTGGTTAGCATGTTTTTTTGCTTGGGTGCCCTGGTATGCGCGGGGCCGGCTCCCCAGGCTCTTTCCGCTTGCACAGCTGGGTCAGGAGGGAGTGGGGAGGGGAGAAGGGGGGCAGGGGCACCCCAGCTGTGGAGCGGAGTCACCCAGGCAGTGAACTCGGGCGCTGCTGGCAAAGGTTTTGGTTTGGTTTTTGTTTTCCTGCCTCTCAGTTTCCGGCCCTTGCTCTAGCTGGAGTGCTAGGAAAACTCCACCGCGTTTAACTCATGGGAGTCGTGGCAGAGAGAGGCCTAGCCGGGGTCCTGCTGTGAGCCCTGTGCTGATTTCCCCCCGTCCTTGTCCCCTCCAGCTGGGGTCCTGCTGCGATCCCGTGTGCAGACTTGCCCCCTCACCCCTGCTGGGGTCCTGCTGCGGTTCCCTGCGCTGATTTCCCCCTCCCCCTTGGCTAGGGTCCTGCTGTGATCCCTGTGCTGACCTCCTCTCCCCAGCTGGGGTCCTGCTGTGATTCCCCCCCAAAAGAGCTCTCAGGCTGCCCCCTCATATTTGGTGTATGTCTCTCCTGAGTGTAGTTCTGCTCCCTCTCCACTGCCTGGTGGTTGTAATGGTGTGACTATAAAAGGTTAACATCTGGGGGCGGGAGGGGTGCTCTTTTTCCTGCCTCCCTCCCATGATCATCCCAGCAGTGCTGCATAGGAAAGAGAAATGAGTGAAGAGGGCCAGAGAGAGCGGACTAGCCTCTGCCTGGCCCTGCCTTGAGGAGTAGCTCCCGCCTTGCAGTTGGGGCCTCCGGGATCCAGTCTCGGGGAGATGGAGCGCGGCCAGCACCGCTGGCAGCTGGTTTGCAGACACTTCTATCCCGTGGTGTAATCTGGAGCCTGGATGGAGGTTGGGGAGGAGATTCTCCCCACCACTCAGTTGGGGGGAGAGCTCCTGCGTCCCACACAGAAGCAGCACACCGTTCCCAGCTGACTCAGGAAGGCTTGGTGAGTATGAAAGTGGAGAACTGAATAGGATGTGGGGAGGGAGATTCCTCTGTAGTTATCCCATGCCCTCTGTCTGGCTAGGATGGTTGAATCTCAGGCCTCAAAGGAGGTTATATGGGGCTGGGAGTGGGTGTTTGTGGTAGAGGATGCAAGCTGGGGGTGACTGATGCATCTCTGTGGAGCCCAGGCTCAGCTGGTGCGGCACATTAGGAGACCCCAGTATTATCTGAGTGCTCCGCTATTACCCCCAGTGCCACAAGACAGGAAGGGTGCTCGTGGCTTAAGGCACTGAACTGGGACTCAGGAGATCTGGGTCCAGTTCCTGGTTCTGCTACATGCTGACTATGAGCAGATCACTGCATCTCTGCCTTAGTTCCCCCATTGCGAGATGCAGATAGATAACCCTCCCTTTCCCCTTACTCTGTGTCTCATCTAGTTAGACTGTAAACTCTAGGGGCAGGGGCTGCCTCTCGCTGCATTTGTACAGCGCCTAGCACAGCAGGCTGCATTCAAACTAATTGATTTGGGCATCTCAGCTGCGCATGCCCTGACCTCCCTTTGACACCTCCATGTCACTGGACCACACAATACTGTCACAAGTGGACACTTAGAGCTATACTCACTTAGGCAAGCTGTGATTTTTAGCCTCTTGTCACCTATGGCTTCTGCATAAGATTCTTCCAGTCTGGTGTTTTTTTAAGATACATATTTCTGAATGAGTCATTGGGGACTCCAAGGGCTTGTCTAGATGGGGAAGTTTTACATTATACTGATATAGTTGTACCAGTACAACTCCCCCACCCACCATGTGAACATTTGGAAGAAGGCCTGTTTTCGGTTTAGTTTATGTTGCTTGGGAAGAGGGTTAAGCTAAATCACAAAAAACTCTTTTATACCAGTATAAGAGCATCTACGTGGTGGTGAGAGGGTGACTATATTGGTTTAAATTTACATCTTAGTTTATACCATTTTTTCCCCCTGTAGACAAGCCCTAAGCAGTGAAATATCTGCTGAACTTGGAGGTGAAAAACAAGTTTTGGCTTTTTTTGCTCTTGGAAGATTCCCTGGCTAACATGTTGAAATGTGTCGCATCCATTTTTCCCCATCCAGACATGTGTAATCTCTTTAACTGCTCCACTGCTGCTTTGTGTGCGAGGTAGGCTGATCAAAGCACATGTGCAGTGCTGCCTGGATAGTCAGTGTAGCACAGCGTTACATTCCAGGCGGGTGTTGGCACATCGGTGGAATATCACAGCAACACACAGGCATTGGACTGCAGGACCATCAGCCTGCAGTGACCTGGGTGGAGGGTGATTCCTTGGACTCCTGGGTTCTATTCCTGACTCTGCTACTGACTTGCTGTGTGACCTTGGGAAAGTCACTTAGGCCAAGGTTTTCAAAGATGACTAATGATTTTGGGTGCCTCCATTTTTGTTTGCCCACCTTGAGACACCTTAAAGGAACCTGATTTTCCACACTTTCTGAAAATCAGAATCTTCACAATGCCTCAGGTTGGACACTCCCATTACTAGTCATTCTTGAAAGTCTGGGTCTTAACTTCTCTGACTTCATGGACCTCGTCTGTCAGATGGGGGTGAGAATACCTCCCCTGCCTTCGAGGGATGCCGTGAGGATGGGTTAAAGTATGCAAAGGGCTTTGAGATCCTCAGGTGGAAGGTGCTACAGAAGGGCAAAGTCGTTACCATTTTAAAATGGGATGTGGGGCAGCTCCCAAGTGTTCAGAGCCAGCTACTTGGGTTTAGGGAAGGCACTAAATATGCCTGTTCTCGTGGCTCTGTGTAGCCGGGAGGGCTGGGCTTGGCCATTGCTCCTTGACAGCATCCAATCGCTACATCCCAGCCAAGGCCATGTGGAGAGCCATGTGGTAAGTGGAGATGGCAGCGGCACTGTCTCTTCTGAACAGTTTGCTGTGAGGCTCAGGTCTGGAAACAGCTCCAGGGGGAGTATAGTTCTTTTGATCCGGGTTTTCCCCTTCCCTCCCCATACCGCCCTTGTGTTTGAAGTCTCTCTCCCCGTGACCTTCTGGAAAGTCCAGGAGAATGTTTCATGTCACTTGCTGATTTCCCCAAAGCCAACTGGTCTCCTGGATCGGAGAGAATTCTGCTCTGGCCCTCACCCTTGTGCCCACTCTTCTCATGTCCATCTCAGCCTTAGGCGAATGCCTGAACTTGCTCACTCTTATCCTCAACCTTGACTTGTGGTGAGGGGAGGGGCCACAGAGGGAGTTTGCCCGCTGTCCTAGTGGGAAACCTAGGAGAACATTGGGTGTCAGGATCCATCTAGCCTGGGGTACATCTATGTATTTCTAAAATACCAGTCCCCACAATGCAGCAATACAAAGGGTCACACCTGGATTCACTTAAAAATAGTAATTTAAACTTATTTTGTAGTGGGGGGACTCAGCTCTCTACACTGGAGTCCATCTGACCTCACCAGGGGCCCTGACCTTCCCAGCTAGGAACTGCACACACAGTCAGCTTATGATGCCTTGAACGAGGTCTTTGACTCTAGGGAATGATCACGCTGGTGCGGTTGGAATTAACATGCTCACCCAACCTCTGCTCCAAACCTATGCAGAACTGACCCATGCCTGTCTGGGAATATCTTCTCTTGCTCATTGATTTCCTGCCCTTCTGCCCGGCTCCACAGTTCTGGGAGAGGAGGTGCCGGAATGCCACAAGCAAGGTTCTTCCCCTGGCAGCCAACTGAAGGCAGGACATAACTGAAGTCTCGGGAGATTACCAGCCCAGCCTAGCGAACTCAGCATTAGAAACCAGTCTTCTGGAGGCTGATCCACACCTTTAGAAAAGCACCAATGTTCCCTCTGATGCTATAGACAGATTTGGGAGTGGAGGAGCCCTTGCTACGTGCCGACAACTAGCAGTAGCGTGAGGCTGGGTGAGCCGAGTTGGGGATGGGTCTTAAACTTCCCCCAAAACTTCATTCAGGCTGGTCACTTTCCTAACTCAGCAGTTCTGAGTCAATAGTGGCTCACTGCCTGAGGAGAGGCAGCATGACCTAGAGGCTAGGCTGGGGACTGCAAGTCAGGACACCTGAGTTCTATCTCAGTGTTGTCACTGATCTGCCTATGTCATGCACTTAATCGCTCTGTCTCAGTTTCCCTATCTCTAAAATGGGGATGATAATACTCACCTGCTTTTGCAAAAGCCCTCTGATGGAATGTGCGAGATAAATGCAAATAGATATTTGATCTTAGAACTGTCAGTCTGGAGGCTCTTGCTGCTATTCTAACCCATCTATACAGGGAGATGAGATAAAAGCAGAGAGCGAATGACTTGTTTAATGTGTCTGAAGACAAGGAAAGTTGAAGTGCCCATTGTCATAGACAGAGTTCAGTTCACAGAACTTGTCATTTCCTCCCTGCTTCAGCCTAGTGCAGTAACCGATCCGAAAGCCGCGCTCCACTCTCACTACATAGAATTGCGATGGAAAGTATACAATAGTGAAACGGCGATGCCAGGTGAATTCTGCCTGCAATGATGGTTGTACCCAAGAACTGCACACAACTGTGGGGAGGGCCTGTTGGCTAGTAGTGGGAGCAGGGGCCTCAGAGCTGGGATTCCTGACTTCTGGTCCCAGGAATGCTGTGAACTTGGGCAAGTTGCTTGGTCTCTCTCTCTTTGCCCTTCCTTGACACAGGATAATCAATAAACATCTAAGTTTACTGGAGCAGGGACCATCTTTTTGTTCTGTCTGCGCAGCACCTAGCCCAGTGGGGCCCTGGTCCATGACTGGAGCTCCTAGGGGCTGCTGCAGTGTAAATAATTGTATGCAAAGCTTAGAGACCTTTGGCAAGGGCTGTGCGGAGCTAGCCAATGTTAGCGGGGGCGATAGGAAAAGGAGTTCTCTGAGAGGAGGGTGTGTAGGCCCATCCAGCTGTGGTGCTGCAGAGAGCTCCCTTTACAGTCCAGCTGAGTTCTGCCTTACTGCTGTTTGTTTTCTCTGAAGGGGCCCCCGGAAGGCCGGCATGGAGGGGAACTCGCCTACGGAGAAGAGAAGAGCCGTGAAGGGCACGAAGCAGCACGGCAGGAACACCTGTAGGAGCAACCTCCCTGCAGAGAGCGCCGAGCCCAGCACCGACCAGCCTGTCCGAGCGGCCTTGGAGCCAGCGCGGCTGCGAGGGGAACTGGGCAGGGCCACTCACTCTATTCTGGAGGGCAAGGTGAAGGCTCTGAAGGAGAAGAGGTCGACCATTAAGCAGGGAGGAGCGGTGTCCCAGGAACGGGCATCTCTGAAGAAGCCCAAGGCCAGGAAAGGGAAGCTCGCGCCAGGTCCGGCAGTGGTGGAGGGGGTCCCCCAGGACGCGGTGGTGGAGCCGCGGGCTCAGATCCGCACCTACTTGACGGACGTGCTGCTAGACAGCCGTGACGATGTGGACTTTGGGCAGGGTGCCAGGGGGCCTGTGGCTGCAGACCTTTACGCCAACAACGTAGAAGCTCTGAAGGCGCATAGGACAGTGGGAGGAGGCAGTACCTTGGGCTGCGGTTCAGCTGAGGAACTCTGGAGGCTTCCAAGCCCAGGAAGGAGCATACAGGAGAATGCTGACTACTGCTCAGAAAACAGGGCCCAAAGGGGCTCCCCAAATGGGCTTTGGGGCACCAGCTCCACTAGGAATCCTCCCTCAAGCAGCCAGAAATCTTCCCTTGAAGACCATGGCAAACCAGCCCCCTTTGGAGAAGAGCTGGCTCAGGCTAGGGACTCGGAGAGCCTCCCCCTGGCTCAAAAGGACGATCTGTGCGGGGGGTTAGCCCCATCGGGGCGGTTGTGGAGGGCGGAGAGCTGGGACAGCCTGGGCAGTGCTGCGAGTGCCGCCAGCGGCCTGTCTCTGGCTGAGCAGGTGGAGAGGAACCGGGCCGTGCTGCAGGAGATGCTGAGCCTGTCGAGGCAGAACCGCTCTCCTCTAGAGCCTCATCGCTATGCGAAGGAAACGCTCATGCTAGCGAAGGATGGAGCCGCTCAAGGTGGGTATTTGATGTGGGAGCATCTCAAGCGTGTGTGATGGGCAGGGGGAATGTCACAGCCATTTTAATGCTGCTCTGCCATGCACCTCAGTCCTGCCTTGCAGTACCTACCCCTGCTGTCCACTCTGAATTACACAGTCTCACTCACCGTTACTTACAGATGCCCTGCAAAGAAAGCACAACAAATTGGGGCTGTGACCGTTGCCCATTTTTGCTCCTTTATGGTAGGAAAAGAAGGCCTGAAATTTGGGGGGGGGGGGGGGGGGTGAGGGTTTTTGCATTTTTATTTTTAAATCACAGGCCCTTTCTCCACCAAAAAAAAGAGCTACCACTTCAATTAAATCAGTGCAGGTTCCTTGTGTAGTCACTTAAATTCAGGGCCTTATCAATGTAGCTTAAAAATGAGGAATGGCAAGCCTGGTTGGAGGCTTCAGATGTGGTTTGCAAGCGTTCCCAGCTCAAAATTGAATCTTTAACAAAGACAGCTTTTCTGTTAAGTGTTTCTCCGGTATTTGACTTACATACGCATATAATCCCAACATTTTACAGTGTGAATAAAAATCACCTCTCTCAATTAATCAGGTTTCGCTTGTAGAATTAGATCTGAGGTCATAATGCTGCCAGTTATCCAGTCATCCATAGTGTCTTCCAGGTTAAACAGAAGAGCCAAGGCCTGAATTTCTAATATTTAAAATACTAGCAGAAAAAAAGCCTTTTTCAGGCCACTTTATCCATACAGAAAGTGGTAGAAGCTCAATTTTTCTTTTGGAGATCCACCCTTGAATTACTATGGACAGTAGATCAGCAAACTCGCTACTTGTTCATCTCCAGAAGTCTCTACCCCCACTAGTGCATCGTTAACTCGCTGACTCCCTGTCAGGGTGACCATTTCTTTCCCAAATATGGCCTAGTGCTGTGTGAGCTCTGTCCTTGCCATATTATAAGGGAAAGGCTGAGTGAGGAGAAACAAGACTGTGCTGTAGAAAACTGTAGCTCTAGGTACAGTTGCCCCAAAATCCCTTCTCTGTGGGAATGGGTAGTGCATCATCTGCAGGGGTTGCTGAGTAAGTAGTCAGCCTTCTTTGTGGAAACATGGCTAGGAAGGCAACCGTAACTCTCCTTATCACTATCTCATGAAAGCTGAGACCACCCAACTCAATGGAGTGCTCCGAGTCCAAGTAGATTTGTTTTAGAACAAACCCTAATGAAGTCCATGCCGTGCTCTCTTGCCAGTGATTCTGAGCGCTGTTCTGTACAAAGATATCTTGGTGTCAGACCAGAGGGTATCTCAGAAATCCTCATATTGCAGATTGGAAGCCTTTGAAATACACATAATCTAGAAGGAAAGGATTGGCTTTGGAGGAGGAGCCCTGAGGTTGGTTTGCGGGTGAATGGGATCTGTAGTGAACAGAAGAGCAGGGTCCTTTCACACACCCTGCTTTACCTGTTGCTGAGGTGTGCGACTCAATGTGCGTCTCTGTTCTGGGTTGCAGAGCTGCTGGTGAATGACCTGGACTGGGACTCTGGGGTCTCGCTGCAGGACTCAGAAGGGTACAGGTAAGAGCTGAGAACACTGCGGGAAGGAAGTGAAGATTGCCCCTTCTCCCTCCCCTCCCATCCATCCTCCCCGCATGTATTTTTAAAACTAGTAGGCAGTCCCTGGTGAGTCTTCGTCTGGTTCCTGAACTTCCCCCTCCCCCTTAGAGGTGTCCTTTCCCCCTCACACACACAAGGCCAGAACGAAGGCGCTCTCCCAGGCCAGCCTGGGGGAAGCTGGCCCCGCTGCTGCTTGTGTTCAGCCCGCTCTGAGGTTCTATGGAGAGCTCCAGTCTTCAGGGCCATGAGTCAGGCAGCTGTCCCCAGCACCCAGTTCACTCGAAATAGCAATCGCTAAATGCGCAGCGTTCCCTGCCAGCGCCCCCTGCCCATGGATGATTGGGAACCTGGCACCACTAAACCAAGGGTGGGAATTGCTTTCGCTGTGCTTTGTTTCCCGGCATACACATGGAGAGGAGCAGATGGAAATGTACAGTACTCTTGCTGGAAGCTTTTAACATAACACGACTTTATTTCCAGACTTCAGAACGGTAACACACAAGAACCCAAAAGCAGAGAGACAAAACAGGCTGCTCCCTAAGACAAAGAAGCATATCTCATCCCTTACTGCAGGGTGGCTGGCAGCTGATTGACTGCTGCTATGTCTAAATCACACACTTTCCTGTAGCGCCCCCCAGCCTTCAAGCAGTAGGAAACCCCCTACGATTTAAAGTGATAGTGTGTAATTGTAACAGTTTGCAATACACCACACACTTGAACAAGAAAAAATAACACACACATCTAAACAGAAGGCTAAGGAGTAAAGTCTGGGAGAGCAGTTAATTCTAGGCTCCCGTCAGCGCCAGCTTGTATTAGTTCATTATAAGCCCTGGGGCTGTTGCATTACAGGACTTGTTCTTCCCAACTGGAGCCCAGAATAGCCCCAAATACTATATTGCTGCCGAGTCCCATGTGTGTTTTAGAAGGGTCGGGTCCAGCAGTTCATGGAGGACATGTGTTTCCTCTGAGGACAGGGAGCTCTCAGCAGAGCATGGCAGCGTGATCTGTGTGGGGCTGCCATTAAAACTAGCTTTACCTTACGCCGCTGGCTACCGCTCAGGGGGGTTTGCCAGGGAAACCTGACGAGGGGCCAGTGCTGCCCAATTCAGATCTGGATCTCTTTGAGTGACTTTGGCTCTGGATGGCAGCTTAGGCCCAGCTGTTGGGGGAACAATCATTGTCAGCAGGAAGGTTTTTGAGGTTAGGATGTGTGCGTGCACACAGGAGAGGGCGGAGGAGGAAGGGCCTGCTTCATGCCTTACCCATTCCCTTCCAGGGGGGTGTCTTCTGTGCTGCACTTGCTCCCCTCACCTTGTCTATTAGTCTGTGGTATGACTCTGGAATCCAAGGAAACTCTGCCCTGTGCTCCGTTCCTGTTTGCTCAGAGTGCTCCCCTCACCAATTACCCCCTGCTGATGGCACCCACTAGGAAGTCAGGCTGCTACACTCCCAGCAGCTGCAAAGATGGAGTGGGGGGTGTCTCTTCCTGCCCCACTGTGAGAGCAGGGCCAGCGATCTGGTCTGATTCCATTGTGGGGAGGAGTGGCAGGACTCCGGGGTGCACCATCTGCATGTCATAGAGCTGTGCTCACCGTATCCCACCACCTGGAGCTCTTGGATGAGAGAGGAGCAGGGCATGACTGCAGGGATCCCCTGGCCTTCTCCCCTTTACCCACAAGCACAAGAGCCCTGGGGGTTACTGCATGCTTGAGGCTGCAGAGGGTCTGCTGTTGCCCTGTGGATTGGGTGGAAGTATTCCCCTTAACCCCTCCATAGTGAGTTACTCATCTCAACCTCCTCCAATTGCTGTTCTATCTGGGGGATGCAGACTGGGAGGATGGGTGGACAAATGGATCATTTATTTGTTTCAACCTCCCCCTCCCCCAAATAACAAGTGACTTGCCCAAGGTCACCCAGCAGGCTAAAGGCAAAGCTGGGAACAGAATCCAGGTCTGCTGAGTCCCAGTCCAGTGACAATTAACTGTTTTTAGTGCCTAGCAGAGGTGTCAGACTGACATCTCTGGAGCCCTCTATCTACGGAACAAGGGTAGCATGAGCTTCCACCAGCTATTGCCCTGCCTCTATGCATCAGCCACCTGGATCAGTTCCCTGGGTGTGAGATCGGCAGCTCAGTCTCCAGGCCCAGCGCGTGCTCGGCCTCTATTCAGTCTGCCAGTGGTGACGGTAGTTTTTGGCTCCTTACAGGTAGCTTAGGAGCCTGAGGCTTTAGGGTACGTCTATACTTACCTGCTGGTTCGGCGGCAAGCAATCGATCTTCTGGGATTGATTTATCGCGTCTTGTCTAGACACGATAAATCGATCCCGGAAGAGCTCGCCGTCGACGCCGGTAATCCTGCTCTGCGAGAGGAGTAGGCGGAGTCGACGGGGGAGCCTGCCTGCCACGTGTGGACCCGCGGTAAGTACCTTTAAGTTCGAACTAAGATACTTCGACTTCAGCTACGTTATTCACGTAGCTGAAGTTGCGTCTCTTAGTTCGAACTGGGGGCTTAGTGTGGACCAGCCCTTAGAGTCAGGGTATTCATGGAGTAGATGCATCCTGTGGAATAGGGAGCAAGAGAGACACCTGGGAGCAGTTGTAGATGCTAGACAGAATCTTGCAAATCAGTGTAGATCTGGGTCATAGGGCAAAGCAAATAATGGGCTCTGAACTGTGGGCCTGGGATTTAAGGAGGAGTCAATAGTTCTAGTGTTCCCTGGGGGGATTTGTTAGTCCCCTTTTAGACAGTGGGTCAAATATTCAATAAGGCCTCAAGCTGGTCTCTGTCCGTCCATCCATCCGTCCTGCTGTCCCTCATCCCCATAGTATCTGCACACCTCTCATAGCGCTTTGCAACGATGGAGACACGGGCGGGACGGGGGGAGGAGATACTTGCCCTAGGTCACCCAGCAATAGAACCCAGGTCTCTTGTCTCCCAGTGCCGTGCCTTACCCAGGCCATTCTGCCCCCATGTTCATCTGTGCACATGCAAATCACTGATTGGAGCAATTTTTAAGCACTATCCCTTAGGAGGTCACACTTGTAAGACACCAAGTGCTAGTGCTCAAAATTTGTGTGTACAGGCTTTAAAGTGCATTCGCAGAGGCCACACTTTGGAAATATGGCCCTCAGCTTGCCCAAGATCTGGGCCCAATTGTGGGCTTTGTGCTCCGCACGATCTCCAGGAAGAGGCTGACCCAAACGATCAAAGGGGTTAACGTGTACAGAAGGTCTGGGAAAGTTGTAACTGCTTGCGGTTGGGAGGGAATCAGACTTAAATCTCCCCATGGGCTAGTGCAGATTGTGCAGGTAGGAACCTATAATCTCACTGAACTAATGATAAACCTTAGGGATATGGAGTAAAAATAAGAGATCCTAGAGAGTGAGATTTCCAGCTGTGTCAGGCTTGTGTGTGGGAGGAGGAGGAGAGACTCTGTTTGGCCTCATTTGAGGCAGCTGAGCGGCTGCCCAGCTGTAGTACTGTGCAGGATGATGCTCTGGTCACCAAAGGTGGGAGCTGGTGGGGGATCTGCTGATTGAGTTCGCGGTATGATCTGGGCCTCCAGCTGGTGAGGATGTCATGGGTGATGAGAGACTTGACAGGTTTCATGGGGCGGGTGAGTGAGCTTGTGGAATGGCTGGCTCAGGGCAGCGCTGGAGGCATCTCGCAGATCAGTGTTGGGAGCAGGGAGGAGTTCGACAAGCACTTAACGAGAGAGAATGTCACATTAGTGGGTGTCTCTGCTAGCTAGGGAAATGGACAAGTCTTGATGGTGTCCTGAATCACCCTTCATGCAAAACATTTTATGTAAGTCAAGGGATTCTGCTCTATTGTGTTCTCCAGTTTAACAAAGAATTGAGATAGACCATTACAAGTGGGGAATAATACTGAGCTCTCTGCACACTCAGAGCAAAGAAGATTTGTTATCCCCCCTTTACGGATGGGGAAACAAATGCACATAGCCATGAAGTGACTTGCCAAAAGGTGTCACAGCACATCAGTGACTGAGCTGGGAAGGGAACCTCGCTTTTCTCATGATTCTGAAGCTAGTTCTGTAGCCACTGGATCACACAGCCTCCTTAATGGTCTCTGCCTGTTTGCTCTTGAGCTTGCCCTGGTAAGAGTCCTTGTTGTCACCCCTTAAAGACATCTGTCCAGCAATATCCACACACAGATCTTTATTCCGGTGGCTGGCCACAAAGACTTCCTGCACCTACGTTTCTCACTGGATGGCAATGAGATCTAGCGTCTCAACATAGCTCCAAGCAGCTGCTCGAGGCATGTTGCAGGGTTTCTGGAGTAATACTGCAGCAAAGCTGATGTATTTGAATGCAGGAGCAAATGGGCAAATATCCTGGCCCTCTGCCAGTTTTTAACTGGAGGAGGGGGACTTCTGGTCAACTTCACACCACAGTGGAGGGCACATGGATAAACAGAGAGGTCAGTAACTGTCACCCACAAGGCTGCGTGGGATAGCAGTTGGAGGACTGCCATAGCAGCATCGCGTACACATGAACAGTAGATTGAACTAACTCAATTCACACTGAACTTAGCTCACTTTGAAAGAGGATTCCAGAATTTGCAACAGATTTGCAGTTAGTGTATGCAAGTGTTTTCAAACCGGCTTAACTGGACTTTGTCCAGTTTAGCCCCCGTGTAGACAAGCCCTAATATACTAGGGTATACCAAGCTATAAAGGGCCTCATAAATCCAGTCAGTGCCTTGAATGGCACTGAGAAACAGTCTGGACTCCGCTGCAGAGGGGAGTATAATGTGCTCTCTGCATACGCTAGCTCCGGTTCTGGAGTGGTCTGTGTGGGTAGCCATCCCACTATGGAGGCTGCAAGTGACGGAAAGGAGCCACAGGCAGGATAAATCTACCCGTCAATCAGTAGGAAGCACGATGCGCCCACAGAATGCACGTCTTGCTCTGAAGCGAGTTTGGACGCTGTTGTGTTTCACATGCCTGCCTTCCCCTAGAAAGCCCTGGGCATGAAAGGGTTAATCTGAGACTCTCTGAAGTGACTGCCTGAGCTGATTACTGTAATCAGGGGGATTATGGCAGCAGCCAGTAGGGAAAGCCTGTGCTCTGGAATAGCCTGTGGATCACATGTGGGGCGGGACAGAGCAGGGGGCAGCTCAGAGACAATGTGAAGTGGAAGAATGGGGAGCGATTTTTCCCCAGGGCAGTGCAATGTACAGGGGAGCAGGGGAGTGGGTGGGAACAGACATCCTGGGGATTGTCCTGAGTGCAGCAGCTTAACTAGGTAGCAGGAAGGAAAGCTTGGAGCTTACTGCCCCTGAGAGAATGAAATTCCGTTCCTTTGGGGGTGAGATTTAACATGCATATCCTAGTACAGCCGCTGTTGAGACAGTCTAGGGTTATTCCCCAGGGAGCTGGCTGCACTGGAGGGATTGTGTGGTTCCCTATGGGGGAGAAAGGGGAGCTACATTGCAGTGACACAGCTGTGTGGGGAGGGGGCAGCTGCAGACCCTCTTGCAGTGGAGAGATTGCAGTGCAATCCCTGGCGGGCGGGGCTTCACTACAGATCCAGTAATACTCTGGTTGTGGTTTGAGTGCCCCGGGGACTGGAACCTATAGCCCCGATTACAGTTGGGAAATTGTTTTCTGATTCCGAGTGGATTTAGGCTGCTGCTTCTGGGCAGAGTCTGCAATGTGACTGAGTGCATTATGTGTGGCTCTTGCTATGCTGGTTCCTGTGGAACTGACAGAAATCCTGTGCCTCTGGGCTAGTGAAGTGTTTGAGTTCTGGCTTGGGTGTAGCTGGTGTTGGGGTGTCACTTTTCTTCAAAGCTGGTTGATCCCTTTCCATGGTCATGGCCAGGATGTGAGAGAGGGGCCCTGAAGAATTCACCATGGGTCCTACATCCAATGCAGGGCCTTCCGGGAGAGTGTGAGCCGAGTATGAGGCTGGATGCATTCAACAAACCTGCTAGCTCTTGAACATAAAACTGAGTTTAGTGCATTCATTAAAGGCTCTTGCTAGCCTGGGACACAATGAGTGTCTGCTCAGCTAGTTAAAAGTGACATTTGGTGGGGCCCACACAGCTGCTTTTCTTCCATGCCAGCCATGGTTTTGTGCCCCCCTCTGCCTAACTGTATATGCTAGGAGTGTGTTCTGGGCAGCTATCCCAAGGACAATGGCTGTTTTTCAGAGCCCCTTCCGTTTCTGCCAAGGATTCTGGGAATTGTTACACTCTACCCACAGTCACCTCCTTCAAGGACAGAGTGGCCATTTGGTGTCATGGGAACCTTCCTGGCATGGTAGGCGCCGGCTGTTGAGTGACAGCGTTTGAGGCAGAGCAGGGCAGAAATGGGAACAGCGCCCAGACCACTCTCAGGTGTTCCCTGCTGTCCCTCTACACTGTTTTAGTGAACTGGGAGGAGGCAGCCTCTGGACGAGGCCTGTCTCTCCCATTGGTGGGACAGTGTAATTCTGCTCTTTTAGCACATGGCACTAAGCAGCCTGACTCTGTCCTCTCTCCCTTTCATGCTGGTGTCTTCTCACCATGGCACTCCAGGCCATATTTGCCTGTAGGTCCGTGAGTTCTGGGCCTGGGGGCAGTGATTTTGGGGAAGACCATCTGAAGCCAAAAGCGAACGGAAGGAAATGTTAGGGGTGTCAGCCCCAGAGCACTAACTGGCTAGGTGAGCTGAGAACATCTCATGTCTGTACGGCACGTGGGTAATGACCATTCAACCCTAACTATGGGCCATCATTGCTAACAGCCTAGTCTGCCACGTGTCTGGGTCCTGTAAGCAATTAGCCACGTGGTTAATGGACTGTGTAGGAGGGTACTCACCGCTGGTAAACTCTCCTTTCTCTTCCCCTCATTCTTTGCCACTGAACATCCCCCAGTGCCCTCTCCCACTTGTGGGGCTGCCTGCCCTTGGGAACACTTTCCCCCTGCCTGTAAGGGGCTCACTTAGTTCCACGCCCCAGACGGGTGCATGTCCCAAGAGACTGAATTCCCCTTTCATGCTCTCAGATCGGGGGAAAAGCTGCTGTGCACCTACCTGGGAGGATGTAGCTGTGCTGGTACATCCCTCTCCCTGACCCCATGACAGAGCCCAGGGGGAAGCCCCAGTCAGACCCCAGCATGTGTCTGGAGCAGCTGGATGCTGCATTAGAAGGAGGTGCTAATGACACTTGCCGGTGAGCTAGGAACCAAGCGTCCCCCCAATGTTTTGGTAGGCAAAGAACCTCTGTGGTTGAACAACCTTTAGTGGGGCACAAGGCGTTGCTCTCCTCCCTTCCCTGAGACACATGGTCATTGGCTTAACCCCTTTCCTCTCCTCTGTGGGCTGAACAGCTGTCTAGAGCACCCATCACTAGAGCATCAAAGTGCTTCCTGGCTCAGTTAAATCTGCAAGCTGAGGCCCCTGGCAGGCTTTGTGGAGTGCCCTCCTGTTCTTGGGAACCTTAGCACCTGACATTTCTCTGAGTGGAATGGGGCGGGAATGGCATCAGCAGATTAACTGGAGAGGTTAAGCAGCTGGGCTGAAGCTGGAGAGGGAGATGGGGGTCGAGGGGGAGGAAGGGGAGTCAGATGTGCACAGAGGAGGAAAGTGCCATGTATTGCTGTGTACTGCATTGTTTTGCAAAGTAACTCCCCGTGCACTGGCTCCGCAGTACGTAGAGCCTACTAAAAATATAGGCACAATGGTCTCCCAGAAAACTGGACAATCCCCCCTGTTTGGGCCTCAGGGCAACAAACTTGTTAACCTAGCCAGGGAATGAATGCCAGAGCCCCTGGAGAATGCACCAGCCTCCTGGCTTAAACTTAGGGACTGTTTGTTCAAGAGCCTCAACTGCTGCGTGGCAGGTGGGGAGGGAGGCGTGTCTCGGACAGCCAGGACCCAAACCACCTAGGGCTCTGCAGATCAAGGCCAATCCCTGGACTGCACCTGGAAGTGGACAGGGAGCCAGTGAGACTCTTGGAGAATTGGGGTCAAGTATTCCCATTCGGTAACAGCACCTCCCAGGTGGACAGCTGCACTCTGCGCCTGCTGTGCTGGCGGCCAAGGGGCTTTCCCCAGTACAATGCGGGACCATTGCGGAGGTGGGGAGGAAGCTGTTGAAGGAAACAAATGGTCCGGGCTGAGATGCATTGGCAGAGCTGACTGGGATAGGAGGGGGTGCTACATGTGAGGACTAAGGTGCATGGGCAGATCTCGGTGGGCGAAAGGGGGTAGACTCAGGGGCGGCTCCAGGCACCAGCGCAGCAAGCGAGTGCCTGGGGCAGCAAGCCGTGGGGGGCAGCCTGCCGGTCACTGTGAGGGCGGCAGGCAGGTGGCTTTCGGCGGCGCGCCTGCAGGAGGTCCGCCAGTCCCGCGGCTTCGGCGGCGGGGACGCCAATGGCATGGCACCGGCGGACCTCCTGCAGGCATGCCGCCGAATCGGCATGACCAGCGGATTGCCCGCAGGCGCGCCGCCGAAAGCAGCCTGCCTGCCGTGCTTGGGGCGGCAAAAAACATAGAGCCGCCCCTGGGTAGACTACTGCTTGCCCAATGTCATGGGGTGGCTGGCAGCTGGCCTTTGAATAGAAGAAGCCCATCTGTAATTTAACTCTCTAAGTGATTGACTTGGCAGCAGCTAATTGGCCAATGAGCACCAGGATGAGATAAGGCTACCAGAGATCAGTGAGAGGAGGGAGCTCCCAGGGAACAGAGCAGCTGAACTCTGAGGGAAAGGAAGTTGGGGAGGGACTGCCACTACATGGTCTCCGGTGCACAAGGGGTTAACTTCAGCTCTCCTTCCCCTTCACTTTGCACAGGTGTTGCAGGAATAGGCTGTAAGCAGGGCTGCTGCAGAGAGACAAGGTGGGGAATGCCGGGTTGATCTCAGGCTGCGAACCTGCCTGTTGCTCCTTTTGCTTCTGCTACCTTTGTTTAGTTCCTATTAGAAAGAGTCCCTCCTGCTGCACAACCCTTACTCCCTGTTGCTTCATTTTGTTTCTGCTCAGCCAGTCATCCCTGTAGTTTACAGATTATTGCTATAGTGGCAGTGCGGTCCTGTGCAGAGGGGACTGGGACTCAGGAGACCCAGGTTCAACTCCCACCTCTGCTACTGACTTGTGGTTGGTGATCTTGGGCAAGTCACTTCAATTATCTGTGCCTCAGTTTTCCCATCTGTAAATGGGGGTGATATTCCCTTTGAGATCTACAAAGGGAAAGCAGAGAGAAGTATTATTTTCACTGTGACTTATAGCGCAACTTTCTGCTGTTCTTTGGGCAAATCTACCATGCAGCTGAAGCTGTGGAGTGTGATGGGTGTGCAAAACTGCAGAAATACCAGCAACTCTGTCCCTGGAGAGCTTCTGCTTTGCTATTTCCAAATATTTAAGGTGACTTGCAAGAGATCCTTATGCAGGGTGCTGTGGTGCATTGAAAGCTGTGTAAAAATGACACTCTGTCCCTTTAAATTTCAGGGGGGTTGCTGCTCCTGCTTGCAGACTAAGGGGCTCTGTAGAATATGTGCTGCTAGGCCCAGATCCCGCTCAGCCAGCCAGCCTAGAGCAAGATGGGGGGAGTTGTGCCTCTGTTCTAGGGGGGCAGCCTGCTTTGTGTGTTTGCTTTTGTGTTCTTGTCTATAATTGTTCTGAACTCTTAGAAACAGTCGTGTTGCATTGCAACCTTCCATTGCGAGTATACTGTTTTAATCTAACTTCTCCTTATGTATGCTGGGAACTTAGCAGTCACAGCCCCGTACTGGCAGAGGGGATGGGCGGGAGGGGACCTAGCAGGCTCTTTTCAGCTCTGGCCCATTGGTAAATAGCCACCAGAGGGACCAGCAAAAACCAGTCACCGAGTAGAAGTTTGTCTTTAAGTAAAGGTTAAACTGAGGGGGAGTGGAAACTGTGAGGGTGCATTTAATGTGGCTGGAGGTAGGCTCCTTGTCCAGGTTTTCAGGGTATTTGGCCTCAACTTGGCTTAGGCCCCTGAGAGCTGCTGCATCCACTTGTAAGGTTGTTTAGGGAATGCTCCCGTCCTTCCTTCCTCCTGTCTCTGGACAGGTCTATCACTGTGTCTTTGGAAACAGGCGCCCATGCCTGTCTTGTGAGAGCCCTGGCTTCCCCTGTTGGTGGCATAGGCTGCCCTCTAGTGCTGGCTTGCAGGCCTGCCGTGGGTCTGAGGATGCACCGTGGGTTGTTTTTCCAGGCAGAGCCGCGTCGTCCTCGTCACTGTTAAACCACCTCTAATCCTTGTTATTTTTTTCTAATCCCCCCGCCTTGCTCCCCACTGGCCTGGCTGCAGGGCCTTTGTTCCCACTCAGGAGCTTGAGCTGAGCCCCAGGCATGAGCAGGCCAAGCAGCTGCTGCAGAGAGCCCGCATGAAGGCCAGGACGAGCCCTCTCCGAGCCAGCCACGACATCCTTCCTGCTGTTCCCCAGGCCAGGCGGTGAGTGCAATGCCTCGCATGTCAGTCACAGCTCCAGGGGGAGGGGGCGGGAGACCTGCTTCTATTGCCAGTCTCCCTGCGGGATTCTTCTGCTTTCCTGCCTCACTCGCACTCTTAAGCATGTATGGAAATAGAACCAGACCGTGATCCTCGCTCTCCTGCACAGGTGCTGGAACTAGGGGAGCTGCGGGTGTAGCTGCATCCCCGGGCTTGAAGTGGTTTCCATCATATACAGGGCTTACAGTTTGGTTCAATGGCTCTCAGCACCCCCACTGTACAAATTGTTCCCGCACCCCTGCTTTCATGTAGATGCAGACACACTAGGCATTCTGTAGCCCGGTATTTCTCAACTACCAGTCCGTGGACCGGCCCCAGTTCCTGAGATCTTCCTGACACAGTTTAGGAAGGCAGCAAGCCGGTCCTGGTATCACAAGGGTTCAGAGACACTGCTGTAGCCTACTACACCACATAAACAAATGTCACATGCACAGCAGAAGCCTGTTACACCTTCACCGTACACATGCTCCATGCGTACCGGATAGACACATACAATGGGTCACACACTAGTGTTGACTCTAGAGGATTTGAATGGGGTGTCATTATTTCATTTTATGATGAGAGGCACCGACTGCAAGTTCTTGGCTCCCAGAGATCAGTTTATTTTGCCAACAATATAGAAAGGTCTCCCAGAGTAAAATAAGCTCAAGCGCTCCGGAGGATGACAGTTTTGGCTTGTGAGGTTTTAAAATTTGTTTGGTTTTGTTCCACATTAGAACAAAACCAAACCCTTTCACATGTTTTCACAAAATGGAAATGGGGTTGAAATATCTGTTTTCTGACTGAAAAGTCAGGTTTTTGATTCACGTCTCTCTTAAGGTGACTGCAGAGTCCACCCTGGACCTCCGAAACCTTACAACTGAAAACTTTGTTGAAATCAATACAGTGTATTTTGAGAGTTTTATCCAAAATGTTCTGACCAGCTCTAATAAATACGTAGCAACAGAGAGAGTCACCACTGCAACAAACCCACCTCGGATTATAGATAACGCATGTGTGTGTCTGTTAACAATCCTCACAAGTGATGTGGGCTTGGGAGATTCTGCTGGTCAGCTCCGTGCCTCCGCCTGAGAGAAAGTGAATAGGGGTTAATTGAATTGCTTTAACCCTGAGGTGGAGTGTGGAAGATCCATCATGCTTGCTGAAGACTGTAGCATATAGGAATCAAGAATGAGCTAGTGAAGGGAGCTGGGAACGGAAAAGCAGGCTAACCATGCGTGACATGTTCATACTCCGTGCTGCAAGTGGAAGATCAGCGATATTGCTTTAGAGTTCAGGCTGGCATCTGTGAATTGATAAGTGTGGCTCTGTTCTTATATACACACTTGGTTTGGGTGAAATCCCCCCCCCACCCCAGCTGCTGCAGATTCTGTTACTCTGCCCAAAGACGGCTCTGGGGGCAGTTAACCCCCCGTTATGGTAACAGCTTAGCACTAAGGAAATCTCGATTCCTGACACACAAGGCAGCTCAGCGTCTCTCCCCTCACCTTCTGCTCTCAGGGGTGGTGGTGGGAGTGTTGTGTTTGAAATGGCCCAGGCCAGATCTGCGCCGAAGACCCTCCCAGTTTCCTCCTTTATAATCTTGATCCTTCATGGCCTGTGTTGTCCCAGTCACCTCTGAGGGAGCCTGGCCACACCACTCCCTTATCTGTTGAAGAGGTCAGTGTTGAGCCATGTGTCAGGACTGCCTTTCCTGAGGGGCCCAGTGTGCTCCCCCGCACCTCCCTAGGCCAGCAGAGTCTAGAGCCAGGCATGAAAACAAACACAGGTCTCCTGCACATTACTGCCTAGCCCGGCCCCTAGGGCACCCACATCTACCCTATCTGTTCATATTGTGCTGGGGCTCCTGCTCTCCTCTGTACTTCTCACAGATTGATTTACTGATCTGAACAGCAGCTGGACTGAGTTTGCATCCCGTTGGCCTTTAGCCCTTAACCCACTGGTCCCTTAAGATTTTCTGTCATGGTTTCAGTGGGATTTTCACCAGGGGCACTGGACTTATCCCCCTGACTCTTGGTAGCAAAGGAGGGAAACTTCTTCCAAAAGGGGGTGATTTAAGGTGGATGCAGTTGCCTCCTGGGGAAAGGGAGGTGGGCTGGGTGAGGCGTGAGTCCTGACCCTGGGGCCCTGGAATCACTCAGATGGACAAGGGTCCATTCCGCAGGGTGGAGCCATTTGCCCAGAGTACGTTAGAGTGGCAGGACTCCCCTGAAGGGAATAAAAGGGGAGGGGTGACTGGCTGGTGACTCCATAACCGTCCTCTCTGTCCTTGTGTTGCTGCATTAGGGATGCCGGCAGGAGCACCGCTCCAGATCTGAAGAAGAGCTATGCTCTGAGGGATGGGGAGGCCCACGCCAGTGGGAACCTGAGTGACTCCTCCAGTGGGGAATCCAGCTGCGGGCAGCCCAGGAAGCGAGGGCCGTCCCCATCCCGTGTGCGCTTTGAGGACGAGTCTCTCCGGGATGCCGAAGTTCGCTATTTGGAGAGGTTGCAACTGCGCCAGAAGCGGGTCTTGGACTCAGTCCTCTTGACTCTGGGCCAGAGCCCGCTGGTCTCCAAGCCAGACCTTTCAGATTACATCAACGGGGACTTCCACCGCAAGGAGAGTGGGGTCAGTAAAGCCTGCAAGGAGCAGCAGAACCGTGGGCAGGCTGCAGGGACATCCGCGCACCTGGCCAGTAGGGGGCGCTCTGAGAAGGCTGGGCCCACTGCGCTGAGTGCAGAGGGGAAGTGCAGAGCCTGTGGCTCCTACCTCAGGGGCTCAGCAGCTAATCAGAACATGGACCTCAGGGCTGATCAGACTGTTAAGCCTCTATCAGAGGGCCACAGTGTAACTCAGGAAAACAAAATAATCAGCACCGAGGCTGAAAGTGGGGAGCCAAGCGCTTCCCAGCAGGAGGTGAGAGGAAGGACTTTGGGCCCGAGGGGGTCTCCCCTCTGGATTCTTCCCTCCTGGCAGCGCGTTCACACGGAGCGGATCAGGGAGACGTACATCGGGGATGTCACGTACATAGACGATGTGGACTCGGCTCTAGACAGCACCGACACGTCTGACAGCTGCAGGACTGACAGCGAAGAGGCTGGGCCAGGGAGCTCCCACCCCCAGGGTTACCAGGATGCCAGAGGCTGCTGGCCTGGCAGGCACCAAGCTCCTAGGGGAACTCGTGCTCCGGAGAAGGACCCAAGGGGCAGGAAGGCGGGGCAGGAGGAGTGCAGGGTGAATGGTGGCAGTGGAGGGACCAGGGTCTCTGACAACGTGCTTGGTACTGGCAAGGCTGTCATTGGTGAGAACGTCAGTGAGGAAAGAAACTCCAGCTTGAAGGACACCCTCGTGCTAAAAGAGGGTCAGGTGACCACGCCAACAGCCAATGGGGTAGAAGCACTTTCCAAAGGTGACCAACTCCCAGCTGCACCTCGGCTGGCTGGGAAGAACAGTGGCCGGTGTGATGCAGTGTTCGGCCCTGTCCAGCAGGGGCATGCCCACCCTCTGCCCCCTGCCCAGGGTCAGCCGTCAGCACAGTCAATCCCAGGCAACAGAGGCACACTGGAAAGCTCTGCCCCCGCCCCTCAGCCAGCCAGCAACTTCAGCCAACCCAGACCGGCAACAGGCATCTCCCAACAACAAGCAAAGCAGGGGGCACCATGCTACAACTTGCTGGCTCGGGTCCCTGCCCCACCGCTGACTGGGAAAGCTTCCTCCCTTGTGCCTTACAGGAAGGCCGTCCTGACGGGTAGCTACAGGCTGACAGGCCATGAAACTGGGCGCCTGGACCAGACCAGTGACCTGGTGACTCGGCCCACTTCTCCTCCCGGCAAGTGTGGGTCTGTGCCGGAGGAGCAGAACAGCCAGCACAGCCCGAAAGTGCTTTCCAAGAGCCGACTCCTGGCCTTGTCCACCAATAACTGCAACAACACACAGGCCAAGCGCCAGCATGATGGCCAAGCTGCTAGCGCATCTCTGAGCCACGGAGAGCGGGCCATGAGTGTCCAGAAACTGCCTGCTTCCTTGGGAGAGAGTAAAGGTAAGATGGGCTTATTGCTGCTGGCCCCTTAGTGACATGGCTGTGTTATGCCTATCCTCTGTGCTCTGAGCTGGCTTCCCACTGGGCTCTCATAAGCACTGTCTGATTGGCTCTGGCCACTTCCCTGCCTGCTCTCGGGACAGGTGAGCGAGCTCCGGTGCTCCTGCGGACAGTCTCAAGATATGAACTCCGCAGCAAGGGAAGTAGTGGGCTCTCGGAGTAGAGATTCTTCACTGGTAAAACCTGCCCTCCCTCTGGCAGCTCACCAATGCCTGAACATGCTGGTCATTAGGCTGCGGTGCCAGGATCACACATTTGCTGTGCTTGGGGATAAGACTCGGGGGGGGGGGGGGGGCGGTTCCGCCAGCTGGGTGAGGCTGGCTAATATGGGAATGGTGCTGGTTGCTCCCCAATCCAGGACAGACGTTAAAGAACTGGAGGAGGCAGAGAGGGGTTACTGTCATCCATGGGTAAAGGGAGAGTCCCAGGTGCATGGCATGAGTCCACTCAGCCAGCTGAGATGGGGGCCACCCACTGCGGGACAGGAGAGGCTTCGGGGATGGGTATCTGGGGAGAGACTAGACCCTCTAAATGAAAAGGAGGTACTGGCAGCTCCATTTCAATGGGGATCTAGGAAGAGTAGTGAAAACTATCCCTGTTCCTGCAGTACAGTGGGTCCGGCTGAGTGAGGTCTGCGTCTCTGCTGACTCCAATAACTGGGTCGAACTCGCCTTCCTGTTGTGGAAGCAGAGCCTGTTTCTGAACCAGCCAATAGGTGCTTGTCTGACTGTGTTGCTGTCATGATAGGTCCATCCTCAGCAGCAGCTCCCTCTGCTGCTCCCAGCGCCGTCAGCTCAGTGGGCATCACCCTCTCCCTGGCAGCTGAGGAGACCGAGCCCACCCAGGCTGGTCGATTACCCAGTGGGGAAGTGCCAGTGTCTGGGTCACAGCAAGCAAAGCCGTTCTTGGAAGGGAGGTGAGTAAATATACAGCAAGCTCCCCGCTCTGTAACCACATCAGTGGAAGGGCTTTGAGCTGTGGAGGGGAGCGGCTGGGCGTTGGGCTGATTCCTGCTTCTGTAAACTGCACAGCTCCTTCTGTAGCTGCAGAAGTTAGCAAGTAACGACCCTCGGGGTCTATGGACGGGCTTGTTTTGTGCCTGGTATACAGAGCGATGCTTGTGACCATGGAGGTGGCAAATAGAAGAGAGAGACCGGCAACCCACGTACTGGCAGCTCCACCTGGCAGTGGGGTCGTCAAAGCAGGCAGGGGTGTGGCAGTTAGGTCCCCAGGCCTAAGACACACCCATCTGCTGGTAATGAGGCACTATGCATATGTAAATACCTGTCATCCTCTGGTCCCCCTTCAGAGGGAGTTGGGAGCAGCTGTTTGACCAGAGGGGGTCAGCAACCTTTCCATTCTCCAGATCTGCAGCCCCTTTCCGGTTCCCTGGCTCTTTGTTCCCCCAGCTGCTGCTAGCAGGATAGCACTGCTTACTGGCTGGCAAAGCTGTAGCTGCTAATTGGTGGGGAGCCAGCCTTCCAGTATTAAACCTTCCCCTGCTGCTTCTGCTCTCCCATCCATGTACCTGCCCATCTCTTCTCCTCTATCAGCCTCTCCTTGGTGTCCCTGCTCTCCCTAGAGCTGGCCAGGAACTTCCTGTTCCCCACTGTGACTTCCCCCAAAAGCTGCTGCTGCTGTTACCCAGGATATCCCTCAGCCAGTATGCATTTCCCCCCTTCCCGTCCACATCCCAGAATGCTAGAAATAAATACTTCAGTGAAGACATGAAGGGGTTAATTGTACCTGATCGCGAGTCATGGTGTTCATTGTAGACCCAAATGGATCTCTGATCAGCTTCGAGAGGTTTTCAGTGCCCCCGCTGCTGATACTGTGGTGTCTTTGCCCTTTTCTTTGTGCCCTTTAACGAAAGGATCTTCCCAGCTTCTTCCATCCCTAATGTTTTTCTTTGTTCTCTACCACTCCTCCCCAAATTGTAGTTTCTGCCACTTAGTTTAAAGACCAGTGTTGCTCCTTCAGGCCTGGGAGAGTTTGAAATTTACCTGGGAGTCTTTCCACCGTTTGAACAGCCCACCTTGGTGTGGGCTAGGAAAGTGGAGCCAAACTGTGGTGGTCTCTTGTGGCAACGGCAATTTAAAGCACTGTCAGAGTCTTACCCACACACCTGCCTGCCCATAGAAGGGGCCACCTCTCCTGCATATACCCATACTGCTTATGTTCATTGTTGTCTGTCAGCAGGGCCTGTCACAGCCCCGGAATCCCACCCAGATGTTGGGTTCCTTGCAAATTAATCCAGGTGCCATCAGGCATGCATGATGGGTGTGGTCTGTGCAGGGAGGTGTAATCTGAGCAGTTCCCACTGAAATGTTGCCATCACCTAATCTAATATCCTACAGCAGCATCACAGTCATCACTAAGGGGCTTGTATCTTAGCTTTGATGACAGGGTGTCAGGAGATATGGGTTGTATTCCCATCTGCCACTGACTCAGTGACCTTGGTCTGTGGTGATGGGGGCTGATTTTGAGCAGCCACAACCTCAGGGGAAGTCACTGTGTGAGGCATGTGTTCAGCACCTCTGAAAACCTGGCTTTTCTCTCCTCCAGTAGCTTGGGGATCATTCTGATCTACCTGTGGCTGGGCAAAGAGCCAAGCGGGGAAACACTGGGACAAGGAGCTGGGGAGGGGTCGGGCTTGGGGAGACTGAGTTTGGATGAGGAGCCTGGGAGGAAGACTGGGACCCAGTGCAAGGGACAATCAGGGTGGGGGATGACTGGAGGCCAAATGGGTTGTGGAGAAACAGATAAGAGGAGGAGCTGGGAGTGGGAAACTGAGACAGGCTGTGCAAGGAGACTGGGACATGGGGGAGAGACTGGGACGTGGATGAGAAGCCTGAGGAATGGAGATTGGGACTGACTATGTGAGGAGAATGGGACTGGGACAAGGAGCTGGGGTGGGGAACAGAACACAGACAGCCTGGAAGGTATGGGGCAGAAGGGGTTAAGCGTGGGGGGTCAAACAGAAGGGTCTGACCAATAGAGCACCCTCCCATCCACAGCCCGGACTGGAATTTGCTCTGATGTCCGCAAATATCTGTGAAACCCACTGGCAAAGTGCGTGTCCTCCGCCTCTAGTTCGCAGAGAGGATGACAACCTACTACTGCTATCAGTTACTCTGTTCCCTTAAATAGCAGAGATCTGTGATGTGAATCTAAAGGTTCCAACCCTGCTGATGAACTGTGCAGGTTCTGTGTGACTCTACATGATAGAATTTGTTTTTTTGGTTTGTTTTCTAGTAACCTAGGAAATTACACACACAAACTATGTTAAAAGAACATTATTCAAGTTGTAAAGTCAAGGACTCAAAAGTTAGAAATTCCAGAATTAAGACAACATTAATGTGGCCCCCTTCTGCACATGCATTATGTTAGTCTTTAATTACATGATTACATGCTACTGTTTCCACAGGACCCTTGACTCGTTTATTGCACAGGATCAACCTGCTTCTAGGGGTGAATCCCAATTGTGTAGTGAATGAGGAAGAGAGAGGATGGTCTCATGGTTAAAACAGTTGGATAATGTCCTGGAGAATTGGGTTCTAGCCCTGCCTCTGCCAAAGAGTTCCTATGTGATGCTAAACAAGTCAATTCAGTGTTTCTCAACAATGGGTCTAAGTTCCCTCTGCGCGGCCACACAGCTGCCTCTTAAGCCCCGCGCAGGGGCTCAGGGCTGGAATGGGGAGAGGCGCCCCTCCCCACCCGCCCTAGTACGGACCTGCCTCCGCTGGGGAAGAGGAGCCCCTCCCTCAGCCCGGCCCAGCCCCGCCAGCGCTGCCGTGGCCGGGGAGAGGTGCCTCTTCCTGCCGGCCCCAGCGCAGACCTGCTTTGGCCAGGGGAGAGGAGCCCTTCCCTCGGCCCGGCCCCAGCATGGACCTGCCTCGGCCGGGGGAGAGGAGCCCCTCCCTCGGCCCGGCCCCAGCGTGGACCTGTCTCGGCCGGGGGAGGAGCCCCTCCCTTGGCCCGGCCCCAGCGTGGACCTGCCTCGGCCCGGGGAGAGGAGCCCCTCCCTCAGCCCAGCCCCAGTGTGGACCTGCCTCGGCCGGGGGAGAGGAGCCCCTCATTCGGCCCGGCCGTGGCCCACCGGAGCTGCTGTGGCTGGGGAGAGGCACCTCTCCTCCAGCCCCGAGCTGCTGTGGCAAGAAAGGGCTGGGGGGAGTCATCTCTTCCCACCGCAGCCCCAGGGCAGCCTGCACCCCAAACCTCTCATCTGTGCCCCCCACCCCAATCCTCTGCTGCAGCCCTGAGCCCCCTCCTGCACCCCAAACCCCTCATCCCCAGCCCCATCCCAGAGCCTGCACCCCCAGCCAGAGCCCTGAGCCCCCTCCCACACTCCGAACCCCTTGGCTCCACCCCCACCACATGAATTTTGTTATGTGCACCAATATGGAGGTGACGTGTCACATATCACCTCCATATTGTTGCACATAACAAAATTCATTCCGCACATGGACGTAAAAAATTAGAGGGAACACTGGCCACAGCCCCCAGGAGAGTGGGAAGGGTCCCGAAAGGCAATCAGGGGTGGGGGTGGGGAGGTGTGGCATTGACTATTTTATTACAGTCTAAAGCAGACAATCTCGCTTCCCACACACTCTTACCCTTCAAGGTCAAGCTCTCTACCTCTCAAAACTCAGGGATAAATTATATAGGCTGATCCTTGCTGTCACTGCTATATTTTTACTCTGATAAAAGGAGGGGGGTTGTGAAAATATCTGACTTTGAACAAGGGGTTGCCAACTTGAAAAGGTGGAGAAACACTGACTTAAACCAAGCTTTTCACACTGATTGTGTGTTCCTCGTTTTCTGGGTGCCCGACGTGAGACCCTGGGGGCTGATTTGCAGAAGGGCTGAGTACTCATAGCTGCAGCTGGATTCAACAGGAGCTGTGTTTTGAACATACAAAGTGCCATAGAACACCAAGTCCTCTGAAAAATCAGGTCCTAAGGGTCTCAAATTTGGCACCCAAAATTAGTGGACACCTTTGACCTTAATCTCTCTGCCTCATTTCCCTCTCTGTGTCTGTCCCCTATCTGTAAAATGGGAATAATACCACCTCATCTCACAGAGGTGTTGTGAAAAAAAATCAGTTGATGTCTGTAAAGCACTCAGATAGTGTAGTGATGAGTACCATAGAGAGCCTGTGAGGAACTACTAATTCTGTCTTCAGAGCAGGGTTTGAACAGTGTGGAGTAACTAAGGCCTGGGGACACTCGCTGAACAGTGAGGCTAAAACAAAATATTGAATAGATGCTAGTTAAGTGAACACCACCCATCCTGTGTGCTGAATGAGGCAGGGGCCCCATGAAAAAATAGTATGTGACCAAGTATTTAAGTATGCACAAGGGAGCCGAATCTTTCTTACGAGGGGAGTCTGGATGTTTTACTCATGGAAGGTTAACAGTCTAGTTTGTAACGTTTACCTTTAAATACATTTGCCTTTTAAAAAAACCTGTGTTTTTCTCTGGGTTTCCCAGAGCTGATTCTCATATAAGTTAACCTTCCCCCAACCTCCGGCCCCTGCCGGCTTTTAGGAACTGAATAGTTTACAGGGCTTAAAAGCCAGAGAAAGCATTGACACAAACCTCAAGGATTTCTTTTCACTAACAATTTTGTGTGTGCGTGCTCCATTTCTGTTCCCCAAGCTGCAGGTTTGAGGCTGAAGAATCTGGTGGTTTCTGCCCATTCATGTATCTGTTTTTAATTTTGATCATGCATAAGTCTCACCCCTGTGTAGACACCCAGCAGAAACCAGGTGCTGACAATGTTTTCATAGCTAGAGTCTGTGCACCAAAGCCACGCTAAGTGATTTTTCCATTCACTGTCATGCAGGGGAGCCACTTTATTTCCTTTTTACTCTGTATGTTTTATATTGCAACACTGGCAACATCCACGGCTGCTCTTCTTGGGTTTTAGCGAATGTAGTGCTGGTGAAAGTCCTTCCCTGTCAGAACACAGAGACAATGGCTGTGTAGGCTTTCTCTGTGCTGCTGTGCCCTGCTGGCACTGCCACATGAGACGGGAGTTCTGCCTCTCTGCTGAGATGGCCAGGAACGTGGCTTTGGGGATATGAACGCCAGCTTATTAAGAACTGGACCCGTCAAGTCATTTCACACAAGCCACCAAATACATCCACCGGGCCCTGTGTGCGTGTGTCTTTGCTGCAGGATTCTGCCGTGCCACTTGAAACTGTTCATGTGTTGATGCTCTTAGTAAAACAAACCCCTCACCTGCTGTTCTCTCTTAGTGGAACCTAATCCTGGCTGCAAACTCTGACATCTCTATTGAAATGGAAACCACTTGTCTTTTAGCAAACCGCTGGATGCCCACCCAGAGCCAAAGAAGCCGTCGGCCTCTGCAGCAAGCAGGAAAGGAGGGGGCTCTTCCGCATCGGGGCTGAAAAAGTTCTTCTGCACCCTCAGCCAGAGCACCAAGCAGAAACTGGGCAGGTTCCGGTGCTACAGCATGCATCAGATTCCTGCCGAGGCGCCAAGCCTGGCTCCACCCCCAAGAGCCAAGGCAGATGCCACTGATTGCTCTAATTTGAAGAAAGCACCTTCCCTGCAGTCACTGCGCCTGGTGAGTCCCAAGCGCGACTCTGTACATGCTGCAGGTCTGGCAGTTGTGAGATCCTTTACAATGGAGGCAGAACGTAGGGTCTGTGCGTGGCTTAGATTGGACAGAGCACTGGGGAATATAGCGTAGTAGGGAACAATCCTGTGCTGGGTGTGATTCCCAGCTCTGTGACCACGGGGCATGTCACTTTACCTTTCTGTGCCTCAGTATTCCCTTATGTAAAATGGGAGTTAGGACGCTTACCCTCCTTCCTAGAGGAAGTGCATTGAGATCTGCGGAAGAACAACGCTATATCATCATAATCCCTAGGTTTTACAGCAGTCTTCACCACTGGATCCCAAAGCACTTTACAAAGGAGTACAGTATCATTATCCTCATGTTAAAGGTGGGGAAACTGAGGCACAGAGGGGGAAGGGACTTAACCAAGATCACCCAGCAGCAGAGCCAGGATTAGAATCCAGGTCTCCTGAGTACCCACTAGACCACACTGCAGTGATGCACCATTTACGTCTGACCTACTCTGTTCTTTCCTTTGAAGAGTATGCAGGCTGCTGCAGCTTGAACTGACTTTGAGAGAGCTTTGCACTACCAGCCTTAAGCGCACCCCTGTCCGTTCACATCCTGCCAATCTGCCCCACTGTGTTGTGTATACAGACTGCGGAGTGAAGCTTACAAGAAAATTAGTCAGCACAGCTGAACCTGTGCCACAGGCATAGCAGAGGGGAAGAGAAGAGCTGGGGAAGTGTAACAGAATAAGGTAGAAAGAAGAAGATGGAAGAGTGTAGTGGGGGTGGGGAACGGACAACTGAGTGTGCTCGTGCGTGTGTGTGTGCACGCGTGCATAGATCACTCAGGCTGGGTTCAGTCACACTTTCTGCACAGTCCTGGCTGATTGGGCCTTTTCAGGGTCAGACATACCCAGGCCCAGGAGGGCACTGGAGCCGGGAGGATGGTCTATAACCTAATCTGTTTGCAGCCTTTAATTATATGGAGTTGAGATACTGATCTGAAAATGAAGTCCCTTTGCTATTGTAATTGGCCCAAAGCCCCTCAGGTCCCACTGGGGCCCTGTGTAACATTGCTCCCAACAAGTGCTGAGCAGTCCAGGATGGCTGAGGGAATTTTATGAAAGCAAGCCTCATCAGACTCCTTCAGGGTGCACAGTTTCTGAGCTAACCTGGAAGGGTGTGTGAGCTGTCTTCAAACACCATTAAATCTGTGCTTGCTTGTGATTATAAAAGCAAGACGGCCCAGTGCTTCTTTGGAAGGCATTGATCATAGAGTCATAGAAATGTAGGGTGGGAAGGGACCTCGAGAGGTCCTCTAGTCCAGCCCCTGCACTGAGGCAGGGCCAAATAAACCTGGACCATCCCTGACAGGTGTTTGTCCAGCCTGTTCTTATAAACCTCCAATGATGGGATTCTATGGTCTCCCTTGGAAGCCTATTCCAGAGCTTCACTGTCCTTATAGTTAGAAAGTTTTCCTAATATCTAACCTAAATCTCCCTTGCTGCAGATTAAGCCCATAACACCTCTACCTCAATATAACGTGACCCGATATAACAGGAATTTGGATACCAAGCGGTAAAGCAGTGCTCGCGGGGGGGGGGGGGGGGGGGCAGGGCTAGGCACTCCGCTGGATCAAAGCAAGTTCAATATAATGCGATTTCACCTATAACGCGGTAAGATTTTTTGGCTCCCAAGGACAGCATTATATCGAGGTAGAGGTGTATTTCTTGTCTTACCTTCAGTGGACATGGAGAACAGTTGATCACAGTCCTCTGTACAACAGACCATAATATATATATGAAGACTGTTATCAGGTCGCCTCCCCCTCGCCCGTCGTCTTTTCTCAGGACTAAACATGTCCAGTTTTTTAACCTTTCCCCACTGGTCGGGTTTTCTAAAACTTTATCATTTTTGTTGCTGTCCTCCGAATTCTCTCCAGTTTATCCCCATCTTTCCTGAAGTGTGGTGCCTAGAATTGGACACACTACTCCAACTGAGTAGAGCAGGACAAGTACCTCCCAGGTCTTCATCTGACACTCCTGTTAGTACATTTGTTAATACAGCAATGCTGGAGAGGTGGAAGAAACCGGGATTGTTTTTTTTCCTCTGTTGATTTTTATGGTTTTCAGAGGGTTCAAGAGGGATCAAGAGGATTTGGGGTTTCAAATGCTGGTCACTTGGGAGCTCCCTGAGCGTCCCCTTCTGGCAAAAGACACTTTTGCTTGGATTTTCTTCCAGAACTACTTCTGGCTTTCAGTAGTCTCATTCTCCCACTAGGTGTCGCCCTTCTGCCAACTGAGGAAAGCCTCTTCGGCACAGAACCTGCATTCTCTCCTGGGCAAGGCTGACCGTTCCAGCTTTTATCTGGAGGGCAAGCCAGGGGAAAGCAAAGCAGCTGACAGGTAGGAATGTGGGAGGGCCAGGGGTGCTCCCAGTTCACCCCACTCCAGATCTCTGCTGATGTTTAATTGTTCTGAGAACGCTGACGGTACCGATCTGCGATGGAGGTTGCAGCTGGCGCTGGGTGATAGTGTTCTACGTTAGTCTGTAATACAAGTTTATTCCACTAGTGGTGATGCCAATGCAGTAGTAAATAATTGATTATTGAGCTCTGTCTTGTGCTTGGTGCTGCACAAAGCCTGGCACGAGATATGGTCCTTGCACACTGAGCAGTTCTGTTGCAAACCAGTGTGGACATCACTTTATTTCAGGTACGCTGGGTTGTGTGCGGTTCTTCTTGGGGAGGTTCTGGTAAGGAGCCAAGCTTGGGCCTGTCTGTAGGGGGTCTGAATGTGTTGACGGAGGAGTTCCCGGTGCAGGGGGCAGCTTGGAAGAAGGTGCCAGTGTAATAAGGGTGATGCACAGGAGTGCTGGGAGGAGTCTCTATTGGTTGGCCCATGCCACATGACCTGGTCAAGGTTCCAAAGAAATGCCCCAGTCACATGCCAGGGCTCCATCTCCAGTGGGTACTATTACACCCGGGAAAAGAGCAAGAGGGGCCAAGAAGCCCTTTAGGAGATTGGCTGGGGTGGGAGGGGGACAAACAGGGAGAAATAAGAGCAGAAATGCAGGTGGGGCAGAACTGTGCAGGGCATCAGAGGGGAGACCAGGGAGACACTGTTACTGTGATGCCAAAGGGCTGGCAGGGGAAGCCAGCAAAGGGAGCTGAAGAGGGATATGATACTCTGAGTGGGAGGAGAGGAAGATGCAGCGCTTGCTCCCCAAGGCACATTAAATGCCATAGAAATTACGTCACCGCCGCGGTGTAGTCACCTCCGGGCTGGATGCTGGCGGACAGCACAGTACTGAGGGCCTGGGGGATGTTTGAGCCAGCCACAGTGAGGGAGACCCTTATGCTTGCAAAATGTGCTGCTGGATTTTTAACGTCCGGGCAGAACAGACAGGACCCTAGTTCCAGACAGTCTGAAAGACCTCGCACCTGCTTGGAATTCTGCCTAGCTGCCTCCAAAGGGTGAGTTACCCCTGAGGAGCTGGCTCCAGGAAGGCCTTGCAAACTTCATGCCTAGATTGCTAAAACCTCCATTCTGGGTGCATTGGAGAGCGGCAGAAACAGAACTCGGATTTGGAAGCGGCCGCTTGTTAACGTGAGCGCTGATTGGATTGGTCCGCTGTGGGTAGGAGGGTCTAATGAAGAGAGATGGGATGAAATGAAGGAAAGGAAAATCCAGGTGAATATCAGGGAAAACTTTGTAAGTGTGTGACCCGCTAGCCTATGGGGAAGTGAAGGGAGCACCATTGCTGGAGCCAATTGAAACAGGGTTGAACAAAGGCCTGGAGACAGTGGGCGGAGAGTGAGACAACCCTGCCTGGGCTCCTGAGGGATGGCCTTAGAGGGTCTAATGCTGCAGGTCTCTTCCATTTCTAATTTCCAGGAGTCTCCCCTTGGTTAAGATCAGGGTCTCCTCTGCCTTGAAACAGGAGAACCAAGGGGAAGTCCTTATTAGGTAGGAACAATTCAAGCACTTGCCTCAGGCTCCTTAGAGTGCAAGTTGGACTTAAACCTGTGACCCGGAGATGAAGGATCTGTCTGAAGCTTTAGGCCTCAGCCCTTTACTCCCAGTAGCTGAGATATTACACCTCCTTGCTCCAAGGGTGGTGGGTTCTTTGCTCCACACAGCAGTAACGTTCCCTCTGGCTCGGTCCCTTCTCCCCCCAGGAAAGCAGGTGCCCCGCCCCGGCGTTCCCTCAGCGTGGATGACATTGGCGCCCCTGACTTGGTGCGAACAGTCGGGCGGGTAGTAGAAGTCTTCCCGGATGGAACCAGCCAGCTGGAGCTGCAGCGCCCCCCACAGGGCACTTTTGGATTCCGTGTCTCCTCAGGGAATGGTCGACCTGACACAGGTACCTGCAGTGAATAGTCACGTGGGGCTTTATAGCAGCACCATCAAGTAGCTTTTATGGTTAGTTTCAGCTTCTTGAGACCTTAAAAATACCCCCCCTCTCAGCACCTGCTTAGTGCTGTTAGTCCCAGCCTGCCTGGTGTGTGTGCCCGGCTGAAAACTCTGGCTTGTCTCCCCTTTGGGGCTGCGGCACAGTTTGGAGAATGGCATGTGTTAATACACTACTGCTGGAAGGGAGCTGGACTTTTCCTGTGGTGTGTTACCCAGCTTGGACTGGGAGCAATTGACATTGCCGGGGTGGGGAGCAATGACACCGTGACCCCCCTGCAGCTTTATGGGACAAGAGGTGGAGAGAAGCCAGTCAGTCTGCTCAGTGCTCAGGGTCGCTGGCCCTGGCTGGGGGAGCCTGGACAAAGACGGCAGTGTGACCTACGGGCAGCCAGTCTCAGGCTTAGGAATGTTTTGGGTGGGAGCAAATTCCACAAGTGGGGCCTCTGTAGCAGCGCCCTACTTCTGGCGTCCCCTGAGCATCACCCCTGGGACATGGCAGCCCAGGGCAGTAGAGGTGGCTGCCTTAGCCTGCTGCAAGGAGTCTTGCACCTTCCTGTAAAGCAGCTGTTGCTGGCCCGTGTGGAACACTGGGCACGCACTGGATGGTCCCCTGGGCTGACTCAGCCTGGCAGTTCCTGGGCTGTCTGCTTGTCAGCAGAGTAGTGGAGCTCCCAAAACACCCCATCTAGACCTCTCATCCTTAACCTCCTCTGCTGGGATGGGGGAAAGCACCTGTGTCTGGGGCCAGCTGTCTATAAATCCCCATGGAGCCCTGGAGTGCCACCCTGGAAAGCAGCCCTCAGGCAGTAGCAGGCTCTGGGACCTCCACCAGTCTCAGGCTAGCCCTTTGCTATTGGAGTCCCCCTGCTAAATCTCTTCCCCATTCCAAATAGAGAAGAGCCCCCTGAAATGGGGAAGGCTCAGGGCCTGACTGAGTCCAGACATTCCAGGGTTCTTCCCGGCCGGGCTCCTGGCAGTGTTGCAGTGCATCTGGCTCCTGGCATCAGGTAGGTGGGCTCCAGGAGGAGGCCGGCATTTGATTTAACCAGCCTTGACTTTGGATACTATATTCCAGTAAGATGTTTAGTGAATTTATTGCCATGACAGTTCTGAAGCCCCGACTCCTCGGTTTATCCACAGAGCGGGTCCGGCGAGCAGCCCTGCCGGGTGCCTCAAGCCTGACCATCCTGGGCTCCGGGGGTAGCTCCTTCTGCACCGCTGCAGTCCTTGGCCTTTCAGCTGAGACTCAGAACAAGGATAGCCATTCAGAGCCCCCCGGGGGAAGAGAAGGAAAGATGGCTATTAAGGACTTGCATACACCCAATGGCTGAAGAGCTCTTTAAAGAGGGCCAGTGAGTCTCAGCCTGTTCTGCACCAGGACCCCTCTCCCATTGGGCAGGGTGGTCGTGACCCCCGGGCTCAGACCCCCTGACTATGGCGGAGTTCCCCTTACAGACTGGCGTGGGGCTGGGGCTGTGCGGATGTGAGTGCTGCGGGTGAATGCACTGCAGCTCTTGGCAGGCGCGGCGAGGATGTTTTCATGTTTTTCTTTTCCCATCTGTTGTGCGTGTGCTTTGCTGCTTGCTTCCCCCATCGTGTTGCACGTTTGATGTTTATTTGCACACGGGAGATGCCACATCCCCATACGGACAGTTAGGGACTCGGATCGGCACTTGCTGCAGTGTAGCAGCAAGGAATGGCCAACAGGTGGCCTGCAGGCAGGGATGGATGGCCAGTGATGGTCCTGCGGTCTGTGGCCTAAGCCCCTCTCAGCATCCCTGTCCTACCTTAGGAAATTAACATGAGGGCTTGCCTGGTGCTGGTAATGAGCGGTGGAGGTCTGTACCTTTGTCGCTGCTTCTAAATTCAGCCCAAATTACAGACACGGGGTTGTTTGGCGGCCGATGTGCAGTGAGTGGTGGCTGTGGTCCCATCGCTAGTAGACGTGTGTGATTTCAGAGATTTCAATGCCCCAACAGGCACCCTTATTGGCAGTGTTGCTTCAGAGGCCATCAATTGAGCGAGCATGAAAACTGAACCCCTCTCTGACTGCGAGTGCTCACCGTTGGAACAGTGTGGGCCAAAGGTTTTTAGTGAACTTGCAGCTTATCCAGATCCCTCTGTGGCTTGGTGCACCATGGGGTCTTGGATCGCTCCAGATCCTGGCCTCACAATCTGGCATGCTGTGAAATTTGGAGTGAACAGGAAGGTCAGAAATTCGAAGCAGCGGGGGTCAGTCGCATGTGCAGGGAATGTGTGCTCTGAGCAGATAGTTTATTTTTATTGTTGTGCTGGCCAAAGGTCCAAGTTGGGCCCCATTGTGCTGGCCCTAAATGTCTTACAAGCAGAAGAATATCCCTGTGTGCGCTGATTTGGTTTTCCACCTTAGTGAAATGCCACAGTGAGAATTTCCATTCTCCTAACTGGTCCGATCGCAGAGCTTTCCCAATCTGTCTTCCAGCATAACTCTAGATTTGCCTTAGTCCCCTGCTCTCTGAAGAGCTGGCCTGAAAACACCTGCCTGGTTCTGACTAGATGGAGACCAGAGAGTTGTACCCAATACTCACAAAGGAAGAGCAGCTAGGCCAAAGTGACCTAAGCAATGGTCTGTTTGCAGTGTGCAACATTAGCAACAGCAGGAGCTGAGAGGAAGGGTAGGAGTTGGTGCAGGGGTCCTAGTCCTAGGAAGCTGCACCTTACTCTCTGCATAACTGGGGCACTGAGTGGGCTCTCTATTTGCCTTGCAGGCATCTATGTCCAGGAGATGGCAGACACCAGCACAGCCAAGCTGTACGCAGGACTCCTTGGAGTGGGGGATGAGATCCTGGAGGTGAACGGTGCCAAGGTCACCGGGCTTGGCCTGGCCCACATCAGCGAATTGCTGTTATGGGCCGACACCCTGTCCATCCGAGTGCTCAAGCAGAGACCCACCAAGCGGTAGCATGGAGGAGGCCAGGGTCCTGCCTGGTTGCACCCAGGAAGCACGATGCTATGCAGTGTTCAGTGGCCTCGCTGAACAAGGATTGACCTGCATGTGGGTGAAGCCCCTGCTGCCTCATGGGGCGCTGCAGGGACACAGTCCTTGGTACGGAGCCCAACTCCCGCTGCTAGGAGATGCCTTTATGACCGGAAAGATACCTGATGCCACAGGCAGTGCTGTGTCTCCGTGTCGGGGACCTTTCTGTGCTAAATAGTGAGTGTGTGCAAAGTTGTGATGGACAACGCGGATCCCTGTCCGTGGCCAAGGGACTGTCAGGGCGATGTCTGCTTCACAGCCTCTGTCTCTGTTGAGCGGGCTGGTGCACCAAGCAGCTCATGCACGCTAGTCCAGGAGAAATAATGGGTGCTACTGCTCTGCCTGGGCTGCTCGGCTCCCCCGCGGTGAGTCTGCACCCAGACATGCTGAGTAGCATTCAGGGGCCAGACTTTCTGTGCAATATTTTGTTCCCCAACATTTGCCAGCTTGGGGCAGACGGGGGTCTTATTTTCTGCCCTCATCCACCACACAGTGACTGCCTGCAATGCGGGAACGATCCGTGACCTGCCAGCTAGGTCCCTGCTGTTCCCAGTGGCCAAACAGCAGGAGGCGCTGCCTGATCAGCGTATCCATCAGAGGCTCCCATGGTGGGGGCCTGGCAGCACCAGTGTCTTCAGCTCTGAGCGCCAGTCCGGCAGCTGTGCAGCAAGAGCCCACGGCTGCCGTGCAGCGCCGCCCTCTCGCCAGGTCTGCCTTTGTGCCCTGGGTGCAGTCAGTCCCTCTCCGGTTGCCTCATGTCACCGAGCCAAGAGCTTTCCCACTGGCTCCTTGGTGAAGGCCAATGTCATTCTTGGGCTAACTTATGCTGGCGAAATAAAGGGCGGGACATAGAGCCCAGGGACCTGCTGGATGTGCTGATGGGACCTGTTTGGCCTGGCGAGGGGCTCATTTAACCAGTGTTGGAAACCTCTGTATGTTCATCATTGTGTTTCTCTTAACTTATTAAAAATCTCTGATGGAAACTCTCCACACCCTGTACCTGAGTTATTGGAGCAGGTGTGAGAGTGGGGGACAGGGAACGGGCCTGTTAGTGTTTGCGGGCAGTGCTCTGAGGGTGGCCAGGTCAGGTCCATGCTTGCTGATGGGGTGCGGTGCCCTAAGAGGGGCATGTAGATAAATTGCGGGGGGAAGGTAGCTGGTGTTGATCGAGATACGCAGCGCTGGGAGGGATAAGGAGATGGGCAGGAGGGAGGAGCAGCCAGTCTCGGCATCTGTCAAAGAAAGCCATCCCACAGCTGGGGAGGGTCCCCGGTTCACAGGGTGGATGGGAGGCTGGGAGCCATAGATCTGGGGGAAGGGGAGCAGGACGGCTGAGTCTGGGTGCGAGGGCTGCAGTCCGGTTATGGGGCTGGAGCAGCAGGAAGGTTAAGTCACTTAAAGGGGGACGTGGTTGTGGGGTTAGTCTGTTTAGGGACAAGCAGACTTGCCTGCAGTGCCTCAGTGCTGTGCAGTAAGCTCCCTGTCAGAGGTTAGTCTGGCAACGTGACACGGTTAATGGTTAGAAACCAGAGTCCTACCGGAAGTGGGGCTGAGTTGGTGCAAGTCCCAGAGAAAGGCCGGATGACAGGCAGCTGGTCTGGCAGCTCAATGTGCCGTGTGGGGGGCAATGCAAGCTGGGGGCTTGGAGACCTCCCAGCCTGCTGAGCTCAAATGGGGGGGACACATCCTGCAAGGACCTTACCGGTGTTATTAGTCGTGTGTGGATGTGACGGTTCTGCTTGGGACACTAGAACCAACAAAATCTGGTCCCTGGGACCGCATAGGATGAGCCTTGGAAAGGCAGCCAGAGTGAAGAAAGGGCTCCGGTATACTATGAACTAATCTAATGGGATGCTGCTTAAAAGCAGGGCCAGAGGGATGGAGGAGCCAGCCCAGGAGAGGGAGCTGGTAGTGGAAAGCAAGGAAAGGAGAGGTTTGTAAGAGGATGCACAGGGAGGGACTTTTGCTGGTAAAGTGGAGGACTTGGAAAAAGGGGAAGTTCTAAGCAAATTGCTCATTTCAACCTTATCTCTGTCTCCCTCCCACCCCTGCCTCCAGCACCCTCTGCACGGGGAGCATGATCCGTCTGATATACACGCTCTGGCTCTCTTAGGACTTCCTCGGCCTTCACTCTCCTCATCACGTCTGGGGCCTTCGCTCTCCCAGGAGGTCACTTTTGCCCCTCCTCACTGCCAGTGGTTTTAACTAACCTTGTTATTGGGGAGCAGGAAACACTGCCAGACTGAACAGCTGGGTCCAGCCCTCCCCACCCCCCTTTCAGCACCTGCTTAGTGCTGTTAGTCCCAGCCTGCCTGGTGTGTGTGCCCGGCTGAAAACCCTGGCTTGTCTCCCCTTTGGGGCTGCAGCACAGCTTTGAGAATGGCATGTGTTAATACACTACTGCTGGAAGGGAGCTGGGCTTTTCCTGTGGTGTGTCGTACACACCGACAATGTTCGGTGCCTGTGTATGTTACCCAGCTTGGACTGGGAGCAATTGAGATTCCTGGGGTGGAGAGCAAAGACACTGTGACCCCCTGCAGCTTTATGGGACAAGAGGTGGAGAGAAGCCAGTCAGTCTGTCCACGTTCCAGTTGCCAGGTAACCCCTTTCCCTGTGGCAGAGGGGAGGGGACATGATGCTTTTGCTTCAGGAGGGCAGTTCACCCCGGGCCCAGATTGATAATGGCTGAAACATGTTACCACGGGCTGGCTGGTTTGTGGGCTCGGCCAGTTCATACTGCACAAGCTTCCCCATCACACCTCCATTGCCACAACTCGCCTCAGGGAGAAAGGCCAACAATGGGCTGAGCCTGGGTGCCGCACTCCCCTCTTCACCCTGGATGTTGCCTGTCCGGGTCAGGGCTGAAGCCCCGGGCGGGGCGGGGGCGGGGGGGAGGAGGGCTTGTGCTGCTCTGTAGCTGAGTGCGGGGCCCAGCTGATCTGGCATCTTTGCTGAATGTATGTATTAAATAACTAATAAAACCAATGGCAAAACAGTGCCTGCAGCTCCCCTCTGCTCCCACCACAGAGGAGGCAGTAAGAGCCATTCATCTCTGCCCTCCAAAAAATTATGATTAGCACAAGGGAGACGGCCATCAGAGGTCACAGCCGGATGTCGGTGGGTGGCAGATGGATAGCCCCGGGCTCCAGGTGCTGCCTCTTGAAAGGAAACACTATGTGGCTCTTTATCTATAGAGGGCCGCCTGATTTAACCCTAACGCTCCCTCCACTGGTGAGCTGAACTGAGTGGTTTATGCAGGCAGCCATTCTGGCTTCTGTGTGGTAACAGCTGCTCGGCCATGTGTCCTCACAGCTGTGCTTTCCCAGCCTGGTCAATTGGTTTTAGGTGACCTGCAAAGGGAAATATTTTAAAATGGGGTTTGTGCCTCTTTCGTTGCATCTAGATTTCCGCCCCTCAGGAACAACAGGGAGGCAGTGTCTGGATTTTTTGCTGGAGGTCCAGTACGGGAGAGCTGGGTAGAGGGGATGAATTGTTAACAGTGATGTCCTTTTCCTAGAGGCTGGACACCCCTCTCAATTGCTCAGCTTTCGTCTGTGCTGACGTTGTGAACCCCACCGAGTCTCTAGCCCTTCTCACCATTCCAGGGATGGAAAGCCCTGACTTTCTGATACCACCACCCCTCTTTTAGGGAGGAAAAACCCTTTCATGCTTGCTTTATCCCTCGCAAAGAAGGGCACGATGAGCCCATTTCTTTTTCCATTGCAGGTCACCTTTCCAGGGGCTGCCAGTCTCACCTGTGAGAGGATGGCGGGAACCCAGGTGCAGAGTCACTGGAATGGCAAGCAAGCTAAGGTCTCATTATGAGGAGTGCTGAGCTACACGTAGGGGGCACCAGGGTGCCCTGCTTCAGCACAGCAGAGCCTCAGCTTCGCTGACATGTCAATAGGCACTCAGGGGTAAAACATGCAGCCTGCCTCAAGTGCTTATAACTGAGGAGTGGAACATCCTTCACTAGCCACTGGCACGGGCTAGTTGAGGTTGGTTAATGCCAGGTTTATTTTGGCACAGGCTGATCGCCACTCTAGTGAATATATGTCGGAGAGAGAGCTGGCTGCGACGTGTCCCATAAGTAAACCCTGCGGGTGCTCTCCATACATGTGAAGGCAACCCGCGCTCTGATGGGAAAGCTAGTCAAAGCCAGCAGGAGCGCAGTTCTGGATTTGTTCCAGCCTGCAGACATCCCAGACAGCCCTGCGGGGGGAGAGCATGGGAAGAACAGGAACATCATCTCCCCTGTTCTCTTCCCTTATGGAAAGGAGAAGAAGCCTGGGTGGTTGTGTGTGAGCAGCAGCTACCGAGGTCTGTCCTACACACACACAGGAAGCTCTGTAAGCTACGTTGGGCCAAAGGGCCAGTGCTGACAGCCCCCTGCAAAGATACTGTTACCTAGCACTTAAGTCAAACTTTATGCTTTCAAAGTGCTGCCCAGACATCCCTGGGAGGCGGTGTAAGTATGGCTGCTTGTAACGAGCAGATGAGGAAAGTGGGACACTGAGGCGAAGCGATTTGCCTGGGACTATCCAGGATGGCAGTGGCAGAGTGAAGATTAGAAGTCAGCTGTTCCTGGTTCCCAGCCCTGTGCTCAGTGCACCGGGCCATGCTGCCCCTCCACTGTCTCAGTGCACTTTGGAAGTGCCAGTGACCCCATTAGAGACTCGTCATGGAGCCCAATGCAGCAGGGCTGGATGCCAAGCCCCACTTAGCAGCTGGGGCCGAAGGGAGCCTCAAGTGGGAGTACGCAGGGTCCTCCCTGAGCAGGCCGGCTAATCCCGTGGGAAGCAGAGGAGTCCGAGGCTGCTGGGGCGGGGGGTGCAATGATTTGGACACCGTGCTGCGCCGATGGTGCATGGGTACCATGGGGACAAGCGCAGTACAACCAGAGAGGTGTGTGTGTCTGTATGTGTGTGTGTGTGGGGAAGGCTCAGCCCAGGCACAGACAAAGTGACTGGCCGGAGGCTGTTGTCTCTCCCAGCAGCAGACGGGGCATCAGCCCCCTCCCCGCTGACTGTGACTGCTCCCCTCTGCCAGCCCTCTTATGATTGGAGCTCTTCTTGCGGTGCTCTAGAAAACAGGCCCCTGTAGACTCTGCTCTGTGCCAGCTTTCCATGCAGCCCCAAGCAGCCTGGGCACAGCTGGCATCTTCCTGCCTCCATGGCAGCTGGAGAGAACCAGTTCAGTTCAAGCACCCCCCCACACACCGCCTCTGTTGCTCCGGAGGCAGGAGGGCCCCCTGCGGCAGCAGCAAGCCACTGTGCCCCACTCACACCCACTGCAGGCCCCAAACGGCTCTGGGCTAGCAGCCAAGGAACGAAGACACCTGCCCAGCTACAGCTCTTCCAGCCGCCTTCCTTTCGCCCAGCGCCGCCCCCGCTCCTTGGATGAGTAATTCGGCTTTTGTTCTCCATCCCCCAGAGAGTTTATATTTCAATGCTAATGATCCCAGGGTGTCTGGACAGATTGCCTGGCTGTTCTTCACCCGGGGGGAGGGATCTTGGCTGCTTGCAGAGCTTTTCTTCTAAAGAAAGCGCCTGTGAAGTATAACAAATAACCTCCGCCTCTCTCTCAAGCAGCATCATGCTGCTACAAAATCCCCAGCCAGAGGGGGCCACCCCCTTCAAATGCCACCTCTGGGGCGAATCTGAAACTGGTCTTTAGAAAAGAAAGCAACTGAAAGAAAAACAAAATACTAGCAAGCAAATCAGATTAGCTGCAGTTTAAAAATACTAACCCAAATAAAGGCCCTGTGAGTGGCAGGCTGGAGCCATTCTCTGTGTGGGAGAGATCACAGCAGTTCTGGAAAACTATTTCTTCAAGCCTGTACTGTGTCCCCTTCCTTCGCCATTCCTCCTTGTAGAACGCAGCACCGGGCCAGAGATCGTTTGCACGGTAGAGACGAGATTCTGATCACTACATCTAATTACACAGCAAAGCAAATTATTGCAAGTGCTGGTGTCTTGATGGCACCAATATTGCCAACCCCAGATGTTTAGAAATCATTGGATTTTTTTAAAAAAAGTTCTACATTGTTTTGATTTGCCTTCTATATTTTGAACCTTTCGATTTCATGACGTCAAGCTTTTGTCTTCAGCTGCGAGGGCTAGAAAAATCCTTATGCTGAGATTCTCCTGTCATAACTAACGCCAAGAGCTGGGGCTTTAATAGCACCACCAAAAAGCGTGAGACTGGTGCTAAAATTAAGAGTTGGCAACACTGATAATAAACAGGAACCTGCCTCTTGATGCAAAGTAAGACTGAGAATGCTGACTTCCCCTTAGAAAGCACTGGGCAGTGTAAGTTCCATTGTTCTGAAAAACAAAACCACGGTTGCCTCCAAGGGACACGATCAGCCTAAATGTGCCCCAAAATCTAGGCCTGAGGAAGGGCTAACAGCAGCTTTTATTCAAAACACGTCAATGCCATGGGAATTCTTTTAAAATTATCCTCAGCAGAGTTTGCACCCCAGACATTACAGCATGGGGCCAGCACATGTAAATTGGTGACCAGTGTGACCTCACTTGCTAAGCTGGACCCCAAAAAGCAAAGGGCATTAAACACTGAAAAGTAAATTAGAATGTAAAGAATCTCACTCTTGGTTTGGGGGTGTAAATTGACTTGTCACCATTTCGGGCACTGGGTGCTAGACTGGGGCCCAAACCCCTAGATACAAACACCTTTCCCCCCTTTACTGAACGTTCAGGTCTGGATCTGGATCCTGACTTAGCCTCAGGCCCATCTCTAGCAAACTCTCTAGTTGCTGGGGGAGAATCTCCAGCTCCTGCTGCTGGTGGACAGAGGGCAGCTCTCCAGCCCGTTCCCTGATGTGATTCCTCACTACGTTCACCAGCTCACCTGGAAGTGGTGTGGCTTGGCGGTTCCTCTGCTCTGGGTTCCATGCTCCGCAGCTGGGAGCCGGTCATGCTGTTGGAATCAAGGTAATCAAAGTAAAAGTCGAGAGCATTTTTAAGGCTGTCACAGCGAATGTGAACAGGGCCCTATATGGTAAAGTGGGAGACACGCAAAAAGAGAAATTCACTAACATGATCTCTTCTGCCTCTCGTCAGGACTGACAGCTTATAACCATACTGTGATTGTGCAGTGCGCTCAGTGATCTATGTAGTCCTCCACCTTCACTACTCCTGTGTAAAATGCCCACCCCATCCCTGTGTCGGAGCGAGCCACAAGCAGGCATCTGTCTCTGTGTTAGTTTCACTGGAGTTTCTTTCATCAGGCTTCCCTTCATCAGGTGGGAAGTGAAGAGGAAGACGCATAAGTTTGTGGTGCGATGGCTGACTCGGCAGGAAGATATGTCACCTACTATTGGATAGGCTGGACAAGGTGAGATCGGTTCCGTAACCATGGGTTGGAGAGGCTGGTGGGGACAAGTGGCCCTAATTCCAACAGAAGGCCACATGAACCAGGTAATGTGAGAGCCAAATGCTGGGCCATCCCCCCCACTACACCAAATTCTGCCCTCAGATAGCTGTTGTCCTTTCATCCACTGTAATAGGGACCATGGCTGTGTCAGAGGGTGGAAGAGAAACATCTGCTTCTGGCACAAAGCAGCATGCACATCACTGCACCTTTGCGCTCATCCCAGAAAGCCTACGATTGCTCCAGCTAGCTCCTGGGGTGCTTGTGCTCTGGGCGTTAAAGCGAAAAATGGAAAGACCCAGACATAACCTACTTTCTTCACCTTAATTCTTTTTGTCTCCCCACTGTGGGAGGAAGCCAGCAGTGGCAGCATTAGGGATCCTACAGTGACAAACTAGCATACGTGCTCAGTGAGGAAATGCTTCAGTTTTGAATTTCTAAGCTAGGCTATGGCTGCTGCTAAGGGATCAATGCACTGCCCTCTCTCTACTTAGTGGTCACAACCAGACTTGTGGGTTTTTCAGGGGAGAGGGCTGTGATGGCATAATCCCTTCTTCTCCTGCCTTTTGCCCTCCACCGGAGCTCTGTCTTTGAGGGGAGGCTGCTAGCTTCTTCCCGAGCAGCAGAACCTTTGACAGGAGTTGCTGACACCTCTCATCTCCCCTCAGCAGTGTTTTCCATAGGAGACCTGGCACTATGCTCCCCCCATCCCAGCATACTAGCACCTGCTCACAGATAGCCGGTTTGGCAATACCCCACTTGGCAAAGACCTCGCTGCAATTTTGGAAAAGGTCAACTGGCTCCAACGGGCAGGAAATAACTTCCCCACTATTTCAGTTTCAGGCTGTTTGGCAATTGGTCACTTGGATTGCGATGCTGCCAATGGGACTGTAAGATCCCCAGGGCAAAGTGTGTACCAGGCCCATACGTGGAGACACCATCATCTCCATGGACTCGAGCAAGGAAAGTGGAGGTAAAACGAACTATTGCTGGGCCAGGCCATTTGCAGCAACCACTTAGCACAAACTCTGCAGGCAGAATCTCTCCATCCAGCAGGCTTTGGGGAAGTGTTCAACTTCTTTAAATGACCAACTGTTTTGACAGAGGGAAATGAGATGATTCAGGGGATTAGTAATGGGAAACGGAGCATTTCTCCTGGGAGGTGGCTTGCTGAAATACAAACTAGTTTAGTAGCTGCCCAAAGCTGGTGCCATCCATTGACATTGTGACGACCGACGTGAGGTGAACGGGAGGGCTTACTGCCAGCGTTAGCCAGATCTCCACATCGGTATTAGCTCCTTTGGTAGCACTGTGACGAAGTGGGGGGTTTTCTTGTTTTCTGTGGAGTTTCAATGGTTTGCATGCAGAGGGGGTGGGACTCAGTTTCCCTGGGTGGTACTGGTTTAACGAGGTGAGGGGAGAGGGAGTGTGTTTTGCAGAGGACCGGAGAGAGGACGTGGGGACCCAGACGGTGGCCGGGAGGATGGATACCCCAGCGACCAGTGACCTGGCGACCTGGTGACCCAGAGGCCCAGCTGAGGAGACGCAGCCGGTTCTGGCCAGTGGGAGGACAATGGGCTGCAGAGTGAGGACCCAGTGACCTAACCAACCGGTTCCAGCCAGAGGGAGAAGCAGGAGAGGAGGCCCCGGTTTACGACCCTGTTTACCTGGAGGGAAGACAATGGACAGAGGCGGGGCCTGGCGCCGGTGATCTGAGATGCCCAGCCGGGAGCAGGGGGGCTCCGGGCTGGAGAGGGGAAGCAGGCAGAGCCCACCGGGATGCAGAGAGACTGGGATGTGCTGGGCTGAGGGAGGCCAGGCCTGAGGGTCAGAGAGGTTCCTGTGCTGTGTTCAACTCTCAATAAACCCTTCTGTTTCATGCTGGCTGAGAGTCACTCTGGTCTAGAGAACAGGGTTGCATCAACCCCTTCGGGGGTGGAGGCCCCGGGGGTCCAGAGCGCGTGGACTCCCTGAGGGGGCCCACGGCAGAGACAGACGTGCTAAGGCTCAGAGAGGTGCGGATCCAGGAGGTGGAGGGGCCGGACCCTGAGATAGAGTGGACCCCCGAGAAGGGCTGTCTCACTAAAAGGGGCACCCCCCCACGGACCGCACGGGGCCAAGAGTGGGCACGATCTGTGAGTCCGTGACAAGCACTCCCAGCCCAAGCCACAGGCTTTTGGGCCCGGAGATTGCACTGTTCCGTCAGACCTAGAGGCGGGCGCTCCATGTCAGAGCAGAGGCCCTGTATAGGAAGGCTTCTCTCTGTTTATTCATGTGCATGTGTGGTCCCCTTCACTATAGGCCCTGAGCCTGCATTGCTCCTGCCAGTGCTGCATCTGTTGTGTGAATGGAGGATTCCAGTTGTCAGGGAGAGCAAGGTGGCACTTTCCACGGGCAATTAATTCACTTGTTTAAAAAACTAGCTGCTACTTGACACGGTCAAAATTGAGCCCGTTGGCTGCACTTGCTGTGGCAGGGCCATTTTATCCAAGCTCCTGCCTACTTGATCCAAATAATCAGTGGAAACAGCTTGCCCAGCAAACAGGAACTGGCACAAGTATCCTCGGACAGGGAAAGTGTGGTGCCAGCTCTCGCATTCACTAGCTGGAAATCCTAGGCCTACAGGGATCTCAGGGAACTACATTCCATCCTCAGTACCCATGTAAAGGAAGCAAGAGATGCCTTCGTTTTGCTGGTTACTCCAGTGCCTGGCTATGGCAGTCCCCACTCTTCACTGCTGATGTAGCTACAATGGCAGACTGGAGCAGTGCTCAAGCACTGGGGATCTGGAAGGCAAAGGAGACCAGCCCCAGGAATGGCGCTCCTACATCCTTGGCGTGTAAGTGTGTGTGTGTGTGTGTGTAATTAGGTGGCAAAAGGGCATTTGCCAAATGTAGGGCTGCGGTAGACACTTGGGTTATGTCTACACTGTATTAAAACACCCATGGCTGGCCCATGTCAGCTGACTCAGGCTGGAACCTGGGCTCTGGGACCCCAGGGGGGTCCCAGAGCCATGACTCCAGCCCAGATGTCTACGCTGCAATTTTATAGCCCTGCAGTCTGAGCCTGAGTCAGCTGACACAGGCCAGCTGTCAGTGTTTTTAGTGCAGTGTAGACATACCCTTGGTTTCTGTCCTTGCGGTTTGGCAGTAGTACAGGGAAAGGGCAAGCAGTGCCCCTGCCTTTGGCTCCTGCTGCTTAATTCATGGCCACTCACTAATAAGAACATGGCTGAGGCACCTGATCTTGCATCTATTAGCAGGACCTTGCTGGCTGACTCAGCTGGCCATGCCCGTGTAGGCTCAGCTTTGTCTAATTGCTTATTGGGGCTGATTAGCTGCCATTGAGAGGTGGTATTAGGGTTGGTAAAACAGATGCACTGTTTTCAGGTGTGTAGCTTTTGTGAAGTAAGGCTTGTGGTGGAAACTGGTGAAGAGCAGAAAGGCTGTCCTGTGGAAAGTTCTCAGTATGAGGGCAGACATCCTATTGCTGGTGATCATATACTTCAATGTCTGTGCTCAGCCAATTCTTCATCTATTGTGAATCATAGGGGTGGTGTTGGCTTCTTAAACTGATCATTGCAGGTTGTGTCAATTAGTCAGGGATTTCAATACTCCCTACCCAGAAAGGGCACAGATGAAAGCAACTCCTGTGCTCTACAGGGTCATGGTAATATACCAACAATGCTGTATGTGCTTGAAAATCATTTCCTCTTTGGGGAGGGTTTGTGGGGTGGCCTACGCTGCCAAACCATTCACCCAAACAAATGGGGGGAAAAAATCGATGAGACAGGTGTTCAGCGACTCTCCACTTTAATACTGTAGAAGGATGAAGGATTCTTTGCATAACCGTAACATGATTCCAACAGCAGAAGTAAACAGTTGTTGATATTTTAGAGTAACACCATTTCCTTCGACGGCTACTGCAGCTCATTATTTGAAATGTTTCTCACAGGCTTTACACTATTGCCCAGTGTCCTTACTCTCCAACAGCTACTACTAAGCTGTGACTTATCACATTTTGTTTCGTGGGAACAGTTGCCGTGGTGTAATCACATTGTACTCCACAGGAATGAACTGCTGTCAATCCTCACCGAATATTTCAGGGGAAAACAGACAGCAGGATCTCCACCCAGGCACAGACCAGCTGCTTTCCTGTGCTGCAGCAACACAGCATATGGATCATGAGTGCTAAAACATGTATACACATGGGTAAAGAATCATCAGAAGAGACAACTGTAAGTTTTCCAGGACTAGCTTTGCCTCCCACTCCACTGCTGTCCCCTTGAGTCTTGACCCTTATGTTCCTTAGTGGCAACTGGCTTCTAGAACATAAGGGGAAACTGCTTTTTCCCTGACTGTATCTATTTAAATAACTTTTCTACATAATTAATTACCAAACTCACTCCCCATTAAAGCTGAGTTCATAACTTCACACTAAAACAGATTTGATTTTTTGCATAGCCAAATCCTTATATCTCCCCTTCCCTCAGCTAACAGTCAGCACACCAGAGTTCACAACACAATCACTTCAACCCCAAGCAAATATTCCAGAGCTGTTTTTTCCACTCATGCCTGTGTTGCTCCCAGATCAGAGTAGCAGTTCTACTGTCATCTAAAACACTCAATGGAATAGCAGCAGAGGTTTGGTAATAGATTACTGCAATCTTTGCTCCCCCGCTGAGGACAGTAAGACGGAAAGAGTAAAGGAATGTTACTTCTGCATTCTGGTAAGTCAGAGCTTTTTACAGAATCCCCCCAGATGCATTGTCTTTATGAGCATCACCATGGAGAGCAGCCAGTGCATCCAAACGGAACAAGCAGCTGCTGCACTCTGGCAGCATTAGCATAGGACAGTGCTGTTAGAGCTCCCTGCTGCATTTAAATACTGAAACAATGGAACAGTGTTTTGGATGAATGACTGTTAGTCAGCTGCCCATCCATTGCTTGTTTTTTCTGTTTGTTGTCAGGTGCACTGCTTTGCACTGCACCGGCTGTATCTGAGCCTGGGAGGGGAAGTGAAGCAGTTAAGAAGGGATTCCCAAACCTTAGTCCACGTAGCATGTTACATAGGTGGACTTGCTTGTGCGAAGGCGGGGTACTGTGGGAGATGAGTTCATTTTCTGGATATAAAGCTCTGAGTTTTTCCATAGTGCTGTGGAATAATCCAAACATTTGGTCCTGCAGCATCGGTTTGGTATACCTAGCCCCCCTGAACTGTACTTGCCAGGCCTGCTTACTGTACACTGTAGGGTTTTTACTGTACCATGATTCCAGGGTCATCATGGGGATGAAGGAGAGGGTAGGTTTTGCCTCCTCTTGGAGGGGAAAGAGAAAGCTGATGATAATCTCAACCTCCACTACATGACAGGTGGTTTGTTGTCTATCAATATTTTGAGGTCACTCAACTACTTTGGCTCGAGGACTCTTCTGGGGCTAGCACTAGTACTAACCATATTGGTAGCACTAGGCCCTTGACTGCTGTGGTCAAGCCTCCATCAGTCTATTCCTACTTAACACACACAAGACTGTAGGGGCTGAATCAATGTTTTACTATACGCTTTAATTTGGCACAAGACCTAGCAGAGTTGTGGTAGAAGCCTGTGAGTTACAACAGTCTTCAATCCAAATCGACACTTTTAGCAAAACAACTTTCTAGGGCTGAAATAATCCATCACCCCCATGTTCCTAGACTAGGGTTTCTTCACCGATGGAAAAGTATTTGTGCTCTTCTATTGCTCCTTTGGAATGAATCAGAAAGACAGCTACAAAGTGCCACCTTCCCCAAACCATTTTTTGCTTTTACATCAGAAAAATCAAGGCTTGCCTTCCCTCTTTTTGCTGGAAACTGTTAGTGAGACATGCTTGAACCCTGAACTGTAGTGAGAGACTGTTTAAGACATCTCACCACCCCTTTTTTTAACCTGAAGGGTGCAGTTAAAGTTTCAGCTTTGTGCAAAGATCTTTCTATAGTAAACAGGGAAGATCTGCTAATCCTGAAGTAAAGATGAGCAGAGTTCCTTTAAAGTTATGTGGCTGTACGCTGCAACAGGCCCCACCACCATGCTGTTATCCCCTTTATAAAACAAGCTGCAACACAGCCACAGTAAACTAGTGCATTAAGGCAGCAGTTCTCAAAGCATGTCTGCTATGCAGAGCTTTTTAATGCAAGTTAAAGTTTAGATAATAGCATAAATATCTAATACTGCTGGACAGTCACTGGACTGTGATTCTCTTGGTACTTGTGAGATTGCTCTCTCAATAATGAATGACAGGGCAGAAGCCACCATGGAACAAGATTACATGGAACTGAAGTATGGTCATGGAGGGGAAAAAAATAGGGAAAGGGAGACTCATCCACCATCTCCTTACCAACCACCTGCAACACCACTCACTGGGCTTCTAGACAATTCACATGTGTACATTGCAAGTACTGTGCTATACACCTCCCAAGCCCACTTAGTGTGGGATGCATATAGCAGAGTACAAATCTGCATTTAACTCATTGCACTCATGGACTACTAGGTCTCAGATGATCGAGTAGTTCCTTTAAAAACCTGTATGGAGGGAGGAACAGGAGGGGCTAGTAGGGTCATGGGAAGTACAATATATCCTCCCCTGCCCATGAGAGAATGCAGTAAGTGGCTCCCCCTATAAACAGCATTACTAAAAGGCAATTTTTGGCAGCCTGCCACTAACCTGAAGAAAGGAAAATAGCAGATGGACTCGGAGCACAGTACCCACCTCTCTATGACAATGTGGAGCACAACAATGAAATGTCACTGTCCCAAAGTTAAAACAAATATAAAATTGGAGATGACTGTCTAGTTCCTCTTTGAGGAAAGTTCAATTACAACACAACCAGCAGTTTTAACAGCTCTTCTGAATGGAGGAAGAACAGCAACTTTTACAGTATGAAAATAAGCCACAGCTAGCCATTTTAGATTCCGCAGTGATCAAGTATAACAGATCTTTCACAGTGCTCAACCATAAGGGATGGTCAAAAAAAGCTTCCTCAGAGGCCACCTAGCTCCACTACAGCATTAAGACGTCAAACTCTACAGACAGCTATCTGCAACCTCTTCATTACAGCTTAGTGTGGACTGTATAAATGTTCCAACTGCCCAGGCTTGCCACACCAAGATGAAAATATCACATTGTTAATTTGATCCAGATTCTGTACAGGGATCTTTCTCAGAGTTCAAAAAGTGCTACATTTTGATTAACGCTGTGTACCAGTCTGGAATATGTTCACAGAAGCAGTCTCTAGCTTCTCCAAGCTTTAGAGACAGTCTGAACTTTCAAATGTAATATTGTACCAGACTCTCTCTCTATATATATTTACACTTCTAACAAAGGATTATCAAAAAACCCACCATTTAACTATTTCCAGTAGCTGAATTCATTTGGTGATGCCACAGTCCATTATTTATGACATAATTAAATGAAAAGGCAACAGGAGCAAGCAGATTTACAAGGAGAATAGGACTAAAGACACTGAATTTGCTAGCTAGCAGCACCATCTAGACAGACATACTTAAGCACAGCAGTTTAATAGGCTTCTGGTAACATGTTATAGTCCAAAATTTCCTTAAGTGTAGGAGCAGTTCTGTACAACTCATTTAATTAAGAATTCTTGGAGAGAACACAACACAGCATATTGTAATGTAAGTGGGGAACTGCGTGTGCAACTACCAGTGAAAAATGTCTCTTCCCACATTCTACAATGAACAACTAGCACTGAGCCCTACACTGAAATTACAGTATCAGGAAGTTAAATAGAATTAGAAGTGGGAAATCTTCCTTCCTCTACTGAAAATGGTTCCTCTGGTTTTTATATCTAGGCTCAAGTTTTCTGACGTGTCTAAAGTTAGTCATTTCACAGGATGCTGTTCCAAACATAAAACAAACAGGTTAGTATATTCTCCAGTGACAAGACACAGCAGCAGTGGGTGCACATACCCAAATCCCCTTTGTAACAGCAACACTGAAGTGCCAAGCATTGAAAGGTACAGTGTCAGATCCACACAGATTCCTGTTAAACCTAATGGGAGTTACATAGTTAGCTTCCTGGATCTCCAACTGAAAAGTTACTCTTGAAGAGATATTAAATGCAAGTGTGATTATAATGGACCAAGTCTACTTATACTCTTGCTGTGCATATTGGAAGCTAACAGCTCCTAGAGGAAGCAAAGCATGTATTTAACACACCAATGATAAATTTAACTTATTTCTGACAAACTAAATCAAGGAATATTTCAGGGCTTGTCTACAGTTTCCAAGTGGGTTAAACTAAACAGCAACAAGGCATTCTTGTTCCAGAATAAGGGTTGACCCACAGAGTTATTCAGAAACAGCTACTGTGCTTTAAATTTGCAATCTATCTTAATCTGTATTAACTTTCTAGTATAGACAAACCCTCAGTTAAAGGTGATCTGCAAATTTTTTTTTTTAAATATAGAAGGCCTGTATGGCAAATGCTACCCAAAATAGAGATAAGGGCACATTGGTTTGTTTAATGTCCCATTTAAGGGTGAAAGACTGTCATCCAAAAGTTAGGGGCAGTTATCCCTAATCCTGCAGGAGCTAGAAAGCATATAGTACACGCTTACTTTCCATGTTACAACGTAAGTGTTTTGTGTACAAATTCAATTTTCTTTACATAGGCGGGTTATTATAATTTAGTCTGAGAGCCACAATATTGCCATGCAGAAGCAAGTTTAGTTAGGATTAAAGTCTATTTCAGTGTTTAACAAAGAAATATCTCATTAAAGCTGAAATTTCACTTTCAAGGGTATCCTGAGGAAGGATAGTTTTAGCTATCAAGATTTGCTATGTATGGGCACTAACTAACTCCCAATTTTTGGCCTGGAAAGGGCAATTCTTTTTTAAAAGAAAAGCCTGGTTGCCTTAAACTTTTCTAAATTAATCTGAGTCAGAAGGCCAGGAGCAGCAATTTAAAGAAAAAAAAAAAGGGGGGGGGGGGCTTTTAAATTAATTTTGCAGTATAAAACAGCTATTTGGATTTATTTATCCCCACACCTATGCTGCCAGGTTGAGCCCTTCTAGACCAAGTTTTGGTACTGACAGCTTTTAGCAACACTTAAATAAAACAGTGACTCATTAAGTCTAATTTCCAATGCACTGTGACAAAACTAGACTCAAATAACAATGTTGTGAAACAAAACTGAAGTGCCAGGCAATTCAAAGGTAATGTAAGGATTGGGGAAATAATGATAAACTGGAGTCTCTCCCTTAACTTTGCATTTTCTGGCTTTTTGTTTGTCACAACAGTGCTTCACATTTCTAAAAAATACTGGGTCAGGAAAAATTAAGACATCCTATTTTTTTGTGTGTTAGTATACATTTAGGGTACAAGCTCCGGGCCATATTCTACCCTGTGCATGTATAAATTAGTCAATGGATGTGACATATCCAAGGAGAGAATATGGCCCATATCATTAATATTAAATACCTTTGAAGTTTATTTATCAAAATATTGTATGTTATTTTAAAACTTGACAAATCACTTGCCAAACGGTAACAGCAGTTAAACAGAGGCAGTCATTCAGTTACACAACAGCAAAAAGCACACTCAGTGGGCTTGAGGCTTGTATAATCAAGATTTAAAGAGTTTTAGAAAACGTTTACCCTCAGCCTAGAGTTTATCAACTTTTGGCTTACAGTGCAGTAAAACAAGTTAAAGCGCTGCAGTTAACTGCAGCTGCCTCAGGCAGGGCAGCACAGTCTTTGTAGTTCACAAATACACAGTATGTAAGATTCTGCTGAGATGTCCGGCAAGTTTGTTTTGCTCATGATTCTTTCTAACATGTCCAAGCTACCTACTTAACTGTGTAAGGTCAAATCAATACTGCTGTTATGAGACCAGTCTAGCACAGTGCCAGTAGCCTGTTAGATACAGACTCAAGTTCACATTAGATTTCATGTCAGCAGTTATGAGCCATATCTCCCCTTTTATTAATCCCATAGGGTCCAAGACCTTGCTGCTCCTAACACTTAGTATTTTCAGAAGCAGAATGTGTATGCACCCTTAAAAGCAATCTATCTCCGCACAGGTCTTTTATAGCTTTGCACTGGAGTGAAGATAGCCAGAGTATAAATTAATGCATTTACTGACGTCAACGCTACTCCTCCGGTGCCTTCTTTCCTTCCTAGCGAGCCACTTTTATTAGCTTGGACGTGCTGCACTGTTGGCTGGTGATCAGCTTCCAGTAGTCAATGAAATACTGTCCCAAGGAACCATTATTCTATGTCTAAATCTGACAAGAGTGGCATTTGACAAGGGAAAGGGGAATATGTGGCAGCTTAGGATGTTTCCAGGCTTCATATGGTTCACAACTGTAATGGATGAAAATATTAACAGTGGTAAACTCCTTCTGAATTGCCTTTTCCATTCTAGGTCTAAATCTAGGCCACTCCACATAGGACGGTGAGAGAGAAGAGGGCCTGTTGTCCACACAGCAGTATGTCCCAGGTACAGAAGAATTTGGGATCACATCCATCCTTCATTTTCCCCTCAGGCAAGTTGATGAGGCTTAGAATCAGACGAAGAAGTTGCAAGAATCATGCCATAGGTATTAGTCCACAAAAGAGAACAGTAAGGTCCAGATGTAAGTTTTCATGACAGGAATCTCAGAGTGGAGGGAAACGATAACTAAGTTTCATTTCCCCATTTTTTTTTTGAGGCGGGGGCACAAGTCCAAGGGAGGTTAGTCCATCACAGCACAAAAAACAGGATAAGCACCACCAGTAAGATAACAAAGAGAATGATGATTGCACACCACTGCCGTCGATCTGGAAGAAAAAGGAAACATCAGTTTTCTACTTCCATGGGGAGGGGAAGAGGAAGAAAGCTTCCTCCATTGCGCTACGAAGGACCTGATTTAAGCCAGAAAGAAAGGAAAGTCTGATGGAAGCCTTTTAAACTAGAGCTACATAAGGAACAATTCAGCCAAACTCTCCTTAGGAGAATCCCAGGAGACTCTCCTTAGGAGAATCCCAGATTTTGCCTCAGCAGTATTACTACGACTGGAAGCGAAGGTGCATCAGCTGTATGTAACTCAGCACAGCTCCCACCCTTTGAGAACTTTGCACCATTTTTTTTTTATTTTTTATATATATATATATATATATATATATACACACACACACATACACACACACACAATGCCTTATATTGCTTCTTGAAGATTTTGCACAAGAGCTCTCCTCACCTCCACCTAAGGGCTTTTGGGACACTGGAAATTTCAGCAAGAGAACGGCCACCAGTAGGAAGGTGAGACTAACCTTTAAAGTAACACTCCATAGCAAAGAATTAGTTAAACCTCCTTTAAAAGGTGTCAAGACTACCTTGATTTCCTCTTCTATTTTCACCTACCCCTGGCCTTAAAAACACCTGGTCTTAACTTCTTTCTTTGTTGGGGGCTACAGCAAGATCCTGAGGGGATCTGGATGGTGACCACACAGTTCGACACTACAGCTGCAGCTTAATGGAGGGAGAAAGGTGGAGTTTTAGAAGCAGAATTTGTCAAAGCCCTGGAAAGAAGTTTGGAGGTTCTCTAGCCATCATCAGACCAGGTCCTGGAAAAAGTCTGTGTTATGCAATGCACTTTTAAAGGATGAAGGAAAGACTGTCATCTCCCTGCTGGTGCTCCCCACAGGCTATATCTGCATTGGCAAAGCTAGGCCCATACTTCACCACTAGCGCAGTTCCACAAGTGGTGGCAATGGTGGAAGCTGTAGACAGAGCTGCTTGTATCACTCATCTAACCATGCTCACACCATAACTTCCATTATTGCTACAGTTAGCAAAACTGCACTAATGGAGACCCACAGGTCTCAACTTTTCTAGTGCTGAATCCTTAGTTTAGGATGCAGTTACTAATAGAAACCACAAGCCATCTTTTCTAAAAACGTCAGTCTTTCACAACAATTGAAGGAAACTGAAGTTTATTTTCTGATCATTAAACCTGTGTCTGGGGGAGAAAACACCAAAGTGAGTTGTTTGCCAGCTGTCTGTAGTGCTAAGTGACATGTCACTTCAACTGAATGTTCACCAGCAGGACTGACCCAAATGCTGCATTAATCCAACGGTTTGATTTCAGATGCAGTTTGTATATGGCAGAAAGCACTTCTCACCATGTGATTCTGTGATGCTTACTGCCTATGGACAGTGACTCACAGAACATCAGTTCTGAAAGGGTACCAGGTGGTGATTTTTAATGGATCCCCAAAGCAGCAGTCAGATAACTGGGCAACTAACACTGACAGGCTGATAGTATATTATATTATCTGACTCCTGTAATATACCCACTGCTTCCAGAGAGACATGAAACAACCATGAAAGAGAAGATAATACATTTAGGTAGACTATTACAAAGCACACACACACTGTTTATAAATGAAAACAACTCTGGGGAGTGACACTTCCTGGAAGTCAGCCTACACAATCAATCATACTTCCTGTTTTTATTACCCTTGGCATCCTGTCAGCTCTGGGACCCCCTTTCAGGGTTCAAGTAGTGCCTTTTTTTTTTTTTTCTTGGAGGCTACGCCTGCCCAGACACCATCTTTCCTCCTACTGAGGGCAAGGAGCTTTTCATCTGACACTGTTCCAGTGTAAAGCTAAGACTTAAACTAAGCTTGTTCTTGGAGTCTTTATTCTGAACACTGAGGCACAGGGGAAGACCTGGAGCATGAATTGCACAACATGATTAATTTAGAGCATTTCTCATTCATTTCCTGTTGCATTTTAGAAAAACTAACCTGATGCCTTTCAGTTCTCAGGTGAGAATCTCACCAGCTGGATGCATGAGCTCACCATTGGCTTCAGGCTTCAAGACACAGATGAGTGCTGAGGAGGCATTGCTAGATTTGGGGTGTTTTTTTGGCAACCAATCCAATAAGCTACTAGAAGCCTTCAATAATCTCTCCCTCCTCTCACACGCTCTAGAATTAAGCTATTTGCTTTGGCACCTTTGAGATTTACTATCCACAGCCTTTGGACGGTGGCAGATGCTAGCATTCCTGTGGCTGGGTGTAGTTTCCACGCCTGGAGTGAAGATTCAGGCTGGGTTTTGTTTCATTCACAAAAAGAACTCCATAAAGCCAAACTCCATGCCGGGAGTACACTGTGGGCAGCTACTGCTTGGACTTTACAGCAAGGAAAAGCCACCTGCTCACATGGGGTTTAACTAAAGTTCTCTAGCTTGCTTCATGCTTAAGCATCCTCCAAGCTTGTAGGAACCTACAGTAAAACTTGAAAGTGGAATGATGCAAAAGCTATTACAATTGTAGTCCCAAGGTACATTCTCACCATGTAGGTTGCATAAATGATAGAAAAAAAATCTGCAGGTGAAAAAAGGCTGAGGAATAGGCTAAAAAAAAAAGGACAGTCCCAGCATGAACTATAAATTGCCAGGCTCTACACTCAAGTAGCATAAGATTATCTTTCCCTGGCTATTTATACACTGAACTGCTTCCTGTCTTGCCATGCTCTCAAAAAACATACTATTTAAGAGAAACTACTAGACACTAGTCCCAGCTCCAGGAGACGACACAGCACATTCCAGACCTCAGACTAATGTAGCTTTCATTCCCTGGTTTAGAAGTCAGAACCCATTTTCCGCCACCTACCACTGGTCATGTGGGACACTTTTGCAAGCTTCTTCATAACATTATCAAGACGTGACTGAGTGTTGTCTAACTCATGAGAGAAGTCATCCAACATCCTGGGGACAAAGAAGAGGGGAGCTGTGTCAGGTAAACAACCTAAGCAACTTGTACTGATTAGTTAGCAATGTATCTCAAGGACTTCACTACACGCACAAGACTGTCACACACCTACAAAAAATAACCCAATCCCCAGGCAAAGTACAAAAAAACATTTTAGGGTCTTATTTGATAGTGTCAAAACAAAAATTTGCTCAACCAGCAGTTTTACTCTGGTGGTAAATGAGAACTCATTTGGACTAATTTTCTAAGTGCTTTCCCTGATGTGTGAAGTCAGTACATAAGCCGGCTCTGGTGATCTCTGCAAGGCGAGTAGTAGATGATAAACATTTGATCCAAAATTAATGAAACATGTTTAGGCTTAACCATTTAAGGTCCAAAATGTCACATTGTTAAAAGCTTTGTCGCTTACGCGGAGCGCTTAATTATGTATCATAAGGGAATGTGATTTCGAATTGCTGTTAAGTATCCTACCATTCTGGTTTTAAATGCTGTAGGAAAGTTACTAAAACCTGTCCGGAGCTGTTTGATCACTGTCAAGAATCCATTTTGAGAGAGAAGTACATCCAGGATAAACTTATCACTTATTCTTGAACAGGTAAGATTTTAAAGCTTCCTTGACCAGTTGCTTTGCTTTTAAAAGGATTAAGTTTCTTCTCTCCCTGTCTCCCACCGTTTTCCATTGTTTGTTGTCTCTTCCCATTCCATTTGTTCTGTTCTTTGCCTCCCCCTCCCCCCCCTTTTTAAGAGAACACAAGCCAACAGGGGATGGATCACTCAATGATTGCCTGTTCTGTTCATTCTCTCTAGGGCACCTGGCATTGGCCACTGTCGGAAAATAGGATATTGGGCTAGATGGACCTTTGGTCTGACCCAGTATGGCCACTCTTATGTTCTTATTGCTTTGCCTTGTTTACTAGTATGTAGTTACTTATGATGTTATCACTATAGTTCTTGAACCACTGTGTTAATTTGTGCTCTGGGAGCTGCTTTGGTAGCACAGAAGGACACTGCAGAGTTACACAAAAGATGTGTTTAAAGTTTCTCAGAAACCGTTAAACATAGGTATGAACCACTAGTCTTATTGAAAGTGAAACTGCTATCCGGTGTCACTGGAAACTCCAGATATACTATTTGATTACAGAATACATACTTGGAAAGAAGACATCTAACTTATATATAAATGTATGGATGAAAACTGCTGCTGTGAGCTACCCTTTAATCCTTTGTGTGTGCAGAATTTTTTAGCTATGATTGAATAGTATTTGGGATCTCCTGTGTGTCACTAACCAGGCTGACAATATTATTCCAAAGCCACAGTCAGCCAATGATATACAGCTCTTGTCCTTTGTGGGCACAGGAGCACCAATAGTTACATTTTAGTGTTATCACCAGCCCTTCCCCATGTCTTATTCCTGAGAACTCCTACAGCCTGGGGTTTGTTTCTCAGCACTCACACTGCTTGTTCCTCCAGCTCCCCACCAATGCGCTGGGACATGTTCTTCAGCACCCCAATGCTGCCAGAGACCAGTTCCAATTGCTCATCCTGCTGCTCCACAATCAACTGGTGCCAGAGAGAAGGGAAACAAACAATTAAAATCCAACATACAGAGCCCAATGCTCTGCCACATGCCTGTCCAAACTGGCAAGGCAGCAAGCAGAGTTTAGAAATAGGCTTGAACTTCTAGTGACTAGTCCTGTAATTCAGAGGAATACTTAGTGTTGGTCAGTCCTGAAGAATGACTGTCAAAGCAGCACGATTGGGTTCCACATCTGTCCCAGTAACTCCTTATCAAGTGTTCACTTGACAAGTAAAATGGAATTGTTCCCTATCAGCCTTGCAAATTCAATGCAGGCTTAGAATCAAGATGGGTTCTTGCCATCTTGCATATTACCAGTAGAACAGTTCTGTAGGCTACTGCAAGCCTGATGTCATATTTGTGCAATCCCATTACCTTTAATGGGTGGAAGAGACTGGAACTTAGTAGCAATTCTGATGATGCATATGATGGAACAGAATCCAGATCGCATTGCAGAGTCAGCATAGCTAAGAGTTAACATAAGTACAAAACTAGTCACTAAAATGATCGGATATGACTGAATCAGGGATGGCAAGGTATTTACCAAAGGTGTGTTTTACTGTACTGGGCAACATTAGTTAGTCCCAGTTTAAAGCATTTTCTATTTAAAAAATTTTCATTAAGGCACATGTTACACTTCATTTTAGTTACATATTCAAGTTGTGGTTACTTAAGGCAGATTTAGGGCTTAAATAAATAAAATTGCTGTGATTAATGTAATTATGCTACTGAACACTGGAATGTCTGTATACATTTTGATTTGCTATTTTCTCAAGGAAGCTATGTAATATTGAAAACTGAAATGACATGTTGAAAACATTCAATGATATGAAAATGACAAGAATGCAGAGTGGCAGGCTTGAAGCACTGAGCAATCAGAAGTGATAGAGCTGCAGACTGCCAGTCCAGGTCCATTAAGTCATGCAGCATTCTGTAGCAGCAGACCAACTTTGATGATGTGGATATTCCTGTTTTGAAAGGATGTATCCCCAGTTTGAAAAGATTTGCTCTATGGTTGCTGAACTTCCTGGACCCTGTCCTAAACAAATTTCTCCTAGGGAATTGCCAACTCTGCTCTGAATACACTAAAGAAACAGTTGTTAGGTAAGACTATACCATTTGACTTTGGTGCACAAACACATTTTAAAGATCTATCAGCTGCCCTTTACAAGGTCAGTACGTAGTTGGGATTATTCAGTCACTTAAAGAGCTGAAAAGTTTGTCTGGAAATACTTTGTGGAGAATGTTACCAATACCTCACTTCATTTCTTCCAAGAACCTATGCTTGGGTGGACAGCTACATATAAACTTGGGCACTGTCCAGACAATTCTTCAAATGAGCTTGCAGCAGTCAAAGTAAGCTACCCTACAATGGTTCCTAGCAGCGCTAATGATTGATTTTCTATTAAATCATAAATGTATTGTCAAAAGCACAAACAAGTAGACATTACCGTATAGAGCTAGCTTATTTTATTTTACTTAGCTGTAACTATTACATAACCTTACAAATGTATGTTGTTACATCCATCTTGATTAGCCTATCTTAAGCAGGCAGAGCCCATAATACTAGTGGTTTGTATCCCACACTGGCTCCTCAGCTAATTCAAGGTTCTGGTCCTAATCTTTAATGCACTAAATCAGAGTGCTCAGATAAGGTGATGAACATAGTACAAATACTTAAGGGAGTGGGGCCTCACTAACGCAAAGAACATTTCAGTTCAGTGGCACCTGCTCTCAGGGGAGAAGCTGAAATTGTCCATGCCCATGTGTGAATTCTCAGCATCTATAGCCAGTCTCAGTGGAGGGTCTCTGACATTAAGTCTTCTTACTACAGGTGATCAGAATGAACCTAAGCCAGGCTGACTTTAGGGGAAAATCCATCTCCTCCTCCCCCACCCCCCCAAAAAATAAAATAATAAAGTCCTAGTGCAATAGAAGCTAAAAGCATACATCAAAGGACAAGAGAGGCTAAGATCGGGGTTCATTACAGATCAATTTAATACAACTCAGCATTATAATTTGGCACACAAATTTTACAGTGAAGGGTCCTCTTAGGGGTGGAATAAATGCATCCGTTTTTTCTTTGAGAGATGAAGAAAAGTCAATGCAGCAATATCAAGGGGTATTTAATGCGTCAGCCCTAAATGAACCTTTATTCAAGATACATGTAAAAGCAGAGTCATTTTTTGAACTGGAATGGAGGAATTTGGCAGAATCAGGTATTCTCCCCACCCCCTTACGTTTCTATGCTTCACAAAGGATTTCATCAGCATGTGGCATCTTCCAGATGGGTTATATCTTTTAGTTGCCTTCCACACAGACCTATACATCCAAGCCCTAAACTTTAAGTTTGTATGCCAAAACGTACACACCAAAACCACCTTAAGCACAACAGTCAATATTTAGGTGCCTACAACAGGTATGTAGGCAACCAACATTGAAAACAAATGGGCTCTCATTGTATTGAGCACAGAAGATGGCTCATGGCTGGATGTTTGAAGACTTTTGGCTATTAGTGCCAGTACCACCATCTCCTTACACGGCCATTAGCAAGGGATCCATGTGCTCTATCATGCAGGAAATACTATACCTGCTGCTGAGCCTGTTGCTCCTCAATGAAGTGTGAATTGGCTAACTGTAGCTCTCGATCCAAACCGCCATATTTATCTGATCCAGAGCTCCAACTCTGACCTCCACTTTCTCCCAGCAGTGCCTGTATACATACACACAGGAGAATTTAATCAGTAAGACACTCCAATATATGGTCATGTCACCTCACCTAAAACCAAGTTCCAAGTGGAGGCAGGAAAGACGATTAAGTAGTTCCCCATGTTACCCAACTCAGTATATACAAGAAGTCACTTTTGTTCCATCTCTATTCCTATTCCAGCAGCAGATTGCTGTAGTTGCTGGCCCTTAAACAGGAGAATGGATGGAATGTTGGGGGTCACACGGTTCTGTGACTGCTGCAATTGGGCAGCTGGAGAGAAGGAACAAATATGAAGAAAAGTGCACTGAGAGCAGCTAGACCCACTTGGTGAGGAGAGAGAAGAGGACCAGGCACTGAAAGAAGGTTAACAGGTGCCAGATAAAGTGTGAGCATGGAACAGAAGGTCAGGGAAGGGGAAAAACAGAAGACAAGCAGTAAGCCAACAGAGAATAAACACTGTCCCCAAAAAGGTTGAGTACATTGCTGGTTCTCTCCAGTGACTAAGAAATTAGTTCTGGCTAGGACTTCCTGGTTCAGGGGTGGCAATCCTAGTGTTATTTAACCTGGTATGAGAGTTAAGTGAACTTGCAACCTTATACCTATATTCCAGATTGTCAATGAACTTTTTCTAATAAGGCAGCATTCAAGAGAACTCACTTACACCATGATACTAATATCTCAGTGGTGACTTGCTACTGGTCACTGCTGTCATAACTTCCTTCAGACTGAAAAGGGGTTGGGGGAAGAAAGGAACTCCAAAAATAAACTGCAGAATCCAGTAGCTTCCTTCAGGTGTTATCAATGCTAGGATTGGGTCATACTGTTCTATCTCAGCTGCATTCTTACTCCTGGCAACATCCAGATACTGGGAAAGTAGGGAAATAAAGCTTTAAGGACGGGCATAAGTGAGTCATGACTATACTTTAAATGTTGAGCAAGAAGTTGCATTAACCATATAATGATCAGGCCTGCCTTCTCCTCACCAGCCTGTCTGGAAATTTGACACTGATGAATCTACTGAAAAGTCAGAAATGTATCTTCTGTATTAAGTGATTTATGCATGCAGACACTTCAGTAGAGGCTGCTCTGGAGGTCACTCTGCAATTACTTGTAACTCTCTCCTGCTAGTGGAGGGGCAGGCAAACTTTTTGGCCTGAGGGCCACATCGGGTTTCCAAAATTGTATGGAGGGCCGGTTAGGGAAGGCTGTGCCTCCCCAAACAGCCAGGCATGGCCCAGCCCCCACCCCCTATCCAACCCCCCCTGCTTCTCACCCCCTGATGCCCCCTCCCAGGACTCCTGCCCCACCCAACTCTCCCTGTCCCCTGACCTTCCACCCCGACTGCCCCCTGGGGACCCTTGCCCCATCCAAGCCCCCCCCCCCTTTCTGACTGCTCCCCTGGTATCCCTGCCCCCATTCAACCCCCCCCTCCATTCCCCACCCTCTGACCGCCCTAACCCCTATCCACACCACCCTGAACTCCCTTGCCCTCTATCCAACCCCCCCTGCTCCCTGCCCCCTTACTGCGCTGCCTGGAGCGCCAGTGGCTGGCGGCGTAACAAGCTGCTGTGCCGCCCGGCTGGAGCCAGCCATGCCACTGCACAGCACAGAGCACCGGGTTAGGCAGCGGCTCTGCAGCTGCGCTGCCCGGAAAGAGCTTGCAGTCCTGCCACCCAGAGCATTGCACCAGCCGCGCAGTAAGCTGAGGCTGCAGGGGAGGGGGACAGCAGGGGAGGGGCCGGGCAGGAGGGTCCTGCGGTCCGGATGTGGCCCGCGGGCCGTAGTTTGCCCACCTCTGTGCTAGTGTAAGTCATGTCTACTTACATTACAAGCAGAGACAAGTTGATGACCACGTCCTTTACACCAACTCTTTCCTGACTCCTCTTATAATGAGGCTTTGCTATGTTTACATAGTCAAATAGATATTGCTAAACATAGGATTAGAAGCCATGAATGCTAGAATTACAGTCCTAGATCAGAGACTCATAACCTCTCAGATTCCTCCTCTGAAAAATGGGGATATTTTTTTCCCTCCTAGGAGCAATGCAAGACTGGATGGTGTATAAGCAGTTTGAAGCAAAAACCACTGAGTAGTAACTTATTACCTTGTGTGAAAGGTTTGGAAAGCAACCAGAGCAAACTGTGCCCGCAAGAATAAGTATTTTCACTGATTACTAGCCACAAAAAGATCACATGCCAGCAAAATGGACGCTTTTCCAGTTTAAGATAGATATTTGTTTTTTTGTAAACAAAGCTTCTGGTGGAAACAGGGTAACAAGATGCATGCTGGCAGTCAGGTGTTTAAACTGGCATTTATTTTGTTTAATACCAATGTACTCTACCTTAAGGTACATGAGCCCCTTAGCCAAGTCAGTGTACTTTCATCTAACATGTAGCTTAAGTCAGCAGCTACTATACTTGAACTATAAGGAGTTATCAACCATCTCGAAGGATTCTTGTGTCCACTTTAGCCAGCAGTCTGCTATTGGTTCTCACCTTCCTGTTTTTTCTTTCAGACAGTGCCTGCACAGATGAGTTTGACATCTGATCCTTCATTTCCTGTTTATTCAAGAAAAAGGTATATGATCAAATTTTACATGATTGCCAATTTGCTAAAATAATGGCTTAATTAAACATACATAGCAAGTTTTATGGAGGACCAAAGAGCCCTTTACTTACAAGCATGTGCTTTAAAAAATCCTGGAAGACTAAAGTAATATTACAATTCACAGTTGCCCTAATGCTAAGGAAAATGTTAATGAAGCCTAGAAACCCTTGTGGCAGAATATTTTGAAAAGGTTAGTGATTTACTACTGGTTTTGCTCCTCCCCATTCTCCACTGCTGTAACAATGCTTGATTTGTGTAGCTGATTGAAAAAATATTTTCTTAAGTGGTGTGTATGAAGGACTGTGTTCTAGCTGTTGGAAGTTAGATCTCCTGCATTTCCCCCCCCCCCAGTGCCACTTTGGACAAGCCACATTTTGTGCTTGAATTTCTCCTCTATAAAATGGGTATCATTCTTTCTTAAGTCACTATACAAGTGCATGGAAGTCTTCTTTGACCAATGAGCACTTTGAGCTCCTTAGATGAAAGCCACTATGATAGCAGATGACTTTGAAGTCTAGAAGTTGCACTCAGAACAGTCTATACTGAAAGTGAGACCCCCTGCTACCACGGATATATAAAAGTGAAGTAGTGGCCAAATATGATAACTAAAGTGGATGATAATCTCAAGGCTGGCACAAATGTCGGATATCACCAGAATATCTGGTGCGTTCTTGCTCCAGACAGCGACTGATAAAAGCCACATAAGATATCCCAAATATACTGGGACCTCCCCAAAGAATTACTTTTCACAAGGGAGCACTCTAGTAAATCTGTTAGAAATGCTAACTAAAGCTGTAGAGTCAACTATGTAAATTAAAATGCCTAAGAATTAAAAATAAAAAGCATTGCTCAAAAATAAGACCATGCTAGTGATTTATGTTTAGAGGTGTTCTTGAGCTGGGTTATTTTCACATTAGTCAGACTGCAGCCTGGACAAGAGGGGACAGTGTGAATTTACCTGATTTACTCAAGATAAAAAACCAGACTATATAAAGGCAGCCACATAAGCATGGATCCACTACCTTTGTCTGACAGTTTCAGGATTAGTTCCCTAGAAAGCAGGCTTCTACTTCAGGAAGAATTGTAGTTAGATAACAATACTGCAAATAGGGTAAGAACTCAGTTCCCAATGAGAACCCAATTTGGTGGCTTGCTATGAATATCAACTAAGAATCTTGTCAGAACCAGCAGAAATTAAGGTTTGTGTTAAAATATTAAACAATGGTGGGGGGGGGGGGGGGGAAATCTTAAATCCAATTGGGAGAGAATTTCTTAACTAGCATTTACTTATCAGATGTTAACACTCTCTCAAACACTAAAGTTTCCCTTCTCCTTCAATTACTTTCTGGTTGTTAAAATCCCTCCCAACCAAATATGAATCTATCCTACTCATTCAGGCCCAACTAAACCCAGCTGACCTTTTCTCCATACTTATAGTAGTAACTGCTGCTCCCATTATAGTTAAACTGCATTTCCATTCTAACTTTGTTTTCAGTTACAGTAACTCCTCACTTAAAGTTGTCCCGGTTAACATTGTTTCGTTGCTGATCAATTAGAAGACATATTTGTTTAAAGTTGCGCAATGCTTCCTTATAATGTTATTTGGCAGCCCCCTGCTTTGTCCACTGCTTGCAGAAAGAGCAGCCTGGTTGGAGCTAGCTGGTGGGGGCTTGGAACCTGGGTGGACTGGCAGCCCCCCTAAGTTCCCTGTGCGGCAGTCCCCCAGCAGGCTATCAATTGCTGGGCAGTTGAGCTGTCCCTCCCTTCATTGCAATGTGCTGCTCCTGCAAGCCTCCTGCTTGCTGTGCAAGGGGGGTTGGGGTGTGTGCTAATGTCAGGGTGTCCTCCTTTACCCCATCTCCACAGAGCGGGAGGGACACATGACAGGGCTCAGGACGGAGGGAGCTTGCTGGCAGCAGCTGCTGTCTCAAGTTGCTGATCTACTTAAAAGGCAGTGTACTTAGAGTGGGGTCAGCATATGTCTCTCTCTCTCTCACACACAGTCTCTGCCGTGCTGTCTCCCCTCCCTCCATTCGAGCTGCCTTGTAGAACGTGAGGCTACATTAACAACATGTTAACCCTTGAGGGGCTCAGCCGAGTGCTAGTTCATCATTTAGCAGTAAGGCATTCCCTGGGAAATATCCCACCCTCTGACTTCACCACCTCAACCAAGCTTAACAATCATCATTGCTGCGTACAGTATTAAATTGTGTGTGTGTGTGTATATATATATATGCACGCGCACGCGCACACACACACACACACACACACACCTTTTTTTTTTTTTTTAATTATTTATTAGAGAGAGACTTTTGTCTGGCGAAAAAAGTTTCCCTGGAACCAACCCCCACCCCCCATTTACATTAATTATTATGCGGAAACTGGATTCACTTAACATTGTTTCGCTTAAAGTAGCATTTTTCAGGAACATAACTACAACGTTAAACGAGGAGTTACTGTATTTAAAGCTTTGTGAAAGTGATCTTTTAGGTCAAAATTTTCCAGATGCGTGTCTGCCCAAAGGTGAGCTTTTAAAAATCTAAGCAAGAACCAAGTCAATAAAAACCCCCAATTCTCCCTTAGTAAACTAAACACTAGTAACCTTTAACGGCTATAAGGCAAGAACAGCTGAGGGTAGGAAATTGATGTCTGGTATGTAAATAGCATGACATGCCTTTGAACAGTTCAGTGAAAGTTGATTTTGATTTGAATCTTTGAAAGTTTGCACTTCAAATATGCACAGCACAATTAAAACAGCATTCAAAGCTAGACTCATTTCCTCTCCGCCTCTTGCTGTAGTAGAGGCAGTTATGTTGATTCTTCATTTCCAGCTGCTTCTATAGGTCCAGATTGTTCATTGCAAAGAGGAACCTGGACACTTGTAGAAGCAGCTGGAAGTGAGGAGAGCCAGTAGTAGAAGCCAACCAGCTCTTTGCAGACAACAAGCAAGTGCTTCACTGACCACGGCTTGGGAACCCTTATCAGAGGAATTATGCTGAAAATGAGGGTGGTGAGAAATCAGGTAAGAGTTTGATATTAGACGGACACTGGAAACTAATTTCCAGTACTTTGAAGTGGCCATGGGCTTTTACACACTATCACTGAAAATCCCCTCCACAAACAATAAGCAGCCAAGCTCCTTACCCTGACCACCTGCCGTGTGCTTGTGATGAAGGCTTTTCTTACACCCAGCTCTGTTGCATCAAGGTTGAATTTCCGAGGATTTGCTTCAACAATGCGTAAATAAGTCAAGGAAATAATTTAACTGGTATTCAGCATTTAAGAAGATCTAGCTATCCTGGCTGCCTGGAAAGGGCTCCCCAACTCCTATAATTCATAAGTGTAATTGTACCTTTCCAAAACTTTGGTTAGTAAAGTACTAGATAGATTATGTTCCTATCACAACCACTTAAAGAAAAAAGTGTGGAAGGAATGCATTCTACAGGACATGTATCAGCATGCAGAGTCTCCCTCTCCCGCTTAAATATTTGGGTTCTCTTATCTGTACTGTGTAGCACTTTCAGAAGTTTGAACTTAAAATGAAGGAGAAAGACTAGCATCCTCCCAAATTCATCTAATATAAGCTTGATTGCATGAAATAAATTTATCCAACACAAGGTGCTTAAGTGAACAGAACATTTCATTTTAAACTGCATCTTATTGGGGAGGAAAACATAAGGAACACTTTTGCCTCAAAGTACTTTATTGTTTGAAATTTGGGATATAACTGACCGTTGTCTAAACTAAACGGTACATAGTGCAATTTAATGCAAACAGTAACTCCAATGAGAAATTTATATAGAGTGTGATGCATATTTGAGACTGAACTCCTCAAGAGCCATAATGATCTCTTGGCTAGCTATTATGTAGGTCCATATATGATTTATCCAACGGACTGCAGCAGCCCTATAGAAAGGATATTAATAGTTTCATCCAAGTCTTCCAGGTCCCACTCAATGCTCCGCAGGTTATTCCTGAGCTCATTGGTGGTCCAGTCAACTTCTTCTCTTGTAGCTGTGGAGGGATCTTGCAGGAGCTCTGTCCATCTCTGGAACAGCCCCTGCGCAGTGTTCACTGCTTTTTGTACCTCCCTGCAATTGAAAAGAGGGGAAGGTAAAGGATGATTAGCATGTATTCTCTGTATTAAGACTAAGGGCTTGTCCAGATGGAGAAATTGACTAATCTATTAGTTATACTAGTCTTTTCTCTATGTAGATAAACCCTGAGCAGGGAACTGTTGTCACTAATTTTCACTGTAAACCTGCCTGCATCAATAATCCCCAAAACTTCTTCCTCCAAACCCTCCTTTCTTTTGAAAATGAAAGATTCTTCACATACAATGGATGCGAAACAGTCAACATCTTGTCTCCACACACTGCCCCAGCCCCAAGCGCCAGCTCTGCAGCTCCCATTGGCCGGGAACCGCAGAGCTGTCAGCGCCGCGCCTCCGTGTAGGCGCTGGAGGAGGGACATGCCGCTGCTTCTGGGAACTGCTTGAGATAAGCGCCACCCAGCGCCTGCACCCCTGACCTCCTCCCACGCCCCAACCCCCTGTCTCAGCCTGGAGCCCCCTCCCATACTCCAAACTCCTCTGCTCCACCCCCAGCCTGCAACCCCCTCCTGCACCCCAACCCCCAATTTCGTGAGCATTCATGGCCCGCCATACAATTTCCACACCCAGATGTGGCCCTCGGGCGAAAAACTTTGCCCACCCCTCCGTAAGAGGCACATCCCTTCTCCTCCTCCCCTTATTTGTCGCCTATCAAATGGCCTAGCATATTTTGGGGCACTAAACATAATAGCTTTGACTAAGGATACAGTACAACTTATTTGCTTTCCTCAGTCACAAGTAAACTTTGTTAATGGAAGTTTGGGTTTCTTTATTTTGTACCCAAACATATTTGGAAAGTACCAACAAGTGGAAATTTCAAGTAAGGTTGGATGTTCATAGATGAGAAAAGTTACACAAAGGAAAAATCTACTTAAATAAGATGAGCTAAAAGGCTATCCTCAGAGCTAAATTTGAAGAGGACAAAAGCAGAATTAGTGTCATCTGAGGGGACAGCATGAGAGAAGCTACATCTCCTCCTTTCACACAGCATGAGCAAGTCTCCACACTTCTAGACAAACTCTGTAAAGTTTGCCTGGACATTGCTCTGGGTTGGGAACTGGGCTTTTTGTTCTCTCTCCCATAACACCATTTCATCCTTGAAGCAAGTTTCACTTTCACCCTCCACGTTGGTGAACTCTTACCCACCTCTTACCATATTCACAACTGCTTTTTCCTTCTTTTGCTTCCCTGTGTCTCTCTCAACAATCCCTGAACTCTGTTCAGCTTGTCATGATTTCATCAGGACTTGAAATTAAGATAATTTTTCCAGTGCAAGTTTTCAGTTTATTTAACCCCTTCTAGCCCAAACTCTTTGCAACCACATACAAGTCATGCCACATCAATGGCTCTTAGACAATATTGCCCTATGCCAGCAGCTCTCCCTAAATATTGATCTCCCTCATTCCAATTTTTTGTACCTTATCCCCAATTTGAGATCTTTGGCCCTCAGCATTCATGAAGCCAGTGAGCCACTGATTCACCAGACTAGCATCATATTAATTATATCCCTCCAACATCTCCTGAACTCAGAGCCTGTTCCTTCCACCTGCCTACTTGTCTCCTTAGGATAGAACAGTGGCTCTCAACCTTTCCAGACTACTGTAATCCTTTCAGGAGTCTGATTTGTCTTGTGTACCTCAGGTTTCACCTCACTTGAAAACTATTTCCTTACAAAAATCAGACACAAAAATACAAGTGTCACAGTACACTACTACTACTGAAAAATTCTTATTTTCTCATTATCATAATTATAAAAAAATCAATTTGAATATAAATATACACCTCTACCCCAATATAACGCTGTCCTCGGGAGTCAAAAAATCATACCGCCTTATAGGTGAAACTGTGTTATATTGAACTTGCTTTGATCCACCAGAGTGCTGCTTTACCGCGTTATATCCAAATTCATGTTATATTGGGTCACATTATATCGGGGTAGAGGTGTACTTACATTTCAGTGTATAGTATATGCAGAAGTATCAACAAGTCGTATGAAATTTTAGTTTGTACTGATTTTATTCATGCTTTTTATGTAGTCTGTTGTAAAACTAGGCAAATATCTAAATGAACTGATGTACCCCTGGAAGACCTCTGTGTACCCTCAGAGGTATGCATACCCCTGGTTGAGAACCACTGGGATAGAGGATTTTTTCCCCCCAGCCCATCTGTCTCTCTATGCAAGGCCAGCCATACGTACAATAAATGCATGCAAACCCTTCAATGCCACACTTGTGGGAACACTATATAGCTACAATGAACTGGCAACTCATGAGCCAGTCTCCTCTCTCTCAGCAGTAGGCTGGGTTCCAAAATCTGTAAAGCTGTTTTCCCCTCAAAATGCCTGCCTAGGTTCACAGGACTGTAGAGTTTTGCTGCTCTAACTAGAGCTAGGCCAACTCAAGTGGTCACACCCAAATAATGATCACCTGAGTTAACTCTGCAATGAAGAAATACTCTTCCAAACCCCCCCCCCCATACCATTCTCTAACCACTATTGTTTGTGTATGTAAGAGATTTTTTTTTTTTTACCCTGAGTTTAACTGATTGCCTATTAACTCAAGATAGTAACAGGTTTATAAAGGCTAGTCTGGACAGTCCCCACACATTTGCTCTAAGTTAAACATTTCTGGTATACTCTATTGCTCAGCCTAGACTGAAAGACATCACAAACACTTGTCTCCTGGAAGAAATATTTGTGAAACGTAGACTAGCTTTCACAAACATTAGCTATCCCCATTTTAATTGGCAATTTTATTCAAGTACATACAACCCCTAGTGGACTATGGCATAGTCCATTGTACCTCAATGGGAGCAGATCAGGTGCTGGAAATGTGGTCACCCATCCCACATACACCCTTGGAGCAGAGCATGAGGCAGGTGGGGCCAGAAGCACTTACAAGGAAGTTCGTTTCTCTTTGGATAGAAAGACTGAGTAGTGGGGATTCCATGGGAGTCGGGGGAGGGGGGGAGGGAATTCCTCTGCCCCAGAGATTCTCACATGTCATAAAACCTATAACCCCCACCCCTTCCCATTCACCTCCACTGATCTCTCCCATCTTCTCTACTAACCTGCCACTAGCACCCCCACACCACCCCTGCCAGTCACCCCCTCATTAACCCTACCTCTGCCAGTTACCCCACCTCACCCCCATTAACCCTGCCCCCCACCTCCACTCACCCCCCAACATTAACTCTTCCCCTGTCAGTTACCCTCACCCCCCTCATTAACCCTGCCCCCACCTCACCATTTACCCTGCCCCTCCCCCACTCACCCTTTCACCACAAAGAAGGGGTCCTCCATGGACATGGCCAGCCGCACCAGCGCCGCCCGGGCCCCTCCCTGAAGCCCGGGGGGGGGGGGGGGGGGGCGCTTCAGTGTCCCTGCCGCGACGGCGCAAGCTCCGGCCTTCCTCTCCCGCACCACCAGGCGCCCCGTGTGAAAAGATTAGGCGAACGAGGCGAGCCTAGAGAGCCCCAATCTCCTCCCCCCGCCGGGGGGCCGCCCACTCCACCGTCACGTGACGGAGGGTAGCGCCCAAGTGGCCTTGTCGCCGTTTCCGCGAGGAGGGGCTTCCGCTGTCACGTGACAGGCGAGAGCGTTCTCCAGTGGGAAATGGGCGTGAGGGGCGGTGCTCTGTCACGTGACACAGGAGAGCGCATCGCCTCCCCCTGAGAATGGGGTACGTGCCTCACGCGAGGCGTGCGTCCTCCCGCCCTGTAGCACGGGCGGGGGCTGCCGCCTCGCGCTCTCAGGCTGAGGGGAGGCGTAAGTGTCCTTTGAAGCCCCGTCCCCAGGGCGTTGAGGGCTAGGCCCTCAGCTCCTGGAGTCCCCTGGTGAGGGCAGAAGTGCCGTTTCCCAGTCCCCAATTATAACTGGCAACAAGGCCTGAGTCTGCAGAGAGCCTGGTGCGGTAGCTGAGAGAGGTGTCCAGCCCGGTGTGTCTGAATGGTGTGGTGACTCCACACCCCACTGCTGGGGGCAGAGGGGTTCTGTAAACACCCTGTCCGGGGGCTTTGTGTGGCAGGAGACAAGTGCAACAGGCCCCAGGCCACCCATAGGTTAGTTTGAAGCCAGAGAGGCCTTTTTTGGGGTGGTTTGTCCCCTGTCCAGTACTGAGGCAAAACCGAGCATGGTTTCTTAGTAGCATGCACAGAGGGCACCATTTTAAAGAATGTGCCAGTGCCACCGATATGACCTTGCATGCACTGTGCATCTCAGATTGTACCGGTGGGAGCAGAGTGATGCGCTCTTCAAAATGGCATAGTCTGTGAGGCATGAGCTTGCATACACATCACGCTGGCAGGGGCAGGCCCATGGTGTTCCTGGAGGTACCAGAATGTCCAGAATTCTGGGTCTCCTTCAGCACCCACTCTATGCACCCACCTAAGCAGATACTTCCTGGCCTTTGGATTTACAGGGAACCCCTGCTTTTCTTGAGGAGGGGAATCTGCTACCACTCTTGGGGTTACAGAAGGGGGCCTCGTCTCACTGCTTTTGCCTCAGTGGGAAGAGAGTACCCCTGCCACCACAACTCCAAGTGGAAGGTGGGACCACAGTATGGGAGAACCATGTTATGGTGTCTAGGGCCGTGGATGGCCTTAATCTGGCCCTATCAACCCTATTTGTTTCCTTCACATGTCCCCTTACAGGTGGAGCTGGCAGCAGTGCCTAAATTTAAGACTGCATAATATTTCCCATTATAACACTCTGTTTTCAGTTGGTTAAACTTTGCCACACTTTAACCATCTGGGTTGAGATTTTCCATGCCAGATGTCTGCCTCAGGCTGAATTTTGTTGGGAGTTTTAGCAAAAACAGTATAGCCATTTCCAAGGATGAGGTTGTTTTGACAATGTTTAAAAAGAAAAACAAAAAAACCCTTACAGCCATATATTAAAAAAGTTCTAGTGCCTTCATGTTTTGGAGTAGGGACTTGAAATGGGTGAAGAGAGAGCCCTGGGTTCAGGGAGATTTCTTTTACTGTCCCTGTGAAAATCTACCCAAATTTGTCCAGTTATAAATGTTTGAAAATGGCCAATAGCACATGGCTCAGTAGCGTTTAAGAGATGAAAATCTCCTTATATTCCAGCCCCACAGCGTTCTCTAGGCAGATCTCTCAACAATACTGCATTGAATAAGTACATCCTGTGTTGGGCTGGCTCAGCTTCTTTGCCCTGCCTCACTGCATTCCCAACTGGTCTTCTACAGAACAGAGTTTGCCTGCACTTTTGGAACCCTGCTCCTCAGCCCCTCTCTCAGGAGCAAAGACAGGTCTGGGCCAAAAGGAGGGGAGCTGCCCGAGAACCAGAAAGGGTTTTATTTATTTTGTTTTTAGTTTTGGGGTGGGGGAGGCAGGCAAGAGAGGAAGTTCTGAGCTGACATGTTAGTTCCAAAACAGGAAGGGGAAGAGAGAGTGGAGCTGGATTTGCTGGGCTCTTTCTGCTTACCTTTACCTCCTTGTGGAAAAAATGGTTCCACTCCATACCCATTCCTACCTTAAATCTCTTGTTGGCTCCTACACAGTTTCTCTCACAGGTCTCTCTCTGCTCCTTGGACAAGAGCAAGGTAGAGGAGCAAGAGGCCCAGAGCAGCAGGAGCTGCTGGGAGTCCCTGAGCCCTAGGAGGACAATAGAGAAGCAGTAGCAAGGTAGAGAGGGTGCAGCTGGCAGTAATTGGACAGAAGAAGATGTGTTCACTGTGTGCATGGTCAGGGAGGGTGCCCCTGAGAGGGGACGGGCATGTACCTGTGTATGGATATATATGTGGAGCTGCATTCATTAAATTTGGGGAGATCATAGATGTGGGTCACCACCACACCCGTCCCCATTACCAAAATGTGCAACCCCTGTGTTATTTCTGTGTTGTGCCATAAATGGCAGATAATACTGTTTTTAAGGATGTTTCCTCACTGTGTGAACTAAATAAACTAATTTTGCAATCTGTATCATTTTAATCATGGTTTATTTAATTTACACAGTGAGGAAACATCCTTAAAGATATTTAATATTTTAAAAACATAGATTATGTTTTTGTGGTGCAACATGCAGTTACATAGGAATTATACCTTTTGGTCATTTGTTACACTATTCTATGGATTCATGTCAGCTGTACTGAATTTGCTCTGTCCAGGGCTCTCAGCTGTTGCAAGGCATTGTGGGGAAGAATTTAAATAAAATACAGAAGTCATCTGTTAAGAGGAATGTTGCCTGAAGTAATGTAGTCCAATGTAACATTGATAAATATACTCATATTAGTCTTTTGTTCCTACCAATTTGCTGTGAACCAGCCAGTTAGGTCCAATTATGCCATTGCATTCAAACCTTTGACCTGAAAAACATATAGTATATATTAATTGCCAAATGCCACATTCATTTTTAAAAGCATCCTTGTTTTCAGAATGTTCAACAGAATTTTTTAACAGTTCAGTTGAGAGCCTTAAAACTTACACGCTCAGTATTTTCATGCTAAACACAATATCAAAATGGTGAACTAGTATCAAAAGGTTACACTTTCTCTTCAAGCAACACTAGTCACTTATTTGTAATATAGTGTTTAATTCTTTACCTTCTGCTCAACCCTATTAAATATAAGCAAAAAGAACAAGGAGTACTTGTGGCACCTTAGAGACTAACAAATTTATTTGAGCATAAGCTTTCGTGGGCTAAAACCCACTTCATCAGATGCATGCAGTGGAAAGTACAGTAGGAAGATCTATATATACACAGAGAACATGAAAAAGTGGGTGTTGCCATACTAACTATAGCGAGAGTAATCAGTTAAAGTGGGCTATTATCATCAGGAGAAAAAAAAATTTGTAGTGATAATCTGGATGGCCCATTTCCAACAGTTGACAAGAAGGTGTGAGTAACAGTAGGGGGAAAATTAGCATGAGGAAATAGGTTTTACTTTGTGTAATGACCTATCCACTCTCAGTCTTTATTCAAGCCTAATTTAATGGTGTCCAGTTTGCAAATTAATTCCAATTCTGCAGTTTCTCGTTGGAGTCTGTTTTTGAAGTTTTTTTTGTTGGAGTATAGCGACTTTGAGGTCTGTAATCGAGTGACCAGGGAGGTTGAAGTGTTCTCCGACTGGTTTTTGAATGTTATAATTCTTGACGTCTGATTTGTGTCCATTTATTCTTTTGCGTAGAGACTGTCCGGTTTGGCCAATGTACACGGCAGAGGGACAACTATGATGAGTTTTCCTGGGGTGCAACCTGGAACTGGGGTACCACTGAGCCCTCTGGCTTACCAACCTGGGCTCCCTCTCACACTGTGATGATGTGACAAGCTGAAAACCTCTCCAGGTACTGCATTTACACAAACATCCATAGACAGCGACACACCCAGCCATAGGCGCCGACTCTGTGGGTGCTCCAGGACTGGAGTACCCACCGGAAAAAAATAGTGGGTGCTCAGCACCCACCAGGGGCCCCACCGATCAGCTTCTTCCCCTCCCTCCTAGTGCCTCCTGCCTGCCTCAGTCAGCTGTTCAGCAGCATGCAGGAGGCGCTGGAGGGAGGAGGCAGAGCAAGGGTGGGGTGCGCTTGAGGGAGGAGGCAGGGTGGGTGCATGGCCTGGGGGAGAGCGGGGGTCGAGCACCCCCCAGGAAATGACAAAGTGGGCACCTGTGCACCCAGTTACGTTACATGAATGCTTCTCCCAGCTACTCATGAACCAACAACAGAGAGGCTCCAACCAATTCCCCACAGCTCCCCAGCCTAGGACTCCAGAACTGTATCACCTAGCCCTGGTCAGAAGCCTGACCAGTGTAAGTTTATTACCCAGTCCGCCCCTCCCTCAGTGTGGAGAGGACATGCACCAGCTTTTGTACACTAAGCAGAGATTTCCCCAGCACTTCAAGCAAAGTACACTGGTTTAGGTAAAATATAAAACAGATTTATGTCATGAATACTCAATGAGCCTCATGTGGGGCACGCTAAGTTGACCAGAGAGAGCTGGGGAGAGCCCTCTCTCCCTGCCGTAGTCCCGGAGCACCCTCCTGCATCCCAAACCCATTGTTCCCGCACCCCCAGCCGGAGCCCTAACCCCCTGAACCCCAGCCCTGAGCCCCCTCATCCCCAGCCCCATCCTGGAGCCCGCACCCCCAGCTGGAGCCCTCATACCCCTGCACCTCAACCCTCTGCCGCAACCCTGAGTCCCTTCCTACACTCTGAACCTCTTGGCCCCACCCCCACCACATGAATATTGTTATGTACACCAATATGAAAGGGATGTGTCACATATCACGTCCATATTGGTGCACATAACAAAATTCATTCCGCACAGGTGTGGAAAAAATTAGAGGGAACACTGGTTCCAAGGTGTTGTTTAGAGCAGCGTTTCTCAAAGTGGGATCCGGTACTCCAGGGGGCTCCGCAGGCCCCCTCCCTCCCAGTGCCTTCTGCATGCCAGGGAACAGCTGTTCAGTGGCGTGCAGGAGGCACTGGGAGGGAGAGGGAGTAGCGGGGATGGGGCGCTGTGATGTTCCCCTCTGGTGTTATCTGGACCAGTGATCTGCTAGGTCACTCCAATCCTTGACTCTGGGAGCCAGCCTTACCCTGCTCTGCTGTGAGAACCCCCACTCCTGGGCTGTTCACGCACAGCCTCTAGCATGGAAGCTGCTCCTTGGATTATGCAACTGAATGACACTAGCCAATATCTCCGGTCCCAGACACAACCCTAGGAACCTCCATCTTGCAGTGTTCAGTTATACCCACTGGACGCTGCAAGTTTATATGAGTTCATCAATTTAACAAAGAAATTGATATGTACCAGCCTTGTTATCCCAAGGGGAGTCTCTGACACGCTTCAAACCCAATGCAATGCTTCAGGTAGAATAAACAAACAGATTTATTAACTACAAAGATAGATTTTTAAGTGATTATAAGTCAAAGCATAACAAGTCAGATTTGGTCAAATGAAATAAAAGCAAAATGCATTCTAAGCTGGTCTTAACACTTTCAGTGCCCTTACAAACTTAGATGCTTCTCTCCACAGGCTGACTGGTTGTTCTTCAGCCAGGCTCTCCCCTTTGATCAGCGCTTCAGTTGCTTGGTGTGGTGTCTGTAGATCAGGGGTTCTCAAACTGGGGGTCAGGACCCCTCGGGGTCGCAAGGTTATTACATGGGGGGGTCGCGAGCGATCAGCCTCCACCCCAAATCCCGCTTTGCCTCCAGCATTTATAATGGTGTTAAATATATAAAAAGGTGTTTTTAATTTATAAGGGGGGTCGCACTCAGAGGCTTGCTATGTGAAAGGGGTCACCACTAAAAAAGTTTGAGAGCCACTGCTGTAGATGTAGGTAGAAAGAGAGAGAGAGAGAGAGAGAGCATGGCAAATATCTCTCCCTTTTATCATGTTTTTTCTTCCCTCTTGGCTTTGCTCCTCCCCCCCCCCCCCCCCCGAGTCTGGTGAGCATTACCTCATCACAGTCCCAAACTGACCAAAGAGAAGGGGGGGTAATTCACTTGAGAGTCCAACAGATCCTTTTGTTGCTGCCTAGGCCAGCATCCTTTGTCCCTGTGAGGCTGGGCTGGGTTTGTCCCATACATGCCCTGATGAGGTGTGAACTGCCTCTCTGCTCTTCGAGAGTTTTTGCTTGGGCTTATTTTAAACCATGAAGACACATTTTTCAGCCTCATAACTATATACATGAAATTATAACCTATGACATTACTATAACATTACTGTAACAACAGTTACTATAACATCACTAAAACAACCATGCTCAGTGCATCGTGAGCCTTCCGAAGACACCCGATGTGACAAACTTTGCATTGGATACCACACTTTCATTTTACAAGGATGAACATGGGGGTGCTGGGTGTTCCCCAAGGTACAGAGCGACACAGGCGCGCTCTGGGGCGGGGGCGGAAAGAGGCGGGGAAGAGGAGTGGTACGGGTGGACCGGGGGCGGGAAGAGGTGGGGTGGGGCCTTGGGGGAAGGGGTGGAGTGGGGGCAGGGCTTGGGGCTGAACGGGGGCCTTGGGGGTCTGCGAAAAATTTTAAATCAAAATGGGATTCCTCGGGTTGCTAAAGTTTGAAAACCACTGATTTAGAGGTACAGAGTGCCACAATAACTTTCACCTTTTCTAACACTGCTGTGAGCCTGTATAAGCTAAAAGTAAAGCTGATGCTAGTAAAAGTTGGCCAGGTCTTAGAATATCTGATAAGATTATGTGGTGGGCCTGTAATTTCAGCAGCTATGTTGAAAGTAAGAAGGTATCAGAAACAGGAGATACATTTTCTATATTTGCTATTATTTCTTTCTCACTTTGTGGTTTTTTTCTTGGTCTTAAAGGGAACAAATTCTGATTTCATCAATAACTCAAGACCATTCAAACTGATTTTGCCCTCTTTTCCCCAAAATGGACAGCTAACCCTTCTTCCTTAATACTGGCTAAACTGTGTCAAACTGAGGATCGTCTCTAGAGAAGATTGCACACTAAAGGAAAGGCAATAAGAGAACTAAGTTAAATGAGATTTACTAATTTCAAATGCTGTAACTGTGTTTCATTTCCTCTTTTGTGTGTGTGTTTTAGTAAAAGATTTAAAAGGTTTTCAATGGTGGGAATAAGCCAGCGAGAACTTGACACTAAACCCTACACAATAATTAATTTTTCAATGTTATAACAGTCAACTAGGGTTTTAATTGCACCTCATCCCTTGTAGGGCCCTGAGACATCTCAGAACTGACTTCTCTGATCCTCCAGTTGCAGAAGACAGTCTCACGATGGGGGACAGAACACACTTTCTGACTGAGGTAGGCAAGGCTGATCATTTCTCATGCACCAAGGATATTGCTCTAGGGGAGGTGGTTACATGTGAGCAATGAAAAGAGGTTATGGTGATGGGGGACTTCATCTTTAGAAATATCAGTAGCTGGGTAAGTGGGGATCATGAGAATTGTTCGGCGACTTGCATGTAGCATGCAAAGGGAGCAGATACCATGAGATTTCTAATTACTGTGTTTGTGCTACATATTGTACCAGTGACACAGGGAGACATAGGAGATTGGTCCTGAAAATTAAATATAGCTTGCTAGGAAGAAGGCTCCGCAGCAGGACTTCTGTAGTCGCTTTCTCTGAAATGCTTCCAGTTCCACACTCTGGGCAGCTAGACAGGAAAGCTGGTAGGTAATGAGGAGCATTCAAGTCAGGCAGAGACATATGTGAGAGATGTCAGTAGTACAAAGGTATATTTGCATCCAGATAGGACACACAATACAGCAGAACTGGAACAAGGGTTGGTAAATATCAGAGGTAATTGCTATTAAATCAACATGGTGTCAGATGAAGGAGTTAAATAAAAATGGGTGCATGGTCCAAAAATAAACTGTAAATGTCTATATAAAATTCAAGAAGCGTAACAATGGAAATACTTTTTCACATAATGCACAGCTAGCCGGTGGAACTCATTTCCACAGGATATCACTGAGGCCAAGAGCGTAGCAGGATTCAAAAAGGAAGTATTGATATGGATAATGAGAGTAGCCAGATTTGTTATATACAAAAAAATAACCAAGAGTTCTGGAAGGGTGATAATCCCTCTTGGTTTGGGCCTGAAGCCAAACTCTCAACTATTGGGGGATTTAGGAGGAACTTTCCCTGGGCCAAGTTAATCTGTAACCATGCTAAGTATTCCAGTTTCCCTGGGAGACTCCTGATTTTGTGTACCCTCTCCCTGTCTCCTAAGCAACTGCCTGAAAATCCCATTTTTACGAGAGCAAAGAGTCATGGAGTCAGTTCATAACATGAGAAAACTACAGAGCAAAGGATGGTGATAGAGCAGCCAAAGGGAGGGCTTCGCAATAGGGGAAGGATGGTCCAGTGGGTAGGGCCCTGCCCAGGTGGTGTGAGACCAAGGTTCAATTTCTTGCTCTGGTATGGACATTCTGTGTGACCTGGGGCAAGTCATGTGGCCTCTCTGTGCCTCTGTAAAATGGGGATGATAATGCTTCCCTACCTCACGGGTGTTGGGAGGCTAAATACATTGTGAAGCCTTCTGAGATCTACTGATGAAAAGTACTATATAATAAATAGACATTATTATTTATATTCATTATTAATTAACAGAATGGGGCCATAGACTTGGAATGAGCAGGGAGAGCAAACCCTGATGCTTGGTGTGGATTAGGGCAGCTCATCAAGTACATGCTGGCACCATAGGGTACTGAGCCAGTGGGCGGATTAATGAGGAAAGGGGGCTGTTATTTGCCCTGGAGGTGGAGGCATGGTGCCACGAGAGAGAGTGGGGAGGAAGGCCATTATCACTGAGGACATAAGGGGAATTTTACTGGGACCAGAATTACTCAAGCTGGGATTTGGTTAGGACACCTGAGTTCACACCCTGATCCTTGAGCAGAGAGGGTCAAAAGTTCCATAGGAGCTTTACCTCCGCCCCCCCCCCCCCCCCGCACGTGCCACATAATTTTGCATCTCATTATACAGCACAGAGTGTTTATTTTACTATAGGCTTCTGCTCCTTAAAGAGGATTATGGTATAACCTCATGCTCTGCTCTGCCCATTGTGCTCTTCTGGGTGTAGTTGATATGCTGAGACCTATCTGTGGGCTTTCCTCCAGACTTACTTTGGAGCTTGCTTTGGTATCAGTGATTCTTAAAAGAACCATAAACCAAACAAAAATATCTTGTGATATTTATTGTTGCACAGTCCTTCCAATTCTTCTGTCAACCTAGCTGTGATTACTGTGGGGGGTTAGGTTGACCTAACTACGGTGCACTCGCTGTGACATTTTTTACAGCCCTGAGCAATATAGCTACTGCCTCTCTAGGATGTGGGTTAACTACAGCAACAGAAAATCCACTTCTGTTACTATAGTTTCTAATTTACGGTACTACAGCGGCATAGCTGCAGCTGTACTGCTATAGCACTTGTTGCGTAGACATAACCCGAAGGAAGGACAACTCAATTGGGATCTGAATGTCAAGCTGTAACAAGGATCCTTTTTCCTGGATACACAGGACATAACTGGGATAGAGAGAGAAAACCTGTTCAAATTATGCATGCTTCTGAAACTTCTTTGGTACTAGCACAGAACCATTTCAAGTATATCAGTTGAAAGAACACAGAAAAATGACTCTTAATAAGAACTATAAAACAAAAATACCCTTAGATTTATTGTTGCACAGTCCTTATTGGGAGTCAGATGCCTGGCACTTTTGACAATCACACTAAGTGATTATCTGCATTTTTAGGTGCCTCAATACTTTTTGAAATCTGGTGTTTAACAGATTGCTATAATAAGATCCTTTTCTGGGTTTTCCTCACCAGATATATTAACACTAGATTGTATTCAGAAGCTGAGCCTGTAACTTCCTAACCTTTTGGTGTAGGTTTTTATTTATGTATTTGTCATTCTAGTTTAAATCTGTACCAGTTTAGTAAATCTATGTAGATGTTGTAGTTGAAAATCATTCTAGACTCTGTTAAGCAGCAGTCCCTTTTTGTTTCCTTTTTAGAAGGGCCTGAGTCATTCTAACCTTGCATTTAAAAATAAATAAAGCATGTGCAAAATGGATAGGAGCTTTGAAGCATCGTTTATCAGGACAGGACTGCTGCTGCAGTTTGAGATGAGAGAGACCTATTAGGTCATCATGCCCTCCTCCCTGTAATATTGGGATATAGTCCCCAGAGAGAGGATGTGTAGGTTGGTACACTTAAACTGAGCCAAAGGATCAAAAAGAACCAATGCTTCTATTCATCTTGATTGTATTAATGTATGTGTGGCCTTATCTACCTGGTATGGAAATTTTCTTACACTTCATAGTTGCTAACAGCACACGTTCAGCTTCCCGGGTGTTAACAACACTGGGCATCCTAGTGTAGATTGGTCACTGGTTGCCATGGGCATTTGCATATCTAATTGAGGCTATGTTAAAAATACCTGCAGCCCATGTATGCTAGAGCATCCTAATGCTGGTTGAGAGAAAGTGGTATTAGCAAGGGGGCTCTCTGTCTGTGTTTGTGTGTGCGAGAAAGTAGGAAGGACCTGGTTTGATGGTGTGTTTACCAGCCAAGAGGTGATGTCATGAATACTCAGTGAGCCTCATGAGGGGCATGCTAAGGTCTCCTTCACTGGATGATGAACACAAATTTAAACAACAAAAAAACAGTGAAGTGCGTAGCCCTCTTTAGTTGTTATTTGCATCACAAGCTGTGTCCTGTACAGTTTCTTTTATCTTGTATTGTTTTTCCTTCCAGGTGGGGTTGTGGCTCCCTGCTGATTTAATCTTTTAGGTTTCCTTTCTCCATCATCTCCTGCTGCAACGATTTCGATGTCCCTTGCAAAAAGGCCACCTTTGTCTGAGAGCCCTTCCCCCTCCCCCTGTTGAGGAGCTATTTTGGGAAACAGCAGCTGAGCTGGAGGATTGTTAATTGTTTGTCAAACCCTTCCAGACCCGTTAGATCCCATGCAGAGATTAGAGTGCATAGTCACATCCTTTCCTCTGCCTCCTTTTCCTATCCCCCTGTGACCTGGGAGGAAATGGGGAATGCCCCTTTTCCAGGCAGGGAGAGAGACACAGAACACCACACATTGACACACAGTCACAAACAACAGACATACTCTATAGTCAACCACAGCTGCGAGGACAACACTGAGACATTCACAACAGAGGTGCACGCTATCTAACCAGTCCAAGTTCAAAGAAAGACCCTGACACACATCCAGAAACACAGCACATGCTAAACCAATCGTGGCACAGGCTATGAAGTACAGAAAGACTCTAAAACCAATCACAGCCCAGAGAGAAACACACACATATTCCCATTAATCAAAGCAGAGAGAGACTTCTCACACACATACAACCACAACCCCAGAGACAGGCAGACAGACAACAAAGCCACACAGGGCTCTGACCTCAAAAGCCACCATGTGACTCTGTTTGAAACTTACTGCATTACATCAGCCTGGGAATGAAAGAAAAGCACTGGGACCAAAATATTGGCCTTCTTAAAAGGGCAATCGCATCCATAGTTTTAAGGAGGACTGGACTGTTTCCTTGAGTGCTATTCCCTTCTGCCTTCTTGCCTGGCTTGCAGATGTCATAGAGTTGTGGGAAGGGCATGTAAAACCCTTTTATTTTGTGAAGTCTTAAAGTGCAGGACCCATTTACGATCATGACATATGCTGAGGTAGAATTGGGAGAGCCTTTGTGTAGGCTCGAAACAGGGTTTGGCCAAGCACGGGGCAGCTGAGGTTTAATTCTATGGAGATAGGTGACACTGGAAATATAAAGGTATTAGTTAATGCCTGTTAAATTTAAGGCTATATGATAGTTGACACTTACGTAGCACTTTCCATGCAAGGATCTCACAGCACTTTATGAGCATGATGAATTTTGCCTTTTGCCTCTATGTGACTGGTGATGTTATGGCCATTTTAGAAATGGAAATGCAGGCACCGAAGTTAAGACCAACATTTTCAAAAGTGGCCGCTGACTTAGGATACCTTAATTTTTGAGTGTCCAACTTGACACACAAAATCAGTGCCCACTTTTGAAAATATAGCTGTTAGCCCAAGGTCACGGAACAAATCTGTGGTAAAACTGAGAATCTCTGTATCCCCTGCTCTGCAGCAATAGATGGTGCTTTCTCTCCAAATACCTGTCAGCTTTTCCCAGGAGGGCAGGATCACTGCTTACTAGCTTCCTCCACTTTTCTGTTGCCCTGCACATGGCTTGTTGGGCCATCAGAGGCAAGTTGCTCCTTGTGCTCCTTCCCTTTTTCTCCTTTCCTCTCTTCTCTCCAGTGAGGAAGCCGATAACATCTGGTGTCAAATGAAATGAGTCAGTAAAGTCAGTGGTATAAATAAATCTCTGGTGTAACTTCTCTGAAGCCAGTCAAATTAAACCAGGGATGAAAATGGCCCTATACACTAACTGAAATCGTGCTTACCTTGTATGTGTCCAGGCAAATCAGCAGCTGCTTCCATAGGTGTCAATGACTAACAAAGATGCAAGGCAGAGGAGACTTGGGCCCAGAAACTTAATGTATAGTGGAAACATGAATAGAGAGAGTCCCAAGCTGCAAAGTTCAGGTACACTGATGATCAAGAGGGAGCTTATGCCAAGCCCCTTATTAATAGAGTTGACCTTTGGTCCTGGTAAAGGATCTCAGTTTACTATTTGTTTTGTAAAAGGAAGGCTTGAGCTCTTTTTCTTGGGAAGTAAAATGTGTACCCACACAAACTGATTGCTAAGGCTGAAAGGAACATGCAGCTGGGCTCCACTTCTGCAGCAAGATTTCTCCCCATGTACACACACCACATACAGTTTTTATAGGAGATGAGTCAGTTCAGTTTGGCAGGTATCCCACACAATCATCTCACTAACCTTCTCCAAAATCTTGCTTTGTACTTAGCCATGTGATAGTTGTAGACAGAAATTGGTTATACTTGGTTAATGTGACCAAAAATTGATTGAGGGAGTTGCATGAAGGGGAGGGCTCTTTACGCAGGGAATACCACTTTCATTGCTCACTGAGGCAGGAAATATTTGTGGGAGCTTCTTCTTAAAATGTTGGCAGCTTATCACTGTTGGATATGGCTCCAGCTTCAAGGGTTGGGGAAGTTTTATATTGAAGCCTTGGCCCTTCTCTAATCTTGACTCATCTTAGGGTATGTCTGCACTGCAATTAGACACCCACGGCTGGCCCATGTCAGCTGGCTTGGGCTAAGGGGCTGTTTAATTGTTTTGTAGACTTCAGGTTTGCGCTGGAGCCTGGGCTGTGAGACCCTGCAGCCCAGCCCCAAATGTCTGCAATTAAAAAGCCTCTTAGCCCGAGCCCCACAAGCCCAGTCACCTGGCCTGGGCCAGCTATGGCAGGTGTCTAATTGCAGTGTAGACATACCCTTAAGGTCTTTTGAGGAATCACTTGGTGACAAATGAAATGAGTCAGTAAATACAGTAACTCCTCGATTAATGTTGTAGTTATGTTCCTGAAAAATGCGACTTTAAGCAAAACGATATTAAGCGAATCCAATTTCCTCATAAGAATTAATGTAAATGGGGGGGGTTAGGTTCTAGGGAAATTTTTTTCACCAGACAAAAAACTATATATTATATAGATATACACACAGTATACGTTTTAAACAAACAATTTAATACTGTTCACAGCTATGATGATTGTGAAGCTTGGCTGAGCTGGTGAAGTTAGAGGGTGGAAAAGGGAGGGATATTTCTCAGGGAATGCCTTGCTGCTAAATGATGAACTAGCACTTGGCTGAGCCCTCAAGGGTTAACACATTGTTGTTAACGTAGCCTCTCACACAAGGCAGCACAAACACGAGGGAGGGGAGACAGCATAGCAGACAGAGACAGACACACACCTTGTGTGTGGGAGAGAGAGAAAGATGCACACTGCCCCCTTAAGTAAGCTGACCCACTCTTAAGTGTATTGTCTTTTTAAGTGGATCAGGAAGTTGAGATAGCAGCTGCTGCCCCAAGTTCTCCCTGTCTCTCTTCGTCAGTGTCCCCTCCTTGCTCTATATGGAGAAGGGGTAAGCGGGGTGCAGGAGCAGGGGGGAGGGGGACACCCTGACATTAGCCCCCCCTTTCGCCCCTGCACAGCAAGCAGGAGTCTCTGGGAGCAGCTCCAAGGCAGAGGGCAGGAGCAGCACATGGCAGTGGGGGGAGGGACAGCTGAACTGCCGATTGATAGCCTGCTGGGCGCCTGCAGCACAGGGAATTTAGGGGAGTGGGGGGCTGCCAGTCCACCCTGGTTACAAGCCCCCACCAGCTAGCTGCAACGGGCTGCTCTTCCTGCAAGCAGTGGACAAAGCAGGCGGCTGCCAAACGATGTTAGAAGGGAGCATTGCACAAATTTAAATGAGCATATTCCCTAATTGATCAGCAACGTAACAAGGAAACAACATTAACCGGGACGACTTTAAAAGTGAGGAGTTACTGTAATAAGGGCTGGATCCAGGGGCCTTTACCCAGATGAAGGTGCCACTGAAAGTCTTTTCCAGCCATCTTAGGGATTCTGGGGTAAAAGAATCACATTCCTACCAACACTAATTGCTTCATGTGTCAGGTATATGGCATCAGGAAATCCACAGGAATTTTACCTGAATAAAGACTATAAAATCAAGTCTAATTATTGGAATCATCTCTTTGAATGACATCACAGCCCCAGATCCTGCAAGCTCCAGAATCTGAATGTGACTCGTGGTGTCACTAAAAAAAATGTAAATTAGCTTGTGACCGCATAGCATGATGTCACATCATGGACTTATTTCAACGTGTCACTGGCAGATAAATAGCAGCAATGCAAACCCCAAACATCCAGGCCTAGAATCAGCTTTGCTAATTAAAGCCTGACTTAAGTACTTACACCATAGAACTGTAGCCTTTCCATGGCAGGGGATCAGATTCTGTGGGTCTGGGAATTTGAGCCAATTCTTTTCCATTAAACTATCATTTTTCTCTACTATTATTCTGATTTCTTCTCCCTCCCAGTTTGCCAGAGACCACATGTGGGGCACAGAACTCATGTGACAGTGAGCTTCTCCATAACTCAAGAAGGGCTGGAGGCACAAAAGAGATGGAAATAATTTCCAAGTCACAAAAGAGTTTGTGTAGCATTGTAGATGTCACAAATTGCCTATTTTGAGGCTATGTTATTATAATAATGGGGAGGGGCAATTGCGGCAGGCTTGTGGAAAGGGGGAAAATTTGATGCCAAACCATGAACTGTGCTTTGTTTAGGAGACAGTTGCATTGTTTTCAGGAGGACAATCTCATAGAGCAGTATTTTGGACTTTAAATATAGAGTTGATGAGCTAGAGGAGAACATGAAATTGAGGGTCTTTTGTTAACTCCTCAGTGTAAGATGCTTTCTGATGTATTTGTGGTTTGTTCCTCCCTTGGTTTTTGTTACTGTCAGAATCAACTGCACGTTCAGGAAGCCAGAATTTGGTGAAGTTCCTATTGCCAATGAACATCAGCTCTCAGGACAGGAGTCACTGGCACGTGAAAGCTGACATTTTGAGTGTTGGAAGTGTGGGAACACAACCAAAGGAATGGAAATGAATTCAGTAAATAATGGGGAGTTCACATATGGGACTCCGTTATCGTGGAGAAATTCCGCCACCATGACATCTGCCTATGTAGGAAGGACAAATCCCTCATTTTCAGCCGAATAATTACAGTCATTCTCCACTCTGTTCCTCTGAAAAGCTTTCCTTGTCCACTGCATTTCAGTCCACAGATGTTCCTATTCCCACCCCCAGATGACTCCATTTATAGCCTTCATATGTTGGTGAGGGTGGCACTCAAGGGTGGGAAAAAATGCTTAGGAATCCAGGGACACATCTGAAAAGCCTCAGAAAACTGCAGTTCCCCTTCTGTCTGTCTCTGGGCTTGTCTACACTGGCAGTTTACAGCGCTGCAACTTTCTCGCTCAGGGGTGTGAAAACACCCCCCTCCCCTCGAGCACAGCAATTTTCAACGCTATAAAGCGCCAATATAGACAGTGCCCCTCGTGGAGGTGGTTTTTGTAGAGTGCTGGGAGAGCTCTCTCCCAGTGCTCTGCCGCGACCACACAAGCCACGTTAAAGCACTGCCGCGGCAGTGCTTTAGTGTTGCCAGTGTAGACTAGCCTTCTGACTAGCATGAGAAATCAGAGTCATTTGTAAAACCCCAGGAGTGGGACAAGTAGTGCTGATTAAGCATGATTTGTCACAACTAGCAGGCGAGTGAGTTAGGACGGAATGTGAAAAGAGCAGAGCTCTGTAAAAAAGAGGAGAGATTGTGTCTCTAATAAGTATCTAGGAGAGAGATGTATGATATATCATGCAATAATAGACAATGGACTATAAATCCATTGGGTAGCACATAATGCAAGATGACAGTCAGCTGACATATGACACATCCAGTGTTGGGTCGACGGACGCTGAAAAATATCCCACATCTTTGATCTCAACTACAATGGCTGATAGCGTCTTCTTTGCCAGCAGTGCAGTGAATTCCTCACAAATAGTCTTTGATAGATATTATATATTGCCTTTTCTATTGACATGCTGAGCTAAGAAAGGGTTGAACTTAGCGATTAGCTCTAGAATGCCAAGGTAATTGCCATTGTGTTTCGACCCAACAGTCTCATCTGAGCCACGTAATGGCAGACCACGCTCAGCAAGAAAAACTATGGTTTCAACTACGCATCTGAGAATGTTCTTCCAATAAGCACGAGCTTCCAAAAACTGGTTTCCATTTGGTTATCAATTCTACCACTAACTTTCTTTCAGGCATTGTAGCTGCTAACTGACAATGTATGCTGCTCACTCATTGCATGATTAGTAATGTATGCAGTATTCTTCCAATCATTGAAGCCTTCGCAAAACATTCCCCACTTTTTGGTATCAGAAAATAGGAAGTAATAAAAACCATACACTTTCTGCTTATAAGTTGAATAGATGAGCCATTTTCGCTTGCCAATCTGTTTGTTAGACTTCACATATTCAAACATTGATATGGTCAGATAACGATTCTGATTGGTGTACTCTCGCTTTGTCAATGAAAAGTCAGCATTTAGAGTCTGGAATTTCTGTGGGCCCTTCTCAGTCTAATATGCAATGAGCTCTTGAGAAGTCATGTCCCACTCGCCTGGATCGTTGGAGAAGGATATTTTTGTATTACTATCACTGGGAAAGTCTTCAGAGGAGTGGGGTGAGACTGCAGCTAGAGAAGTCACAGGAGGCTACTCCTTTTCATCAGGCGCATGCGCAGCGGGTTCACTTGGGCTGGTATTCGCCTTGACTTCCTCACCACCGGACTTAGTAGGAGGAAAAAAATTTAGGAGAGGAGAACCTTTCAGCACTACATCTTGTCTTTGCCGTCTTTCTTTGGCCCCCTTCAATTTCTGCCATCCTCCTTTCTTCGACATGGTTTCTGTTGTCCAGTTTAGGCCTACTGTGTACAAAGTTCAATATTGCTTGGGCCCACAAACACTTACTTAGCCCACAAAGACATTGAATTCGCAGTCTCGATGGATTAATTTGTACAAAGCAATATCTAACGAGACAAAAAATTTCCGATGGCCCCGCTACTGTCGCTCAGCTGTTCCTTCAATACGGAATGGAGGGCCTACAGTAGGGCCTAAAAATAGGAGGGCCTTAAGGGTATAGCCTTATTAGCCTGTGGGTTAATCTGGCCCTGGCGGCAGCATGGGCTAGCAATGTGAGTATGTACTCAGAGTTCCGAGCTATCTTTTACAGTCTGTGTTGAAACCTGTGCTGCTGCATCTTCACTGCTATTTTTAGCTGCACTAGCTAGACTAAAGCCAGCATGGGTATGTCTCATCATTGGTGTTTCCTCTATTCGAGGACGATCTCTGCCATGGATTTACATATGGATGCCTGAGATGATTCAGGAGTCTGATTCTGGAACCACAGATCCACCCACAATAGGTACAGACATTTCCTGGTGGGTCAGCTGCCTGGTGGGAGAAACTTCTTTCTTTTTTCTTCCTTCTCTCTCTCTCTTTTCAGCTTTGAGGGCAAGGCACGTCTTCTCGAAGCAGGCCACTGCCTGATGGAGGATGTGATACCAGTGGGGTCAGTTTGTGGCTTGCTCCTCCCAGTTTGTGATGTCCACATTGGTGTGTCTTTGTAGTATTTCGTCTGACCACCACAAGACCATATGTGACCATAGGTGAGTGGAGAGTAGAGGGTTTGTTTTGGGAGATGAGAAAATGGCAGTTTTGATGATGAAAGGGTCCGTCTCAAAGCCATTACAGAGAACAGTGGCAGTCATCTGATTGTGAAGAAGCCTTAGGACCTTAATACATTTTGGAGGGCAGCCAAATCTGGCCACCACCTTCCACAGGGCTTCACAATTGATGGAGTTGAAAGCCTTTGTCAAATCAATGAAGGCTATGTGCAGGTCCTGATTTTGCTCTTGAGACTTTTCATGGATTTGGCAGGCAACAAAGATCATGTTGGTTGTCCTGTGGGATGGTCTGAAACCACACTAAGATTCCAGCAATATTTCCTCAGCAAGGGGAAGTGATCGGTTTAAGAGGATACTACAGGTGAGAATTTTCCCAGCTGTAGATAGCAAGGCAATGCCTTGATAATTTCCACACTCCAACTTGTCTCCTTTCTTAAAGATTGTAACAATGTAGGCATTTCTCAAGTCTTCCAGAATCTTCTCATTATACCAAATTTGAAGAAAAAGTTTATGGAGTTTCTTTACCAGTTCTTCACCTCCAAACTTGTAGAGTTCAGCTGGTATGCCGTCTGGTCCTGCTGCCTTGTTGTTCTTAGTTTGCATGATGGCTCGTGTTACTTCTTCGAGGGCGGGGGGATCAGCAAGAGATTCTCGTTCATGTTGTTGAGGTATGGATTCGATAGCAGTATCAGAGACAGTTGACTCATGGTTCAGGAGTGACTCAAAATCCTCCTTCCATCTGGCTTTGATGGCTTCACTGTGCTTAAGGTACATTGACCCGTCTTGGGCTCAGAGTGGTGTGACACCATGGGAGCATGGACCATAAATAGCCCTTTTGAAAAAATCTCATGTCATGTTGATTAGCGTAAAGCTCGATCTCCTTGGCCTTTTCTCACTACCACTTGTTTTTGATGTCATGGATTTTCCTTTGGGCTTCAGCCTTGAGTTGCTTGTATGACTCTTTCTTCTGCTGGTGTGATATGTCATTTTGCCATATGTGACGAGCTTTTCTTTTCTGGTCAAGCAGGCCCTGAATCTCAATGTCATTCTCATCAAACCAATCTTGGAGATGGTGGGTGACATAGCCAAAGGACTCAGTACATGCCGAGAGAATGGCAGCCTTTAATCCCTTCCAGAAATTTTCATTGTCATCATCAGATGTAGATATGGCGGTTAACCTCTCTTGAAGACACTGCTGAAGCTTCTCACAAGTCACTATATATCTTGAAGAGACTTGACGATTAATTTCTTTTGTATTGATTTTGCCTGATTACGATGCCTTGAGACGATGTGGAAATTCATGATGGATCTAACAAGGTGATGGTCTGTCCAACAGTCATCGGTTCCATGTGTGGCCCTTGTGATGTGGACATCCTTTCGATCTCGAGCTCTAACGATAACGTAGTCAAGAAGGTGCCGACGCCTAGAGTGAGGGTGTCTACAGGTTGATCTTATACTTCTCATTTTGTCTAAAGAGGGTATTTGTGATGACCAGTCCATGTTCTACACATTTGCTCAGGAGGAGGATGCCATTGGAATTGGCCTTTCCAACACCTTCTTTTCCGATAGTGCCATTCCAGAGATCTGACTCACGCCGGACTCTAGCGTTGAAATTTCCGAGGAGAACGGGTATGTCTACGCAAGCTGCAATCACACCTCCAATTGCAGCGTGGACAGACCCATAGAGAACCTCAGTTGGAATATGGCAGTTTTCAGCAGCACCAAATTCACACAAACGAGCACAAGGAAATCTGGGACACCTGTCAGATAAGGTAAGGGCTGGGGGGTGCCCATGCCATCACAAGGGAGGGGCTGCTTTGGGTGAGCATCCAGTTGTGCCTGGAAGGGTGAGGGAGAGAGCCTCCTTTTTCTTTTTCTCAGCCAATCAGCCTCTCTCTTTTCCCCCGTTCCCTTTCACCTTATGGATTTTACTCTGGAAGTGGGGAGGGACAGGACTCACTGGAAGATCTGCGGGGCAGAGGTTCAGTATGTACTATGCCTGAGATGAGTCCTGGGGGACTTGCATGTGCTCTGCCCAAACTGCTCTCCCGGTACTCCTCGCACCCGCACCAGCAGACAGTGAGGTTGCTGCTGCATGAACATCGTGGGGGTGAACGAGAGGAGACTCGGGCCCAGCCGCCTGACAAGGTCTCTGGGACAGGATCCGAGGCTGCGGCACGGCGGGGAAGGTGGCAGCCACTCGCCGCTCTGCACAGCCAGAGCGCCCCCTAGCCCGACACGCGCAGGGTCGGCTGTTGCCGGCCATGGGCTCCCCTACCTGCTCTATCATTGCCCCTTTAAGAGCCCTCTACGCGGGGCTAGCGTTCGAACCCTCTCCCTCCCTCCCCATTGGCCAGAGCGGGCGCGCGGAGGGCAGTGGAGGGGGGCCAGTCGGCTGTTAGCGCAACCGGCGGGGTGCTCTGATTGGCCGGCGGGCAGGGGCGCTATATAAAGCGATCCTGGCGCGTGGGCTAGCTTCAGTCGGCGGCGCGAGCGGGCAGCGCGCGGTCTGCGGGGCCGGCGGCGCCATGGAGTTCCGGCTGGAGGCGCACCGCATCGTCAGCATCTCGCTGGGCAAGATCTACAGCGCGCGGGGCCAGCGCGGCGGCCTCAAGCTGCACAAGAACCTGTTGGTGTCGCTGGTGCTGCGCAGCGCCCGCCGGGTCTACCTGGGCGAGCCCGGCGGCGAGTGCGCCCTGCCGCCCCGCCCGGGCCCGCCGCCGCCCCCGGACTGCGAGAGGCTGCGGCGCGGCTGCCGCCCGTTGGGCTCGGAGGCAGCGGCGCGGGGGCGGGCGGAGTCCCCGGCCGAGTCCCCACGGAAGCGGAGCGCAGCCGAGCGGGGCCAGGTGGCGGGCTCCCCGGGGAAGAAGCCGCGGCGTGAGGCGGAGCTGCCCCCACCGCAGGAGGACATGGAGACTGGCAACGTGGCCAGCCTCATCAGCATCTTCGGCTCCGGCTTCTCGGGGCTGCTGGGCAAGGAGCGTGGCGCGGCGGAGGCGACCGAGCCAGGGCAGGTCTGCTGCGAGCAGCCGGCGCTGCGGAGCCTCAACCCCTGGAGCACGGCCATCGTGGCCTTCTGAGCCCCGCCGCGGACTGACCACTCTGCGCGGCCGCCCCTGCCCCGCAGCACCGGCGGGCGGAGGGCCGGGACTGGCTTCCTTCCAAGCAGGCAGGAAGCTCTGGGCGGCGCTGGGAACTTTTGGGCCTTACCCCGCCGCCCTGGGAACTGCCCTGGGCAGCAGCAGCACTTCACTTCTCCCTTCCCCGCACACGGACATGCCGCGATCTCTTCCTCCTGCGCTCTTTCCCACCTAGGGATCTGACCGTGCGACTCTTTGCCTTCCCATGTGGCGCCTTTCCTGCCAGGAATCTCCTTCCAGCTTTTAACTGATTTAATGTCTCCCAACCCCAAACCCGTAGAGTGAAATCTTCCAGAGGCTGTTTCCATCCTAAACACTTGGAGCACTCCCCCAGATAATACTTTAAGTTGGGAAAGACTTATGTTGATTGGAAGCTTCTGTTTTGACAAGCTGGAAGTCGGAACTTTTACATGGTGCTTTAAAATGGTTAACGCAGTGAACAAAAAGTTTACAGACTGATAGAAAGTCGTTGTGGCTTTTGGAGTAGGCTTGGTCACTCCTGGTCTTTGTTCTATAAAGGCTTGGGGATGTGCTGGGGCTCTTGTACAGTATTATCTCCTCCACTGATGTATTTTTGTTTTGTATAAATGTAACTCTACGTGTATAACACGTATTAAATATTTTGCAGCTGTTTAAGTGTAGTCATATTTTTGTAGCCGCTTGGCCGGAGAGGGAGGGTGAGGACTGGGTAGATAGCAATGGAGTGGGTGTGGTTATGTGGCTGTGGCCTGTATCTACCCTGCACAGCTAGAGGCTTGGGGTGGTTTTGGTTCCAACTCGTCTGAACTGTGTATAAAGGGACCTTCTGTTAGAGGAAGATGGTGAAAACCCCTCCCAAGAGTTGACCAAGTCATCTGAACTACCTCTTGCTGCAGTCTATTCCCTGTTCAGGGCTGTACTTAGGCAAACTGCCCACTGACTTTAGTGAGGTTTGATTGAGGAGGAAGTGCTGAATGGATCTGAGTTCTCCTTATTTATAACATATGCTCATTGGTCCAGAGACTTTTAGTAATGCACTTGTGAGTGGGATGGGGTTGTAACAGTTTGAGCTCTTACTCAGAAAATAGTCAGCGTGCAAAATTGTTAGCTTAGCACCTCATACTTCATTGCATTGAGAACAGTTGCTCCATGCCAAAACAGCACTTAGACTACTACTCATCTCTAACTTGAATTTTTCTTGCATAATGTTCTATATAGCTGTCAGATTTTGCAGTCAGTTGTTAGGTAGGGATATCTGACTTAACCAACTCAAGTCATGGTTTCCTCCTCTCCCCCCCCCCCCCCCCCCCCAGGTTCCTATTCCTCAGAACATGCTCACCTACTTCTGCGGTACTCACCAATTGTGAGTGCTTAAAGTAATTCTGTAGAACAGCCCTTCTATATAGTACTGAAGCAGTACTACTTAAAACAAAATAGCTATACATTTTAAGGGCTTTTGTCCTTATTTCCAAAGTGTGTTCAGGTTACAATTAAAGGTGACTTAGAGAGGGAGAAAATGGGTGTGTAACCTTATTTCATAATGCATAGAGAATTTTTCAAAGGAAAGTCCTGTTTTGTTGGTCTTAGTTGGGTAATGGGAGTCTTTTCAGCCTGTAATTGATAAATAAAGATTTAATTCTTAAAAATCCCATGCAAATGTGGGTGGAAATGCATTTATGCTTTCCTGTTTTGCTGCTGTTTTATATCAAAATAGCCTGAAACATCTTTTATCCCCCTCTTTTTAAAAATACAAATTAAGTTCCAGTCTGTCTGGGAAGACTGGACAACTAGTGAAATGATATCATGAGTGAAAGTTGAGCAATTAAGAGGATTTTTGTAGCTGTCTAGATAATTGCTTTTTGTGTTGATGTAGTTAGACATTCCTTAATGTTTTGGATAAGTGATGCTTTTGATAAAGATTCACTGTTTTGAGGCTTAAAACAAACTATGCCCTGAAACCCCCAAGTCCTCTAGCAAAACTATGTAAGGACAAGACTTGGCACTTCTAGGGTACTAGACAACCAGCAGAGGGGAAAATCTTGCTTTTGATGGGGAGGAAAAAAACCTTTTGGGCCCATCTTGCTCTGGTTTTAAAAAAACAAACAAACAAACCTGTGCATGTTACCTTTTAACGATGACACATCTTCTCCCAACTGTTTTCTGGGTTAAGTACTTTTTTAACTTTAATCTCAATAGGGTTTCACTTTTGTGATACTTATGTCATACTGTATGGCTCTAACTACACAGGCTGGTAGATACAAACTCAATTCCTAATATAACTAACTTTTTTGGGGAGGGGGAAGCTTTCACAACTTCATACATCCAGGAAAAAGGTCCAAAGCCCTCTTTTTCCTCTTTCCCTTATCAGGTCACCTTCAAACAAAGTCTTCAGTCCTCTACTGAAAAGGGTTGCCAACTGGCAGAGGTGAAAAAAGAACTGAGCTTGATGGGGAGAAGAGAGCTGGATTTAAGGAGACTTTAATCCTTTAATTTATACCGTTTTGGGGATGTGCCCATGGGAACTCTCTCTTGCTGCTCCCTTTCCATGGTTTCACTGGGGAAAGTTTTGGGCTGAGAGAGGGCCCTGTTCTTGCGCAAAAGGGTGGATCATAAGATCAAGGTCTCTCCTGTCCAGTCAGGATTTCTATTCAAATCTTGAATGAGTAGATTTCAATCCTCCTACTTCCTGATTCGTCTCTTTGGAAAGCTGTTCCCAAACAGCTTGAAGCATCTCTTAAAATATTGGCCTGTGTAGACATGGAGCTGTTCCTGCTTAACTATGTGTGAATACTCCTACTCTGGAATAAGTGTCCACACATGGAGTTAATCAGGAAAAACTTCATGTCTGCACATCACCCAATGGGGGTTCTGTATTTAAAAGCCAGTAAAGGAAGGAAGGTCTGATGTTACAGCTGGGCAGAATGCACTGAATGCCTGTCTACATTGTAGAGAAGCCATAACATCCTTTCAACAGAGTGCTTGGCAGTGGTCATATAATTAATGTCCAAAGAGGAGTTGTGTAATTGGTGTCCAACAAAATAGCTTGGTGGTTGGCAGCATCTGAAATGGCAGCACTAAAGGCTATTCTGGTACATATCACAACTCTGCTTCTGACTGCAGTGAGCCATCCAGTTTACATCTAAATGTGTGAATTCTCCTTTATCAAATGATAAGTAGTCTCTCAAAAAAGGGCACAATCCAACTTCACAAGCTGCCTCCAGAACTATTTCCTGGGTTATACCATGGAACTAACTGACTTCAGTGGGGTTTCATAGATGTGATAGAGCATTTGGCTAATACAAGCACAATGAAATGCATCCACATGTGGGGCAGTGAGTAGCAGCTAACCAGCATCCCCACCAACTAGTATGGTTCCAACTCGCAGAATAGCTAAACTTATTGGTATAAGGGGAAACAAGACAACGTATTTACAAACAACGTTGGTTTCACCAGTGCCTGGAAACAAATGTACCAGGAAGCCGGAGTGCAGCAGAAATTTTGTTTTTTCTTGATGAGGTTATTTGATGGCTGTGCTGGTTAGACAAAACCATAAGAGTGGGACATAGTGAATGAGAGGCTGTTCTTTAGTTATAGCTCTGGAGGGATCAGCTGAACTATAGTTGCTCCTCATGCTATTGGCACACTCTGACACTGGTTCAAAGACTGCACGTGGCCTCATGCTTGAGGCAGTGCCGTGTATTCCCCCCCTACCCCCCCCCCCCCCCCCCCGGAGAGAGAACTTAAGCTTCCTGTTACTTCTGGACTTGTGATCTGTGCAGCAATGTACAAACTTCTCTAGCAAATCCTTTGCACCTTCCTAAAGCATTAGCCCTCTTCTGTGGGAGCCGGTGCAAACAAGAATACTGATGGTATAGCAAACAGCAGGCCCACATCGAAGAGACATTAGACTCACTGAAGCCTCGTGGCAAATAGTCGACTGTATCTAGAATCCACTCTATATCAGATTTTTCTGATACCTTTTATTTTCTTGTTACTATGGATGCTGGCATATAAAAAGGAACTGTGGCCTAGGTCTTCCAAGTTATTTGGGTGCCAAACTCCTATTGAAATCTGAGGCTCTGGGCCTGTGTTCCTTAGTTCATCTGTTCTATCTTCTGATTCTGCCTCTTGACTTTCTTCTGTTGATGGCAGTGCATTTAGTTTGCAGTAGAGGTGAAGGTGATGGCACAAACCGAATTGAGGCTGGAGAAGAAGAAACATGAAGAATAGGCACACAAATCCAAATACAACTTGTGTGCAAATGCCCATTGAGGAAAGAGAAATACATAAGTACACCAGATACAAATTTAAAACTTCCACCACTTGAAAGATAGGAAAAGTCTTATGGAAACTACTTAACAAGGCCTAGAAGGATATGACATAATAGTAATATGGCAGAATCCTTGCCTTCCTATAATAGCAATGAATGTTGAACTATTATTAAGAATGAAGAACAGCTAAAGCAGGGCGGCAGGAGATCTGTGTTCTGTTCTCATCTCTGCATGGACTTGTATGTGACCTTTTCAGCACCCTGCCTCAGTTTCCCTAGCTGTAGTGCTGACCTGGAAGGGCTGCTATGAGGTTTAATAAGTGTTTTGTAAAGGCTTTGAGGGCCTGAGTGGAAGGTGCTATAAAAATCCTTTCACTTAGGATGAGAAGAGGGTGGTAATAACTTGAAAAGAGCTGGGCTGGAATGGGGTGTGAAGTCCTTCTCCCATGAAGGAGTTGTATCTTGAGAGAAGGGGGAATGCATTTGCTTTCACCTTTCCTATACTGTAATTATTAATGAATTATGGCCAATTTCCACCCCTGGTGTATGAGCTATTGCTCTAATTAGGGATGCCTTCTGGAGAGAGGAAATCATTTTAAAAATACATTTAATGGTAAAGGAGCATTAATGCTGTGAATCATCTCCTCCTTTAAAGATAAAGGATCTTGATCGTGATCGTTCCCCTTTATTCGACATTGGTGAGGCCTCATCTGGAGTACTGTGTCCAGTTTTGGGCCCCACACTACAAGAAGGATGTGGAAATATTGGAAAGAGTCCAGCGGAGGGCAACAAAAATGATTAGGGGTCTGGAGCACATGACTTATGAGGAGAGGCTGAGGGAACTGGGATTGTTTAGTCTCCAGAAGAGAAGAATGAGGGGGGATTTGATAGCTGCTTTCAACTACCTGAGGGGGGGTTCCAAAGAGGATGGAGCTCGGCTGTTCTCAGTGGTGGCAGATGACAGAACAAGGAGCAATGGTCTCAAGTTGCAGTGCGGGAGGTCTAGGTTGGATATTAGGAAACACTATTTCACTAGGAGGGTGGTGAAGCACTGGAATGCTTTACCTAGGGAGGTGGTGGAATCTCCTTCCTTGGCCTTAAAAACCTCCTGGCTTGACAAAGCCCTGGCTGGGATGATTTAGTTGGGAATTGGTCCTGCTTTGAGCAGGGGGTTGGACTAGATGACCTCCTGAGGTCCCTTCCAACCCTGATATTCTATGATTCTATGATAAATATGTATTTCAGCAGATGCCAGCCAGTATTCCCATCCAAGATAGTGGACAAAACAGGCGTGGGTAGAGGGGAGGTGAAAAGGGACACTGGATTTGGCTTTTAATGTGTTCTCTCCCATTTGGCACACTCCAGGGGTTCCCTGGAAGAACGTGCCCCAAGATGACCCTGCTTACACATCCCTTTTCCTGCCTCAGGGAGCCTAGACTCATTCTGCAGCATCTCCATGGGAATTGTCTCAGCACTCTGGAATCTAGTGAGCTGCTTGGAGTGAGGGAGAGAAACCTCCAGGGGCTGCATTCTTGATGCGGCCACTCCCTTGCCTAGAGAGGAGCAGCAGCTGGTTGCTGCCCACTTCAGGGAGAGCTGGAGCCGCAGTAACACTTGGGCGTTGAGAGGAAAACACTGTAGAGGTTTAAATAGCAGGCTGGTGCCTTAATGGAGAAGGGGGAAAAGTATGTGTGGAGGGGCTTGAAAAAGCTCCCTGCATTTTGTGGGGGTGGGGGGAGGGGGAAGAGGGGCAGCTGGTGCTTTATAAAAACCTTCCATACTGCCCCTGTATAGATTCTAAGGGTTAATTGAAGGGGGGGGGGGGGAAGACCTGATCTCCCCCAGCCCCTTGGAAGCTCTTTGGGACTTCCCTGGCTATACAGTACTGTGCATCCCTCTGATGCTATAGAGATGTTAGTTAACCTGGGTAGAGGGAGAATTTCCTCCCCTCTCAAATATTTACACCCTCGTCTTGAGCTCTGTGCTGTTAGGTTAGGGTATGTTTTGTGTGCCTGAAACTACAAAGGTGATAGAGCTGGCTAATGCTTTCCCTGCTGGCTCCTGGAGCTTTCTCTAGGGCAGAGAGGAGAGAGCTCTCCAGCCTTGGCCTCAGGCTATTGCTGCTGCTCTGAGGGGGGAACACAGGCTCATTGGGAAAGAATTTGATGGTACAGGGAGGGTTGCTAATGGAAAAAGAGGGGAAGGTTGGCAGGGAGGGGTAGGGTTTGGTTTGCTGACAGGGCTTTCAGAAGACCAGAGAAGAGAGAACCTTACCCTAAAGGACATGTACAGACTGCAGTCATGGAAATGCTACTGCCAGTCAGGGTACAGGAAGCTCAGCAGTGGGGCCATGAACACTGGGTGGAAAGAGCCTTGTTTTGGAAGCAGAAGTGGCAGCTGAGCTGGGGGTACCTCACCTTGACATGGCCGACGCTACCTTGAAAGTGTCATTAGCCGTTTAGGGGACCGTGCTGTTCAAGGGGGCGAGGGGCCTAGTCCTGGGAGTACTAGTGCCAGACTGAACTGGGCCAGTAAACCCCAGAAGGTGGGGTCAGATCCAGACCAACGAGAAGATGTGACCACTATCACTGCGGAGCTAGAACTAGATATGCTGCCTTGGGGTCAGCAGAAAGAGAGAGAATGAAATGACACGCTTCTCTGATTAGCAAATCCAAAAAACTCCATTTGAGTTTTGGGTCTCTTTTGCTTCATGTTTCTGCTGACCCTCTCTCCTCTCGTGGGCGGCGGTGGTGGTGGTGGTGGTGGTGGTTTTGTTTTGTTTTGTTTTTTTTTGTTTGGGGTGTGTGTGTATGATTTTGTTACTTGTGGGAGAGGGACAACTGTGGACGAGTCTTGGTGCTGTAGTCTGAAGCTGTCCTAATGTATTTCCCAAATAGTAATGCAAACTTCAGGGAGAACGAGGAGGAGGAAAAAATGCATTCCTTGCCCGAGAAGTCATGGAAGAAAGGATAGTGAATAGATAGCTCGGGGGGAGAAGGGGGAATTTTCCAGGCCTCCCACTTAGAACTAATTCAAAGCTTCCAAGATATTTAGTCTGAACATACATGGGGTGAGTTCAGGGCAGACACACTTGGCCTTAATTTGGAATTTCCTGGCTATTGTCAATCTGGGTCACAACCTGGATCACTTCACTTCCAAACTATTTTTTGATTTGGACCAGACCGAGGGAGCTGTTTTGACTTGTATTTAGGCAGGTGTTTGTTAAACAACATGTAACACTCTTGGCAAACCAGAACAGCTCCTCCCTTTTCTTTTTGCAAGGTGCCAAGTTCCAATCTGGAGTGAATATTTTCTACAGCTGTGGTAGAAACCACAGAAAATAAGGGCTTTAGAATGGAAAATTGGATGGGTCCCTCCCTGTATAATGGAAATACATAGAGTACCTGATCTGGTTAAGTTATTGCTCCTGGTCTTCTGCCCCTCCTTGTCTACGTGCCTGCAGCTGTAAAGACGGAAACTGGGGGGCAGGATGGTGTGGTCTTCCAATAGTGTGAGAGTGGAGCAGGGTGAGTGCATCCATGCTGCCCAATGCATAGCTAGAACATCTTCTATTTCTACCTCTACCCAAGGCTTGATCAAGAGGTGGATATTATAGACCCATGCCCAGGGCCCTAGCCCCTGGAGTCATGATAAAAGCAGACTCTCAGCTTTCATTTAAAAACAAAAATCCAGCTGCCATGATGGAGAAAAGCCTGAAAACATGACTTGTGTAGCTATGTATGCCTGAGTCTGCAGGCAGCCTGGAACAGTAGCTGTAACGGGGAATCTGTCCATGTATCTCAATGGGGTGTTATCTTCAAGGTCTGCTAATGTGGTATGGGGGCTGCCAATGCCACTGCAGCAGGAGCCGTATGGACAGCTGGAGAAGCAAGCAGTGGGCCCACCCAAGTTGCTGGGGTGAGGTCTGTGGGGCTCCCTGGCTGTGCACACTTGCCTCTTTGCAGGGTGGGGTGGGGGAAAAGATACCCACTCATGTTGGGGGTGGGGGGAGCTACAGAGGAACCCCGAGTCATGGTGAGCCTAGGGCAGGGGTGTCCAACCTGTGGCTCCGGAGCCACGTGCGGCTCTTCAGAAGTTAATCTGCGGCTCCTTATATAGGCACTGACTCTGGGGCTGGAGCTACAGGCTCCAACTTTCCAATGTGCTGGGGGTGCTCACTGCTCAACCCCTCGCTCTGCCCTGACTCCACCCCTTCCTGCCCCCTCCCCTGAGCCTGCCATGCCCTTGCTCCTCCCCCCCAGAGCCTCCTGCATGCCATGAAACAGCTGAGTGGGAGGCGCTGATCAGTGGGCCTGCTGGCTGGTGGGAGGCGCTGGGAGCGGGGTGGGGGCAGCTGATGAGGAGCTACTGATGTATTACTGTGGCTCTTTGGCAATGTACATTGGTAAATTCTGGCTCCTTTTCAAGCTCAGGTTGGCCACCCCTGGTCTAGGGCAACAGATTTCTTTAACTCAGCTTTGTCCGTACATTGACTGATCTTTATTTTTGAGACAAATAACCCTCTACCCTAACCATTTAACCCTCTCCTTTATGCTGCAGAAATAGCCCTGAGATGCTGCTACATCTCTCCAAGAGTCTTGGCAGTCAGTGCCAGTAGCAAAGGCTGCCTCCCAGCACTGCCGGCTAGGACTCTGTCATTTGCCCCTGTGCTGTTTTTCAGGGTGCCCTCTAACACTGGAGAGAAAATAGAATTGTCTCCCTACTGAGTGGAGCTGATTGGAGTCTCCCCATTGGGAAGGTTATAGCTGTGTCATAAGGATTGTAAGTTTCCTCCCCTTCCTATGGATCTGTGGAAAGCACTGGGACTCAGTAGCATGTTGTGGCTGTGCAGGCTTTGGGCTCTTGCCAGCAGTATTAACGGTCTAAGAGAAACAGGCATGGCCGTCTATTGTTCATGTTCAGTGCTCTGGTTAGGAACCTGTGTGGTTTCCTGGGGAAAAGATTTCCTCCTCCTTCCCTCAGCCGACAGTGTCTGACCTCTGCTGTCGTCTCTGATGTTGTAGGGGATTAATCTGAGCCTAAGGACAGGTTCAGGCATGTCCAATGCACAGGAGAGCTTTGCACACAGCATTGGGGAGGAGGACAATGAAGCATTCTATTGCAGCTCCACAAGGCAGCTGAGCAGAGTAGGAGGAAGAAATGCTTCTATAAATTGTTAAAGATGGATCTGAGTCCCCGATTCATTTTCCCATCACTCCAAGCACTGGGATGGGATGGTTCTTAAGCCACACAGATCTGAATATTGGAAATGACTCCTGTCACTACAAGCTGAGCCCAAACCCCAGAGCTGAACATCTGTGGACAGTCAGATGTCCAGGATCCATGGATCCACGGGACTCCAGGCTCTGAAATGTGCAGATTGGGCCCATCTCTAATAGTTCTGCCCAGTATTTCTAGGGTCTCTGTCACTGTAATTCATAGACTTTAAGGCCAGAAGAGACTGTTTTGTTAGTCTAGTCTGTCCTCCTGTATAACACAGGCCAGAACTCACCCAGTAATCTCTTCCTCAAGTCCATAACTGCTGTGTTAATGTAATACCAGCGTGGTGGGGAGTGCAATCAGTAAGATTCCCAGAGAATTGTTTGTAATGGACTCTGGTCTTTGCCTCTTCTAAGTTCAGCAGCTCTTCCTGGTCCTCTGTGTTCTTTAGTGAGGCTTACATTAAAGTCACATCAACAAAATGACTGATTTAATCTCAAAGAGAGAAAACAGGTGTGTAGGAAGAGGGAGGGCAGAGATGCAGATAAGGTGAATAGTGAGCAAGGGAAAGCACAAGGCTGTGAACACAGAGCTGGGAAGAGAGAATAGAAAAGAAAGAGATGTAGAGGCAGCTGAAATAGGAGAGGGAGTGTAGCCAGTCAGAGAGTAAGTTGGGGAGAAGAGGGCAGAGTATCACCCACACAGAAATCTGGAGAGCAGCCTGAAAGTATTAACAATCAGAGGCACATAAGGACAGGAAAGAGAGAGCAGGCCCAGAAAAAGTGGGGAGACTGAGCCAATAGCCCCCCTGTGCCTGAACAGAGGTTGGAATGTGCAATTTGTTTCCCTGCAGCTTGATGCTTCCTGCAGCCAGGGACAGTTCCCTCTTCGACTTCCCAAAAAGAAGCAAAGGCTCAGCGGATGCCTCCTCTCCTGAGCACCCCCTTCCTCCTGGGTTTGAGGGCTTGCTGCAATTTCCCGCTCCTTCCCAGCCACACAAATGAAAAGCTCCAGACAACAGAGCAAGGCAGGCCAGGGAGAATGCAGACTTCCACACCCCCTCTCTTCATGTTCAGCAGCCACTGGGGTGGAATTTCACTTGGGAAGACGGGGGAGAAAGTGACATTCTTAGAGAGAAACCCCCATCAATCTTCAGTCACCAAATAGTGGCAACAAATGAGTGAGAGTGGTGGTGGTCTTTCAGGAAATTCCCATGACTGGCATAGGTGGCTGCCCTGGGGATCTAGTAGGAACACTGGGTGCCATTTTCAAAAGTGATAAAGTGGCTTAGGAGCTGAAGTCCCATTGAGTTTCAGTAAACCCAGCCTCCGAAGTGCTTAAGTCATGTCTGAAAATGGGAAGTAGGTTCCCAAGTGACTTGGTCACTTTTGCCAGTGTTTCTCAGTATCTGACAGTTTTCTCTCTAAATGCTCCCTAGCCAGTTGGGGAGTTTCCCTTTAAACTGCCAGGAGTTTGGGGGCATATCCCAGCACACACTTTCTTCTGTCCCTCCCATGGTCTGAGTAAATACAAAGCAGTCTGTCTATGACTGGGGTTTCTGCTGTTTGTTGACAAAGGCTGTATGGGGACCTGGCCCTGGGGATATTATGGGTGAGGATGTGGGTGCAGTGGCAGAGATGTGTGGGAACCCAGGATTTGACTAGCAAGGATGCTGCAAGTCAGAACACACTTGCTTTCCTAAAGATGCCTGGAGGATGCCTGCTTAGCAAAATTTGTCCACTGGCTAGAAACCATTTATAGTCCCTTACGTGCATGGGAGTCTCCATTGAAGGATTGTTTGGCATCTTGACTCTACAACAAAGGATCCATTAAAAATGAACCACTGAGTCACTCTCAACTGTAAAAGGAAGGAAACCGCAACTTGTGCAGAGCTCAGACCTCGTTTGCTCTTAGGCCCAAATCCCACTGAAATAAGTTAGGAGCCTAAATGCCATTGTGGTATCTGTAACTAGAATGTAGTTTTCTTTTTCTGACTTGGCTCAAATCACTGCTGTGATTCTCAGATCCCTGTTAAACTCTAATTTTTGCTGCATGGAAAATGTCTTCTTGTATAACAGCCATATTCCCCTAGCCTAGCTGATATTGACTTACAAATCCTCTACTCCTGTCTGGTGGGTATTTGGTTTGGTGGTGCATAGACAGTGTAGCCCTTCCCCAGGTTAACTAACTTTTCCGTGATCCTTTTACTTTTACCTTTAGATACCTTGTTGCTTTGGTATGTTTCAGTGTATATGGCACTTTGTTCAGAGTGAGGGAAGGGTCCCCTTCAAGTTTTGGGAGTTTGGGAACACTGGAATCCCAGTTCAGGTGTTCTGGGAAACTGGCAGGAGTCGGGGCTGTATCTCCTCCTTGCCATAGCTCACCAGTAACAAGTTTTTCTCTGGGCTTAGTCTGTTTATGTTGCAGCTTACTTCTGAGTATACAGCTGTGGTATACAATTGTATACTCAGCTAGTATTCATATAAGCAGCACTGATCTGAGACATGTTTTATGGCTATTGATCCCAAAGGTGAAAGTGTTAAAGGTGTTTATAAACTAACTTTTTCACTGTCCAATATTAAACAGTGATAGATGGTGTGATAAATGAAGGAGGAGTGTAGCTCCCTTTATGGACACCTAGCCAGCCAGTTAGCTATAAAATCCCTGTTAGTAGCTGTTCTCTACTTGCTTTAGCTGTAAAGTGTTAAAGTCCATAGGTAAAAGGAAGGGAGTGGGCACCTGACCAAAAGAGCCAATGGGAAGGCTAGAACTTTTTAAAATGGGGGGGGGGGAAACGTTCCCCTTTGTCTGTCTGTGTTGTGCTCCTGGAGAGCACAGACAGGGCTGGAACTATGCTGTAAAAAGCTTTGGGGCAGGTATGGAAATCATCAGATCATACCTAAAAAACTACTCATTTAAAACCCCAGATATGTAAGTAGATCAGGAAATATCTAGGAAGATGCGATAAGGTTTATCTCTTTTATTTCTTTATGGCTTGTGGACTCCTCTGTGCTAAACCCAGGTGCTTTTGTTTTGCTTGTAACCTTTAAGCTAGACCTCAAGAAGCTACCTTGATGCTTAATCCCTGTGATTGTTTTTTTTAAACCTAGCAAAAAGTCTAAATTCCAGATGTATTTTCTTTCTTTTTGTTTTTAATAAAATTTACATTTTTTTAAGAACAGGATTGGATTTTTGTGTCCCTAAGAGGTTTGTGCATGTTGTTTATTTAGCTGGTGGCAACAGTTGATTTCTTTTGTTTTCTTTCTCAGCTCTTCCCTGGAGGGGGGGGGGGGAAGGGCTTGAGGGTACCCCACAGGAAGGAATTCCCAAGTGCGCCTTCCTGGGTTCTAAAAGGGGTTTTTGCACTTGGGTGGTGGCAGCATCTACCCATCCAAGGTCAGAGAAAAGCTGTAACCTTGGGAGTTTAATACAAGCCTGGATTGGCCAGTATTAATTTTTATAATCCTTGCGGGCCCCCACCTTCTGCACTCGAAGTGCCAAAGTGGGGAATCAGCCTTGACAGATGGGTTAGGGGTTATTTTTAAACCAAGCCCTTGCTTTATTCCATTACTTGGCAAACACAAGCATTCATTCAAACCAAAAGCTTATCGATTAAACACAAGAAAGAACAAGGTATAACAACAAGCATTTCTATTGAAACTATGATTGAGTGATTATGTTTGTTTTGCACAGTCAGAGCTTATCAAAGTCTCCTTTTGGAGTCAAACTATCAGAGTCTCTTATTTTCAGAATAACCTTTTTTGATGAAAAGGAAAAGATTAATTTTACTCTCAGGCCTACTGTTTGGAGAGCTTTCACTTATCCTGTTCTTAACAGACAGACAGACACAAGGTAGAGGAGAGACAGGATAGAAAAGATGGATGAAATGTGGCTTTTGTTGATGTTTTTGGCATACTGGACCACTGGTGAGTTACGAGAGGATGCTTTGGCTTGGAAGTCAACCACAGCACTTGCTGCTTGGACCCTGGTTAGTTACGATCTGGTCAGAGCTGTCATCTGGTTGGATCCATTCTCCTTAGACAGGGCAGGTTTGGATGAATGCAGAATAGATGACATCAGGATCTGATGGAAAGCGAAGAGAGTGAGAGAGGATAAGAGGAAAGAAACTGTGGGGCAGAAAATAACACAGCAAGGGAAGGGAATACAATTTTACCTGCCTTTACTGGTAATTAGTTATCCCCACTGGTGGGCTGAGAACTGGATGTCACGATAATGTGATGACTTTCAGCACTTATAGATGAAAACAAAGTTCCTCTCAAGAAGAAAGTCCTTTGGATGAGTCGAGATGAGTTGCAGAGCTGCGGGGAAGATGATTCTGCTTTTTTTCTTTTTTCTTTTTCCTAAAGTCTTCTTTTAAAAGCCCCCAGAAGGAGTAAAAGTGGGTGGGATATTTTATCTTCATTATTTTGTCCACCAATTAAACCCATTTCTGTAAGGCCAAACTTGGCATAGTTAACTTGCTTCCCACATTTTCTCGTTTACCAACTATAATCTCACCACAGTCCTTGATTTATATTACTAGGCCATTTTGTTTAGATTAATATGGTTTCTCTGTCTGATTGGTTTTTGCACCTATTACAAACTTCATCATTATAAACAGCTGGACCTGTTTTTCATGATTATTGTAACATCTTATGAACTTTCACATCTTTTTAAAATTGAGCTTAGGATAACTTTGTAGGTCCAATAATCGTAGAAGACATTAGTGTAGATGGGGTCCCGGCCTCAGTGGTACTGATGTGCCTAACTCCCATTGATTTCAATGGGAATTAGGTGCCTAAAAACCTTTGAGGATCTGGACCCAGGTGCACAGATCCTAGCTCTTGATGCACACTTTGTTCGCTAAGGGCAGTAATTGTTATGGTCGTAAGGAGCACTTATTTTTGGTCTTCGGACTTAACACTGTGCTAGCTAGAGGCAGAAAGTCCAGTGGCTGGAGCAAGGGACTGACCAGAAGTCAGTAGTTGTAAGTTCCACCCCGACTCACTGTGACCTTGGGATCGTCACTTTATTTTCTTGTGTCCCCATTTATCTACCGAAGGAGAATAATAATGACTCCCCTTTGCAAAGCACTGTGCGATGTTCGGCTGAAAGGTGCTATATAAGAGCAAAATGTGGTGATTTTACATAGAGATTGCAGTAGTGCCCAGAGGCCAGCCAGAGCAGGGCCCCATTGTACTGGATGCTGTATAAATACAGAATAAATGGTAGTCTCTCCCTATCCCAAAAATCTTTTACAATCTAAAAGACAAGAATTACAGGTAATAATATGGAGATATACCTATCTCATAGAACTGGAAGGGACCCCGAAAGGTCATCGAGTCCAGCCCCCTGCCTTCACTAGCAGAACCAAGTACTGATTTTTGCCCCAGATCCCTAAGTGGCCCCCTCAAGGATTGAACTCACAACCCTGGGTTTAGTAGGCCAATGCTCAACGGGGTGCGAGGAAGACAGTATTACAAAAAACAAATAGGGTTGTAATTCTTAGCCAATTTGGAGCAACTGTCACAATTCACCCCTGCCTGGCCATTAGCAGATTGCAGTTTCTGGAATGCATTGTATGGAAGAGGTGAGTTTGGAAGAAGGATTTGAATGAGGATAAGGGGGTGGCTATGTGGAGTTTGGGCACTCTTCTCTCTTGTTGGGGCAGCATGGGATAAAGTGTGAAAGTGCTAGTGGCAGGCGGGGGTGATCCGTCATGGGGAGGGAGGTGTTACTTGGTCAAGATGATCCCTGCTGGACCTCCATTACAGTTGGGGGGAATTTGGCCCATTATCCCTAGTCTGCGGATGGGGACACTGATGAGGCTGGGTTAAGTGACTTGGCCAAGGTCACAGTGGGAAGTAGTGTTAGTAAGGATTAGAGCTTCCAGACTCTCGTGTCTGGGCGCAGACCACACCTATAAATCTCTCGTTGAGTTAGTGCCGTGACTATGCTGGCCCTGGGAGTGTTTGGGGTCGCTGCTGGAGGAGGCAGGTGGACAGAGATTTGCCAGCTTGTGTGCACATTTTGTAGTGCTAGTGGCACCCTGAGCAGGACTTTCCTTGCCCTGTTCCCATGCCAGGCAGAAGGGGAGGATGAGGTGGAACCGATGGAAATATTATCACGGTGCTGACTCCCTTCCACTTTTCAGAGCTCAGGGCCAGGGCTGGACAGAGGATTTCCTGCATATGCCCATGTGGCACCGTGCTCTTCCCTAGCCCGGGCTCTCCATGCAGTTGCCCTTGCTGCTCTGAGCAGCATGCTGACCTCAACCTTGGGCTGTCTTATCCAGAATGTGGGAGTGCAGTGGGACCTGCAGCCAGGGGAGTCACTGGTTGGGTTAATGAGCTGCCCTTGCATGCCATGTGTTACCAGGGTAACTTGTGTGACAACTGGAGGAGAAAGCAGCCTGCTGCGCTGGCAGGAGGGAGGGAGAGACAGGGCCTGGGGAAGGAGTAGCTGTTTTGTCTCCATGGTAATGGTGCTGCTATTTTCAATGCAGGCGAGATTCCAATGGCACCCTCCCAGGGTGTAATTCTATCGCAGGCCAGGAGCAAGCGGCTGCGAAGCGAAACATAAACAAGTGACTGATTCCCTGCTGGGCATGGTGGTGATGGGGGCTAAGACAGCTCAAAAGAGGGGTTGCAGCTGGTGCCCTGATCCTGGGATAGGAGACCCCTTTGTCAGTGGGGTAGGAGACTCTCAGCCCAAGGTGGCTGAGTTGGCTGTGAATGTGGGTGGAGTTTTGGTAACTCATGGTGATTCCTTGCTGTCTTTCTGGTGACACATTTATTCTCATGCTCCTTGAAATTCTCTTTCCATGCTTCCTCCAGGGCTCTCTCCTCTTGGTTCCATTACTGCTGTTGCCCTCTCCCATATATTACTTCTTTCTTCTTTTAGTCCTTACAGAACCCTTCCTCCCTCTCTCTGTCCCATTTCCAGACTCCCCCTTCCCACAGTCAGCTCCGTCTCTCCCCTCTTTCCTGAGCTCCATCTCTTGCCCCTACCAGAACTGTCTGTCTCTCAGTGATCCCCACTTACTGCAGTGAGAAGAGCACAGAATGCAGAGAGAAAGCAATTAAAGCCACAGCAGGCTAATCTCCCTCATACCATGCCAGCGGCCCATCCCCAGGCTGAAAGGGCTGTGCTGGCGAGCTAAGCTTCCTAGGGTACATCTGGTGCCTTGGAGGAGGTGGCTGCTGGCCCCCTGGCTCAGCAAGGCACTAATGAGAAGAGCTATTCCCCTGAGGCTGAGCTCTGGCTTGCACCGCTCTGAAGAGCTGCTCTCTGTTCTCCTGTCCCACCTCCTCCACCCAATCATGCTGTTCATTCAGAAAGGGAATATTTGACAGTGGATGCCCTTGGCTGCAGAGAAGCTGGGAGGAGCCGTGTCCGCAGGAAAGCCCAGCAGAGCAACTCCCATAGGAAGGGAGGGAGCAAGGGAAGGAAGGAAGGGTCTAGCAGCAGCAAGAGGAGGCGGAGGAGTGGGGCATTTATTTTTCCTTGTGACTGAAAGTCAGACCGCAATCTGGCCTCATGCAGAGCCAAAGTCTAGCCCCAGCTGGCTGCCCACTCGGTAACAGGCCTGTAGCCAAGGCTTCTTGAGCCGCTGACTCTTTAAATGTGGACGTGGGTGCAGGGAGGCCCGTGAGTGGCCTGTTTTCATGTGGCCAGTGGAGATTGTGATGGGTCCCAGGTGGAACTGAGTGGCCAGGCCATGCTGTGCTGTGCCATGCCATGGTGATGTCTGCAGTGTGATTTATTCACAGTGACATCACCTATAGGACAATGTTCCTTCCTTGTAAGTGTTACGCTCACACTGGTGAAATCGCTGCTGATGAAAGGGGCCGAATTGAAAGCCCTGCAGTTCCTTATCCGTAGAGCAAGGGACAGCATGGGCAGCAGCAGCAGCTTCCCCACCAACCTGCCTCACTCCTGTCCCAAATGGAGGGACCTGTTCTAGGGGCATAGCCCCTTCTGCGGAGAATATCAACTAGGGGGCTAGTTAGTGCCACGTGGAGTGTGGACACCTGTCCATTAGGAACCGGAGTGAGACTAGTTCATTTTACACAGGACAGGACGCAGCTGTCATATGGTATTTATTCCCAGCCACTAGCTGCCTGGGCTGATATGAGCCTAGAGGGCAAAGTTCAGACAGTCTTCCCTGTCTGTCTAAGTCTGGATCTGTTTTCCGTATCCCTTCTCTCTGGCTTTCTTCCCCATCCCTCACTCTGCATACCTTTCAGCTCAGACTCTGTCAGTATCTCCTGTTTGTGAACTGCTCTCCGCCTCCGTTTTCAAACCCCAGTCATTTGAAAGGGGCACTGAGATTTGTTTTTCTTGCAGTGTGACGTTTGGTTTTTGGGATAACTGTCCAGGCTGCTAGGGGTGAGGTCCCAGTCTCTGAGGTCAGTGCTCTAAAAACCTCCAGGCTATTGACTCATTGTTTGTCTCCATTTGTATCTCCTCTAGTAGCTGTCCTTGTCACCAGACCCCTGGCTGGCTTGGCTTGCCCACACACTCTGGTCCAGTGCTTGGAGATCATACACAATTAGGGATGAAGTATCCCACCTAATAAGCCTTCTATTGATACAGCACTATCATCCCAAATCATGTCCCAAAGAACAAGCAGGGATCCCTTCACGGTCTGTGAAATGCAGCCACCTCTGGGATGGAAGGCAGCAACTATTCAACAGTTTAGGACAGGAAGTGAAAAAGGGATATTGCATCCCATTGAAACTGCAGGGGGAATCCAGAGAGTTGTAAATTACCCATGCTGGCATTTGGTTAGAAGATGTGGTAGTGTGCGTGTGGGGAGGGAAAGCCTAACGTGTACAGTTGAGAAAACTGCTGCGGGACCTTTCATAGTATCTTAACCCTTTTCCTCGTTGTCGCTGCAGGAGCCAGGGCTGCGGTTTGCAGCACAGTGCGCTCTTCCACCATGGATCAGTTCTGACACAGAAGGAAGAGTGCCACCTATTGAATCACCAACACAGCTTCCTGCAGCAGCCTGGGTTTTCTTGAGTGGCCCCTGCCCGATCCAGCTACTGGCGAAGCTTAGCCTGGCTCAGGAGACAGGCCCACAGATAGAGGTGATACCACTGCGGGGCCATCTCCCTTTGATAAGCATTGATACTTCCTTCATACAGTTATCTAACTCTTCTTGAAAGCTTATTTCCATTAGCTGCTGCTGTTGCTGACCTGGGTAGTCTTTGCACATCACAGTTCTCTTTGTGGGTGTGAATTATCTGTGACCGGCGAGTGACTCTTGAATTAATGAAATTAATTGCCATATATTTTTTGTGACTAATCCTTGGGCTGTAGCTCAAATTGAATGTTTTTTTTTTTTTTAAATGTGATCTGTTTTGATTGGACTTGTGGGCCACAGGGTTATGTTCCTCTTCCTTAATGGGAGGGGCATAAGTCTGGGAATCCGATCACTTCTGTGAATGTGTGATTACAAATAGCTGCAAATATCTCATGCCATTTGCTTAATTTCTGCAGTCAGTGGACAGTCCTGCTGCTCCACTTGAATATTCATGGAAAGCAAACATCAAAGGGGCGGAAATCGCATCCAGAGAGACTTGGTTAAAAACTCCACTAGAGAGTCGCAGAATCTCCCCCATCACTATGTGTTCCCACGTGCTGCTTTCTGTACGGAGAGATTTTGTGTCCACGTCCTTGGGATCCTTCCCGCATTTTCAGCTGTGCTTCCTTTGTCCCTTGGATATTACACATGCTGGAAATGGAGAAGTGGAGACACCATCTCTACCCACTCAATGACCTTTCATGTGGTAATGGCTCCTCTGAGAAGCTGGATAACCAAGGCACCAACCCTCTCTGTTCACTTTCCCCAGGATGGGTTTGATCCCCATTTCTAGGATATGGCCTCCCTAGCCTGACCGCTGACACTGCTCTTCCCCTGCAGCTCTTTCTTCATGAGATACCACCGCCTGAGAGGAGTCAAGAGCCACTCTAGCATTTTACCCCTTGGCTTCCATAGGACAACGCTATGAAACCTTAGAGTGCAGTGGGATCTACCCACCTGCCAGCACATTGGTGCAAGGATTCCTTCTCAGGCTATGGCTTCAAGGCCAAAAAAAGGTGGCGTTTTCAGCAGGATAACTAACACCCATTAGCTACCTTACTGTCAAAGCCATGTGGAGACCAGGCACCTGTACCTTTTACTGCACTGTAGCTAGGGAAGGTGGAGTTCATACTATAGCCAATCGCATGGTTTTCTGGCCCTCATTGTAGATCACTTGTGGTTGGTGCTATGGTAACAATTCAGGCCAGTCCTGCCCAGTCTGTGGTGAATCTTGCATCAAATCCACTTGCGAGCTGGGGGCGAGAAGGCAGATTTTGAGCTCTCCTATCTACATATGGGTAAAATCTGCCCACACGTCATCTCTGCTAAGATTTTGTGGTGAGGTAGCTCATGCGCATTAGTTACCTCGCTGTGCAAATCCACCTTTTTTGGTAGTAAAGACATCATCTGAGTGCCTGCCCTGCTTCCATTGCTGCATGGATTCACACCTCTGAGCACCATGCGCTCAGCTCATCCGTATCCCCGCACCAATTTGCATTGGCTGAGAGGCTGTGATGTATCGTCCCCGTTTGACGGCCAGCCAGTGACTGTCTGGTCTTGATTTGAATAACGGTGGGAGAAGACAGATTAGTGCTGGATTAGTGCAGAGAGAATACCAGAAGGTTTTGCCATGTAGGCCAGAGGTCACAGCAAGACTGAAGGTTCTGTCCAGGATGTGCCAGGGGAGGGAGCAGCTGGCTGAATGGCAGACACCGGGAGGGAAGGGTTGTAAAAATAAATAGCCCCCATAGGTGATGAGGTGAAAAAGACACCAATTGATAGGCGTGGGGACACTAGGCCATATGATCTCTCCAACTCCTTCTCTAAGGAGAGAGATATGAGTGTTAAAATACTCAGGTTAAGGGGCACAGGTGTGATCTAGTCGACTGAGCATGGGGCTGGGACGCAGGAAATCTGGGCTCTGTTTACAGCTCTACTATATTGGTGCAGGCAAATCCCATCACAGTTTGTGTATCTGTGGGATGGTGATGAGATGTCTTACTCACCTGAGTAAAGCACTTTGCAATCGATGGCTGCTATCTGATTATGTCAGTATTGCAGCTATTTAAAAAGAAGGCAGCTTCTACCATTCATGGTTGCACAGAAAAGCTTGAAAAATAGGACACCTTTAAAGGCTTCAGCACCAGAAGACTGATGAAAAAGACCCAAAATACATTTAAAAAAAAAACCCTCACGATTTTTAAGCCAGTCCATGATTTTGCCAGGCCCTGGCTCCTGATTTTGGAACACATGCAGTTGGCAATACAGTACTGTAACAATTCAGGACAGCCCTGTCCAGTGCGTGTTGTGATCCTTCCATGGAATCTGCACTTGAACTGGGGGCCAGGGGGCAGATTTGATCCTTTTGCTGATCTTCCCCATCCCCCTTTTCTCCAGGCCCTTCCCAGAGAGGGACAAGAAGCCCATCTGTGGGTTTCCACATGGCTATCTCAGATTAAAATAGCAACAGAGGGTCCTGTGGCACCTTTAAGCCTAACAGAAGTATTGGGAGCATAAGCTTTCGTGGGTAAGAACCTCACTTCTTCAGATGCAAATGTTTGCACAGCATCTGAATCACACCAGGAAGCAGTAGCTGGGGAGCCAGAACTGGATTCTTGACCCCACCTGGAAAGGGCAGGGGGTTTATTTCCTGGTAGGAGAATCTGAGCTGGAATTTTGTCCCCAACTGGAATGAACTCTGATTAAACCTTGAACCTGCCCCCTTTAATCAGCTGCACACAGCTGCTGGGGGGCTGAGGGGGGGGGAGAAGAGGACAGTGGGTGACAGCTTCTGCTGGCAGCATCAGTGTGTGACTAGGGGGGATGGGAAGAGGGTGCAAAGAGAAGCACAAAGCAGGAATCCAGATGGTGCAGACACATCCCCTGTGCCCTCGGGATAAAATGCAGGCTCCTAGGTGCTTTGGTCAGGAATGGGCAAATTGGCCACTGTCTGTGGACCTGATGCAGAGCTGCTGAGCCAAAGGTTGATGGCCTGACAGTGGGAGCTGAATGCTCAGGAGTCCTTAGATAGTAGTTGACATCTGAACACACTGCCACTAGGTCACATGTATCTTGCATTTATAACCAGCCTTGTGCTCATACGTATACAACAACCCCTTTGTGTGGCTGTCCTCTGCCGCAAGTCTTTTGGTGCCTATTCTGGCAGTAGCAGGGGTGAGGGGAGCAGAGCCCGGAAGATCCAAGTTTCAGCATCTTAGCTGTCCTCTTTTACATTAGGGATGCCTGACATTAGTAATAGCTGCAGGTGGCTTGATGGGATTGGCAATGGACTATAGAGAAGTTCAGCAGCAGCCCAGGTCAGTAGTGGGCAAAAGTCATCAGTGCATCTGGGTTGTTTTATGGCCTATGGGAATGAGTTGAGAGTCTCGATCCAATTCAATAAGCCAGGTGGCCCCTTCACTGACCAGCAGCCAGTTACACCAGCTGGAGCCCTGGCTTCTCAGCAGGGAGATCAATTCTGCCTGGTCTTGAGGAGTGAAAGATCTTCTAAGGCTTAAAGGTGGTTCCTGTAGGTTTGGGTTGAGTAATGACAGCGAAGCTTGCAGGGCTGCTGCCCATGTTTTATCTGTCTTGTGGCTAAAGAGAGGACTGAGATCTCCAGGTCTGTCAAGCCAGCAATAATAAGATGTCCCGTGCCTTCATGGGTGACCAGGACCACCTGAATGACTCTTCACGACCCTGCCCCATGTCAAGCTTTGCTGGCCTCTCTCTTACCCCAGCTTCTCATTAGAAGCTGTTGGACCTGTGGATGACTTCTCCAAACCTTGGGCACTTCCCCAGTAGGGGGCTGGGGGAGTTGAGCTTTAGAGGGCATGAGCTTAGGGGATAGATCTAGTTGTCTTGGTGAATGCTGCTGCCGATTGGTTTGGTCCTCCTGCCATCTACCAGGTTCTGTTTCTGGGATTGAACAGCGCATATTCCTCCACAGCTCCCTACTGGCATTGATGTTCCGGATCTGAGATTGCATCTTTCCAGCACGCAAACCTAGTAATTTTTAAGGCACATGCTGCTGCCCCCTGCAGGATCTCTCCTAAAATAGACACTATATCTCATCTAGCCAAGCAGAGGAGGAAGCCACACAGCAATCTTGGAAAGGTGCTGACAATTAAAGGGGTAAGGTGGTGGGACTGGAAGGGGGAAACCTATCAGGCAGATGTAAGCATGCCTAAATAAAACTTGCACAAGTTGGTTCAAATGCTCCCCTTCTTGGGGCTGGTTTGATTGGCAAGTCAGATAACAGAATATTAACCTCAGCCTGAGCTTTCCCAAGCTTACATAGGGTATCCTGCAAGATCACCTTGTTTCTGCCCCTAGTTCTTGGCAGAACTTAATAGTTCTTGGCAATACGTCTTGGCAGAACTTAATAGTTTTTTGCAGGCTTCTTATCTTTGCTAGCAGGGTGGGTCACCAGAAGAGCCTTCCTGGGTCATAAATCGTGCTACAGTCACGATCTTGGGTTTACGTCCCATCTGAAAAGTGGGAACGAAGGTGCTAAGTTCAGGAAGGTGAGAGGCAAATGGGGAGGATGTAAGGAGCGGGCATGAGCCCTATGAGTGGCTGGCATGTTTTTGTTAAAGGCCCATGAGGTATTAGCAGCAATTCCCTGACAGAGCAGAGAAGAGGTTATTATGGTCACATGTTTCTTTGTTGCCTATGTTTCCTTTGCCTGCATTTGTGGTCAGATCCTCATGTCCTGGTTCCCAAGGCTGCTTACAAGGCAGGGAGTCAAGAAAGTGGCAGGACTGATAGCAGCAGCTGCTGAGGACACTACTTGGGAACTGCCCGTGGCTCTTCCAAATCTAGATAGTGAGCGCAGAAGCATACAGGACCAGGATGTGGGTACTGAGCTAGGCTGGTGCTTTCCCACCAGCACTAACCTCAGAGTTGGTCACCAGGGCTGCCGGCTGAGAAATCCCCCATACTTGGCCCGAGCTGAAGGATTGCTTTCATTTCCCCTGGACTTTCTTCCTGGGAGGTTAGAAAGCTGGGGAATTTTGGTGGCCCTGAATTCATGCTCAAACCTTCCCCAGAGTGTCTGAATGTCTGCGTGATGGGGCTCTAGTGGAGGGAGAGGGGGCAGAATCTGCTTTTCTTGGTGGAAGGGTGGAGTATCCTCAATAAAGGTCTGAAGGAGAATCCCCTTTAGCCACAAGGAATTCCATCTGGGGTCCCTGCCAGAGGACACCTGTCTGCACTTTGCAATTAAGTCACACCTTATCGTCTGCGGGTATTGAACTGAGCACATATCCTGCACCAGTTCACCCAGCCTTAGGGGGCACCTGCAAGGAATGCAGGAAAGAGAAAGCAGAACTGCCAGTGAATAGGTCATAGAATCATAAAATATCAGGGTTGGAAGTGGCTGCCCCCCTGGGCTCTCTTCCCTCCCTCCCTCATTCTTAAGCAACTGAATTGGGATACTTACACCAGCTCCTAGTCCGGCTCCCTAGCCTAACTTCAGCTTCAGGGTTGCCCAGTGGAGTTCAGGTGCAGGGGGAAGTACAGCAGCATGACTTTGAAAGGGAAGCTGCTACTTCCTCCTGCAGCTCGCTGGCTCTACAGCCTGTTGTCATTTCTATTTCATAATCTGACCCCCTCTGACCTTGCTCCTGTCCCCTCTGCTGGCTGCATGCTGATACCTGTCTGTAAAGGGCTGATATCCTAAGATAGCAGCCTGGATGGACCAACTAGAGATGGGCTGTGCTTTGGGTCTTACAAAACCAAAATCAGGAGTGGTTAAAGATCCATCATAGTGAGAACACTGCAGTGTGGGAGGAGGGCGTTGGTTTAAAGGTTCTGCTTCCAGCAGTCGCTCGTTACACCCAGGAGTCAATAGATACCCAAACAAATGCACTTAAATTTGCCTAGGTGCTGCTGTAATATAAATAACAGAGCCGGCTGGCACAAGCAGGTGCAACCCCATTGGCTTCACGTGTGGCCGTTAACCTGGCCCTGAGGACTTTACCACCAAAGCCCCTCTCAGAATGATTTGGATCTCTTTTTAAACGCTGAAAAGAATGTAAATGAAAAGCAATGTAAAGGGGCTAGTCAATTAGTCCCCCTAGAAAATCAGTAAATAGAGACTCAAAACCCCACTAGCTCACTTGGTAGCAGCTGTCGCTCAAGAAAATGCTACCGTGCGTGGGGAGGGAGATGCACAAATGACTTATACCACCAGGAGAACATGCTTCTGTATTGCTTATGAAGCAGGAAGGATGGTCTAGTGCAGGCCTGCACAACTCTTAAAGCAGCAAGGGCCATATTACTCCAAAGAAAACAGCTGAGGGCCGAAACCCCCCAGGCGCCGCCAACCCCCCCCCCCAGCGCCATCCAGTCCCCCCCCCAGTGCCGCCCGCCCACCCCATGGAAACAACCCCCCCAGCGCTGCCGAAACACCCCCCCACAGCGCCACCTGCCCCGCGGAAACAAACCCTCCTTCCCCAGCGCCGCCCCACCGAAACAGCAGTATTGAACCTCGGTAATTTGTTATAGCGGGCCCTTAAGGTAGTATAATTAAGGTAAAAGAAGAACTTTTTGCTGGAAGTAGAATAAGATCTTTCCCCCACTTTGTAATCAATTGCCCTGTTGAATGAATGAGGTGTGAATGAGGAAGGCGTGGAAGGCAGGCACCTCCAGACAGCTGCAACCCTTGGAGAGGGTAGGGCCGGCTCTAGGATTTTTGCCTCCCCAAGCAAAAAAAATTTTGGACGCCCCCCCTTTTTTTCGTGCCCCTCTGCCCCCGGCCCCGCCCTAACTCCACCCCTTCCAAACCCCTTCCCCCAAATTCCCAGCCCCACCTCCTCCCCCGGCGTGCTGCATTTCCTCCTCCATTGCTTCCTGCGGGCCCCCCGCGACCTCCCGCCCTAGCTCACCTCTGCTCTGCCTGCTCCCCCAGGTGCGCCGCCACTCCGCTTCTCCCCCTTCCCTCTCAGGCGAGGGAGGGCGGAGAAGCGGAGCAGCAGCGCATTCAGGGGAGCAGGCGAAGCAGAGGTGAGCTAGGGTGGCAGGGCGCAGGAAGTAACGGGGGGGGGGGTAGAGGAACCGCTCCCCGCTCCAGCTCACCTCCGCTCCACCACCGCTGCCTCCCCCAAGCACCCGCCGCTCGACTTCTCCTCCCTCCCAGCCTTGCTGCACAAAATAGCGGTTTTGCGCGCGGCAAGCCTGGTGGGGGGGGGGGGAGAAACGGAGCGGCGGCGCGTTCAGGGGAGCAGGCGGAGCGGAGGTGAGCTAGGGTGGGGTTGCACAGGAAGTAACGGGGGGGTAGAGGAACCACTCCTCGCTCCAGCTTACCTCCGCCACCTCCCCCGAGCGCCCCGCCGCTCGGCTTCTCCTCCCTCCCAGCCTTGCTGCGCGAAACAGCGGTTTCACGCACGGCAAGCCTGAGAGGGAGGGGGGAGAAGCGGAGCGGCGGCGGCGCGCTCAGGGGAGCAGGCGGAGGCGGAGCGGAGGCGAGCTGGGGTGGCAAACTGGGGCAGCGGCACTTTTTCCCCATGCCCCAGAGTCGGCGCCTATGATGGCCGGCACCAGAATACCGCCCCTAGAAATGTGCCGCCCCAAGCACCTGCTTGTTTTGCTGGTGCCTGGAGCAGGCCCTGGGAGAGGGGATGGGAGCCAGACCAGATCAGCCACCGATTCGCCGCTCGCCTCCTCAGTTCCCCTCCCCCGGCTCGCCTCCTCACCCCCAGCCACTGCCCGCTCGCCTCCTCAGCCCCCCACCCCTCCGGCTCGCCGGCTCACCTGCCCCCCCGCCACTGCCCGCCCGCTCGCCTTCTCAGCCCCCCCTCCACCCTCCCCAGCTCGCCTACTCAGCCCCCCTCCCTCACCCGCCGCTTGCCTACTCACCCCCCCGCAGGCCGCACAGTGAGCCCAACTACTCAACCCCCGCGGGCCGCACAGTGGGCCCACGCGGGTCGCATGTGGCCCCTGGGCCGCATGTTGTGCAGGCCTGGTCTAGTGGTTAGGGCACTACACTGGGACTCAGAAGATGTTGGTGCAATTCCTGGTTCCATCACAGCTTCTCTGTGTGACCGTGGGCAGGTCACTTAGTTGTCTGTGCCTCAATCTTTAATTGTAAAATGGGGATACCAGCACCTCCCAGGGGTGCTGAGAGACTAAATACGTGATGCTCAGATACTACAGTGATGGAGGCCAGATAAGATTGTAGGAGGTAAGCTTGTATGCTTCTTTTTGAGCCTTGGAGGGTGTTGTGCACGAGCTTCTTATCCATGATGCATTTGCATCCTTCTCTGGGCCAGTTCTGTGCTTGAGCACCAGGTTTTACGCAAGCTTCCTTCTGGAAAGTTGACACTGAGTGTGTCTCGCAGGGAAATCCAGCCGCTAGGAAAGTTTTCTCTCTCTGCGTGATGTGGTAACCAACAACACAGCTTCTTTTAATTTCCAGGCCTTGCATATCAAGGAAAACAGTCCCACCCTTGATCAGCGGCACCGGAAACAACATGATCTTTACAGAACCAGCAGCAGCAACCTATTTTGTTTGGGCTGTGCCGATGCATCTTGGTGACATCCATTCAGCTATCGAAGTAGCAATACCAGCACCTGAGAGTAGAGCAAGCTGACTGAGCATTTAAATTGCCCTGGACAGTAGCTTTTGGTTCTGATTAACTGTTGGGAGTGGAACCTACCTCCGATCTGAATGGTTTTCATCCCCAAACTCATTACCATGCTGACCACTTCTGGAAAGAACAGGGAAGGCCGCTTGTCGCTGCAGGCTCATCATGTGCCTGAGAATGTCCTCTGAGCCATTCCAGACTCCAGCTGGTGTGTCAGCTGCACACAGAGGGGCTGGAAGTCAGGCTAGATTTCCTGAGGCCATTGGGGCGTAGGTCACCCTGAAATTACCCTGCAGATGCTTCAAAAACAAACCATTTATGGTAATACCATTGAAGCACTGCGATAGCAGGAAACCCTTAACTTAAATGCTGCAGATGAGAGAGTGACAATAGTATACCATTATTTATCCTTTCCAAAAGCCTAAGCATTGGACTGGCGAGTAGGAAGGGCTGCTGCAGTATCCCAAATTAATAACAGATTTCACACAGTGTGTAGTTAATGTGGGACTTGCTGCCATTGGCAGTTGTTGAGGCAAATAGTATTGTTTTTGAGAAGAATAGGTATTAAGAATAGCACCTAGTGTTACCAGGGAAGATAATCTAAAGGCTAACAATCCACATGCTTCAGGGCATAAACTAATCTCAGCAGCTGGGGTCAGGAGGAAACTTCCCCTCTTTGGTATAGTACCTCATAACTAGCCAGGTACGTTGTGGGTGTCCTGTCCCTGTGCATAAGGACTTGTTACTGGCTGAGGCAGGATGCTGGATTAGGTGGATACTGGTCCATTTCATTGTTTGCAGGGACTAGCCCATTGATTTTTTTCCCCCTGAGTTTTTCAGACTTTTTCTTTGAGATTTTCCATGCTATGTCCTTGGGTGAATTAGTTGCTCTTTATTTTTTTCTACCCACTCTTAAGCACCATGCTGTGCTTGTGCTTGTGGGGCCCCTTCTGCTGCTGCTTACCCACTAAACCTTAAATGCAAAGAGATGCACAGCAGGTATATGAGATACTTGGTGTTGTAGCCAAAAGCACATGGAAATTTTATCTCCAATAACAGACTTTTGTTTTCTTGTACAGCAAAGACCTCTAGTGGAGATCTGAAGCGGCACACCAGATAAAAAGCCATCTGGTATAATGGAATACACAAGGACCGCTTTCTTAGAAGAGGTGGGAGGCAGGAGTACCACGTCAGAACATTCCTTGTTGGTTACACAAGGTTATTTATAGAGCTTTCCCCATTCCACACCCCTGCTGCCAAAAGTGCCAAAAACATACATAGACAATGCAAGACAGGAACAGATCACTTGGGAAAGAATCAGTCCTTGTTCAGGACACTCTTGTATATTTGTCGCATCCTGCATATGCAATCCTTGTATCTTCTGCTGGTGTGGGCAGAGCAGGTAATTTCTTGTTGCTTAGTGGTTAGGCTATGGATGACGGTCTCATTTTCTAAATGAGCCAATAGGCTTGGTTCTCCCTCTGACCCCTTACATTGGTTGTGTGCACTGGGGCCCTAGAAATCTGAAGAACCTGGAACTGGGAGTCTTTGTGTATTACCAAACAGTAACAGTTTTGTGCCAATTAAGGTCACTCGGCACTTTCCGGTGGCTGAACCCTCAATGCACACCTTAGAAAACCCTGCTGATTGAGACGGAGCCCTAAGGATCCCAGCCTCTGTCACTGTGTGCCTCTCTGGAGCCAGGCCCACCTGCCAGCCAGCTATATCAGCCTACTGTCCTACCTAACACTGTTTATGTTGAGATGCCCCTGCTCAGGGCGGGTCCACATCAGTTCCAAATCCCTGCACAGGCCACTACTTGTAACAATGACCCTGGCTGGATCAGCAATGGGAACTAAAGCTGCCAGCTATGACTCTAAAATAATTCATCTTTACTACTTAAGCAAGAGGAGCACAGCTGCTAGGACAGACAGTAGCAGCCACACAAACTTTGTTATACAGTCTGGCCACTAGAGGGGGACAAAGAGCCCGCAGGCTTAATATTGGTTACATTTAAAAATCCCGCTAATGTTAAAAATGTATTGAATGTGTGCAAAATGGGATTCCCTCCTCTTCTCTTCCCCCCCCCTTCCCCCGAGTTTTATAATTCAGATAAATCCCAGCCAGTTTTCACTGTGATATTCATTGGCACTTACCATTAATAAAGGCATCTCCCTGCTAAACTGCTACCCCAGCCACTTTAGATGCCAAGGTGTTAATAACTATACACTAATGAAATTGATTCCCCCTCTGCCTCCCTGAGCTCAAACACAGCTGGCCTGTTTTCAGTCAGAAAAAAATCACTTTCAGGCAGAGGTCAGACCTGGCTAATTTCACCCTGATAGGTGAAACTTTGAGCTATTTATGAACACCTGAAAGCAGGGATAGGTTGGAGTTGCGTCAGTCACCTTCACTGCAGCTGGAGCACTAGTCAGAACTGCAAGCTATAGCTAATGGGGGGGGGGCTCCAAGAGTTGAACTAATAGAGTTGCCCTTTTTAGCTCATTGGGTAGGGGCCTGAGTACATGGAAGAATGGATGGCGCACAGAAAGCTAGCGAGGTTCTCCTCTTTACCTCCTTGTCGGGAGTATGTTCTGCCGTGGGGAGGATCATCCTTTTATGCAGAACGATGTTCTGTACCAGTAACCTAGTAAAGCACATCCATGGCAGCGAACAGCCAGCAGCGTAGCTGAGAAGGAAGTGCTGCAAGGCATTTGGTAGCAGTGTGTACTGATCCCTGAGCCCCCAGGGAAATTCTCAGGACAGGCAGTGTCTGTTAATGAGGCTTGTGCTACACCAAAGTACCACTGATAGAAACACTGGTGTTCCTCTCCCACTATGGAGCTATGGCACAGGTGTTTCCCCTAGAAGATGTGGTGTGTTCGCTTTTGCCCAGGAGTCCTTTGTCCCAGTAGCTCATGGTTAGCCAGCTAGGCAGGGGACCAGGTGGTAGAAAAGAGCCCTTGTGAGTCTCCCCTGGTTCCTCCAGGTCTGTTTTATCTTTGTGGGGCATGGCTGAAACTTTTGCTGAGCTTGGAGCTGGGCCAGAGCAATATCCCTCCCCTAGAAACCACAGTCTAGATCTGGCTGTGCTCCTCATGCCACTCAGGGTATGTCTACACTGCAATCAGGAGGTGTGATTGCAACTCTTGTAGGGATAGCCAAATGAGCTTTGATGGAGCTAGATCAAAGCTAGCTCGATTCACAGTAGCAGTGTAGCCATGGCATGGGGGTGGCATGGGTGAGCCACTTGCGTATGTACTCAAGGTCCAGGGGGAGGTAGTACTTGAGAGCTAGCCCGTGCCACTAGATCCAAGCTAGCTCTGGTTTGTCTCTGTGAGCTGCCATCTCACCTCCTGATTGCAGCATAGACACATGCCCTTAGAGAGAGGGCTCCAGGAGACCCCATGGGGAAGGGAAAGAGGAGAGAGGACCCTTCTACCTCTTACATTCATCCACAATACAAGGCAAGAGTGAAAGACAATGACATTGAAAAGCAGCAAGTATAAAACAGATTCCAGGACAAATGTCATAAAGATAGAGTTGCAGGTGGCACCTAAATATCAATTAAACTACAATGTTAGAATGTTGGAGTTATAAAAATAGTGAAAGCTGGGGGAAAATTAATTAATTCATAGACAACTTTAACCCCAGCATCTACTGGTATTAGAGTAATACCTAGTAACAGTGCTTTTCATCTGTGGATTTTAAAGCATTTTAGAGGGACAGAAGGATGAAGAGCACAGCAATGATTTGCCCAAAGCTGGGACTGGAACCATGGATGTCTGGATCCCAAGCTGGTGTACTAGCCACTGAGCTATGCTGTTGCAGGAAGAAAGAGGTGATTCTCAGCAGGAGTGTATAACTGGCAAGGTCTGTTCTAATCTTCATACAGTGAAACAAATATGGGACCACCAAGGACTGTCACACTTGTCACGGTGGTGCACGTGTTTGTGAAATAGTGACAGCCTATCTCAAATAGAAGCAGTGGCACCTTCCTTTGTGACTGCCTGGTTCTTCTACTTCGAGAGCTTGCTCATGTCCATTCCATATTAGGTGAACATGGTGCGGTATAAGGGGCGCTGCTGGCTCCCCTCACCCGCAGTTCCTTCTTGCCGCCAGTGATGGTGCTGGAACATCTGCTGCTTCAGCTAGCATTGATTCTTTCTCTGTTCTTGCGAACTTTGAAATCCTGTAAAATAGTTATACATAGTAGTTTTCTTAGGCCTGGTCTACACTAGGAGGTTATGTCGAATTTAGCAGCGTTAAATCGAATTAACCCTGCACCCGTCCACACAATGAAGCTATTTAGTTCGACATAGAGGTCTCTTTAATTCGATTTCTGTACTCCTCCCCGACGAGGGGAGTAGCGCTAAATTCGACATGGCCATGTCAAATTAGGGTAGGTGTGGATGTAATTCGACGCTAATAGCTCCGGGAGCTATCCCACAGTGCACCACTCTGTTGACACTCTGGACAGCAGTCCGAGCTCGGATGCTCTGACCAGCCACACAGGAAAAGCCCCGGGAAAATTTGAATTCCTTTTCCTGTCTGGGCAGTTTGAATCTCATTTCCTGTTTGGACATTGTGGCGACCTCCGCAGCACTGGCAACGATGCAGAGCTCTCCAACAGAGGTGACCATGCAATCTCAGAATAGAAAGAGGGCCCCAGCATGGACTGATCGGGAAGTCTTGGATCTGATCGCTGTGTGGGGCGATGAGTCCGTGCTTTCGGAGCTGCGCTCCAAGAAACGGAATGCGAAGATCTACGAGAAGATCTCAAAAGCCATGACAGAGAGAGGATACAGCCGGGAGGCAACGCAGTGCCGCATGAAAATCAAGGAGCTGAGACAAAGGTACCAGAAAACCAAAGAGTCAAACGGACGCTCCGGATCCCAGCCCCAGACATGCCGTTTCTACGAGGCACTGCATTCCATTCTAGGTGTGGCCGCCACCACTACCCCACCACTGACCGTGACTCTGAGGATGGGATATTGTCGACGGCCGCTTCCTCGGAGATGTTAGCGGACGGGGAAGATGAGGAAGGAGATGAGGAGGACGAGGCAGTCGACAGCGCTTACAACGCTGATTTCCCCGACAGCCAGGATCTCTTCATCACCCTCACAGAGATCCCCTACCAACCCTCCCCAGGCGTTAACCCGGACCCTGAATCAGGGGAAGGATCAGTCGGTAAGTGTTTTAAACATGTAAACATTTATTTTGAACAGAACAGGAATATTAACAATGGGTTTTTCATGATTAGTTTGCCCTAGGCGCTTAACGTTTTAGTCCTTGCCAGTGCAACTACTGCAAAAGAATCTAACAATGTCCGGTTTATCATGATTACTTTGCCCTAGGCGCTCTACTTTTTAGTCCTTTCCAGTGCAGCTACTGGAAAATAAGGTCTATATGTCCGGGGATAGAGCTGAAATCCTCATGGGACATCTCCACGAAGCTCTCCTGGAGGTAATTGGAAAGCCTTTGCATGAGGTTCCTGGGGAGAGCGGCCTTATTGTGTCCTCCGTGGTAGGAAACTTTTCCGCGCCAGGCTATCATCAAGTACTCTGGGATCATTGCCTTGCAGAGCATGGTGGCATACGGCCCTGGTTTTTGCTGGCTTTCACGCAGCATTCGGTCTTTCTCTGTGTCAGAAATCCTCATCAGAGTGATGTCGCTCATGGTGACCTGCTTTGAATTAGGGGAATGTTAGTATTGCCTGTTCCTTTACATAACTGTAACCGGCGGATTACAGCCACGCGGTGGAGGCGGGAGAGGGGCAGCATACAGGGATCTTTCCCGGGGACAGCCGCGAGGGGGTGGGACAGGGGCAGAGTTCCTGCTTGCCGGATTGCCGGCAGCAGGAACTGGCCAACGCTAGGAGCATTGCTTTGAACGTGAAAGGAGGGCACTGCTATAATTTAAGTTTTAAGCAGCCAAAAGTCTACGGCTTACCATGTCAGCCTGCTACCCGAATTCCGCTGTCCTGCCCCGCTTGTCTGATCTCCACTGCAAGACCCCAGGCACTGAATGCGAAGGCCGAAAATTCGACCTTGTCCTGAGTGCGCATGTGATAGGTGCTGTGCATGGTCTTGTTCACAGAGAAAGACTATGTTCATTGTTCACAAAAATGTATCTTTGTGAGGAATTCACTCCCTTTTTCCCATCCCACAGCTGCGACTGTCTCCCGACCTACCCCGGCATCCCCCTCCCAGAGGCTAGCGCAGATTAGGCGGAGAAAGAAAAGGACACGGGACAAGATGTTCTCCGAACTTATGGGCTGCTCCCGAGCCGAGGCGGCACAGCAGACCCAGTGGAGGGAGAACATGTTGCAATACCAGCGATCACACAGCGAATGGGAGGAGAGGTGGCGGCAGGAAGACCAGCAGGCGACTCAAACGCTGCTTGGACTAATGAGGGAGCAAACGGACACGCTCCGGCGCCTTGTGGATGTTCTGCAGGACCGGAGGCAGGAGGACAGAGCCCCGCTGCAGTCTATCTGTAACCGCCCTCCCCCACCACAAAGTCCCATACCCCCCTCACCCAAAGTCCCAAGAATGAGGGGCGGCAGGGGCCGTGAAAACTGTCACTCCACCCCTGCAGACTGCTCAAGTACCAGAAGGCTCTCATTCCCAAAAATTTGATAAGTCCTTTCCTTCCCGCGTCACCCAAGCCCCCGTCCCAGTGTCATCCCCTAACTGTGTAGTTGCTAATAAAAAATACGTTTCTGTTAATTACTGTTTCCGTCATGTTCTTTTAGAGGAGAGTGTGTTTGAAGGGGGGGAAGGGGGTTGGTAATTGGAGAGGACAGTCACCTTTACCAGGGTACAGACACGGGGGCAGGTTCAGCAGAAGGTCACACACACATTGCAGTCACTAGGCACCCTGGTCAGTCTGGGAGGTGGTTTTCATGTTCTGGGGGGGGCTATGTCACTTTGTGGCGGGGGAGGGCGGTTAGAGATCTTATGCAGCGGTCCTTAGCCTGGATCACAGAGCCACGCAGCAGGGGATCTGTAACCGTCCTCCCCCGCCACAAAGTCACATAGCCCCCACACACAGAGTCCCAAAAAGGAGGGGTGGCAGGCTCCGTTGAAACAACCAGTCCACCACTGCGGACCGCTCTAGGAGCAGGAGCCTGTCATTCCTCGAGTTTAGAAGCGTTCTTTCCATCACTACGCGCGCTCCCCACCACAGTCTGCGTCCCAGTTTCAACACTTTACCGCGAAATCCGTAATAAAGAAAACGGTGTTCATTAACAAAGTTCCATTTATTTTATTTTTAAACGTATGTTGGAAGGGGGAGAACGGGGGGAACGGGGTATGTAACTGGAGAGGATAGTCAACATTAACTGGATAAAGAAACGGGGGCAGGTTCAGCTTCTCTTTAAACAAACTTAATAGTCACAGGTTACCCTGCTCACTGAGGAACCTAGCTTTCAAAGCCTCCCGGCTGCACAGCGCGTCCCGCTGGGCTCTTCTAATCGCACGGCTGTCTGGCTGGGCGTAATCAGCAGCCAGGCTATTTGCCTCAACCTCCCACCCCGCCATAAAGGTCTCCCCCTTGCTCTCACAGAGATTGTGGAGCACACAGCAAGCTGCAATAACAATGGGGATATTGGTTTCGCTGAGATCAGAGCGAGTCAGTAAGCTTCTCCATCTCCCCTTGAGACGTCCAAAAGCACACTCCACCACCATTCTGCACTTGCTCAGCCGGTAGTTGAAGAGTTCTTTTTCACTGTCCAGGGCGCCTGTATAGGGCTTCATGAGCCAGGGCATTAGCGGGTAGGCTGGGTCCCCGAGGATCACTATAGGCATCTCCACATCCCCAACAGTTATTTTGTGGTCCGGGAAGTAAATACCTTCCTGCAGCCGTCTAAACAGACCAGAGTTCCTGAAAACACGAGCATCATGAACATTGCCCGGCCATCCGACGCTGATGTTTGTAAAAACGTCCCCTATGGTCCACCAGTGCTTGCAGCACCATTGAAAAGTTGCCCTTTCTGTTAATGTACTGGCTGGCCTGGTGCTCCGGTCCCAGGATAGGGATGTGAGTTCCATCTATAGCCCCACCGCAGTTTGGGAATCCCATCGCGGCGAAGCCATCTATGATGACCTGCACGTTTCCAAGGGTCACTACCTTTGACAGCAGTAGCTCAACGATTGCGTTGGCTACTTGCATCACAGCAACCCCTACAGTAGATTTGCCCACGCCAAAGTGGTTCGCGACTGACCGGTAGCTGTCTGGTGTTGCAAGCTTCCAGAGGGCTATGGCCACTCGCTTCTGGACAGTCAGGGCTGCTCGCATCCGGGTGTCCTTGCACTTTAGGGCAGGGGACAGCAACTCACAAAGTTCCAGGAAAGTTCCCTTCCGCATCCGAAAGTTTCGCAGCCACTGTGATTCATCCCAGACCTGCAGCACTATGCGGTCCCACCAGTCCGTGCTTGTTTCCCGGGCCCAGAATCGCCGTTCCACAGCATCAACATGACCCATTGCCACCATGATGTTCACGGCGTGGGGTCCCGTGCTTTGTGAGAGGTCTGTGCCCCTCTCAGACTTAATGTCCTCACCACGCTCCCGTAGCCTCCTCGCCCGATTTCTCAGCATCTGCCTCTGGAAAAGGTGGATGATAAGGTGCGAGGTGTTGACAACGGCCATAACTGCAGCGATGGTCGCAGCAGGCTCCATGCTCGCAGTGCTGTGGCGTCCGCGCTGTCACTCATCAGAAAAGTGCGCGAACTGATTGCCCGCCGGCGCTTTCAGGGAGGGAGGGCGGGAGTGACGGTTGGATGACGACAGTTACCTAAAACCACCCTCGACACATTTTTTGCCCCAGCAGGCATTGGGGGCTCGACCCAGAATTCCAATGGGCAGTGGGGACTGCGGGAACTGTGGGATAGCTGCCCACAGTGCACCGCTTCCAATGTCGACGCTTGCCCCATTAGTGTGGACTCACAAAGTCGAATTACTGTCCTTAGTGTGGATACACACGTTCGACTTTGTAATATCGGTTCCACAAATTCAATTTAAGTAAAATCGAACTACTCTCGTAGTGTAGACATACCCTTAGTTACCCTTAGTAGTAGTTCTCAAACTCTCTGTTAGTCCCGAATGGGACCCAGCCGAGGGTTGGGGCATGCCCCGGTCCCCAGGCTTTAAGCCCTGTGATCGCTGCAAACGGCCTATGCCCGTCAGCAGTCCCCATACCAGCTGTCTAAGGTGCTTAGGTGAAGGGCGCATAAGTGACAAGTGCCGTATCTACAAGTCCTTCAAACCCAGGACGAAGAAGGAGCGCAATATCCATCTATGAGCGCTTCTAATGGAGTCAGCACTCACTCCGGCACCAGAGCAGTGGTCTGACTCCACACTGAGCACTGTGGTCTCCATGTGCAGTGCTCCCCTGACGCCATCTGCAAGCCGGCACCGGTCTCCCTCCATGGTTCCGGTCAGGAAGCCGAAAAAGACGGTAAGGGGAAGATCTCCTACCTCCCGCAAGGGAAAGGAGAGAGCAGCAGGCGAGCCAAGACTTGTTTCAGGCAGCTCAACATCCCCCTTGGGAAGTTGGGCCCCAGCTCAAGTCGAGCGGTGCAGCCCATCCCATGCCTTGCCTGTGACTCCAGATAGTGGTGCAGGCCCTGGCCAGCTTTAGATGCCATCGATGCCTGAAGCTCTTCAAGCAGCTTAGGAGATCCTGACGCTCCCAGTGCCGCCCTCACCGGCTCCTGCGGTACCCCGGTCTCAGGGAAAATCTGTGTTGGGACTTATGCATGTGTCCCCACCTCAGCAGCACCGTTCCCCATCAAGAGGGACGTCCCGCCAGCATTCGCCTGCTCACAGCAGTTACGCCTCAGGATGGGAGAGGCAGGCTCAGCGGAGCCCTCTTCAGTCCCTGCACTGGGGGCGCCGATCGAGGGACTCGAGGCGTACCTCGCTGGTAGATTGGCGCACACCCTCTGAGACCAACCCCAACCATCTTCAAGGGCCTGGTACCGCTCCTGGGACCAATCGGGCACCAGAGACCGCTGATTGCCGGGCCGTCATCGCCCGTCTCCAAAAGAAAGGTTGCTCTGCTCAGGATGATCCTTCCAGCAACCGGCTCATAGTAGCTCCCGGTCTCGTTCAACGTCCCCGTACCAGTCAAGTAGCATGAGGTGAGGAGCGCCGGGTATCCGATGCAGATCTGCCGAATGCCGTCGGTCCCCGAGAGCCTGTCCAAGACAGTCTTGTTCAGACAGGTCGGCTTTGGGACACAGCGACTGGCACCGGTCGGACAAGAGCCACCGCTCAGCCCGATCCTAGTGTCCGGGACCGACCGCTCTGCTGGTAGCTCCTGCTCGGAGTGAGGTTCCCTGACTGCAGGACAAGCCCCAGTACCGACAGTGCCAACTACATTATCAGCACTGAAACCTGTCCCATGGCCCCAGATGCAGTGGCCAGCGCCATGGTAACCGTGGAACCCTTGGGGGTTCACCCAGCCTTCCCAGGCTGCCCAATTGGTGTCAGGAGCCTCAGAGAGGCCAACGGCCTCGGTATCCCGTCCCCCTCCGGTGCTGGAGACTTCGGGGGGTAAGACCCTTCAGGTCCAGGAGGACCCAGAGAAGCAAGCTGCTGGACCACCAATGGACGTGGAGGTTCCCGCAGCACCGGCATCGTCCTCGTTGTCGCCAGACGAGGCTATCACGGGGTCCCCTCACCCAGTTCCTCAGGATGATGCCAAGGCGCACCAGGAACTTTTGAAGAGAGTCGCCTCCAACCTGGGGCTTCAGCCAGAGGAATTGGAAGAGCTCTCGGACTTTCTGTTTGACGTCCTCTGCTCCTCAGCCCCTGCCAGGGTAGCTCAACCCCTTCATGAAGGGTTTCTAAGATCACTAATGCCCTGTGGCAGACCCCCTCTTCCTGGCCCCTATCTCTAAAAGGGCCAAATGCAAGTACTTTGTGCCAACTAAAGAGCATGAATACTTATGTCAAGGCTGTATCCCCACTTTGAACTTTAGGGTACAAATGTAGGGGCCTGCATGAGGACTTCTAAGCTTAACTACCAGCTTTTAGAAACTTTTCACCAATTCCCTGGTGAATACAGATCCAAACTCCTTGGATCTTAAACAAGGAGAAATTGACCCATCCCCCCTCCTTCCTTTCACCAACTCCTGGTGAATACAGATCCAAACTCCTTGGATCTTAAACAAGGAGAAATTGACCCTTCCCCCCTCCTTCCTTTCACCAACTCCTGGTGAATACAGATCCAAACCCCCTTGGATCTTAAAACAAGGAGAAATTGACCCTTCCCCCCTCCTTCCTTTCACCAACTCCTGGTGAATACAGATCCAACCCCCCTTGGATCTTAAAACAAGGAGAAATCAATCAGGTTCTTAAAAAGAAGGCTTTTAATTAAAGAAAAAGGTAAAAATCATCTCTGTAAAATCAGTATGGAAAATAACTTTACAGGGTAATCAAACTTAAAGAGCTCAAAGGACCCCCCTCTGTCTTAGGTTCAAAGTATAGCAAACAAAGATAAACACTCTAGTAAAAGGTACATTTACAAGTTGAGAAAACAAAGTAAATCTAAGACGCCTTGCCTGGCTTTTACTTACAATTTTGAAAATAAGAGAGACTTGTTTAGAAAGATGGGGAGAACCTGGATTGATGTCTGGTCCCTCTCAGTCCCAAGAGCGAACCACCCCTTAAAACAAAGAGCACACACACAAGCCTTTCCCCCCCCCAAGATTTGAAAGTATCTTGTCCCCTTATTGGTCCTTTGGGTCAGGTGTCAGCCAGGTTACCCGAGCTTCTTAACCCTTTACAGGTAAAAGGATTTTGGAGTCTCTGACCAGGAGGGATTTTAGTACTGTACACAGGAGAGCTGTTACCCTTCCCTTTATAGTTATGACACGCCCCCCAAATCACAGATAGTGTTGGACGTTCGGTTCCACACTGGCTGTGATTTCTTCCTGGAGTTCTAGGAGAAAACAGAGTTAACAAGACACATGTACCTTTAGACATACTACTGATTATATAAAAACTAACAATATGTTTTATTACAAGAACAATTGTTAACCAGTTAACTCTGGGAAACTTTCCCGGGAGAGTGCATCAGCCACTTTGTTAGAAGCTCCCGAAATGTGTTGTATTTTAAAATCAAAATCTTGGAGAGCTAAACTCCACAGAAGAAGTTTTTTGTTATTTCCCTTGGCGGTATGAAGCCACTGTAGCGGAGCATGGTCTGTTTGTAGTTGGAAACGCCGTCCCCAAACATATGGGCGTAGCTTTTCCAGCGCGTACACAATGGCGTAGCATTCCTTTTCGCTGATTGACCAGTGGCTTTCCCTCTCAGACAGTTTCTTGCTGAGAAACACGACAGGATGGAATTCTTGATCCGGTCCTTCCTGCATTAAAACTGCTCCCACGCCTCGCTCGGACGCATCTGTGGTTACTAGGAACGGTTTGTCAAAGTTTGGGGCCCTTAGCACAGGGTCAGACATGAGTGTTGCCTTAAGCTGGTTAAAGGCCTTTTGACACTCATCAGTCCACTGAACTGCATTTGGCTGTTTCTTTCTGGTTAGGTCTGTCAGCGGGGCGGCGATTTGGCTGTAGTGTGGTACAAATCGCCTATAATATCCGGCCAAGCCTAAGAAGGATTGGACCTGTTTCTTTGACTTTGGAACCGGCCACTTTTGGATAGCATCCACTTTGGCCTGTAGGGGATTTATAGTTCCTTGACCCACCTGGTGCCCCAGGTACGTCACTCTGTTTTGGCCTATTTGACACTTTTTAGCCTTAACAGTTAGTCCTGCCTGCCGGATGCGCTCGAAGACTTTTTCCAGGTGCTCCAGGTGTTCTGTCCATGAATCAGAAAAAATGGCCACATTATCGAGGTTGGCAACTGCAGATTCTCCCAATCCCGCTAAGAGACCATCTACAAGTCTTTGGAAGGTGGCGGGTGCATTTTGCAACCCGAAAGGGAGTACATTGAATTCATACACCCCTGCCTGGGTGACGAAGGCGGACCTTTCCTTAGCGGGTTCATCTAGTGGTACTTGCCAGTACCCTTTGGTTAAGTCTAAAGTAGAGATGAATTGGGCATGTCCCAATTTTTCCAATAGCTCATCTGTGCGTGGCATTGGATAGTTGTCAGGACGAGTTACAGCATTTAGCTTACGGTAGTCCACGCAAAAGCGTATTTCCCCATCTGGTTTGGGAACTAGAACCACTGGAGATGCCCATGCACTGGTAGAGGGGCGGATTATACCCATCTGTAGCATGTCCTGGATCTCCCTTTGTATAGCAGCTTGGGCATGAGGTGACTCCCGGTAGGGTGGGGTTCTAACTGGGTGAGCATTACCTGTGTCGATGGAGTGGTATGCCCGTTCGGTCCATCCTGGAGTGGCTGAGAAAATCGGTGCAAAGCTTGTGCACAGCTCCTTGATCTGCTGTCGCTGCAGACGTTCCAGGGTCGTGGAGAGGTTCACCTCTTCCACGCCACCATTCCTTTTTCCTTTGTAGTAGACACCTGCAGGCCACTCCGCGTCATCTGTTTCCTGGGCTGTAAACTGGCAAACGTTTAATTCTCTGGAATAAAAGGGCTTAAGAGAATTAACATGGTATACCTTAGGCTTTATGTTGGAGGTGGGGGAGGCTATGAGATAGTTAACAGCTCCTAGGCGCTCCTGGACCGTGAATGGTCCTTCCCACGACGCTTCCATTTTATGGGCCTGGAGCGCCTTTAAGACCATGACTTGGTCTCCTACTTTGAAGGACCGTTCTCTGGAATGTTTATCATACCAGGCCTTTTGCTCTTCCTGAGCATCCTTTAGGTTTTCTTTAGCAAGGGCTAAAGAGTGTCGGAGGGTGCTTTGTAGGTTGCTTACAAAGTCTAGAATGTTAGTTCCTGGAGAAGGCGTAAACCCCTCCCATTGTTGCTTCACCAACTGTAATGGCCCCTTAACCTCACGGCCATACACAAGTTCAAATGGTGAAAACCCTAAACTGGGATGTGGTACAGCCCTGTAGGCAAAAAGCAACTGCTGCAACACTAGGTCCCAATCATTGGAGTGTTTATTTACGAATTTACGTATCATGGCCCCCAAAGTTCCATTAAACCTCTCCACCAGACCATTGGTTTGATGGTGATGAGGGGTGGCAACCAAGTGATTCACCCCATGAGCTTCCCACAGGTTTTTCATGTTCCCTGCCAGGAAATTAGTTCCCGAATCTGTAAGTATGTCGGAGGGCCACCCTACCCTGGCAAAAATGTCTGCTAATGCCTGGCACACACTGTTAGCCCTGGTGTTGCTTAAGGGTACAGCTTCCGGCCATCGGGTAGCAAAATCCATGAAAGTCAGTACGTACTGCTTTCCTCTGGGTGTCTTCTTTGGGAAAGGACCCAGAATATCCACAGCTACTCGCTGAAATGGGACCTCAATTATGGGTAGTGGCTGGAGAGGGGCTTTAACCTGGTCTTGGGGCTTTCCCACTCGTTGGCACACCTCACAAGACCGGACATAATTAGCAACGTCCTTGCCCATTCCCTCCCAGTGGAAGGACTTCCCCAACCGGTCTTTGGTTCTGTTCACCCCAGAATGGCCACTGGGATGATCATGGGCTAAGCTCAAGAGCTTTACCCGATACTTAGTGGGAACTACCAACTGTCTTTGAGGATGCCAGTCTTCCTGGTGCCCACCAGAAAGAGTCTCCTTGTATAAAAGTCCTTTTTCTACAACAAACCGGGATCGGTTAGAAGAGCTGAGAGGCGGTGGGGTGCTCCGTGCCGCTGCCCAAGCTTTCTGAAGGCTGTCATCTGCTTCCTGCTCGGCCTGGAACTGTTCCCTTGATGCTGGAGACATCAGTTCCTCCTTGGACTGTGGACTGGGGCTTGGTCCCTCTGGAAGCGATGCAGGTGCTGGGGCTGTTTTCATTGACTGTGAACCGCTGTCCGCTGGTGCACTATGTGGTATTTCAGGCTCTGGCTGAGCCTCTTGGGTAGGGTTATCTGCTGCTTCCACCAGTTTAGACTCGCTGGTGCCCTCTGGCATTGGAGTTGTAGACAGGTTTGCAAGCGCTGGACTCAGTGCTGGCAATGGTTCTGGTGCTGGCTGCGTTGCCAGTTCCGGTTCTGGGACTGGCTTTGGCTGGGTCTCTGGGATTGGATCCACTACGGCTGTTGCAGTCGTTGGCAGGGGATCCAGTTCCACCACCTTTGTTTGGGTCTCCGGTAACACAGACGGGGCCCTGGTGGACGGCTCAGGAACAGGGATGGGGGTGAAAGCTTGCTTAGCCTGGCTGCGGGTGACTATTCCCACCCTCTTGGCTAGCTTCACATGGTTGGCCAAGTCTTCCCCCAGCAGCATGGGGATGGGATAATTGTCATAGACTGCAAAAGTCCACATTCCTGACCAGCCCTTGTACTGGACATGCAACTTGGCTGTAGACAAGGTTACAGACTGTGACACGAAGGGTTGAATTGTCACTGTAGCCTCCGGGTTGATGAGTTTGGGGTCCACTAGGGATTGGTGGATAGTTGACACTTGTGCCCCAGTGTCCCTCCAAGCGATAACCTTCTTTCCGCCCACTCTCAAGGTTTCCCTTCGCTCTGAGGGTATGAGAGAGGCATCTGGGTCTGGGGATCTTTGCTGTGATTGGGGTGTAATGAACTGTAATCGGTTGGGGTTCTTGGGGCAGTGAGCCTTTATATGCCCCAGTTCATTACATTTAAAACATCGCCCTGCTAAGGTATCACCGGGGCGATGTTGGTTGATGGAGACTGGTGTGGTGGGGTGAGAAGGCGTCTGGGGTTTCCCTTGGGATGTGGGTGGGGCCTTGGGTTGTCCCTGGTGATAAGGTTTTGTTTCGGCTTGCCCCTTCTGATATTCGCTCCAACTGCTACTAGCTTTTTTCTTTTCTGTCACCTCCACCCATTTGGCTCCAATCTCCCCTGCCTCGGTTACAGTTTTGGGCTTCCTATCTAGGATGTACCGTTCTATTTCCTCAGGAACACCCTCTAAAAACTGCTCCATTTTTACTAGGGAAAGCAGATCTTCCAGAGATTTAACATTTGCTCCTGATACCCAGGCATCACAATTTTTGTCAATGTGGTAGGCATGCCGGGTAAATGACACATCTGGTTTCCACCTTAGGGCTCTGAACCGCCGACGGGCATGCTCGGGTGTTAGCCCCATTCTGAGTCTGGCCTTGTTTTTAAAAAGTTCATAACTGTTCATGTGTTCCTTAGGCATTTCAGCCGCCACCTCTGCTAAGGGTCCACTGAGCTGCGGCCTCAGCTCTACCATGTACTGGTCTGCAGCGATGCTGTATCCAAGGCAGGCCCTTTCAAAATTTTCTAAGAAGGCCTCAGTATCATCGCCTGCCTTGTAGGTGGGGAATTTTCTGGGATGGGAAGTGGTACCTGGAGAGGAGTTGCTAGGATGGTCTGATGCATCCTGCTTAGCCCTTGCTGCTTCCAGTTCATGCTTCCTTTCTTTTTCTCTCGCCTCCTCTTTGGCTTTTTCCAGCTCCATCTCTCTCTTGTGGGCCTCCTCTTTGGCTTTTTCTTTTCTTTCATGGGCCTCCTCTTTGGCTTTCTCTTCTCTTTCATGGGCCTCCTCTTTGGCTTTTTCTTCTCTTTCATGGGCCTCCTCTTTGGCTTTTTCCAGCTCCATCTCTCTCTTGTGGGCCTCCTCTTTGGCTTTTTCTTCTCTTTCATGGGCCTCCGTTTCAAGTTTTTTAATTTGAAGCAGTCTCTGATGTTTTCTTTCATTTTCTTCTGCTTCTAGTTTGGCCAGTTCTATTTTGTTAGCTACTTCTTTGGTAGTCATTTTCCTGTTTTCTTGTGCTGGGTCACACCCCTCTGCAGTTGACTGAAACTGGGATGTACTTAGCTCTGGCTGCTGCTGAGTTAACAGAGACTTTTTAACAAGCTACTCCCGAGGATGTAAAAAGAAAAAAAAAAACAATTCAGCTTGTAAATTGCCTTTACCAGTCAAAGTTTGCTCGCTTTGAACCCTTCTCTTAACAAAGGCCCTCGTTAAAAAAAACTTAACACCTCTGCCTTCAGGCAAGGAGAGATAAGATATGCATCTACCTTCAGCTCTGCTTTCCAAGCAGCTAGAAGGAAAAAAAAATCTCTTACTGGCTTTTGGGTTTAAAACGATCTCCACCGCTGTGCCACCATGTCAAGGCTGTATCCCCACTTTGAACTTTAGGGTACAAATGTAGGGGCCTGCATGAGGACTTCTAAGCTTAACTACCAGCTTAGTTCTGGTCCGCTGCCACCATTCCCTACCCTGGGAAGCTTTTAGAAACTTTTCACCAATTCCCTGGTGAATACAGATCCAAACTCCTTGGATCTTAAACAAGGAGAAATTGACCCTTCCCCCCTCCTTCCTTTCACCAACTCCTGGTGAATACAGATCCAAACTCCTTGGATCTTAAACAAGGAGAAATTGACCCTTCCCCCCTCCTTCCTTTCACCAACTCCTGGTGAATACAGATCCAAACCCCCTTGGATCTTAAAACAAGGAGAAATCAATCAGGTTCTTAAAAAGAAGGCTTTTAATTAAAGAAAAAGGTAAAAATCATCTCTGTAAAATCAGTATGGAAAATAACTTTACAGGGTAATCAAACTTAAAGAGCTCAAAGGACCCCCCTCTGTCTTAGGTTCAAAGTATAGCAAACAAAGATAAACACTCTAGTAAAAGGTACATTTACAAGTTGAGAAAACAAAGTAAATCTAAGACGCCTTGCCTGGCTTTTACTTACAATTTTGAAAATAAGAGAGACTTGTTTAGAAAGATGGGGAGAACCTGGATTGATGTCTGGTCCCTCTCAGTCCCAAGAGCGAACCACCCCTTAAAACAAAGAGCACACACACAAGCCTTTCCCCCCCCCAAGATTTGAAAGTATCTTGTCCCCTTATTGGTCCTTTGGGTCAGGTGTCAGCCAGGTTACCCGAGCTTCTTAACCCTTTACAGGTAAAAGGATTTTGGAGTCTCTGACCAGGAGGGATTTTAGTACTGTACACAGGAGAGCTGTTACCCTTCCCTTTATAGTTATGACAACTTATATTCCCACCCAGCCCCCAATTCCCTTGTGGTCGAGGCAGTTAACCACAAGGGGTGGCAGGGACAACCCGAGGCCACCCCCAAAAATAAAGACTCGAGGAGGCTGGATCTTTTTGGACGTAAGGTTTATTCATCTTCCAGCCTTCAGCCGAGAGTGGCCAATCACCAAGCCCTCCTTGGCCGATATGACTTCAACATGTGGCAAGCCATGGCCAAGTTCGAAGGGTCGCTCCCCGAGGCTTCCAAAAAGGAGTTCCGAGTGATCTTCGATGAGGGCACGACCGTGGCCAGGGCGGCCCTGCAGGTGGCGTCAGACACTGCGGACGCTACTGCCCGCACCATGGCTTCCGCCATATCCATGCAGCGAGCCTCTTGGCTACTCCACTCTGGGTTGTCCATCGAGGCTCAGCAGTCAATGCAGAACCTGCCCTTCAATGGCCAGGCCCTATTTGCGGAGCAAACAGACAGCAAATTGCATGGCCTCAGGGATGTCTGCACCACCCTGCGACAGGTTGGATCACAGAAAACCCCTTGGGAACTGCCAACTGATGTGCTGAGACTACCCTGAGCATGTTTCCCCTGGCAGCTTGGGACTTCAGTGCCCTGCCTGGTTTGAGCCAGACACGCTAGCCTGCTGCAAACCCAGACCCAGATCTGAACCACGTCCCCTAAAAGCTGCAGGCTTAACTGAAAACAGCTTAAGAAGTGTTCCTGTCTCTAACACTCAGATGCCCAGCTCCCAATGGGGGTCCAAACCCCAAAGAAACCTATTTTACCCTGTATAAAGCTTATACAGGGTAAACTCATAAATTGTTCACCCTCTATAACACTGATAGAGAGATATGCACGGCTGTTTGCCCCCCCAGGTATTAATACATACTTTGGGTTAATTAATAAGTAAAAAGTGATTTTATTAAATACAAAAAGTAGGATTTAAGAGGTTCCAAGTGATAACTGACAGAACAAAGTGAATTACCAAGCAAAATAAAATAAAACACACAAGTATAAACCTGATACAGTAAGAAGCTGAATACAGATAAAATCTCACCCTCAGAGATATTTCAATAATCTTATATCACAGACTGGACGCCTTCCAGTCTGGGCACAATCCTTTCCCCTGGTACAGCTCTTGTTCCAGCTCAGGTGGTAGCTAGGGGATTTCTCATGATTGCAACCCCCTTTGTTCTGTTCCACGCCCTTATATAGCTTTGCACAAGGCGGGAATCCTTTGTTCCTCTCTGGGTTCCCACTCCTAATTCTAAATGGAAAAGCACCAGGTTAAAGATGGATTCCAGTTCAGGTGACACGATCACATGTCCTGGGAGACCCCAAGCCGTTATTCCTCCCAGCCTGACTCACAGGAAGGCCTGCAAGCAAACAGAGCCATCCACAGTCAATTGTCCTAGTTGATGGGAGCTATCAAGATTCCAAACCACCATTAATGGCTCACACTTTGCATAATTACAATAGGACTTCAAAGTTATATTTCATATTTCTAGTTTCAGATACAAGAATGATACATACATACAAATAGGATGATGACACTCAGTAGATTATAAGCTTTGTAATGATACCTTACAAGAGACCTTTTGAATGAAGCATATTCCAGTTATATTATATTCACACTCATTAGCATATTTTCATAAAATCATATAGAGTGCAACATCACACACCCTAAAAACCCTGGGTCTCTATGTCCCAGCCCCGGCATGTAAGCAATTTAAACCGCAGCAGCTGCAGGGTGAGGGGAGTCAGCCTCGGCAGGACCAGCCCCATAAACGAGCCAAGGGCTAAAAGCGCCGCCCGAGCCACCCACCTCCACCCTCTGCCCAGTCGGGCTCAACCCGTAAGAAGTAAGGGGCCAAACAGTCGTTTTGAGGGTACGCCCAAGGGCAACCTACCAGACTATTCCCTGGATCCATCCTTCCCTGTGTTCTCCAACTGCCTTTCCCTCTTCCTCCTTGCCTGGACGGCTATAACCTTGGACCAATGGGTCCTCAGCACAGTGAAGCAGGGTTATACCCTCCAGTTCCTTTCTACCCCCCCTTCCCACCCGCCTTCCCTGTCCCTCTTCAGGGTCCCCTCTCACAAGAGTCTCCTCGCACAGAAGGTACAGGGGTTACTACAGCTGGGTGCGGTGGAAGAAGTTCCTCTCGAGTACAGGAACAAGGGGTTCTATTCCCGGTACTTTTTAATCCCAAAGGCCAAGGGTGGTCTATGGCCCATCCTGGATCTGTGAGACCTCAACAAGTACCTAAAGAAGTTAAACTTCCGCATGGTTTCCATGGCTTCTATTATCCCCTCCCTGGATCCAGGAGACTGGTATGCCACCCTCAACTTGAAGGACGCGTACTTCCACATAGCGATCTTTCAAGGACACAGACGCTTCCTCCGGTTTATGGTGGGGCCCCACCACTACCAGTTTGCAGTCCTCCTGTTCGGCCTGTTTACCAAGTGCATGTCGGTGGTAGCGGCTTACCTCAGGTGCCAGGGTATTCAGATCTACCCGTACCTTGACAATTGGCTTGTCAAGAGCAGCTCCAGGTCTCAAGTCCAAAGGGATGTCGCGGTGCTTCAGGCCATGTGCTGCTCTCTGGGCCTAATGGTAAACAACAAAAAGTCAATGTTAGTGCCAGTGCAGAGGATAGAGTTCATCGGAGCGGTCCTCAACTCGACCTGTGCCAGGGCGTTCCTGCCGCTGGAAAGGTTCCACATGTTGACGAACCTCATCACGGAAGTCTCTGTGTTCCCTCTGACTACAGCCAGAGTCTGCCTGCGCCTCCTGGGTCATATGGCAGCATGCACTTACATGGTCCGCCATGCCAGGCTCCGAATGTGGCCCCTGCAACAATGGCTGGGGATGGTCTATTCCTAGTCCAGAGACCCCCCTGGAAAAGATTGTTACCATTCCCCAGGCGATACTTACCTCACTGCGATGGTGAACCAACTGCAGGACAGTCCTGGAGGGGTTCTGTTCGACAACCCCACTCACTCCATTGAGTTGGTGTCGGACGCCTCGGACCTCAGCTGGGGTGCGCATCTCGGCGACCTCCAGACACAGGGGATGTTATCCTCAGAGGAGGCAAAGTTGTACATAAACGTCAAAGAGCTCCGAGCAGTCCAGCTGGCATGTGGAGTCTTTCGGCCCCACTTGTCGGGCAAGGTGGTATGAGTCCTGACGGACAATACAGCCTCGATGTTCTACATCAACAGGCAAGGGGGAGCGCACTTGTAGACTCTCTGGCAAGAGGCACTCCGTCTAGGGTGACCAGATCGCAAGAGTGAAATATCAGGACACATTGGGCGAGCGGGGGGGAGACGACGACGACAGACACAGGTGCACAGCCCCGACCAGAGCCATGAGAGGGGGCCCTAGGAAGCTGCAAGAGGGGTTGTACGGCCCCTGCTGCAGCCCGCACCACAAGCCACAGGGCAAGGACTCATTGCCCCAGCTCCAGCCCCCAGTAGAAGCCACAGGGCTAGGGGCGCAGGATTCTGGTTGCAAAGTCAGATCCAGTTGCAGGGCAGGGGAGTGAAGGGTCCCGGTTCTAGCTCTGGCTCCAGCTGCAGTCACAGAGGGGAGGCCCCCAGTCCTGCCTTCAGCCCCAGCTTCAGCTACTGACAGCTGAAGCAAACTACATCACAGAGGTCTGGAATCAGTGAGTCTAAATTATAGACTTAGTCGTAATACATATTTAAACATACAGATTTATTTGTACACTAAACAAACAACAGGGGTAAAGGGCCGGGTTTTTTATTCAGTCAATAAATCAACTTCCCAATTTGCATATCTCTCAGATATGCCAGAAGTCTAGTACTTTTTGGCTGACTTTGCCATAGCCATAACTTGCTTCTGGGCAATCACAAAGCTGTAGAAGTCCTTGCAACTCATCCGGAAATTCATTTTGACAAGGGTTTCACTCCGCATCAAGTCTATGCTGCTTCGATTCCGGACATCAGTCCATGCACCTTTCATGATTGAAAATACACGTTCTGAGTATGCATGTATACTGAGCATGTATGACACCAGCTTTGCCACGTTCAGGAATTCAGTGCTACGGTCCTTGTTTCTCAGCACTTGAGACCAGAGTTCCCCAACTGAATAGTTTCCAGGCTCCAACTTGGAGTTGATGTCTTTGATACAGTACTCATCATCATAGAGCTGATCAAGATCCACTGTTTTCTGAAGGTTTACAGCTGTCACGGCTGCAGACAGATCGTTGAATTCGAATACCCTATTAACTTTGATGTTCAAGCACTGGGTATTGAACAAGTAGCCAGCTGTTGAAAAATCAAACCATTTCTCCAAATATAGGATTGACACATCGTAAAATTTCATGAAGTCTTTCTGGAGACATGCAGCAGTGACAGGCAGCATCTCAGTTAATGCACTTTCAACTTTGGAGCCAAAGAATATGTCATTTTTCGGTTGCTGAAGTTTAATTCTCAGAGTATTCATTATGGCATACAGTTCACATGCTGTCATACTCTCATTTTCCAAACAGAGCACAGTATCATTGAAGATTTTCAGGACATTCTGGAGGAAAAACAGATGAACCTCAACTTTGCTAGGCCCCTCACCTTGTTCACCGTTTTCCCTGTCCGAGAACAGCATCCATAGAAATTTTGGACACTTCTCACTGCCCAGAGAAACAAAGTAGCACTTAACAGCCTGCCACATATTTACAAGCCTGTTTACAGCTGGGAAAAGACTCAACCAGCGCGTCGGAACATGGCGCAGTAAAGTGGCATACTCCATATCCACAAAGTCAAACATATCCTTCAATGCTGCTACTCTCTTAGCAGAACTGCTGAAATGATTGAACATCTTAATCACCAGAGTCTCAGTGTCAACTTGTAGGGTATTGCTACCATGTTTCAGGGCGTTGTGCACAATATGGGCAGGGCAGTTTGCTGGCAAGATATTTTCATTTTGTTTTTTTAAATTCTGGTACACTGATTGTTGCTTTCCATAATTCACGTTTGCATTATCAGCACAGTAGGAAGACACTTCGTTTAGGTCTAGTTTGTGTGTCGCAAGTCTAGTTTGTGTGTCGCAAGTTTTTCAAGTAATGTGTTGCTTATTGCCTCTGCAGTCTCTTTGCTTTGTTCATAGAAGTCTAACAGTTTATCTTGGACCTCATGTTCAGGTGTCCAGTATCTCAGTGATAAGGGGAAAGTTTTCACATTGCCCTTGTTAGATGCATCTGTGGCAACTGAGAAATAGGGACCATCTGGCTTGCTGAGGTCTTTTAAAAATTCTGTTGAGGGTGGTGACAGCACATTTTTGATCAATGCCTCCGCTTTAGTCCGGCCACAGCTGACGTGCTTTGCAATCGTTGAATCTGGATACAAGGTAGGTGCCAGTTTAAGTTCACAGTCACATGAGCGATAGGAGTGTTGATGGACTACTGTGTGGTAAACTTGAGTTAGCTCAGTAGCGATAACCTTGTTATTGAAGGATTCATTTGGCTTGCTGAAAAAATGTGAGACCAGGGTATTGCTCTTGTGAGTCTGGGTGTTTTGTCCATGATTTTTTGATTCAGCATGATGCTTAACATCAGACTCACCGCCATGGCAAATGGTAAATTCCTTCCTGCATGCTTTACAAAAGGCTTTTGAATCACACTCATAGGATTTCCGAATCCAGATGTAAGCGGCTTCCCATTCTGTCCTATAGCTGCACTGTCTTTTTTGTTTTTTGGTAGTTGGCTCCTCCCTTGCCATTGCCATTTCAGGTGGGGTTTTCGGCTGAAGACCGTTAGCTAGATAGCTAGCCACTGAAAAGAACTGCGCAGTCTCTGTGCTTCTTACGTGTTATTACGTGCTCACTGTAGTTTGTCCTACGGTATGCACTGTGGTTCAGGACTGTAAACTACCGTAAATTTGCATTACACTGGAAAACAACCTGAAAAACCAAAAATGCCAGTAGATAACCGATCACTAACCCTAACCCTAACCCTCTCTACCCATAAAGTTTAATTGACATTGCTCACTGTATTTTGCCTGTCAGTTTTGATCAAGTCCATCTAAAGAGGGGATGCATGTTTAAAATATCACAGCATAAATAATTTGAATCAAATACAGGTTTGCATTAAAGCTTTGGTGTGTTATTTGTTGTGGTTAAAGTTATTTTAAATCTTCAAAATTTGCCATCATGAAGTGGGATGCCATATCCTGGTCAGAATAATCATTGACTCAGAATGCAAATCATCCTTTCCATACCAATGTTTATCTCGCCTTTGTGTGTGTGAGTGGATGGTTTTTACAAGACTTTATGACCTGTATCATTTGTACATTTCAGTACATACAATACAGTTCATTGTATTCTCATCTGACCTAGTTTCAGCAAAATCTGGGCCAGACTGTGACCCTCTTACTCACTTTGGTGAGCAGTTACTCAGAGAGTAGTCCTAATGACAGGCAGCCCAGTGCCCCACACACACCTCCCAGACACTCACCATCACACCCTGCCTGCTCCCTTCCCTGGCCGCACTCACCAGCCCTGGCAGCACGCAGAGCGAGCCCCCCCCCCCGAGCCAGACTCTGAGTCCAGTCGGGAGAGGGACCCCCCCGCGCCGGTGCCACTTCGGCTTCCCCTGGCAGGCCGGGGCTGTCGGGCCAGCAGTGACCCTGTCTGCCGGCTGCGAGCGAGCAGGAGCGGACGGGGGCCAGGGGCAGCGGACCCGCCCGTCCAGACCATGTCGGAGGTGCAGGTGCTGCCCTACGGCGAGGACAAGCTGGGCCACTGCGGGGAGGTGGGGCAGATCTCCTTCACCTGCCGCCTGCAGGACACCAGCAACTTCTTCGCGGGGGGGCAGAACAAGAGGCCCCTCAAGCTGGGGTGGGCGGCAGATCGGCAGGAGCAAGAGAGGTTAGGGCCGGGCTTGCCCCGTTTCCTAAGCCTTGCAGCCCCCGGCTGGTGGGGGGGGTCTCCCCTGAGCCCGCAATGCTCCCTTCTCCGCAGCTGTTCGGAATCAGAGTCACTTCGCCCCGAACCTTCCCTGGGAGTCCCCCCCTTTGGTCGCCAGGTTTCACACCTGCTTGGCCAGGAGCCCCCCCAGAGGGACCTGCCAGGGGGCCAGGTGAGTCCCCAGCAGTGCTTACCTGGAGCGGCTCCAGGAAGCATCCAGCAGGCAGGTCCCGTCCCTCTGGCTCCTAGGGTCGCGTCGCTCGCGAGTCGGGTTGGGTTGAGGGGGGTAGGGGCGGGGGGGGGGCTCTCTGCCTGGTGCCCGCTGCCGGTGTCTACAAGCCCCGCCCCGCTGAAGCACGCAGCGGAGACCTCCTCGCCGCCTCTGTGCGTGCCTGGGGCTGCACTCTGCAGGCTCCTGCCGGCCAGCGGGCTGACGCCGGGAGCTCAGCTGCACTGCCCCAGGACCCAGGAAGAAGAGGTGAGCGGCGCCGGTGGCGCCGGCTTGCCGCAGTCCCTCCGATATCAGGACAAAATGCGTCCCGACCGATGTAAGGTCGGGACGCGGGACAAGTCCCCTAAAATCGGGACTGTCTGGTCACCCTAACTCCGTCTATGGGACTTTTGCATCAGCCACGAAATCCACCTGGAATCTTGTCACCTTCCCGGTGTCAAGAATATGCTGGCGGACCAGTTCAACAGGGACTTCTCCTCTCACCACGACTGGTCGCTCCATCCAGAGGTAGTCTGCATGATCTTCCAAAGATGGAACTCCCCAGGTGGACCTGTTCACTACCAGACAGAACAGGAAATGCCACCGGTTTTGCTCTCGGCAAGATCTGAACAAGGGCTCCCTCCCCGATGCCTTTCTCCTGTTGTGGTCAGGGAGCCTGATGTATGTATTCCCTCTGATTCCATCCCTGCTTTGTCTCTCTGATCAGCAGGGTCCTGGCAAAGATCAAGAGAGACAAAGCGCAGGTTGTTGTGATCGGGGGCTGGCCCTTTAAATATGGCAGAGCCAGGCAGTTGCAGCCCTAAAACAGCCATTTTGCATCAAGCTGCTGCATCTCCTTCTCTTCCTGCTGGTGAGTGTTCAGTCCTGTTATATTTTCCCTTGCTTGTTCTGGAGGAAATGACACATTTAGACACTTGTGGGTGCTCAGAATTCACAAAGGGGTATGGGGATAGAGCTCCTCCTGCTGCCAGAATAGAAGCTCTGGCTGCTTGGAGCCAAAAGGAAAGATCTCTGTTAGGATTCAGTCCTGCCAGGTGGTGAGCCATGGGTCCCCGATCCAGCAGCGTATTCACTTGCGCTGGCACAACCTGTCTGGCCCTTGAAGGGGATTTGGACTCAGCCTTACATGTGACCAAACAGTTAATCCCCAGCTGAGCCTTCTCTGGTGCTGTAGTCACCATTAATAACTCCAGCTGTGAAAGAGTCAGGGTGGAATTCCCAGGGAGGGGGCCAGCTCAGTCAGCTGGAGTTCCAGCCCAAGGACTGCTGAGCCCAGGATGGGGCTGAGCCTAGAGGAGGGGGGGGGGCAAACTTTTTGGCCCGAGGGCCACATCTGGGTATGGAAATTGTATAGCAGGCCAAGAATACTCACGAAATTGGGGATTGGGGTGCAGGAGGGGGTGAGGACTCCAGCTGGGGGTGTGGGCTCTGGGGTGGGGCTAGGGATGAGGGGTTGGGGATGCAGGAGGGTGCTCCGGGCTGGGACTGGGTTTGGAGGGCAGGAGGGGGATCAGGGCTGGCACAGGGGGTTGGGGCGTAGGGGCGGTCAGGGGTGCAGGCTCTGGGCGGCGCTTACCTCAAGCAGCTCCCAGAAGCAGTGGCATGTCCCCCCTCTAGCTCCTACACGAAGGCGTGGCTAGGCGGCTCTGCGTGCTGCCCCATCCGCAGGTGCTGCCCCTGCAGCTCCCATTGGCCATGGTTCCTGGCCAATGGGAGCTGCGGGGGCAGTGCTTGGGGCAGGGGTAGCGTGCGGAGCCCCCTGCCTGCCCCTACACGTAGGAGCTGGAGGGGGGACATGCTGCTGCTTGCGGGAGCTGTGCGGAGCGGGGCAAGCCCTCGACACTGTTCCCCGGCTGGATCACTGGAGCAGAGCAAGCCCCGGACTCTGCTCCCCGGTGGGAGCTCGAGGGCCGGATGCAGCCCCCGGGCTGTAGTTTGCCTACCCCTGGCCTAGAGGAAGGACTGAAGAGCAGTCAGAGAGGGGTGAGCAGATCTCCGGTGGGGGTGTCTAGACTGCTAGCTGGACTTTTGGTGCCACAGAAGGGGCCTGGCCTAGGTGTGACTTAACTGGAGGACTGAGTCCTAGACAGAAATAGGCCAAGGAGGTGATCAGCAGAGTTCTCTAGAAGTGAAGACCCCTGCAGTGCCATAACCTGATGCCAGGGGGTGCAGTGACTGGAGTCACAAACGTGTGGAATGTCATTCGGCCTTTAAAGCAAAGCATATGCTAGAGCGCGCTGTGCCTGATCAAGCTCTTAGCCTGTAACAGCACCAGGCTTGTGGCGTGCAGCTGAGCAGGGTGGATTCCATCTGCACCGGCCAGCTCACTGGACTCTTCTGGAGGTGAGTGAAGTAGGTTGGATGCTTTGACTCAGTGGCATGGTTGCTATAAGGTGTGTTTCTGGACTGTACTAAGCACTTAGCTATCAATGATCAGCCAAGGTGGAGGGAAGTTTGTGTTCAGGTCAACGGGTCCTTACGTGGCTGGCTGTGGAAGGAAATCTGTGAAAACAATCTGGTAGCTAATGGTATTTCCAGTATGAACTGTAGCTAAGAACAAGGACTCTGCTTTGGGATAAGAAGTGATCCGTGTGGCCTGGCTTCTTTATTGTGTTCCCTGTGCAATAGCTGATGGGTTGGGATCATTTTGGAAACATGGAGGTGACATATACAGCTTTTGCGGGTAAAGGAGGGGGGTTGATATGTTGGTTGCTGCGTTCCACCCCAGAGCCAGCTCCGTTTCACTGGTGGGGGACTGAGCCCTGTCAAGGTGGTTTGTGGTCCATGGGACATGAAAGTACAACTCTGCTCTGAAAGTCACTAAGAAAAAGAATACCCTCTCTTACTCTGCACACCTAGCTGCTCCCCACAGTGGTCTCTGCTTGTCTGACTGAAATAAGCTTTTACAGTACTTGTTTTTGTCACTGCACAGCTACTGAGAGCATGGACTGGGCACTATTCTTGTGCTGACTCAATTAACACATCTGCTCACGAAGCTGTGACTGCAGATTTCTTTTTTCTTTTTAGTCACTTGTTAGTCTAATATCTTCAACTCCTTATGGGCTATGGGAATGGAGTAACCTGGTTACAGGGTGTCTCTCTGTAAATGTAAAGTAGCACCTGAGGAATAGCTCCTGCAGTTACGCTAACTGGGGTACATGTTAGAACCCTTATGCTCAGGCAAACCTGGGGGGAAGAGAGGTTTCATACCTTGGCTGTGGAAAGCACTGCCTGCTCGTCCAGGTGTACGAGGGGCCAGTCTTTCAAAACACCGAAGTAAGAGGCTGGATCTTCAGTAATGCTTGGCAGATCGGCTGCATGTTGCATGCTGAGCTCTTTGGACAAGTGGACCCAACTGTGGGCACTGAGCACTTGAGCTCTCTGACAAATCTGCCCATCGGTGTGTCTTGTTTCTTTACTGCCTGATTCCTCTGATGCATCTGGCATAGGCTACTAATTGGGGGAGGCGACTGACTGGGCTACTGTAGTATGTCTGGTCTGGTCCTGTTGGCGTTGCACATGTTTATGCAGTGAGCTATCATCTGTTCTGTCTGCAGCCTGGGATGCTTACGGTAAATATCGGACTAATTTCAGTTACATCGGTGGAACGTCCCTAGAAGTGAATGGGTGCAGCATCCAGGTAAGGGAAGGCAGGGTTAGGCCCCAGGCTGTTGAGACCTAAACTTTGTATAGAACATCTTGGACATTCATGTTGCCTGCATGGTAGGTGTCTGCATTGCACTGCACCCCTCTTGTGCCTCTGGATTGCACAGCACGTTCTGAGCAGGGGTTCTTTTATTTGTTGGGTACATGCCATCCATTGTAAACTACCGTGTCCCCTGCAGTGCTCTATAAATCACAGACAGTATTCTAGCTCTCTGAACAAGGAATGAACAGCTCTAAGGGATTATTTGCATTTTATTTTCAGGCACTGTTTAATGGTGACTTTACAAATATCATTGCATTACGGGCCCCGGAGTCCTGGATTAATTCCAATCTGGGTAATTACATCCTGCCTAACTAAAATACTTCCCCTGTCCCTCCCAGCCATACACCCCTGTAGTTTCATTGGCAAAGATGTTCCTGTACTTTTACTCCAGGAAAAACTGTTGCTGACATCAGCTGGCTGCTGTGTTCCACCCCAGAGCTGGCTCCATTTCAGCAGTGGGCGACTTAGCCTTTTATGTAGCTCTATAAGCACTTTGGGACCCTTCAGAATGAAAGGCGCCGTAGTGTAAATGCAGCCTTTATTCATAATAAACCCAGCACAGCCTTTACAAGCTACAGGAGCTGTGCTTTTACATTGCAACCCTCTAGCATCTGAATTTACCAAAGTACTTGATCTTTGTGGTTCCCAAATCATTTTAATGTATTGCATTTGGTATGTAGTAAATCATATTCTTGTATTTCCAGGTATAAAAAAAATTGTCATGCTGGTTGCATTTAAGCTGTACAGTTGCCTCCCTCTCAGTTGGGGGCTGAATATAAACAATATAAATAGACTTGGTAAGATTCAATTTATATTGTTAATTGTCATTAAATGTCAGTTTCACCTTACGCACAGAAATTGCTCAAAAAAATCCATATACAGTAATCAAATGGGGGTTTCTTCTTCGCCCGACAAGTGCAGCCTCTCCTGCATCTAGCACCTGCCAAGATCAGAGGTCTTGGTATGAAACTGTAGAACAATTAAATCAATAAAAATTGGGGTGGGAGGGAGAAAGTTAAAAATAAAAATCAATTTTATCCATCAAAATTACACACAATAAAAAATCAAAGTCTGCCAAACCTATGTATAAACATTAGGGATTTCTACTCAATCCACTTTGGCCGCTTAGATTATCTGTCCTGCCCCATCCTCTACCATTTTAAATGAAATCACTCTGGTCAGAGCATAAACCCCTCTCAATTTATCAATATCCTATCTCCAATAGTCTGAATATGGCTGAGATTGACTGACACAGTGGAGACATGAGGGTCAACTGAGAAGCTGTTCAGAGGGCCCTTGAGTGGCAAGGATTGGGTGCCCTGATATAAGGCAAAAGTCAGGGTAACTAAAGTGAGTGTCTGTGTGTTGTGCTACTATAATCTAGTAACAGTAATGGAAGGAGGCAGCATGGTCTAGTAGCTAGGTCATTGGACTGGGGGTCAGTAGGCCTGGAGCCTGGGCTCTGCTACTGAACTGTTTGGGCAAGTGTCTTCCCTTCTCTGTGCATCTGTTTCCCTTTCTGCCCTTCTTCATTTAGCTCTTTGGGGGTGGCGTCGTTCACTGAGTGTCTGTACAGCACCTTGTCTAATGGGACACGGCCCTTGTGTGGCTTCTAGGCACTTCTGTGTAACAGCCACTTCCACAGCAACCTACCAGGTGATGTATGGGGTATGCAGAGGCAGCAGGAGCACATGAGGTCTTACAGCAAAGGCTCTGTCTCCAATCAACCATCCAGTTAAAGCAGGGGGTTTGAAACCCGAAGGTGGAATTGTCCCCTCTGGCGGGACATCTCCTGGAGGAGGAAAGTGACCTTGTGTGGTTCCCATGCGAGTGGAGCTTGGATGCCGAGGTGATAGAGACCTTGGACAGGCTGGACATGCCCCAGGGGGTCCCTGTGGCTGTCCTCCTGGACAAGTCATGTCCAGCCTGGCAGTCAGGAACCTACAGAGCCCAGGGTTCAGTTTCACGGCAATACGCAGCGAGTTTAGATACCCCAAATGCTCTGTCTGGAGGGCTGCGCCATAATGCTGTTTAGAATCCAGAACCAAAAGCAGTGACAAGGCAGGCCGCTCTGTAAGGCACCACTCACCCCACCTTACTCAAGGCTGGCTCTTTGCAGACTGACTGCACAAGACTCAGATCACAGGCTGCCCTACAGAGCCCCTGAGCCTGAAAGCAGGACCAGGAACCCCTTACAAGTTAAAGTGATAGCTTGTAATTTTAACACAGTTTTCAGTACACCATACCCCACTACAAGGATGTGGATCTAGCCCTCTCCTACCCCTGCAATCCATTGATGGCTTAGCACTGTCCAGTGATTGCAGTGTCTCTCACTCCTGTGACACCTGCCCACCCAGTTCTGCATCAGCTGCTTCCTGACTAGGTTTAGAGCTGTGGACGGGAGTGAATGCTTTTCATAGCAGCACGAGAGCCAACACAGCTATACCCCAGAGGGTACTGGGCAGCTCTGAGGGGGAGAGTGCTGTGGAGACTGGCTGTCCCCTGACACATCCCCTCCCTCTTTGCTGGGCCCTAGCTGCAAAGATGTGCTACAGAGGGGTCCAGGCTATTGGGGAATGGGGCACATGCTGTGGAGCTGATACTCCCCTATATACACCCAAACTGTATCCATCTTAGTCTGCTTCCTGCAGCTATGTAAGGGAGACAGGAGCATTGGGCCCATGGAATACAGGGGGCTGAGTCTCCTTGCTTACAGCAGTGCACATCAGAAGTAACTCCATGGCACTGAACTGGTGTAGATGAGCTCACCAACAGGCCCAGTAGGTGTGAGCAGAATAATCTCTGGCTGGGAAATGCTCACAATGCAAAAGGAGGCCTTAGCAGGTCAGCTCAGATGGTGCAATCTTCCTGGGGGCTAATCCATTGTATATATTGCCCCTTAAAAATGGTCCGCCTTCATGGCTGCAGAAGAATATGCTGGGGAACATTCTGAACGCACGGAGTTGGGTCACACGCTCATTTCCAGACAGCCTCTTCCGATCCGGAGCATGGGCCAGGAGCCAGGTTAGAACCTTCCCTCCCAGGTAACAGCAGCTAGTGCAGCCTTAGCCAGCCCAGAGTACAGCGATTTCTGCCCAATGATGGCTTTGGGGGGAGGGGGGGCTGTTTGGAAGCATCACCGTGAATGGGAACAGGTGGATTTTAGCAATGCCCAGCTGGAGTTGGTCTTGCAGCTCTGGGATGTGTATTTCACCGATCTGCCACCAGGTGGGGCTGCAGCCCACAGTCTGAAGACCCCACCTCAGCAGAGGCTAAATTGTCACCTGGGCTGATGGCTAGGAGAGCCCAGTGGCTGCAACAGGGGATGCTTTGCCTGGTGCAGTGCCATCAAGCTGATCAAGGAGCCACACTGACAGGCTCTGAAGGGAGGCGGGAGGGATCCTGGATGGGGCGTGCCAAGGAGCTGGGGGGGGGGGGAAGGGGAAATGTGAGAGGAAGGTGACGGCTGCGCCAGGGGCACAAGGAAATTTCATACAAGGCCTCTTGCTCGGTAGCAGTAGGCAGGACGGGCTGGCTGCGGGGTGTTGGAGAGCCCTGGCTGTCAGTGTATGAGATGGCACCAGGGCTCTCTCCAGAGCAGGCAGGGGATCTGCCAAAGCGTGGCCGGACAATAGGGGCCTGGCTGTCCCAGTGTGGATCTCTGGATTATTCAGTGCCCCCTCCCTTAAGCCCTGGCGGCCCATCCTGGGTCAACCATGCCTGAGGCAATGCCACGGCTTGCCCCTCCTCGATGGTGATGCCGTGCAGCCTGACATCAGCCCTGAGCTCCACTTTGGAGACCGGTCCCCTGTCTGGCTCATGCGCCAGCTCTGGTGGGAAGGAGCCTGCACTAGAATAATGACACTGCAGGCAATAGCAACGGCATGAAAAATAACTGCTACGCTCACATCTCATCATCGACTGAAGTCATTTCAATCCATTCTCTCTCCCGCCCCTCCGCAGCTGGCCAGCTGAAAAACCAGCATCTTCCCTCTGCGCACTGAGGAATTACTTCTCCCCTTGCCGCCCCCAGGAGCTTTCTGCTGCCAGGGACTTTGGCCACCTGCAATGGCTCTTACTTGGCAGAGCCATTCCCCCTTCATCCCCATTTCTACCAGTCTGTGAACGCCGCTGATCTGCTCCTAACTTTCCCAATGCTCCTGCTTCTGTGGAAGGTACAGACAGGGAGGGCAACTGCTTTCCAGCTTTTAGTTCACTGAGCTTTTCCTTAAAACTTCCTGCCTCTCACAGGACACATCCAGTAGGACACCAAAACTAAGAGGTGTGGCAATACATCGCCCAGTAGAGATCTGGCTCAGCTCGTCAGGGAAAGGCCAGGAGGAGCTCACTTTCTTTTGCCTTCAGACATGGATTTAGTGGCCTTGCCCACCTTCAAGGGCCTTAAAGGTGAAGTACAAAGGTGCTCACCATTGTGAAGCTGGCGTGGATCTATGTGCTGAATTCCCCCACTAACCAGGCTGGGAGTTGGGCATTCAGGACACAGGAAACCAAACCTCGAACATACGCTTTTGTAAAAATACTTGTACAGTATATTGCTGGCTATCCAAAGAGCATGGGGGCCATGGATTTGATTTGGATAACTGAGAGGGCAGGAACCATTCAGCAGTGGCTGGGGGCGGGGGGTCATCCTCCTCCTTGCAGTCCTGGCCAGGGGGGATCTCTGCTCTGCCCGGCTCACTCACTGCTATGGCAACAGGGCTGCACTGCCGCAGGGCCAGTGACCCCCAATCCCTGCAGGGCAGAACAGAGTCCTGGCTGGGGGTTTCTGCTCTGCCTTTCCAGGACCTCAGCCTCCTCTCCACACCTTGTGCCTGCAGGGATCAGGGGTCACTGTTCCGCTCACTTACCCCGTGACAGCGGGGCTGCAGAGAGCTCCATGCGCTGCTGCAGGATCCATTCAGGAGTGGGGACAGAGCTGTAACTAGGTATTTTTGCGCCTGAGGCAAGAATATAAAATTGCGCCCTCCCCCAGGGCCGGCTCTTCGGTGGTAATTCGGCCATGGGTCCCTCAGTCCCTCTCGGAGGGAAGGGCCTGCTGCCGAATTGCCGCCGAAGAATGAATGAAGTGGCGGCGGTAGAGCCTGTGATTTTGGGAGGTCTAACTCATGATTTTTGACTGCTTGGGCTGGTAATGTTGCTTCCAAGATGGTCTTTGGTTCCAGTCCAGTTCCAATCCAGAGAGGGACTCACAGGCTAAGAGAGGAGGGAGGTGCTGGATATCAGCAGTGGCCACTAGGGATCAGCATGTGTCCTGAGAATGCTGGGAGTTCAGGTTTGCAGGGCAGGATCAGGGGTGGCAGGTTTGTAGAAATTTTGGTGGTGCCCAGAACCCGCCCCCACCCAAACTCTGCCCCCCCCCACCCGCCCAAGGCTCTGGGAGGGAGTTTGGGTGAGGGAGGAGGTCTGGGGTGCAGGCCCTAGGCTGGGGCAGGAGATTGGGGTGCAGGCTCTGGGAGGGAGTTTGGGGATGGGAGGGGTACAGAGGGATGGGGTGCAGGGGTGAGGGCTGTGGTTTGTGGCTGCAGATGAGGGGTTTGGAGTGTGGGAGGGGCTCAGGGCGAGAGTAGGAGTGTGGGGGGTGAGGGCTCTGGCTGGGGCTGGGAATGGGAGGTTTGGGGTGTGGGAGAGGCTCAGGGCTGGGGCAGAGGGTTGGGGGGTGAGGGCTCTGGCTGGAACTGGGGATAAGGTGTTTGGGGTGCTGGAGGGGCTCAGGGCTTGGGCAGAGGGTTAGGGTGTGGGGGGATGAGGGCTCTGGCTGGGACTGAGGATAAGCTGTTTGGGGTGCTGGAGGGGCCAGGGCCGGCTTTAAGCCAATTCGGCCGATTCCCCGGAATGGGGCCCCGCGCCTAAGAGGGCTCCGCAATGTCCGGGGCTGCCGGCGGAGCGGGGAGGAAAAAAAAAAAAAAAAAGCCGAGTCCTGATTCTCCCTCCTCCCTCCAGGGCTTGCGCCACCATACAGCTGATCAGCGCAAGCCTGGGAGGGAGGGGTGAGGAGGAGGAATGCGACGTGCTGGGGAAGAGGCGGGGCCAGGGCGGGGATTTGGGGAGGGATCCGAGGGGGCAGGGCCGGGGTGGGGGGGAGCGCGAGACAATTCGCGTCCCGGCGTGGGGCCCCGCACATGCTAAAGCCGGCCCTGGGAGGGGCTAGGGTAGAGGGTTGAGGGTGTGGTGTGGTGGTGAAAGCTCTGACTGGGGGTGTGGGCTCCGGGGTGGGGCAGAGCTGGGGATGAGTTTGGGGTGCAGGCAGGCTACTCCAGGACAGGGGCCAGAGAGGAGGACTCCCCCCAGCCCTTTCCCTGCCAGCAGCAGCGAGCTCTGCGGGAGGAGCCCCCCTTTCCTGCCCCCCCAGCAGCACACTCACCCCCACCACTGTCACTGCATGTGCTCCTAGGGCCCCTCTTAGGTCCAGGAATCTCCCTCGCCTCCCCTGTGGTGAGTGCCGGGGGGGTGCTGCGTGCGCCTCCTCCCCTGCTGTTGTCCCTGACTGTAGCCTCACTGGGGGTGAGGGATGGGGCTGCCTCCTTGCCCAGCATGGGGCAGGAGCGGTGACTGCGGGCGGGGGGGCCCCCCCTGTGCTGCTGGAGGGTCCTGCCGGAAAAGGGAAGGGTCTGAGGGGGAAGGGCAGGCTCAGAGTCAGTCTGCCCTGGCAGTTGAGTTGGGGGGCACTAGGACCCTGCAGCAGCAGTTGTTGCAGGGAGGTAGCATGGAGCTGCTCTGCTCCGGGCCAGGAAGAGGGGGGGGAGCAAGTCGGGGTCGGGGGACACTTGGGGGAGGCGCGAGGGGGCCGCAGGTGGGGCCGGGAGGGGGGGAGATCACCTGAGTTATAAATATCTCCGTGCCAGCAGCTTTTTTTCCCCTCTCCACCACTTTCTGCGCCCCCCCTCCCCCACTTTGTGTGCCCGAGGCAAGTGCCTCACTCGCCTTGCCCTTGTTAAGGCACTGAGTGGGGAGGCTTCTCCCACAGCTGGGGGCTTGTCCTCCTCCTCCTTGTCCTGGTCAGGACCTGTGCTCTATTATCCGAATCTCTGCGTGAGCCCAATCCCCTCCTTGTCCTCCAGCACGAGATAGATAGATACCCACTGCAGAGGGCATTTATCTATCTCATGCTGGGGGCCAAGGAGTGGATTTGGATAATGCGGCAGTTCGGATGACAGGGTTTTGGATAAAGGAGAATTCGCTGCACTCTGCTAGAGGAGGGAGAGCCCTTTACATGTTTTAGCTCCCCCTGTGATTCATGGGTGGAACTTTCTGGGCTGAGACCGCGCTGAGGAGAGTCAGCAGTTGCATGTGACCAGAGGTCCCATCTCCCACCCCAGGCTGTGGACCTGGTGAGATGTTGCAAGGCTGGGCCTGGTGAGTAGGTGGATGGGAGCCTTCCAAGGAACATCCCAAGAGCTGCAGGTGGCAGCACTGGTGCTTCAGCAGGTCCAGCACCTCCTCCTGAGTCCGTGCTGAACCAGGGCCCCAGCATGGCACTTGAACAGTGATTTTCAACCAGAGGTATGTGTGCCCTTGGGGGTACGCAAATGTCTTCCAGGGGGTACGTCAACTCATCTAGATATTTGCCTAGTTTTACAACAGGCTACAGAAAAAGCACTAGCGAAGTCAGTACAAACTAAAATGTCATAGCGACAATGACTTGTTTATTCTACTTTATATACTATACACAGAAATGTAAGTATAATATTTATATTCCAGTTGATTTATTTTATAATTATATGGTAAAAATGAGAAAGTCAGCAACTTTTCAGTGAGTGTGTGCTATGACACTTTTGTATTTTTATATCTGATTTTGTAAGCAAGTAGTATTTAAGTGAGGTGAAACTTGGGGGTATGCATGATAAATCAGACTCCTGAAGAGGGATATAGTGATCTGGAAAGGTTGAGAGCCACTGCACTAGAGGGTGCAATGCTGATATGAAGGGCACCCCTTCAGGTCATGGGTAAAAGCTGGGCTCTGAATTCTTACGAGTCAATTATTGATGAGCAGGCAAAGGCCCATGACAGCATTGGCGGGAGGAAGGGTGGTGGTGGAATCCTTGTTTTCCTCGCTGAGTTCCAAGCTGGGTAAAGAGATTTTCAGAGAATTCTGATGAAAGCCAATTGGAGGCTGTATGTACCTCACACTTCCTCGTTCAGTGAACGCCTTCGGATCAAGACCCGTGTTTTCCCGGGATTAACAGTTCTGGATTTTCTGATCAATATTTACCTCAGCAGAACTCAGTGCATCCAATTCTCTTGCCCAGCAGAGCCCCTCTGCCTTTAATACTGTTGCCTGACTGTAACTGAGAGCCAGGTCTAACCATTCTTCTGCTTATGGTCATGCTTGATGCCCTACGGGCCGTTGCTACCTCGGCGATTTCCACGAAAAGCTGAAATATGCCTGCTGCGAGCTCTCCCTCAGCACCACTCCCTCGCTAGTAACCTTTATCCGCTCTGTGGGATAGGCCCTTTCTGGTCCAGGAGTCTCATCGTTCTTCAGGCTCATTTCTCACTCGCTCGTTCTGTGGTCCTTTGGCTTTTCTTCCATTCCCATTTCCTGGCATCCCTCCCATCCCCTCTCCATCTGTCCCTTTTGTGAGCGCGGCGGCAAAGAATTAATTGTAATTGTTCAGCAACATTTACTCTTTTGATCGATAAATTACCCTCTGCCATCTCTTAAGTAATAAAACAAACCTTCAGACCTAGAATGATTTTATTGAAATTAATGATTCTCTCCTCTCCAAGCAGCAAATAGTGCATTCCACCCAACTATCGGTCCAGCTCCTTTCCACTTTCCTCTTGCTCTGAAGTCCCCAGGGTAAAACTGTTCTGCTCTGAGGGGGGGCAGGGGTGATACTTCAGGGGCCCTGCCTTTCACTTACTGTTCACTGAATCCACCAGATTGATGGGAATCCGTTGTTAGCATCTTATAGCTGCACAGTGACTGACAGTATGGGAAAGGAGTTGCTGGTCTCAGGCCATTCCTAGTGGACAGGTGTAGTCACAAAACCTGTCACCACAGGCTCTCCTCCCGCCATGCCCCAGGGGGCAAGGAGAGGTGGGATGGCCCAATGGTTAGGGTGCTAGCATAGAGCTGGGTGACCAGGGCTCAATTCCCTGCTCTGCCACAGATTTCCTTTGTGACCTTGAGCATGTCATTTAGTCTTTCTGGGCCTCAGTTCCCCATCTGTACAATGGGTTGGGGAGGTAATAGCCCTGCCTGGCTTGTTGACTATGACTATGGAGGAAACTTACACAGTTGCTGGCCAGATGAATGCTGACACTGCAAGCATTAGTGGTAGAAGTACTATACTGCTCGTTTGTGTGGTGACATGGCTTGGGCTGGCCTGAGTGGATGGCATGAAATTGTGTTCTCTTTATGTGAAAGGATTGTGCACTAGCCCAGGTCTTGCACCCTTCTGGGAAGCTACTCCTGGGGGAATTCTGTGCCACTGCGTATGCGCAGAATTTATGTCCTCTGCAGATTTCTTTGCTTCCCCACAGAAAAATGACTTTCTGATGGGGAAGCAAAAGGAAGCCATAAGAGCGGTCATGTGACCCTCCCCAGCAGTATATTTCGGGTGCCCGGGGCAGCTGACAGAGAGGTAAATCACTGTGGGGTACAGGGCGGGACTGGGGAAGACCCAGTTGGTGGCTCCTACCTTGTGCTGGGCTCAGCTGCTAGTTCCAGCTGGGCTTGGGAGGACGGGACTTTCTCTTCCCGTGCACGGCATCTGGGGCTGTGTCAGACCCACCTCCAGATTTCTCTGCCGGCTGTAGGAAGCTCTGCAATCTCCATCCCCTCGTACTTCCTGCACCCATCGCTCCTCAGCTGCAGGGGGAGGGACCACTGTACAGGGAGCTGCTCCCCCATCTGCCCAACCCCCATGCATCCAGACCCCTTCTTACTAAGACCCTCCCACCGAGCCTCACCCCCCCCACCCCCAGAACCACCCTCCGATGAGCCCCATTCCCCCTGCACCTGGACCACCCTGACAAGCCACCCGCACCCGGATCCCCACTGTACTGAGCCCCAACCACCTGCACCTGGATCTCCACCCCACTGCCCCACTCCCCCAGCATCTGGACCCCACTACTGAGGCCCCCCACTCCCAGACCCCCCTGCTGAGCTCTATCCTCCCCAACACCCAGACACTCCCCCCCGGCTGAGCCCCAACCTCCTTCACCTGGACCCCCTCGAAAAGTCCCATTACCATTGCACCAGAATCCCCCAACAAGTACCTGTGCATCCAGATCCCCCACTGAGCCACCCGCACCCAGATTGCTCCACACAGAACCTTCTCACCCCACACCTGGATGCCCCCACACTAAGCCCCTCCTCACTTGGATCCTGCCTTGCTGAGCCTGCCCTCCCACACTTGGTGCACTTGGCAGAGAGGGGCAGGGCCCTGGGGTGTTTCTGGGGCAGGCCCAGTCTTTGCGCTGTGCCAGGGTTGGGTGCAGCCTCACTGCTGAGTCCAGGTCCCATGGGGAAATTGCTCAGTGATCTCCCACCTCTGTGCAGCCAGTGGCCTGTGCTCCTCAATGCCATGCTGGAGCCTCCACATTTGTTTATTGACAAATACAATTTGCGGAATTTTAAAATATTGTTCGTATAATTTTTAATTTTTTGGCGCAGAATCCCCCCAGGAGTAGTGAAGCACGTGGGGTTGCACGGAGTCAGAGCCAGCATGCTGGAGACAATGACTGATAATCTCTATTCCCATATAGCAACTCCTGAAGAAGGGATTCCTGCCCCAGTGCCTAGGCTAGGAGAAGATCCAGATTCTCTCTGCTTGAGATTTTTTCTCCTCCTTGGCAGCAATTGCATTGGAAACTAGGCATACTGCTCCCTGCTCCCCCTTTGCTACTGCAATCAGCTTTACATATCGCCTTGCATAGCAGTGTCAGGGCCTGCTCCTCACGCACCGAGTCCCAGTAGACATTGCTGCTTTGCCTAGTCGAGTGTCTCTCAAACTTTTTTACTGGTGACCCCTTTCACATAGCAAGCCTCTGAGTGCAACCCCCCTTATAAATTAAAAACCCTTTTTTGTATATTTAACACCATTATAAATGCTGGAGGCAAAGCGGGGTTTGGGGTAGAGGTTGACAGCTCATGACCTCCCATGTAATAACCTCGCTACCCCCTGAGGGGTCCCGACCCCCAGTTTGAGAACCCCTGGCCTAGTCCCTCCCAGATCTGGGGAAGTGAAAGGCTGGGTCTAGATCAGTGGTTCCCAAACTTTAACAACCTGTGAGCCCCTCTCACTAAAATGTCAAGTCTCGCGAACCCCCTCCTAAAAATGAATATTTCCAGGGATTTTCTCCTTTACCTGAGTATAAATTATAAAAGCAGTGATCTTGGAAATATAAAATTTGTTTTTATGACATGCTTATTACACACTATTTATTATTAATTATTATTTATCATTGCAGTATTTTTATTACATTATGAAAACGGCAACACTCTTCCAAGATGTCACTTTTGTAGCTTGTATCACTTTGAATAAGCCTGTTATAAGACAAGGCTCCTATGTTTCATCAAGGAGTATCAGATGTGAAAGCATGAAGGTATTTAAGAAGCCAACTCAAAGAGTTCCTCCTACACAAGCATTCAGGTCTTGAGCAGTCCAGGCAAACAACGCACGTTACAACAAAGCTTAAATTTGTTCTTCATAATAATTTTAAAAACAATACTAGCTGCCTATTTAATTTTAAAAACAGCAAAAAATATCCACCTCCCTTTCGATTTCTTATAAGGAATCTTGAAGTTTAAATCTTCTCAGTGTGATAGATATGCTTGCTTTGATCTGCTTAGCTTTTGGAAGTCCAGGGGCTCCAGGCTGCTGGCCCCGTGCTGCCCGGAGTCCCTAGGGACAGCTCTGTCCGCTATTAGGGAATTTTTCCCCGAGAACCCCCTGTAACATTTTGTGAACCCCCAGGGGTTCACGAACCCCAGTTTGAGGACCACTGGTCTAGATTTAAGCTTAACCATTGCTTGTAACTGTCTGACATACAGGAGCTTCACAGAGACTCCTGGCTGCAGCTGATTTTGTATGTGTGCGCTTTTTTATGACATTTTAAAGCAAACACCTAGATCTGGGCAAAAATTTTCAACTAAAATTTTTTCCAGTGAAAAATGCAGATTTGGGTGGACTGAAATATTTAAATAATTTGTGTTTGTGTTGCTGAATTCTTGTGGTTTGGAAAAAATAATTTCCCCCAAACTTGTAATGTTTCCTTTCCACGTTTTCAAAATGATTCTTAGTTTAGAAATTTCCTTCAGTTTAATTAAAAAAAAAAATTAAACATAAAAACCGCTCAAAATCAAAATGAAACATTTTATCTTCCCCAAATGATTTTTTTTTAACTTTTCACTTTGCCAAACAACTTTAAACATTCAGTTTTTTGGATCTAAACAAATCAATTTTTTTTTTAGATGTTCTGGGTTTGCTAGCAAACTGAAAAATTCCCTACACACAACTCTAGCAAACACAACGCACTGCAGCAATTGGCCTTTGAGTACTGAGAAGTGCATAACAATCAGAGTATGCTGCAAATGTGGTTTGTGGGGGAAGTTCTCTTTGTGCTGCTCCTCCAGAATGCTTCAACCTGGTTAGCAGGGCAAGTGACTTTAGGAGTTGGAGGGTATCTGAATCTCTGTTCCCATTCATCTCTCCCCTGCCAATGCACAAGGCTGCCAACTACAGTGGTGGTGGTTTGAAGTGGATTCTTGTCCACTGGGACCTGAACTGAGACTACATTTCATATAGATCAGACAGCCAATAGTAATAGATTTTGGCTGTGTCAGTCCTAGACTAGGTTGCATTTGAACTACAAACCCACAAAATCGGTGGATTATTATCAATCCCCCTACTTAGCCAGTCTCCAAGTCTCAGCTTTGCAAAGAATCAAGCAAATGTATCACAGATTTTTACAATTTTCCTCCCTATGTTTTTCTACTCACTCGGGTGGTAAATGACATAAGAAGCTGATAGTGGGAGGGTTCAAAATCAGGCACCAGACAATAGTTTAGGCAGCTTTCTCTTACTGTGCCCCTGACAGTGTGTTTGGATTTGGCAATGTAGACTTTGAGCAAAGACTGATCATTCAGTCACCTACTGTGAAGGGTTAAACCCTAGCCATCTAAAGGTTAGTAGAGAATCAATGGGATCTGTTGGTGCCATGTTTTAAAAAGTATTGTCTGGGTCTCCAGGGGAGAGTGGAAGTTACAGAAACACAGGTAGCACCTGTGAGGACAAAGGCGGTTAGCTGGTGGCTAGAGAAAGGGGAAAATAAGCGGTGCTCCAGATGCTTTTCCAGCCACTCAGAGATAATACGGTCTGAAAGGTGACCTTTAATGTAGGTCCATGAGTCCGACCTGCTGTGACAGGCCAAAAGAATCAGCCCAAGAGATGCTGTTCTGAGGCTGAATGCGCCAAGGCAAGAGGAAGAGAGGGAACTGCAGTCAGCCCATATAAGGAAAGGAGAAGACTGGGAAAATGCAACAGGCGCCTGAATCTGTGAACTGACAAACAAACTCCAGTGCTGCTACAGCACCGGAGAGGGAGCAGGAGCCAGAGGCTGCCACTGGAGCCGAGAGGAGATGCTGAAGTGTGTTGCAACACACCGAGAGAGTGAGAATTGTTTACGTGGGGCAATAGCTTTGCTCTGAGGGCCTTGCACTCCTATCTGGTGCATCCCTCCGGCAGGGTGAATGTCTGTGGGCTGTCAGAATACAGTGGAGAAGAAGGAAGGGTGTTGTTGTTATAGGGTCTATGGGCTTCTTGGTTGTTGGTTGCAGTAAGATCCCTTTGTGTCTCTCTGGCCTGAAAATGGGTGTAAGGTCCCATTACACTGCCAGGGGTGCTCACAGGAGCTCTAGTGTAAATGAGAATTAGATCCCATGTCTCTGTTCTACAAAGAGCCATGTCAGGCGCCACATTCCTGTTCTAATAAACAGAAAATAACAGCCACAGGCAGTCTCCATTTGGGACAAAGTAGTCCCAAGACTCCTCTCTGCTGTGGTATTGCTGTGATGTGTCTGCCTCCAGCTGTCTGCAATTCCCCCTTTGTTAATAAATGCAACAAGGCTTATTTTTAAAGGTGACCTGTAAAGGGAGGAAATGGGTCTGTGCCCTTTTTTCTGCTGCTTCATGAGGGATAAAGAACGCCTGCAAGGGGTGGGATGGTTTTACCTTAGAATATCAGCTCGTCTCTGGCCTGTTGGTCTGGTAGAGACTAGAATGATTGGAGAACTAGCAGGACTGAGAATAGTTAGTGGTTGCTGTACTCAAGGATAACAGCCTACAACTGCTACCTGCTACCCCCGTCCCAGACACCTGCCCTTTCTGCGGCATGAGGGAGACCCTGGCACATGTGTATCTGGAGTGCGCCAGGTTGCAGCCCCTGTTCCGTCTCCTCTTAGATATCTTATTGCGTTTTTGGCTGCACTTTTCCCCTCACTTCCTTATCTACGCACTCCCTATCCATGGCCCCACAAAGTCGCAGGACCTCCTTGTCAACCTCTTCCTAGCACTGGCCAAAATGGCCATCTGCAAGACCAGAGAGAGGAGGTTGGCTGATGGGGTTTCCTGCAACTGCGGGCCCTATTTCTGATCTTCGGTCTGCTCACGCATCTGGGCGGAGTTCCTCTGGGCGGCGTCTGCTGGCTCCCTTGACACCTTTGAGGAGCAGTGGGTGCTGTCCTGGGTTCTCTGCTCGGTGTCCCCGTCAGGTTCCCTTCGTTTAGCCCTGTGACCTCACTCCCGTTCCTGTTATATCTTTCATTGTCCCCCGTAATTAATTGAGATCCCGGACCTTGTGGATTCTCCCCTTAGGGCTGGTCTACACTGGGGGGGGATCGATCTAAGATACGCAACTTCAGCTACGTGAATAGCGTAGCTGAAGTCGAAGTATCTTAGATCGATTTACCTCAGGTCCTCACGGCGCAGGATCGATGGCCGCGGTTCCCCCGTCGACTCCGCTACGGCCTCTCGCTCTGGTGGAGTTCCGGAGTCAACGGGGAGCGTGTTCGGGGATCGATTACTACCCGCCGATCCGGCGGGTAGTGAAGACGTACCCTTAGGCTGGGTGAGGTCCTTTAGCAGTGGGCGGGCTTCCGCCTGCCCACTTCCAGGATCCCAACAGAACTGCTACCTGCTAATGACATTAGTGTTCTAACTCCACTTGTAGAGGTCTGTGCTGAAGGGTACAGTTCAGCCAGTAGCTATAATGCTGTAAAAGTGTCAGAAAGGGGGAGGGTCTGTATAGATACTACCTGCATTTTGAACTAGGCAAGTCTTTATTTGTTTTTTTTTAAATACCCAATTTCTTACCTATAAAATAATGTAGATATTGGATGGCTTTTCTGCCAATCTTCCCCTCACTGATCTGAAATGGGTCTGCGCTCCACCATTCTGTCTTACAGCTCCCACTCTCTGGCTGCCAAGGAATTACCATATGGGCTCAGACCAGTGGTCAGTGTAGTGGTTGGATGCTTCACAGGAAAGTATAAGAAACAATTATAGAACAATATACCTCTAGAGGAAACTTTTTCCTTCCCCCGGCAGCTAGTGACTAGCTTGTACCCTGAAACATGAGGGCTTATCTTCTTCATAATTTTTTTTATCCAATCTATTGTCTAGTGTGGATCTACTATCTAGTGTGAGTGTTTTCATTATGAATATAAATGTCATGCTTTTTTTGAATCCTCGGGAGCTCTTGCCCTCAATTATAGCTTGTGGCAATGAGCTCTGCAGGTTAATTATATGTTGTTTTGAAAAAAATCCTTTTATTAGTCTTTAATGTATTGCCTTTCAGTATTTTGAAAAAAAAAAATTTTTTTTTTTTTTTGCATTGTGAGAGAGGGTAAACAGGCATGTCTGGTCTACCTTCTCCATATCATTCATAGCTCTGTATACCTCTCATGTCCCCTCTTGTCTCTGTCTGAACCTAAACAGTGCCTCCCATTGAATCTCTCTTCATATGGAAGCTTTTTCAATGCTGCTAACTGATTTGTTGCTTGTCTCTGAACTGCCACCCCCCTCCCTTTTCTGATCTAGCCTCTTATGAGATGAGCAGAACTGAACACAGAGGGCCGGGAGAGGGCATTCCATTGATCTGCAGAATGGCAGCAGAATTATTTTTGAAGAGTAGGATTTTCAAAAGGACTCTGCGTTGGCCTAACTCTGCTCCCATTGGCTTCAGTGAGAGCAGAATTAGGCTGACCCGCTTCTGAGAATCCCACCCTTTTGTCTTTTCCCATTCCCAACTGCTTGTTTTGCTTTTCTTTCTGACTGCTGTTGCACTCTGCTCAGGGGGGTTTCATTGAGCTGTTGGCAGTGGGACTCAGGTCTCTTTCCTAAATGGTTGTAATAAATTTAGAACCCAGCAAGTTCAAATTATTCCTTTCAATGTGCATTACCTTGCATTTGTTGTCAGTGAATTTTGTCTGCCATCATGCTGCCCATTCATAGAATCATAGGGTTGGAAGGGACCTCAGGAGGTCATCTAGTCCAACCCCCTGCTCAAAGCAGAACAATCCCCAGACAGATTTTTGCCCCAGATCCTTAAATGGCCCCCTCAAGGATTGAGTTCACAACCCTGGGTTTAGCAGGCCAATGCTCAAACTACTGAGCTATCCCTCCCCCTACCTTTGACTCTGGAGTGTCTCACAGTCTTTTTGACTATCTTAAATTAATTGTCCTCTGCAGATTTTTTTCACCAGCGTTTCCAGATTCTTAACAGACACACAGAACACCAGCTCCGGTGTGGCACCTTGGGGGCCCCCAATGTTAAACACTGATCAGGCTGAAAACTGACCATTTATTCCTACTCTTTGTTCTCGGTCTCTTAGCCAGTTTCAGATCGATGATTGTAATTTACCTCTCACTGCATGCCTACTAGGTTTCCTGAACAGCCTCTCGTGGGGGACTGTATCAACAGCTTTTAGAAAGATCAAGTAAATTATACCAACCAGTTCTTTAGCCACTCTCTTGCTGACATGCTATAACGTTTCAGTAGATTAGTGGGGCATGAATTTCCTTTACAGAAGTCCTGTGGTTTTATCGCTACCATACATTCCTCTAGGTCAGTGGCTCTCAATCTTTCTAGACTACTGTACCCCTTTCAGGAGTCTGATTTGTCTTGTATATCCCCAAGTTTCACCTCATTTAAAAACTACTTGCTTACAAAATCAGACATAAAATTACAAAAGTGTCACAGCACACTATTACTGACAAATTGTTGGCTTTCTCATTTTTAGCATATAATTATAAAATAAATCAATTGGAATATAAATATTGTATTTACATTTCAGTGTATAATATATAGAGCAGTGTAAAGAAGTCATTATCCATATGAAATTTTAGTTTGTACTGACTTCACTAGTGCTTTTTATGTCACCTGTTGTAAAACTAGGCAAATATCTAGGTGAGTTGATGTACCCCCTGGAAGACCTCTGCGTAACCTCTGCTCTAGGTCTTTTAAAATTTTATTTTTAATTATCATTTCAACTAATTTCCTTGGCACTGAAAACAGCTCACTGGTCTGTAATGACCAGCATCACCCAACTGCCTCTTTTTAAAGATAGGGTCAACATTTGCTAATGTTTACTCTTCTTTCATACCCAGTGGGCTAAAGTCAGAGGTGATGGGTGAGGAGGAGGTTGTCAGTTACTCAGGTCTGGTCTACACTACAGAGTTAGGTCAACATAAGCTGCCTTGTGTCAACCTAACTATGGAAGCGTCTACACACTTAGGGTATGTCTACACCCAGCCGCTAGTTCGGCAGCTGGGAATCGAAGTTCTGGGTTCGACTTATCGCGTCTTGTCTGGACGCGATAAGTCGAACCAGGAAGTGATCGCCGTCGACTGCGGTACTCCAGCTAGACGAGAGGAGTACCGCGGCGTCGACGGGGGAACCGCGGCGTCGACGGGGGAGCCTGCCTGCCGCGTGTGGACCGAGGTAAGTTCGAACTAAGGTACTTCGAACTTCAGCTACGTTATTCACGTAGCTGAAGTTGCGTACCTTAGTTCGAATTGGGGGGTAAGTGTAGACCAAGCCTTAAATTTCACTCCTGCCGACATAAGTGCCCAGCTGTACTGACTTAATAACTCCACCTCCACGAGCAGCGTAGAGTCACATTCACTGTAGTTAGGTCGACGCAGTGTCAGCGTAGACACTGCATTGCTTATGTCGATTTGTTATTGGCTTTCAGGAGCTGTCCCACAATGCCCCACATTGACAGTAGGATCGATACAAGCGCTCCTGGCGAGGATGCACACCACCAACGGAAGGAGCAAAGCACAGACATGCACAAGCGACGTAATTACTGTGGCAGCTGTATGCTGACTTAATTTTGTAGTGTAGACATGGCCTTAGACTCATACCCACATAGCGTGTTAAATCTGGAGGGAGTCTAAGGCCTGGTCTACACTAGGAGGTTATGTCAAATTTAGCAGCGTTAAATCGAATTAACCCTGCACCCGTCCACACAACGAAGCTATTTAGTTCGACATAGAGGTCTCTTTAAATCGATTTCTGTACTCCTCCCCGACGAGGGGAGTAGCGCTAAATTCGACATGGCCATGGCGAATTTGGGTATGTGTGGATGGAATTCGACGCTAATAGCGCCGGGAGCTATCCCACAGTGCACCACTCTGTTGACGCTCTGGACAGCAGTCCGAGCTCGGATGCTCTGACCAGCCACACAGGAAATGCCCCGGGAAAATTTGAATTCCTTTTCCTGTCTGGCCAGTTTGAATCTCACTTCCTGTTTGGACATCGTGGCGAGCTCAGCAGCACTGGCAACGATGCAGAGCTCTCCAGCAGAGGTGACCATGCAATCGCAGAATAGAAAGAGGGCCCCAGCATGGACTGATCGGGAAGTCTTGGATCTGATCGCTGTGTGGGGCGATGAGTCCGTGCTTTCGGAGCTTTGATCGAAAAAACGGAATGCGAAGATCTACGAGAAGATCTCAAAAGCCATGACGGAGAGAGGATACAGCCGGGATGCAACGCAGTGCCGCATGAAAATCAAGGAGCTGAGACAAGGCTACCAGAAGACCAAAGCGGCAAACGGATGCTCCGGATCCCAGCCCCAGACATGCCGTTTCTACGAGGCACTGCATTCCATTCTAGGTGCGGCCACCACCACTACCCCACCACTGACCGTGGACTCTGACGATGGGGTATTGTCGACGGCCGCTTCCTCGGAGATGTTCGCGGACGGGGAAGATGAGGAAGGAGATGAGGAGGACGAGGCAGTCGACAGCGCTTACAACGCTGATTTCCCCGACAGCCAGGATCTCTTCATCACCCTCACGGAGATCCCCTACCAACCCTCCCAAGGCGTTAACCGTGACTCTGAATCAGGGGAAGGATCAGTCGGTAAGTGTTTTAAACATGTAAACATTTATTTTGAACAGAACAGGAATGGAATATTAACCATGGGTTTTTCATGATTAGTTTGCCCTAGGCGCTTAACTTTTTAGTCCTTGCCAGTGCAACTACTGCAAAAGTATCTCAAAATGTCTGGTTTTTCATGATTAGTTTGCCCTAGGCGCTCTACGTTTTAGTCCTTGCCAGTGCAGCTACTGGAAAATTAGGTCAATATGTCCGGGGATAGAGCTGAAATCCTCCTGGGACATCTCCACGAAGCTCTCCTGGAGGTAATTGGAAAGCCTTTGCATCAGGTTCCTGGGGAGAGCGGCCTTATTGCGTCCTCCATGGTAGGAAACTTTTCCACGCCAGGCTATCAGCAAGTACTCCGGGATCAGTGCCTCGCACAGCATGGTCGCATACGGCCCTGGTTTTTGCTGGCATTCACGCAGCATGCGGTCTTTCTCTGTGTCCGAGATCCTCATCAGAGTGATATCACTCATGGGGACCTGCTTTAAATTAGGGGAATGTTAGTATTGGGACTGATTGCCTGTTCCTTTACATAACTGTAACCGGCGGTTTACAGCCACACGGTGGAGGCGGGACAGGGGCAGCATACAGGGATCTTTCCCGGGGACAGCCGCGAGGGGGGTGGGACAGGGGCAGAGTTCATGCTGGCCGGATTGCCGGCAGCAGGAACTGGCCAACGCTAGGGGCATTGCTTTGAACGTGAAAGGAGGGCACTGCTATAAATTAAGCTTTCAGCAGCCAAAAGTCTACGGCTTACCATGTCCGCCTGCTACCCGAATTCCGCTGTCCTGCCCCGCTTGTGTGACCTGTACTCCAAGACCCCAGGCACTGAATGGGAAGGCCAAAAATTCGACCTTGTCCTGAGTGCGCATGTGATGGGTGCTGTGCATGGTCTTGTTCACAGAGAAAGACTATGTTCATTGTTCGCAAAAATGTATCTTTGTGAGGAATTCACTCCCTTTTCCCCATCCCACAGCTGCCAGTGTCTCCCGACCTACCCCGGCATCCCCCTCCCAGAGGCTGGCGCAGATTAGGCGCCGAAAGAGAAGGACACGGGACGAGATGTTCTCCGAACTTATGGGCTGCTCCCGAGCCAAGACGGCACAGCAGACCCAGTGGAGGGAGAACATGTCGCAATACCAGCGTTCACACAGCGCATGGGAGGACAGGTGCCGGCAGGAAGACCAGCAGGCGACTCAAACGCTGGTTGGACTAATGAGGGAGCAAACGGACATGCTCCAGCGCCTTGTAGATGTTCTGCAGGACCGGAGGCAGGAGGACAGAGCCCCGCTGCAGTCTATCTCTAACCGCCCTCCCCCGCCACAAAGTCCCATCCCCCCGTCACCCAAAGTCCCAAGAAGGAGGGGCGGCAGGGGCCGTGAAAACAGTCACTCCACCCCTGCAGACTGCTCAAGTACCAGAAGGCTCTCATTCCCAAAGATTTGATAAGTCCTTTCCTTCACTCCAAAAGCACCTCACCCAAGCCCCCATCCCAGTGTCATCCCCTACCTGTCTAGTTGTTAATAAAAAATACGTTTCTGTTAATTACTGTTTCCGTCAGGTTCTTTTAGAGGAGAGTGTGTTTGAAGGGGGGAAAGGGGGTTGGGAATTGGAGAGGACAGTCACCTTTACCAGGGTACAGACACGGGGGCAGGTTCAGCAGCAGGTCACACACACATTGCAGTCACTAGGCACCCTGGTCAGTCTGGGAGGTGGTTTTCATGTTCTGTGGGGGGGGGCTATGTGAGTTTGTGGCGGGGGAGGGCAGTTACAGATCTTATGCAGCAGTCCTTAGCCTAGATCACAGAGCCACGCAGCAGGGGATCTGTAACCGTCCTCCCCCGCCACAAAGTCACATAGCCCCCACACGCAGAGTCCTGAAAAGGAGGGGTGGCAGGCTCCGTTGAAACAACCAGTCCACCACTGCGGACCGCTCTAGGAGCAGAAGCCTGTCATTCCTCGAGTTTAGAAGCGTCCTTTCCATCACTACACCCGCTCCCCACCACAGTCTGCGTCCCAGTTTCAACCCTTTACCACGAAACCCTTAATAAAGAAAACGGTGTTAGTGAACAAAGTTCCATTTATTTTATTTTTAAAGGTGTGTTGGAAGGGGGTAAACGGGGTGAAGGGGGTATGTAACTGGAGAGGATAGTCAACATTAACTGGGTAAAGAAACGGTGGCAGGTTCAGCTTCTCTTTAAACAAACTTAATAGTCACAGGTTACCCTGCTCACTGTGGAACCTAGCTTTCAAAGCCTCCCGGATGCACAGCGCGTCCCGCTGGGCTCTTCTAATCGCCCGGCTGTCTGGCTGGGCATAATCAGCAGCCAGGCGATGTGCCTCAACCTCCCACCCCGCCATAAACGTCTCCCTCTTGCTCTCACAGAGATTGTGGAGCACACAGCAAGCTGCAATAACAATGGGGATATTGGTTTCGCTGAGATCAGAGTGAGTCAGTAAGCTTCTCCATCTCCCCTTGAGACGTCCAAAAGCACACTCCACCACCATTCTGCACTTGCTCAGCCGGTAGTTGAAGAGTTCTTTTTCACTGTCCAGGGCGCCTGTATAGGGCTTCATGAGCCAGGGCATTAGCGGGTAGGCTGGGTCCCCGAGGATCACTATAGGCATCTCCACATCCCCAACAGTTATTTTGTGGTCCGGGAAGTAAATACCTTCCTGCAGCCGTCTAAACAGACCAGAGTTCCTGAAAACACGAGCGTCATGAACCTTGCCCGGCCATCCGACGTTGATGTTGGTAAAACGTCCCCTATGGTCCACCAGTGCTTGCAGCACCACTGAAAAGTAGCCCTTTCTGTTAATGTACTGGCTGGCCTGGTGGTCCGGTCCCAGGATAGGGATGTGAGTTCCATCTATAGCCCCACCGCAGTTTGGGAATCCCATCGCGGCGAAGCCATCTATGATGACCTGCACGTTTCCCAGGGTCACTACCTTTGAGAGCAGTAGCTCAACGATTGCGTTGGCTACTTGCATCACAGCAACCCCCACGGTAGATTTGCCCACGCCAAAGTGGTTCGCGACTGACCGGTAGCTGTCTGGCGTTGCAAGCTTCCAGAGGGCTATGGCCACTCGCTTCTGGACAGTCAGGGCTGCTCGCATCCAGGTGTCCTTACGCTTCAGGGCAGGGGACAGCAACTCACAAAGTTCAAGGAAAGTTCCCTTACGCATGCGAAAGTTTCGCAGCCACTGTGATTCATCCCAGACCTGCAGCACTATGCGGTCCCACCAGTCCGTGCTTGTTTCCCGGGCCCAGAATCGCCATTCCACAGCATCAACATGACCCATTGCCACCATGATATCCACGGCGCGGGGTCCCGTGCTTTGCGAGAGGTCTGTGCCACTCTAAGACTTAATGTCCTCACTGCACTCCCGTAGCCTCCTCGCCCGATTTCTCAGCATCTGCCTCTGAAAAAGGTGGATGATAAGGTGCGAGGTGTTGACAACGGCCATAACTGCAGCGATGGTCGCAGCGGGCTCCATGCTCGCAGTGCTGTGGCATCCGCGCTGTCACTCCCCAGAAAAGTGCGCGAACTGATTGCCCGCCGGCGCTTTCAGGGAGGGAGGGCGGGAGTGACGGTTGAATGACGACAGTTACCCAAAACCACCCTCGACACATTTTTTTCCCCAGCAGGCATTGGGGGCTCGACCTAGAATTCCAATGGGCAGCGGGGACTGCGGGAACTGTGGGATAGCTGCCCACAGTGCACCGCTTCCAATGTCGACACTTGCCCCGTTAGTGTGGACTCACAAAGTCGAATTACTGTTCTTAGTGTGGATACACACATTCGACTTTGTAATATCGGTTCCACTAATTCAATTTAAGTAAAATCGAACTACTCTCGTAGTGTAGACATACCCTAAGTTGATGTAGCAATGAATACTGAGGGCTAGTCTACATGGCTTGTGTGGTCGCGGCAGAGCACTGGGAAAAAGCTCTCCCAGTGCTCCCAGCACTGGTGCACTGTCTACACTGGTGCTTTACAGCACTGAAACTTGCTGCGCTCAGGGGGGTGTTTTTTCACACTCCTGAGCGAGAAAGTTGCAGCGCTGTAAAGTGCCAGTGTAGACAAGCCCTGAGTTGGGGGTGGGGGGAAGAAGAATAAATTGGTGCAAGTGGCATCTAGGCCTGGTCTCACTGTACTCTCCCCAGACTCCCAATTTTCCACAGTTACTGCCACTGGTCCAACTCTTCTACAGGTAGCAGCAGTGGAAACACTAGCGTAGATAGCAGCCATTGGTGCCTTGGCATTTTTACCACCTTCCTGTCTGGCTTTGTCCTGAACAGGGTTAGATGAGGAGAAAAATACTGGTGCCTTGTCTACACTGGAGGATCTGCGCCAGAGGGTCCAACAGTGCAGTATTTTGAGGAGAAAGGGCCACTGTAGAGCTAGCCTTGGTCTTACCTCTCTGCGTGGCCCATCGAATCAGCTCGCTCAGGGAACTGCACAATGCGTACGGCTAGGCATGGGACCCGAGGGGAGAGGCTGGAGGGCGTGTGACAGAGGAGGCAGAGTGCCTGGCGTTAAGACACTGCTCACGCTGCTTCCCATCTCTGCATTCTGGGCCCCATTGCAGAGCCACTCTGCCCTCCCTTTGCTATGTCATTTGGAGGCTGTTGATTTTCTGGGGTGTGAGTTTATGCCGAGGAGTAGCAGCCATCCTGAGAAGAGAGGTCTCTAACCTCGAAACTCTGCGTTGCCAGCTTCTACGGCAGTTGGCATATAGCTGTCCCTGCAGCTGGGCAGTCTTCTCAGCAGGCTGTGGTGGAGACTTGCCTCCCTCCTGTTTGGGAGACCACCAGAGCTGGGGAGGAGGGCTGGCGTCAAAGGGTCCTGCTCCCCACCTGCGTGCGTCTGTAGCACTGTCTGGGCTCTGGGCAAAATCATTAAGGGGAGGCCGGGATGTAGGTGGTGCACAAGGGGCTTGTTTCATTGCTGCCTGTCTGGCTACAGCATGGCACGTTTTATGGTGTGTGTTTCAGTCTCTTTGCTGCTCCAGGGTGTCCCACTCGGCTCGTTTCTTCTTGTAGGAAGTAATTAGCTCTGGGCTTGAGCAGTCAATATTGCAGCCGAGGTAAATGGGGGGAGAGAAGGGAGGAGGGGAGGGGGAGAGGTTGCCATGTGCCGCTGGAGGGGACAGGAGAGACCCCCTGAGAGGCTGGCCAACCTAATCCTCTCAACTAGTTGTAATTACAGCTCTGCCCAGCGAGATGCTCCCCGCAGTCAAGAGGGATGTGCACTCCCCGGGGTGCAAAGGCTGCAGAGAGAGGAGACAGCACGAGAGAGCAGAGGCTCTTGGTTGTGCAAATGAGTCCCAAGGGCTCTTAAAGGGATGCATCCCCTCCACCCCCGTGATGTTTTAGAGAGGCTTTCATTTAGATGCCAGATTGGTTATAAGCCAGGTTGGGAATGTCCTGTTGGATTCTAAGGCTGAGATTTTTTCCTAAATTAGTGGGTGCTCAGTGCCCATTAAAACTAATGGGAGCTGGGCATTCATATCCCATGGCTAGTGGCACTCGACCTCTTCTGGGGTGGATCTAGCCAGGACCCTCCTCCCATCTAGCACTATGGGAAAGGCAGGGTATGGTGGAGTTCTGGTGGTCTGGGGGAACATGACTCCCTGGCTGAGAGGCCAGGCCTTGGGTGGCTCTGCAAATCTCAGGCTAAAGACCTGTTTCCAGTTTTTTAAGCATGTTCTCTGCCCTCTCATAGGGGAGACAGTCTAGCCCTGTGGAAGGGGACCCACACAAGCCTGTCGACAGTGTTCAGCTGGGTGCAATGCACTTGCAGTCAGCTATTAACTTGTACAACTAGAGCTGGGCTGCCGTCTGACACTGAGGCTGGTGCACCAGCCAGGAGGTGAGCAAAGAGCCAAGCTAAATGCAAACTCTGCAGCTGAGATTTTCAAAGCCATCCAGGGGGTGACTTCCAATGAGATTTCGATGCCTAAGTAGCCAGATTCACTAATGAAAATGGGACTTAGGTCAGATTTTTAAAAGTGTTACCTTATAGGTGCCTTTTCAGTAGTTTCACTGACATCAGTAGAAACACAGGGGAAAATACCCTCCAGTCAGTGGTGAGCTGGAGCCGGCTTGCACCGGTTCGCAGGAACCGGTTGTTAAATTTAGAAGCCCTGTCCAACCGGTTCTAAAAGGGCTTTTAAATTTAACAACTGGTAAGTTGAAGTGACAGGAGCGTAGCTGGGGGGGAGCAGGGGGAGCGGCCGCTCCCCCTGCTCCCCCCCAGCTACGCTACCCCGCCCCTAGGAGCCAGAGGGACCTGCCGGATGCTTCCCGGGAGCCGTCCCAGGTAAGCACCGCCGGGACTCCCCACCTCGCCCCCCAGCAGGTCCCTCTGGCTCTTAGGGGTGGGGCGGGGCGGGGTGGGCACCAGGGCCGGTTTTAGGGCGATTCAGCCGATTCCCCAGAATCGGGCCCCGCGCCCCTAAGAGGGCCCCGCAATGTCCCGAAGGAGCTGCCGCTGAAGTCTCGCTGCTGTCAATTGCTGCTGTGGAGGAAGGTCCCTCCGCCAAAGTGCCGCCGAAGGCACCGGCAGCCGATTCAGCTGCCGCCGAAGTCCCGGCACTGTCGTTGTCGGCAGCTCAATCGTTGCTGCTGTCTTCGGCGGCATTTTGGCGGAGGGTCCTTCCTCCGCGGCAGCGATTGAGCTGCCGCCGAAGACAGCGGCGGGACTTCAGCGGCAGCTCCTTCGAATCGGGCCCCGCGGTGCCTAAAGCCGGCCCTGGTGGGCACCCACTACGGTGGTCCACAAGACCCTTCTGCCCGGCCCCTGAGCTCCCGGCCGGGGAGGCTAGTCCCCGGCTGTTCCCCCTCCCCCGCAGCTTCAGCTTGGCCCGCCACCAGCGCGTGCTCTGTGTGGCCCGGCTCCAGCTGAGCAGCGCGGCTGTAGCACTGCCAGCCACCAGTGCTCTACATGGTGCGTGGTGGCGGCGGCCTGGCCCAGCTCCAGCCGGGCGGCGCAGCTGTAGTGCCACCAGCCACCTCCAGGCAGCGCGGTAAGGGGGCAGGGAGCAGGGAGGGGGTGTTGGATAGAGGGCAGGGGAGTTCAGGGGGGTGGTCAGGGGTGGGGGGGTGGATAGGGGTCGGGGCAGTCAGAGGGCAGGGAACAGGGGGATTGAATGGGGGCAAGGGTCCCCAGGGGCAGTTAGGAAGGAGCAGGGGTTGGATGGGGCAGTGGGAGGCAGTCAGGGGCAGGGGTTCCAGGGGCAGTCAGGGGACAGAGAGAAGGGGTGATTCGATGGGGCAGGGGTCCCGGGGGGCCATCAGGAATGAGAGGAGGGGTTGGATGGGGTGGCGGGGGGCAGTCAGGGGACAGAGAAGGGGGGTGGATGGGGCAGGGGTCCCCGGGGGGATGTCAAGGAACGCGGGGGTTTGGATGGGGCAGGAGTCCCGGGGGGCGGAGGCGGGCCACGACCCCCTCGTGGGGTGAGGAGGGAACCGGTTGTTAAGATTTTGGCAGCTCATCACTGCCTCCAGTGTTAACCAAATGACAGATAGGAAGGAAAAGGAATATTCACTTCAGTTTTGTCTAAAGGAAGAACCAAAATTAATGGGGAATGAAAAACAGGGAAGCAGCCAATGCAGAGGGAATGATTCATACTTCAATTCGGTACATATCCTTTCTCATTTTCCTCCAGTTTTCTTATTATCATCCCTTTGTTGTTTGTATTATGTTAGCACCTTGAGGCCCCAACTGGGATCAGGGCCCCCTTGTGCTAGGTGCTGTACACACACAGAGTGGGAGATGAGATAGACAAAAGATGTTATCCCCATTTTACAGATAGGGGAAACTGAGGAACAGCATGATTAAGTGTCTTTTCTAAAGACAGATGGTCAGTCTGTGGCAGAGTGGGAACTGAACCTAGCTTTCATGAGACTCCGGTTCTTGTTCCCTAAGGATGTGGGGGTATCAGACAAGCTGAAATACTTTGTTTCTGGTATTTTGCTTTTCAGGGCAATGGAGCTATGTCAACATATGCCAGCTGAGGATGTGCCTGTCCCTGGGTGACCATGGGGTGAAGTCCATAATAAACTGCTCTCTGCACCCCCCAACTCATCTCTTGATTGCTTTTTTACAGCTGTGTTAGTCTGATCTGATAGATAACATTTGGAAACCCAACTTGTTGATTTTTCCCCTTGCAGAGAGGAGAGTCGCGTCCTGAATAGGTCACCTCGGGCCCAGTAGTGAGAGAAGGGAATCGTCTGCTCTTAGTAAGTTTTACAGAAGAGAACAGAAAAGGAAAGTAGCTAAACAAAACCAGACTGATGCCTTCTGGGTGAAAACGCTAATTCAACCATACGATAGCTGTGTGGTAGCAGTTTGTTTTGTGTAGTCTGTGCTGGGAGGTGACGTGTGCTTTGATGCCAAGAATTTTGAACTAAGTTGCATTATGACTTTGTATGTATTTAGTGAAAGAAAAATGAATCTAGCCACTTTGGCACACAGTATGCTCAAATCAGAGTTGTTAGCATCTTCTGCAAAAATATTATTTGTAGGGTCATGCCTAGAGATCTCAGCTGAGATTGGAGGCTCTGTGCTAGGTGCTGTACAGACAAAGTGTCAGACAGTCCCTGACCTGAAGACATAGCAATCTAAATAGACAAACAGAAAAAAGGTGAGAGAGAGTAAGAATTAGTACTTGTGTTTTAAAGGGAATTGAGAGCCAGAGAGTTTAAAGGTAAAATTTTCAAAAGCACCTAAGTGACTTGCCCAGGGTGGGTCTGTAGCGAGGCGGTGGGATACCCCACAGCCCCGCTGACGGCCGAACCTCCCCTAACACCAACGTGGGTGGAACCACTGGGTCCGGCGCCCGCCCCTCAGAGGTCACGGTGCCAACCCGGAAGTATAAAAGCCCGCCTGCAGAGCTCAGTGGAGAACAAGCCGCTGGAGAGAGCAGACGTCTGTGGCCGAGCTCCCGCTCGGGAGACAGCAGCAGGCCGCGACCGGCCTGAGGACTCACCAGGCCAGCCAAGCCTACCCCTCGCCCGTTACCCCAAGGAGGAGTGGCCGAGCCTGCCCCGTTCCAGCTACCCCGAGGAGGAGCCAAGCCTGCCCCGTTCCAGCTACCCCGAGGAGGAGCCGAGCCTGCCCCTTTCCAGCTATCCTGAGGAGCCGCCGAACCTACCCTTCACTACCTACCCGGAGGAACCGATGCTGGTGGAGACCACCGAGGACACTAGTCCGACCCAGGTACCCTACGAGGGGGAGTGTGGAAGTAGCCCGGGGGCAGCCGACCCCAGTCTGGCTGCAGCACTGCCAGAGCCTACGTCAGTGTGTTGCGGCCAGGATCCCCACTGACAGCAGTGAGTTTCCACCGCTGCTAGGGCCCCGGGCTGGGACGCAGTGGAGTGGGAGGGCCTGCGTCCCCCCTGCCACCCACTCCTTGGGTGGCAGACTCCCCCTTTCCCTGGCCTAGAGAGGCTGGGACCTCTCACTCATTGACTCAGCCCCTGCTTAAGGGCCTGGGTTCCTGACTTTTTGATTGCTGCCCCGCCCTGACCTAGGGCCTGGGCTGCTACAAACGCATTGACTCAGCCCCTGCTTAAGGGCCTGAGCCCCAGACTGCGTGGTTGCTGCCCCGCCCTGATTGAGGGCCCGGGGCTTTTCCTGAACTATTGGCTCAGACCCTGCTTAAGGACCTGAGCCCCTAACCGTGTGTTTGCTGTCCCACGCTACCGCCGGACCAGGACTGACGGCGGACCAGAGCGAGGCGGTGGGATACCCCACAGCCCCACTGAGGGCCGAACCTCGGCCGAAACCTCTACAGGGTCCCACAAGGAATTTGCGGCAGAGCCAGGAGCTGAGCCCACCTCTGTCCACTCTGTAGCCTAACTACAAGCCCGTCTTTCCTCTGACAAAAATAATCGAGTGTCCAGTTATTTTCCTCCAAGGAGATAATGTAACTGTTAAGTAGGGCTCAATGCAAGCACATTATTTATTTCTGGAATTAGTACTCCTCTGGCTGGCATCGACTGGTGTGTGGGTTTGGTTGGTTTTGTTTTTGGTTCTCATTTGTGTTTGTAGTTACACAAAGTATAATAAGCAAATCATCTACAAATGTTATGTGCAATAAAGCAGTGACAAAACCGGTCAGTTTCCTGTCTATCACTCTGAATGCCCTGGGTTAAAGGGCAGGAAACACGGCTTGTTAAGAGAGGACAGTTTCAAAGCTGATGTCAGGAAAGTTCCATCCCTGGAAGTCTTTTGGCTGAGCTACATTTCATTTCTCTCAAACACCATCATCCAGCTGAACGCTCTGGTGCCAAGTATTGGTGACAGGGCAGCTCTCAATGGGAGATACCAGCTCCCTTCACATGGGATACTGAAATATTGTTCCCAGTGCTTTTGAAACTTCCTTTTGCACTGGACCCTTTATTTAGCGATCTGAACTATTTAATGGGCAGTGACGGATTCTTCCTTTAATGAGCTGATAATACAAGTTACAGTCAGGGGAAAGTTGTCTCTCCACAAAAAACTCTTCAGAGGAAGGTTACAAGGTTACGTCACAAGGTTAGGAACTGAGGCTAAGAACGCACAGAATACACGCAGCAGAAACCCATTTGCTCCTAATGTGCTCCACACAGGGATTGGGGGTGGGGGGAAAGAACACCCAGCTAATCTGCAAAACAGCAGCCTGTCTCAGCAGAGCTCACGTTTTAAAGGTCTTAATCTTGGATCCTGACTAGCTTTTTCCCAAAAGTCACAACGCTGTGGCTCAGGAATAAGTTGCAGCGCTGCCCCATGGTTGCGGGTGAAGATGGCTGTCCCCTCAACAGGCCATTGGCTGTTTGGCATGTATGTGCTGTAGGATGCCATTGCAAAAGACAGCCAGCAGGGACACTTCAAATGTGGGTAGGTAAAACTGACCAGGATTACACAGGGCCAGTTTATGCTGGCAGGTAAAAGTCAGCATAGGAAATGGCTATCCTGAGGGAGGCCCTCGACTCATCTGAGAGCTGACCTTCTGTAACATGGACAGCTGTGGCGTCCAGGAAGGATCGAGGAGGTCAAGTGGCTCAAAGGACACTGAGTCCCCGAGGGAATGCAGCATTGGAATAAGGGAAGGATGGTTAGTGTGCTGGACTGGGACTATTGTTGGCTCTGCCATGAACTCCCTGTGCGATCTTGAACAACTCAAGTAGGAGAGTTTTCAGAGGGCCATTCTTGGGTACTAGGCACCAAGTTGGGCACTCAGGGCATGTCTACACCACCGCGCTACACCAGTGCAGCTGGAGCACGTCTGGTGAAGATGCGCTATGCTGACAGGAGAGTGTCTCCCGCTGACATAGTGTGGTGTGGGGACTGCGCATTAAGTCGATATAACTTATGTTGCTCGGGGGGCATCGTTTTCATACCCCTGAGTGACATAAGTTACATCAACTTAAGAAGTAGTGTAGACAAAATGGAGATTTGGCAAAGCTGAATGTTGTTGGTGCCTCTGCATCCTGGGCATGCGCAGAGCGTCCGGTCCAGCAGATAACACGTGCTCAGGCAATGACACTACTATAGGCTCCCTGTTCCTGCAAGGTATGGTTTTCAGCCAGTGGTCTGCTCTCCATTTCAAGGTAAGTTTATGGAGTGGATGGTGTGATGAGACTGCTACAAAGGCATGTAGCTGATCTGCGACTGCGAGCAGCAGATATCTCCAGTGACTGGGAGGAGGGGGGTGAGTTACTATAGAGAATTCGTTCCCAGGTGTCTGGCTGGTGGGTCTTGCCCACATGCTCAGGGTCCAACTGATCACCATATTTGGGGTCAGAAGGAATTCCCCCCCAGGCCAGATTGGCAGAGACCCTGGGGGAGTTTCACCTTCCTCTGCAGCATGGGGCACGGGTCACTTGCAGATTTAAACTAGTGTAAATGGTGGATTCTGTCTCAAATCTTTAAACCATGATTTGAGGATTTCAGTAACTCAGCCAGAGGTTAGGGGCCTGTTACAGGAGTGGGTGGGTGAGCAGTGATTTCCCTACACCACCCCTGAATTTCCCCAATGCCCCTCCCTCCCCTCCCCCAGTTTTGTGAACAAGTTACATGCCAATTTAGTGACTGGAAATTTGAATTGAAATTGAAACACTAATACACACTTTAAAAGCATATACAGTGTATGATAAAATACCTGTATCTGAAAAAGTAGAATAGATTTGAAAAGTATGAACATAGACTAGCTTCCTTATACAGCTGTTGTTTTTTATGACAATGTCAGTGCATTTATTTCGGTGATGTTGGCTAACCTAATAATTTCAAATGATGATTTATAAGCAAAGTCTAAATGAGCTCTCCCTGACAGCTAGTGATGAGCTGGGGCTGGGGGGAAAAGCCTTCAGGACCAGATTGTATTTACATTCACACCTAATCTACCTAGGTATCCAGCAAACAGAGCTGTGTTGCCCAGGTGATAGATTTTGGCTGGGGTTGGGTTACAAATCACTTGAATGTGGGGGAGAAGGGGAATGAAATGTTGTTGTTGTTGTTATTATTGTAAGAGTAAAGGGCAATAGAACTGTACTTAGCCTGTGCTGATTGAGGGCATCAAGAGAGAGGGTGGGGACCTGTCCCTCTCCACTGTTTAAAGACAGAGCTGATTAGGCTCCATTGATAGTCTTCACTGAGAGCTGGGTGGAACCTCAAGAGACCAACTCCCAGAGGTCACAGTGGCAGGTGGCAGCAGAAGGTGACTGTGCAGGGCCATTGGCAACAGAGTGGTGGAGTGAACGGTGAGCAGCTGGAGGAACGAGCAAGGTGCCTTCTTGCCCCCCACCTGGGGCATTTATCAACATTATACTCACGTGAAAGCACCTCTGAACTCTGAGTCTCCACTGACCAAGGACAACACCGGTGAGTGGGGTGCGGTGGAGGGAAAAGTGAGGGGCACGTTAAATAAACGTTTGTTTGGACTATATTTTAGTGACTTTGCTCCAGAATGCTAGATTTGTGACTGGGAATGGAAACTTATATAAATGTTTCCTAGTAGGCCAAGATTTTTAAAATGCATTATTTGCCAAGGTTGTTATCTCACATTGTTGCTATCTTGAGAGGTCATTATGTTGGAGTTTCTGTACTAAACATTTTTATTATTATAATTAATTTTTACATAAGAATGGTCATACTGGGTCAGACCAATGGTCCATATAGCCCAGTATCCTGTCTTCCAACAGTGATCAAGGCCAGGTGCTTCAGAGGGAATGAACAGAACAGGTAATCATCAAGTGATCCATCTCCTGTTGCCCATTCCCAGCTTCTGGCAAACAGGCTAGGGACACTCAGAGCATGGTGTTGCATCCCTCCCCATCCTGGCTAATAGCCACTGATGGACCTATTCTCCAGGAATTTACCTAGTTCTTTTTTTAATCCTGTTATAGTTTTGGTCTTCACAGCATCTCCTGGCAAAGAGTTCCACAGGTTGACTTTATGTTGTGTGAAGAAGTACTTCCTTTTGTTTTTTTAAAACCTGCTGCCTATTCATTTCATTGGGTGACTGCTAGTTCTTGTGTTATGTGAAAGATTAAATAACATTTCCTTATTCACTTTCTTCACACCAATCAAGATTTTATAGACCTCTATCATATCCCCCCTTAGTTGTCTCTTTTCTAAGCTGAAAATTCCCAGTCATTTTAATCTCTCCTCCTGTTTCATACCCCTAATCATTTTAGTTGTCCATCTCTGTACCTTTTCCAATTCCAATATATCTTTTTTGGGATGGGGTGACCAGATCTGTCTTATTATCTATCCCTTTCTGTCTTATTATCTATCCCTTTCTTAATGATTCCCAACATTCTGTTTGCTTTTTTGACTGCCGCTGCACATTGAGTGGATGTTTTCAGAGAACTATCCACAGATCTCTTTCTTGAGTGTTAACAGCTAATTCAGACTCCATCATTTTGTATGTATAGTTGAGATTGTTTTCCAATGTGCATTACTTTGCATTTATCAACATTGAATTTCATCTGCCATTTTGTTGCCCAGTCACCTAGTTTTGGGAGATCCCTTTGTAACTCTTTGCAGTCTGCCTGGGACTTAACTATCTTGAATAGTTTTGTATCATCTGCAAATTTTGCCATCTCACTGTTTACCCATTTTTCCAGATCATTTATGAATATGTTGAACAGTAATGGTCCCAGTACCTACCCCTCAGGGATACCACTATTTATCTCTCTTCATTCTGAAAACTGATAATTTATTCCTACCCTTTGTTTCCCATCTTTTAACCAGTTACTGATCCATGAGAGGACTTCCCTCTTATCCCATGATGGCTTACTTTTCAAAAGTCAATTTAAATTAAATACATTTTTTTTTTTAAATATATTTTTAGAAATCTAGACCTGTTATGTGTTTTGGTGTAACTTGCATTATCCTTATGTTAAATTTGCATTATCCTAACAAAACATTTACTTTATTCATATCTCTTCTATATGTTGTAGGTCAAAGTGAAAATGAAAAGACAAAAAACAATACAACAATTTTTCCACTCAAAGGCCTCAAAAACTAACCAAGGTGAAGAACACATCAAGAACCAAGAATATATCAACATGTCATCTGAAGGTTCAAGTGGTATATCTACATCCGACCAGCCCGAAGCACAAATACAGCTACCTACTGAAGAAACAGTGTCTCCAAAACCTAAAGGCAGTTCCCGATGTTTGTCGGTCAAAGTGTTCCCATTTATTGAAGTTACAAAAGATGGCTACTGGTGCACCTCTTGCAAAAAAGCTTACGAAGAAGGAAAGCTTCTCAATGCTATAATTGGTAAAAGTGGAGGAGCTTGGTTTGTCAAACCGATCAGTAAAGCCAATGCTGACAAACTACGTGAAAAGGCTGCAAAACACCAGGCCTCTGAAGTGCATCAACATGCAGAAAGCCTTATAAGTCCACTTTCAAAGCCAATTTTAGAAGTACTTAATGAGGCTGTTAAGAATGCTGGAGACACAACACAGTTCATGCAAACAAACATGGCTGTGGCATCCTACTTTCTATTTAAGCAAGAGATACCACACACTACAAACTGGAGGCCAATGTTAAGTGCATTGTCACTTATTCATCCTGAAGTTGAACACTGGTTCCGAACAAGACCAGCAAATGCTCACTATCTTTCTGCAAGAAACTCAACTGACTGGCTAGAAGCATGCGGTGCAACAGTGAAAAACTCAACAGTTGAAAAAGTGAAGAACTCTCTCACCACATTCAAAAAATTTGCATACATGGCTGATGAATGCACCGATGCAAATGGGCATCAAGTATTAAGTCATTGTGTACGTTATCTTGATGTCAGGGGTAGACCAGTAGATGCATTTCTAGATGTTCAAGTTATAGAAGACACATTGGCTGCATCTGTGACAACCCACATCTTAGAAGAGTTAAATGCTTGTCAATTGGACCCCAAACAGATGGCTGCTTGTGCATTTGTTGGAGCTGCAAACTTCTCTGGAAGACATGGTGGAGTACAAGCTTTGCTCAGAGAAAAGTGTAACCCTAATCTCTCCTATACACACTGCAGAGGCCATCTACTCCAACTAGCACTAGTTCTAGCTGCAGAATCTTCAAAAGACGTTAAAGCTATAAATTGAATGTCTTCATTATATTCTTTTTTCAGCAAGAGTCCAAAAAGACTGAATATCTTGGAAAATATAGAAGATACACTGGGACTGAAGTTCAAATTAGTCCAACCTGGGAAAACCCGCTGGCTTTCTCATGAGCGATCTTTGGCTGTTGTCTTAAAATTACTCCAGCCGTTATTACTGGCTTTGGAAAGTATCTATCTACCAAGATGGGATGGATCTAAATAGTGAGGCTGGTGGATTACTTTTGCTACTACGTTCAGAGAAGACTATTGCCATTCTCTCTCTCTCTCGTAAGTCTACTGTTGAAACCACTTGAGTCATTAAACAATGCCATCCAGGCATCTGCTACAACAGTAGTAGATCTTTGTCCAGCAATAGAAGCTACATTTGGATCAATCAGAGAGCTATCCATTGAAAAAGTACTGGAAGAAGCAAAGACTTCAGTCCAGAAGTTGACTAATGAAGGCATTTGTATTGAATTCTTAAGTGAAGAAGACAAGAAGTGTTTGTTAAGATAACTGAAAAAGTACACAGACTTGACTCCTAAAAATCTACAACAGCGACTTCTAGATTCTACTCAACCTCTAGGTAGCTTTTACAGATGCCTGTCCTATAAAACACCAACAGTTGAGTGGAGTGAGGCACTACCAGCAATGGGGCTGCCATGTGATCAGGACAGAATAGAGAATTTGAACACAGAGTGGAATATCATACGATGAATGAATGAAGATTTGACTTCAACTTCTTTTTTTATCATCACTAGTGGCTCGACCCGATCTTTGTGTTCTTTTTCCTGGGATGAAAGAAGTAGGAATTCATCTCTTGCTACTCCGTCATAACAGCTACAGTTGAGCGTTCTTTTTCATCATTGAATAGAATTTTGTGTTCTTAAAGAAGTCACCTTCTGCCTGATCATGTGAATGAACTAATGAGCATATCAATTGAAGGAAGGGAAGTACTGGACACACGAGAAGCCACCAAAGATGAACGCATTGCATTCAAGAAGTTCATTAACAGAGTTGTGCAAAATTATAACAAGAAACCAAGAAGGATGTAGATGTAGTGCTTCATAGAAGGCTTGAGTAGCCAACTTTAATTTGTGTGATGATTTTAAAACATGAGTTAAATCTAATAAAATGGTCATGAAACATTTTTCAGTTTTTACTATGGTGCCATACAGCCCACCTTCACCCTCACAGTCTCACCCCTCGTTGGCCCTGACACCCCCCCCCCCTGTAAATTCGAGCCCCCCCCCTAATTTCAATTCCTGGGGAAACCACTGTGGGTGAGGTTCTGTGGACTGCAATGTGCAGGAGGTCACCGTTATCATCTAGTCTGGTCCCTTCTGACCTTAAAGTCTATGAGTCACATTTGCACCCTTCATCTAAGATAGCAGCTGACACTGCATCAATTCTGTGTGCCATTCCAAGACTCCACAGATACCTCACCAGCTCCAGATGGGGGAGAGAGAAAAGTCCCTTAACTACGAAGTGGGTGGGGGAAGGTAACCTGGAGCTGATGGGTCATAGTGACTTTTGGATTCCTTTGAGAGGAGACTGAAGCAGATTAGAACATTCCAGAACTATGCAACTTCTGGAATTCCAGAATGGTCAGAACAATGGGCACATTAGGGACAGGAAAGGTACAAGCAAATTTCTGTGAGGGACAAACAGCCTGTGTTTTGCACTTAAATCTTGTTACAAAACATCGAGAATTTCACTGAATTCTCCTCTACCCTGAATGACAGAAATAATATTTTTTTTCTAGGAGGTTTTACTTGTTGCTAGAGGTGGGTGGTATCCTTTGTACAAAACTTTTTGATGAAAAATGCAGATTCATCAACACTGAAACGTTTTGTGAATTAGTGTTGGTTTCGCTGAATTGTTTTTTGGGGGGGTGGAAGAACTCAAACATTTTGTTTTGACATTTTTCTAAAAGAAATGTCTTCCCCCCCCCCCCCCCCCCCAGTCTGAAGGGACTTTTCATTTCAAAATGTACTTTGTTAGCAATTCTGAAGTTGGAAAAAAAATTCATTTTGGGGCAAACCAAAAATAAGTTTTTTTTAAACCTTCTCACAAATCAAAGTCAAAAATAATGTTTAGAAACTGAACCAAAATGTCTAGCTTTGAGCATTTTAAATTGTTTGATTAATTTGATTTTAAAACAAACCAAAAAGATAATTATTCACACAGATCTAGTCATTACTTCATCCCGTTTTTTTTTAATCTCAACCATGCAAAACCAAACACTGTCATCAAGAATAGGCCCAAAATATAGTGGGGGAAGCGAAGTCCAACAAAATTTAATATGAATCAAAACATTTGTGAAATTTAAAATAAAAGAATCTGTGCTGGCCACTGTTGGAAGACAGAATGCTGGGCTAGATGGCCCACTGGTCTGATCCAGTATGGCCGTTCTTATGTAAAGTGTTTAATAAGGTGAAAATCTTGGTCAGTGTATGGATCTTGACCTATCATTTCCTATTGGTTCTGTTGGTCTGATTTGCATAATCACTGTATGGTTAATGCTAAATAAATGTACAATATGCAAATTCCTATGCTGGGACTAGCTAATAACAGTGGTCAGCCAATCAGAGTGCAGAAATTTGCATAATCAGGTGGCGATTTGTCCGTAACCATGCAAGTCTATGCTGACGGGCTACTATCATCCCTATGTTCTGTTTGGCTCATCTAGCCAGGATTTTTGAACTGTTTCCCAGCAACAAATATGCCTCTGCAGCTTCTGGCTCCCTTCAGCTAAAGCAAGACACCAGTATTGATATGCAAGAGAAGTGGGGGAAATACCAAATAGCACAGAAAATTGAGGCTGTGAAACTGAAAGGGAAAATGTTCTTAAAAAGTTAAGATTACAGCCCCCTCCCATACAACGCTGGCCTTGACTCACTTCCCTCCTCCATGTTTATTCCAGCTCCCTCTTAATCTGATGGGAATTCTCCTATTGACTTTATTACCAGCTCCAGTGTGTTTATATTGGTTAAATCCCAGTCTCTCCCTGTGAAATCAAAGCTGGTTGAAAAATGGCACAGTAACTTTTTTTTCCCCATGTCAAAATTTCTAAAGGTTTAAAGTTTTGAAACACAGCGGAAACAAACATACTGTAGTGCAGACTGGTGAGAGGAGCCTGTGGAACTCATTGCCAAAAGACATCCCTGAAGGCAAGAGCTTTGCAAGGTTCAGAAAGAGGTTAGACATTCATGTGGATTAAAAATAACCCAAGTTAGAACAGCAATAATGAAAAACAAAACACACCCAAGAGTTTTGGAGATGGACTTTAGACCCTCATGACTTTTGTTCTCCTCCAAGTGGGTTGGAGGTTTAATTTTCTGTATGGGGCACAACATTGGAATGTTTGTACCGAAGAAGTTTCTAATGGGCAAAACATTGGGAACATCTGTAGTGCTAACTTTGCCTGGAAGTCCCATGGCAACTTATTGCAGTGACTGACAGCCTCCTATACCAAGGTGTTCCTGCCACTGTACAGTGGAGGGGAGGGAGAGCTCCCACCCACCCTGCACCTGGGATAGCCATCTTGGGGCCAGGGCAGTCTCAAACTAAACCCTCCTGCTGCCTTCCCAAGACCACTTCTCTCCCTCAGTGTTCAGTAGAACCAGGGCTGTAGCCAGGCAACAGATGGACACAGTTCTTTGGCTTCCTTCTCTCTTCGAAAGCAAAACCAGAGTTCAGCCCTGTTGTGGATTGAAACACAGCCAAGCCCAGATCTATACCCTTTCTTCCTGCAGGCTGAGTTGAAGGTCCTTTTAGCAGACTGCTGTACCACTCTCCCTATGGACTCCCTCTCCTCAGAGCAGCACAGCCTTGCAAAGCAAGTGATAACCAAATATAGACAAATAAAAACTAACATGGCTTCTTCGAAGGAGCAAATGTTTCCTGACTCAGCCAGCCACCTAGTCTGCTGCTCACACCCAGTAGCATCAGCAGATTAATTCCTTCTTATAAAATTTCCCCGAAGGTTAACAGGCGCCAACTGTTTCCTGACCCGGCTGGTCAATGTTTCCTTCTCAGCGTGGAGTTCCATGACTTTCTGACCCAGTCACTCTTGGGGCTCGGTTGGGTGATAGATCCAATCACATCTCTTCTAGTGCAGCCTTTCGGTCTGGGGATTAACACATACAGGGCAAGGCAAGCATGACTGGGAGCTTTCATTTGACACCAGTGGGATTCCATCAGCATTGCTGCACCTTCCTTTCCCAGCAGCTGTTGCTATAGAATATGGTGTTGAAAAAGTGATAGGAGAACCTCAGAGTTACTCCTAGTTCTAGCCTTTCTCCACCTTGGAACCACTGCAAGGCGGGGTTTTGAGATTGGGTTCTGAGCCATGAAGGGCTGAGTCTGGACACTGAGTTTCTCAGTATAGCAAGATCTGCTCTAACCTGAGTTGACTTCTCTGGCCCTGTTGTATAGACTCATGGACTATCAAAGGCTGACAGAGGCAAAAGGAATTCAGGAGATTATCCACTTAGCATTGTGGCATCATGCCTGCAGTTCCCCTTCAGGTGCTTCTCACTCCTATCTCAGTGCCCCCAACATCTAGTTTTTACCACTAACAAGAACTGTATCCGCATTCTCACTTTTTCCTGCTTTCATGTTAGCTCATTTCAGTGAACATCAGCTATTGAAAGTGAGACAATCAGTAGCACGTGTCTGAGCTAAGCACAGGATGGACAGGAGATGTGGGAGATGACTCTCTGTACAGTGCTGCATTGATGGCTCAACAGGCATCAGTTCTGATGTGGGCTTCTAAACACGCACCACCCATCGTAATCCTACTAGTATGTATCTTCCAATTAGATACTGTCCTTTCATTCTGAAGGCTCTCAAAATAAATGCAAACTGTATATGGGGATTGCATCCTTGACATGCAGCCACCTCCAGTGCAAAACATGGTAACTGCTTAACACTGCCTAAGGACACAAGAATTTAGGGCTGGATGTGAAGAACAGTGCAGCATCCTCTTGAAAGGGCAAGGGGATTTAGTTAGACAGAGTGTGCACAATGGCTATTTTACCCCTCCTCCTCCTGGAGCTAAAATACTTGCTGGAGCAGTAACAGGCAATGCCTGATGATTGATCTCTCTATGGATTGCGCAGTCAATCATACTTTCCCCTTCCATCCTCCTTCCCACCAGCTAAGGCCCTAAAACTGACACAGAACCATGTTTCTTTTGGATAAACGTGAGATGTAGGATTTGTACTGATGAACGCATGCAAAGAGCTGGATCCAGTTTAAATCACAAAATTCTCAGGAAACACACAATATAATGCATGGCTTCTTCAAAATCACAGAAATGCAGGACTGGAAGGGATCTAGATAGGTCATCTTGTCCAGTGCCCTGCACTGAAGCACAACTAAGTATTGTCTAGAGACCATCTCTGGCAGGTGTTTTTCTTAAAAACCTCCAATGATGGAGATTGCACAAGCTGTCTGGGTAATTTGTTCCAGTGATTAACTACCCTTAAATTAGGGAGTTTTTCCTAATGTCTAACCTAAACCTCCCCTTCTGCAATTTAAGACCATTACCTCTTGTTCTGTCCTCAGTGGTTAAGGAGAAGCATCTATCATTCTCCCCTTTATAACAACATTTTATGTACTTGAAGACCATTACCATGTCCCCCGTCAGTCTTTCCTTCTCCAGACTAAACAAATTAAATTTTGTCAAGCTTTCCTCATAAATCATGTTTTCTAGGCCTTTAATAATTTGTGTTGCTCTCCTCTGGACTTTCTCCAATTTGTCCACTTCTTTCCTGAAGTGTGGTGCCCAGATCTGGACACAGTACTCCAGTTGAGGCCTTATCAGTGCCGAGTGGGAGAATTACTTCTCATATGTTGCTTACAACACTCCTGCTAATACACCCCAGCATGACATTTGCTTTTTTTTTTTTTTTTTTTTGGCAACAGTATGACATTGGTGACTCCTATTTATTCTGTGTTCCAATATAACCCCATTTTGATGTGTACAACTGATTATTCCTTCCTAAGTGGAGTACTTTATGTTTGTCCTGATTGAATTTCATCCTATTTACTTCAGAGCCTTTCTCCAATTTGCCAAGATCATCCTGAATTCTAATTCTGTCATCCAAAGCAGTTGCAACCCCTCCCAGCTTGGTGTCATTCACAAACTTTAAGTGTACTCTATATATAATTATCCAAACCATTTATGAAGATATTTAATAGAACCAGACCCAGGACAGATCCCTGCGGGACCTCACTCGATGTGCCCTTCCAGCTTGACTGTGAACCATTGATAACTACCCTCTGAGTCCATTTTTCCAAACAGTTGTGCACCCACCTTATAGTAGGTTTGTCTAGGCTATATTTCCCTAGTTTGCTTATGAGAAATTCATGTGAGTCAGTATCAAAAGCCTTGCATGGCCTTCTCATAAGCATGACTTCAGAGAGAGCAGCACATTAATAAACTCCTCTTTGTGCTCCGCTTACCAAGATACCATTTTGGTGACATCCGTATGAGAGGTGACGTGTATTTAAAATGATGGTCAGACCTGCTTTGTTCTAAATTGATCATGTTTTTATCTTTTCTTTTTTTTAAAGTTGTCTGCAAATGTGAACAAATGACTTCATTTCTCATGTCAGCCCAGTCTGTGTTGTGAAAGTGCCTTGAGTGGAGGAGTACTAAGACCTGAAACTTCGCAGCTCTTGACAAGATCGATCCTGACTGTGTAAAGGTGGGGCACGCAAGGTTTGGGGATTGATGGGAAGCTTAAGTTCATATACTGAGCTAGATAAGACTGCAGCCCTGTAAGTGCGAGTGAGTGCTCTGTGATTTCTGGAGGGGTGTGTGTTTGTGTTTTAACACAGTCAGGTTAATTTCTCTTGTTCTATTGATGTGGTTGAATGGAAGGTGTTTTGTTGTTTCTGCTGCTGCAGGAAAGGGTGTATATTAACACACTGTTTGCATCTGCAAAATTAAGGTTTTTTTCAGTAAAATATCATGTTCCATCTAAGGCAAATGAACAGAGCAAGAGTGAGTAGATGGATTACATACCTGAGGACACTGGAAGGTGCTGAGAGGGAGGAGGAGAGATGGCTGGGATTATGCTTTGTTTCTGTGAATTTAATCCTACGGACTGCTTGATTCAGTCTAAATAAAACACACAACCCTTGATTTGTTTCCATAAGAGATATGGCCAATCCCATAAAAGGTAATATAAAGTTGGGTTATTGTTGACCTCTGCATTGGTTTGTACTTTGCGTAACTAACTGCTTTAGCAAGATTCTCTACTGCACATGATCTGTCTCCTCTTCTCAAGTTATTGCTGGGGAAAAGATAGGTTGGTCTGTCTATTTTTTCTCTAGACTGAAGAAGTTTTTTTAACCGTCCCATCACTGCAAACTAGCTGAAGGGAAGTTGGCTCAGATTTTAAAAAAATACCCACTTTCCAGTAGCAATCAAGTGAAGAAACCCTTTAGCTTATAAGCTGAATGTTTCTGGAAGTTGAATGATAGCTACTTTACTAGATCTGATCTTACACATAACTGAGGCTCTGTCTACACTGGATAGCCTATGCTGGCATAGCCCCCTAGTGTAGACGCAGCAAACGACGACAGCAGGTGTCTTTTTGTTGCCGTAGGAACACCACCTCCCTGAACGACACTAGCTGCGTCAACAAACGCTCTTCACCAGCATAGCTGTGTCAACACTGCGGGGTTTGCCAGCACAGCTATGTTACTCAGGAGTGTGTTTCTTTCACACCTCTGACCACTATAGCTATGCCAGTATAAACTGAGAAGTGCAGACGTAGCCTGAATATATGGCTCAGAAGTGTATTATGTCATGCCTTTCTTGGGCCTGCTTCATGGCTCTCTCATTCAGACTGCCTAGGAATGAAATCATCTCTCCCAATATGTGAGTGAAAACACTTCAGATTTCCTCTGCGAGAGCATGGACTCAAGACCACTTAGGTCTTCCAGTGCCCTTGTGGCTAGAAGAACCAGGAGGCTATTTACGTTGAATGTTAGGCACCAGCTCAGTGGCATTCATTTTTGTTGAGTATTTATGAAAGGAGCTGGATTGACAGCTCTCGGTTCTGTAGTGTGGTTTATTCACAGGACACGTACAGCAGCATAGGCATTGGCCGTGCGAGCTTCCCCAACCTTCACCCACCAGTGAGCCTTAGTCGTCTCATGCCCATTCAGTCCCTGACCTGAGAGACTACCAGCAAAGAGGCCACTTGTGGTCCTTGTTGTGTCCACTGGGAACTGGACTGAGGAAACCTCTCATGCATTTCACCTGTGCCACCAAACAGCCCCTTGATGGTAACAATTTCCCTCCTGGCCTGGATTCAAACCAACAATCTGGATGGGAAAGGCTCTTTACCTGTTCCCTCGGGATCTCATTTCAACTGACATGTTGGGTGAACTGAATTAAATCTGATAAGAGCTGTCTCAGAGATATCCCAGCTCTCCTAGATATGGTGCCTGACAGCCATTTCTGGAAGAGCTTAAACCCCATTGTAAATAGTTCTGCTAAGTACAAGGATAAGAATTATTTAGAATAGCCTAGGTTTAGGATATGGAGAGGTTTAATGTGAGCGGCTTGAGGATTAGTTTTAAGCATTGAGAACGTCTGCTCTTGCTTTGCGGGGAAGGCGGAATGCAGCCTGTGCAGTAAAATCACTGCAATCTCCTTGTCATGGAGATTGTTTTCCTCACTTCTCCACTAATTAAGCAAATGGCCCATAAATGACAGAATGCTAGTCCCTGGACACAGCTAGCACTGTTCATGCTTGAAATGTAGACAAGAACACCGATGCTTTGGGAGTGTGGTTTGGTCCCATTCTGTGCTGCAAGACTGAATGAGACTTTAACCTAATAGGGAGCCCCTGACTCTGTAACAGGTCTCCCCGCTATTGGAGGAACTATTGCTAACTAAGAGAGCAACTTGTTTATAGTCTATATGTATCTACATGGGGAGCAAATATTTAATTATGGGCTCCTCGCTGTAGCAGGAAAGCTCTAACATGGTCCAATGGCTGGAAGTTGAAGCTAGATAAATTCAGACTAGAAATAGGACATATGTTTTTAACAGTGAGAGGAATTAACCATTGGAACAATTTACCAAGGGTCACGGTGGATTCTCCATCACTGACAATGTTTAAATCAAGACTGGAGGTTTTTCTAAAAGCTGTTCTAAGAATTACTTTGGGGAAATTTTGTTGCCTGTGTTATCCAGGGGGTCAGGCTAGATGATCACAGGGGTCCCTTCTGGCCTTGGAATCTATTAATCTGGGTGGAACCAAAACTTGGCTTCCCCAATCCCCTTCTGGGCTCTCTGTGTCCAGGCTGTTTTGTGAGGACCAGACAAGTGCACTTTTGGGAGGCGGGGATGGGGTTGCATACACAGGCGCCGACTTTCCAAAGTGCGGGGGGTGCTCGACCCCTGGCTCTGCCCCAGATCCCACCCCCACTCCACTCCACCCTTTCCCCCAAGGCCACACCCCACCCTACTCCACCTCTTCCCGCCCCTGCTCCACCCCCACCCCGCTTCTTCCTGCCCAGTTTTGCCCCCTTCCCAAAGCGTGCTGTGTCTTCGCTCCTCCCTCTGCCCCCACCCAGCCTCCTGCACGCTGAGAAACAGCTGATTGCGGCGGGCGGGAGGAAGGGGGAGGTGCTGATTGATGGGGCCTGCCGGTGGGCAAGAGGCACTAGGGGGAGGGGGAGGTGCTGATAGGGGGGCTGCCGGTGGGTGCTCAGCACCCACCATTTTTTCCCCATGGGTGCTCCGGAGCACCCACGGAGTCGGCGCCTATGGTTGCATACATACTTGAGTTCAGCCCTTAAGTATGAGACATTTTCCTTTAACTGCAGCTCAGAGGCACCCCCTTCCCTCCCCCCAGAGGGGCCAGGCTGCTCAGAGGCCAGAATTCCCAGCTGCCTCAGCTTTATAGTCTTTTAAAAAAAACAAGCTCTTGATTGTGAGAAATATTCCTGTTTCTCACCCAGATGTGATTGAATCCTTCTAGTTAAAGGCCGCCTTCATGTGTTAGCAGGAGGATACAATTTGGGATCCAACTAAACTAGAATATGTTGGATTATTGTTCATTAAATATTACAGTAGTACCTAAAGGCCTGAAGCACGTTGGGGCCACTAGCAACAGGCCCCTGCTACCTGTTGAAAATGGCTTGGTTGCTAGTGAAGGGGAGAGCAGACTTTCCTGCGGGAAAGGCGATCAGCACATCCCTTGGCCCGCGCCTCTTCCTGCAGCCCCCATTGGCCTGGAGCAGTGAACCGCGGCCAGTGGGAGCCGCGATCGGCCGAACCTGCGGACGCGGCAGGTAAACAAACTGGCCTGGATCGTCAGGGGCTTTCCCTGAACAAGCGGCAGCCCGACTTTGAGAAGCACTGATGTATAGAACCCTGAGCTGAACAAATGCCTGCAGGATTCCATGTCTGTATCTGACATTCACATGGTTTTTTAGTTCACATTTTTCCATGAGATTTTTCTTTTAAACAGCTTATTCTGAGAACCCAGGGCCTGATTCCTCTCTGCCTTACACCAGATCTACGCCAGTGAAACTCCACTGATTTCATCTTACACCAGCATAAAGCTGGAGTAATGCAGTGGTGTGAAGCAGGCCAGAGTTATTTAAGCTCCAGGTGAAGAATAAAGGGCTTGCAGTCTGCCTGCTGCAGCTTGGGGAGGAGAATGCTTTCAAGGGTCCTCCACAGCCAGACTGATTTCATTCCCCCAGACAGTAACTATAAAGAAGAGGTGGGGAAAGCCCCAGGCTATTGGGTCAGCATCTCTTGGGCGAACAAGGCTCTATCCATAAATTCCTAGGCAACAATACCAGGGGAATGAGATTCATGCTCCTTTGATGTTCAGGAATGTGGGTGAAAGGATTCTGTCTGCTAAATCCTTCAGCATCAAAGCAGATGAATTAAATTCTGACTGCCAAACCCAGGGGCATCAGAATGGGTGAATTAGGCACTTCCCACTAAACCCCTGGGCGTATTGAACTGCAGTCTCTTGTATGAATGAGGAATGAAAGCATTTAGGGCAGTGATACTCAGGCCTGGTCTACACTAGGCGTTTATGTCGAATTTAGCACCGTTAAATCGAATTAACCCTGCACCCGTCCACACCACGAGGCTATTTAGTTCGACATAGAGGGCTCTTAAATTCGACTTCTGTACTCCTCCCCAACGAGGGGAGTAGCGCTAAATTCGACATGGCCATATCGAATTAGGCTTGGTGTGGATGGAAATCGACGGTAATAGCTCCGGGAGCTATCCCACAGTGCACCACTCTGTTGACGCTCTGGACAGCAGTCCGAGCTCGGATGCTCTGACCAGCCACACAGGAAAAGCCCCGGGAAAATTTGAATTCCTTTTCCTGTCTGGGCAGTTTGAATCTCATTTCCTGTTTGGACAGCGTGGCGAGCTCAGCAGCACTGGCAACGATGCAGAGCTCTCCAGCAGAGATGGCCGTGCAATCCCAGAATAGAAAGAGGGCCCCAGCATGGACTGATCGGGAAGTCTTGGATCTCATCGCTGTGTGGGGCGATGAGTCCGTGCTTTCCGAGCTGCGCTCCAAAAGACGGAACGCAAAGATCTATGAGAAGATCTCGAAAGCCATGGCAGAGAGAGGATACAGCCGGGATGCAACGCAGTGCCGCGTGAAAATCAAGGAGCTGAGACAAGGCTACCAGAAGACCAAAGAGGCAAACGGACGCTCCGGATCCCAGCCCCACACATCCCGTTTCTACGAGGCACTGCATTCCATCCTTGGTGCGGCCGCCACCACTACCCCACCACTGACCGTGGACTCTGAGGATGGGATATTGTCCACGGCCGGTTCCTCGGACATGTTAGCGGACGGGGAAGATGAGGAAGGAGATGAGGAGGACGAGGCAGTCGACAGCGCTTACCAAGCTGATTTCCCCGACAGCCAGGAGCTCTTCATCACCCTTACAGAGATCCCCTACCAACCGTCCCCAGCATTTAACCCGGACACAGATTCAGGGGAAGGATCAAGCGGTAAGTGCTTTAAACATATAAACCTTTATTTTTTACAAAACTTGAATATTAAGACTAAGAACAATCTGTGAATCATGATTTCTTCCCCCTGGGCGCTTAAGTAATCAGTAACAACTATTTAAAAAAAATCAAACAGTGTCCGGTTGTGCATGATTGTGCTGCCCAAGCTGCTCCACTCTTTAGTCCCTGCTACTGCAGCTATATTAGAATACTGTCTATATGTCCGGGGATAGAGCAGTAATCCTCCACGGACATCTCCACAAAGCTCTCCTGCAGGTAATGGGATAGCCTGTTCATCAGGTTCCTGGGGAGAGCGGCTTTACTTGGTCCTCCGAAGTACGAGACGTTCCCGCGCCAGGAGACAAGCAGGTACTCCGGTATCATTGCCTTGCATAGCATGGCGGCATAGGGCCCCGGTCTCTGCAGGCTTTCTCGAAGCATCCGTTGGATCTCGGTGTCCGGGATCCTCATGAGAGTAATGTCGCTCATGATGACCTGCTTTGAATTAGGTAGGGGACTGTTAGTATTGGGACTGCTTGCAACAAGTTCCTTTACAGAACTGTGACCGCTGGTTTACAGCCACGCGGTGGGGGCGGGAGAGGGGCAGCATACAGGGGTCTTTCCCTGGCACATCCGCGAGGGGGTGGGACAGGGCCAGAGTTCCTGCTTGGCCGATTGCTGGCAGCACAGACTGGCAGTGCTTTCAATGTGAAAGGAGGCCAGTGGTACTCCTAACGTTTTAAGCAGCCACAAGTCTACGGCTTACCATGTTTGCCTGCTACAGAGAGTACCGTGTCCTGCCCCGCTTCCCAGATCGGCAGTGCAAAAGCCCAGGCACTGAAGGCGAGGTTCGAAAATTCGACCTTGTCCTGAGTGCGCATGTGATAGGTGTGGTTCATGGTCTTGTTCACAGAGAAAGACTATGTTCTTGATTCACAACTACATTTATCTTTCGGAGGAATTCACTGCCTTTTCCTCATTCCCACAGCCACATCTGCAACTGTCTCCCAACCCAGCCTGGCATCACGCTCCCAGAGGCTGGCGCACATTAGGCGGAGGAAGAAGAAGACGCGAGAGGACATGTTCTCAGAACTAATGGGCTGCTCCCGAGCCCAGGCAGCACAGCAGAACCAGTGGAGGGAGAATTTGTCCCAAATGCACCGGACACACATGGACCGTGAGGAGAGGTGGCGGCAGGAAGACCAGCAGGCGACTCAAACGCTGCTTGGACTTCTGAGGGAGCAAACGGACACGCTCCGGCGCCTTTGTTGATGTTCTGCAGGAACGGAGGCAGGAGGACAGAGCCCCGCTGCAGTCTATCAGTAACCGCCCTCCCCCGCCACCAAGTCCCATACCCCCCTCGCCCAAAGTCCAAAGAAGGAGGGGCGGCAGAGTCCGGGAAAACTCTCACTCCACCCCTGCAGACTGCTCAAGCACCAGAAGGCTGTCATTCCCCAAAATTTGAAAAGTCCTTTCCTGCCCGCCTCACCCAAGCCCCCGTCCAACTTTCACCCCCGAGTTTCCAGTCTGGTTGTTAATAAAAAATACGTTTCTGTTCATTACTGTTTCAGTCATGCTGTTTTGAGGGAGAGTCTGTCTGCAGGGGGGGAAGGGGCTTGGTAATTGGACAGGACAGTCACCTTTAGCAGGGTACAGAGGCGGGGGCAGGTCCAGCAGCAGGGCACATACACAGTGCAGTGACTAGTTACCCTGGTCAGTCTGGGAGGTGGTTTTCATGTTCTGTGGGGGGTGGCGGGGGGGGGGGGGGGGGGGGGTTGGTTGCTCTGTGACTTTGTGGCGGGGGAGGGCAGTTACAGATCTTATGCAGCGGTCCTTGTCCTGGATCACAGAGCCACGCAGCAGGGGATCTGTAACCCTCCTCCCCCTGCCATAAAGTCACATAGCCCCCACATACACGCAGTCCCGCTCAGGAGGGCTGGCAGGCTCCGTTGAAACAACCAGTCCGCCACTGCGAATCCTGTCATTCCTGGAGTTTAGAAGGATCATTTGCATCAGTACACTACACCCGCTCCCCACCACAGTCTGCGTCCCAGGTTTCAAAGATTCCCGCGAAAACAGTACTAAAGACAACGGTGTTCAATAACAAAATAAAACTGATTTTATTTTTTTGGAAGGGGGTGGAGGGGGTCTGTAACTGGAGAGGATAGTCATCCTTAACTGGGTAAAGAAACGGGGGCAGGTTCAGCTTCTCTGTACAGAAACTTAAAAGTCACTGGTTACCCTGCTCACTGTGGAACCTGGCTTTCAAAGCCTCCCGGATGCACAGCGCGTCCCGCTGGGCTCTTCTAATCGCCCGGCTGTCTGGCTGGGCGTAATCAGATGCCAGGCTATTTGCCTCAACCTCCCACCCCGCCATAAAGGTCTCCCCCTTGCTCTCACAGAGATTGTGGAGCACACAGCAAGCAGCTATAACAATGGGGATATTGGTTTCGCTGAGATCACAGCGAGTGAGTAAGCTTCTCCATCTCCCCTTGAGACGTCCAAAAGCACACTCCACCACCATTCTGCACTTGCTCAGCTGGTAGTTGAACAGTTCTTTTTCAGTGTCCAGGGCGCCAGTGTAGGGCTTCATGAGCCAGGGCATTAGCGGGTAGGCTGGGTCCCCAAGGATCACTGTAGGCATCTCCACATCCCCAAGAGTTATTTTGTGGTCCGGGAAGTAAATACCTTCCTGCAGCCGTCTAAACAGACCAGAGTTCCTGAAGACGCGAGCGTCATGAACCTTGCCCGGCCATCCAACGTTGATGTTGGTAAAACATCCCCTGTGGTCCACCAGTGCTTGCAGCACCATTGAAAAGTAGCCCTTTCGGTTGATGTACTGGCTGGCCTGGTGGTCCGGTCCCAGGATAGGGATGTGAGTTCCATCTATAGCCCCACCGCAGTTTGGGAATCCCATCGCGTCGATGCCATCTATGATGACCTGCACGTTTCCCAGGGTCACTACCTTTGAGAGCAGTACCTTGACGATTGCGTTGGCTACTTGCATCACAACAACCCCCACGGTAGATTTGCCCACGCCAAACTGGTTCGCGACAGACCGGTAGCTGTCCGGCGTTGCAAGCTTCCAGAGGGCTATGGCCACTCGCTTCTGGACAGTCAGGGCTGCTCGCATCCGGGTGTCATTGCGCTTCAGGGCAGGGGACAGCAACTCACAAAGTTCCATGAAAGTCCCCTTCCGCATGCGAAAGTTTCGCAGCCACTGGGATTCGTCCCAGACCTGCAGCACTATGCGGTCCCACCAGTCCGTGCTTGTTTCCTGTGCCCAGAATCGCCGTTCCACAACATCCACATGACCCATTGTCACCGTGATGTCCTCGGAGCTGGGTCCCGTGCTTTGTGAGAGGTCTGTGCCCCTCTCAGAGTTCAGGCCCTCACCGCGGTGCCGTAGCCTCCTCGCCTGGTTTATCTGCATCTGCCTCTGGGAAAGGTGGATGATAACCTGCGAGGCGTTGACAAGGGCCACAACTGCAGCGATGGTCGCAGCGGGATCCATGCTCGCAGTGCTGTGGCGTCCGCGCTGTCACTGACCCGAAAAGTGCGCGAACTGATTTCCCGCCAGCGCTTTCAGGGAGGGAGGGAGGGCGGTAGTGACAGACGGATGACGACAATTACCCAAAAGCACCCTCGACCCTTTTTTTTTACCCAGAAGGCATTGGCGGCTCGACCCAGAATTCCAATGGGCAGCGGGGACTGCGGGAACTGTGGGATAGCTGCCCACAGTGCACCGCTTCCAATGTCGACGCTTTCCCCGTTAGTGTGGACTCACAAAGTCGAATTACTGTCCTTAGTGTGGACACACAAGTTCGACTTTGCAATATCGATTCCACATATTCGATTTAAGTGAAATCGAAATACCCTCGTAGTGTAGACATACCCTCAGACTGTGGCTACTGAGCTGCATATAGCGCTATGTGCCCTTAAACATTGCTCTCTGGGGGCAAGGTTCGGCTCAACCTCTCTAGCTTGCTCTGCTGGGTCTGGGGCAGGGTGAGAAGAATGCTCATGGGAATGAAAGTGAGGCTTTCAAGCCACAGCAACTCCATGGGCTCTGCAAGTGTTGAAAGTCGAGTGCCAGACTAGTAGAGTGTCTGAAATCTTCCAGGAGCGAATGCTGGTACCTGCCTGTGTTAGCTGATCATGTACAGATTTATAAGGGACATCTGTGGCAAAAGGGGAGTTGGAGGTCAGGGGGAAGAGATCTAATTGCATGGGGGAGGTTGCTGAGCAGCTCCTGGAGTCTTTCTATAGTGCGTAGGGCAGTGGCTCCCATCCCCAGCCTCCCGTTGGTGTCCCTCGCTCCACGGCTCAGCACCATTGCAAATTTTCTCCGTTTTTCTCTCCACTGCTGTTTTCTTTCTCTGGTTGTTCCCTCTTCTTGGGGGGGTTTCCTATTGAAACAGAAAAATTCTTCTGTTTTATAAATATTGTTCTCTCTATCTGTGTGGCTAGGTTCCTGCGCTCCCCAGAAGGCTGGGCTGTTTGCCACCGACAGATGAGCAGTGCTGGCAGCCCTGTGAGAGCAGCTCCCAACAGCCAGCTCCCTTAGAGAAGGGAGGGAAGGCGAGGAGAAGCCCATGTGCGTTGGAGAGAGAGGTGGGAAGGTGGATCCTGGTGGGGTCATGAAGCTTTTAAATTTCACCCTCGCTGCCCCTCTCCCCCAACCCATCCACCACAGGTTTAGAAATACTATCCCACTCTCCGTGATCCATAGAGGGCTCCCTTTCCACTACCCCTCCAGCCCAGCACTCGTCACACTCCAGTTTGAACTAACCACCATGTAGTAATAACACCCCCACCATTCAGATCTTTCTGAATTACCCCAAGGTACCCTCCCAGTGCCTTTAGTATTCCTAATCCCTCCTGTGTGAATGCACCTATTGGACAGCATTAAGGGCTGAAATCATTGATAAAGCTCCCATTGACTTTTGTGGGACAGGGTCAGGCACCAAGCTACATTTCCCCAAACTGCTGTCTATCAATGACACTCAGTGCAGAAAGAATTCCAGCCTTGCTGCTGCAAGGAATCAGCTTAAAAGTAGAAGGTAGAAAAGCTCTGATTTGCAGAGGGAACTTGCTGAAGCTTTAATATTCTGACTGAGTGCCAGTGAAATCCCTATAAATACTTGATTCTTAGCTGGTGCTTCCAGCTCGCTAATAATGAGAAGAAGGTGGCTGGTGGGTCTTGTCCACATAAAATCATAGGACTGAAAGGGACCTCGAGAGGTCATCTAGTCCAGTCCCCTGCACTCAAGGCAGGACTTGTAAGTATTATCTAGACCATCCCTGACAGGTGCTTGTCTAACCTGCTCTTAAAAATCTCCAGTGATGGAGATTCTACAGCCTCCCTAGGCAATTTATTCCAGTGCTTAACCACCCTGAGAGTTAGGAAATTTTTCCTAATGTCCAACCTAAACCTCCTTTGCTGCAATTTAAGCCTATTGCTTCTTGTCCTATCCTCACAGGTTAAGAAGAACAATTCTTCTCCCTCCTCCTTGTAACAACCTTTTATGTACTTGGAAACTGTTATCCTGTCCCCTCTCAGTCTTCTCTTCTCCAAACTAAACAAACCCAATTTTTTCAGTCTTCCCTCTGAGGACATGTTTTCTAGATCTTTAATCATTTTTGTTGCTCTTCTCTGGACTTTCTCCAATTTGTCCACATTTTTCCTGAAATGTGGCACCCAGAACTGGACACAATACTCCAGTTGAGGCCTAATCAGCACAGAGGCGAGCGGAAGAATTACTTCTCGTATCTTGCTTACAACACTCCTGCTAATACATCCCAGAATGATGTTTGCTTTTTTTTTGCAACAGTGTCTTGGTCTGGTGTCTTTGGGGTCGGAAGGAATTTCCCCCCGGATCAGATTGGCAGAGACCCTCTGCAGCATGGGGCACAAATCACTTGTAGGTTTAAACTATGAGTCTATTGGGGAGAAATAGGCATGTGAGCAATGACAGGCCATGGTTAAAAAAAATAAAAAGCCCCAAGGAAATGAACTTCCCCAATACTTGGCAGTAGAACAGGGAAGTTTGGAGTCCAGTTATCCCATCAGCTGCACATGTATAACTCCCACTGACTTCTTAATAGTGCAGGCAAGGTAAAAGTGTTCAATGAAAATGTCTGTTCTATATTTGTGAACAAACCAGATGATGTATTTGTATCGGATTATTCTTCTTTCATATGGCAAGAGAGGTGATTAGCAATGTTCAATATCAGCTGATGATGAAGAAATACTTTTCCATTCCAGCAGTAGCTAAAGAGGATGTTAACAGCAGCTATTTATGATAGAGAGACAGGGTGAGTGAGGTAATATCTTGTATTGGACCAACTTCCATTGGCAACAGAGACAAGCTATAAAGCTTACACCAAGCTTCTCTTATTCAGGTCTGGGAAACAACTTTCTGGGAGTGTCAGCTAAATGCAAGATGGAACAGGTTGTTTTGCATAAGTAGTCAACACCTATTTCAAGGAGCAGTTCAAGAAGTGGGCCATTAGCACCCCTCCAGTCATAGGGAGGAAAGGAGAGGGGGGGAAGGAAGGGAGGGGAAGGTAGCTGGGCAGAGGTAGGGGGCTGTTAGTGGGTTATACATTATTGTAGTAAGCCATAAATCCAGTGTCTCTGTTCAGTTCATGATTTTTAGTACCTAGCAAAGTTATGAATTTAAGCTCCCAGGCTTGTCTTTTGAAGGTGGTGTGCAGGTTTTCTTTGAGGATGAGGACTGAGAGGTCAGACATGGAGTGATTGTTTTGTGACAAGTGTTCACCCACAGGTGATTTGGTATTTTTGTCTTATCATTTTCCGGTGTGAGTTCATTCAAGAGTACAGTGACTGTCTGGTTTCAGCCACATAGTTGTTACTGGGTTGTTTGGTGCATTGGAGGAGGTACACCGCATGTTGTGATAGGCATGTGTAGGACCCAAGGATCTTGAAAGGTGTGTTGTGGGGGGTGTTGATTGTAGCAGTGGAGGTATGTCTGCAGGTTTTGCATCTATTGTTCTGGCAGGATCAGGTGCTGCTTTGAGTTGGTGTGTCCTGGTCTGTGGGGAGCTTGCTTCTGATGATGAGCTTGGAGAGGCTGGGGGGGTGGGAGGGTTGTTTGAAGGCCCGAAGAGGGGGTTCAGGGTTCATGGCTTAACTTTTAGCCCAGTGGATAGGGCACTGCCTTTAGGGTATGGGAGACCTAGGTTTGAATCCCCTACTCTGGAGCAGGGGCTTTAACCCCAGTCTGCCCCTTCTAGGGTGACCAGACACCAAGTATGAAAAATCGGGACAGAGTGTGGGGGGTAATAGGCACCTATATAAGAAAAATCCCCAAATATCGGGACTGTCCCTATAAAATCAGGACATCTGGTCACCCTAGCCCCTTCCCAGGTGAATGCCCTACCAACCAGACTATTCTGGGGTGGGTATCTGTGTCTCCTGTGGAAGCTACTCCACTCTGCACAAATACTTAACTATTCATTGGGCCAAAGAGAGAAAGAGAGAATGAGTGAGTGACTGTTGCCTAGGAAGTAAGGAACTCCTCTGATGAGATTACTGATAAAGGTAATAGTGTTTGATGCAATATACTTAGACTTCTGTAAGGCATTTGACTTGGTACTGCACAACATTTTAATTAAGAAACTAGAATGATATAAAATCAATGTGGCATGCATTAAGTGGATTCAAAACTAGCTGACAAGTCTCAAAATGTAATTGTAAATGGGAATCACCAAGTGGGTGTGTTTCTAGTGGGGTTTCGCAGGGATTGGTTCTTGGCCCTATGCTCTTTAGCTATTTTGTCCTATTTCTTTATTATTAAAGAAAGTGTAAAATCATCTCTGGTAAAGTGTGCAGGTGAGACACAGATTGGGGGAGCAGTAAATAAGGAAGAGGACAGGTCACTGTTAAGGAGCAATCTGGATCTCTTGGTAAGCTGGGCATAAGCAAACAATATGTTTTTTAATACTGCCAAATGTAAAGTTAGATAGCTAAGAACGAAAAAGGTAGGCCATGTTTACAGGATGGGGTGTCACAGTTCAGGGAAACTGCACCTGTCTTTTCCTCTTGTGGTCCAGCAAGGGCACCTGCTCCAGGCTTCGGGCTCCTCAGCTGTCACCTCTCTTCAATGGAGTTGCTTGTCTCTCTCCCTCCTGACCGGAGTTTTTCCAGGTTGTTCAGTGCCCTGCCTACACTGTGATATCCCCACCCAGACAGACTGGTTTGAGAGGCCAGTGTCTGTGCTGTGCTTTCTCTTCAAAGGATAATTGGTCACGGTTTTAAGTTACCACATAGCTTTTTCTAAGCAATCACATTAATTTTTAAGGAAAAAGCATTATGGAGAAAACACATTAAAAACAATAAAAGTATCTATATGTATGCTAAGAAGCTTACCAGAGATCACCACAACTCCAGCCAGGGCTCTGGTCGGAGTCAGTCCTTCCAACCCTTCTCTAAGGATTGGGTGTCCCTCCCCCCCCCCCCCCCCCGGGACAGAAGGTCCCATCTGTTTGCTGGATCAGAATGAAGGTCCTGAGACAGTTTAAACTCAGGCTATTTATCCAAATGTCCCTTTTTTGTCTATTGATCTCTGGAGAATCCATTTTGAATTAGTATAGGTGAGCCTCCCCAGGTGGGGGTACCTCACTGGAGGTGGTACAACCTGAGTGAATTTGCCTAATCACCCTCCACTGTTCTTAGTTCCTGAAGGGCTGTAGTTACCCTCCCACAATGATACATACACTTAATGCAGTAAGATATTGCATGAACTTGTCACATGTGTCACAGAAGGACTCTATTGTGGGAAGAGGGGACTCTGAAAGAGACTTGAGGTCTTGGTGTATAGTCAGCTAAACATGAGCTCCCCTCCCTGTGTAATAGTGTGGCCTAAAGGGCTAATGGTGTCCTTGGGTGTATAACCAAGGGAATCTTGAGTAGGGGTAAGGAGGTTATCTTACCCCTTTTTAGTGCCCTGGCTACAGGAAGATAGGGTTCCGTTCTGGTGTCCACAATTTAAGAAGGATGGTGATAAGTAGGAGAGGTTTCAATGAAGAATCACAGAATGGTTAAAGGATTAGAAAACATATCTTAGTGGGAGACTCAGTGAATTCAATCTGGTTAGCTTAACAAAGAGAAAGTTTAAGGGGTGACTTGATCGCAGTCTATAAGTACCTCCACGGGGAACAGAAATTTGATTATAGAGGAATCTTCAGTCTAGCACACAAAGGTATAACAAGTTCCAGGGGCAGGAAGTTGAAGCTAGACAAATTCAGATTAGAATAAGGTGTAAATTTTTAACAGTGAGGGTAATCAACTATTGGATCCATTTACCAAGGGTTGTGGTGGATTCTCCCTCAGTGGAAATTTTAAAATCAAGATTGGATGTTTTTGAAAAAGATCTGCTTGAATTGAACCGCAGCTTGAAGCAGGAATTAATTCAGGGAAGTCCTATGGCCTGTGTCATACAGAAGGTCAGACTAGATGATCACGATGGTACATTCTGGCCTGAAAAAAAAATCAATGGAAACTGATGGGATAATAATCAGGCCTTTTTAATGCACAGCAGCCAAATGGAGCCACTCAGGAGGCTCACTCCAGTATGATTTCAACAAGTTCCAAGCTACCTGCTGCTAGGGGCCGGGGGATGGGGGGAGTGCTATAGAAAGTGCACCGCTTCCAAGAGGAAGCTAATTAATTGAAAAGGAATTCTTATTTGTTTAATTTTTCTTTTCCCTTGTGTGTGAGCCCAAACCTGAACATAATGACTAATGAATCAGACTGCAGGGCCTTAGAGTTAGGGTGACCAGACAGCAAATGTGAAAAATCGGGACAGGGGGTGGGGGGTAATAAGAGCCTATATAAGAAAAAGACCCCAAAATCAGGACTGTCCCTATAAAATCGGGACATCTGGTCACCCTACTTGGAGTGCATGGCAGGACCTGGGCATGGTGCTTTAACTGAAGGATTTCTTCCCCAGAGGTGCATTCTCTTGTGAGGATTTAGGTGTAGGTACACTAAGGACACTTGGAGAAACCTAGGGGTAAATCAGAAAGCACTGAGCTATGGTGGTAACAGTGGAGGAGATGGGTTTTGTGTGTGGGGAGGAGAGGAATACAATTGGGCTCCCACTAACTGATGTGGGTGTTAAAGTGGTAGTTCCAGTGGACAGTCGAGAAATCCCGTAACTGTGTTCGCTCAGTCCTGAGTTTCCCCATGCTGTTCCTTCAGTATCCCCCATTGTCCGTGAACTGGACTGAACTCCTCCTCCTAGGCAAGAAGTGGGGTTCAGTCTTTGTATGTTGATTCAGTACAGGATGTCCTCTTCAGCCAGTGCTCTCCCAACAACAGACCTGACTGGGGTAGGCTCTGCAGAGACACAGCGCTGTTATAATAATAACAGCAAGAGACAGTCCCTATCTTGAAGAACTTGCAATCTAAGCAGATGAGACAGATGAAGGCTGGGAGAAAAGACACAGATCAAAGTGTGCATTTAATATAATTCAGCAGACTAGGCATCAGACCACAACAACGTCCAAACCCATCAAAATCAAAGACAGGAGCAAAGCCGTGGTTTGGCCTATTGGATAGATCCCGAATGCTGAGCTTTCTGCTCCAGACTGAGTATGGTGCGGTGTGCACATGCTGACTGCCACTGAGTGAGGTGTCTGAGCTGACAGACCCCTGGTTAAGTGGGAGAGGGGTCCTGGCAGGGGAGGGGCCCTCAGCTTTTGCTATTCACATCTTCCCTTGGTCCATCTGAGCCAAAGTCTTTCTTGGGGGTTCTCTGCTTAGTGTCCTCTTCAGGCTCCCTTTTGCTCAGCCTTTGACCTCAGTCTCATCCCCACCCTTCTTGAGTTGTCCCACATAGTAAGTGTACCCCAGTTCCTTTTTTGGCCCCTCCCCTTCTCTGAAGAATGGGCCTTTCTTGTCTCTGTGTTAGGGCCCTTCACAGTCTTCTGTTTTTCCGCCTCACCGGTCTGGTTGTCACATGAGCAATGCCTAAGTCTGTTGACTTTCAGAGCATGCTGTAGGGTTTATCTATTCCCCCAGTCAGTCAAGAGGGGGAGAAGGACTCTGATGGCACACCTACACTACAATAGATACATGGCTGTGGCTGGCCCGGGTCAGCTGACTTGGGCTCATGAGGCTCCAGCTGGGGGATAAAAATTGCAGTGTGTGAACATTCGGGCTCAGGCTGGAGCCTGGGCCCTGAAATTCCGCAAGCAGGGTGGAGCCTGAGCTACCTCCAGCCTGTGTGCCAACGTCTACACTGCAGTTCTTAGCCCCACAGCCAGAGTCCCACAAATCAGAGTCAATTGACCCAGGCTCAGTGCCAGGAGTTTTTTATTACAGTGTAGACGTACACTTTAGGTGATTGGTGATTACGGCTAGTTCTGAGTACTTGAATGGCTGATTGACAAGGATTTGTAGCTGATTTTATTGTACATGTGCTTAGAGCACTGTAACCTGGGAGGCACGCTTAAAAAATTACCCCAACTATGTAATAATGATAATTTTAGGAGGATTTTTTAAGGCAGGGAAATGGATCTTCTGGAAGATGAAAGGAAAATCCAGTCACAGACTCCATTTATTTGAAGTCTAATGTGTGTCTCACTCTTTGCCAGGGGACAATGTCCCTACATGATATGGCTAGAGCATGAATACGTAGAGCTTTCCCTTCCGTGAGAGTTGAGCAGGGGAGGGGGGAATGTGGAGTGCAGGAGGGAGGCGAAGGGGTTTAGAGTAATTAGGGTGTGGGGGGGGAAGAGATGGCAAATGTGAGGGGTGAGGGTAGGAGACTGTGAAGGGAAAGGGAGGCCAAATGTAGGGAGCAGGGTGCCACAGAAGAGTGTGGAGGGAGAAGTGTGAGCTGGGAGGAGAGTGGGCAGGGAGGAAGACAGTGGTGGGGGATGGAGAGGAACAGAATAGCAGACTAGGGGGCAGTCAGGGGGCGGGAAGTGGGAGGGGGCAGAGAGGGGGCGGGGCCCAGGCTGTTTGGGGAGGCACAGCCTTCCCTACCTAGCCCTCCATACAGTTTCAGAACCCCGATGTGGCCCTCAGGCTAAAAAGTTTGCCCACCCCTGTGCTAGGCTCACCAGCAGGGTAACTAGGCCACCTGTTGAGCAAACCCACTTACATAGGCCAGGGCAATACGAGCCAGTTGCTGAATCTGGGAGGACTTTGAGATACCTTGTTAAAAGCTGACTGAACATGGAATACGACATGGCTTTGCAAGGGGCAGGCTGTTGCAAGAAGCTAATGTAACCTGATCCAGAGACCTTTGCAAAGTGAAATTACTAATTTACTAATAAAGTGCAGTTGTCTTCTCTGTGATCTCATACATAATGTGCATTTTTCATGTGGCATCATTTCAAAAATCTAAAACTAGAAAGGATGGAAAACAAAATAATAATCAGAATAGGAATAAATGGCTTTCTGGCAACAATTTCCCCTGCACTAGATGGGGGGCGGAGACGCAAGCCAAGAAATTGCTCAGAATTTGGTCAAATATGTCAAATGCAGCTAGAAATATAATCAGAGGTGTGTTGTATGCTTAAATCCAGGCATTTCAAAGTGGTTATAGCACAGCCAGGCAATGATGCAGATCTCTTTGTAGGCATAGTCACTGTGTCCAATTGGCAAGTGCAGCTTCAATGCTTAATGGCAGAGTTGTAGCCTTTAAACTGGATACTGGAGCACGATGCAAAATTAGTGCAAGGCAAATATATAATGCTGAGGCTAAGGAAACAGATCAGAAATCTAAAATAAAGCTTGTTTTGTAATCAGGACATAGACCAACTGTACAATGTAAAGTACCTAATGGGATTTGCTAGCACAACTTTTTCAAAACCAGTGTGACTTAACTATCCAAACAGGAGATACGCTATTTGTGTTAGAATTAAAATTGCCATGCCATGAAGCTAATGAATGTTTGCTGTAAATGCAAGAGAATCACATAATCAGTATATTAGGGACATTCTTGGATATCTGCCAAGGCCTATGATGTCTGAAAGATGAATGCCATATTAAAATAGACAAATCTGTAATTTCTGTGATCCATCAACTAAGAAATATTCCATTTGCCATATGTGATAAAGTAACTAAACTTGATATTACAGTAAAGCCGGGAGTTACTGAAATGTAAGACCATCCTACAGGCTGGGTTAATTGTTCAATTGGAATCCAAAAGCCAGGTTAAATATTGATATGCATTGAGCCATGTGATTTTTAAATGAAGTCCTAAAATATGAGTATTGATTGACTAAACTGTTGAAGTGGCAACTAAGTTTTCAGAAGTGAAAATATTACTTGGCATTTTTGACCAGCTGTAAATTCTAATTTTTCTCAGCAAATCTTTCATTTAAAAAAAATTCCCATGAAATTTTTTTTTTTTTGATGAAAACCCAAAACAACAGCAAAGTCTCTTTTAGTTTTTAAAACTGTTTTTGGATTTTTTTAAATAAACATTTCAGTAAAAACTCCTGAGTTTTGAAAATCAAAACTGATTTTAAAAAAATGGAACAAACCCCCAAATTCTGTTGGTTTGCTTTTTTTGGAGGAAAACTGGAAAACTTCAATCAAAATGAAAATTTTCCATGAAGAATGTTTGTTGTTATAATTTTTTTATGAACTCAAGTGTTATGAAATGTGGGACATTCATTTTCTGGCAAATAGTGATAAAAGACAAAGCTTTAACAATTATTTGAATACAGCATTTAGACAATATACATTTGTACTAAAAGGCATTCTCCTAGTTCTGCTCCTGAGGTAGTCGGTGACTAATTTCACAGGTTTCTGAGGCATTACAAGGTGTTGAAACTATGTGGAATTCTTTAACCTATTTATATTCCTTATGGAAATTATGGGCCAGATCCTCTCTTCAATGGAGGTACATTGATTTACACCAGTGGAGGATATAACAGACGCCATGGTCTGCTTCTCTTTTACAGTTTTGCACCAATGTGAGAAGAAAATCCTATATCCCATATCTTTGCAGCTTCCGCATCATCATTGTGCACTGGATTCTAGGCTATGCTAAAGATAAAGATAAATGTTTGTTCGTTTTTTCTAAGAATTTAGAAATTTTCTAAGAATTTAGAAATTTTCAAATGGCTTGTAGTCCGTTTTTACCTGTATCTTTTCTCTCAGCTATTAAAATATATACATGTAAACATAGTGGATTCCCTTAGCACAACCGCAAATAGATCACCTTGAAAGAGACGTTGATGAATATGAAATTCAGGAAGTGAAACTCAGCCTGCTGCTACTTCAAAATTAGCAGCATTTCAAATCACAGACACAATCCTGCTTTGAATATTCTGAAATTAACAATTTTACAAGGATGCCCTCAAAAAAGAGCAGAATTAGAGCCACAAACTTAAACCATCTTGGAAATAAACTGATGAGGGGTCAATACTTTATGAAAAGGAGAAAGAAGGCTTGTTCCAGAGAAAAGAAATGCTCATTAAAACACATAGTTGTTATTTCTGTACTGAAAAACATAAGTAATGGGCAAGAGCTATTTTGATAGGTGATAGAACAGTATCAGTAGCTGATTGTTATCCATCCAATTGTTTCCATAAAGAGCAAACAAGAATATACAGGATCACAAAATCACAGGGTAACCCTGGCAAAGCCAAGAAGGTGACTGATTTCCATTTGACAAAGGATGGCATGGATTTACTGTTAATTGATTGCTACTCTGTATTGATGGTGATTTCAGAAATACCCAACACATGCAGAAGAATGGTGATTGCCAGGATCAAATTATGATTTGAAAGGCACGGAATATAGGAGGTTCCCATGACTGGCAAGAGGTAGATGTCTTCACAAGTGAGGCACGTCAGAAAATCCTATCACAGCTCGTCATCTCCTTGCCAAAATCACCCCAAGAGTAATGGGATGGCTGAGAGAGCCTCTTAGAAAAATACTGTAAAGAAAGCAGGGCCGGTGCAAGGAAGTTTCGCGCCCTAGGCGAAACTTCCACCTTGCGCCACCCCCCCACCCAGCTAACCCCGCCCCCCGTGGCAACTAACCACGCCCACCTGCCCCCCCCCCACCAGAGGAGCCCTCCCCGCGGCAGCTAACCCCGCCCACCACCCGGGGAGCCTGCCGCCCCCCCTGCCCGGGGAACACCCCCCCCACAGCAGTTACCCCCCCTCTGCAGCTAACCCTGCCCGGGGAGCCCCCCTCCACGGCAGCTAACCCCGCCCGCCGCTCCCCTCTGCGGCAGCTAACCCCGCCCAGGAAGCCCCCCCCGTGGAAGCTGAGCCCTGAAAGAAAGGCTGATAAAATCCTTTGACTTACAAGAACAATAGTATGAAGTGTGTGGCCTTCTCTGCACAGTTGCTAAAGGGAAAACAGAGACTTTACTTCCACACGACCTCAGTCACTCAAGGCTAACCAAGGTAAAACTGGAAGAGATGGGGAAAACCAGGCCAGTCCACCTGAGAACAGACTGCACCACCTGGAAGCCTGTTAGCAGTGAGCATGGTTATCCCTGTTGCACAGCCACAACTTTATGTTCTGGAAATGGAGGACACAAGGAAACCAAGGGTTACTTGCAACACCACCTGTTGATACAGGAGAAGAAGGCAAAAGCCCAATTCCTCAAGGAGCAGATGTGGGAAACAGGGAGGAGACCTGATTCTCTCCAGCTTTGAGCAGTCACTTCCATCTGTGCAAAGTGTGTGTAAAAGTTTACCCTTCTGACTTGGTGCAAAACAATGGTGAACCAAGCCTGGTGCCTGTATTGGTGACAGCAAAGTCACTGCAGCTGGTGGCATTGCCAAAGCCCCTGGCAGAAGTCACAGCATAACTAGCTTGAACTGAGTCATGTTAGTGGCTGCATTTGCAGGAAAAACCCAGCTAGTTCCCTGCAGGGCTGAAACACTAGAGCTGTGAGTAATATTTCCAAATCTGTTGGCCGTTGCTGTATAGGACTGATGTGACTAACGAGGGGGATGCAAGAACACGTGTTGTATTATTAGTACGGCAGTAACTGTGCTAATGAGATGAAATAATGTTAGTTTGGGAGTGGCTAGGAGTCACGCTTCTGAGCATGTCCCATCAGAACTCGCTGTTTCCAGGAGCCTGAGTAGACTCAGTCTGAGCTGGCTGCTCATGGAGCTCATAAAAGTGCTGTCCCTTCTCTCCACCTGACTTGCTTTACCACCTGTGGGTACAGAGTCCTCCTTATGTCACTTTCTTTTGACTGACGTATATTTCAGAAGCCTCTGGTGGGCCAAGGAAGCCTTGTTTAAGTCTTTTGTTTGTCTGGGCTGGGTCTGCTCAGAGAAGGGAAGATAAACATTAGCGATAAGCCCGTGGATCTAAACTGGTCCAAACTTTGCTGAAGTTAGGATCTGGAGCTGAATCTGAACTTTACACCTGAAATCTATCTTGTCTGTATGATGCTTAGCACAGTGGGGTCCTGGTGCATGGCAAAGGCCCGTAGACGCTACGATAATACAAATAATAAATAAGCTCTAGTTAAAATCCCGGGAACACCAGACTGGCAGATTGCTGTGGAGAGACTCCAGCATGTGGGCGAGTGTGTGTTTTGTGATTTGTTCCCAAGAGACTAATGCAGTCTCAATGCTCAGTTGTCAGCACTGATATGACTACATCTTCCCATGTTTCATTCCAGTCTATCCTTAGCTGAGTTAGTGGGAGTAGACTCTCGATTTCCTCTCTCTGTGGATGTGGAGTCGCCTTCCTTTCGGTGTATATAGAATCCCTTCCCTGTAATGCCCGTTAACATCTGCTTCCCTGAGGAGCTGGCAAAATTATACTCTTAATGGAGCCCTGGGGAAGAACCCTGGTTTGCTCTGCTCCCATAGAGCAGGTCAGGGCTGGAATTCACACTGGCATGGCTTATACCTGGAAGCGCAGAGATGATCTGTGATGAAATGCAGAGAGAGAGCAAGAGTGCTGAACAGTGAACCCCAAGAGTTCAATTACCCCAGGTCTCACCACAAAAGGTAACCATGGAAACATCATAATCCAAGGCATCCATCGTCCTTGAGCAACAGCAAAAATAAATAAAATAAATAAAAATCCTGAGCATGTCAGTGAGGGGGAGTAGGTTGTGTTGTGTACACACAGCATGGGTGCCATGTTGGGGTTCCTTTGAGTTGTGTGTAGGCTGTGCCTTTGGGCACGCCGTTTGGGCATGCGGGCAGTACGGGATTCTTGTGTGCCAGCTGTCCTCTTGTATGTATAAGTATGATTGATGAATGTATGTGTATATCGGAGTGTGTATGTTCCCAACTTTCTTGAGGATGCTGAATTTGTGCATACTCTGTGTTCTTCTTAGCGTTGGGTGTGTATATCTGAAAATCGGTGACTTAGTCTGCAAAGTGTGAACTGTAGTGTGCTGTTCAGTGTATTATGTTGATTTGCATGGCTGCAGATGGGATGTGTATGTGATTCTGCCTCTGTGCTACACATGTAAAGTCTGAACGTGTCAGGTTTTGTTTGTGCATATATATGGGCAATATTTGTTTTCTCATGTGTGTCCAAAGGTGTGTGTGGACTCTATGGTTTGGTATAGGTTTGTTGCCATTCACTGTGCTGTGTACTGTACCTCTGAATGAATCCATCATAGTATTAAGGAGCTGGGTGTATGCAGTGTTTGCATGTGTTGTGCCCCGAATGTGGGTGTATGGGCTTTTATTTCGATTTGCTTGCTGTCTGAATGGGTGGCTCTCTTCATTTCATACGATTGCCATGTCTCCGAGAAGCCTACAAATGGAATTGCATTTGCATGGGAGCATATTCATTTTGTGTGTCTGAATGAAACAGAATTCTGACGGCGGCATTTAGACGGAACACTTGTCTACAGGATTTTCCTTCTCCTAGTTTCATTCAGATTTACAGCTGAACATTTTAAAGGGACAGTTTCAAAATGGAACATACCCATAATATTATGGGTTTTAAAAAAACCTCTGGATCCTCCAAAACCTGACAATCCCTCCAAAAGAACTCAACTGTTTAAAATCCTGGCTCTTCAGCTAGACAGCCCACTTGCCTGCTCAAACCACTTCCCCAGCCCGCTTTGCTCTCCTGAGCAGGAAGTGTCAGACTGCCAGATTTACGAAGGCTGATGTTTCACTCTCCGGGGGTATCTTTAAAAACAAAACAGTATTTACATCTCAATTATATTGTAGGCCTGTCATCCTTCCCAACATCCCTAACTTGCCGGACTGTCTGCAAAGAGGTCTGCTGCATGAATGGATGTGCAAACAGATGTGTGACCTCCTGGGCAGTGGGCATTTCTATGCATGCACTATTATGCCTCGCTATGCAAGTGTGATTTTTTTGCCTTGCAATATGCCTCACCATGTTTAGTTGGCATGTGGATTTGGGCGTACTTCATGTGCGCAATTTTGTCCCCCATTTTGTCTGGGCAGCGGTCTTGGTTTGGATCTAGTGGCTCTCCTGAGATTGTGCAAATTCCTCCAAGCAATTCTTATTTTCTTTAAGCAAGACAAAAGCCACACGAGGAGAGGATGTCACACAGGCTGATGCCTTCTGGGAGCTGAGGTGCTTTTGTGGCATTAGCAGCGAGCAATCAGGAAAAATGAGGAAGATGTGAAATTTGAATAGGATTAATAATGCTGGCAGAGGCTGCCTGTGCCAATATGTCATTGGAAAGTTTATGATGCCTGATAGCGTGTGCATGTGTGCGCGCTCTTTCTTTTTTCCCTTTCCCCTTCTAATAACGTCCTGCTTACAATTGGATGTCAGCAAGCTGGTTGCCATGGCTACTAAATGGAATCCATGCCGACTGAATTATTAAACCGGGCCTTTTCTTCGGAGCTGCTGCTCCCATTAAAGAAGTCACTTTAGGTGGCGCAGTCTGTGGAATGGAGCATTTGCTAGGGTATTGAAAGGCATTTGCTGTCTGGAGTGGCTTCGGACACAGTAGAGAAGTGCAGGGAAAGGCCTCACCAGTGAGCTTGACATAGTTAGAGAACCTTCCTTCAATCCCCCTTCCCTCCAAACGTGTGCATTCGGGGTGCATGCTGGCGCATGGGGAAGAAGGGCACTTTTTGAGGGAACTCCCAGCCGGCTTGCTCCAGCCCCTCTACCTGGCGGAAAAGGGCTGGGAGAGAAGCCGTTGCTGGAGTGTGAAGGATAAGGACCAAACCCATATTGTGTGGTGCTGTTTGGAAGGACTCCACATTGCTCTAATTGGTTGGTGGGTTTTGAGTGTAGTAGGGAATGAGGTGGGTGGCTGAACTGTGCATATTTGGGAGAGCACATGAGCGTCATAGGGTCTGTGGACTCCCCACCCACCCACAAATACCCATCAAGCAGGGATGCCCTGGGATCATCCTGTCATGGGGCTAGAGGTGGAGAGGATTTGGTGCTCCAGCATGGGCCCATGGGACAGATGCTTGGTGTTTGGGAGGGAGCGGGAAGGCCTGACTGTTGCTCTCTTGGTGATTTCGAAGCCAATGTCCTTGGTGTTCAAATTCTTCACTCCAATCAGCTGGTTTCTAAAGTGAATTTAGTACTGCTGAAAGGTGCTGGTTTGACAGCTCTATGGCCGAGCTCTCTAGGACCCACGGGGCGGGCAGCCACAAGGTGCCCGCTCAGTGCACTTCTGTACTGGGAGAAGGGAATTCAGCCACCATGCGCATCAAGTCCTTGGCCTCTTTGGCTTAGTTGGCAGCACCTAGCAGTGGTTTTTGAGAGACGAAACCCCTTTTTGCTAGGAACCGGACTGAAATTCCTCATGATGTATCTGGCACAACTCAAGCAGGTTACCAGCTGACTCTCTGTTGGTGACTTTTCTTCCCTCACTCCCTGGGTAAACAGGGCTGTCTCTTGGTGCCATTGAAGGGGACATAATGAAGGTTCTAGTTAACAGAGCATGTGGGACTGAGTCCACCCATCAAAGTCACTTTAATGGGTACTATAATCTCCTCCGTTCTCTGCCCTCACTTTGAGTGACAGCATTCAGAAAATTGTTGCTAACAGCTGTAGCTGCTGATGACCTACCTCACAGCATGGACCATTGATTGCAGTTACATGCAGTCACAGCATCAAGCCTAGGCTTCTAGTTGGAAACTTTTAATATGGAAACTTCATTCTGGGTGTTGTGCCCTTGAAATATATATACCTTAAATCTGCCTTTGTCCAGATGGCTGGGTGGCAAGGATGGAGCAGGGGAAACCATGTGTTATAGTTGCTCAGTTCCGAGCATCCTCATGCTGTTCCATCAGTAGACCATGACCCGGGAAGGCCACCCTTTCCTGGAGCTAAGGGAAGAATTCTGTCTCATGTTCATTTAACCATAGATTATTCCATATTTCTCCCTAATGAACCCTAAGCGTGGATTGATGCTTGATCTCCTGGGAGGAGAAGAGGAATGCTGTTTGTACTGACATTCAGATATTTCAGGATTGTTTATTTTAGCAAAGAGGAGAAAAGACCAGGAATAACCCTTAGCTTCTTTCTTCCGCACCTCCCTTGGTATGTCTGCCTGTCCCACGTGGGAATGCCTAATGGAATGACACGGAGTCCAGTCTCGAATGCTTCACATAAACCCTTCGATACTTTTTTCTTTCTAGATTCTGCTGAAATTGGGGGTGAATATTTCCCAGGTTCAAGGAGTCTTTTACACAAGAGTCCATTTAATTAATTTGTCTTATAACTCTTTATTGTTAATTAGGGCTGAACTCAAACTGTAGTCTTTTATTCAACCCTATCTCCTTCTCTTGGGCTCCAGGCTGTTGAAACATGGAATGTGGATCATTCCTGGCTGCAAAAGCAAAACCATCACTGGTGTCCTCCATCCCCATTGCTGATCTCATTGGTTGACCCAAAAAACGGACCTCTTTATTCTCCCCACCTTCTGCCTTGTGGTTCATGCTTCAGCTGTTGGTTGAGGTGGAAATGATCACCAAGTAGGATTCTCGTTAAAGAACGTGGTGTAGACATGTGAGGGGTGGGAAGTGTGGGCCATTTGAATGGGATTATGCTTCTCTGATTTATGATGTGGCACTTAGCATGTGACTCTACTGGCTGGATTTACAGAGGTGTCCAGCGCTGTGGATTTTTAGTGCCTTTGAAAACCACATTAAAAACCATTAGGTAACTGGACTGCAAGGAGCTCCAGCCTGTAAAGAGAATTTAATGACATGAGCATTTTGGCAGCCATTCCCACTCCCCCATCCTGGAGAACTTCCTCCCGGCAGTGCCCTGATCAACGTCTCAGAAGCCTGTCACAAATCCCAGCCAGAGGTGGCAGAGCGAGACTGGAGCATGTGCGGTGTATTGGTTCCTCTCTGCAGAAATGGGAGGTAGACGCGGTTTTGGATGATTACAATTGTTTGTTTTTTGTCAACTATAGCTAAGGAGTAAGTTACAGGGTGCTGAACTCTTAACAGCCGGGCTGACCTGAATTCCCAGGCACGTGGCTGTTTACGTCTCTAATTATGCAAAATGGGCCAAGCCTTTCCCCACTCTTTCCCTCCTCTGTGTGTGTGTGTGTGTGTGTGTGTTTGATATGCCTGGACATTTCTTTTTCTGTTTTGATTTAGCTCCACTCGCTATTTCTCCTTTGTTATTCCCCGTCTGCCCCCTCTGGTATGTGTGTGAGTTCTCTTTCTGATTGTCAGAAATTTCTTTTCCACTGTGTGGGCAGGAGACAGATTTTAACTGTCTCTATTTTTCCCCCTTTTAAAAAAAAAATTCATTCTTTTATCCCCCCCCTTCCTCCTCATTCCTCTTTTTCATTCTCTCCTTCTCCCCCTCCTCTTCTTGTGTCTCTCCCTCCCCTCCTCTCTTCCCCCCTCCTCTGTCTTCTTTTCTCTTCATATTACAAATAATGTCTCTGGAATAGTATCATAACCTCTCCCAGCTTAAGTGCAGGAGCCATGCATTTAATACAAGGTAAGCTCTTGCTTTTGCTTGCTGTTTGTAGGGCTGGTGTTTCTCAGTAGCTTTCTAAAAGTAGATAATGCTGTGTGGCTTTTTTGGCATCTTGCATTCCTACCTAGCACAGGGAACCTTAGACTGGAGCCAGACTCCGGCGAGTGCTGCTACCTGTTGGGGGGGGAATGGCTGGCTTTCTGCTCTCCAACTACCCCACACCCTTTTTAAAAATATATATATATACTTTAAAAAAATCCACTCTAGACTGTGGGTGCCTCTTTGCTTTTATCTCAGGAAGAGATTTAGTCTCTGCTGAAAATTTTGCAAGGCTTTGTGTTATCTTTCCTTATGGCAGTGCTCTGGGTCTGTATGTTGCTGTCTAACACAAACCATGCCGAGGAACTACAAGCAGAGGGACGGGAGCCTGGTCTAAAGCAAAGTACCATGTTGTCACTTACAACTCTCCTCTCTGATGGATCTTCTGCACACTAGTGTGTGTGTGTGTGTGTGTATTCTCTGTCCTCTCTCCCCCCAACTCTCCACATTCCACTACAGGGGATTTACACTGCACTTAGGTGGCTTTGAAGTTGGAAGAGGAACTTCTTCACAGGAGAATTCTCTGCACCTTTGGGGCTTTGCTGTGCACAGGAGAAGCTCTGGCTCAAGAAAGTTTTTATTAAGGTAGCCTTTGTGCATTCTGAGGCTATTCAGTTACTTTAAGGTGGATCCTTTCATTCCTTAAGATGAGCTTTGACTAAGTGAGCAGAGGCTCAGGAGAAGGAGAGGGGCAAGATGCCATTCATTGGGACTGCAAGCTGAAGGAGGCTGGTGATGGGGGAAGTGGTGAGCTCTGTTGTTGGATTTATCCTGCCTTGGCTTGTTTTTTATTAAGGCAGTTGGAGGCTGTTTCCATCAGAGCAATTCTGGTAGCTTTCCCTTCCACGCAGGCAGAGTGTTCTAGCTCCTGCTTCATTGATACTGAACTCCTCAGGTTTCGTTCACATGTTTGTGGACCCCATTCATTGGGGCTGCAGAAATGAGGCTTCCACTCACTTCTCTTGGGCCAAGTGCCATGCAAAGGAATCCTCATTGTTTATATGGTGGGGGTCAGTGAGGGTCTTTTGTGAGGCTGTTGGTCTTAATATGCTGAAGGCTTAGATTTGACCCATTGGTGCCTCTGGTCCAGTGGTGTTGGACCAGTTTTTATAGCGGGAGTGCTGAGAGTCATTGAACAAAACTGTAAAAACCTGTTGTATGTGATGGAAACCCCTTCAAGCCAGGGAGTGCTGCCGCAGTGCCCCTAGTTCCAGCACCCCTGCTCTAGGCTCAGAGTGGGATTGTGCCATACTCCCCTTGCTCTTCTCTCTTGGCTGCCCTTTAGTGACCTGGCTTTGTGCCCTATTAGTGCAGCCCCCCAACTCCCCTTACTATTTTGGCTTGGCCGCTCCATAGGGTACAGCTCCGGCCCCTCCTGGTGCACAGCCCCTCTACTCCTCTGGCTTGGATGCATGTCAGTGAAGCAGCTCCGGACTCTATTGGCACACTGATTCTCTCGCTCCACTAGCTTGACCCTTCATTAGTGATGCACTATACTCCACAGCTTCCTTGTTTTCTAGCTCGGCCACTCAGCTCAGTTCCCTTCTAGTGTGTGGCTGTGCGTTCTTGTGACCCACGACTGCCGCTCCCATTTGGGGTCCCCTTCTCCCTGTGGGGGCCCTTGGAAACATTGTTCCCCCTTCCAAAGGTGTTTTGAAAGGCCACTCAGGCCACAGCTGTCCAGGGTCATGTCCATTGCCCATCAGTTGGCTAGCCTGCTGGGCTTGCTCAAACAAGTCTTGGTTCTGCCCCTCTCCCCACACCTGAGGCCTCTGTAATGTACCGTATCTCCTTTCCTTTAGAAAGCTTGTCTCCCTAATTTCCCCCCTATAAAATGCATGTCTTTATGCCATGCCACTTCCCTCCCTGCTCCACCTGCATGTCCTTGGAGCGATGGCCCTATAATAACCGTACACATTGCTGCCTTGCCAAATGAGTTTGCATTTCTGTTTGGTCTGAGCGAGGCTGGGTCCAACTGTAGCTAACAAGTGGAGCTCTGCCTGGGGCCACGCAAGACGCATTGATTGAAGAGTGATGAATGATTGGCCCCCGAGTTGTAGCACTGTGTTATTTGTCTTGCTTCTGCAGCTCTCTTGGCTCTTGAGCATTACACCAAGTGCGTGTCTGGCAAATGTTGTCCCTGCCTTAAAGTGCTGTGATCTGGCTCAACTGCAGCGTTCACTGATAGGGAAGCCAATTCTTTCCTTTCTGAAAGACGCTGAATGGACTCGACTTGCAGGACTTGTATATTGTGGTTCGTAAGCTCTTGGCCTATGTTACTTTCCAAGTTGCACCATGCCACCTGGGGCTGTGATCTCCTAATTCACAAACAGGAGCGAGTTAGGCCTAGTCAGTGTGAACATAGGACAGCTCCACCCTTATCTGGAGCGTTACGGCTCTTGACGCCTTGGAATCCGGGCTGCCAGCTGAGTAATGATTCTCCTTAACAGAATCCAAAGTGTAGCTTCTTTTAGAGACATTCCCTTCACTGCCGCCTCCTAAAACCCTTTCTCTAGAGTTGCTGTTGCAGAGTAGCTGCTCTGTGCCAGGGCAGTCTAGAGCTGCTACCTGTCATCTTGCCCTAACCAGCTGTAGCTTCAGGCCAGCTACCTGCAGTCCTCCAGTAGTTCTCATAGTGCCTTCTGGCCACATGGATGCTGTGCAGGGTGGCCTCCCTGGCAGCGCTGCCCAGGAGATGAATACAAAGTTCCTTGGCCAGTTTGCTTTTCCCCTGGCCAGAGGGAGAACTATGCATGGCTTGCTGGAGGCCTCCAGAAGGAGCTGACAGTAGGGCCTGTCCCGGGGAGTGTGATTGCCTCTGGTCTCTGCACCCTCTCCCCAGAGGAAGAGAGAGCTATGCCAGTTACCACCATCTCCAAGCTGGCCTCTGTTTCCATGTTGGGGGGGGGTGTTGTACATTCCCCATGGCTCTTTACATCCCGTACTGTATGGACTAGAGTGATGGACTCACTCTGAGCACCCTGCTTCTGTCACTGGCAGGTTTCTTCTTCTTCTGCCCTGAGCATGCTCCACATTAAGGAATCGGACTCCAACCCTAGTGAAGGTCTGGGCTGCAGCACAATCCAGCAATTTGGTTATAATGTGCTTTGGGTCCTGAGACCAAACTGTATTATGTCCTGGCCAGGCACTATTAAAAGCAAGAGCTGGAGTCTGCTATTGTGTGTAGTGTAGATGGGTTTCTGCTGCCTGCTGTCTTGCTTCCTGTCTGTCGGCCCCCTCTCTGCTGCCTGTGAAGGAAGGCACACATTAGGAGTTGTGGATCGAACCCTGCACAGCGGAGACTGTGGGCAAGTGTCAGTTCTTATTCAACGTGAATAAAACTCTTCCATTGATTGTGACTTTGCGGCCCCTCTTCTCCCCCTCCTCCCCCCGAGTGGTTGAGTCAATGCAGCCCACCCACTGAATCCAGTACAGTGAGTCACAGGCTTTTCATACACTGGTGTGAATCACTCACTCACAGCAACAATAATGACTATAGTGACAGCTGAAAAGACAAAACAATTACCCCCCCCCCCCAACCCCCATGAACCCAAGCTCTTTGGCTCAGGCTAGGTTCTGGAGCCAGAGCTCCCCTAACTTTTCTACCCCCATGACCTACATCCATAGGCTGAACCAAGGCACATTCTGATCTGTGTCCAGGGGCTTTACCAGCAGGGATCCACTGTTTAATGTCCAGGAGGATCTAGCAATTTAGCCAATTAAGGCTATTGGCTATGGGCTGAGGGGACATCCACCAGCAGGGGATGGAACCCCTGACCCACGGGCTGTGGTTGTGTGTGTGTATGTGTGGAGAAGCCCTTGCCCATGGACTGCAGTCAGGGACATGTGTGTATGTGAGAGAGACTTGGAACCCCTGGCCCACGGTGTGTGTGTGTGCGGGCATGCGTGGAGGGCTTGGAAACCCTGGCCCATGGGCAGCAGTCAGGGGTGTGTGTGTGTGTGTGTGTGTGTGTGTGTGTGTGTGTGTGTGCGTGCAGCGGGCTTGGAATGCCTGGCCCATGGGCTGTGGTTGTCGGTTGTGTGGGGACGGAGGCGGGCACTCGGAACACCTGGCCCACGGGCTGTGGTCACGTGTGAGAGTGTGTGTGGGTGTTGGAGGGCTTGGAAACCCTGGCCCATGGGCTGCAATCAGGGGTGTGTGTGTGTGCACGTGCGGGGGGAGTTTGGAACCCCTGGCACACGGGCTGCAGTTGGAGTGGGGTGTTTGTGTGTTCGTGGGGGTAGCTTGGAACTCCTGGCCCACGGGCTGTGATTGGGGTGTGTGTGTGCGTATGGGAGTAGCTTGGAACTTCTGGTCCACAGGCTGCAGTCGGGGACATGTGCGGGAGGGTGGGGGGTGGGTGGGCTTGGAACACCTGATCTGTGGGCTGGGTGCAGGTGTGAAGGGAGCTAGTTTGGAGGCCTGGCTCCACTGACTGTGGTGGGGAGAGTGGGGGAGAGGCATCTCCATGGGTAGCTTTGCCAGTGTCCCTTCCGGTTCACTCCTGCTGCAAATACAGAGAGAAACCAGACTCAGTCTGCAGATCTGGTGACTTTCCCCCAGCCCTTCCTGCCTGCCGCAGGCCCCTTGAGTGCACAAGAAACATCTTAACCCCAGCGTGAGGGGCTGACAGGAGCCAGAGCCTTCAGAATGCTCTTTCCTGCTCTTCTCCCTCATGCTGCTGGTGTGACAGATGGCAGCAGTCATCTGCTCAGCTGGTGGCCAGGATACTTTGTTTGCTTCTCTGCTGAAGGCCTGGGCTGTGGCTGTGGCTGGCCCCCTGGGACCGGAGATACTGTTTTAACAATGGGAAGATGCTTGTTAATTACCTTCCTCAGCCCCCCTCCCACTCCATTCCTACTGTGCTTCTGAGAGAGAAACTCTGAATCATTGCAGAGATGGAGGGGTGCAGGCTTGGAGGGATGTTTCTAGCACCCTCCCTTCCCCCGTTCCCCTGCCAGGCTGGGTGTTAGAATCAGGGCTGGCGGCTGTTCCAGCTCGAGCTGTTTCTGCTGGGAAGAGGATTCACTCTGGTAATTAGTGCAGCAGCCACGTGGCTCTAGTTTCCAGGGTCCATGATCTCATGCAAGTCGGATGGAGCTGCGTTGCACAAGTTGTGGATTATTGGTAGTGTGTTTAATCTGCAAGAGTAGAGTTAGTGTCCTATGTGCCATTAGGGTCCTAGCTCCCTGCCTCCGGGCCTTTCCTCTCTTTGGCCAAACCCTGCATCCCTGGCACATTTGTTTCTGTTGTGCTCGTTGCTCTTGCTGCAACCCCTCCCCCCTGTCATCTCTGGCTTTGGCTCCCCACCATCATGTCCCTCCTTCTTCCTTATTCCCTGCGGCTGAAATGAAGTGCTAGAGTATTTCAGAGATGTCAAAACATACCATTAGTTGCAGCTGTGAGGCCTTCTGCCCAGGGAGCAACTGCTGAGCTCCATGAAAAGCTGAGAAATGAGCACAGTTTGCAGGAGCAGTAAATTTGGGCCGGGGGGAGAAGGGGCTGTCGGAGGCCAGATTCTGGCTTTGGGATCCCCATGCCCTCTACTCTCTTCACCTGCTTCCCTCTGGTTCACGATGACTCTGGTGCAGATTAAGGCTGTCTTTCCCCCCCTTCTGCCGAGATGCTGGCTGGCCAGACAGGTGACTCCTGGGCTAAGCTGCCCCTGAATAAGTTAGTGAAAGAATATAACCTCCCCAAAGGTGGAGAGGAGTGTGACTTGTGTCCATGCAGCAGGAGGCTGAGGATGGGAGCCAGGTTGAAAGCCTGCTGGGAGACGGTCTCAGGCTATGGCCATGGGCTATTTCCTGAAGCAGGTTTGAAGGCCGATTCTTGGGACCAGATTCTGGTAAGAACGTGTTGCCTGGTGCCAGCATGTGTGGGAAGAAGGGCGTGGCTTCTAAAAGTTCTCAGGAGTCGTTCAATTGTTCCAGGATATGGCCCATGGTGTTGGGTAGGTGGGAACTGACTTGGCATCTAACCCTCTGAGTCAGTGTTGAGTCGGTGCCCCGGCAGAGTGCCAGGGGCCACTGTGGCTAGAGCTGCCCTCTGTCAGATGAGACATAGAACCAAAGTCCTGATCATGGGTGGTCATTAAATCTGACAGGACACTTTTCCCAAGTGCAGGGAGAGGTGTTACCTTTGGTGCTGTTGCCAGGTTACTGCAGTCCGCCTCTGAAAACAGTCTAAATTGAATACTGTATTTTTTCAAAATATCATCTACACGAGTGGTTCTTAACCTTTACTGCAGCCTGCACCCCTTTGGTTCTCAAAATATGTTCTCGCACCCCTTATCAAAAATCATTGAAGTAAGTCAATTCTTTAAACCTAGATATATCATAACTATAGAATGAAACAGAATTATATATTTATTTTAATTTCACAGTAAAATTAAGAATACATGAATACATATGTGCCTGTGCTTAATTTGTGTTTTTGATGATTTACCTTCTAAAAAAATCTGGCATGTCTCGCACCCCCAGAAAGAGCATCTCGCATCCCCAGGGGGTGAGTGCACCCCAGGTTAAGAATCACTGATCTAAACAAATAGCTCCAATGCTCAGTCCTGGCTAGACCACCCCCTGCCCAAAACAGGACCCAGGAATCCTGAGCTTCAGCCGTCTATTGCAATCTAGTAAATAGAGGCACATGGAATTTCTTTGGGTTTTTTAGTTTTCTTTTAAAAAATGAGCAAATCTTAGAAATTCCCTTTAAAACACATACACAAAATACTCTGGAAAAGGATGTCATTAAGGCTGTGGAGTCCAAGTTCTCCAAAGTTAGGCTCGGTCAGAATTAAGGTAGCCTGTGTAACTTTAATTCTGCCCCCCAATAAGCTGGTTTCCCTTTCTCCTAACTTGGCAAGGTGGCAAGAAATCTCAAGATTGTCTAAATCCTTTGAAGGGGTTGGACTTAATCTCGCCTCAGAGTTCACAGAGGATTGGTGCCTATAAATAAGTCTGAAACCAGCCAGAAAGGGTTCCATAAAGTGCTGAGATGTAGGCAACACAGGGCAGATAATGAGACTTCTCCCTCTCAGATGAGTGCACAGGGAAAGCTAATTAAGCCATGGCTAATATTTCTAAGGAAGTCTTTTGGTTCAGCAAAATATTTTGTGTTGCCCTATGTCCCCTCTTCTCAGTGTTGTCACTACACTGCAGAGAAAAAGAGAGCTCATTGTCATCAATGCTGTCTGCATGCTTTTATTATCCAGGGATAGCTGAGACGTTGTGTGAGCTTCCTCACAGCAGTGCCCTGGCAGTGCCAATGGGCTGCTAGCAGCTTGTGCTTCATCACTGTAGTCCCCTGGTGGTGCCAGTTGAAATCTCCAGCACTTTGAGTAGAATAGAATCATAGACTAGAATATTAGGGTTGGAAGAGACCTCAGGAGGTCATCTAGTCCAACCCCCTGCTCAGAGCAGGACCAACACCAACTAAATCATCCCAGCCAGGGCTTTGTCAAGCTGGGCCTTAAAAACCTCTAAGGATGGAGATTCCACCACCTCCCTAGGTAACCACCCAGTGCTTCACCACCCTCCTAGTGAAATAGTGTTTTGTAATATCCAACCTAAACCTCCCCCACTGCAACTTGAGACCATTCTTTCTTGTTCTGTCATCTGCCAGCACTGAGAACAGCCTAGCTCCATCCCCTGGCTGTATTTCAAAGAATCCTTCTTCGAGTGCTTGCTCATGTGTATTCCACAGTAGGTGTGCGTGCTCGCCACGTGCACCGGTGCCGGAAGTTTTTCCCTTAGCAGTACCCGTAGGGGGAGCGCTGCTGCGACCCCTGGAGTGGCGCCTCTATAGCGCGCTATAAGGGGAGCCATGCGCTCCCCCCACCCTCAGTTCCTTCTTGCCGCCAGTGACGGTGCATCGGAACTACCTGCTCCAGCTTTGCTGCAGCTTGTCCCAGAACTCGTTTCATCGTTAGTAGTACCTGTGTTAATTAGTTCAATAAAAGTTCCAGTTTAGTTATTAGTTAGTGTTCGGGCCGGGGCATGCCCTGGGCCCCAGGGTTTAAATCTTGTGAGTCTTGCAGGCGTTCGATGCCCAGAAGTGAGCCGCACACCGACTGTCTCCTCTGCCTGGGTGAATCTCACATCAGCGACTGCTGTAAGATCTGCAGGTCCTTTAAACTCAGGACGAAAAAAGAGAGAGACATTAGATTTCAGGCCCTTCTCATGGAGTCGGCACTGGCTCCAACCTTGGTACGCCGAGCAGAATTGGCACCGGGCACTTCGTCTTCAGTGCGCGGCGATCTCCCGGCACCTTCCGGTGGCCGGCACCGCTCCCCGTCTAAGAAGCAGAGAAAGGCTCCGTCTTCTCAGAAGCGTCGAGAGAAAACGGGGGGTGAGGCTAGACCCGCGTCGGGCAGCCCCAGTTCCCCCCGGGGCTCTAGAGCTCCGACTCAGGTCGAGCGGAGCAGCCCGGTTGCGTCGACTCAGGCCTCTCCGGATGTCCAGATGCCTTCGACGCCAGAGGCCCTGCAGGCGGCCAAGGACATTATGACTCTGTAGCTGCCCAGGGCACCGCCGGCCTCCGGACCCCGCTCTAGAGGCAAGCCACTGCTGGGCTCTCGACAGTCAACGCCGACCCGACACAGATCCCGGTCAGGGGACCGCTCTCGGGCCCACTCGTTGCTCAGTGTCCTGTCAGGACACAGTTTCTGGCCTCTGCTTTCATCACCCACCAGGTTGTCTGGTCGGGTGCCGTTGGAGCGGAGCTCCAGGCACTGCTCCATGCCGAGTAGAGAGTATCGGCGGGACAGGCACAGACGCCGTAGACGCTCCCATTCTCGGCGGAGCTACCGAAGCCACTCCCAACACGGGCGCTGTCGCTGGTCACGCTCCAGCTTTCTCGCCTCGAGGCACCGTGCCCATGACTCCCGGCGAGGATCACCAGCTCCGCATTGACGTGGATCCAGGCGTTGCAGCGTCTCGAGGAGCAGCAGCTCGAGGCGGCACCGTTCCTCGACGTCGGAGTCCTGGTCCCGTGGCAGACGTCGTTCTCGGTACCACCTCTCATACCGCTCCCACGGTACCGATAGGTCGTTGGTAACCCCAACCTCGACCCACACTCAGCCCCCTACGACCCAGCCAGGCCAACCCGACCAGCTGATGCTGCCAGTGCCACAGCAGAGTCAATGGCAAGGGCCCCCATGGCAAGGCCAGTGGTGCCAGTGGACCCCCTGACCCCCCGTGCACACCCAGCCAGGCCCTCGGACGATAGCAGGGGCATCGGAGGCTCCCTCAGCCGCACTATCAAGACCTCCAGGGGATAGATCGGCAGGTCATGGTTCCTCGGCACCGCATGAGGAGTCCGACCAAGGGGTGGATTCCGTGGCACCGGTCGACATGCAGAGCCCCGTACTGGCCCCCTTCCCTACACCGGATGATAAGATTGCAGCCCCACTCCCCTCCGCACCGCAAGAGGACTTCAGGGCTCATCAGGAGCTACTGAAGTGAGTAGCGTCCAGTCTCCAACTCCAAGCTGAGGAGATGGAGGGACCCTCGGACTCACTGTTCAATGTGCTCTCGTCCTCGGTACCAGGCAGAGTGGCCCTCCTGCTGCACGAAGGGGTGGCTAACATCTCCAATGCCCTCTGGCGAACGCCGGCCTCCCTTGCGCCAATATCGAAAAAGGCAGAGCACAAATATTTCGTGCCCACAGAAGGGCACGAATACCTCTATACCCACCCGGCCCCCAACTCCCTAGTAGTGGAGTCCGTCAATCATAGAGAAAGACAGGGTCAACCAGGACCCACACCTAAAAATAAAGACTCTAAAAGACTGGACTCGTTTGGCAGGAAGCTTTATTCATCGGCCAGCTTCCAGCTCCGGGTGGCCAACCACCAGGGCCCTCCTCAGTCGCTGTGAGTTTAACTTGTGGGGGGTCGCTGCCAAAATTAGAGCCCTTCCTTCCGGAGCACGAAAGGAAGGATTTTAAGGCGCTGGTGGAGGAGGGCACTGCCACCGCAAAGGCTGCTCTGTGGCGGATGCAGCTGATACGGCTGCTCGGTCCATGGCCTCGGCCGTGTCTATGCGCAGGGCATCGTGGCTTCTGCTGTCAGGGCTCTCCGTGGAGGCACAATCTGTGATGCAGGATCTTCCCTTTGATGGCAAGGACCTGTTCGCAGAACAGACGTGAGGCTCCATGTCATGAAGGACTCACGTACTACCCTTCAGACCCTCGGGCTCTACGTTCCGCCCAAGGGAAAACCTAAGCCGCAAACCTCCGTCCCGGCGCCCCAGCCGAGATACGAACCCGCCTACAAGAGGTCCAAAACCCAAAAGAGGCAACCTCAGAGGCAGTCTCGCTCTGCCCCGCAGCCTGGGCCCTCCAGGGGCAAGCAGCAGGGCAAGAGGCGGTTTTGACTGGTTGCAGAAGGGTACCCGGGTGGCCCCCGAGAGTACACTCCTACCAATAAAGTTTGCCTTCAGCAACCGCTTGTCTGTGTTCCTTGTGGAATGATCCCGAATAACGTCGGACCAATGGGTCCTCAACACCATTTCCCAGGGTTACACACTACAATTTGTCTCATCCGCACCCTCCCACCCCCCTCCCTTGGACGGCAGTGGGGACCTGTCGCATCTACCCCTGCTACAGCAGGAAGTGGGTCGGCTCCTCAGCTTGGGAACTGTGGAAAAGGTTCTGTGGGAGTTTCGGGGGAAAGGGTTTTACTTCCGTTACTTCCTGATCCCCAAGGCAAAAGGGGAGCTCAGGCCCATCCTAGATCTGCGAGACCTCAATCGGTTCATGGCGAAATGCCGGTTCCGCATGGTCTCTCTGGCATGTATCATACCCTCTCTGGAGCCTGGCGATTGGTACGCGGCCCTGGACCTTCAGGACGCATACTTCCATGTCCATATATTCGAGGGGCACAGACGCTTCCTCCGTTTCCTAGTGGGACAGGACCACTACCAATTTACAGTCCTCCCATTTGGCCTGTCCACCGCCCCCAGGGTAGTAACGGCCTATCTCAGACGCCGAGGAGTACAGATATTTCCCTACCTTGATGACTGGCTGCTCAAGGGCAGCTCGCGGCCCCAGGTACAGAACTACGTGGACCTGCTCTTGGCTACATGTGCCAACCTAGGCCTCTTAGTGAACGAGACCAAGTTGACATTGGTTCTGGTGCAGCGCATAGAATTCATAGGCGCTCTCCTGGATGCCTCCAAGGCCACAGCCTCCCTTCCCATGGGCAGGTTCCAGACTCTGAAGGGGCTTATAGCCTCGGTCACGGAGTTCCCCGTCACCACGGCCAGGGCATGCCTGCGGCTCCTAGGCCACTTGGCGGCATGCACGAACGTGGTCCGCCACGCCAGATTTCGGATGAGGCCCCTCCAACTGTGGCTGGCCTCAGAGTTCTCCCAGGCCCGGGACAAACTGGATAAGGTCCTATCGGTTCCGGCGCCAGTGATCGCCACGCTACAGTGGTGGTCCTGCCCGGCCAATATGCTCCAGGGAATTCCCTTCCAGAACCCGACCCCGTCACTAGACCTAGTGTCTGACGTGTCGGACTTGGGCTGGGGGGCCCACATAGGGAACTCACAGACCCAAGGAATGTGGTCAGCCGCGGAGCTGTCCCTTCACATAAACATCAGGGAACTCAGGGCGATACGCTAAGCCTGTGTGGCGTTCAGCTCACAGCTACGCGGCAAGGTAGTCAGAGTTCTCACGGACAACACCGCCGCGATGTTTTACATCAACAGGGAAGGTGGGACGAAGTCCTTGGCCCTCTGCCGGGAAGCCCTCAGCCTCTGGGAGTTCTGTATAGCCCACAACATCTCCCTGAAGGCTTTCCACCTGCCAGGCGTCAACAACTCACAGGCCGATCGCTTGAGCACGGTTTTCTCCTCCCAACACGAGTGGTCACTCCACTCGGAGGTCACTCACTAGCTCTTCCGAGCGTGGGGCACTTCCCAAGTAGACCTGCTTGCGACCCGACAGAACCGCCGTTGCCCCAGGTTCTGTTCCAGAGGGGAGGTGGGGAGGAACGCGATCTCAGATGCCTTCCTCCTGTCCTCCTGTCATGTTCGGGTCAACTCCTTTACATCTTTCCCCCGTTTCCCCTCATCGGCAAGGTCCTGGAGAAAGCAAAAACGGACAAGGCACATGTCCTCCTGATCGCCCCAGCCTGGTCCTGGCAACATTGGTACGGGACCCTCCTGGGCTTGCTGTTGGCCCCTCTGTGGCCATTGCCGCTCCGCCTGGACCTACTCTCCCAGGACCAGGGCCGCCTCCTCCACCCCAACCTGCCCGCCCTCCATTTGACAGCGTGGCTGCTCAATGGCTAGATGCGGAGGCAAGGTGTTCTGAAGGGGTCAGGCGTGTCCTCCTAGAAAGCAGGAAGCCATCCACGCACCAAGCCTACCTAGCGAAGTGGTCCCAGTTCTCCAGGTGGGCGGGAGAGCTGGGTACTTCCACCATGGCTGCCCCGCTCCCACTTATCCTTGAGTACCTCCTTCACCTTAGAACTCAGGACCTGGCACTTTCCTCCGTCAGGGTGCACCTGGCGGCTATTTCGGCGTTCCACCCGCCGGTCCAGGGCTGCTTGGTTTTCTCCCACGCCATGACCGGGCATTCCCTCAAAGGATTTGAGTGGTCCTTTCCTTATGCTAGAACCCCGGTTCCTCAGTGGGATCTAAACTTGGTGTTATCCCGTCTCACGGGGCCCCCGTTCGAACCCCTGGCCGCATGCTCATGGTCTCACCTTTCATGGAAGGTAGCCTTCCTCATGGCTATCATGTCAGCCCGGCGGGTCTCGGAGCTCAGGGCCCTGACCTGCGACGACCCCCCCCCCACGATCTTTCACAAGGACAAAGTGTAGCCCCGCCCACACCCTGCATTCCTCCCTAAGGTGGTCTCCGCCTTTCACATGGGCCAGGACATCTTCCTGCCTGTCCTCTGCCCCAAACCTCATGCCTCTAACGAGGAACGCCACCTCCATATGCTCGATGTGTGCAGGGCGCTCGCATTCTATCTGGATCGGACTAAGCCGTTCCGCGGGTCCTCGCAACTCTTTGTTGCTTCAGCCGAGCACACGAGGGGTCAACCGATCTCCACCCAGAGGCTTTCCCGGTGGATTACATCGTGCATCCACACATGCTATGACCTAGCAGGGGTTCCCTCACCACCTATCATGAGGGTGCACTCGACAAAGGCCCAGGCCTCGTCGGCTGCCTTCGTGGCCCATGTCCCTATCCAGGACCTCTGTAGAGCCGCTACCTGGTCCTCAGTACACACGTTCCCGTCGCACTATGCGATTGTTTCCCATGCCAGGGATGACGCTGGTTTTAGTAGGGCTGTGCTTCAGCCAGGGAATCTGTGAACTTCTACCCACCTCCATTAGACATAGCTTGCAATCACCTACTGTGGAATACACGAGCAAGCACTCGAAGAAGAAAGGACAATTACCTGTTCCGTAACTGGCGTTCTTCGAGATGTGTTGCTCATGTCTATTCCACATCCTGCCCTCCTTCCCCTCTGTCGGAGTTGGTCCGGCAAGAAGGAACTGAGGGTGGGGGGAGCGCGTGGCTCCCCTTATAGCACGCTATAGAGGTGCCACTCCAGGGGTCGCAGCAGCGCTCCCCCTATGGGTACTGCTAAGGGAAAAACTTCCGGCACCGGCGCACGTGGTGAGCACGCACACCTACTGTGGAATAGACACGAGCAACACATCTCAAAGAACGCCAGTTACAGGACACGTAACTGTCCTTTATTGAGGTTACAGGAGCAAACCATCCTGATGTGTAGAAAGGAATATGGCAGGCGACCAGCTTGACTTAACAGTGAAATCTTTGGTGAGCTTAAACTCAAAAAGGAAGCTTACAAGAAGTAGAAATTTGGACAGATGACTAGGGAGAAGTATAAAAATATTGCTAAAGCATGCAGGGGTGTAATCAGGAAGGCCAAGGCAAAATTGAAGTTGCAGCTAGCAAGGGATGTGAAGGGTAACAAGAAGGGTTTCTACAGGTATGTTAGCAACAAGAAGAAGGTCAGGGAAAGCGTGGGCCCCTTACTGAATGGGGGAGGCAACCTAGTGACAGAGGATGCAGAAAAAGCTAATGTACTCAATGCTTTTTTTGCCTCTTTTTTCACGAACAAGGTCAGCTCCCAGATAGTGCACTGGGCAGCACAGTGTGGGGAGGAGGTGACCAGCCCTCGGCGGAGAAAGAAGTGGACTATTTAGAAAAGCTGGATGAGCACAAGTCCATGGGGCTGGATGCACTGCATCCGAGGGTGCTAGAGGAGTTGGCTGATGTGATGCAGAGCCATTGGCCATTATCTTTGAAAACTCATGGTGATCGGGGGAGGTCCTGGATGACTGAAAAAAGGCTAATGTAGTGCCCATCTTTAAAAAGGGGAAGGAGGAGGATCTGGGGAATTTCAGGCCAGTCAGCTTCTTCTCAGTCCCTGGAAAAATCATGAAGCAGGTCCTCAAGATATCAATTTTGAAGCACTTCGAGGAGAGGAAAGTGATCAGGAACAGTCAGCATGAATTCACCAAGGGCAAGTCATGCCTGACTAACCTAATTGCCTTCTATGATGAGATAACTGGCTCTGTGGATGAGAGGAAAGCAGTGGACGTGTTATTCCTTGACTTTAGCAAAGCTTTTGCTACGGTCTCCCACAGTATTCTTGCCGGCAAGTTAAAGAAGTATGCGCTGGATGAATGGACTCTAAGGTGCATAGAAAGCTGGCTAGATCATCGGGCTCAACAGGTAGTGATCAATGGCTCCATGTCTAGTTGGCAGCCGGTATCAAGCGGAGTGCCCCAAGGGTCGGTCCTGGGGCCTGTTTTGTTCAATATCTTCATTAATGATCTGGAGGATGGCATGGATTGCACCCTCAGCAAGTTTGCAGATGACACTAAACTGGGAGGAGTGGTAGATATGCTGGAGGGTAGGGATAGGATACAGAGGGACCTAGACAAATTAGAGGATTGGGCCAAAAGAAACCTGATGAGGTTCAACAAGGACAAGTGTAGAGTCCTGCACTTAGGACAGAAGAATCCCATGCACTGCTACAGACTAGGGACCAAGTGGCTAGGCATCAGTTCTCCAGAAAAGGACCTAGGGGTTACAGTGGATGAGAAGCTGGATATGAGTCAACAGTGTGCCCTTGTTGCCAAGAAGGCTAACAGCATTTTGGGCTGTGTAAGTAGGAGCATTGCCAGCAGATCGAGGGATGTGATCATTCCCGTCTATTCGGCATTGGTGAGGCCTCATCTGGAGTACTGTGTCCAGTTTTGGGCCCCACACTACAAGAAGGATGTGGAAAAATTGGAAAGAGTCCAGCGAAGGGCAACAAAAATGATTAGGGGTCTGGAGCACATGACTTATGAGGAGAGGCTGAGGAAACTGGGATTATTTAGTCTGCAGAAGAGAAGAGTGAGGAGGATTTGATATCCCTTGGTGAATCCATTTTGACTGTTCCTGATCACCTTCCTCTCCTCCAAGTGCTTCCTTGAGGACCTGCTCCATGATTTTGCCGGGGACTGAAGTGAGGCTGACCGGTCTGTAGTTCCCCGGGTTCTCTTTCTTCCCTTTTTAAAATATGGGCACTGTATTTGCCTTTTTCCAGTGGTTCGGGGCCTCCCCCAATCGCCACGAATTTTCAAAGATAATGGCCAATGGCTCTGCAATCACATCAGCCAACTCCCTCAGCACCCTTGGATGCATTAGATCTGGACCCATGGACTTGTGCATGTCCAGGTTTTCTAAATAGTCCTTAACCTGTTCTTTCACCACTGAGGGCTGCTCACCTCCTCCCCAGACTGTGTTGCTCAGTGCAGCAGTCTGGGAGCTGACCTTGTCTGTGAAGATCGAGGCAAAAAAAGCACTCAGTACTTCAACTTTTTCCACATCATCTGTCCCTATGTTGCCTCCCCCATTCAGTAAGGGTCCCACACTTTCCCTGACCACCTTCTTGTTGCTAACATACCTGTAGAAACCCTTCTTGTTACCCTTCACATCCCTTGCTAGCTGCAACTTCAATTTTGCCTTGGCCTTCCTGATTACACCCCTGCATGCTTTAGCAATATTTTTATACTTCTCCCTAGTCATCTGTCCAAATTTCTACTTCTTGTAAGCTTCCTTTTTGAGTTTAAGCTCACCAAAGATTTCACTGTTAAGTCAAGCTGGTCGCCTGCCATATTTGCTATTCTTTCTGCACATTGGGATGGTTTGTTCCTGCGTCTAGTCTCCCTGCATCGTGTCTGGAACGACGCTCCCTGTTAATGCTAGTGCAAGCTTCCTTACCAGGGTGCCTGGGCAGGTAGCTTACTGAAACTGGCAAGTGTGTGAGGCAGTGGAAAGAGACCAATGGTGAAGGCTCCAGATTTCATTTGTGAAGGATAATCAAATAAATCCTAGTCAGCCGAGCACTCAGTTACATTGCAGCACGCAGTGGCCTGCAAGCAGCCCTGGAAAATTTGGACGTCTGGGGGTTCAAGGATGGCCCATTCCCAATAAGGAAAGAGACAGTAGGGTAGCTGCTCCCTATAGCCTGAAGTTGAGAAGGAAATATGAGCTGTGGCAGTTAAAGCAAGTGTGTTCACTACCTGTGTCTGTGAACTTGTAACAGCTGGACCTGGTGCCCAGTGTGAGGTGAAAGTGACATGAGCCTGGGTTAACTGAGAGATGCCCCTCAATGTGAGAATATGGAGGTGTTGGTCACAACTCCAGAGTTAAGAATGAGTTCTGTTTTGCATGTAAATCAGGGATTCAATCTCTTTGTTATGCGTGAAAACTACAGCGTCGCCTCAAACTTACAGCGCTTGCCCTTTGAGTCCAGAATGAATTTTGTGGTAAATCCTGCAATTAGCTTGAGTTAAAATTAATGGATTTGGATCGCTGAAGAAATTTAACATTTGCCAGTCTTTTCTTTGTCCAGAATGATCTTAACAAGGGAATAATGCAGACCCTTCACTTTCCATATAGTTAGAGTGAATTGAAATCTTGTGCACAGACTATATTTGAAGAAATTAGGTTGTAATTAAGTGAAGTTATTAATGATTGTTGGATCTAATTGCTATGATTAATAGGCTACAGACAGGCTCAGCTCAGCAATTCAGATAGTTCTTAAGTGGGGGCATTGTGAAATCAGAGATAACTCAACAATCATTACTCTTCCTCTACAGCTGTGTTATATGACCGATTCCGTTGGTTGTAGTGACTCGGTGGTGGGAGGGAGATTGGACACATGTCCAGAATTCTCATTGGTAGACTACTTGGCCCAGCTGTCCCTGCTCTTTACAGGTTCTATGGCTGCATGCTAGCCTGGGGATCAGTGCATGAGAGGCTTGCCGTGCCACTGCTGCTTTAGCTCCCCTGTACATCAAGGGAGCACTCTTTGAGGGACTGAGGCAGGGGCGCATGGGGAACCCTCACAGCACAGAAAGATTGGGATTCAGGGAGTGGGGCCTTCCCTCCCTTCACATTTTGCCTGTTTCATTAATGCAGTCCTCTCAGCCAATCATTCAGCTGCAAAGGAGGGGCCAGATTCACCAGTTCGCTTGGGCTGCTTTGCACTGCTCAGGTGTCAGTGGTGAATCTGGCCTTAAAAGTTAAAAGATGATTGAAAGTTAATGTTACAAATCTTCATTAGAAGTATCAGGTAGCAGCTTTCACTTTGGGTTTCTTCTTCAGTGTTCATGTCTGCAATGTTTAATAACTTTAAAAACCAAGGAAATCCCAAGGGAAAAAAAACACGCACAGAAGCCACACATTCTAAAATGTCTTAATCACAATTGTATTGTGATTCCCTGGCATGGCTACAGGACAGAGGGAGGGTTATCTGGGAGCCTTCAATGTGCATTTCTTATTTGAACGTGCTTGGATTTCTTTTAAGTGTAACCTGAACTCTGAATTTCTGGATTTTTTTCCTAATGTTCGGATTGGGGATAATTTCAGCATCCCTGTGATGGTTTTTACTCTTAAGTTACTGTATGGACTCTCAACCTTGCCTCCATCTTAATGGATCATGTTAGCTTGGATGTGAATATTATTTGTATTGGACAGACTCGGCTGCTTTGGAAAGGAGGACATGGAACCTTATGGCCCATGGCACCTGTTACCCCTACCTGAACTGGCATTTAGTAGAATATGAGGGCAGTTGCTAGCTCTAGATGGTTGCCCTCTGCTGGAGGTTAAGAATATGTGAATTGCTGTGCAAATGGTAAATTGTCTTTGTACTAGATGCTTCAGAGAAAGCTGTAAAACCCTCCACATGGGCCATTGTGCAATAACAGGGCCCTGGGGGAAATTGCCTCCTTACGCCAAGCGGGTAGAGGTTAGTGTAAAAAGAGCTGTGTCTGTAGCTTTCCTTATCTCAACTCCTACCATACTCAACATTTCAGACAGATGTAGGAAATCCTCTGCCACAGCCCAGGCACCTCGCCTTTTTCCTTCACTGCAGGGCTCATCTCTGTCTCTCTCCTCCTCTTGCTCAGCCATTCACTCTCCATTTCTCTCCTCTTGAGCTTCATTGTGTTCCACCCTTGCGTATGCCCATATTTGGCTCTGTTGAGGAATATCTTCCCTTGGCTTTCTCTGACTTTGTCTTTCCTGGTACTTCCCAGGCCCTCATCACCATGGTATCAGAGTGCTTCCCGTGAGCTAAACAAGGACAATTTGCTGCCCCGCCCCCACTTCACTACCACCTCTCCTTCCCTCTCTCTTCTGTTTGTCCAGTTTGGGATCAAATCCTGCCCCCAGTTACCATCTCACAATCTTGCTGATGTCAGCAGCCGTAACTCTGGGCAGGATTCGATCCTTTGCATCTGCGTTTCCTCTGAGCCCTCTTCTTCTCTTGTCTCTTTGCTATTACCTACTTTTCTGCCCTCTCCCCCTTTTCCACCCCCAAGGTCTTGCTTCACCTCTCCTCATGGGGGTTTATATTTGCCATGTAAAGGTAACTGCACGAGCTGGGACCGATACCCCCAGCCACCCACCAACCACTGTGACTTCTAGTTTATATACCAAGGTGCTATTGTCCCTAATTTTCATGATCCCACACCCCCAACCCGTTCTTAATCCTGGTTGTAACGTGCATGTATCTTTCCCAACTTCTGAGGCTGCCCGTTTCATGTGTAACTCGGAGTTCATTCACTTGCTTGTTGTCACTTGTGTATAGTCTATATTTTCCTTGTCATGTGATTTTTTTTTTTTTTTTTTTTTTTTTTTGTTGCTCTTTAGGTCTGTGGATTTTCCCACCATCTGCTTCCACACAGAATCATAGAAATGTAGGCCTGGAAAGGACCATGAGAGGTTATCTAGTCCAGCCCTTTGCGCTGAGACAGGACCAAGTAAACCTAGACCATCCCTGACAGGTGTTTGTACAACCTTCTCTTAAAATCCTCCAATGATGGGGATTCCACAACCTCCCATGGAAGCCTATTCCAGAGCTTAATTACCCTTCTAGTTAGCAAGGTTTTCCTAATATGTAACCTAAACCTCCCTTGCTGCAGATGAAGCCCATTATTTCTTGTCCTACCTTCAGTGGACATGGAGAACAATTGTTCACTGTCCTCTTTATAGCAGCACTTAACAAATTTGAGGATTGTTATCAGGTTCCCCTCTTCAGTCTTCTTTTCTTAAGACTAAACATGCCAGTTTTTGAAATCTTTCCTTATAGGTCATGTTTTCTAAACCTTTTATCATTATTGTTGCTGTCCTCTGGACTCTCTCCAATTTGCCATGTCTTTCTTAAAGTGTGGTGCACAGAACTGGATATGCTACTCCAGCTGAGGCCACACCAGTGATGACTAGAGCAGGACAATTACCTCCTTTGCCATACATATGACACTCCTGTTAATACACCCCAAAATATTAACCTTTTTTGAAACTGCATCACATTGATGACTTGTATTCAATTTGTGGATCCACTATAACCCCTACATCCTTTTCAGCAGTACTAAAATCCTAGCCAGTTATTCCCCATTTTGTAGTTGTGCATTTGATTTTTTTCCTTCTTAAATGAAGTACTTTGCGCTTGTCTGTATTGAATTTCATCTTGTTCATTTAAGACCAATTCTCCAGTTTGTCAAGGTCATTTTGAATTCTAATCCTGTCAGGGTGACCAGATCACCACACTAAAATATCAGGACACATTGGGGTGCCATCAGCCCCGCCCACAGTCCACCCCCGCTCCTCGCAGGCTCCTCCCCCACTCTGCCCCAGGTCCAACCCCTCTCCGCTCGGCTCCTCCACTGCGCCCTTCCTCATCCCCCGGCCTGCCGCTGGCTTGCTGCGTCCCTCCTCAGTCCCCCACCCACCGCTCACCTCCCCACCCACTCGCTCGCCCACCCACCCGCCGCTCACCTCTTCACCCCCCCGCCCGCCACTCACCCCTATGGCGCCGACTTCCCCTCTGCTGGGTTGGTGCTCGCTCGCCCTCTGCCTCTTCCCACCCCTGCACCGCCCTCACTCCTCCCCCATTCCACCCCCTTCCCCCAAGTCCCTGCCCCTGCCCTGCCTCTTCTCCGCCTCCTCCCCTGAGCGCACTGTGTACCCACCCGCTCCTCCCCCCTCCCTCCTGGAAAGCACTAAGAGCCGCCCAACAGCTGTTAGGCGGCGGGAAGCGCTGGAGGGGAGGAGGAGCGGGGATGCAGCGTGCTGGGGGGCGGGGGGAGAAGGAGGCGAGGAGAGGGGAGCTTGGCTGCAATTTTTCCCTGTGTGTGCTCCAGCCCCGGAGCCTCCCTCCCACTCACCTCCTTACCTGAATATCGGGACAAATGGTGTCCCGATCATACATTGATTGGGATGCGGGACAAAGGGTTAAATATCGGGACAGTCCTGATTTTATCGGGACATCTGGTTACCCTAAATCCTGTCCTCCAAAATGCTTGCAATCCCTCCCCACTTGCTGTCACATGCAAATTTTATAAAAATGTTCTCCACTCCATTATCCAAGTCATTAATGAATAGAATAGTACCAGATCCAGGACTGACCCATGGGGGACCCCACTAGATACGCCCTCCCAGTTTGACAGCAAACCATTGCTAACTACCTTTTGAGTGCAGTCTTTCAATTAGTTGTGCACCCATTTTATAGTAATTTCATCTAGACCACATTTCCCTAGTTTGTTTATGAGAATATCATGTGGGACTGTGTCAAAAGCCTTACTAAAATAGAGATGTATCACATCTGCTGCTTCCCCCCATCTATTAGGCCAGTAACCCCGTCAAAGAAGGAAATTAGGTGGGTTTGGCAAGATTTGTTTGGGACAGATCCATGCTGGCTATTCCTTAGAACCCTAGTGTCCTCCAGGACTTCACAAACTGATTGTTTAATAATTTGTTCCAGTGTCTTTCCAGGTATCGAAGTTAGGCTGACTGGTCTGTAATTCATGTTCAGCTAAAATGACTAAGCTGTCCCCACCAACCATCTGTGTTCTGCTCTGCAGCTACAGCCCAGATCTAATTAGCCAAGACTGTTTGTAAGTCATGTAAGGCTAAAAGCCACCCAAATCCCCCCATGATGGGAAGGCTTTCTGTTTGTCAGAGCCCTGAGTCCCACCACTCCACCCCACCACTTTACACTCCCTTGTCATTTTACTCCCAGCAAGCACCCTTGTAGCCCAGGATTGGATACCATCATCAGGGTGAACTTATCAATGCCACGCCTCAGTCAGCTTAAGGAGTTGCTCCTGGGTGGCAGGAGGTTTTTCCATTCGCCCCACTCAGCGGAGCACCCTGGCTGCCCAGCTCCCAGCCTAAGGGCCCAAGGGGCTTGGGTCAGATAACAAGCCTGGCTCTTCTAATGGCAGTAATCTGCACTGCCGTGTTGGTCACCAAGTGCTGAGAGTTATATTTGAAGGCCATTGTCAGGTGGGATATTATGGTGATGGGAGGCTGCAGAAATACATGTTTAATGTACCCCGGAGATGCCTGGAGGCAGATTGTAACTCGCTGTTATTTCCAGTGGCCTGAAGACTCCATAAGGCAGTGTCATGCCAGGTCACGTGCAGGAATCCTTCCAAACAACCTGAAGGGCTCAGACTAGTAATTACTTGTACTACAGTAGCGCCTGGAGGTCCCAATTGAGGCCCATCGTGGTAGGCGATGCAGGGGAAGGAGCTGTGCAGGGAAGTAAGTGGACATCAGGTACCTCTATGTCTCTGAGCAGAGACCTGGATTGCAGTCCACAGAGGAAACAGAGCAGCATCTGTAGAGCCTTTAGCGACTCTCCTATGCAGGAAGTCAGGGAAGGGACAGGCAGCGGTGAGGAGGGGCAGAGCAAGTGGGCAAGAGCAAACAGGACAAATGCCCACTTTTGCTAAAAAAGTCGGGACAGCTGGGACAGGGCTTAAAAAACGGGGCGTATGGTCCCCCTACCTGTGCAGCCAAGAGAGAAATGGGGAATGACCTCAGAGTGGAGGGTGCTGCTGTGCACTGATACTCGCTGCCCCAAAGAGCTCGCCGTCTCAGTAGACCAGAGACAGAGGGTGGGAAACTTCATTTAAAAATAAAAGCGTAGGTTCTTCAGGAGCCACTTGGTTAGCACCACACCCTTCCATGCCCCCAGCGAGCGGGCAAGCGGTGTCTTTGCATGGTTTTCATATTGCCCCGTTCTCGGCTTCTGGCATTTTATCTCCCATTAGCCCCCCTTTTTATCTCAGACACATCAGAAGAGTGCTGCTTGTGTTTGATGTTTAGCGACTTACTAAGCAGCCTGAAAAATGTTTACAAAACACAGCTCCAGTGATGCACGTTAATGTCTAGTTCTGTGTTCTCCGCTCTCTGCAGCTATTTGCAAATGTGTCATTTACTCCAAAAGTTGCTTTTAGAGTTTAGTTTTGAAACACAGGCACTGAGTGGGCTCTTCCACGGTGCCTAGTTCAGCATGCACACGCTACCTGCAGCCCTCCTTTCCACCATCACCTCCACCACTGTAAGATTGTGGCCAGTATCCTCCCCTGCCCTGAAAACCTCCAACCTTGTGGTTAACTTTGATTTGTCCCTATCCTTTTCCATAGTCCTCTCTTGCCTGGGTTTGAGTAACCAGTTCCTGTGGAGCCTCCTTGGCTCAGCGTCTTCAGCCCATGCAACTTCCAGCAGCTGAACTAGTCTCTCAGAGGGCAGGTCAACATTACTGCTTAAATCAGGGGTCTCAAACACACGGCCTGCTGGCTGCATGTGGCCCGTGGAGTTATTTCCTGCGGCCCGCCATAGTCGCCGACTCCACAGGCAGCCAAGCTCCCCTGACCCCCCACCCCTCCTCCTTCCATCCCATATCACCTTGCCTTGCCTGCCTGAGTGTTCTAGGTTTGTCTCCTTTAGATTGTGAGCTCCCGGGGGCATGGCCCATGGCCTGTTCGGGGTGGGAATTTCCAAAGCATTCAGCATCAGCTGCTCCCATTGGAGTCAATGGGAAAATTCCCACCAATAGGAAAATTCCCATTGACTTCATTGGGAGCAGAGTTGGGTTGATGCTGGGCACTCTTGAAAATTCCTCTCTAGATCTCGCAGATGACATTGAAAATGCTGCTGCTCTATTCTGTGTGTATCTGTGATTATGGAATAACAGTGTAATTCCTGAGACTGGGAGGGGGAATTTCTTTCAATCCCTCTCCATCTAGTGGGATGCAATTGAGTGAAACAAATGTAGGCTGAAATATTTCTTAATGGTGAAACTATTAGACTGTGAAATAAGCTCTGCAAAGGCATTGGTGAAAGCCCCATTGTCTGAGTCACTTGCAAATCGATTAGGAAGAGCCCTGGGGAAGAGGGTTTAGTAAAGGAGTGATTCTGCACTGGCCCCCGAGGGATGGACTGGATGACTGTGTCCCCGGTCATACTGGGAGCTCCTTAAATCGAAGTGCATAGATTGAGTAGTAATGTTGCTAGCAGCTTTATTGATCATGAAGTTTCAAAATGTGTTTGCTTCTCATTGGAATAAAACCAGAAGCTTTTGAACATTTTTGCAACAACAAAATTGTATCAAAATGTCCATTTTTGGTTAAAAAGCTGGGCTTCTTGTGTGTGGGTGTGTAGCCTTGGGGGTTAGGGCACTTGCCTAGGATGGTTCAAATCCTTGCTCTGATCAATTCATCTCCAATCACTTGAATCAGGCAGAGCAGGGATTGAACCAAACTTCATTGAAATAATACATCTCTGGAAAATGTTTCCATTTAGAGGAAAAAGCATATTTTGGCAAAATTTCATTTTGTGGAATGGTCAACCAGTTCTAATCTTTAGGTTACGCTCTGAGATGGTCCGAAGATCTTCGATGGAACCATTTTCCTTTGCAGAATGTGGTTCTATCAAAGTCAAAATGCTCTGCGAAATTGTCAGTTTTGCTGAAATTTCATTTGGAAGAGAAATCAGAAGAAAAAAATTCTGACAACACTGAAAATTTCCATTTTGATTTCATTTTGAAATGACTTTTCGTTCGGAAATTTTTATATTTTCTTATGAAATAAAGTGAAATTGAAATGAAATGTTTCAGTTTGTTGAAACTAAACGTTTCAGTCAACCCCAAACAATTTTTTTCTTTTGCAGAGAATTTAGAATTTTACAAAGTTTTGATCCTACTCATAATGTCAAAATTTTGAAATCCTCCACAAAACAGAATTTCCATCCTCTGCACAGCTCTATTGCTTATATCTTATGAGGGCCTATGTGCAATTGCCAACTTTATAAAAGCATAGCAAGGGAGAATTGTTCAATTAAACTCAGTGATGACGGTAATACCTAGCTTTTATATAGTGTCTCATCTTTAGATGTCAAAGTGCTTTACAAAGGAGGTTGGCATCATTCTCCACACTTTACGAATGGGGACACAAGGCCCACAGGCAGTGTAGTGTTTTGAGCATGTTCCAGTGAATTACAGCAGTTTACTGATACTAACAGCTCATCACTTCTTCCTGTAGGGGAAAGGAACTATTCTTACTCCCATCTTATGGATGGGAAAACTAAGGCAGAAAGGATCAGTGACTTTACCAAGGCTCCAGAGGGAGTCTGCATTGGAGTCAAGATTGGAATGCAGGGGACCTTGTTCTCAGTCCCGTGCTTACTTCACTAGACCATACTATTGTATTGGCCATCCTTCTGGCCAGAGATCAATGGCCACTTAGTAGAGGAGCCACCTTCAGAATCAGTCTACTGAATTGCCTCTGTCAGCCAGCAACTGATCATGAGTCCTCCCAAATATCGAGAGACCTCTGACCATATGTGCAATGGATGCTAAACACCATCCTAGGCTGCTGGAGGGGAGACTGGATAACCCGTGATTACCAAGAAAAATCAATAAGGGGCTTTCAGCCCCAGTGATCCATTTGTTTCCAGGGCTGCCGTCACAAGGAAAAGGGAGAGGGATAGCTCAGTGGTTTGAGCATTGACTTGCTAAACCCAGGGTTGTGCGTTCAGTCTTTGAGGGGACCACTTAGGGATCTGGGGCAAAATCAGTACTTGGTCCTGCTGTGAAGGCAGGGGCTGGACTCAATGACCTTTCAGGGTCCCTTCCAGTTCTATAAGATAGATAGGCTAAAGCTGCCACTGGCTTTGTGGGTGCGCAGCACCTTTGAAATTCAAGCCCATCACTGTGATTTTTAAATGAAAGCTAGTCTTCTCCTTTACCCTTCTGCTTCTCTGTAGCAGGGGCACTCAGCAGTGGCTTTGAGGACAGTAAATGCTAGCTCTGATTACTATAGCTCAGGGGTGGGCAAACTTTTTGGCCCGAGGGCCACATCGGCATTGCGAAACTGTATGGAGAGCTGGGTAGGGAAGGCTGTGCCTCCCCAAACAGCCTTGCCCCTGCCCCCATCCGCCCCCTCCCACTTCCCGCCCCCCTCAGAACCTCCGACCCATCCAACCCCCCTTGCTCCTTGTCCCCTGACCGCCCCTTCCCGGGACCCCCACCCCTAACTGCCCCCCAGGACCACACCCCCTATCCAACCCCCCTGCTCCCTGTCCTCTGACTGCCCTGACCCCATCCACACCCCCACTCCCAGACAGGCTCCCTGGGACTCCCATGCCTATCCAACCCCCCCGTTCCCCATCCCCTGACACCCCCCCAGAACCTCCGCCCCATCCAACCTCTCCCTGTCCCCTGACTGCCCAGACCCATATCCACACCCCGCCCCTAATCGCCCCCCGGGACCCCACCCCCTATCCAACCCCCACTGCTCTCTGTCCCCTGACTGCCCCAACCCCATCCACCACCACCCCTGGACTCCCACGCCTATCCAACCCCTCCTGCTCCCTGTCCCCTGACTGCCCCCGGGACCCCCTACCCCTTATCCAACCTCCCCGCCCCCTTACCGCGCTGCTCAGAGCAGCAGGAGCTTGCAGCCCCGCCGCCTGGCCAGAGCCAGCCACACCTCCTGTGCTGCCCGGCAGGAGCGGTGGACCAGAGTGCTCGCGGCGCTCTGAGGCTGCGGGGGAGGGGCCAAGGGCTTGTCTCCCCAGCCGGGAGCTCGGGCCGGGCAGGACGGTCCTGCGGGCCAGATGTGGCCCATGGGCTGTAGTTTGCCCACCTCTGCTATAGCTTTATGCTTTTCCTATCTGTAATGTGTCTGATTCTGTGCTTGTGCCACGTCCATGCAAGCCATGGGCGTTCTAGCTCTGCAGATGTAACAGTACCATAGTATTTCTTTTTTCAGTCCTAGAAGAGCATGGAGCAATTGTGGCTGTTCTCTTCAGGTGCATTAAGAAGAATGCAGGCTCTTTCCAAAAAAAAAAAAGTCACACATTCATACAGGGTGGTTATTTGTAGGCCTGGATCTGGCTCCCCAGGGGTTGGAACTGACACTCAGTGATTTTTATTCTAGTGATTGCTTACAGCTAATTGGCGAAACGTAGCTATGTGCATATCTCACTTGACTTATTTGTGAGTGTCGTGACTTAGTTTTTGCCATTTTTATGTTTTACTCATGCAGAAAAATGTTCGTGTCATCAGGGAGATTATTAAGTTGAAAACTCTCACCTGTTTTCTTTGGTATCCTAGTTGGTTAAGTTAATGCACCTTATTGTAGATGCATTCAATCGCAAAGGGCAGTCCTGGACATTAGCCCTGTGCTGGATCTCTGCTCTCCAGTAGCTCTTGCACAGTAAATATTACCTCTTCTCAGACAAGGGAGCCTACTGCCCAATGTTCATTAAGTACTGAGCTTCCCAGTCTGTTCTGTCACTAGGACCTGGAAGGACCATTCTTTCAAGCCTTGTCCGTGTTAGGACTGGCTGTGATGGATGCACCACGTGGAACTTGACACAGTGGAAGACCACCTGGTCATTAGCCTCCCAGGAGCTGTGATTGGCTGAATGCCATCGGGAGCCTTTTTGTATGTGGACATCTGAAGGCCATAACCTTGGTCATTCCCAGGGTCTGAGTTCAGGATTTCCAGAGCTAAAGAGTGAGCCTCAACAACTTGGGCTAAAGAACCGAATCCCCTAGCCAGCGGCTATAGCAGACTTGTATCTTCCATGGAGCAGACTCAGAGGGATATTCATAACACACTCTGAGCAGTGGGTTAGACGCATGGCATGTCAAAGAATATCTGAGACGTACTTCTCCAGCACTCAGCATGACTCACTCAGTGTATGGCACGGCTGCAACATAGTTTTGGAATTGTGTCATGTGGTCACAAACCACGCTGTATGCTCTGAAGCTAGTATAGTGTAGGCAGGGTTGTGGAACATGGGATTCATATGTTCCCCATTTCCATTCTGTCCCGTCCACTCTTCTTGCTGTTGTATGGAGAGAGCAATCCAACAGATCCTGTCTCCCTGGGGGCGAAAGGGAAATCCACTCTCCAGGCTCATTCAGTCTGAGCTTTTCCCACACTGCCCCTCTGGGGGACATCGGTTCTGAATTGGCAGGAATTCCCCATAGCTATCAATGTGGAGGGGGATGTTGGATTCTGCCTATCCATCAGTGTGTGGAGCTGCTGTTCAGAGTCCGTAGCCTTGCTTAGAATTGCAGATCTTTTCAGGCGGAATATCTTGGCACTAGCCTTGTCTAAGCAAAGCTGAAGTCTGAATTAATGCTTTAATTATCCAGGAATCTTCCCCAAAGGCCACATTCTCCATTTTAATTTTAGAAGTTTCTCATATGCAGCATCTTTCTTCTCCTAATCCTGTCATCTCTAATGCTGAAAGCATCCCCCAGGGAGCGTGACTGGGACACAAACGACTGCCCTGCGTGAAACTGTCTGTAACTGCTGAGCGCGCTTGCAGAGCCATGCCCAGCATTTTAGTGCAGCGCAGAGCTTTTGTCAATGAAAGGGGGGGCTGGTGCCTTGATTCAGAAGGACGAAGAACTTAGGGCCATATTTACAAAGGTATTTCAGTGCCTAAAGATGTAGACGGGTGCCCAATAGGATTTTCGAAAGTACCTAAGCAGGCTAGGTGTCTGACTGCCATTGGGATTTAGGCATCCTAAGCTGCTTGGGCACTTTTGAAAATCTGGCCCTAGGCCTAACATACAGGGCAACAAATTCTGTGTAGACTAGACCAGACAGGGAGCCCCCCCCCCTTGTCCTGTAATAGATGGCACTTCTAGGGTACTTTTCCTCCAAGGATCCCTGAGCACTCTCCAAAGTGAGTAGAGCTTCCTGCCATCCTGACAGGTCGGGAAGTATTAATGTGCCCATTTTATGGATAGGTGAAGCTGAGGTACAAGGAGATTAAGACCTTGTCTAATACACAGACTTATGCTGGTGTAACTAAAGGTGTGTTTTTACAGTGATTTGGGGAAACCAGTGTGTAGCCCTGTGTACATACCGTTACTTCAGTTTGAGTGGCTCATGTGGAGTTAGCTTAAATTGATTCCTTACAGGCTTAATCTAACCTGAAATAAGAGTATCTGCGTAGAGTTTTGCACTGGTTTAAGTTAAACTGGTTTCTCTATAGTTTGCCAGCCATCAGCCCTAGAATATGGCTTCTCTTATGCTGTCCAGATCAGGAGAGAAGGTTGTATTTTGAAAGGTGTCAGACTGAGGGTCACTGAAGCCAATGTCCTCTCTGCACAAGGCAGGTATGATCCCGCCAGTAGCCACAGGACAAATTTCCTACCCTTTGCCAGTGGGCTTCAACCTTGTGCTGGAGGTACCATGTATTGTGGTGGAGAGGGTGGCTAATGTGGTGTGTTGAGGACTGTTTTGGAATTGCTCATGTGTATGGGGAGGGGAGCGGTGTCCCTTGGTTCTGCTTGCAGGCTAGGAGCTTTGTAGCAAAGTGTGATATCAGAGTCATTCTGAAAAGAACCACCTTAAAGCCAGGTGGGGTGAGTTGTGGCTTGCTGCTTTAGGGAGCAGCCTGTTTTCTCTCCCTCTCTGTTTTTGGGTTCTTGTGTGGTGGTGTTCCGAATTCTCAGAAATAAAGTCATGTTACGTTGCCACTGCTGGCAAAAGTGTTTCTGTTTTTATATAATTTCTCTGTGTGTGCTTTGAACATAACAGTTAAGACTCCAGGTCCAATCAACCCCTAGCGTCTCTATGGAGGCTGACAGCAAGGGAGTCTCTGCCAATTGGCCCTGCTGCTTTTTTGTTCTGAGGTGAAGCTAGACTGAAGTTGCCAACTCCTTTCACAGAGACCAGGTGAGGAACGGCTGCTTTCTGTCACCACTGACCTGGTAGGAGTTTAAGAGCAATTGAAAGCTTTCATACCCTATTACCAGCTCCTTGAGTCAGCCAATCTCCTGGGACAAAGCGGCTTGAACCCCTTAAAGCCTTTCAAGTAACTGGTTTTTTTTGGCCTCATTCTCTGGCTTTCCCCTATGCAGCCAATCCTCCCCCCACCTTCTCTTCCTTGGGGATGAGCAGCAGCTCCTCAGAGCATCACCTTGGTAGGGTTTGTATTACATAGCATCCTATGGCCCCAAACTGGATCAGGACCCTATTATGTTAGGAGGTGCCGTGCAAGCATATAGAGAGAGATAGTCGCTGCCCTGAAGAGGTTACCATCTACCTGCAACAGGACACCATGAATGTAACAAACAGTAGGAGAGAGCGAGGACCCCAGCCTTCTCCCATGCAGAGCCCTGGGGCTGCCACCTTCACAACGCTCGCTCAAGCATGTATCTCGATCGTCCAGGGGCCCCACTGGTTGTTTAGCAGGCTTCCTGCTTCTGATGTACTTAAAAAAACATTTTGTTATTACCGTTGGAGTTTTTGGCTAGCCGTTCTTCAAACTCCTCTTTGGCTTTTCTTATTACATTTTTACACTTAATTAGGCAGTGGTTTATGTTCCTTTCTATTTACCTCACTAGGATTTAATTTCCACTTTTTAAAAGATGCCTTTTTATCTCTCACTGCTTCTTTTACATGGTTGTTAAGCCATGGTGGCTCTTTTTTAGTTCTTTTACTATGTTTTTTAATTTGGGGTATACATTTAAGTTGGGACTTTATTATGGTGTCTTTGAAAAGCATCCATGCAGCTTGCAGGGATTTCACTTTAGTCACTGTACCTTTTAATTTCTGTTTAACTAACCCCCTCATTTTTGCATAGTTCCCCTTTCTGAAATTAAATGCCACAGTGTTGGGCTGTTGAGGTGTTCTTCCCACCACAGGGATGTTAAATGTTGTTATATTATGGTCACTATTTCCAAGCGGTCCTGTTATAGTTACCTCTTGGACCAGCTCCTGCGCTCCACTCAGGACTAAATCGAGAGTTGCCTCTCCCCTTGTGGGTTCCTGTACCAGCTGCTCCAAGAAGCAGTAATTTAAAGTATCGAGAAATTTTGTCTCTGCATTTCGTCCTGAGGTGACATGTTCCCAGTCAATATGGGGATAATTGAAATCCCCCACTATTATTGAGTTCTTAATTTTGATAGCCTCTCTAATTTCCCTTAGCATTTCATCGTCACTATCACTGTCCTGGTGAGGTGGTCGATAATAGATCCCTAATGTTATATTCTTATTAGAGCAATGAAATTACTATCCATAGAGATTCTATGGAACCTGTGGATTCACTTAAGATTTTTACTTCATTTGATTCTACATTTTCTTTCACATATAGTGCCACCCCCACCCCCCACACGACCTGTTCTGTCCTTCCGATATATTTTGTACCCCGGAATGTTTGTGTCCCATTGATTGTCCTCAGTCCACCAGGTTTCTGTGATGCCTATTATATCAATATCCTCCTTTATCATAAGGCACTCTAGTTCACCCATCTTATTATTTAGACGTCTAGCATTTGTGTACAAGCACTTTAAAAACTTGTCACTGTTTATTTGTCTGCCCTTTTCTGATGTGTCTGATTCTTTTTTATGTGAATGTTTCTCGTCTGATCTGGCCCCTAGGTTATCCTCTTCCATCCTCTGCTCCTGACTAAAACCTAGAGAATCTCTATCATTAGACTCTCCCCTAAGAGAAGTCTCTGTCCGATCCACTTGCTCCTCTGCAGCAGTCGGCTTTCCCCCATCTCCTAGTTTAAAAACTGCTCTGCAACCTTTTTAACGTTAAGTGCCAGCAGTCTGGTTCCACTTTGGTTTAGGTGGAGCCCATCTCTCCTGTATAGGCTCCCCCTATCCCAAAAGTTTCTCCAGTTCCTAATGAATCTAAACCCCTCCTCTCTACACCATCGTCTCATCTACGCATTGAGACTCTGAAGCTCTGCCTGCCTACCTGGCCCTGCGCGTGGAACTGGGAGCGTTTCTGAGAATGCCACCGTAGAGGTCCTGGATTTCAGTCTCTTCCCTAGCAGCCTAAATTTGGCCTCCAGGACGTCTCTCCTACCCTACCCATGTCATTGGTACCTACATGTACCACGACCACCGGCTCCTCCCCAGCACTACACATAAGTCTATCTAGATGCCTCGAGAGATCCGCAACCTTCGCACCAGGCAGGCAAGTCACCATACGGTTCTCCCGGTCATCACAAACCCAGCTATCTACGTTTCTAATGATCGAATCTCCCAATACTAACACCTGCCTTTTCCTAGTGACTGGAGTTCCCTCCCCCAAAGAGGTAGCCTCAGTGCGAGAGGATACCCTAACAAGATCTGGAAGGAGGGTCCCAACTATGGGAAGGTTTTCCTCTGCTCCTGTTGACTGCTCTACTTCCATGGACCTTTCAGCCTCCTCAACAGCGCAGGGGCTGTCTGACCGGAGGTGGGACAATTCTACAGTGTCCCAGAAAGCCTCATCAACATACCTCTCTGCCTCCCTTAGCTCCTCCAGTTCCGCCACCCTGGCCTCCAAAGCCCGTACACGGTCTCTGATGGCCAGGAGCTCCTTGCACCGAAATGCACACATACACCACCCGCCCACAGGGCAGGTAATCATACATGCTGCACTCAGCGCAATAAACTGGGTAGCCCCCACTCTGCTGCTGGGCTTCTGCCTGCATTCTTTCCTACAGCATAAAGGGTCTTTAAAATGGTTGTAAATAGCTTCCAGAGAATAACTCCTGGCCAGTTTTAAACCAGACCTCCACCAAGGGCCTGGCATGGGGGGCACATCAGGGTGTGTTGGGGACATGACCTGAGTGCAGTGCACTATGGCGAGTCACACTCTGCGTCCCACAACCCTGAGTAGAAAGTTAGAGCAGTCTTAAGGCTGCTCTAACTTACACCGGGGCCAGGTAGGCCCCTGCACTGCCCCAGAATATGAAGAGTGCAAAAGTGGTTTTCAAAGCCACCTTAATCCTCGCACCCCCAGAGCAGATGGGAGTAACTGCGAATCAGGTCCCTGTGGATCTGCTTAGAAGAGACTGTGGCAGGCAGGTGTGAGGGAGCAGAGAGGGGAAGAGAAATTCTAATGAAAAAAATAGCTACAGTATAAACGTTGTAGGTAGGCCACCCACTCCTGTCTGCCTTGATTGCTGAGGAGGGGGGTGTCTGATTCCTCTAGTACATGGTGCAGGATGTTAATCATATGTGACAGGTGTTAGTCACGTCATGGCGCTACTGGAAGGCTGTCAGATGCTGTGGGGATGACAGCTGTATAAGAATCTGTGGAGAATAGGGTCGGCTTCCCTTGAATTAGGATTTATTACAAAATGGTTTAAATTACACGGGGCAAAGGGCTCCGAGACTTGACTAGTTTTGCAGATCTCCAACAATAAGTCCAGGGGCCCTTGAACTCCCCCATGTGTCTGCAGTTCCTGTTTGCTGATCCCAGGAAAGCCAGTCTCTCCATGGGGCTTGAGAGCATCTGAATGGTGTGGCTGCCACGGAGGCTGTGATCATTTTTCCTGTGATGAAGAAGGATTGTGCAAGTGACGAGCAGTCCTTTGGTTTCACAAGATGGAACATTTTCCTTTCCTAACCCAAATCTGCCCGACGGGGAGTGAGTGGCAAGAGTAGCTGCCTGGCTGTGTCTGGAAGTGCCAGATGCCAAATCGAGTTGTGTGTGAAGGTGAAGTGATGATAGCCACCAGGCAGCATTATTGTGGGGTGGAAGTTCTTCGCTGGAACGCAGCTAACTCCTGCGATGCCAATTTGGATATGTCTATCCTGTCATCCCCAAGCTAGCTTTAATCTAGCTCCCGGCAGCGTGAGCTTTAGCTGGGGCTTGCCCCAGGAGTAACTACCCCCGGGGTCCAGGTGGGTTTGCACATCCCGCCCTGAAGCCTGCACTGCCACAACTTCACAAGTGCTGGTACCTCAGCCAGATTAAAGCTAGCTCAGGTATGTCAGCTTGAGCTGCAGTTGCAGCCTGTGATTGCAGTACAGACATACCCTGTGTGTCACTTGTAAATGTCCCTTCACACTTTTACTGGTGTAGCTGGGATGAGCTAGGAGCTTGAGGGTTAATCACTCATTGGGGTCTGTGATGATGATTCTAGGTGAAGCTGGGAGGACGTTGCTGGGAAGGTGGAGGTAACTCAAAGGGTTTATTACTGTCAGTGAGCAATGGAGAGTGAACATCACATGACACAGCGAGCACCACTTAAAGATCCAGGTTCACCGTTCCAGCCAAGCTGTGCTCAGTACAAGAATCGGGGGAGGGGGGCAGGAGAAAGCACAAAGGTTGTTGTTTGAAAATTTAGCAAGTGGGTGATGGAGGCTGGTATCATGGGCCGATCAGTTGACATCTGAATGAGAGATGATAGGTAGGGGCAGGTATAGGTCTTGAACGGCCTTGAAAGTGAAGACAAGTAGGGATGCAAAGAGAAGGGGTAACCTAGTTTCATGTGTCCCCAATCATAGTTTAAAGATAAGGAATAGAGCCACGTCTTCAAGGTGGTTACTGATCATTTAATTTTATGGAGTATGGTGAATGTCACAATGAGTGACAGCATTAACGACTTTTATTTAAAATAAAATAGTTAAAGCAAACAGGGATTACAGCATAGCCACACACTGCATTGGTACTCATGCTCCAAGAGGAAATGTTGCATCCAGGGTGCTCAGTTCCTGGATGAGAAGAATGGGTATACAGTCCTTTTCCTCACAGTACCTTGATAGTAGATAAGCGTGCTAATCTAAAATGAGCATACTATCCTTTGATAATCAATTATAATACCTCTTAGCATTTAGCCTACCTTTTTACCATATCTGTATTTCTGCTACCATACTTCATCTTCTGTATTCCCAGACCCTAATATCTTCTACTTCTTTATTGACTATTAACATCAAACATCATTCTGATTATCATCAGCATTAATACAAATTCTGCAATTACCAGTATTCCAGAGCATCCAAAAATTCCCCTCCAACGCTTGCTAAAAGCAGTGGAAACCAAAACATGTTTACAACATGGCCTGGGGTTATGTCCCAACTTATCTCTAACTTGCTTCTAAATTATTTCACTTTATTCCACTCATATTTTATTAGGCCTTATTATTATTATTATTTACTACATGACCCAAGGTTACGGCTTGAGTCACTTCTATTCATACCTCTATTCACTCATGCTAATAACTTAACTGCAATTAATATGAAGCCTAAACTTTAGGCCTAAAGGCCTGCTCTCCAGGGCCAGCGCAACCCATTAGGCGACCTAGGCAGTCGCGTAGGGCGCTGCGATTTGGGGGGCGGCGACTGCGGCGGTATTTCCGTGGCGGGACCTTCCGCCGCCTCTGTGGGAGGGCAGCATTTCGGACCGGGACCTTCCGCCGCCCTAGGCTGGCAGCGCTCCTGCTGCTCTCTACTTGTATTTCAACACATTTCTATTTAACGTAAGCAAGCATCATCTCTATAGACTACAAAGATGACGTGATCAAAGCGACAGACCAGGAAAATGATCATTGCTGCAGCACGTTGGATGAATCTGAATAGAACTCCATGGAATTCTTTTGATTTTTTTTAATAGTTTGTCATTTTATTCTCCAGGAATTGCTTGTTTCATTGTATCCACTAAAATGTTTTTATTTTTTTTTATACCATTTACATTGATCATTTAAAAAACCCGCACTTCTCCATGCCCACTCAGTGATGCAAACCCCATGGGACACTATGGATCTTCCCAACCCCTACTGCAGGGGTAGGCAACCTATGGCACACGTGCCGAAGGCGGCACGCAAGCTGATTTTCAGTGGCACTCACACTGCCCAGGTCCTGGCCACCGTCCGGGGGGCTCTGCATTTTAATTTAATTTTAAATGAAGCTTCTTAAACATTTTAAAAACCTTATTTACTTTACATACAACAATAGTTTAGTTATATATTATAGACTTCTAGAAAGAGACCTTCTAAAAACGTTAAAATGTATTACTGGCATGCGAAACCTTAAATTAGAGTGAATAAATGAAGACTCGGCACAGCACTTCTGAAAGGTTGCCAACCCCTGCCCTACTGCTTCCTCCTCTTGTTCCCCCTCCCCCAGAGTCTCCCCGCTCTATATCCCCAGGGACCCCTTCCTGGTGCTCCCACCCCATTTATGTATTCCCCCTCTTCCACTGAGCCTCAAGTCCCAATTAGCCCAAGAAACCTCTCCCCTACCCCCCCCCCTTAAATATTCCCTCCCCATTGAGCCCCAGTGCCCCAGCCATACCACTAGTTCCAGGGACACGTCCTCTATACCCCTTATATATTCCCCCTCCCCCACTGGACTCCAACCCCCCCCACACTAGTTCCACACCCTGGGGCGGGGGGGAGGGGTTGGGTCCTTTCTCCGTGGGATTGTGGGCCCTGGGTCTGCAGAGCGAGTCCTCTCTGCACTCACTCTGCAGCAGCAGTGCACGTGGCTCTTGTCCTGAGGAACTGGCTGGACTCTGCTCCTTGCTCTGGCTGTTCCGACTTGGCACATTGGGTCGCAGAGCTGTTCAGCTTGGGCCTGGCCGCAACTCCATGCACCAGGTTGCATCACCACTCACCATCATGACAGGGGGTGGGTGGGCCAAACCTGAGCAGCGCTGCCATGCTGAGCACCAGGTGATAAGGCTCAGAGCGGGGAGCTGAGCCCAGGCAGCCCTGGGGGGCAGTAGCAGCAGTTGCTGTGGTGCCAGGGGGAGTTTTTTGTTTTATGTTGGTTTTTACGTTCTGCTTTGTTTTGTTTCATTTTATTTCACATTTGCGGAAAATATGGGGCTCTAGATACGAGTGTGGGCGAGAGGGCTTTAGTCAAGGCCAGAGAAGAGGACCGTGCAGTAATATTGAGATGTGAGATACCTAGAGCCATCGAAGGGCTGGTGGACCCCTGGTGTAAATTAAAGGAGCCTCTGGGTTGCTCTAACTTATGCTCTGCTGCAACCGCCCCTTTCATGGTCATTGCGGCAAGAAAGACTGGGCTCCAATCAAGTTCCCCCTCTCCCTGCCCATGTCTGAAGCACCCCATGTGATGGAGACTGGGTGGAGAGGCAGAGGAGTGCTGTTCTTCCAGCTCTTCACTGCTCTGGTAACCCCGTTACATTGGGGATGCTCTCTGGGGGCTGTTCCAATCCCCTTTCTGCTGGAGCCACAGTGCACAGGAGAACTGGCTCTTTGGTAGTCACCACCTGCAGAAGCAAAATTTATCCCTGGGATTTGTAGCATTTCCATTCTATAGATAGAGGACCCTCCAACTTCCTCAGTAGAGGTGAGTACCGCTGTGTGATAAGCACTCATTTCTTAATGGCACCCACTGTACTTCTTTCTTGGTTATTGCTGTGTCACACCCATGCTGCCTCTGTCAGCTTCTCTTATATGGTATCTTGGATATGTAATGCTCCCTAGAGCCTGATCCTACAAGATGCCGATGTCAGTTGAAGCGTAGAGCTCTCAGCCCTTTGTCCTTAATAATAGTCCGTCAGTCATTATTTTAGTGCCTTTCTCCTAAAAATCCCCATGCACTTGACAAGTGGATTTGCAGAGTGTCACAGAGATAGTGGTCATGGCTCCATAGTTAAGGATGTCTGATTTAAAGGGATCGCCTTACCACCAAGTAATATGCAGCCATCTCTAGGCTGAGGCACAGCAGTTGTTTAACAGCAACACTACACAACAGTTCAGGTCAAGAAGTGAAGCATGCTCTTTCTCCCCACCATTACCATGACAGGTGAATGCAGGTGGAACAGTTAGAATTTAGCTGCGACACCTCTCTCTCTAAAACAACTACCACAACATTCCTTCCAAATGAAACAGCTGGCTGGGTGCCCCTGGGGCTCAATACACAGCAATCGTAGCAAGCTGTCTCCGCACCCCTTCGCTGTTTGTTGTTTGCTGCTTTTGTGGCATGCCTGCGGTCCTGTCAGTGCCCTGTATGACTGCAGTCTGGGAGGGTTTCATGTTTGCACTGAGTCTTGTATCTCTGTTCTGACCAAAGAAATTCATGTAACATATTTTACTTCTTGGCTGTTAAAATAACTAGTTGCTAAAATAAATGCTGCATATGAATGCAGCAGCAAGGAAACTCAGCCAGTGGTGTTCTTTGTAAAGGAAGCACGTTGACAGATCTGCTATTACAAGTTTTTCTTCTAACTCTAGTTTGAGTGGCACTGTCAGAAACATGGGTTTTCTTAAAGATGGCATGATGGTTTCCCAGCAGAGGCTCTTTTCCTACTTAAATAGCAATGGAAATTATAGGAAATGCTTTATTATCTCCTCTCTACTTTTTGACTTTTTATTTTTCATTTGCATACGCCAATAGCCAAGGGTGGAATAAATGAGATTTGTCACCAGTTCCCAGCAGGCTGCACATATGTAATCTTTGTCTCCAGGAGAGCGTAGAGTGAGTTTTCAAAAGCACTCAGCACTGGCCTAACCTTGTTCCCATGGTAAAATTCCCATTGACTTCCACAGGAGCAGAGTTTGGCCAAAGCTGAATGCTTTTGAAAAACCCACTTGTGCTGTATATAGAATCTTAGGGCCTGTTTCTGTGAACTCTCCATGTTGGGAAAGGGGCAATGATTTCAATGGGAGAACCACAAACAGAACATTTGCAGACTCAGGAGCAGAGGAAGGATGGCCTAGTGGTTAGGGTGCTCATCTGGGACTTAGGAGATCTTGCTATGCCACATCCTTTCTGTGTGACCTTGGGCAAGTCTCTCTCTGCCTTGGTTCCCCATCTGCAAAATAGAGATAATGCTTCCCTACCTGTTGTGAGGACAAAGGCAGTAAGCATTACGAGGTGCTCAGATACTGCACTGATGGGGGCTAGATAAGTATCTTAGATAAATAGGCTCTCACTCAAAAAGCCTTAGCAAAGCAGAGTTAAGTTTTAAATACATCAGTTAACTCATAAAAATATTTATATTTATAATAAGCGCAAAGTCATAACATGTAGAACTCAAAAGTTAAAGTGCTATAAACACCTTTGTTCTCCCCCTGTATTCTGGCGTACCGGGCACCCTCTGCAGCATGTGAGATTGCTTTGTGTCCAGGATAAGCATTAGAGCTACCTCGCAAATGTCTGAAAAAGTTAACAATTCAGAGGGCATATACTGCCAGCAGCTCAAGTCCCCTTTATCCTGCGTGTGGTCAGAGTGTGCAGCTTACAGAGTCGGAAGCTGGTTGAATCATTGATCTGTGGCTAATATTTGCAGAGCGGAGGGAGATAGGATAGATACCTGGCTCTGAATGGATGCCCTAGGCTCAGACCCACACTGGAAGGCAGACTAGGGGTGATTTTATATGTATAGAGAGTTGAGCTGGGCAGGGGGGAAAGGATAAAAATTGTGGGAATTTTTCAAAATGTATTACTCTTTCCTCCAATAAAATTGAAATGTTGACTCTCTGAAGCTTCATCAAAGTTTTATTGTCAAAATTTTTTGACCAACTTTCCAGCTGGTTGGAAAACCAGAATATCATATTTTTGGAGGTAATGGGAGGGATTCTATCAAATTTGATTTATTTTTATTTTTTCCAGTGAAAAACTTTTATGCTCAAGATGGGGCAAATTTTGACCAACTCTAGTCGAGAGGTGTGGACAGGGTCAGTTGAATCAGTTCTGCTTGACAGCCTTTGCCTTTGTGGCTGATAGTGGCATAGTTAGTAGTGGCAGATGTTTGGGGACCTTGTGAAGAGGGTGAGATGTGCAAGTGTTGTAGCATCTTGACCATGGTGGGAAATGGAAGACGAGAGAGGGACAGATCTTCGGTCTGTATATGGAAGGTAAGAGACAAGGGTTGGTGTAAGAGGCTCATAAAGGAGGGTGAATTTGCACAGATGGCAGCTTAACACGGCACCACATGGGTCACAACAAATCTTATGCCAGTAGCATGTTGGTCTTGCTGGTCCACAGCCTATTACAAGCAAGTATCCAGTAGGTAGTGAGGATAATAGGGTAGAGTACACAGCTCTACAGGGAATGCTCCATTTTCTTCCCCCAGTTGTTGGTGATCGCGTACTACATACCTTTCTTAGCACAGCAATGGATTTATACTTGTAGTACAAAGCAGTGCCTCATGCAGCTGTACAAGATGAGCACAGCCCACAAACACAGAGAGCCAAGACCAAGGTGCCAGGTTTGTGATACAGTAGAGACACTGCTAGATCCGTGAGGCATGCAAACCCGCTGTGACCTGGCTTTCTGGGGAGCTTAATGTCACATTGCTTGGGCCAGCTTTACTTTACAATTGCCATGTGCTTCTTGAACACTAGTCAGGGGGAGGCCAGGCAGGTACATTTCCCGTTGCCACGCTCTTTCAGCTGCTGTGCTTGGCCTGCATGCATCAGTTGTGTTGGGCCTGCCATGTGCCATAATAGGCAAGGGGAGCAGAACAAGATTCACATTTGTATGTTGTTTGCCGCTTTTTAGCCAAGACAGATTTGAAGATGCCAAGGCCTGAAGGGGACCTTTGTGATCATCTAGTCTGACCTCCTGCATAACACAGGCCATAGATCTTCTCTAAATTAATTCCTGGTTGAACTAGAGAATATCTATAAACCTGTCAGTTGTTCCAAGGGTTAATTTATTTCACTGTTAAGCATTTTTGCCTTATTTTGAGTCTGAATTCGTCTAGCTTCAACTTCCAGCCGTAAAATAGACAGTCTCCGTCTCAGTAGAAGGGGAACAAATCGTGTAAGGGACAGGCTGGCTAGACTAGTCAAGAGGGCATTAAACTAACAAAAGGGGAGGGTGACAAGGGGGATCAGATGAGCGCTCATTTAGCACAAAGCCACGATGTTGAGAACAAAATTAATCAAGGCACTCAGAGACGTGAAGAGAAGAAATTATTTAATTGCCTGCACCAATATGAGGAGCCTGGTAATAAACAAGAGGAACGGAAATTGCTCATAATGAGCATAAATTCAACCTAGTTGATATTACTGAAACCCAGTGGGAAGATTTGCATGACTAGAATGTTAAAATCAGTGGTTATAGCAAGGACGGAGTGGGCAAAAGGCGAGGGAGAGTGGCACGCTCTCAAAAACGGCATTACGTGGTTCCGAGTCATTGACAACTCAGAAGCAAATGATCTTGAATATTTATGGATTGGTGTCCTAACACTTAAAGGGCAAGATGGGGTGCTACTTGGTGTCTGCTTCAGAACCCCAAATTGCACAAGACACTAGGATAATCAGCTCCTAATGCACCTATCCATAATGTGAAGTAAAAAAAGCTGAATTATTATGGGGTGCTTCAATTTGAGTGACATGCCAGAGGTCTCATGCTGCCTGTACTAAAACATCCTCAGAATTTCTATACATTATAGATGACAATTTCATAACTCAAAAAGTTTTGCGTCCAGCATGGAGGCATTCTGTGTTAGACCTTGTCTTGACAGGTAAATAGGAATTGACCACAGAACCAAAAATTAGTGGTAGCTTAGATGCAATTGATCATTACTTTATGATGTTTGTTGTATACTATCAGAATAAAGTCCAAACCAGTAATATGTATACACGGTGTTTTAAAAGGGCCAGTTTCACAAAGATGGAAACAATTATGAGTCAAATCAACTGAGAGAGAGAATTTAAACAGAAAAATGTTAATGATAATTGGGAACTATTTAAGAATATTTTACTAGATGCCCCAAAAGTCACAAGTGAGAAAAGGCTACGCATTAAAAACCCAACTTGCATTAGAGGGGGATGTAAAAACAGCTATAAAATTTTTATATATAAATAAATGGGGAAAGGCGGTAGTAGATAATGATGATTTTAAATTAGAAGCTAGGAACTGTATAAAATTGATAAGGGAAGTAAAAGGACACAAGGAGAAATCTATAAAGAGCAGAGTTAAGGCAATAAATATTTCTGTTCTGTAATTAGGAAAAAGCCTGATGACATCGAATACTTCCCATTCCATCAGTCACCCAGGAGGATATTAAACAACAGCTAATAAAGTTAGACATTTTAAAATCAGCAGATCCAGATAACTGACATACCGAAGTTTTAAGAGCTAGCCAAAGAGCTCTCTGTATGGTTAGTGTTGATTTTCACTAAGTCTTGGAACACTGGGGAAATTACAGAGGAGTGGAAGAAAGCTAATGTTGTGCTAATGATGACCTGGGTAATCATAGGCCTGTCAATGTAACACTTATTCTCGGCAAAATAATGGAATAGCTGATATAGGACTCGATTAATAAAGAATTAAGGGAGTATAATATAATTAATACAAATCAACATGGGTTTATAGAAAATAGCTCTTGTCTAACTTGATATCTTCTTTGATGAGACTACAAGTTGGTTGATGAAGTTAATAGTGCTGATGTAGTATGCTTAGCCTTATGCCGTAAGGCATTTATGACTTATTGCCGCATGACATTTTGATTAATAAACTAGAACTATACAAAAATCAACATGGCACACATGAAATGGATTTAAAAACTAGCTAGCTGACTATTCTCAAAATGTAATTGTAAAAGGGGAATCATCATTGAGTGGGTGTGTTTTTCCAGTAGGGTCTTTCAGGGATTGATTCTTGGCCCTACGCTGTTTAACATATTTATCAATGACCTAGAAGAAAACATAAAGAAAACGTAAAATCCTCACTGATTGTCACAGGCTTTGTCCCATCCCTAGCTTATTGCTTGTTGGGAGAAGACCTAGAGCATTGGGGCTTCACACCAGGCTAGTCCCATGCCTAATATCTAGGTAGGCTGAGCAAGGGGACATTATTCCTCTGCTGTTATCTAGTCCATAGTGAATTAACTATGGTCTAATGACCAGCCCCTTTTGAAATCACTTGTCACACATGGTGCCAACAAAGATTTTGCTGACACACTAGCTGGTGCCCGGTACTCAGCTACCTCCCTTGTGACCTGTATGTTAGAGCTTCACACCAGTGGACTGGTAGAAGAAGTGATGCCAGGCTGTAAGAGCCAAGCAACCCACAAAAAAAGACCTCATCTGAAAGCTGAATACTCCAAGGCATTTCCTACAGCTTGCTGATGAATGTAGAACTGTGAGTTGCACCCTCCAGTCTTCAGGTTACAGATCAAATGTAAGGGTGGAGGAGAGGCCAGAGAAGTTACCACCCAGCAGAGAGTGAATGGACAAACGAGGGGCTTGTTAAAGCTTGTTCTGTGTTAGAAAAGTAATAGCTGTCACCTACCCCAAGGGTCCAAAAATCATGAGGAAGGGTCCCCCCAAAATCATGAGATAAAAATATTAAACAGTGGGTTCATCTTCTTTGCTTTCTGGGCTTCCAGAGAACTCTCAGATCATATTTTCCAGCTTTTCTCTGCAACCAAGAGGGCTAGAAACTTTTGGTTTAAAAGAAAGATGAGATTCTTCTAATTCCAGCAGCTGGAGCTTTAAGAAAAGCACCAAATAGTCTGAGGCATATGATAAAATCAAAATTTTAATAACAGTAACTAATGCTTAGCACCTTCCATGCCTTTGTGCAGCTGGGGTGAGTGTTGTCATCCCCACTTTGTAGATGGGGAAACAGGCGCACAGAGCAGTTACATGACTTACCTAAAGTTGCACAGCAAACCAGAGAAAACATTGGCAAATAAAACCCAAGGATCTTGGTCCCCTGGTCTCTTGCTCTAACCACTAGACAACATGGCCTGCTCCTTTCAGCTACGGAAGCACAGCCTCACATGCCTTCTGTGGTGCAAGCCCAGGGAAACCACCAAGAGAAGATTGGGATGTGTGTGTGAAGGGGAACAGATGTAAATGGTGACTAGTGGGCTGTGGTCATGGCATATGTAACATGTTTGGGAAAGACCATCATGAGTAAGTACAGGGCTTTTCATCAGAGGAATGATTGGGAGGGCTTATCAGAGGAGGGCTGGGTGCCAGTCTGCTTTTGACAGCCTTGATTCAGGAGACATATGCACAGGCTGAGACGAATGTACCCACTTGCATTTAGCGTGAGCTCCTGTCATGAGCAGTGCCAGGACACTAACCAACCACCTGTTTAGTGTAACACAGGGCACAGGAAGCCCCAGAATCCTGGGCACCCAGGGAGGCTGCCTAGCTCCACTGGTGTACAGAACTGTGGGTCCCGTGGGTGCTGTGGTGTTGTGTGTGTGGATTAGTCAGCTCTGAAGGGTCATGCCTCTTTTCTGTGGGGTGGCGGTGGGGAAACGTGGATATCTAGTCACTTGTCTTACCCTAGAAAATATGCCTATTTGTTGGTGCCCAGGCACCGAGGCATTGAGTGGGCAGTGGGCGGAGTCTGTGCTTTCACTAAGCTCTCTTGTCTGGTACTCTCATTGGTGTGTAGTAACCTCTGCTACCCTCAGTTCATGATCTCTGTGGTCATCTTTGTTGATGGTGCTGTGAGGGCAGCATGTAGACCTGTGTGCAGTGATTTGCATATGTATGGGGCAGTCTAATGCCGGAGAAACTCAGATGTCCACAAAATACCTGGAGAGACTTAGCGTGTCATCTGGGCACTGTTCTTTCCGCACGTTGGGGAAGGGGAATTGGCTGGACAGTGATGGAGCAGATGTGCGTGTGGGCCGTTCAGAGAACAGTCCTTGTTGGTTGGTAGAAGTTCCTGTAACTAAAAGACTCAGCTATTTGCGCTGCAGATTTGGGGTTGGGACAGAATTTTCCCCCAGGTCAGATTAGCAGGGACCTTTGGGCTTTTCTCCTTCCTCTGCAGCATGGAGAATGATTGGCCTGCTGGGATCATCTGGGCATGTGTCAACTAGTCAATTCCCTGCCATTGCAGTGCCCCAGGCATTGGTGGCACTTTGGTCTCTCTGGTTCTTTTCCTGTGGCACACAACTTATTAGTCTCCTGAGGACTGAAATGCTTTAGTCCAGCCCAAGTGATTGGGCTCAGTACGGGAGTCACTGGGTGAAATGTAATGGCCTGTGATACACAGGAGATTGATCAGACTAGATTATCTAATGGTCCCTTCTGGCCTTAAAATCTATGAAACTGAAACTTTGATGCTGTGTCTTAGGTGCAGCATGTAACACACATGGAGGACAGAGGGAGACCAAACTCTTGTTCCTTCTGTAGACATTTACTCTAATGAACACACATTGGCATCTCTTTAATGGGAATAATCAGTGCAGCCTGCAATAATTATAGTGTCATTCCCAGTCTTCAGGATCCTAATAAACCATGGCTGTGACCAGCCGTGTAAGCGGCATGCTTTCTGTATTCACGCTGCACAGAGTCAACTGTTCTGTGTTTAGGAGCAGTAAAAATCAATGTGTTCATCTGGGAAATACAATCATCCCCCTTTCTCTCTGCAAATGCCAGTCTTCCTGCTTCACAGTCGGCCCCGGCTGCCGCCTCCTACAGCAAGTTGTGTCTACGCGGTCAGCACCTTGCCTAAGGCCGTTCTTTTTCTGAAGAGCTCCAATGCCATTTAGCTACCTAAATGAAGTAGCCAGATCCTCAGACGGGCTCAGCAGTGTCCAGCAGCTCCCAATGGATTTCAGAAGAGCTGCGATCCCATTTAGCTACATAAATGAAGCCAGATTTTAAAAAAAGTCTCAACACCCCTCTGCTCCTAATGGTTTTCTGAAGAGCTCTGTTCCCATTTAGGCACTTGTATGAAGTGGTCAGGTTTTCAAAAGGGCTCGGCCACTTAATGCCGCTGTGTAATGGGAACAGAGATCCTAGGGCTCTAGAAGCTACTCTGACTAGATTTCCTGGCCCAGGTCTAATGCGGGCAGATGGTGCCATGGATGGATACAGAGCCAGCCGCGGTCTCTTCATATTAAACGTTGAACTTAGCTGATTTGTTCATATTTGCAGATAAAACAAGGTTGTCAAAATGTTCCTTTTAGCACCTCCTAAATAGTTATTTTCTTCCCCTTTCATACTGAGTACAGCTGAGCGATAAAGTGAGATCAGGGAAACTCTTTCAGAGGCTGAACTCTTTGTGTTTGTGTGACAGCCAAGAAGAATTCCCTATTCATACCTGTTAAATTGACACACACACACACACTCTCTCTCTCTCTCTCTCTCTCTCCAGGGGTAGGGATGATAGAAAAGCAGGCAAGGAGAGAGGCAGTGTGGTCTAGTGCATAGGGCACTGGGCTGGGGTTCTGGAGACCCAGGTTCTAGACTGGCTCTGACACTGGCCTCCTGGGTGACCTAAAGGCTTGGGCAAATCACTTCATCTCTCTGGACCTGTATTTCCCCTCCTGCTCTTGGTGTTGTGTACTTAGGCTGTAATGTTGTCAGGGCAGAGACAGTCTCATGCTACTTGTTTCTAGCATATTGGGGCCTTGATCTCAGCTGGATCCTCTAGGCACTACCCTACTACAAATGCACAGCAAGTCTCTGACTTTGGACATGTCTGCACAGCATACCTGTGTCCATGCTCCTGTGCATACAAACCCATGCTTGCCAAGCCAATCTGACAGCATCCACGTTGCAGAGTCATATATGACCCGTAGCCACATCCACAGTGGAGCTGCGGTGACACATGTCTGCTGCTAGTATTTCTGAGTGTGTATGCCAGGGTTCTCTGGGTCTTACTAGCTGGAGCTGCTCTAGTGGGGTTTTCACCATGTATTGTGGGAAAACTTGTCTGTCCTTCTGAAGCCCCTGTGTAGAAGTATTCTTAGTCCTCCAACGCCTCTAGCTGAGGAACTTCAGGCTGTGCACACTCCTTGCTTCTGTCCGTCCAGCTGGAGCCAAACCATGGATCCAGTGCCAGTGGATGAGCTGTTCCTGTTTTGCAGGATACAAAGGGTAGAGGGTCTGAGAAACAGTGGCAGATATTACAGTGACAGACATTTCAGAGGCAGTTTCCATCCTTTGGAAGCCGGCGGTGGGTCTCAGAGGGGAGTTCTCCATGGTACAATTGAAAAACCTGATACTTGTTGCCATAGCTGCAGATTTCCCAGATGTAGACTGGTGCTTCTGATGCAGGAGAGAAAGCACAGCAGTTTGGCATCTCATCGTCCTGCAGACCTGGCATGTTCAGCAGCGGCTCCAGAACTCCTGGAGGTCAGGACCCCTCCCCCAAAGTCGAATGGCTGTTTTCTGTTGTTGTCTTAGTTAGGTGTGATGCCAGAGACAGATTGGGGGAGCGGGTGAGGGTGTCTTGGGGTATTTGCCTCTGCTTTTTATGGTTTTAGTCCTCCTCTTCAAAAACATTTCCAGCTGGGAACAAGGAGACACAGAGCCTATGTGGAAGGATCTTCCCTGCTGTTTTTTCCTTCCCACCTGTTTGAGCTTCCTTTGTTTTCCCTTCCTGCTTGATAACTCTGTTTTACTGCTTAAATGCAAATTAAGGCAAACATACACTCCTTTGTTCAAGACAGGCCTGCTTGACCAGTTTGGTGCTACTTCAGTTTTGAATGTAGATTCTTAATATCATGCCAGGGAATCTTACAACTTCACCGTTGTTGCCACACACATTTTATCGGGACAACACTGACCAACAAATTATAGGTTTTCAAATGATACCTTACAAGGCACACTTTGCACAAAGATTACACTGGTCTACAATTTTTGAGAAGTCGTCTGCTTCAGAGATAAAATGTGCTATTTATTATGTATTTTGATGTGCTGAATTCAAATATGACAATTAAAACAACTGATTGGCTACTGTTTCTAAGATATTTAAGTTTTTACTTGTTATGTCTATGTATATTGTGTAGATAGTAGAGTTTTAATCATAAATTGTAAACCTAGGTCTTTTCATGTGTTTATGGTTGCTTTACATGATAATATTTCACCTGTCCTGTTTATGTAACACTTTAAAAATCAGCAAAAGGGTTATATAAATAAAATTTATTATGAAACAAAAGGCAAAAAACTATTCTGTACATAGTTTAGTCCTATTCAGTGTCTACTCGGCGCTTCTTGGCTTGCCTCTTGTATTCATTAAATGGAGCATCTCTTGTCACTGTCCAGCAATAGTCTGCAAGCATTGATGGGCTCCATTTGCCCTGATAGCGTTTCTCCATTGTTGCAATGTCCTGGTGAAATCGCTCGCCGTGCTCGTCGCTCACTGCTCCGCAGTTCTGTGGAAAAAAATCTAGATGAGAGTGCAAAAAATGTATCTTTAGTGACATGTTGCAACCAAGGCTTTTGTATGCCTTGAGGAGGTTTTCCACCAACAACCTGTAGTTGTCTGCCTTGTTGTTTCCGAGAAAATTTATTGCCACTAACTGGAAGGCTTTCCATGCCGTCTTTTCCTTGCCACGCAGTGCATGGTCAAATGCATCATCTCGAAGAAGTTCACGAATCTGAGGACCAACAAAGACACCTTCCTTTATCTTAGCTTCACTTAACCTTGGAAATTTTCCACGGAGGTACTTGAAAGCTGCTTGTGTTTTGTCAATGGCCTTGACAGAGTTCTTCATCAGACCCAGCTTGATGTGTAAGGGTGGTAACAAAATCTTCCTTGATTCAACAAGTGGTGGATGCTGAACACTTTTCCTCCCAGGCTCCAATGACTGCCGGAGTGGCCAATCTTTCTTGATGTAGTGGGAATCTCTTGCACGACTATCCCATTCGCAGAGAAAACAGCAGTACTTTGTGTATCCAGTCTGCAGATCAAGCAAGAGAGCAACAACCTTCAAATCGCCACAAAGCTGCCACTGATGTTGGTCATAGTTTATGCACCTCAAAAGTTGTTTCATGTTGTCATAGGTTTCCTTCATATGGACTGTATGACCAACTGGAATTGATGGCAAAACATTGCCATTATGCAGTAAAACAGCTTTAAGACTCGTCTTCGATGAATCAATGAACAGTGTCCACTCATCTGGATCGTGAACGATGTTGAGGGCTGCCATCACACCATCGATGTAGTTGCAGGCTACAAGATCATCTTCCATGAAGAAGAATGGGACAACTTTTGATGGTCACGGAACATGGAAACCCTAATATCACCTGCCAGGAGATTCCACTGCTGTAGTCTGGAGCCCAACAGCTCTGCCTTACTCTTGGGTAGTTCCAAATCCCTGACAAGGTCATTCAGTTCACCTTGTGTTATGAGGTGTGGTTCAGAGGAGGAGGAGGATGGGAGAAAATGTGGGTCCTGTGACATTGATGGTTCAGGACCAGAAGTTTCATCCTCTTCCTCTTCCTCGTCTGACTCAAGTGAGAATGATTCTGGTGCATCAGGAACCGGCAGTCCTTCTCCGTGGGGTACTGGGCGTATAGCTGATGGAATGTTTGGATAATGCACAGTCCACTTTTTCTTCTTTGACACACCTTTCCCAACTGGAGGCACCATGCAGAAGTAACAATTGCTGGTATGATCTGTTGGCTCTCTCCAAATCATTGGCACTGCAAAAGGCATAGATTTCCTTTTCCTGTTCAACCACTGGCGAAGATTTGTTGCACAAGTGTTGCAGCATATGTGTGGGGCCCACCTCTTGTCCTGATCTCCAATTTTGCAGCCAAAATAAAGGTGATAGGCTTTCTTAACCATAGTGGTTATACTGCGCTTTTGTGATGCAAAAGTCACTTCACCACAAACATAGCAGAAGTTATCTGCACTGTTCACACAAGTACGAGGCATCTCTGCTCACTTTGGCTAAACAGAAATGTGTCCCTTTGCAAAATCAAACACTGACAAATAAGAGAGCACGACACTGTATGATTTCTAGAGCTGATATAGGGCAATTTGTTCAGCAGAGTGATGTAAGCTTCATTATGATTGCATCATTCATGACTTCTAGGAATAACATGATGCAATTCATATCATGTATGACGCAATACCAGCTTCAGATTGCATCATTCATTGTTTTGCCTAAAAAGCAAGTACTGTCCAAACCCAGTCATAGATTTATTCATAGATCCAGTCAAAGATGTATTTTAGTCATTTCTGGTTTAAATTGAGATCCCTTCCCTTTATAACTCACTTATCCTCCGCCATTCCCAAGTCAAGGGTCGTATATACTGACCCAATAGCATATCTTGAAAACTAGAGCCAATCAACAATTTTAAGCATCATTTTCGTTCTCAGTGACCCAGAATTAGTAAAGTTTGACTACATTTATTTCAGAAGCATTTTGGCTGTAGAGCAGTGTTATTACAGTAGTGCGTAGGGTGTGAACACAGGGATACATTCCCTCACAGAGGGGTGTTATTGCCATCGGGAAGTGGGCTACCCTCGATTGCTACAGGGCTGTGGCTAAACAATTTAGTGTTGGCAAGTCACCTGTTGGCATTGGGGTAGGGAGGGTCTGTGAGATGATTAATACTGTGATTTGCCCACAAGTGGTGACCATAACTAATGTGCCTGAAACAATAGCTGGCTTTGAGGGAATGGCCTTTTCAGACTGCACTGTGGCCCATTGAAGGCACTCATGTGCCCATAGCTTGCCTGCCATAAGGCGCACGTGAATATATCTGCTTGATGGTTCTGCAGGCCTTGCTCAGAGCTCAAGGACAGATTCATGAACACCGATGTGAAAAGTCCTGGCCAGGTGCAGGACATTAGGGTGCTGAGCTGAGGAGATCTGGTGTTTACTTGTTTGGACAAGTAGGGACGGTATTCCTTCCAAATGACATGGTTATAAATGGTATCTGTGCCTGCTTTATTTTCGGTGACGGTGCTTACCCTCTCCTTCCATGACATGTGAAACTGTACCCTGAGCTCACAAGCCTGGAAAAAGACACTGTAGTGCATACTTAGCTGTTGCAGCATGTTGGTGGAGCGTGCATTTGGCAGGCTGAAAGATGCCAGCGTGGTCAATGCTGTCCATATGATTGTGGCGCTGCACAACATCTGCAAGGATAAGACTGAGAAGTTTTGCATGGAGTGGCTCAGGATGCTGTTGGGCTTGGTACAGGCACCCAGAAAGTGCAGCTGGCATCACCGGGTCCGGTCTAGGTGAGCAAGGGAAATAAAGGATGCCGTATGCATCCACATCCTTGCATTGCATGGGGAAATGTGATGCTCTGTAGTGTTGTAGTAGACACAGAACTTTATTTGCTACTGCTTTTATATGGGATTTGTTGTTTTTTAAAAGTCTTTAGATACAACTTTGACTCATCCTTTTTTCCTGTGCACTGACGTTTATTCCAACCAAACCAATTTGTTCCTAGACAAAGGAGCAGTGAAATAACATTAGAAAACCATTGCAGGCCTCCCAGCCGGCTGCAAATAAACACTGAAAGTGCCGAATGAACAAACAAAAGTGCCGAACAGCCCACAACAGTACAATGGAGCAGTGAAACTGGGTACAGTGCAACCAGTACAGCCTCACCTTGGTCATGCGTGCTGGAAGTAAGGGGGCTGTCCTGTGTTCAGGGGTCACCCAAGTGTTTGGAAGCGTGGGGGATTCTAGGAGAAGGCTGCTGGAGGTGACAGGTTAGGGAACCGCAGACTGCTGGAGCTGGGCAGTGAGTAAAGGCTGGGCAGCCAACGATCAGCACTGGGCCGAAGTGGGTGAAAGTCACCCAAGTGCTGGATAGCACTGGGAAAGGCATCTTAGGAGGGATGGTATCGAGCCAGATTCACATGGCTACTAGGGCCCCTTTACACCATTCTGGCCAGTGTCAATTACAGTTACATTCACTTTAAGCCCCCTTTGTGCTGCCAGAGTTGTGTGAAGGGGCCTTAGCATGAGTGAGAACCGGGAAAAGTTGTTGGGAGAATTAAAAGGAGCAAACACCTTTGAGCCACAACCTAAAAGTTAAGGAAAAGCTTAAAAGCAAACTACAAAATTAAACCAGCTTGTTGTTCTTCCCTTTAGTTGATGTTTAATGATGTATAAAGGTGGCCTCGGTGTTTAAAAAGAAATGGTTTGGCTTGTACATTAAAACCAGCTGATCCTCATGTCTCTCCCTCTGCTGGAGGAGGCAGACGCCTTGCAAGATTTGGAGGCCCTGATTAATCTTGTCTCATGAAGCTGCAGCTCCTTTTCTCTCCACCCCACCGGAAGGGTCGAGGGGAAAAGGAATCAACCTAGGAATCAACCTGTCCTCACTGTGCCAGAGAGTAAATACTCCAGGAAGCGTAAGATACTGTGCTTTCTAGGCAATGAAGGTTGCAGCCTGGTGTGACATCATGAATTGGGTCCTCCAGTTGTGACCAAGGATCTCCAGAAAAGAAGGAGAAATACGGATCTGATATTTCTAATGCAAATTAAAAAAATTGGGTGGGGGGGGGACAATAAGACCCTTTGAGCTAGCCTTTGTACATAATAAAGAAGCACTAAAGGGCAAAAACATGTCTTCCTTTGTAGTTCATCTTTAAAGGATCCCATTGTTTTAACCTCTCTGGTGTGCTATGACTCCCTATGCTTTGAATTTGATGTTTGCAAGATCTTATAATTGCCTTCATAGGTCTATTGAGTAATGACAGATGCACATTGTGGCTTGTGAGTCACCGTGGCCAAGGCACCGGTGGCAAAGAGGACTCATTCTCAATGGCTTCACCCAGGTTAAATACGGGTTTCATCATTATTATGATTGATTATTTTGGTAACAATCCAGCAAACTGCAGGAGAGGAAAACAAAGTGAAAAGAGCAGTGAGCAAACTCAATGGGTATGAACTGTGAGTAGGAAAAGCCAGAAAGAAAGGCCTAAAAAATTGTTGTGTCTGTCTGCAGGGAGCTATTGTATTTGGGGATATTGGGGGGACTTCACAGACTTGCCAAAGTCACATGATAAATTAGTATCTTAGCGTGGATTACAACCTACAGTTCTCTGGGCCCCTGTCTTATGTTGTCAAAATTCTTGAAGCATACACACCCCACCTCCTCTTGGCTTATGGAGCACAAGGGGAGAGGAAGGTTGGCTTTGTGCTTAAGGCAGAGGACTATCAGACAGAAAATCTGGTTTCTCCTGGCTCTGTTTTGTGCCCTTGGGCAAGCCACTTAACAGATCCGTGCCTCAGTTTTCCCCCATGGTGAAATGTGGATAATAGTAGCAACCGCACATAGATGTTTCGCGGCTCGATTCACTAATATGTAACAATTGATCCTCTGGAAAGTACTATACTAGTGTAAAGTATTACAAATACCTTCCCTGCCCCGTTCCTAAAGGGTGTTATAGCTAGTTAGTAATTCCATGGGGCAGGTGTTCTATTTTAGTTTTGTGGGTTTTTGCTTGGAACTTCCTAGAAATGAATCTAGCAGGGGTGCAGCGGCTTTAAAATAAATACAGTACACGTCTGGTGTGAGAGGGTAGTCAGCTCTGGGTCAGCAGCACCTCAGCAGCTAGTAGCACAGCAGGATTGTGGAGCAGGAGTATGCTGCCAGATGGGAGGTCTTGCTGATGACTGTTGTCTTGAACACAGAGGCTGGGGAAATACAACAGAGTGAAACCATCTTGAATGAATGCCATTAGGAGGGATTATTAGTAGTGGGGGTATTCTGGTAGTGCTCACCCCGTGTTAGGTGCTGTCCATACACACACCGACACAGCCCCTGCCTGGAAGAGCTCACACTGGATCGGAGCCTGCATCTACATGTTCAGAATTGAGAATCGAGACCTTGTACCTTCAGCTCATCCTACCTTGGTGACTGGTGAGCAGGCCTGCATGGTTGGTAGGCACTGCTAGATTCTTTTCTTCATGCCCCTCATCCCATCTTTCCCTTTTATTCTACAAACACCCCGCCCCCTCCAATAACACCACCCAAAACTTGAGAGAGACAAAGTGGGGGAGGTAATATCTTTTTATTGGACCAACTTCACTTTGGTGAGAGAGACCAGCTTTCAAGCTACACACAGGTCTAAGGGTACATCTACACTGGCAGAGTTACAGCGCCGGCAGTTACAGCACTGCTCAGAGAGCACTGAAGGGAAACCACTGTTGTGTGTTCACAGTGTCCGCTGCCTGTGCAATAGCATGTTCACACTTGCAGCGATATTCGGAGCGGTGCACTCTGGGGAGCTATCCCATAGAGCATCTCTACCTCTTCTGCCGCTAAGAGTTGTGGGAAGGCGGAGGGGGTTGCGGGGCATCCTGGGTCCTGTCCCAATGCCCCATGATGCATTGCTTCGCATCCCAGCAATCCCTGTGCTTCCATCCACATCTGGTGCCATCTTTCAACGGTTTGTGTACTGCACACTCTGCCTCTTCGGTCTGCAGGAATGGATCCCAAACTGTTGACAAGTATGCTGCTCGCTCTGACTAACACATCACAGGTGGCAGTGGAGTTATTCCTTAAACTACAAAGGCAAGAGGAGTGTGACATTGATCTTGTCATGCATACTAGCTACGACACAAGATTGCTTGTGGGATTCACAGAGGTGCTGACCACAGTGGAACGCTGCTTTTGGGCTCGGGAAACAAGCACTGAGTGGTGGGATCACATCGTCATGCACGTCTGGGATGACGAGTAGTGGCTGCAGAACTTTTGGATGAGGAAAGTCACATTCATGGGACTGTGTGATGAGCTCGCCCCAGCCCTGTGGCACAAGGACACAAGAATGAGAGCTGCCCTGCCACTGAAGAAGCACGTTGCGATTGCACTGTGGAAGCTGGCTACTCCAGACTGCTACTGATTGGTCGCTAAACAGTTTGGAGTGGGAAAGTCAACCGTTGGACTCGTGTTGACGGAAGTTTGCAGGGCCATTAATCACATCCTGCTCCGAAAGACTGATTCTGGGCAATGTGCGTGACATTGTGGATGGCTTTGCACAAATGGGCTTCCCTAACTGCGGAGGGATGATAGATGGCACGCATATTCCAATTCTGGCACCAGATCACCTAGTCACCAAGTACATTAATTGGAAGGGGTATTTCCCAATGGTTCTCCAGGTGCTTGTGGATCACTGTGGTATTTCACTGACATTAATGCAGGCTGAAGGTGCATGACACACGCATTGTGACATTATTGACATGAACTGTGACTGTATAGATCATTGTTGCAACCAAAGTCCTGTACGCTCCATAATATTTGTGAAGGGAAGGGTGAAAGCTTTGCTCAGGGCTGGACCGCTGAGGCTCAATGCCTGGAGGCTGAATTTGAACAGCCAGAGACCAGGGCTATTAGAGGGGCACAACACAGGGCCATAAGGATCAGGGATGCCTTGAGGCAGCAATTTGAAGCTGAAAGCCACTAATATTTGTTGCTATGCTCAGGAGTGCAGTGCTTGTAATGCTAGGAGGTGATTGTGATTGGAGCAGACGATGCAATATGAAGGTTTAGGATAATTGTCTGCCGCTTTGCAAGGCTTTGTTTGCTTTCAATTAATAGAATAAAGATTGCTTTCAAACCAACACAATTCTTTTATTAAAAAACAAACAACCGGAGGAGAGAGTCAAAGAAAAAAACACATCAGCACTGAGGGAGATGGTCCCAGGAGGAGGTGGGGTCTCGGCACGGTTAAAGATTTGTGTATGTCCAGGGATCATTGTGACGTAGCGCTCCATATGCTTTATGAAACTATGCTTCTGAATGTGACTAGGATGTAACTCGAATATTCCTTATGCTACAGGTCTCTTGTCAGCAGGGCCGGCTCCAGGCACCAGCGCAGCAGCTGCCGGGGAGGGCGGGTGCGCAGCTGCTCGGTTTGCAGTGCTAGTAGCGCCTGGAGCGTGTCCGCTTGGTGCTCTATAACGTTTAAGAGCCGCTCCGTGGCTTCGTTCTGGCGTGCCACGTTCTCTTCAGTCCCTCTTCTCGCTGTCCTTCAATTCCTGTTTTTTGGCCACGGAGTGCATCATAACATCACGCAGAAAGTCCTTCTTAGTTCTTCTTGGCCACTTTCTAATTCTGCGCAGCTGTTCAGCCGGCTGTAACAAAGAGGGAGGCTGGGCTCCCAAGGTCATCTCTGTGAAGCCAAAACACAACATTTTATAGAAGCAGTATTGTTTGCAACAAACAGAACAGTGATTCAGTGATTTAAAACACAGCCAGTACTCGCACACCTGTCACTAACTGGCTGACCCCCCGTGACAGCACAGTGGTGCGGGAAAGTTACTGTTCACGGGGCAAGAAACAAAGCAGCTCTGCCAAAGAACCTGCGGCAGGGGATTGCCCAGTATCTCCATGAGAGTTTCCTGGAGATCTCTGAGGCAGATTCCCGTGAAGTGAGGGAGTCAATCAACAGCCTGTTCCGCCACATAGACTAGGCATGCGGTGGGAGACAAGCCTGCTTTCTGCAACCTTCCTGCCCCCAGCAACTCGCTTCAGTGATTCCCAAAATCAAATCCACTTACCAGGGGCCTCCTCTCCTGTTTGCGCTTCACCAACATCCGACAGCTGTGACTGGCTAGCCGCCTCCTCCGGGTAGAAAAGAGCTTCTGGCTGAATGCATTTCTGATCTCCGAGTCATCCTCTGCCTCTGGGTCTCCCTCCCCCTCCACATCCTCGTCCAAGATTTCCTCCTCCTGGCTCGGTCCACTCTTAACTGGCACGTGAGCCACTGAAGTATCCACAGTGGCCTTGGCAGTGGAGTTGGGGTCACCACTGAGTATCACGTCCAGCTCTTTGTAGAACCGGCAGCTCGTGGGCGCAGCACTGGAGCGGCCGTTTGCCTCCAGTGCCTTGTGGTAGGCATTCTGCAGCTCCTTCACTTTGACTCTGCACTGCAGTGTGTCCCAGTCATGGCCCCTTTCTGTCATGCACTGTGAAATCTGTATGTAGGTATCATAATTCCTATGGCTGGAGAGCAGCTGGGACTGGACAGCCTCCTCTCCCCAAATACCAATGAGGTGCAGCAGCTTGGCATTGCTCCAACTGGGGGATCGCCTGGTGCATGGAGCAGGCATGGCCACCTGGAAAGATGCGCTGAGACCACTGCACGCATCACCGAGCAAACAGGAAGGGGACTCTCAATATTGTAAAGGAATTTATGGGGTGGGGATGACGGTTGGTCACCTGCGGGCAGGGCAGTAGAGTTCAAACTGATGACCACAGAAGCAAGAACAGGCATTGTGGGACACCTCCCGGAGGCCAATCACAGCAGTGTTATTGACAGGGTGTCTACACTGGCACCACGGTGCTGTACCTCCGGGCGCAGAAAGCTGTATGCCTCTCGTCGGGGTGTTTTTTTTACAGCGCTGCAACTGCTCAGTTCCTGCGCGCTAAGTGGCTTGGTAGTGTGTACACCTCAGGAGTTACTGCGCAGAAACTTGCCAGTGTAGACAAGGCCCAAGAAAGTTACTCTGAGCATCACAGCTAAATGCAAAGTGGAATAGATTGTTTAGCATAAGTAGTTAGCACATATCATAAGAGACTATTCAAGGTAGAGCGGCCTGTTAACATCTCTGTAGTCATAGGACAAAAGGAGGGGGTTAGTGGATGAAACCACACTCTTGATCATTATGTTGATTGCTTCGGGAAGAAAATTGACTGCGAAATCCTTAACAAACATCACATCCACCATAATCTCTTCACTGCCTGAAATCTAACCACCAGACAGTGATTGAATCAGCAGTAAAGGAGGCACCATTGTTGTCCTCAACTGTGATGACTAGCTTAACCAGGCCAATTGACAACTCTCTGACATCACCTACTAGGTGGCTTTCCCCATAGGTGCTCCAGCCCCAAAGCACCCACTGAGTCGGCATCTATGCTATGTGCTAACTACTTATGCTAAACAAGCTGTTCCACTTTGCACTTAGCTGTGAGGCTCGCAGTACCTTTCCCAGACCTGAAGAAGAGCTCTGTGTGGCTTGAAAGCTTCTCTCACTCACCAAGTTGGTCCAATAAAAAATATTACCTCACCTACCTGGTCTCACTAATATCTTGGGATCAACATGGGTATAATTATACTTTATAACCAAAGTTTTATTAAGCTCTTTGCCTCAATAATATCATATGGCAGTGAGTTCCACAGCTTATATATGAAATGTAAGTTCCTTATAGAAATTAGTTGCCTTGTGAATGCCTCTTTTGTTTACATATTATGAGAAAGTGTAAATAGTAACTCCTGACTGGGTTTCTCTATGCCAATGGTTCTCAACCAGGAGTCCGGGGACCCCTGGGAGGCCATGATCAGGTTTCAGCGGTTCCGCCAAAATAAAGCAGAGAGCAGGGCCGGTGTTAGATTCGCTGGATCCCAGGGCAGAAGGATGAAGCCTGAGACCCATTGCCTGGGGCTGAAGCTGAAGCCGAAGCCCAAGCAACTTAGCTTCATGGGACCTCCTGTGGCATAGAGCCCTGGGCAATTGCCCTGCATGCTACCCCCTTATGCCAGCCCTGGCTTTTTATCTACTGGATATGCAGAAAAACAGTTGTGGCACAGGTGGGTGGTGGTGTTTTTATAGCATATTGAGGTGGGTGTCTCAGAAAGAAAAAGGTTGAGAACCTCTGCTCTATGCTGTTCATTATGTCTTTTATCTATTTTTGTTTTCTCCTTTCCAAATGAAATACTCTTAGGGCAGGTCTACACTACCCGCCTGAATCGGCGGGTAGAAATCGATCTCTCGGGGATCGAATCATCGCATCTTGTCGGGACGCGACAATCGATCCCCGAATCGACGCTTCTACTCCACCAGCGGAGGTAGGAGTAAGCGCCGTCGATGGGGGAGCCGCGGAGATCGATTTGCCGCCGTCCTAACAGCGGGGTAAGTCGGCTCCGATACGTCGAATTCAGCTGCGCTATTTGCGTAGCTGAATTTGCGTATCTTAAATCGACACCCCCCCCCCCCCGTAGTGAGGACGTAGCCTTACTCTTACTCTTACACTCCTTGCATGGAAGCTCCTCCTGCAAAAACATGCCTCCAGTCATGTATTTTTTTCTTCTTCTCTGGCTCTTTTCCATTTCTGCTGTTGCTCTTGGGATGACAGGTGACAGAGGCCTGGTCTACACTAACCCCCCACTTCGAATTAAGGTACGCAAATTCAGCTACGTTAATAACGTACCTTAGTCCGAACTTACCGCGGGTCGAGACGCGGCAGGCAGGCTCCCCCGTCGATGCCGCGTACTCCTCTCGCCGAGCTGGAGTACCGGCGTCGACGGCGAGCACTTCCGGGATCGATCCCAGAAGATCGATTGCCTGCCGCCGAACCAGGAAGTAAGTGTAGACGTACCCAGAGGGTACGTCTTCACTACCTGCCGGATCGGCGGGTAGTAATCAATCTATCGGGGATCGATTTATCGCGTCTCATCTAGACGCGATAAATCGATCCCCGAATGCGCTCCCCGTCAACTCCGGAACTCCACCAGGGCGAGAGGTGGAAGCGGAGTCAACGGGGGAGCCGCGGCCGTCGATCCCGCGCTGTGAGGACACGAGGTAAGTCTATCTAAGATACATCGACTTCAGCTATGCTATTCTCGTAGCTGAAGTTGCGTATCTTAGATGGATCCCCCCCCTTGTGTAGACCAGCCCTAACATAGGAACACAAGTCCCATTATTGCTTAAAGTCACTGAGGCACTTTGAAGGTACCACCCAAGATCAATAGCTCTTTCCACAAATGTATTACAATATAAAGGAGAGTAGGTCACAGCAACTGCAGTCCCAGTCTCTCCCAGCAGAAACAAGGAGGAGTCCGGTGGCACCTTAAAGACTAACAGACTTATTTGGGCATAAGCTTTTGTGGGTAAAAACCACTTCTTCAGATGCATGGAGTGAAAGTTACAGATGCAGGCATTATATAATGACACATGAAGAGAAGGGAATACGGAGTCGCTGCTGGGAACAGTGCAGGAGCAGTGGGGGAAGATGTTAGGATGGATTTAGAGCAGCCAGGAGGAGCAGTACTCAGGATGTGAGATGTGAAGAACCTGCTCTGTCACATCTTGCTTTATTAAACCATGAATTTCCACGCTCCTCATTGCCGCTGCGTGGAAAATGATGTTCCATATTCCATATCCTACATGCAAGCTGTCAGCTTGGTGAGCAGAGCTGAGTATCCGCAGGGAATTGCAGGCGGTCCCACAGTGGAGCTCCCTCTCCCAGTGTAAATGGTTACAAGAGCAGCTTGGGAAGATGCAGGGCGATTTTGGGCAGGTGTTCAGTGCTGTTTACATACATGGCACGTTATTAAAGTGTCTGCAGTCTGCATGGCACGGGACAAGGCACAGATGGTCCAGTGAAGAGCTTGCAATCTGAATAACACTTGCATCTCCAGAGACATGCTGGAGGGGCTCCAGGGAGAACCTTGTTAGAACTCAAGCTGAAGGGAGTGGGAGGGGGATTTCCCTGCCTCTGATGAAGCTATCTCTGTCTTGGTGCTCCACCCCTGCTGGAGCCAAGTTTTATTTCTAGAGATCATAATGTTAGTTCTGAAGGATAGAGAGGAAGGCTGGTCTTGTGGCTCATGGCACCGGACTGGGACTCAGGATCTGGCTCTGACATACCTAGGGCAATGACTCTTTGTGCCTCAGTTCTCCCTCTGTAAAACAGGGAGAACAATCCTTCCTTTCTGCCTCCCTGTGTCTGTCATGGGCCATGGCTACACTATAAACTTTGACCAACACAAGTTACATCAGCATAAAGCCGATGCAGTTAGTCTATCGCCTGTGCGTGTGCATACCTGGCTCCTTGCGTCGGTGCTGCACGTTCTTATCAGTCATGCTTGGGTCAATGCACAGTGCAGTGCACTATGGGTAGGTATCCAAATGTGCAACCCACCACCGTCCAGCGCACTGTCTTTCGGGAAGTTTTGGCAATACATGATGGGGTGGAAGTGTTGGCCGCTCAAGGGGCTCGAGGGGACATCAAAGGTCCGTGGCCCGGTGTGCTTAGCACCAATAAAGACACCGAGGGGAGAAAGCAAGCCAAGTTTATTTCAGAGCTCTGAAATGGCACTAGGAGACCAGCATGTCTCAAATCCAGTGCAACAAATACAAATAACTTTTACCTTTTATACCCCAAACTGTTTCTGTGTAAGCCTTTGTCTGGCTATTCCCCCACCCCTCCCTTCCAGACAACTGTTACAATAAGCTTGTGAGAAAACTTTCCCAGTCTCTGCGACCTTGAATTAGACATCTGCAAACTAACTACCCCTGCTCCTTATCTCTATTATTTCTGCTAGTGTGAGTGAAACTGCAGCCATCTGCTAGAAACGCTGACCAATACATTTCTGCTTCAGCCTACTTCAGAGCATGTAAAGCAGTAAACACAGAAGTAGGTGAGAGTTCACAAGATGGAGTTTGGGGGTTCAGATAGGCCCAGAGCAAGAGAGTTTCATCGACACTTTGGTCTTCCGCTCTCCCGAGTTACTTGGTAGCTATGCCTAGTGGACCCCAACAATCCCTCCTTTGAGAACACTCAACAAACCTTTGTCAGAGTTTTCTCATACTCTAAAGACAAAATGCGATTAAGCTCCATGCAATCAGGATTATCAATGAGAGGGTATAAAGGAACCTCTGGGGAGGGGGAGGTACAAATCTTACATATGAGCACTTTACAGCAAATGAGCAAAAGAACAAGAACAAAACATATCACCACACCTGTGAGCAAGATGCGAACAATGCTTCCCCCTATATCTCCTAGTTCCCCTAAACCAGGTATCCAACCCCAAAGGGAATCCAAAATAGTGGGTTCCCCTTCCTGGGCCTTCCACTGGTTAAAGGCCCGTTCAGCTGACAAGATGTGCTTGTTAATGTCCTGTGAAAACTCTGGGACATAGGTACAACACTCTTCTCCAATAAGGGCACAGACCCCGCCCCGTGAGGCTAACACATAATCTAGGGCCTGACGGTTCTGCAAAGCCAGCAGTCGAAGCTGGTACAGCTCAGAACTTATGCTTTTCTCTATGGCTAGGGTATCATTGGCAAACTGGGTGAGAAATTTAGACAGTCTTCTGTAAAGTTGGGCTAGTCGTCCCACCCCATAGGAAGGGAGGGCTATCATCCCAAACCTGTCTCCTTCACTGATGGGTTCTAAGGTAGCTCTCAAGGACCCATAGTACCTGGGACGACCTGAGGGAGCCTTGGGTAGAATGCGGAGGGGAGGAGCAAGATAGCCTTTGTAACAGCTACCATGCCAACCATTAGGAAGCCATTTGTAGGCACTAGTACCACAAACCCAAAAGGCTTCACCATAACTAGCCTTTCCATTGTTACCTTGTGAGTCCCGTAGGGTGGCTTGTGGGGAAAGGGTAAAGAATGCAGCGCCGGTTTGCCAACCGGTGGCATTCAGTAAAGGAACAGTGAGAGACCCTAAACCTGAACCCATATTGTGTTTACAACAACCTAAATGCCCAAAAGACAAGAAGAATTATTGACACTAAACAAGTCAAAAAAATAACAAGACCAAATACATAGGCCAGGTCGGCCTTCTGTGAGAAAATAAAACCAATGCTCAGGGTTTTCGCGGGGAGTATGCTGTGACTGTTCAGAGAGATCACAATGCATTTCCAGCGACCCTTACTGTTTTTTGAATAGCAGCTTAAGTCCCAAATCGTCGTTAGCAGTCTTCTCCGCAGGCTGGACAGTCCACTGTTCAGGAGCGGGCACTGCTTTCAGTCGGGAGTGATGAATCCAGTTCTTGTGTCCTTCGACCTTTGCCGCTGTATGGGTGACAAGCAGGACGGTGTGAGGTCCCTTCCACTTCTCTTGGAGAGGCTCGTCCTTCCAGGTCCGCACGAGAACGGAGTCACCAGGCTGCAGGGAGTGGACCGGAGTATCCAGCAGAAGAGGCTGTGAATCTTTGGTGTACCTGTGAAGAAAAGAAAGAACAGCAGACAGAGGGCACATGTACTGAGACAAGAAACCATACGCCACTTCCCATTCCCCTGCCAGAACTGGGGTACCATTCATAGGCCATGCACTTCCAAACATAATCTCGAAGGGACTAAGCCCTATCCTACCCTTAGGGAGAGCACGAATGCGAAGTAACACAAGGGGCAAGGCATCAGGCCACTTAAGAGAGGCCTCCTGACAAACCTTTGAGAGGTGTCGCTTGAGCGTCTGATTTGTGCGTTCCACTACTCCACTGGCTTGTGGTCGCCAGGGTGTGTGGAGTTTCCAGGGGATTTGCAGAGCACTTGATATCTTTTGAACAATTTGAGATGTGAAGTGTGTTCCATTATCAGATTCCATCCACTGGGGGAGGCCGAAGCGAGGAATGATTTCCTTGACAAACTTAAGAGCCACTGTTTTGGCAGTGTTGTTGCGACATGGGAAGGCTTCAGGCCATCCGCTGAATCGATCCACTAAGACAAGAAGGTACCTGTACCCTTGGGTCCTGGGAAACTCAGTAAAGTCTATTTGCCACACCAATCCTGGGCCTGGGGTAGGTTCCAGGGTGTCTGGTGGCACTGCTACTCCTGGTCGTGGGTTATTCTTTTGGCAGATTAAACATTCAGCTTGTACCTGTGATGCTAGGGGTTTAAGTCCAGAGGTTAGAAAATATTTATTCATAAGCTGGGTAAGAGCCTCTCTGCCTGCGTGTGTGGTTTGATGCAGTTTCTGCAACACAGGTCGAATCAGGCCCTTGGGCAGGAGGATTTTTCCCTCTGTGGAATAAAGCCATCCCTCCTTTTCCTGGAGACCGAGACTGTCAGCCAGGTTTCTGTCCTCTTGGGAGTACTGAGGGGCTGCAAGCTCACCCACTGATGGGATGAGGGCATGCATTTGGGCATTCTCCTCTGTTGGTGATTTCAGGGTAGCAGCTCGCTTAGCTTCCCTGTCTGCTCTGGCATTGCCCCTGGTTACATCTTGATCTTCCCTTTGATGGGCTTTGCAATGCACCACTGCTACTGCTGAGGGGAGTTGTACTGCTTCTAAAAGCCGGAGAATTTGAGACCCATGCTTGACCGGAGAGCCTTGGGCTGTTAGCATTCCCCTTTGCTTCCACAAACCAGCGTGAGCATGCAATATCCCAAAAGCATACTTTGAATCAGTAAAGATATTAACCCGTTTGTCTTTTGCCAGCTCGAGGGCACGGGTCAGGGCCACTAGTTCAGCAAGCTGGGCAGACGTTCCTGCCGGTAAACTCTCAGCTTCCACGGTATCATGAAGAGACACAATAGCATAACCAGCCCTCCTTTGCCCATCCACAACAGTACTACTTCCATCTGTATACCATTCCAAGTCTGCATTTGGGAGTGGCTGATCTTTTAGATCTGGGCGGCTAGAATACTGAACATCTATGATTTCTAGACAGTCATGTTCCTGCTTTTCTGTCTCTGGTAGCAGTGTAGCTGGATTAAGGGAGGGACAGATCTGTAGGGTGACTTCAGGATTCTCTAACAGCTTCACCTGGTACCGAGCAACCCGAGCCTGTGTGAGCCAAAGACCACCCTTAGTGTCCAGCAAGGCTCGGACCATATGGGGAACATACACTTGCACACTTCCTCCCAGTGTCAGTTTCTCAGCTTCCCCAAGCACTAGAGCAGTAGCTGTGACCGCCCTCAAACAGGCTGGCCATCCCTTTGAAACTTGATCAAGTTGTTTAGAAAAGTATGCCACAGGACGCTTCCAGGCACCTAATAGCTGGGTAAGCATTCCCAAAGCTACCCCTTTTCGTTCATGCACATACAGTTGGAACGGCTTAGATATATCGGGTAAGCCCAGGGCTGGAGCTTCCATTAGCTTCCTTTTCAAGATCTTAAATGCCCTGTCCGCTTCTGGGGACCAGTGAAAGGGGTCATGTTCCGCTCCCTTAACACATTCATACAGAGGTTTAGCCCACAGTCCAAACTCTGGAATCCATATTCTGCAAAAACCTGCCATGCCCAGGAATGCCCTAAGCCGTTTACGGTTGCTGGGGATGGGAACTTGGCAGATAGCCTCCTTTCTTTCGTTTGAGAGCTGTCTCTCTCCCTGCCTGATGTGAAATCCCAGATATTGAACCTCTGAAAGAGCAATTTGGGCTTTGCTTTGAGATACCCTGTATCCTCGCAATCCAATAAAGTTTAGGAGACTCACAGTAGCTCTGAGACAAGGGATTAGACCCACAGCAGCAATTAACAAGTCATCTACATATTGCAGCAGGAGGGCTCTGTCTGAATTATCCCACTTCTCCAAGTCTCTGGCCAAAGCCTGTCCGAACAGAGTGGGGGAATTTTTAAATCCTTGAGCCAATACTGTTCAGCAAAGCTGCTTTTTAACCCTTCTGTTGTCTTCATTATGCCTTGCAGTATTTTGCTGATCTCACAGTTGCTTGGGCACATTCAGGCCCCCCTTTCTCTTGGTTGTCAGCCAAGTCTTAGCTGTGTACACTGTCCTTGGATGAGCCTGCTAGCTGTATTTTCCTCTCAGTTAACTCATTCTGTGCTTTTTCCTCTTCTCCCTTTCTCAGCTTCTTCTAACTTCCAAAGGAACCTTCCACTCTTCACTTATACACCTTTCCTCCAACCATTAACACATACACATTGCCATCATACACCTTTCCAGTAACATAACTTCTATACAGAGCTTTGAAGCAACAAACCAGGATGAGCACACTCACTTCTGAGGATTCCACTCTGTACAACCTCTGGAGTCCAATAGCTTTCCCTTTTAAACCTTAAATGCCTTCTCTGTCTTCCTTCTTAGCCTTGGCTATAACCTGAATCCGCTCCACTTCAGACAACAGGGTTCTCATAAGTATATTGCAGTCATCCCAGTCAGGCTTATGGCTAGCTGGACAACCTTCAAAGATAGAAATGAACTTGCTTGGATTCGTTGAGAATTCTCCGGCCTCTGCCTTAAAAGCAGCCAAATGTACAGGGTTAAAAGGTACATGCGAATATACAGATACTATCTGTGCTGGCCGTTCTTGTGTTCCTGGACGGGCTACCACACTCTCAGTAATCAACGGATACAATCCCACGGGGGGGGGGAGGGTACTCTCTGAAGCCTGTGGGGGTGGAGGAGCCGAAGGGGACACCGATTCTGGCATTACAACAGTGGGAGGGTTCTGGGGTTTAGCAGCCAATACTACCGAGCCTGTCGGAGTCAAATGGCACTTGAGCAAAATATCAGTCCTATTTCTTAACACCATAAACGTATACGCATAGAGATGTTCATTCCATTTACCTGTTCTCTGACAAAACAAAAGCAACTGAAGGATCGTGTTGTAATTAAATGATCCTTCCGGTGGCCACCTTTCTTGGCACTCCAGCTGGTACTGAGGCCAATCAACTGTACAGAACCTTTTCAATTTACTTTTAATCAACTGATCAGATCCAAACACTTTCCAGTTCACCAGAATGCATTCTAAGGGTGTACACTGTACCCTGCCGGCTGTACTCTGTCCCTGCCCCATTCTGAGGGAGACTCTGGGCGTCCCCAGGTCACAACAGGCAGACACTGGGCGTCCCCAGGTCAAGACAGATAAAGTCCCCACTGGACTGTTCCTACCTTATCCAAGGGTCCGGTTCTGCACCGTCGCCCTATCCACGGGACCGGTTCCCCACCGTCGCCCGCAGCTGCTTCTCCACTGTCTGTGTGCGTTGCACCGTTGTGCCCTCCGGGGTCGAACAAACCATGTCTCTGCCGAGGCCCCCGATGAAGTCACCGGTGAGCGCTCTGGGCGTCGGTCGTCGTTGTAATCCGTCGGCCACCAGGAGGGATCCGGGCAAGGCTAAATTTCAGCCTCGAGCCCACCCAGGGACGCCAAAACTGTTGGCCGCTCAAGGGGCTCGAGGAGACATCAAAGGTCCGTGGCCCGGTGTGCTTAGCACCAATAAAGACACCGAGGGGAGAAAGCAAGCCAAGTTTATTTCAGAGCTCTGAAATGGCACTAGGAGACCAGCATGTCTCAAATCCAGTGCAACAAATACAAATAACTTTTACCTTTTATACCCCAAACTGTTTCTGTGTAAGCCTTTGTCTGGCTATTCCCCCACCCCTCCCTTCCAGACAACTGTTACAATAAGCTTGTGAGAAAACTTTCCCAGTCTCTGCGACCTTGAATTAGACATCTGCAAACTAACTACCCCTGCTCCTTATCTCTATTATTTCTGCTAGTGTGAGTGAAACTGCAGCCATCTGCTAGAAACGCTGACCAATACATTTCTGCTTCAGCCTACTTCAGAGCATGTAAAGCAGTAAACACAGAAGTAGGTGAGAGTTCACAAGATGGAGTTTGGGGGTTCAGATAGGCCCAGAGCAAGAGAGTTTCATCGACACTTTGGTCTTCCGCTCTCCCGAGTTACCTGGTAGCTATGCCTAGTGGACCCCAACAGAAGCGAGTTGCTTAGGGGTGACTGGGAGCAAGAGGTCAAGTTCCCAGCATGCAACTTTCTCCATCCCATAATGTCATCCATATCCTATTATTTTTATGCCTTTTTAAACAAATCCCATGAACCCGTGCGGTCCACCATTTCTGACAGAAGCATGGAGCCTGCACAGCTCTGCACCATTGTCATAAGCATTGCAAGCACAGGACTCATCGTTCTCTGGTATTTGCAGAGCTGCAAGAAGAATCGCATCAGCAGGGAACATGACTATTTCTTGGAGAATGATAGATTGCTGTAGGAGACAGTGAGAACCAATTCAAGGTGATTGGTGGCATTCACGGGGAAGCTGCAGATGGTGGAGAGCTGCTTCTGGGCCTGAGAAACGAGCACTGATTGGTGGGATTGCATTGTAATGCAGGTTGAGGACGATAAGCAGTGGCTGCAGAACTTTTGGATGTGGAAGGCCACATTCCTGGTTCTGTGTGCTGAGCTCACCCCAGCCCTCCAGTACTGGGACACCAGAATGACAGCTGCACTGACAATGGAGAAGCGAGTGGCGATCACACTGTGGAAACTTGCAACACTGGATTGCTATTGGTCCAGTGAGAAATCATTTTGGAGTTGGAAAATCCACTCTGGAGGCCGTTGTCATGCAAATATGCAGGGCCTTTAATCGTTTCTTGCAATGCAGGACTGTGACTCTCTGCAATATGCGGGACATAGTGGAGGGATTTGAAGCAATGGGGTTCCTGAACTGTGGTTGATTGATAGATGGCATGCATATCCCTATTTTGGCACCAGCCCACCTTGCCCAGAGTATGTCTGACAAACCTTGGATTCACAGAAGTAGTGAGATCAGAGGAGGGGTGGGTGCATCTCTAAGGTCTGTAACTCTCTAGTGCTTATTAAGAGTAAAGTGACTGTGGTTAAGAAACCCTTTTGCTAAGCTTATTGCTTTTCTTGCTTTCCTGCCATGTTAATGCTGAAGGGGTTAAAGTAGAAGCCAGAGTGCCCATGGCTGGGTGATGCTCTAGGGGCGCATGTGTAAGTGATTGGGGGGCTTGGGAGGCCTGAGGCACTGGTTTTGGGTTCTAGGACAGCTGGATGGTGGCGTTCCGTGTCCCGAGAGGTCTGAGCCTGAGCATGCACCCTAAAGTCCCAGAGCTAGGAGCAGTGACTACGCTCTATCCAGCCCCAGTTGGCTTAGAAGCACATGGGACCCACAGAAGCTGTTGGGTCCAATCTCAACAGACCGGTGTCTGTACAGTGCAGCACTGGGCCAGGTCGTGCCAGGAGGTGTCTCAGACATCCATAAAGAAGGGTTTGTAGATCAATGCCTAAGCCTGGATTTGTACCCAAAGCCAAATAGGAAGCCAAAGTAATTGCTGAGGACCATCAGGCAGCCACATTCTGCACAAGCTGGGGCTACCAAATGGTCCTGGAGGGTGGCCCTGGACAGAGCAGTAATACAGTCTAGGAGTCGCACAGACATGGAGAGCTGTGCTGAGATAGATACCTGCAGCTTCCTTGCCATGTGCCAATTAGCTCTTACAGCCAATAATGCCACCTAAGATTCCAGCGGCAGAAGGGGATTACAAGCTACCAACCTCTTAGACAAAGGGTGGACAGACCCCGTCCATTGCCAGGGCAGGAGCCGTCCTCAAAAACCTGCCTCAACCCCCTTCCTCTTGTCTGCATTCACCTTCAGCCGCATCCCAAGCATAGTCGGGCTGAGACACCTCACGATCCAGGCCTGAGGATAAGGAGTCCTTGAGCGGTGTGTCCTGCGCACAATCAGGACAATGCCACCCAGGCTGTCCCGCTGTCTCCTCCAACAGCCTCACAGGGCTCATTTCAACTCTGACTTGAGAAGGTGGCTGAGGGTTAATCTCCCTGCAGCCATCCCTTTCTGCTCCAGTAATTGCTTTTCTGGAGAGAAAGGCCTCCTTGCAGCCGCCTGCTCTCCCTGCGGTACTGTGCCTGAGATGAAGGGCTGATTTCCTTGACATACATTTGTATAAATAATAGTGGGGTTGTTTAACAGTTATTCTTAAAGGAAAGATGAGATAATTTCATGTTTTGATATTCTTAAAATTGATTCCCTTGAATCTGGAGCTTGGTATGTATTACAGAGAGAGCTCTCTTCTTTCCTCCCTCTCTGAGAGGGGGAGGGCAGAGTCCCAGATCACTTGGGGAAGGGCACTGGAGAGAAAGGGGGCAGTTGAGGAGGAGGGGACATGGGAATCTAGATGCTATTTGGGGTTGGTTTGGAGCAGCTGGAGAAGGGAGTATGGGGGAGCGGAGTGATCATGGAAAAGAGTTGGAGTAGTGAGCGGCCCAGGAAGGGCATGGGGGCAGAGGCCTGGGTTGGCCCAGGAGGAGGGTGGGGGAATAGCCTTGGGAAGGCATAAGGAATTGGCCTGGGAACGGTGTGTGGGAGCAGCCTGCGTGTGGCTCAGAAAGGGAGGAGGGTGGAATATTCGCATCATTTCCCAAAGCTGAGCAAAACTGACAGTGTGTCACAGAACGTCAACCTGGTGCCATTTTGTGTGTTCCACACCCCTTCTGCCTCTCCCACATCACATTTACTGTATTTGCAATTTGAACAAAATTAATGGATTCCAAGGCCAGACGGGACCATTGTGATCACAGAGTCTGACCTGCATAACACAGGCTGGAGATCTCCCCTAGGGATTCCCGCAGCAAACCCATCCCTTCTGTTTGAGCTACAGCATCTCTTTTCAAAAGTCATCCGGTCTGGATGCGTCTATCTTTGCTTTGGAAATGCAAACAGTCACACTGTTTGGATGAGAGCTTTCTCTGATTTCTATATAGGTTCTTAGGCCACACTCATCACCATAGTATCTGGGTACCTTCCAGTACCGCTTTAAGCATCGTGACTATCATCTGTCATGTGCTGTTTGTTCTCTCTCCCTCCCTCGGGGGAAAGTGTGTGCAGTGGAGTGTCTTCTTGTGGTAGAGTTTTTTTTAGCTACAGTGCTCTGTATTTATGTTAGAGAAGGTCAAGGTCAAGGAAATGTACCTTGCGCTTGGAGTGGAAGGTGATAAGGTTTGTGATAGTCCTTAGTTCCTGGGGGAGTTCATTCCACAGTCTAGGGCCAGCCCCCGAGAAGGACCTGTCTCTGACACAGATGAGATTTACCCTTATTGCACAGAGTTCCATTGTGCTAGAGGAGTGTAGTTGACCACTGTCTTCATCCCAGAGGTCTAAATGGTCTTTTAGATGCCCTGAGCCCAGGCCTTGAAGATAAGGACCGAGACCTTGAACTTGATTAGATTATTCTGTAGGAAGCCAGCGTAGGGAGCAGAGGACAGATCAGATGTGCTCACGGTAGCCAGTTGTTGAGGGGACATTCTGTTGTGTTCTGGACTAGTTGGAGTTTCTAGGCACTTCATGCCCATGAATATTGCATCACTGTAATCCAGCCAAGAGGTGATGAAAGTGTGAATCATTGAGGCCAGGTCTGTTGTCTGCCAGCATGGGACTGAGTCTCCTAGCTAACTAGAGATTACTTGCAGATGCTGCTGTCATACTTCCTAAGCAGGAGCTTAGCCTCAGTGAGGAATCCAGGCGTACATCTAAACTACAGATTGAATTGACCAACTGTACCTTCAACCATTAAGAAATTGGGCCTCTTTCCCCTTGGAAATAGCCTGAGTTCGTTCTCTCTCTCTCTCATAAACTTTCCCCCCCACTTCATGAGATTTCTGAGAAAGGAGGTTTGTAACTGACCTCCCAGTTTGTCTGGCTCTCCTCACACCTGGCCTCCTTGTTGCACTGTTTGCAGATGAACAAAGCAGCCTCTGACTCTTTTGTACTTCAGCCATTGTCCATTTTTGATTCTGCCTTCCCTGAGGTCAGTTTCCTTTGAGATGCCTGCCAGTAATTGTGCCATCCACAGTCCAGTTCCAGGGATCTAAAATAGAAACAGACTTTCCTGAGAAATAAGAAGAGTCAGGAAGTAAGATCGGTCAAACACACCTTCACCTGGCTGGATGCTTTGCAAAGTTCTGCTGTGCAGGCCCATGGTTTAAGTCAAAGCATTGTATAAGATACATGAGAAGTAATGTACAGTAGAACAAAGGCACTTGCCAAGACTAAAGGCTGTCTGGATGTCTAGTCCCAGAATATCTCATGTCCCAAGGAGAAATGTCAGGTAATCAGAGCTCCTTCTTCCTTTATCTGATCTATTTTAGTTGGTTATAGTGCAGGGGTCGGCAACGTTGGCACGCGGCTCGCCAGGGTAAGCACCCTGGCAGGCCGGGCCAGTTTTATTTACCTGCTGACGCGGCAGGTTCGGCCGATCGCGGCCCCCACTGGCCGCAGTTCGCCGTCCCGGGCCAATGGGGGCGGCGAGAAGCTGCGGCCAGCACATCGCTCACCCGCTCCGCTTCTCGCCACCCCCATTGGCCCAGGACGGCGAACCGCGGCCAGTGGGGACCGCGATCGGCCGAACCTGCCGCGTCAGCAGGTAAATAAAACTGGCCCGGCCCGCCAGGTGCTTACCCTGGCGAGCCACGTGCCAACGTTGCCGACCCCTGTTATAGTGCCTTTTATTGTGGAATCTAAGCACTGCCCAGCTTGGCTCAGCACCAAGTAATTTTTTACCTGAATGTTCATAGAAATATGAGCTGTCCCTTAAAAATCAGGTTTAATGGCCTCTCGTTTCGTTCTATGCAGTTCCTGATTCCAAAACGTGGTTGTATATTTGGCAACATCCTCTTTGAGGCCCCAGTTCAGCAAAGTGCCTAAGCATACACTGACATAACAGCCATACTCAATCAGACCAATGCTCCGTCTAGCCCAGCATCCTGTCTCTGAGTGGCCAATGCCAGGTGCTTCAGGTGGAATGAACAGAACAGGGTAATTTTGAATGATCCATCCTCTGTTGTCCAGTCTCAGCTTCTGGCAGTTGGAAGTTTAGGGACACCTGGAGAATGGGGTTGCATCCCTGCCCATCTTGGCTAATAGCCATTGATGGACCTATTCTCCATGAACTGATCTCATTCTTTTTTGAACCCAGTTATACTTTTGGCCTTCACAACATCCCCTGGCAAAGAATTCCATGGGTTGACTGCATTGTGTGAAGTAGTACTTCCTTTTGTTTTTGCCTTTAAATGGGCTGCTTATTAATTTCATTGGGTGACCCCTAGTTCTTGTGTTATGTTAAGGGGTAACACTTCCCTATTAACTTTCTCCACACCAGTCACGATTTTATAGACCTCTATTGTATCTCCCCTATCGTCTCTTTTCTATCCTGAACAGTCCCAGTCTTTTAAATCTCGCCTCATATGGAAGCTGTTCCATACCCCTCATCATTTTTGTTGACCTCCTCTATACCTTTCCCAATTCTAGTATATCTTTTTTGAAATGGGGCAACCAGAACTGTATGCAGTATTCAAGGTGTGGGTGTACCATGGATTTATATAACGGCATTATGATATTTTCTGTTTTATTATCTGTGCCTGTCCTAGTGGTTCCTAATGGTTCCCTTTGAAATGAGTGGGATTTAAGAACATGCTTAAGTGCTTTAGTGAATTAAAGTCTAAACCAGGTCTATGCTAGAAAACCTTTTCTGGCATAACAATGTCAGGGTGTGATTTATTTATTTATTGTTATATTTCTATGCCAGTAGAAAAGCCCTAGTGCGGATGCAGTTACGCTGGCATAAAAGTGCTTTTGTTGGTATGGCATAGGTCTGGTCTATACTAGAAAGCTTTGCTGGCATAGATATGACTAGGGCCCTACCAAATTCATGGTCCATTTTTTGTAAACTTCACCATCATATCATTTAAAAAAAATCTTGAATTTCATGGTTACAGATATTTAAATCTTAAATTTCATGGTGTTTTAACAACTATGAATATGTATTTTAAAACAGCAAAATATAAACATGTAAAGTCGTTAAGACTCAGCATTTCTCAAACTGAGGGTCCCAACTAAAAAGGGGGTTGCAAAACTATTGTAGGGGGGTTGTGGTATTGCCATCCTTATTTCTGCGCTGCCTTCAGAGCTGGGCAGCTGGAGAGCAGCGGCTGCTGGCCAGACGCCCGGCTCTGAAGGCCGCATCCCCACCAGCAGCAGTGCAGAGTTAAGGGTGGCATGGTATGGTGGCAGCAGTATTGCCACCCTTATTTCTGCACTGCTGGTGGCGCTGCCTTCAGAGCCGGGCGTCTGGCCAGCAGCCGCTGCTCTCCAGCTGCCCAGCTCTGAATTATAGGGTAAAAATACATAAAAGACCAGCTTTCACAGGGGAGACCAGATTTCACAGTCCATGACATGTTTTTCATGGCCGCAAATTTGGTAGGGCCCTAGATATGACTGTTAGGAGTGTGAAAAAAAATCACTGACTAATCAACATAGTTAGCATAGATGCTTTTGCTGGTGTAACCTATTCCGTTCATGGAACTAGCTTAAACTGTTCTGGCAAAAGAACTTTTTTGCAGGTAATAAGCTGCATCTCCACTAGGGAGGTTTGCTGGTATAACTCAAAAGGTATAGAAATACCAGTAAAGTAGAGAGACGACCTTATTTTGTTTACTGAATTGGTATAAGCTATAACAACAAAAGCAATTTTTGCTGGCATGAATTGCATCTATGCTAGTAAAGCTCTACAGGTATAGCTGCACCAGAAAAACTTGAGTCTACATGGAGGCCTGTTCTTCACACAGATTTTGTACCCATGTTGATTCGCGGTGTGATTTTCCTTTACTGAGATAGTGATACTGGTAGAATCCCTAATGTGAATGCAGTTATACTGGAACAAAGATGCCTTGTACTAGTGAAGCTTATTCCCCTTTCCCATATGGGAATAGCTATATTTATATAAAGCACCTTTATATTGGTGTTACTTCATCCATGCTAGGGGCTTGTATCTCTTTATCTCTACCAGTATAGTTAAAATGGTACAATTTTTGTAGACAAAGCCCTTAGGCCTAAATGCTCACTTCTGCTATCGCGTATAGAGCCTCAACAATCCCAAACACCGGTTGTGAGAGAGGCCCTTTGTTAACCAAAATCAAGCAGCTTTTGTTCAGGCTCAGGTAACAGCCATGTGACTCAAAATTGTATACATCATCAGCTGAAAGTGACACCCACATTTACCCGGAGGTCATAACTGCAGACACAGCTGTCTGCTACTTGGCCAGTTTTTGAGTTTGTTGTTAAATGAAACTAAACCTTGAATTTCAAGTAACTCTAGGTTTTGTTCACCCCCTGCTACATCGCTATTGTGAAACACAAGCGCAGACACAAGAGGAGTGAAAGGTAATTTACAACTAAACATATTAAGATGGTAAGAGACATAGTGAAGCAATGAGAATGAATCACTCATTTGAGAGTCCACTTGACTTTGCTCTGTGAGGCCCTGTATTTAATTTACTGTTATCATGCTAACCTTTTGTATTCTGCTTCTGAGCACTGCTTTGCATCATTAAATGAGTTCCCCCATTTTTCTCACATCTCTTTGACCAGGGACTAACATTCTGCAGCTCAGATAGAGTGAACACTGCTCAGGGAAGGAAAACAGGTGATAATTAAGTGGCCTGATGTTAAGATAGAGGGGGTGAGTTGGAGTGGGCAAGAGGGGGTGAAATGGGAGACTTAAGGGGGTGGTGGTCAGAGGGGTAGGCCAGAGAGAAAGAGAGCAGAAACTGGGAAGGAAGGTGATATGGGTGTGAAGTCTCGGGGTGGGGGGGAAGTGGGGTGGCTGGGTGAAAAGATGCAGAGGGAGCAGGAGGAGTGGGCGAAAAGGGGAAACACATCTCCAAAGCTGCCTTCATCAACTTTTAAATCTGCCCCCAAGCAAAGATCTCTCTTCCTCTGTGCCTTACCACCTTTGAGGTGACTGCCCCTTCCCCTGATTCTGTTTGGTTTCTGTGATTGACTGGAGTATGACTTCAGGGATGCAAAGTGTTTGAATATTTGCGTTCTTGCTCTGAGGCTGGATGAAACCTCTTCCCCACCACTTACCGTCTTCATCACCTGGTATGAAGAGGACTGTGCCTTGCAGTGTTGCCTCTGGAAGGGGTGCTGGTTGTAGTCATTCCGTGATGGACTCAGTCAAACCAAGGGGACCTGACAGATGTCTAGGAAAGCAATAATCTGGTGTTGCATGTGCACTAGATGAGACCCCACCTTAGCTCTCTCTACCGCTAGTGATAGGGTGAAGGGAGACAAGTGGCCCAGTTTTGCAGACTGTATTGCATTAACCTATGAGCCATGGCCAGTGGCAGCATGCAGTGCCCAAAAGAGAGAGAACTGATACAGAGTGGATTTTTCAGGATGGCATCAGCACGACTCAGCAGCGGTGAGGGTTATTCAGAGAATAGATGTAAAGTGCTTTGATCATTAAAAGTACTACCTAAGCGCTCAGTATTATCATGATGGTAATACATGGGTACTTGGATAAGAGATTGTATTGATGTCATTGCAGCACATGCACTGAGGCAGCAGAAAAACCTCTGACATGACCTCCTCTTTCTAGACCAGCAATAATGCATGCAGGCTAGAGTATGGCTCAGTGTGGTTTGCATTTATTATCTTGCTTTCTCCTCATTTTGTTTAATTCGGGTTCTAAAACTGTGAACAAAAGTTCTGCATATTATAGTCTCCCATCTTCGTAAGTTTCTGGATGTGTCTTGTATACAATCAAAACAATGGGCCAAGTTTTTTTGTGGGTGTTGATTGGCACAGCTCTTTTGAAGCCAATGGAGCTGCGCCAATATACACAGCAGAGTGTTTGGCCTTGTATCTCTAGTCAACTGGATGTGAGTCATCAGGTTGCATGTGGCTACTCTCCAAATCAGACTGACTACTTCTTCTTATGGGCTGTCTTTCAATGACTGTAACAAGTTGGGCTCCAAAAGAATTCCTGGTAATTTCTCTTCCATAACTTGTTCTCTGAGATCAACGTGTTGAGAGATTTCCAAACAGCCGTCTGCCCCCGTAAAAGATGTCTGGCATGCATGTTCATCTGGTGTCTTCTCTCATGAATCTGTGCATCCATTCTGCATGTACTTGAAGCAAGACCTTAATCTTTTTTCTTTTATGAGCAAGGATATGTTATTTAGTTTCTTGATGACTGTGTAATGTCCCACAAAATGGAATCAATTTAGGGTTTCCTCCAGTTCTGTCCAGTGATGTAGCCAAACTTTTCCCCCCCACTCCTGGCATTCTGACCCTGACTTGAACACTTACTATTCACCTGTTTCACTACCCACTAGAATGAACCTTGCACCTCAACCACCCCTGTGCTTCTTCCCAGGTCTGTTACCGCCTGATGTCTGTATGTCAAGTCACAGAAGTTTAGCTTTGAAAATCTCAACCAAGTTGCCTTCACCACCTCTTGTTCTTTACTGGCTAAGAGTCTGAGCAAGGAACTGATGGCAGGGTTAACCATCCTGCAGTGGAGCCAGGAGAAAGTAACATTTGGCTACCTGGTGTTTATGGTGAACCTTACTCAATGCTCTTGACTCATATTCCTTCCCCCAATCACTGCAAATGCAGGAGCAATAAACTTCAGCATCGTGTATTTTTAATCCTTTTATCTTTCAGGAACCGTACTATCACATATGTTGAGGCAATATCGTACACCATAAGCATTTCTGGTAGCAGTCCTCCTAAAGAAATGTGTATGATCATTTCCCCTAGGGGAGAGCTTTCTTCCTTCTGGTGCTTTCCTTTCCTGACATATAAGCCAAGTATGTACCCTATTAACAGAACCAACCACCTTCAGCCAAAAGAACATCTGACATTCGGATTATTTTTTTCAGAGTCCATATGACCTGCTACTTCATTATCCAGGGGCTAGTCCCGAGATGTTCTTTGTAAGCCTACTGGCAGGGAATCCTGCTACCCTGTAATAAGTGGGTCTACAAATTTACCCTAAGTGTAAGCTCAACTGTGAAAAGTGAGTACAAGTTCCTAAAATGTCACAATAACCCATAACAACAAATGTTGATGGGAAAAAGTGCTCCCCCCCCCCCCAAAAAAAGACAGACTGAATTAGTCCAAACAAGAAGGCCTACTGATAGAACGCGATGACTGCGTTAAGATCATGCCAGGTATACAAAAACTGTACTAAACTGAAAGTCAATGAACCAGAATTGGTGTGTCGGAAAATAGGCCTCTGGGAGTATAAAATAATAAGAGGATGGACTCTTCTTCCTGTCACTCCCTTTTGGGGGTCTTTAAAATGAAAGCGACTTTGGAAGAAAAGCTGGCTACTGTGCTGCTGGCTGGCTGAAAGAGAGAAGGGGAAGAAGTGAGCTTCACCACCATGGCTGCCACCCCCACCATTTCCTGGGACCCTCAAGCTTCTTCATCTTACTCCTAAGAAGTGTCCTGACTAGACTGGGCCAGAGAATGGGAGCCAGATAACAAACCACCTTCCCCAGCTCCAGCTCAACCCCAAATATCACCTGGGATGTGAGACATTGTCTGTTCCCCCTCCCGTGTGTTCTTTTCCTTCCCTACCTTATTTCTTTTCTTTCCTCTCTCTCTCCCCTTCTGTCTAAGGGTATGTCTACACTACGAGGGTATTTCGATTTCACTTAAATTGAATATGTGGAATCGATATTGCAAAGTCGAACTTGTGTGTCCACACTAAGGACAGTAATTCGACTTTGTGAGTCCACACTAACGGGGAAAGCGTCGACATTGGAAGCGGTGCACTGTGGGCAGCTATCCCACAGTTCCCGCAGTCCCCGCTGCCCATTGGAATTCTGGGTCGAGCCGCCAATGCCTTCTGGGTAAAAAAAAAGGGTCGAGGGTGGTTTTGGGTAATTGTCGTCATCCGTCTGTCACTACCGCCCTCCCTCCCTCCCTGAAAGCGCCGGCGGGAAATCAGTTCGCGCACTTTTCGGGTCAGTGACAGCGCGGACGCCACAGCACTGCGAGCATGGATCCCGCTGCGACCATCGCTGCAGTTGTGGCCCTTGTCAACGCCTCGCAGGTTATCATCCGCCTTTCCCAGAGGCAGATGCAGATAAACCAGGCGAGGAGGCTACGGCACCGCGGTGAGGGCCTGAACTCTGAGAGGGGCACAGACCTCTCACAAAGCACGGGACCCAGCTCCGAGGACATCACGGTGACAATGGGTCATGTGGATGTTGTGGAACGGCGATTCTGGGCACGGGAAACAAGCACGGACTGGTGGGACCGCATAGTGCTGCAGGTCTGGGACGAATCCCAGTGGCTGCGAAACTTTCGCATGCGGAAGGGGACTTTCATGGAACTTTGTGAGTTGCTGTCCCCTGCCCTGAAGCGCAATGACACCCGGATGCGAGCAGCCCTGACTGTCCAGAAGCGAGTGGCCATAGCCCTCTGGAAGCTTGCAACGCCGGACAGCTACCGGTCTGTCGCGAACCAGTTTGGCGTGGGCAAATCTACCGTGGGGGTTGTTGTGATGCAAGTAGCCAACGCAATCGTCAAGGTACTGCTCTCAAAGGTAGTGACCCTGGGAAACGTGGAGGTCATCATAGATGGCTTCGCCGCGATGGGATTCCCAAACTGCGGTGGGGCTATAGATGGAACTCACATCCCTATCCTGGGACCGGACCACCAGGCCAGCCAGTACATCAACCGAAAGGGCTACTTTTCAATGGTGCTGCAAGCACTGGTGGACCACAGGGGACGTTTTACCAACATCAACGTTGGATGGCCGGGCAAGGTTCATGACGCTCGCGTCTTCAGGAACTCTGGTCTGTTTAGACGGCTGCAGGAAGGTATTTACTTCCCGGACCACAAAATAACTCTTGGGGATGTGGAGATGCCTACAGTGATCCTTGGGGACCCAGCCTACCCGCTAATGCCCTGGCTCATAAACCCCTACACTGGCGCCCTGGACACTGAAAAAGAACTGTTCAACTACCGGCTGAGCAAGTGCAGAATGGTGGTGGAGTGTGCTTTTGGACGTCTCAAGGGGAGATGGAGAAGCTTACTCACTCGCTGTGATCTCAGCGATACCAATATCCCCATTGTTATAGCTGCTTGCTGTGTGCTCCACAATCTGTGTGAGAGCAAGGGGGAGACCTTTATGGCGGGGTGGGAGGTTGAGGCAAATAGCCTGGCATCTGATTACGCCCAGCCAGACAGCCGGGCGATTAGAAGAGCCCAGCGGGACGCGCTGTGCATCCGGGAGGCTTTGAAAGCCAGGTTCCACAGTGAGCAGGGTAACCAGTGACTTTTAAGTTTCTGTACAGAGAAGCTGAACCTGCCCCCGTTTCTTTACCCAGTTAAGGATGACTATCCTCTCCAGTTACAGACCCCCTCCACCCCCTTCCAAAAAAATAAAATCAGTTTTATTTTGTTATTGAACACCGTTGTCTTTAGTACTGTTTTCGCGGGAATCTTTGAAACCGGGGACGCAGACTGTGGTGGGGAGCGGGTGTAGTGTACTGATGCAAATGATTCTTCTAAACTCCAGGAATGACAGGATTCGCAGGGGCGGACTGGTTGTTTCAACGGAGCCTGCCAGCCCTCCTGAGCGGGACTGCGTGTATGTGGGGGCTATGTGACTTTATGGCAGGGGGAGGAGGGTTACAGATCCCCTGCTGCGTGGCTCTGTGATCCAGGACAAGGACCGCTGCATAAGATCTGTAACTGCCCTCCCCCGCCACAAAGTCACAGAGCAACCAACCCCCCCCCCGCCCCCCACAGAACATGAAAACCACCTCCCAGACTGACCAGGGTAACTAGTCACTGCACTGTGTATGTGCCCTGCTGCTGGACCTGCCCCCGCCTCTGTACCCTGCTAAAGGTGACTGTCCTGTCCAATTACCAAGCCCCTTCCCCCCCTGCAGACAGACTCTCCCTCAAAACAGCATGACTGAAACAGTAATGAACAGAAACGTATTTTTTATTAACAACCAGACTGGAAACTCGGGGGTGAAAGTTGGACGGGGGCTTGGGTGAGGCGGGCAGGAAAGGACTTTTCAAATTTTGGGGAATGACAGCCTTCTGGTGCTTGAGCAGTCTGCAGGGGTGGAGTGAGAGTTTTCCCGGACTCTGCCGCCCCTCCTTCTTTGGACTTTGGGCGAGGGGGGTATGGGACTTGGTGGCGGGGGAGGGCGGTTACTGATAGACTGCAGCGGGGCTCTGTCCTCCTGCCTCCGTTCCTGCAGAACATCAACAAGGCGCCGGAACGTGTCCGTTTGCTCCCTCAGAAGTCCAAGCAGCGTTTGAGTCGCCTGCTGGTCTTCCTGCCGCCACCTCTCCTCACGTTCCATGTGTGTCCGGTGCATTTGGGACAAATTCTCCCTCCACTGGTTCTGCTGTGCTGCCTGGGCTCGGGAGCAGCCCATTAGTTCTGAGAACATGTCCTCTCGCGTCTTCTTCTTCCTCCGCCTAATGTGCGCCAGCCTCTGGGAGCGTGATGCCAGGCTGGGTTGGGAGACAGTTGCAGATGTGGCTGTGGGAATGAGGAAAAGGCAGTGAATTCCTCCGAAAGATAAATGTAGTTGTGAATCAAGAACATAGTCTTTCTCTGTGAACAAGACCATGAACCACACCTATCACATGCGCACTCAGGACAAGGTCGAATTTTCGAACCTCGCCTTCAGTGCCTGGGCTTTTGCACTGCCGATCTGGGAAGCGGGGCAGGACACGGTACTCTCTGTAGCAGGCAAACATGGTAAGCCGTAGACTTGTGGCTGCTTAAAACTTTAGGAGTACCACTGGCCTCCTTTCACATTGAAAGCACTGCCAGTCTGTGCTGCCAGCAATCGGCCAAGCAGGAACTCTGGCCCTGTCCCACCCCCTCGCGGATGTGCCAGGGAAAGATCCCTGTATGCTGCCCCTCTCCCGCCCCCACCGCGTGGCTATAAACCAGCGGTCACAGTTCTGTAAAGGAACTTGTTGCAAGCAGTCCCAATACTAACAGTCCCCTACCTAATTCAAAGCAGGTCATCATGAGCGACATTACTCTCATGAGGATCCCGGACACCGAGATCCAACGGATGCTTCGAGAAAGCCTGCAGAGACCGGGGCCCTATGCCGCCATGCTATGCAAGGCAATGATACCAGAGTACCTGCTTGTCTCCTGGCGCGGGAATGTCTCGTACTTCGGAGGACCAAGTAAAGCCGCTCTCCCCAGGAACCTGATGAACAGGCTATCCCATTACCTGCAGGAGAGCTTTGTGGAGATGTCCGTGGAGGATTACTGCTCTATCCCCGGACATATAGACAGTATTCTAATATAGCTGCAGTAGCAGGGACTAAAGAGTGGAGCAGCTTGGGCAGCACAATCATGCACAACCGGACACTGTTTGATTTTTTTAAAATAGTTGTTACTGATTACTTAAGCGCCCAGGGGGAAGAAATCATGATTCACAGATTGTTCTTAGTCTTAATATTCAAGTTTTGTAAAAAATAAAGGTTTATATGTTTAAAGCACTTACCGCTTGATCCTTCCCCTGAATCTGTGTCCGGGTTAAATGCTGGGGAGGGTTGGTAGGGGATCTCTGTAAGGGTGATGAAGAACTCCTGGCTGTCGGGGAAATCAGCTTGGTAAGAGCTGTCGACTGCCTCGTCCTCCTCATTTCCTTCCTCATCTTCCCCGTCCGCTAACATGTCCGAGGAACCGGCCGTGGACAATATCCCATCCTCAGAGTCCACGGTCAGTGGTGGGGTAGTGGTGGCGGCCGCACCAAGGATGGAATGCAGTGCCTTGTAGAAACGGGATGTGTGGGGCTGGGATCCGGAGCGTTCGTTTGCCTGTTTGGTCTTCTGGTAGCCTTGCCTCAGCTCCTTGATTTTCACGCGGCACTGCGTTGCATCCCGGCTGTATCCTCTCTCTGCCATGGCTTTCGAGATCTTCTCATAGATCTTTGCGTTCCGTCTTTTGGAGCGCAGCTCGGAAAGCACGGACTCATCGCCCCACACAGCGATGAGATCCAAGACTTCCCGATCAGTCCATGCTGGGGCCCTCCTTCTATTAGATTGCACAGCCATCTCTGCTGGAGAGCTCTGCATCGTTGCCAGTGCTGCTGAGCTCGCCACGCTGTCCAAACAGGAAATGAGATTCTAACTGCCCAGACAGGAAAAGGAATTCAAATTTTCCCGGGGCTTTTCCTGTGTGGCTGGTCAGAGCATCCGAGCTCGGACTGCTGTCCAGAGCGTCAACAGAGTGGTGCACTGTGGGATAGCTCCCGGAGCTATTACCGTCGATTTCCATCCACACCTAGCCTAGTTCGACATGGCCATGTCGAATTTAGCGCTACTCCCCTCGTTGGGGAGGAGTACAGAAGTCGAATTTAAGAGCCCTCTATGTCAAACTAAATAGCCTCGTGGTGTGGACGGGTGCAGGGTTAATTCGATTTAACGGCGCTAAATTCGACATAAAAGCCTAGTGTAGACCAGGCCTAAGAGTCTGGCTTAGCTGGCCAAGACTGCATATTTTGCAACACTGCTGTGAGCCTGTTACCAGAGAGGCAGCTAAATGCAATGCTCTAAACAGCCTGATGCTGGTACAAGTTTGCCAGGTCTCAGAGTGGCTGATCCGACCCTGTGCTGGGCCTGTGTTTTTCCAGCAGTGCGGTTGCAAGTGAAAGTCAGTGCCAGAGACAGAAGCTGCATTTTCTATCTTTGCTGTTCTTTTCTCTCCCTTTTCGTGTGTGTGTATTTTTCATTTCTTTCTAGAAAATGGGATCAGACTTTAACTGCAACAATGACAGCCCCAGCCCATAGCAACTAATTTTTTCTCTTTTCCCCAAAAAAGGACATCACCTCCTACACAAGCAAATTGGTACCAGGATTGATGGATGCTGTGAGCTCTTCCCATTCTAGGTCTTCCTCCAGCAGATTTGCTGGGCTACTGAAAAGTAACTCAGGGTATTTAGGCTACTTTTCTAAGATGTCTGAACAAGACTAATTGGAGGCTAAGAATATATGCAACCACATGGCTAATCCATGTCCACAAGCGCAAGAACCTGCAGGGCTGGAACCTAGGTGTATGTGGGTTCTGTGCCACTGATGCCTCCGCATCTCCACTGTAGGCTTAGGCTGGGCTCCCACAGGAGGACCCTGTGAGATTGGGCTTGACAGGAAGTACCACCCAGCGGGACCTGAGTGTGGGCCTCTTACAGACCACTGATTGGCCAGTACCAGTACTTAAACCGGGAAGACATGAAAGGGAGCTGTCTGAGCAGCAACACAGAGTGCCTGCCTGTCTCTGCTCCAGACCCTGCTTGCAATGGGCCCTAGACTTCGGTTTCAGACCCTAGTTTGTCCTCAACTTCACTCCTCAATTGCTGTCTATAACCTGGCACCTGTCCCTGGTCTCCTGGTAACCTGACCCTGCCTGTCTCCTGACACCTGAAGCTTGGTCTGTCCTATCTCAGACTCTGGCCTCCTGGTATCTGACTCCTAACTCCTGCTCTGACTGCCCTCATCTCGGCCCTGACAAAAAGTGTCCCTCTGGATTGGAGCCCTGGTTGTGTATATGCTGTGAATTCTGCACCTAACAAATTTGCAAGTTGGGACTAAATAGCCAGATGTTCCAGTAGTTGAATACTTGATCTCTTTCTAATTCAATTTGCAGCCCCCAGAAACCTCTGGTCAGTGTTTATCAAGGTCATCAGTCTTCTCCAGCACAAATCCAACAGCAGACTGTCATGCATCTTGTTACCGTTAATGAATGAACTGGAGTCTAAAAGTTAAAAGCCTCCAAAGATCTTATTAGCTAATAATGAAACAATCCAGAGTGTGTCACAAAGGCAGCTTTTCCTTAATCTGCACTGTCTACATTGGCGCTTTACAGCGCTGAAACTTGCTGCGCTCGGGGGGGGGTGTTTTTTCATACCCCTCAGCGAGAAAGTTCCAGCGCTGTAAAATGCCAGTGTAGACGAGCCCTTAGATTCTCCACAGCTTTCCATTCTTTTTACAGGTGCATGATGACTTAGCTTCATAGCAACTTTACTCCAGGCCAGGAATGGTACAGGACAGTTGATTTGGTGATCCTGAGAAGGTTCTCTCTCCACCTGTTATGGTAGTGGGACCTCTAAGCTCCCAAGAGCTTCTTCCTGACCTCCTCACAGTGTGAGCACTTACTCCTACCAACATCCATCAGGAATACATGGATATTGTGCAGGGAATTGTGCTGAAGATGGGCTACCCTGGTAACTGTAACACATCGGCAACCTCCACTCTTCCTAACTCCTCTCCTCCTTTCCTTTGGGTTGGGCAGTTATTTCCAAATGGCCTTTACCTCCCCTGTAAATGTCATGTGGCCCAACTGGGGAAGAGTTAGCCACCCTCATCTGATCAAAGGGTGGCTTGTGAGCTGCGTGCATGTCTGCTTCCTCTAGTTGGGCGAGTCAAGCAAGGCACTCAGTGGCATTTCTCTGTTTGTTTATAGTGTGATAACTTGTAGATCACATCTGATCAATTCCAAACTCTCTCACTAAAACCAACACCTGGTGGGGAACAGTCACTCTGGATGCAGAGGTCAGACAGTGACCTCAGAGTTGAGGGTCAGGTTTAGTGGGTCTCTCGTCCAACTCCAGCTAGCCTCCCTACTCCACCCAAGGTTTCTCCTCCCTGCTCGCCACCTACCCCTCCCCGCCCCCCCCCCAAAAAACCAAAAACCGGGGGAGCCCTTTGCTGCCACTCCTGCTACCGGCCTCCTGGTTAGAACCCTCTTGATTTTGATGGGAAACTGGAAAAGCCTGGAACACGTGACCAGGGGCGCCAGTTTCGTACCTGAGATCTGCTCACTGCATGCGCCACCGTACAGCTTGAGTGTGATATATGAGGAGTTCAATGCTGTTCCCAACTTCTACCTTTGGGGCAAGGAGTTTGTTTATAAACAGAGGCAGGGTGATTAAGACAACAAAAGGCTTGTCATGATGGGGTCTAAATTAGCTGTTACCCATCAAGAAAGAGATCTTGAAGTCATTGTGGATAGTTCTCTGAAAACATCTGCTCAATGTGCAGCAGCAGTCAAAAAAGCAAACAGAATATTGGGAATCATTAGGAAAGGGATAGATAATGACAGTAAATATCATATTGCCTCGATATAAATCCATGGTATGCCCACATATTGAATACTGCATGCAGGTTTGGTCATCCCATCTCAAAAATGATATATTGGATTTGGAAAAGGCACAGAAAAGGGCAAAAGAAATGATTAGGGGTATGGAAGAGCATCTGTACGAGGAGAGATTAAAAACACTGGGACTTTTCAGCTTGGAAAAGAGATGACTAAGGGGGAAATGATAGAGGTCTATAAAATCATGACTGGTGTGGAAAAATTGAATAAGGAAATGTTATGTACTCCTTCACATAACACAAGAACAAGGGGTCACCAAATGAAATGAATAGGCAGCAGATTTAAAACAAACAAAAGAAAGTATTTCTTCACAGTCAACCTGTGGAACTCTTTGCCAGGGGATGTTGTGAAGGCCAAAACTATAACAGGGTTCCAATAAGAACTGGATAAATTCATGGAGGATAGGTCCATCAATGGCTATTAGCCAGGATGGGTAGGGATGGTGTCCCTAGTCTCTGTTTGCCAGAAGCTTGGAGTGGGTGACAGGGGATGAATCACTTGATGACTGCTTGTTCTATTCATTCCCTCTGAAGCACCTGGTATTGGCCACTGTTGGAAGACAGGATACTGGGCTAGATGGACCTTTGGTCTGACCCAGAATGGGCATTCTAATATAGAACTCAGATGTATCTGCCCCCTGCTGTAACCTACTAGACCCCACTCCTCTCCCAGAGCTGAGACAGAACCCAGGAGTCCTAATGGGGTCTTTCTCTCTCTCCACAGAGTTACAAAGTCAGACTATACATTAAAATTTTAAACTTAACCAGTGTCCCTTAAATGACTTGCCACAAGATGTCTGAACATGTTAGTATTGGAGTGGAGTGGGTCTAATATTTATTTAGATTTCTCTCTTTTATTTAGGAATTAGATAGCAGTGCTCCTGTCAGCTATTTGCTAAGTTATCTACCAAAAAACTAGAGTTTTCAAGTTCTTAAGTAGCCCCTGGAATAACAGTTAAAGTTGCCCCCCCTACCAAAATGGCGACCCTGATGCAACTGAAAACTAATAGCTAACAGGCTGGTCAGAATCAGTCTGTCTGCTTGCATGTTTGTAACCCTGCTTCTACTCTGACCCATCAGCTTATTCATGGGTACGTTATCTTCTTTCACCAGCAGATCGGGAAGTTTGCTTGTTAAGCCATTTATAACCTGACTTTCCTAACAGGGCTCCGTCATGGGCGGCCGGTGACCCAGCCTTTGGGGGAGGTTACCCCCCAGCCCCTCCATTTGTGCCCAAGGCCCCACTCCTCCCTCTTCCGTTCTGCTCCACCTCCCCTGCAGGAGCCCAGAGCACCCCCACCACAGCCCCCAGCCCCAGTGCTGGGCGGCTGGGCAGCACTGCCACAGTGCCCCCAACACCAGTGGGCTGGATGGCCAGCCCAGAATGCCAGGCAGCAGCACCCCCAGTCCTGGTGCTCTGGCCCGCTAGCCCCAGCCAGCCTGGGCCAGGGCAGAGCACAGGGAACTGCAGGAGGAGGTCTGGGGGTGGAGCTTGGGCGGGACCACGGCAGGCCGTTTGGGGAGGCACAGCCTCCCCCAGCCTATGATACCCACTGCCTGTGGGCACCGTCACTGCCTGCAGCATAGGATCTTTCTAGCTTGCTGGCTTCGACATTCAATGCAGCAGCTTCTGCTTCACCTGCATCATCTCCGATTTGGGTGTGAAGCTCTGTCAAAGCCTCTGTCAAGTGCACAGGTAGTTATCGAGGGGCTGCCTGCCTGGTGTATCCTGGCCTGCTATCACTTGTGGCATTTCGGAAGAGCTAGTCCTCCTTGATAGTGACTCTTTCCTTTGTTACTTATACTAGCTGTTTACTTATACTAGCTGTTTATGCAATCCCAGTCAGCAATGGGAGGCTGCTGACGAAAGGCCTTTGCATTGCCGGGGTGCTCTGATGCTTTCTTCCCGGACTGCTTGTTCACCCAGATGGAAAGTTATTCCACAGTTCTCTGCGTGGCCTTGTACTCTTAGCAGGCAGCAGTGTTGTAACTGCTGCCCCTTTCCTTTCTGTGACAACGCTGCAAATCGCCGCAACATGCACAGGTCAAAGAGGAAACCCCCAACAGGAGCCAGCAGCAAAGCCACATGCGCTGGGACTCGCGCTCTAGTTAGGGAGACATCACCACCTACTGTCACAGATGCTACTTGCATTTAGCATTGCAGCCTGAAGTTTTGTCAAACTCCCTCACCAGCCGCTAGAATGTGGGAGTGGGGGCAAGTTGACTACTTTCAGCCCTTGGAAGAGCAAGCGGTGGGGGACATTTGATTGTTCTTGGCCCAGGGCAAAAGAGGGTTAATTCATCACTGTTCGTGGAAGGTTTGGGCCTGTGATTAAGCTGGATTTAGACTAGAACTGGGAGTCCCTTTCCAGCCCAGGCAAAGGGACTTAGTAAAAAAATCAAGATGCGGAGAGATTCACCTGCTCAGGCAAAGGCCCTGAGAAATAGGGTGTTGCAGGTATGGAGTGAACAGCCATCTCCCACTTTGCAGCCCTCCTCCCCCCGTCACATCCAGGTACCTGGAGATGACTAGCTTTTTGTTAAACTCTTTGGTAGTGGCGGCACAACACACGGCCACCTGGGGATCACGGTTCCCGTTTCGTGCTCTCTTCCTCCCCGGGCTGGTTGAGCATGGGTGGGATGGCTGTGCTACGGGTGGGTAGGAGTCCTGCACATCTCCCTTGTACCCACCTGGTTTGGTGTTAATAGGCTGTAGGGGAAATCCTGCTCGGCCCTCGCTGTCTCGGAAGGATGGGGCCTATAAAAGTGAGGAGTAAAGGAAAATATCGGGGTGACTCTAAAGCACCCACGTTACTTCTCACTGATCAGGAGCTTGCTATTAATTTCCCGTCTGTCTTGTGCCCTCTCTAGAGTGATGTACCGCAACGGCGCCGAAGATGCTTGGACTCGGCACATGTTCTCTCAGCGCTCACACGCTCTCCGAGGCCAGCTCTTTCACGGCCAGTGGGGTTGCCGAGCTGGACTCCGACTCCCAGAGATACGTCCTGGCCCTTCCAGAGGAAGAGACATGGCGCAAGCACCAGCTTGGCCTGATGCAAGCCACCCAGTCCTGCAGCCTGCTGGAGCCCGAGGCCTTGGGGGACGCTCTGGTCTCACGCACGGCCAGCTTTGACATCCTCTATGAGCCAGGATCCCGGGAGGGGGAGGCCGGCTTGGGCTTTGAGGGGAGCAGTACTTTTGACCTGGGACTGAGCCAGTACATTCCGGTGAGCCCAGACGTGATTAAGCGCCGGAGGGGCGGGCTGATCGAACAGCGGGACATCATCAAGGCGCACGAGGCTCACAAGATGCAAAGCACGCCGCAGGCGAGGCGGAAGGAGTGGGAGTAAGTACCCAGCAGGCCCTGTGGTGGCTGCACAAGGCAGCTCTAGATAAGAGAAGATGTTACTTCTCACTGCTCATGGGTGATTGGAGCTCAGACCCCTGACTCCACTGGCCAGCAGGAGCTCACAAGGGTTCTGGAGGCAGCATGCCCAGCCTTGCGGGGAGGAAAAGCCTTACACAATTGCCCTCCCTCAATGACTCCAAAAGGGAGCCATCATCAGCCAGAAAGATAGGTCAACCCATTGCGCAGGCCCTTTGGGAAACAGAGAGGAAGAGCTGGAGGGATCATGGAGGCCTCATCTGCTAAACTACCAATGCCAATGTCTTCCCGTGCCCCACCCAGCCTGCTCTCCCCTCCTGCAGGGAGTGATTCTAAAATAGAATGAAAACATCCCTGTCTGGGGTCTTTTCTCTCCCGTTTCCCCTGGGAATGGGCCAGATCCTTAACCAGCTTTTTGAACCCAGGACATGGATTCCAACCTCCCTTTGTGTTGCCAAACAGTTTTGCTCACCGTTAGTTGCCATCCTTTCTTTGGTCCCTTCTCTGTGTCCTCCCCACTATTACTGCATTCAGTGCTCTCCCGGCTTCATGGCTGTTACCCTTGGCGCTACACTGACAGTGGGAATTTCTGGACATGTTGTTCTAAGGGCCTGGATTCCTTGTGCTTTGATGGGAGGAGGTTGGTATGTGTGCCATAGTGGACTGCACCATATTAGGGAGTTCAGTACTCATCAGTCAAGGCCAAACAGAATTCACCCCCCTCCCGCTCCTGCCTGCCCTTGTCTCTGGGTTGTAGCAAAGTGTCTGACTGTAACTACACTAGAGTGCCAGGAAAAAGCTCTCTACAGATTACCTTGGTGTAGCGAAGTGAGACACTCTGGTGCAGCGCCTCCTTCTGGTCATTTTGGGAATTAGCTCAATTCCAGCCCAGAGCACCCTCTGCAGGCCAGTGGCTCACCTGCCTCAGGCCCCATGCCCCTCCTGGACCCCGGTGCCCTTTACCTCAGGGTTCTGCCTCAGCAGTACTCCACAGTCTGGGTCTCCCCTCCCAGGGGAACCCCCAACCCTCTATCCCCACCTTGCCTCAGTGGCTACTGCTAGTCATCATCTAGCCTCCTCTCACTGGGGCAAACTACAGTCCATAATGGCCACTCATCATTGGCAAGGGGGTTGGACCAACTGCATCTGCCTAACCCCAGGCTGCACCTCTGTAGCCCCAGTACCTCTCTAGACCTTCACCAAAACCTGTAACCTGGGGGGTTACCAGGCTGGAGCTCCCCAGCTCCTCTTGCCTTTCCCCAGCACTGCTCTACTCCCGGTACCCTGAGCTCTCAAGCAGCCAGATCCTTCTCTTTCCACTGCTAGAGAGAGAGTCTTTAGCTCCTGGCTCACAGCCCTCTTATCAGGGCCAGCTGGGCCCTGATTGAGCTGGCCACACCTGTGGCTGCTTCCCCAATCAGCCTAGCTTGGCTGCTTTTAACCCCTGTTCTGCGGGAGTGAGACAGCTGCCCCATTACACTTGGTTTCCTTGGTGATGGGTATTTAGTTGTACTATGTAGTGGGGAAACCCTATTGGCATAAAATCCCTGGTGTAAGTTTGATCTCTAGACACAGTCTCCAGGGGCACAGGGCACAATCTAACCTAGTGACGCTGAAGGCACCAGAAGCTCTAAGACCAACCCTGAAAGGGTATGATTGTCTGGTAGGACAGACACAGGGAAGGAGCTAATATCTCTGGAACTGGGGACCTGAAAATGATGCTGCAGGCAGTGAGTTGGGGCAATGTGACCCTTCACCAAACAAGCAGATACAGTTTCCAGGTGAGCCTCGTTGCATCCTGGAAGTGATTTATTTTAAATGGATCAGGAATGGAGACGTTCCTGATGCTGATTGTCTGGCTTCAAGCTTTATTGCTTATGTAAATACCATGCAGCTTAAGTGTGTAGGTTATTAGCTTGTCAACCACATCTTCCTTATGCGGATTTTAGTCCCCATCCCACCCCGGTAGACTCATGCCAATAGGATTCTGTTTGCCAGCACTCATGCCTTGCCTGTTGTCACATGTAGCGTCTATTCTGGACTTTGAGCTCCTTTGAATTAAAATGGGGCTGTAATGAGAAAAGGGATTGTAACTACAAGTGATGCTGTAGGGGCCCACACTTACTGTCCTATGGAATGGGGTCAGTTTGCACATCCAAAGATAGCCTTTCTAATGGCCAGGTCATCACTGCAGAAATGGTACCTTGTGTTTGATACTACACCTGGAATCTCCACCTCTGTGGCCTGGGGCAAGTCTCTAACTTCTGTAAAATGGGGTAATAGTTACTCACCTCATATGGGTGTTGAGGGATAATTGGTCAGTGTTTGCACAGAGCTTTGGAAAGGAAAAGTGCAATATACATACTGAGCTGTTATAAATGCCTCACCCTGTCCACCCTCTGTGTATACCCACTCTAACCACTAGGCATTAGATGCATAACATCTCTGCAGGACATTTCTAAGGTACGGCGTTGCTAAAACTCTCATCGTCTTGATGACTGCAGTGTCCTCTTCTCTGGCCTGGACAAATGCAGTCTTGCCCTGCACATATCCAAGATCATTTTCCTAGCCTGTTGCTTTAACCATATCTTTGCATCCCTCCACGGGCTCCCCTTTCTCCACAGCATCAAATATAAGCTACTTGTCTTCACTTTCAGGACCCTTTACGGCTTATCCCCATCCTATCTTTCATATGCATCAGGTCCGTGATGCGCTTCATCGTCCATTTGTTACATTTTCAAACAAGCACCGTTGTCCTTTTTCCCATGCTGCCCCTGGTGCTTGGGAGGCACTCCCTGTAAATGTCTGCACCAGGGGCTGTGGAGTGCCATTGGAAGTGTGTGTGTGAGGGAGGGGGCGCATGAATTTCCCTGCACCCCCCCGATCCTTCTCTTCTCCTCTGACTGTGGGCTCTGGGGCCCAGGATTACAGCAGCTGCCAAGGCCAGGGGAGAGTAGTATCAGGCAAGACCTGGCTTGCTTGGGGAGCGGGGTGATACGTACCTCCCTGTTGTAGCTCCAGGGCCACGGGCATGTGCTTCCAGCATGCAGCCCAGCTGGCAGTGGGGGAGACCTGGCATGGTGTAGATCCGAGTGCCAGATCTGGCGGCAGCTCAGGTGGGGCCCAGCTTCTGGGACTGGGCTGGAGGCAGATTCCTCCACTGATATTCTCTGCTCCGCTCCCAGCCTCCTCTTCCTGGGCAGGCACTGTCCCCATGCCCCGGATGAGGGGCTGCGAGGTGATGCTTGGCAAAGGCAGTGGGTCTTGGGGAGAGGTGCCTCATCATAGGCCCTGACTCTACAGCTGCAAAGCACCATTACGAAGAACATTTCCCCAGTTATTGCCAGGCATAGAGTTTCCCGAAGGCCTTGTCCCCCCAGTGAAATTGAGCAGAATTGCTGCTTTGGAGGCTCAGTTTGAGATGCCTAGGACCTGACTGAGTCAATCACAAACTACTAGCCCTGCCTATAATAAAACTCACTAATAGCCGCACTCTTCTGTAATTGGCACCTGTGTCCCTATTAGACATGTCCATCCTTTTCCCACTTTGTGCCACCTATACCAAGAATGTGTACCCAGCGTTCACCGTGAGAGCAACTCATGAAACTGGGCACAGGAGATTGGAACTGACACGTGGGCTTTGCAAGTGCTGAGTGCCTCGTTATCTTTTGAGACCCACCTGGGACACCAAATTAATAAATAATGGACAAGCAGGAGCAGAGGGATGGAGCCCTTCATTGTCAGTGAGTGTGCTGAGTACCTAAAATAGTGAAACAGTAAAACTGACCTGATTGTTTGCAGTTTTATTTCAGGCCAGTGAAATGAGTCCCATTCCTCACTGCTTGTTCTGGTGCATGCATGTATGCACCAGGGTAAGAGTTGTGCCTTTCCCCCACATGGGTATTTGCTACTCAGTCTAGTAGTAAGTCTAGCATAATACAGATGGGCTTTCTCCCTTAGACCCACGTATGGGAAGTACACAGAAAAATCCTTCTTGTGTGTGCATCTTTTTTTGCTTAATCTGCTTGTTCCCCCTAGTGGCAGGTTTAGGTAATGCAACTACATAACTTCCCGGAGAGACCTGGTTCTAATCCCACTTCCACCACTGATCTGCTGTGTGATCTCAGGCAGCTCACTTCTCCTCTGTGCCTGGTTTCCCCTCTCACACTGCCTATTTTGCCTGTTCAGACTGTAAGCACTTAGGGGGAGTCGCTGTCTCTAACGCAACAGGCCTCTGACTTGCTTGTTGGGTCTGTAGACGCTGCTGTAATTACAGGCACGGCTGTGATGGACGGCTTGTACAGCAGGATCCTTCTGCTCATTCTTTCTCCAAATCCTCATGAGCTGGGCCCAAACAGCCTTTTGCTTAGTGCAGCTGCATCCTTAAGGGATCAGTCTCTTATGTGAAAAGGCCGGCTGATATTTTAAAGGTTGATAGTTGGATGTGGCTGGTTAATATCGTGGATTTTTTAAAACTTTAATTATTGAGGAGAGGGAATGATGCTTCTGGGCTAGTGGTAGTTGTGTTAGGAATCATCCTCATGGTTTGTTCGGGGTCTAAAAAGACCCCTTCCTCCCTCCACTGGCCCTCTGATCCTTCTCTTGTGCATGGTATGTGCTGATGTTACCCCACAGAATAGCAAATGGAAGTGGGACACTGCGGGAGTTAACGCAGCATGGGACCAGACACTTGGCTGGCAGTAGTAGTGAATGATGGACTTATGCAGACATGGGAATGAGAGGAACTCCCTCCTGGCTGGGAACCAACATGCACATACAGCTATTAAAAACAACGAGGAGTCTGGTGGCACCTTAAAGACTAACAGATTTATTTGGGCATAAGCTTTCGTGGGTAAAAACCTCACTTCTTCGGATGCAACAGCTATTAAACTACAACCAGCCCGCTGAGCTACAAACTAACCTTAGCTTTCCTGTGTAGACAAGGCATTGTTCATTGAAACCTAAGGCCTGGTCTACACTACGAGTTTAGGTCGAATTTAGCAGCGTTAAATCGAATTAAGCCTGGACACGTTCACACGGCTAAGTCCCTTTTTTCGACTTAAAGGGCCCTTTAAACCGGTTTCTTTACTCCACCTCCGATGAGGGGATTAGCGATAAAATCGGCCTTAGCGGGTCGGAATTGGGGTAGTGTGAACGGAATTCGACGTTATTGGCCTCCGGGAGCTATCCCACAGTGCTTCATTGTGACCACTCTGGACAGCACTCTCAACTCAGATGCACTGACCAGGTAGACAGGAAAAGCCCCGCGAACGTTTGAATTTCATTTCCTGTTTGCCCAGCGTGGAGAGCACAGGTGACCACGCAGAGCTCATCAGCACAGGTAACCGTGATGGAGTCCCAGGATCGCAAAAGAGCTCCAGCATGGACCGAACGGGAGGTACGGGATCTGCTCACCATATGGGGAGATGAATCAGTGCTAGCTGAACTCCGTAGCAGTAAACGAAATGGCAAAATATTAGAAAAGGTCTCCAAGGCCATGAAGGACAGAGGCCATAACAGGGTCGCACAGCAGTGCCGCGTGAAAATTAAGGAGCTAAGGCAAGCCTACAACAAAGCCAGAGAGGCAAACGGAAGGTCCGGGGCAGAGCCGCAAACATGCCGCTTCTACGCGGAGCTGCATGCCATGCTAGGGGGTGCAGCCACCACTACCCCAACCGTGTGCTTTGACTCCTTCAATGGAGAAACACACAGGGAAGCGGGTTCGGGGGACGAGGAAGATGAGGATAAAGATAATGTAGATAGCTCACAGCAGCAAGGAAGCAGAGAAACCGGTTTCCCCAAGAGCCAGGATATGTTTATCATCCTGGACCTGGAACCAGTAACCCCTGAACTCACCCAAGGCGTGCTCCCAGACCCTGAGGGCACACAGGGGACCTCTGGTGAGTGTACCTTTGTAAATATTACACATGGTTTAAAAGCAAGCGTGTTTAATGATTAATGATTAATTTGCCCTGGCAATCGCGGCTAGTACAGCTACTGGAAAAGTCTGGTAACGTGTATGGGGATGGAGCGGAAATCCTCCAGGGACATCTCCAGAAAGCTCTCCTTCATGTACTCCCAAAGCCTTTGCAAAAGGTTTCTGGGGAGGGCTGCCTTATCCCGTCTGCCATGGTAGGACACTTTACCACGCCAGGCCACTAGCACGTAGTCTGGAATCATTGCATAACAAAGCATGGCAGCATATGGTCCCGGTGTTTGCTGGCATGCAGACAACATCCATTCCTTATCGCTCTTTGTTATCCTCAGGAGAGTGATATCATTCACGGTCACCTGGTTGAAATGGGGCGATTTTATTAAGGGGACATTCAGAGGTGCCCGTTCCTGCTCTGCTGAACAGAAATGTTCCCCGCTGTTAGCCACGCGGTGGGGGGGAGGGGTGAAGTGATCATCCCCGAGAATTGGGTGGGGGGGAAGGGGGGTTAGTTGGGTTTGTGCTGCATGTTAACCCGGAAACTGCAGCCCCTCCTTTTACATTGCAAACCCATTTTAAATGGCCAACCCAACGGGTGCTTGGTATGGGAAATGAGGGCGCTACTGTTTGAAACCATTCCCACGTGTTAAGAAGGTTAAAAAAGCCAAAAGACTGTGGCTTACCATGGCTGCCTGCAAGCCGAAATCTGTTGCCTGGCACTGCGTGAGTGATCTCTCACACCAAACCGGCAGGCCCTCAATATAAGAGGGAAAATGCGACCTTGTAACGAAAGCACACGTGCTGTGTAATGTGAACAGCAAAATTTAACGTGAAAGAGTGTACCCATTGTTCTCTAAAATGTGTCTTTTTTAACCACCTCTCCCTTCTCCTCCACCAGCTGCAAATGTTTCTCCTTCACAGAGGCTAGTGAAGATTAGAAGGAGAAAACGGCGGACTCGGGATGATATGTTCTCGGAGCTCCAGATGTCCTCCCACGCTGACAGAGCACAGCAGAATGCGTGGAGGCAGTCAATGTCAGACTACAGAAAAGCACAATATGAACGAGAGGAGAGGTGGTGGGCTGAATCGCGGGATGAACAGAGCAAGTGGCGGGCTGAAGATAATAGGTGGCGTCAGCTTGCAGACAGAAGGCAAGAGTCAATGCTCCGGCTGCTGGAGCATCAAACTGATATGCTCCAGCGTATGGTTGAGCTGCAGGAAAGGCAGCAGGAGCAGAGACCGCCGCTACAGCCCCTGTGTAACCAACAGCCCTCCTCCCCAAGTTCCATAGCCTCCTCACCCAGACACCCAAGAACACGGTGGGGGGCCTCCGGCCACCCTGTCACTCCACCCCAGATGATTGCCCGAGCATCAGAAGGCTGGCCTTCAATAAGAGTTAAAGTTTTAAACTGCAGTGTGTCCTTTTCCTTCCCTCCTCCCCCACCCATCCCGGGCTACCTTGGCAATTATCCCCCTAGTTGTGTGATGAATTAATAAAGAATGCATGAATGTGAAGTAACAATGACTTTATTGCCTCTGCAAGCGGTGCTCGAAGGGGGGAGGGGAGGGTGGGGTGGTTGGTTTACAGGGAAGTAGAGTGAACCGGGTGGGGGGGGGGGGGCGGAGGGTTCATCAAGGAGAAACAAACAGAAGTTTCACACTGTAGCCTGGCCAGTCACAAAACTCGTTTTCAAAGCTTCTCTGATGCGCGCCGCGCCCTGCTGTGCTCTTCTAACCGCCCTGGTGTCTGGCTGCGCGTAATCAGCGGCCAGGCGATTTGCCTCAACCTCCCACCCCGCCATAAATGTCTCCCCCTTACTCTCACAGATATTGTGGAGCGCACAGCAAGCAGCAATAACAATGGGAATATTCTTTTCGCTGAGGTCTGAGCGAGTCAGTAAGCTGCGCCAGCGTGCTTTTAAACGTCCAAATGCACATTCCACCACCATTCGGCACTTGCTCAGCCTGTAGTTGAACAGGTCCTGACTACTGTCCAGGCTGCCTGTGTACGGCTTCATGAGCCATGGCATTAAGGGGTAGGCTGGGTCCCCAAGGATCACGATAGGCATTTCAACATCCCCAACGGTTAGTTTCTGGTCCGGGAAGAAAGTCCCTTCCTCCAGCTTTTGAACAGAGTGCCTGAAGACGCGAGCATCATGTACCTTTCCCGGCCATCCCACGTTGATGTTGGTGAAACGTCCCTTGTGATCCACCAGGGCTTGCAGCAGCATTGAAAAGTACCCCTTGTGGTTTATGTACTCGGTGGCTTGGTGCTCCGGTGACAAGATAGGGATATGGGTTCCGTCTATCGCCCCACCGCAGTTTGGGAATCCCATTGCAGCAAAGCCATCTACTATGGCCTGCACGTTTCCCAGAGTCACTACCCTTGATATCAGCAGGTCTTTGATTGCCCTGGCAACTTGGATCACAGCAGCCCCCACAGTAGATTTGCCCACTCCAAATTGATTCCAGACTGACTGGTAGCTGTCTGGCGTTGCAAGCTTCCACAGGGCTATCGCCACTCGCTTCTCAACTGTGAGGGCTGCTCTCATCCTGGTATTCTGGCGCTTCAGGGCAGGGGAAAGCAAGTCACAAAGTTCCATGAAAGTGCCCTTACGCATGCAAAAGTTTCGCAGCCACTGGGAATCGTCCCACACCCGCAACACGATGCGGTCCCACCAGTCTGTGCTTGTTTCCCGGGCCCAGAATCGGCGTTCCATGGCATGAACCTGCCCCAGTAACACCATGATTTGCACATTGCTGGGGCCTGTGCCTTGTGAGAGGTCTATGTCCATGTCAATTTCCTCATCACTCTCGTCGCCGCGCTGCAATCGCCTCCTCGGCTGGTCCTGGTTTTGCTTTGGCATGTCCTGGCTCTGCATATACTCCAGGACAATGCGCGTGGTGTTCATAGTGCTCATAATTGCCGCGGTGATCTGAGCGGGCTCCATGATCCCAGTGCTATGGCGTCTGGTCTGAAAAAAGGCGCGAAACTAGTATCTGACGGACGGAGGGAGGGAGGGAGGGGCGAGTGACGACATGGCGTACAGGTACAGGGAATTAATATCAACAAAGGTGGCTGTGCATCAGGGAGAAACACAAACAACTGTCACACAGAATGGCCCCCCCAAAGATTGAACTCAAAACCCTGGGTTTAGCAGGCCGTTGATTTCACGGAGGGAGGGGGAAGCAAATGAATACAGAACAAATCTATTTTTTACATCTTAAGCTGGCAGACGACGGTGCAGCATGACTGATAGCCCTCGGCATCTTCTGGGTGCTTGGCAGAAAATACTGGGCGCTTGGCAGAAAATAGCATACTACGACTGATAGCCATCATCGTCATTGGGAAGGCAGCAACTGGGGGACATACGGAGTTTCAGCCAGTGCAGTACGACGACGACGGATACCAGTCGTAATACACCATCTTCTACCAAAAGGCAAGGGGCTGCTGCTGTGTAGCAATGCAGCCCCACGTCTGCCAGCCCCACGTCTGCCAGCACCCAGATCGCCGATGAAGGCTTCCAGTCATACTGCACCGTCTACTGCCAAAAGGCAATTAGCTGCTGCTGTGTAGCAATGCAGTACCACGTCTGCCGGCACCCAGAGGACATATGGTGACGGTGAGCTGAGCTGAGCTGAGCGGGCTCCATGCTTGGCGTGGTATGTTGTCTGCACAGGTAACCCAGGTAAAAAGGCGCAAATCGATTGTCTGCCGTTGCTCTGACGGAGGGGGAGGTGCCTGACGACATGTACCCAGAACCCCCCGCGACACTGTTTTGCATCATTCAGGCATTGGGATCTCAACCCAGAATTCCAATGGGCGGCGGAGACTGCGGGAACTGTGGGATAGCTACCCATAGTGCAACGCTCCGGAAGTCGACGCTAGCCTCGGTACTGTGGACGCGGTCCGCCGACTTAATGCACTTAGAGCATTTTATGTGGGGACACACACAATCGGCTGTATACAATCGATTTCTATAAAACCGGCTTCTATAAATTCGACCTAATTTCGTAGTGTAGACTTAAACCAATCTAGTTATACTGGTATAACACCCTGTGTAGACACTTATTCCAGTATAAGAGCATGTCTGTAGTGCAATCAGAGGTGTGGCTGGAACATGTGTAGGCATGCCTGAGGTAGCTAACTTGGTACCAACAGCAGTGAAACCGTGGCAGTATGGGCTAGACGCTCTAGTACATATCCAGCATCACCGGTGAGGTGTAACCCGTCCTGCCGCAGCTTCACTGCTGCTGTTATTCAAACTGGATAGAACAGAGCTAGCTTGGGTATGTTGACATGTACTGCAGTCACACTTCTGATTGCAACATACATATATCCTTAGTGGTTTTTTTTTTTTTTAATTTAGCTTGTGTCCCTTGGGAAGGAGTTTAAGCTAACCCCTGAAAAGGTGCTCACATTGGAATAAGAGTGCTCATCCGGGTGGGGAGAGGGGGAGGAGGGTTGTACCATGTAATAATATTGGTGTAACAAGTAAACGTTCTTGCGTAGATAAGGCCTTACTATTTATTGGCCTTATGCTACAGTTTTGAGACAGTGCATTGAATAAACCCAATTTTCCTTGCATCCTTTGGATCTAAGGGATGCAGTCTGCATGTGGCCTTTGGTTGGTCACATAAATCCTCATTTGTTCATTAATTGTCTTCAGCAGTCAACATGTCTTGAGAGGAGGTGCCGTTATCATGCAGGTAGAGGTGGCCTCCATTGCAGGTGGCCTGATTTCTACAGAGAACGCTTAAAATATCCAGCCTTTCTACGCCGGGTACAATTCACATTATACAGGCTGGGTCTTGTTGGCCACAATTTCCTTGCCATCTAATTGTTACACTGTTGAGGCACTGTCATTACGGTGGTGATGACTGAGAGCGGTCAGTCATATGAAGGCTGTTGGCCATTTGGTCACATCTAGCGAAGTCCTTGTAACTGAGTTTAAGAAGTATAATTAAGCACAATTCAAAGTCCATTGCTGCCCACAGGGTTTTAATATGGCTTGGCTAGCCAATAAGGAGAGGGCTAAACTGTGTTCTAGGCTACAGGCAAGATTCCAGGTCCTATTCTGGCTGCTTTGTGCTGTTCCAGTAGCATAAATCTGGCAGATCAGGGTCTTCTCTCTGTTTCTCCTGGCTAGGGGAGTCCTTTGGTGGTGTAGAGCCATAGTTGTGGCCCCTGTGCCATCCCCTCTTGTGGCCCTCAGTGAAGAGGTGTTCCCAAGAGGAAGGGGGGTGGCTGGGGCATCCATGGGCCAGAATGGTTCACCGATGCCATGGACACCCTCAAGGTTGCACTAATTGACAGCAGGACTAGACCAGACCCAGGTCCGGGGGAGCACAAGAATGGCTTGAAAGCCACCTTTTGTAGGTTTTGCTCCAAACACAGTTTGGCCAGACAGGTGGATCCAAGTCTGTCTACCTAGGCTGGAGCATGGTGGTTCTGTCTGCATTGTTCACATGGCTAGCCAGTAAAACTGGACAAATGATGTCTGTGAGTAGCTTACTTGATGGGGTTTTCCTCTTGAGTTCTCCAATAATTTCCCTGCTGTTAGACCAGCTCAGTAAATGGTTGAAGACAATTAGTTGGATCATCTGCAATGTTTTTGTTATTTGTCCCCCTCTAGTGAAGAAATGGTGTTAGATCTCAACTTGGCTATGCTAAGGTTTGAACTAAGGTGTAAGCACTCCTTTTTATGTTGGGGTTGTGAGGCTGGTGTACTGGGGGCCTTTAATACACTTTCCTCCTGGCTGGATTCCAGGGCATACCTTCATTCAGGGGAGGAGTGTCCCATTTGTATGGAGACGCTCTCAGGCAAAAGAATTATTTTGCCCCAGGAGGGCAGCATGTATTCCGATCAGGAGGTTGCAGATGAGGGAAAGGTGCAGGGCTGCAGGCTTTCCCAGAACCAAGTGCCAGCTCCATCTTTTTAAAGTTTCCCTTTCTCAACTTCGTCAGATCTGGTGGGATGATTTGCACGATGGGAATGTTTAAAATCGATGGTTCAAACCTATTTTGGAAGGACTGAGTGGGCAAAAGGGGAGGAGAGAGGCACTGTGTGTCAAAAACAGCATTACCTGTTTCTGAGTCACTGAGAACTCTGAAGAAAATGATCTTGAATGCTTATGGATCAAAGTCCTAACAGATAAAACACAAGACAGGGAATTAGTTGGTGTCTGCTATAGGCTGCCAAAATCACACTAGGGATTAGGGTAAGTGACCATTTGTCCCGTTTTGGCCAGGACAATCCCCTTTTTAAGCCCCGTCCCAGCCGTCCTGACTTTTTTGGCAAAAGTGGGCATTTGTCCCATTTGCTCTTGCCAACTGTTTCGTTGTTATGTTGCTGATCAATTAGAGAACATGCTTGTTTAAAGTTGTGCAATGCTCCCTTATAATGTTGTTTGGTAGCTGCTTGCTTTGTTCACTGCTTGCAGAAAGAGCAGCCCATTGGAGCTACCTGGTGGGGGCTTGGAACCAGGGTGGACCTGCAGCCCCGCTATCATCTCCCCACTCTCCTAAGTTCCCTGTGCGGCAGTCACCCAGCAGGCTAGCAATTGCCTGCAGTTCAGCTGTCCCTCCCCCCCACTGCCATGTGCGGCTTCTGCCCTCTGCCTGGGAGCTGCTCCCGGGAGCCTCCTGCTTGCTGTGCAGGGAAGGGGGGAGGAGAGGGGCTAATGTCAGGGTGTCCCCCTCCCCCCTGCTTCTACCCCCCACTTACCCCATCTCCATAGAGCGGGGGTGGGGGTGGGGAGGACAGACACAACAGGGCTCAGGACCCAGCAGCTGCTGTCTCAACTTGCTGATCTACTTAAAAAGGCAATGTACTTAGAGTGGGGTCAGCACCCTTAAAGGGGCAATGTGCATTTCTCTCTCACACACAGGGTATGTGTCTCTGTCTGCCATGCTGTCTCCCCTCCCTCCATTTGTGCTGCCTTGTAGAGTGTGAGGCTACATCAGGCGTCGGCAACCTATGGCATGCGTGCCAAAGACGGCTCGCGAGCCGATTTTTAATGTCGGAGTCCCGGCAGGCAGCAGCGTGCCATTAGAAATCCGGCCCGGCCCGGCCCGGCCCAGCCCGCTCTTCTCCGCCCTCCACCCCCCCCTCCTGTGGGGGCAAGGGGCAGGGGGCAGAAGCTTGATCTTGCCGGCTCCCCTGCCTCTTCCCCTAGTGTGCTGGGTTCCTGCCCCTCCTCCTCCTCTCCGTCCCTCTCTCCCTGCCGGCCGATCAGCTGATGGCCCTTGTGAGGGAGGGAAGGAGCAGAGTCAGCGTGCTCGCTGCTCCCGGCGGAGGCAGAGAACAAGCGGGGGCAGGGCCTTGGGGAAGGGGGGGTGGAATAGGGGCATATCCCCTCCAGCCCCCTGTCCTGACCCCCCCTCACACACACCCAGCCCTCTGCCCTGAGCCCTGCGCCTCACCCCCCCAGACCCCTGCCCTGAGCCCTGACCCCCCCCCACACCCAGCCCTCTGCCCTGAGCCCCGCAGTCCCGCACACACCCCAGGCCCGTGCCCTGAGCCCTGTACCCCCCTCATACACACCCAGACCTCTGCTTGACTCCTTCACCCCCCCCACGACCCCAGCCCTGACTCTGGCACCCCCACACATACCCAGCCCCCCCACCCCATGCCCTGACACCTGCACCCCCCTCACATGCCCCCAGCCCTCTGCCCTGACTCTTGAACCCCCCCACATACCCAGCCCCCCCACGCCCCATGCACCCCCCACATCCCCACCCTGAGCACCAAACGGGAGCTCCTGCACCCCACCCCCATTCCCACCTGCACCCCTCGCACCAAATGGGAGCTGTCCAGGTAAGTGCCCCACACCCAAACCTCCTGACCCAACCCTGAGCCCCTTCCCTCATTCTAGCTCCTGGCCAGACCCTACATCCCAACCTGCAGCCTGCTCCTTCACCCCCAGCCCTGTGCTCAGTGCACTCCCACCCTCAGCTCAGTGCAGAGAGAAGAAGAGACTGGGTGAGAACCAGGGAGAAGGTAGGTACCACACTGTATGTGGGCAGGGCTGGGACCCCAGACCGGCAGCGGGCTGAGCGGGTCCGGCAGCTGGGATCCCGGCTGGCAGGAGCCAGTGGATGGAACCCCTGAGCGGCAGTGCCCTGAGCCGCTCAGCCCACTGCCGGTCTGGGGTCCCGGCCGCCGGCCCCGCACAGCCCGCTGCTGGTCTGGGGTTTTGGCTGCCGGACCCTTGCCAGCCGGGGTCCCAGCCGCAGGCCCCGCTCAGCCCGCTGCTGGCCTAGGTGAACAGAACCCCAGACCAGCAGCGGGCTGAGCGGGCCAGCAGCCTAAGATCAACATTTTAATTTAATTTTAAATGAAGCTTCTTAAACATTTTGAAAACCTTGTTTATTTTACAATACAACAATAGTTTAGTTATATAATATATAGACTTATAGAGAGAGACCTTCTAAAAATATTAAAATGTATTACTGGCACGTGAAACCTTCAATTAAAGTGAATAAATGAAGACTCGGCACACCACTTCTGAAAGGTTGCCGACCCGTGGGCTACATTAACAACAATGTGTTAACCCTTGAGGGCTCAGCCGAGTGCTAGATCATCATTTAGCAGTAAGGCATTCCCTGGGAAATATCCCACCCGCTTCCACCCTCTGACTTCACCACCTCAACCAAGCTTCACAATCATCATTGCTGTGTACAGTATTAAATTGTTTGTTTAAAACTTATACTGTGTGTGTGTGTGTGTGTGTATATATATATATACATATATATATTAGTCTTTTGTCTGGTGAAAAAAAAATTCCTGGAACCTAACCCCCCCTATTTACATTAATTCTTATGGGGAAATTGGATTCGCTTAACATCGTTTCGCTTAAAGTTGCATTTTTCAGGAACATAACTACAACGTTAAGCGAGGAGTTACTGTACATCCTGGAACAAAGAATGTAGGCCATACTTGTAAAATGGGGACTCTATCCTGGAAGCAGTGACTCTGAAAAAGATTTGGGGTCATGGTGGATAATCCGCTGAATGTGAGCTCCCAATGTGATGCTGAGGCCAAAAGAGCTAAAGCAATCCTGTGATGCATAAACAGTATGAATAGAGAGGTTGTTTTATCTCTGTATGTGGCAATAGTGTGACTGCTTCTGGAATCCTGTGTCCAGTTCTGGTGTCCACTATTCAAGAATGATGTTGATAAATCGGAGAGGGTTCAGAGAAGAGCTGTGAGAATGATTAAAGGATTAGAAAACTTGCCTGATAGCGATAGGCTCAAAGAGTTCAATCTTTTTAGCTTAACAAAGACATGGTTAAGGGGAGACTTGATCACAGTCTAGAAGTATCTACATGGGGAATAAATATTTAATAATGGGCTCTTCAATCTAATAGGGAAAGGTCTAACACAATCCGCTGGCTGGAAGTTGAAGCTAGACAAATTGAGACTGGAAAGAAAGCGTACATATTTGACAGCGAAGGTTATTAAGCATTGGAACAATTTACCCAGGGTCATGGTGGATTCTCCATCACTGGCAATTTTAAAATCAAGATTGGATGTTTTTCTAAAATATCTGCACTAGGAATTATTTGGGGGAAGCTCTGTGGCCTGTGTTATACAGGCGGTCAGACGAGATGATCACAATGTTCCCTTCTGGCCTTGGAATCTCTGATTTGTACCCTTTTCTGTCTCTTTATTAGCAAAATGTAAGGATTTATTGGGTCAGACCACGGATGTCCAAATTGCAGCCCCATGGATAATTTTGGATTGCAGCTGTCCTCTCCCTGTAGCTGCAGAGGACAAAGCTGATCAGCTGCAGGGTTTTCTACTTGGGGAATTTCAGACGACAATTTATATGTACTGTATCTATCAGGAAAGACAGGGGGACAGGCAAAGCACAAACGGTGTTAATACATTTAAATACATTTGTGCTGGGACCCTCAGGCTTCTGGCAAGTGGCCAGCAGGGCTGCTGCTTATGTTGTGGGAGAGGACCCTGGGTTGGAATGGTTTTGTTCGTTCCATGTTTAGTAGAGTCCAGTGTTGCCTTCTTCTGTGTATTAGACCCTTAATACTGTATTTAATCATTTAGGGCTAAATCCTACCCTGCCCAGAGCCAGGTACGCAATGGTTGAGGGGGTAATGGAGCCTTCCTCTTGCACAGCAACATAAGGTCTGGGTGAACTGCATTCCCTGTGCTCAGGAGAGTACAGTGTACGCAGGGGTGCCCTGTGCCCCAAAGGGGGGCAGGGAGGGGTGGAGAGTAGTGGAGCTGGCTCCACCTAGTCTCTGTTGGTGCTGCCCCTCTCCTTACTATCCCTTCCGATGGTGGTTCCGACCCTTTGCACCCAGCCTTCTCTAGTGTCTTTGTCCACTTGCACTGGTGGTCTGCAAGAGGAATCCTCACTACTAAGCTTCTGCCTGGCTGTCTTACTGCATGTGCTGCTTCCAAGTTCAGCAGCAGAGAGACAGGTGACTTCATGGCTTCTGCCAGTCACTTTCCTACCTCCTGGCACCAGGAAGAGCTTTCTGCCATGGGGGGAGAGGATTTGGCAGCTTTCCCCACTCTGCTGGTCCTCTGTTCTCCCATTCAGTGATGCCTGCTGCTTCCCTTCTGTTCAGGTGCTTCTACAGTATTCATCACACCTGTAGCTTCTCACTCCTCTCTCTCCCTACAGGCCAGTTAGACAGTGGGTGGAACATCTCGGGGGGCGGGGGGCTGATCCCATCTGCAACAGATGTCCCGGAATCATGGGCCACCACTCACTGCTGGAGTTGCTTGTGAGGCTGTGCTTTGATACAGTACAGTTAATGCAGTCATGTTTTGGTGGTGGAGGAGCCCATGTCATACTGGGAGGGTAATGCAACTGTGTCTCGCTGCTGGAGGATCTTGGGTGCTGCACTCTAATACTGTGGGGGAAAATGCCATTGTATTTCAGTTGCTGGAGGTTTCACGGCACTGTGACACAATACAGTGGTGATGCAGTTGTGGTCTCAGTGCCGGAGGGTCTCTGTTGCTACACTGTAGTTTAGAGAAGGAGGTGTGGTCATTGTTCAGTGCTGAAGGACCCTGCATTATGTACTATGATCTAGTGGAAAACAGAGGTAATGCAGCTGTGTCTCCCTGGTAAGTGCTGTATAATATAGTGGAGAGTGGAGGTAATGTGGTTGTCTTGGAGCAGGAGAACCCAGGATGCTCAAGCTATCATAAATGGCAGAATGCAGTCTTTTCTGTGTCCAGTACACAGTGCTGTATTCTGATCACGTTATAGTACAGCACTCCTGGATAGGGCTATTATAAATGATCTAATTAATACAGCAGACCACTGTTTCATTATTTAGACTGTGTTCTCCTCTGCTCATGCAGCTAAGAATTATTGCAGCCATTTCTTCCCTTTTCTGGTATTCATGTCACTAATGCACTACTTATGGCTTCCAAGACTTAATTAAATCACCAGAATCCTGTGTTAAAGTGATGTGTAATCTGGCTTGAATTCCCCAAAATGGAAAATTCATGGTTAAATAGAGCAACCTATTCAGAAACAGCACTCGGCTTGCTCCATGTTGCACCTCAGTAAGTTCTGCAACATGTGAGATATCCCTGCTCTTCAGTGACCCCTCGAGTGGGATTTTGGGAAGAACATCTTAGAGCTGAGAGCAGTTTATAACTAGCTCTCCTTTCACTTGCCTGTTAGAGCCACTGTCCCTACAGGGCCACCAGACCTGTGTGTCTGTGTGTGTTAGTCATGCACTCACCATTCCAAGCAGTTTGGAGGATGGGTGAGAATAGTTTGGAATTGCTTATGAATTGACCAAGTCAGCTTAGACTCTTTTCAGGCTCTAGGTTGCAAAAGATGAAGATGAATTTTACCCCTGTGCATCACTGAAGTCCCACATATGCCCTGCTTTTAGCTTGTGGGCGTTGTGCTCTGCACCGGTGTGAATTTCACCCTGTGTGGAAAGCAGTGCCATGAAAGACTTAGTGGGTTTAATATCTTGACTTTGCTCGTTCTCCCTTCCGTCATCTGGTTAGTGATGGCCGATGAAATCCCAGTGGAACATCATGATGCCTCTGGTACGTGGAGTAGGCCTGCAGGAGAACATTCCACTTCCCAACCCAGTACAGCATCTGGCGTATTAACCAGCATTCAAATGATTACAATTTAACATTTGTGTGTTTGTGGGTTTACTAGGAACAATAAGGGAATAAAACAGCTTGAAAAATGCATGAGATGTATCCAGTGGCTCTTTTGGAACTGGGACAGTCTGCTTGGCATGTGTACACTGCGCACACTGGTATAAATACAGTTCAGCACCAGGAAATCAATCATTTTTAAAAGAGTCTTTGATGTTTATTGATCAGTCAACTCCAGCCGCAGAGTCTTTTTTTAAAAGCAGACATCTAGTCTGGCCTTGATCAGGCATGACTTGGTTAACTGACATACAAGGGTCTATTGTCTAGTATATCATAGGATTAGAGGTGGAAAGTTAATAGAGCCTTCTGACCATGCCCTAGAGGCCGGTCTAGAATGGTTGCCTGCAGCTTATTCCCCAGGGCTTTGTACTGTCTAGCTTTAACTGGTGCGAGCGACTGACAGGTCATTGGGTTGAGACAGGATGTCTCAGCAATTTAGTGGGTTCTTGCACTGCTGCACATGAAGGGCTGCACTGCTAGCATCAGCTCATTTGCTCCAGGGCCCAGCCCCCTTTCCCTTCTGATTTCAGCTGTTGAGCATCTTCAGGAAGGATTTCAGCTGTTGCTGCTGGCCGTTGGTGAGAGGGGACAGGCAGGGACGGCCGGCTGTAAAACTCCCTGTCACAGATGCCCATACTTGTCAGATGTGATTCTGCGAGACATCGGGTCAAGAGGACACTGTCAGTTTAATAAACGTGTATTTAAAAATTGGTGACCCCTCTTACTGATAAACAAATCCTTGCTGAGAGTGTTGTGTCTGGTGCCACTTCTCTCTGATTGGATGGCCCAAGTCACTGTGGCATCTCACAAACGTGAATGAGTTCCTCCTTTACAACACCCCCATGAAATAGGGTAGCATTGTCCCCATGTTATGCTTGGGGACCTGAGACACCAGAGAGATAAGGGCAAGATTTTCAGCAAAGCTCAGCCGGGGGGGGGGGGGGGGGGGGAGATACACCAGATCCACAAAACAGCTTGGCTCCTATTTAAGAACCAGAATAAGGGGGCAGATTTTCAAAACACATCAGTATATTGCGCATGAGGCTCTTTTAAAAATTTCACCATGATCCAGGGAATCTGTGGTAGATGTGAGAATTGAGCCCAGATCTCCTCAGTCTTGGACTGCTGCCTTAGCTCTACAAAACTAACCTTCCTTTTAGTCACTTTCCAGCTTTGGCTTTCATGCACTAGCCCCATGCTCTAAGTTTCTGGTAATGTTTTAAAATGCAAACAAGCCTTTGTTTTCATTGATACTTTTTATTTTAATTTCTGTTCACGTTAATTTTGAACAATAGTCTTCACAAACCCAACATTTTGGGTCCAAATTACCTGACAGGTCCCTTTAAATTGAGCTCCTTCAGTGCCTTTCTCTGTGCAAACTTACCGTTGCCCTTCATACTTTTCCTTTATGGTTTTTTTTTTTTGGTAAATTTTCTTTGGGATTTGAATTTGTTTGGTTTCTCCATTGCTCATTTCTGGTTTAAAGCTTCACATTGGGGAACCTGAATTAATGACAGAAAGAATACAGTATGTTGGCAATTTCAGATCCACTTTATAGCTATGTAATTTACCCACCAGGTAGCACATTACTAGAAAGCAGTCAGTAGGCCTAGCTATCTCTATATTTATCAATAGTGTAAACAGTTTTATTTCTGCTTTAATATCTTTGTTTGTTTGGCATGATATGGTGACAGACTGCCACTGTGAATGTGATGCCTTGCCCTTTGATTAGCCCAGAATCTGATTTAACAGGATTTCAGGTTGTTTACTTGGTTTCCAAGCGCTGGCTTCTGGGAATTTAACAGCAGCCCTGGTTCTGCTTTTCCCAGCTGGCCCTGCTGCTGTAGGGAATGTCAGACCCTCATTATCCGAGAGAGATGGCAGTTTTATCTTTGGTGTCCTGGTGCTGTCCATTCTCTGAGTCAGAGAGGCTGCAGTTTGCTTCTTGGTGCCCTCTTGTGCTGGGCCCTACACAATTGAGGGAGGCTATAATGTATGTTTTAGCACAGCAATGTGTCGGAATCAGGACAGCATGAGGGTCAGTGCCTGTCTCTTTCTAGCCCTGGACCATCCACAACTGATCGAGACAGGGGCTCAAGCCTGGTGCATCAGATCCTCCATTATCAGGAGAGGCTGTGGTTAAGTGGCGAGAATCAAACCACGTCCTTTCTGTCATTCAGGGTCCAAAACACCAGCGCTCTGGGAATCAAACTGCAGTTTCTCCCAATTGCAGAGGGTTTCTCTAGCGCAGGGCTTCTCAGATTTCTTCATCGTGTGGACCATGTCTCCACAGTGAGAGGGTCTCGAGGCCATCTCCCAGCCTCTCAGTCATGAGCGCTTTCACAATCATACAACATCCCTTTGGCAAGTACAGCAATCGCCTTCTCAGGAAGGTATTGACTAACTGTCTTAAACGTGAATGATGAAAAGCGCTATAGAAGGGTTGCTGTTTATTATGAGAGTATTGAAGTACAGAACTGAGTGCCCTAAACTTGGCATCTGCGTTTGAAAATTAATCTGATGGCGTGACTCCCTTTACCTCTGGCAGCGCTGCCTTCTGTTTTCCTTGCCATGTGAGGTAAGGATAAATGCTGTTCGGGAGTGTTTCTCTCTCATCCTTCTAGCTGATGCAGGAGTGAAATCATAACTCTGAATCGGTGACTTCCTGTTCAGTATGGCAGATGATGGTACCGTAAACATCCTAAACCAGGGGTGGGCAAACTTTTTGGCCTGAGGGCCACATCGGGATGCGAAACTGTATGGAGGGCCGGGTAGGGAAGGCTGTGCCCCCCAAACAGCCTGGCCCCCGCCCCCTATCCGACCCCTCCCACTTTCCATCCCCTGACTGCCCCCCTCAGAATCCCCCCCATCCACCCCTCCCCGCTCCTTGTCTCCTGACCTCCCCCTCCCGGGATCCCCGCCCCTATCCAACCCCCCCTGCTCCCTGTCCCCTGACTGCCCCGACCCCTATCCACACCCCTGCCCCCTGACAGGCCCCCCAGGACCCTACTTCCTATCCAATCCCCCCTGTTCCCCATCCCCTGCCCCCAAAACCTCTGCCCCATCCAACCGCCCCCTGCTCCCTGCCCCTGACTGCCCCCAGGACCCCCTGCCCAAAACCAACCCCCCAGCCCCTTTACCATGCCACTCAGAGCAGCATGTCTGGAGCCGCGCCTCCCGGCTGGAGCCAAACATGCTGCCCGGCATGAGCGTGCAGCCCCGCTGCCCAGAGCGCTGCCGCGTGCGGCGTGGCTGCAGGGGACGGGGACAGCAGGGGAGGGGCCAGGGGCTAGCTGCCCAGCCAGGAGCTCAGGGGCCGGGCAGGACGGTCCCGCGGGCCGTATGTGGCCTTCGGGCCGTAGTTTGCCCACCTCTGTCCTAAACCCATCATCCTTAAAAGGACGAAAACTGGGAAACAGCCTGGAGTCCTGGACCTTTGTTTTCTTTTCCTTGGTAACTGTAGTGGAAATAGGATTTTAATGAAAAGATGGGTCCAGGAGCTACTTACCTTTACCTTTCAATAGGTTGTTTTTCTGTGAAGTTTGAAAGAGGACCCAGTTTAGTGTGCTTTTATAGATTCATTAAAAGAATAAGTAAATAAAATGAAGCTATGTACCAATGTTACTAATGAATTTACTTTTAATTTTTCTAAACTAATTAAATATAACACAATGTAGTGAGTAAATTAAAGTTACAATTTAAATTTAATTAATAGATTGATTATTTAATTTATTTGTCTTACCAGTTACTATAATGAGTACGGTATATACTCGATCATAAGCCGGTTTGTTTATAAGCTGACCCCCCCACCCCCCGCAAGATGGATAAGTAAAAATGGAAATTTTTTATGATCCGTTCATAAGCTGACCCTATAATTCAGGGGTCGGCAAACTTTGGCTCCCGGGCCATCAGGATAAGCTGCTGGTGGGCCGAGATGGTTTGTTTACCTCAAGCGTCTGCAGGGACGGAGGTAAACCTAAGTAAACAAAGTGTCCCGGCCCGCCAGAGGCTTACCCTGATGGGCTGGGACAGCAACTAGTGGGGAAATTTTGGGGAGGGGAGAAGCTGGGGATCAGGGGAGTAACCGCTGTGACCGCCCCCCACATGACCCCACCCCTAGCCTGGGGCCCCCACTATCTCCCCATCCCGTCCCTTCCCACCTTAGCTGGGGCAGGCCAGGGGAGGATGTCTTTGGCCTGGCTGGAGCTGCTCCAGCCTGCTCCGGCAGGCCAGACTGGGCGGCACGGCCACAGCCTGCCAGCCCCGGAGCTGCAGCTGCTTCGGAGGCTGGGGGGAGAGCAGCGTGGCCAGAAGCGGAGAGACTCTGGCCCCGCCTCTTCCCTTCTGTCTCTTCTGGCTGTGCTGCCTCTCCTTGCCCCCTCGGCTTATGAACGAGTATATACGGTAATTAAATTAGTTTATAATGTTAACATAAGAATTACTTTAATCGTTTGCAGGAAAGTTAAGGAAGAACATTTTTAAAATGTAGTTAATTGGGCTAAGAATGTGTTAAAAGCAGAAGCTGACTCTTGCCTTTGTTTTAAGGGAGTGTAACTTTTAGAATGATTTTTTAAATAGCTTTTCACTTTGGTATTTTACCTTTAGTTTTTTTAACATGTAAACTAACCTAGATTTTATTTGCTTGGCTTATTTATTTAGTCTTTTTACACCAATACAGTGTTTGCATTTTTTGACACTTTTACACAGATGTCAAAGTGATTTTTAAATTAGGCACTTAGCGGCTTTGGAATAACATGCTTTTAACCCAAAATAATGTTTTACTGATTAAATAAAAGACTGTGGGTGGGGGTTCTAGTATCAACCTGGGGGAAATGGTTAGTGACACAAAAATGCACACATTTTCATAAAATGTTAGAGAATTCAAACTTTTCTGAATTCTATAAAAAAGCCCTTTTAGGTTGTTTGTTTTTGAGTTTTTAACATATGTGATTTGGTTTTAGATGAGAACTAGTTTTGATGGTGCAAATAACCTGAGCTTCTTTTGCACATCAGGAGTTGATCAGTCCTTTTTTTCTTTTCTTTTAGTTGTAGACTTTAGGTTTGGCTTAGCAGATGGTTAGAGTTTTTTCTTTTATCTTTTTTGGATGTCTGGTTTCGGGAAGAGAGCAGAGTACAACTTTAGCTGCCATTGGTGGTGCAAGAGAGCCTCCTCTTTTTCCCCCCCTTGCATGATTTGAGTTTTTTTATAGGGTTTAGTGTTCCCTTGCTCTGCCTTAGGAACCACCCTTGTTTAATTAGAGATTTGAACATGTTCGTTACAGCTTATTGTGGACCAGTAATTTGGTACCTTGATTTGAGGTTATAGTAGAAGCTTTTAGTTGGAGGTGGACATTTCTTTTGCAAGCTCCATTCGTGGTCACAAGCAGATGTCCTCTTTGTAAGCAGCACATGTGAGAGGCCCGTGTGAGAAGGCATTGGCAACAGACTTCTGTTTAATGGAATAAGACCCATATTCCCTTTGTAACCGTGTAAAGCATCACAAGGGCTGAGACTGGGAGCAGCATAGAGGATCTGGCAGGAGCAAGAATCTGGAACATAAGGGTAAAAACTACTGATTGGTGCCAGTGCCCATAACTGCAGAGGGAGTGCACACAATTACAAAGTAAATAGCTTTTCGTTTAAATGCTCTCTTCCCTCCCCAGTGTGAATATCTTTCTGTAAAAGAGCTTGTGCTGATTAGTACCTGGCTGCTAAATGGAAATGAAGAGGTGGCTCCCGGCGGATGTCACAGCTCGGGACCTGCTGTCTAGCGTTTTGTCGCTATTTCCTGGCATATCTTTTTATTGCCTTCCCCTTGGAGCCTCAGCTCCAGCTGCCAGTGTCAGGGAGTTTCATTAGCACATCTCAGTCCTGTTTGGAGCAGCATCGGTGCTGCTGCGGGCGGCTGGGCTTGTCAGCTGGGTTGTTTGTCCCCCACACCCTTTTCCTAGGAATCATCCTCCAATTAAACCTTGTCTCTCCCTCGCTGGAGTACACGGAGCATAGACTCAGGGAGAGGAGGCTTGGCAAAAACAGAGAGGGAACGGCTATGTTTATTAACTCTCCTGCCTACTCCCTCCCCTTTGGGTACCTAGCACTTTTCTCCTTTCTTCTCACACTCTCTCTGTCTCTCTTTCTCTCACACACAGTTCTCCTGTCCCTTGCTATGTTTCCTGTTTCCCCCCTATGCTCTCTACTCCTCCCTCTGCCTATTCTGTGCACTCCAGCGGTCCCAAGCAGCTGTAATGCTGGCTGAGTCAGGGAGGGACCGTGTGGGTGACACATCCCCTCTCAGCCTCCAGCAGAGGGAGTGTTCCTGAGAGAAAGGAGATGGGGCCGATCACCTCAGCACTCAGGCACTTCCTGGTGACCCTTAGAGCAGCCTTGCGGGCATGAGCCAGGTCACGGAGTCACTGTGGCTAGGAGAGAAATGGTTCCAGTAGTCGTGCCAAACCAGATGGAAAAAAAAAGCTTTTTTGGTCACTATTCCCACCTGGGCCTGCCGGAGCAATTGAGGGTCTAGAAGTACCACGAAGTAGCAGATCTCACTGACAGAATTATAGACGGTCCCACGCCATCCCCATCACATTTTCTAGATGTTACCCACTGCCAAGCAGCATAATTTCCATCTGATCTGGACTGAGCCTCATCTAGCTTGCTCTCCTCCCAGCCCCTCTCTGAATCAGGCACCGGAGCCTTGGCGACATGGAAAAGTTGGCCCAGTCTAACCTAAGTTGTGAATTTAAACTGATTTAGCTAACCTGGTGCAACTCACCCATGTAGACAAGGCCTGGGACAGTCAAGACACTGTGTGCCTTCTAGGTCTGATGCAAGAGAGATGTAGAACTGCAGGTCATCCTCAAACTGCTTCATCTCCCCCAGCAGCCTAATGTACAGGTGGAACAAAAGAGGCCCTGCATGAGAGAGGACTCTGGGTGGGTAAGTGTTTGGCCAACGTTACTCTTTGGCACCCCTTAAAAAGAAAGGGAAACATTCAGATGTGGTCTTGCTAGGGTCCACAATCCAGTCAACAGACCTTCTGGCCAACAGAAGAGGACAGGACAGTCCTTGAGCCCAGGTAAAATGAGTGATGTAGCGCAACAGTATCAGTGCCTCATTTCCTGATTTCTCTCCCTGCCCTTGGCAATGGAACTGGAAGGGAAGGACAAATCCAGTTTTCCTGGCCTGCTGCCCCCTGCCTCACCAGTGGAAGCTGGAGACCCTGCCAGACAGGACTACACTGAATGAAGAAAGATTTCTGTACTGTGTGAATTACTGCCTCTGGTGGGAAGTAGTTATTTCTAGCTGCATGAGAAATGTGGGTGTGGGGAGCAGGAAGGAGAACAGAGATTTTTCTCTGTGGCTGAAACTGAGAGGTCTTGTTCCCTGTTGTGGTCTCTGCCTGAAATCTCTCTGTGACCAGCCATAGCACTTTTAGTGTTATGTATTATAGCACTTAGAAGCCCCAGTCATGGACCTGGACCCCATCGTGCTAGGCACTGTACAAACACAGAACAAAAGGACAGTCCCTGCACTGAAGAGCTTACAGTCTAAGTAGGCAATACAGACATTGGGTGGGGGAAGGGGATAGAATGCACTAGCAGAGCAAACAATGTGATGGTGGCAAACGACCCAGCCGCGGGTTTGAGAATCTGGAACCTCTTTCTGTAATTCCTCTCGGTAATCAGACTATGGAAATGTCATCTTCTGAGATGTCACATGTGCCCCTCCTGGCTCTTCTGGGAACCTCTCCCTTCCCAGCCTTCTAGTGAGAGCAGGGAATTTGTCTGAGCATGCCTGAGCTCCTTCTTCAGAGAGCTGAATCACCCAGTGACCCAGGCTGTTGGGAAGGCAGTGAGTGCTGAAGTTTCTCATTCCATTTGTATTCTTCTAGGGGAGATTTAGCTGAAGAATTAGTTTCTGAGCCAGGAGCTGAGACTGAGGGGGGTGGAGGATGCGTCTCCTTCACTGCTCCCTCCTGGTGGAGGAAAAATGCAACCACCCCAATGACACAGTTCAGATGAGGAGGCTGGAGTGAGGCATCTGTGGGGGTTTCCTTCCCTCCTTGTCCAGAGGCTGAATGGTGAAATGAGCTTGGGAAGTGGCTGGGTTCCGGAGTGGGTTTTTTTGGATGGTGGAAGAGTAGACTGATGAGGGGTGTGGGCATATAGGTGTGTCGGTGAAGACTGTTAGCTTCTTAAGTGTGTGGCCCCAGGCTACCAGAGAATGAGGATCAGGTTGTGAGTTGCCGTCCCATATGGTTCTTCTGTTGGGGAGGAGGGGTGTCTGATGGGGACTCAGTCCCACCAACTTTAGTCCTGCTGCTGGGGAGAGAGGCCGGCAGGGCCAGCCTTGGGACTGCAAGCCCTCGCTTTCCTTGAGACAGCTGCTCTTTCTTGGCTTGTGCTCATGGCTGCTCTTAGGTGGGGGTATTTGTGTCAGAAAGGCTTTAGGTGGGCCTCTCAGTGTGTTACCTTGGTGTATCCCAGTGTGCAGGGCCAAATGTCCTGTAGGGAATGGCCCATTGCATTGCTCACCAGCTAACCAGCCCCTCTTCCTTGCCAATGTAGGTTCACGCAGGGCCTAGGGAGAGGAGGAGGGAACATAAAAGAGGAGGGGAAGAGAACTTCTCAGGGAAAGGGAGTCTCCTCATGAGAGACCTGTACATGTGATCTTGGCCTCTCCCCGGTCAGGCATGGATGGATACGAGACGTAACCTCAAACAAAGGGCCAAATCCTCTGCTCTGATTGAACTGTACTCAGCCTCACAAGGGATGGGGGCCAGGGCTAGCCTTAAGCCACCCTTTACACTATCCTGGTCTCTGGGCCTGGCCTGGTCGGGTCTGCAATGTGAGGCTGTTCTAACTGATGGCTGGCCGGCCATGGCCCAAGGAGCTGTTCTATCAGCCAGGGGTTGGCAGGTGGTAGGGACACCCCAGTCACACACCCTTTCCTCCGTGCAGGCTCCTGTGCTGGGGCCAGGATGAGTGCCATAGCAGGCTCTAGAGTGCCACGCTTTCCATTACATGTCAGCCTTATGCTGCCGGGGTGGGGCTGAGGATCTGGCCCAAGCTATCCTACTTGTTCTTTGACTTGGCAGGCACTTCCTTAGCACCTTCCGTCACAGGACCTCGTGCAGGGTTTGCAAAGCACAGAGGTAGGTGAGTGCTGTACTGGAGAGATTTGAAATGACGCTTAGAGCCTGCTTGATTTTTGTCTAAGGAATTTTTTTTAAAAGACCCCTGATCCACTGTCCAGTATGTTGTCCCTGTTTTGTAGCTTCCTATCTAAGATCTGGCAACACTTCACATGCCATCCCCGTACAATTTGTCTAGTTGTTCAGCTCCTCTGATAGGATCCCCCCTCCCAACAAGTAGACAGCTTGTCTGGGAGATTCATGAATGGTGCTTCCACGTCATGGGCAGGGGATAAAGGGGGTGAGGGTTGGGGAAGGAGGAAGAGGAGACAAAGGGATGTGTGGCGGGGAGTCACCGGGCAGTCAAAAGGAGACCCTCTTCTTCCTGAGCTAAACAATGCAAGGGGGTGTGGTTGCACCTTGCAAGGGGCGTGCCTTGCCTTTAGGGGTGGGACAAGGATGATGCACGATTTATTTTTTATCCAGAGGAAAGGTGACTTCAGCAGCAGGGATGTGACTTGGCATGCTAATTAGAGACCGGCACTGAAAGCCAACTAAAGCAGCAGGGCACTTCGGGCAGTTTATTAATGGCTGATTATTTCATGCCTCTTTGGACGTGTTGTAAAGCACAGCAGCCTAAGGCAGAGGGAGTGAGCCCAAGAAGTGCTACGCTCTTCAGTGAACATGTAGCCTGGAGTGTCCTATTCTTGTTGTGAAATCAAAACTAGAGCAGGAGGCGTGGAAGGGGAGAACCAACCCCAATCTTCATTCCCTGGGTTTGTTACAGAACTAGAGACGGTCTGAGTGGAGGATACAGGGAATTAACCTCTTATAGAGACAAACCCTGTGCACTCTGGTAAAGAGTGAGAGTTTGTTTTGGATGTATGAATTGGAGAGGTCATTTTGTTCACAAGCCTGAGAGCCAGGTGCTCAAGGGATTGAAACTGCATGTTGGTTCTTGGAAAGAGGCTAATGTATTGAGTATAAAGTGGAAGGTTTCCACCAGTTACTGATAGCATGGGAGAGACCAGGGAATGTCCCCTCGATCATCGACACAATGGGATAGTCATCACTAGCAATGGGCATCACATTGGGGTGGGGGAAGTGGGTATCTGGGTAGGAGCAAATGCTGCTGCCAGCTCCCAGGGGTGTGAGGATGATTGGTTACAGCTGATCAATGGTTGGAAATTTAATTACCCGAGTTGATATTGCACCCATGTCTGTGTAAGCAACTCAATGAGACCACTTAATTGACCGCAGTTAGGCCAGGTCCGCACACAGAGCTACATGGGTTTAACTAAAGGTGTGGTTTTAAACGGATTTATTTAAATTGGTGCAACTCTGCATGGGGACACTCTCTGAAACTACTTAGATTGAAAACTCCGTGGGGCAGAAACCATCTTTTTTTGTTCTGTTTGTACAGCACCTAGCACCATGGGATCTGGGTCCATGTGTGGCGCTCCTCAGGCACTACTGCAATACAAATAATAATAGTACATTGATTTAAACCTGTCAATGTTATAGGTGGGGCTAGTACCGCTGCGTATTATCAAGGAACCCAACGTTTCCCATTATAAGACCCTCTCTCATTTGCTTATAACTTTACCTAACTTTAATGATTTGGGGTGACATTTTCCTTGCTGAATGTCTACCTCAGGCTGAATTTTTTGGAGTAAATTCAGCCAAAATGGGTCAGCCATTTCCAAGACCAAGGCTAGGAACAAATATGTTTTGCCCGTGTTAAAAAAATTCTTGAGACGTTTTCTTTGAGAAGCTGTTACACCCCCAGGCTTTGAAGCAGGGACTTGAAGTGTGCCAAGATGGTGGCTGTTGGGGTCAGGGATGTGCCCTTTTGCTGTTCCTGTGAAAATCCACCCAAATTGGACAACTTATAAGCCTTTGAAAAATTGCAGTTTGTACATGCTCGGTGGAGATGTCTACAATTTTAGCAGCTAAAAAAATCTCCAAATATTCTGTCCTAACTGAGCATGCATGTGCAAGCCTCTCACAGCTCCTGTGTGTGACCATATGGTGCACAAGCCATCTCTACAGAGCAACTGAGCATGCACCAGCTGAGGGATATTGGGGCTCAGCAGGACTTTCCCTGCAATTGTAGTTTCCAGCTGCTCTGGCCCAGCGTGGGGTTGGGCACTGGAACCCAGCCCAAGGATCCTGTTTCTCCTGTGACCCCATCCTGCTGACACCTTCAGCATGGAGGAGGCAGCTGCCTGACTCTCGCACAAGGGGAACAAGAGCTGGACCAGGAGTAAGGAAAGTAGAAGAATGGGACAAGGACACTGGGATTGGAGTTGGGGGGAAGAGAAACTGTGATTGGGAGCAGAGCCGTAAGTAGGCATTTTAGTGCCGAGGGTGAGCAAGCTTATTTCGCCCCCCACCTCTTTTTTGGTCATTTTTCTGCCCAGAGGTGATGCGTGGGGGTCATGTGCCCCCTCCGGATATTTTGGTTGTGCCCCCCAACCCAGACAGGCTGGGTGGTCCACTGAAGTGTATCAGGGAATGCGGGTGTCACTCCCTCCCCGAGCCCTGCTGTGTGGCGCTTTACGTGTCGCCTTTGCTTGTGCCCCATTGTTCTGCCTCTGCACCTTGGCGCCCTGCGCGGCTACCCCACTTGCCCTGCTCTGGTTATTACCCTGACTGGGAGTTGGTGGGGGGAAGAGACTGGGACTGGTTGGTCAAGGGGACTAGGGCAGAAATCCAGTGAGGAGAGGAGGGGAGGGGAGGAATGGCTGGGCAAGGAGAGTGGGGCTGAGAGCTTGTGAGGGGAAATGGAGTGAGGGGAACTGGGAGCCAGTTGGCTGATGGGGGCAGGGGGAAGATGACACCAAGATTGGACAAATAGCTGGATACTGGTACTGGCTGGACAAGGAGACTGGGACTAGGAACCAGTGTGAGAGGGAAGGGGGTAGAGGAAGAAAGATGGGATTGAGAGGTGAGGTATGCGGGGGTGGGGGGGACTAGGGCTGGCTAGCTAAAGAGACTTGGACAAGAAATTGGGGAGCGATTAGTGTGAGGGGAGATGGTGAGACTGGAAGGGGAAACTGAGGAGGAAGACCAGGTCTGGGAGCCAGTTGAGTGGAGTGAGGGGAGAGAGACAGAGTGGATGAGGAACTTGAGGGAGAAACTGATTGGGCAAGGAGACAGGACAAGGATGTGGGGTGGGGGAAGCACCTGGGACTGAGACTAGGGAGGGGCAGATTGGGATTTGGGACTTGGAAAAATATCCCAGAGGGGAGACTAGGATTGTCTTGGCAAGGAGACTGGGACTGGCATGAGAATCGTGAGTGGAGACTGGGACTGCATAGGCAAGGAAAAATGAGACTGGGGCATGGAACCAAAGGTAAGGAAGAGACAGGGTCCCAGACAGGTACAGAGCAGATGAGGTCAATCCTGTGGTGGGGAGAACAGGTAGAAGGGTCTGTGACTACGAGAGGACACCCCCCTCCAGAACCTGGAATGGAACCCAAGGTCCCTGAGTCTCCCCATTCCTCTGCTGTCAGCAACTATCTGTGAAACTATCTGGCAAAATGTGTGTCCTCCCCCTCTACTGCTGATCCTCATAGAGGATGACAGCCTACTACTGCTATCAGCTACTTTGTTAGCTCCAGTGGCAGAGGTCTGTGCAGTGATCCAAAGTTTCCAAGTGATCCAAGTTTCCAACCCTGACAAGTGGGTGTCAGTAGGATGTCACATGATGGAATTTGTGTTTTTTTCAGTTTGTTTTTTCTAAAAACAGAGGAAATTACACACAAGAACTACATTAAAACAACATTATTAAGGTTGCAAAGTCAAGCACTCAAAAGCTGGGAAATGCCAGAATGAAGGTTGCCTCTGCAGCCTTAATTTGCCTCCCTTGTGCATATTCATTAGGCTACAGTCTTTAATTACATGGTCCAATACTATTTTTTCCACACGGCCCCTGCCTCATTCAGTGCACAGAATGGACAGTGTTCATTTAACTATTCAATATTTTGTTTTCTCGTCATTGCTCATCATGTGGCCCCTGCCTTATCTGCTATTCCAATCGGAATGCTAGAGGGCAACTTTGAAGAAGTTGAGGGTATGTTTGGCTTTTGGGTGTGTGATGGAGATGGAAGTGAAAAGCCTTATGGAGCGCTGGAATGTGTCATCAGTAGTGTTCAAGGCAATACCAAGGTGGAAAAGAATGCACAAGCCTTTCCTCTTACCTTCTTCTTTCCATGCTTTTAAGGGTTTGGGTGGATGTGGTGTGTCCTGCCACAACCTTAACTGTCACTAAATGTAGTTCTTGTTTGCCAGTATATACAGCTACCAGACAGTTAACTGTGAACAGCAAGGCTATAAATATTCAGCTCAGCCCAGCCGCAAGCTATGTGCAGATCCCTAATTTCCACTTTCCCCTTGCCATCCGTGTTTTATATTCTTGATGTATAAGATTCCATTGTGAACCAAGTTCCTACTAATTTCCATGCAGAGGCACCAAGCCCTCCTGAGTGCTTATTTTAAGTAGCATTCTGTTTTTTAAAGAAAACAAAGACAACAGGACAAAAACCACTGGGGATGGTGTTAAGCATGAACTGGAGTGGCTGGAGGGTGGAAGGTACAGAGGACGCGCTTTCGATTGTGACGTTTGTGGTAACACACCTAACCGTGATGCTGGTGACCTTGATGTGGCACGGTGCAGTTCCGATTGTTCCAGTGCTGAAAAAGCTATTCAGTGTTCTTCTTTTAACGTCAGGACACTAGACTGGCAGATTTTTCAGTGTTCCCTTTAAAGCTGTTTAAATTATTTTAGCCCTTGAAAAATCACATTTCTTGGCTTACAATTTATTTGATGACAGAATGTATGTAAAGTCCCCTTTTTGTTTGCAGGTAGAGGTGCTCTGATATCACAGTGATGGGCAATCTTATAAAAACTTAGAGAGATAGGCAATGTGCTTATGGGCCTTATTCTCATTTACTCTAGTGCCCCTTTACACTGCTTTAAGAGCCTTTAAACTGGGTTTAAAAATATAATTCACACCCACTTTAGAGCACCATCACAGTGCCAGAGCAGTCTGAAGGGGCCTTAGTGTAAATGAGAACGAAGCCCTCTGTGTCTCATTGGCATAACTTGCAAGTTGTTACAGGTTCAGCCGTATTTGGAGCCTGTGACTTTTACATCTTCCAAACACTCCTGACCCTACAGCATTTTTAGTGTTGAAGAACAGTGAGGAGGGGGAAAATGGTAGGTTTTATAGTGACTGACTCCTGTACTGACCTTTAATTTGACTTGTGGAACCATCCTTGTCATAGCATTTCTTTCTCATGAAGGTGAATGTCATAAGAAACCGGGCACGGTGAGGTGTGTGCATGCGTGGCTGAAGGAAAGAGAGACTCATGAATTCTGTTCCCAGCACTGGCATTGGCTAACTGCACAGCCTTTGGGCAAGCCACTTAACCTCTCTGTTCCCCAGTTTTCTCACCTGTACAAAGGTTATAAGACTTCCTAGTTCCTATGGGTGAGTAAAACTTCACTCACTCTTTGCAAAGTGTTCTGAGATCCCTGAGTGGAAGGGACTCCTAGAAGTGCCTAGGATTGCTACACCAGCAAAGAATTTGGCCCTTTGTGTTTCCCCCATGGCTACAGAGTTATCTGTTTTCTCTCAACTCTCGTCCAAGAAAGGTGCGCGTCTCACTATAGCTAAAGATCCTACCATTATAGCCCCAAGGCTCTGGCAGTTATGTTTAAATCTCAGTTAGTATTTAGGGGATTACCTCATCCCATAGTTCAGATCAAGACGGGTATTTCCTTTTTGCTGTCTGCTCATTAAAACACATTCCTCTTTCAATAACAGTTTGGTCTGACTCATGTTACTTCCTACGCCCATCACGCCCCCAGGAACTGCCTACATAATTATTAGACTTTCCTTTGTCGGTTTTAATGACTCCTAAACAGCATCCACTTGGATAAGTGCCTGGACATGTCACCTAGGAAAACCCAAGAAACTGACTTCCCAAGGTCAAAAGCATGCATTTATTCAAAGAGAAATTGTACCTATAAGAGATCAGAGAGGCCTGTACATTTAATTCAAAGCTATAAATTATGCATCCATATTTAACTAACTGCCACAATCTCCAAAAGCCCCACGGAACAACCATGCCAGGCAGTGAGGCCAGTGTCAACAATGGGGGAGGGAGAGGAGTTTCAAACCATATTAAGTGAAATGTATAATTTGCTGTACAAAGGTGTGAAGCATACTGTAATTCACACACACTGCTGCTTTTAACTGGAGACATCCTGGGAATCCAACTTCTGACCGTGGAGTTTTAAAAATGAATGGTATTGTCCCTACTGATGGGGGGTGTGTGTGTCTTGTAATGGCTTTTTTCTTATGATGCTTGTGATAAGCACCGCACCAAGGTAACATTGAAGGGTGGCTTTGTGGTGTTCATTGGTGCTAAGACCATACCTGCTCTGTGCAGACAAGGGGTGGATTTGAAGAGACACAGATAGCAGCTAGGCACCCAACTCCTATTGACTTTCAGTGGGAGGTGCCTAATTCCCTTCTGTGCCTTTGAAAATCTTCCTCAAGGAGCCTGGTTCTCCACTGCCTTGCAAGGTCATTTGCACCTTGGCCACATGGCTATAAAATGGCTACCAGCCTGATCTGTTAGCGTTTTATACACACTGGGCATGGCTGTAAAATGTGTTCTGGACCCGATTGTTTGAAGTACACCTCTACCCCGATATAACGCGACCCGATATAACACAAATTCGGATATAACGTGGTAAAGCAGTGCTCCGGGGGGGGGGGGGGGGGCTGCGCACTCCGGCGGATCAAAGCAAGTTCGATATAACGCGTTTTCACCTATAATGCAGTACGATTTTTTGGCTCCCGAGGACAGCGTTATATCGGGGTAGAGGTGTACCTTCATTATATATACACATGCCCATACACCGTTAACTTGATGAGATCCTTGCTGAAACATAGCAGGCCTGAAGAAAAAGGTCCTGCTAGACCTGAAGAGGTACAGATCTTCAATATGTATCGGCTATTTTATACTCAACTCCCTCCTTGTTGTCTTTATCTATTTGTTTGTGTTTGTGTTCACGTTACAGTGTAAGTTAGACAGATCACGTAGATTAGATCAGCAGATAGCAATCTGGTATCAACATAGCAATCGAAGTGACTGGAGCTGCATCATGTGTCCCATATACACCAGCAGAGAATTGGCCCAAAGGCTCTCTGCAGTGTAACTTTAAGTTTAGGGCCAGGCCAGTGATACTTTCCATAGTGTACAGTTGGCAGGGATATGATGACATTTCAGGGTGCAATCCAGACCAGTGAGGGGCAGTGTCACCCTGCCCTGGACCCTAGGGAACCTCACAATGCCTTGCTGCTGTAGTTCCTACATGGGCCACTCACAAACAGCCTGCCACCATGCAAGTCACACCCTGAGGGTCAGTGTGTAGCTGCAGCCTGCCAGCCACTCTTCAGTCACACTCTGGCTTCCACCAGCCTTAGTTTCCACTTGCAGGGTGACCACATCACACTCCGAGTCCTGGATTCCCCCTCCCCCTCCAAACATGTATTGTGTATTGCACTGTCCAGCCCTCTCCTGGACAGTTCAGATAACAAAGGTCTGTTGTCCCTGTAAGGGAATGTTACACAGCAACTTGCCCCCCTAAATGAAGTTACCCACACAGTTCAGAACACTGGATTGATGTTGATTAAAGAACAAAAACAGTTTATTTAACTACAAAGAGAGAGTTTTCAAATGAGTGCAAGTATTAAGGCATTAAAGCCAGAAATGGTTACAAGAAAATAAAGATAAAATGCTTCCTAGTACTAAATGTAACAGACTAGACTTGGTCTAAGGTGACGTTCTGATCACAGGTTCCCAGTATCATTGCTGACCAAGTTTCAGGTCAGGATCTGCACCCAAAGTCAATAGGCTGTTTCTTTTGTCGTCTTAGATGGAAAAGAGAGAGATGGACAGGGAGAGATCACTTGGGGTGTTTTTGCTCCTTATTTTCATAGTTCAGTCACCCTTTGAAATGCATTTCCCTGAGAGTGACCCCTAGATAAAGTTCTTTCCAGCTGATAGCAAGGAGACATGGAGTTTCATGGTGGGGACATTTCATGCTGTTCCTGAGATGCAGATTTCCTTTGTTTTCTTCCTTCTTCCTCTGGCTGTCTGAGGACTCTATTTACAATTTATATACCAATTGAGGTAAACACACATCCCTTTGTTCCAGACCTGCTTAATCAGTTTTACCAAATCAGGACTATCTGAGTTTTGAACATGTGCCTTCAACATCATACTGGGGAGATTTCATAACTTTACACACAGTGTTGCTATATACATTTCACCATGATGATATTGACCAGCAAGTTACTCATTTTCAAATGACACTTCACAAGGCATATTGTGTACAAAGATTATCACAATAGTGTGTATGGTGTGAATACAGGGGTGCATTCGGTCAGAGGTATAATCACAGCTCTTTATTTAAACATTTTCCATCTATTTCTATAGACAGCCAGTAACATTTTATTTAAAACAACCTGTTCAGGTCTTGAGGGAGGCAAAGCCAGGAGTAGGTAATTGTCTATGTGCAAGCTTCAGGGCACAAAGCAGGAAGGGAATCTCCTTCCCCACGCGGTGCCACGGGTTGGTAAGTCATCGTAGGTGCAGGGGAGAGTTAAATGACCTGAAAGGTTCTATACATTGTTACAGAAATAAAATAATATCATAGGATCTTCTATACCTGATCGGATCCATAGTCCATGAATTCTGGAGTTCTGCCTCTGACTGTGCCTACTGTCTGATACTTCACAGAAGGGTGTGTCCCTTCAGAGGGAGAAATGCCCATAACCCATAATGCACCTGGCCACATTCCTTCCTGATCCCTGCCAGTAATCAATTTATGCCATGAAGCAGGAGGTTTGATTGCCTGTATTGCTGCATATTTTGTTCTTGGTGATAAAATTATCTTGTCCCTTTTAAAATCCAGCACCGGTACCTTATATGACTCTAATTTGACACTGAGAATTTTTTCCTATAATTGAAACATCATTTTTTAAGAAAGTGTTGCTAAAAGTCAACTTTTAATAAGAGGGTTTAACTCATCAAACATTCTGGCAACATCACAAATGAGGAAAGCAGAGTCCTCCACCATCCACAAACATGAGTCACTTTGATCTGATAGTTTTCATTCTTGGCTTTGATAGCAGCTGCACCTTTGTTTTACACTTTAAAAACATCAAAACTGAAAAGAGGGTCAAATCTGAAACATCACCAACATTTTGAGTTACTGCTTAACTGTCGGTGTCTCTCCCCTTCATTTTACTGGTTCTGAAATTGGACTTAGTCATAAATATGTATGAAAATTCTGACGATTATGATTAGTAGGCAGTATCAAGATTTGCATCCCATTGTGCTAGGCTTTTTACAATAACATATAAGGGACAATCCATGCCCCCAAAAGTTTATAATCTAACTAGATGAAACAGAAAAAGGGTGGAAGGGAGGGGGTATTATTACTTTCATTTTATAGAAGGGGAACTGAGAAACAGAGAGATTAAGGTATGTCTACACTATGGAGCGTATGTGGGTATAGCCCCCTACTGTAGATGCAGACTACACCGAGAAAGGGAGTTTTCCGCTGGTGTAGGAACACCACCTTCCAAAAAAGTGCTAGCTACACTGAGGGAAGCACTCTTCCAGTGACACAGCTGCATCTACACCCAGAGTTTTGTCAGCATAACCATGGCACCAGGGGTGTGTGGGTTTTTCACACTCCTGACAAGGCCAGATAGTTCTGTTCTATTCTCTGTAGGTTCTTATAACACACTCATTACTGTCTTATCTGAATGCCTTCCAGTAGTGGTTAAACAACATGACTAACATCTGTCACGTGTTTCTATCATACTCTCCCCATGGGGAGAAGCATGTGTAATGGAGTTGTATAATCAATCATACATGTTTGTTAGAGAAGGCAAGGGCAAAGAAATATGCCATGCACTTAGAGTGGAAGGTTGGTCAGGTTTGTGGTGGTCCTTAGTTTCTCGGGGAGTTCATTCCATAGTCTTGAGCTGGCCCCCGAGAAAGCTCTTAGCTTGACTATTTGAGGAGGAGACATGTCAAAGCCAGTAATTGAGCTCAGATCTCCTTAGTCCCTATCCAGTGCCTTATCACAAAGCTATCCTTCATTTTATAATGAATCTGATCCAAGATACTGTGGTGTTAATGGAAAAACTCCTAATGACTTCTATGGGCTTTGGTTGGGTTCAGTTTGCTGTGGAATTCACCCCAGTGGCTCATTGTGAAGTTCAGCCTTTATAAGCGTGAAGAAAATGTTTAGAAATGTGAACTGACTCTTTGTGCTTGTCATACACTCAGCCTCTGTGTTTGTATGTTTTTATCTATGGTAAAATGGGCCGATGTGGAGATAACACTATTTTTGCTATATTCATGCATTGCATAGTAAGCGCAAAAATATTTTAATCACAATTAGCGGAATTGGGTAGAATCTCATGGAGTATTTGTTACCTCTGTGGATTAGTGCGAAATTGACAGAAGGAAAATGTAAAATATATTGTAGGCAATAGTTGCCTTTTTTGCGGCATTTTGTATCATCTTAGAGTAATTGCATTTAATAATGGGCTTTTTTTTCTGGGAGGAGAGCAGCCTTTGATTTACATTCCAAATTCTTCAAAAAGGAAAAAGTTATTTTTAGGCTGATTATGAAGTCCTAATAAGTAAAATGCGTGCCTGTAAAATGTCCCGTTAATTGTAATGTCACTCTTTTTGGAGAGGTATGTGGCTCTGTTGGTTCTCATTCTGTTAGAGATGTAACAAATAGCCAGGAGATGGCGCTGTGGTAGCAGAGAGAAGTTTTCAGGAAATATACAAGCCAAATCCCGTTTCTCTTATAACAATACTTCAGAATTCTACAGTTATTGTTCCAAACAAAGCTATAGCACCACTGCAAACTGCCCCACCATTTTGGTTAGATCTTGCTCCTTGTGAAGTTGATGGCAAGCGCAGGATCAGACCATATGTAATACAATGGCATTTTTAAAAATAAGGCCCTATGCTAAAATATTCTCTTTCAAAGTCAGGCTATAAGGAAACCCATATTCTGGCAGTGTGCTGCTCCCTGCCAGACTCTTGGATTGGTCAACGTCTATTTAGGAACTAGTCGGTGCTCTGTCTAGATAGATTCCCCCACATTGTATTAATTTGGATGGAATAAATGGGCCAAAGGTGTTAACATAACCCAGTAACTGTCCAGCATTAAACAGTGTGTTAGGGTTTGGTATACAGAGGCTTCAGCCTGCTTAGTACCTTGGCAAACACACCATTAAAAATCCTTTTCACCTTTTATTAAAGATAAAGAAAAGAAAGAAAAACAGTTAAAGCAGTTGAAATGTGAAGTATTAAGTGAGGCTTTCATTTTAACAGCATCCCTTGTTCCCTTTCCCTTGAGTTGGAGAGAGTTTTTAGTAGGAAACCCTACTTATTTGACCATCTCTTAGAGCAGTGTTTTTCAAACTTTGGGTTGTGACCCAGTACTGGATCATGGCATGTCAGGCACCGGGTCGCCTTGCTCTGGTCAGCACCACCGGCTGGGACGTTAAAAGTCCCGTTGGCGGTGCTGCCCAGCTAAGGCAGGGTAGTGCCTACTTTTTCCGACACCACGCTGCACCCCAGAAGTGGCCAGCAGCGGGTCTGGCTTCTAGGCAGGGAGGCCACGGGACTCCGCGCGCTGCCCTCACCCCAAGCACCAACTCCGCACTCCCATTGGCCAGAAACCAGCCAATGGGAGCTGGAGGGGGGGGCGATGCCTGCGGGCAAGAGTCGCTCAAAGCCGCTTGTGTGCCTCTGCCTAGGAGCCGGACCTGCTGCTGGTCACTTCCGGGGCACAGCGCGGTCCGCGGTGTCAGGACAAGGAGGAAGCCTGCCTCTGCATCCTGGCTGCACCACTGACCGGGAGTTGCCGGAGGTAATTCTATGCTCCAACCCAGCTCCCCAAACCCCTGCCCCAGCCCTGAGCCCCCCCAAACCTGGAGCCCCTCCTGCACCCCAAACCTCTCATCCCTGGCCCCACGCCAGAGCCTACACCCCCAGCCCCAGAGCCCTGATCCCCTCCCGCACCCCAACCTCCTGTCCCAGCCCAGAGTCCCCTCCCACACCCCAAACCCCTCATCCCCAGCTCTGTTGGGTCACGGGCATCAGCAATTTTCTTCAACTGGGTCCCCAGAAAAAAAGTTTGAAAACCACTGTCTTAGAAGGTAGCAAAGTGGTAATCACCATTCTTGTGGGGAAAAGAGAAGTTAGCTGAGATGGGCTGGAGCTGTTGCTGCTGCTGCTAAAATTTAATCCTGTTTCATCCCAGGGATTCAGCTGGAGCCTGGTCTGGTCTGGTCTGGTCAGGACATCTCTTAGGATTAGGGCACAGAAGGTCTGTGGTCCCAGGAGATGGTGGGGGTTGTAGCCATGATGATGAAGCTTGCTCCAATAGCCAATTTTTGTCCCAAAGGTCTCTTTTGTAAGGACCCCAAAAGGGGAGTGGTGGGTGGAATAGCCCATCCTCTCATTATTTTGTCCACTAAGTAGGCCTAATTTCTGACACACCAATTTAGATTCACTGATTTCTGGTTTCACACCTTTCCTGTTTACCAGGCATGATCTTAACACAGTCCTCAAGTTCTATCAGGGGGCTCTTTTTGTCTGGACTAATTCAGTCCGTCCACCCCCCTTTCTTACCTTGTCCCATCAACATTTGTTATAAATTATTGTGACATTTTATGAACTGTAACTCACTTCTTGTGGTTAAGCTCACAATTCGAGTAAATGTCTAGGCCTGATTATCACAACACCCCCAATCCTGCTACCCTCAAAGCACTCCCCATGCCCCTGTCTGTCGGTAACACTTTATCCTGATCTTTTTCATTCACAATATATTTAGCCAGCTCATACCTGTTGGGCCTTTGTACTGCTTAAACATCTGTATGCTCGTCACCTTTCCCACTGACCAGCAAAACGCTAGCAGAGCCGTATGCCAGAGTGGGAGTCATTAAACAGAATAGTAATGATCCTCATGGGAAATAAGTTCTGCAGCTCCTTGCCTGGCTGGGGCAATTTTGTTTCAAGCATCCTCTGTGTTCCCTGGAGGAGTATCTCTCTCTCTCTCTCTCAACACTGGCATTCCCTTTGTTCCGCACTGGGACAAGTGAGTGGCCCGTCGCACTGTCATCTTGGGCCATGTAGGGAGATGTAGCGAGACTTCTTGGTCCCACTGGCATAGGGAGGTTGCTTCAGAAGCACCCCATCCCATGAAGGAATTCCCATCTTATAGATCCCTGTTGCACACTGGGAAGGAGGAGAGGATGGGGAGGGGGAAATGGCTACCGGACTGTTCCCTTGCCACTGGGAGGCTTGGAGGGGAGCAATCAGGAGTTCCTTCTTTGCTCTGATGGGAGAAAGGAGCCTCTAGTTGACCCTGCCTCCCTGGGTCTCGCTGGAGGGGAAAGAGCCTATTGTTGTATCCTGCCACCCTGGGTAGTTTATTTCAATTGTAATAAAACACAGGTTATATACTGGGATAGTAGATTTGAAAAGAAGTTTAAACAAACATCCCTGTGGCTCTGGGTGGTGCTGCAACAAAATACCCTTCTCTCACTCTTCCTGCTAAGAGGCAAGTCCCACACCTCTACATTTGTTCAGTATCAGACAGTTTTACTAGTGCTGAGGATGAGGAAATCATTTTGCATAGTTACTTGTGAAGTTAGCTATACCTGGTTAGTAGCTGGAGCCACAAGCATTTGGCCCAGCGAGAATGTTCATACCGAAACCCAGAAGAGCTTTGCTAACTTGACATGAATGAGAAAACCCTGGGAGCACCTAGCAGCGCAAGCGGGAGGGCAGGGAGCTTGGCTGGGCTGGGGATCGTTATTTGGCAGTTTGCCATACTACAGGCTGAATTAACATAGTTGAAAGGTAGGAACAGCAACCTCATTCCTAATGCGGTGCTGGGTAGAGGGGAAGGGAAGGATCCACAAATCATAATTGATTCAGTCAGGGCAGCATCTTGCCTGAAGTGAATCAATTGTACTGTATTTAGTCATCAGTCAGTACTGCTTCCACCCCTTCCCCGAGCTAGCAGCATATTGGCAATGCCTAGGAACCACTCCAGATTGCACTGAATCTAGTTTGCAGTGCAGCCACACCTCTAAGACAGCAGGCCAAATCCAGGGCTGTGGTGCCTCTGATTTCAGCAGTTATGGCAGGAGTGTGCTGACCTCCATAAGCCCAAATATTTGCCTTTCTTCCCTACTTAGACCCTCTAAAATCCAGGGGTGTTGGAACAGTTTGTACAGTGAGGGTACTGAGAGCCATTGAACCAAACTGTAAATCCTGTATATGGTGGAAACCACTTTAAGCCAGGGGGTGCTGCCACACCCCCAGCACCCATACTTCCAGCACCTCTTCAGGCTGTGGTTTTTTTTTTTTTTTTGCATCTTCCCTGTGTGGGGAAACTGTGTGGGCAGGTGGGGGAGGGTGGGGATGCAGGACAGGAGTTTCCAGCCTTGCAGACATATTTAGACATATTAAGGGGAAGCCTCTGGATGTGTCTTTGCGCTAGAGCAGAGGGAAAAGTGGAAAGCTGTGGCTAAGGAGTACACAGCACAACACGGGGGAGGGAATGGGGAGGCAGAGGGAATAAAAGGTGGGTTTAAATCCATCTTTGCTCTCCTCCAGCCTGGTTTGCTCTGAGCTTTGCCCAAAGGAGGTCAGATTGTATGGCTGGTTGTTGATTTTACAGTTTGCACACCCAGGTTAGCTACACGTGTCCTGTCCAATCAGTGAGCAGAATCAGTGGCAGTGCCATGTGATTATATAAAACTTACCAGCACCATGTGAACTGTGAATATTCACCACACACTGCTCACCCTGCCCCCCACTTACTGAAAAAGCTCACTCACTGGTTTGAGGAAAAGATTAGACTTTCACAAGCAGTTCAAACAGTTAGCTTGGAGGAGGAGGGGGGAGGGAATGAAATCCATTGGATTGCTTCTGTGCTGGGAATTGCTTGGGTGGCTCTGGGAACCTATTAACTCCTCAGGATGGGCCATCTGCTCTGTTCTCTTGGGGAGTTGGAAGACAATGTCAATGGCATAGTTCTAAGGGGTCTGGTAAGACCATACTGAAACCACCAATTATAACTCAATTCCCTGGTGAGATCAGTGCTCTCCGGAGCAAAGGTGATTGGAGACACAGCAAACAGGAAATCTAAATGTTAACAGGCTCCTAACAGCTGTTTGGGTTTAAAATAAACCCAACCCACACATCCACCCCTTTTAAAAAAACCACCCAGTTTCACTCTGCCTGCTGAAGCAGGCCTGTGCGCTAAGGTTCTTCTCTGCACCCCCCACCAAACCCTCCTTGTTTCTAGCAGGGGTGATCATTCTGCTTAAAAAGAAAACTCAGGTGTTGTGGTTTTTTGTTTATGACAGTAGCACTTTGGGGCCCACTGTGCCTGGCGCTGTCCAACCATACACTGGAAACAGCTCCTGCCTTAATGAATCTATAATTTAAGCATTAAAGACCACATCTGGAAGTGGGCTCAGTGGGGCTTGTGGCAGATTGGGGGCCAACGATAGAGGGCATTAAAACAATGTTTTCAGGAGTGGCCCCTGAGTTGGGTGGTGCTCTGTTTTTGGGTGACCAACTCCAGACACCTGGGCCTGGTTTTTCAGAGATGCTGTGTACTGGCAATAGCTTTTGATGCCGGTTGGAGTCCTGGGGACTCAGCACCTCTGGAAAGGAGGCCAAGGTTTCCAAAGCTGGGCAGGAGGTGACCAGATAGTAAGTGTGAAAAATCGGGACACTTTTTTTTGGGGGGGGGGGCGTAGTTGTGTATATAAGACAAAGCCCCTAATTTGGGGAGGTCTGCTTACCCTCCTTGGCACCCACTAACTGAAGCACTGGAGATCAGTGGCCAGGCACTGGCTCCAGTGACCCACTGGTTGCTGGGAGGGTGCGAGAGGCAGCTGTTGGCACATCTGGCGCTGGCTGGCCTGGCTGGTGGAAGTGAAGGATGCCAATGGGATCCTGTGGAGCGGGGGCCGGATCTAGAGCCCATCCAAGGCAGCCAGGGACAGAGGGCACCCGGCCTTGGCTCGCGCCTCCGGGGGTGCGGAACTGGGCCCAGCCCCGAGCTGGCGCTGAGTGCGCGCAAGGCTTAGAGCGCAGAGCCTCAGCCTGCAGCAGCCAAACCCGCCCGGGGCCCCTCCGGCGCTGCGGGTGAGTTGGTGCCCAACAGGCCCGTGCCGGGAGCCCGGGCGGCCAGACAGAGGAGGTGCGGCTCCCTGCGGGGGCGCGTGCTGCTGGCTCCGGGGCTGTGGCTCCAGGGGCGGGGTGTGTGGGGGGGTGTTGCTTTAAATCCCTGCCCTGACTCAGCGCTTGGGGACTGCCTGGCCGGGGAGGGGTTTCCCCACGTGGCCCCGTGGGGAGAGGGAGAGTAGCGCGAGCCAGCCAGGCAGCAGCTCCTTGCAGCGGACTCCACTTCGCTTCTTTGTTCCCTCCAGAGCCCCCCTCAGCCTCCTTCCCGCGGCTCCGTCGCTCGCCCGCCCAAAGAAAGGCGCGGGGTGTAATTTTGCCATTGGCTCCCTGAGCGCTAACGAACGCGGGGGCTGCAGAGCCGCCGCAGCTTCCCCGCCGCTCGCCAGTCCGCGCCGGCCCTGTTCGCTGCATCCCCCGCCCTCCGCCGCGCGCGGGAGTGGGGGGTGCGCTTTGCTCCACGCGCGCCAGAGAGCAGCTGGGAGGCTGAGGAGGAAGATGGAGTCCCTGGCGAGGAAGTTCAGCGCTTGACTCTAGCGGGGCCGGCCTGCCACCTGTGCTCCCCGCGCCCTGTTGCACACTCCGCCCGGCTGCATGGCCCGATGGCAAGGCTTGGAGGCGTGGAGGCTCTGAGAGGCCGGAGCAAAGCGGGCTCTGGAGCGGCTCCTGTGCGGGGTTAAAGGCGGCAGCAGGGGATCCGACCTGGCCTTTTGATTTGCAACAAAGACCCGATACGATGCTGCGTCTGGTTTAACCCCTGGCTCCGGGGTAGAGCGCGCGGATGCTGCCTAGGGGCTGCGCCAAGGGACTCAGCCTCTCCGCCGCTTCCCCCCAGCTCCGCAAACTGTTACCCTCTGGGACAGCCGTCTGCCTGCAGCCTGCCTGCTCCCTGCCCAGGCGGCGGGGCGGTCGGGAGAAGAGCTCTGTCTCGCGGGCGGCCAGATCTAAAGCATGCCTCGGGGTTGGTGCTGAAAGGCTCCCTGGCTCCAGAGGAATGGAGGAGACTCAGAGCGCTGGCCATTAGACTGAGCAGCTCCGAGAGGGGGCTTACCGACTGGGATCGCTTCACCCCTTTCCCCTTCCACTGGCTCTGTTGCTTGGTAGTTGGTGGGTGCCTTGATTGGATCGCCTCTCTGTTTTCTTCCAGGATGGCTCGCTTTGGGGAGGCGGTGGCTGGCCGCCTGGGATCCGGAGATGCGGGCTCTGAACAGAACAGGATCCGCCAAGGACCCCCCGCGCCTTCCGGAGCGACCCCGGGAGCCTTCAAGCAAACCAAAGCGCAGAGGGCCAGGACTATGGCTCTGTACAACCCCATCCCAGTCCGACAGAACTGCTTCACAGTCAACAGATCCCTCTTCCTCTTTGGGGAAGATAACATGGTCAGAAAATACGCCAAGAAGCTCATCGACTGGCCATATCCTTTCCCCCCTCATTGCCCTGGTGAAAACCCTTGCTTCTCATGCCCGGATTTGCATCGGTGCAATTCCACAGCACATGTATGTTGCATTAGCTGGCAGGCACGCAGCAGTGTGTCTAAGGTAAGCGCCTGCCTTCTGCTTTCAGTCCAGAATCGATGGCACATGGAGACAGAGTGCCTAGGTTAATCGGGTGCGCTCCTCTCCATCCCCTGTCCCTCCAGGCTTGCATTCATTTCGGTTTCCAGGCTGTCTCTTTCTCCCCTTTCCTAGGTTTGGCAGGGCGAGCGGAAGTTGAGTGTATTGTCTCGTCGGGAATAAAGGCTTCAGTTAGTTGGTTTAAGAACTCTGGGCTAGAATCAAATTGGTCTCTGCAACCGACTCCAGAGACTAAGTTTTGGATCACCCATGGGACCATGTCTGGCGAGGAAGTGTGTGTGTGTGTGTGTGTGTGTGTGTGTGTGTGTGTGTGTGTGTGTGTGTCCGCATTCGGACCTACAACCAACTCACAGTTCAACTCCTCAGCTTCTCCTCCAACTCTGTAGACACGCAGAGAAACTTAAGAGGGGTCCCCCTTAGCTCATTGATGACTCTTCCCTCCTTCTCCCCAAGCCTCAAAGATCTTGAAATCTTTTTGCTCTTTGTTACTTGCTAGAATGGAGGAGGCATTGTGCAGAGTGGATTCTGTGTTCCTCTTTATGGGAACAGTCCCCTCCTTGCCCAGGCGTTCTGCAGGACTCTGCTTGGTGGTATGTTGCCTTCTAATAAATCCTTAATTTTATCCTCTCTCCCAGGGGCTCCCATGCCCTCCCCACGCCCCCACTGAGACATGCGGGAAACCTCTGCCTGTTTCAGTGCTGTGCTGGAACTGCTAAGGGACGGCTACACTGTTCTGGCACCGAATGGCCCAGAGCGCATAAGAAACTAGGTCTCCCTGCACTTGTGGCAGAGGGAGATGCTGAAAATTTCTGGAGGAGGCCTCCTCCGCTCCCCCCGCCTCAATTGGGCTTAGAACCAGAGCTGAGGTCGGCTGCCTTCTTATTCCACAGGGGCAGGGGGAGTGCAAATCCTTTGGGTGGGTTCAGGGCCTCAAGAAGCTTGTGCACTGCTGTCCTGCTGCTCCCCCACCAGGGTGTGTATTGCTGTTCCCCCCCCCTCAGCCATCCCCTTCCCTGGCTTCACCCCCCCCGCTGCTGTTCTGTGGGTGCTCCCCGTGCCCCCACTGCTCAGCCCCCTGCAGAGCTCCCCAGCTGCCGGCGGCCCCTGTTTTGAAGGACGCTCCCCTTTCAGCCCCTATGATAGCTCTGTGGTGTCCAATACTGCAGAGAACTTTGCCTCGGGTTACCCCAGGAGCCCCTCCCTTGTGTCCAGCGCCGGGCACTGGCTGAGAGAGCTCTCCTCTCCTTCCGTGTGATACCCAGGGGAGCTTCGGCGCCGCACAAAACTCCTAGTACCGCCGCAGAGACCTCCCCCTCCCTCCTTAGACAGCAGCCCAGACTCCACCCTGCTCATCAGCCTTTCTCCAATGCACGCGTTCAGCACCATAGACAGCTCCCCACCGCGCGGCGTTCCCACCGGCACTGCATGGCACTCGCCGGGAAATTCTGGCCGGGGCACGGTTACAGTTCCTGCTAGTGCTTCAGCCAGGACAGTTCCCTCTCCGTGGTCAGCCGTGTGCCAGGAAGGACGCCCTCTGTAAAGAGGTGGCAGCACAATGGAACCCCTGGGCTCACCCTGCATCGCTTGCTGTCCGGTGTATTGCAGAGGGAAGATTTTTGTGTAGGGTTGGGTGGGATGCAGGGCAACCTGGAAGTTTTGCAGTAGGATGTGGTAGATGGGTTGCTTTCACACTGCTCTCTTCTTAGCCTCCTTGCTGCAGAAGGTAGCCAAGCTGACAAGCTTAGAGCTGGCCATGTTCACTTTTACCTCTGCCCTATATTTTGCACTTGCAGTTACAAATGTCCATAGTTTCAGCCATTACTTTTCTCCCCGGACCCACTACTTGGCTTGCTTGAGGGATCTGACAACTCCTTGCTTGGATGTAAAGGAACTTGCCCTGGTACCAAATGAAAATTCCCTTTATCTGCTGCAAAGGGCTGATTTTAGAAAGGCTATAATATGAAAGGAGGCTAGAGGGATTGATTGAACAAAAATATGCCAAGAAAATAGTCCTGCTAACTCTGAGGTCCCAGTTCAGCAAAACTCTTAAGCACATGCTCAAGTGCTTTGCTGAAGTGGGCCCAATCCCCATGAGTGACATGATGAAAGATGTTAGGCCATTGGCAGTGCACATGAGGTAGTTAAGGCAAATGAAAGGGCTTTTTGATATTGAAGGAGCAGCTTAAGTCTATTAAATACTTCAGATGCTTTATGGTAGGTTTAAATCTCATTCTCCTAACTATCCATATAATGTATTACTCATCTCTGCAGTCTGGGCTGAGGTGTCTGAGCATAAGCATCAAGAGATATCTACAGCCCAGGAGTAGCTGTGCAAATTTCTTTGGGCCACTGCATGCCCTTTCTTAGATGAATAAGCCTTATTTTCCAAAATATGTCAAATTATTAATAAGCTTTGTTTTGTGAGATGGAAGGAGGGGCTAATTAATTTGCTTTATCATAATTTATTTATATGCTGCTGATGGCTGGAATCCCCAAGTGGGTCCCCTTGTATTAGATGATGTTCACATACATAATATAAAAACAGTCTCTGCCCCCATACAGCTTACATTCATAGTGCTTTCCTGCTATACTTAAACCCCTCCCCCCACATTATTCTTTCCAATAATTTACAAAGCATAACAATAGTTTAGATTTTAGTTCCATTTGTCAAAGTAAATACTATATTCCCATGCAAATGGTAGGCACAGTTCTAATTTAAATATTGGAATCCTGGTCTCCTTCTGATCACTTGTCCATTGAACAGATGGAACAAGTGAAGGTCTCATCTTTCCAGGGAACTCATCTGCCTGAAAGAGTTCATGCTGTTCTTCATCACATGACCTGGTAGCTTCCGCTACCACTTACGTTGACCGGGTTTTTTGACGATAACCTTGTACAACGAATGTGTGTCTTGGACAGAGTGGAATATGCACTGAGACTGAAAACTGAAATGTGGTTAAAGGCAAAGCGCCAATGCTGTGTACATTTCATCTTTTCAATCTGTCAACATAATACTGTGATCCTTCTGTTTTAGACAGCATGGAGGTACCATCATCTTGTGTTGTGGCAAAATGTCTGAAATGACAGGACAGTTTATATTGCACTTCAGTGGAGTGAGAGCTAAAAGTGCAATAATTTAGGACAGGGCTAAGCTTATAACAGAGTCTCCTAATGAGGGGGCATAGTAATTGCATACTATTATCAGATAATGTAAAATGCTTGTTATTTTCTCCCTGTAATTGTACACTGGTGCAATCAGTTAAAAGGGATAGTGCCTTTAACCAGTGCTACTGACTTCAAACAGTTGTGTGAGTGTCTCCACAGTCTACAGCAAAGCCTGCTGTTTGAATCCCAGAACTGCCTCTGAGCTTGCAATCAAACTAGTTGATGGAGGAGAGTCTTAGATCTTGACCACAGTAAATGAGAGGGTGACTTGCCCAAGGTAGGAGGCTGGCTATTTTCAGCGGGTGATTGGTGCTGGTTATCACGGGGGTGACACAGAGAAAAACCAACTTGGATCGGGAGGGTGTGGGGAGGAGAGGTGCCTTCTTTATCAAAATCCAGTTGACTAGGTAATAGGGATAAAAATAACTGGGAACTGGTGATTCAGGCCTGTATATCTGCTGGGTAAATGTGTAATTATAACCAGCAGCCTCTTCAGTTTTGCTTTTCAGTGTAAACAGGGATGATACGTAAGGAGGAAGAAAGAGAAATATGAGACAAGGGCTTTCTTTTCTTGTGGGGGATCCAATCCTCTCAATCATACAAAACTGAAAACCAGATTTATTAGCTTCAGGTGGAATTGCCCCTTTTTGGCTGTTAATGTGCAAAATACTAGGCAGGAGCCGGTTGTATTTTAGCTAAAGGAGCATTAGATTTGTTTTTCTTAAGTCATTTTTAAAATTCAAATGAAAATTGAATTACATCTGTTAAAAACAAAGCCCCATTCCTGCTCCCTTGACTGCACTTGTTCTGTCAGGGGAGCAGCTGTCAATGCCCAGACCTCCTGTTTTTATTTCATTTGCCTGGCTGCCTGGAGAACTACAATTCAGTTAGTGTGAGATGGGAAGCAGCTTATCAATATCTGCTCAATTCATCTTCTATTAATCAGGTTTGAGCACAACTAGACCAACTCCCACCTCCAAAAAAAGAAAAGAAAAAAAGTGTGTTGGGGAGAAGCAAACAAAAGCTGTGTTGTGATTATGGCTCCTTTTCCCAAGGACTGACTCGTGTGCATCTTCATGAATTATGCATTGACCATGCAGGCTTTCCTAGGATTACTTGGTGAATGCTGACATGTAAAGCTGTTGGGCTGATCTGAAGGTGCATGAAAGCTACTGCAGAGGGTCAGCTGGAGAAATATCCTGGTATTTTATTCTTTAACCCCAGTGTTGCTACCTATGGGGCTTGATTCTGCAAGGTTCTAAGCTCTCTGGCCCCAATCCAGCAAAGCAGTTGAGCATGTGCTTAAACTTTAAGCATGTGAGTTGTCCCATTGGCTTCAGTGAGGCCCTATGGTAGGGGAAAGTCAGCTGTAGAAATCTCCTGATTTTATAGTCGTCTTTCTTCTGCCATACTTCTCTAAGAGAGACCAAACCAATGGGTATGAATAAAAAGAGAATTTATTCTCTTCTTTCTCACCCTCCGCCCTCAGCTTGTCTGGACACCGGTGCAATAAATAGTGGGCACTTTTTCTGCGGGTGTCTTATCCCAAAAGAGAAATCTCTTTGTGTGTGATCTGCTGGTCCCTGGTTCCAGTCCTCTGTCTGCTTCTTTCCTGGTATCCCTGTTAATTCAATAAACAGCAGGGGGCATAGGGTCCCCCTTGATGCTTGTATGTATCCCCTTGTTAATATTTATCCATCCACACTGAGGGGAGAATGGCTTTCCATGAGACTTGCAGCTGACCCTCTCTTCTCCAACATCCCTATGCTAATCAAGGCCAGAACCCTCTATATAACAGTCGCTTACCTCAAACCCCTCCCCACAGGAACCCTGTCCTAGTCTGCGACAGAATGGCAGTGAATTTCCACATAGTTGTAATTTACAGGATAGCTGTAATTGAAATACATCCCAGTTGCATTTCCACATTTACTGTGTTCCTAACCGGGGACAGAAAGTCCAGAGCTAAGTTTTGGACATAGCAGCCTAGCTGTCCCTCCACTAGACTGGAATTGGAATTAGTCTGTGGATTTTGTTCTGTAGGAGACGCACATGGTTTAATTTTCTGCTCACATCACTGATACAGACTGAGGACGCATTCCTGTTTGCTGGCAGCATTGGCACTGCCTGCTGAAAACCAACAAAGCCGGAAAGAAGCCTCATTGAGACGTATTAGATTGTTCAGATGAAGGACAGTTGTGTTGATTGTGGTTGTTTAAAACCTCAGAAAGTGCTAGTTAACCCTGTTCGACTCAGGAACCATCTGCCGTTGTGCTGGGAGTAATGACCTAGTGGCAGTGTGTGTGCTGTATCATAATCATCCTGCTTAACTGGAGGAGTTCACACTACGGCCCAAACGTGCAGGGCTAAGCTGCAGTTGCTGGCCTCCGGACAACATTTCTCTCTCTCCCTTTGCCTTCATTTCATCTTCTCTGTTGCGCTGGCTCTGATGTCATCTGTATCAAAAGTTCCTGTGGCAGAGGTGGTCTTGTGACAACCACTTTGCAACAGTGCCCATTGAGATCCCAGATAGTGGGAGCCACATTCTCCACTGCCTTGCATCCTGTGAGGTCATTTGCACTTTTTGCCCCCATTATGCAGTCACTTTGCACAGGCGTACAAAGCAGTGGGGAAGATCCCTGAGGATCTTCGGGCTTGTCTACACTACCGCTGGGGTCAATCTAAGATACGCAACGTCAGCTATGTGAATAGCGTAGCTGTAGTCAACGTACTTAGATCTACTTACCGCGGTGTCTTCACTGTGGTAAGTCGACAGCTGACACTCTCTTTCTGGTGGCGTACCGGAGTCAATACTAGATGTGATAAATCAACCCCTGCTGGATCAATCGCTGCCCGCTGATCCGGCAGGTAGTGTAAACAAGCCCTTAGTTGCATTACTCTGTCTGGACACAATGGGGACTCTAGCAACGCCATGACAATGACCAGTGAGGACCTGCTATGCAAGCTTCCTTATGCAGTGCCCTATCAATGCCCAGCTGTTCTATGTCAGTGCCCAGCCAGGGCCATTGGTAGGCACTTCCTTACTACAGTGCCCTGTCAGTGCACAGCAGAGCCCTCTTAGTACCTAGCACGGATCAGCTGTGGGGGGATGCCTGACTGCAGTTCCCTGTCTCTCGTGCCCAGCCACAATTCCAGCATGCTGGCTTATGTACTGCAGTGCCCTATTAAAGGTGATTAGGGCCCAGAAAGGAGCCTTTAGAAGAGCAGTAAAAGTTTTGCAAGGACTTGTTTAAAACAAAACTGGCTAGTACTGGGAATTTCCTAATGGGAGTAACTTCATCCATTGGCTTATGCCTCGGGACGGTAGCATGGCCATGCTACCTGGGAGAAACATTCTGAGCCTTCTGACATCTTTCTGATGTTCTTTCAGTGCTGCTTTCTTTGCCTTTCATTCATTAGATTTCAAGCCTGCTTTGGGAGTAGGTGTAATGGCAGGTCCATCTTTCTGACAGCTGGAGAGAGAGAGAGAGGCTGCCTGTCAGATGGTGAATTTAAACAGAGGCAGCTGTTGTCATGGTGACGCCAAGTTGCATCCCATTGCTATGGCAACCAAAGTTAAAAAACTGATGTTAAGGCAGCAAAATCACATGATGTGATTCTTTTTTGTTTGAGAAAGAGAGAGAGAGAGAGAGAGAGAGAGAGAGATTTGGTTTCCAGTTAAGGCAAGGCTGGGTGGAGAAAAAACTATTTGTATACAGATATGATTGCATATATGACAGGTAAACAACCACATGCATACATTACAATGGCAAATTCAAACCTTATGTAGGTGGGGGCAGGCAGTAGAGTTGTGCCCACTTACACAGATCTGAATTTGGCCCTTAATGTAGATTTAGAGCGTGAACTTTTAGAATTGTATACCATGTTTTTTTAATGCTTCCAGATACTAAGTCTTATCTCCCTGTAACATAGACTGGCCTAAATCAAGAATAACTCCATTAAAGTCAACTAAGTGGCACTGATGTGAAAGAAGGAGAATTGGGTTCAATAGCCCGAATCCTCCGGTATGATGGAGGTCTCTTTGCTGCAAGACATCGGTGTGAAGAGATGAGGAGGAGGGGCTAGGGTGGTTGTACACCACATCTGTGCTCCCCCAATAGCAGGGGGCTGCTGTCAGCTTCTTTGGCACACACTGCAATTTAGAGCAGCCTCTGCGCTTTTCTAGCTTTCATTGGCAGTAAAAGCCCTGTCGAGGGCACAGCTCCAGTTGAGGATTGCTGGAGTGCAGCATGCATTAGCCATACCTCTTCTTTTGGCCATGCTCTGACAGGCTCCCTACAACTGGGGTGCTCTAGCTGCTCAATGTAGGCACTTTCACAGTTCTTTCGTGCTACTGGAGACAAATGGACCATATCAGAAATGTAGGTCTGGCCCATTATTTGTATCTATATCACGGTTAGGGCATGGGCAGTCATGCCTAGTGGGTAGGGCTGGAACTAAAGGTCAGAGCTGGATTTGGAAGCCAGGAACCAAAGCAAGGTGAAGGAGCAGGGTCTGTAACAGCAGCCAGGTTAGGATCTGCCTAGTTGCCCAGACACCTTCCTAGTGTTCCCACCCAGCTTAATAATGTGCCTGGACCAATCAGGGACTCCGGGAGCACTACCAATCAGGCTCCTTGTGGGTGACATATCCTGTGGTGTTGGGCCCACACGGCTCACAGCCCATCAATTGCGGTGCTGCCAGAGCTGTCAGGTGGTGGTGTGAATATGGCAGTTGCTTAGGGACCAGCAGACCCATGTTCCAGCCCTGCAGCTCCTCCCCATATGGAGACATGATTCAAATGCACATACCCACAAACACACATTATATAAATATATATTCTATAAGGTATATGCATAGAGTATTTTCAGTGCTATTTGCGTACCCAATGGCAATTGGTGTGTGTGGGTGATAGGTTTAGAGAAGTAATTCTAGAAGGAGCCCAGTCTTCTTTCAAGCATTAAACCAGACTTGAACAGGACAGAGGCATGAATGTCACAAGACTGAGTATGTTCATGAGACCATTATCGAAATTCCAGTGTTCAGAGCATTGAACTAAAGACAGCACCAAACAACAAACTTCCCTACCCACTGTAGAAAGGTGCTTCACTTTCTTGTGTCCCCTTTCCTTCCCCCATCAGGGTTAGTGAAGTGGGGATGTGGAGAAGCTCTGGGCTGAATTTGGGACAGTACCCTACAACTTTATTTTGGGAATAGGATCTTTCATGCAAAATGTATCCCAAAATTCCTTGCAGCGTCTACAGGAGAGGGGCAGGGAAGAGAAGAATTGCTTTCAGCTGCGATTTGGAATTAGATGGAGTGCTGGGGAGTCAGAGAGAGGAAGGGTTTTCAAGTGGCAGGGGCTGCGAAGGAGAAGGCTCCTTCACAGGGGTCACGTGCGGAGGGAGAGAGAGGAGATTGGTGGTAGACAAGCAGAAGGAATAGGGGATTGGGAGCAAAGAGATGAATGAATGAACATAGAGGCTGAATTCCCTCTCATCTCAGAGGGGAGTGCTTCCTCCAGGGTTTGGATTAGGGTCTATCGATGGGGGAAGTCAGAGTTAAATGAAGATGGAGACCGAGAAGAAGCCTAGGAGAAATTGGTTCCTTGACTGCAGGGCTGGGGGATCATTGGTGAGGCGGTGTAGCAAATCCTGATTTAATAAACATGGGAACTGAATTCCTTTCCCTATCAGCTGGTTTCTCTAAGGCAGACTTTTAAAAGGGTCCGGCCTCTATGCAGATGCTAGGATAGCTTCAGCCCCCAGTCCTCTCAATCCCACCCTTTCACCAGCATATTTCATTTCTGAAGGCAGGGAGGGGGTGAGGAAGCTAGCATGATCTCACTGCTTTCAGATCACTAACTCACAGATGCTGCAGGTGAATCTGTGAAGGCTTTCTGCAGCACTCAGCCAGGGTGTGATTTATGTCCTATCCAGCCATTTGGGTATATTGCATCAGCATGCTGTCAGAATCATAAATTCTCCTTCAGGGCTTGGATCTGGGCGTGCTTTCTGCATGAGCAATAGACTCTGAGTGAGTCTGGTTTTAGCTCTTATCCTAGACCTGTTCCCTTGGTGGTTCTGGTGTAGGTGCACACTCCCTTGTGACCAGAGGGAAGCACGCAGTAGCATAGAGGCTGCTCCCCCAAGGCCCATATTCCTTAGCTAGCTGCTCTTCCTAGGAGAAGGGAAAGAGCTCCACGTTCCCTTCTGTTGCTCTGCTTAGCTAATCCCCACGTGGTAACTTCAAAAAAGTTCTGCCTCTATCGCTCTGATGTAATTCAGTAGATGATGGAGGAGAAGGGGGCACAGCACCGAGCACCATCCCTACTATTACACAGACTTATGGCTCAAGCAAGACCAGGTCAGAATCTAGTGGAGTGCTTCCAGGACAGGATATAGCTGGGGGTGGGGGAGAAGAGTGGGTTATTGCTGAAGCCTGGGCTAATTTCTGTCTGGCTTGATGACTAACAACAAGTCAACACTGCTTCCACTGGCCTCTCATCTCCTTCCCCATCTTGAAATTCACCAGGAAGGAAATTAACAAATGGCAGGTGTGCAGCATGGCTGGAATTAGCTGAGTTGCTAAGGAAACAAGTCAACTATTCAAGGGAGAGAGCATTGGATAAAGGAGATAAATCAATAAGAAAACCTATTTTTATCGTTTCCTTAATGATCTTATCCAAGAAGCTAGATGAAGGTAAAATGAGAGAGCTGGAGAGAGACAGGCTCTCATTACCAGGCTCAGAGGGAGGCAAGTGTTACTGTGCATTTTGGGTGACTGTAAGTTTTGTATAATTAGACACCTAACAAGGAAGGAAGCGGGAGAGAGACAGGGCATCTTCTGGGGATCCCCAACTCTGAGCTGGGAGGATCATCACCTCCTTGGCAGAATGAAAGGCAGACTGATTTTAGTGTTTATTGAATCTCCCCTCACACTTTTGCTAATAGTTTCCAACTCTTATCTCTCTTGGGGTGGAGCAGAGGAATTTGGGGATCTCCAGGCCATTTACAGCCCAGTTTTCCAAAGTGTTCTCTTGGGTCCAAAACTGAGAGACCATGGGCCTAATTCTCTGAGGTGCTGAGAGCCCAGAGTGGCCAATGATGTCAGCTGGAACTGTGGGTGCTCAGCCCTGCTGAGATGTAGGGTCAAGGTGTCACACGGTGGGCACCTAAAGCATGAAGCTTTGAAAATGAAAAGCCACTTTTGAAAATGTTGGCTCTAACTCCTCCCCTGATCTGAGTGAAGGAATCTTGTCCTCACATTGGCTGGGCCAGCTTACTCAGGGACACTCGCTCAGTGCTAGGTGTTCTGGAGGAAGGGGGGTAACACAAAGGCAGCAACACCCAAAGTTGACCCGTTTGAGGGCTTCATTGATAACTTGCCCAAGAACCCCACTTCATTTGTACAGAATGGGGCCAAGCAAAGCTGCCCACTTCGGTCTGGAGGTATGGGGCCCATGGAGGCTACAGATCCCTGCATGCAATGCTCAGTGTCGATCTGAATACTTGCACTTGGTGTAAGAGCAGTATATGCTTGGGCCTTGAGGGTGGGATTCCCAAAGGAGATGGCCTAATACTATTCCCTTTGAAGTCAGTAGTGAAACTCCCTTTGACTTCAGTTGGGGAAGAATTGGGCCAACACTGTGCTCTCGAACCCCCCACCCATCGTCTCTGTGCACCACACCTCTGTGTTAAGGATCAGGCGGCTACAAGCCACTTCTCCCCTCTTAGTGGAATTGCTCAGCTTGGGTCTGTGTTCACAGAGATTAGAGAGCGCTGCCCTACCAGACACTGCCATTGCCTCTGTCCCACTCTGTAATGCCCCAGCCACAGCATTCATGCCTCCCTCTGGCTCCTGCCTCTATCAGAGCTACCTGGTTTTTCCATCTGGATTTTTCCATCCTGGGATAATCAAATTTAAAGATTGCATGAAGGAGAGAGGGGCATTAAATGTCTGGCTCAGAAAGGAAGGGAGTGAGAAATAGCAAGCACCACTTGTCAGGGTGAAACAGACCCTGCGGGAGGAAAGGGACTCCAGTGCTGCCAGCCAGCTCCACACTTCTCATCTAGGCAAGTGGATCTAGCGCCTAGGGACTTGTCTTGCTCGCTGCAGCACCACTGCTAAAGCACTTGTTTTCTTTGAACTAGTGTTAATTGCTCACAGGTTTTCAGGAAAAGGGAACAAAAGACCCAAAACAGGCCAGTGGCTCATGTCCAGATATTATTTCTTATGTAATTGCTAGAAGTTGGCGGGTGTGGCTGGGGAACAAAGCAACGTGTGGCCTTAACAGGAGCCTTGAAGGGAAATCACAGCTGATATAAAGCCCCCTGGGAAAACTTTTTGGTACCTGGTTGGTCAGCTCATGGCAGTTTCCATCACTCTCTTCTGGCCCCACCCTGTAAGGTAAATGTTACGATTGAGCACAGAACATCCCCAGTTTGCGGGGTGGTGGCACCATAGATTTATATCGCTTTTCATCTGAGAATGGAGAACCTGCCACGCCACTCAGAGTGTCCTGCCTCTAGTAGTGCCCTTGTCTGATGAGACCCACCCTCCCCCAAGGCCCACCACTGTGCAATGCTGCAGGTGGCCGACGCCTTCCTGCCTGACTGCTGGGGTGCCCAGCATATGCTCTGTAGCAGGAGATTTGATCCACCTCAATCTTATCCTTTCTAATGACAAGCGTAATTAATGCTGCCATAGTTAATATCAATAATAGGATGTGACTTCACGGCAGTTAATTCCACAGGATGACTATGTGCTGCATAAAGTAATATTTCCTTTTATTTGTTTTTAAATTATCGGCCATTAATTTCATTGAGTGGCCTGGCTTGTCCATACCTCATCTGAATCCCCTTTGACTCCTCTCTGTACCAGGCTAAAGAAGTCTTAACTTCTGCAATTGCTCATCTTGGCGAGATCACTGGAGATATGGATTGAAAGCCTGTCTTTGGTCACCAGATAGGTGATACTCCTGCCCTACTTTCACGAAGCTGCAGAAGTGAAGGGACATGCCCAAAAAATTGCTCAGGTCTTAGACCAAACCCAGAGGGTCAACTCTCCCTGCACCTCCAAAGCCCTCAGCCACAGAGTCATGCAAGGCTCAGTCCTAGCTTCGTATAGGCGTGCCAGCAGTACCCAGCCCTATCTCACCTCTCCCGCAAAGGTAGATGTCACAATGTTCTAGTTCTCCCAGTGGCTATCCAAAACCAGCACCTGGATAGAAGAGCAGCTGGCTGAAGCTTAACCCAGGCAAGAATGAGGCAAGGATGGTAGCAAGAGGGAAGTGCTTTGAAGAGCCTCCCACTTCTATAGTCTCACCCACGATCTGGGGCATCTGGCCTCAGATTAAGTTGGTCTGCAGCTTACAAGTCCTTTTGTACTTCTCAGCTTCCCTGTGTCTGGCCAGAAGATTATGCCCCATGCTATGGGACACAGACCTGGTTATGGTGATATGCACGTTCATGATCTCCAGGCTTGAGTAGGGTAATTTAGTGTGTCTAGGAATGAAGCCACAGGCCCTAAAAAAGCTCCAGCCGATGTAAAGCACAGCAGCCCATCTGCTTAGCACCGCAAGTCACTCTGGTGCTCGGCTCTCTGCATGGGCTCACTATTGAATGGGAGTCCAGTTCAAGGTCTGTCTGGCCCGCTATTCAAAGCTGCCCACAGGTCTGGCCCTGGATTGCCTCTTCCTCATCACAACCACCCCCAAACCACCAGCTGTTTCAGGGAAGCAATTATACTGTTGACCAGCAGGGGGCGGTTCTGAGAGCTGGAGGCAGAACTACCCAGGAGATGGGCCTAAACGGTGGACCTCACTTCTGGAACATCTGCCAAGGGAACAGGCCTCTCCACTTTCAGAGCTAAATGCAGACATCACTTCTGCTTAGCTTTAAGTCACATTCCTCCTTCCCTCCCTCCCTCCCTCCCTCCACACTGATCAAACTATTCTCCTACGGGCTGGGGAGAGGAAAGCAGACAGAGAAAGATTGTTGCTTCCGACTTTAAATACTTGGGAGAAGTTCAGTTTCGATGGGGATGGGGCACTACAAAGACCTGCACAGAAAGAGAAATGGTGGAAATGAGTAGTTTGGTCTCAATGTAATCCCTTGCCAGTGGATGTTTGTTCAGATCCCAGAGCCATCCCCACCCCGTGACAGTCCATGCTAACCAGAGAACTGGAGCAGCCCAGGGAGTGCAGGTCGGCATTGAGGTGGATTGGCAGAGGAGACAGTGCAGGGCACTGCAGATCAGGACTAAGGTACATGACTGAGGGTGTGGGTCCTGGCATAGCAGGAGGGGCGGTGGGGTTGGTGAAGTGCGGTGGCAGAACCATGCCGTGGGATGGCTGCACAGCGCATGTGCTTCTATCTAGACATGCATGGCAGGGCCAGACGGTGGGCAGCTGGAGAGGAGAAGTTGATTGGGGCTCTGGTTTAAACGCACAATCCCTCCCTGTCAGGATTATTTCAGGAGTTCTGCTTTAACTCCAGTGGCACACACTTGGCAGAAGTCCCTGGCTGCTCCCTTCCTGCCGTGCAGCTCTCCAGCCAGCCAGCTCCAACACAAACATACAAACCAACTTACGGGACATCACTTCTGCTTCCCCAGGGCTCCCTATCCTGCCTCCTGGTCAGCAATCCCCTCCTGTGTTTTTCCCAGGGGAGTAACTCAGCCCCTCTGTGAAAAGTGCTGAGCCTAACTGAACTCAACTGGGCCTAATTAGCTCTCTGAGCTAATGCTGAACCCTAATTGCTAGGCTGCTGCCTGGTGCAATGGGCCCCCCTGGGCACATCACTGCGTTGCAGGGCAAGGCACCAACAGACCTGTCCAGCCTGCCCCACCATGCTCCCAAACTGTCACAAGACCTAGAATTCACCCAGTTTCTTTTACAGGGAAGATCAAGCCCAAAATTAAACGAGGCACCTGTGGAGACCTCCTGCCTGCTGTGTAAACAGCCACTCCTATTCACTTTGCCTGGGATCTTTATTCCCATAACACAGCTGGTACAGTGAATTGGTGCACTGGATCTACTGCCTCCTCTTGAACTCTGGGAGGAAAATGTCCCCCAGGAAGCGGGAGCATGGCAGTTGATTCACTCACCTGCCGGGGTAAAGAGGTGTCTGTTCTCCATTAGTATCTCACTGTTCTTGAAATATGACTCTCCATCCCGAAACAGTGGTGTATCTAAGGTCCCCTCCTTCTGCCTCCCAGCTGCGAGGTAGCAGGGGCTAGGAAGCATCACCCGTCTCCTCGTGTTCATTGATGACAATTGTACTTTTATTACAAAGACGCGTTAAAGATCAGTGGTCACTGACAAGGATTTAGTCATCTTTTTGCTCTGAAGGGAGCTTTGTTTTGGCTCTGCTGGGCAGCAGGCCAGATGGGAGGAGGGAATTCTTTACATGTCCGGCTTGTTTAACACAGCCGTCTTGAGATCAAAGGATCAGGGGGCTAGGCTTCATGCTCTCTTCTAAATGCGAAGAACCCTCAGTTTATTCCTCCTCCCCCCAATTAAGAGAATGTTAATATCTAGGTGATTTGTAGTGGGGTCAGTCTAATTTGAAAGCTAATAATCCTAATAATTAATTGCCATGTGTATGCTATATCACCTCTCTTTGCCAAGGACCCTAGCTGCTTCATGATAAAACACATACAGACTCAGGCCCTGCAGTCAGATCAATGCGCCTGGGGCCTTACACCTGGGTGGGCTCCCTTTGAAATCATTGATCCAGATTTTTCAAAGAGACCAGTGATTTTGGGTGCCTCCATTTCAGGGTGTCCAACTTGAGATGCCTTAAAGGGCCCAAATTGTCACCCACTTCTGAGACTTAGGCTCTGCCAAAGCATCTCGAGTGGACACCTGTACTTGGAGGCATCGCTTTTTGAAAATCTTGGGCCTCCTTGTGGGTGTCAAGGTGCACCTACACTGCTTGGAATCTAAATGCTGGGCCTTACAGAGTTCTACACACAGCTCCTTACTCCTGGCTGAAGTCCCATTGATGGTAGATTGTCATCTTCAGGGCAGGGAGTGTCCATTTCCTGTATTTGTCCCGCATGCTGGGTCCCCTATCCTGACTGGGGACTATCATGTTATAGATATTGGATGGTGATACTGATTTTGAGGGTCCACAGGGCTGGGGCTGTTTTCAGATCAGCCCCTAGAGGTCAGATCCTTGGAGAGTTGCCCAATGTGGCTCAGGTTCATGAGGCTGAAATATGGTGATTAGCACCCATGTGCCAGTGCAATCGGTGTGCCAGGCCACAGGCTTTTGGAAAGAGAGAGGTGCATTGATGTGCTCTGGAAAGGCCTTACTCTGTGCTTGTGTTTGGGCTAAACGGGGGGAGGGAGGGAGCTCTGAGATCAGAGCCCAGCAGCCATATCTCCTTGGATCCCAGAGGGACAGATGGAACATACCCCAGGGAGTCAGATGTGGCATCTAGGACCCAGACCATTAATGGCCTGAACAGTCAACCCCCCAACCTTTTAAAGTCGATCCCTGCCCACGCTGCCAGGTGGTGAAGGGCACACAGCAGCAGGTAATATTAATAACAATAATAATATTAGTACTTGGTCCCTACATAGTACATTCCAGCCCCAAAGCTCCGCCTTGCCTACCCTCCAGCAATAATGGAGTTGCTACATAATGGTAGGAGTTGACAGATCAGCCTTTTCAGTAGCCCACATTAAGTGCATATTGCACAGTCTGACCTCAGCATCACAAAGGGCCTCCTGCGTAACAGTTATCAGATCAGCATGGGAGAATTACAGCTGCAGTTGAGCTGGCAAAAACCAGCCTGCACTGTTGTTGTTATATAATGTGCAGCTTACAGTAGTGCCTAGAAGCCAGCCAGGTCAGGCTCCATTGTGCTAGGCACAGGACAAATGAATAGGTAATGTCATTCTCTGCCCCAAAGAGCTTACAATCTCGAATCCAAGCCATAACAGGTGGGCTGGGGGAACCAGGGGGATTGATATGCCAGGTGTACGCCATCCTCAGACAGTCAGCAGCAAAGCTGCTAGCTGTTGTCAGAGGGCAGAGTCCTTATGCATTACAGCAGAGGTGAGTTTTGAGGAGGTCAAGGCAGCAGCTGTATGGATTTTGCCTGGGAGCACGAAAGTGCTTGTGGGGGAAGAGGAGAATCAGGCAAGCTGGGCTGGCAGCGCTTGCAGAGCAAAGGTGGGAGTCGACCTTGTGATCCTTGTGACCACAGCTAATGCCAAATCTTCCGAGATCAGCCCCTGCTCTAAAGCTGTGTCCAGGATGAGATTCCCAAGAGCACTCACCATCAGCCTCACTCTGCTCCCATTAAAATCAACAGGGAAACTCCCATTGAATCCGACAGGAGCAGAGTTGGGTCAATGCTGAGTGCTTCTGAAAATCCCACCTTTAGGTTCAGAGTATGCTGCCCTCTGAGAGACTCCCCTTTACACCCCCTTAAACCCGGGGGTATGCTGCCCTCTGAGAGACTTCCCTTTACACCCCCTTAGACCCTGGGGTATGCTGCCCTCTGAGGGACTCCCCTTTACACCCCCTTAGACCCTGGGGTATGCTGCCCTCTGAGGGACTCCCCATTACACCCCCTTAGACCCTGGGGTATACTGCCCTCTGAGGGACTCCCCAGTACATCCCCTTAGACCCTGGGGTATGCTGCCCTCTGAGGGACTCCCTATTACACCCCCTTAGACCCTGGGGTATGCTGCCCTCTGAGAGACTCCCCATTACACCCCCTTAGAACCTGGGTATGTTGGCCTCTGAGAGACTCCCCATTACACCCCCTTAGACCCTGGGGTATGCTGCCCTCTGAGAGACTCCCCATTACACCCCCTTAGACCCTGGGGTATGCTGCCCTCTGAGAGACTCCCCATTACACCCCCTTAGACCCTGGGGTATGCTGCCCTCTGAGGGACTCCCCATTACACTCCCTTAGGCCCTGATTGCTGCCCTCTGAGGGACTCTGCATTACACCCCCTTAGGCCTGGTGGTATGCTGTCCTCTGAGGGACTTCCCACTACCGAATGGCTGACTTGTGGAAATTCTCCTCACGTAACCTCTTTGACCCATCTAAGATAATTTCAGTCTTGCCGTATTTTTTGTTTCTGATTCCTTGATAAGTGCTGACAGCATGCTCTGTGCTGGGCTGTGTGATCCACTATAATCAAACGAGCCCCTGGCCTGGAGAGCTGTAGTTCAGTCTCCAGCCAATTCCAAGCCACCCAATATCTCATTTCCTCACTGCAAGCACCCAGATGCCTAATAACCTTCTCAAAGGCTGGAGAGGGGGCAATGGGTATTGTTTGGTCCAAACCTCACTCAGAGCTCCTAGCGATACCGTGCAGAAATGACAGCACATCGGAAGCTGCATTGATCCCTAAGTGACTGCAGAAAGCATCTGAGCTACAAGGTTGATGGGAATTGAACCAATGATACCAATAGGGAATGTTCTATCAGGCGTGGCCCAAATGGGTTCCAAACATCCCCAGTCATATCCAACTGACCAGTGGGGCAATGCAGTGGAATATGATGAGCAACGCGATAATAGCAGCAAGGAAGGACAGATCTCCTCTGTCCATTGTAGGGAGTGCCTCATTTATGACTCTAACAAAGGTAGATTCAGCCGTGTGTCCTTGCCTGAAACCAGACTGAAATCAGTCAGATGCACGAGTAAGCCCAGTGTTTCTCTGCCATGGGTCTTAGCCAAAAATGGCAGAGTATGGACTGGTCTATAATTCCCAAGCCCAGCTGGGCTGAGCTAGGCTTTTATAAATGCAGGTGACTGATGTTAAATTCCATATTGGGGGCTGTATTTAATGCCAGCCTGGGCACTTATTGGCTAGAGAGGCCCCCAAGGAAATGGCAGGTTGGGGGCTTGCCTGAGGATGGCAGGTAGGACTGAGCGGGGAAGGAGGGGTGTGAGGCTACGAGGGATCGTCGAAGCACTGGGGTTTCTCCAGATTCTCAGCAGAATTTGGTGAAGGAGAGTTGGCTGGGTTGGACCTTTATAGAGAAGATAAAGCCCTTCCCTCCCGGCGAAAGTATGGGTGTGTTTTGCATTTATATTTTGCAGCCCGACCTGGTAGGCTTGCTGGGTCACATCGGTTTTCATGTGGGCTCTGAAGGAAGCTTGTGGGCAATTTTAAACCTTTGTACTTATTCATCTTTGTATGTGTATTCCGGCCCCCCAGCATCCTGCATCGTCCTAGTTCAAAGCTACCTCTGGCTGAGGAGCTCACTATGGGTGCCCAGTCCCTTGTATTGCATCGGCTTCCTTCCATCACCAGTGCCAGCATTGTAGTTACCAGGTGGAGGAGGAGCGCTGGGGACCACTGGATCCCTGGCGAGAAGCTGCTGATGGGCTTGGTGCTCTTGGCTGTCTTGTCTCATTTCCAAACAGCTGAATCAGTAAGTCTCACCCCACTAGCTAGGAGCAGAGGAAAATGGAAGCTTATCTGGCTGCTGTGTGCGTGCGCGCATGCGTGAGGAGAAATGGTAATCGCTTCCTGAGCAGTCACAAGTAGCGACAAAGGGGTGAGAAAGGAAGGGAGTCTGTGGATTAGAGACTTGTTCCATCTCTGTTATGTCATTTCTGCTCCTTAACTATCCCCTCCACGCCGTTTGAATACATGATCCTGGCCACCATCATTGCAAACTGCATCGTTCTAGCGCTGGAGCAGCACCTCCCCGAGGATGACAAGACACCCATGTCCCGACGACTAGTAAGTGCCTTTCTCTCGTATCTTCCTTCTCTCCTGGAAGCAGCTGCAGCTTTCTTACGGGCGTGGATGTTAGCTGGTAGCAAGCCCGTTGGCGAATACAGTTGCTGAGGTTTAAGCCTCTGGTGCCTACAGCTTCTCAGAAAACTGGAGGTGTGATCTCCTTTCTGTCTCTCTGATGGTGGTGATCCCAGAGTGCCTTTGGGGAAGGACAGAATGTGGCTGGAGCTTTCCTTTGGGCTCTTCATGCTCCTGAAAGACTTCTCCAACTCTGGGGGGTTGGGCAGGGATACTTGCTATTAATGGAGGTGTCAGAAAGGGTCTTCAGCTAGAAAGTGGGACAGGGAGGGTTATTGGGGAACAGAGATGAGGCCCGAGCCCTGCAGTTAATTATTCAAGGGTTTTGTGGGGCCTCAGAGTGTGCTGAGAGCAGAGCAGGCAGAATGAGGCCCAATGTCGAGTAGTGAGCATGGTGGAACAGCCAAACTCCAGCACAATGTTAAATAAAAAGGTATAAGCAGCATTCCCCTCCAGACGTTTGCTGCGACTCCCTCTCTAACCAATCTCTTTCGTCCCTTCCCACAGGAGAAGACAGAGCCTTACTTCATTGGGATCTTTTGCTTTGAAGCTGGGATTAAAATAGTTGCTCTGGGATTTGTTTTCCACAAGGGCTCATACCTCCGGAACGGCTGGAATGTCATGGACTTCATCGTGGTCCTCAGTGGGTAAGTTCTCCTCGGTGCGTGAAGTGGTGTGGCCAAAAGACTGGTGAGGAGGGTGCTGTGTGGTAGGATCCAACAGCAGGTCCCAATGGTGTAAAAGCAGAGCAGTAGGGGTCTAATGTCAGGATTTTGGGACAATTGCCCTATTGAATCCATTGTCAGGGATTAAAATATATCCCCAAAGGAGGGAAAGTGCACAAATGTTTGTGTTGCAACCTCATTAACCAAATGCTGTGCTCCTTTGAGGCCTGACTTTGACTAGTGCTACTTACTAGTCCTTATTAAAGGCTGGGAGCTGCTCTTCAGTCTGCTTTAATCCTGGGCCTCGCTCCCCCAGCTTGGCAGGGGCTGGGCATGCTCCACTCGTGACATGCTTACTCTCAGGGGCAAGAGAATGATCTCATTCTAACGTGCTAGATGGAGTCATGTTCAGCTCTCCTCAGCTAGAGCAGAGGTGTCACCCGGCCACTGGGACTCTGTGATGGAAAAGCAAAATAGGAAAGTGGGAGTATGTGTGGGGTTCCTGTTCAAAATGAAGGGCAGATAGTTTTGATGAGGAGCTGGTCAGCTCCGGTATTGGAAGCAGGGGCTGTGTTAGAATTTCAGAACTGGGGCATGGAAATGTTCTTTTACCAGTCACTCCAAAAGTGCCTTCTGGGGCCCAGTCACCAGTGTGCTGGCTTCTGCTTTCTCAATACAAATAAATAAATAAAATGAAGAAAAACAGAAAAGAAAGCAGTTCCAGGTGGGAATCCATTTCCACATAACGCTCCACTCTGCAATCCATTATGCTGGGGCGGGTGCTGACTTCACGGATGGTCATCTACAAAGCACTTCTGGACTACTGTGAATTGTTGGCTGTGCCATATGTCACTGGACTGGTGGTTAACCCTGGGTTCGTGACTCAGTCTCAGGTTTCACCTCTGGATTTGATGTCGGGAGATGTTAACGGTCTCCACACAGATAATATGAAAGCAAACAAACATCATTTTTTTTTGGTAAATTTGCTAGAATGATGATAATTTGCAAAGACAAATCAAACGAGCAGGACTCCTTAGCTTCCCAAGTGCAATCCCTCTTGACAGGGACCTTTGGAAGTGGAGTGTATTCAAACTGGTGTCCACAGAGACTGGGGCTTCAAAGAGGAGAAAAAACCCATCCAGACTGCAGCTCTATTCCTTTGTACGTGTTGTGCTGATTGAAATATTGCCAGCCCATGCAAAGAAGCCAATTTAGTATATAGAAGCAGGTGGCTCCTGTCATCTGTGGATCTCAATGCACATTATTAATAACAATTAATAAAGCGCTTCATTAATAAAGCTTGCCATATCCCCTGTGTTATTACATCCTCCCCTTGTTGCAGGGGAGGTAACTGAATCACTGAGGTGAAGTGAATTGCCCGAGGTTTATTGCCTAATCAGAGACCGAGCTAGGAGTAGAGTCCAGGAGACCTGAATCCCAGAGCTCAGTTACATTGTCATGCCTGCTGGGGAGGTTTATGCTCGGGTACAAGGTCCGAAGAGGAAGGGCTGGAGTGTTGTTGAAGGTGGCAGTTCCCCACCATGTGGGCAGGCTGAGGAGATGGGATAAAACAAGGCTAAGGGTGGCACTGGCCATCTTGTTCAGTGTCTGCTGGCTAGGTATAGCTCATGGCTGCAACTGCCCATCCACATCTCCTGGCAATGAATGCTGATGGGCCGGTATTCCACGTTGCATTTAGAGAGACTCCATGTTGGGACTGTCCATGCAGGAGCACCTGTTTGATTGCAGTGAGTTCCGTCACTTGTCTGGCTGCTAAAGCCAACGAGGCAGGTCCAGGGAGTGCATCAATGTGTGTGTCTCCAAGGGTACGCCGTCATGGGGCAGTATCAATCACTCACTGTTCAGTGTCCACCAGGCAGGATGCATTACATGGGGCACTGTTGGTTCCCTGCTTTGATAGGAGGGAGACAAAGGGGGTCTTGCCAGAAGTACAGTGATGGGCAATTCTGATTGGTTGCTGGCATCTTTGACAGCTGGTCTGCTATTTAGAAATGTCTGTTTGGTAGAAGGAGAAAGGGACTGTGGCCATGGATTCTGCTTGCCCAGTGCCAGTAGTGATCACGGGACCTGGAGGGATTTGATGGGAAGTGTGTCCATCTCTGCTTTCTGCTGGTTGTTTTCTGTTTGTCAGTGGACGTGCCTCACTCTTCAGAGAGTAACAAGCAGAAGATAGACTGTTTCCTGGTGGATTTGCAACGTCTTTTCAGGTGTGCCATAGGTTCACACTGTAAAGGGTGCTGGGTCACGCTGGACGGGGTGCGACTCTTAATGGCCCTACGATGCAGAGGCATGAGGGGTGGCCCCGTGCCCTGGGGATTGGGTGTGTGTGGGATTGCAGCTGGAGATGATCTCATGGGCTTGTCTTTGGTGTCCCTTTCTTAATGGCTTGGCCATTTGCCAGTTGGAGAGCAGCCCCTCAGGCTCTGCTGTCCATCCCCTTCTTGTGCCATCGCCCAGTGCTCACCCACTGGCACATTCAGGCCATTTCCCTCTGGAACTTACTCCGAGTCTGTTCTCGCTAGTACCCACGCTAAGGAAGCTAAACGGTTACTATGAACCAATGAAATCCCATTGGCAGGCTGTGCCATGTCTGGCCCTTCTCCGGGACTGCCTTAAGCAGCTAGCTCACTTCTGGGCTGTATGTACAACAAATACTCAGGCTCCGAAGGACTGCGATTTAGGAGGAGCAGCTGGGTGTGTGCGTGTGGGGTATTCCTCCTCGCTTACTCCTTAGCGATGTTGAACACAATGAGAAAACCCTCTCCAACTGCTCTGAGCCATCGCTTTCCCCAGGCACCCTCCTCTCCCTCTTTGTCAGGCTGGGGAGGGCATGGCTGGCTGTGCTGCTCCTCATTGCAGCCTGGTCAGCTACTGGTTTCTCTTCCCCACGACCCAGCAGTGCTTGGCTTGCGGAGGCAGCAGGGGTCAGTGAAGTTGATCCTATCTCGGAATCCTCTAGGGAGCTTTTCAAGCTGGCTCCTGGGCCAGGTGAATGCTTGTAGGGAGCGGAGCAGTTGCCTCTCTGCTGGGACAGATCATTGTCTTTCTAGAGTAATTTTGCATCCCCCTCCTCTTTCCCCAGTGACGGCCATGGCTGTGATTCGCTGCCCGTGGGACTGGCACATACATAAATTGTAGACTTGCACTGTGGCAGACCTGGAGCAGCAAGGAGATAGCCAACTGTGCTGAGTCTGCAGACGCCTCAGGGCGGCTGATGTCCCAGAGAAGTACAACTCCCCTCACCCTCTGCCCTCCCTGGGGTGGAGTGGGCAATCCTCTCTCTTCTTCTTCCAGGATGGAGGTTTCCTGGTTTATAGCCCCTGAGAAGCAGGCTTCCAGATGAGCCCCTGAGCCCCTGCAACTGGGCTGGTGCATGTCGCCGGGGGGTGGGGGGAGGTGGAGGGGGGTTGCAGGGATATTTTCCCCCACCCCCCCAGTCTCCTGGAGAAAATGGAAGACAATCTCACCCCCTATTTACACTAACACAAACATGGAAGGGAAGCTCCCAGGTGGGCTTTGGATGGGGCAGGCAGCTTCCCAGGTGGAGGGGAATAAGCAGGAGGCTCTGGCTTGAATCTGTCAAAAAGCCAGGCATGCCCTGGGATGGGAGAGGGGGGCTGCATGGGCGGGAGCTATGGAGACAGCCCTCACCAGACCAGGGCCCTTCAGCGGAGAGGCAGAGGGGGTTTCTGGCACAGGCCTCCTCTCAGTGTGGTTAGCTCCTCTCACTGTGGTTACCAGTGGTTACCAGTCACCTTTCCCCTCTCTCCCTGCTGACCGTGACTGACAGGAGGCTGAGTCAGCACTCAACAGTTACTCACCTATGAACACGTTCCTGATTTCTTTCCGAGCTTCTCCGTGCTCTGGGCATGGTGCCAGAGAATCAATTGTCCAGGAAGGGTTCTGAGCTCCATACAACCTGACATGCTGACAAATATCAGGAACCCAGTTACCAAGCACATAGGCCTCAACAGCAAGTGTCCTCGGGGTTTATTTAGAAAGTGCTCCCTTTTCTGGTGGTGGTTCCAAGGGCAGCACCTCCCCTTGCCTGCCTCACATGAGACCTTGATCTTGCCAACTGTTGCATGGCTTTTACCCTGCCAGCTATGCGCCTCTCCCAGCCCCATTCTTCTGTGGATCACTACCTGTTATAACCATTGCTGGACACTCCTGATGTTTGAACAGCCATCCTGTGTCCGGATTTTCACTTCAGCAAGACAAAACCTGGGCAGAGCAATAGCTGTGAAGCAGCTGAAAGCGCCCCCAGAGTTTCTGCTGGTGTCTCAGTGCTGGCAGATAGTTGGAGAAAGACAAGAGTTTTGTGCCAACAATATTTGATGTTTGATGTATAAAGGATCTTCTAAGGAAGCAACTGCAATACTTGAGCCCATCTCTCCCAACCCATCCAAGGCCTGGTTCTGTGTTTGGACTAAGATCCATGCTGTCACATCTGAGAAGTAAAAGCTTGTGTAACGAGGAGATGAGGTAGGCTGAGGTTTGAGTGCTGTAGCATGCTCAGGACACTACCATAGGTGTAGTGTTTGCCTTCACACCATGTTACCCTACGGGATTTTGTGAACCCCTGCTGCTCTAGGCATTGGGTTGGAAGGAACTGTCGGTAAGATGCAGATCAAGTTTTGTTGTTCTGTGTAATTGATTTGTCAATTGATCATGAAATTCCCAAGTGTATTTGCTGTTCTAAATTATTAGAGGATTTCTTCAGCAAATAATTCTTGGGCTGCCAATCGTTCATGAATAGCTTGTGAATATTTGCACTGTGAAGTTCATGCTGGGTTGGTTAGTTACATAAGTCAGGTAATATTGTTTCTGCCCTCTGCCTAGGTGACTTATATAACTAATCAGCAGAGCTCAAATGCAGGATTTTGCAATGAAATATGCAGATTGAAATTTGCTTTCAACAAGTATTTGAGTGTTTGAGCTTAAAAGTCTCTGTTCAGGAGGGTAATGGGGTATACAGGCTATTCAAGGCTTATCAGGTGAAGTCTCCGGGTACCAAAAAAATTCCTGGGGGAAAGAGGACACTGTCATTGAAGTGGAAGATGTGGTCCTTGGGAACTGCTCTGGAGTTTAGAAAGAAGCCCATCCTGTTGATCTCTGAGGAGCTAAACAGTTCAGGAGTCTGGATCAATGTTAACCAATCAGAATGAGTACATAATTGACTGCATCTTGACTAGATAGTGATCATTCTTTGACGAGCCAATCAACACACACAGATATCTGGTTCTTGACTGGCTCATCAGGAGTTAAGACAGTGTTCTTTTTCACAGACCTGTAGCTCATTTCACTCCTTTACAAAGTGTCTAATAGAAAAAGCTGTTACGCTTTTGAAATCTGTGGCCCTAATGTAGGGCTGTTCAGATCTTTATGGTAGAAACATTTGGATGGTATGGAACAATACATATATTGGATTCATGTTTCTGGGAACAAGCTGAGAATCTGTCCTGTTATTGTGTTGACATTGACTTTGCCTCAATCAATATTTATTTCTTAGATCAATAAATCTGGATATTCATCCCAACAGAAACTAATAATCAGAATTGACTAACATTCTAGCTTCTACTTGGTAGCTAAAGTCATGCTATCTGGAGTGGCTCATGACAAAGAGTGCCAACTTCAGAGCATGAAGAAGAGCTCTGTGTGGCTCAAAAGCTTGCGCCTCTCACCATAGATGCCAACTTTTCATTGTGCCGGGGGGTGCTCAACCCCTGGCTTTGCCCCAGGCCCCACCCCCACCCCACCCCTTCCCTCAATGCCACACCCCTGCCACACCCTGCCCCTCCTCTCCCACCCCTGCTCCACCCTGCCCCGCCTCTTCCCGCCTCATTCCTCCCCCTACCCCTGAGCGCACCGCATTCTCACTCCTGCCCCCAGCCTCCTGCATGCTGCGAAACAACTGATTGTGGCGGGCGGGAGACATGGGGAGGGAGGGGGAGGCGCTGATTGTGGGGCTGATTGTGGAGTCGGCGCCTATGCCTCTCACCAACAGAAGTTGGTCCAATGAAAGATATCACCTCCCCCATCTTGTCTCTCTAACCTCAGGGCAGGCTGTCAAAAAGCAAGGCAGACACCCCAAACTGGTGGTATTTCCATAATTAGATTTCACCAACCTAGTAACAAATGTGAACTCCCAAAGAACTACAATAGTCTTGTAATGCAGTCACAGACAGTCCCTTTAGACACTCTATCTTGCCACCCAGGCAAGCTGGACTATGTGATAAATGAACTGAAGAAGAGCTCTGTGTATCTCGAAAACTCATCTCTCTCATCAGCAGAAGTTGGTCCAATAAAAGTTATTACCTGACCCGTCTTGTGTATGTGATAAATGGTCACTTACACCGAAGATCACAAAATATTTAGGTTGTTCCCAGTCTCAAGAGACAAGTCATTTTCCTGAGGTCAATTTGTACCTTAGATCTCACACCAGAGACAACACTTGTAGCCAATCTTGTTATAAATAACTAAAGATTTATTAACTAGGAAAAAGAAATGAGAGTTATTTACAGGTTAAAGCAAGTGAGCAAACGAGTTTCAGTCTGTGATTCAAAAAGTGACAGAGCTGTAGTAATCTGTCAATTCAGAATGTCTTTCAGGGCTAACTCATGCCAAGCCGCATGGTGATCTCTTTGCTTATGTTTAAGAATCTTTACCCTGCCAGATAGAATGAAGGAGATTCAGTTTCTTCTTGTCAGAAATTTTTATCCCCTTCACTCCAGAGTCCAAACTGATGGGATGAGTTCATGCATAGATCTCTCCTTCCTGGAGGGAGTTAGGAATACAATCAACAGGGCCTCTCTCTTTGGTGCTACATCATACCTCATTTCACTTCAATAGGCCATCTTGTATGCAGGGTGAGCCCTTTAATTAATGCTTCTTTTCCAGTTTGGTGAGTTACACAATTACAGAGGTTTACAATGCAAACACTCACTATAACTTTACACCAAGGGCTATAGAGGTTATAAATGAGATCAATACATGCAGCATCCGACAAGCATTTTATAAAGTCTAAACATGGTAAGCACATTCTTATCAACTTAACATCTATATCAATTTTGATAATGCTAACACACAGGTGAGTCAGAGAGGTTTCCAGCTATCCATTTGTAAGTGTTCAGTGAGGCCTGGGGTCTTGGCATGAGCTGGCAGCTGGTCTGACAGTGTCACAGCTAACACTACAGTTAAGTATATAATCTTTTTCTGTTTCTAACCTGTACTGCCATATAATCATAATTGTCTGAAAAAAATGCTTTTTTTCCATGCTTGCTTTTCATCTGAAAGGATGGTTTTTTGAGAGCAAAATTCTGTCCTTCATTTGGAGGTATGAGTGTTTGTGTGGAAAATGTGCTTTTCCCTGTTGGTATATATATATATATATATATATATATATATATATATATTCATTTTTCCCCACACACAACTAAAAATTGGCCAGCCTTTGAAATTTGAATTGACAGCTCTCGTTGAGTAGTATGTCCAGGATCAAATATGGACAAATATTGGCTGGAAATTAGCATAATTATCAACATTAGAAAACTGCCTATTGAGCATATGTAGGATCTTAGCACTCATCATTTATGTAAACAGGGACACCACTACTGACACCAATTACCATCTTTACTGCTAGTCTCAGCAGAGACACCAAGGACTGAAGGGGTCTGGAGAATCAACTCCCTTCTTCCCCCTAATGGTGGCCTATCCACCTGACAAGACAGTGGGAGAAGCTTGCACTGCCAATGCCCAGCCATGCAGTACCTGCTCCATGGACTTAGAGAGGACTTTTGTCCCTAGAGCTGTCAGTCAGGGACCTTTCACCTGAATTAAATTCACATGAAATAATTTTAGAAAGCAGGGAAGGAGAAAAAAGGGGTTAACTCCTTGCAAACGGTTAGATGGGTGTGATCTGCACACTGTGATTCTTTAGTATTATAGAATTTGTATTGGATTTCCTATAGCAATTACAATAATAATACAATAACAAGTCACAGGAGAGAGAGAGAGAGACAGAGTTGGGAGAACTTTTTTAATATTCAAAAAGAAAGTCTTTGCAAACTTGTATGGAGACCCAGCTTTTGTTAATTGCAGATGCTAGCAAAGAGATTCTGTTTTTCAAATGGCCAGGCTTCCGTAGTGTGGTCCTGCTGATCCCTCAAGCCTCGCTGATACCTGCCAGATCCAATTCTTTGACATTTACACCCGTCGAATGCAGAGAATAGACTTGCCTGGGGAAGGGCTTAGAGGACGTGAGGATCGATGTAAACCAGCTAGATTTTGTTGGTCCTCTGCTCCCACAGCCTTAGTTCTGTGTGAGTGATGATGATGCGGGAAGCAGCAGATGAATTATCGACTGTGTAAAACCAGGATAAATAAATTGGGGTCAATAAAATAAGTACTAGCTTCAGGCCTTTTAACAAGAGTTTAATAATGGCTGCTGCACCTGAATGCCTCTTGGAAGCCCGGGGGGCTTTGTGGTTTTCATTAAGGTACTTCATGTGGTGGAACGTGGCCAGGGCGAATGAATGAATGAAAGAATGAACACCGGCCTTTCGCTGTGCCAGGGGGTAGTGCCATGCGGAGCCTGCCACTCCTGAGCTTCCTTACACACGCGCTGTGCCACTAACCACCTCACAACTGGCCTGACAGAACCAGCCTGCGCTGGAGTGAGAGATGAGTAGCCTCTGAGTCACAGACCTTCCATTGTGGGGTGCCGAGGGTAATTCTGGGTCAGAGACCCCCCAGTGTGGGGTAAGCAGCATTTGCTGGTGCATCCTATCCCAGCTGTGCTGTTCACTGGGAAATCCTCTTTGCAGTTACAACCCATGCTGTGCCATGGCTGGGCTGAGGTGCAGGGGACAGTTGTTAGACAGCTGTGTTTCTATTGTTGCTGCAAACCTCTAGACAAGACTGAGAGGCAGAGGGGCAGCTCTGGAGCATTTGTTTCCCGTAGCTGGTGACACGTTTCCTACGTGATGGTCATAGGCCCCATCCCTGCTCTCCTTCTGGGAATCCCCTGGAAGGGTTAGCGCAAGGCAGGGAAGAAAGCTGTTAGGTTCCCGTCCCAGAATTTCCTCCATATTTTTATTTATTGAAGGGGCAGGCTTAGGGGAAGGGCTTTTCCCTTGTCCTCCCTCAATAATAGCAGAGTAGCAGGCAGCTCAGCCCCCACACTTTGCAGATCCTTTGAGATGTGCTTGCATGTCTAAGGGTCTTCCTGAGAGGCAGTGTCCTGTGCGCGGCGGGCTGGCCTGTATCTCTGCCTGCTGCTCCCCTTCCCCCAAGCCTCCAGCTGTGCGGTTCCAATGGAATCCTGCCCAGGAGGCTGTTGCTGGCACCCCCATGAAGTGTGAAGCAGCTCTGCACAAGAGACTTTGCATTCTGGGGCTGATTCACCTTCAGGCTTGAGGGAGGATGATGTGTGTCCTCCAAGTCCATGGACAAGAGAAGATGGTGCCACAGCGGTGGCTGTGCCGAGCCATGGGTGTATTTGTGCATGGGTATATGCGTGCATGTGTTCTCTCGCTCTCACCCACACAAACACACATACAGAGAATTGCTAGCGAGTTGTTTCCCAAGAGCAAACATCTCCATTTCCACAGGTGAAAGAGAACATTGTTACCCAGATGTCTGTCCACCTACAGCTCCTGCTCCAGTCAATGTCCTTTTACCCTGGGGAAGAATATCATCTGTTTCTCCTAAATGGATCTCCTTGCTTCCTGTGCAGCTGGGCTCTACCCCTCCTCTGTCTAGCACCTAGCATCCAATGACATTAGCAGTTCACACGTATTAACTAATCCCCCAAACTCCTGGGAGGCCGGTGTCGTACTCTCCATTGTACAGACGGGAAACAGACAGAGAAGCTGTCTTGTCAAAGTCAACATAGCATGTGGTTGGCAGAGCTGGGATTAGAACCCCAGAGTTCCTGGCTCCAAGTCCTGGACAATCCATTAGACACGCTGTCTCTCAGATGTTCCCCACTTAAGGGGACTTGCTTTGTGTGCTCTTCCCATCTGTCTCAAGCTGACAAATGCTACCTGCAGGTCTTTAACTGAACACCCAAGCACGGCATAAGGTACATTCTCTCTGGACCTGATCCAAAACCTATTGAAACCAAGTCTTTCCACTGACTCCCGTGGGCTTTGGATCAAGCCCTTAATGCAGGCTCTGTATTGAAGACACCACTCCTTGTTTCCTTCCCCCTCTCTCCTGGGTACCCTGTTCCTCCTCGCAATAAGGGAGCCATCAGAGAGCCTTGTATCTATCCATCTGTATTCAGCCTGTGCCTCTGCTGAGAAATGAACCCATTAAAGTTTGATGCACTGTCAGGAGCTGCCCAGCGGGGAAGGGGGCGGGGGAGGATGAGCAGGGAATCTTTCCCCTCCTGTGGAAGCTGGGAACTGACGTCCCTATTTCTGGGTATGTGTGTGTGTGTGTGCATGTGCAGCCTGGCATGCTGTGTGTGTTATCCCATGTGAAAGCACCTCTGTATCTTCACCCAGATGCTGGTATCTCCCTGTTTTTGTATCCAGTGGAGAGCTGTGAGCACAAACAGCGCAGTAATTGTGTCCCTTTAGCTGTGTTTTCTCTTTATTACCAATTTGGCTTAAAAGGCTTTAAAAGCCTTTTCTCTCTTTGGGAGAGAAAGTATCTCATTTGTATGAATTGCTCTAGATTAGATTCCCTCCTTTCCCAGCTCAGAGCATTGCCTACCTCCCTTTGGCACAGGCAGCGATTTTGGGGTCCCCCCAGTGTGTTTGCTGGTATTCCCAGGTGTGTGCTGCCATAACAACAGCTTCATGCACTGGGGATGATGGCTCAGAGACCCACTAGACCAATGTTGTCGTGGCAGGTGTCTCACGATTGTGGATCTCTCTTCCACCAGAACTGAGAGTGTTCCCAGACCTTCCTAGCTAGCAATGGGTCCAGTCACACCTACCAACAGCTAAATGCATCATGACTTCAGTTCTGTTCACTTCTTAGGTGAGGGTGTCCCTGAGGATGTGCAATGGGTCTGCGCCTGCACTGCTTTATTCTTTCTGTCCTTGTTTAAAGGCTGTCAAAACACGACCTACTCCGAACGGGAGCCCCTGACATCCACTCTGCAAGGTGCAAGGCCTTGCGTTTTTAACCGACCTGCTGCCCGCACAGTGGGAAGGGCCTTTCAGGGCTGCTCTCCTTTCTCAGAGACAGGGTGGGGGGTGGGTACTGTGAACCTCACGTACATTCCTCGGCGAATATCCATCCTTGAAGGCAGGTTACAATGTGGGTCTAAGTTATCGAGGGCGTTTCTTGACTGGAAAGTTGGAAGGCATGGATTGAAAGGCCCATGAGAGAAGGGATACACCATAACATCAGGGAGTCCCTATCTAACGGCGAGACCCTGAGCAGCAACATCACAACGTGACTGTCATGAGGAAGTCTGCGGCATTATGTGGCCGCAGAAATGTGGCTATTTGCCGATGCATGAGGTTGTCCTATTAATTCTGAATACAAGCTAATCCTCTGGTCAACGCAGACAAGATACCCCCCCCTTTCATTAAATCAGTGAATCTTGAATGCTGCTGGTTACCTACATGATGCCTTCCTGATCTCCCTCCCCCTCTCCCCTCTTTTCTGTCTTTCCAGGACAATTAGGAAAGTGTTTAGTCTTTGGATTGGATGAATAATTAATTCCCAGGCTTTGTGAATGATTCATGTGCCATATGCTATGGTGACAGGATGTGTGCGACACTGTCACCTTGTGCAAGGGCCGTGCCATTTTCCCGGCCTAGCAGAGGGGATGGTGTGTGGGAGGAGAGGGGAGGGTTCGCGCTGCGAGTGGCTTGTCTGGATTCAGATAGTTTTGGGGAAGTGGTGGGAGCACAGGAGAGGCAGGGATCGGCTTCCTACAGGCAGAGCTGTGTGTGTACTGGCAGCATATGGGCCGGGTCTCCAGGGGGCGCCTCCTGCCAGCTTCATTGAATGAATGGGGTCAGAGAGTCCCTGTGTGTGTCTCCCACACAGACATGACTGAGGCCATCTGGTTCCTGCAGTCTGAGTCTCTGCCACGTTCCTTTCTCAGCCCACGAGGCGACTGTAGAGACAACTGATTCTCTGTCGTCATCTCTGGGCTTGATCCTGAGTGGTGCTGGGCATCTGAAACTCCCATTGATGTGAATGGGACTTTCGACTCTTCTCAGAATCAGGCTGTCTTTCTGTTGCTGAGCAATGCTTTACCTGCCACCTTCCGTTCGGGCTTTTTAGGTACAAACCTGCAAGGTGTTCGAGGGGAGGGGGGGTACTACTCCCACCAACTCTAGTGGGAGCTGAGGGCTCCTGGCACCATCTCCCAGGAGGCACTCGGCACCTTGCCGGATAGAGTTCTCTCAGAGCCAGCCAACGTGCTAGGAAGCTGGGAATGGGCAACAGGGGATGGATCACTTGATGATTACCTGTTCTGTTCATTCCCTCTGGGGCACCTGGCATTGGCCACTGTCGGCAGACAGGATACTGGACTAGATGGACCATTGGTTTGACCCAGTATGGTCATTCTCATTTTCTTAGCTTATCATTCACCTGGAAACACTTCCACTTTGTATCGTTCTGGCTGGCAGCTTGTCTGCCTGTCATTCCTCTCCTCCTTCCGTCCACTCTAACTATTTCTGGGTTAGACAGTCTGGACAGGCTCCCCAGTTCTGCATAACACCCCCCACCCGAAGCAGCTCTTATATTTAAAGCGGGTGAATGAGAGAATCTTTTTGCCTGCCAGTCGTGCCTGTGTTGTCTCGGGAGAGAATCAGAATCGTAGGACTGGAAGGGACCTCGAGAGGTCATTTAGGCCAGCTCCCTGCACTCATGGCAGGGCTAAGTATTATCTAGACCATCCCTGACAGGTGTTTGTCCAACCTGCTCTTAAAAATCTCCAATGACGGACATTCCACAACCACTCTAGGCAATTTATTCCAGTGCTTAACCACCCTGACAGAAAGTTTTTCCTAAACTGCCCTTGCTGCAATTTAAGCCCATTGCTTCTTGTCCTATCCTGAGAGGCTAACGAGAACAATTTATCTCCCTCCTCCTTGTAACAACCTTTTATGTACTTGAAAACTATATCATGTCCCCTCTCAGTCTTCTCTTCTCCAGACTAAACAAACCCAATTTTTCCAATCTTCCATCATAGGCCATGTTTTCTAGACCTTTAATCATTTTTGTTGATCTTCTCTGGACTTTTTCCAATTGGTCCACATCTTTCCTGAAATGTGGCACCCAGAAGTGGACACAGTACTCCAGTTGAGGCCTAATCAGAGTGAAGTAGAGTGGAAGAATTACTTCATGTGTCTTGCTTACAGCACTCCTGCTAATACATCCCAGAATGATGTTTGCTTTGTTTGCAACAGCGTTACACTGTTGACTCATATTTAGCTTGTGATCCACTATGACCCCAGACCCCTTTCCGCAGTACTCCTTCCTAGGCAGTCATCTCCCATTTTGTTTCCCAGATATGTTCTCTCCCCTAACCCTCCACTCCCAGTGTCCTGATGGAGAATGAGATCACGGGATAGGGCTGCACAGAGGGTCAGTCGCAAGTTTCCCTTTGGAAATATGAGCAATGAGGAGTGGCAAATGGTCCAGAGTCATCTGGAGAGGTAGGCAGAAAGGACCAGATGTGGGGAAATTCACCCTCTGCACAGCTGGTCCTGCCTCAGGGCAATTAACTCTTGACCCTGTCAGGCCAGCTCTGGGGACAGGTTTTCAGGGAGATCAGGACTGGGGTACAGTCCAGAAGCAGAGATGGGGGTTCAGGGAACAGAAGGGGCTGGTATCATAAGGCTGGTACCTGCAACAGGAACACACTGAGTTTAGAAGGCTCTTCTTTATTTTTAAATCCTGTAGGAGTTGGATTCCTCAGGTTACTAACATTGGGGGCCAGATCCTCAGCTGGTGCAAATCAGCCTTGCTCTACTGAAGTCGGCAGAGCTACACCAACTGCCTCTCCTGTGTTGTCCATGAGCTTCACGCCATCCCCACGCATCACCTCAGGCAGCGTTTTGAAATGTGTGGGCTGTTCGGAAATGAATCTCTGTCTCTTCTCCGCAGCCCCTTGTCTTCTGGGTTACCCTCCCCTACTTCACGGACCCACCAGACCTTATAGAAAACCTTAGGCCTCTTCTCTCCAAACCAGCACGCCCCATGCCATGGCCTCTGAGATTGCTGAGATGGGATTGAGGCCTGAATTCCTACGTGCTAGAAGTCGTAGGTCACACGGGGAGCTGAGTAGGAAGCAAAGCCCTCACGTCATGCCAGCAAGGAAGGAATAAAACCAAACTCTGTCCCTGTTCTCTGACTTCCATTTATTTGTGTTAATACAGACCTCTTCCCCTTAAGTCACAGGCTGCCAAGTGGCTGGTGGAAGCTTGGATCTGCTGACTGGATGGAGTTCTGATGAGGAACGTGACCCACGGGGGAAAGAGGTTAAAGGGTTTATTCCTAATCAGATGTCTGTATTGACAGACAGTATTTATTGCTAACTATAGGCTAAGTGTTAGAACTGGGCTCAGCCGGAGCATTGTAGCTAAACTCCCCTCAGGCTTTGGATCGGGATCTGAACATTGTGATCTAGGCCTGTCTCCTGACTCAGAGCTCACTGAAATCAAAGAGGCTCCCATTGAATTCATCAGGCTTTGGCCCAAACTCCGTAAGAGCTGCATGGAACACTGCAATTTTGGTTCACGTAGGTGCATCTGAATATTCCCTGTGGTTTGATCCATGTGGACTCTATGCCCCAGTTGTTGCTTTGAACTGTGGGTTCAAACAAGCTCCAGAGTGAAACTCAGTCAAAACCACTGTGTTTCTCTCTTAGTTTCAAAGTCTGACTCAATGCTGTGTGGTCTAAATATGTGCATCTCTGGGGCAGGGTGTAGGGTCGGGGGCGAGGTCGGGACACTGATTTACAGCCCTAATCTGTGAGGATTGGTTTTCTTGATAATGGATGTCTTTAGACCCTGGTTTGAGATATCCTTGCTACGCAGCATCTCGGAGAGCTGGCTTTAAAGCTGCCCCTGGTGCCAGCTCGAAGGAGGTATAATGAACTCCTTCAGATGCTGGGTGCGTCTCCTTGTTGGTGGAGACATCATGCTGGATGCAGCTGGCCCTCGGGAATGATTGCTGTGGGAGCAAAGGGCCTGTGCCTGGCTGCGCCTCTGGAGCGGGCTGGTGACTGTGCTGTTTGCGTTGGGGCTAGGCTCCAGTCTCCCTCGCAATTAGTTTAGGAGTTCACAGGATCATTTGTTTAAATAACATTGCACAAACATCAGCTCATGCAGCCAAATCCTTCATTATTAACAATGCGTTGTGCAGACAAGGCATCTTGGAGCTTAATGGCTTTAGGAGCCTAGCAGTATGGCGAGGAGGGGAGGCCTGGGGGATTTCATACCAATCAGTATCAGCCCAGTCCTCTGTAGGGTGTGATTCTGGGGGGTGGTAGTGCCCCTCTTGCTGGCATGTACACAGGGTGTTTTTGTGGAGAGAGAAGAGGGGGCTATCGCCTGGGTCCGTCATGCTTGTGGGAGGGGATAGTAATAAAGGGGCAGGCCTGAGAACAATGGAAGAGATTCAACCCAAGAGACCAGGGTCTGCCCCTGTGAACTGTGACCCCTCCCAGCATTCCCAGGGTCAGATCACCTGCCTGTCATCACAAGACCCAGCAACGGGGGCAGAGCACTAGGGATCGTTCAGTCCTGCTCCCCCTCCCCAGCACCTGCTGAGTACCAGACCCTAATGTCCTCCATGAGCTTGTGGGGGCTGGTTGCACAAGAGTCTGCATGGTGTTCTGAGACTTGATTTCCTTCTTTGCCATGCCCAAAGAAGGCTGTTCTCTTTTCTTGTGCCCTGCCCTGGTGGGGGTCACTGCTAGGGCTGAGAGGGTAGCTCAGTCTCTGTGCCCAGTCAGTCTTCTGCATCTCTGCTGAGGTCTTGTCTACACTGGGGTTTGCCCTGGCTTCAGCCATCACTGACCAACAATCAGTATAACAGCACTGGTGAACCTCTAGAGTATGTCTACACTGGAAGCACTACAGTGGCACAGCTGTAGGTTATTCTTCCATCACTGTGTAAATCTACCTCTATAAAAGACGGTAGCTAGACTTCTTCTGTCGACCTGTGTCTACACTGGCGCATAGGTCGGCTTAACTGCATCTCTCAGGGGAGTGAATTTTTCACATCTGGGAATGACGTAGCTAGGCGGGCCTAACTTTGTAGTGTAGACGGGCAAAGCTGCTATTTGCCCTGTTGGGGACCTTGGGAAACAGCATCAGTGCAAATCGTGGTTTATCCTGACACACTAGGGGTCAGCAGGGACTGAAATCAGGGCACCTGCCCCCAGTATAAACACAGCCAACCAGAAAGGTGCCAGTCGTGGTGTCCCTGTGATTTGGTCACCGGTGCACTGAGCCAACTAACTCATTGTACGTATGTTAATGAATAGTCATCAGGTGGCAGGAACCATCCTGGGCTTGATTTGCACCATCCCTCCAGAGGTCTGTCTGCTATAAATGATCTCCTAAACCCTCTTTAGGTGAAATTGGCACTCTCAAAAGTACAGGGTCCTGTTATCCGTGACTGAGCCAAAATGACTGTTGCCAAGCTCTAGTTAGACCTATGATATGCTTGAACTCCTCTGTTTTTAGTTTCCAGGATAGGAAGCACATGTGAAAAGTCCTGTTAGGAGGTGTAAAATTCACAGCCATTTTCACAGCTCACACAGGCTTGTTAATACATGGCTTTTTTAATTCTCTCAGAAAAGGTGAGATCAGCTGACACATTTGCAACATCACCAGCTTCATGAACAGGAACTTTCAGCAGGAGGATACTTCATTTTCACAGATGATCTGGAGCTGTGTGGATCAGAACTTCCCCGCAACTCAGGGGTGCTGAGAGCCAGGGTTTTGGTCCTCTTCCATACAGATGGCCTCTGGAACTCAAAGCCAGATCCAAACTCCCCCAAAATTCAGAGTTTGGGGTTGAGACGTTTCTATTGATTTGTTAAAGAAAAAAATGAACACAAGAATATTAATGTCTCTCTCCACAAACAAACAAACTCTTTACTGGAGCCCGTGGGAGCCCTGCCTCTGGGATACCTCTGGTACTGACCACCAGTTCAGTCTTTACAGTAGTAACCATATTTAGTGCTATGGTTTTGCATGTGAGAGAAGTGCCCTGTGAAGGGGGAGGGGAGGTGGCAACTGAAACCCATTTGCTCCTGTCTGAATGGTTTATGTTGGGGTTGGAATTCCTTGAACGTTGGGTGACCCTCGCCAGCATAATGCCCAGTACAGCCGTTCCTCACCAGCAAAACTGCCAGCAGTCTCAAGGCTGCTCTAAAATGTGCAGGAAGCTGAATTGCCCCAGGCTGGCTGCAGGACCAGTGGACGTAGCATCACCGTTGTACTACCTCTCCCCTGGCTTGCCAAGCAAAGCTCTAGTACATCTCAGCATCTAGCCTCAGGTGCTGTCACACCATGGTGCTGCATCCCCACATTGCATGAGCGTAAGTATATTGGATACATTGTAGCTGTGGGCAGTAGGCCTGGCCCACAGGGTATGGGATGGATGCTCCCCAAGCCCTGATTGCAGTGCTTTGCTCAGCAGTTTGTGCAGTTTCAAGCCAGCTCTCAAGCAGTACGCCTCTGAAGAAACTGGTCACTTTGCTGTTGACTGGGGTTAAAGTATCCAGATACAGAATAGCTAAGAGACTCTAAGAGGGTGCAGAGCCAATGGGGGTGACTGTCTCGGGAGCAGGCTGGCAATTCTGTGAGCCAGCCCTGTCAGCAGGTGTGGTTAAGGAGATGCTAAATGAATCTTGCTGACTCAGTGCTGCAGGTGTGGCTTGTTTATAGGTTTAATGGAAGAGGGAGTGGCCTTCTGTCTACAGAGATCTTGTATCTGAGGCAGAAAGGACCTAGGGTGTGGACTGACCAGTCCTGAGGTAGGAACCTAAGAGCAGTAGCCATGCCTGAAGACGAGGCTTCGGCTGAACATCATTTTATTTTTGTTAATAAAGTTGAACAAGGAAAGGTGAGCCTGGACTCTGCATAATGGGCTAGATCTCAGCTGGTGTAAATTGGTGTAGTTCCACTGAAGCTATTGTAATTCATTAATGTATACCAGCTGAAGATGTGGGCCCATTGTGTGGACTGTGTTTTAGGGCAGCTTGGGAAAGGTGCCTGCTACCAAGATGATCTCTGGACAACATAAAACAACATCTAGAGAGTATCAGAGGGGTAGCCGTGTTAGTCTGAATCTGTAAAAAGCAACAGAGGGTCCTGTGGCACCTTTAAGCCTAACAGAAGTATTGGGAGCATAAGCTTTCGTGGGTAAGAACCTCACTTCTTCAGATGCAAGTTCTTGCATCTGAAGAAGTGAGGTTCTTACCCACGAAAGCTTATGCTCCCAATAATTCTGTTAGGTTTAAAGGTGCCACAGGACCCTCTGTTGCTTTTAACATCTAGAGAGTCACTAGGCCATGGGGTACAACTTTATTGGCATTTCAGAGCTGAGGAGTAGTTCAAGAGGAATTTGATGATGAGACTGTTGGTGTAGGAATTGCATCCTTGGGGAAAAGGAGTAGGAACGTAGACAAATGTCAGTAATTTCCAGATGTTTACCTTTCCCTTCTGTTTAACTGTGTGAGTGGGTGAGCAGCTTGTTCACAAACAGTCATTTGAATTCTGAGTAGTTGTTTGTGTTGTCCATGCCCATACCCTCTCTTAGTCTTTCTTTGTGGAGATTCGCAGGAGTGGGATTTTATTTGCACAGATGTCTGGGGAATGTGAATTCACTCATCATTATTTTCTCTTCCCCTGTTCACATGTTTCAGTCAATCCAAGCAGGGACTGGTAGCAATGCCACGTGGTTTAAGTGAACAATCAGGAATAACATATAATGGAGAGTCCAAGTGAACAGTTTGCAAACATTCCCTAGCTGAAATTGGTTTGTCTGAAGTACTGGGCAAACATGTAATAATAATGGATCCATTTGCACAAACTGGGATTGACTCACCAGCAGAAAAAAAGGGCTAAATTAATCTGGTAATTTATTTGCAATGAATAATTTGACCCGCTCTATTCATTGTGAAGGAGCCTCCCTAGCAGAATAAGTGGCTGAGTAACCCTTGAGGGGCCTTTCCATTTCATTATAAATGTAATTTGCTCATTGGTCAGTTGACAATCCTGGAAATAATAATCTGAAAAGAAAATGGTAGTGAATCTCAGTGTGCAAATCTAATCAAGGAATATCTTTGTAGGTATCTCTTATCATATAGCCGACAACAGGGGCTGCCACCTGCCTGTTTTAAAATCATGTGCCTGTACTGAAACCCTTTGCAGGTAGATTTCCATCTATCTCGCTAACCCCTCTGCCTAATCCCAGGATAAGGATGAAAAGAATGTTGCCCTTATTCTTAGCTTTGCAATCAGGAGAAGGGAAGGAGAGGGGGAGACGGGTGTGTGAATAACTCATTTAAGGCTATGTCTACACTGCGCACCTTACACGGCATGGCTGTGCTGCTGCAGCCAAGCCATTGTAAGGTGCACTGTGTGGCCGATCTTTATCATCTGGAGAGAGCTCTCCCGGCGACAAAATAAAACCACCTCCATCAAGGAGTGGTAGCTTCATCGCCAAGAGCGCAGCTCCTGCCAACAAAGCACTGTCCACACCGGCGCTTTTCGTCACTAAAACGTTTGTTGTTCAGGTGGGCATAATGAGTAAAACTGGTGTCATAAATATAAAGGGAAGGGTAACAACCTTTATGTATGCAGTAACATAAAATCCCTCTTGGCCAGAGGTACAGAATCACTTACCTGTAAGGGGTTAATCAGTTCAATTAACCTAGTTGGCACCTGACCAGAAGGACCAATGGGGAAAGAAGATACTTTTAAATCTGGGGCGGGGGGGGGGGAAGGTTTTGTTTGTGCTCTCTTTGTGTGTGCCCTCTCGGACAGAGTGAGGGACCAGGGCAGGAAAAAACATCTCCTAAAAAGATCGTGAAATAATACATCTAAAATTACAGAAATTGTAAGTAATAGCAAGGAAATGCGTTAGATTATGTTTTGTTTTAGCTTGTGAATTTTCCCTATGCTAAGAGGTAATTTTATTCCTGTTTTGTAACTGGGGAGCAGAGTCAGAGGGGAATCCTTTGGGTTTTAAATCTTTTTATTTACCCTGTAAAGTTATCTTCCATCCTGATTTTGCAGGTGTGACTCTTTTACTTTTTTTTTTTTTAATAAAATTCTTCTTTTAAGAACCTGATTGATTTTCAGTGTCCTAAAAAAACAGGGATTTGGTCTGTGCTCACTTTGTTAACCTATTGGTTGGTATATTATTCTCAAGCCCCCTTCCCCCCCCAGAAAGGGGGCTTGGCGGCATATTTTGGGGGGGGGGGATAGGGCTCCAAGTGGCCCCTCCCTGAATGTTTGTTTAAATCACTTGGTGGTGGCAGCAATACCGTCCAAGGACAAGGAAAGGAATTTGTGCCTTCGGGAAGTTTTTAACCTAAGCTGGTGGAATATAAATTTAGGGGGTCTTTCATGCGGGTCCCCACATCTGTACCCCAGAGTTCAGAGTGGGTAGGGAACCCTGACAACTGGACACATGAGGCCTGACACTTTGTTTAGTCATTTCTGCCAGTGCAAAATGAAAGCAAATAGGGTGTGAAATGCTCCCAAATTAGAAATTTGCCCTTACTTGAACAGCTGTTAATGATTATCCAAGTGCAGGGCAGTGGGGTATCAGGAACAGGGATGTTTTTGTGTGTGTACAGCTGCACACTTAGATCCTGCTTCTGACCTCACAGACTTTGGTGTCAATATACTGAAGTACAGTAGATGCAGTTTGCACCAGAATAGAACTTGTGTGAGTGAGAGGAGAATCAAGCCTCCAGTCAATTTTCTTGTTTCCACAGAGCCCAGATTTGTTGATCTTCAGAGCACTTGTGAGACACTGATTTTTTTCTGTCTTTCCCCAAGCCGGTGGTTTGAATGGGATATTGAGGGGAAGAGCTTTATTTGTGGTGGGTCGAGAGCTTTGTTGCAATGAAACTTTTTATATACATTTTTGTTCTTAAGCAAAAGGGGCCTGACTTTTTTCTCCCTCACCCTGGGATAGAACAGGAGTAACAGCACTGAAATCATTGGGGCCAGGTCCTCAGCTGGTGCAAATCAGTGTCGCTCCATTGACTTCCATAGAGCATCGCCAATTTGCAGTAGGTGAGATCGACCCGATGGAATTACACTGGTGGAGGGTGATCAGAGTCAGGGCCAAAGAATGTGCAAGCACACAGTTACAGAGTGGAGCTTTCTAATTAAACTGAAATGCTGTAAATAAATAATCACCCAGTTGCGCACACAAAATATCAGATTTGCCAAGGCGTGTTTTTTCTGCCTGTGATTGCTCCCTAATCAGTTGCACTTTGCTCATTAGCCCCTCCTGCCTCTGCCCTCATTTGCATCATGCAAATAGATTCTCTCTGCTCTTTTCTCACCTGAAATCTTTTTTTCCTTTTCTTCAGGAGTTAAAAACTAACCCTTTGCCTGCATGGCCTATAAAACGCCTTCGCTCTCTTTTGTCAGTATGTGTGATGAAAAGTATGAGATCACTGGGATTCTTATAGACCAATCTGGCAGCTTTTTCAGATAACTTGGACTGTGAGATATAATTTTAGTTTGGGTCTCTGTCTAAAAATAAGGAATAATTATTGGTGCTTCAGCCTTGGATAAATTGTGTTTATTATAGCTGTTAGATAGAATTTAAATTGTTCTAAGGACATTGGAATTGCCAGACTGGATCAGACCAATGGTCCATCTACTCTAGTATCTCTCTCTAACAATGACGAGCACCAGATGCTTCAGAAGAAGGAGCAAGGAACCCCGTAATGAAAAGTTATGCAACAAGATGTCCATGGGAGACTAGGAAAGGAAAGTTCCTTCCTAACCCCAGGCAGTGATTGGTTGTTTTATATCCCAAAATACATGGGTTGATAGTCTATATACAGCTTAGTTCTAGCTTGTTTTCTATATTGCCTTAAACAGGTTTCCATGTTTTTCTATACTCAGGTTTGTTCCTTATTTCATTTTGGTGTATTTGGTACAATTGCTTGAGCTCTTTAAATTGTCTTTGTAACATTGCAGCAGCTTAGCATGGAAAAAAGGAAATAATAAAAAATAACCCAAAGAGGATTTTTCCCAAATGATTTCAGATTCAGATCTTGCCCTGAGTAATTTGATTTGTAGGAAATGGAGAACAAAATGTCATACAGATGAGATTCTTTTCAGTAAATCAGAATTGCATACACATGCAAATATGGATCAGTCTATATAATAAGGTTCCAATTAGAAGTAGTTTTGAAAAGCTTAATACATGATTAATAGATGTTGGGTAAATTTTTTTATAAATGCCTAAGTTTTAGGACTGTATTAAGTATTTAGGTGCCTAAAGATGCCGATAGGTGCCCAGTGGGATTGTCAAATAGGAAGATACCTTTGGCTCTGAAGTGCTTATGAAAATTGTACCTGTTGTAACATACTTGACTTGAGCGTGTGTTAGATGGTGACACACAGCTCAGTAGACGACATTATGGGAGTTCCTAAACTATGGTTCTAAAAAAACCGAGTGGTGTGTTGTATTCTAGTCTTGATTAGTCATTTACTGAGACGTCTCTGAATCATTTCTTAACCCTTTACAAAGGGAATCTTAATATCAAATGCGACCTAAATAGTCTCCGCCTAATGAGTGGAGATGAGCCAGAGGTACAAAGGTTCAAGTATGTTTGGATCTGGGGGGTTGGTTCACCCAGCTTTTGACTAATTCAAAAGTGCGTGTTCCGAGGGAGGCCACTCATTTTAGTCCCAAAGCTCCTGCATTCTGCACACATTTGGCATCTACTCGCTTTTATTTTTGAATAATATTTGTGCCAGAAACGAAGAACCATGAAGTGGAGGATCTAGAAATCATTATTTATACCCAGAGAAGAATCCTGCAACATTTGAAGTACCCTGAATGATTTTTGTTTCTGACCCTCATTTGAGTCTGCCACATGTTGCATCCCACCTCGGGCGTGGCAGATTGAGAGGTGCCTTGGACCCACTTTGGACTCAGTGCCTCCTTCGTGCTTGGAACAGCTCCCTGGTTAATGGTTGCCACACCCCATTCCTCACCTCCTTTAAGAAATGTCTAAATACCACCTCCTCTGGTGGTAACAACCACATGGATCTCTGTGTCAGTCCTGGTCCATGTGCCTTCTCTGATTTTAGACTGGGTGGGGGTCAATTCTTCACCTGGTACTGAACATCTCAACCAAAGTCTCTCTCTGCCTCTGTTTCCTCAACTGGAAAATAGGGGTAAGAACCTTTCTCTGCTTTGCAGGGGTGCTGGGAAGCTTAATTCATTCATTTATGTAAAGTGCTGTGAGATCCTCAGATGGAAGGGGTTACAGACATGCAAAGGAATATTCCTATTTGAGTGCGCTACTAATAATTAGAGATGGTCTTCAGAAATGGGTCAGAAACTTCTCCAGAGTTTGGGGGTGTTGAGATGGGGATCCATGGGTTTGGAGACAAGTATACGCTTGCATGCTGGAATGGATGCTCAAGAGCCTGTTCAGCAATTTATCTGAGAGATCCAATCATTTCTTTACTCTTAAGTGGCACCTGTTGTGAATATCAAAGTCTGTGCAAGGGCAGTTGCATACTCCATTGGGTGTCGACTCTCTGCTTTTGTGTGTGTAGTGCAAGCTCATCTTTCTGACAGTCAGACCCTAGAAGGAAAAATACCCAGGGTGATCCTTTCGATTGCAAGCAGATTTCAGAGCTGTCTGCTACTCGGCACATCAGGTGTCTTGCTTAAATAATCTGTTCAAGCCTGCTCTGAAATGATCCATGGGCCCCACACTCCCAAGTGGGGACAGTGAGTATTTCACATTGCCATAAGAGAATCCCTCTCTTAGTCACTAATTGAGAGCAGTGTGTATCATCCTGATACAGGGTTTCCTCAGAGAAGGCTCATCTAAAGGTCCCCAATGCTTCAAATAAATTGGGGTTAATTTACGGCTTTGTGTCAAAAGTATTCTATATAGGTTCTTATACTGCACTCATCCCTGTAGTATCTGAGTGCCTTCCAATAGTGTTTCTGTTAGAGAAGGCCGGGGAAAGAAATGCACTTTGTGCTGGGAGCACAAAGTGGGGAGGTTTGCCATGGTCCTTTGTTCCTGGGTGAGTTCAAGTCACAGTCTCAGACTGGTCCCTGAGGAAGTTCTGGTTCCTGCCCAGACTAGCTTTACCCTTGTGGCAAAGAGTTCCATTGTGCCCCATGATATAGATGGTCTTTTAGATACCCTGGGACAAAGCTGCTGAGAACCCTGCAGATAAGACCCTTGAACTTGATTTCATGTTCTATGGGAAGTCGGCGTAGGGAGCAGAGGACAGGTTTGATGTGCTCATGGTGGCCTGTGTTGATGACGAGATGCACCGCAGTGTTCAGTAGCACTGGAATTCCCTAAGCACTGCGGGCTTCCTGCCCAGGTATATCACACTGCTGTTGTCCAGCCGACAGGTGGGTGTCACCGAGGCTGCGTCTTTGTCTACTGGGATGCAGGTTCAGATAGTTTAGGTGTAAAACTGTATCAAACTTGGTGGTTTCACATTGGGTTTTGCTTGGACATTTGAGGCTCATTCGGACCCCAAAAGTTGCAGGCATGTGAGGCTGAAGGAAAGGTTCTTCGGTACCCCTGCAACCTAAAGCATGGATTTGGTACAGCTCTAAAATGCATGATAAGTTGGCCAGAGTGTAACACTAGAATTCCTTCTGCAGGAGAAGTGGAGAGCCAGCCGTGACTGCCTGGGCTCTAGTTTCCAGTCAAAGGAAGGGGAGAAATCTCAGCTTCTCTGCCTGCCCCCTCCTAGATACTGTACTACAGTGCAACCACAACTTACAATGTCTATTGATTTTGACTTTACAGCCAGTTTAACAAAGCAGCCATCCTGGGCTTCTAGGCACCCTTGACTTAATTAAGGCCCCCATTCAGTGAGATATTTACACCTGTGTCTAATTGTAGTCAATGTGGCGACTCACTTAAAATAAGGTACGTGCATAGGTGCCTTGCTGAACTGGGGGCTAAACGCACAGTGTCAAAACAGGCAAAAGCCAGCAGCTCCCGTCCCCTTCAAACTGGAAAATAGCCAAGCAGAGATGAAATGAACCCCAAACTGTATCCGACCTCAGCTCCTGTCATGCCCTTCCTTTCTCAAATACCTGTGGGGGGGGGGGAGGGGAGGAGGCTACCAGCATGCCAACAGAGTGGAGCTGTTGTGGATCAGGGGAGGTGAGTGCACGGGGTGAGGACCTCTCCAGGAAACACCCTCTAAGAAACTCCTCTTTCTGTAGGAGTATTGGATCAGAGGAGAGGTGCAGGTCCCAAACCTCTTAGTTCTCTGGGCTTTAAAGCAAGGACTCACAGTGCAAACCCACCTCCTCCTCTAGAGGATGAGGGGAGCCCATAACCACCCAAAGAGCAACAGCTGGCCACATCTCTGCCAGGTCCAGGCCTCTGCATAATGCAGCATGTCACCACTATGACTGTGGGAGGTTGGAAAGCAAGGCCCATTAAACACACACATGCCATCCTCATCAGAAGCTGCCTGGCTATTTGCCACCTCCCTGGCTTTGTTCCAGCTCCCTTCTCTGAGCAGTCTAGACCGGATGTTTTCCAGTCTCTCTCGTTTGTTTGCTATCAAGGTTTTCTGGAAACCATAACATTAGAATCCTCTTCAGGTTTTTTAAAATGGCCTTCGTACGCCTTTGCTGTGGAGCCTCTAGGGCAGAGCGGGAGGTGCTAGGGAGGCATTGTGGGAGACCCCAGCGGCAGGAGAGACTCCATGGGTAGGGCACAGTGGGGAAGTCCAGAGAAGGATCTGGGCCAATAAGGCCTGTTGATGGCGGCTGAAGGGGGAGCATCGGGCAGAGCGCGATAGGGTGCTTTGGGAGTGGACTAAAGGCTGTGTCGGTCAGGCATGGTGGGGATGGCTGGGGTTACATGGCGAGGAGGGAGTGCTAGTGGAGAAGTCTGGGAATGGCTGCGGGACGTGTTTGGGGGGCAGAAGTTTCCTTGGGCAGGAGATGCAGGGATGGACAAGTCTAACATGGGGAGACAAAGTTTCTTGGTGGCTCATTTCTCTGTAGCCTGAAGCCAACCCCTTTGCTCTCTCCTTCACTCCCAGTTCCCACCTGCTTCCCACTCTGTTTTCCCTTTGTCCCCTCTTGCTACTCATTTTTCTGTTCCTGTCTTCCTCCTCATTTTGCCCCTGTGGCAAGGTCTGCTACCTGATCCCTCCCCACTGCTCCTTGGGCTTTCTCCCTCGCTCCGCAACTCTGGTGTCAAGTCCTGCCTTTCGCTACTCCATGTCCTCTCCTCCCATTTTTCTCCTACGACACCCTCCCTGAGGCTCCCTGTGTTCCACCAGATCTTCCCTTTTCACGGCTGCCTGGTTTCTCATCCAAATTCCCTCCCTGGGGCGTGTTTGGAGGGGAGGAGGACTAGTCATGACAGCAGAAGTGCACCCACCCCCAGGGTGGGAAGGGGAGGCTGTCTCTAGCCTGGGGCCACATGCAGCATGTCTGGCCCCTGATGGAGCAGCTGAAGCCGGGTTCTGGTTGTGGGAGGGTAAGGGGATCCTTTGTTCAGCCACGCATGTGGTAGGAGCCTATGGATCTTACCATGATTCTGGATGGGATATTGTGGGATTAGGTGGCCAGGCATGAGACTGTCGGACCAGAACACCACCGCTGCAGCCATCTCCCAGATTAAGCAGGCGCCTGGCTCAGATTTTTCTCCTGGTGCTTGTCACCCCTTTCGAATCCAGTATGATAAACAGAAAGGGAGAAAAATCAGATGCAATGAGCTATTTTGATGATGTTAGATCATTTCTCCTGTCTGTGTATCCTAGGAAACAGAACTCTGGTTACTGAAGGGGGTAGGTTTGTACCTACTGTACATGGGGGGGGGGGGGGGAGAGAAGAGAGAGAGAGAGAGAAGATTGCTAATTGCGCAGCACACAAGAGACCTAGCACAGAGCTGCTCTGGCCTGTAATTAGGTGAATTAGTGGAACAATGACCCAGTTTTTGGATTGCTGCAAACAGCTCTGAGGTCACTGCCTCCTCCTGCCCCACTCTCCATCTGTCTTCCCTGCTTGCCTCCCTCCTCCTTCTAAAACATCCTGGGCAGCCTTGTGAGCTCTATGTCTGTCAGGACCCCAGCTCTGCCCCTAGGTGCCCTCAGCCAGCAGGAGCCAGGGCTGAGCAGTCCTGGCTTTCCAGCACTACTGTTGTGGTTGACCCTTGGGTGGGGTTGCTCAAGAGGGAATCCCCACCACCTCCTCTTGCCTACCTGTGAAAGTCTAATTCCAGCCTGGCCCTCCATCTTGCCTTGTGACACGCAGCACCCACGATCCAGCCTGGCACTGCCAGTCACACCCGTGCGGAGCGTGCCATCTGGGGTCAACACAGCTGAGGCCGGGTGGGTATATAACTTCCCTGCAGAAGGAACCCATCCCAGTTGTTGCTTCCCCTGCCCACCCTGATTGCTGATTACATTTTAATTCTTAAGTCTCCTCTCCATCCTTGTCCTGCTGTTCTGTGGCACTGCCAGGTTCAGGGAGCCTGGTACCTTGAGCCTTCGGAGCATTAATCCTGAGACGTGTCGCTAACCACCCGGCAAAGACTCTGAGCTTCTGAGTGCTGTCTCTGCTCCAGACTGATAGTGCCCTGGAGAGAGATTAAATTGATCCCAAGAAGACAAAGTACAGATCTGAAGAGCACCATCCCGGCAGTCTAAAAACCCAGAGCATAATTACATAGCATTGCTAATGGTTAAAGCAGCTGGGCGTGAATCGCGGGGCCTGGTTCTCCATGGCCATGCACTGTGATCACTTGCTTCTGTGCAAAGCGGGTGTCCAACATTACCTGTCTGATTTGGGGGTGTTTTGCGCACACTTTGCACAGATGTAAATGGCTGCATGAGCTGAAAAGCAGCAGTGAATCAGGCACATGTTGTGCTCTAGTGTATGGCTGGTTGGGCCCACTGAACTCAGAGACTGCGTGTGACTCCTGGCACTGATCGAGGGCCTGATCCTTGCTCCAGCAGCCACCTGGGGTTGGTCTGCTAGTGAAAAAACAGACTTAATTGGCGCCCTATGCATTCCCTTTGTGATGTAGTGCTGGCAGCTGCTGGGCCACCCCTCCTTGTTCTTGGTGTAGGGGGTGTGGTCAGGGAACTGCTATGTCTGGACGATCTCTTGCCTGTCTTAATGAATTTGGGGGGCTAACTTAAGTCAGCCTTGAGGCTGCTCTGAGTTGTGTCTTGGGACCCAACTGATGCTCAGCGGCTCCAGGAGCAGGGAGACATGAAGTTGGTTTAACATCCCCACCCCGTTCCTGAGCTGCACCTGATGCTGACCGGCCAACGCTGAGGACCTAAGCCAAAGGCTGAGTGTGACTCCTCACCTGGTGCAATGTGGGGTGGGTTGCATGGCACTGCACTCCGGCTGGGAATGCAGATCCTGGCACCAGGGTGTTTGTTTTAGTTATTGTCTTTATCACTCTGTAAACACTGCTAAGTTTAGACCCCAGCAATTGCTGCTGACTCACCGGAGGGTAAGGTGCGCCAGTTCAGGCTGTCAGATGCCTTGTCTGTGATGGCCTAGTCACGATGCCTCCCTCTCGCGGGCACGTTCGCACTGCCAGGTCTCTGTGGCTAATAACTCCACTTTCTCGTTGTCTGGCTGCAGCATCCTCGCCACGGCTGGAACTCACTTCAACACCCATGTGGACCTGCGGACCCTGAGGGCGGTGCGTGTGCTCAGGCCTCTGAAGCTCGTCTCAGGCATTCCCAGTAAGTTCGGTCTCCTACTCTTTGGCGGAGCACATGAGTTGTGTATGTCCCTCGGGCTTGGGAAGCACTCATGCCACCACTGGAGACAGAGGGTGAAATCCTGGCCTTATGGAAGTCAACGGTAAAACTCCCATGGACTTCAGAGGGACCATGATTTCACCAGCAATATTTTCCAACAGGGAGGAGTGCACCCTCTCCTAGCTTTCTACAGGAGAGGTGCCATTGTTGATGTGGAAGGGAGAGGGGTAAACTCAGCGTGCAAAGATTTGGGGCCCACCCCTGCATCTAGATCAGGGGCCACACAGAGGTGTTTGGGGGGCCAGGGGTAAATTCTGAAACTAAGCTCCCGCCCTTTCCAAAAAATTACCACTGAGGGGATGCTGTGGGGGGGTGGGAGTGTAGTGGTGGTGTTAGAGTGAGCACGCCCTGCTCTCAACCCGCAGAAGTGGCTTGGTTCCCATGCTGTGGGGATGGGCCTGGCTCCCCATGCTGGGCGTTGCGACCTGGCACACAAGGTTTGGCCCTGCTGCCCCACTGTTGTGATGGCGGGGCTGCTGGGCCAAACAAGGGTCACCAGGCCAAACCTGAGTGGCTCAGTGACCCCTCACACCAAGTCACAGCGCCCCATGGTTTGGTGGCCCTCTCAAGCTGGGGGAGGGCTGGGGAAATTGCCCCTTTTGCCTCCCCCTGTCCCTTCTGCCCCAGGAAGCCCTGATCTAGAACAAGGCTGAATGCTCTTTGGTGGAGCACAACTGGGAATCCCAGGATTCACAAAGGCCAGAGACTCTAATTCCACTCCCATCCCAGAAGGCAGCGGGTGGATTCCTCCAGGGCTGTGGTTAGGTATTTCCTCTCTCCCTCCCTTTACACAGTGGGATAAGTAAAGGAATCAGTCTATTGGTGCCCCTGATCCACCCCCGTCCTGGGCCCTGAATGTACAGCTTGCTGGGTTAATAAACAGGGGTGGGACGGGGGCAGGGAGGGGGACTGTGAGTAAGTGCCTGAGGCTCCCCCTTCTGACGAGAGACCTCTGGGAAGCAAGGAATTTGGTCACGAGCAGAATGGCCTCAATGGGACTGGATGTGACTTGGTTTATGGTCGCAGGGATTTGTCATGGGATATGACGCCTTCCACCTCTTGCTCACCGGGTGGTAGGGTGACCAGACGTCCCGATAAAATCGGGACCATCCTGATATTTCGGTGTCTGTCCCGCGTCCCGACCGATCTTTGGTCGGGACACAATTTGTCCCGATATCCACCGGCAGCACTACTGGGGTTTTTTTTTTTTTGCTCTCTCCCCCCCCCCCCCCCCCCCCCCCACCAAGTGTCCCAATATTTTCTTCCCCTCATCTGGTCACCCTACCGGGTGGCCTCTCTCCCCTGCATACTGTATAAGTCAATTTCCATCTGAGAGCTGGTCAGTGGTCTATGTAAGATGGTCCTGGCCCAGATCCTAGTGCACAGAGGGCCATGTCACAGGATCCACCCTCCCGCGAGTGGTTCTCTTGACAGCCTCAAGAGAGAGGCCGGGAGCTTTGTAGTCACAGAGACTGAGCCTCTCATCTCTTCCTCAAAGATGGTCGCGCAGTTGCAGGGCAATAGTGGGAGAGATTTTCTGTGCCCCTCATCTTTCCCATCTCAGTCTGGCACTTTTCACCAGGACAAAATCCACTCTTTAAAATATGAATTTGACAGCAAGCCAGCACTTGTGGTCCCTGCTCAGGAGAGCCCTGAAATGGGAGAACAGGTCAGGAGCGAGGTGCTGTGACAGAGCTGGGTGTGGAGAACATACACTGTTGCATTTGGCCCACAGCATGCCTAGCTCCTGGCACTGCCGTCAGCACTCCTCTTGCCCTGTCAAAGTCAGGTGGGGAAAATTCTTAACCTCCCTTTCTGCAAGGTACTTGGCAAAACTCTTTGTGCTCCCGATGGCTTTCCCCCATTGTTATCCAAAGTGAATGCACGGGTGGGCAGTGTAGAGGGAAGCAGTCAAAGGCCACACACAGCATGGGAGCCATGTAGGATGTGCACTTACCTGTTGTACATGCACAAATGCGTGCATTTGGATGCACAAACTAGATATCTGCACATGGACACTGGCGGCTGTGCGTGCAGTTTCTTGATTTTCTTTCACAAACAGTTGCATGCAGGTGTGCTTTTGCAGTGGCTATTGGGTGATTTTTCATCCGTTGCGGCGGGACTTTGAAATGTGGTCCTACCTGTTTACCTTGGAGTTGCCACTCGGGAGGCAAATCCGAACGAGTAGCGGATGTTTTTATATGGTAGCACCTTGAGTCTCCACCTTAAATCAGGGCTCCATTGTGCTGGGTTCTGCACAATACAAAGTAAGAGACTATCCTTGCCCTGAAGAGCTTTCAATCTAAATAAACAATACAAACATGGGGTTGAGGGTAAACTGAGGCAAACACAGGTGAACTGACTTGCCTGTGGTCATGCAGCAAGCACTGCCAGGAATAGAACCCATCCTGAATCCATTGTCCTGTCCACTAGCTCATGCTGCTCTTCTAAGGGAAAAGTTCTCCTCTCTGATCCTCCCTGCATTCTCTATCGCCCATTCTACCCTTGCTCCTGGAGCAGAAGTCTGTAGATCTCAGTGGAAATTCCATAGGCGGAATATGCCCAGAGAGAGCTGCAGTGGAGAGAAAAAAGTTGCCAAAAACCCAGAAGTCGATGCTGGGCGGTTATGGGAGTGGCAAATGGGAGGAGACTATATTCAAATTCCCAAGCCTATTTGGCAAAGGTTTCTTCACTCTGTGCTTTGCCTGGTCCCATTTGGCAGATTACTGATCCTTCACCATCTCTGTAGCTCACCATCCTCCTCTCCTGTAGGGAGAGGGAGAGATGTCGTCTCTGCTGTTCACTGGGCAAGGTGGTGGGAGGGTCAGTGAGCTGTGTCCTCTCTCCTCTTCCCCAGGCTTACAGATCGTGTTGAAGTCCATCATGAAGGCCATGGTGCCCCTTCTCCAGATAGGCCTCCTGCTCTTTTTCGCTATTCTGATGTTCGCCATCATCGGCCTGGAGTTCTACAGCGGGAAACTGCACCGAGCTTGCTACACGAATAATTCAGGTAGGCAGGATGCCATCCCACTCTGTCTGTTGTGCATGGCAAGCTGTTGTGAGCGATGCCCTTCTCAGCTCCGATGAGTTGGTTTACTGTGCATGAGCCACTCTGTGGCCTTGCCACGCTGAACCCCAGCTTGTCTGGTTCAGGCTGCAGCAAGGCATAAGCCATGCTGCGGGATGCAGGTGGCATGGTGGCATTGACACTTAAGACTGTAACACACAACTGTCACCACACGATGACAATGGCTGAGAAAAGACTGAGCTGCTAGTCCCTGGTGCATGGTGGGGAGAAATTCCATTTCCACACAATGCCCGCTGGAATCAGAGTCAGGCGGTCTCAGGGGTCACTCCCTGTTCTCGCTGCTATGTTCCTGTTGGAGCTCTGGGCTCAGTGATTTCCTCTCTTCTTTTACTGAACGCCACACTCTGTCGTCCTCTCCGTGAGCCTGCTATCAGCCAGGGAGGGTGGCAGTAAGGTAGAGCTGGTTGCAAACGTTCACGGTTAGAAAAATGTCAGCCAAAACAGATTTGTCTTGACTATATTTCCCATTTTCTGGCCCGCTCTCCAGTGGGGATGGAGAGATGGGTTGGTTTTGTAATAGATTCCAGCCAAGGATAACCTTACTGTGAGATAATGGGCAGCTTCACCAGCCAGGGATGGTAAATACAAACAATTATAAGTCACTTCTAGTAGGGTTACCATATTTCCACAATCAAAAAAGAGGATACTGGGGGGGGGGAAGCTCCGCCCTAGCCCCGCCCCCACCCACTCCCTCCCACTTCCCACCCCCTGACTGCCCCCCTCAGAACCCCAACCCCCCCTGCTTCTTGTCCCCTGACTGCCCCCTGCTGAGAACCCCCCACCCTAACTGCCCCCCAGGACCCTACCTGTCCCCTGACTGCCCCGACCCTTATCCACTCGCATGGGTGGCAGGGTTGTAGAAATTTTGGTGGTGCCCAGAACCCACCCACCCCCACCTGCCTAAGGCTCTGGGAGGGGGGTTGGGTGGGGGGAGGAGGTCTGGGGTGCAGGTCCTGGGCTGGGGATTAGGGTGCAGGAGGGGTGCAGAGTGCAGGTTCTGGGATAGAGTTTGGGTGCTGGGTGCAGGCTCTGGGCTGGGGCAGGGGGTGGGTGTGCAGGAGGGGGTGAGGGGTTCAGGCTCTGGGATGGAGTTTGGGGGTGGGAGGCGGTGCAAAGGGAGGGGGTACAGGCTTTGGGAGGGAGTTTGAGGGCAGGAGGGGGTGTGTGGGAAGGGGGGAGGGGGTTTGGGAGGGAATTTGGGGATAGGAGGGGATGCAGGGGTGAGGGCTGTGGGTCTGAGGATGAGGGGTTCATGATGCAGGAGGGGGCTCAGGGATGGAGCAGAGGATTAGGGTGCGGGGGGATGAGGACTGGGGCTGAGGGGTTTGGGGCGTTGGAGAGACTCAGGGCTAGGGTGGAAGGGCAGGGTAAGGGCAGCCTGTCTTCCCATTAATGGATGGGGGACGCTAGGACCCGGGGGCAGCAGACAGCAGTTGCTGCTGGCTCTGGCAATACAAGCAGGGAAGGGAGAGGCAGGCAGGGAGGGGAGGGTGTCCACGGGGGGGGGGCGGGGACGCGCGGAGGGGAGGTGGCAGGTGGAGTCCGGGGACCCATCCAATACTCCCCCGCTCCCTGACTGCCCCCCCCACCGGACTCCCCTTACCATTCTGGCTCCACGTGTTTGCAAAACACGCTGCCCGGTGGGTTGGTTTGTGCGTTACACAGGGCTGCAGACAGAGGGAGGGGGGAGCAGGGGCGGGCTCTGCCTGCTGGAGGCCAATGGGAGCGGTTTAATCGGCCGAGCTGCCCAATCAGCAGCCGCACTCTGCATGGAAGGGAGGGAGGGAGGCGAGGGAGAAAAAAAACCCGGACATTTTAACCTTGTTACCAATTCCTCCTGGATGGCTATTTAGAGACGCAAAAGCCGGACATGTCCGGGGAAATACAGACGGATGGTAACCCTACTTCTAGTCTCTTTCCTCAGGGCGTAACAAAGTAAAATCCAGCTAAGAACAAAGCAACTCAATCCCCTCTCAACAGCCCTTCCAGGCTCAGCCCTCCTCTTTCCCCATATTGCCCTCAGGCTATCCCTTAATATAGTTCCCAAAAGCTGATTCTCTGGTCACGTGACCTCTGGACTCTCAGTCCTTCCTAGAGAACTATGTTTCCCGGAATGCCAGCTCTTAAAGGGCCCAAGGACCATAATGGGCCCACATGTGCTCTGAGGCCCAGTGACTGATGTTGTTATGAGTGGTTTCTATCAGTCAAAACCATCCCCAATATCTGTCTTGTCTTCACATCCAATACCAGCTGATGTCATTTAAAGAGAGAGGGTTCCCATTCCTGAGACTTAGCATGGGCAACTGTAAGTGTTCCAAAAATCATGAATAAGGACTCAGAAATCATGAGAGTGGCATACAAATCATTTATTTAAAATAAGAATAATAATACAATGTGGATTCTACTTGCTTTGGGTTTTTCACCCTCTTGGGTTCACTTGAGTCACATTTTCAAGATTTTCTTCACAGTTATAAGGGCTAGAAACTTGCTTTACAAAAAAACCCTGAGATGCTCAAGTAATCACAGGATTCCAGGAGCTGGGGCTTTAAGGAAAACACCAAGCATCATGAGACTCGCCACGAAGTCATGAGGGTTGACAATACTTCAATACAGAGAAGAAAAGCCGCCTCTTTATTATTATTAGTTGTGCCCACTGTGTACTAGCTGCTTTCTAGACAGGCAAGAAGGGAGAGGTCCCTCCCCCAAGGAGTTCACAGCCCAAGGTTTGGGGGGGAATGGGACAAAACATACTGACATATGTCAACACAACCAGCCATCCCTGCTCAGGAGGTGCCAAATCCAGAAGGCCCAGCATTGTTTCAGGTCAGGAGTGAGGTGCATTAAAAGAGGCATGTGGGCTCTGGGGCTGCAGTAGCAAGAAGTGCTTCAGGTCAAGCCCGAGATGTATTGGCAGAGCATTGAGGGTCAGAAAGTGTGGGAGTAAATCGGGGGGACTGGAAAATCATGGTACTGCAGGTCAGGATTCCATGAACATTCCAGTGACCTAATGTCCCCCCATATGTGAAAGCTTTAATAACACAGCTGGATGCTCGTCCCACCTCGCCTTCCACTGGCTATCCGGGCTGGGCTCTGTCTGCTTCTCTGCATCTTCTCCTCCGCCCGTCCCTGATCTCTGTGCCCTCCGGGCACTGTTTTTTTGTGATTGCAGGTGAACTGGAAGAACTGGATCCCCCACATCCATGTGGGGTGCAGGGATGCCCCTCGGGTTACGAGTGCAAGGAGTGGATTGGTCCCAACGACGGGATCACTCAGTTTGACAACATCCTCTTTGCTGTGTTGACCGTCTTCCAGTGCATTACCATGGAAGGGTGGACCACAGTGCTGTACAATGTGAGTGAGGCTGCAGTGGTGCACTGTGCTCTTGGGAGCTCCGCAGGTTGGAGAAGCAGAAGTGTGTTTTTCCTGGCTGTGGAGCTCTCTGTGCTCCAAGGTCTCCTGTTTGGGCTGATGATGGAAACGGGGCTGCTCGTTAGTGGTAGGATGTACAATTACGGGTGAGCGCAGGCTGGACTCAGTTCTGGTTCCACTGCACATCTGGGTACCTTTGAGAAGGAGGAAAAACTAATTAATTAGAGAGGCACGTGCGACTTTGCACTCATCGGTGGTTGGATTTGTGACATGTTGCAAAGAGCTGGTTAAATGGCAAAGACCTGTCCCCTGTGCTGGCTCTAAGGAACCTTCAGTTGAGGGTGGGGCTTTTGGAAAAGTGGGTGGGATCAGAGTCAGCCCTACACATCATTTCCTCCCCCACCCCTTCCTGCAACCAGCACACCATGAGCACATTTCATGGCACAATTTATCCCCAGTCCCAGTCCTAGTGGAACAAACAGACCTGCAGTCACTGCATATGCGAAACTTCATTGAAGATTGCAGCTGCAGTGCCATGACTGTAGATGTGCTTCACTGCGCTCGGCAAGGGCTGGAATTCAATAACACGTGCAGCCTCCTGTGAGTGGAGCGATAATTGCATTAGCCGTGCTGCTTCACTGGAGAGCAGGAGAGGGGGTTGTGCGATGATGACACAGGGGATTTTGTGCCTTACACATTTGTGGAGCAGGTTCCTTGATGCGCTGATGAAGCTGCCAGAGTTTTGAGGTTGTTTCTTTGTAAGGGAGCTGTTACTGTCAAATGTTAGATACTGACAGCGTCTCAGGTGGTGTTGCGACCAGTGTGTCTTGTGGGGTTGGGGTTTTACGTATGGGTTTTAAGGTATGGATTAGAAACAACTGGGCCAGATGGGGATAGCTCAGTGGTTTGAGCATTGGCCTGCTAAACCCAGGGTTGTGAGCTCAATTCTTGAGGGGGCCATTTGAGGATTTAGTTGGGGATTGGTCCTGTTTTGAGCAGGGGGTTAGACTAGATGAGGTCCCTTCCAACCCTGATATTCTATTATTCTATCCCTGGTGTAATTTCTGCTGACAGCAGGGATGTTTATGTCCCATTTTGTCTAGCCCATACAGAAGTTTGTAGAAAGGCATGTATCACGGGGAGATCTGGGAATAGCAAACCCCAGTGACTGGAGAGCAGCACATCATGCAAACTCTGCTGCCTGGATGCAGAGGTGCCCTTAGTTTGAATGTGTATTTTGTCAGCAGAGTTGCTAAACTAAGCCTATGGCGGCAAAAGACACAATACGGCCTATCCAAACTTTAGAAGGGTCCTAGTCCATGTATATAAGACACAGGGCTTTTCTGGGAGGGAATAAGCAGTTGAGTGTGTGTGGGGATTGCAGAGGACTGGGTAAAACAAACACGGCAGGAAAACAAAGAGATAGTAAGTTAAATCCACAAAGGGGCTTTGTTCTTCCTCCTTCTAAGAAGCTCTTCAGTGTCTGGAATTCTCTTCCCTGGAAGGGAGTGGCAGAATCCACCTTCCTGGGATTTAAGACGGAAAATTTTCTTGGACACCAGTGGTGTCTCAGGGTATAAATGGGATTACAGGCTTAACTGTAGTGATGGCTGCCCACGCAGAACTGACTAGGAGGTGGAATGAGATTTTCTCCCACAGAAAGCCTTGAGGGGGTTTTTCCGTTCCTTTGAAGCATTTAAATAGGAGCTGCCTGTTAGAATTATTTAGCCGTCTCCCACACAATGTCCTGCAATAGCATGGGAAGATCAGGGTGAATGCTGGATCTTAGTGTGTTGCTCTCTTGTGTGTGTGGCTCTCACTCTGTGATGCACGCACATATGAGAGATTGAGCTAATGTACAGATAAGATATACATATTCCTCCTACACACAGCTTGAGCTTGATAGGGAATGTGCCTCTCTGCCTCTTAGCCTATTGTTCATTTAGGAATATTGAGACTGCAGCACATCTCTGTCCCCCTGCCTATCTCACTAGCCTTTGTGCTCTGCAATCTTGTTTTCTGCTCAAAGCCTTGCTCTTATTCTCAGTGCATGTACATGCACAGCTCCTCTTGCTGCCTTTGGCACATTAGTAGCTTACCCTCTGTGTAAGTCAAGCGTTTAGTTTAAATGCCTCTCATGCCCAATCCATCCTTCTCTTCTCCTGGCGCACTCCCTTCCTGAACTGATTTTGTTTCTCTAGAAGTCCTCAGGATTGTATGCCCCTCTAATTCTTGCCCTCTTTTGCGCCTCTTTCCTAATGAATGCAGCCAACCTGGCTCTCCTAACCTCTCCACATGGCCTTGTACATAACACCATAGACCTTTTATCTGCTTCAGGACTGTGTCCAATTGTCTTTACTAATCCTCTTGTAACAAGGCACCTAAAACAGAGACCACTACTTCAGCTGCCCCCGCAGCCGTTTCTGTGCTGCCCTTGTGATAACTAAGTTCTTCTTCAAGTGATTGCTCACGTCCATTCAACTTAGGGGTGTGTGCTCGCCACATGCACCGGTGCCGGAAGCTTTTCCCTCAGCAGTATCTGTGGGGGACTGGCTCTGGTGCCCCCTGGAGTGGCACGTGTATGCTGCAGCATATAGGGCACCACCGGCCCTCTCCACCCTCAGTTCCTTCTTGCCGCCAGTGACGGTGCATGGAACTTGTCCGCTTCAGCTAGAGCTGTTGCGTTTCATTCATTCGAACTCATTTGCCTCTTGCAAATATTACTGTATATAGTTTCCCTCTAGTTTAGTTCAACCTGTTTGTTAGGTTAGAGACTTAGTAGGTCCCTAAAGGGACTTTGCCTTGGGCATGCCCCGGTCCCCAGGCTTTAAACCCTGCAATTGCTGTAAAGGGCCCAGGCCCTTTAGCGATCCACATAATAGGTGTTTACGGTGCGTGGGCGAAGTCACATTAGTGACAAGTGCAAAATCTGCAAGTCCTTCAAGCCCAGGACGAAGAAGGAGCTTGACATTCGTTTGAAGGTGCTCCTGATGGAGTATGCCCTTACCCCGATGCCGGAGCAGCAGTCCGATTCAGCGCAGAGCACTGTGACCTTGGTGTGCAGCGCCCCGCCGGTACCGTCTACGAGCCGGTACCAGTCTCCTTCTGTGGCTCCAGCCAAGAATCCCAGGAAGACAGGGCGAGGAAGGTCTCCAGTTTCCTGCAAGGGAAAGGACAAGTCTGGGGTGGACCAAGGCCCTGTCTCGGGTGCCTCTTCACCCGCTTGGGGATCCCGGGCCCCAGCTCAGGTCGAGCAGTGTAGCCCAGCCCGCTCCTCGCCGGCTACCCTGGATAGCGGCGGAGGTCCTCGTCAGCTCCGGGTGCTGTCCACGGCAGAGGCCCTCCAAGCGACGCAGGACATTATGTACCTCCTGGTGCCACCCATTCCGGCACCTGCGGGGTCCCGGTCCCAGGATAAACCCACATTGGGACCATCACAGTCTCCACCTTTCTGGCAGTGCTCCCCGTCACGGGGGACATCCCACCAATGATCATCTTCTCGTAGCTGACATGCTTCTGACCGTGATGGGCAGAAGGTTCATAGCCCCATCTGGTCTCCAGACCTAGGACAAGGGCAGAGAGGCTCGAGGCGTGGCTCGCCAGTAACCGGGCGCAGACCTCTGAAGGAACGCACCTCCTGGCAGGAGTTTCGGAGTTGGCTCCCGGAATCTCCGTGGCACCGGTACCGCTCCAGGGACAGGTCGAGAGACCAACTGTACCGTTCTCCGGACCGTTGCCAATCCCCCAGGGTGGCGGCAGCACGTGCGGCTACATCTTCACGACGCCAAGCCTGCTCTAGTTCCTGATCCCGCTCCACATCCCGCGCCCGCTCCTCAAGTGTGAGGCGTAGAACGCCAGCCCAGGTGCCATCGTGGATCCACCTAGCATCACCGGTCACCGAGGCCCTGATCCAAGTGCTTTTCGAGGTCAGCCAGATCCAACTCTGGGAGGGGCGACCGGTACCAATCAGGACAGAGCCACCAATCAGCCCCGTCCTGGTCGCAGGGGAGTGACCGTTCGGGCTCTGGCTCAGGTTTGGAGCAAGGTTCCCTGGCAGCAGGACAGGCTCTGGCACCTACGGTGCAGACTACGTCGGCGGCACCGCAGCCGGACCCATGGCCTCAGGCTCTGTGGCCGGCACAGTGGTACCCATGGGGCTTCACTCAGCCCTCCCAGGCCGCCCGCTCGGTGTCCGGAGCTTCGGAGAGCCCGGCTACCACCCTCTTCCGCCCCCCACCCACTCAAGAGGCTTCGTCTGAAGGCACCCACAGGCACAGGAGGAAGTGGGCGAGCAAGCCCCCAGACTACCTAGGGGTGCGGAGGACCCCTTGGTACCGGCTTCCTCCTTGTCGTCACCAGACGAGGCCATAGTGGGGCCCCCTCCACCGGTGCCCCAGGATGATGCTAAGGTGCATCAGGAGCTGCTAAAGAGGGTCACCGCCAACCAGGGCCTCCAGGCAGACAAGTTACAGGAACCTGCAGACTCCCTCTTTAATGTTCTCTGCCCCGTGGCCCTGGCCAGGGAAGCTTTGCCCCTACATGAGGGGGTCTCTAAAATTACAAATGCCCTCTGGCAAATCCTCTCCTCCTTGCCTCCGATCTCCAAGAGGGTGGCGCACAAGTACTTTGTGCCATCTAAGGGTCACGGGTACCTTTATACACACCTTGCTCCCAATTCCCTAGTGGTAGAGGCGGTCAACCACAGGGAGATACAGGGTCAGCCGGGGGCTACCTCTAAAAATAAAGACTCAAGGAGACTAGACTTGTTTGGGTGTAATATTTATTCATCCTCCAGTCTACAGTTGCGAGTGGCCAACCATCAGCCCTTACTAGGCTGCTATGATTTTAATATGTGGCAGGCCATGACCAAGTTTGAGAACGCCCTTCCTGAGGCTTCTAGAAAGGAGTTCCGGGCGATTCTGGACGAGGGCTCGACTGCAGCCAGAGCAGCTCTCCAGGCAGCATCGGACGCGGTGGACACTGCCGCCCGTACCATGGCATTGGCCATCTCGTTGCGCAGGGCTTTGTGGCTGCTCTTCTCTGGTCTTTCCTCGGAGGCTCAGCAGTCAATGCAAGACCTTCCTTTCGAGGGGCATGCCCTGTTCACAGAACAGACAGACATTAAGCTCCGTGTCCTGAAAGATTCCTGTACAACCCTAAAAACACTGGGCCTGTACGTCCCCGGCCCTGCCTGCAAGTGGTTTAAGCCGCAGCAGCCTCAGAGCCAGGGGAGCCACCCTCACCAGGAGTCTCCCCACAAAAGATCCAGGGGCTACAAGAGGTGCCCTGGCCACCAACCCCCGTCTACATCCCAGGTGGGCTCAACCTGCAGTAAGCAGACAGGCAAGCACCCATTTTGAGGGTACGCCCGAGGCCAACCTACCGGACTGTTCCCCGGATCCTTCCTCCCCTCTGTTTGCCAACGCCTTTCTTCCTTCCTCCCTGCGTGGGCGTTTGTAATTTCAGACCGATGGGTTCTCAATACGGTGGCACAGTGTTAAACCCTTCAATTACTTTCTACCCCCTCTGTTCACCCCCCCATCCCTCTTCAGGGACCCCTCTCATGAGAATCTTCTCATACAGGAGGTAGAGGGTCTACTACAGCTCGGTGCAGTGGAGGTAGTTCCAGTGGAGTACAGGAACAAGGGGTTCTATTCCTGATACTTTTTAATCCCCAAGGCCAAGGACGGTCTGCGGCCCATACTAAACCTGTGGGACTTGAACTGCTACTTAGCAAAACTGAAGTTCTGCATGGTCTCCCTGGCCTCCGTCATCCCCTCCCTGGATCTGGGAGACTGGTACGCCGCCCTTGATCTGAAAGATGTGTATTTCCACATCGTCATCTTCGAGGGACACAGATGCTTCCTCTGGTTCACGGTAGGTCCTGACCATTGTCAGTTCATGGTCCTTCCGTTTGGCCTACCGACAGCACCATGGGTATTTACCAAGTGCATGTCAGTGGTGGCGGCTTACTTCAGATGTCGGGTATCCAGGTCTACCCGTACCTCGATGACTGGCTCGTCAAGAGCAACTCCAGGTCCAAGGGGACTTCGCGGTGCTGCTAGCCACGTGCCGTCACCTCAGCCTGTTGGTGAACAACAAAAAATCCAAGTTAGTTCCGGTACAGAGAATAGAACTTATTGGAGCGGTGCTCGACAAGACCTGTGCCAGGGCGTTCCTGCCACTGGAGAGTTCAGGGCACTGACGGACCTCATTGCGGAAGTCTCCGCATTTCCCCTGACCACGGCCAGGGTTTGCCTACGCACACTAGGGCACATGGCAGCATTTACATATGTGGTATGCCACACCAGGCTCTGGGTGCGACCCCTGCAGCAATGGCTAGTGACGGTCTACTCCCGGTCCAGGGATCACCTGGAGAAGGTCGTCACCATCCCCTCGACAGTACTTATCTTGCTGCGATGGTGGACCGACCCGGGAAAGTCCTGGAAGGAGTTCCCTTTGTCAGCACTTCTCACTCAGTAGAGTTGGTTTTGGATGCCTCAGACCTTGGCTGGGGGAGGGCGCACCTCAGCACCCTCCAGACGCAAGGTATGTGGTCCCCAAAGGAGTCAACGCTACACATAAACATGAAAGAGCTCAGGGTGGTGCGCAGAGCATGCGCGGTCTTCCTACCTCACCTATCTGGCAGAGGGGTCAGAGTCCTCAAGGACAACACAGCCTTGATGTTCTACATCAACAGGCAAGGCAGAGCACGATCATCTGCCCTCTGCCAAGAGGCACTCTGTCTCTTGGACTTCTGCATCGACCACGGAATCCATCTAGAAGCGTGTCACCTTCCGGGTGCCAGGAACATGCTAGCAGATCACCTAAGCAGGGACTTCTCCTCTCATCACGAGTGGGTGCTCCACCTGGAGGTAGCCGGCATGATCTTCCAGAGGTGGGGAACTCCCCAAGTGGATTTGTTTGCCACCAGGCAGAAGAGGAGGTGCCACAGGTTTTGCTCCAGACGGGGTCTGGGCAAGGGCTCCCTCTCCAACGCCTTCCTCCTGCCCTGGGCAGGAAGCCTGATGTATGCATTCCCTCCGATTCCATTCATTAGTAAGGTCCTAGCGAAAATCAAGAGAGACAAGGCTCAGGTTATCATGACCGCCTCGGCATGGCCTCGCCAGCGCTGGTTCGGGACGCTATTGAGCCTGTCAGCGATCCCTCCCTGGCCCTTGCCGAACTGACCAGACCTGCTGTCACAGGATCACGGCCGACTCTTGCACCCCAACCTTGCGTCCCTCCACCTCATGGCGTGGATGTTAAGTGGCTGAACCAGGATGAACGGGCTGTTTGGATGGGGTCCAGAAGATCCTCGAGAGTAGAAAGCCCTCGACTAGGCAGACCTACCTGGCAAAGTGGACGAGGTTTTCCCGCTGGGCGGCTGAATGGGGCATCTCCCCTTTGCGTTCTTCGGTGCAGTCGATATTGGACTACCTGCTTCATTTAAGGAACCAGGGCCTGGTGCACTCCTCTATCAGGGTGCACCTGGTGGCCATTTTGGCCTTTCATCCGCCAATCCAGGGGCAGACTGAGTTGTCCCATGACATGACAGTCAGGTTCCTTAGAGGCCTTGAGAGGCTCTTTCCTCAAATACGGTCCCCAGCCCCTCAGTGGGATCTCAACTTGGTTCTGTCCAGGCTCATTGGTCCGCCCTTTGAACCTTTGGCCTCGTGCTCCCTGTCTCACCTATCATGGAAGGTAGCTTTCCTGGTGGCAGTGACGTCGGTGAGGGGAGTCTCCGAGCTGCAAGCCCTGACCTCAGAACTGCCATACATGGTTTTCTATAAGGACAAGGTCCAGCTCCGTCCCCACCCGGCTTTCCTTCCCAAGGTGGTGTCTGCTTTCCACATGAGCCAGGACATCTTTCTTCCGGTCTTCTTCCCTAAGCCCCATGTGACTAGTGAAGAGAGGCTCCTTCACGCTTTGGATGTAAGAAGGGCTCTGGCTTTCTACCTAGATCAGACAAAGCCTTTCCGTAAGTCAACTAAGCTTTTCATCTCTACAGCTGATAGGATGAAGGGCCTCCGAGTGTCCACACACAAGATTTCTAACTGGATCACCTCTTGCATTCGGACCTGCTACGAGTTAGTGGGAGTCCCTCCGCTGCCGATCATCAGAGCCCACTTGACTAGAGCGCAGGCATCCTTGGCGGCCTTCCTGGTACACGTTCCGATCCAGGACATCTGTAAAGCCATGACGTGGTCCTCGGTACACATGTTCACGGCCCACTATGCCATCATGCAGCAGGCCAGGGACGATGCTGGGTTCGGCAGAGCTGTGTTGCAATCTACACGTCCGTGAACTCCTTACCTGCCTCCAGGGGTACTGCTGGGAGTCCTCTAAGTTGAATGGACATGAGCAATCACTCGAAGAAGAAGAAGAAAAGACGTTTTTCCGTAACTGGTGTACTTCGAGATGTGTTGCTCATGTTCATTGCACAACCTGTCCTCCTTCCCCACTGTCGGAGTTTCCAGCAAGAAGGAACTGAGGGTGGAGGGGGCCAGTGGCGCCCGATATGCCGCGGCATACACGCGCCACTCCAGGAGGCACCAGAGCCGGTCCCCTACGGATACTGCTGAGGGAAAAACTTCTGGCACCGGTGCATGTGGTGGGCACACACACCTAATTGAATGGACATGAGCAACACACCTTGAAGAACACCAGTTGTGGAAAAAGGTAACTGTATTTTTCTCTCTCTCATAAGAGAAGCATAAGATTTGCTTACCTAATTAATGTTGGTCTTTCCTCCCTGGACCTTCGGAGTCACACTGCTAACAGTGCCCACCAGAGCTGAAAGAGTAATAAAAAATCTGCTAAACCTTTCAGTTTGGTTCGAACCGAAACTGAACATTTTTTCTCGCCACCACAAAACATTTTGTTCAACCCAAAATACATTTCTTTGGGCTTTTTGTTTTGCTTGGGGTAGTTTTTTGGGTGTTTTCCCCTCTTCCCCCCCCCCCACACCTTTTTTTTGGGTTTTGTTTAAATTAAGCTAAAATTGCAAATGAAACGCCGTTTCAAAGTGAAACGTTAAGACGTTTTGTTTACAGAGGGCTTAACTGAAACGTTTTGACACTTCCAAAAAATATTTTCAGCTCTTTGTGTGGCCCAAACTGTTCTCTGAATTCACAAATTGTTTCAGTGCCCCTAAATTACGCTTTTGCTATTTGCCGGGAAAAAAATGGCCTAGCTCTAGTCCTCACTTGTTTGAATCCGGCTGAAGTGGCTACTTCTGGAAGTCCCAGCACAGAACAGGAGAGGCACCCTGGGTACAGTTGGCACTGGGACTGCTCTGCCAGGGGAACTGAAGGGACAACTACTTTTGGTGGACGGATGCCCTCAAGGCTGTGTTCAGCAGGATGGCACTCCATAGTGCAGCACTTCAGTGGGGAGGGAGGAGTTTAGCTACATTCCCTGCTCCTTTCTGCTCCTTTTCTTCCCCCAGTGACTGAGGGCCTCTGTAGTTCCCTCTGCAGGCAAATGAAAGGCAGGGCAGGTTCAGGGAAGGCCGACCACTGACACCTCGTTTTAGGTCCTCTTTGGCACTGCAGCTCTGGCAGCTCCTTGCTGGGTCCACCCAGGCCTGAGATTCTAGGGGGTGAGAATTACACTCCTGCCTATTTCCATCACAGCCCACCACCTCCTCTGCCGTTCTGTTCCCAGTGACACTACTGGCTCATTGGTCATATGCTGTGATGTAGCCTGGAAGGTTTTTCCTCCATCTGCTCTTGGAGCTTTGGTGAATCTGCCCCTTCTCCTGTTGCTAGTGGTTCTTGTATGCTTTTATTATCTCACTTGCAAAGGTGCTCTGACTTATAGCAATAAGCCTGATCCAAAGCCCATAATATGGAGATCCAGACATGGGGAAAGTTTGGATCGAGAGCTGAGCTTCATGGTTTGAGCCCCTCTCTTATGCACAGCTCTTTTCACAAGCACCCAGAATCTCCTCGCACACCCATGTAATACACAGAAGCAAAGAAACATAGCAGCAGGGCCGGCTCCAGGGTTTTGGCCGCCCCAAGCAGCCAAACAAAAAAACAAAACAAAACAAAAAAAAGCCGCGATCGCGATCTGCGGTGGCAATTCGGCGGGAGGTCCTTCGCTCCGAGCAGGAGTGAGGGACCGTCCGCCGAATTGCCGCCGAACAGCTGGACGTGCCGCCCCTCTCCGAAGTGGCCGGCCCTGCATAGCAGGCCAATGGAGACAGCCCCAATCAAGCATTGTACAAATTGTTCTCCAAAAAGCAGTTGGACCAGTATCCTTGCAGGCTTTGTATTCTAGTATGCAAGCACCGCTGGTTACCTATCTACAGTTAAAAAGTGCTGACTGAGCCTCAAAAGGCTTGGAGACTTGGCTCAGCTCAGCATCCATTCCCATGAGGCTTCCAGTACCCCCGAATTCCAGCTAGACCAGAGATCCCATGGGAACTCCATGGAACATTTGCAAAGCTCAGAAACAGAGGATCCAAACCGAAATCTTGGATCTAAATAACCGTGGATTTTGTGGAAACCCAAATATTGATCCAAACGTTGTGGCTCAAGCCCATCTGTGCTCAGAAAAGTTTTAGTCCAGGTGCAGATTTGGGCTTAGTTTGGGGCCCAGTTCTTGTTTCCGAAGGCTGTGCAGCTCTGATAGATGTCCAAGGGGTTCACAAAAGTTCCACTGCTCGGTGATCTCGCATCTTTAACTTCAGGAGTCAGTGTTTATATAGTTTACATTGTGAATGGAATTCACCCCCACGCACGGTCAAATTATCACAGTGTTCACTAGGACTGAGACTTCCATTTGCACCTCTCTGCATGTACTACGGCCATCTCTGGTTAGGGCGCTGGGCTTCAGTCAGCAGAGGAGTAAGGGAAGAGCTGCATATTCAGGGGCCATGCTCTTTAGGGCTTCCCAGGATGCATTCTTCCCATCATGCACTGCAGTCTTGGGCACATCTGCACTGCAGCTGGGAGGTATCATTCTGAGCATGGGCAGACATATACATGCTAGCTTTGATTGAGCTAGTGTGCTGAAAATAGCACTGTGGCTGCGGTGGTGTGGGGCGGTGGAGCACCTACCTAGGATTTTGGATGGCATTGTACTCAGGCAGCTAGCTTGAACTGCTGCCCGCATTGTCACGGCCACAGTGCTAGTTTTAGCATGCTAGCACAATCAAAGCTCGCACGTGTATGTCCACCCAAAGCCTTTTTCCCCAGTGGAAGGAGATGTGGCGTTTGATCCATGCTCCAGGAGACTCTGTTAGTCTCCTTCGCAATGATTCAAACACCAGGCACTGCTGATGGTGAGATGCTGCCCCTGGCATGTACTTTGGCTCCCAGAGGGGCAGGTAAATGCCTGCCTTTGGGCCAGCCCGCTGTTCTGCCAGCGCCTTGCAGCACAGCCTGTTAGTCTGTGCAGCTCCTGTCAAAACATCCACGGAGCGGGAGATGGAGAGGTGCACACACGGGTACACAGAGTTCAGGCTCCTGACAGCACGCGTCTGCCTGACACGGGCAGAGCTGGCAATTAGCTAACTGACACTTCTCAACATTCCTCATCCAGCCCGGCCCACCCCTTCCCTCAGCTTGTTCTCTTCTCCTCCCCTTCTTTAATCACACACGCGCTGAAGTTGGATAATTGCGTTCTGTGGGGATGACACAACTCCCGTGGGACCCGCGTCACATGGCTCAGATGAAAGCACCAGCAAACGCCCACGGGTGAAGCAGGTGGTGGGAGAAGATTGCCCTCCTTGGAGCTGGAGTGCCCGGCAGCACGGGAGGGTGGGTGTGGCAGCTCTGCTCCCCCTGCTGGGAGGGAATGGGGCTGCCTAGCTGCTCTCAGCCACACGCGCTGGGTGCCACCAGCCCCTTCCGACAGAGAGACAAAGCCCTTGCTTGTCAGCTTCTGTTGCCTGTGCCGCTGTAAATACCAGCCCTCAATGCCTGGGGAAGGTTACTGCAGAGAATAATTACTGGTGTTTAGTCTGTGTGTGAGACAGAGCGCGTGCCTTGCTCTAAGACTATACTTATTTTTTGCATTCAGCTTCAGACTATCCTCTTTGACCAAATAAGCCACAAGCCAGGGTATTTCTACAGGAGCCCGAGCAGCTTTCACACAGCTCAGGGGAAAGGGGGTGGGCAGTTATCATGACTGAAGAGGCCGGTTGTGGTTAGAGACTTCAGAAACAGGACCAGCAGAAGGCATTTGATCTTGAAAATGTCTGACCATGTGTCCGCACCTGCTTGCAGGGTTTCTGCTTATCCGCACACAGCTGCAGCCCTCCCGGGTGTGGAGAGGTTTGGAGCTGGGGCATGTTGAACCACAGTCCCAGGATGGGGCGGTGTGCGTGGCGAATTTTACCTTGCTGACAGCAAGATGGGTGGTTTCCCTCAGAGCTGTATTTGGGGTCCTGCCCAGACACAGGACCGAAAGCTGAACAGAAACCCCAGCAAATGCAGCGTGGTCTGCCTGCCTCTCTCTAATACACATATGCAGTGTAGTTGTAGCCGAGTCGGTCCCGGGATATGAGAGAAACAAGGTAGGTGAGGTAATATCTTTTATTGGGTCAACTTCTCAAGGACCTAAGAGCTCCATGTGGCTCGAAGGCTTGTCTCTCTCCCGAGCAATAAAAGATATTCCCTCACCCACCTTGTCTCTCTCTAATACACACACACAAGCCCACACGCCACCAAGCAATGTATCCTCCTCATCCCAGCGGTGGTGTGTAAAGCATGCATGGTGGGGTGGGCTGTGATAAACATGTTATCAGCATGAATATAGTATTTCTCCTGCACTCATGCGTGGTGAACCATGAGCAAAACGAGGAGCTCATCCCAAATTCATGCTGAGAAAGCCGCACCTTCTTGTATCCTATTGGCCACACATTTTGCAGAGAAAATGTTTTCGAGTGTTGTAGATCTGTGCGATGGGTTTGGAGCTGCCCTATGATAATGTATGAATACTGTATGTGGGCCTGGTTATTGGGATGTTTTCGGTATGGCTGTGTTGCTTTAACTCAACCAGGGACTATCTGGAAGGAAGGAAAAGATTGGCTCAAGCAAATGCTTGAGAGTTGGTAAGGGACAATGCTGGGACTGTTAGCTTTGATGATTTGCCTGCTCTCCAGCCAAGTAAAAAACTGGCTTGGACTAGGACAGGAGAAGGCCCCCAGTACAGGGCGAAAGAACTGTGGCAGGATTCAAAGGGGCCATCTCTCAAGAAAGTGATAGTTGTTTGAGGGAATTAGGTTGTGACACAGGCATCTGCTGGGGGTGGTGTCTGGTGAAGCTAGGCCTGTCTAGGTCATCACCACAGGATGGTAGGGCTGCGGGTAAGATAGATGGTTCTTTTGAAATCCCTTTTCTCTAGATGCTTTTTTCCTACTGCTAATGTAAACAAGGCTTTACAGAGACTGTCTGGTCACTATGCATCACTGGTCATAGTCCACCAAAGGGAAGAGCCATAGTGGCTGAAGCCAGTCAGACATGCTGGATAAGCAGGTTGGATACTCAGGGTATTATAGGCCAGGGCCCAGTCTAAACATGGGGAAACTGTGGAATTCCACCCCTTAGGGGGGTGCACTCAAAGACCAGAGAATTGGACAGAGGTGCAGCTAGCCCTGTAACCATGACAATATTTACTGGTTTGTGGGGGTTTTTGGTATTCTTTGGCCTGTTAGGCCAGGGCGCCCTGTTAGCTACCAGGGGCCAGAATGTGATACCTTTACTCACACTATATTCTGTGCCATTCACCGAGTATGTGGTACTCCCTGACTGCAGTGGGACTGCTGTGGAGTACCTACTATTGAGCAGGAGTACAGGGATCAGCATCTGGCTCCATGAGGCTTGCTATGTGGGTTTTGGAGGGAGAGGAGAATCATAACTAATACATCCTAGAAATCTCTAAGAGTTACCTACAATAGTTTTTCCAAATATAACAATATCATGATTTTAAGATCCACTCTCATCACATGGCTCCAGGACCTGGGGCTTTAAGAAAAAATACCAAATCTAGCAAGACTTCTAGGAGTTGACAACTCTGGACTTGTCCATAGCCAGAGGGGGAGCTGGGATTAGCACTCAGGAGCTCCTGACTCCTAGTCCTTTGCTCAGGCCACAGAACAATCATTTCCTAAACCTTTGGAGCTGGTGATTGTAGCATTAGCCACAGCCCAGCCTTGGCATAACCCAGCACCATGTTGTGTGATACAGCACTCCTCTGTATCACACCTTTATTATATGGTGTCAGGAGTTAGCTTAATCTGTGTCCTGGACTCTGAAGTCTCACAGTGGCAGTTAAACATGTGTGCTTGGACAAACCCACCTTTCTGTCACTGCTGGAGCAAATGCAGCCACCTGAATCTGGAAGGGAACCTGGCGGAGAATGGAGGGGGTGGATGAAATACTTTCAAGAGTTCCCGGAAGCAACTGAGGTTGCAGAGAAACCGGGGAGGCTGAAAACCTCTACACTGTTAGGCTGGGCAGGACCAGAGGCATTGGAGACCTACCGTAATTCCAGTGGGAGAATGAAATGCACTGCAATCTGCTACACAGTCATTCAAGGATGTCAAGAATGCCATGATTCTGGCAAGAATGTCACTGGAAAAGGCATGTTGTCTTGACAAGTAACTAGCTGTCAAGTGTGCCTCTTGATCGTTATGTTATAGAGCTAATACAGCTAAGCGATGTGAATTGTTCAAATTCACAGATTAGACTAATTACAGACTGAGTTATCTGTGCAGTAACTGATAACCAAGCTACAGCAAGGTTATTGCAAGAAATAGATTTGACTTTGCAAAGAATAATGGCTTTTTGCAGGGCAAGTGAAACACACTTCCCAAATGGGAGTGCTAACAAGCAGTGAACGAGCAGATGGGCCTCTAATTAAAAAATGCATGGCAAGGCATAAGCACAGGATACAGACCAGATTAGCTAGCAATAAAAGTGGAGGGAATCGGAGCATGATGCAGAGGTGCCCAGCAAAAGAGCTGCAATGGCATTTGTGCCACAAAATGCAACCATGTTTCAAAAGCATGTCGCTTTCAGCACAACCTGCAAAGAAACAGAAAAGCAAAATGCATTCATGAGGATGCAGAAACTGAGTTCTTGGCTGGTCCTCTTAAATTTCCTGAGCAAGATGCTATGACAGATTAATGGTTGACATTTGACATAGATGGACAAAAGGCAAGTTTCAAAATAGATATTGAAACTGAGTGAAAAGTAGTCAGGCATAGTGCATGCATACAAAAAGGGGAATGATCCCCTGTTGTTAGAGATTGTGTCAGATCGTGGACACACAAGGAGACCACGATAGGAAAGCTATGCTGGCTGGTAAGGCCAAGGAGGGATCCCACTCGGTAGGGTTGAAGCTGTGGAACAGGAAGTCCCGCCTGTGCTGGAGTTGAACAGTAATCTGTAAATGATCATGAAATGGCAAATGTTCTTGTGAAATATGAAATCCAAGCCTGGTATGGAGCTGCTTACAGCAGAAACTCCTTTCAAGATTGCCTATAAATAGGGAAACAAGTTGCTGCAGGAAGAGGAATTTGAAGTAAATATGACTCAAATGCTACACATTTCTGCCACCAAACTTGACAAGCTGAAATGCGAAACACTGAATGAGTCAGCCTTAAAAGAGAGTAATTCTAGATGGATGCCCAGCAGAAACATCCCAGACGTTTCCATGCATAAACATGTATTGGGAGCTAGAGTTGAAATTTCTGCCTATATTGGGATTATGCGTAGAGGACATCATGTTGTAATACACAGCATGAGGTCAGCCATGATCCACAGTGATGATCTGAGTGTTGAAAAGCACAAGAACAGAGCCCCAAATGTCCTCTCCTGGGTAGGCATGAAGGCTACTAACAAAGAGAAGTTATCCAAGTGAAACTGAAAGCATGAGGACTACTGAAACCATGTGAATTTAGGCTTATACTGGCTGGTATGAGGTAAATCTAGGCACACACACAAGTCCAGGTTTCATATTGAGGCCAAGATTATTTAAAGTGATCCGTGATTTGGGTTGGTTTAAACTCTTGAGTGCCCAACTTGAGGCACCTTTAAAGGAACCTGATTTTCCCAAAGAGCTGAACACCTTTGAAAATCAGGCTCCTTCTTGTGATCTCAGATGGGGCACTCAAAAATGGAAGTTGCCCAAAATCACCATCACCTGCCCTGGGTCTGTGCTGAACCACTGTGGTTCTCAGGTGACTACAGTACGGTGGCCTTACAGGGACATAACATTACAGGACTTAAGTTGTGGATCTGTTTAAAATTCAATGTATTATTTGGTGGGTGTGTAGATTTTTGGCATGACTTCGCAATCCCAATTTGGGGAACCCTGCACGAGACTATGCTGCCGCTCTCCTAGGTACTTCTCTGGCCCCATCACCACGGTATCTGAGCTCCTCACAGTTGGTAACATAGTTATCTTCACATCTCCCCTGTGATCTCCTGAGTCTAGCCCATTCCTCTGGAATGGTTGAGATGGGTGATGCTCGGCCCTTCAGTGGTGCAAATGGCACAATTTCTTGCCTTGTTGTTTCTGTTGGGATGAAATCTGCCAGAGAGCCATTGTTTTGAAGTGATCATATCCAGAGAGAGAAGGATTCCTTGTCACCGCTTCCCTGCATTCTCGTCATAGCATCAGCCCCGCTCCCTCTGCATCTTGGCAGAGAAAGAAGGAGAATGTGTTGTTGGATTTTTCCTCCTCTAGTAGCTGCTTTCTAGGTGTTGGGAAGTTTTCCCTGCCACGGTGCTGACAAAGCTCAGAGCCATGCTTCTGTGGTCTAATTGAATACCAGTGACTGTGAAGAAGCTCACAAGAGAGAGAGGTTTAAAACCAAGCACAGGCAGAAAATGGACAGTTAAAGCAAATGAAGAGAGATTAACCCTCAGTCACAAGGAGCCTGGCACTGGGAGGGGGAGGGGGAGTTCCCCCCCTGCCCCCTCCGGTCACAGCCATACCCCCTTGAAGTCTGGAAAGTTTGCACCTGTCTCTGAACATGGTGGCTCAGCCCCATCTCTTTTATGCTAAGGGCCCCTTTAACCGCCCCCGCAGAGAATGATGTGCTTGGTGGATCCAGGCTTCCCCCTCCAGGCCCCGGTGTGCACAGTCTGTCTCCCCAGCTTCTGTTCCTCTCCGTCGTGAGCTCCCAGGACAGTGCTGTGCTGGGAAATTTGCACATTCATTATTAAACCGTCCTCCTGCTGCAGCCCAGAGCCTCACAGCACTGCCCATTCACTGGGGTAGTAGCGGCCCTAGCTGTTTAGCCAGCCAGGGTGGAAAATGTTTTCGGTGCTCCCCACCACCCCACTGTCAGAGCCAAAATACCCCAAAACTGTACAGCCAGCCAATCAGTGGAGGGGGAGAAAAGACCACCCAATCAGAGTGAAGCAAGAAACCAAAAACAACCCCCGTCCCGTCAACACAGCCCCCTGGAAGTTGGTGCCCAGGGCACCCGCCCTGCTTGCCCATCCCTAGAATTCGGGGGGTGGAGACTGGGAAGTTCCCTGTTTTCCATCTTCCCCAGTAGTCCCGTCTTCAGAGAAGACAGTGGGCCAAACTCCCTGCTCATGCATCTGCGTGGAGGTCAGTGGAGTTACGCCAGCAGAGAGCTTGGCACAACATTATGTCCGTGACCCAGCAAACCAGCCGCCTGAAGGAGCCCCTGGACATTTGAGCTGGTGCCACTGATGACAAGCTGGCCGAGCTCCGGTGAACCTCAAAGACACCTTGCACCCCCCCACCGCTAAGCCTGGCACTTTCTCTGAGGTTTCCCCACCCCTGCCATCTCTGCATGAGTTCTCAGGAGAGCTCGCCCCTACACATGGAGCCAGACACACAGGGCGGTGGGGGGGCGAGACAAGGGTGTCGCTTTGTGGAGGAGTGGGCACCCTTTCCTTCTCCTCATGCTTGAGGTGCTGAAGCCCTCATGTGCCCGCTTCTTTGTCTTCACCGAAAGCCCATCCTCTGCATCCCCACCACCCCAGCTGTCCCAGCTCAAAACGCCAGACCCCCTAGCCTAGAGTGAAGGCTGGGAGGCAGTGGCACGGAGAGCCAATTTCTGTCCACAGAATCCTGCTGTGCTTCATGACCCGTCACATCCCTGCTCCTACGAAAAGTACGTGCAAAGCAGAGACCTCCGTTCTTAAAGTTGCAGCTGAAATGCCCACCCCGTAGTAAACTGCTTGGGGCTTCGGAGGAGAAAAGGCTTGGCTTAGCCTTTTAACAAACCCTCTGCGTGGCCTGCTAAGCCATCTGCTTTGGGGCTGGCTGGGAGCTTTCAGTCACCCGGTTGCTCCAGCAGCAGTGAGGAGGTTAAAGGGTTGTCTCTGTAACAATGAAGAGAGGAGGAAGCAGTGGCTAATTGCTCGTGGTTTCCCGAATGGTGTGCAGGCTTGTTAGTATGCCCTTTCGTAATGCAAAAAATAGAGGGGTGTCTTTGGAGAGAGAGGCAGTGAAAGTGAGAGCAGCATGGCTGGGAGAGAGAAGTGGCAAATGCAGAGGAGAGATGTATGTATGTAGGGGAAGGAGAGACAGGTGGGGGGAGAGATCCAGAGGGCGGGAAGGAGTGTGCTAGGTTTTTAATGCATTGCCGCATACATAAAGGGTCCTATGAGCAGCAGGAGCAGTGCCCTGGGGCTGCGCCAGCTTCTCAGGCTGGAGCAGCTACAAAAAGAAAAGAAAAAGCCCTTCTTGTGCTTAAAACAAAAAAGATACAAAAATCCCTGTCTGGGAGGTATGAAAATTTAATCAACACCCAGTGCTCTTAGCAATTCTGTAGCAAGCACAAATCTTATTACCTATGCAGCTATTTCTATCAGATCCCAGCCCTCTCAGCAGGGCTGCTGCCCAGAATGTGTGAGGCTCTGACTGCTGACTCTGTACCAGCAAGAGCAGCAGCTAGGGAGAAGGAGAGAGGAAATAGAGTGAGTGAGTGTGTATGTACGTACAAGAGAGTAAAAAGACTAGGAGTACTTGTGGCACCTTAGAGACTAACAAATTTATTTGAGCATAAGCTTTCGTGGGCTATAGCCCACTTCATTGGATGCGTAGAATGGAACATATAGTGAGGAGATCTATATACACATACAGAGAACATGAAAAGGTGGGAGTTGCCCTACCAACTCTGAGGCTAATTAATTAAGAGAAAAAACTTTTGTAGTGATAATCAAGGTAGCCCATTTCAGACAGTTTGACAAGGAGGTGTGAGGATACTTAACATGGGGAAATAGATTCAATGTGTGTAATGGCTCAGCCATTCCCAGTCTCTATTCAAGCCTAAATTGATGGTATCTAGTTTGCATATTAATTCAAGTTCAGCAGTTTCTTGTTGGAGTCTGTTTTTGAAGCTTTTCTGTTGCAAAATTGCCACCTTTAAGTCTGTTATTGAGTGACCAGAGAGGTTGAAGTGTTCTCCTACTGGTTTTTGAATGTCATGATTCCTGATGTCAGATTTGTGTCCATTTATTCTTTTGCCTAGAGACTGTACAAGAGAGTGTAATACATACAGGCACACGTGCACACAGAGAGACAACGTGCTGGTGTGGCATGGTAGGAAGAGTTTATTGATATGGGTTTTGGATGGCTATGTTGCTTGCAAGTGGCAAAGCAAAGTGGGTTATGCAAAGTAAGCAAGTGCCAGTACAGCCTTTATATCATCACATGTGCTGTGTATTCCCCTCTATGGACGGGAATAGTGGTGTTTATTAGTGCGAGAGGCCATTTGGCTCCAGACTAAGGTTTGTACAGAATCTTTATAGCATTGCAAGCCTATTAGCTCTAAACCCAGGGACTTACAATATCTGATGATTAAATCCTAGCCTGACGCATTCCAGTCAGACGTTTTTTGCATGCATACCTTGCCAATGGCTGAATGGATCTTGTACAAGTTTGGCTTGTATCTCAGATCTCATTGGAAGCTAAGGAGTAAACCAAGTGGGAAGGAAATTGATTTGGTAGTTGTAAAGTTGGGAACATTTTGGGTTTTTTTCACATACATACTTTAAAGTTAGGCTTCTCTTATTTTTCGTTGCTTGATCTACAGTTCAGAATCCTGGTGTGTACACATGCAGTAGGTTTTACTGTCAGGCGTACTTCTCATTTTAAAGTGGCTGTGAACCTCTGAAGCGCTTTAACATGATATAAATTTGCAAGGACTTTAGCAAGTTCCAACCTGAAGATTTAAAATCTTCATAACCTCTAAAATGACAAAACCAATCTTCTTCAAACTGGGCCCATTCTGATGCTCTCACTGAGCGTGGTCTCATTTTAAACATGTTGAATGTAAACCAGAACTGCCCCGCCCCTTGGTTCAATTTTTCCTGGGCTTTGCAGAAGCTTGCATCTGACCCTGGTCTCTATTATGCTTTGAACCAGAACCTGGATCCAGACATCCCCAAGCTTTTGTGTTCAGGCCCATCTCTAGTGAGTCACGTGTGGCTAAAACCTGCTTGAAAATGGTTTCAAACATGGGGACAGGGTCTGCTTGCTAGATTTGTGGGACGCAATACAGATCGGTGCAAATGGACTGGCCCACAATGCCATGCTGCGTGGCGGGGTAGCCTGGGCAAAGTACATATATCTTTCGCTGTTTGGGCTCTCTCCTCTTTGGAGAACTATTGGTCCTTGTGAATCCATGTTTAGGCTGGTAGAGGAGCCTTTAACATTTTTGCTCTTAAACGGCCAGCTGTTGTCCCAAAGAATGTGTGTAATCAGTGGATCAGATCCATCCCTGCTTTTTTTCCGCTGAAGTCAATACAGTTAGAAAAGAAATGAATTTGGCTCAATGTTGCTCAACCTGCCATCCCCAGCAGTTCTGCAGGGCGACAGGAGAGGGAGAAAGTGTGTGGCTACCTAGCAAGAACAAGGAAAAATATGTTTTTTTTTCTTCTTGGCTCATTTCTGGTACTTAGCACTCAGTGAAGTCAGAGCCCTGTGTTGGGCACCAAATGCTCCTGCTTTTTGCTGAAATGACACAGCAAGAAACACACGGTCTGTTGCATCCATATATTTAAAGATCTGTTCTGTCAAAAACTCCCTGCCATTCCCCTTTTATAATGCTCTTCCCTTAGGGAAGGCACTCTCTTGAAAAGTCTGAGTAAGAGTTGGTATTTTAACGGGGAGAAATGCACAAGGAACTTTGGGTTGGCACAGCAGCTCCTTTGGGAGCAGAATTAGGGGGTCTCGGGTCAGTCTGTAGCCCAGCAGCTACACTTCATTATCTAGTTCAGTGTTGAGGTTGGAACATATCACTGAGGATTCACAAAGTTGCTCTATAAATCTCCCTATAATAATTACTATCATGTGTATGTATTACAAAGGGTCTAGAGGTCTCAACCAAGATCCCCTGTTGTGCTAGGCACACACAGTAAGAGGCAGTCCCTGCCCCTAAGAGATTACAATCTGCATAGGCAAGACAAAGGTGTAAGAGATGAATTATTACCTCAGTTTTATAGATGAGGAACTGAAAGATTAAAGCCACGATTCAGGAAAGCATCTCCACTTGAGGACCGCACGTAAGTGCTTTCCTGAATCAGGGCCTAAGTGGCTTGCCCAGGATTGTACAGCGAGTCTGAGATGGAGCGGGGGACTGAAACCAAATCCCTTGAGTCCTTGCACAGAGTTGTAAATACAAGACCACCTTTTCCTCCCTAGATACACAATTGATTGACTAATATGGACGAATCATTCCCAGACCTTAATTTTAAAGCAAAGCCATCAGGGAGGCCTCTGAATGTACCAAACTTACCAGTCAACACCATTTTAAAGAGATAGGCCTGAGCCAACACCTCTGGACGTTCAGAACATTAACATTCCAAATGTTCTGACTGAATGGACCAAGCCCCAGCTACGTCAGAGACCGAATTCCGACCTAGGAACCCCCATGACAGCTGCAATCCCCTGGGACAATGCAGAACATGAAGCAAGTGAGAACTGGGGACAAAGCATTTTCTGTCTAGGGGATCTGGCTGTGAAACAATCTTCCAGGGGAGATCAGGCAAATCCAGAATCTGACTATCTTCAGAAAACGTTTCAAAGCCCTCCTCTTTGAGAAAGCTTTTCCACCATAAGTGATGCTCACAGTTCAAACACCCCATTTAGTCCCAAACTCCCCACAAAAACCCTGCTCTAAGCAGATTTCTGACCCTATAAAGGGAGAAATGCCAGGGATTCCATGAAATCTGATAGGGACTTTGCTATTGATTTTATGCAGAAAATGCTCAGATTTGATGGTGATGGGAAGCAGTATGAAGCCTTGCAGTTTGGGTCCATCTCTCCTTATAACTGGAAAATGGCCTGAACTTATTTTACCTTTTGGAAACTTATGGGATCCATCCTGCTGGAAAAGCAAAGTATGTGCTTCAGTCTGAATCCTGACATTCAAGTTTCAAGCACCCAATGACAGAGCTTTAGAGTGGAAACAGAGACACCACCCCAAGCTGTCAAGTTTAATAGATGATGAGTGCAAAGGACTTCACAAATATTGCATAATGAAAACCTCGTCAGCCCTGTAAGTATGTAAATATTAACTGCATGGGAATAGTCAGTCTGAGTTGGCAAGGCTTCAGGAGGAGTCAACTTTAGAGCAAGGATTAGAACTCGGGAGTTCCTGGCTCCTGGGTTTGTGTTCAGACCACTAGGTGGTACCTCTTTCAAACTTCCTCTGCATAATAAAAAGGCTGTGGGGAGCCAAGGAGTTGTGCATGGGGAAGGTATTAGTAATGGCTGTCAACGGAGTCCCGAGTTAGAGCAGAAGGGCCTTCTAGTGCAGGGGAGTTGTGTTCGCTCCTTTTAGAGTTCTGAGAACTAGGGCAGGGTGGGAGTCTGAACTCGCTAAACCCCGACTGCCAGCTCATTGAAATGTCTGAGTCTGAGCTGCCAGGTTCTAGGGTGATCACAGCAGCCTTGACGCGTGGGAATCCAGTCCCCAGTGAGTGGCCAGGAGGAGAGGCCTGGCCTATAGGGGAGCAACCTGCACAGACTACCCCATTTGGGGAGCTGGAGGGGAGGCAGGGGCCCAGCTGCGAGTGGAAGCAGCTAGCTATGGGGACTCAAACCCAAACTGTGCAGAAGGATTTGGGTTAGAATCGGCCAAATTTTAGATGAACAGCAGAGCCTGAGGCTGACCCACGTGAAGATTCCTAGAAACATCCCCCTGCAATTCCTCTGCTTTAGCCCCCACGTTGCGCCAACCAGAGCCAGCCACCGCCCCTACAGAATCAGCCAGAAGGATCACAAGTAAGCCATGAAAGGGTCTTCCTCCAGTGCCAGAGCTGGGATGGCTGCCTCCACAGGGCTTCCAGGTCCTGCCAGAGTGAAACCGAGGGAGTAAACTTAAGTCCTAAATTCAGATCCCCTTGAAAGTAGGAGGAACCTGCATTTTGCCTACAGTGGCCAACTGTCAGCTCAAAGGAGAAAGTAGAAACTCAGCAGCTGAGCACAGCATCGCTGGCTCTGGGGCTCTGGCAGGACCCTGACTCTCGAATCCTCAGAGTAGCGTGTGTATTCTTAGTCATATGACACCCATAATTGACCCTCATGCCACAGCTATGTACTCATGCCTCAGCGGTGCTCTGTAGAGCAGCAGTCCAGCTCCCTAAGAGCCAGCAGCCCTTGTTCTGCAAAGGAAATTTACCAATTTCCTTGTTAAGCTAATTTAGAAAAGCAAAGCATTTTCATTCAAACCATGTACAGTAACTGGGGAGCCGATGGATGCCAGGCACCAGCAGCCAGGAATAAAGCACGGCCATGCATACAGGAGATCAGATTACAGCTATTAAAGTGAAGAAGTAAAGCTGCTTCCTTATGGACAGCTCTGCAGCGCGTGGCAGGGTCTTTGGGGCTGGGAGGGGGGGAACGTCGTGACTTTTGCTTGTAATATACCAGTCATGATGGTTTTTCCTACTTGGTCTCATTTTTGTGTGCTCGTCCATCCATGTGTCCATCCCCCTAAATGGGATCCATCTTCCTTGGGGATGTGTTACATGTCAGGACAGGCCAGAGTGGAAGAGGTTTGAAGATGAGGTGGTAGGCAGCACTCCAAGTGAAGATTGTAGAGATGGGTCTGAGCCATAGAATTCAGACCTGGAGCCCAACATCTCCAAAGTTTGGGAGTGTTTTGCCCAATTTTGAGAGAAGACGGAGTTGCAAAGTTTGGGACTGGATCTTACTCTTGAGGTGCTGGTGGTTTCATACCCAGTGTTCCTGTTTGGGCTGATTGCTAGAAAATACCCTTCCTCTAAATGAGATGTCATTATAAAACCAGCTGTGAACTTTAAGGCAGACAGACTTACGCGGGTGTTGGACAAGAGACTACTGGAAACATCTGCCTTTCTCTCTTCCCTCAAATCCTCTTGTTCAAATGTATAAACGGGAAGGGTGAAAGGCTGTGGATCTCTTTAGTGGTGATTTTGACCTTAGCGAATATCCTTAGTTTAAAACCTTTCTTCTGTTACTTTTGCTTTATATGACACTAATATCCCTCCTATTGTGATGAGATTATACAAGAAACTCTCCCTCGTCAGCCACTTCCACCTCACTTTGCCCTCAAGCCAGGCAAGTATTTGGCATGTCAACCTGCTGCTGAGTTTATTTCTGACCTGGAATGAGATTATCTCATGTCTGAGTGATGCCATAGTGTCCTGGAGAAATCCCCCTCCTCATTTCTAAGCCAGACTTTGAAATGCCCCAACTAGAGACAATCCCTGTGGAATCTTTCTCAGGTTTCTCACCAGGCATACTGGAATGAGATACTCTGGGCAGATCTCCAGCCAAACTGGATGTAGTAATTAAAGATGTTAGTTAGTTATTGTAATACTGAGCCTTAGAATATTACTTAAAGGCTCCCCGCATCCTGGGACATCACAGATGCTACTTATTCATGGCAGCAATTGTGTCTCTTGCTGGAGTTATTCTTGTGGACAGGTGGTAGCATTATTGCCAGTAGCATGGCAGTATTAATGGGTCTCTGTGTGGGTGAATTTGAGACTGGGTGGAAAATTCCTAGAGGTCTTGCCAGAGGCATGAAATGAATACAAGCTCTCCAGCGGCCCATGGCAGACATGACTAACCATGAGGTTTTCTTTGCAGAAAGGTACAGATTGGCACAATTATAGGCCAAGTTTGTGTACACATCATTTTTTTCCACCACAGCACAATCTATTCCATGAATAGGTCATGGAAAGCTGGTGATGGTAATGATTGTATGTTATACCAATCAAACTCTGTGCATCTTTGGCCTGGATTCCAGCACCAGTGAGTGACTATCTGCTAATGTAGACAAGTTTGTGCAGGAGGGTCCATTGCATACAGGCTGCAGAGACTTTTGCTTGTGTTTTGGGGGGATAGGTGGATTTGGCTACTTTTCTGGTCAGGAAGTTTAGGCTATAGAAATTCTGAGGCAGGGACTGTCTGTCTGTGTAGGCCCAGTGGAGTCTTGATCCCTGCCTGGGGCCTCTAGGTGCTACCGCAGTACAAAAAGTAACTCAGAAAAGGAACAGAGACTACCTGCTAAAATGGCACGTTTGTATTTATTTTTAGGTAGGAGAGGGTCCCTCCACCCATGGCAGGTGCATCCCATATGAACACAGATCGAGGAAGGATACATGTAGGTTGCAAAATTGCTCTTGAATTCCACTTAATATATTGATTTCTTTGGATTTTTAAAAGCCCAAATGAGGCCTTATTTTATATTCTGCATGTCCCTTACAGTTAGTTACAAATGCAATCTCAAGAGAAGGGTTCCAGCAGCAACCCCACCAACTATGGAGGTAGGCATAGCTAATAGAACTGTACAGGGTTCATGTAAATAAATCCCCATCCCCTAGACATCCACTCCTCCAACAGCGATTTCCTCCCCTGGAAACTGAATTAAAGAGACTAGACTTGCAGCGAGCTCTGAAAGGCAACAGGATTGGGCTCTTTCTGATCAGAGGGTGAGCACATGCCAAAGGCCCATGTGAAGACCACCCTGCGAGGAGCCCCCTTTCCATTGCACTGTAGGGGATTCTGCTCAAGCACTGTTGCGCAGCTCAGCAGTGTTAGCATGACACAGGGAGAGGGTCAGTCAGGCCATTTATAGGTCCATGGCTAACACCCAGAGAGCCAGTGCAGATCCCCAAGCTAAGTATCTGAATCCAAAAATCCAGTGCTAAAGACAGAGTAAAATTTGGAGCTGGTGGGGTGAGGGAGTGGGAGAGAAATGCTAACAAAAATGAAATACCATGGTGAAGGCTGGTCCTGATTGATGCTGAGCACTCCCCGCTGGCCATGAGAATTGCAGGGGATCAACCCCAGTCAGGATCAAGCCCGTCTCACGTGTGTAAATCAGCCCAGGCAACGTTCTGTGCTAGCACTAGATTCTCTTCCACTAGAAAACAAGTTACTCTTTCTTCTTTAATTGAAAGGAAAAAAAGTTAAACTTACAGTGCAAAAAGGGATCAGAACCTAAAACCACCATATTCAGCTAGCCCCTAAAAGCGTGTCCCTTCTCCCTCCAGCCTACCAATCTTCTCTCAACCGTCACAGGCTGCTCGGCCTGTCCTGGGCTCGCTTTTCTAACCACTGTCTTTGCACATGAATCATTGATGTTTGCAAGGATTATATTGTAGATCGAATGCAGATCATTTGGGTTTGGTGGAGACATGACAGCACGTGTCAAAATATCACAAACACAAGAGGTCATATGGCTAGGGTTAGGACGTGCTTGGTTTCCTGTCGTGATGGGCTTCAGTTGAGAGGTGTGTGTTTGTAATATATGCACCGCAGTCCTTTATTATCCTGTGAAAGCTGTGCTTTTGTAGCAGTTCTCTCTGCTAAAGGGCCAGAGAAGGAGCTGTCCATTTCGGGCTCAGTCCTGCGAGATGCTGAGTGCTCTGGCTCAGATCTAGCAAAACACTGAAGCTCCTACGTACCTTTAAGCACCTGAGTAATCTCAGTAACTTCTGTTTAAGGATGGGTGTAAGTGCTTTACCGGGGGAGAGCCAGGTTGCTCAGCACCACGCAGAATGGAGGCCTCAGCTTTGCCAGTAGAGGAGGTGAGCTTCAGAGCTGCTTGACCAGAACTTAGATCTTGTTAATGGCTGTAAGGATGATGACAATGTTATGTAGACCTGAGCAGCCGCCACGGGGACTACAGCTGACTGGAACCTTTCTGGCCCCCACTGTGTGTGTTGGCAGCTGCACTGGCGCAAAGTGAGCGTTAAACCTCAGTGCTAGGGAATCGCCCCGACTCGGCCCTTGCAAGGGGACCCTGTCCTGGTACAAAGCAGGTGCAGTTACACCAGTGGGCTGTGTGAGACAGAGGGCTGGCTGAGCCAGTAAGGGGCGGGCAGCGGCTTGGGGTTGGGGAGCACAAATCCATCCCACATGTATCCCCCAGCTGAGGGCCTTGGCAAAACTGGTGTGAACTAGGGGAACTACGATGCTACTGTGCTCCCCTTGAGATGGGCTGGGATCCAACTCAGCAGCAATATCTAACAAAGCCATGCTCCGTTTCTGCCCCCTGATGAGACATGCCCCATACCCAGTGCCAAAGCAGCTGAGCTGATTGCTGGTGGGTGAGGTGGGGTCCTTGCCCCGCCCCCGACGGCCAGTGTTTATCAGGAGGGGGAAGGGGCATTGCAGGTTAAGATGTGGGTATGGCACTAGTGCAGATGTGGGGGGCCTTACGGCGGCTGTGATGAGAGAGGGAACGTGGTCCTAGGGGAGCTGTTCCACTGTGAGTGTATTCAGACTTTTCCTTGGGAAACGCTTGTGCCCATTTTCAGGTGCAGCAAACTGAGATTCTCCTTTGCCCATGTTCTCCTCTCCCAGTTCCCTGAGCAGTGGGGGCAGGACCGTCAGACTAGAGATCACCTTAATCTTGCCAGGTTCTGCCACACCTGCTGATAGCCCTGGCTAGGCTGGGATATCTGCAGAGGGGCTGTCAGAGCAACGTCTCAGGGCTTCTGAGGATGAATTGGAATTCCTTATGTTTGGGACTCAAGGAAGAGCAGTGTGGTCCCATGGAGAGGGCACTGACCTGGGGCTCAGGACCCCTGGGGTCTCTTCCCCGCTCAGCTACCATCCACCCATATCAGACACTCCTCTCTGGTACCCCTCACAGTCTAATGTATTTATCCTCTACAGCCCTGTGAGGCAGGGCAGGGCTATTGCCCTGCTACAGAGGGAGAAGAGAGGCCCAGAGAGAGTGACTGGCTTGCCCAAGGTCACCCAGGAAACCTGCCCTGCTCCATGGCCTTGGGGTGAGTCCTTCATCCTGTGCCTCGGTTTCCCCAGTTTGCATAAGGCCAATAATCCTGAGCCACCTTTATACAGCGCTTTGAATTCCACAGATGACAACGTGTTCTCTGGGCGTTATTATTAAGTAATAATCCTGGTGAAGTCGCTTGTAATCTGCAGCTGAATGCCGCTCTATAAGGTTGCAAAAAAAAAAAAAAAAAAATTCCCAGGGTTCTGAATTCCCTGGGAAGCCTCGCTCCAATTGAACTCCCATCTTTAGCCTCACTAAATCTCTTAGCTGGTTTCCAGCGGCTAGAGAGGGCTGCGCTCCCATGCGAATGTTCAGCGTGCCGTCTGAGGTCTCTTTTCAGCGAGTCAGTCAGGGAGCAGGATGTGTTGCGTTGTTGAGCTGAACAGCTATTTTTATTTCCCCAGGGGATAAAGTAAATGCCTTTTACTCAAGCGTGGGCCGTGCCCAAGTACAGCGTGCAACTGCCATAGAGAGTGTCCGGCTCACCAATCAAAATCTTTCCCTTATTGTCTCCAACATCCTTCTCGTTCCCCTGCTCGGTCTTGACCCAATTTACAACCCCCGCCCCCAATTCCATCTTCCCAACACACTGTATGTAGTTTGCGCTAAACTAGCTGTGGGGGGGAAGAGAGAGTGCAAATCGTGGGGAGAGGTCTATCTAAATCTCCCCTCCTCTAGGTAGTTTTAACTCACCCTCCATATCAAGTGCAGGACATGTGTAAATAATACAAGCAATCCGTCTTGTTCCCTGTGTGATCCTGCGCGGTTCTGCTTGCTTGGTCGGGAATGTTTGCTCGCTGTCCTTGCCAGCCACAGGGAGCTGGTGGGAGGAAGCGTTGAATGATGAGGCAGAGCTCACCTTGTATTCTGATGGTGGGGTGATCCGCGGCCAGGCTGGTAGCTGGTGGAAGGGAGTTTGTAGCTGTGGCCAGCTGCAGAGAGAGCCCCGATCCATCACCCAAAGTGTAGTTAACGTCAGTATACCTAAGGCACAGAGCTGCCATGGTCCTGGGGAAGCAGCTGACCCCTGAGATTGCCAAGTCCCCATGTGCTGGGGACTTCCAGGAGCATCTGAATGTGGAGCTTGCTTGACTTCGAACCTGCAGCCCGGGAGTGTCCCAAGGCTTTGTGACAGTGACTCCTCCTACCACGCCTCTCCCTCTTGGGATGCTGAAGCCCCAGGGCAGTCAGGCAGCACTGGCATGGCTGGAAATCTTTTGGGCACCCAACTGCCCCCTGAGCCCATAGGCTCCCAAATGCCTATCTGCACCTGGCCAAGCTTTTGAAGATGTTTCCTTTAGCCCCTCTATGCCTCAGTTTCCCTGTCGGAAGAACGGGCGTAATACTTTATAATGCGGGGGCGCTGACGAGTGAGCGTAAAGCAGTTGGAGATCCCCTGACAGAAAGGAGGGTGGGGGAAAAAGCCAGGATCAATCTTCGTTAAAGGCTCTCGCTGACCTGGGACTCCACAAGCCTGGGCATTGCCAGAGTCACTTTGCATGTCAGAAGGAAGCTTGTGTGGTTTGTCTCCAAGTTACTGCATTTCTTGTCTCCCTCCCCCTTCCCCCCACCCCGGCTCCCTGTCCCTTTGGCACGTCGGGCAAACACTGTCTCCCTCCAGCTGGTAAAGTCCATGGTGATTTTTCATCTCTGCTCCTGCTCTGAAGAGCACTTCAAACACAGCTGCAGATGCTGCCGGCGGTGTGGCTGGAGCGTCCTGGCAAATCCATGAGAGGCTGGCATTTGGGGGAGCAGCAGAAAGACTGGAAAGGAGACTGCTCAGTGGCCTGGCTAATTAGAACTGGGGACCTGGGACTTCTTGGGAGGGGTCAGGCCAGATGCTCTGGGTGATTGGGAAAGGAATAGAGAGCTTCCAGATCAGGGGTGAGAATCTGCCCCGGGTCAGTAGTGACAGAAAGTTCTTACCTATTTGCTATTGAGTCTGTTTCCCATTTAACGGGTGTCTGTCGCTCCCACACATGTGCACCCCTCCGGCACTGACATGCAGAATGCCCGGATATGCCCCCTGCCTAGAGGAGTGTGTCCTCCTCCATGACCGGAGGGGGATGGCTGCATGGCTGCTGCCCATGCTGTGCCTCTTTGGTAGATAAAGAGAGGACTAAAGAGTCCAGCACTATAAATCTGGCACTGGCCCCCCTGCAGTCAGTTCACATAAAAGCATGAAGGAAATAAACCAGCCAGTCCCTTAGGCTGTGACCTGGAACCCAGTTCTTCTTGGCAACTTTGTCCTGATCTGTTTTACCTGGAGTCAGAGTCCCCAGCACTGTCTAGGCCAGGTGCATGATTATCTAGGTCATAGTAGTGCATAGAGGCCCCACTTGAGGTCAGGGCCACGTTGTGCGAGATGCTGTCTGAAAACAGAATAAGTCAGTCCCTGCCCCAAAGAGCTTACAGTCAAAATGGGCTAGACAGAGAGGGAAACAGAGATGTGAAGTGATTTGCCCAAGGTCACCCCATAGGGCAGTGGCAGAGCTGGGAATGAACCCTAGTCTAGTCCCCTACCCACTAGGCCATGCTGCCTTAAGCATCTAGTAATGGCCAGGGTGTCTCGTCATCTACACTGGGGTGGGGGAGAAGGTGGCTTAATGCAAAAGGCAATGTCAATATTAGGGATGAGTGAAACAGTTGTCACCCCAATCTCAGACAGAACCTCTGTGCTTTCAAGCTTTGATAGATTTTGATCAATTCTGCCCTTCGTTGTGATTCATTCCTGTGCACCGTTACCTTTCCTGGTTCTAGCTGGGGCTGGGAGTGGCTGAGTGGGCCCAGATGAGGGGGCATTGGTAGGGATCCAACCACTCTCACGTTCAGCACACCCCAGACTCCTAACTTCCCAGAGGTTTGCTTCTATCAGTCGTTGTGGTTCCTGGAGCTACCACCCAACGCCCGTGTCTACCCTCAGATACTGCCTCTCGTTATAGACTCATGAATGTCAAGGCCAGAAGGGACCATCATGATCATCTAGTCTGACCTCCTGCACATTGCAGGCCACAGAACCTCACCCACCCACTCCTGTAACAGGCCCCTATTCTTTGGCTGAGTTACTGAAGTCCTCAAATCTTGATTTAAACGCTTAAAATTACAGAGAATTCCACCATTTACATTAATTCAAACCTGCAAGTGATCTGTGCCCCATGCGGCAGAGGAAAGCGAAACCCCCCAGGGTCTCTGCCAATCTGACCTGGGGGGAAATTCCTTCCCAACTCCAAATCTGGCGATCAGTTAGACCCTGAGCATGTGGGCAAGACCCACCAGCCAGACACCTGGGAAAGAATTCTCTGTAATAACTCAGAGCCCTCCCCAGCAAGCTCCAGTTAGGAGGCAGCTATCTGGCTTAGCCCACTGCTCGGGAGGGTTTCACACCAGCTAAGCTTTGTGAGGGCCTCAGGCTGATTCCCACAAAGAACATGTGTGAAGGGGGAAGCTTGGACGGCTGGGAAGCCAGCTGAAGGTGAGATTGCTTGTTACCATGGGGGGTGGGGGAGTGGGAGCTGTTATGAGAGTTAGGCCATTGGGAGGAATCATGATGCTTGTCAGTAGGGGCAGGGAAGGGATGGCTCCCCAGATCCATCTTTCCAAGCCATGGTGAGCAGCAGGGCACAGGGACATGCTGGGAAGGGAGGATACCAAGGGAAGCTCTCAAAATGCAGGGCCTTTGGAGAGACGTGTGAAGGACTGGAGGGGGAATGAACCTCTGCCTCGCACCCAAGCCCAGCCTGGCTGAGGGCAGATGCCTTTGGAGAGATAGGAGCTTTGCTTCCATTTTTCCAGTGCTTTACGAACTGGGCTTCTCCTCTCATCTGGCTTTGATTTCGCGTCTTCCCCAAAGGACTTGGGAAAGGCAAGAGACGCCCCTCTTTGCACTGCCTGCAAAGTGTGGAGAGACACGGGTTCTAATCCCCCCTCCGCCACCGCCTCCTCATCCATCCGCCCATCTCTCCCGCGCTCCTCTCCGGAGGTTAATGTGATAATTGCCATGTGTGACTGTTTACTTCAAGAGGAGGTGGCACCGCCCCCAGCTGGGCAGGTTCGTCAAAGAAAACATTGCCGCTGCGTCACGGCTGAAATTGCTGGTAATTGAGACCATTTTCCCGGCACAGGTGCACCACCGCCCCCAAGCTGCTTTCACCGTCTGTCATGATCCCCCTCTCGTTTGTGTGTCACTCTCAGTAATTAGAGTCTGCAGGTGAGGAAAGCGAGGCAGAGACAACAAGAGAGCGACACAAAGCCTGGGAGCATCAGCAGGCAGGTCTTAGGGCAGAGAGACAGGCAGTGACTGTATGTCACTTGGGAGGGATCAGGGAATGGGCTGTCTGCCTCCGTGGCAGGAGACGGCCGGGCAGCTGGCTTGGAGAGGAGCCTCCTTCTGATTCGGGCGTGTTTTCCACCCACTTAGCACTGGAGAAACGGCTGTCGGGTGCGGGGCACTGGAGTATTAGGCCCACGTTCGTGAGCGGGAGGGCTCCTGGACGGTGGATGTAGTCCCATCTGGCCCTTTTTTACTACCTCCCAGCACTCAGTGTCACAGTCTGTTCTGGGCTGACGGCAGGAGCTGCTTCAAAGCCTTGATTCAGTCTTTTCAGGAGCATTTAGTGCATTTGAGTCTCTTTCAATAAAAGCCTTTGGGAGGCAGGGCAGGGCTGGGGGGCACAGAAAGTGAGGAAGCAATGTCACAGCTCAGGGGTTTTAGCCAGCAATTTCTCATCTCCTGTTAAGAGGGTTTTCCCCCCCCCCTTGCAGATTTTTTTTTTTTAGGCCGCTCTTCCAGTCTTTGGAGATTACTTTTCTTTTTGAAGAGACTCACGGTGGTCCCTACACTGGCCGATCTGGAGATGCGCTGCTGATGACTCAGATGAAGATGAGGGCTTAATTAGCGTTAGGAAAAAAAAATTTGTTCATTCCAACAAGATTGATGCCACCTCCCCCAGACGGTCACGTTCTGCCGCATCACTGCTCGGGCCGGCGTCATGCGCAGATGACTTGACAAGAGGACGAATGGGAACTGGGAAGTGGCAGGGAGGTGGAGAGGGGGCACTGCTTTATTAAAAGGCTCAGTGAATAATTGTATTGAGATGTCATGGAGCGATGCTCGCTAGAAGCCTTTTAAGCTGATACGGTTTGGCCCTGTGGTTAGTGCTCTCCTGGGTGCTGGCATCTTCTCTTTCTGTTTCTCTGAGTCTCACCAGTGAGGCTGTAATGCAACACGGTTGATATGCTATTAACAATGACACGGTCAGACTAGACGTATGCTTGGAATAACCCCAAACTGGAAGGACAGATGGCACTCTGGGACTGGTGGAGGAGGAAAGGGGAGAGGCACAACATTTCAGCCTGGGTTTGGCACTGTGAATCCCTGTCTGTACCGAGCGAAGAGTGCCAAGAGCGTGCTACCGTCGTGTGGGGCAGGGGAGGACGACCTGAGATCCCCTGAGGTGACTGGCTCAGGCAGACGCTGTCAGCTGTCAGAGTCTCTGCTGCTTTTCAGTTGGGGGAGGCCTTCTGAGGGGTTCTAGGTGATGGAGTGGGGAAATGGCTTCCGAATCTAAACTCAGTGTGTGAAATGAGCTGGCTGGCCTTGGTCCTAGGTATTCACCCACTTTCTCAGCTCACTGGCACCATTGTCAGTCCCTGTGTAGGAGAGGCTCAGCCCTGAAATAATGGGTGATTGAGGTATGTTATCAGAAACAACAGGGCTGGAAGAGCAGAGGGTCCTGAAGGTCACGATGGAGATGTATTTATACAGCAGTTTTGAGGGGGCTGGCCCTGGAATAGCAAGGAGATGCTGCAAGTCAGCCTTGAGGGGCGCCAGCAGAACAGTGTGACAGGGCCAGGACTGGAGAAGCAGAGGCTGCTCTGTGGGTCAGGCTGACAGAGCTGTGTGGGTGAAGTTTACACGGCACTTGTCTGCTCCATGCCTGGCCTGAGCCAGCATTATCAGCTGCACATCCGGAAGAGCAATAAATGAGTCAAACTGCCACCTTTCTCCCTCCTCTCAGACAGTTCTTGTCATCAGTCAATTCCTTTTGGGATAACGAGGAGAGGAGCAGTGTGTCTGTGCCCGTTCCCTCCTTTGGCACAAGTCCTGGCTCCATGTTCCAGTCCAGAGGAGGAAGGTTGTGTCGGAGGAACGCTAGAAGTCCCAAGCCAAATTGAGACTGCTGCTTTCTTGCCACACTAGAGCAGAGAGCACAGAACTGCAGGAGAGGTGGGGAAGAGAAGAGAGGTTCTTGGTTCGTGTGCATGGGATGACCCATTTTAGGGGAAGGCTGGGGCTGTGCCCGTTCTGCCCCTCGGAGGGCAGCATTTGCAATGTGTAAGGAGACTGAGAACCTCCCCTGGTTTGCTTATAATGGAGCAGATTGCAGCTGCCTTCTCTAGTATGCCAAGGCACGGCCTGCTGAGACATTCTGTCTCAGGGTACGATTCTCCATCCTTTATTTGGATCAAGATGAAACATTGCTTGGTAGGACTGGTAGTGTCTGTGGCCATACTCCAGCTCATAGGCTCATAGACTTTCAGACCAGAAGGGACCATCGTGATCATCTAGTCTGACCTCCTGCAGCTAAATTGGTGCCATTCTCTCCAGTGGCCCATGCCTGGCGTGGGTTTCCAGCCGCATTAGTTCTATTCCAGGAGACACAGACATGAGCGATATTCATTTGTTTGTTATTTGACTTGTGCTTCAGTAAGGCAGTGCAATAGCCAAGGCCCCTTGTATTGTGGGGTGAGGCCCCCTAAATTCTCTGGCACAGCCTCCAGCCCACGGCCTGCAGTATTCGTCCCCTTTGCACCCCAGCCCAGCTCAGCAGACAGCCTGCTGCGAGGAGCCAGCCCAGCTAATGAGTCAGTTTAGCTCCCCTCCCTTCCCTTGGGACGTGGCTGGAGGGAGCGGCTTGGGGAGAAGCACTGGAGCAGAAGCAGAGGAACTGGGACTCTGGAAGAGTTTGCATGCAACCCCCCCAAGTGCCCAGCTCCTGATGTTTGTGTAAAGATTTGGGATAAAGACTCTTCCTCCGCCAGAGCCGGGATTCTGGCTTTATGCCACGGTGTGCAGTGTCAGAGCAGGCACTGAACGCTCTCTTTCCCTCCAGGCAGGTGTGGCTCGGCATGCAGATCTTTGAGCATTGACTGTCCAGGAAGCTCATAAGCCAGCAGCAGCTCAGTACCATGTAACTTGTTCTGTGCTGGGCCAGTTCTAATGCTCACAGCTCCAGTTCCCTTCTCAACCTCGCCACCACCTGGCCCAGCTCTGAGCCCAGCCCCTCAGCCCCACTGCAGGTGACTGCTGCACATTCCCTGGGGAAACAAGGGCAGCTGAGCCAGTTTAGAGCAGCTTCCCTCCCACACCTCAGTTCTCCTTCTCAGGCCTGCTGTGGTGCCGCTCTGCAGATATCCCGGCTCCCCAGACCCCTGCCCATATCCATCAGGGCAGCGTGGGGAGCAGAGCTGTCTGAGCATGGCACGGCTCCTCAGCCTAATCCAGCCTAGCGGTGAGAGCTCCAAACAACACCTCTCCAAGGTGCTACAAGTGGCTCCTCCCTGGTTGGATCAGGGCAGGTCTGGATATGCTCTTGGCTCAGGACAGGAAGATGCCAAGCCAGTTTCTCCCTCTCTGGCTCCTGCTCTGCCCTTTAAAGTGCCGTACAAGGGGGCCTGTGCTGGTGAGCTGCACCTGACAAGGACAGTACAGGACAGCACAGGCAGGGTGGAGGCAGGGGGCAAAGGCTCCCATCCAGTGCTGGGTACCAAATGGCAACTTCAGTGAATTACATGGGGTGGGAGGGTGGCATAGTCAGTTCTATGGCACTTGGGCAACATGCAGGATTCTGCAGAAGGCTCCGTGGCTGTGGAATCCCGGGGCACACAGGGCCCTGGTTATAGACCCTGGGGGATGAAGTAACCGGAGCCCTTCATGGTCACACAGAGGTGGAATACAGTGTAACGTTGTTGTTTTTTCCCTTTCAGACCAATGATGCCTTAGGAGCCACCTGGAACTGGCTGTACTTCATCCCCCTCATCATCATCGGCTCCTTCTTTGTTCTTAACCTTGTCCTGGGAGTGCTTTCCGGGTAAGCAAGCTGCGTTCCCCTTCTTTTGGGTCCATTAGCCCCTGTTAACCCTGCTGTGTCCTGATCCAATCACTGGTTGCTCTTGGATTAGCACTGGGGTATTTGGGAGCTTGCTCGTGCTCAGCCCTCCTTCAGCGACTCCTCCTGGGAAGGCTTGGTCTGCAATAGTGTTTCTAGTGGGGTCCCAAAGAGATCTGTTCTTGTCCATAAGCTACTTAACATTTGTATCATTGACCTGGAAGAAAACATAAAATCATCACTGATCAAGTTTGCAGATGACACAAAAACTGGGGGATTGGTAGATAATGAAGAGGACAGAATGATCTGGATTGCTCAGTAAATTGGCACAAGCAAAGAATGTGTTTTTTTTTAACATGGCTAAATGTAAATGTAGACATCTAGACACGAAGTATGCAGGCCACATTAGGGGATGCAGGACTCTCTCCTGGGAAGCAGAGACCCTGAAAAAGATGTGGGGGTTGCGGCGAATAATCTGCTGAACATGAGCTCCCAGTGCGGCACTGTGGCCGAAAGGGCTCAAGTGATCCTGGGATGCGTTAACAGGAGAAGCTGGGGTAGATAGACTCAAGGAGCTCAGTGTATTTAACTTAGCAAAGAGAACATTAAGGAATAACTTGATGACAGTCTCTAAGTACCTGCACGGGGAATAAATATTTCATAATGGGCTCTTTAAACGAGGAGAGAAAGGTCTAACACGATCCAATGGCTAGAAGTAGAAGCTAGACAAATGCAGACTGGAAATAAGGTGTACATTTTTAACAGTGAGGAATTAACCTCTGGAACAATTTCCCCAGGGTCACAGTGAATTCTCCATCAGTGACAATTGTTAAATCACAATGGGATGTTTTTCTGAAGGATACACTCTAGGACAGGGGTAGGCAACCTTTCAGAAGCGGTGTGCCGAGTCTTCATTTATTCTCTTTAATTTAAGGTTTCGCGTGCCGGTAATACATGTTAACGTTTTTTAGAAGGTCTCTCTCTCTAAGTCTATATTATATAACTAAACTATTGTTGTATGTAAAGTAAACAAGGTTTTCAAAATGTTTAAGAAGCTTTATTTAAAATTAAATTAAAATGCTGATCTTACGCCGCCAGCCTGCTCAGCCCACTGCCAGCCTGGGGTTCTGTTCACCTAGGCCTGCAGTGGGCTGAGCAGGGCGACTCGAGGTCAGGGCAGAGGGCTGGGGTGTGTGTGGAGGTGCAGGGCAGAAGGCTGGGTGTTGGGGGGGACTCGAGGTCAGGGCAGAGGGCTGGGGGTGTGTGGAGGTGCAGGGCAAAAGGCTGGATGTGGCGGGGGTTCAGGGCAGACGGCTGGGTGTATGTGGAGGTGCAGGGCAGAAGGCTGGGTGTTGCGGGGAGGTCAGGGCAGAGGGCTGGGGGGGTGGGGGTGCAGGGCAGAAGGCTGGGTGTGTGGGGGGGTGCAGGGCAGAAGGCTGGGTGTTGGGGGGCAACTCAAGGTCAGGGCAGAGGGCTGGGTGTGTGTGGAGGTGCAGGGCAGAAGGCTGGGTATGGGGGGGGGTTCAGGGCAGAGGGCTGGGGGTGTGTGGAGGTGCAGGGCAAAAGGCTGGGTGTGGGGGGGGGTTCAAGGCAGAGGGCTGGGGGTGTGTGGGGGTGCAGGGCAGAGGGCTGGGGGGGGGTGAGGGTGCAGGGCAGAAGGCTGGGTGTTGGGGGGACTCGAGGTCAGGGCAGAGGGCTGGGGGGGTGTGAGGGTGCAGGGCAGAAGGCTGGGTGTTGGGGGCGACTCGAGGTCAGGGCAGAGGGGTGTGGGGGGTGCAGGGTAGAAGGCTAGGGGTATGGGGGTGCAGGGCAGAAGGCTGAGTGTGTGTGGGGAGGTCAGGGCAGAAGGCTGGGTGTGTGGGGGGTGCAGGGCAGAAGGCTGGGTGGGTGTTGGGGGGAGGTCAGGGCAGAGGGCTGGGGGGGGGGTGAAGGGCAGAGGGCTGGGGTGCTCGGCTCGTGGGGGTGCTCCCAGCCCCCTGCCCTGAGCGGCTCATGGCAGGGGGCTGGGAGAGATATGCCCTGTTCCACCCCCTTCCCCCAGGCCCGTCCCTACCTCTCTCTGCCTGCTCTACGGAGCTGTGTGCAGCCTGCCGCTCTTCCCCCTCCCCCTCGCAAGGGCCATCCCGGCAGGGAGAGGGAGGAGGAGGGGCAGAGGGGCCGGAATGCACCAAGCTGTGGGAAAAAGCGGGAGAGGAGGGAAACTTGGCTGCCGCAGGACCAAGCTTCTGCCTCCTGCCCCCGCTTCTTCCCCCAGTGTGGCGCTTTCCGGCCCCTCCTCCTCTCACCGGCAGGCAGCGTGCCATTCAGAATCGGCTCGCGTGCCGACCCCTGCTCTAGGAATTATTTTGGGGAAGCTCTACCGCCTGTGCTGTACAGGAGGTCAGGCTAGATGATCACAATGGTCCCTTCTGGCCTTGGAATCTATGAATAGCTGTGAACTCACTCATAGCTGCATTGTTCCCTCCATGGCTGCCTGCTCAGAAGTGCAGCCACTAGTGGAGTAAGGAAGGCCCCCTTGATGCAGCTGTATCAGCAAGACTAATGTATCTCACGCCTCCTGGTCCCTCCCAACTCATCGATGTGATTGCACCACTGCTGCTGCTGGCCAGTCCTCTTTTGGTCTGGGCAGGATGTTTGGTATTATGGTATAAGTGTCTCTGGAGCTTCAAATGCCACTTGAAGTTATCGATCACGCACAGTTCCCTTGACATGGCCCCAGTCTCACCAGACGTTTACTTTTCCAAAGAAGAAAACACTAGGTTTAGAGTTGGCTTTGTCTCGCCCTTCTGGACATTCTCTCTACTGGGCTTAGTGCACAACAGACTTCTGCCCTCCACACCACCTTCCTTACTAATCCTCAACACATCAGCTCTACACATCTCAGCAGCTTCCCCGGGGGAGGAGGGTGCCACAGGTTGGTCACACAGTCGGTCATTTGCCTAGCAGGCGGGCTGCTGGGCCCTGTCACTCATTCCAGCCTCTGGTATGATGTGAAAACTCAGCCCATTTCCAGCCTTCCTGAATCTCTCAAGCTGTGCTAAGCAAGAGACAGACAATGTAACGGGCTCTGGTGCCATATAGCCAGCTGCTACTGCCTCATTGTGGTGTTTGGAGGCTCACCCAGACCAGGAAGGGGTTCTGTCACCACCTGCCCTGTAATCTTGGGGTGACTTAATGCTGTGCTGCCGTGGCTGAAAGCGCTAACACCAGCAGCCTGCCCACAAGCACAAGGTCTCATCCTGGCTTCCACCAGCCCAGTTACTCCTGGCGGGGTGACCCCAATGGCCATTTCAGTGCCGAGTCTCCCCAAATCTGTCCTCCCCAAGTTCTTAACTACCAGACACTCAGACCTTTCCCCTCTGGTTCACTCCCCCCCCCAAAGGTGTGAAACCAGCCCCCCAGTTATCAGTTGCTTTGGCTCCCACACTCCACACAGTTTGCACACTGAGACCTGCTTGGGATAAAAATAAACACAAGATTTATTTACTAGAAAAACCACAGATTCAGAACTGAAATAGTAGGGGAGAGCAAACACATACCGGTTACACAGAAAAGAAACATAAAAGATGCAACCTCAGACTTTACACTTCTGTATTAGATAAAATCCCTTTGCTAATAGAAATTATCTATTACCATTGAACAATTTCCCAGCGTACCCACCAGCCTTTCATGGATAGCTTCCCGCCTACAGGCTGTGCCTCAAGTTCTGAATGCCTTTTACTTCCAACCCCATCCATATTTAAGGGATTTGCAGGTTTATTTTCTTCAGTCATTATAGATATTCAAAGTGGGGAAATCCTCAGGTGTCTCAATGTCTTTCCATTAACTTCAGTGGCCCAGCATTGTCTTTTCCTGGATTGTTCAATGGATCATTATTCATTACTTGTCTGGTGTTGTGTAAATACCTGGTTTGGAGGGTACCTCACCTTCTCTGATTGCTCACTGCCCTGCTGTGAGGTGGAGCTGAAGTTTATGAGCTCAGTTCTCTATATGTACATGAATTCATAACCATGCCCTGCACATGTCTCATAATGATCATTAAGTTCAGATACAAGCTTTAATAAAAGACCTTACTCGATACATTTTTATAAAACAATACCATTGGCTCCAACCAGTTGACTCAGCTGCTTATTCTTTGGGGTTCAACTCCCCTGTTCTCCACTTGGGGTCTCTGGACCTGCATTGTCACTCGTGTCTCGCTGTTATGATTGATGCAGTGCCACATGATGCTTTGTGTTTGGGGGTGAAGATATGTTGAGTCATCGAGATGGGACGCTGTCTTGGTACCACAGGATCATCATGGAGGGCGGTTGCTCCAAGTAGCCAGCCAGAGCACTTATAGTTCCGTCACTACTAGCACTACATATGTACTTTGCTCTCTCTATTCTTGTCTGGCTCCTCAACCCCACCTAGACAGGGACAGTCAGCACAATGTGAATGGAAAACACAGTCTAGGGGGACATTCAAGGGCTGGTCTGAGCCAGCCATGGTGCTGGGATCTCTTTTAAAGCCAGGAATGGCATCTCCTTTGGCTGGAGAGCTAAGCGCTGTAGTGACAGATGCCTCATGAGCTTCTGGAGGAGCCCGTGAAGCTGCAGCGGCCAGGGGCAACTGGTGTGCAGATAAATCCTGAACTGCGAAGTGGCATTGGCAGCAAGAGGCTGAACTGGAGTGTTTCCTTCTCTTGCGGGCTTTTACCCGGGTGGTTCTGGCTGAGCAGCTGAGCCATCTCACTGTGGGGCAGAGCAATGACGGCAGGAAGGGCTGGCTGTTCTCTCCTTGGTGTGAAGTTTGTATTTTAATGTAGCCTGCCATTTGATGCCAAAAGCCGTCAGGGAAAATTGTCTGGATCGTTGTGTTCCTGGGGGGAGCTGACGGGAGGGGAGCGAGTGTGTGATGTATAGTTTGGGTGTCAGGTGGGGGGGTGTTTGAGGTGTAGGGTGTGGGCACACAGAGAGAGTGTTGGTAGGCGGGGCATAGAGGGATAGACCTGTAGCGTGTGCTACTGGCTGGTTAGCTATGGAGCTTGTGGATCAGGATATAGGGCATGGGCGTGGCTATGACGTGTATGGCTGTGTCTACAGTTGGAGCTAGGGGTGTGATTCCTAAATAGACATACTCGTGCTAGCTCTCCTAGAGCTAACATGCTAAACAGAGCAGTGCAGCTTGGGCAGGGGTGAGCAGCAGCTCAGGCTAGCCATGCTGAGGGGGCACCCAAGGTGGCTAGTCCATGTTACCTCTTGCTACTGCCTGTGCTACCGTGGCTACATTTCTATCTTCAGCATGCTAGCTTGATGGGACCTAGTGTGAGTCTGTCTATGTGAGCTGGAAATCACACCCCCAGATCCAAGTGAAGCCATTGCCTGCGTGTGAGAGAGTGAGGTGAGTATAGGATGTGGCTATGTGTGTTTGCTCCTTGTGTGTGGGAGTGGAGGGGGTGACTGAGCTGTGTGTGAGTGGGGGATGTGGCTAGGAATGTGGGGTGTGGCTGGGAGAGCATGCTGTGCCTGAGCAGTATGTGAGTGCAGGGCATGACTGTAAGCGTGGGGTGTGGCTGAGCTCTGTGTGAGTGCAGTGTGTGGCTGTGAGCGCTGGGTGTGGCTGAGCTGTGTGTGAGTGCAGGCTGTGGCTGTGTGTGCAGGGTGTGGCTGAGCTGAGTGTGAGGTGTGGATGTGCTGTGAGTGAGTGCGGGGTATGGCTGTGAGTGCAGGCTATGGCTGGGTGTGGGGGATGTGGCTGAGCTGAGTGTGAGTGCGAGGTGTGGATGTGTTGTGTGTGGGTGCAGGGTGTGGCTGTGGGTGCAGGGTGTGGCTGAGCTGAGTGTGAGTGCGAGGTGTACATGTGCTGTGTGTGAGCGAAGACTGTGGCTGTGAGTGCTGGGTATGGCTGAGCTGTGGGTGAGTGCAGGGTATGGCTGTGAGTGGGGTGTGGATGCTTTGTGTGTGAGTGCAGGATGTGACTGTGAGTGCAGGCTGTAGCTGAACTGTGTGTGAGTGCAGGGTATGGCTGTGAGTGGGGTGTGGATGCTTTGTGTGTGAGTGCAGGATGTGAGTGTGAGTGCAGGCTGTAGCTGAGCTGTGTGTGAGTGCAGGGTATGGCTGTGAGTGTGGGGTGTGGATGCTTTGTGTGTGAGTGCAGGATGTGACTGTGAGTGCAGGCTGTAGCTGAGCTGTGGGTGAGTGCAGGGTATGGCTGTGAGTGTGGGGTGTGGATGCTTTGTGTGTGAGTGCAGGATGTGACTGTGAGTGCAGGCTGTAGCTGAACTGTGTGTGAGTGCAGAGTGTGTCTGAGCTCTCTGTGAGTGCAGGGTGCGGATGCTTTGTGTGTGAGTGCAGGATGTGACTGTGAGTGTGGGGTGTGGATGCTTTGTGTGTGAGTGCAGGATGTGACTGTGAGTGCAGGCTGTAGCTGAACTGTGTGTGAGTGCAGAGTGTGGCTGAGCTCTCTGTGAGTGGGGTGTGGATGCTTTGTGTGTGAGTGCAGGATGTGATTGTGAGTGCAGGCTGTAGCTGAGCTGTGTGTGAGTGCAGGGTATGGCTGTGAGTGTGGGGTGTGGATGCTTTGTGTGTGAGTGCAGGATGTGACTGTGAGTGCAGGCTGTAGTTGAGCTGTGTGTGAGTGCAGGGTATGGCTGTGAGTGTGGGGTGTGGATGCTTTGTGTGTGAGTGCAGGATGTGACTGTGAATGCAGGCTGTAGCTGAGCTGTGTGTGAGTGCAGAGTGTGGCTGAGCTCTCTGTGAGTGCAGGGTGTGGATGCTTTGTGTGTGAGTGCAGGGTGCGGCTCTGAGTGCAGGGTATGGCTGAGCTGTGAGTGCAGGGTCGGGTGCGTGTGGACAGCAGCGTTGTAACCGTTTTACTTGTCTCCGAGGACATGAGAGTTTAATGAAACCCATTAGCTGGGGATTGAAGAGAAGCAGAGCTTCTTGTCTCCATGGTGATGAACCATGGATGCACCAGCATGTCCTGAAATACTGTCAGAGGCTTAGAGCATGAGATGAGCAAGAAGAGAAAAATTTGAGCAAGACAATCTCCTCCTTAATCCTCGTTTTCCATCATTCCGGAGGTCTGCACAGAAGGACTGAACTGGGGCTGTCCAGGGACAGCCATGTGGGGGGCAGAACATGTATCCCACAAGCTGACTTTCCATTAGTAAAGCCCAGGGAGCTCAGTGCAGGTGTGTGGGCTTCGTAGCCCAGTGTACTGCTCTGCATTGTGACACCTGGCGTCATGCTGGTAGGACAATAATGACTTGACACTCCAAATGCCTGGGAATGAATGGATGCAGCCTTTCTGGTTTCTGGGGTGGCTCAGTGCTTGGAAGGGCCCTTTTCTATCCTTAGTCACCTAACACATCCAGGCAGCTGGAGAAGGAATGAGTTATGACAAGGACACCACAGAAACAGCAGTGTCTTTTGTGACATGCATAATGATCATTTTCCTGTACTATTTGATGTCGCCTCTGAACACCATTGAGACACCATGAACCACTAGGATAATGACTTGGATAGTAAATAGGGGGTTATGGAGGGAGTATAATAGCTGTAATGTCAGATAAGTGTTCCTCAGGTGTCATAATCAGCCAGTGGATGTCAAACCCAGATGTTTATTCCTCTTCGATATTAATGTCAGACAATCAACTCAGTGTCCCAGCTTAGTGCTAGTGGGAGCAGTGGTAGAGATGCTATTTTTCATATGAAACATTCCCATCTCACTGTAGAGCTACTTAAGTAAGAGTTGGGATATTGATCCTAGCATCCAGGTTGGCATTATGCCTAATTCATTTCTCCTCAAGTTTCAATCCATGGTGGTACTCTTCTTCGTTTCCCGTTCTAGGTGAGTACCGCTGAATTGTTGTTGGATACCACCCCACAGGCAGCTATTACCCAGCACTAGATGGAATAATTCCTGTTTGTGAAGTTGGTAAAATGCTCTGGGATGTTTCAAGGTTCAGGTTCGAAAATTGGAACTGTCCTTTCTACTCTTCTCTCAGATTAGCTTACAGAGCTGGGCGAAAGTTTTCAGTTCAATAGTAAATTCACTGAATAATGCAGTTTCGGGGTGTTTGAGACTATTGGCGAATTTGTGTAAAATTTGTCGTATAGTTTCAGCTGAATAAAACAGAGGGGAAAAAATTCTTAAAAGTCTAAATGACCCATTTCAACATTTTGTTTTGAAATGAACTGTTTTGTTTCAAAACACCATTTTGAAAGGAAGTTCAAACAGTTAAGTTTGACCAAAACTAAACTTTTTCACTTTTTTGTTTTGGCGAGAAAAACCAAAATATTCAGTTTAAGTTTGAAGCAAACCAGATATTTTTGTTTTTTTGATGTCTTGGTTTGGTCACCGAACTAAATAACACTGCTGTACAGCCAAAATGCTTCTGAAATAAATGTAGTCAAACTTTACTAATTCTGGGTCACTGAGAACGAAAATGATGCTTAAAATTGTTGATTGGCTCTAGTTTTCAAGATATGCTATTGGGTCAGTATATACGACCCTTGACTTGGGAATGGCGGAGGATAAGTGAGTTATAAAGGAAAGGGATCTCAATTTAAACCAGAAATGACTAAAATACATCTTTGACTGGATCTATGAATAAATCTATGACTGGGTTTGGACAGTACTTGCTTTTTAGGCAAAACAATGAATGATGCAATCTGAAGCTGGTATTGCGTCATACATGATGTGAATTGCATCATGTTATTCCTAGAAGTCATGGATGATGCAATCATAACGAAGCTTACATCACTCTGCTGAACAAATTGCCCTATATCAGCTCTAGAAATCATACAGTGTCGTGCTCTCTTATTTGTCAGTGTTTGATTTTGCAAAGGGACACATTTCTGTTTAGCCAAAGTGAGCAGAGATGCCTCGTACTTGTGTGAACAGTGCAGATAACTTCTGCTATGTTCGTGGTGAAGTGACTTTTGCATCCCCAAAGCGCAGTATAACCACTATGGTTAAGAAAGCCTATCACCTTTATTTTGGCTGCAAAATTGGAGATCAGGACAAGAGGTGGGCCCCATACATATGCTGCAACACTTGTGCAACAAATCTTCGCCAGTGGTTGAACAGGAAAAGGAAATCTATGCCTTTTGCAGTGCCAATGATTTGGAGAGAGCCAACAGACCATACCAGCAATTGTTACTTCTGCATGGTGCCTCCAGTTGGGAAAGGTGTGTCAAAGAAGAAAAAGTGGACTGTGCATTATCCAAACAGTCCATCAGCTATACGCCCAGTACCCCACGGAGAAGGACTGCCGGTTCCTGATGCACCAGAATCATTCTCACTTGAGTCAGACGAGGAAGAGGAAGAGGATGAAACTTCTGGTCCTGAACCATCAATGTCACAGGACCCACATTTTCTCCCATCCTCCTCCTCTGAACCACACCTCATAACACAAGGTGAACTGAATGACCTTGTCAGGGATTTGGAACTACCCAAGAGTAAGGCAGAGCTGTTGGGCTCCAGACTACAGCAGTGGAATCTCCTGGCAGGTGATGTTAGGGTTTCCATGTTCCGTGACCGTCAAAAGGATCTTGTCCCATTCTTCTTCATGGAAGGTGATCTTGTAGCCTGCAACAACATCGATGGTGTGATGGCAGCCCTCAACATCGTTCACGATCCAGATGAGTGGAGACTGTTCATTGATTCATCGAAGACGAGTCTTAAAGCTGTTTTACTGCATAATGGCAATGTTTTGCCATCAATTCCAGTTGGTCATGCAGTCCATATGAAGGAAACCTATGACAACATGAAACAACTTTTGAGGTGCATAAACTATGACCAACATCAGTGGCAGCTTTGTGGCGATTTGAAGGTTGTTGCTCTCTTGCTTGGTCTGCAGACTGGATACACAAAGTACTGCTGTTTTCTCTGCGAATGGGATAGTCGTGCAAGAGATTCCCACTACATCAAGAAAGATTGGCCACTCCGACAGTCATTGGAGCCTGGGAGGAAAAGTGTTCAGCATCCACCACTTGTTGAATCGAGGAAGATTTTGTTACCACCCTTACACATCAAGCTGGGTCTGATGAAGAACTTTGTCAAGGCCATTGACAAAACACAAGCAGCTTTCAAGTACCTCCGTGGAAAATTTCCAAGGTTAAGTGAAGCTAAGATAAAGGAAGGTGTCTTTGTTGGTCCTCAGATTCGTGAACTTCTTCGAGATGATGCATTTGACCATGCACTGCGTGGTAAGGAAAAGACGGCATGGAAAGCCTTCCAGTTAGTGGCAATAAATTTTCTCGGAAACAACAAGGCAGACAACTACAGATTGTTGGTGGAAAACCTCCTCAAGGCATACAAAAGCCTTGGTTGCAACATGTCACTAAAGATACATTTTTTGCACTCTCATCTAGATTTTTTTCCACCGAACTGCGGAGCAGTGAGCGACGAGCACGGCGAGCAATTTCACCAGGACATTGCAACAATGGAGAAACGCTATCAGGGCAAATGGAGCCCATCAATGCTTGCAGACTATTGCTGGACAGTGACAAGAGATGGTCCATTTAATGAATACAAGAGACAAGCCAAGAAGCGCCGAGTAGACACTGAATAGGACTAAACTATGTACAGAATAGTTTTTTGCCTTTTGTTTCATAATAAATTTTATTTATATAACCCTTTTGCTGATTTTTAAAGTGTTACATAAACAGGACAGGTGAAATATTATCATGTAAAGAAACCATAAACACATGAAAAGACCTAGGTTTACAATTTATGATTAAAACTCTACTATCTACACAATATACATAGACATAAAATGTAAAAACTTAAATATCTTAGAAACAGTAGCCAATCAGTTGTTTTAATTGTCATATTTGAATTCAGCACATCAAAATACATAATAAATAGCACATTTTATCTCTGAAGCAGACGACTTCTCAAAAATTGTAGACCAGTGTAACCAGTTATTCCCTCAGCTCTCGCTGATGTCGGAAGTGGTCCCACTTTCTGCTTGTTCCTGGTGGTCTGTAAAGTAATTCCATATGTGGGTGATCTTCTCTATGTGGAAAAGTAATCCCTCACAACAGTAGGCTCCGTGGGGTGTAAATCTGTGGTGGCAAGGAAGAGGTATGCTCTCTTTGCCTCCTTCATGGCAATGATGGAGGTTTCTAGGAAAGTTGGTCCGAATTTGTCTGTATCAGACTTCATTTTTTCATCTCTCATGCTTAAGCTTTCTTCCTCCCGTCTTTTTCTGTCATAGATCGTTCAAGAACGGTGGCAATCTGTGTGCGCAACGGGATGGATGGGAGTGCTTTATAGCAGCTATCAGAGATAGTGGTTGTATTGCTTCATTGACTCTTCTCTGTGGCCTCTTGGCAGGGTAGAGTTTTCCATAATTAAGTTCTGGAATCTGGCCAAGTCTAAGAGTTTTTTGGGGGGCAGACCATAGTGGGGGTTGGGTGGGTTTCTCTCTATCTTGCAATAAGGGAGAGTTATTTCCTCCTAGAGGAGGAAGTGGTGCTACTGGAACTGGGTGGTTCTTGCATTACTAATGTTCATGTCCAGCATTAGGATTCAGGTCAGAGTGTGTCCAGGTATCTGTTGATTCAGAGTATGCCTATGAGAAACGTAGTGTGGAAGGTTAGGATAAGAGGCTTGGGCTAACCTGTCAGAAGCATCATCTACACTGACGTTAAAATCTTTCAAGGCAGTGAGTTTTGTGAACTTAATCACCATGTGGGTTTGTGGAGATCTATAGATTTCCTAGGTTAGTCTAGTCTCAGGAGTCACAGATTAAGTAGATGCATTCAAAGGATTTTGTTTTTAGTGCACTTTTCGTGCATTTGAGCCCAGAAGAGAGGGGAATGGCTATTCTGCTTCCATATTTGCCCTCCTTTGCTCTGGGTGTCTGATGACTAGAGTACCCTAGGTAGATGAGACAATGTGAGCTCACCTGGTCCAGCAGTGTCAGCCAGCCAAGAGCCTGTGATGCAGACCAGGTCAGGTGACCCATCAGCAGTAAGACTGTGGTTGGCAAAGGGTCTGCTGATCACAGATCTTTCTTTGCTCTGTGTGAGGCTGAGGTCTTGGTGTTTGTCTGTTCTGGGCCTGTGTAAGGTAACTGGTTGTTGATTGCATTGGATTGGAGATAGCTGTCTAGTGATCTTCCCAGGCACCAGCTGGCAATTCCACTGTTTGTTTATTCTTATGAGGATTTGTATTGGGGCGGGATGCAAGTGGGTGGCTGTTCTAATTGGCAGTGGTGATGATCTAGTGGTGTGCCAGATACCTAGGGAACAGCAAGCCTGTTCAGCTCCCAGGAGGATGGAGATAGGTGAAGATTTGGGCTTTTGCAAGATGCCCAGGCAACAGACCGAGAGTGTGACATTCCTGCACACGTTGCTATTGCAGTGCTGCAGGAGGGGGCGAAGCTTCACTCCAGAGCAGCAGAAAGTCAGATGGCTGCGGGGAGGAGGGGCATACTGTGCATCGCTGTGACTTGAGCCAAGGAAGAGAGCACCTCCACTACCTGTACAGGCCTAGTGTGACAGGGAATCTGGGCTGTTCCCTTAATATCAACTACTGGAGCATTAACAGGTGCCCAGTGGAGACTTTTATAGAAAAAAATGTAGAAAACTCTTCATCTGGGACGCACAGTCAGATGAAGTCTGATTGTCATGAAAATGCGCATGCGTTAGGCTTTGGTTAGAACACGTGTTGTTTGACTTCTTTAGCCTTTATTACATTTATAATACGTCATTTGTTCCTAGGGTTTCTGTTGTGTTAGGGGAAGTATTTGGGGCATACTCCAGAGGCCAAAAACCTTGCTTTAAACTCCCAAGTGTCATAGTTAGACTGCGTAAACCTAGGGAGTCTGTCACGTCTGGACTCTTGCACAGGTCTAGGTTTATTAGCAGTCAGATAGCTTGGGACATTGAGGTGCTATGGTGATGAAATGCCTAGTGTGACAGACCCAGACCAGTGGGGTACAGGAGTCTGGTAGAGGGCAAATTTACTGGTCACTGGATGAGTAGTTTTCTGTTCCCTGAGTGACCAGAGCAGGGGCTGTACTAGAGTAATCAGGAACCTGCTAGAACCAGTTAAGGCAGGCAGGCTAATTAGGACACCTGGAGCCAATTAAGAAGAAGCTTCTAGAATCAATTAAGGCAGGCTAATCAGGGCACCTGGGTTTTAAAAGGAGCTCACTTCAGTTTGTGGTGTGAGTGTGAGGAGCTGGGAGCAAGAGGCGCAAGGAGCTGAGAGTGAGAGGGTGTGCTGCTGGAGGACTGAGGAGCACAAGCGTTATCAGACACCAGGAGGAAGGTCCTGTGGTGAGAATAAGGAAGGTGTTTGGAGGAGGCCATGGGGAAGTAGCCCAGGAAGTTGTAGCTGTCATGCAGCTGTTACAGGAGGCACTATAGACAGCTGCATCCACAGGGCCCTGGGCTGGAACCCGGAGTAGAGTGCGGGCCCGGGTTCCCCCCAAACCTCCTAATTGACCTGGACTGTGGGTTCTTCCAGAGGGGAAGGTCTCTGGGCTGTTCCCCAACCCACATGGTGAATCTCTGAGGCAAGAAAATCCGCCAATAAGCGCAGGACCCACCAAGATAGAGGAGGAACTTTGTCACACTAAACATAAAATAAGTATTTCCATCAAGCTATTGTACTGCTTTGTGGAATAGCATCTGAGACAGTCGGAGTGAGTGTCAGTCTGAATGCGTCTGAGCTCTGGGAAAGTAGAGTCAGGGACAAAGAAGGAAGCCACGTCTCCTTCCCCGACTGATTTTAGGCCAGCTTTACAAGCAAAGATTCTGAAAGCCACTGGCGAAGCCATGACATGGAATGTGAACCGGGACATTTTCCCTTGTGACTCATGGAACCCAAACGGGTTGTTTCTAACAGAGCCCTGCAATGCTTTCCTCTGAAATCACATACTCTCAGCATCCCAAAAACATGCACTGATCTGGTCTGGGCTCAGGAAATCATCATCTGATGCCAACAAACCTGCCAACTAATGCCCTGTCTCTAACCGCTCCTTCCCTGGGTATGATCCATCAGAAACTGATGGCTGGCTAGCTCTAGCAGTACAAACACCTCTTCTGAGATCCAAGAGCCCTTCCAATCTCGCTTCAGACATGGGTTTGGCACGAAGACAAAACTTGTAATGCTGACGGGCACTCTCCAGGGGCCAAACTTCCACACTTAGCTCTATTATGCTATTGGCAGCATTTGACGTATTCAATCATGAGCTGTCACTGACCTGTTGGACCTCTCCAGTGGTAGATGGAGTCAAATTAAGCTGCTTAAGTTACATTAGCTCCTTCCTCTCAGATAGCAACTCCTTTCTGAGAGCTGTCACGGGCCCAGTTCCTCAGGTCTCAGTCCTATCACCTGTCTTATTACACACGTGTGTGACTGCTGTGTGAAATCGTGAGAGGATATGGAATACAGTGTCGCCAAAGAGCTCCCAACACTCTGCTGCTCTACCTCTCCTCTAGGTTGTGCAGTGCTGTCTCACTGCTCTTCCAGTGTCAGAAGGGGTTAGCTATCTTGTGCGTCCTCAGGAGAAGATGATGCCGGTGGGAAGTGGGATGCATTTGAAGGAATCAATGAAAATTGTGATCTCACCCTCTATTGAGGGTGGTGCCATCCTGTAAAGGTGGTGCACAACCTAATGGCTACCCAGATAGCGTGTAGATCGGAAACAGCTTCTTTCACCTTTAGCTGGCCAAGAGGCTCCGTCCTAACCTCTTAGGGTATGTCTTCACTGCAATTAGTTGGACTGGCTTAGCATGAGGGGAGTGTCCTCCCTGCAAGCGCTTCCTGTGTAACGGTGTCCACAATGGTGCTGTACTAGCCCATGTGCTGGCATGGATTGCTGGTGGCATATTACATGGTTCTTAGTGGTGTATTAAACTTGGCCACTCTATGATTGCCTTTGCAGGGTGTGCCCTCTCTCTCCCGTAACGTGAGCTGCTGTCTGTAGCACTGACATGGGAACAATACTTTGGGTAAATAACCTCAAAGTGGACTTACTCATTATGAATGCCGACAGTTCTGAAGGCGAAAGCCAACAGCATTTGGCAGCAAGAGCTTTTACTTAGGGATGTCAAACAATTAAAAAAATAATCTCATGAGATTATTTTTTTTAATCGTGATTAATCACAGTTTTAATCACACTGTTAAACAATAAAACACCATTTATTTAAATTAAACATTGGATGTTTTCTACATTTTCAAATATATTTATTTCAATTACAACACAGAATACAAAGTGTACAGTGCTCACTTTAGTATTATTTTTATTATAAATATTTGCACTATAAAACAATAAACAAAAGAAATTGTATTTTTCAGTTTACCTCATACAAGTACTGTAATGAAATCTCTTTATCATGAAAATGCAATTTACAAATGTAGAATTATTATATTTTTATATAACCACTCAAAAATAAAACAATGTAAAATTTTAGAGCTTGCAGTCCATTCAGTCCTACTTCTTGTTCAGCCAATCGCTAAGACAAACAAGTTTGTTTACATTTACGGGAGAGAATACTGTCCACTTCTTATGTACAATATCACCTGAAAGTGAGACCAGGCGTTCGCATGGCACTGTGGTAGCCGGCGTTGCAAGGTATTTACATGCCAGATATGCTAAACGTTTGTATGCCCCTTTCATGCTTCGACCTCCATTCCAAAGGACATGCTTTCATGCTGATGACGAGTTCTGTTCTATAACAATCCGAAGCAGTGCAGGCTGACGCACGTTCATTTTCATCATCTTAGTCAGATGTCACCAGCAGAAGGTTGATTTTCTTTTTTGGTGGTTAGGGTTTTGTAGTTTCTGCATTGGAGTGTTGCTCTTTTAAGACTTCTGACAGCATGTTCCACACCTCGTCCCTCTCAGATTTTGGGAGGCACTTCAGATTCTTGAATCTTGGTTCGAGTGCTGTAGCTATCTTTAGAAATCTCACTTTGGTACCTTCTTTGCATTTTGTCAAATCTGCAGCGAAAGTGTTCTTAAATCGAACATGTGCTGGGTTGTCATCCGAGACTGCCATAACACGAAATATATGGCAGAATGTGGGTAAAACCACAGACCAGGAGACATACAATTCTCCCTCAAGGAGTTCAGTCACAAATGTAATTAACACATTATTTTTTTAACAAGTGTCATCAGCATGGAGGCATGTCCTCTGGAATGGTGGCCAAAGCATGAAGGGGCATATGAATGTTTAGCATGTCTGGCATGTAAATACCTTGCAATGCCAGCTACAAAAGTGCAAATGTAAATCTACATTTGTGAGTTGCACTTCCACGATGAAGAGATCGCACTACAGTACTTGTATGAGGTGAATTGAAAAATACTATTTCTTTTATTTATCTTTTTTACAGTGCAAATATTTGTAATCAGAAATAATAATATAAAGTGAGCACAGTATACGTTGTATTCTATGTTGTAATTGAAATCAATATATGTGAAAATGTAGAAAAAATCCAAAAATATTTATAATAAATTTCAATTGGTATTCTATTATTGAACAGCGCGATTAAAACTGCTACTACTTGTGATTAATTTTTTTAATCAAGTTAATTTGTTTTGAGTTAATTGCTTGAGTTAACTGCGATTAATTGATAGCCCTACTTTTAATGAAGATTGTCATTAAGGAATCCAGTCTGCACACCACAACGTAGCGCACCTGATGGACTCTCTGTTTCTTTCCTGTGCACTAAACATAAAGGTGTCATTTGGGGGCATTTCCCCAAGTGAAGGGCTTTACTGATCTCACACCCCAGCTTATAGCCAACTGGTAGCACAGGAAAAGGATTTCTTGGATGGCACCTCTACCGAAATGCTGTGGAATCACAGCAGAAATGGAGCTGGCAAACATGGGGTTAAAAGCAATGGAGAAAAAGGGAGATGTTAGACAAGAAAGCACAGCCCGGGTGGAATTGTGGGATAGCACTGGTGGGCTAAGCACACTCGTGCATGATTAGCCAGTGTTCTCACTGCAGAGTATTGGGGGTTGCCAGGCCAGGCTGAAGCAAAACCCAACCTCAAGCCTGTACCTTCAGCTGCACCTGGTAAATCAGGCTTAATGCCAGGTTAGAGCTTGTTCTGTGTGGACGGCAGAAGGGTTTGGGGCAAGACCCAGGCTAACAAGGTGCAGGCTAACTCTCTGGTGAAGACATACCCCCAGATTGGAGTTAGCCACAGTGATTAGGGTTTTTCACACTAGGAGACTGGATTACTTACCTGACAAAGAAGAAATGGTTTCTATCATTTAGAGATGGTGCAACACACAACAGCGCAAGCTGCTAAGCAGAACAACTCAGCAGGAGAATGTTACTCTAATACTCTACTCTCTGCTAATCCAATCCTGGGGTACAGTTCAAGGTCTTGCTCATTTTCTTTCAAGTCCTACATAGGCTAGCTAACTCAAAGGCTGCCCCTCTCCTTCACTTCATCAGGGCAGCTGCTTTCATTAAGGACACAATGGGTGATAGAGCTGAGATTTGAATATGCACAGGCTGGAGAAAGGGCATTGGACCAGGTAATTTACTGCCACCAGAAATCCGACTGAGCCCAAATCTTATAGCCTCTAGGTTATATTACTCATCTCTTTCAGCAGTCAGCCCCCAGTTGTTAAACCGTGGCATGACCTCTGGGGTGTAAACAGCCTAGATCCATTTGCTCCTAAGTGCCTTCAAAATATGTGGAAGAGAAAGAGAATTAGGGTATGTCTACACCCAGCCGCTAGTTCGGCGGCTGGGAATCGAAGTTCCGGGTTCGATTTATCGTGTCTGGTCTGGACGCGATATATCGATCCCGGAAGCGCTCGCCGTCGACTGCGGTACTCCAGCTCGGCGAGAGGAGTACCGCGGAGTCGACGGGGAGCCTGCCTGCCGCGTGTGGACCGCGTCTGAACCGCGGTAAGTTCGAACTAAGGTATGTCGACTTCAGCTACGTTATTCACGTAGCTGAAGTTGCGTACCTTAGTTCGAAGTTGGGGGTTAGTGTAGACCAGGCCTTAGTCCCTTCTTAAGATTCTTGACTTTCTCTAAATACTAAGGCGAGTGGTGTCTTGGAAATGTGCATAGTAATGCTAATAATAGCAGATAAAGTGTCTCCTTTTGTACTGCAAAGATCTGGAGTTCAAATCCTGTTGAAGTTTTACTTCTATTAAAATTCCTATTCACTTTTTCTCCATCCATGCAATTACAGATCAATTCATTCTCATCTCAAACAATCAAAAATTAAAAAAAGAAATCACCTTTCTTCCAGAACATTTCCCTGGCATAAAATCCCAGGCAGCGTGACGATTCAGCCATATAAAGTTGTGATATCCACCAAAACTGTCCCACTAGGAAAGATTTAGTCATTTAAATAGTCAGGTTAAACAAGACCTAACTTAGACTCATTTGATGTCCCCTTTCCCATGATTCAGAATTTGCTTTGGGTTTAGGAACCCTCTGAATGAAAGTAGGTTAACTCAAATTGTGTATTGTTTAACCAGATCATAGAAACATCTAATCCTTTTCTAAGGGTAATATGGTTATTACTGTCCAGATTTTCCAGTGTGGTGTGATTATTGTACACCCACTGCTGGTTAATTATGGCCCTAAAGTCACCGGGGGATCTGCTGGTGGTGTAGAGTGTTATAACGTCTGTGCCACCTCATTTGCTGTTGGTGATGTGTGCGGGGGAGTGGTGTGGCTAGGAAGAAGGGGGTGTGTCTGTGCTGTTCCTACATTCTACTGATCTCCGGCGATGATGTTGGCCCCTTGGAGTTCTTGGCCAATGTAACGGGACTGGCCTGGCACAGAACAAGCTGATGTTGCTGTTGCACCCCACTGGAGCTATGCTTTGTGTTCCTCACCTGTAGCCGAGGCTCTGATCCTATGTCTTTATAGGGCAGGTCTGTAATTTTCTAATTGTGCTCTTTTTTATGTGAAAAGTTTTGGATCAGATTAATTCTTGCTGCTTTTCTACAAATCAAAACTAACAAAAATCTGATCACCAGAATGGCCAAATTGGGTCAGGCCAATGGCCTGTCTAGCCCAGTACCCTGTCTTCCGGCAGTGGCTGGTGCCAGATGCTTCAGAAGGAATGAACAGAACAGGGCAGTTGTGAGTGACCCATGTCGTCCAATCCCAGCTTCTGGCAGTCAGAGGCTAGGGGCACCCAGCATGGGGTTACATCCGTGGTCATCTTGGCTGATAACCATTCATGGCCCTATCCTCCATGAATTTATCTAATTCTTTTTTGAACCCAGTTTTACTTTTGACCTTCACAGCATTCCCTGGCAACGAGTTCCACAGGTTGACAGGGTGTTGTGTGAAGAAATACTTCCTTTTGTTTTAAACCTGTTGCCTATTCATTTCATTGGATGACCCTTGGTTCTTGTGTTATGTGAAGGGGTAAATAAGAGTTCCCTATTCACTTTCTCTGCACCATTCATGATTGTATAGACCTCTATCAGATCCACCATCTCTTTTCTAAACTGAACAGTCCTGGTCTTTTTAATCTCCCCTCATATGGAAGGTGCTCCATACCCCTAATCATTTTTGTTGCCCTTCTCTGTACCTTTTCCCGTTCTAATACATCTTTTTTCATATGAGATGACCAGAACTGCACGCAGTATTCAAGGTGTGGATCAAAAGCAATGTAGCAAATTCCCCGTCCATTTGGGTCCTGCACTGATAGTGCCATCAATGCTTTCTTTAATACCTAAATATAAGTTATCTCCCTGCAAGCCAGACCCTGGAGAGGTTCTTATTCCTGTGGTCTAAGAGTTGCTTTGGTTAAATCCTAGGTGTGTGAAAAGATGCCAAACTAATCAGCTTGTCCTTAAGAACAAAATAGATTAGAATAGGGAGAAGAAAGGAAACATGAACCATGCTTTGAGTGAATAATTTTCAGGATCCATAGAGTTTCCTGGCCCGAAAGGGTGGTGGTGTCCATGTTCTTTCCTGCTATTCCCACTCCTGCAGAAAAACTCCTTGTCTTCCCATGCCAAGCAGGGCTCCCAGTCTCCCCATGTGGTTTGCAGTACAGTTCCCGATTACTTCCATTCCCCTAAGTACAACACATGGCCCTGTCACTGCCTGCATTACCTCTGACCATCCACCCATTGACCATTTCCTTTCCTTTACCCACAATCTCGGACTTCCAGCTCAATACTGTCTGGAGCAATAACTTCAGTCTATAGAGGTGTGATGGGCAATGGAGTTCTGCCTGAATGAAGAGGGAGACAGGATCTGCAGGTCTGAAGTGGCTCAGCTGGGAAGTAGGAGCCAAGAACAGCAAAAAAAGTTAACCACTAGGGCCAGAAAAGTCCCGTCCAACTGCCATGCACCAAATGAGAGAGTAATTTAAATCCCCTTCTAATTGCCTGCAGTCATTCCGGTGATGTTAAATCTAATTTTCTCCATTTTTAAGTCTTTTCTGAAACACCCCCCCCCCCACACACACATACATACACACTACTAAGCCTTTGAAAGAAACGACTAATGTTATAATTAAAGGATCAATTTGGCAACGTTTCTTTGTCTTAAGATCTTCTTTCTTTCAGGTTGGGTTACTGTAGTGTTCTCAGTCTCCGGAGAGCATTCTTCAGCTTCTTCAAGAAGCTTCTGAGCCATCTCTGAAATCTTTTCACTTCGTCTAATTTAAAAAAAAATATTTCCAGCCAATTTTGGAGGCATAACAAATGGTGAATAAGATTAAGTTTTAGCAATTAATAATAAAGCCGTTAAAGGAGTGAGCGCACATTTTTGACAGAAGCTGGGGTTTGGGCTGGCTGTGTGCAAAACCTGGGGCCAGCGGTGTTCCAGCTGGATTGGGAGGATGAAAAAGAAATGCTTGCGAGATAATAGTTCACTGGGAAAGTGAGTGGGTGGTTTGTGGCGGGGGAGAATTGTCTCTAGAAGATGGAAAGGTTATGTGGGGAGAGATCATGAGAGATGTGAAGAGGCAGAAAAACACAACCGAGGAATATCTTATTGGACTGATTCAAGGCACTAGCACTGTGTTTTCTTCTCCTTTAAACAATATAATTTCTGGAGAAGCAGCTTTGATGAAGCCCACAAGGGTGTGTGTGTGTGTGTGTGTTTGGGGAGGGGTGATGGTGAGTAGAGGGGAGGGAAAATAAACCTTGAAAATTCCAGTTGCCATGACAACTTAATGAGTTGTGAAAGTGGCCTCTTTTAACTACTTTTGAATAGGAAAGGCAGGGGGAAGGGGGTAGAGAAACACTTGCATCTGAAGAGTTCTTCCCACTTGTCTCAGAACATCCACAGTAAATAGCCACTCTCCAGGTTATTTCAACTGACCTCTCAAGGTGCATGTTGGATTTACCGAAGCAAGAAGCTGATCTGCTCTATAATATCCTGAGTAGTGGGCAAAACGCACCTGGATAATTCTGTTCTATTCTAGCAAGGCTCTTATACCATCACCATGGTATCTGAATGCCTTCCATAATTCAAGCAAAGGAACCTTTGAGATGGTCATCTATATTCAGTAGACAGGTGGGCATCCATATTCAATAAGCTGCTGAATGCTTTGCACTTCTGTAGCACCTTTCAGCTGAGGGTCTCCGAGCCTGTTACAAACAAGGAGGGTCACAATAGCTTTGCGAGGTTGGGATGTGTTATCCCCACTTTACCGGAAATAATAAGTCTTCTTACAGCTGAGTGGAAAAATCCACAGCAAATAATTGAATTGATAGTTTCCCTCTTTTATTTCTGTCCATGAATTATTCACCAACGGATCTTGTCTTTCAAACATGTTCGTTACTGAGAATTCCTTGTGAATCTCTTCGGCAGATAATCCTTGCTCTGCTGATTGTTTATGAAAAGCTTGTTGGAAATGTTCACAATTTGTGTTGTGAAGGTTAGTTACGTAAAATTCTGCGGCATTGGCCTGATGTTGAGACTTGACTAGTGGTTTTGGGTGTCTCAGCCAGGGCCGGATTAACCTTTTGTGGGCCCAGTGCCAAACATATTTGTGAGGCCCCATAGTACCCAGGCTTAAAAATCAGGCCCAAGCCCGTCTCAAACCCAAATCGGCATTTTTCAGTGGAAAAAAGTTGGGGTTGGACAATTTTTCCCAGCCCCCCTGTGTTAACCTACCCTCCTAAGTGCTTCGGAGCCCTGGAGGAAAATGAATTCTGCATTGTTTGAAATATGCTGGCTCTGTGTCTCTGCAAACATGTGTTGTCACAGGCTCCGGCAGGGGAATGCTCCAAACCCACCTGGGCCTGTGTCATTAACACAATTGCAGCCCCCTGGTTCGAAGCCTCAAGATCCAGCCAGAAAGTGGCTGGGCTGGATGATTCCACCTGGGTCACCCAATGAGTGTGCAGGGGAGGGACCACAATGGGTGCTGCTTGCTCTGCAGCTGTGACCCCAGCCAAGCCACATTTGTAACACACCAGGCAACAGCGATTCAGGACCATGCAGGTGGAAGGAGCAGAGGGACTGGTCACTCTGGCTTGGAGCAGGGTGGATATTTCATTGTGAATCAGGGATAGGGCGAGACAAAGATCTTTGCGCAGAGATGGGCCAGCCAGTTCTGGAGAGTGTGTGTCTGGCCCCTGCTCGAGGGAATCAGACTGCTCTGTACGTGTGACTGACTGAATTAATGAATCCCCGCGTTAGGGTCATGGATCAGCCACACCGGTATCATTGCTCCTTCTCTTCACATGCTTTTTTTCTGTGATTTAGAAGCACGCTTGGGCACTCGCATCTCTTGGGAGGCAGTGCAATCTGGTCATAGCAGACGGGAGAGACTCAGAGTTAGGATTCCTGGGTTCTCTCACCATCCCTGGGAGGGGAGTGGGCTCTAGTGGTTACAGCAGGGGGGCTGGGAGTCCCCTCCATTGACCATTGCCAGCTGAACATCTCTCCCCCAAGTCTGCTCAGCTCCCCATCCCACTGCTCAGAAACCCCATTGCCCCACCCCCTGCTTTCCAGGATCTGCAAAGCGAGGGACTACATCTCCTTTCAGCCCCTCCCCACTGTACATCCCCCTTCCCCTGCCCAGGTAAGAGGAAAGGTCCTGAGCCAGGGAGTGGCTGGGCTCTATCAGGGGGTGGGAGCCCCGGGAAGCATGGGCAGAGCCGCACGTGGAACAGGTTGCACCTGCCAGACATCACAGCTGGTGCTGCTCTGTGTGGGGTTTGTAGGGGAGCAGCAGCGGCTGGGCAGGGAGCCAGAGCAAGGGGGCCCAAGGAGAGCCACTAACGGAGCCTGGCTGGGAAACCTGCAAGTGCTTCTTTGCAGGACTAGAGCCTGGACTGGGCAGGGCATCCCCAGGCACTAGGCCTCGTGACCGTCTGCTGCCTGCCGGTGATGGGGGCAGAGAGGAGCCCTCAGCCGGCCAGCTGAGAGGAGCGAGCAGTGGGTGGGGGGAGGGCCAGGGGGTGGAGAAGAGCCGGCGGGTGGGGCCAGGGGGTGGAGAGAAGCCCTGGGTCAGCTGACCAAGAGGAGCGAGTGAGGGAGGAGGAGGGGGAGGGAGGGCCAGAGGGTGGAGAGGAGCTGGCGGCTCGGGAGCAGCGCAAATTCGAGTGGGCCGGGATGGGGCCCCTTTTGAGTGTGAGCCTGGCACTAGGGCACCACTGGCGCCATTATAAACCCGGTACTGGTCTCAGCATTCAACTTGAGACTGCTTAAATGGCCCGATTTTAAGAGATTGGGTGTTCAGTACTTCAGAAAATCAGACCCCTTTAAGGCGACTCAAGATGAGCACCCAAAATTGAGGCACTAAGATTACTGGTCACTTTTTAAAATGTAGACCATTGTGAGTGTTCTGTGACAGGGTGACATATAACCAAAATAGCATGGATTGTGAATTTGTCGCTCAAATATACAATTCAAAATTCACTTTAGGTGACTAATGAAGTATTCAATTTGAGCACTCAAATGTTCCCAGGAAGCGAACATGAATGGGTGGTGAATGCAGTTGAATCAAAATTTGCTTTTGTAATTGCATGAATATTCACGGGCAATTTTCCCCACTAGTTTTCAGCTTTAATACTTCTACTGTGCTTTTCAACTGAGGATCTCTAAGCACCTGAAAAAGTTGGGTCCAATTGTTCTCAGTTTGAAGATGGGGGAAATTGAAGGAGATCACGTGATTTTCCCCAAGGTTGGAAGACACTGGAAGAGCTCAGAATAAAGCCCACAGTTTCTGAAGTCAATGGCGCTACATTGGCTTATACTGGTGAGGATCTGTAAAGACACCATGATCTTTGATGGCAGCAAGATGCACGTGACGTTCCCTGCTCTGTACCTCCTTCACATCAAACTTAAATAGCACCATTTGCTAGCGTCCCCTGTGTTTGAGGGAAATCAGCTCCTGGGGGAAGGACAGCTATCTTAAGCTAAACCCAGGCAAGATAGAGGAATGCGGATGGGAAGAGGGAGACATTTACAAGACCTTGACAATACCATATCATCACCCATAGGGTTCTACTCCCCATCGTATACCATACAAAGCCTAGGAGTTTTCTTAGACTCCTGACTGATATTAGATACCCAAATTGCAGCAGCTCTTGAAACTGCCACCTTCTACCTGCAGTTGGCAAGAAGATTATGACCTATCTTGACAGATCGAGACATGAGCCATGCATTTGTGACCTACAGGCTAGATTATTGCAACACACTGTACCTGGAAATGAAAGTAGACATCTGAAAAGCTCTAGCGGGTGCAACATCTGCAGCAGTTTGCCTCATGACCTGGGTAGGACAACATGAATACATCAGTCTGGTGCGCCTGTCACTGCTCTGGCTCCCCATCCAATATCAGGTTGTTAAAATTCCTGAATTTAACCTTCAAAGCGGTCAATGGGCTGGACCTGAGAGATTTCAAACAGCATCTCCCATGACAGCAGCACTCCTCAGGGACAGTGCAACTCCCCATACCAAGAGGGGGACCAAGAGAGACAGTCTCTTTGTTGGCTGGCCTACAGCAATGGAACTTCCTCTAATAAGAGCTGAGTGGCCTCCATTTCATTGCCTTTGTAACCCACACTAGAATGGAGTGGTTCTTTGTCCCCCTCTAGTGGCTGCTCTGCAAAAGTAGTTTGAGTTTGCTACAGCTGTCAATTAATGGAGTTAATCCTTTAGCTCAAGTGGGAGAGGCCCATGTTTTTACCACTGAAGTCTTGGTTTAAACATACAGTCAGCCCAAGCTTGGTCAGTTATGCGTTCAGGACAAAATTTAAGACCCATCTCTTTGCCATAGCTTTCCCACAATAATAACCCGAGTTTGGGGTTCAGATGCCACAGTGATAACTGAAGTATAAATACATAACTAGACAAATATATTGGAAAGAATAGTGTAGCAGAAAATCACTTGCCATCTTTCTGTAAGAGCTCACCTGACATCGAGGGTCACAGATGGAACCTGGGAGCAGGACTTAGACCGGGGCGGGCAAACTTTTTGGCCTGAGGGCCGCAGCAGGTTTCGGAAATTGTATGGAGGGCCGGTTAGGGGAGGGGGATGTGGCCCGGCCCCCACCTCCTATCTGCCCCCCCTCGGGACTCCTGCCCCATCCAACCCCCCCTGTTCCTTGACGCCCCCTCCCCCGGGACCCCTGCCCCATCCACACACCGCCTCTCCCTGTCCCCTGACCACCCCTGGACCCCCGCCCCTGACTGCCGTCCACCGCCCCATCCAACCCGTCCGCTCATTCCTGACGGCCCCCCCAGGCCCCTGTCCCATCCAACCACCCCTTCTTCCTGTCCCCTGACTGCCCCCGGAATCCCTGCCCCCTGCTGCCCCATCAACCCCCCCCCCTTCCTGACTGCCTCCCCGAGACTCCTACCCCCATTCAACCCCCTATTCCCCCCCCAACCGCCCTGACCCTATCCACACCCCTGCCCCCTGACAACCACCCCGAACTCCCCTGCCCTCTATTCAACACCCCCTGCTCCGTGCCCCTTTACCGCGCTGCCTGGAGCACCAGTGGCTGGCGGCGCTACAGCCATGCCGCCCGGCTGGATCCGGGCCACGCTGCAGCCACTGCCATCGCCACCGCCACCACGCAGCTCAGAGCACCGGGTCAGGCCAGGCTCTGCAGCTGCGCTGCCACAGGAGCTCACAGCCCTGCCACCCAGAGCATTGCGGCGGAGCGAGCGAGCTGAGGCTGCGGGGAAGGGACAGCGGGGGAGGGGCCAGGGGCTAGCCTCCTGGGCCAGGAGCTCAGGGGCCGAGCAGGACGGTCCCGTGGGCTGGATGTGGCCCGCGGGCCGTAGTTTGCCCACCTCTGACTTAGACTGCAAAAATGCCAGTCCACTTTTACCATGGCAGATGTGAACCCTCCATACACTAGATTCCAAAGATCTGACTTGAAAACTCCCTGTGCACATCTCAGCTTTAGCTTCCGAACCACTTTATGGAAGGGTGAAATGGAGTCCAAAGAACTGGCCTGGCTGGGATTCAGAGAGGTTTTATTTGTTTTGTCGGTGGTGCATTTGGTGCTGCTGAAAGGTGTTGTATCAGTGGCCTTGGATATGGAAGCTCTTTGTTCACAGCATGGATAGCGTTACCAGTGCTCATTGATCTACATGTGTGCACCAGCCCTGAAAGGGAGGGAAGCACCTGTAGGATCCCAGAGGATTTCAATCTCCATGCAACCCTTGGCTTCTTCGGTGCATCTACCAAAAAGGGAGCCAATTGTCATGGTGAGATTTTTTTTTTTTAAATATGAAGACACTTCTCCCATTGATCCCCCTATGCTCTTCACGCACAGACCTGGGGACCCTGATTTACCAAAAGAATCCCTCTCTCTCCTGTACCGCATATGTGCTTGTAGGGAAGGGGAAACACTCCCCGTTGCTGACAGTCAGGGTGTCTAGTGAGGTCTGTCTCCTGGTAGCAGATATTACCTAAGAGATTCTCAGAGCAGATGAAAGGAATGCCAAGGTTGTACTGGAGAGCAGCAAGGAGCCAGGAGAATTCACAGTGAAGGGAGGAATTGTACCATCTGTGCTCCGAATGCCCAGACAAACTGGGCACGCTGTTATGATGGTGCCCGCCTGTGTAGGGCAGATGGCATGCTTCTCCCTAGCCCCTGCTTAACAGAGTTCCTGTGCTCCCTGTCACAACCCTCAGTGTTTCTCTCAGTCATTAGTGAATGCCGTCAGTTTTACAGAACACAATCCTGAGGTGCTGATGGGTCGCCCTCAGCCCCGGCGCGTAAGTGGACGTCATTCCGCTGACATCAGTGGGCTTTCACCTCCTTAAGCCAGTGCTAAGTTTGACCGGCTGTCCTTCACCCACCAGAGAGGGAGGGTTATGGGATATCACCCACGCTAGGAACAGGGGCTCTGTTCATGCGCTGCAGTTTGGCCTGCAGGCTGGAGTGTGCTGAGGGGTGTGCGTGCTACCCAGCCATTGTTTTAAGAATGGGGCAGCCAGGATGGCCTGATGCTCTCAGTGGGCCCAACACATCCTAGGCTTGCAGGATCTGGGTACCTGCAGAGGCAAAGAGATTAGGCCTTGAGAGGAGGTGCCCTGCCTTCCTTGGCTGGGTTTGTCCAGTCAGAGGTATTTGAAGGGGAAAATGGAAGATCATAGAGAACTCCCCCCTCCATCTCCTCCATCTGAGGCTTTGTCTACGTACAAATGTACATAGATATAACTACATCGCTCAGGGGGGTGGAAAATACACGCTCCCAAGTGATGCCTCCCTAACCCTCAGCATAGACAGAACTATGTCAACAAGAGGGCTTCTCCCGTCAACACAGCTACTGCCCCTCGGGAAGGTGGAGTACCTGTGCCAATGGGAGATGCTCTCCCGTTGGCATAGGAAACATCTTCACTAAGCGCTACAGTGGCACAGCTGCATTGGTGAAGCTGCGCCACGGCCACGCTGTATGTGTAGACAAGCCCTTGATATGCCAATGGGAGTTGGGCACCTCAGACCTCTAGGCTCCTTTGAAAAGCCCCCCTCCATCTGGTTTGGAATGTCTCTAAATGGCTGTCAATCAGCATTGCCTGCCCGGTTCTTACTCAGCTACAGCATTATCTTTACCCAGTGCTGTAAATTGGTTCTGAGCAATCCTTGATCTGTCAATTTCGCCCACCCACTTTCAGATGTCACCAGCCTCCGCTGCTGCCCTGTTCAGTAATGTGTCTCTTTGAAATGAAATAATCCGTTACATTGAGTTTAACTTATTTTCCCCCCTCCTCCTAATGGACAAAAGCAATTAGCCCATATTCGAGATTCTCAATCTGACAAATTTTATTTTTGAAAATAGAGCATTAGTGGACTGGGCCCAATCCCTGGACATGCTGAACACCTGCCACACCCAGGAAAGCCCTCTCTCAGCATCAACCCCTAAATTAGGTCTTCCCAAACAAGGGTTTGACTGCAGTGGAAAGAGACCATCAGTGTAAACCCCACCCCCTTAATGAGGATTAAGGAGGGTGCACTGGACTGTCCTGCCTCATGCGCTGAGAGGGTGTAAGCTCACTGTGTCTAATAAAGCTGCAGAAAGGGGGATTGGGAAGGGGAAGTTTCCATTGGCTTCTCCGGGGATTCAGTCCTTGAAAACGGCTGTTTTCATTACCAAACCGCCTCTCTGGCTGGGTTTCTTCTTGGATCCATTTCCTAGATTGTAAAGCCAGAGGAGAACACTGTGAAGGTCTAGGTCTGGCCGCCTGTATAACACAGTCCATAGGACTTCCCTGAATTGACTCCTGTTTGAACTAGAACTTACCTATTAGAAAAAACATCCCATCTTGATTTAAAGATTTGCAGTGATGGAGAATCTGCCACAGCCCTTGGTAAATTGTTCCCATGGCTAATTACCCTCAGTGTTAAAAATTTGCACCTTAGTACTAGTCTGAATTTGTCTACCTTCAACTTCCAGCCATTGGCTCCTCTTACACCTTTCTCTGCTAAGTTGAAGAGCCCCCGATTATTCAATGTCTGTTTCCCAGATAGGTACTTGGAGACCATGATCAAGTCACCCCTTAACCTTCTCCTTCTTAAGCTAAACAGACTGAGCCTCTTGAGACGCTCACTTCCATCTCTTTCACCATTGTCGCACAGTTACGACAGCTTCTCTCGCTAAGCAAGTGGCTCCTTCAGATAAAGAAGGCAAGGCCACCTGCACAGCCAAAGTGGGAGCTGCCAAGCATTTCAGAAGATGGCAGGGACAGGCAAGAGGGAAAAGAGATGGGGCCAGATTCTCAGCTGGGGTAAATCAGCATTGTTCTATTGACTGCGGTGGTGCTGAAGTATCTCACCCAAGATGTGTCTCCTGTATCTTTCGTGCAGTGGAGGGCCCACTATTGGCACTCAGTGAATGAAAACCAGAAAGAGACCTCCTAGCCAGCTCATCCACCTAGTGGGGGCCAGGACCTTGCAGAAACTGATACTCCTTCCTGCTCACCTGAGCTTTTCATCTGGAGGAGAGTGGGTCTTAAAACACCAGCTTCCTGCAGCAGCAGCAGGGTAGCCACTTGCGCTCACTTTCACAAGATAGTTGGAGCTCTGCTGGCTTTTGCCCTGCACGTTGGGCTTGCTGGCTGTTACGTGGCCCTGAAGGTGAAGCTTTACCCCATGAGGTGGTATCAGACGATAACAATGTTGTGACAAAGCAATGAGCTCAAGCAGCAGAACAAACTGGGAATCGTGGTAGCCCGACCTTTGACCCAAATTAGCTTAGGCCCGGTCTACACTAAAAATTAGCTCAACTCAGCTACGTTGTTCAGGGTTGTGAAGCGAAGTTGACCTAACCCCCAGTGTAGACAGAGCTGTCGCCTGTGTGGGAGGTGGGTGGAGAACCCCTCCCGTCAGCATTGGTAGTGGCTACACTGAAGCAGCTGCAGCACTATAGCATGTCAAATGCAGACAACCTCTTAGTTTGTTGGGTGTCTCCCTGTTTTGTGGCACTCAGAACCTGCTGGTAAGCAGAGATCAGGAGGTAATGAATGATCCAGAATAGACACTTCTGCACAGATTATTTTTACTGCCCTCTGCAATGCTGCCCACACACCTTGTTCCCAAATGTTAAGCCAAGAGCTGTGAGCCTATCTGCTGATTGGCTGTTAAAGATTCTTTCTTATCCCCTCTCCCATTCCTTTTCTCCTCTCATTCCCTCTTTCTCCCATTTTCAGTCTCCTTTTCTCTCAATGCTCTCCTCCCTCCTGCTCTAGTGTAGGAGTAGAGAAGGTCTCATTTTAGTCTGACGTCCGCAGATGGAGGGGGAGAGCCGTTTGATGCGAACGCCAGACCGGCAGGAAACTTAACCTTCCTGAGATGGAATTAAAAATGCTTAAACAAGGGATTCTGGGAACAGTCAGAACTTTTTTTTCCCCACAAAAAAATACCCACACAATGTTAAGTGTGTAATGGTTCTGCCTGGGTAATAAACTCAAACTCCCTCTAAAGCAGACATACAATTCTTTAGATTCCTTTGAATGTTTTGGGGAGAGAGATGGCTGCTGGGATCTCAGAGGAGTGAGACACTTGTCTTGTAAAAGAACACAGCCATTTGTTCTTCATAATCATGCCTCTTTCATGCTGTAATTAGAATGCTGCGGGGCCAGAAGGGGGGTGCAGTATATGAAGTGAACTTCTTTGTGTCTTATTCTTCATGCATCATGGGCTTTTGTACCTGCTCAAGTATTGTGACTGACATTTACCTTAGCCATGTGCTCGGTGTGTGTGTTTGTATACATGCCACACACCCGCATGTGTGTGCCTATGTATGTCTGGGCACAACGTGCAGAATTCATACATTTCACACATGTGCATACATTTCCTTCAATGGAGTTACAGCAGAGATTAATTTGGCCCACTGTGGGTATGGGAGTGGGAGTCTACATAGGCGTATGGTTGTATATGTAGGTTTATATCCTGAAAGTATTGTGTCTATGCAAGTGGCAACACAGAGTGTGTGTGCGTGCATGTGTCATCTTATGCTTATGACTAAACATGCATGTGTGGGTGTGTAAAGCAAATGCATCACTTTGTACAGTGTGTGTAGTCATGTGAGCTTCCATGCATATGGGTCCTGTATTGATGTGTGTGCCATGCCTGCAGGCAGTATGTTTATGAGCCTGTGTATTTCAGTTCCATAGGTGTGTTATTTGGCATATTTTCCCATGTTTCTATTTCTGCATCGACCTTTTGGTCTATACATACATAAGTGCATGTAGTCCTGCATGTTTGTTCATATTGGTATGGTGGTCATTCTGTATAGCAGCATACAGGAAAGGTGCATGTTTGCTTATGAATATGGTCACTGATGTGTGTACACAAGTATGTAAACCAGAATTGTCAGCATATGATCATGCATTTTGAGTGAATGTATGTATAGGTATATAGTTCTATTTGCGTATTAGCATATGCATATCTATATATAGTTATGGGAATGTATGTATGCAAGTTTGCACAGGTGCATGGTGTGTTTATGTGTTTGTGTGTTTTCCTGCCTGTGTGCATACATATTGTTTGCATGTATGTCTTTGATCATGTGTGTGATTGCAGAAGATTGTATTTATGGATTTATTTATTTCATGTGTTTTCATACATTTGGGTAGGGTCTATGTGTGTATTGCTGTCTGAGTAATCTGGGGCGTGAGTGTGAAGCCTCAGGTGTGTGCGTGGTTTTTTTTGTGAAAGATGGGGCATGGTGTATATATGTGCTAGTATGATCACAAGTTTGTCTGCGTATGTGTGCTTTTCTTTGTCTGTGTATGTCCAGCATGTGCGTGTGCAAAGCATACAGATGGGTGAGCCTCTGTGTTCCAGTATGAGCATTAATGCTCATGTGTGTAGACTTGTAGAGCTGTGTGTGTACCTAAGTATGTCTTTGAATCTTGCAGGCTTGCCCATCCCGGAGGGGTTCATTTCTCACTGGGTTACTATGACAACAGTGAGAGACCCTGAATCCATACACAAAAGCTTTATTTGTACTGAATCGGAGGAGTGTGCATTGCTGATCACTAAAGCAAAGCAGTTTCTACAGAGAGAGGGGTCTCCCTACAAACCCTTTAGAAGTTCTCCCTCACGTAGATTAATCCTTTGACCCTCCATTCAGGTGCATCAGGGATGGGGATGGGTGGAAATGGAGGAGCAGCTCCTGCATCAGGCATGGCTGCCGTGGAGCAGGGAGTTAACCCACCTGGTGGTTGGGTCTCCAGCCACAAATGCCTCCTGTTCTAGTGCCATCAAGGGGTTAACCAGTCAGGAGTAAACTAGAGTTGATGCAGAAACTCCATTTTCTCTAGCTGTCCCCTGCTGTGCCTAGGGATTGCAGTAGGTACGATTCCCAGAGTGTGGTGAGCCAGCAGCATGCAAGTACAATGGTGGTGGGTTAAGGAGGGAATCTCAGCCTTTACTCTGAGTTTCCTGATATTTATAGGTGTATGCTGGAGTCCAAAGGAAATCCACTCATAGATTTTAGCTTCTGTGGTTTCCTTTTATGATAGTAACTACAGGAGACACCAGATCAGACCCAGTAGTCCAGTGTCCTCTCTCTGGACACAGCCAAAGCTGGATGTTTCAGAGGAAGGTTGACCTCTCCCCGCCACACACACATACACTATTCTCAAGGTCAGAATTTTCAAAGGAGCTCAGCACCCACAAACTGGGCCAGGTTTTCAAAACAGCTCAGTGCATTGAGTGCTGAACTCTGGAAAACCTGGCCCAATTGTGCAGGTGCCTAAACAGGAGCTGAGCTCTGTTTGAAAATCTAGCCCCCGTCATGCAACCTTATCCCACGAAGGGGAAATCTCCTCCTGCCTCTTGAGTGAGGAACTGCTTAGACTATGAAGCACGAGGGCTGATCATTAGCGGTGCCCCGGAGGCATCCCTTACTTATGTGTCTCAGATCTTCCTTTGAAACATACTAATCTGTTTGTTTCTTCTTAAAGATAGTAGAGTATTAAAATAGGGAGGGCTACTCCTCTGTTTCCTTTCCCCACCTGACCCTGACTGATTGCTGTGCAGGGGCTCCTGCTGCAGGACCTGATCAGATTTAGTTGAGCTTTGAGCATTATGATCATTGCACCAAATGACCCAGTGCGCTCTGTGCTGTACGAGTAAACCTGAGGAAAAGAAATGACTTCCCATGCAGCCGAGCCACCGTAGAGTCTGCCCAGATGTATAGCTGTGTATTTTTGGCTTAGAAAATGTCCCCAATCCCCTGTGCTAGTGCACACGTGATCAACAGCCTTCCCTCAAACAAGGAATGGGTGACTAAATAAGAACAAGAAATAAGACAACAGAGATAGGATGGTCCAGCCCTGGACTGGGACTCAGGAGAGCTGGGTTCCCAGCTCTGCTACAGCCTTCCTAGGTGACCTTGGACAAGCCCTGTTGAGGTGGAAGGGGACCCAGTCTCAGTGTTTGAGAGCTGTCTGGGAGCAGAAGGGGCATGTGGATAGCCTCAAAGGATAAACCCCAAAACCCTTGGGCACTTGATCCAGAGCAAACCCATGAACTGTCAGTGACTCAAGTGGCATGCCGAGGGGCCCTCTGCCCATCCCCCTCAGACCCCTGCTCTCCTGACAGAAGGGGCTGTGAAGTCAGGCACTGAGGAGGCTGCACACTTAAAATATCTGTCCGATCTGTTTTCCATGACTGAGAGATGGAGAGTCTCTTTGGCCGGGTGGGACCACAGCGCTCAGGCAGTGCCGTGCAGCAAGGGTGGAAAAATGTGTTCACCTGGGTCACATTGGTCATTTTTGATTCTTCGCCTCATTCCCGTGCTGGGCTGTCAGCTCTGTGGGGGGGCAGAGGGGGAGTTCCCCTCCTCTCACATCTGCACCCTGGCCTTCCCCAGCTTGCACAGATCCATGGAGCACACAGCAGGGCTGCAGTGGAATAAATTTTGTCTTAATAATGCATTCTACCGCCCCCCCCCCAGCAACACTGCAGTGTGTGTAAAGAGGAGCTGTGCCTACTACAAGCCAGCACATAGTGACTGAGTGGGGTTTTAAGCATCTCTCTGGGAGATGGGCTGAGAGAATATCAGTTCATGCAGCAGGAATGCTCTCACCTGGCTTCCTGTATCACGCACTGCAGGGTCTGGCTCTACCTGCCCCAGACTGCCCACCCTCTGGGGTTACCTAGCGTTGGCTCTTCACCCACTGCGCATGCCCCTTCTCAGGTCCCATCTGCTATTTCTTTCCTCCCATCCAAGTGGAGGGACGCTAAGGAGTCTACAGAGCATCTGCATGTCCCGCCCACTCGTGCCTCCCACACCTTTGAAAGGGGGTCGGGGGGGGGGCAGACCTTGGTGAGCACTGGGAGGAGGGAGAGTTGAGTTAATATCTGGGCCATAACCTGCCCCTCTGGACCATTCACTGGTGCTGGGCAGGGCTGCCCCGGTCAGGGATGCTGGAGAACATGGGGATTTCATTGCACATTCATCAGCTTCACTCCTCTCTCCCACACTGACCCCTTCTTACTTTTCCTACTGATTCACCCCCCTCCATGCACCACACTGTAGATTTGCTCCATCTGTACCTTGGTCCCATCCATTGGTCCCTTTCATCCCAGTTATACTGATGCTTTGACTCAGTAGATCTGTTCATCTCACCCATCTGCTCCAGCCAGCCTTCCTCCGTGTGCCTCAGTCCGAGGGCAGTGTTTCCATCTGCATCAGTCATCCCTCTGACTTCCCTGTGCCCTAGCCGGCCAGCTGTGTGACCACCCCTCCACCGCGCTGGCTCTCCTCCCAGTCCTCCCAAGTATTATCCTTCTGTCCATCCCTCGAAGCCTGCCACCCCACATTGTGCCCTGAGAGCTGTCCCCTGTCCCGGCCATGCTGCTCCATGCCCACCCTTCTACCCCAACTGGGCCAACTTGCACAGCACTGGCCCAGCCCTGTCCCAACCCTGCCACTGGCCCTGCTGTGCTGTCCTGCACACACACACACACATACACACCATGATCCCAGCTGTGCCACCCTGCACACACTGTCCCCCCAATGGTCCCAGCCATACCACCCTGCGCTTGCGCGCGCACACACACACACACACACACACACACACACACACACCATGGTCCCAGCCATACCACCCTGCATGCACACAAACATACACCATGATCCCAGCCGTGCCACCCTGCAAACACCACCCCACTGATCCCAGCCATACCACCCTGCGTGCGTGCGCACACACACACACACATCAATGGTCCCAGCCATAACATCCTGCTCACATGCGCATACACACCATGGTCCCAGCCGTGCCATCTTGCACACACACACCCTTGCCCTAGCTGTGCTGCCCTGCTCGCTCTCTCTCTCTCTTTCTCACACACACCTCTTTCTTATCCCAGCCATGCCACGGTTCTTCAATAAAACCAACGTTGCCCTTCTGTGTCTACAGGGAATTTGCCAAAGAGCGAGAGCGGGTGGAGAACCGCAGAGCCTTCATGAAGCTGCGTCGCCAGCAGCAGATCGAACGGGAATTGAATGGCTATAGGGCGTGGATAGACAAAGCAGGTAAGGCTAGTGGCAGGCCTAGGGTCAGCATTTCAATGTGAATGACGGGGTGACCCCACTGGCTCGGGGGAGGGGAGCTGCTGCTCTCACTCTGTAGTTCAGCAGATGCCTGCGAAGTCGGAGGCTGCCATCACTGATGAATGAATTAGCTCCGTATTGTACAGCTTGTGGGTCCATACGGTTCTCTGCCCCTCCCCCACACCCAGACTGTCTCTGCTGCACGCTTCCCCCACAAAATATTTCACCGGGGCAGAAAATGTTCTGCTGAGTCGCATGCGACTGAACTGCGCGTTGGAGGCCAGAGTGCATGAAAGGTGCTATGGTTGGGCTGAATTTCACCTTTGGTTACAAATGCGTACGTCCACTGCCATCCGAGGAGGTGACATGGGTAGAAGCGAGGGCAGGATTTGGCTAAGGTGTGTATTCCTTTGGTACACTGTGATACTGAACGTGCAAACAAGGCATATCTAAATCCCAGGCGGAGTGGGTGGGACAACGTGTTTGGTAGCCTACGAGCATTGGAGCTAACTTAAGTGGCCATTAACACAGCTGCCCAATGACACAGCTAAAAGATTTTCGCTCTTCTCCCATAAGGATGCCCTTTGGAAATCAGAAATTCCGACTTATCCTCCAGTACTAAGTAGTTTGGCCACAATTCTAGTGTTCCATACAACCTCCACCCACCAGTCCTGCAGGGAGCTCCCCCAGGGAGATCCCTGGGCCTGCACGGAGCTCCCTGCAGCATGGAAACCAGAGTGGTTATGCTGCTGTATGACCACCTTGGCAGTCATGCACAGCACACGGACAGGAGTCTGACAGATTGCCGTTAGTATGTTAGCATTCCCCATCCTCAGGAAGGAGCTGATCTTGGGAGATGCTGAGCACAGGAGGAGCTCAGCACTAATGCGTCCATGGGGCAGCCGTTTGTCCAGGTGTCATTAGTGACCGAGCTAACACATCTCCATGCGCACAACCCTCTCAGCCTCAGATCATGAACTCAGAGCTTTCAGGAAAACAGCCTCAGCAGGTGTGATGACCCAACATAGCACTTAGCAGCTGTGTTGAAAAGGTGGACGTACAAACCAGATTATCAAGCCCACATTCCGGGGAGCGTATTTTTAATATTGTGCATGCAAAGAAGGGCCAATGATAGGTGGACAGAGTTAAGGCAGTTTGGTAACATAGCTGTGAATGAGATTTGGATTTCTAGTTTAACTTTAACCCTGAATTTCCTGGGTTTCTAATGTTTGTTTTTTGTGATTTTCTTTTAACTATCACATTACTGAAAGGTCGTATACAAGTCAAACCACCAGCATGTGCTTCACTTCACTCTAACAAAGATTTGTGTGTGTACGTATGACTTACATAGAGGTGCCAGTTCCATATGTTAAATATTGAAACTCTGTGTGGTTGGACTTCCCGCCACACTGAGAGGCCTGGGTGGGGCTTTTCATTTTCTGAAGTTATCTACTATGGTGGGGCCATAAATTAGAGTAGGTGAGGGTCAGTTAGTCACTTTCCAGCCAGTTCCACCCCTGCAGGGTTTTCTGACTGGATGCATGGTCCCTTTGATGAGAACTTTTTTGATGAGAACAATTCCATCCCCAGCTCCCGACCTGTGACTGCATCTAAGAGAATGAAGGCTTTTTCTGCACAGCTATAGATTTCCAAATAGGCACGATATAGACTTTGGATATCATACCTGTTTTCTAAGTTGTCACCAGTGTGTCACTTATGTCCTCGTTTGTCACCGAAGAATTTAGCCAAAGGATTCTGTTTAGGGCATGGTGTGTAGGAAGGGTTTTTAAATAGGATTGGGGGAATGGATTCAGATAAAATAAGAAAAGACTTGCACCTTCATTCAAAACTCATACCAACAATGTGTTGAGATTCACAGAAGTTTTATTAACTTCAAGATGAGCCTGAGCCACAAAGTTCAGCTGTAGATCTAGTTCCAGACTTCTCCAGTGTTCGGGGGAGTTTGGATCTAGGGTTTTGGTTCATGCCTATGTGTTTTCTGGTTCTGGCTGGGACAGAAAAGGAAGCCCCAAATGCAACAAGAAGTGTTGTTTCCATAGTATTTCTGCTCTGAGTGGAAGCAGGGCGTACTGGGAATCCTGCAAGGCAGAGTGGAGATTTCCAGACATGTTTTGGAGACCCAAGAATTTTGGATAAAAAAATCAGTTCTCATCAAACCGAATCTGAAATTTTTCAGAATTTTCGGTGAATTTAAAAGGTCCCGTTTTGCGTCTGTTCTAGAGTGGGGATTTGAACCTGCATCTCCCACAATCCAGGGAGTGCCCTAATCACTGGGCAAAAGGCTATAATGGAGGGGTGGTAGCATGACCATCACTTCCTCCTATGGCCATTTTGTGACTAACCAAAATTATTGGTGTAAACATTTGTGAATAGTTTAAGGTCAACTGAAAAAGCATTTTTCATCAAATAAATGAATAAACGTTTGTCTAAAAACATAGCCCGGCTCTACTTATTAAACATCTTTGTTGGCCTTTAAGAGAGCTTTCTTCTTGGAGGAGGCAGCAGGACAGTGGATTGGAAGTCATTTTTCTTTCCGATTGGCTGATGTAGTGTTGTGTAGCTGACTCTTTCCACTACTGTCAAATTGTATCTGCTCATTCACAAGGTGCAGGAAGCCATGGTGGGGCTCCCAGTCTCCACTGCACATTAGTACAGTTCTAATCAACACTAATGGCAGTGTAGCAGCATCTCCTGACTAATCATGTGTTATCTCATGTTGCTGTCATATGGTGGAACTGTTCCATTTCACTACATGGCTTTCTCATGTAATGGATGCTGCCTTTCCTCCATCGTTTCACCTTCAAAACAAATTCAAAATGCTCTTGACAAACTGGAGAAATGGTCTGAAATAAACAGGATGAAATTCAATCGGGACAAATAAAAAATACTCCGCTTAGGGAAGAATAATCAGTTGCACAGATACAAAATGGGAAATGACTGCCGAGGAAGGAGTACTGCAAAGAAGGATCTGAGGGCTATGGTGGATCACAAACTAAATATGAGTTAACAGTGTAACACGGTTGCAAAAAAGGCAAATATCATTCTGAGTTGTATTAGCAGGAGTGTGGTAAACAAGACACAGGAAGTAATTCTTCCACTCTACTCAGCACTAATAAGGCCTCAGCTGTAGTATTGTATCCAGTTCTGGGCACCACATTTCAGGAAAGATGTGGACAAATTGGAGAAAGCCCAGAGGAGAGCAACAAAAAAATGATTAAAGGTCTAGAAAACATGACCTATGAGGGAAGTTTGAAAAAAATTGGTTCGTTTAGTTTGGGGAAGAGAAGACTGAGGGGAGACATGGTAACAGTCTTCAAGTACATAGAAGGTTGTTATGAAGAGATGGTTAAAAATAGTTCTACTTATCCACTGAGGCCAGGACAAGAAGCAATGGGCTTAAATTGCAGCAAGGGAGATTTAGGTTGAACATTAGGGAAAACTTCCTAACTGTTATGGTGGTTAAGCACTGGAATAAATTGCCGAGGGAGGCTGTGGAATCTCCATCATTGGAGGTTTTTAAGAGCAGGTTAGACAAACACCTGTCAGAGATGGTCTAGATAATACTGAGTCCTGCCTTAGTGCAGGGGACTGGACTAGATGACCTATCAAGGTCCCTTCCACTCCTACATTTCTATGATTCTGACGGGTTCTCTGTCTCTTTCTCCCTCACTGCCCTTCCTCCTCCCTCTGGCTGGGAGCACCAGACGTGAAGTCTGTGGGAGCTCTGAGCTTTCTTTTTTTCATTCCCTGGTATATCAGACACTTGGAGACAATTTACTAAACCATTTGTTTTTATGCAGAGGAAGTAATGCTGGCTGAAGAGAATAAAAATGCTGGGACATCAGCCTTGGAAGGTAAGGAAAACAATAAGCTAGCTAATGTAGCTGCATTCCCTTTTCTGTCTCCAGCTACAACCTCCAGTTTAACTCACTAGAGCAATGGGAACTAGATACGTGATTATGGGGAGTGCTGGGAACTAAACCACTGTTTCTGCTGGTTAACAGGAGGCCATCATGTTAGAGCAGTGGGGCTCGACAGCAGCCTCTCCTGGTTAGGGAGGGTGCAACACGCCAGAGAGCATGGAGCCAATCTGTAGCCTCTCTCGGTACAGAGCGCCTGACTTACTTTAGTGCTGGGAACTGGACGGCAGCCCCATTCAGTTACTGAGACCCCGATTACCGGGTTAGCTGGGTACCAAGTAACAGCCTGGATAGGAGTCGGTCGAACAGTCTGCGGGCAGCATTTAGATGCAGTGGTAACTAGAGTTCCCCTCTTCTTCATTTCCAGTGCTCAGGAGAGCAACCATCAAAAGGAACCGGACAGAAGCAGTGAATCGTGACTCGAGTGACGAACATTGCGTCGATATCTCCTCCGTGGGTGAGTGGAGGCCAGTTCGCCAGCCTGTGTGATAGACTCTTTCTCGGAGCCCAATGCTAAGGCAGTCCAGAGTCTCCTCCCCACAAGTCCTCTAATGATGTGGAGCATCTTGTAAAATCCTGAGGGGAGTAAAGCCAAAGTGGAGATGGGCTAAGACCTTATGTTTCTGTCCGTTGTTAGCACAGAGAATGGAGCCCCCACACTGTTTCTGCTGCTTTACAGAGCTTGTATAGGAGCTGGCAGGTTAAGCCCATCCTGCCATAGTGGAGCTCTTGAGTGAGGAAATAATTCCTCCCATCCCCTGGTCAGAAGGGAGATTGACCTGGTCAGGTCCTCTGCTGAGCAAAACCACTGTGTTCCATTGTTCTCTTCTGGCCTCTCCCCCTCAGGTACCCCTCTTGCTCGTGGCAGCATCAGGAGCGCTAAAGTGGATGGCGCCTCCTATTTCCGGCACAAGGAGCGACTTCTGCGCATCTCTGTTCGCCATATGGTGAAATCCCAAGTGTTTTATTGGACCGTCTTGAGCTTGGTGGCTCTCAACACTGCCTGCGTTGCCATTGTCCATCACAACCAGCCTCCGTGGCTCACCCACCTCCTCTGTGAGTTCCAGGTCCCTCTCCTTGTTTGGTTGTGTTACAGCGACAGGCTGTACAGAACACCAACCCCACTGACCCCGGGTCAGCCATCAGTGCAAGTAAGACGTGGCTGCTTGGAGCCCCAGGAATATCAGCATATGGCATGGTTTGCTGCCTTTCCAGGAGGACTGGAGAGGGCAGCAACTCACAGCCTGTTACAGGAAGATCTTTAGCTGTTGGCGGCGCTGGGTCTGATTCTCTTGTCACCCCAGTGTAAATCAGGAGTGAACTCCATTGAGGTCAATGGGATCAGACTGGCATGAACCTGGAGGGAGATCAGAATCACGCTTGCCATCCTGAATATTGTACACAGCCCATTTCCACTGATGCCCGCTGTCTTGCTCATCATCACTGAAATCATTTTCAGTTCTGCTTCCCTCCCAGCAGATAAACAAGAATGAGTTTGACTGGACTCATGTCATTCAAATCCAATACAGATTGCAAGGGAGGTGACTGTTTTGTATCAGTGTGAAGTGGGGACATAATAGTAAGTTTACCCTGCTGTAGTAATGTAATGAACAAAGACTAATTAACACCCTTCTGAGATAGGTCGGAGTGGAATCCTTTGTCCCAGCATAGAAATGCAGCCATCCTTGAGTTGTTTAATAGAAACAATGACACTACACAAGAGATCTGGGCACAAATGAGAAGTGTTTTACAGCCAACTGAATCCAATGAGGATTGAAGGGAGACAGAATATAATTCCCAATTAGAGTTTGTCCAGGGCACCAGAGTTAAAAAAAATTGCTGTAGATCTGACAGCCGTGAACTAATGGCCATGAATAATCAGAACCTCAGTTTTACATTTTGTCCTACAGACAGCAACATAGTGCTCCTGGGGCATTGGTTCAGTACTCACACGGTAGGATGAGTAACACCTATTGAATGTATACCACTCCTGCTACACCTTGAAAGACTCCCATTCAAATACGGATTCAGCTCAAGTCTATGAAGCTGTCTGCTGAGATGTCAGCACAAGATGGTGTGGTATGGCAGCTGGTTCTAATGAGAGCCACCTTTTGGACAATATGGAAAACTGACTTGGCCACTAATGTTCCTGAAAGATCCTGTGACACTTTTCACAAGCGTACAGCTGATAACTGCATGTCCTGCCCAGACTTCAGCTGTGGAGTAATTACATCAGGGCTATGAAAGTTCCCCTGCAGTTTAATTTGGAGAAGTTCTTCATTTCTGCCCCTAAAAGTGTTTTGTAGTGTTTGTTGTGTGCTGTTAAACCACAGCTGTGTTCCACTGCAGAAGTGACTTCACTTAAGTGAGTGCACCCGTTCTTCTGTGACACTCTCCCTAATAACACACACCCTTTGAAAACTTAGTTTGGGGGTCCAGTTATCTATGATTCATGAAGGCAAGCACCTTAATCCATTCTCTGCGTACCAGCTAATGATGCACAAACTTCCTAGATCTCCAGAGAGAAGCAACCAATTCCACATTCCTTCCCTACAGAGTCAGTGAAAAGGACCTTGATCCCCCTGTCTGGTTGTCCTGTCTCCTAGAATGTGCTGAGTGGATTAGTGAGCTCTGTTTGAGGACTCTGCTTGTCTTTGCACAAGGTCCCATAAAATCTAGTATCAGCATAACACATTGGTAAAGTCTGTCATGTCCCCCTGCAGTGGCTGGGCCACTAGGGGTTAATAACCTACAGCTGCAACCAGCTAATGGAGTTATTCCTTTAGATCAAGTGGTAGAGGTTCTCCTGGAGTGTTGAAGGTTTGTCTGCTGACACCCCATGCAAGGGTCACTGTATCAGCTCTTTACACTGTTTTCTAAGCACAGATAAGGAGAAGCAGATGTGTAGCTAATGCACCTGAATTTCCCTGTTTCAGACTATGCAGAGTTCCTGTTCCTTGGGCTCTTCCTCCTGGAGATGTCCTTAAAGATGTATGGAATGGGGCCGCGCCTTTACTTTCATTCCTCTTTCAACTGCTTTGACTGTGGGGTAAGCAGTGCATGAAACTAGAGCAAATGTTGTAGGCAGCAGAACAGTCTGCAGGTCTCTGGGGGGAGGGGAGGGGTTACAACATAACTTAAAGAGGGGAAGGGGAATGGGACAGTCCTTCCAGAGGGCTGTGGGGAGGGGGTGTTCCTAGTAGAAGGGTTAGAAAGGCAAGCAACATAGTATGTTACAGCAGTACTGAGATCCAAACTACTAGCTTCGGATTACATAGGGCTGGCCATCACATGGAGTTGCACACCTGAGAGGGACTTCCTGTGATTACTATGGTCCTTGACACTCTAAGCCCATGTTATGTACGCAGGCTCTATTCTCATGTGTGTTTCTGATCCCCCAGGTCACAGTGGGAAGCATCTTTGAAGTGGTCTGGGCTATCTTCAGACCAGGAACCTCTTTTGGGATCAGCGTCTTACGAGCCCTCCGTCTTCTGAGAATATTTAAAATAACGAAGTAAGTAAAGAGGAACATACGTCCCTGCCTATTGGCTCCCTACCCCTCGGCCCACCTGGCCCTTGCCCTATCCCCTTCTGGCTCCTAGCTTTCGCCTGGCTGCCATCACAGATCCAGATTCCCCTTGTTTTGCACAGTCCTCCTACTAGTGCTACAGTAACATCTGCATTTTCCAGGTATTGGGCATCCCTGAGGAATTTGGTGGTCTCCCTGATGAGTTCCATGAAGTCGATAATCAGCTTGCTCTTCCTCCTTTTCCTCTTCATTGTTGTCTTCGCTCTGTTGGGAATGCAGCTGTTTGGAGGCAGGTAAGTGCATGAAAGGCCAGGGAAGATTGGAGCCCTTTTATTTACAGTGAATAATATCATCTCCCACCCTTTCAAGGAAAACACTGACCCACCAGCTCTCACCAGATTACCAATAATGTTCCTTTTTCTGAAGGACCTTAGATCAGGCTAGTTCAGGGCACGATGGGCATGATGTCTGTTCAGATTCCTGCAGAAGTGCTCCAGGGTCCTTACCTGTCTCATGATAAAGGTGAAATGGGGACAAAGAAGAAGGGAAAGTCGAGGGAAGTGGTGAATGGATGGGGTAGGCTATTATAGGAGCAGCAGACCTAAGAGGACAGAAAACAGTGATGTGGTGCCACCTCCATATTCCAGCTTGTGCATTTCCCTTTGGTTCGTTTTCAGATTTAATTTCATGGATGGGACTCCTTCTGCAAACTTTGACACCTTCCCTGCAGCCATCATGACAGTGTTTCAGGTAGGGGCCTGGTAAAAATGAGGCAGCTGGATTTTTCTACCATACAGTCAATACCCCCGGCTATCTGATTCTTATCCACCACCCGAGGTGGTTCATGTTCTGAAGTTTTCTTTACAACCAAAAGATCTAGAAGCTTGATAAATGCAAAGTAATGCACCTTGGAAAGCATAATCCCAACCAGGGCCGGCGCAACCCATTAGGCGACCTAGGCGGTTGCCTAGGGTGCTACAATTTGGGGGGCGGCGACCTCAGTGGTATTTCGGCAGCGGGACCTTCCACCGCCTCTGTGGGGGGCAGCATTTCAGGGCGGGACCTTCCGCTGCCTAGGGCAGCAGAAAATCTGGCGGCGCTCCTGATCCCAACTATACAATGATGGGGTCTAAATTAGCTGTTACCACTCAAGAAAGAGATCTTGGAGTCATTGTGGATAGTTCTCTGAAAACATCCACTCAATGTACAGCGGCAGTCAAAAAAGCGACCAGAATGCTGGGAATAATTAAGAAAGGGATAGATAATAGGACAGAAAATATCATGTTGCCTCTATATAAATCCATGGTACACCCACATCTTGAATACTGTGTGCAGATGTGGTCGCCCCATCTCAAAAAAGATATATTGGAATTGGAAAAGGTTCAGAAAAGGGCAACAAAAATGATTAGGGATATGGAATGGCTTCCATATGAGGAGAGATTAATAAGACTGGGACTTTTCAGCTTGGAAAAGAGATGGCTAAGGGGAGATATGATTGAGGTCTATAAAATCATGACTGGTGTAGAGAAAGTAGATAAGGAAGTGTTGTTTACTACTTCTCATAACACAAGTACTAGGGGTCACCAAATGAAATTAATAGGCAGCAGGTTTAAAACACATAAAAGGAAGTATTTCTTCACACAACACACAGTCAACCCATGGAACTCCTTGCCAGAGGATATTGTGAAGGCCAAGACCATAACAGGGTTCAAAAAAAAACTAGATAAATTCATGGAGGATAGGTCCATCAATGGCTATTAGCCAGGATGGGCAGGGATGGTGTCCCTAGCCTCTGTTTGCCAGAAGCTGGGAATGAGTGACAGGGGATGGATCACTTGATGATTACCTGTTCTGTTCATTCCTCTGGGGCACCTGGCACTGGCCACTGTCGGAAGACAGAATACTGGGCTAGATGGACCTTTGGTCTGACCCAGTAGGGCCATTCTTATGTTCTTATGTTCTTAAGCTTAAGGCTTGGTTCTCCATGCAGTTACATGGGGGCTTATGCCAGTGTATCTCCATTGCCTTCAGTGAGTTACACTGGCATAAAGGAGTGGAGATCCACGCCCCTACATTAAATGAAAGCTGGTGTTCTGCTGCCACACGCTGTAGATTCCAAAAATCTCTGGAAGACACCTAATTCCTCACCACAGAGCAGATCCCTTCTCCCCATGTAACCCAGCTGTGGGGCAGGATCGTCCCTGAGACAGGATCTCCATACTTGGACCACCTCCTGCACACATTTGCAGATAGAAAACTGGTGGGTTATATATAAAATAATAGCGTGGGTGATAGTGCCGCCTGTTTGTTTGTTCAGATCCTGACGGGCGAGGACTGGAACGAGGTGATGTACAACGGGATCCGCTCCCAGGGCGGGGTCCGCTCAGGCATGTGGTCCTCCATCTACTTCATCATCCTCACCTTGTTTGGAAACTGTATCCTCTTGATTGCTATGTTTTAGTGAGAGCTCCCTCTGTCCTGTCTCTCTGTGAGGGGATAACTCCTCCCATTGCTCATCAGAGACTCAGTGCTCTGTTCATATTGAGGGAGTGGGTGTCCCAGAGTTCCTTTCCGCATCTCACATGGCAGGGGTAAGAGCCTGGTCCTACCCCCCTCAGACATGGAGGAAAAAGTGTATCCCTGACACTCGGCACTCCTATCTCCTGCTGAGGAACCATGCTATAGGCTGGCCGTGGGACCCCTCCCTCCCACCCTGGTTCAAATTCAGCCTCTTTCTGCTTCTGAAAAGTAGAGGGTTTATCCCTGAAGTGAAGTAGGGCCCCTCAGCTGCCTGGTCCCTTCAGTGGTGCTGGTTTCCTCTCTCTGAAGCCGGCATGTTCCTCTGTGTCAAGGGGGGTGGGATTGTGTGTTCCCCTATTGGCCGCTGTAGAAGCTCAGGCCATTATCACATGACGTGTCGACTCTTAACGCGCCCAGACACCCTCCTGAATGTGTTCTTGGCCATCGCTGTGGACAACCTAGCCAATGCTCAGGAGCTGACAAAGGTAAGGGATGCTAATGCTCTCCCTCCTCCCCTCCCACCTTACTACCCAATGAGCCTCGTTCAGACTGTCCATATGGACCCCACACAGGGTCCATGCCATATGGCCCAGGAATCCACTTCTGAGTCCTTGTCATGGTCACCTGGAAGCCCATTCCCTATTTTTTTTCCTTCTTTGATTTTAAATTTGTGAGTAAACATAGTGCTTATGGAAAAGGAGGGCTAGTAATGCTGCACTGAGTCTGGCCTCTGTCTGCTCCTCAGTGCTAACCTTGCCCCACACCTGCTGTTCTAGCCCAGTTCCCCCTCAGAGCTCTATCAATACATCTCTGTCATGCACTGCTCTTCCAGCCTTGGGCCTCTCCTGGGCAGTAGTTTTGAAGAGTGTGATGGCTATGACCACCAAATCTCACTTCCACTTGGGACCTAAGCAGGATTTGAACCTGTGTTTCTGTTGGTGAAGGGCAAGAGTATCAAGACTCTGCATCACTGAGCTCCTGCCTTGAGAAAAATGGCATGGCTTGGTGGGCTGAGGTTGGAGATGAAAGCCTGATTTCTAATCCTGGTTCTACCACTGATTTAGGGCTTGTCTACATGGGGAAATTGACCGGAATAGCTATTCCACAATAGCTATTTCACTTCAAATTCCCACCCTACCTTAATCTGAAATAACTTTCAAGTGTAGACAAACCCTTACCACTGGGCAAGTCACTTAGGCCCTGATTCAGGAAAGCACGTGCTAAAGTCCATCCCTGTTCCAGAAAGCACTCACACACATGGACTCATAGACTTTAAAGCCAGAAGGGACCATCATGATCATCTAGTCTGACCTCTTCACATCACAGGCCACAGAACCTCACCCACCCACTACTGTAATAGACCCCTAACCTTGGGCTGAGTTACTGAAGTACTCAAACCCATGCTTAAACTAAAGCATTTGCTTAAATGCTTTCCTGAATCAGGGCTGTAATCTCTCCACCTCAGCTTAGCCTATCTCCGACTCCCAATGTGTGGTGTGAGGATTCATTAGCTAAGATTTGTCCAGCATTCTGAAAATTGAAAGTGCAAACAATTTTAAAATCATCTCACCTATTACCTGTCTGACACTGGTGCAGTTATCATTAGTTAACCATCGCAGCTTGAGACAATGCCAGACTAGACTTCAGTGCCCTGCTGGGAAGTCTTTGGGCTCTGATACCATCTGGATTGCTGTGTATAGGTAAAAACAGCCAGGATCATTGTTACTCTTAGGATGGGTTGGTCCCCAAAGCATAGAGGCTCCATGCTGCCCATTTCCAATGTGGTCTGTCTGTTCCTCACGCTCTCAGGCTCAGCGAGTAGCCTCCAGCACCAGTGTAAATCGGATTTGTTTGAGGCGAGTGAAATGGAGCAGAATAATCCATTATGTTGTCTAACTTTCCTCGGGGGACACACACGCAAATGTGTATCTTCCCATTGGGGAGCAGTGCCGAGAGGACTTCATTTCCTGGTTAGTGCAGATGGCACCTCAGAGGGAGGGGGAAGGGTGACTGTAGGGTGACTCACGCAGGGAGATTTCCGCCTCCACTCTCTACTGTCACTGCCTCGCTAACTTGAGAGGGAGGAGACTGGTGCAGCTCTAATGCTTTCAGGATGGTGTATGTGGCCGAAGTGGGGAGCGAAGCACCTGAGATATTGAAATCTAGGCTTTCCCATTCACCTCCATTTCCTCACATCCTTGATTCTGGGCAGCATCAATGAAGGAAAGAGTGTGCAGGGTTTTAGTGGGGCTGAATGGACGTAAGGCCACAAATGGCATTTCTTGCTGCAGTAACTCAGCCAAGCTCATGTGGGTAATATGATCCCATGTGGGGTCAGGAATGGACCCTGACCACTTTGTCAGACAGGCAGAGAAACGTCAGTGCTGCCCAGTACAGAGACTGCAGCCTTGGATCAGACCCACTTTGGCTGGTAGTCCAGGCCTGGCCCATGCTTAGGCAGGGTTGGCTGCTGCTGCTGTTGGATTTCCTCTTTTAACGAGAACAGCTTCCCCCTGCCACTAGACCCCACTGTGCGGATACTGGCAGGGGCAGTAGCTGACTGGACAAGACTCAGGGAAGGAGAAAGAAGGGGAGAGTCAGAAGTTGGGGCGAGATACAGGGGTCATATGGGGCATTTGCAGATATAGATAAGCACCTAAATATCTAGTAATTTGTCCCAGCCCCAAACTTTTACAATCTCCTCAGTAGTCTTAGGGAAAATCTGCTAAAATTCACTGGGATACACAGAACTGCCCCAGGCTTATGCTGAGAATTGTCCCGGGAAATATTTGTTCAGATGTTAGCACCAACATGTGCCCCCCCTGTGCACCACACCCCTGCACACACACCCTATACTGCATGATCACACATGCACCCCTTGCGCTCCCCCCTGCACACTACGCCCCCCCCCCAGCACTCGCATGCACCCCTGCACACACTGTGCTCGTGTGAACACCCCCACACACACATTATGTGCTTGTGCACGTATATATCTCTATACACTTTGGGGGCAGGGTGAGCTCCCTTCTCCTCAGATCCTCCTCACATACTCTGGGGGCGGGGTGGCATCAGGCTTCCCCACACACCTATTGAAGCAGGTGGTCTCCCAATTTCATCCTCATGCACACCCCTCTGTCCCCCCCACCCCTCCATTGTCCCACTTGCTTGGTTTGGAGTCAGAGAGTGCCCCATTCTGCCCCTCTCAGCTCCCACACTGGCAGTGCTCGGGTCTGTTAAGTGCAGCGAGTGTCCCATTCTCCCCAGTGTAGCCTTTCCCCCTCACACGACTTTTGGAGGGAAAGAGGTACAGTACACTCCCCCTCTTCTCTGCAGCAGTATTGAAGGTATCCTGGCTTCTGGTCTTTACATTCTGGTCATGATAAGTCAGGAGCACTATGGGTTTTTTTGTCTACTTCCTGATAAACATCATATATTAGCGACTGCCAGAGTCAGAATGCCAGACTGGGTAGGTCCTGCTATGGCAAATACTATGTGATGGGGCACTGCTGTGGATCCTAACCCGCTGAGAAAACTCGTGAAAAGATTGGGCATAACGAGGAAACCATGTCCGTTTTTACTGGGTTTTGTGAAAATAAAAACCACACTGGGCAATTCAGAAGGCTCATCTCAGCTCTGGTGGCTTCACCCCGAGCCTTTTCTTACTGGCTGCACGGGGCCTGGTTTGCAGCATCTTGCATCCAGCATAACCACGCAAATCCCCTGCAACATCTGGATGGATGTAAACTCCCTGGTGCTCCCTTGTAATGGACATTTTTGTTTAACATTTAGGATGAGCAGGAGGAAGAGGAGGCTTTTAACCAAAAGCATGCCCTGCAGAAAGCCAAGGAAGTCAGCCCGATGTCTGCTCCAAACATGCCCTCCATTGAGTGAGTCACCCTCTGCATGCACCGTGTCAACAACCGCTTCTACCTGTCCCTGAACTCTTTATGGTGATAGCCACTCATGCCATGAAAGGGAGAGGGGACTATGCAAGGGGTAGCACCAATGCGAGGCATGTACATATGCATGCACATCTAGGGTACAGGTAACACAGGGGTGTTGCTCTCATGCAGGGCAATGGCACCGTTCATTGATGGTGTTGAAGCAACACAATTGGATCAGACCAATAGAAAGGGGCCAGGTCTGCTGTTAATTACGGAGGATCGTGGCAGTTTCAAGGTGGTAGCTACATCAACAGACAGTGCAGGTTACTGATTGTGCTTGCTGTCCTAAACATCCCAAGCTCAAGTCTTTATATAGAAGCAATAAGAAAGGCTTTCATCTCTGAATGTGCTAAGAGTGTGAAGTCAGAGACCCACACCCTCTGCAAGAGGCCTGCACTGAGTCCTCTGATAAAGGAGAAGACCCCACAGTCATCCCTGGAGGAGGAGGAGGAGGAGGAAGGAGCCCTGTTGGCTCCTCTGTAAGAGGAGTTCCCACTAGCTATTCCATTGTTGCAGGGGTGGGGGGACAACCTCAGTGACTCCATTATGGGGGCAAAAAAGGGGATTTAATAAGTGAGTCTCTGGATTAGATGTGGTCAGAACAACGCCGACAGAACCATTTCCCATCAGAAAAAGCAGTTCCATAGAAATCTAAACGCTTTGGGAAATTGTGTCAATTTTGCTGAGATTTTGTTTCAGGGGAAAAAAAGCAAAAAAGTTCTGCCAGTGTCAAAACGTCCCATTATGTCACTTTGGGGACAGAACATTTCCATTTTTCATTTTGAAATGATTTTGAGTTTCAAACGTTTGTACTTGGTATTATATATTCTAAAATGAAGTCAAAATGGAATGTTTTGATTTTTTTCAAGACAAATGTTTTGATCCTAAAGGAAATCTTTTTGGAATTTTCCTTCCGTGGAGGTTTTTGAAATTTTCAGGTTTCATTCCGATTCTAAACAAAGCCAAATGCTGAAATCCTTTGCAAAATGGAGTTGTCATCTTCTGGTCAGCTGTACTGTGAAGGTTCAGGGAAGCTCCTGACTTCATCTGTTTCTCCAGATAGCATCCAAACTATCTGAACTTCTTGGGTCTGCAACACTGGGCTGAGATTGTCATGAGAACAGGCTGCTTTGCTGGATTTCTGGCATGTCCTACTTCTAGTTGGGCCAGAGATGCTGTAAGACTTGCCCATTCCCTGGGAAAGGAACTGCCCATATGACTCTTCTGTGGAGATGGAAGAGGCTATATTAGGGGATGGGTTTGGGGAGAGAACTCATAGTCTGACTGCTGTGATGGGCCCTCCAGAGCCATGCTGGCTGTCAGTGTGTGGGAAGCTGGCCGCTGGATGTAGTGTGAATGACAGATTTTAAGAAACAAAGGGATTTAGACTGTAGCAGAGGGCTAGAAAATGAATGGATATAGGCAAATTGGAAGGAAGTGGTGATAGGTGGAATAAGTTTGATACTCAAAGGTTATGTCTACACTATACTTTTCCATCAAAGGTTACCAAGCATTGCCAGTACAGTGTACTCCACTAGCGCGAACGATGGCTGGGGAACTCGAATTTGGCCAGAGTTCTAGACAGCTGCTTGTGCCTTGTCTACTCTAGCACGTCCATGGTTGCTAGTGCTGGAGTATCAGTGGTAGAAACGGTGGGAATTAAAGTAGAGTGTAAACAAAGGTGAAGAGGAGAAGACCTAATGCTAAAAGGATGTGGGGAAGAAGAGTGAAATTATGGAACTACGTGTATCTGTGTGCACACATGTGTGGACAAGGGTGGATTTGTATGTATGTGGGTGACTGGGTGACTAGCATGAAGGTAGGTTTGAGTGAATGGGATGTGGATGCCTACCATATGGACAGGTTTGCATGAGTGTCTACAGTGTGGATGAGTTTGCATGTACAGTGCACGGGTGCCTTCCATGCAGATGGATTTGTGTATGTGGTGCATAAGTTCCTACCATGTGGGTGGGTTTGTGTGTAAGGTGCATCATGTGAGTGCCTATTGTGCAGATGGGTTTGGGTGTGCGGTGTGGTATGTCGGTGCCTAATGTGCAGATGGGTTTGGGTGTGCGGTGTGGTATGTCGGTGCCTAATGTGCAGATGGGTTTGGGTGTGCGGTGTGGTATGTCGGTGCCTAATGTGCAGATGGGTTTGCAGGTTTGGCACATGGGCATGTTTATGCTTTTGCCACTGTATGTAGGAATGGTCACATTAGCATGTACTTTTTATGTCTGCATTTGTTCTGGCATATAACCGCACACATATGCATTAGTGTTTGCACATGTGAATATTAGTCATGAAGTCACCATGTGGGCACATATGCCTTTATTAATGTGTAACTCTGTGAATATTTCTTTGCATGTCTGTATACCTTTGTTTGAGTTGTACAAAGAGGACTAGCATTCTTATCCCTGGTGATGAGTGTATAGTTACGCAGTTGTGTGCATGCAGTCATTTGCTTCCTTGCATGTCCTGTGTGTATGTACTTTGTATGGGTACCAAGTTCTTGCTTGTGTGCAGTCTGTGAATATATCCTTGCATATATTGTATGTATACACAATATGTATTATTTGTATATGGGTTGGCAAAATGTGTACATTTTTGTACATATTTTTGCATATGTTTCATTCACATGTATTCTAGGTGGCATGTGTATGTATATGTGACTGAATGCTACAGTAAGCGTATGGGCATGATTCTCCATAACCCTCTTTAGGAATCCTTTATACTGTCAAAGCAGTGTAAACGGCTCTTAGTGTAAATGAGAATCAGGTGCTGTGTATTTAAGGCTCAGTGAGTGCATGTGTCTGTATATATATAATGTCATATGCCCCTGTTGTGTTGGCGGCCCAACACCTTTGAAATGCCTATATCAGTGTGTGCCTATCTCTGTATAAATCTGTTTGCGTGTGTGTGGATGGATGAATTTGTTTGCAAAAGTATTTGCTCCATGATCTCTACATGTTTATGTAGAAGTTTGTGGGTGTGATGAACCCCTTTCCATTTGTACATATATACGCATGCTGTGCAGTTACGTGCGCGTGCATGCTAGTGACGGATGCCTGAAATCACTTTATGCACATACATAGGAGTGCGTGAGTTTCTCTGCTTGTGACTGTTGGTGTGCAAGTCCGTGCAAGGTTGAGGTGGACTGAACCCATTCATTTTTCTTTCCCAGAAGGGACAGAAGGAGGAGACACCACATGTCGATGTGGGAGCCACGCAGCAGCCAACTGTATGTGTGCCATATGGTTGCGTGTTGTGTGGGGCTATGTGCATATGTGGCTACATGTATTTTTGTGCGTGCTAAATTTAGGCCTCTACATAGCCTATTTCGGAGCGTATGTTTGCTCCTCTGGGCATATGATTTGTGTGTGCTCCTGCTTCTGCACATCTGTTAGTGCGTGTGTGGGGGTTTGTGTGTGTCTAAACTAAGTGTGTTCTCTTGTGCTGCCGTTTGCTTGTGTCTGTGTGTACTTGTGTAGGTTAGCACTTCCGTGTGTGTGCGGATACTGTAGATACATGTGAGCTGGTGTCTGTTTATTTGTGTGTGCCGGTGTGTGTCTACCCATGCATATATTTGTGCCGTATGAGTGTGCTTGCTTGTACGTGCGTTTATTGGTGTGCGTCTGTGTGCCTGTGTGGGGTGTCTGTCCTTTGAAGCCTGTTTGTGTGCACATTTGTGATATTTTAAAAGTTTTATTTGATCCCTTAAAATGCACCCATCAGCCCACCCTCTGAGCGCGTCTATGAGAATGTACATGTACAAGCCTCCTCCCCCAGAATTTAGCCCTCCCCTGCCAAGGCACTAGGCCGAGCAGGCAGATGAACATTACTGCCACCCGGTTGGCCAAGAGACTGTGGCTCTGTCAGACCAGGAGAGAAGCAAGCACAAGAGGTGAGAGCCCTCCACTCAGAATGCCCTGCCACCAGCCATTCAGATGGAAAGACTGTGAGTAAAAGCTGATCTCAGCTGGTGCAGTGGTGTCTGTGTGTGTGGGGGGGGGGCACTCAGGGGTAAAGTCCCCGACAACACGGGGCATTGTAGATCAGTAAAATAAGCCCCTTTTTCACCTGGCAGGGAAGCGGCAGCTCGTGCAGATGTTGCAGAACAGGTGTAGCACGCTCCCTATGGCTATAGCTCCCTGTACTGCTCAGTGAGCGGGCACCTGGGTTCTACGCTAGCTTTGAAGATAGCCTCAGGTAGGCCACATTGCAGCAATCCAAGCTGAAGGTGACAGGTCTGGATCGCCGGGATGCAGTTCATGTCCAAGATAAACGTTTGCCATTGTTTCAGCTGAAGCGGATGGGATAAAATCGCACCATGCTCCCAGTTCTGTAAGAGCTCCCTTTCCACAAGAGAGGCAGACCGTTTACCTGACGTCCGTTACCCGACCACCCTACATCTTGGCTGGACTCTCATTCAAACTCCTCCTGTTTCAGCTACACAGCGAGTCAGCAAGGAGACTGTGCAGTTTGGGTCTGATGCCAAAGACCTCAGTCTCTTTATCATTTGCATGTCGATGGCAATGGAGCCCAAACACACTCCCGCTCTCTCCCACTGGCTTTACGTCCACGCTGAAGAGGAAGGGTGACAAACCTGAATCCTGTGAATGAGGATAAGTGAGCAGTTGCCCAGCACTATCCTCTGGAATCTCCTCATCAAGGAAGAATGGAACCACCGAACCAGAGTTTGCAAGGTGACGAAGGCACATCTAATTAGCAACCGTTGTTTAATTCCTGGCAGCTGGAAACTGAGATGTTGCTCTCCTTCCCCCTCCTGGTCTCTCCCTTCCTTTCCTTTCCTTCTGCTCCCATTCCTTTACTCTTTTGTTCTTTTGTCTTTTTTTTCCCCTATTCTCCCCTTATTTTTGGAAGAAAAAAATTCAATTTTTTTTTAAAAAAAGGGTGGGGAAAGATAGCTCTGAAAGAATCAACATGGACATCTGCCCGTCAGCCTTTGCTAGAGGCAGGTCAACTACCAGGAAGACTACCAGTATCTCAGCCACGCAGTAGAAAGCCAGACTCAAAGGAGTCAAGGAAATCTGAGGATTCTAAATGACCCCACACCTGCCTTGGAACGCCTTTCCCAGTGACCTTCCCCACCAGGGGAAGGTTAGAGACAGGCAACATTAAAAGATGGTTTTCTGAGCTGAATCCTGAGAATATTCACTTGGAGAAGGTTGACATCCTGCCCTCCCCAAGGGAGGTGTTTATACTGTTATCCACTAGTAGGCCCAGAATTCCCGGGCTAGATTTTATCCGTCTCAAGGGCCGTTGGCTCAATTAGAGCTCTCCTAGCAAAACAGGCTTTAAATTCAGCCAGAGAAGATACTGCCTTTGTCCTCTCCAGATGCTGCCCTGCTGCTGTGGAGGGAGTCCGTTTCAGTCCAGATCTGATCTACACTCCCTAGGAAGTAAATGAAGAAATCCTTGCAGCAAAAAATACTTGGCTCAGTCCACCTTAGAATGGACAGATCATAAGAACGGCCATATTGGGTCAGACCAAAGGTCCATCTAGCCCAGTGTCCTGTCTTCCAACAGTGGCCAATGCCAGGGGCCCCAGAGGGAATGAACAGAACCATTAATCATCAAGTGATCCATTCCCTGTCGCCCATTCCCAGCTTCTGGCAAACAGAGGCTAAGGACACCATCCCTGCCCGTTCTGGCTGATAGCCATTGGTGGACCTATCCTCCATGAATTTATCAAGTTCTTTTTTGAATCCTGTTAATGGGATGATGGCTCCTTCTGACATTTAATCCATCACAAGCCACCTGGATAACGCTGTGGTCTGCGAGGAAGATCTATGGAAAGAGGACGTTTAATAGACAAAACATAATCATACTTTCCTATCAGGTCATTGCTAGAGTGGGCCATTGGCTGCACAGTATTCTGCTTAGAGAGATCTGAAACCCAACCAAGTCCGTCAGTCCAGTAAAAGAAATCCTCTGACCCGGTGGGAGTCATGGAGGGTTCTGACTTCAAACTGGAAGGAGCAATAATGAGAACATGACACAGGAGTTCATCCTCCTCACCTCCAGTTATCTGTGCAGAGCCAGAAGTCAGTGGGGCCAGTCCGATAGTACTCATAGCAGCTCTGAGATCCCACAGGAGCCCCGAGTACAGGCCTGATTCTTATTTACATTAAGGCCCCTCAGCACCATTCTGACAGGGAACAGAGGCCCTGATGTGGGTGTCAGTGTAAATGCCAGAGCGCTGATTAAGGGGCTGTAGTGTAATTCCAAAGCCTCAGTGACTCCAACACTGATCTAGACAAATACCCAGGCAGCAGGCATGGGAAATCTGCGATGGCAGCCTGTACATTGTGATCCAATTTCATTCTCTCCTGGGACATGTATGCCATTGAGGCCACGTCTACACCACCACTTATGTCTGCAAAATGTAGGTCGCTCAGGGGTGTGAAAAAAACATCCCCCTGAGCGACAAAAGTTTCTCCAGCACCAGTGGTGGTGCGCACAGAGCTATGTCGGTGGGAGAGCTTCTCCTGCTGACGTAGCTACCGCCGCTTGTTGGAGGTGGTTTTAGTATGTCGAGGGGAGAGCTCTCTCCCGCCGGCACAGAGCAACTACACAATAGATCTTACAGTGGTGCAGTTGCAGTAGTACAGCTGTGCCACTGTAAGGTCTCTTGTGTAGACATAGCCTAAGACGAATCTATTTCTGAACAGGGCACCTCCTACCTCTGGATCAGATGCAAATAACATGACTCTACTATTGCCCTGACTTCTCTCAGCTCATCCCGAACTGGGGGAAATCTGGGTCAGTGCAGGGGCATCTGAGTCAGCCAGCCATGTCTTGGTGATACACACAAAGCTGAGCGCTTTGCTAGGACTAATCTGGGATAGCAATGATCTTATTATCCACCAACGTCACCCTGAACAGCATGAACCAAACAGCACAGTCCCCGTCAGCGGATGCACTGCGTTCTCAAGATGAGACCTGCAGACTGCTAACAAACATTTGTGCATGTCTGCCCACGATTTTGCATGTAGCGGCCTCTGGATTTTGCATAGAATAGCCCATGCATATGTGGCCATGTGCGTTTGTACATTAGGTGAATTGTATGTACCGATGTGTTTACCTCGGTAGATCTGCAATTGTAACATCCATATTTTTGCGTACATTGTTCCACACATACTGGCCCCATGGGTTCAAGTGTTCATGTAGTTGCGTGTGTGGGCTCATGCACGCCCATGTTCCCTTGTGTCTGTAGGTGTATGGTCTTGTGTTTGCATATGTAGGCTCACACATGCTTTTGTGTATGGGCCTGCCCAGCAGTGGGGTTCTGTCTTTTGATGTACAGAGCCTATGTGTCTGCATGTCTGAGCTCTCCCATACGTTGGGCCTGATTTCTCAGAGCCCTGCGTCTTGTGTAGGCGTTGACACCAGTGCCGAGTGGGTGTAGAACGCTCCCAAGTCAGAGTGGTAGCATTGCACGCCTGCTGCGTGGGAAGCGACTGCCCAAGGAGCAGGGTGATGAGGGTCTCCGTGTGGGTCCGTCTGGGCCCAGGTGCATGCTGTATGTCTAGGGGTGGGTTTTCGGGTTTCTGACAGCACAGAGGTGGCCTGAACCCCTTTGTTTTCCTTTCCCAGGAGGGACAGGAGAAGGCGACACCACATGTCGGTGTGGGAGCAGCGTACCAGTCAGCTCCGCAGGCACATGCAGATGTCCAGCCAGGAGGGCCTCAACAAGGATGCCCCTCCCTTGATCAACCCTCACGCCAGCATATTCAGGAGGAAAATGCCTGGGGAAAATGTAACCCTGGAGAAGAGTGAAGAGGATCATGGAGGCAGCGCAGAGCACCCGCAGGCGGAATGCCTGGACCAACCCATCGCAGGCACCAACTCATGCCCAAGCACCAAAGAGGACCAGAAAAGCCCATCCCCTCGAGCCAAGAGAGACAGGGAACAATGGCATCAGAAATCATGCCATGGGAACTGTGATCTGACTGAGCAGGAGGGGGGAGGGAGAGGAGGCGGAGGGGGAGGCGCAGGGATCGAAGACCGAGCACGGCTGAGGCAGAGCCAGAGGCGCAGTCGGCACCGGAGAGTGAGAACTGAGGGGAAGGAGCCGGCTGGGGCCCTGGAGAGCAGGTCAGCCAGCCAAGAGGCCAGCCTGGAGGAAGCCAATCCCACGGAAGGAGAGCAGGCCAGAAATGAAGGGGGGAAGGAGGACACGAATCAGGAGGAGCCACTGGCGGGCGAGGAGCTGAACAGGTAAAGGGCGCACCATCCCTGATGGCTATGATCCGCGGCTCCTCCTTGTGGAGAGATGGCAAGCCTGGCGCCTGGGGGTGGGAGGGCAGTGTGGGTGGGCCGATCTCCCGATGGTTCTGCATCTCCAGGCATGAGCCCTTCCTTTCATCTGTCATCCAGCCTTGGGCAGCCTCTAGTCCATTTTTGCTTTGCTTCTCTTTCCCCACCCAGTCTGTCCTGAGGAGCCAGTCTGTTCCTTGATCCTGGTCAATAGCGCCCTCCCCAAGACAGGAAGCGGTGATCAGAACAATGCTCCAGACAGTGCCCCAGTAATCACCCGAGGTGCAGTAGTAAACTTTCTGTAAGCCGTCATGTAGAATACCATCATCTGCTGGCTTTTAAAAAAGGCACTGATTTGGTCTGTAATCCTCATTTCTCCAGGGTCTGGGAAGTCTCCCTGTCTCCTCCCAAGGTGATAAAGCTCTGACCAGGTCTGTGTCTAGTTTCTGGCATAAGAGAAATGTTTTCAGATTGGGATCAGGGACAGCAAATCTCGTGGCTCCTGATTTAATTGGGACCCCTCCCTCCATCTCCCTACAAGGTCCAACATGAAATGTAACGTTTGTGTTATGGCTGCTATGCCCAATCCATTAAATCTAATAGAATACAACAGCCTATTCAGATTTTCCCACCTATGCTCTCCAGGGCCTCCTGGATATCCCGCAGGGAGATCGTTTCTCTCCTCATCCTCGAGACTGGAGATCAGCAAAGGCAGGAAAGGATCTGCTGGTCCCTCCCAACCCCCCAGCAGCTTGTTGCAATCCCAGCTGTTCTGGTCTTCTCTGCTGGCATGGGGTTTCAGGGACACAGGGCAGTCCTTGCCTTAAGAAAGAGGAGACTCCAGCAGTAGGACGTTAAAGAACTTGAAGAGCAGTGGTGGATGAAAAACGCTATAGAATTGTTGTTGTTATTTCTGCCTTCATCAACTGGTGTCACTGTAGCCAGAGGAACTTGCTGAGAAAAGTTCAATGCACACAAGAGACAAATCCAACAGCTGCCAATAAATATGAATATAAAAATAATATAATAGTCATTATTTCCAGGAGTGCCTCAGATCCCCCTTTACTGACGAAATACTGGGAAATCCATTTTAACCAGCCATGCAAGGGACCAGTGAAAACTTGGTTGCTTAGCAGAGGCTGATCTTTAACCAAAGAATATTGCACAGAAAACTTTTGGAATACATTAAAAGGGTTGCTTAAGACAGGGGTTTGCTTTTTGGAGGTCGGGCACTGTATCCAGTGTTCACTATATTCCAACTGAAGCCTTTCTAACGTTGCAAAAACAATCATTCCAAAAGCACACATGGTTTCATTTCTCTTTCTCTTTCTCCCCGTTTTATCTTTACTTCCCAACCTCCATTTCTCCCTCTTTATTCTCTCCTTTCTGTCTTCTCCATTTCCTCCCCATTTGCTCTCCCTACTCCCCTCTGTCATCTTCACTTCTGTTGTCCCCACATCCCACCTCTTCCCACCCCATCCCATCTGTCCTTCTCTCTCCCCTTGCCTTCCTCCTTTCTTCCTGTAGAACCAATGAAATCCCAGCCGGTGATGCTGCCTTTGCTGGGGCTATGCAGGAAATGAGCCCCCTCAAAGTCCCCCATGAGCTCAACGAGGAGAAGAACACTAGCTTGACAGAGCAGGACTGCAGCGGCCTGGACACCAGTGACCAAGCCCTGCTGGGCAGCTTGCAGATGGAGATGAGCAGAGCCGTCAGCAGGAGCGAACCCGAGCTGTCCTCCGTCACGGCCAACACGGAGAAAGCCACCGAGAGCACCACCATCATGATTGATGTCCAAGACTCCACTGTGGTACAGAGTGAGGACCTGTCTCTTTTGCTGTTTGCCTCTCTCTGATCTGCCTTCCTTCACAGTGGCCCCAGAGGGCTGCTGGGAACACTGTGGATTCCCCAGAGGATCCTCCAGCATTCATGCAGCCCCAGCACTGTCAACCCTCCACCCCCATCCCATCGTCCCTCAGACCCTGAATTCATAGCCAAGGCCCCATGTCCTGTGTGGCAAGTTGGACCTAAGTCCCGAAAGATGCTCTGGATGGGCTTAGATGACACTAGCGCCCCACTGTTGCTACCACATGTGGAAAGCCAACGCCAGGGCTTTTCTGTGGCAGAGTGGTTACCAGGCTGCCTCACAGAATAACGGCACTTGCAGCTCTGATTCGCCATGTTCACATCCATTGCTTCGTGGTTAGGCCACGTCTCCACTGAGGATCTCAGCCATTAATAGCCAGGGCCCAGTACAGGGGCACTAACGCACCTCCCTAGTGTAGACAGCCAAAAACACTTTAAACTGTCATTTGATCCAGGACAGTTTATCCCTGCTTGAACCCCATCCCCACACACACAATAGGAAACATGCGGGGCGTGTCTCCCCCCTCCCCACCCATACACTCCATTGTGGCCTTGGGGGAAAATTGCAGAGAGCAGCCAGCCAGAGACTCTAGCCGTCAGGAGCAGCCAAAGCAGAGACCTTCAGCGGTTCCAGTCAAAAGACTCAAACCTGTTCTCTCCCTTCCCCTGCCCTGCTGACCAGCTGTGTGCTCCCACCCTGCCTCCCTCACCAAGCATGTCTGTGCTGGAGCTGGGAGGTGACTGCTAACATGACATTATGGAACTAACATGACACTTGCTACCATCCCATTGTTCACTCTGCTTGTGTGTTAGAGCCCTTCTCCCACCCTGGGTCTGGTCTAGTTCAACTGCTAGCTCTTCCTGGTGGGGCTGTCTACCACTCTATGTTTGTACAGTGCCTAGCACAGGGGTGGGCAAACTACGGCCCATGGGCTGGATCCGGCCTGCCAGCTGGTTTAATCCAGCCCTCAAGCTCCCGCTGGGGAGTGGGGTCTGGGGCTTGCCCCACTCCGGCGCTCCACATGCTGCCCCTGCCCCAAGCGCTGCCCCTGCATCTCCCATTGGCCGCGGCCAATGGGAGCTGAAGGGGCGGTGCCTGCAGATGGGGCAGCGTGCAGAGCCACCTGGCCACGCCTCTGCGTAGGAGCCGGAGAAGGGACATGCCACTGCTTCCAGGAGCTGCTTGAGGTAAGCGCCGCCCAGAGCCTGCACCCCTGAGCCTCCTGCTGCGCTCCAACCCCCTGCCCCAGCCCTGATCCCCCTCCCACCCTCCAAACCCCTCAATCCCAGCCCGGAGCACCTTCCTGCACCCCAAACCCTTCATCCCCAGCCCCACCCCAGAGCCCACACCCCCAGCGGGAGCCCTCACCCCCTCCCCCATGCCCCAACCTGGAGCCCCCTCCCACAGCCTGAACTCCTCATTTCTGGCCCCACCCCGGATCCCGCGCACCCAGCCAGAGCCCTCACCCCTTTCCACACCCCAACCCCAATTTTTTGAGCATTCAGGGCCCGCCATACAATTTCTATTCCCAGATGTGGCCCTCAGGCCAAAAAGTTTGCCCACCCTTGGCCTAGCACAATGGGGCCTCAGGCACTGCTGTAATAGACACAACTAAGCAGACGAAGAAAAGTGGCACGGGAGTGAAACACGATTTTTCCTTTCTACATGAGGGGTTTGCATTAGTACAGCTACCCTGGAGGTTGTAACTGGGGCAGATCTCCAGGGTGGGCAAGGCCTTCTTTCCACTAACTACGGAAATGCAGGAGGAGTCTCTCAGCCATGCTTTGAGCCCACAGGGAAACTCTCCCCGCAAGAGCTGTGCTAGAATAAAAGCCAGGCCTGTGCCACGAGGGCGGAACAGCCTGATGCACATTGCTCAGGACAAACCCTCCAGCAAAACATAGCATCTCCCCTTTGGGCATGTGCTGTGCTCAAATGTGTAACTCGGCCCCTGATTCTGCCCTTGACTCCTGCATTGTGCGGTCGTGGCTTACTGTACAGGGGTTTTTAGTTGCCCAGTTTCTCTTGTGCTGTGCCTTGTCTTTCTCTCCATCTCCATTTCTCCTTCCTACTGTCTCTTTCATTCCCTCCCCTCTTTCCCATCCATCTTCGCTCATATGACTTCTTTCCCCTTCTCTTTTTCCTTTTCTCTCCTTCCCCCTTTCTCATCTCTATCCTGTCTCCTTCTCCCTACTCCCTCATTCCCTGTCTCCCTCCCCCTCTCCCTCCTCCCCTTCCGTCTCCTTCCCTATTGCCAAGGCCTATGCGAAACACTAAATTAAACTTTATGTACAGTGAACCCATCCCACTCTGATTGTCTGTCAATCAAACCCTAAAAACAAGAGGAACATTTCCCCTCACCTTCAAGGTGAGAGATTTTAAATTGGGTTATTAATTAAACATCACCACAAAAATGTGTCTCTGCTTGACAGTCTGTGTCTGTCCTTTCCTTTTCATCTGTCTCTCGCTAACAGCAGAACTTGGATGTGGGAATGTAAAACAGCAATCTTGCCATTCACAGTCCCTCTCGCTGTGGAGAAATGATATTCTTAGGTGGCTGAGTAGTGTGCATCATTCTTTTTGTTGTTGCACTCACAAGGCAGCAGCCAGAGCAATCACTGAGGAGCGTGAAGTTTTACAGCAGCCTCGGTGTGCAATACTCTCTTGAAAGTGCTCATGCAAGGGAGCTAATTTTGGGAATGACAGTGTATTCCAGGCAGGGAAGCCATCAACCAGTTGCCAGTTCCTTGTGGATAACCCACCACTAGGCTCTTCAGTCAAAGCTCATAGTAGCTGTTGATGTGGTCAGCCCATCTCCTGGGAAAATGTCCTGTACTTTCATCCAGGGTAAATGTCCCATGCAGCTGTTAACCTGCTGGGTCAGTAAAAGGACTGATTTCTTTGCAGTTAGCAACAAGACGGATGGAGAAGCCAGCCCCTTAAAGGAGGCAGAGACAAAAGAGGATGAGGAGAAAGAGAAGAAGAAACGGAAAAAGGAGAAAAGCTCAGAGACGGGCAAAGCGATGGTGCCTCATAGCTCCATGTTTATCTTCAGCACGACAAACCCGTGAGATATTCTTTGGTCTTTGTACAGGAATAGCTGAGCCCTGGAGAAGGGAAGGATCTGATGGGGCAGGGCCTTGTAGGTTTCAGCCAGTTGGGTCTCTGGAGGAGCTGGGGAAGCCTGAGCCAGCATGGGGGCCTCCTACTTGCACCCCACCAACTTCCTGTATTTGCTGCTGCTTTCTCAGCTCCAGGGGGGCAGGAGCAATACTGGCCCAGGCTTCCCCACCCACCTGCTCAGCTACCGCAGCACCCCCAGATGCCCAGCTGGCTTCAGCAACACAACAGGGCTGGGAGATGCATGAGCAGCCTGATGCTTGCTACCCCTGAAGCCATACAGGGGTAGAGCTCAGCTCCTACAGGTGCATGGACTCCTTGTGACTCCAGCTGCCCAGCTCCGACAATGCCTGACTCCATTCCATTTGTTCGCCATTCAGCCCCCTTGGGCGTGTGCATTGTGATCTTTAATTACATTTTCATTGACAGTTTTTTCCCCACAAGATCCCTGCCTGATTCAATGCACAGGGGGCCAAATTAAGGTTGCACAGGCAACCACAAATCTGGCATTTCCTAATTCTGAGTGCAACCGAACCAACAACCGTTTAATGCAATTTTTTGTGTGTAGCCTTGTCTAAGGCCTGGGTAATGTAGACGCACAGCTAGTGATTGCTCTGAACTATATCTCCTGCAGAGTGCGGAGGGCCTGCCATTACATCGTGAACCTGCGCTACTTCGAGATGTGCATCCTCCTGGTGATTGCCGCGAGCAGCATTGCCCTGGCAGCAGAGGACCCTGTCCTGACCAACTCGGACAGGAATAAAGTAATTGCGCACTTTCTTACTGATCTCCCCACCCCCTCCTGCCCAGTACATCAGCTGTGCATAGACCAAAGTGGGGAGAGGAGGAAGAACAATTGTACTTGCTAACTTGTCTTGCTCCTTTGCAGAGTGGTAGCAGATGGCATGCTGGGATATATTCCCCATCATCCTCTTTGCTATTGCATGTGCCCATCCACATGACACCCTCGATCCTGCCTCAGCGTCAAGTACAGAACTACAAACCCTCAGAGCAACCAGATGCTCACGTATCATTTCCAAACCCTGGCATTCTTTAGTGTGCAGTTAGCGAGAGGGAGATCTGAAGTCTAGGAATATGTGTGGGGGGCCCCAGAGTCAGTTGGGAGGGAAAGATACATCTGGGTACCAAGGGTCAGGAAGGGTGTGTGTTTGATGGGAGAGGATATGGTGTCAGGCCAGAGAAGGAAATAGGGTGGTTGAGGCAGGTTGGTGGTACTTGTCCGATGTGATGGATAGGTGAACTGAGACTGCCCAAGAGGTGGGGTTTTATATAGCGAGATAATGAACGCGTGATCGTTATCCCATTGTGAAATCCTGGGGGAGACAAAGCACCTGTAGTTTTCCCCATGACATAGCAAGGTAAGGTTGGTGCTATACCTTTGCCTGTAACTGACCTCGCCTAGTGTATCTTGTAAAAGTGCAGAACCTGGCCTCCAGTAGGAAGCACAGTGAGATAGCTAGTGCACATGACTTTCCCGCAGTAAACTGCACCTTTTCTTAGCAGTGAAGACATAACCTGAGTTAGGCTGGGGGATGTCAAGGTTAAAGGAAAGGAGACTGAATGAGGGGGCGTGCAGCAAGATGGTCACAGGAACAGCATGAGCAGAGGCCGGTGGTTTGACAGGGCTCACAAGAAAGAGAGGGAGCAGGACAGAGACGGCCATTGCTGTGATGTGGGTCTCATCTTATCACATCACGTCACCCAGCAGGAGTGAGGCTAGGAAAAAGGTTTTGTGTTGTTTTGTCCAAGGAAAATTGAATCTGGGGCTCAGTTGTTGAATGAGAAATCACAGTTTGTTCCAGTGTTATTGTAGTCATTACTTTGTCGCAATGTAATGGGTGTGTTACATCCGTCAGTCCCTGGAGGACAAGCTGTTGATCAGATCTCACCTGCACTTAAGCAGCCTGGGTGCATTGACAGACTGAGCAGGGGATGAAAGCACAGACCAGCCTCTGTTACTTTGTAAGCCGCTTAGAATGGCCATCATGCCTGGAGGGGCCCTTCTACGAGAGCCTACCTGAAACCAGCCGTTTGTGCTGCATGGGGCAGAACCAGAGTTGGAATTTAGCAAGCTGGGATGGCAAATCCTTACTTGTCTCTGTTGTTGGTGACAGAGACTGCACAAGGAAATTGAGTCAGGAAGCTGGCATTAGCGAGCCTCAGCTCAGGTGGGCCGGTCAGTCACTGCCCCCAGGATACCATGTCACAGTAGTCAAATCGTCCCCTTTCTACTGATGTTCATGCAGGCAGAAATTCATCCCTGTGCAGAGTGGCAGCCCAAAGGCTGTGCAGGATCTAAGTCGTTTTTGGGGGGCCTCAGTTGGATGTAAGAGGACGCACGCCTGGTGCTGGCCCAGCACAGCAGTGAATTTCACCCCCAGCTAGCAGAGTGGCGGGGATCGCTGCCCCTTTAACAGGAGAAGGGACGGTCTGCAGAAGACTCCATGGCAGAGAGGAGGAAGGAGTCTGAAGTGAGTGCAGCACCGGGAGCAGCAGGGAGCCATGGAGCAGGCAGCGAGGGAAGATTAATGGGAGGCAGAGTGAAGTGGGGGAGCAGAGCAGGGTCAGAAGGGAATGGAAGCAGGGAAGGGGAAGGATGAGCGTGCCTCCAGTTATTTCTCACTGCTCTGCATGGACAGGGAGGATTTGAATTCCTGTCACACTGGTCTGAGTTAAAAATCAAACCAGCGTTCGCTACTGCACAGGCCGCTGAAAATCCTCCTCAGCTGCCCCCAGCACTGAATGATTTCTAGACCCAATGGCCGTGATTGGTTAGCTCTGGCGGGGTACATTAGCTGGAGGGGAGGTGACAATGCTAGTGGAGCAGAGGGCTTTACCTAAGCAGGGGTGGGAATTGGGTGTCCCAGCCACAAGTCTCTGCAGAGAGGCCTTCAGCTCCTCCTGGCTGAGACACAAAGGCACCCAAGATTTTATAGCATGGGTAGTGGCTTGATGAATGGCCAGGAAGTTTTCATGGGATACCTGGATTAAGTTTCCGGCTGTGCCATGCTCCCGGGTAATAGGCTCTTTCCTAGCGTGGCTCCAGGACAAGAATGTAGGCCCTGCTTTTGATCTTCAGCGGTGGAGGAGTTAGTGTGGGTCCATAGGAGGGTGCACGAGTGAGCGTCCCAGCGTGCAGCCCCGGGCGCGTGAGTGCTGTACAGCTGCCAGCTGCGGGGGTGTTCCTCCCAAACACCCACTGCCTCTGCTCTGTCTTCGCAGGTCCTGAGGTATTTTGACTACGTTTTCACGGGTGTCTTCACCTTTGAGATGATTATAAAGGTAAGAGAATCACTCGGAGGAGCTCCCGAAAGCCAGTGTAGTGTGCTGGAGAGGGGAGCGGGAGGACGGGTGTGCATTGCTTTCCCAACAGGGTCCCCTTAAATTACAGCTGTTTCCTTAGTGCTGCCATCTGCTGGCTAGCAAAGAGGCTGTCAGGGCTGTCCCACGGGCCGCTGCTCTACCTGCACAAAATTCTGCACAACATATTTGGTCAGAAGAAAGTAAATGAGGGTGGCTGTCACTTTAACCCCTGGAGCTGCCCAGATCCATTGCTATGCCTTGCCCTATCACTGCCTGGCGTGCTGAACTGCAGGCTGTGCACCACCGTTGAAGATGAGGGTACTCCAGGCAGCAGAGCTTAGCCCTGAACTATCTCTCCCGAGTGAGCCTGGAAAGGTCAGGCGGAGTGGGGGGGAGAAGGGCGGCTGTTGTCACAATCTCAATTTACTGTGACTTCCTTGTGGGTGGAAATTGTCTGAGCATTGCTGCGAGCAGAATGTGAAATCACAGCTTGGGGTTAGTTCTGTCTTAAATTTGGATTAAAAAAAACCCTTTATGGAACCTCCTGCACATCCTGACCTGATTGCATCCCAACAAGACAGAGGCAGCAGAGTCCAAGGGCTGGTCAACCACGACGCTCCCTGAAGTCAATGGGGCCAGTGGGGCGCTCAGCAACCCTGCAAATCAGGCCCCTTGTGGGGTGGTTTTTACTTGATGATGCTACGTGAGGTATTTACTGCCTGTGTTTTCATCCCTTCCCTGCAGATGATAGACCAGGGCTTGATCCTGCAGGACGGCTCTTATTTCCGAGACCTCTGGAATATCCTGGATTTCATCGTGGTAGTCGGGGCACTGGTGGCTTTCGCCTTGGCGTAAGTGGCTGTCTCCCATTTTACCCTGCTTTCCCAGGATGGTGTGTCGAGCCGCTCTCGGCAGGGCAAGCTTAGGATGGCAGCAAGAGCCAGCTGGGTTTCTCTTGTGAATCCATTCCTTCTTCGGTCTCCTTCACTTTCTGAATACCTCCCATTCCTTTGGCAGTCCACAGTCACACTGCAGAGACAGAGTCCTACTAGGTTGGCCTGGCCGCCCAGCAACGCAGCTGCTGGCTTCTCCCTGTCGGCGTTGGTGGGGACGTCAGCCAGGGACATCAGCCTCCGACATGGAAGAAAGGAGGAGACAGAGGGGGGGAGAAGGAAGGAGAGCAGGGGTGGCAGAGATGGAGTTAGGCATCTGCTAATTATACCTAGGGTGGACGGAGGTGACACAAGTACGGTGTGAGGCAGAGCTGGTACTGGCAAACAAACACTTATTCCCATGCAGTGATGACATCCGCTGGCCAGTTCCCATCACACGCCTCCTGGTGGAGGGGAGGGCATTTCCCTCAGGATATGCTACAGGCCTGTACTCCTCATTAAAGATAGCAGCACAACTGGCTGTTTTAACCCCTTTGTCCTCTGTTCCACCAGCTGCATTATCAGGGACATCCTGGGAGCGGTACATTAGCCAGCAGGAACAGGCCAGTCCCAAGGGGCAAAAAATTCTGCAGTTCCTTAGCTTCGCCTTGATCGGCATTCTCCATTTTGAGGCGCAGGCTTGTGGCATGCAGTTTCTCAATCTCAGAGGGGTATGGTGTGAGGACTGGCTTGCCGTTTCAAAGCCATTCGGAGCAGGAGAGATGCTTTGCACTTAGCACACAGGACGGGTGGGGAAGAACCTGACATGCTGACCTTCCTGAAAGCTCAGAAGCCAAGTGGTTTCAACCTAGACTGCTACCAAGGCGATGGCACTACAACACCAGGATGGCACTGCCCTGCTTATTCTGTGCGCTGTGATGGGGACAGAGAAAAGGAGCATATCTGCTCCTCATGCTGACCTCATCGGGGCCTCACCCCAGTCAGTGAGGATCTGCCTTTTTTCCTTCTGTTTCCAAGGGAGCTATTGGGGGTTGGAATTAATTTCTGCCGGTTTGCCCAGCCCCCTCCCTCCCATTGAGTGAGTACATGCGCAGGGGTGAAAGTAAAATTGAAAACTTACCGGTACGGGGGCCGGCTCCCCCCCTGCCCTGAAAGGGGCGGGGCTGGGGGTCAGCATCCCCCATTGGCAGCCTTGGGGGGGGGGGGCAAAAGGGGCAGGGACGATAAAGCGCTGCCGCGACAGCGCTTTAAGCAGGGTCTTTGCCGCGGCAGTGCTTTAATGTCGTTGCCCCTTTTGCACTCCTCCATCGGCGTCCCTGCTGCTAGGGACCCGGCGGGGCCGCCGACAGGGGGCACAAGAGCAGCAGCGATGTTAAAGCACTGCTGCAGCAGTGCTTTAAGCAGGGTACTTCCCTGAGAAGGGAAGGAGCGGAGAGCAGGGTCCTGTGTGCCAGCATGCTGTGAGTTTGTCATGTTGTTGTTCTTTCTTTGTGCCTTTGAAACGTGCGCTCGTGGCTTTAGTGCTGGTGGAAGGGGAGGGACTGACAGTCGTGGAGAGCGAAGCCCTCTGTTTGTCCACAGTTCAGGTACTGTGCAGGGGGCCTCAGGGGTCCTGAGGCCTGAGGTCACTCGATGGATTATGGGCCATAATCCATCACTCCCCTTTCTGTGTGTCACTTTTCCCGCTCCCCCCAGCACATACACCTGCTCATTCTCACTCCCTCTCTCTCACTGGCTCATTCACTTGCTCTCGCTCTCTCTCTCACACTCTCTGGTCCTTTCAGTCACAGCTCTCTCTTCGTGAAGAGCCCTGGAGAATTCAGCTGGCTCTGCATCTGGCCAGGTTAGCTCATGCACTGGGGACCCAACCAGAAAGTGAAGTGGGGGAATGAGGTCAGCCCTCTGGACCTACCTGGTGCCATATCTTGGGGATTGAGCCAGGCTGCCAGGTGACTGAGCAGGTACTCTGCTAGGTGGGGATATGACTCTGACTCCTTGGATAGTCTTCAGGTGATTTAGAGTCAGCCATGCCACAGGAGCTGTCTAGCGGCTCTATCAGCTGGGTAGAAAATACAGGTCTTCCTGCCTCCTGTCCAGGTTCTCTCTCTCTCGTGGAGATTGAACTCATCCCCATTTGAGCTACTGTTCTGGCTGTGGCTCCGCCCTTAAGGACAGCTGCTTGTACTGGGGATACCAGCAATGAAGGATAGGCTGCGCAGCTCAAGGGATAGGTAGTAGGGTAATGGAGCCTTTCACGTCTCGGTCGCCATTCAGATCCAGCCCAGCTAGTAGTTACTGAAAGTTCTTACCATCTGCTGGCTGTTGGTGGCTTCTCAGTCCATTTCCCAGTGGACAAGTGTCTGCATCACAAAAACCACCGCCACAATTAGCACTAACCAACCCCCTACTTTTCAGCCTCAACAGAAAGGACAACGATGGATTGAATGGCACGTGGTGACTATGCTGCTCTCACCCACATTGGTGGTCCTTCTTGGTCAGTGTTGGGGCCCATCGGCCCTGCAATGTGGGGGAGCTTGCATTGTCACCGCGTGGGCTGTGTCTGTTCTGTGGATAAACAGAACTTCAGTCTGCAGAGCTGTCAGCCTGACACTGTCACCACCACATCCTCTCCCTCCCACCAACCCAGACAATGCCCAGGTTCTGTCCCCAGTGTTTTGCAGGCCCAGCTGGCTTCCTCAGTGACTGGCAACTGGCTCCTTTACAACTATGGCCATCTCTAAGAAGGGGAATCTATCTTTTGGCACTGGAGAGCAGCTGAATTCTCAATGGAAAGCACTCTGTCCATTGGTTTAGACACTCAAAATTCCAACACAGAGAAGGCCCACATGCCTTCATGTATGTTTGCAGCAAACATATATGTTGCCCTACGTAGTAGTGCTAGATATATAGCTCAGTAGCTGCTTACACCATGTACAAGAGCTCTTTATAATGTAAACCTGCAAATTTTTCCCCGGGCAGTTGTCTCCTGTTTTTGAGAAATGATCTGATGCTCATAACCTTGGGTAGGGAAAGAAGACAAGAATTGCCTCAGCATAATGACGGCTGCTCCTTTGTGATTTCCAATCGGCTTTTACATTATAAAGCATTTATAAGAACACCTGTCTCTCCTTTGGATTGCCTGTCACCTCCTCAGCCTGGTGGGTGGAGCTTTTTCTCTGGCACTGGGCACTGCCAGGCATTGGCACATCTGCTGCCATCCTCTGTTCCTGCGGAGATGCAGAATGTTCACCAACTATAAATGTCCATAGCTGCCTGCCTTGCTCCATTGTGGTTTCAAGGGGAAGCGTCTTCTGGATTGCTCTTGAATTCACTTTTCTTTTCCCTGGATGATCTTCTTTGTACGGAATTTGGTTTTCACACAGGGGCTATGCACCCCTCTCCCTCGTCCACCTTTGCTTTTTGGGGGAGCAAAACAAAGGCACACAGCCTTGGACTTTCTGGGTATTTGCACATCTAGCTGGGTTACTGCCATGCCATTTGTGAAGGAGGGGCTGTTTTACGGCCTTGCTGTATATTTGTGGCGACCCATAACGCCAAGTCTCCGGGTGATGTCAGTCTATTATGTTTATTATCAATCTCAATGTGGTAGAGTCCTGAAATCGGGAGACTTGAGCTTAGTGAGTCAGAAATGGAACACTGGATCCAGGTGCGGGGGGAGGCGGGGAGCGGAGGTTGTCATGTATAGAATATCCTTACAAAGGTATGTCATCACCTTCAGCATTTCTCATGGGAAGAAACGCTAGAACACTCACGGTATTTGAATGTTCTGTAAATTTGTGCAAGCTTTGACACCTTCTCTTCATTCAAGGAGGTTTGCCCCAGGACGCTCCCCTATGGTTGTGGAATCAGCAACATGTATCTGATGCAATCCAATGGGCACAAGGCCAGAATTTGGAAGAATGGGTTCTCTAGATACACAGCATTCAGTCTATTGTTTGATGGCACACTGTTGTCACAAAACAGCCATGCAATCCTTGTGTGTTCTTGTGAGGTTTCCAGAGAAATAACCACAGCCCAGTTGTTATTAAAAACTAATCCAGACAAACCCAGATCTGTAAAGCCACAAATCCATAGATCACCTGCTACTTCACCATGTCACCTAAAACTCTGGTATGCCATCAAAGAGAGCAGCCAGCTTAACTCCTCTTACTCAAACTCTGCCTGGAGAGCTAATGTATCTAACTAAATGCAGCCTACATAAACCCCCCAACATACCTACAAAGGTCTCTATTTAATAAATAATAAATAAATAAAGACCAATTTTCGAACCAACGGGAGAAGCCTGGTGCAACAGCAGTTGCAGAGAGACCACAGCTCCAGTGAATCCCCACAGTCAAACCTTTAGGTTTGGAGGCTATATATATAAAATAACTAAGCTAAAGGTTTGACTGTGAGGATTCACTGGAGCTGTGGTCTCTCTGGAACTGCTATCCCCTTCAGGGACTAGACTGGGATGACCACCACATTCATTCCACGTTCTGTCTATTTTATTCAGATAGGAGAGGGGTAGGGCTTGTGCCCATTGTGTCATCCAGAATACCTCGCTCCTCTGGCTTCTCTTGTATTAGTGACCACACCCCAGCTACAAATCAACTTCCTCTTCTCGTCTGAATTTAGAGTATGTTAATCAAGATCAAGAGAGGTGGGTGGCTCCAGGTGACATGTAGATTAGTCATTCCTGATTTTCCATGGAGAAGAGGTTAATGTCTGGAATTGTGGTTCCTGGTAAAGGGAATCTTCTTAGTGGTACAGTGGATATACAGATTGCCTTTTAAATTCAGGTTGGGTTGGGTTGGGAGGAGGGGGAGAAGCAAAAAAAAGGCCTTGTAGTGCTGAAATGTGTAGAATATCAGAATGCCAAGGCTGTGAGACAGGCTTGTGATTCCACTCTAATGCAAATCTCGTTCCCTGTCATCCTTGGCTCTCTCTCTTGGATTTTCTTATCTTCTCTGTTTTCTCCCCACCTGTTGTTTGTTTTTGTTTTGCGGCTGCCTGACTGGATCACCCACAGGAATACATTGGGGTAATTATACAGTTTGATTCTTTTGGGGGTTACGAGCCAGGGAAAATGGGCTTTTGGGGAAGGTGGTTTGTCTGACTGCGTAACTGAAGTTTTCTTATCCCATATGACTTCCTGCCTGCATTTGTCCTTTCCACCTTGCAAAGTCATCAGCACTTCATGCCAAGGAGGTAAAGGTGGAGAGAATTTGAGTGGGGTGGGGATATCAAAATCATGTGTGTGCACACATCAGAACATTGTAAAGAATGCAAGTTCTGTGCCCCATACTCAATCCTTCCAGCTGTGACTATCTGGGCCCAATGAACTGGGCCTCAGATGGAACATCACCAGGTGTATATGGGAGATCCTCACAAGGAGAGAGAGAGAGGGGTTTGTATTCCAAGACAGATAGAAGAACACACAGCAGTCTCTCTCTCTCTCTCTCTCTCTCTCTCTCTCTCTCTCTCTCTCTGTGTGTGTGTGTGTGTGTGTGTGTGTGTGTGTTGGAAATAAACACACAGCGGAGATCGATGAAGAGTACCATGTCCATGGTACAATAGGAAGCCATGGTTATATGCCCTGTCCTTCTTTTTTCATAAAGCAATAGCAGATGCTACCCCAATCAGAGGGATCAATTGGCTGAGCTTTCCAAACCTTGCATTCTGCTGTTTGGACTATTCCATGTTCAAGTGGTAGAAGGCGGAGTGAATTATCATCTTCAGCTGGGTGGCATAGATGAGCACAGCTCCAAGATCAGGTCCTGTATGTTTAATTTTGGACCCCAAAATGAAAAGAAACCTGAAGATCTCCAAAAAACATTTGAGTTCCTTTCCTCTGGAAAAAGTGATTGATAACATTATTCCCAGGTGCCACTTTAATAGCTAGTCAAAATGCTTGTGAGCCAGCCTGTGACTTTCCTAGAAGTATTCTCTGGGGACCATGTGATAATAGAGTGTCTTGTGGAAGAGACCCCCGTGTTCTCACTAGGGTAACCAGATGTCCCATTTTATAGGGACAGTCCTGATTTTTTGAGCTTTTTCTTACATAGGCACCTATTATCCCCCACCCTCTGTCCCGATTTTTCACACTTGCTATCTGGTCACCCTAGTTCTCACTGAAGACATAGCACTGTTCAGTAATGGGTGTTCGTGTTAGAGTAGTGTGACACACAGGGGCGGCTCTAGCTTTTTTGCCGCCCCAAGCACGGCAGGCAGGCTGCCTTTGGCGGCCTGCCTGCGGGAGGTCCCCAGTCCTGCGGCTTCGGTGTACCCACCGCCGAATTGCTGCCGAATCCGCGGGACCGGCGGACCTCCCGCAGGCATGCCACTGAAGGCAGCCTGACTGCCACCCTTGCAGGGACTGGCAGGGCGCCCCCCGCGGCTTGCTGCCCCAGGCACGCGCTTGGAGCGCTGGTGCCTGGAGCCGCCGCTGGTGACACATAATGGTTTTAGTTCCATTGGCCCTTTTAAAGGGTCGCTGTGTGTATGTGCACCCCTTGTGTTTTAGACACACGAGACAACTCTGCATGAAATTACTGAGTCTTGCCAATGACCAGGTTAAAACTCTACATACTTTTCACCAGGCACCATAAATCCCTCTCCCTCTCTGGCAGCCCCTTTCCTTGGTCTCAGCAGGGACAGAGGGAGAAGATCCCTGACATCCCTTAACTCTCCCACACCTCAGGCGGGGATCACAAGCCCCCAGACCTGGGCTTTCTACCTACACTTTGCCATCTCCTGTGTAAATCTTGTGGCTAGCTAGCTCCCTCTTCTCCCACTGACTTTTCAGGGATGGCTGTATGACCTGTCCCCCTCCCCATTCTGCTTCAGAGAGAGGAACAAGTCAAACACTTTTCCTTTCCCACTCCTTGCAAATCCTTAGCAGGTAAATTCAGGAAATAGGTGCTTTGCCCTGTCCTCTTCCATCCTGCAGCAATAGGAATGAGAAATGATCCTCCGGTCCCCCTTATGCTGCTTCACACTGCCCTTTACCTTGGTCTGGGGCTGAGATCCCCAGGGTGCACTCGGCTATTGGCGTTTCAGTCCCAGAATAAAGCAAAGGGCGGTGCACAGCAATAGGGTCTGAGGACCATTTTCTGGTCCCACTGTGAGATGCCTGTCTTACTGAGCATTTGGCAAGAGCTGGCTTGTCTTGCCATTGCTCCACCTCCCTGAAGAAGAAGAGTTAGGGGCAGGATCTGACTGCTGCCCCTGAAAAGCTCCTGAGTGCCACCAAGGTTTCCCCACTCCTCCCCCCAGCAGATACCAAAAGATCAGGAGGAAGCCTGTTTGGAGATGGTGACCCAGGACCTGCCAAGCCAAAAGAAACCTGAGACAAGGCAAAATCTTCCTGGTTTCACATTTTGGGCATAACCCTAAACTCCCCAAGCTTTGTTGAAACCCCTCGTGAACTCTTGGTTTCATTAGAAAAAGCTCACACAGTCCTAGTGTCACATGTCAGCCACTGACAGCTAGATGTTCCCTCCCAATCCCTTTCACAGCATATTCCTTGTGAGAACATCTCACCGGGGGGCCCTCACGCTGCTGGGCTGAGAAAATGGGCTGCAATTTGCCTTCCAAATAAAAAATAGTCTGTCTCCCAAAGGCTTTTAAAAAAATAGGAGGTGAAAATTGCACAGGCAGCGCCACAGGCCAGGAGAGTCTGATAAATGCTTCTGCGAAAGGTCTCGATGTGTTGAAAAATCTCCTACAGCGTAACAGTGCCAAAGCATGAAGTGGGTTAATTCCAATGTTTGTGCAATCGCGTTAAATGTGGTGTTTGTGGGGTTGTACTGTTGTTAAGGAGTTTTAATTAGTGTTTTTCTTTGCATCTGTTTATGGTTAGGTCTGTTATTGTGCTTTCTATTGTATTAACCCTTACAAAAGGAGCCGTGCAATTAGAAGTACCCTTTGTCGTAAGTCTCCTTCTAGAGGTTTTCAAGTACAGCAGATGGATGCAAAATGTACTGAAAGCCTTGTCTATTTTACTAATACAAAATAAGATTCTGATTGTTCTCAGATCAGAATATTGGTAGCTACCCACCTAGGTTTTTGGGTTTGGATTTTTTTTTAAATCACAGTTTAAATCAGGGTTTTAACAACATTTCCCTTGACAAAAATCTGTTTTTTTCCTTATAACCATAGTATAAAGTTATGCTATAGATTACCCGTCAGACTGATTAGGGAAAGCATTCCTCAGCCCAGCAAGCCACAACTAATAGCAGGCTAGTTAATGGTGAGTGAGCCCCGGTTTTTCAGCCATGAAACAACTGAGGACATGGCCTAAGCTTATCTAGAACCGAGAGGGCAGATACTAGAGATGAGTGCAATGGAAAAATTTGTGCTAGATACCAGTAGATAGAGCACTTTGCCAACAAAGGAAATTTGCATTCTTCTATTTTGTACATTATTGTTGTTATAGCGATGTAATTTGCTTACAGCAGAAGCAATTGTTTAAAAATTGCAACATTGGTGGCATTTTGTTCTTCGCGTTTGTAAATTGCACAGAGCGGAAAAAGCGTTTACATTAGGAAAACAAACTCAGACATGCCAGGCAGCATGAGTTTATGACATTGCAGGAATGCTGCGTGGCGTGGCGCCTTTGAAACAGATGGCCCAGCACAGCGAGAGTGTCGGATCACCCGCTTTAACCTTGTTACCTCACTCTTTCTCACAATAACAAGATCTGCTACTGCAGTTGATCCTCGTTGAAGGGGGAATGCACTAAAGCTGATGTTGAGCTTAGTGCTCTGCTTGCCGTCCTCTGATCCAGAGAGTCCTAATTTTTCATTTGCAAACGTTTTCAGTATGTGTTTTGAACACCCATTGCTTCTGGAGGCAGGTACAGCCCCCTGGACGCTAATGGATTGACACCGGCTTTCACCTAGGCTGCCTGTGGCCCTAGATTTCTCATATGTGCATGTTTTGGGAAGTAGTGAATGCTGTTGAAAATCTCCAATGAGTTCCTCCCAAACTCAGGAAGTTTATTGCCTCTCTTTGTTTTGTTTTTGGATGTGTGTGCCTCCTTCCAACTCTGTAGGACTAACAAAGGCCGGGATATCAAAACCATTAAGTCTCTGCGTGTGCTCCGGGTCTTGAGGCCTCTGAAGACCATTAAACGATTGCCCAAACTCAAGGTAATGCTTAAAATTCTCTGTCCTCGGTTCCGTTTCTCCCCAGGTTCAGAGAGAATCCTGGTGAGGTAACAATCAGAGTATCCCCCAACGTAGAAGAGAGATCCTTCCTCGTTCCTCTCTCATTGAATTTGAATTCCAGCCTACGGAATTAGGACCAATTCCCTGGTTAGGAAGAGATAGAGTAGTGCTTGCGCTTTATATCAATTACCTTTCGTTCCCAAACCTCAAAGAAATCAGCAAACCTTACAGATTGGTTTACAGGTCTCCTACAAACTCAGTCTTCAGTCATGGCACCTTACTAATAATAGACGGCTTAAATTTCATATATGGATACTCAGTCATGTAAAGCAGGTGTGGATTCTTAAATGACCATTTGATGTGGGACTGGGGAACCCTGTTTCGGCACCCACAACATACAGGAATCATTTAACCTGCCACTGCAATGAAAAATAGCCTCAACACGAGCCCCCAGATCCTGGGTGCTGATTCCGATAGGCTGATCGAACCCCCAGACCTGGATCCCTCCACCAACAAACTTCGGGAAAGCTCAGCTCTTGATCTAAGTGTCTGTCTTTAGATCCCACCAAGGCTGCCTGAGCTCCTTTTGCACTGAGAACTGATCCTTTTTCAGCATTGCAGGTAGTTCTGATGCTTCCACAAGGCTGGCTGAAGTATCTATCATACCCCCTGCAGTTCTGACTTAATTAGGCTGGCGGAGTCCAGAATAGAGTCCAGAATACTGCAATGGAGCCTGCATGAAGTGTAGACAAAATAAAACAAAATACTCCATTGCAAGAGTAAACTCACAGGGCCTGATTTTTAAAATCAGCCTTCAACTGCCGCAAATGATAGTGCAGAGGTCTAACTATCTCATTTGCCAGTATAAGTAGGAAGGTAGATGTCCAAAGGATTCATTCGTTTTCACAATTATTACTACTGTTATCATTTGTATTACCGTAGTGTCTGGTACAGTCATGGACTAGGACCCTGTTGTGCTAGGTGCTGCACAAACAGAACAAAAAGACAATCCCAACTGCACTGGCATTTTCACACCCTGGGTTGATCAGAGAACACATAAATGGAAACTTGAGTTTTAAAAAAAACCAGGCTTATAGTATACTAAAAGCAGCTGAATGCTTTTAAATTAATGACTCATTTAAAAAGTGCACTCCGTTGAGAGTAAGCCTTCTAGAGGTTATTTTTGAAAAGCATATTTTATAAAACAGCAGCGTTCTTTTATCTGAAATCCCTGGTAAGAATGATCACGCTGAAAGAATAATCATCTAGTGCAAGTAAGGTTATGGATCTCATATCTGTCTGGGGCACCTACCTACCTGCCATACAGGACAGTGTCTTTCTATTGTAATTAGAGATATCCAGTCTGTCTTGTTGTTGGAGGTGAGGCTAAATAAATAAGTGTTCACTAACTGTTCTTAAGTAGTGCTAATTGTACTATGGTGTCTTGTATCCTGCCCTGAGACATGGTTGTGAAGAACCTTTATATGGTATAAATATCCTTTGTGCCTGTTGGGGCAATGCTTTCCCATAAGTGATTTTGGGATGTTCTGGTCATTTATAAAATAGCGTATTCTGCCTGGGACAGTGTCTGCTTCTGGCACCCTTTTCCTACCAGGAATGAGACACATCTCCTCAGATGTCCTTTTTAGGTAGCTTTGGTCCCACCCTCTGACAAAATACATAGGTTCTGCATGGTGAATCATGCCCTTGGGTTTGCCTTCTCCTGCAGGCTGTCTTTGACTGTGTAGTGACTTCCCTGAAGAATGTCTTCAACATACTTATCGTCTACAAGCTCTTCATGTTCATCTTCGCAGTCATTGCTGTCCAGCTCTTCAAGGGCAAATTTTTCTACTGTACGGACAGCTCTAAGGACACAGAGAAGGATTGCATGTAGGTACACCGTGCAGCATGCATGATCCAGTCTGCTTCCCTGGCAAAGGCATCCACTCCTGCCCGGGGTGTGGAGAGAAGTAGATACATGAAGTGCCAGTAGTGAAAACTCTGGTCTTTCACTCCCTCAGATGCTGGTTAATATCCAGTTTGGGTTGTGAAGTCCTTGGTCATGGGTTGGAGGCACTCCTCATTTCCCAGGGAATCAAAGCCACAAAGCATTGTTTAAAGGACTAGTACAGATGTCTGGACTCCGTGAGGAATGAACTCCTTTCTCATCCTTTAAGTGAAATTTTGCTGCGTTTCAGAGCATTGTCCTTGCCATTCTGGGGAGAAGTCCACTGTGGGATCAGTATGGGAAGGCCCGTCTTTAAATGAACAGTGAGCTTCCCGTCTCACTTAAAGACAGACTGGTCTCCTCAAGCCAGAGCTGTGCTTCCTTTGCTCCAAGAGCATCTCCTGCACTATCACTGCTGCTTTCTAGCACATTTTTCAATTAAAAATTCTATGGGGAAAAAACTGATTCTGAATTGCTGCCCTGTTTAAAATGTTCACATTAACTCCTGTGATGGGCTAAGAATCTGGAGGTGCTGCTGCCTGAAGAATTACATGAGCTCTGAACTCTCCTTCTGACACATTCTCTGTTACAAGCTCAGCCTACCAGCTTTCCCTTTTTCCTTCTCTCTTTCATTTGTCTCTCAATCTTTCCCTGACTCTTTCTCCCCACTCTTCTCCCAGTCTGTTTTCTTCTTTCCTTCTCTTTTTGATTGCTTTTTCTCTCCCCTTCTTTCTGTCTCCTTCAACCTGTTCATCTTGTTTCTCCCCACCTCCAATTTCCTTAATTTTCTCTCCCCATCAAGACTTCTCCATCCTTACAAGGGGAGAAAAGTGTCCCTGCTGCCCTGCAAAGTTAAATCCTCTTCAGTCCTGGCAGTATAAAGAGGTCCTGATGTTAGGGATAGTTCAGTGATTTGAGCATTGGCCTGCATAAACCCAGGGTTGTGAGTTCAATCCTTGAGGGGGCCATTTATGGTTCGGGGCAAAAAAAAAAGTCTGGGGCAAAAATCTGTCTGGGGATTGGTCCTGCTTTGAGCAGGGGGTTGGACTAGATGACCTCCTGAGGTCCCTTCCAACCCTGATATTCTATGATTCTCTCCTAACCTTACAGAGGCAACTACGTGGACCATGAGAAAAACAAGATGGAGTTGAAGTGTCGTGAATGGAAGCGCCATGAATTTCACTATGACAACATCATTTGGGCTTTGCTTACGCTCTTCACTGTCTCCACTGGAGAGGGGTGGCCACAGTGAGTATTGTGCTTGGTCCTGTCTGCTTCCAGGTGTCTGTGGGCACAGGATTCACGAAGAAACCTCACGTTCCCCTTTTGAAGAGCTGTTTAAATGGTAGGGCTAGTAACTGGGTTTCTCCAGGTGGGAAAGGGGTAGAAGGCACTGAGAGACGAGTTGGGGGAAAGGAGATAGGTCAAGAAATTATATCAGTATGTGAGAACTCTCACCAGTTAATGGGTATAGGAGCCTGGTGGAACCAACTTCCTTCTTGGGAGGTGAATGCTGGGACAGTCCACTGCCCTGAGTGGGCCTGAGGGGAATTTGAGGCCAGTCCATCTCCCAGCATAAGTCAGAGGGGAACTCTGTGAGCTAGTCCACTCACCATGTTGGCAGAACTCGGACAATCCCCTACCATGTGTTGAACAAGGGGGTGTTCTGGGATACCCCTTTTTATGAGGGACGTATGTTTAACTCTGACAAAGCCCACCATCCAGGGTAGACAACGGGAAGAGCTCTGGGACTCTTGTAATGTAGGAGAGGGGAATATCTTGTCATGAAACAGGTAGCCAGAATTGTCAGAGTATGTCCATGACTGAGCAGGTTAGGTAGAAGGTTTGCTTTATCACCATAACCAGTATGCACAGTGGGGACAGATGGAGGTGAATATTAAAGGTGGTACCATTCAGTACATGATGTTCTCCTAGTCAAGTACAATGTGGAGAGTGTGACAGACCCAGACCAGTGGGGTACAGGAGTCTGGTAGAGGGCAAATATACTGGTCACTGGATGAGTAGTTTTCTGTTCCCTGAGTGACCAGAGCAGGGGCTGTACTAGAGTAATCAGGAACCTGCTAGAACCAGTTAAGGCAGGCAGGCTAATTAGGACACCTGGAGCCAATTAAGAAGAAGCTGCTAGAATCAATTAAGGCAGGCTAATCAGGGCACCTGGGTTTTAAAAAGGAGCTCACTTCAGTTTGTGGAGCGAGTGTGAGGAGCTGGGAGCAAGAGGCGCAAGGAGCTGAGAGTGAGAGGGTGTGCTGCTGGAGGACTGAGGAGCACAAGCGTTATCAGACACCAGGAGGAAGGTCCTGTGGTGAGACTAAGGAAGGTGTTTGGAGGAGGCCATGGGGAAGTAGCCCAGGGAGTTGTAGCTGTCATGCAGCTGTTACAGGAGGCACTATAGACAGCTGCAGTCCACAGGGCCCTGGGCTGGAACCCGGAGTAGAGGGCGGGCCCGGGTTCCCCCCAAACCTCCCAATTGACCTGGACTGTGGGTTCTTCCAGAGGGGAAGGTCTCTGGGCTGTTCCCCAAGCCACATGGTGAATCTCTGAGGCAAGAAAATCCGCCAATAAGCGCAGGACCCACCAAGGTAGAGGAGGAACTTTGTCACAAGAGGCATCCAGAATGGACCAGCCATTGGCATCTATGTGACCCTTTGTGCCTTTCTTTTTCCCTGTATATCCAGGGTGCTGCAGCATTCAGTGGATGTGACTGAGGAGGACCGGGGGCCCAGCCGCAGTAACCGCATGGAGATGTCCATTTTTTACGTGGTATATTTTGTGGTCTTCCCTTTCTTCTTTGTCAACATCTTTGTGGCTCTCATCATCATCACTTTCCAGGAGCAAGGAGACAAAATGATGGAGGAGTGCAGTCTGGAGAAGAACGAGGTAACACATAAAAACAGGAGAGCAGAGGGCAGGATGATTTTGTTTTGCATGTACTGTGGCAACAGACAGCTTCAGGTATAGACCATGGAGTGGTGGAGCTGAGGGCTAAGGCATATGATGTGAAAGCCTGGCTGGAATCCAGTAAAGTTCTCTTCAGCCTAGACTCCAGCTTATGCGACATCTGCCGTCCCGTAGCATTTGCTTCTGGAACGTAGGATGTTTTAATCACACCTGAGTCATTCTCACTGATTACATTTTTGTCCTGACCATCCAGCCAGCAATAGTTCACCAGGCTTCCCAGCTATTTGAAAAGGAGGCTATCGTTATAAAGGAAACCCATCTGTGGCGGCTGTGAATCACCCCTATTGGCAATCAAACAGAAGAGCTAGGGAGCCATGTTCCCTCCCCCACCTGCTTCCTTGCCAGAGAGGCTTTGCCCTAGACTGGAAGAGGAAAATGATTTTCCTCATCTGCATTTTATCCGGTATTATTGGTCCATCTAGCCCAGTATCCTGTCTTCCGACAATTGCCAACACCAGGTGCTTCAAAGGGAATAAACAGAACAGGGCAACTATCAAGTGATCCATCACCTGTCATCCAGTCTTGCCATCTGGCAGTCAGAGGCTTAGGGACACTCAGAGCATGGGGTTGAATCCCTAACCATCTTGGCTAATAGCCATTGATGGACCTATCTTCCATGAACTTACCTAGTTCTTTTTTGAACCCTGTTATACTTTTGGCCTTCACAGCATCCCTGGGCAAAGAGTTCCACAGATTGACTGCCATTGTGTGAAGAAATACTTCCTTTTGTTTATTTTAAACCAGCTGCCTGGTTGGGTGACCTCCTGGTTCTTGTGTTATATGGAGGGGTAAATAACACTTCCCTATTCACTTTCTCCACACCAGTCATGATTTTATAGACCTCTTTCGTATCTCCCCTAGTCGTCTCTTTTCCAAGTTAAACAGTCCAGTCTTTTTAATCTCTCCTCACATGAAAGCTGTTCCATCCCACTAATCCTTTTTGTTGCCCTTCTCTGTACCTTTTCCAATTCTAATATATATTTTTTGAAATGAGGCAACCAGAACTGTACGCAGTATTCAAGGTGTGGGCGTACATGTAACTGCCTGGATTTCCTGTGCTGTTACTGCCCAAATGCTCCCAAATAGTGGGTGATTTTCAGATGGTAACTTGAGGCCATTTCCTGTCCATGTGGCAATAACCATATCCTGGCCTAAAGAAATGCCAAGGTGGAAGGACACACGTGTTCATTATTCCAGGGTATGGCTATTACTGAGTTCACAGGAAGAACCCTAGTCTGATTCGCCTAGAACGTCTAGCGAAGAAACAATTTTGAGACATAATTCAGTTAAGTTTGATTTTTTTATGTTCTGTCAGCTGGATAAAATAAGTAATTGGGGCCGCCAGGTTTGGTGTGATCATGTGGTTTGTAGTGAGCATGTGCATGTGGAGGGCAGTATAGGACACGGGGATCTGTATAGGAGACAGTTTCTGAAAACAACTGTCGCGTAACAGCTCAGTAACTGTACAAGGTCCCTGTGCTCTGATTGTCTAAGTTTATTCCATCTGAGTCTAAACCACAGTAGTAACGTCATTAACTCATGCCGTTATTTTATGCTGAATGTGAATGGAGTGAAATTGATTACAATGCAGTCATGGGAAAATCCTGCATTGTTTCACTACATCACAGGGTATACATTTTACTGCAGATTATAGTGACCTTCTGCTTCTTGGGACAGATCCGTTCCCCACGTTCAGCTTGATTAGCTCAGCTGGGTGCTGGGGAACTCATCATCCCCCAAGATCTCTGAAGGCAGAAGAGTTTTTGTAGGGCTGCGTCTCCAGCATAATGACTGGAGTAGCCTCCATGGCCCCAGGCAACCCACCTAACTCGAGGGGAGGAAGGACCTGAGGATCCTGATAGCGGCAGATACTCTGCCCAATCTCTCCTCAGCCCATCTATCCGGCTGTCAACACACTTCTGCATAATGACGTACAGGGAACCCCCAGGGACTTGGGATTCGCACAGCTCAGGAGGACAATATTCACTCTCTTCCATTCACCTGTAGCAGAGAACCAGTAACAGGGCATCATGGGTAGTGGGAGGAAAGACGAGAAGCTGAGTGCAAGCTAACAGACTTTGTTTTGTTTCAGAGGGCATGCATTGACTTTGCCATTAGTGCCAAACCTCTTACGCGCTACATGCCTCAAAACCGACACACCTTCCAGTACCGCGTCTGGCACTTTGTGGTTTCCCCATCCTTTGAGTACACCATCATGGCCATGATAGCACTGAATACCGTGGTGCTGATGATGAAGGTGAGCTGACCGGGTGTACCAGAGGCCCAGGATGGCATGCCTCTGTGTAGGGAATTGGAGAGGAGGTGAAATAGACAGGGGGGATTTAGAAACTATGTTATTTGTTTTAAGAAGATGCTGGGGTCTTGGCACCCAGGTCGCATCTCATATCATGTCTCTTGGCATAGATGACTAGGAAAGCTGATGGGGTCACAGCCTCAGCTCTTACACCGGTGTCTTCATTATTCAAGCAAATATTTCCAGTTTGCACTCAATCCATCGAGCACAGTGCTTGCTGTGGAACCTGAAAGGCAATTAATCCCGATGGCACAAGGCCAGATTTTCAAAGGGACCTCACCCCAGCCTCTGAAACTGCACCTGCGTTTTTCACACCCACGTTAGGAATCTGACTAAACGATTTGCTTGCCCAAATGCAATTCTTCCACCTAAGGATAATTTTTTTTGTCTTCCTTGTGCAGACACTTGCATGTTCTAGACTGAGGTGCCAACTTCCATCTCCTCAAATCTTGAGGAAGATGGCTAATACTCTCCTGTTTTAATATGGACCATCTCTGTTGTTGCTTTCCCCATAGCCTGTAGGAAATTCTTTCAAGAGCACAAACACATACTTGAAAGTTCAGTACACCCTTACATTGTGAACAGTGTAGGTAACAAACAGTGATGCTGCAACAACAATTGCCTTCAACAGGAGGACCTCATGAATTAGTGGGACACTGGCAATTATAATGTAATCTGGGCTGATTCTGTGATCAACACCTAGGAGTGGTTGCCACCTGGATGACCCTTCTTCCCCTCAGCTCCATCCTCTTTCCTTAACCTCAGCAGAAACAAAGCAGAAGGGCAGAATGAATATTACTGGATATGTAGCGGGCTTAAAAAAAAGGGTGGGGAGCTTGTCACTAGCCAGTCAATAGTAAAACACATGGGATAAATCTCAGGAGCTTGGGCAAAGTCTAATCCCACCATGGAACTAAAGATTCCTTGTAAGATCCAATTTTGGTAGCTGACTGTAGATGGTTCTGACTCTCTCTCTTTCTGGCAGTACTATTCCGCGCCCTACACATATGAGCTGGCTCTTAAGTACTTGAACATCGCATTTACCATGGTGTTCTCATTGGAATGCGTCCTGAAGATCATAGCTTTTGGCTTCCTGGTAAGTGATTGGTACTAGTGCTTCATACCAGCTTTGGGTACTCAGTTCAACTGGCAGTGGTAGTGGACTTTGGCTTCCTAGTGTGTAGCTAAAACTCTGTTCTTTTGGCATTAGTAATGGGATTTAGCTTCCTAGTATGTAACTGGTATTGAGTTCTGGCATCTTCTTGAGTGCTGTACTTATTCTGGGTGTTGGAGTCTTGCTTTGGATTCTTGTTAAGCACCATGACACTGGATGTCTACCAGCTTTCTTGGTCAGTCCAGAGCTTTCCAGATTCCCGGCCCAACATCTGGAGCTTTCCAGATTCCTGAGTTAATATCTTAGAGTGAAGTCTCTGGGGTTTTCATTTAATCTGAGCAACTGAGAGTCACCCCCACTGCTGAAACCAAATGGTGATGTTATTTTTAATGGACTTTTTTATTTTCTGTGAATTTACTGCTGGTGACAGCTTTCAGATTGTCACCACTCCCCACCTGGGCAATTCAGTGTCTAGACCTGTTCAGCCTTTGGCCTTTCTGCTGAGGCTGCTAACCAGGGCGCCAGTTTATTACCAGTTGTGTTGGTGACTGATATTATGTTGATGCCTGTGCACTAGGAACTGGATTGAGTCCACTAATTCCTTTCAACCAGGCCATGAAATACCCATTCATTGATAACTGTTGATCCCAGATTGGAACTGGTGATATAATGGTGAAAGGCTTCATATTTAATTAGCATTCCCTTGAGTCTCAGCCATTCACCACTAATTATCTCATTATTCAGACCAAGGAATGTGTTGTTTGTGAACATAACACTTTTTCTTGTCTTCAGCTACTCTTAGGAAAAGCTGATTCTGTTTTTTCTTTATTTCTTTTTCCTTTTGTTTCTCACCTGTTCTGCTGGATGACATCTGGTTGCTCTCCACTATGGCAGTCCAGCATATGTCACACTTACATTAAACTATTTCTGTTAGATTGCAAGATGCACGGGGCAGTGACTTTTTTGTTGCAAGCTTATGAGGAGCCATGTACACCTATTGCACTTGATAAATAATAATTAATAGTGAATAACCAACCTCCGAGACATGGAGACAGAATATTGAGCCAGTCAATGGACAGTTCTGTGAGTGCAAAGAGCCCTCCTCTATCCCAGCAGCATGTGTGCTTGGGGTGCACAGCTCACCAGCAACCCTTTTCTGAATCATGGATCTATCTATCTAGGAGGCAGCATGGTCTAGTGTTTAGAGCAAAGGACTGGGAATCAAAAGACCTGGATTCTGATCCTGGCTGCATGTCTGACTTCCTGGACTCTCAATCTCTCTCTGTCTCGCTTTCTCTATCTATCAGATGGGAACAATGATACTTATACACCCCTTTAAAACACTTTGATTTCCTCAAATGGAAGGTGCTATGTAAAGGCAAAGTGTTATTGGTAGGCCAGTTCCTGAAGTTCTTATTCAGGGAAAACTTCCATTGACTTCAGAAGCTGTAGATAGCCATTTAGGCACCTGATTGTATTAAATATTCTGCTGCATAGTTTAAATAGACAACTGTGTCTCTGGGCTCATCCACTTGTGATTGTGCCTTCAGGCAGGATTGCAGTAGTTTCTCTGTTCTTATAGTCCCCTTTTGACAATGCAAGAGAATTCTGTGCCTTCTTTTAGCAGTTTGGCCTATTCAACGCAAGAGTTACCTTATAGAAAATCTGCCTCACCATATATATGTTCTGGGCGACAACCCCCTGAGACACAAGACAGCATTCCAGAGGCTGGTTGCATAGAAAGAGGACAATATCTGTGGTGGTGGTGATGTGTGAAGACTTGGCATGTGCTTCAGCGTTGCCTGAATCTGAGATCATTGTGCTCCCCATCCACATATTTTTGATCTCTTTGCAGAATTATTTCCGGGACACCTGGAACATCTTTGACTTCATCACCGTGATTGGCAGCATCACAGAAATCATCTTGACAGACACCAAGGTGAATATTCTGACCTTGGACATTCGTACCAGTGATTAAAGGTGGGAGGGAGGTGCCTTGCTCCTTTCCTCTCCTTGGGGGTGGAGGATAGACGTGGTGATTTTTGCCTTCTTCTGATTGTTTGATCTTCTTGCAGCTGGTGAACACCAGCAGCTTCAACATGAGCTTCCTGAAGCTGTTCCGGGCTGCTCGCCTCATCAAACTGCTCCGCCAGGGCTACACCATCCGTATCCTGCTGTGGACCTTTGTGCAGTCCTTCAAGGTAAAGGACACATTAGTCTCCCCTGTGGGGGGCAGGTGTGGTGGTGGAACATTTACTCAACTTGTGTCATTCTTAGAATCATAGAATTGTAAGACTGAGAGGGATCTTGAGAGGCCATCTACTCCAATCCCCTGCACTCTTGGCAGGACTAAGTATTATTCTTATGATATTTATGAACTGTTGGGGTTCAGGAAGAATGAGAAAATTTTGGATCAGCATCCAAATTGTGGAGAGTTTATATGAACCAACCCTCTGAACTTTTTAAAATTAACCCACCTCTAATTCTAAATGCAGAAGGGAGAAGCAGTAAAAGCTTCCTTGCAAAAAATGGAGGGGAGGGGACTGCACCATTCAAGAGGGTCCTTGGAGGTCTTTTTGGATGTGCTCATTTGCATATCAGTACCCAGCATGGTATGCCAGCTGTTTGACAGCGGCACTGTCTGGTGTTGTGCTTTTGCATTGGCTAAATTCTTTGTCTGTATTTTGTAAATCACAATTATGTGGCATTTTAATTTCTAGTCCCTGTATTTGTTTTGGAATTCAACAGTCAAGAAGATGTTGCACCATTCCAGCAAGGAGTGTGATTCTGACTGGTTCTTTGCAACTAATTGCAATAGGCCATAGGGGGCTTAGCACAGTTCACAAGCTATTGCATTTTACTAATATTCTGAAGCCTCTACCTTGCTAAACCAGACTATTGTGTATTTCCCTTTCAGGCCCTCCCATATGTCTGTCTCTTGATCGCTATGCTTTTCTTCATATATGCAATCATTGGGATGCAGGTAAGCAAAAGCGTCCAGGTGTGCGTATGCTCCTACAAGGCTGCTTCTCTCTGGGGCAGACAGTGAAGAGTGGTCCACTCTGTCACCCACTTTAGCATTATCCAGTCTAGCATCTGCTTACTGTGTTGGAGTCTGTTGACCAGGACAGGTGCTGAAGAGGTTTGAAGGCTTGCGCAGTAGGAGCTGCAGTGTTTAATACACCCACAGGTTGCAGTGTGTGTCCCCCAGAATCCTCTGGCAATGTACATATCCAGACTGCCTTCTCCAGGATTATGTCACCATGACTCCTGTGATGTAGTACACATGGATGGAACCCTTCCTGTGGATTACATCATCAGAGATCTCTCATGTTATGCTCAGGTGGGCAATCCATGTGGACAGCTCAGTTTACCTCTTTCTTTTCAAGCAGAACTTTATAGTGCCTAAAACCTTAGGAATGACTCAAGTCCCACTAATGTCTGGCCCCAACCTGCAGAATCCAGTTCACAACTAACGTCCTGCCTGAGAGGGTCTTTGTGAGAGCCCTTGTTGATTTGGTTCCTCTCGCTAATCTCTGTTGCCCAACATCCTTGTATTGGTTTGGGAAGGCCTCGTGTTGCAGAAACCGGGGCTAGGGCCTGATCCTGCAGTTGAAGTCAATGGGAATTGAGGGTACTCAGCGCTTTGCAGAACCAGGGTTTTAGGCCCCAGTCCAACAAAGCGCGTAAGCACAGGAGTAGCCCCACTGTAGTCAAGGAGGTCGCTCGTGCATTTAAAGTTAAGCAGATGATTACGTGGTTTGCAGGATTGATCTTGTGGTTTGAAGACTATCCAAGACCCACACTCAATCTCTGGGAAGGCAGCTTTGGCTATTAATACTCAGGGCTTCATTCTACGGTGATCGAGGCATTGTGACAACTAAAACTGCCTAATGGTCACAGCTGGGAAGTGCTTTGGGTGGGGGTGGGGGGTTGTTGCTAGGGCTGTCATTGCCACCTTCTCTGGATAGAGAATCTGGTTTTCTTTGTTTAAGTGGAAATTTATTTGTTTAGTGGGCTTTCCCCAAAAAATTTGACTGACTATGCTCTATTGATCTATTTTTGGCCACTTTCCCCTGCCTCTCCACCCCCCATCCAGGCTTTCTCAGCCCCTCACAATTGCCATCAGATTTAATCCCCCTTGTGGTGCGATAGTATTTGATTTGTTTTAACACCTTTGTGAACAAATTCCCCAAGCAGTGGTGAGTGGGCGGTGTTTGAGCAAAATAGCTGGAGGCAGAAAATATTCTACAATTACACATTCTGAAAACCTTTGTGGAAAAAATAGTCAGCGGTTAGTGTATTTTTAGGTATGCTGAAAGTAGAATAGATATGTAATGATACTAACACAATACTTTTCCTCTCCAAAGTACTTTCCAAACACAAACTTATTCAGCCCTACAACACCTCAGGGTTGTAGGTCACTACTATTTTCCCCATTGTACAGATGGGAAACTGAGGCACAAGTTAAGTGTCACTGTCAGAGTCAAATTTAGAATTTAGGACTTCCTGGCTCCAGTTCTGTGTTCAGACCATGCCTCTTTCTCAAGAGGCATGTACTCAAAACACACTGAAACACACACAAGATGCACCAAAAATCGTATCTAGATGTCTTAGATACTTACACGGCTCCAACTGCCATAATATCTGAGCACTTCACAATCTTTCATGTATTGATGTGTACCAGAAATGTCTGCACATATATTCAATAAGCCGGATTCTCCCGTCATTTATTACCGATGTGTTGGCTTCGTGGAGTTGCACCAACGTGCTTTGAGAGAGGGGAGAATTTAACCCAAGGCGTTACTACCCTTTTACAAAGGGAACCTCTTGATAGCATAGCGTGAAAAGCATTTGACGGCTTTCCTGATCTGCTTTTCTGAAGGAGGCAGCTGCTGGCCAGATGGATTCCTCACCATCCCCGCATATGTGTGTCTGTCTGTGTTAGTGCAGTCCCTCCCTTAGTGGCAGCCAGCAGAACTGAAGGGTGCACTCCAGCAGAAGGAGCAGCCTTTGTGATGTATAATCCTCACTGAGATCAGACCAGCTGTCTGCTCCACGGGCAGGTGGGAGGGAACATAACCGATTCCAGTCCCTGGCTGCACAGGTCGGTGCACTTCCTGGCTTGGCAGTTCTTGTGTGTTGAGTTTTCTTTCCTTTTTGCCCTTAGGTTTTTGGGAATATCAAATTAGATGAAGAAAGCCACATTAACCGTCACAACAACTTCCGCAGCTTCCTGGCCTCCCTTATGCTCCTTTTTAGGTACACGTGCATTTTGAATCATAACTAAACATCTCGGTTTTCCCCATTTCGTCCCTACCTAAGTCAAAATGCTGAAGGCCTGCCTGGCTGCATGAGTGTCTGCCACAGCAGATCAGCTCTGGTGCCCCAGCTAGAAAAGCGGGTGGGGATCACAAGTCACCCTAGCTCCACACACACAACAGTGGCTTTTCAACTTTACACTTGGAGCTGTTAGTCTCCCTGTCCTATGTGGGCTGCTGACATGCAGGCGTTGGATTCCTGACTTGTGGAACTTGCTGCTGCAGGATAGAAATGAAACAGCTGTGTCTGAACAGAATCTGCAGTCATGCCATCTAGGTCGGAATTCAAGGGTCCTTTCTCCTTTTGCTTTAGGGCATAAGATGATCACTAGCTGGAGTCAGGAAGCCACCTTGCCTCCCACTGTGATACAGTGCTGTACACTTTAGTTCATTATGGGGGCTTTATGCCATCTTCAGAAGCCGCTGGCATTGGTTATTGGTAGAGACCATAAGTTCTGAGGTGGCAGATTTTATTTCCAAAGGGGGAGGTGGCGCGAATTTCCAAGCATCCCGCTCATATGTAGTAAAGTTGTGGAGCAGTGAGGGGCTCTGCTTTGAGCAGCTGTTAATGGTGGGTGTGTTTTGGATGCAGGAGTGCCACGGGTGAGGCGTGGCAGGAGATCATGCTGTCATGCCTGCAAGGCAAAGGCTGTGAGCCAGACACCACAGCAACGTCCGGACAGCACGAGAACGAGCACTGTGGCACGGATCTGGCTTACGTGTACTTTGTCTCCTTCATCTTCTTTTGCTCCTTCCTGGTGAGTTCACCTCCTTCCACCCCATTGATCTCTCAGTTCTCAGGAGGACTGAGCACTGACTGCTCCCAACCCAGGGACATCCCCACTCCATTCTACACTACCCTACCCTCCACTACTCCACGATGGGTGGGATTCACTCTGCAAAGAGACTCGGAGCGATCTCGCCTTCTGTTCTCTGCTCCAAGTTCCGTTACCCTGGCGTGACCCCTGATTGCTAAAGAAGCTAGCACTCTTACACCAGGGACAGCAAGAAATGTTCAAGAAGGGTTTTATCACTGTAAGAGCCATGCCTAGCTGGTTTCAGGGACTGTGGTAAGGAGGGGCTGTTCTGACCCAGAGGCCTGTCCCTTTCATCATAAATGCAACTCAGCAGGATTTTGCCCTGCACCTAATTTAGGATTTCAAATAATCTGCCATGTGACTGTCAGTATGGAGAGCAGGCCCACCTGCTCTCTGGGTCAAGGTGATGTACGTGATCTATATCTGCCTCCTATCCCTATTTTTTCATTTAACAGAGAAGTTGTGGTTGAAAAGATAATGTATGCTCTCTGAGGCAGGAAACTGTGGGGAGTTACAGTTGTCCCCCCACCAGTGTGCGCATGCACACACACACATTTGAGCCTACTCATGGAGGGGGGAAGTGATCTCAATTGTTTTGTAAAAAGGGGGTGCAGTCAGGAGGGTGCGTGGGAAAGGCACCATTCGGGCTTGCACTGAATCAGTTGACACTCAGCCTGTAGCTCTTAGCATCCCTACATGTAGCTGATCAGAGCGGGTGGTATCAGTCCGTGTATCCAATCAGAGCTCCACTTACACTGTCTGGTCTCAGTTCGCAGTTGCTTACTGGTAATCCATTCAATGGTAAAGTAGCTCTCCAGGTCCTCAAGGCTGGGAACCACTATGCCTCCAGGGAGACATGAGCTACACTGGAAAAAGGCCATAGTGGTGCCAGAGAAGAATATCCAGATGGAGAGTATATAGCCATAATAACTATAGCACCAGTTACAGTAATGCTGGTAAATTTCCCTGTACAGTAAAGCCCCTAAGCCAGAAATGCGATGGAGAACCCCAGTTACAGTTGGCTGTCTAACTCTGCCCATCCTTCATAAGGAAGGCAAAGGTGTGGTATAGCGAAACTGCGGGTGAGAGGGACAGACAGAGAGACAAGAGGGGACATGGTATGTAAGGGAGTGGAAATAATAAAGAGTAGAGCCCTGGGCATGAAACGCGATGCTCCAAATGTAATGGTGAAGTATCCTGGTGGCAAAAGGTCATTGCCCCCACTGTGAACCCCTCAGCTAAAGAACGCTGTGGGGTTTGGAAGGCACTTCAGAAGGCATTGGCTAGATCTCCTCACTTCTGTGCTCCTTGATCCCTGGCTCAGCCAAGTCACTGTTGTGAGGAGAGCCCAGATGCTGCTCAGATTCTCACTGGTTAGCTAGACACAGCCCAGGGGAGTAATGCTGATGTACTAACCCTTTCTGCCTGCTTGCCTCTTGCCCAGTGTGGTGTGGTTCCTTATTCATGCTCTCAGCTGCCTGAAGGTTAAATGCTGGTGTTTAGTGGGACGTTCAGATCAGCACAATCCACAGCTCCCAAGCGTAATGGGCGCAGGTCGACATGTAACGTGTCAGAGAGGAGTCCTCTGCCTGGTGCTACTGACACACCAAAGAGAGGCTATTTCCATTGTAATACACTGTGCACCTAGTCAGCTGCTGTGTTTGAAAATATTAGTATTGATCTGTGTGACAATTAAGCGTCTGATTCTGTAGCTGCTCCATGCATGCACTTCAATAGGAGTTCTGTGCATGGGGGAGCTGCCACAAAACTACCATGCTATTTATTTACAGATTCCTTTTTCTTCTGTCTTCTTCCATATATTACTCTCCCATCTTCCCTCCCTCTTTTATGCTCTGTCTCTATCTCTCCATCCCTTTCTCTGTGTCTCTTTCCTTTTCACTTAGATGCTCAATCTGTTTGTGGCTGTCATCATGGACAATTTTGAATACCTGACTCGGGATTCCTCCATCCTGGGGCCTCATCACTTAGATGAGTTTGTCCGGATCTGGGCGGAGTATGACAGAGCTGCGTGGTATGTAGCCAACTTCCTCCTCCTTTCCCTGGCCTCTCAAAGCCCCTTTTTTGGGGAACCCATTTGGCTGTAATACCTGGGACAATCAGGGAAGGGAAGGGAATCAGAGCTGCTGGAACACACAGCCGTGAGAGGAAAATACTGGCTGGCTCCCGGGAGGTCCAATGGCACAGAGCCACTGTCCTGTTCGTGGGCTGCCTTATAGCCCGCTGGGCATCCTGCTCCTTTGATAACTAGCAATGGGCTGAAGTCCAAAGGTTTTGGCTGCTTCTTTTCGGAGAAGCATGATAAGTACAGTGTTTATCCAAACCTTTGGATGTTCCTACTGCATCCCTCTCTGTAGCTCCTCTGGCAGTCCCCAGCTACCTCCGCACACTGCCACCTTCCAACTGTTGGCTCTGGATCTTCCTCTTTTCCTATTTTCCTCCTGCCAATCAGATTCCCACACCCTCAAGACAATCTGCAAGCAACTGTCCATCCTCCAGCCCCCAAATACTTTGTGCACCGGAGTGTGCAAAATCACCATTTGAATCCGTGTGTGAGCCCAGCAGAGAGGCTGCGGAGGTAGCTGGACTCCTGCTAATTTAGCTGCTCAGGACCTTTCAAACATTGAGAAAGGGTTGAGATGCTTTGGATGGGGATGAGCCTGAGGACAGGGCTAGATTTAATACGGCCAATGCACTTCCCCCCTCCTTGCTGAGACGAGAGAAGGCTTTTGAATCCTCTAATGATTCCTCAGGCAGCCTCTCCAGGATCCCTCTGAAAAGAGACTTCCCACTTGGGAGAGCAAGTTAGTCTAGCGCTGCCACACTGGAGAAGAAGCATTGCGTCAGGGTGGTCTCTCACATGGCCATTGGGGTGGAGCCGAAAGTGCTTTAGGGTGACTGCTCCAGACACAACCCCCAGCAGTGCTCCAGGAAGGCTGCTTTCAGCCTACATGCCTGAGATCACTGGGAGTGTTCCTGGGGCAGCTTACTGAGGTCTAACCCTCAGCAGCACTGGGAGTGCATCAGGGCTGCTGGTCACATCATCAACCCTTCTTGGCATTAGGAATACTGTGAGTGCCCTCTCTGGGTGCAGATCCTCATTGGCACCGCAAGTGCCACAAGGCTCCGTCTCCTGTCGGTGTTGGGTCAGCACTTTGGGCAGCCTCTTTGAAACCACGTACACTCGGTGCTGCATCAGCTTCAGGCACGAGATAATGTCAGCTCCGGAACTCTGCTCCAATTGGAAGCTCACCATTTGGAATCAATCCACCTTCACATTTTTGCAACCTGATTTATTGCTTACTGAGAGCTAACCCAGGCAGTGATTGTTCCTAACGTTATCTGTCCTTAGCATGATCCACTTCAGCACCTTTTCCAGCCTGACTCAAGTTAGCCATCTCCCCAGGACTGCTTCTCAGCGGCAGCATCCCAGGCTGTGAAAGCATCACCAAGGCTGGAATAGGCAGGGCTGTCCTCTTATCAGATGCCCATGCATCGTACAGTTCTGAGACTTCACTGTGTGATGCTGTAGAGCAGAGAAGCTGTGGTCATGTAGACCTGGGAGGTCCAAGCAATGCAAAGCAGGCTCATTCTCTCCTCAGAAGGTTGGGAAGGGCGACATCTTGATACCAGCACTTTCTAGTGCCCTTTGACTGGGAACTGGGTGCTACGATGGGTTCTTCAGTCCAGTCACAGAAAGAACCTGCTGTCAGGCCCGGTGGATGGCATTTTCCAGATGTGGTGCAGTGCCTGCTCTCACTCAGGTCTCACAAAGCAAGAGAGCCCAGGCTGTTTTGTCATGGAGTCTAGCCGGTTATTATGGGAAACACCAGGAGGAAACAAGCTGCTCTAGGCTAATTTTAAAATTGATGGCAGCTCTAATCCCCGTCGCTGAGTGGGGAAGGATTACCAGATGTGAGCGGGTCCTGTCACCTGAATAGGGCTGCGAGTCTAAGTGTTGAGAAGGGGATAGATCGATAAATACTGTAAATGAATGTCATCAGAGGCCCCCAGCTACACTAAATAAAGAGACCCATAGGGATGCCATGTGCTCTGTCCAGTTGCCTGCACTCTGTTATGAATGGTTTTGCATAGACAAGTTGGGTTATCCCTGGCCAGTGATGGAAAAGTACCTAGGGTATGGGAGGAAAGTGAGGCAGGACCAGAGGAAATAACAGACAAAGCAGCTTCACTCCATGGCTTTCCTAATAGTGGCCAGGGAGACTGCAGTGGTCTCTGCCACTGAGCAGCTGTGTGGCTTTGGGCAAGTTACTTTAACTCTCCATGCCTCAGTTTCCCTATCTGTAAAATGGAGTTAAAACATACTCATCTACTGATTTCATAGAATAGAGGATTGATTAACTGATTTCTATAATGAACTGACCATGTGGGGGCAAATTCTCTGCTGGTATAATTGGGTGCAACTCCATAAAAGTGCAAAGATTCCTAGAACCCCAAACAAGTAGTTGTGTACTGATGTACAATCATGTCCTTGGATTTCAGATCACTCTGATCAGTCGTAGGCTTTCGATATGGCATTTTTGGGACTTGGGGTATCTGAGCTAGTGCACATTTAGGGCAAGCCTTTCCACGGGGAATCCCCAGTTTGGGTGAGAATGAGGGTGCTAACCCCTTTGGAATGGAGAAGGTGGTAGCTATGCTTATATGGTGGTGACTTTTCACAGCCTTCTCCAGTCTGGGTCTGTTGGAGCCAGAAGGAGAGAGACATGGACCTGAACTGGGTCTCTCACCCCTGGTTAAGCTCTCGTTTCCTCTTCTCCATTATCTCAGTGTCCTATTAACCCACGTGTGCTTCCTTTACAGCAGCAGGATCCCGTATAAGGATATGTACAAATTAGTACGGGTGATTTCGCCTCCTCTGGGCCTGGGAAAGAACTGCCCCTACAGGGTGGCGTGCAAGGTTTGCCTCCCAGTCCCCAGCCATAACCTGGCAACGGGACGCACCATTAACCCCTCCTTCACCCTCCTCTGCTCCACCACCACTGCGTCTCACAAGGGAACCCTCACGTTGCTTTCCTTCGAGTTTAAAGAGGTCCAACCCCCCCCAGAACCAGCAGCTGTTACCTTCGGGAAGGGGGGAGGGGTATCCATCTCAGAGTCCCATTGATGTGGAATTAGACAAATTTATTCCCTTGCCTTCCTCCCTAAAGCAGAGAACCCTGGAGTTCCCAAAACACTTGTGCAGTGTGTGAATGTTGCCTGTGGCACAGAGAAGGCACCTTTAATTCCAAGAATCACAGAGCTATCCCAATGGGAACTCTTTCCTATGATGAATGGAGACCAAATATTGTTTACAGATAGGGGATGAGGATGAGAAGGAATAAAAGCCAGAGGTGCGGGGATGTCACCGGAAAGAGGGAGCGCAAACTAGAAAGGAGAACGAGGCAGGGGGCTGAGGCAAAGACCCTGTTGATCAATCGCTGGAATCCTGTTCAGAGGTTTCGTCGCTGTGGTAGCTCACAGGACACTGCAGTCTTTTACCATGGTGCACAGTGGCTATGAAGAGCTGTTACATAATGGTGACAAATGGGGACCACGGCTCTTGGTTTGCCATGATGCAAAAAGAGGACAACTCAATGGAGCAGGTGACCCATTGGGACTCCAGCAGCTGGACTCAATGGCTTCTGGTTTATTCTGATCTCCCCCCCCAGTCCAAGACATCTGGGCTGTGCCTCTCTTCCAGCAGCAATTCAGACTTGACCATGAGGCTCTTGGCCATGCTCTGCCACTGTTTGTGCTAAATTCTCTGCCTCTGGCAAGGCAAACAAAGCAGCCACTCGGCACCCCAGCCAGATCCTTTGCCGTCCCATCTTTTCAAGCTCGTTTTGGGGCAGCAGTGAGCAAAATCTTCCTCCCATCTGCCTCCTCTTCCTCAGGGGGCCCAAATTTCTGCATCGGAACAGGACAACCCTCTGAGCTCCTTCTCCACATTTATTCTCTCCCAACTTGGCAGAACAGGTCAGGTGGAACAAGCAGAAAAACCAGAGATGCTCCTTTTGGGAGGAGACTCTCTTGGGAGTTGCAAAAGTGGTGCTCTGTGCCACCATCGTTCCCAGTCTACAGTCCCTCACTCCACCAGGGAAGGGGGTTCAGAGTTTGGATGACATAGTGTAGCCTCTGCTTCCACCCCCACCTCCCCATCATCAGCTCAGGATACCTTCACGAGAGTGTGAGTCAATCATCTTCAGCGCCTGGAATTCAACAAACGGGATGTTCCTCAATGACCTTGGGGATAGCACAAAAGTCCCCTCAACCACTGTGGTCCAGTCCAAAAGGGAAAATCCCCAGTGGCTTCACCCCTATGCTCAAGTGGATAATGGACTTGCATGGTGAAGAGGCTGCCGTTCTTTCCAACTTTCCTTCTCAAGCGGGGGATCTCGGCTTTTTCAGGGTAAATGTATCCCAGCATTTTCTCATCAGTTACAGAAGCCCGTCCCACCCCACCAGGGGCTGAGCCCCAATGAAGAAAATAGACTTATCTCTGATGTGGTTGAGAATCCTCCCTCCAAAAGGCAAAAGAGAAGCAAAATGGCTAGAAAACACAAGAGAGGCCAGAAAGCATCCCAGATCCTCCTCTTCCTTCACCAGCTCCTTCGCCACACCATGGGAACTCTTGGCTTCCCAACATAGCCCTGTGCCAGAGAAGCAGAGAGGTTCTTTCCCTGGGCATGTTTGAAACCATGGGGAGTAGGCTAAAGCCAAGAGCAAATCTCTCCTGTCCAGAATTACAAGAAAAGTTGGCATGTCCCTTCATCCCTCCTTTGCAGAAGTCATTTGGAAAGAGTGGGAGATTCCTGACAAAAGGCTTGGTTGGTTAGTCCTGAAATTCCACAGGGGCTGAGAAGCCAAAGACTCTATCTTCATCTTCCTTTCAGCCAATGCACCAGTGGCCTTCCTGGCAAAGGGCATGGTAATTTTTGCTGAAGGTTCTTTCTTCCCATAATACCCTGCAGACAAGAAGATAGAAGACATGATCAGAAGGGACTTCTAAGCTTCTTCAGCTGCCCTAAGAGTCTCACTGACAACCACCCGCTTCACAAAAGCCACAGTGTCCTGGTGCAACAACCTAAAAGGCATCAACCTCCTTAGATCTACGACAAATGGAATTCACTGCTAAAGAAGTTACATTCATAGCAGGTGGATTCATGGGCATTACACTTTTCAAGCCTGAGAGTCTAGCTGACAGGTAGATACGGAAGAGAGTTGCAGTATGAATACTTTGGAGCCCCAGACTCTCCCCCTATCCATCCCGTCTTCAGTCCTTCTCCAACTTCAAGAGATGCTGAGAAGCATCGATCCATCCTGAAGGAGATCTTTCACATCCCAGAGCTAGGGACAGAACAGCCTGTCTCTCAGCATGAAAACTGCTTGGAACTCTCCCCTCAATTCTGCATAGTCAAATAAAGATCTGGGGGAGTGTGGGCTATCTTAGAGCTCTAGAGCTGGACCGGTCAATGAAGGTGGTGAAATTCAGGATGGAGACACTAGCTTCCACTACCTCCACGGTGTCAAGGAACCCAGCATCTTCCATCCATCTTCACCTGCAACTCCTGGGTCTTCTGGGCTTATACATAGAAATCACTTGATGGGCTAGAGTGCCCATGAGAGAGCTTCAGGGATTCCTATTACAGGTCTGGAACCAGTGCTTAATTTGCAATGAAAGAGGGGCTGGGGCTCAAGCCATTAAGTGCAGGGACACAAGCAATTTTGGGCTGTAGCCCACGAAAGCTTATGCTCTAATAAATTTGTTAGTCTCTAAGGTGCCACAAGTACTCCTGTTCTTTAAGCAATTTTTTGACTTTCGTAACTGGCACAGCAAGTCCAGAGGTGCTGGGGCTATGAACTGCCAAGCTGAGAGGTGCTGGGTCTCAGCCCCAGCAAGCCCCAGCACAAATTAAGTACTTCCTAGAACCATTCCCAACAAGAGATGCAAAGGAAAGGAGAGGTGCCACCCACAATTGGTGAAAACAGGAGGCACACATGATGGTACCATTCTCCCTCCACAATCCACATCTAAAAATTCTGACCACAAACACCAGCCTTTCAGGTTGAGGAGCACACTTGGGACCCACGGGGCACAAGGAAACGTATTTAGGATCAAAGAGAAAAAAGTGATCAGGCTCTTGATGACTCAAGAAGAGGTGAAGAAGGAGCACACTCTGATTCATTTAGATGGGACAATGGCTATCCCATGCATAAATCCACAAGAAGGAAGGTCTAAATTCTAAAGGGATGGAGATAGGCTCCTGGGCAGATGTTGCTTGGCCTCCATCAGGACAATGCACAAAATTGGGACACTGAATACAAAAGCTGTCTGGCTAGGCCATCAGCAGACAGACACATCAAAGTGGTCACTGAAACGAGAAGTATTCTAGCTGAGATCCAACAAGCTAGGTTCCCCCAGAGGTACCTATTCACATTCAGTCAGAACATGAAAGCAAAGCTCTTCATCAGCAACATAGACCAGAAATTGCTGGGAACGGAAGCTCTGACTCACTGATTAGCCAAATCTGCTTCTCTGTGCCACCCACTTCCCTTCTACTACTACCAGAAAGAGAGATTAAAAGATTATTTTTAAAAAGGTGGAAGTGATGGTCATTCTTGCCACAAATTGTCCAAGATGGTCGCCATGGTTCAGCCCTAGTGGAGCAGTCACAGAAGCCTCCAGTTCACCTTCCCAACAGACTGGATCTTTTATTCTGGAATCCACTCCTGCGTCACAGCCCAGACTATCTGAGCCTGACACTTTGGCTGTTGAATAGTAATTCCTAACCAAGATGGGCAGTGCAAGGCCGTGTATAATCTCCTAGTCCCCAGCAGGCTTTCTGCCCTTTCCGTTTATGCAAAGCATACAAACAGGATTCTCTTAGTGGTGCTAAAATGGGAAACAAGGTATGCCTGTCCTGGATTTCTTACAGGTCAGCCAAGATTGAGCCTAAGACCCTCCGCCATCACATTTTGCATCTCATTCATAAACAGTGCTATAAAAGCAGAAACATCCAATTACTGATGGATTGCCAGATGATCAACGTCCCTTCCATCCAAACTAGCATTTAGGCCTGTCTGAGATCTGCCCTCCGTGCTACAAGCCAATTACCCACCCCATTTGGGTTGATGGCCCCGGTTTCCCTGTTCTTCCTGCCATAAAGACAAGTTTTCAGGTCACGATCGTGTTGATAAGAAGCCTGTGAAATTTTTGCTGTGAGAAGACACAAAGCTTACAGCGTGTTCTGTGAGGATAACATAGCTCTCATACATCAGTCATTTATTACCAAGGTAAACTCTTCCTTCCACACCTCACAAGAAATCATTTTTCCTTCATTTTGCTGAAAAGCTCCGCACTTCTGGGAAGGAGCAGGATGCATGCTAGCTATGAAAAGAACTGCTAAAATTTACCCAGATGGAACCAACCCATTCAGGAAACACCATCTTCATTTGTTTACTTTTGCCCTAAATGCCTGGGCTTGAACACATCAAAATCCTCCATAGCCAGCTGGATCGAGGGCTGCATTTCTGAAGTATCTACAGACGCTAATATGCCAATTCCAGGATGGGACAAAGCTCACTCATTACATTCCTTGATGGTGTCCTGGATAGAAAGGTCATCAGCTGCTACAGAGATAACCTGCAAAGCTGCCCCCAGGTTATGCAGCAAGACCTATAGAAAGCATTGCAGGCTGTACCTCCAACCCTCGGTGGTAGCATCATTCAACAGGAAGCTGCTCCCAAGCTAGACTAATACTAGAGAAGAAGAAATATTCTTCCTCTGTCCTCCTTATCTGTCTCTCTCTACTAATATTTCCTTATTGCTCGCTACATCTGATTGGAAAGAGGTCAGGATCCTGAATGGAATGTTGTTACTTGACAATTTCCTCTCTTGAACTGACCACTCTCCCAGTCAACCCTACCTGAGATACCTTCTTCAGATGCCTCTGCAATGGCTGCCTTGCTACTCCATGTGTATAGTTAATACAGTCACTGTTAAGCGTTTGCATTTATCCATTAACCATCTGGTGTTTCAATACAGACGTTGAAGTGTTCATCTGGTGCAAGGGCAGAAGAGAAGTGGCCAAGCCCGGGGGTTCTGTGAGACCTATCTGAACTACCTTCAGTATTTACAGGAAGAGAGGTACAGCCCAAATGTCTCATTGTGGAAGAGGTCAGTCCCAGAAAGGAAATCCATCAGATGACAAATTTGTGATACTGTTCCTCAGCTCAACAGATCTGGACAGGTCATTGCAAGCAGAGGAGCACAAGGTGGGAATCCATCAAGGAAGTAATCCTAGTAACTGTTCCATTTGGGGGAATCCCAGTGAGCTCCAATCTTGGACGGCCAAACAGCTGCCTCTGCTGAGACTCTTTAAACTCCAACTTGGTGGAACTTGCAGTCGCATGTGGGAGAGAGCCGGGGTGGGAGCATGGCATGCCGAACTTTCCTCCTGGTTTTCTTTTCTCAGCCACTAGCATGCCTTTTGCACTGGTGCATGGTGGGAAAGTGCTCCATCCACAGGGCCAGACGGAAGCAACTGGGCATATTTCCTTTGACAAATGACCCTGGCCCACTGCCTTCTATGCAAGACGCTGCCCCCAATTGCATAGACATTACAAGATGGGGATATACGACGTTCCAGCCATGGGTTATGTGACATTTTGAAACAGTGCCTGGGACCCAGAAAGGGAAGAAACTACAGAGTCCATGGAACACTGTTGGTTCCTCTGTGTCACAGAGGTATGTGCCACCACATCTCAAATAACCCATTGCTTCAGCGCCGTATATCTGATTTATGCCACTTGCACACAGCCCTGGGACTTGTGGAACAACTGTATTTTGGAGGGGCGGGCAGGGTGGGTTCAGACTAGGAAGTGAATGCCAAGACTGCAGGGAAAAGTAGAACTAGCCAGCAGCAGCAGCAGCAGAGAGCTGGAGAGATGAGTGGTTTAAGCTGGCATTCCTGGGTCTGTGTGCGGAGTGATATAAATCCTCATCAGGACGGACACTTGTGTATGATTTGCCTTGATTAACGGGTTTCCTGTTCTTTTCCTGTTTGTCCATTTGTTTTTTCTCTCCTGTTTCCCGTATTATTATTTTGTTTGTTTGTTTTTGCTCTCTGGGAATGCCTCTTCTCCTCTCCTCTCCTCTCTCTCTCTGCATCTTCCTTCCTCTCCTCTTCCCCACCCTCCCTTACTCCTCCTCCCCATCTTTCCCATCCACCCCTTCCTCCTCCATGAGCAGTGGCCGCATCCATTACACTGAGATGTATGAAATGCTGACTCTCATGTCACCACCGCTAGGCCTCGGCAAGAGATGTCCCTCCAAAGTGGCCTATAAGGTAGACCAACCCTTCCTTCCTTCCTTCTGGGCTAGCACTGAGCAGGGAGTGGGAGGGGGAACTGTTGAATACTCAGGAAGCTCCAGCCTGGTTTGATTCAATCAGAAATCACATGCCCCATAAGGAGAGGTACTGTCCACTCTGACAGAGCTCTGTTTTGGGTACGACACACCCACCAGGACACCCAGGGATGTAGCATTCCTATTATGGGAAAGGATGGAAATCTGGCTCTGTATAAGAATGGGAAGTAGAAGGATAACACAGCCCCTTTGCAGTTGGGACAATTGGACAGCCCCCCCCCCCCAGGTGGGATTGATAGGGGTTCTCTAGAACTAGGCTTCAACCAAGTGGTGGAGGAAACTCCAGGATGGCCCATCCCTACATGACCCTGAACCATACTGCTCCCAGCCCAGCTCACTTGGAAAGGTTGAAATAAGAAGATGGTAGGCCATGAGGGTTCCTCATGTAGGCCTGGACAGGCAGTGATCACGGTGTGCCAGCCTGGCACTAGTTCCCCAGGGAGAGCTCATGCAATCTGGAAAGAGAACACTCCATGCTGAGGTTGAGCTGGTGAGAGTACCATCCCTTTGCCCGCTGGGGCTTTTTACCTTTGGGCACTAGAGTGACTGTCTTTAACTGACCCTTTGATTGCTCTGCTGTTGCAGTGCCCTGTGCTCCTGCCTCTGGGGAAGCACTCTAGAACCTGCTGGCCAGCTGCATGGGATGTGGGAGGAAGCTGTGAATGGGTCAGGAGCTGTGCAATGTTGAGCTCTGGGCAGACTGGCCCAGAAAGGTATTCAGAGTGAGATACCCTGTTGCAATATTGGAGACAAAACTCAAAGAGAATTATGAGGGAGACTCCAAGATCTGGGGCTGGGATACTTGGTTCGAAAGCAACTGGAGGATATCCCCAGAACTTGGCTTCCAGACTTCCCCTACTGAATGCTGACAGTGTCTGTGGTGTTCTAGCTAGCAACAGCTTCTGCACCCACATATTCCTGTGTAGCTGCTCACACTTGCACAAGCACTCTCACTTGCTCCCGCGTACACCCCTGCTAGTGTTGTGACTGGGTGAGAACCTTTGTGCCCAGGAGAACTGCTGTGCATGATGCAGCAGGACGTACTAAGGACGGGACGGATGTGGGTAGGTGTGGGAGAGGGAAATCCTGATGTATACACAGAGCAAAATATACTCTCTGGAAAGTGGATCTGGCCATTTGAGTTTGTCCCCCTCTGGGTGAAGGGAGCATGGCCTGACCTCTCCTGCCTTGGTCGCCTTCCTCTCTCTCCCTGGCTGCCCTCTCTCTATCTCCCCATTGGATAAGATGGATCCTATGCATGTGTGATCATATGCCGGCAACTGTCATCTCTGAAAGACTCAAAAAGGGGGCGCCAGGATGTTACATACTAGGCAAGCCAGCCAATCAGAAGTGCCCAGGGTTTAGGGGTGTCCCCAGGGGATGGGGCAGAAGCTGGATTTCAAAGCTGCTCTGAAGCAGGAGATGGAGCGATCCCGCAGGGCTGTCTCCCCATCGGTAATTTCCAGAGCTGAATCCCTGAGTTTTCAGGAGTCCTTTCCGAAAGCACAGGGAACACCCTCTCACTCCCCAGGCCAGGGGGCTGCTCTTGGGCTGTAGCATAGAGTCCTGACAGGCATAGGAAGGCAGTGAGCCGGAATACTGGGGGAGGGGGATGGAAGGAGCTGGAATGGGAGGGAGGGGCCGATCCTTGCCCTTCTTTTTTGGCTGTGCTGTTTTACACGCTCTCTTGCTTTTTCCCCTCCTGCCTGCTCAATGTGTTTTTCGATATTGTTTGTCGTCTGCTGTTTTATCTCTTTCTTGCGCAGAGGCTGGTGCTGATGAACATGCCTGTGGCCGAGGACATGACGGTCCATTTCACCTCTACCTTGATGGCTCTGATCCGCACGGCGCTGGACATCAAAATCGCTAAAGGTGAGGGTGGGGAGCAGCAGCACAAGGATTCAGGAGCGGTCGGTGCAGACGGCAGGACGGGTGGTGGAGCTGACTTATTACATTGGCAAGGGGCAGGAGCCGTTCATTCAGTCCTATTTGCTTACTCTGGCAGGCTGAATAGTATGTGCTGCCATCACGGGGACATGAAGGGCAAAGTGTGGGATCATTGCTCTGGGGTCAGATGCAGGGATGGAGGAAATTGCTAGTAAGAGAGGGTGAGAGAGAAATCAACCCCAGTCTGCGGCTGGCTCTCTAACCTTTCCAGTCTGAAACTATCTTCGGCTCCGGAAGGAGCTGCTTTCCTCATAAGTACTGACACTGCCCTCTTCCATGATGGGCAGCTTTCCACTTAAAGCTGCGGTGCTCAGAAAACAGGAACATATCTCCTGGCTGTGACAGCCAGAGGGAGAGATGTAGGAGAAGAGTTCCCATCCTCCCAGCAGAAGAGAATCACAAAAACCGACCCCAAGCACCTTATGTTCTCTGGTGACCTCTTTTGCCCAAAGGGCAGAAAGCAGCACTCATAGGAGCCTGTGGAAGTCACATCCTGTGCTCAGCAGCCTGTGGGACTTTGAAAGGTGGGGGAGAGTGGGTGGAGCCCTGGAGGGAGACCCTTAGAAAGGAAAAAATTTAAAAATAACCCTTACGAGGATGTGGAAATTACTTCACTCCAATACACTGCCCATTCTTGGCCCATAACAAGAGACAAGTGGAAAGTCCAATGGACAGGGCATGGTACTGGGTGTCTCGAGGGCCAGGCGTAAGAGACCGAAAGCCATCCCCATTTCACAACTGTCAGGTGGCCTGTGTGAATGTGAACTGGAGTGGTGCTGTCAGCCACGGGCCCAGTGGAGAAGTATCCATGTCACCAGCAAATCTGGCATGAACTGGCACCATTCTTGACAGCCTCAGCTGAGAGGCCACGGTCTGAATGGGTCTGGGGGGTGAATTAGCCTCTCATCCCAGAGGTGGCTGCACCAGGTGAGATCTGAAGCCTGTGGGTAAGGCCATATAGGGGAGCTTGCAGTGGCTCTGCCTGGGTTACCCCTGTTCTCCCGGGCTGTCAATACTTTCACCAGCACTTAGTTTAAAGGAAGAGACAGTGGGGTAGCAGCAGGTGTGTGGGGGATGGAGGAAGGGAGATCTGCACTGGGTGAGAGGCTTTTCTATGAATGAGATTTCCCTTCTAGCACTTTATGCCATTGGATGTTCCCATTCAGAGTTGCCACTTGTTGGTAGTGGCTCTTTCTCCCAATTATGGCTGCATGGTGCCATATCATTTAAAAGCAAATCCATCTTAACTTTGAAGATGAAAAAGATTGTGTTCAGCTATGCCCAGGGCATGGAGCTGGACTCATAGGGTATGTCTACACTGCAGTTGGACACCAGCAGCTGGCCCCTGCCAGCTGACTCGGGCTCGGGGTAAGGGGCTGTTTAACTGCTGTGTAGACATTTGGGTTTGGGCTGTAGCCCGAGCTCTGGGAGCCTCACACTTCACAGGGTCCTAGAGCCCAGGCTGCAGCCTGAGCCCGAATGTTTACACCACAATTAAACAGTTCCTTAGCCCGAGTCCCATGAGCCTGAGTCAACTGGCACAGGCTGGCCATGAGTTTTTAATGGCAGTAGCAGTCAAAAAAGCTAACAGAATGTTAGGAACCATTAGAAAAGGGATAGATTAGGGGTCCCCAATGCGGTGCCCGCAGGTGCCATGTCGCCCGCCGGTGACGCCTCTGGATGACGCCGCTTGTCGGCGGCATTTCGGCAGATGCTCGTCCGCCGCCATGGTCCTCCGTGGCTCGTCGTCTGGCGCCCGCCAGACAAAAAAGGTTGGGGACCACTGGGATAGATAATAAGACAGAAAATATAATGCCACTATATAAATTCATGGTATGCCCACATCTTGAATACTGCATGCAGTTCTGGTCATCCCATCTCAAAAAAGATACATTAGAATTGGAAAAGGTACAGAGAAGGGCAACAAAAATGATAAAGGGTATGGAACAGCTTCCATGTGAAGAGAGATTAAAAAGACTGGGACTGTCCAGCTTGAAAAGGAGACGACTCAGTGGGGATATGATAAGAGTCTACAAAATCATGAATGGTGTGGAGAAAATGAATAAGGAAGTGTTATTTACTCCTTCATATAACAAAAGAACCAGGGGTCACCCAATGAAATTAATAGGCAGCAGGTTTAAAACAAAAGGAAGTACTCCTTCCCACAACACATGGTCAATCTGTGGAACTCATTGCCAGGGGATGTTGTGAAGACCAAAAGTATAACTGGGTTCAAAAAAGAATTAGATTGGTTCATGGAGGATAGGTCTATCAATGGCTATTAGCCAGGATGGTCAGGGACACAACCTCAAGCTCTGGGTGGCCCTAGCTTCTGATTGCGAGAAGCTAGAGTGGACAATGGGGTGGATCACTCAATGACTGCCTGTTCTGTTCATTCCCTCTGAAGCATCTGGCATTGGTCACTGTCGGCAGACAGGACACTGGGCTAGATGGACCATTGGTCTGACCCAGTACAGCCATGCTTATGTTCAGTGTAGACATACCCATAAAGACCTCCCTGCAGTCTGTCCCATCGGTAGTCTGTGTGGACCCATTCTGTCTCTGTGTTCCAGGCGGTGCAGACTGGCAGCAGTTGGATTCGGAGCTGCAAAAGGAGATTCTGGCCATCTGGCCTCACCTGTCCCAGAAGATGCTGGACGTACTAGTGCCCCTGCCAAAAAGTGAGTCTCCTCCTTCTGCATCATTGCTGCCAACTTCTCACAATGCCAAGGTGGGGGAGGCATCTCCAGCAAGAGGAACAGAAACATGGCAATAGCGGCTCGTTGCTTAAGGAGAAGCCCAGAGGAGATTTTCTCTAACACAAGCAAAATTTCTCCTTGCTCCACCCCAATACCCTGGACCCGCTTGAAAAATAAATAGCATGCAGTGATCTTCTCAGATCAAACCCCTTTGATCAGGGGGATCCTCTGACCCATATGTGTGTGTGTGTGGGGGGGGGGGATTGTTTGTTCCCCCTTTCTTTTGATGGTGTTACAGCAACTGTGTGATGAGGCTGCGTATCTCCAATGTTTTATTACTGTGATTCTAAGCTGTCCACCTCCAGACTGTCCTAAATCTGGAGGGATTTCCACCCACAGTACTTGGTCTTTTAATTCCATTTCTTCTAGAGCACTGAACAGAGTTTGTCTTTTAAGGCTCAGGAGAGTAAGATGGGTATCGTGAGATCGCAAAGGGTGGGCAATAAAGTCTTCAGACCTTCCCTCCTATTGATTCTGCTAACATAAAAGTATTCCTCTTATGCTTGCAGCTTCTGACCTGACGGTAGGCAAAATATATGCAGCCATGATGATCATGGACTACTATAAGCAGAGCAAAGCAAAGAAGCAGAAACAGCAGCTGGAGGAACAGGTGAGTTCAACCACTGCAAGAGTTGGCTGGTGCTTTTTGGCTGTGGGGAGAGCGGAGAGCTCACGACGCCTTCAGAGCGAGGATTCTGTATCAATGTGGCCTTTAGACAAGATACTGACCACACACAGATTCTCGACGTGGCTGGCACAGCACTAAGACAGTGACCATCTGAAGATTTAAGGGATGGGTGAGTGAAGGAGATGATGGGTAAAAGAAGAGGTGGGTGATTTAAAGCAAATGTATTCATAGCAGTGTAGAGTTTATACTAGACAGATAGAAAGCAGTCCAGAAGATGGATTCAGAAAGGGGGAGCATTGTCATGCTTTTAACCTTCTGTACAAGGGATTTCTTTTTTTATGCAGCAGAAATGTTTTGCACTTTAAACGGACTCAGACTGTTTATTTTTTATTACAGAAAAATGCCCCTATGTTCCAGCGCATGGAGCCCTCATCTCTGCCTCCAGAGATCCTTTCTAATGCCAAAGCTTTGCCTTACCTCCAGCAGGACACCCTTTCAGGCCTGTAAGTATAGCCCTTAATACCTGTAGCATATCTGCTCTGGTGTTTCTGTTCCTACAGACATTCTTTTATTTCCTGAATGACTGGCACTGGAGGTGCAGATAGGGGTAGTAGGCAGAGCCCAAGGGAAAAAGAAATCCTGGCAGTTATCAGAAACATCTCAATCATTGTAGGACGAACGCAGAAGTATGAACTTCTGGTGTGTTTTTATTAGTGTTACCAAAGGACCACAAAGAGCTGCATTTCAGCCTATGGACAGCATCAGCATATATCCAGCCACATAGACGTAGAACTGTGAGAATAACTGTTTTTTCGGTTCGTTGGCAGTTTCAAAAAACTGGAAAAATATTTCCATTCGCGCACCAAACCTGAAATGTCTCGGACTGTTCAATGAATTGAAAAAGTTGGGAAACTTTTCAAATGTTTCATTTTGGATCTTTTTAATAAGAGCAAAGGAAATGAAGGTCTAGAGCAGGGGTTTGCAAACGGGGGAGTCACAAAATGGTTACATGGGGGTCGCGAGCTGTCAACTCCATTGGGCTGACAGCCCCAAGCCCTCGTTAAATTAAATTAACCCCCCCATTTTTATCTTTAAGGGGGGGTCACACTCAGACACTTGCTGTGTGAAAGGGGTCACCAATACAAAAAGTTTGAAAACCACTGGTCTAGTGTCACAGAAAAGGAGGAGGAAGAGCCCCCAATACATCCAATATCCTCGTGGTGGCAATGCAACCACCAGGCACGTGCATGTCACTTTAGTAATGCCATTCCCATAATCGCAGGCATCCCTGGGGAAGCCGTCGCTGTACCGCTGCACCACCATTAGCTGCAAAAGAATTGGACTACTTCACAGAGAAACAAAATGTCCAATCTAGGAACAGTAAAACTCTTGTGATTGTCAGCCAAGTATGACCGCCAGGTGGAGGCTCATTTTGGAACTGTCACTGAGCTCCCACATTGCAGGTGGCACAACGGCTGTCCCTTTTCAGTGAAGTGCCGGCTGTCAGGACAGTACTCAGCAATGCCAGGTTGAAGTTTGTATGGGAGATGAGAAGTTGTTCATTTCAATTCACAGCGTACCCACCAAAGGAGCACCTCTTGCCAGGAGAACTTTGAGAATGCAGTGCTGAGTGAAATGAGGTCACCTTTTTCTCTTTAAGAGGTTTAAGTCAGAGAGGCCGTCAGTGATCGCAGCATGAAGATTTGTTCTCTCTCTCTGAAGTTGGAATATTTTTGCAGGAGCAGCCGGAGTGGGTACCCATCGCTGAGTCCACTCTCTCCTCAAGAGATATTCCAACTGGCTTGTATGGATTCGACACATGGGCAGTTCCAGGAGCAGCAATCTCTGGTAAACCAATGTCCTGCCTTTAATGTACTTTGTTTATGGTCTCAGCACCACTGCCCTGCTCTGTTTCCAAAAGGTAGTTCCAATTTTATTGCCCCATCCTGCGGGCGTGGGCAGTCCCATGCACGTGCACACCGCTCAAAAATCTTCTTGGGTCCAGTGGTTCTCAACCTGTTTCCATTGTGGGCCACATATGCAGCCCACAACGAGTTATGTGGGCCGCATCCAATACTACCTGTATGGCCCTGAGGATGTCACATGGGCTGCAGCTCTGTGCTGATTGGACCGCAAGCAGCGCGCGGGCCACAGGTTGAGAACCACTGGTCCAAGCAATAATACCAACTCTCTTGCTACTTCTTTTCTCCACCCCCCTCCCACTTCCCTACCCCTACCCTGATTTTGGGAAGCAAATTCTCTGACAGCATCCTCCTGCTTGGCAGTGGGAAGTGTGGATCTCTTGTCACTGACACTGTAAGGTCACAATGTGCCAGCTTCTGCCAATAGGGGATCAATAGCAGGAGCAAAAGAGGGAGAACACTGATCTCTTAACTATCTTTTGGAACCCACTGTAACAAATTAAGATATATTCCTATCCACGGGCCTGATCCAAAGCCCACTGCAGTTAATGAGAGTATTTCCATTCATTGACTTCAAGTGGGGTTTGGGTCCGGTCCTAAAATAGGTCACACCAGGATGGCCCTACATAAAAGGAATATGGAAACCCATTTCATGCTAGATCCTTCTCTAGAATTGCTTTTAACATGGTTTTAACCTTTGAGTCCTTCCATTGTAAAGCAGGTGGGCTTCAGATGGCTCTTCACGCATGCAGCACTCTCAGGGCCCTGCTTCATCCCCCATGTATAGTGCGTGGGCTCCTGTGGCTACGTGACAAGTGGTCCAGTAGTCTTTTGGGAGAACGAGAGAGCCCGTGTTTGTATGGCTGCACTGAGCACGCGCGAGCGTTCTGAGCGCATCCTGGTGTGTTTCAGATCGTGCACAGGCCTGGTTTGTAGGGACTGTGGAGATGCAAAATGTACCCAGACCACATATTGAGAGGTGGACCCAGACGGCCAGCTGGTGTAAATCAGCAGGACTCCATTGGAGCTATGCCAGTTTACAGCAGCTGCAAATCTGGCCCGACATGTTTATCCAAGCTACTAAGGATGCCATGTGCGTGGTGCTGGTTAACTATGTTTCTAAAGAATGTCTGAGCAGCCCAGTGATCCTCCTCTCTCTGTTTCCGGGCCCAGGACACGAGTGCACAGGAAATATCACTGATTGGGAGGTGCTCTAAGACTTTGTGATGCTGTAGTACAATGGATTGATATAATGCAGTAAACTATCCTTTTCTTCACAGGTCGATTCCTTTTATTAAATACTCATTTCAGTGGGTTACCCTGTGCTGAACGATGGTATCGGCTGCTTTGGGATTCGTGTTCATCTTGTTGTCAGTGCTGGTGTCCATTATCAAAACTGAACTGTTGAACTGTGTCACACAAACGTGAACATACACATATGCCCACATTCCAGTCAGCAGCACTAGTGTCTGTGTATGTGTATATATGTACACGTGTGTGCATTGGGCACCACCCTTACACTTGTTGGACTGCAGTGTTGTATCACTGTACATTTCCAGTCTGATTTGTATGCTTCTCAGAGTTTGTAGCACTATCTCTGTGAATTCTGTATATCACACACGGCACCTCTCCATACAATTCAGCCCTTCAGCCAAAAATGGAAACTTCCCGGTCAACCTTTCATGGAGACTGCTGGCTATGAAGGAGGGGGTCTCTGAATTCATCCCTTCTATTGTCACTTCCTAGTGATGACCCACATCTATCTGATGTCACTTCCTGGCAACCCAAAATAATAGCACTTGCTTCCGTTTTTCCTCTTTGACCAAAACAAAAGAGATTTTTAAAGTCGGAAATTAACCAAAATATACAGATATGACATTGAGCCCTTTCTGATTCATTTAACTTGGACATGACTGGAATAACCTTTTAGAAAATCAAAACAGAAAAGATTCTGCAAGCTTAAAAAAAGGAAATAAAAGAAAACTAAGCAGTAGAAGGGTAGATATTCCAGGGACCTAGAAAAATCAGTCTTGGTTTTCCTTCTCTCATTGCTAAAATAAAAAAGTAGTGAAGTTTGCCTAGGTCTCAGCCAGGGCAGGAACCTGTGAGCTGGGTCTCTGTAATGGAGCCTGAGACTGAAACTGCTATTAATACTGAATCCAGCCATTCTCAGTGTTTGGCCAACCAAAAAACTGCACTCTGTTCCTGAGATTTGAAAGAGGCAGGTTCCCCTCCTGTCAAGTGGTTCCCAGTCCAACAGGAGCACAGACATTGGCAGGAGAGGAGTGGTGACCTAATCAAACAAAATCCCACGAGCTTGGCTGTGTGTTTATTTCCAGGAGCCAGAGGTTAGAGAGTTTCAAAGCGTGCAGCCCTCTAACCGTGGCAACTATCTCCCCGTGGACACTCAGGAGCGCGCTGTATCTGGGAGGGCCTCCTCCATGCCACGCCTGACTGTGGATCCCCAGGTAACACAAGCGAAACCATAGCCGGACAAGCAGAAGTGGAAGTACATGGCTGTAGCTATCTGATATGAAAAGAGAGCCCATATTTTTCCCTGTGAGATGTTTAGTGCTGCACTGCCAGGCCCTAGTGCGGTGTGCTAGGTATTGCTAGTGCTTTTCCAGCGGGTCTCTATCTGGATGGCATTGGGAAACAGTCTATCTTAGGGGATGACATGGCCCCTATTCCTACTGTACCTGAGCACCCCCCAGTCTGTACCGCAGTTATCCTAACAACACCCCTGGGAGGCAGGGTGATGCTATTATCCCCATTGTACAGATGATGAACTGAGGCACAGAGAGACTTGCCCAAGGTCACACAGGAAGCCTGTGGTAGACCAGGGAATGGAACCCGGGTCTCCCAAGATAGAACCCAAACCACTGGACCATCCTTCTGCTCCCCCTAGCCTACCCCCATTATCGTTCAGCAGGACTGGTTCATTGGTGTTTCATTCAACATGCAACATTTTCAAAGTATCCCTCCCCACCTGAGAAATATTTGTACTGACAATTACCCAACTTCTGCTTTCCTTCTTCTGCCGTTGTCCTGAAACACATGCACACTTGTCTGGCCCTGGGCAGTCTGTCCTGATCAGTCTGGGCCATGCTCCATCTCTTCGTTTGTCTGCCTGGTTTTTCTGTCTGTTTGTCTCGTATTCTGTTTTGACCGAGACATGAAAGCTTTACTTGGGTTGTTTTCATAACCCTTTGGCATGGAGTATCAGGACCTCATATTTCTTCAGTAGCGGGGACAGTATTAACAGGCCCTTCCGTGCCAAAGGGGGTGGGATGCAATGTTCCTAGTATTCTCCTTGGGTTAAATCCACATTGCTTGTCTACAGTGGCCATTTGGGGAGTGGGGAGATAAGGAGAACTTTTCTGTGCTGATGCTACTGAGTGAACTGGTAATTTGGCACCTGGTAATGGATGTCTTTGTTGTATCTTTCCCAAATACTGCCTGCCCGACCATCCCCAAATAGGCTGAGACAGTCCAAATGGATGCAGAAGCTGCTCTACCATCAGGCACAGAGGGGACTGACTACCTCTGGGAGGAGTGGCTGAACACAGTGTGGGGATGGGAGGCAACATGGCAACAGCACCGAGGGACTGGAGGGAAATGGAAGGAAATAGCTTTGTTTCAAAGGGAAAAACGCACGAGAAGCAAGGGGAGGCGGCAGGAAGCAAGTCAGAAAGAAGGCACAAGAAGAGATAGGGAGAGAAATACAAGGAGAGGGGATTGGGTGGGAGAGAGAAGGGAAGGAAAAGAATGGATCCAAAGATGGAGAAGGGAAAAGCAGATGAGGTAAGGCAAGAAAAAATACAAGCAGGGGCAACTGATGGGCAGCAAAGAACAAGAGAAGACAAGAGTGGAGAGAACAAGGGATGGATTACAGGAGGGGAAGGAAATGGTGAAAGGAGGGGAAGCATGGAAACTGTAAAGGATCCTTCGAGATGAGAGAGAAGAGGGAATGGGGAGGAATAAGGTGGCAGAAGGGAAGGAGGGATGGAGGAGAAATGGTGTAAGGAGGTGAAGGATATGGAGAGTGAATAAAGTTAGAAGGGCAGGTAGTCGGCTATGAGAGCAACAAGAGAGAGTGAGGGCAGATGGGGAAGGGGCAGGAGATGAAGGACAGGATGGTGGGCTGGTGAGAAGGGGACAGGCCCAGGAGAAGTACATGGAAATATGGCAGTAGTTACGCAAATACATTGAAAAGGAGAGAGACATGGGAGCAAATAAGCCAATAGGAGCTTTCCTTTCTCTTCCCTTTTGAATTTCCTATGCTCTTCCTTTTTCTGTGCTGATTGACACCAGGTGAGAATCTGGCCCTAGCTTTTTAATTCAGTGATAGATGCTGGAGCAGCTCTGGAGCCTTTGCTGTTAAATTTCCTGCATTCCCTCCTGGAAAGTGTCTGAGCAGGAGAGACTGTACTAGTCTTTCTCTGATATTAGACACCTTGACTTCGGAGTGGTCCATCTGCCTCCCCCTGCTGCTGCTGCTGACTTCCATTAATCATCCCATGGGGTGCATTTCCAGGTGGTTACAGACACGAGCTCTATGAGACGATCATTCTCCACCATCCGGGACAAGCGTCCTAACAGCTCCTGGCTGGATGAGTTCTCCATGGAGCGAAGCAGTGAAAACACGTACAAGTCGCGCCGGCGCAGTTACCACTCCTCGCTGCAGCTGTCTGCTCGCCGCCTGAATGCAGACTCAGGTGAGGGGGGTTCTTTCCCAGAATACAAGTAATTCGGGTGAGTAATTCACTACTTTCTGCAGTCGGCGCTTCAGTATTACTATTGGGTATGGCAGAGTCGTGGGGCACTCCGCCCAAAGACAATGGTAAAGAACTAGAAGTCCAATCCAATCCAGCTTTATCATCATGCATTGCTCTTCTCATGCAAGATGTGCCCTAGGACAGTATACAGGATTAAATTATACATTTGGAGAGTTCCACAAGGAGCAAGGAGGGGAGGGAGCTGCTAAGAAACATGGGCAAGGGAGACATATATTTTTATGAAATCTGAAAATAGATGGAGAGTCCATGAGCCAGAGAGATGCAGGAGCTGCAAAGAGGAAGGCTACCTTGTACCAGGTGTGGAGATGACAGAAAAGCGGCGGGGGCTGGACAAGTAGAGGGGGCAGTGGGCAGACCAGGGAAGAATAGTGTTCTATAAGAGTTACACCCGCAGTCCAAGAGTTGTCAAAACAAGGTGCCAGAACAGCTGCAGCAGGACACCTGGTGTCCCATGTTTGGGTCTTGGCCTGGGGTCCCTCCCACTGCGGTCCAGCATTCCTCCAGCTGGGGTGGGCCACAAAACATCTCAGACTCAGGTCCCTATGATTGGGCTACCAACCAGACCCTTGCTCCAGTGTCCATCTGGCTCAGCTCTACTCGTTGTGGGGTGTTCTTCCTCTGACCCTGAAGGAGGCCACCCCCATCCTGGTTTCCTGTTGCTCCTTCACACCGTCAGCAGCATGTACAGGAGTTGTGCTGAGCCACCAGCCCTCTTCTACAGCAGCAGTGCCATCCGTCCCCTGTCCCAGGCAGCATCAGGATTGGCAGTGGTATAAGTTTGCCATCCCTGCCTTACATGAGTGGCTGCAGATCCTCAACTCTGGCTCCCACTATACGTGCAAAGGATTCACTGCAGCACCAGTTGAGTTTGGTGCCACTGGCTTTCTGATTGGCAAGTGCTGTTTAGGTGAAGGAGAAGAGGGGTCTATGCAGGGATGGGCCAAAACAAAATGGCAAAATCGTTTGGTGTATATCCATGAGCTGTCCCAAGAGGGAGTGAGAAGTAGAGAGAAATCAGGTCTGTAAGCTAAGCTGGAGTCAGTCCGTAGAAGACTTGAGAACTAGGTGTGAACTGGATCCTGATGTGACCGGGGAGTCAGTGGAACTGTACGGAGACAGGGCTGCAGCATTCTGCGCCTCCTGGAGTCTGGTGAGATGGGGCTTGACAAAGCCATGGAGAAGAGAGTTGCCATGGCTCATGCATGGATGAGAATTTCAGCTGAAAGTGAGGCAGTAGCTTGCATTGGCATCGTTGCGGAGCTGTGATGGGCAGGTTTACAGGAATGGGAGATGTGGGAGGAGAAGGAAAGTTCAGATGCTAAGATTACAGGCAGTGGAGGCAAATGGGAGGTCTGTGCCAAGAAGGCGGGAGGTAGAGTTGTGTTTGAGGATGGCCAGGCGTTCCCCTGAAAGAAGCTGTGACAGAGTCCTGGGGTTTACTTGGTTCAGACAAGTCGAAAGTACATGGGATGGGGCTCACAATCCACTGACAGTTCCATCCAGCTGAAAGTGGTGCTGCAGGGAAGCATAAAGGTGGAGATAAGTTGACTGAGAAGGAGAAGTCACAGAACAGCAGCAGGCTGAGAATTGAGCCTTCTGGGGCTCAGTCAAGGTGGTGTCTTGACACAGGAGGAGTCACCACCAGAGACAGAGAGGAAAGAGCCTAATAAAACGAGAGCAGAGCCATTGTAGGAGGGAGCTGTACAGTTCAGAAGGTGCCGCAGGAGGAGAAAGTGGTCCATGGTGTCAGAGGATGCACTGACGCTCTGGAGAAGGAGGAAGGAGAAAGACTTTGTCAGCCCCAAGGAAAGAGGTCATTAACTATCCAGAGGGGAGCAATTTCCATGCTATGACCAGAGCCACCGCAGACTGAAGGAAATCTCAACGGCTGTCACAAGCACTTTGCTTAGGGGGAAGAGGAGGGTGTAAGAAGATACTAGGCAGTAGAGATACACTCTTCCTTTGATGAGGCAGAGGGAGCTCTTACAGGATCCTAGGCATGGGGACAGCCCCTCACCTGCCTGGCCTAGAGGAAGTGTTGGGTTAGCAGGATGGAGAGAGTATGAGAGAGAGGGAGCTCTGGACATTAGAATTAAGACGACAGCACCCTCCTAGCGTGGTTGTGATCTCTGGACCCCCACTTTGAACAAATTGCAGCAGGTGTCCCACTGGGGAGCCTTACAGTTTGACTTTGTCCTCCCCAGGCCACAGATCTGAGACACATCGCTCGGGCGGAAGAGAACGAGGGCGATCCAAAGAACGCAAGCACCTGCTGTCCCCGGACATCTCCCGCTGCAACTCGGAGGAGAGGAGTCCGCAGGCAGATGGCGAGTCTCCTGTCCGGCGCCAGTCCAGGTCACCCAGCGAGGGCAGGTCACAGACGCCAAACAGGCAGGTAGGGATGAAACCAGCAGCCCAAACACCATTGTTCCAGGCAGAGATCCTGGGGCAGGAATGGAGGCAAGCAATCATTCCCCCCAGAAATCTGCAAAAACACTGAGATCCCTGCACTCCTATCTCTGGGGTTAGGCAGCCATTGGTCAGTTATTCTGTATATTACGGTAGTGCTGAAAAGCCCTACCTGCCACTGGAGCCCCATTGTGCTGGGTGCTGTGCAAACACATAACGAGAGACAGACTCTGCCTCCAAGAGCTTCCAAAGTAATTAGACAGGACAGACAATCGGTGGGAGGGGAAACATGGGCACAGACAGGTGACGTGACCTAGGTCACAGAGCCTGGAACAGGATGCCTGAGTCCCCGTTCAGGGCTCTATCCACTAGAGCACACTGGGTGTTATTGTGTTATCCTAGTGCCGTTGTGAAACCACAGTGCCTCTTCTGTAAATCTAGCAGGGAACTGGTGGTGGTGATGTTAATAGTACCAGGTCCTATGCCAAGTGCCATCAGCTAGAAAGCTTATTGCAGTGCTACCAGTAGCTGAGGAACAGTCACCATCCCTCCATATGGCTCTTTGCCAGAGGAGCCCCAGCCACATTCAACCCACCCCTGTTTAAGTCTAAGGGTTTTTTGCCTTTTCTTCCATATCATCTGCCCCCCCCCCAAAAAAAAGACACAGGCCCAGCTTCTCCACAGCTTTGCCCCTTGTCCAATCATTTACACCCATGATACGTGGGTGTGAAATGGTACCATTCTTCTTGGTAGTATTTGACACCCCTTTTGCACTAGTGCAAACAGCTGCCCAAACAGCACGGCAGGGGAGAATCAGGCCTGTTCATGTGAACAGTTTCTTTGTCAGTGTGTTTGAGAACACCATTAATTACCACTGACACCATGTGGGGTTGCAGACGTCCGTCCCTGGCCTTGCCGGTGCACTTTTGTGATGCAACAAGTGTAGGACTGTGAATGCACAAATGGATGATTGTGAGGCCCAATGCACACCATTGTGAGATCACTGAAGGAAAGTGGGAGCAGCTGAGGCAGTTTCCACCTCCGTTTACTCTGTTCCGATCTCCTGAGGCCGTCTTCACTAGGAGCTGGTCTATGCTGAAGAGCTACATCGGCATAGCTATGTCTCTAAGGGGTGTGAAAAATTCTCACCCCTCAAAGACATAGTCAAGCCGACCCAATGCCTGGTGTAGACAGTGCTAGGTCGACAGAAGAATTCTTCCATCAGCCTAGCTACCGCCTCTCAGGGAAGTGGATTAGCTACACCGATGGGAGAACCCCTCCTGTCTCTGTAGTGATTGGCTACACTGAAGCACTACAGCGATGCAGCTGCAGTGGTTTGATGTAGACATAGCCATTGTGTTCTTAACTCGAGTTAGCTATGGGTGTGTCTACACTACAGGGGCACTGCTGCAGCGCTGCTACTGTAGTGTAGATGCTTCCCTGCATCACCAGAATTCTTCCATCGACCTAGCGGTGTCTACAGTGGGTTTAGGTTGATCTAACTCCATTGCATAGGGAGTGACATTTTTCACAGCCCTGAGTAATGTAGTGAGGAATTTTAGATGTAGCCCAGGTGTAACTCAAGGTAAAATCCCCGTGAAGACAAAGCAGATTGGAGTATTCATAGGAGTTTGCAGGTTGAGTTCAAGACCAGGCTCCCCCGTGGCTAACTGGAGTTAAGAAGACACCTCATCTCCTAGGGAAGACACAGCCATGGAGAGATTGCTTTTCATCAGGGGCTTCTGAAGGGGCAGGATGCAGCTTTTGACCAAACCATCCCATCCCAGCTGTACTGTACACGTGTTTGTCTCCTTCCATTTTGCAGGGCACGGGCTCCCTGAGTGAAAGCTCCATCCCCTCTATATCTGACACCAGCACCCCGAGACGAGGTCGCCGGCAACTCCCTCCGGTCCCCCCGAAGCCACGGCCGCTCCTCTCTTATGCCTCCATGATGCGGCACCCCGGTGACACCTCCCCACAACCCGATGAGAGTGGGGGGGGGTCCCCTCTATTCTCCCAGGCGCTGGAGACGAATGACACCTGCCTGACCGAGTCTTCCAGCTGTCCGCAGGGAAAGCAGAGCCGGCACTCCACCCCCCAGCGCTACATCTCGGAGCCATACCTGGCCCTGCATGACGACTCCCATGCCTCAGACTGCGGCGAGGAGGAGACGCTCACCTTTGAGGCTGCTGTCGCCACCAGCCTTGGCCGCTCCAACACCATTGGGTCAGCCCCTCCTTTGCGGCATGGCTGGCAGATGCCCAACGGGCACTACAGGAGAAGGAGGAGAGGGGCGGCGCAGGGGGTGATGTGTGGGGCTAGCATCGACGTGCTAAGTGATACGGAAGAAGATGACAAGTGCTAGAGGCCGCTCCCTCCCTCTGTTGCATGCTCTTCGCCACGCGTGGGAATGAAACGAACCCAAAATCAAATGCAGGAGAAATAAAATCTTTGTACAAAAAAAATTTGAACCCGCTGACCCCTCCCCCCCTTTTTTCTGCACAAAGAAGCATTTGATTCGCTTGCACGCCTCTGGTCCAGTAAGGCTCAGGCACCAGTGGGATGAGTGTGGAAACCATGGAAATGCCCCTCCCAAGCAAAACAGGACTTTATGCCTATGGGAAACCAGAGGGTGGATCCGCTGCCAAGCAAAACTCAGCAGAAAGCAGCCAGGACCCTGAGATTTATTTGTATTTGCCTTGGTCCCTTGAAGCTTGGCAAAAGATCCCAGCAGGCGGCTTTGGGCATGTTTCATTTTTCCCTTGGGAAGTCGGAGTGGGAGGATCGAGACAGATGCGGGGCCCTTCCAGAGAAACGGACACCATCACTGGGGTTCTCTTGTGCTGCCCGTGGCTTTTGGTTTGCTTCCCAGATGCATTAGTGACAAAACTGCCAGGAGGAAGGTGGGGTGGGGGCAGGCGGTGGCCCCGGGGCCCAGCGGACAGCCAGCCGCTGCTGTGCATGGTGGGAGGGGATGGGTTCAGGTGAAACCAAAACAAAACGGCTTGTACCATGGGGAGATTGTGGGAGGAGGGGCTGGGGGCAATGCTGCTGAACGTAACCACCTTGCTCGTACATATATTATTTATATACTGAGAACTATAGGTGTGTGTGTGTATATATACGGTATGTGTGTGTATATATATTTATATGCTGTATATATAAAGATATACACATGCAGGTATTTGTTTTAGTCAACTGGTGCACGCTATCTCCAGGGCCACCTTTCTCCCGCAGGACCTCTAGCCAGCAGGTGAACACTTTCTGTTGACTTACAATGCCAGGTATGGTATTTTTCCTACCCTGGGTCTTGTTCTGTTGGACAAACGAGGCTGGGTCAGGCCCCTCTTTCCCCCTGCCTGGAAGGCGGCAGACCTGTTGTCTGAAATGCAAAATACAGATTTAAAACAAAAGGAAACGCCTCCCGGGAGATATTAACATGGGTGGCAGTATTATTGCTGGGCTGTAATTTTTGCATGTGGTTGAGCACCAGCTAGACTGAGGATCTGAGCGTGTGCCAAAGAAGTTACCACTTCCCAGTTTACACTTAGCCCAGCGAGGAACTCAAATAGGTGTCCATGGGACTATGAAAATCTAGAGAAGGGAGTGGGAATCTCTCTTTACACCAATACCTCCCCACTCCCTCTCGTGTGTGTGGCTGGCCTGGCACCATACTCTCTTCCTTGCGGCTCAGGTGCCTCTGCGTTTCACTGATGCACGGACAGAGTGTGCACTAGGGGTCTGATCCAAAGCTTACTAAAGTCGGTGGAAGTGTTCCCACAAATATCAGTGGGCTTTGGATCAGGTCCTGATTGATGCCCCTTTGTACTGGCTGAGCGTGAAAGTGTTGTGCACTAGCAAACTGCTTTGGCAAACATGAGCAGATTTTTCCCTAATGAGCCACCCTAGTGCCAATTGAGCAGGGCTAGGTGATGCAGATAAGTACATAAATCTCTGCCCAGCCCAGTCCTAACCCAAGAGACCCAGAGGAAATGCATCCACCCTCTCGAACAATGAAACTGAAGGACTGAGCACAGTACTTGTCAAAACCAGACTAATTGGTTTAGAGAGGGGATGGAAGGTGCAGATGGAAAGCATGGCTATTGGGGGTGAACCCTTCTCCCCTCCCCGTTCCCCAAGCAGCTTCATCGCTGCATGGAGGGACACTTAGGCATATTAGCCTTTCAAGATCTCCTGCAGAGGCAATGCTACAGACTGAATCCAGTCCCCACGTCCCTACTGGAAAAAATGTGGGCAGCATCCTTTATTTCCCAAGTTCAGGTGCAGGAACTGGACATGGATTGCATCACCACAGCCATTAGAACCCCTCCTGGGCTTGACAAGCTCTCTCTGACCTGGAATGGAGGAGGGTTTTGATCTGACCGAGGAGACCGGGGGTTGAGATTTTCAAAGCCGACTGGAGGATTTAGCTTCTCATCTGTTCTCAATTTGCCATGAGCTGTGTGACCCCAGTCAGTTTCCAAAATCTTAACCTTCCTGCCTCGTGGCCTGCTACCTACTCTTCCACCTGCAAATTACGGGCACTCTGGAGCAGTTCCAGGCAGAATGTTCTCCCCCAATTCACAAACAGATTGGCACCGTCAATGTGCCTTCAATCTTGTATGGATTGAAGAAGGTTTGTTTGAGAAGCTTTAAAATATACATATGAAGTACCTGATGGGACAGTGTCATGCAAGCAGGGTTTTATTAGCATTGGCTTGAGAAGGTTACGTTACTCAGGGGTGAATTGTCAGCTCAACCCAAACCAAGGACCTCTTCAACCTTTCCATTACACCAACGTGCTGTATTATGCCATGCAGTGTACAGAAAAAATCCATTTGGAGCAAGTTTTAGACAGGTGTATTGGGACTGTTTATTGTATCCCTTCACCTGTTAGCCAGGTGCAACAGGACCTAAAATGAGCTTTATTAACCATAAAAACGTCATGGCTGCAAGACCCAGTATCTCGTCACCTTCCAGAGCTAGGAGCAGCATGCTGTGTATCTCGCTGAGAATCTCCCCTCTCCAATGGGATAAGGAGCCATGGGGGTTAGGCACCCACATCTCACTGGAATGTCAGTGAACATTGGGCACCTAACTCCCATTTGGGCCTTTAACAAATCTCCCCTTAAAGCTCCCATTTCTAGCACTTCAGCATTATGTAGTATTTGGCCATTGAGCTGTCCCTGCATCAGGAATGATGATCGCCTGTGAAGGGGCCTCTGCCCAGTCTAATTATGATGGGGAGAAATTCCACATTTGGGGGCAAGAAGAAATAATTCTGTGGCAGGTTGATTTGGGGAGCTGCTCAGGGTTTTCGGCTGTTAGAAGTCATCCTGGTGTGAGGATGGATTAGTGGACAGAGTGCAAGCAAGGGGAATGAAGGAGCAAGATCAATGCAGTTTATTGCATGGTTATGCCATTTTTCTCCCATGGCTCTGCCACCTATCCCATAGCTCTGCAATTCTGCATATGCATAGCACCTCAGTCTGTGGGAGAAGGACGGGGGAGTGCGTTTATTCTATATGACATGGCTTTCTTGTAAACAGGACTGATTTTCCCTCAGAAGGTGTGTTTTTAGGCACGTGCTCTGTCTTCTCTCTTTCAGCGATAATCTTCAAGGGAAGCACATATGTAATCAGCCGTGTGTGCTGTCCCCAATGTGCAGTACCTGGCACAAGTCCTTTAGAGGACCCAAAGAACAGATTTAGCAAATCAACCATTTCTTCTCCCATTCAGTGGCCTTTATGCAGAAATTGAGGTAGGAGTCTGATTTTCACTTCCGGTTTTAGGCTGTTCAGGCCTTGGTTCAGCAAACCATCCCTCTCCAGCAAAGCATGGGAGCACATGCTTAACTACGCTGAATTAGGATGGATTTAAGCATGTGCTTAGATGCTATACTGAACTGGGACCCGAATACACGAAGGATATGCGAGTGCAGACCAAAAGCTTACCTGGCAGGCAGGACTGGATTGGAATGGATTTGTCTGCAGTTAGTTTTTGGCTGGCCTGGTCTGCTTGAAAATTGAAATTTTCCTTTCCTAAAGTCCAGCTATGCCACAAAATAAATCCAGTCTGAGAGGGGAGAGCTGGCTGCCCACGCTTCCAATGTTCCCAGGATGGCTTGGCCCCTCCCTTCCACATACACGTGCAAATGGAAGGGAACAAACCAGCAATCAGCAGCTGGCAACAATAATATAATGGTGTGGGTATTATTATATAGCAGCTTTTGTCTTAAGGTACCTGTACAGATAAATGGGCTAAAATCCTCTTCCTGCTGAGAGTGGTGAGGTGGAGGGTGCGAGCGGATTCAGCATAAGGGGTGCTGGGGGACTCCGGGATTGTCTGGCTGTAGGAAGAGGGTTGAGCAGTGTATGGATGAGTAAGCCTGCCTGCAGTACTGCAGTGCAGCATATTCGGGACAAGTGTGCTTATCTGTAGAGTTCATGAAGTTGAGTCATCTGGGACAACTTCCTAATACAGGAACTGTACTATTTAAAATACAGCATGTGGCTAAATTCCAGCTCCAGTTGTAACTGCTCTGTAATTCTGTTCTGCCAGCCTGAATTCCCCCTGCGGTTTCAAATGTGTGTTCTCTGCTGTGCTCACTGTGGCAGAGGGATGCTAGTGTAGGGTAGCTGTTTTGTTTCCACCCCAGAGGTGGTTGCATTTCAGTAGGGTGAGGAGTGATCTTTGTACATACAGGGCCAAAGCCTGGTTCCTTTGAAGTCAGTGGGAGTTTTGCCATTCATTTCAGCAGGACTAGACTTTGGCTTGGGGGCTGTATAAATGCTTTGGGACCGAAGATGCTATGTAATAATAATACCCAATGTACTATATTACTCGAGCCAGTCGTGATGCCCGAATTGTGCATCTACAGTTACGTTGGTGTGCCTTGTCATACTAGAAGGGGATGCTGTGCTCTGAAGGCACATGTTTGGGGTGGCTAACTGGGAAGTGTGAGCACGTGGCCCTTAGCTTAGCTTCTTGCAATCATGCCCTCGTTTCTGTCAGAGGGTTATTGTGTTTTAGTTTGTCCATGTTGTGCAGCAGCCTCGGCCACCCAAAACCTAACTCTAGACAAGTGACATTTAATTCTGCACCACCCACTGGATAAGCTACAACTTGGTCCTTAGAAATCCTGGTGGCATTCGCTGTCCTGAAACTGAAAGTGAAGATCAGCCTCCCACATCGTTTTCTGAGTTTCTGAAAAAAAATGTCAATGAAAAATTTCAGCCAGCTCTAAGAACTATCAAGCCAGCCAGCTCTAAGAACAGTTATCAAGGGGAAAGATTGGGGAAAAGATCCGTATTCTAGGTGCCAAATGCTTTCACTGCCTATCTGTGCCCTTGTGCCTCACTCCAAGGAGTGACTGTCCCTCTATCCTGTGTGCCAAATCCTCTTGCCACCCCCAAACGCCCCCAGCAAGCTACCCAATTCCTCCCCAGCCATCCTACCCCTCTCTTAGCGATCTGACCCTCTCGCTGTCCCTAAACAAGTGATGAATCCATCCCTGCACAGCTCTTTCAGCTGCTTAATTCACACAAAGCATCCCTAAAAGTGACCTGGACCACCCCCTTCCAGTGGCTTAACTTCTCTCGGCAAGCAAGCCAGCTCTCCTGTCAGCTCCCATGCTGTCCGGTTTCCAGGTCTCATTCTGCTGGAATGTAATGAGGGTTAACCCAAGGTCCAAATGGCTGCCCAGTAATTCACTGCCATCCAAAACCTCTTTGCAGGATCTCTCTACCTCATTATGCTTGATCTTGTTAGCCCACCTGCCAAACCATACAGAAATGTAGCAGTTTCATTTATTGTGTTGCTTGGTTTTAATTTGTCAGGCACCAGATGATATGGGGATGGGTGCATTTACAAACAAACAGTGATTAAAGGGCTGGGCTGTCATTGCCAGGGCTAGGCATGTGGCTCTGACTTTCAGTGTTTTCGGGGGGTGGGGCATTTTGTGTTTTAAGCAGAGGGCCCTCTCAGGGGCTTTAGACTCAGGCTGGTAGAGATGGGCCTGAGTTGCTGGGCTGGGCTGTGTGAATTCAGCTCAGAGAGTTGGGGCTGTCTGGGTCTGGGGGTTTGGCTCAGGCTCATCTCCGATATGGAGCTTTCCCTTGCCGATCTGTTTGCCATTATAAAGAGCTTTTGGTAGCTTCTTGACAGTACGAAGAACGTCTCTCCTGCAATTTGTAGTACATGTTATTGCCCAGGAAGCTCACAAGAGCGTTTTCGAACACCAGGGAGAGGCAGGCAGCAGAGACCTTGGAAACATATCTGCTGGACCGGCTGTCAGCCAGGAGAATGCAGCACAGGCCCCGTTGCGTATGGGTCCAGGCCCATCGATTTCCTTTCACTCTTTTAAGTCCTTCATTTAGCCAAAATGTAAAGACTCGCTCAGGGGATTTCCTGACTCAAATATTTCCGTATAAAGTGAATCTAGAGAAGGTGCAGCTGTCTGCCAGCAGCAGCCACTGCCTCTGCAGCTCTGAGTCAGTAAGTACCTGAGCCCCTGCCCCTTTGGGGCAGCACACGACACCCCCAAGGAGACTTGAACAAAGACCCAAAGTCCATGGGCAGTGCCAGATGAGCCTCCACCTGGCTGTTGGGCTTTTCTTGGCTAGATGTCGCTCCCCCTGTGCATCACAGCTCCTTGGAGCTTGATGCCTCTCAGGTTAGGTGAAGTGCAGTGAGGCCCAGGTAGGGTTGCCACGTGTCCGGTTTTTGACTGGAACGCCCGGTCAAAAAGGGACCCTGGCGGCTCCAGTCAGCACTGCTGACCAGGCCGTTAAAAGTCCAGTTGGTGCGGAGCTGGCAGGGTCCCTACCTGCGTAGCTCCTCAGAAGCAGCGACATGACCCTTGGCTCCTAGGCAAAGGGATGGCCACAGGGGCTCCATGTGCTGCCCCCAACCTGAGCGCCAGCTCTGCAGCTCCCATTGGCTGGGAACCACGGCCAATGGGAGCTACGGAGGCGGCGCCTGTGGGCCGCGGCAGCGCACAGAGCCGCCTGGCCATGCCTCCACCTAGACTCATAGACTTTAAGGTCAGAAGGGACCATTATGATCGTCTAGTCTGACCTCCTGCACAATGCAGGCCACAGAATCTCACCCACTCACTCTATAATAAACCCCTAAACTATGTCTGAGCTATTGAAGTCTTCAAATCATGGTTTAAAGACTTCAAGGTGCAGAGAATCCTCCAGCAAGTGACCCGTGCCCCATGCTGCAGAGGAAGGCGAAAAAACCCCAGGGCCTCTGCCAATCTGCCCTGGAGGAAAATTCCTTCCCAACCCCAAATATGGTGATCAGCTAAACCTTGAGCATGTGGGCAAGACTCACCAGCCAGACACCCAGAAAAGAATTCTCTGTGATAACTCAGATCCCACCCCATCTAACATCCCATCACAGGCCATTGGGCATATTTACCGCTAATAGTCAAAGATCAGTTAATTGCCAAAATTAGACTATCCCATCATACCATCCCCTCCATAAACTTATCAAGCTTAGTCTTGAAGCCAGATATGTCTTTTGCCCCCACTGCTCCTCTTGGAAGGCTGTTCCAGAACTTCACTCCTCTGATGGTTAGAAACCTTCATCTAATTTCAAGTCTAAACTTCCTGATGGTTAGTTTATATTCATTTGTTCTTGTGTCCACATTGGTACTGAGCTTAAATAATTCTTCTCCCTCCCTGGTATTTATCCCTCTGATATATTTGTAGCGAGCAATCATATCTCCCCTCAGCCTTCCTTTGGTTAGGCTAAACAAGCCAAGCTCTTTGAGTCTCCTTTCATAAAACAGGTTTTCCATTCCTTGGATTATCCTAGTAGCCCTTCTCTGTACCTGTTCCAGTTTGAATTCATCCTTCTAAAACATGGGAGACCAGAACTGCACACAGTATTCCAGATGAGGTCTCACCAGTGCCTTGTGTAACGGTACTAACACCTCCTTATCTCTACTGGAAATACCTCGCCTGATGCATCCCAAGACCGCATTAGCTTTTTTCACGGCCATATCACATTGGCGGCTCATAGTCATCCTGTGATCAACCAATACTCCGAGGTCCTTCTCCTCCTCTGTTACTTCCAACTGATGAGTCCCCAGCTTATAACAAAAATTCTTGTTATTAATCCCTAAATGCATGACCTTGCACTTTTCACTATTAAATTTCATCCTATTACTCCAGTTTACAAGGTCATACAGATCTTCCTGTATAATATCCCGGTCTTTCTCTGTATTGGCAATACCTCCCAGTTTTGTGTCATCCGCAAACCTTATTAGCACACTCCCACTTTTTGTGCCAAGGTCAGTAATGAAAAGATTAAATAAGATTGGTCCCAAAACGGATCCCTGAGGAACTCCACTAGTAACCTCCCTCCAGTCTGACAGTTCACCTTTCAATATGACCCTTTGTAGTCACCCCTTTATCCAGTTCCTTATCCACCTTTCAATTTTCATATTGATCCCCATCTTTTCCAATTTAACTAATTCCCCATGTGGAACTGTATCAAATGCCTTACTGAAATCAAGGTAAATTAGATCCACTGCGTTTCCTTTGTCTAAAAAATCTGTAACCTTCTCAAAGAAGGAGAGCGGGTTGGTTTGGTATGATCTACCTTTTGTAAAACCATGTTGTATTTTGTCCCAATTACCATTGACCTCAATGTCCTACTTTCGCCTTCAAAAAAATTTCTAAGACCTTGCATACTACAGATGTCAAACTAACAGGCCTGTAGTTACCTGGATCACATTTTTTCCCTTTCTTAAAAATAGGAACTATGTTAGCAATTCTCCAGTCATACGGTACAACCCCTGAGTTTACAGATTCATTAAAAATTCTTGCTAATGGGCTTGCAATTTCATGTGCCAGTTCCTTTAATATTCTTGGATGAAGATTATCTGGGCCCCCCAATTTAGTCCCATTAAGCTGTTTGAGTTTGGCTTCTACCTCGGATGTGGTAATATCTACCTCCATATCCTCATTCCCATTTGTCATCCTGCCATTATCCCTAAGCTCCTCATTAAAGACTGAGGCAAAGTATTTGTTTAGATATCGGGCCATGCCTAGATTATCTTTAACCTCCACTCCATCCTCAGTGTTTAGTGGTCCCACTCCTTCTTCTTTCTTTGTTTTCTTCTTATTTATATGGCTACTGAACCTTTTACTATTGGTTTTAATTCCCTTTGCAAGGTTCAACTCTACATGGCTTTTGGCCTTTCTCACTTTATCCCTACATGTTCTGACCTCAATAAGGTAGCTTTTCTTGCTGATCCATCCCATCTTCCACTCCTTGTAGGCTTTCTGCTTTTCCTTAATCACCTCTCTGAGATGGTTGCTCATCCAGCTTGGTCTACAACTCCTGCCTATGAATTTCCCCCCCTTTCTTGGGATGCAGGCTTCTCATAGTTTCTGCAACTTTGACTTGAAGTAATTCCAGGCCTCCTCCACCTTTAGATCCACAAGTTCTTCAGTCCAATCCACTTCCCTAACTAATTTCCTTATTTTTTTAAAGTTAGCCCTTTTGAAATCAAAAACCCTAGTCACAGATCTATTTTTGTTTATCCTTCCATTTAGTTTTAACTGAATTAGCTCATGATCGCTCGAACCAAGGTTGTCCCCTACAACCATTTCTTCTATGAGGTCTTCTCTACTCACCAAAACCAAATCTAAAATGACATCCCCTCTTGTTGGTTCAGCAACTACTTGGTGAAGGAATCCATCAGCTATCACATCCAGGAAAATCTGAGCCCTATTATTATTACTAGCACTTGTCCTCCAGTTTATATCTGGGAAGTTAAAGTCTCCCATGATCACACAATTCCCATTAGTTTTTACTTCATTAAAAACATTAAAGAGGTCTCTATCCATATCCAAATCAGATCCCACTGGTCTATAGCACACCCCAAGCACTATCCCAGGGGAGGTTCTAGTAGCTTTCTTCCCCAATGTGATTTTTGCCCAGACAGACTCTGTCTTATCCATTCCATCACTTCTTATTTCTTTTCAGTCTACCTCATCATTGATATACAATGCTACTCCACCGCCTTTGCCTTTCTTTCTTTCTTTCTTTCTTTCTTTCTTTCTTTCTTTCTTAAACAGCACATACCCTTCAATACCTGTACTCCAGTCATGACTACTATTCCACCATGTTTCTGTTATCCCTATAATATCTGGTTTCGCTTCCTGCACCAGTAACTCTAGTTCCTCCATTTTGTAACCTAGGCTCCTCGCATTGGTGTACAAACATCTTAATTTTTGCTGTTTGGCTTCGCTCACATTCTTTACCCGATTAAGCATTGATATTCTACCACCAGTATCACCTATTAGACTGGTATCTACACTACCCTTCCTCCATATGTCCATTCTCCTACCCACGGCTGTATCCTTTCTTTCTTCGTTTTCTTCCCTCTCAATGTTAAAATCCAGCGTGGAGATTACCTGGACATCTCCCAACCATCTCCCCCAAATTCCAAGTTTAAAGCTCTCTTAATCAGTGGTGCCAGCCTCCATCCTAGAAGTCTATTTCCCTCCCTACTCAGGTGAAGTCCATCCTGAGAGAACAGTCCTCTGTCCATGAATGCCTCCCAGTGGCCATACATCCCAAAGCCCTCCTTATAGTACCACTGCCTGAGCCATCTGTTGATCGTCATAATCTTGTCACACCTTTGTTGCCCTTCTCTAGGAACAGGCAGAATCCCACTGAAGATCACCTGAGCCTCAATTTCCTTAAGCGTCTTCCCCAGCCTGACATAGTGTCCCTTGATACGTTCCAGCGAGAATCTAGCCGTATCATTTGTTCCCACATGAAGGACAATCAGTGGATTCTTTCCCGCTCCCGTTAGGATCCTCTTCAGCCTCAGGTCCACATCCCATATCTTAGCACCAGGCAAACAGCACACCCTTCCGTTCTCTGGATCAGCTCTGGTTACAGGCCTGTCTGTTCTTCTCAGTAAGGAATCCCCAATCACGTAGACCTGCCTTTTCCTGGTGATGGTGCGATTCTCCAGTCTATCCCCTGTTCCCTCTGGCTGCAAGTCCTCTCAATTCCTATTCTCCCTTGCAATCCTCTGCAACCCATCCCATATCCTCCTGGGGCTCATATTTGGTGTTGTCATCTCCATTGACTCTTCCACTCTTCCTATAGGACTCACTGCTCTTCTCTTCTTCCTTGCCCTCCCACCTTCAGTGACCACCTGCTGTGCCCCGTCTTCATTTTCCAACTCCGCAAACCTGTTCCTGAGCTCTATTTCTCCTTCACTAGCCTGTCTTTTCCTCAGCCTGGTTCTCTTAGTCACATGCTTCCACTGTCCACTTTCCTCACCCAGCAGTCTCCCCTCAGAGTTCTTTGGTCCTGCTTCCATCTGCAAGTCTGAGCTTTTCCCTTCAGCCTCCTCATGCCTTTGCTCCAACATCCGCTCGAACTCCCTTCTAAACTCAACCAAAGTTTCCACCTGCATCTCCAATCCTCGGATCTTTTCTTCCATCAGCTCTATCAGGCGACACTTCATGCAGACTAAACTCTTTTCAGGTACCCCCTCCAGGATCATGTACATACTGCAGCTTCCACATCCAGTCATCTTCATTGTGTCTTCCACTGCTTGGGTCACTACCACTGCTGCCTCTGTATCTGTCATAGCCTTCCCACCTAAGTCCTATTAGTCCGTGAAACACAAACCAAACCAAAATACCACCACCCACAGCAAAACAAACCCCCAACGAGCACCACAACACTGCCAGAACACCACACGCTCCCTTCACTAGCCTGTCTGTTCCTCTGCCTGGTTCTCCTAGTCTTCCCCCCAAACTCCCCTTCCAAACTCCCATTCAAACTCCCCTGTTTACAGCTCTGTTTGCTGGCTCCTGTGCCACTGCAGCTGCCTAGGAGCTGTGGGACATGTAGCCTGTGAGCCAAGGTAAACGTCATCCGGAGCCTGCACCACTCACCCCCTCCCACGCCCCAACCCCCTGCCCCGAGCCCCCTCCTGCACCCAAACTCCCTCCCAGAGCCCACACCCCAAATCCCCTCCTGCACGCAAACTCCCTCCCATGCTCCAACCCCCTGCCCCAGCCCTGAGCCCCCTCCTGTACCCAAACTCCCTCCTGTGCCCCAACCCCGAGCCCCTTCCCACACCCAAACTCCCTCTCAGAACCTGCACACCCTCCCACGCCTCAACCCTCTGCCCTGAGCCCCGTCCCGCACCCAAACTCCCTCCCAGAGACCACACCCCCAGCCAGAGTCCTGACATCCCCCACACACATCCCTGACTCAGCTTGGATCCCCTTCCCACACCCTGAACCACTCATATCTGGCCCCACCCCTGAGCCCATGCCCCAGCCCAGAGCCCCAACCCCCTCCACACTCTGAACCCCTTGGCCACAGCCCAGAGCCTCCTCCTGCACCCCAAACCCCCCAGCCCCAGCTCAGAGCCCGCACCCCCAGCTCAGAGTCCATACCCCCTCCCACACCCCAACCCCCTGCGCCAGCCCGGTGAAAATGAGCAAATGAGTGAGGGTGGGGCAGAGCGACAGAGGGAGGGGGGATGGAGTGAGTGGGGCGGAGCCTCAGAAGGGGCAGGGCAGAGGGTGGGGCCTCAGGGAAAGCAGGCAGAAGGGTGTTTGGTTTGGTGCAATTAGAAAGTCAGCAACCCTGGGCCTAGGTCAGGTCTTTTGGGCCCTCATCGCCGCCTGCTCGTTCCCCACCTCTCAGAGCCGTTGGCAAACTGCAAGGGTCTGGGGAATGTTGGAGCTCAGGGAAAGCGCAAGAGCCTCGAGAGCTGCTGAGCATTGGCTCTGGGGCCTTCACTGCCACCTGGGCCATGGTCCAGACCAAGCTGGTCTTCAGGAGCATTGGTGCCTGCTCCCCGGTGAGGGCCCCCTTCAGTTTCCATGGAGATAAGCTTTAGCGTAAAAATAACGAGCATTTCTCTCGTGGTTGAGAAGAGTGAAAACCAACAGCGGGTGGGTGTGTGTGTGTGTGTGTGTGTTAAGGCCTGGTCTGCAGCCCACTGAAGGCAATGGAATAACTCGCATTGGTGCCAGTGGGCTTTGAATTGGGCCCTGACTGAGCATACAAGAAGAATCAATAGCTGTAAAAGGCCCATTCTGGATCTCGTAACTCTCTGTGACAAAGGGACATTGCAGGTACTCAGTACCTGTCTGGATCAAGAGGTGAGACCTGCCCTATTCATCCCCATTAGCTGTTTCCTCTGAAACCTAAGGATGGCTCCCACATTTATTATTCCAACTGGGGTGGGGTGGGGGGTGCATGGCTGTACTGTCCTGCAATCTGATACCAGAGAAATGTGTCACAATTAAACAAAACAAAGGGAAAACTAATTACTCCAGAACTGACAGGAAGTAATCAGCAGCTGGGTAACTCTGAACCAGTCAGCTTTGAGGAACTGACTCTGATTCTCCAGCAGCAGGAAGGCAGCTGTGTTACTGTCAGCTTGTTCCAAAGGTCTCTCGCAAAGGCATATCTCCTCATGGTACAAACTGTTGGGCTAGGAGGTGGTCATGGGCGGGTGGGGTGTGGATGAGATGACTCTCCCCCATACGTATTGTAAATAAAGGGGTTTGCATCTTGACCTTCTAAATGCAAAAAGATTTATGACAATAAGCCATGCTCTGTGTAAATACATTACTGGGGGTGGGAGGTGGGGTTCTCTTGTGTGTGTGCATTAGGTGGGGGGGGGACTATAAAGAGGATCCTTGTTTCATGTTGGTTTTAAAGCTTATAACTTATGTCTCATTATTATGGTTCTAGCAGACCAGCAAGTGTGCAATGAAGTTTATGAGTTTTGAAATATTTCTTAATTTTTAAACTCATATTTCAAGCTTAATATCACTTCGGCACACAGACTGGTCTCTCTCCCCTATGAAGGCTTATCCTGGTCCCCCCCACCTGAGGGAAGGTGTGTTCCCCTTGCCCCCAGCAATCTAGACAGAGTGCTGGTATATGCCACCAGGGAAATGATGGATCTTTCAGCCCAGAGTTTGACTGGCCACGAGATCATTTGCTTGTAGCTGGAACTGGAATCTAGCTTTGGCTACAGGTGGCTCTGCAGGTAGTGAAGTCTGGATTCAGGACTGAGATCAGTTGACTCTTTAGATCCTAGAGCACAGAACTAGGAGTGGGCTCAGATCTGTCTGAATGCTACAGCAGGATCGGGACTTAGATGGGGTTTCCAGCCTAGTGATGGCGCCAGAGGCTTGAAATGGGGCTGAGATAGGTTAGAGAGATCTATCTGATCAAGCTAAGTATTTACAGTCTGCTTATTGCCATAACATCTGAGCACCTACAGAGGTGGGTCTGCTCTCCAGACACACAAAATCAGTCTCCAGTTCAAGCTGTTTCCCAAAATGCCTTGAATCAGAATGGACACTCAATCTCTCTCCAAAAGTTGGAGCCATGACACTCAAATCGGAACTGAGATTGGTGATGGGAAAGGGGCATTTCCAGCTCCTGGAGCCAAAACTTTGAAGTAGCATGGAAGTTGGGTCTCTCTCCAGATGTTAAAGCTGCCAGTCAGGGGAGCTCTGTGCTTCCCAGCTCCTGGATGGAATGTCTCTCTCCCCCTTCTCCCTCCCCCCTCCCTCCCCCCCCCCCCCCCCCCGCACCCATGTATTGCACAGACACTTCACTACATATTTGGATTAGGAGATGGAAGCATTTTCTTCTTGACTATCAGTGGTCTTGGGTGGGAATCATTTGAAATTTCCATTTGACAAGTTAGTTGCTGTTGAAACCATAAAAACAGGAGCGAGGAGAAACAGTAAAAATCAAAGTGCCATTAAAATAAAACACTGCGGGATGGTTGGCATCCATGGAACTAAAGCAGAATTTGCCCTTTTGTGTGAAACAAGTGCTAAACATTGCCACCCCCGTTCTAGAGTAGCCCTCGTCCAAATTATTTGATGAGAGTTTCCGTATGATATGCCGATACCAGCTGGTTTATTGAAAACCTGTTGGGTTCATCAGCCAAGTAATGAGCATCCATCGATAGCATGGATGCGGAACCTGAGTAGAGCTTTTTATTCATCTACACTGGTGTTTTTTTAACATACAGAAACTGTTTGTATGCAGCTACACTATAAACCACAGTGTTGGGAATCTTTCTTTTCAGTGGCACCACGAGCATGGACTGATTAGATCTACCTTGCAAAGTCCAGGATGTGGTTACACCTCTAGAAGGGGATAAAGTACCCCAGGGGGGTCATAGGATTTGAAAGCAAATAAGGACAATACTGTATCGGCCTGTAAAACCAAAAAATGAGAGAGCTAAGGGAAAGACTCCCCATAGGGGAACAGATTGTTTCAAGGTACTGTTGCAGCCTGCATACCCTTTTGTAAGTCTCCGGACTAACTCTGCTTCTGTATAATGTATCTTCCATGGCCTAAAGAAGGCTTGACAGCCGACAGAAGCTTTCTCCCCCTTGACAAGCCCATGAGATTCTGCTGCTAAGCTCTCCGCTTATGGTCTGGTTCCAAGCATCACTGCTGTACTTGGAGCAAGCATCTCCAAACCAAGGGGATGTTTTCTTAAATCCAACCAGAAGATGTTCTTTATGACTTTAATAACCCTTCAACATAGCAGGGGGAAAACTGGGGCGGTAACAATATACTTCCATGCCGAGAGAGGGCCATGGCAGGACATCAGGTGGGGGAGGAGCTAACAAGAATGTCCATGCAGGGAGAGGGCCATGGCAGGATATGGGGAGGCAGAGAAAATCAGGGAAATAGTTCAGTCTCTGCATCTGGATCTAGTGTTTCAGGATAACCAGACCCTGCTCAGTCCAATCCAACTGGAGGTGCACCAATACAATACTACTACCGGTGCACAGCTGGCTAACTGATCTCCAGTCGTATTGAGACATCCAGCTGTTCTAAACAACAACCATTGCCTCTGGAGTTGACTCTGTGCCGTTTTCACTTGCTCGTTACCCGAAGCATGTGACGATTGACTAAGAGAAAGCAGAGCAGCTGCTGAGGTGCAAAGTGCATGCTAATCAAACTGGCACACAGCATTCCCTTTTGGGTTTTTTTCCATAGTCACAGTCCTGGCACATCCAGGGCAAGGCCGAGATCCCTCCAATAAATGCAGTTCTTATTGGCGGACCAAAGCCGTGATCCCTGTGGCAGTCTGGGTGCACCTCTCCTAAGCCAGCTGCTGAGCTCAGCACTGCATGTTGACGAGGTGGATATATTGTAACATAAATGCTCGTTTGGCTCCAAAAGGAAAACCACAAAAAAAACGGGGGGGTGGGGAAATGTAAAACTTTAATGTTTTTTTGTCAGAGAAAAAAATAAAATAAAAACTTGTTCTAAAGAATTAACCCAGCGGCCTTCTGCTTTTTCTTCTCTTCGGATTCGCGTCACAGTGGCACTCAGCAGGCTCAGCTGGAATCAGTCAGGTGCTGTACAGACACGTGGGAAGAAACAGTCCTTGTCCCAAGGAGTTTGCAATCGAACTAGACAAAGGTCACGAGGGAAAACAGAGGCCGAGAGTTGACGTGATCTACCCAAGGCCATCCGGCAGGTCAGTGGAAGAGCTGGGAATAGAACGCAGGAGGCACTCCTCAGCTGAAGTAAAATATCCCAGAATGGAGCTATGACGCTTAACGCTGTCTGAGGATCTGCCCCCAGTGCAGTGCCCTGCCCATGGCAACATGCTGCCTCTCTACATGTGTTCTGTAGCAAATACAGTAATACACATGGAGTGACCTTCCTTGGGAGGACATCACATTTATTTATATTGTGCATGCTGTTGCTTGGTGGTTCAAAGACATTTCTTTTCTGTATTGACTCTGGTAGATTGCACAAAACTAGGTCAAGCGCACCTTCTCATTTTGTATGCTCTGTTACCAGCAGCAATCATTTCCGGTGGGGAGAAACACTTTCTCTGACCCGTGCCCCAATGTGGCATTCTTGACTCTGTTTCATTCAGAACAGTTGCATTCCCTTACAATTATTCATTAGGATGGTTGTGGATTTAGCAGTCTCTCTGATCTCACTTGACATCACTCCACCCACTGTTGCTTTTCTGGTCTGGCAGCTGCAATACACTGGAAACAACCCACTGAAAAAGACAACATTTGCTAGAGGCTTCCAATTGTTCATGTATGGTAGGTAGCGAATGCCCACACCAAACTAGCAGGTAACATTCTTTGATGGAAAATGTTGCAAAAGTTCATTAGAATAAGACTTCAGGTTTGATCCTGCTTTCACTGACCCTGTGGTGCACAAAAATGCTTGCACCACATTAGTAACGTTACAGGTGCACCGAGTTAGTAATAAGAACAGGAGTACTTCTGGCACCTTAGAGACTAACAAATTTATTTGAGCATAAGCTTTCGTGGGCTACATCCCACTTCTTCGGATGCATAGAAGTGGGATGTAGCCCACGAAAGCTTATGCTCAAATAAATTTGTTAGTCTCTAAGGTGCCACAAGTACTCCTGTTCTTTTTGCGGATACAGACTAACATGGCTGCTACTCTGAAACGAGTTAGTAATGGTAGCCGAGGTCATGAAACAAGGCCACAAGCTAGCCAAATAACCCAAATACCTGTTATTAGCCAAGCCCTGCATAAACTCTGGCATTGCCTGTATAATAATGATATGCTCTGGCTTGGATTTAACAAGAATTTTTATTAACAAACTGAAATATAACGTTCCACGTTCAAAACACACAACAGTTTAACATGATCAGGTCTCGACGCTCCTCACAAACTCCTTACCCAGGAACTACGGTAATGTTCTTCTGCACGCCGTACCCCCTTCCTCTTGAACTATATGCCACTGGGGCTGTGTGGGCATGTGAAGCTGCCTACCTTTAATGGCAGTTCCCTTCAAAAGACAACCAACGTGCTCCATCTTACTTGCACTCCCTGCTTGATACCTTGGGTCAAGGGTCTTGCACCAGAAGTATCTCTCCATTCCCCAGTGGATATGAAGAAACCAGGGTTAACTTTTTGAATGTTGCAGGCATGTCTATGCTCTTAAATGGCAGGATAGCAGTATTCTGGTGGGTAATACTGCATATCACGTCTTGCTGCTTCAACGCAGTCTTTTAAACGTGTCGAATGCAGTGAATTTTGGAATGCTGTAAGTAATTAAGAGTTTGAAAATGTAGTAATGCATTTTTTGCTGACAGAGTGAGAAAAAGCTCTAACAAGTTTTTAATAACAATGTGTCACCAAGATGATTTGGAATGGACAGCCCTGAAATATAAGGTAGCAATTTTATCCACAGGACTAAATTGACTTGATTAAATCAATGAAGCTCTCAAGGCATTAAGGTCACCAGAAAAAACTCATGTTGTTCTGTGAATGTCATAAAAGGATTTTGTTACAAGAGAAATTAAATTAAAAATTGTATACGAGGGAGTTATTAAAAAGTTCTAGAAACCATGCTGGCATCAAAACACCCAAGAATTGTTTATATCCAACATGGTATTTTGCATCATGTGTTTCTCTCCCTGCCTTTGCATAGTGTAGCTAGCTGTAGCACACAGTGCACTAGCTAAACCATCATATTTTTGTAGAATAATAAAAAAGACTAGGAAAATTCAGGATACCAGGGCTCAATATATGTAGTAACCATGCCCCTTTCATGCCAACTTTAGGGCATTTGACAAGCCAACAGGATACTCTTTTCTCTTACCTGCTTGTTGCACTTCTCTACTCTGAACACAGTTCTGGCAGGGAATAAGACAACGATCATTTGGAGGAGGCCGTCTGGTCCAAAATGTGCAGGAAAGTAATTAGGACATGTATTCTGGGTCAGGCTCTCCATTTCTGCAGAGCTATTTAAAAAGCTGAGGGTTCTCGGTGCAATAGCTGGTTCTTAATCAGCAGTGAAAGAGTTTTGCAGGCTGTGCGTCTGCGATAAATATTTTATAGGTTTTAAAAAAGGATTTTGTTTTTAAAAAAGCAGCACCAATAAATGAGTTCAATAAAAGATCAAGGACATTACTCTGCTATCTTAGAACATTTAAAACTGGGCTTATTCATCGTGGAGGGCAGAAAAAAGCCCAAGGGAGACATGACAAATGATTGCAAATGCAGGCGGTAAGGGGAAGTTATAAAGGAGACCAGGCTAACTTAGTCTCATTAGTAGTAATTGGGGTCAGAGCAAGCAGTAATGGACTGAAACTGCAGGAGGAAAAATGGAGATGAAGTATTAGGATCTCTAAGCTCCTGCTTGTCTTGAAGTCAAGGTGAATGTTCCTATTGAGTTCTGTGTAAGCAGGCAGCAGTCCAGCACGGCACATGCATAACTTTTAAACATGGCGGAGTCTCACTGAATTCAGTGCATGTGCTTCAGAGCTCTGCTGGACCAGGGCCTTAGGGAGCATTTAGAGAAATGGAATAACCTGCCAGTGGCGGTTCTAGAATGCCCATCACTGGAGGTATTCAAGGCTCAGCGAGACACCACATGCTAGGGGTGGACTAGGAATAATTCTTAACTCTCTCCTGGCATCAGAGATTAACAGGTCAGTTTTCCAATTATTCTGCAATGAATACGGGGACAGGAAAATACTGGCCAAGGTACTTGCCTGCCAAAGAATAGAATCAACCCTACCCTGGCTAAAGTTATTCATTCAAGCTTTGTAAGAAAACAATACAGGCCTAGGAATTTGCAGCAACTGATAGATATAATGGTCTTGACACATGAGTCCACTGCCTCCATGGTGCTAATCTCTTTGGAACCGAAAAAGGCCTTTGAAGCTGGAATCTCCTTTTTTTAGGTCCAGTTCAGGAAGGCAAGTAAGCATGAGTGAAGTGTCTTTTACTTCAATGCATACACTACTTACGTGATTCCATGAATAGGGATACATTCCTAAATTGGGGCCTTATACTTTAGAAAACAATAGAGTTAGGTCCTAAATTCTCATTCTTGAATTAAGAAACGTTCTAAGAGACTTACAGCCTATGGTATTTCATCCGTCTGATACTCTATAGCCCCTCATTTTCCTCGTTTCTTATTACTTGTTTCTCTTTCCATTGGTGGTTCTTTTCTGATTTTCCTTACGGCATAAAGCAATGAACAAATGTGAAGTGTTTTTCTGACCTATCGGATTTGGCTTTATGCTGTACTTGCCTTTGTATTTTTTCCTACTTCAATGTCAGTGCTGTTTTCCCCTTTGTACTGTAAATTGTTGGCAAACCCACCTCACGGTAAGAGACTTAATATGCTCAATTTATTCAGTTTATCAAAGAGGAGTTGAAGAGGTGACTTAGTCATGTCTGAAAGGATCTACACGGGGAAAAGAATACTGAGAGCAGAGGGCACTTTAAACACAGAGACTGAAGCTAACAAGAACCAATGGCAAGAAGTGGAAGCCAGACACATTCAGACTAGAAATAAGGTACACGTTATTAACAGGGAGCGTGATTAATCATTGGAACAACTTCCCAAGAGACGTGGTGGATTCTCTATCATGAAAAATCTTTACATCGAGGCTGTATTTCTTTCTAAAAGATGTGCTCCCGCTCTGCCATGCCTTATTGAGCTTGCGTCTGAGTTCGGGTCTCTGGCCTTTCAGACTAGGTAATCATAATGGTCTTCTCTGACCTTAAAATCCACACGTCCATGTCAAAGGAAATTCTTCCATGATGAAAGCCTGTGTGGGGGAAGGTTCCCAAAGAGCCCCCAGGCGTTTCAAAACTCTCTCTACTGGCCAATAACCCTGACTGACCATTTTTAAGAGGAGGCAGCTCAGCTAACTGTGTTTGAATGCCCCACAGAAGCTGCAAAACAAGGGCTGGGTGTTAGAGCCAGTCCCTTGTGGGAGGAATGTTTTACAGAACCCCGGCAGACTGCAGGTGTGGGGGGTGAAATGTGCAGATATGGCTGAAGTGACTCAAAGGGGGTCTCTTCACTGCTAGAGTTAGCCTGGGCTCTTACCTGAATGTTTTAGATGAATAGATTCCAGAACAGAGGGGCCCAAGGCCCATTGTGATCATCTAGTCTGACTTCCTGTATGACACCAGCTAGAGAACGTCCCCACATAATTCCTAGTGCAGAACTTTTTTAGAAAAATATCCAGTCTTGATTTAACAGTTGTTAGTGATGGAGACTCCACCACAACCCTGGGTAAATTGTTCACATGGTTAATTACCCTCACTGTCAAAAATTTACACCTTATTTCCAGTCTGAATTTGTCTAGCTTCAACTTCTAACCAGTGGATCGTTTTATACCTTTCTCAGCTAGATTAAAGAGCCCATTATTCAATATTTGTTTCCCATGTAGGTACTTATACACTGTAATCAAGTCACCCTTAACCTTCTCTTTGTTAAGCAAAACAGACGGAGCTTTTTGGGTCTATCACTGTTTTCTAATACTTTAATCATTCTTGTGGCTCTTCTTTGAACCCTCTCCAATCTGTCAACATCCTCACTGAATTATGGCACCAGAGCTGGACACAGTATTCCAGCAGCAGTAGCATCAGTGCCAAATACAGAGGTAAAATAACCTCTCAACTCCTACTCGAGATGCCCCTGTTTCTTCATCCAAGGATCACATTAGCTTTTTTGGCCACAGCATTGCTCTGGGAGCTCATGTTCAGCTGATTATGCACCGTGACCCCCAAATCTTTATCAGAGTCACTGATAACCTGCATTCTTTACATTCAGCCTAGATTTACATTCAGCCATGAATAAAACACATATTGTTTGCTTGTACCCAGCTTACCAAGCGATCCAGACTGCCCTGTATCAGTGACCTGTCCTCTTCCTTATTTACCACTCCCCAATTTCTGGGTCATCTGCAAACTTCATCAGTGATGATTTTTTGTTTTCATCCAGGTCATTGATAAAAATGTTAACTAGCATAGGGCCAAGAACAAATCCCTGTGGGGCTCCACGAGAAACACACAGGCTCAGTGATGGTTCCCCATTTACTGTTACATTGTGAGACCCATCTGTTGGCCGGCTTTGAATTAATTTAATGTGTGCCAGATCAATTTTGTACTGGTCTAGTTTTTTAATCAAAATGTCATGCAGTACCATGTCAAGCACCTTACAGAAGTCTAAGTATATTACATCAGCACTATAACCTTTAGCAACCAAACTTGTAATCTCATAAAGAAAAAGATCTCAAGGTAGTTTGACAGGATCTATTTTCCATTAACCCATGTTGATTGGTATTAATTATTTTACCTTCCTTTAATTCTTTATTAATTGAGTCCCATCTCAGTCACTCCATTATCTTGCCCAGAATCGGTGTCAGACTGACAAACCTATACTTACTAAGGTCATCCTGTTTACCCTTTTAAAATATTGACACATTAAATTTCTTCCAGTCTTCTGGAACTTCCTCACTGTTCCAAGACTTAATGAAAATCAATATTAACATCCAGTAAGCTCTTCAGCCAGCTCTTTTAAAACTCTTGGATGTAAGTCAGCTGGACCTGCTGATTTAAAAATGTCTGACTTTAGTACTTAGTGTTTAATATCCTCCTGAGATACAAGTGGAATGGAAAGAATGTTATCATCATATGATATGACTACGTCACCTGTTCCCCGCCCCCACAAATATAGAATAAAACTAGTTATAAAACACTTTTGCCTTTTCTGCTTTATTATTGATAATTTTATCATTTCTATCCAGTAATGGACCAATACCATTATTAGGATTCTTTTTGTTCCTAATATATTTTAAAAACTTATTTTCCTTAGATCTGGGGGTCATAGAAGGCTCTTTGTGTCCTTTTGCTTCCCTGATCAATTTTCTACAATTCCTAGCTTATGATTTATATTCTTTACTATCAACTGCCCCTCTCTTCCATTCATTATATAGTATTATTTTATAGCTGCCTTCATGTCCCCTCTAAATCAGTTTGACTTTTTTTTAACCAATACAACCTTCTTCTTCAATTATGGGATTGTGGCTTTTGGGGCATCTAGTAAAGTGTTCTTAAACAATTCTCAACTACCATTTGCATTTTTCTGATTAAATTCTTCTCCCCAGATGATTTAGCTCATAATTATTTTCAGCTTTGTGAAATTGGTCCTTTTAAATGGTCTTTCTTGGCTTTAGCCTCCCCCCCCCCCGTTCTGTTCACAAACAAAACCCTCTCACCTGAGTATAGTGATGCTTTCAACCGCTATATGGCCTAGCTTGTAGTATAGGGTAGAGCTCAAGTGAGGCTTTCACTGGGGCTGGTAACCTGCCTATTTCGCAATGAGGACTCAGGATAAACCACTTGAGTGCTAATAGTCCTCCAGTGCCTTCCACAATTCCCCTGTGAGCCCAGAAGGACAAACAAGTTCTCCCACAATTCACTGGGAAATTTACTGCAGCACAAAGGACAATAGAATAAGCCCACAGAAGTTCTATTGACACACAGGAGAGACCAACACCAGAGACTAACCCAGCTGCTCTGACCCAGATTCCGCTCACCTGTGTTAACTCTGCAGTGAAGTCATACCCAAGGAAAGGTAATAGATTCCAGTCTCCTGTAAGAATAGTAACTGCACTGTTCCGGATAAGCTCCAGCCTGGGTTTAAAGGGACCAGAACTTTTGGAGAATAAAGAATTACAGTGTAGCCTTGAGAAGATGAAAGTAAGAAGAAGTGGGTTTAAATCATCCCTAAGCAATGCCCTCAGCCTGGTGCTAATGCATAGCAGATAATGTCTAATCCTTTGCTAAGAGAGCAATGATCTGTGCTTACTCATTTTCGGGGGGGGGGGGGGGAGACAATGCAATGACAAAACTTTGAGGCCAAGTGTCTCAGAGGGCGGCTCCTCAGCACTGTCTGGCAATCAGGACCCTTTGGAAGGGGGAACCAACTTGACACCCCCTTGGGAAAAAAAAGGCACCCAAAAAATCACCAGTTGCTACTGAAGCAATCTCAGCCATACTAAATGAAGATGGAGTCAGTGGAACACTTACGGTGGGAAAACACCGCTCAGCTGGGGCTTCGACCTGACCGGGGCACCTCCAGCGCAGGGGAATCTGGTGGTATAAAATTGTTCCAGCCATTGTTTGCTCTCCCCCACAGCCTGTCAGGCGCTGAGTCAAACATTTCATCCGGAGGGAATGGAAAGGTTAAATATAGCCGAGCAGAACAACGACAATGCAGAGCACAGCTGCTATGATAGATTGTGGAAAAAGCCACAGGAATATAGAACAAAAGCGGCCCTAAAACAGGTCTCTCAGGAATGCCACTCAAAGAAGCAAGCAGGGGGAGTGGGTTATACCGGGCTGCTGAATACTGGAGTAATTGCAACAGATAAGATTTAACCCAAACGAAGGCTCCCCCAAAAGCCCAGTGCCAGACTCCAGCTATTCAGCATTCATTGTGACAAATGCCACTGAGTCACCCCGTGAGTCTAGGAGTGACCGGGTAGCAGTGCGTGGCCTGATTGCAAGAGGTGCTGAAGACCCATAGCACTCGCTGGTTTAAATGTTTGGGGTGGGGGTTCAGTGCTTCTGGCCCTCGGACTCTAAAGGTAATAACGCAGGCCCTGGGCTATGGGGATGATGGAGACCGAGCTGATGGCTTACACCAAGGCAGCAGAGGAATGTGGCAGCTGTAGACCCTTCACTGTGCGTGACGGGTGAAGCTGGTGAAAGCCTTTCAAATGAAGCGTAACATGCACAAAAGTGCCGAAGTCCCACCAAGGAGCCTGAGTCCCTTTGATTTTCAATTAGATTTAAGCGTCTACATGCCCAGCGCTCTTTTGAAAACGGGGCATAGGCTCCGAAGTCATGTAAGCCTTGCTGAAAAGTGTACCTGAAGGCTTTTTTTCATTAAAAAAATACAGCCTTGTTAAGCAAATTAAACTTTTTGTGCGAAATTGTTGCCATGGCTGAAATTTTTTGTTTCACTTAAAATATTTTGTGGGGTTTTTTTGCTGTTTCTTCCCCCCATATTTGCATTGAAAATGTTGTTAAACCAGCTAATGACATTTTTATTCTTGCAACCCTAGGGAAAGGGGAGCATTTTTTGATCATCAGAAACCTATATTGCAAAGAATTTTGGCCAAGTGAAAATGGGCCCATTTCAGCCCCTTCAGAATGAGAGCCACTTTGACATTGCAATTCCCCCCCGCCCCTCCAATGTAGGTGACAGCAATGGCCTTGATTTCTTCATGGAGAAGGATGAGGCCTGATGAAAACAAAGTCTGAGATGCTTTGAGTCTCGCCCCAAAGACTGGGGCTTGGAAGCGACCCATTTCCCCCCTTTCACTTCCCTCCACTAGCCCTAATGACCCTCCCACCCCACTTCAGCTCAGTGTAGCTTCATCCCGAGCCTGTCAAAGGTGAGCTTCTTGCACTGGCCTGAGCGAAACATTTCTCCTCAAGCCCTTTCCTTCCCTCCCGCTTTCTCTACCCACTGCCCCCAGGTGCCTCATGGCGATGGCTTGTGGCATGTAACACCTTCTTCCTAAACCTGCCTTCCCCCTGCCTGAGGAGGGATGGATGAAGTGTTCAGAGTAGACTCCCCTTTCAGGTGTCTGCCATTCACTTGGCTAACCGACCCCACCTTGCTCGTGCTGCATGGGATGCTCTGTATGTTTACGCTCCTGCTCCTTCTCTCCGCCCTTGACACAGTAAGTGACTGCAATGGTTTCACTTTTAGTAGACCAGCACCCTCCTGTCAACTGCCTCAGCATCCTCGTCCCACTTGCCCTGGGGTGTAGCGTAGAAGGTACGGCTGCATACAGGCTCCCTGGCTGGGGGGTTAGGTATGGCCTCTAGTGCTCTGCTGTAGCACCCTCTCTCACCTTACTCCATTGAAAAGCCTTTCCAGAGCGGGGTCTGTGAAAGGGAAGGTTCTGCCTGCACTACAGATGCATCCTGGTCAGGCAGGGGCTTTTTACAGCATGGTTTCAGCTTGCAGTGGAGATGGGAGCTACACCACGTTGTGGCCATATTTGTGCCCTCATTGACAGCCAGGAACAGGGTTAGGTCCCAGCTCCAGTGCAAGATGGATTTGTGCGTTAGCCATGTTAGGCAACTGGTTGTCTTCTGGACTGGCCACCCAAACACACTAGCCGGCTTCGTGCTGTACATCGACAAGGACATGGGTTCTTCTTGGAAGGAAACTGGAGTCGAATGCGCCACATCTCAAAAATCTCTGCAGCGCAAGTGAGTCGTGCCAACTTGGCAGCAGCTGCGGTGATGGCAGGGAACTGTGCTTTCCCTAAGAGCTTTCGCTCTGTGTCAGCTGTGCAAAGAGCCCTTTCCAGCTGAGCTACGTTCTGCACGGGGCCAGCTAGTGTTGCCAGCGGGGAACCGCCTTTTGCTCACTGGACCTACCAACCCCTGTTGACCATAAAGCGGTGGCTTGTGAATTTACACACTTATACTTTAAACCAGAAAGCCCTAATACGGCTGGATGATAATGTTGTGTATGAGGCAGCGAGAGGGTGTATGAGAGACACCACATTTATTTTTAAAAAGGGAAAGAAATGTCCCTGTCCTATTTCCTATATTGCTACAGTGCTTTTACATGTGACAGACAATTGTGAATGTTAGGGGCAAACAAGATTGTTATTACGCCCCCCAATTTAACTATAACTTGGCTAACCCAGCCAGTGTCGAGCCGTCTGTTCTGGAGTGCAAAGCACTGCTGAAGATGTTGTAGTGCTCTCTGGAAAGTCAGAGATCCAAGGAGTGGTGCAATGGCATCTGCTCTCTTCTCTTATGGAACAACCCAAGGTAAACCCGCGTTCTCCTAGGCAGCTTGACTGGGGATGATATGGGGAAATAAGGTGGCAAATGGCACTCTTTGATTTGTTCTCCTGGGGGGACTTGCAGAGCATCTGAATCAGGAGCGACATTGGGGAATGGGGAGCTGACTTCGAAGCGTTTTAGAATCATAGAATCCTAGAATATCAGGGTTGGAAGGGACCGCAGGAAGTCATCTAGTCCAACCCCCTGCTCAAAGCAGGACCAATCCCCAACTAAATCAGTTGGGGATTGGTCAGTTAGTGCCAGGGCTGTTCGTCAACACACAAATCACGCTCTGGTTTCCTATGAAATCTCCTTGCACTGAGTCCAGATATAGACAAAGTCGTAGATTGGCCACGTTCCCCGCAGCATGGGGCCAAAACGAATCATCTGCTGGGACAAGCAAGAGACTTGACAGCTTTTCTTTTGGCTCCCTTGATACAGCTGCTGTGTAGCAGCCACAAGGGTCCCACTGCCAGTCATTGCTGTGATACTGTGATCAGGAAGCAGGCCTAGAATCTGGGGACCCCATGTACTGGTGCGCTGTGTCCTAGCCTCTGGCCACCAGCTGGCAGCTGCTACATCACTGCTAGCACGACCTCTGCCTTCTGTTTGATTCTGCAGTAACAGCATCAAGCCCTGGCTGTAGCATTGCAGCAAGGCCAGAGAGCCTATGAGCTCACTGCAGGGTCACAGCTGGTTTTCTGCTCTGCACTGTCCTTTCCTCCCCGCCTTAGGCTGTCACATTTATGTCAGCATTCTTATCAGATGTATGGAAACTACATTTTTATTCAAGGCAGGGCAGCTATCTCTAACCTGATCAGTGATCATCTACCATGCCCCTCGTGTGGGTATCTGAGTGTCTGGCAAAGAGAGGCTGTCAATCTTTACGGTAACCCAGCAGCAATGCACTTGCCATTTCTGGAGATAGAAAGGTCTGCTCTGGGCAGACTGCAACAGTAAGTTACCGATGTGTCCTGAGCCCATCTCAAGAGCTGTTCACACAGGGGCGAGACAGGGTTTTTTGCCCTAAAATCTTTCTTTTCTTACCATAGTTCAGCAGGTTTTTTGCTGGAAGAGAACAACCCAGGCAACAAATCTCTAGTGGCTGATGTCTCTGCCTGACCCCACCCCAGATCAGCAAATGGATTTTCACAGATTCTTTCTCCACCGAACAAGCCCACCCTATGGCCAGCTTTTGATCTCAGTTACACTGGTGTACAGCCGAGAATAGCTCCATTGATTTCACCAGGAGATGCTCTGCATTTACCCCAGTGTAAATGAGATTATAATCTGGCACTGAAAGTCTCTCCAGTTGACTATTCATAAGGCGCCCAGCAGCAGGGTGTCTGAGCAGCCATTCCAATTGTGTTTTGAATCTCAGCTAAACACCTCTGCGGCTCTAACTGGAGCAAGCGCAGCTCCCATCAGATGCAAAGCTGCTGACAATGTGTTACAGGCTAAAAGCTGCTGATCAAAGGGTGATGGTGACAAAAGGGGAGAAAGCTGAATGGAGACAGGAGGGAGGAGACAGTGGAGGGGGAAAACACATTGGGTGTCTCCTCCCTGCTACATTGACTTTAAACCAAGACTAACTCTACTGAGGCTACATCTACACTACAGGGGGGGGTCGATTTAAGATACGCAAATTCAGCTACGCGAATAGCGTAGCTGAATTCGACGTATCGCAGCCGACTTACCCCGCTGTGAGGACGGCGGCAAAATCGACCTCCGCGGCTTCCCGTCGACGGCTCTTACTCCCACCTTCGCTGGTGGAGTAAGAGCGTCGATTCGGGGATCGATTGTCGCGTCCTGACGGGACGCGATAAATCGATCCCCGAGAGGTCGATTTCTACCCGCCGATTCAGGCGGGTAGTGTAGACCAGGCCTGAGACCAATGGAGTTACATCAGCATAACACTGGTGTGTGCACAGGCACCAACTTTCTTCTTTCCGGTTGGGTGCTCCACTCCTGCTCTGCCCCAAGGCCCCACCCTTGCTCCGCCTCTTCCTGCCTCCATTCTGCCCCCTCCCCTGATCGTTCCCTGCCCTCATGCCGCCTCCTCCGACTCCTGCTCCGCCCCCTCCCTCCAGTGCCTCCCACCCGCCGCCAAACAGCCCTGGAGCACCCACATAGTCAGCGCCTATGGGTGTGTGAAACAGGGGGGATAAGGCCTGAAACTGGCCCTGTCTTGAGCTGGGCTATAGCTCCCATGCAGGGATGCTGCTTGTTTTATGAGGCCTGAACTCTAGGGCTGAAATAACTAATCAAATCAGGTGGTTCGTTTGGCTTTAGAAAACATCTGATCAAATATGTGGCTACGTAGCCAACACCCCTTAGAGCAGGGGTTCACAAACTTCATTGTACCATGACCCCCTTCTGACAACAAAAACTACTACACGACCCCAGGTGGGGGACTGAAGCCTGAGCCCAACTGAGCCCCCCCCCCCACTGTGGGTGGGGGAGCCAAAGCCCAAGGGTTTCAGTCCCAGGCGAGGCCTGGGCCCTGCCACCCAGGGTTGAACCCTTCGGCTTTGGCCCCGGGTGGTGGGTCTTGGGCTTGGGTTTCAGCCCTGGGCCCCAGCAAGTCTAATGCCAGCCCTGGCAACCCCATTAAAACAGGGTCATGATCCACTTTGGGGTCCCGATCCACAGTTTGAGAACCGCTGCTTTATAGAGAACGCGACCCTATCCCAAAGTGACACTGCAGCTTACAACAGCATCATCGCTGAGAGTGGGCTGAGACACTGAAACTGTCTGTGAAACTACCAATAGGTCACCATAAACTAAGAGAGGAGCAGATGCCCCCCCAGCCAGGGGGCACTCGTGAGAGGTGAGTGCCACATTCCTCCAGTAGCCGGAACCTGCCCCTGTCTGCTCCAAAACCATCCTACCCAATCCTACCATGAAGGAACCTTAATGGCTGCATGGCTAGAGTGAAACCGTTTCCTTCTTATCTACTGCTTCTATCTGATGCCAAGTAGAAGCCCTGCCTTGGCGGCCATGTAGCAGCAGGACAATAAGGCTCTTAGGAGGGGTTGCCATTTCTGCCTGGAGCTTTCTGGGAGTCTTGTTCCGCATTGACTCTGCAGTCCTGTCCCTCCGTCGCATCACTCCCCTGCTGTCCTTTACAATCTGTCAGTAGGGTGAGCCACTGCTAGGCTCTGCAGGTAAATGAACTGCCTTCTCCCTGCTTCAGTTGTTTTCTGGTCCATGGAAAAGTACCTTTGCGAATCATGACACAACCCAGCATCAATGTTCCCCAGATGACTCATTCCAGAGGTGTAGATTCCACCAGTGTCCCTGATTTTTACCTCCTGGGTACATCTGCCTCTCTCACATTCTCCAGGAAATTAATTGTTCTTCATTTGACATTTTTTCTCTGCCTCGTGTTCTCCCTTTCCTGCTTTTCTCTCCCTCTTTCCCCCTTTTCGTTTCTTAAAGATGCTTAAGCAGGGAAGACTGACTCAGTGGGAGTCTTGGGTTCAATTCCTTGCTCCACCACAGACCTTGGGCCAGTCTCTCTGTGCCTCGGATTCCCATGTGTGAAATGGGGCTAATGCTTCCCTAGCAGCTGGTGGCGCGGTGGAGATAAATGCATTAAGATTGTGAGGCACTCAGGGGATGTCTGCACTGTGAAAAAAAACCTGCAGCACCTAGTCTCAGAGCCCAGGTTAATTGACGCAGGCTTGAGCTGCAGCTCTAAATATAGCAGTGTAGCTGTTTGGGCCCAGGCTATGAGATTGTCTCCCCGTGCTGGGTTTCAGAGCCCAGGCTCCAGCCCAAGCCTGAACATCTACTCTGCTATTTGTATCCCAGCAAGCCCGAGTCAATCGACCCAGGCTGTGAGATTCAGTGCCGTGGGTTTTTCTTTGCAGTGTAGACATACCCTCAGACACTACATTAATGGCGTGGTCAGATAAATACCTTAGATAGAAGTGTCAGCTGCAAGTCGGACTGTGCTGTTTGATCCCTTCCTTTGCCATGTCTAAAGAAGCCCTGAAAGCGTTACTATTTTTTTGTTTCTTGTTTCCATTAGAAATTGAAGGGGGTTGTTAGTGTCTTCTCAGGAAGGCACAATAGATTCATAGAGTTTAAGGCCAGAAGGAAGGCCATTCTGATCCTGGAGTTCCTCCCTAGATGTTAGCAGAGCTGGTAGCATTCTGAGATCCCAGGCAAGGAAAACGAGAGAGAATTTTTTAATCAGACTTTTGGCTCCTTGGTTTTTGATCCATTTAACTTGAATGCCTGAAAAATACTTTGGGTGGGGGAGGAGAGAAGATGTATCCTAGATATTCAGCAACTTAGCACCTTTAATGAAGAGCTGAGAAAACTCATGTCCTTGGAGACTTTCAGGAAAATGAGTGCAACTCAGACTTGAGATTCTTAAAATAAAAAGGGGAGGGAGGAGAAATCTTTACAAACTGCAGACTTGCTATATTTTCCGTTATAACAAAGTAAGAAGGTGAACTAATTTAATATTTTGCCTATCTAAGTATGTCGCTGTCTTTGGACCACTTCTGGCATCCGTGTTTAAATTCACTGGGCATGGGCAGTTTGAACTCAAAAGGGAAGCTGCTCTTTCTTTTCTGCCTAAAAACGGCTCTAAATAGAATATGTTCAATGTTAAGGAACACAATCTATCTAACAGGCTTGTAAGTCCCACTGCTTCAATCAAATCCAGTACCTGCCTATTATAACTGCTGGACTTCCAGCTGGTAATGACAGGTGGTTGCTGTGAGGAGTGCCTTACTGCTGGCCTTCTGGCTGGGACTGCTGGGAGGAAGTTCACACTGCTGGAGTCCCGGCTGATACTGACAAGACACAGTCGAAAGAGATGCCAGGAATAGATCTGCCTTTCCCACGAGTATCTCTGCCAACTGATTATCCTCACTGGCGCTGGCTGGGGAAGTGAAATATCCCTCTGCCCTCCGATTGAAGTCATGGAGTTGAATTCTCTGCTGCTGTAACTCTGCCGGCTTTGGTGGAGTTATGACTGCAGAGGATCTGGCCCATAGAACTGGGAGGGAAGAGGGATTTCAATTCTGAGACTAAGGGTATGTCTACACTACGAAATTAGGTCTTATTTATAGAAGCCGGTTTTATAGAAATCGGTTTTATACAGTCGATTGTGTGTGTCCCCACATAAAATGCTCTAAGTGCATTAAGTTGGCGGACCACGTCCACAGTACCGAGGCTAGCGTCGACTTCCGGAGCGTTGCACTGTGGATAGCTATCCCACAGTTCCCGCAGTCTCCGCCGCCCATTGGAATTCTGGGTTGAGATCCCAATGCCTGATGAGGCAAAAACAGTGTCGCGGGGGATTCTGGGTACATGTCGTCAGCCCCCCCCCCCCCCCCCCCGTGAGAGCAACGGCAGACAATCGTTTCGTGCCTTTTTTCCTGGGTTACCTGTGCAGACGACATACCACGGCAACCATGGAGCCCGCTCAGCTCAGCTCAGCTCAGCTCACCGTCACCATATGTCATCTGGGTGCCGGCAGACGTGGTACTGCATTGCTACACAGCAGCAGCTAATTGCCTTTTGGCAGCAGACGGTGCAGTATGACTGGTAGCCGTCATTGGCTATCTGGGTGCTGGCAGACGTGGGACTGCATTGCTATACAGCAGCAGCTCCTTGCCTTTTGGCAGCAGATGCTGTATTACGACTGGTATCCATTGTCGTCATACTCCTCAGTGAGTTTGGTCAGAGGTGCCTGGGCAGACATGTTTTGTCTCCTGGAGACTCAGTCCTGCCGGCAGTCCTATTGCACCGTCTTGACGATGATGGCTAGCAATCGTAATGCAGCATCTTCTGCCAAGCACCCAGAAGATGCCGATGGCTATCAGTCATGCTGCACTGTCTGCTGCCAGCCTAAGATGTAAAAGATAGATGGACCAGATTTGTTCGGTATTCATTTGCTTCCCCCTCCCTCCGTGAAATCAACAGCCTGCTAAACCCAGGGTTTTGAGTTCAATCTTTGGGGGGGCCATTCTGTGTGACAGTTGTTTGTGTTTATCCCTGATGCACAGCCACCTTTGTTGATTTTAATTCCCTGTAAGCCATGTCATCACTCACCCCTCCCTCCCTCCATCAGACAATAGTTTCGCGCCTTTTTTCAGCCCAGACGCCATAGCACTGGGATCATGGAGCCCGCTCAGATCACCGCGGCAATTATGAGCACTATGACCACCACGCGCATTGTCCTGGAGTATATGCAGAGCCAGAACATGCCAAAGCAAAACCAGGCGAGGAGGCAATTGCAGCGCGGCGATGAGAGTGATGAAGAAATTTACATGGACATAGACCTCTCACAAAGTACGGGCCCCAGCAATGTGCAAATCATGGTGTTACTGGGGCAGGTTCATGCCGTGGAACGCCAATTCTGGGCCCAGGAAACAAGCACAGACTGGTGGGACCGCATCGTGTTGCAGGTGTGGGATGATTCCCAGTGGCTGCGAAACTTTCGCATGCGTAAGGGCACTTTCATGGAACTTTGTGACTTGCTTTCCCCTGCCCTGAAGCGCCAGAATACCAGGAGGAGAGCAGCCCTCACAGTTGAGAAGCGAGTGGCGATAGCCCTGTGGAAGCTTGCAACACCAGACAGCTACCGGTCAGTCGGGAATCAATTTGGAGTGGGCAAATCTACTGTGGGGGCTGCTGTGATCCAAGTAGCCAACGCAATCAAAGACCTGCTGATATCAAGGGTAGTGACTCTGGGAAACGTGCAGGTCATAGTGGATGGCTTTGCTGCAATGGGATTCCCTAACTGTGGTGGGGCGATAGACGGAACCCATATCCCTATCTTGTCACCAGAGCACCAAGCCAGCGAGTACATAAACCGAAAAGGGTACTTTTCAATGCTGCTGCAAGCCCTGGTGGATCACAAGGGACGTTTCACTAACATCAACGTGGGATGGCCGGGAAAAGTACATGATGCTCGCGTCTTCAGGAACTCTGGTCTGTTTCAAAAGCTGGAGGAAGGGACTTTCTTCCCGGATCAGAGAATAACCGTTGGGGATGTTGAAATGCCTATCGTGATCCTTGGGGACCCAGCCTACCCCTTAATGCCATGGCTCATGAAGCCGTACACAGGCAGCCTGGACAGTAGTCAGGACCTGTTCAACTATAGGCTGAGCAAGTGCAGAATGGTGGTAGAATGTGCATTTGGAAGTTTAAAAGCACGCTGGCGCAGTTTATTGACTCGGATAGACCTCAGCGAAACCAATATCCCCATTGTTATTGCTGCTTGCTGTGCACTCCACAATATCTGTGAGAGTAAGGGGGAGACATTTATGGCGGGGTGGGAGGTTGAGGCAAATTGCCTGGCCGCTGATTACGCACAGCCAGACACGGGGCGGTTAGAAGAGTACAGCAGGGCGCGGTGCGCATCAGAGAAACTTTGAAAACCAGTTTTGTGACTGGCCAGGCTATGGTGTGAAACTTCTGTTTGTTTCTCCTTGATGAACCGTCCCCCGCCCCCCACGGTTCACTCTACTTCCCTGTAAGCTAACCACCCTCCCCTCCCCCCTTCGAGCACCGCTTGCAGAGGCAACAAAGTCATTGTTACTTCACATTCATGCATTCTTTATTAATTCATCACACAACTAGGGGGATAACTGCCAAGGTAGCCCGGGAGGGGTGGGGGAAGAGGGAAGGAAAAGGACACACTGCAGTTTAAAACTTTAAAACTTTAAAACTTTAACTCTTATTGAAGGCCAGCCTTCTGATGCTTGGGCAATCATCTGGGGTGGGGTGGCTGGATGGCCGGAGGCCCCCCCCCCACCGTGTTCTTGGGCGTCTGGGTGAGGAGGCAATGGGACTTGGGGAGGAGAGCTGTTGGTTACACAGGGGCTGTAGCGGCAGTCTCTGCTCCTGCTGCCATTCCTGCAGCTCAACCATACGCTGGAGCATATCAGTTTGATGCTCCAGCAGCCGGAGCATCGACTCTTGCCTTCTGTCAGCAATCTGACACCACCTATCCTCTTCAGCCCGCCACTTGCTCTCTTCAGCCCGCGATTCAGCCCGCCACCTCTCCTCTCATTCATATTGTGCTTTTCTGCACTCTGACATTGACTGCCTCCACGCATTCTGCTGTGCTCTGTCAGCGAGGGAGGACATCTGGAGCTCCGAGAACATATCATCCCGAGTCCGCCGTTTTCTCCTTCTAATCTTCACTAGCCTCTGCGAAGGAGAAACATTTGCAGCTGGTGGAGGAGAAGGGAGAGGTGGTTAAAAAAGACACATTTTAGAGAACAATGGGTACACTCTTTCACGTTAAATTTTGCTGTTCACATTACACAGCACATGTGCTTTCGTTACAAGGTCGCATTTTTCCTCTTATATTGAGGGCCTGCCGGTTTGGTGTGAGAGATCACTCACGCAGTGCCAGGCAACAGATTTCGGCTTGCAGGCAGCCATGGTAAGCCACAGTCTTTTGGCTTTTTTAACCTTCTTAACATGTGGGAATGGTTTCAAACAGTAGCGCCCTCATTTCCCATACCAAGCACCCGTTGGGTTGGCCATTTAAAATGGGTTTGCAATGTAAAAGGAGGGGTTGCAGTTTCCGGGTTAACATGCAGCACAAACCCAACTAACCCCCCTCCCCACACCCAATTCTTTGGGATGATCACTTCACCCCACCCCCCCACCGCGTGGCTAACAGCGGGGAATATTTCTGTTCAGCCGAGCAGGAATGGGCACCTCTGAATGTCCCCTTAATAAAATCACCCCATTTCAACCAGGTGACCGTGAATGATATCACTCTCCTGAGGATAACAAAGAGAGATAAGGAATGGATGTTGTTTGCATGCCAGCAAACACCGGGACCATACGCTGCCATGCTTTGTTATGCAATGATTCCAGACTACGTGCTACTGGCCTGGTGTGGTAAAGTGTCCTACCATGGCGGACGGGATAAGGCAGCCCTCCCCAGAAACCTTTTGCAAAGGCTTTGGGAGTACATCAAGGAGAGCTTTCTGGAGATGTCCCTGGAGGATTTCCGCTCCATCCCCATACACGTTAACAGACTTTTCCAGCTGTACTGGCTGCGATTGCCAGGGCAAATTAATCATTAATCATTAAACACACTTGCTTTTAAATCATGTGTAATATTTACAAAGGTACACTCACCAGAGGTCCCTTGTGCGCCCTCAGGGTCTGGGAGCACGCCTTGGGTGAGTTCGGGGGTTACTAGTTCCAGGTCCAGGGTGATAAACATATCCTGGCTGTTGGGGAAACTGGTTTCTCCGCTTTCTTGCTATGAGCTATCTACATTATCTCCATCCTCATCTTCCTCGTACCCCGAACCCGCTTCCCTGTGTGTTTCTCCAGTGATGGAGTCATAGCACACGGTTGGGGTAGTGGTGGCTGCACCCCCTAGAATGGCATGCATCTCCGGGTAGAAGCGGCATGTCTGCGGCTCTGCCCTGGACCTTCCGTTTGCCTCTTTGGCTTTGTGGTAGGCTTGCCTTAGCTCCTTAATTTTCACGCGGCACTGCTGTGCGTCCCTGTTATGGCCTCTGTCCTTCATGGCCTTTGAGACTTTTTCTAATATTTTGCCATTTCGTTTACTGCTACGGAGTTCAGCTAGCACTGATTCGTCTCCCCATATGGCGAGCAGATCCCGTACCTCCCGTTCGGTCCATGCTGGAGCTCTTTTGCGATCCTGGGACTCCATCATGGTTATCTGTGCTGATGAGCTCTGCGTGGTCACCTGTGCTCTCCACGCTGGGCAAACAGGAAATGAAATTCAAAAGTTCGCGGGGCTTTTCCTGTCTACCTGGTCAGTGCATCTGAGTTGCGAGTGCTGTCCAGAGCGGTCACAATGAAACACTCTGGGATAGCTCCTGGAGGCCAATACCGTCGAATTCCGTCCACACTACCCCAAATCCGACCCGGAAAGGCCGATTTCAGCGCTAATCCCCTCGTCGGAGGTGGAGTAAAGAAACCGGTTTAAAGGGCCCTTTAAGTCGGAAAAAAGGGCTTCGTCGTGTGGATGTGTCCAGGCTTAATTCGATTTAACGCTGCTAAATTCGACCTAAACTCGTAGTGTAGACCAGGCCTAAGGAAAAGCCAGATCTTGAAAAGACTGAACTGCAAATTGTGAAAGGAATCAATAGACTGCTTTGCACCACAAAACCCCTGCCTCCCTGAGGCTTGTCTGTGTGTACAATATATAGGTGTATATGCAAAGGTATGAGCATATGTGTACACATACAGGAACGGCGCCAGGGTTTTTGCCGCCCTAGGCAGCAGCGCTCCACCTCTGAGCATTCAGGGGGCCTGGGGTCTTCGGCGGCGGTCCTTCCGCTCCGCGAATTCGGGGCACTTTGGCGGCAGGTCCTGGAGCAAGTGAAGGACCCGCCGCTGAATTTCCGCTGAAGACCCGGAGCGGAAGGACCCCCTGCCGCCGAATTTCCACCGAATGCGGCAAAATGCCGCCCCCCAAATCCTGCCGCCCTAGACGACCGCCTAGGGTCGCCTAGTGGAAGCGCCGGCCCTGTACACATAGGTATGTGAGAGAGCCAGAATTCCTTTTGGACTCTGAGGATCCAGTTGGCTGAACTGTATTCCTTCTTTTCCAGCAACTGCTGGGGCCCCACGACCATGCGGTGCTCAAGGTGACCTGGGATTGATGGTAAGAGATTGTTTCTCTTCCTTGTCTCTTAATCACACAGTCCATCTCCTGTCAGTAACTGAGTTACATGTACATGCATGCTGGTAAGTGCTACCTGCCCCAGCTTTGTGTCCTTCCAAACCCTTTGAGGACCCATTCCCTGGAACCGAACAAGGCTGTTTATCCAGTTATGCTCCAAGAGTGTGGCAAATAGAACAGAGGGCAAAATTCAGCCCGGTGCAAGTCCCATGGCTTCACTGATGCCAGAGTCACATTTGGCTTATACCACTAACATAACATAACATAAGAAAGGCCGTACCGGGTCAGACCAAAGGTCCATCTAGCCCAGTATCCTGTCTACAGACAGTGGCCAATGCCAGGTGCCCCAGAAGGAGTGGACCAACAGGCAATGATCAAGTGATCTCTCTCCTGCCATCCATCTCCATCCTCTGACAAACAGAGGCTAGGGACACCATTCCTTACCCATCCTGGCTAATAGCCATTAATGGACTTAACCACCATGAATTTATCCAGTTCTCTTTTAAACGCTGTTATAGTCTTAGCCTTCACAACCTCCTCAGGTAAGGTGTTCCACAAGTTGACTGTGTGCTGCATGAAGAAGAACTTCCTTATATTTGTTTTAAACCTGCTGCCTATTAATTTCATTTGGTGACCCCTAGTTCTTGTATTATGGGAATAAGTAAATAACTTTTCCTTATCCACTTTCTCCACATCACTCATGATTTTATATACCTCTATCATATCCCCCCTTAGTCTCCTCTTTTCCAAGCTGAAGAGTCCTAGCCTCTTTAATCTCTCCTCATATGGTACCCGTTCCAAACCCCTAATCATTTTAGTTGCCCTTTTCTGAACCTTTTCTAGTGCCAGTATATCTTTTTTTAGATGAGGGGACCACATCTGTACGCAGTATTCGAGATGTGGGCGTACCATGGATTTATATAAGGGCAATAATATATTCTCAGTCTTATTCTCTATCCCCTTTTTAATGATCCCTAACATCCTGTTTGCTTTTTTGACCTCCTCTGCACACTGCGCGGACATCTTCAGAGAACTATCCACGATGACTCCAAGATCTTTTTCCTGACTTGTTGTAGCTAAATTAGCCCCCATCATATTGTATGTATAGTTGGGGTTATTTTTTCCAATGTGCATTACTTTACATTTATCCACATTAAATTTCATTTGCCATTTTGTTGCCCAATCACTTAGTTTTGTGAGATCTTTTTGAAGTTCATCACAGTCTGCTTTGGTCTTAACTATCTTGAGCAGTTTAGTATCATCTGCAAACTTTGCCACCTCACTGTTTACCCCTTTCTCCAGATCATTTATAAATAAGTTGAATAGGATTGGTCCGAGGACTGACCCTTGGGGAACACCACTAGTTACCCCTCTCCATTCTGAGAATTTACCATTAATTCCTACCCTTTGTTCCCGGTCTTTTAACCAGTTCTCAATCCATGAAAGGACCTTCCCTTTTATCCCATGACAACTTACTTTACTTAAGAGCCTTTGGTGAGGGACCTTGTCAAAGGCTTTCTGGAAATCTAAGTACACTATGTCCACTGGATCCCCCTTGTCCACATGTTTGTTGACCCCTTCAAAGAACTCTAATAGATTAGTAAGACACGATTTCCCTTTACAGAAACCATGTTGACTATTGCTCAACAGTTTATGTTTTTCTATGTGTCTGACAATTTTATTCTTAACTATTGTTTCGACTAATTTGCCCGCTCCCGACGTTAGACTTACCGGTCTGTAATTGCCGGGATCACCTCTAGAGCCCTTTTTAAATATTGGCGTTACATTAGCTAACTTCCAGTCATTGGGTACAGAAGCCGATTTAAAGGGCAGGTTACAAACCTTAGTTAATAGTTCCGCAACTTCACATTTGAGTTCTTTCAGAACTCTTGGGTGAATGCCATCTTGTCCCGGTGGCTTGTTAATGTTAAATTTATCAATTAATTCCAAAACCTCCTCTAGTGACACTTCAATCTGTGACAGTCCCTCAGATTTGTCACCTACAAAAGCCGGCTCAGGTTTGGGAATCTCCCTAATATCCTCAGCCATGAAGACTGAAGCAAAGAATCCATTTAGTTTCTCCGCAATGACTTTATCGTCTTTAAGCGCTCCTTTTTTATCTCGATCATCAAGGGGCCCCACTGGTTGTTTAGCAGGCTTCCTGCTTCTGATATACTTAAAAAACATTTTGTTATTACCTTTGGAGTTTTTGGCTAGCCGTTCTTCAAACTCCTCTTTGGCTTTTCTTATTACATTCTGTGACAGACCCAGACCAGTGGGGTACAGGAGTCTGGTAGAGGGCAAATATACTGGTCACTGGATGAGTAGTTTTCTGTTCCCTGAGTGACCAGAGAAGGGGCTGCACTAGAGTAATCAGGAACCTGCTAGAACCAGTTAAGGCAGGCAGGCTAATTAGGACACCTGGAGCCAATTAAGAAGAAGCTGCTAGAATCAATTAAGGCAGGCTAATCAAGGCACCTGGGTTTTAAAAGGAGCTCACTTCAGTTTGTGGTGTGAGTGTGAGGAGCTGGGAGCAAGAGGCGCAAGGAGCTGAGAGTGAGAGGGTGTGCTGCTGGAGGACTGAGGAGCACAAGCGTTATCAGACACCAGAAGGAAGGTCCTGTGGTGAGACTAAGGAAGGTGTTTGGAGGAGGCCATGGGGAAGTAGCCCAGGGAGTTGTAGCTGTCATGCAGCTGTTACAGGAGGCACTATAGACAGCTGCAGTCCACAGGGCCCTGGGCTGGAACCCGGAGTAGAGGGCGGGCCCGGGTTCCCCCCAAACCTCCCAATTGACCTGGACTGTGGGTTCTTCCAAAGGGGAAGGTCTCTGGGCTGTTCCCCAACCCACATGGTGAATCTCTGAGGCAAGAAAATCCGCCAATAAGCGCAAGACCCACCAAGATAGAGGAGGAACTTTGTCACAATTCTTGCACTTAATCTGGCAGTGTTTATGCTCCTTTCTATTTGCCTCATTAGGATTTGACTTCCACTTTTTAAAGGAAGTCTTTTTATGTCTCACTGCTTCTTTTACATGGTGGTTAAGCCATGGTGGCTCTTTTTTAGTTCTCTTACTGTGTTTCTTAATTTGGGGTATACATTGAAGTTGGGCCTCTATTATGGTGTCTTTAAAAGCGCCCATGCAGCTTGCAGGGATTTCACTTTAGTCACTGTACTTTTTAACTTCTGTTTAACTAACCCCCTCATTTTTGCATAGTTCCCCCTTTTAAAATTAAATGCCACAGTGTTGGGCTGTTGAGATGTTCTTCCCACCACAGGGATGTTGAATGCTATTGTATTATGGTGACTATTTCCAAGCGGTCCTGTTATAGTTACCTCTTGGACCAGCTCCTGCGCTCCACTCAGGACTAAATCTAGAGTTGCCTCTCCCCTTGTGGGTTCCCGTACCAGCTGCTCCATGAAGCAGTCATTTAAAGTATCGAGAAATTTTATCTCTGCATTTCGTCCTGAAGTGAAATGTTTCCAGTCAATATGGGGATAATTGAAATCCCCCACTATTATTGGGTTCTTAATTTTGATAGCTTCTCTAATTTCCCTTAGCATTTCATCATCACTATCACTGTCCTGGTCAGGTGGTCTATAATAGATCCCTAATGTTATATTCTTATTAGAGCATGAAATTTCTATCCATAGAGATTCTATGGAACATGTGGATTCACTTAAGATTTTTACTTCATTTGATTCTACATTTTCTTTCACATATAGTGCCACTTCCCACCCCCGCACGACCTGTTCTGTCCTTCCGATACATTTTGTACCCCGGAATGATTGTGTCCCATTGATTGCTCTCAGTCCACCAGGTTTCTGTGATGCCTATTATATCAATATCCTCCTTTATCACAAGGCACTCTAGTTCACCCATCTTATTATTTAGACTTCTAGCATTTGTGTACAAGCACTTTAAAAACGTGTCACTGTTTATTTGTCTGCCCTTTTCTGATGTGTTAGATTCTTTTTTATGTGAATGTTTATCATCTGATCTGGCCCTTACATTATCCTCTTCCATCCTCTGCTCCTGACTATAACCTGGAGATTCTCTATCAATAGACTCTCCTCTAAGAGAAGTCTCTGTCCGATCCACATGCTCCTCTGCAGCAGTCGGCTTTTCCCCATCTCCTAGTTTAAAAACTGCGCTGCAACCTTTTTAACGTTAAGTGCCAGCAGTCTGGATCCAATTTGGTTTAGGTGGAGCCCATCCTTCCTGTATAGGCTCCCCCTATCCCAAAAGTTTCCCCAGTTCCTAATGAATGTAAACCCCTCCTCTCTACACCATCGTCTCATTGAGACTCTGAAGCTCTGCCTGCCTGCCTACCTGGCCCTGCGTGTGGAACTGGGAGCATTTCTGAGAATGCCACCATAGAGGTCCTGGATTTTAGTCTCTTCCCTAGCAGCCTAAATTTGGCCTCCAGGACGTCTCTCCTACCCTTCCCTATGTCATTGGTACCTACATGTACCACGACCACCGGCTCCTCCCCAGCACTACACATAAGTCTGTCTAGATGCCTCGAGAGATCCGCAACCTTCGCACCAGGCAGGCAAGTCACCATGCGGTTCTCCCGGTCATCACAAACCCAGCTATCTACGTTTCTAATGATCGAATCTCCCAATACTAATACCTGCCTTTTCCTAGCAACTGGAGTTCCCTCCCCTGGAGAGGCAACCTCAGTGCGAGAAGTAACTCCAGCACCATCTGGAAGGAGGGTCCCAACTATGGGAAGGTTTCCCTCTGCTCCCATTGACTGCTCTGCTTCCCTGGGCCTTTCATCCTCCTCAACAGCACAGGAGCTGTCTGACCAGAGGTGGGACAATTCTACAGTGTCCCGGAAAGCCTCATCAACATACCTCTCTGCCTCCCTTAGCTCCTCCAGTTCCGCTACCCTGGCCTCCAAAGTCCGTACGTGGTCTCTGAGGGCCAGGAGCTCCTTGCGCCGAATGCACACATACGCCACCCGCCCACAGGGCAGGTAATCATACATGCTGCACTCAGTGCAATAAACTGGATAGCCCCCACTCTGCAGCTGGGCTTCTGCCTGCATTGTCTCCTAGTTAATGAAGGGGTTGTTTAAGCAAAAGGTTTTGAATGTAGTTTGGTTTATAGGTTTTAAGGGGAATAAAGGGGCCCCCGCTCCCTTCCCAAACTCCCTTGCGAAACTCCCTGTTAGCAGCCCCTGGTCGCAAAAGCTCCCGGTTGCAAAAGCTCCCTGGTCGCTTGTGCGCTGCTTTATAAAGCCCTGACCTATGTGAATGCCCCGCCCATTGATTAAGTCTCAACCACTTACCAGAGGCTTCTAGCTTTCAGACCTTCCTTGGAAGCTCACAGCTTCCAACTGCCAGCCACAGCACACAGTCCTTCAAACAAACAAACAGACTGACAAACACAAGCTCAGCCCACAGCAAGTAACCCCCAAACAAAAACAAACACACACTACAGACAGTCACTTACCCCAAGGGTGCTGTATTGCTCCTCCTTCACCTGGAGAACTCCCTTGCAAAACTCCCTGTTAGCAGCCCCTGTTCGCAAAAGCTCACTAATAGCTTAATTGGTAACTCTGTTTTCTGGGCTACAAAGTCATTTGTCCAAGTTGTGTGCCAGTAACCGGGCTTACACACAATGCTCATAGGGTCTGATCCAAAGCCCATTGAAGTCAATGGAAAAACTTTTCAGTGTCATCTTTAATGGTGCTTAGATCAGGCCCATATTAATTGTGATGCTAAGGGCTGCTAAGCTCTTAGAGGCTAAGACATTCTGGGGTGCAATCCAGACCAGTGAGGGGTTGTCACCCCACCCTGCAACCTGGGGTACCTCACAATGCTTAGCTGCTGTAGCTCCTACCTGGGCCACCAGCATGCAGGTCACACCCTTAGGGTCTGTGTATAGTCGCAGCCCTGGTCCACCAAGTCTGACCCCATCAGCAACAAGCCAGCCATGCTCTGGCTTCCAGCAGCCTTGGTTACTGTTCTCAGGGTGACCCCAGTACACTCCCAATCCTGAATTTCCCCCCCAAACCCATGTTCTGCACTGTCCAGCCCTTCTAGACAGTCTGGTTATGTTAGGTCCACTGCCCCGTAAGGGGATCAAGATACAACAGTTTGCTACTTTTAATGGAGCTACCCACACAATTCAGTGCAAACGCACCGGATTAGCTTTGATTCAAGAATAAAACAAGTTTATTTAACTACAAGGAGATAAGTTTTAATTGAGTACAAGTGTAATGCATTAAAGTCAGAAATGGGTACAAGGGAAATAAAGAGAAAATGCTTGTGAGTACTAACCCTTAAATGAGACTTGGTTCAAGGTGAAGTCCCTTACCACACATTCTGAGTAATATTGCTGACCAAATTCTCAGGCTCCCAAAATCCAGCGGCTGTTTTTTTGTCTTAGGTGATGGGAGAGAGAGGGATGGATGGATAGGGAGAGAGAACTTGGCATGTTTTTACCCCTTGTTTTTTCTAGTCCAGTCATCCTTTGAAATGCATATTCCTGAGGGTTACCCTGAGATGAAGTTCACTCCCGCTGTGAGGACAGAGACAAGGCATCTTGAGGTGAAAGAGGTTCCATGCTGCTTGCTAAGAGGCAGACATGTTTGTTTCTGCCCCGCTTCCTTGCCAAAGAATGGCCACTTGACAGGTGATGTTTCATCAAAGCTGATGGGCCCTGGCTAGAGGTGCCAGCTTGTCTTTTGTCTTTGAGAAACAGGTTTACCCTTTTGCCCCAGACTCATCTGGTAAACACACTTCAGTCAAGATTTCAGCTTATGGTCATAACTTTACGTATAATGTTGCTACAGGCATTTTATCATGATATTGCTGACCAGGGAGCTATTAGTTTTCAAAGGATACCTTGCAAGGCATATTTTGTACACAGATTATTACAGTAGGGTATGAATCCAGGGATTGGCTTTCAGAGAAACTGCCCAACAGCGATCTTTCCTGCATCTCCAGGTGGGCATAAGGCCTGCTGCCATTGTTCAAATAGATGGATGTTTTCAAAGCACATGAAGATGAAAAGCTGTGGGTGCTTCTGAGCCGTGGGGTTGGTTCCCCCACTTTAGGCCACTGAACTGTATTTCCAACCCTAACCCCAACTCAAAGGGGTTTTGTGTTGAAGTGGGCAGCTGATGATTTATTACACGCAGGCCTGGCTTTCTGGCCAGTGTTCTCACAATAAAATAGGTTTCCAAGGTGCTGTGTGGGCACTTTACCGCTGTGGTATTTGCCTACACACTTCCTGCATCTGCTCCTATCCTGGGGAAAGCGCTTGGTGACAGCTCCCGTATAAAGGTGTTATATAACGTAAAGCTTCATTCTGTTCTCATGGTTTCACAATGCCACCCCAGCAGCCTCTCTCTCACACTGGGGCTCAGTGTATTCCCCTCCTCTCCTGGCTGGCAGGGCCTAGGAGGGTCACATAAACACTGCACAGGGACCCTGGGGGTATGGACAGGGGACCAGTGTTTTGTGCTGCTCTCCATCCCACAGCAGCATTAGGAGTGGAAGCCGTACGTAGCTCTCCTCAGCCAGACGAGCGCTTTGGTGCCATAGTGGGAAGGGTGAATCGAGGAGAAAGATGGACGGATTCCTGGAGCTTTCTCATCCCCCAGCCCTCAGGAGATGTTACAATATATAAAAAACCCTGGGAGAGCAAGAATTTGTGGGTTAAAAGCTTAGCAAGTGGGTTGGACAGACAGGAGCAATGGAAGGTCCCCAAAAGTGGAGGGGCCACAGAAGCCCAAACCATAGCCCCTTTCCTGTGAGGCTCCGCCCCCTCCGTCACTCATCCTTACAGCTGGTAGAAGGTGGGGGATCCATGGCCCCCTGGCCCCCCTGTTCCAGTGCCCATGCTTCCAGCTCTCCTGCAGGGATACCCATCATCTCTACTTTCTTTGCACAACCACTCCCGCATGGTTGCATCCAAGCCAACCTTTGCCTCCTTCCCCAGGATTACTGCTGCTGCCAGGAGCTGAGGCCTCTTACTTAGGGTATGTCTACACTGCATTTGGGAGTGAGCGGGAGCAAGCCTCCCTGCCTAGGTTGACAGACTTGGACTCACACTAGTGCTTGAAGAATAGCTGGGTAGACAGCACACTGAATTGCAACTTGGGCTGGAGCTCAGGGTCTGAAACCTAGGGATGGGGGGGATGGGATATCAAACTGGGCTGGGGGGCTGGTTCCCACTTGCTCCAAAAGGCTGTGTAGACATACCCTTAGATTTGGTAGTGCAGAGCCTGGGAGCAGAAACCGCTCATTGCCTTTCCTGTTTCTCCAGGCAGGCAGCAGCACCTTGTCTGATCACACCCTGTCAGTACTGGCGGGGACTCTAGCTGGTATGATTTAACAGTAGCAACTGGAGACACTGCTAAGTGCTGTACAAACATTAGTACCACCTAAATACACACGGCAGGATCATTACCCTCCTCTTACAGGCGAGGCACAGAGATGAAGTGATTTGCCCAAGGTCATGCAGTTTGTCCGAGCCAAGGCTGAACACAGCTCTGCTGAGTCCCACTCCAGGGCTTTGACTCTCCCTAGTCCTTTATCATAGTAGGCCTGGCTGCTAGTGCCCGATTCCAGCTATTGGGCTAGTATTGGCTGCAAGCCTGTTTGTGGAGCAGGTCCACGGCTGCTCCATTCTGCTGGAGAGGTTTGTTCTCTCTCGGAAGTTTGCTGTATCCTGTTCTGAATAGGGAGCAGAGGGGGGAGATACAGCAGCCTGCCATCCCTTCAGCACAGATCTGCCAGCGCTCAGTCCACTTTTCACTAGCTGCTGCAGTGCTCTTCAGACAGGATTCAGGAGTAGAGTCGGGTGCTTTTTGTGAGAGGGGGGGCCAGTAAATCCAGTGTCGGGTCGAACAAAACATTTTGCGAATGTGTTGATTTTTGGCGAATTGTTTTCTTTGACCGAAACAAAGTTTGGAAATGTCAAAACATTTGACCATTTCTGAAACCTCCACCGCCACCTCTGGTATGGGAATGGGGCCTAAACATGAAATGTTTTGGGTCGAACAAAGCCCTTATTCCCAACTGCCAGTCCACATCCTTGCAGGGAGGGCGAATGAAACCTAAGGGTTAAACACAAGCACGTGCCTGAGGCTGTCCTGATGAGCTAACTGCAGGCAACCGGCTTCCACACTTTTCCTTACTTGGAGCAATGGCATTTGTATAGTGCACCCAGTTAGCTCCAATATGGCAATGAGTGGTGTCAGGGGTGTTTGGTCAGTGCAGGTCCAGGATGCCAAAGAAATTAAGCATCAAATGGCATAACGAAAGGGGCAGAGCTAAAACAGCAGAGCCAGATTGTGCCCTCCAGAGTCTCACCCACATAACGGGGAGTGGAATTTGATCCATGGGCTACAGTAGCAACAACTGTAACTTAAATCAGAAAGGGTCCTGCAGGCAGGGTGTCTACTGTACTTGGCCAACACTTCAGCTTGGGGTTGGCATTGGCAGCCCTTTTCTTCTGCTTTAAGAAAACGTACACGGTTGACCACTTACCTGGCTGAATAACATGCACCTGCTCATTATACCAGTGTGTTTAAATTTGTGTCTCGTTGCAGGGCTATGAAGAAGTGCTTGGGCCTCAGGGAGAGATGGGATAAAGGTAAGGAAATCAGGGTTCACCCACATAAAACTGTAAGACTGTTTTTTAATAAGTGTGGAAATTCCCCCACAAAAAAACATTGTTAAAGTGAAGTTAAGGATGCAGGCACATCTTGGGGATTTGAGGGCATGTTACCTTTCCAGAGTGTTCCAGTTAAACCAACAAATAGCTCATTCCAGCCCCAGAGAATGCAAAGCTGACGTTAGATTCCTCCAACAAGGCACTGACTCGTGCTCTAGTATTTATTTGTATTATGACAACACCCAGAGGCAACAGCCATAACCTCAATTCTGCCCCATTCGTGTTGCATCCATCTCATTTTAGAATAAAGCCGAATGTGCTATACACTTATTTTCTACAGTTGGATTTAAGGAAGATTATCCTCTCAGCTGGCTGGCTCTCTCTGGGAGAACTGGGCTCCATCCATCAGTTAACTAGCTGCCATAGATGACTTGGCTTATGGATCATTTGTACAAGTCTCCACCATGAATGTCTGGCCTTGACTACTTTTTCTTTGCGTGGGGAGGCGGGGAGAGGAATATGGGCCTAAAGAAGCCCATGGATATCTTTAATTATGGAAAATGTGAGATGAGGAGTAGCGCTACAGTCCATTTCTTTCTTGATGCATGACTTGGCCACACACGCTTATGGGTGCAAACCTTGTGATGGAAAAATGGTTTTAAAATGATGCCTTTTGAAATGGTGCTTTTTCCTTTACTTTTAGTAAAATCTTTTATTTCTTGCAAGTATGAAATTTGTTAAGCAAGAATCCATAATGTGTCCACCTTTTAACTTCTAACTCGAGCAAGAGCACACGTCTTCTCTGAGAGAGATTTTCCTGATGCCCACAAAAGCAGAACATAAAGCTAGTTTGGATTTGAGCATCGAAACTGAAATACTTTGAAGTAGATTTATTACAGCTGTTTTCTACTGTAGCATTGCAACCCCTCTGCTTGCACTTGCTGATGAGCATTTAGTGTGGTGGAACACTGATTCCTGTTTCTAACGATCATAGTTCACTGCCATTTGTCTCTGCTAGGGCAGAGTTAAGGCTGTGATTGTTGAAGTGTGCGTTGGAGGCCATGTTTGAGACCTGCGGCCATAACGCTGCATTCCTTGGGTTTCTAATTGTTCAGAAAAGAAACCCCTCTAACCTCTGTGGAGCTCCCCACTCCACAGATAGCAGTAGGGGGAGCCGGCCTCTCTAGACACAGGTTGTCCATGATGCACAGGGCTCTTCAGAGCAGTGGTGCTGAGAGCCATGGAACAAACTGTAAACCCTGGATGTTATGGAAAACACTTCAAGCCAGGGGGTGCGGCAACATCCCCAGCACTCCGAGTTCCAGCCCCTATGCTGCAGACTATTGGTGTGTGGATTTAATGGCCTTCTCCTTTCTCTGGCAGGGCAACAAAGGTGAAATGAGGCTGATGGGGGCGGGGGGAGGAGGGGAGACTTGGCTATCGTGCAAGTATCACATTTGCCCAGTTGACACCTGTGATCTCCCAGATGCTCTTGCTCTCTGCTAACACTCTGTTCAATGGGCCCAGAGCTGGAACAGACACTTGCTTGAGTGGTGGAAGCATTAATGAGACAGCAGCTCTGGGCTTGGGTCCTAGTCTTTAGATGACAGGGCCCAAGCTTGCATTCAAAAAGGCCTTGTCATTAAGGGAGCGATAGGGTGCAGGAGAGCTATCTGCAGAAGAGGCGCCAGGGTTTTTGCCGCCCTAGGCGGCAGCGCTCCTCCTCAGAGCATTCGGAGGCGGGGGTCCTTCTGCTCCGCATCTTCGGGGCACTTCAGCAGCGGGTCCCGGAGCGAGTGAAGGACCCGCCACCGAAGCGCCCCGAAGACGCGGAGTGGAAGGACCCCCGCTGCCGAATTGCCGCCGGGGATGGCAAAATGCTGCCTCCCAAATCCTGCCGCCCTAGGCGACCGCCTAGGGTCGCCTAGTGGAAGCGCCGGCCCTGGCTATCTGGTCATCAGTGGCTCAGACTGGCAGGGGCAGGTCCCAAGGTGGGGTTACCCGTGGCCATTCCTTTGCATTTTGCTTTCACTTTAAACCTTAAAACTGTGTCTATTTAAATTTTGTGGAGGCTCTTTCTCACCAGATTAGAATAAACCTTAAAACTGACCAAACTGTGGGTTCCAATTGCACGGGAGTGTCTCTTTAAATAGCATCCCATCTAAGAGCTGTGACTTAGATCCCTGTTCCTAGAGACTGTGACACTGTCAGCTGGTCTCACCTCCTTTAACAGATAGCAGCGTATTAAGGAGTCTGTGTCAGCTGCGGGAAGGGCTGTGAATTAGCAGCCTATCCCCTTTGCAGCTCTTGTCTTACACCTCTTAGAAGGAATAGCCGCAGATGCTTTCTCCAGCAGAAATGAGAGTGAGCATTGGAGTATGGGAGGAAGTCCTGGTTCTGGATAGTGTTGCATGATCCACCCTGACAGCTGTTGTTCCTGCGTCTGCGGAGTGAGGGAGGGGCAGATCATGTCATCATGAGAGCATCAAATGGGGAGGGAGAGGCTGAAAATCACCTCTGGAACAGGAGCTGTAGCCACTGTGGGACCAGACAGGGGAATGGCTGTAAATCCAGCCCCCAGCCACTCAGCTGAGCTGCTGCTTTCCACGAAGGCGTAGACACAATGATAGAATGAGGCAGAATACAATTACACAGCTTGTTGGCCCTCCCACGCTGGGCCATGGCCTGGTTGCCAGCTGGGTTCAGGAAGGAGCTGTCCTTGGTGTATAACATTGCACAGTTATGACTTATGCCTTCTTCCAAAGCAACTCCTGTTGGCCGTTCCCTGATTCGCTATGGCATACCCCTTACCCTGCACCTTGTGAAGTCATTGACCCCAGAGCAAAATGGGCATTAGACAGGGAAAATTAGCCTGATTCTTCCCTTCCATCCCTGGGTCTCTGTGGCCCTGGCTGGTCTCCATCTCTGTGTCTAGCTGCTGTAATTGGTCCTCCTGATCTTTGTGTATTCTGTCCAGGGCATCCCAGGCGCAAACAGACCCAGGGGATGCATGGGACTGCCAGGACCTCCTGTGAGTAAGCACAATGTCCCTCTGACATGGGTCTGTCCAGGCCCCATCTCCAGAGTCATGGAGTACTGAGGAATGTGATATCTAATAGAGGAGCTGGCTTTCTCCCATCCCATTCAGGGACTGCCTGGTGAAAATGGAGCATCGGGACCTCCCGGAGCCATGCTGAGCGTGAGCCCACAGCCAGGAGGGTGTCAGGGAAGTAGGGAGAGAAGGGGGCTGCCTCTTTCCCTCCCACTTCAGGATGAAATACCTGGGACATGTCACAGTAAAGGGCAGGGGGGAAAATAGTCACTCTCTGAGCTCTCAGCTGGTCTGTGCTGGACCAATCCCATCCTCTGCTCACTCTCTATTGATAGACCCATCCTCCATGAACGTATCTCATTCTTTTTTTTAAACCAGTTACACTTTTGGCATTCACAACCTCCCCTGGCAATGAGTTCCACAGGCTGACTGTGCATTGGGTGAAGAAATAGAATCATAGAATATCAAGGTTGGAAGGGACCTCAGGAAGTCATCTAGTCCAACCCCCTGCTCAAAGCAGGACCAATCCCCAACTAAATCATCCCAGCCAGGGCTTTTTCAAGCCTGACCTTAAAAACCTGTAAGGAAGGAGATTCCGCCACCTCCCTAGGTAACCCATTCCAGTGCTTCACCACCCTCCTAGTGAAAAAGTTTTTCCTAATATCCAACCTAAACCTCCCCCACTGCAACTTGAGACCATTACTCCTTGTTCTGTCATCTGGTACCACTGAGAACAGTCTAGATCCATCCTCTTTGGAACCCCCTTTCAGATAGTTGAAAGCAGCTATCAAATCCCCCCTCATTCTTCTCTTCTGCAGACTAAATAATCCCAGTTCCCTCAGCCTCTCCTCATAAATCATGTGCTCCAGCCCCCCATCATTTTTGTTGCCCTCCACTGGACTCTTTCCAATTTTGCCACATCCTTTTAGAAGTGTGGGGCCCAAAACTGGACACAGTACTCCAGATGAGGCCTCACCAATGCCGAATAGAGGGGAATGATCACATCCCTCAGTGTGCTGGCAATGCTCCTACTTATACAGCCCAAAATGCCGTTGGTCTTCTTGGCAACAAGGGCACACTGTTGACTCATATCCAGCTTCTCGTCCACTGTAACCCCTAGATCCTTTTCTGCAGAACTGCTGCCTAGCCAGTCGGTCCCTAGTTTGTAGCAGTGCATGGGATTCTTCCATCCTAAGTGCAGGACTCTGCACTTGTCCATGTTGAACCTCATCAGATTTCTTTTGGCCCAATCCTCTAATTTGTCTAGGTCCCTCTGTATCCTATCCCTACCCTCCAGCACATCTACCACTCCTCCCAGTTTAGTGTCATCTGCAAACTTGCTGAGGGTGCAATCCACACCATCCTCCAGATCATTAATGAAGATATTGAACAAAACCGGCCCCAGGACCAACCCTTGGGGCACTCCGCTTGATACCAGCTGCCAACTAGACATGGAGCCATTGATCACTACCCGTTGAGCATGATGATCTAGCCAGCTTTCTATCCACCTTATAGTCCATTGATTCAGCCCATACTTCTTTAACTTGCTGGCAAGAAATACTGTGGGAGACCGTATCAAAAGCTTTGCTAAAGTCAAGGAATAACACGTCCACTGCTTTCCCCTTATCCACAGAGCCAGTTATCTCCTCATAGAAGGCAATTAGGTTAGTCAGGCATGACTTGCCCTTGGTGAATCCATGCTGACTGTTCCTGATCACTTTCCTCTCCTCTATGTGCTTCAAAATTGATTCCTTGAGGACCTGCTCCATGATTTTTCCAGGGACTGAGGTGAGGCTGACTGGCCTGTAGTTCCCCAGATCCTCCTTCTTCCCTTTTTTAAAGATGGGCACTACATTAGCCTTTTTCCAGTCATCCGGGCCCTCCCTCGATCGCCATGAGTTTTCAAAGATAATGGCCAATGGCTCTGCAATCACATCCGCCAACTTCTTTAGCACCCTCGGATGCAGTGCATCCAGCCCCATGGACTTGTGCTTGTCCAGCTTTTCTAAATAGTCCTGAACCACTTCTTTCTCCATAGAGGGCTGGTCACCTCCTACCCATACTGTGCTGCCCAGTGCAGTAGTCTGAGAGCTGACCTTGTTCGTGAAGACAGAGGCAAAAAAAGCATTGAGTACATTAGCTTTTTCTACATTCTCTGTCACTATGTTGCCTCCCCCATTCAGTAAGCAGCCCATACTTTCCCTAACCTTTTTCTTGTTGCTAACATACCTGTAGAAACCCTTCTTGTTACTCTTAACATCCCTTGCTAGCTGCAACTCCAATTGCGATTTGGCCTTCCTGATTTCACTCCTGCATGCCTGAGCAATATTTTTACACTCCTCCCTGATCATTTGTCCAAGCTTCTATTTCTTGTAAGCTTCCTTTGGTTTGTTTTAAACCTGCTGCCTATTAATTTCATTGGGTGACCCCTGGTTCTTGTGTTATGAGAAGGAGTAAATAACACTTCTTTATTTACTTTCTCCACAGCAGTCATGATTTTATAGACCTCTATTATATGCCTCCCCCTCCCCCACACACACACACCTTAGTCGTCTCTTTCTAAGCTCAACAGTCCCAGTCTTTTTAATGTCTCCTTGCATGGAAGCTGTTCCATACCCCTAATCGTCTTTTATTTTTATTTTTTTCCTTTCTGTTCTCTGTACCCTTCTCAGGCCATACTACATGGTGTCATGGCTGATAACTGAGGTGTTGTTGGCTGGACTTAGTCCCGCTTCCTCCAAATAATGACCGGCTGCCCTGGCACAACATCTGTGTATTTGTGGGGTGGTGTTTAGTAAGCGGAGGAGCTGGTATATCACCCACGACAATGGGACAATCCTTTCAGCTTCCACCTCTGTCTCCTGACTAACATACGTTCAGAGCAAACAGGGACTGAAGAGAAGCTGAGGGAGGATATGGGTTCCACATGGTAGAAGAAAACTGGGGTGTGTGGAAGGGTAAGTCTGTGATAGACCCAGTCATAGGAAGGCCGGAGGAGAGGGGCAAATATGCTGCATGGAAACCTTGGCAACTAGCACCTTCAAAATGCATATAGCAATAACTACAGGCCCTGATCCAAATCCCATTAAAGTTAATGGAAACACTCTGTGGGTTTTCATTCAGGCCCTGAGGAGGAAAGGAACCACAAAAAGAGGGAAACCATGTGGTCCCAAAGGCAGGGGAGCAGTGGGGAGAAGAAGGTAGAAGAGGGGAGTCTGTGGGGAGAGCGGAAGGAAAGACGCAGAAGGCCACGGAGAGGGATGCATCTCAGGGGAGCGAAGTGGCTTTTTAAGGTAAGTGAGGGGGAGAGCAGAGTGTCAGATTTCTGTAGAGTCCATCTGTTTTGGAAGCTGCACCTCTCTGTTCTGATCTCCAAATTCCTGTCACAAGAAAACCTGTAGAAGGCGGTGAGCGTTGAGGGGATGGATGGATGGGAGCTATTTTTAGTGAAGTGCACCAGATCTGCTGCCCGAGAGACTGAACTCCTCTAGTTAGTCACAGAACAAGTATAGCGGGGAGCAGCAATGCAAGTCCCCCCCTCCCCACTGATGATTAGGGACCACCACTAGGGGTGATAAGTATTTCAGTCTCTGTGGTTCACATGTAACTGGATCGTGGTCTATAAGTACCTCCAGGGGAGAAATTTCTGGTAAGAGAGGTCTTTTCAGTCTAACAGACAAAGACCTAATGCGATCCAAGGGCTGGAAGCTAAAGCTAGACAAGTTCCAACTAGAAAAACTGCAGATTTCTCACAGTGAGGGCAACTGATCATTGGGACAACTTACCAAGGACATAGTGGATTTTCCTACACCAAGTTTCTTAATCACTTTTGGGTGCTATGAGCTTGATCCAGGAGTCAGTGGGTGACCTTTTATGTTCTATGTTATGCAGGAGGTCAGACTAGATGGTCATTGTGGTTCCTTCCATAGGCGCTGGAACTAGAGATACTGGGGGTGCTGTCACGCCCGCTGGCTTGAAGTAGTTTCCGTCACATACAGGGTTTACAGTTTGGTTCAATGGTTCTCAGCACCCCCACTATCCAAATTGTTCCTGCACCCTTGGTTCCTTCTGACCTTAAAATCCTGGAAGCTATTCAGTGGATCTCTCTGCTCACACTGCCAGCTATGGGAGGTGAAGTCTATAATGGGGACACCTGTCCATAGGCGCTGCACTGAGACCACAAACATTCCTGATACAGACTACTAAGCAGCTGTGACTTTTACTGACTCTTGACCTGGGTAGGAGTTGAACAGTGAAAGGCTCCATGACCAACAGCAACCTCCTGGGCCACCCAACTCCATGTTGTGTTTTATTACAGTCAGGGATAACCTCCATCCATTCACAGCCAGGAGGTTGGTAGAACTGGTTTATGGTGTGTACAGTTGTCCATGGGATGAGGATTCTTAACAGTGTTGTGAATGTGAAATCCCTACCACTGCAGGGAGCTAAGACGCTCCCAAGGTTTGGAGGCACCTTGCTACCACCTGCCCTTAGCATGAGGAAACCTTGCCTGGGTCTGTCTGCGTGGCCATGTTTGGGATGAGCGAATCTGCTCAGTTGAAATAAAGTAAGCAGCCTGAATCTGCTCCCCTAGTCTTGCACTGAAATGCCCCAAAACTCTGTTTGATGAACTTTTGCAAACCTCAGGAATCTTTGGTTTCTCCCCATGCACCCTTGTTTATGCACAATTCCCCAAAGCCTAAATCCCACCAAGAAGGCTGTTCTCACCTAGCTGGAATCAGAACATAGCAGCCAATTCCACAACCCCGAGCCAAGAGAGAATAAAGCAAGCTGTGTTTAACTGGCAGTGCACCCAGTAAAGAGAGCTGGTCAAATGACAAAAGACCAGATTTGCAATATAGTCACCAAGCAATGAAACTGATTCAATTCGCTGTTCTCCCTGGGGGCTGATCCTGTTTGTTGTTTGGGTCATCACCAGGGTTCATCAAAGGATTCATGAATCCTGAAGGTTTCATGGATTCGTACCAGAAATGAATGATTTGTCGCTTGTTACTCTTCTCTTAAACATTTCAGTCTTGATCCTGCAAGCAGGGCCGGCTCTAGGCACCAGCAAAACAAGCTGGTGCTTGGGGCGGCACACTTTTAGGGGCGGCATGGCCGGCGCCAGAATGCTGCCCCTAAAAATGTGCCCCGGCCGCCCTAGCTCACCTCCGCTGCTGCTGCTGCCGCTCGCGCGCCATGGCGCGCGAAACAGCTGATTCGCGCGCCGCTACTCGCCCTCCCTCCCAGGCTCTCAAACCTGGGAGGGAGGGGGCGATCCCGAGCGGCCGCGGCGTGCGAAACAGCCGCTGCTCCCCCTCCCTCCCAGGCTTGAGAGCCTGGGAGGGAGGGGGAGACTCCAAGTGGCCGCGGCGCGGGCGCCGCTTCTCCCCCTCCCTCCCTCCTAGGCTTGAGAGCCTGGGGGGAGGAGGCAGGGCTGGGAATTTGGGAAAGGGGCGGAGTTGAGGCGGGGCCGGGGGTGGGGTAATTAAAAAATGGGGGGGGGGGAGAGTCCAAAATTGTTTTTGCTTTGGGCGGCAAAAATCCTAGAGCTGGCCCTGCCTGCAAGCTGCTGTGGTGTAAGAAGAACCTTGTCCCGCGGCATTCCGCAGGGCTCTAGATGGGCGCAGGGTTCCGCCCATACAGATCAGCTTGCAGGATCGGGGCAGACCAGGGAGCAGAGATGGTAACACTGGGTGACCCATTGTGCACCAGCAGTTGCGAATAGTGTGTGGCTGTAGAGAACAGCACACAAACCCTCCCCCTCTCTCCCCCGTAGCTTGAAGATTATTTATCCAGGCTGTCTGGTCAATCCTTTAAAACCTATGAATTCATTCATGGAAACCAGAAACAGCTTGTAAGTGGTTCTCAAACCAAAATAAATAGCCTAAATTTGACAAATAGTTAGTTTGACACAAATGACTCAAACAGCTCTGACAGTGATTGAGAGTATTCAGTTTACATCAGTGACACTTCCTTCATCTCTTTCCTAGCAGGCTGGCTCTAAACCGCAGGCACTCACTCCTTGCAGCCTTGGTTTAAGTTTCTGTAGCATCTGATCAGGGTGTAAGTGATTGAACTGCTCCTGTTTGTTTTTTCTCCTCTGGATTTGTAGGGGAAACCTGGTAGGCCTGGCAGCTTGGCCGAAAAGGAGACAGGGTAAGTCCTCTGACACACGGATACTCTCTCTTTTGAGTGCAGAGAGATCTGGATGTGAACCATCAGGAAATATTGTTGTGTTGGTGGTGATGTCTGCTCAGGGCCATGTCTAGCAGGACTCTCATTAGCATGATAGTTAGGGCTGGTGCCTTGTCCCCAATTCACAGGGGACCAGGAATTAGAAAAGCAAAAGATCTGATCCTGGTCAGATGCAGTAACAAGGCCCTTTCTGATCCAGGCCCTGATTCAGCAGAGCACTAACGCATGTGGCTAACCAAGCACATGAGTAATCCCATTGCCATTAATAGAACTGCTCACAGGTGTCAAGCTTGGCACGTGTCTAAGTATCTTGCTGAATTAGGGCCAAAAGCAGGGTGTTTGATCCCTGTGTAGACATACCCTCGATAGCCATTGATAGTTACAAGGGGTGAACTTGCTCTGTGCTGCAATCTTTCCCAGGAATCTGTGTTTCAGATTCAGTCAAGAATCCCCCATCCCTTTGCCTTCAGCTATCTGAGAACTCCATGGGCTGTAACCAGAACCTTTCCTTTCTGGTCTCACACTGCTCCTAGCTAAGCCGGTGATCTGTTTGGTAGTTTCCTTGACACACTGAGTCTCTGGGCTATTCTGCTTAGTCATGCTGGCATAATTCCCATGGACATGAGAGCAAAATTTGGCCCTCTATGTCTGAACTAACTCAAGGCATGACCTATTGGTGGTCCTTCTACGCCAGGCTTCCTAGGTTCACCCATTCTACCCTCGGTGCCCTACACAGGAGCAAAAGAAAAGAATAGCTGCAGGTGTTCTACCACGAGGGTGGTCAGAGGGGTGGATACTGTTCCTGCCCTCTGTATGACACAGAGGGAATGAAGTTGAAGGGTGCATGGATATGTTCCCTGGAATCCTTACAACTGCCTGCCTGCAGATAGGCTGAAACGATACCCCTGTTCCCACACCAGGGGCGGGCTCCTTCGTTTGCCCTGAGAATCCTTGCCATGCATGTATAGGGTTTAAACAAACGTCCAGGCCAGCACGTTACGGTAGCAGTGAGGAGGATAATGAGAGAGCCTGGAATATGGCCCCACCGGAGTTCAGACAGAAAACTCTGCAATAAAGGAACTTATTTTTGAGGTTATTAAAGAGGGACATTGGACTCAGTTGGCACGAGACGGGGGGGAGGTGTGCCTGGAGCCCAAGCCTGGCCAAGAGCAGGGGGTGGTTAAGAATCTCTCCACATAAGTGGTGCACCATTGTAGGTGGGAGGATTTTAACAGCAGGTAGGAGCTGTTTTGATGGAAAAATTCAGCTAACACCTAAGCCAGCACCCTGCGATATAGTATGCAGAAAATCTGCATCATCCCAGGACCACAGCTATCCTGATAGCCTTGTTTGTCCTGTGATTCCCTTAAACCCAGAGCAGCCCTCCTTTTCTTGAGCCCCTTTTCCCCAGGGAACCTGGTGGGCCCTTGATAAACATTAAATATCTAGCAGATGTAAGCAAGCAAACCGACAGCTATACTGCCTGATTAGGGTGGGATATGTAACAAACCAGATTTGACAGGTAAAGGCCAGTACGGAATGGATCATATGCAGAATCACTCTAAGGTTGTGTAAATAATTCAGGGACATTTGTTTTGTCCTTCACCCATGTGAAAATATAGTATGAGATGCATAATGCAAAAGGTGAACTTCTAAGATGGACCAAATCCACAGCTGGTGGAAGTGGGTGCAACTCCACTGAATGCGATCTGCTGATTGCATCCCACCTACAGTGATCTTTCATCCCTATGGAAACCTGTGCTCTTGTGATGGGAGCAAATGTCAAGGGATATTTAGAACCAAGATGCTAAGAAATGTACAAGAGGTGCCGCTGAGCTAGCTCTGAACGCTATGCTATGTAGCTCCAAGCACAGGCCATAGCAACCTATGGTCAGCAGCATTTAAAAAAACATGGTTCAACCCAGCAAGGTTTTAATGGCTCAAGACATCTTGTCCTTGACTACACTGGTAGTTACACTATATTCAGCTCTGGTTGCTCGCTGCCAGCAAAGGGTATGTTTTCCAGTGGGCATGAGACCCCATTGTACAAAGTGCAGTTACCAAATTCCGTCTCTACTTATCAGCTCCCCTTTGGGCTCTCTATGTACTTTCAGACTTCAAAGATCCTACAGGAATCAGTTCAGGAAACCTTAGAGTTACCCATCAAAACTTTTTATATAGCATTAAAAATCCAGCAAACTCAACCAACCATACTGCAAGCACTGGTTCTGCGGCAGCATTCCCCCAACATCTCAAGCTCCGCTGATGGCTATGCACCAGCCAGGAAGTAAAACAAGAGCCATGTTGGAACAAAAAAGAGAGGGAAAATTAGACAGCCCTATGCCTGGCAGAGGTTAGCAGCACTAGAAAGGTAGAGGGCCTGATTCACCATTGCCTTGCGTCTTGTGTTGTCATTTACATCACTGTAAAATTCCCAGAGAGAGGAATAGAGAGGAGCTGTGGGGAGAGAGAGCGAGGAGGACCAAGACAGATCTAGAGAAACTGAGGATGAAGAGCAAGAGAAAGTAAAGGCTTTAATGTATCTTCCTGCATCACCCGCAGGCCCTGGTTTTCCTTGAAGGTCAGGAGATCCCTAGAAGAAAAGGAACAAGGACATCAGTTTGCCTTCCTAACTATCACTTCGAGTCAGCTCAGGAGCCCAGATTACAAGTGCTGGGAATCAGTTGCCTTTGTTCCACCTGTCTGAACCTGGGACATCTCTGTTTCTCTATTTACCCCCAGGCTCTTGAGAATATCTGATTTTTCTGGGAGTGAGCCCTAAGCTGCACATTCAGTAAAGATGTGCTCCGAGGCCCCTAGGGGGCACTGCAGTGTGTGTAGATATACCCAAAGATATCCCCCTGTGTAGATATACCCAACATTACCCCAGAGATGGATTGGGTCCTGTCACAGGCTGGCACTTTAAGGGAAGCCAGCCTGGCCAGTGACCTTACAGCTAGCCCCCAGCTGCTGCTGCTGATGATATGGCCACTTAATGATAATTAGTGACCCCAGCTGTGAAAGGTAACAGAGTAGAGAACCACAGGGAGAGACTGTGCAGAAGATCCTGTCCCTGGGAAGAGTCTAGAGAAGGCAGCACAATCCTGCAGGTGGGAGAACCCACATGGAGCAGGGTCTAGGCTCCTGTGTGGAGGGAGCCCTGGGCAAGGGCCTGCGAGGAGCAGGGAGATCCCACGGGGAAGCTGCTGGAGTCCCTGGGGATGGGAGAGAGGCATTGAGAGGAAACCTTCTGAGGCAAGAAGCAATCTGGGAAGAATGCTGCAGGAGAGGGAGGCTCAGCAAAAGCACATCTGTGGTGCCTGAGAGGGGCAGGAGATGTATTGGTTCAGCAGAGAAGGGGGAAGCCAGAGGCTGTGTTAGGCACAGGCTGTGGGGAAGCAGCACAAGGGGGCTTAGCGCTAGGAAGTGGCCCAGGGAAACAGCAGCATGTCTGCAGAAGCAACAATGCAGGATCTTTGGGCCAGAGCAGAGGGTGGGCCTGGGCTCTCCTGACAGCTCCTGAGGAGAGCGGCATGCAAGCCCAGGCTGCTGAGCGAGGGCCGGTCAGAGCACTGCAGTACAGCCTGAGTGGGCCAGGAGAATTATTTGGACATGTAGCTTAGACTTTCAACCGGACTCTCTTGTCACCCCGGAAGGGGACTGAACTTTGTGATGTGGCTGAGCCGCAAAAGAGCCAGCAGGAGGCAGCTGGCCAGCAGGAGGTGCTGGAGATGAGGGTCACTTGCAGCATCGCACCCTGCCACAAGAGGGCGCTACCGAGGGTGAGTACACCACCTTACAGCCCCAGACATTTTTCTGCTCGATCCTGCTTCACTAAGGCTACTGGGATTGTGCTGTTTTCAAGGGGGTGGGGCAGTAGCTCAGCCGGCTTGAGAGGGCTTCCTGCACCCAAAGAAAACAAGGTCTGTCTGAAATGAAAATAAGAGGCTTTCTATTTATCTGTCATTTCTCCTACAGAAAAATCACCTGGATCTTGAATTGTATTCCCAGGCAGGAACTGTCAAGATCCAGTTAAGGCTATAAATAGATATCAGTTTTCAAACCATCTAGGAACACTGGAATTATTAATAAATATGACTAAGCCCAGAGATTTATAGTTAAGGTTCAAGAAGAGATTGGCTATTGAAGAGCAGCCAGACCCTAGGTAAGGCGCTTACTCATCAGCGCATTGGGTCTTCTTGACATACTGTGTTTGAACTGATTTAACTTTAGAAATTGATTTAGTTAAATCCGTGCAACCTCTTAATGTGGACTCTCTGAAATTGGTTTCAATGTGCTTCAGTGGCTAAATCGGTATAGCGCACTCAAACTGAAATAGGAGTGTCCACATGCAGACTGGCACTGAAAGAATCAAGTGTGTGAATTAAAGCTGATTTAGGTCCGTGTGTGCATAGACCAGCCAAAGGTAATGTTCTGTGTCTCTAGGACTGACAGGAATGCAGGGGTCAGGGCTATGCTGGAATCCGTGGGCTGCAGGTGAGGCTTAGTCCATGCTCACTGATTCTTATACTCCATTGAAGCTATGTAATACGACAAATCTGTCAAAGAACAGGTGTATTGGAAAGACTAGGTAACTCAGAGGCATGTTAATGGCACATAAGAACAACTAGACTGGGTCAGACCAATGGTCTATCTGGCCCACTGTCCTGTCTTCCGACAGTGGCCAATACCAGGTGCTTCAGAGAGAATGAACAGAACAGGCAGTCATTGAGTGATCCATCCCCTGTCATCTACTCCCAGCTTCTGGCAAAGAGAGGCTAGGGACACCCTGAGCATGGAGTTGTGTCCCTGACTATCTTGGCTAATAACCATTGATGGATCTGTTGTCTGTGAACTGATCTGATTCTTTTTTGAACCCCATTGTACTTTTGGCCTTCACAACATCCCCCTGGCAATGAGTTCCACAGGTTGACACTGCGTTGTGGGAAGAAATACTTCCTTTTGTTTTTAAACCTGCTGTCTATTAATTTCATTGGGTGACCCCCCAGTTCTTGTGTTATGTGAAGGGGTAAATAAGACTTCCCTATTCACTTTCTCCACACCAGTCATGATTTTATAGACCTCTATCGTATCCTCCCTTTAGCTATCTCTTTTCCAAGCTGAATAGTCCCAGTCTTTTTAATCTCTCCTCATGTGGAAGCTGTTCCATACCCCTAATAATTTTCGTTACCTCTTTTTGTACTTTTTCCACTTCTAATATATCTTTTTTTTTTTTGAGATGGGGCGACCAGAACTTCACACAGTACTCGAGGTGTGGGTGTACCATGGATTTATAGAGTGGCATTATAATATTTTCTGTCATCTTAGGAACCATTAGGGAAGGGTACATAACATTCTGTTTGCTTTTTTGACAGCTGTCGCCATTGGGCAGTTGTTTTCAGAGAACTATCCACAGTGATTTCACGATCTTTCTTCAGTGGTAACAGCTAATTTAGACCCCATCATGTTGTGTGTATAGTTGGGATTATGTTTTCCGATGTGCAGGACTTTGCAGTTATCAACATTAAATTTCATCTGTCATTCACCCAGTTTTGTGAGGTCCCTTTGTAACTTTTCAGTCTGCCTTAACTTTGAACAGATGACACTTGTCATATCTAGGTCACTGGTTCAAAAAATCCATCCTAGGTCAGCAATGATAGAAAGTCATTACCATCCAGTGGCTGATTAGCACTATGTGAAATGGAGTGGGTTCAGGCCAGTTTCCAGTGGGTAAGCACTCTTATCACAGATGGCAGAGGCAGTTTCCTTCGAGAGAATGTGCCATGGGTACTGGGCTATTCTTTCACCTTTAAAGTTTGTAGGGTCAAGACATTTTGGTCAAGCATGATGCTCAGATCCCAGGCTGAGCATCTAATCTTCGTATTTGTCTGTGTTTATTCTGGAATCAATATGCCCATGATACCGTTTGATGAGTCACTTCAGAGCAGAACCACATTCTATCTCTGCCCTTGCAGTACTTGAGGGAATCTCTGATCTCCTAACTTCTGGGTACTTGTAAATCTCTTCTCTATTTCCTGAGCTCTTTCCTTGCACCAGGGTGAGAAGGGGAAGCTCGGAGCTGGAGGATCAGAAGGATTCCCCATCCTAGAGGGGTGTGTATGTGCATATTTCCTGTTGCTGTGTCCCCTAGAGTCGTAGCCATGGCACCTTTTTCAGGATAAGACTGCTCTGTGCTTCCTTGTCCACCCAATTCGTATGCCACTGGATAGACTGCTGCTGCCCTTCACGATGTCTGCAGCTCTATTCTAACTGTCTGTGCACCTAGCTATTCCCCTCTCCGCTGGCCACCTCACCTCAAACAGCAAGTGGGCAAGAGGGACCCCTGCAGTCTATTTAGCATGGACAGGGATGAGAGATCGCCTTCACAGGGACCTTTCAGCTGAACTAGAGGAGAATGGAGCTTTGCAGGGATCAGCGATCTGCAGAGACTCTTATGTGTACGCTCCATAACATTCCAGCCCCGGTATGAGGCTCAGGCTGTCTGCAGGCATATGGGGTTGAATAACAATAAATAAGCTCATCAAGCATGTGGCATAGTGTGTGTGTGTGTGTGTGTGTATATATATATATATATATATATATATATATATATACACACTTTTTTTTTTTAAATGAACTCAGTGTTCATCTTCTAGGTGAGTCTGTGGAGGGGCTTTGTGTTCTCCCTCTGAACTGCTCTGATGCCCACTCCTGCCTCCATTCCAGTCTGGGAGTGTTATTCAGAGCAATCACTTCACATGAGCACAGGCTAGAAGGGGAGGGACACAGACTCTGCCTCAGGCCACATGATAAACCCACACTTGGCTTCTATCTCACCCCTCTCTCTCTCAAACTCCTCCGAGCCACTCCGTGGCAGGACTGAGCTCACTGCATACATGCTGCTTAGGATCCGAGACACTGACTGGAAAACATCACCTAGTCCGTCCTTCAACCAGTATGGGACTCTTCCTTCCAGTGTACTCTCCAGCGCTTTGCCCAGCGTTATTTTATCAGTAATCTACACACTGAAAATGGCTTACAGATGAGGGTTTACAAATAACCGTTATATTTCACAACACCCCAGGGAGGTCAGTATTATTTTATAACTGGGGAAACTAAGGCACACAGTCACAGAGTTAGTGGCAGAAGTCCTGAGGCCCAGTTCCCTGGTCTAGACAGACAACACTCTGAGTTAAGCAATGGGGTTTGAGCCTTTTCCCTTCTGTGATGGGGTGTTCAGCCCCACACTAGCCCTGAAAGGGATTAAGTAACCTAATAAGACACACCTGAAAGAGAGTTAGGCTTGATAGGCAATCACTGATTAGGGATGGAGCCCAGCTGAGCAGGTGAGGCTGGTATACGGTCCAGAAGGGAGGGCAGAAAGAGGTGGCAGGGTGGGTGCCTGGAGGAGCTCTCTGGGCTTAGAGAGGGGAAAGGAGGAAAGGCAGGGAGGGAGTAGCAGGCCTGTGATCCTGGCCCTGAAGGAAGAGTTACTCTGAGGAGTGATGGAGAAAGAAGCCTGATAGAGGTGGAATAGGAAGTAGCCCAGAGAAAAGCAGCTGGGCAAATCTTGGCTGCTGATTGAAGGGTCCCTGGGCTGGAACCTGGAGCAATGGCTGGACCTGGGTTCCCCTACAACCTCTGGAGAATGGCATAGCCTTGAATTGGAGGAGGGCAGGGAATGATACCCACTCAGCCGGTCCAGTGAGGCTTTGATACCCAGGAAGGGGGAAACCACATAGTGACCTGGCCAGAGGGCCAAGCCACAAAGAGAGAGCACTGCAAGCCCTGGAGCATGAGGGGGTGCAGGGTGAAAGAGACAGAAGGGGGAGTAGAGCCAGTGGGGCTATTCCCCAGATGTAGCCATGAAGGGACGCCGCTGCGGTGAGTCAGAACCTTGTGTCACCTTTGGAGACTACCATCCAGTCTCTTCCCACCTTGCTGATAGGTGGTTTTGTAAAACTCCAGCATACGTCGTCTTTTCCTCATGTTCATCTCCTTACTCCCACATACACCCTCCTGGGGGTTTAGACCCTACCTGTGTAAGGGTAGCAGAGTCACTCTTCCATTGGCAGGGAGTCTTTCAGTCTGTGGTGGCCGTATGCAAAGAAGTGAGGTGATACCAGCAGGGTTATAGCAATTACCCACCCTTTCAGCCAGCAAGTTACAGTCTCTCATGCTGAATGTAATTGGTGGCATAATTTGTCTTTCTCACACGCATGTGCACATGCACACACACACACTGAAAACTATGTGAAGAAAAATTTAAACCAATAGCTATTGGCACCAAAAACTAAGCCTGCACTGAAGTAACCCTGGGGCTTAAGTAATAGGCAATACAAATTGATCAGGTTTCAGGCTGGAAGGATCTGCTGAGTTTTGGGCTGCTGGTTGTCTTGTCCACATGGAGTCCTTCTGGGAAAGCAAGCCGTTCGGGGGGGAGGGGCGTCTACTCCTGTGAAAAGGCTCCAGTGGGAGCTGCTCTTCCCACCCACGCAGGGGAGTGAGGGGAGCTTCTCATGCTCCACCGCATTGACCATCTACATCCCGTTCTGCGTGCAGGGGGAGAGAGCAGCCACTGCCAGGCTGCTGCCTGTTGAGGGGCCAAGCTGGAGCCTTGGCCCACCCCCCCTTTCAGAGGGGCTCAGCCATTGGGGAGCTACCCACTACTTGTAACCCAGGGCTCGGGGCTGCCTCATGATCTAAACCAGTGAAAACTCATCGACCTTGAGTTTTAGTCTTGGGGCTTGTCAGCACTTGAAATGCTGGGCACTACTTACACCAACAGGAGGGGGTCTCCCATTGGCACAGGCAATCCACCTCCCTGAGAGAATTCGTCCATCAGCCTGGTGCCGTCTACAGAGGGGGGTAAGTCGGTGGGACTGTGTTTCTCGGGGGGGGGGGGGGATTTTTCACACCCTGAATGACGTAGCTTGGTCAACGTAACTTTAGTGTAGACGAACCCTTAGGAAATGAAGCCTCCCCCTGTTGCTGAATCTTAATCAGCCACCTGTGACAGGGGGCTGTCACTTCAGACTTGATGGCAGACAGTTCAAGTGGGAACCCCACCAGTGAGTGAGGTTTCACAGGCGTAGGTCTGTCTAACTGCAAGCCCCACTTCTTTGCTCTAGCTGTGAATGGGAAGGCAATGGCCGGGGGGCGGGGGGGGGAAGGTATTTTGCTGGTTGCTGGGGCTAGGCTGCTGGATGACTGAATGGAGGGGGAGGAGTGGCCTGTTTTATGGTTGTATATTTAAGGATTGCCGAAGACCAGAAAAAGGTGCTCCTTTTTAATGGATGCAGATCAGCTGAATTCCAGTTACTGTCTGTGCAGGGCCAGGGGGAGTAGCTGGTAAGACTGGCCCCTGAGGGCTAAAGGTAAAGAAAGCTGAGCTATATTGGAACCAGTGCAGAAAACACAACCCAGCAAGTAGGACAGCTCCTCTCTGTGGGGCCCTCAAACCGCTGGGGACAATGCTGGCATCGCCAAGGGACTGTTCTGTCTGAGTGCTTACACTGTCGCAGATAAAAGGGCGCTGCTGGGAGGTGGTGGATCCTGCCAGGATCCCCGCTAGCTCTAATGAGGCACTGTGCACGCTGCCGCAGAGAATGGAGCACCGCTGGGAGGAAGCTAGCGCTGCTGCGTTCCCTGCTCTATGAGGGCTTTCAGTGCGGTCCTTTGTCTTCTGATTGTGCATAACTTGGGGATTTTTCTATTCTCTCCCCCCACGTACAAAACTGACCTTTCCTCCCCTTTCCCAAGGGAATCAGTGGGCAGCCTCCACATGCAGGGCTGGAGGGACCCCCTGGGGCGCTGGTAAGTTTCACATAGGTGAGGGGAACAAGTGTTGGTTTTCCTTGAGCTGCCATAAGGGAAAGAAGGAGATATTCTGTGTTAAGGGGAGTGGTTGTACCTCCGGTTCCTGAATACAAGCCTATTATCACTGGTGTTTAGATACAAACTGGGGGTGTGTGTGCGCACATGCCCAGGAAATTGGTGTCTGTTTTTCACTATTTAGATGCTACTGGAATGTAAATAATAGAGATCCACAACTAAGTCCATGGCCCCATCATGCTAGGTGCTGTACACATACCCAGTAAGAGACCGGGCCTGCCCAAAGAGCTTGCAGTCTAACTAGACAAGCCAGCCGAAGGGTGTGAGAGAGGCAGTATTATCTCCATTTTACTACTGAGGCACTCGGGCGCAGAGCAATTTAGTGACTCGCCCAGGGTCGCACAGGGCATCTGTGGCAGAGCCAGCAATTGAACCCAGTTCTCCTGAGTCCCAGCCTAATGCCTTAACTACAAGGCCTGCTTTTCTCTCTTTGGGCCCTACTCTGTTTTGGACTGTCCCACATGAGCCTGCAGCTGTGAGAACAACAAAGCTGATGCTGTGCACTGAAATTAGCACAAAGCCGTAAACCCTGGGGTGTCAGGCTCTGGAAGGGGGAGCTTGGCTCAGCGTTTTTGTAATAGGAGTTGCCAGCCAGCCAGACAGTGCTACTGGGCTGTAGCTGTCATCCCCAAAGCATTTGCCAGCTCTTGGCCAGGGCTGGAGCAGGGGCAAGGAGATCGGAGCTGCTCTCTCCCTTTCTTCTGCCAAAGGGGATTTGTTCTGTCACTTCCATCCAGTCTTCTGGTGTGCCGGAAATGCTGCATGCGCAGCTCTCTGTTCCTGCTGGCCTTTGTCGTTGAAGCTCTGTAGTAACCATTGCAGAGGCTTCTGGGGCACAACTGGTTTTGAGTGACTGAACGGGACAGGAGGCCTCGGACTGACTAAAGTGGAGACCCTCCAGCGGACAGGTCAGTTTGTCCTTCCAATGCTACAACGCACGTAACCGGTGAAGAACGCTGCATCCTACTTTGCTGCTGCCCTTCATGCCGCTAGCCTGTGGGCCTGAGCCAAAGGCCATTGAAGAGAATGGGAGTCTTCCCACTGACCTCCGAGGGCTTTAGTTCAGGCCATTCATACTACCCTACAAGGAGCCCCTGGTTCTTCCCCCCTCTCTAGGTCCTCTCAAACTCCTTTTGAGGAGCTGTGCCTCTGACCCAGTGCAGTGGATGGATTGCATCCAGCACAGGCAGTGGTGCGCATACACACTAGCCAGTTCCTTACCAGACCCTTATGTTCCACGCTTGCATGTGGGAAACCCATTTATTCTGCAAATCAAGTCTGAAGCAGTTGCTCTCAGGGGCTTTACCAGCTGTTGATATGTGTCCCCATGTTGAGGAGAAATAACAATTTGAACGTCTTTCCTACCTGTACTTCAATAAGGATGTGATTTCCGCCCCTCCCCCCTGCTCCCCACACACAATGCAAGCTAGCCCCAGTAATCCAGCCCTTGCTGTCAGGCTGGTGCCTTGGCCTCTGCCCTCACAGCTGGAGGGCCTGAGCCAGTGCTGTCTCTCAGACCTGTGCCTTCACCTCAGACTCACAAACTGGCGGTGCTGAGCAAGAGACTTGGCACTTATTTCAGCCCAGCAATCTAGAGTTCCTGAATGAAAGAGCTCATCCAGACTGTGCATGTGACTGCACCTGTCCAAACGGTGCTAGTGAGCAGGGGTTATGGGAAGGGGGTGGGAGCACAGGGCTCCATTCTCTGCAAAAAGCAGGGGGTGGCCATTCCCCATCCTCTCACTTTCCAGAGCTCCCCCTCTTCCTGCCTTTTCCCTGGCTGGTGCAATGAGGACTCCTCAGGCAGGAGAATCTGAAGTGGGAGCAGAAGAAGGAGCTGGGGGCTGGCTGGGTGGTTTATGGGGCTTTAATGAGTCTCACACCAGACAGGAGAAGAATTGTCCAAGCTGGCATCTCCCTTTCTGCTATAGGAAGATCTGTCCCCCTGCTTGTTCCTCATCCCCTTCAGGGGGCAGAAAACACCAGATGCCTCCAGCCCTCCCTACTCCCACCCCTTGGGGGTGGGGAGTGGGAGACAGACCCTAGACCTGGCTGCCCCCAACTAGCTAGAATCAGGGGACACAGAATGGTCCTGTCGGCTGCCTCTCCCCTTGGGCTCCTACCTGCTCCACTAAGGAACAAGTGTCATTGCACTGCACTGGTCCTTGCCCTTAACCCTGTAACTAACACACACACACACTCTATGCCCTTAATCCTGTAACTAACACACACGGCTGTCTGGCTCTGGGCCTGCTTGGGGACATGGGTGCTTTTTCAGATACATTCCCCCCTTGTCCCCATTCGCCTCCCTGAGTCATGGCCAGTCACACAAGTTCTTGCAGTGTCACTTGATCACATGACTAACACCCATGACCGCATACAGCCCCCAGCGCAAGGGACAAGCCACTCCTAGTTTGATCTACTTCAACCAGTGCAGCAAGGAGAGTTGTGCATAGTGCATTGCGTATCGTACAGCGGGGCGGGGTGGACTGAGGCATGACTGGTCAGTCCAGATCTCCTACCCTGAAAGGAAAAGAAACTGAGGATCTTCTTGGAGGCCCTATCAGCTCAGCCCTCCCTGGAGCTGGATATTTTCCCCAGCCAACCTTGTGGTTCTTGTCTCTAGTGGTGCAGATGATATCACTGGAGAACAGTTTGTTCTGTTCTAAGCTATGCTGTTTCCAATTCACACAGGCCGCTTTTAGCCTTCATCGCTCAATTTCCAGGCGCACAATTCTGAATAAGAGCAGCCAAACAGAATGCCAGTTCTTAGAAGGGGTCCCCGAAGGAGCTGAGGCTGGTGGATGCCACAGTCGATCCATGTGGGGATCAGGCAGCCAGCTGAGCTGTGCATGCTGTTGAACGGGACCCTCTGCGTCCACCAGGGCTGGTCTAGCTGCGATTGGGAGTCGGGAATCAATGGCTCTTCTTAACGGCCTGACCTCAGGGCGTTTTTCTGCTGCACTGCAGGGTCTCCCAGGGAAGATGGGCTCAGCTGGCTCCCAGGGAGCTGTTGGCACACGTGTAAGGGCACTGCACCCGCTTCAGTGCTGCACAGTCAGTGCAAAACTTAGGGCTGGACTGTCTTGCCTTAGGAGAATGTATTTCTCCCCAGTTAGGGCCCTTTAATGAAGTAGTATGGGGGCAACTTGGGACTGAATGAACATAGGGACTAAATCCTCTCTCGCCTCGGAAAGGGGGGAGAACACCCAGTTCCTCTTTACTGCAATCATGTTATGGTCACACATACAGAATGGGAAGAGACTGTCTAGGAAGGAGTACGGCAGAAAGGGATCTAGGGGTTATAGTGGACCATAAGCTAAATATGAGTCAACAGTGTGATGCTGTTGCAAAAAAAGCAAACATGATTCTGGGATGTATTAACAGGTGTGTTGTGAGCAAGACACGAGAAGTCATTCTTCTGCTCTACTCTGCGCTGGTTAGGCCTCAACTGGAGTATTGTGTCCAGTTCTGGGCACCGCATTTCAAGAAAGATATGGAGAAATTGGAGAGGGTCCAGAGAAGAGCAACAAGAATGATTAAAGGTCTTGAGAACATGACCTATGAAGGAAGGCTGAAAGAACTGGGTTTGTTTGGAAAAGAGAGGACTGAGAGGGGACGTGATAGCAGTTTTCAGGTATCTAAAAGGGTGTCATAAGGAGGAGGGAGAAAACTTGTTCACCTTAGCCTCTAAGGATAGAACAAGAAGCAATGGGCTTAAACTGCAGCAAGGGAGGTTTAGGTTGGACATTAGGAAAAAGTTCCTAACTGTCAGGGTGGTTAAACACTGGAATAAATTGCCTAAGGAGGTTGTGGAATCTCCATCTCTGGAGATATTTAAGAGTAGGTTAGATATATGTCTATCAGGGATGGTCTAGACAGTATTTGGTCCTGCCATGCGGGCAGGGGACTGGACTCGATGACCTCTCGAGGTCCCTTCCAGTCCTAGAATCTATGAAGTGCCAGCCAAGAGCGGAGCTCCATTAGGTTTGCCAACATATTTCAAAAATAAGGAACTGTTTTCTAAGCACCGCTGCCCACCACCTCTTCCTGATTTTATTATTTAATAATAGTAATGATAATAAGCAGTACTCGCCTGCATTCACCAGGGGTATTTCTTGCTGCTTTTTTTGCAACACTCAGCAACTCCCGATCTTGTTGTATAGAGATGAAGAAAGGAGGGACGTCCCTTGAAGAAAGGAGGGACGTCCCTTGAAGAAAGGAGGGACGTCCCTTGAAGAAAGGAGGGACTGTTGGCAACTCTATGCTCCATTGTGCTAGGTACCATACAATATGAGGTTTGGTCTACACTACAAACTTACCTGGGTATAATTGTCGCTCAGGGGTGTGGTGACGTAGTTATACTGACCGAACTCCCGGTGTGGACAGTGTTATGTCAACAGGAAGGTTTCTCTCATCAGCACAGCTGCTGCCTCTCGGGAAGTGAAGTACCTACGTGGACAGGAGAAGCTCTCCTGTCTGGATAGGTAGCATCTTCACGAAGCACTCCGGCAGTGCTGCTGAAGCACTGTAAGTGCAGCTAACCCCTGATTAGCAGACAATCCCTGCCCTGCAGAGCTAACCGTCTAAAAAGACAAGCCAGAAACGGGGTGTGGGAAGGGTGCACCACAATAGAATGGTGGCAAACATCATGTTAGTGCCACCATTTTTTTTTCCTTTGGAGTTTTTTACCTTCTAGTGCAACAGGTGCTATGTACGGAACCTGCTCTCTGTTTGCGATGTAGGCGGTAAGCTATAGGCTACTGTGAATAATGTTTTATTTCCTTGGAGGTAGCATTGTTTGACAACTGGCAGGTTGGTTTTTAGTCCTTAATCAGGCCTCTTGGGCCCGGTTTCTGCCTTTGGTCGACACATACAACTCCCATGGGGACGAGTGGGAAATCCACTCAAGGGACATTGGCAGAAAGGCACTGCTAGATCTCTCACTGTTTAACAGCACTTGCTGTTGTGTTGATCATCTTGGCCCAAGGTGCATGCATGGCTCCCATTGGCTTCAGTGACATGCTGGAGGGTGCAGTTTGGCCCATTGTGTGTAATGGCATGTCAATTTATTGGTATACTCCAGCCATGAGACAAATAAGGGACGGCTAGGGTGGATGTACATGCTGACACACCAGTCAAGGCTGTATCCCCACTTTGAACTTTAGGGTACAAGTGTGGGGGCCTGCATGAAGACTTCTAAGCTTAACTACCAGCTTAGATCTGGTCCGCTGCCACCATTCCCACAAGCTAATTCCCTTCCCTGGGAAGCTTTGAGAAACCTTTCACCAATTCCCTGGTGAATACAGATCCAAACCCCTTGGATCTAAAAACAAGGAGAAATTAACCATCCCCTCCTTTCTCCCACCAACTCCTGGTGAATACAGATCCAAACCCCTTGGATCTTAAAACAAGGAGAAATTGACCCTTCCCCCCTCCTTTCTCCCACCAACTCCTGGTGAATACAGATCCAACTCCCTTGGATCTAAAAACAAGGAGAAATTGACCCTTCCCCCCTCCTTCCTTTCACCAACTCCTGGTGAATACAGATCCAACTCCCTTGGATCTAAAAACAAGGAGAAATTAACCATCCCCTCCTTTCTCCCACCAACTCCGGGTGAATTCAGATCCAAACCCCTTGGATCTTAAAACAAGGAGAAATTGACCCTTCCCCCCTCCTTTCTCCCACCAACTCCTGGTGAATACAGATCCAACTCCCTTGGATCTAAAAACAAGGAGAAATTGACCCTTCCCCCCTCCTTCCTTTCACCAACTCCGGGTGAATTCAGATCCAACTCCCTTGGATCTAAAAACAAGGAAAAATCAATCAGGTTCTTAAAAAGAAGGCTTTTAATTAAAGAAAAAGGTAAAAATCATCTCTGTAAAATCAGTATGGAAAATAACTTTACAGGGTAATCAAACTTAAAGAGCTCAGAGGACTCCACTCTAGTCTTAGGTTCAAAGTACAGCAAACAAAGATAAACACTCTAGTAAAAGGTACATTTTCAAGTTGAGAAAACAAAGTAAAACTAAGACGCCTTGCCTGGCTTTTTACTTACAAGTTTGAAATATGAGAGACTTGTTTAGAAAGATGGGGAGAACCTGGATTGATGTCTGGTCCCTCTCAGTCCCAAGAGCGAACAAACCCAAAACAAAGAGCACAAACAAAAGCCTTCCCTCCCCCCCCCCCCCCCAAGATTTGAAAGTATCTTGTCCCCTTATTGGTCCTTTGGGTCAGGTGTCAGCCAGGTTACCCAAGCTTCTTAACCCTTTACAGGTAAAAGGATTTTGGAGTCTCTGGCCAGGAGGTGTTTTATAGTACTGTACATAGGAGAGCTGTTACCCTTCCCTTTATAGTTATGACAACACCTCTATCCAAGAGAAAGCTAGGCCTCTCCCATGCTTCTCTTTAGCAAGTAAGGCCTTGTCCAAAGCCTGGTGAAATCTAGCAGTCTTCAGGAATGGGGGGGGGGGTTTCTACTGATCAAAAGATTTTAAATCAGGCCCATGGCTGGGAAAACTAGACTCATCTGACCCTTTCCTCCCCATCTGCCATGCTCATGCTGTTTTCTGAGCAGTCCTGCAGCCCCAGAGAGGCGACTGCAGCGGTGGCAGCGGTGTATGTGAGCTTCTCCCGCGCAGGATGGAAAAGCCGCAGGGTGTGCGGAAGATGACCCTAGAGAGAGACACAGGAAGTTGCCAGGCTGTGGGGGATGTGTTGGAGAATCCTGTGGGAGGCACACTCGGGATTCCCATTTTGAGCTAGTGAGCTGTTTGATCAGCTGGAAAAAAAAATCATCCACATATCATCAGTGTTTTCTCTATTAAGATGAAAAACATACATAAAGCCCAATCTACAAGCATTGGCTAACTGCAACCAACAGGCAATCACCCTCCTCCCTGGTGCAGCCATACAGTGAATGGCTGCATGGCGGAAAGTGACTGCTACGAAATTTGGCTCTTTCCTACACGTTTTGGGGGCTCTCGGGCAGATGAATTCCCTTTGTGGGCTGCCAGGGTGGGCTTTTCAAAAGCACTCAGTGTTGGCCTAATCATGCCCTCATCAAAGTTTTCCCATTGACTTTGATGGGAGCTGAGTGCTGCTGAAATTCCCAGCCCTAATCTACTAGTAGACTATTTTTGTTTAACCCTGAGAGCCGACTTGGGAGGCAGCATGTCAGAGGGGGATTTCCCCTCCACTCCTTCCCATAGGGTACTCATGTGAGCAAGGAGAGCGAGATCCAGGTGGGAGTGCTGGAGCGAAGGTAAATCAACCCCCAAATAGGAAATTACTCCAGTGTGTATCTCTGTTCTTTTCAAGCGCTTAGCATTGTGCCCATCATTGTGGTATCTGGGGGTTGACCTACGCTGCCATCGGGAGGTGGGTTTGCAGCTTACATCGACATACCCGAGCAAGATCAAAGCTAGAGTGAGTGATGATAGAAGTGTAGCTGCAGCAACATAGGCAGTGGCATGGGCTAATCTCTTGAGTACAACAGCACCCTGGGTGCAGACTTGAGCAGGTAGCCCATGCCACTGCTCCCCATGCTGCTGGGGCTACACTGCTATTGTTACTCAAGCTGGCTGTAATCCAAGCCAGCATGGGGACGCCTACCTGAGCTGCACTCACAGCTCCTGATTGCAGTGTAGACGTACCCTGAGTGCCTTATACAGCTGGAATGTGTTAACCTGCAGTATAACATGAAATGTGGGTCCCGGGGAGGTTCTCCTTAGGTGTTAGAATCCACAGCCTTGGAGTAGAAAAATTATCATTTGTATTTTAGCAGTGCCTAGAGGTTCCCAGCTCAGATCAGTGGGCAAGGTGCTGTACAAACAGAGGGCACAAGCCAGTCCCTGCCCCCAGCAGCTTACAGTCTGCAGCAACAGACTGAGGGTGGGTGGTGAAGCAGAGGCACAGAAAGGCGTCCAAGGTTTCACAATAAATCTGTGGCAGAGCCAGGAATACCCAGGCCTCTTGACTGCCAGACCATATTGCCTACACCTAGCAGAAAAGAGCCCAGAGCACCTGTAGCAGAGCCAGGGACTCGGCAACACAATTACAGGGCAGGGGAAGACTGAGGGTAACATGGGTGTGGGTTTCCAAACAACAGCAGTGAAAGCTCCACTCAATTACCGTTGTAGGGTGCTTTGTGAGGTTAAAGAATCTGGTGCCTAATTAGTTGTGAATGGGAACAAAATTCTAAACAATCCAATGACTTTCTGTCACAAATCAGGCTGAGAGCTTGCAAAACTGACTGTGACTGAAAGGGTTCCATCGCCACTAGTGAAAGGAAACAAATGGTCTCACAGCGTGCCTTGGAACAAGCCATTGCGTACGCTTCCATGGTGACTGTGGCCCAGTGCCATCTGGTGAACCCCGCAGGTATCTAACGGGAAGTAGGCTAGAGGGAGGCATGGAGACAGACAGCATTTAGGGGTACTCTGCGTCAGACACCGGATCAGGTTTGCTCCATTAGGTGGTTGCTATAATGGGTAAATGGAAGCATTTCACTGAAACCTGACACTGTCTGCTTCCTGAAGGATACTGCATCGCCTGCCTAGGACTTAGCGAGGGAAGGACTGTAACATAAAAGGAGTCTGCAGACATGTGCCAGGGGAATGCAGTGCAATGTGCCAGAGCAGACTCGAGCATGTAATCTCGTAAACGCTCAGGTCAAGATGGACTTCGCTGGGGAAATGAATTGCCTAAATATTGAGATTCATCATACCCAAGCCTGCCTTCTGGGTACTGTGTCCGGGACACACTGAGCCTGCTGGAAATCTCAAAGTGTAGCCTTCATCTGTGGGACTGAGCTCTGGAGATGGTGGACGTAAGTTTGGCGGAAGTGACTAGCATCGCAAAGGAAACTAGCTGGAGATGAGCTTGTAACCCTAAGAACCCCTCGGTGCCAACTGGTAAAGAGCTTATTGTTCTGCAACTGAAACTCTTAGGCCTGACAAACTCACTACACCTAGCCCACTGCTTTCATAAAGAAGATCATGTAAGATGGCTAATAAAAGCTTATGTAATACTGATCCTTGTGATCATTGTGTGATGTATGTACAGATGATATTTCAGGAGTTGTGTATACGTTCTGAAAATAAAACCAAAGAGAAAAACAGGATTCTTCCAGACAGCCGTTAGGTAAATATACATCCTGTCGGGGTTCCCATGTAAATTAAGCCAACACAACGGGAGCCCAATTTACCTGTGAAGTCAACAGGGGGATGGGAAGATGCCGTAGATCAAACCACAGGCAGTTGTCCTGTCTTTGGGCAGGGGCATGGGGAGGGGGGGGGAGCAGAAAATGAACTTTGCAGAATATAAGTAGAATGCAAGGAGCCATTTTGTTATCCATGCACTTAGGAAAACCCATAGTGGAGGGGGATGCTGCGTGAACACTATGATCCTGGTTTGTCTGCAGCCAGCTAGCTCTGCAAAACACTGAACCTTTAGAGGGAAATCTAAATTCAACGTTTCGCAGGTTGTGGGTCCGAGCTGTTCCAGCAGGCTGCAGGGCACAGCAGCTGTAGTGACACATTGTGTAGATGTCAAGTATCGGAGCCTCCTGATAGTTGTAGCCCAGTCTAGGATTCTGATTTAGGGGTGGACTTTGAGGCTTTTTTGGCCAAATAAGCTCACCCCTAGCCCAACTCTCCTCCCAGTGTGGTTGCTTCAGGTTGCTTTTGTCGATGTAACTTCGGTGCAAATTCAGCTATGATCAAAGGCATGGATGGGCCCTGAAATTTGAGAGGTCCCTAGAAATAAAGGGAGGAGAGTGACCTAGAGAGCAGCCAGGATTGTGGGAACCAGGGGAGGCTTAGTACTTACAAATATTAAACCCTACACCAAGGGGGAAAGGAAATAAACTGCTCAGGTACAAAATAAGAGGAAGTGATTGTGACTAATTAACTGCCCCTTTTGCAACAGAGTGAGTTTATATTATTCAGGAGACACAATGAATATTCTTTTAAAATAACTTTTTAATGCAACCGAGCTCTGTAGTAGCTGTTTATAATTTGTATTACAGTAGCACCCAACCACCTCAACTGAGATCTGGGCCCCATTGGCTCAGTGCTGTATGGACACACAGTAAGAGAGAGTCCCTGTCCCAAGAGCTAACAATCTATGCAAGCATCTTCTTCCCATTTTACAGATGCCCTGAGGAACTGGGGCAACTTAAGCAACTTGCCTAAAGCCAGACCGCGAGTCTGGTGTCTGTAGGAGAGACAGGAAATGAACCTGAGACTCAGTCCTGTGCTGTAACCCCAACAATGTCCCTCCTCCCTGGTTGCCCCAGTGATGGTGCGGGATTGGGACTGGAAGGATGGGAGAAGAGCAGGCCCATGATAACATCTAATCCTTCAGTGGGTGTGATTAGTGGCCTGTATGGCAGGCTATTGTGTTGGGATTGTGTTAGCCTATATCAGAGCACAGTAGCCCAAGGGCAAGCACCTCTCTCAGGTGCAGATAGTGTTTCCCCACAGCGTGTTGCTGGCTCCTTGTAGGTTGCAGTGGCTTGTGTGGTTTGCCGCTTGCATGTTGCATTACTGGTGAGATGTGCCCCAAGCAGAGGAAACTGCAGGTATTTTGGCTGGGTTGCTCTGGCCTGGAATGCCTTTGGGTAATCAGGCTGCTTAGTGACTTGCTAAGAGAGTCACAGTCATCGGGGAGATCTCTTTGAATTCCAGGGCAGGCCCAGACTTCCTGGTGCACCAGGGAGACCAGGACTCCAGATAAGTGACATGCTGCCGTGGTTTGCACAGAGGAGTGACTGGGCTGGCTAAGAGTTTATGGGGTGGTGGTGGTATGATATTGCCTACTATGGTATATGACCCATCTGTGTCTGCTACTAACAAATATCTCCAACTGCTGGTGTTGGGACACTAGAGGGGAATGGCTCTAGGTTACTACAGAGAATTCTTTCCCAGGTGTCTGGCTGGTGGGTCTTGCCCACATGCTCAGGATCTAACTGATCGCCAGATTTGGGGTTGGGAAGGAATTTCCCCCCAGGTCGGATCAGCAGAGACCCTGGGGTGTTTGTTTGTTTGTTTTGTTTTTGTTTTTTGCCTTCCTCTGCAGTGTGGGGCAGGGTCACTTGCTGGTTTAAACTAGTGTAAATGGTGGATTCTCCATAACTTGAAGTCTTTAAATCAAGATTTGAGGACTTCAGTAACTCAGTCAGAGAGTAGGGGTCTATTACAGGAGTGGAGAGTCAGGTTCTGTGGGCTGTGATGTGCAGGAGGTCAGACTAGATGATCATGATGGTCCCTTCTGGCCTTAAAGTTTGAGTCTAGGAGTCTACTCCCTCTGTCTCTGAGAGCTCTTAAACTCTCTGGCTTGTGCCAGGCAAACCCAGGCCATTCCCGCAAGTCTAGGGCAACCACATTGACGGCTGAGTCTCACTTGACCTGTGCAGCGTGTTGCCTCTGGCCCTGGTATTTCAGCAGCTGTCTCTGCACACTGACAGTCGCTGGCTGGCTGTTGATTGGTTGCTGTCACCCTTGTTCTCATCACCCTGTGGGGCTGTGTTTGGGTTCAGCTGTTAGGTTCAGTTTCCACGTCCCTAGCAGCAGGTAATGAGAACTGCGTTCCCTTAAGAAAAGAAATAACAAGTGCGGGGTGTTGGGGGGGGAGATGAAAAGTCACCGCTTTACTTACCAGGGCCCACAACTGATCCAGGGCCCGAGCTAGGGCCAGGGTCCCCGATGGGGATTGCTCACGTTTGCAGCTGTTTGGGATGTTCTGACCCACATGGATCACCCCCACACCAATGGGACAACACAGACTGTCCAGCTGCAAGCAGATGTCTTTCGCTCAGGAGAGGGGCTGAGGTCTGATGATTAACATGGGGGCATCTGATGAGCTGTCCATATTCTCACCTTCTGGAGAGACGCGTAGAGCAGTCAGCGAGAGGGCACCAGGACATGCTCTCTTCTGAGAGCCCTGCATTTTTTTGTAGAACAGTGACATCTGGTGGTCATGAAGGTTAAAATCTAGGCTTGTGCTTCCTCTACATCTTCCAAATTGTATTTCTTCGCACTGAATGACTGAACCCCCAGGTGAGTGGTGGGTGTTCTCTGTGGGTATCTTGGGGTGACTCTCCTAGGCCATGACTCCTATTTAAGGATAGTACAATGAGTTTTAGCCAGGCTAGCAGATACAGTCTAGACTCTGTGGTCTAGGTGAGCTGTACTCAGCACAGAACCAGAGAAGGTGGAGGGCAAAGGTGGATATATGCCACCTTTGCATTCCCCTGATCTTGGTGCAGGTGAGATGTTACAACCAGTTTCTCACAAACCTAATGACCAATCCCAACAGCTGGGGTTTGCCAGGGAGCAAGGGTGCACCAGCCATGCCAACTTTTCCCCAGTCAGGCCTCCGTGTGAGTGTCCAGAAGTTGGTGTGGCATGGAGTCAATATATCAGCTTTACATCATCCAGGGATTCCACTCATCAGGGGCAATCCTCAGGGGTCTGGATCCACTAGGTTTCCAGCTGCTGTATGTCGCCAGACCATATTTGAGGATCAGGCCCCAGGTTCTTAGCTTCTCTAATTGCTGGAGCATACAGCACAGGAGTTTGTGCGGGTCCCATGGTCATCAACAATAGGACTAGATTGGAGGAGGAGAGGGTGTATGGCAAAACAGAGAGTGTGGCAGAGGTGGATGTATCTGTAATAAAGAAATGGTAACTGAGATGGTGCTGTATAAACAAGTCACCTAGGAGGGAAAAGGAAGAAGGGTCTCCACTCATACTAGATTTCATAGGAAGCTTCCAGATTTTGTCATGTTCCCATATTCTGCAATAGCAGCATGAAGTAGCAGAAACTCCTAGTTCCCTTCAGGTATGGAAAAAAACCCAGGTGTTGCCATGCAGTGAGGCTGACAATGTTGCATCACAGCGGCCATGACAACATTCCCTGTCATGCCACAAGGCAGCGCTGTCCTGTCATGACACTGTCATGCTGCAACATCACAACATTTTCCATCTTAACAGGCCAGGGCAGCCCCTTTCCACACAAGGCAGATAGACAGTTAAGTGGAGAGTTGAGACAGCAACACACAAATCTATCGGTTCTACACAGAAGCGTAGCTACGGGTGGGCCTGGGTGGGCTGTGGCCCACCTATTTAGCATCCAGGCCCACCCAAATCGCGCCCCGACCCCGCTCAAGAGCATGGGAGGTTGGACTGCAGGCGGAAGGGGTGGGGAGGGACCCCCACTTGTCCTGGCCCAGGGCCCCACAAAACCGTAATCCCCCTCTGGGGGGGGTAGGCGCCCCTCCTGTCATAGCCCGCCCACCTGAAAGCCAGGGACCACCCAGTTTTCCTATCCTAGCTACGCCACTGGTTCTATAGCATGTGAAATGTAATGACATTGACTTGCATCTGAGTAGCACCTTTGCTCCAGAAGGTACTCAAAGCACTTTCTAAACTATCCATACAGGAATCACTTTACCAATCAGACCGTGATTCTATGTCTCATCCAAACATCAGCAGCACCGGGACCCTAATGCTGTGCTGGGGCATTGGCCTAACACTGACTCAGAGGGAAGAGCGTCCCTCTCCTGGATCATCAGCAACATTTATTGCAGCTTCTTGCTGCCCATAGAGCTGTCCTGTCCTGCAGTGACTAGGCTGAACCCTGCTCAGTGTGAGAGTGGACAAGATCCCCACTTGGCTGCAGACAGTATCTGAGTGTACTGAAGTGTTTGCTTTGTCACAGGGGCCCGCGGGAGTGGCAGGATCTGGTGGGGAGTTTGGCCTTCCGGGCCCTCCAAGCTTTAAGGGGCTTCCTGAAGTGAGAGAGCCTGCAGGGCACCTAGGTCACCCAGTCAGTAATTGCTGGGGTTGGGAAGAGGAAGATCTGCACGTTGGGGTTTTTAATGGATTGAGCCTTTCCTTAGCCTCCCTTTGGTGTATTGCAGTTGTGTATCTTGGACCCTCCTTGCCAGGGCTTCAGCCTCAGCAGTCCCCAGGCATTTCTCAGCTTTGTGCTGGGACACGAACTCACATGCACTTGACCAGAGCTCCAAATCTATCTATCTACCAACCAACCAACCAGGACTCAGGTCCATGCTGACTCCCTAATGACAAAGGTCTCTTGTTCCAGGGCAAGGCTGGGGATCCCAGGTGCTCCTGGGGGGGAAAGTGAGTCTCCTGGCACTTGCGTTCCTGTTCGATCTCGGGTTAAGATGTATGCCCAGGGATTCTGCAGTCTTGTACTGCGGGCACAGCAAACTGCAAGGGGAGGCTGAGTGGCCCGGCTCCCTTTGTCTAATCTAGTGCTGGTATTTCTAATGGTGCCTCTCACCTTGGTATCTGCTTTAAGCGCTGATGTTACTGAGAGAGCCCTTGCTCATTCCCATCGCACAGGTGCTCTGCACAGCAGTTGCTTTTGCCAATATTCACCACCATGGACACTCTAGAGTTCCTTCCTCAAACCTGGCCACTAAATCAGGACCTTCTGAACCAGGGGACTGTGTGGTTCAAGGGATCTGTAATGGGAGCTGGAGCCCTTCACCTGTGCTTCACAAGGTTCATACCGAAGCCACGCTGCGCAGTGTTGCCAGCCACCTGATGGCTACTCTGTGGCTTATACACAATGAATCAAGGGTCAGAAAAACCATCCCTAAAGGACCTATTGTTGGCAATCTCCTCCGAGATGCCCAGGATGGAATGGTCTGGAGATCACCCCTCCCTCTTCCCTTTAGAGATGGTCTATCCAGAGCAGGGTTGTGGCATGCTGGCAGAGCAAGCAGGTGGGGACAGCTTGTACTGCCAGCCACTGCCTGTGCTGTACTTGTTTTGTGCACAAATGGCCCACGGTCCCAACAGCTGTCAGTCCTGCACCTTTCATGGGCAATTGTAAAGCTCCCCTGGAGCCTTTGGTGCAAAACAGGGATAGGAAGAGTTTGGGAATGGCACTGCCTGCTGCAGCATCCATGCAGATGTTTTCAGAGTGTTGGAGTCTGTGCAGCCAGCACCTTGTCAGAAGCAATGTGAGTTTAGCGCTCTCTCTCTCTGAAAGGGCTTGTATACCCTTTGTCTGTCTTCCCCTTGCTGCAGTGTAGGATCAGACTGGCTCCCGGGGGGATGAAGGGTTACCTGGTCTTGCTGGGGAGCAGGGAGAGTACATCCCTGGGAACTGTCAGTGCTCCAGCTGCAGGGGGTTCAGGAGAAAGATGGCATCATGCTAACTAAATGGAAATCATTCAGAGACAGCTGTGTACCTCCCCGTCACTACAGGTGAAGTCCTATTTCACGGAAATGCAGGAGCCATCTAAATTATTGCTCTGCCTTCTTTCCTGCTGGGATAATACAGAACAATCTCATTTGTATTTTCCCTTTATAATTTAAACCCCGTTCCATGCATCTGTTTTGGCACTTTGCTTGGCTCTGCTGGGAAGAATGTTGCACTGATCCACACCCCACTGGCATCAACAGGTCAGTGCTGTGAGGAACTGGCAGCACGTTGCTGGGAGTGCATGCCTAACGATGGGATGCCAGGTGGCGTGGTGGCATCGACAGCACTGCTGATCTCCTATTCCTGTATCTTCCAGGGAACCATTAGCCAAATAGGAGCAAAGGGCACTCGGTTCCAAAGGCCCTCAATAAGTACTATTGCCAGGCCGACAGGCCTTTGATGGAGGTGCTACAATCCGCATGTGTAGTGAGGCGGAGTGGCCTCGCACTGAGCCAGAGGGGGAGGGACCACTCTGTGAACCCTGGTGGGTGGAGCCAGGGGGCACTCGCCCCTCCCACCAGAACAGGAAGCATAAAGGGTGGGGTCTGGAGCTCAGTTGGGCTGCAGCTACTGAAGGAGAGAGATGCCTACTGCCTGCTCCCAAGGTGGGAGACTGCAGCAGACTCCCACTGAGCTGAGGAATGGCCAGAGCTGCTTGCTGACAAAGGCATTGAGGAGTCGCTGGGACTGCCACTGGCCTTCTACCCTGACGAACCGGAGGGCCCCCTATAGATCCAGGTACAACCCGAGGGAAGGTAGGAAGTGGCCCAAGGGCAGCCAACCCTAGTCTGGCTGTGTCACTGCTGGAGACCCAGTCAGCGTGTTGTGGCTGGATTCCCCTCTGACCCAGTGGCAAAATACATCACTGCTGTTAGGGCCGTGGGCTGGGCCGTGGTGGAGTCGGGAGGGCCCGTGTCCCCCTATCCCTGCCACTCTAGGGGTGGGGTGGCAGTTTCCCCTCTGTAGGCCAAGGAGTCTGCGTTTGTCGGCCATTCGCCGGAAGTAGGATACCTGACCCTCTTGCTGCTTGGCCCTGAATACAGGCCTGAGCCATAGATTCTCTACTGCCTCACCCTGACTAAGGGCTTGGCTTAATAACTGTTTGCTTGCTGCTTGGCCCTGAGTACAGATCCGAGCCACAGACTCCTTACTGCCCCACCCTGACTGTGGGCCTGGACCCATGACTGTCTGCTCCTCTGCCCTGATTGCAGGCTAGAGACCCCAACTGATTACCGCTCTGCCCGGATTGTTGGCCAGAAGCACAGGCTGTGTTGCTCAGCTAATTCCCTAACTGTAGGCGATGCCCAGCACCATAGTGAGGTGGAGTGGCCTCCCACTGACCCAGAGTGGAAGGGACCACCGCTAACTCACTACAGTGTGACAACAACTTTACGTTTGTGTCGCACCTTTCATGCTGAAAGTGCTGTGCAGGAACCACTTCCCTTGTGAGCGGTGGGCAGCATTTCCCATTCATGGTCCTCTCCAGCGTCTCTGAGCTTCAGCATTTGTATTTATGTGCCAGAGCTGAGACATTTCCATTCTCCATACTTCAAGCTGAGAGAATTCCATTTGTCGTGTTGTTGCTTTTAGTGGCTGGCGGCACTGAGTCATTACCATTCTCCATGCACGGGGCGATTAGCCCTGAGACGCTGCCGTTCACCTTATGTTGAATCCTGGGCCCCTCTTGGGATGACACATTTCTGTCTGTCGCCAGGCCAGTCCCTGGGCTTCTCTAAATTGGGACATTAGTATTCCTCGCTCTCACTCGTCTGTCCTCATGGCGCTAAGCCATCCATTTCCCATGCTTCCCTTGGGGCTCCCTAGTGCTGAGAAATGCGCTGCCTGGTTTTATAGATCAGTGTGTTTATATGTGACCAGACTTAATCACACTTATCTGTAGCTATGGTGTAGGATGTGACTGGTAATCCAGGTCCCGCTGGCTCTCCGGGGCACCTGGGGGTCTAAATGGTCAATTTGGAGAGAGACGACCCAGAAGTGAGCAAGCTCCACCTGTACCCGCAGAATGGGAGTCAAGATTGACACCAGACTCTCCCATCCCATATCTGTCTGCAGTGCTGTTGTAGATGTACTGGTCACACCATCAGTAAGGTTTAGCTGTATAAAGATGCTGCTTTGCCCTGTTCTCACTGGTTCATAGCTGAGCTCTTTCCTCTTCTCTTGTGTTTGCCTCTAAGCTTCAGACACTGAAGTGACCCTGGCCTGGGGACGTCCCTCCAGGCTCCTTTGGGCAGCCCCTCCAGTGCCTCCCATAATGTGGTGGGGGGCCTACAGGATGAGCCACTCCTCAGGGGGTGGAGGAGCACCATGGAGAGGTGAGGGGGAAGTGGAGGTGTGAGAGACACAGGAACGTTGGTAAGAGATTAATTGCTGCTTCCCAGCCCCATGGACATGTGTCAGGGTTGCAATGGGTGATTTCCCCTGTGGCATGGTAGGGGTCCATATCCACAGACTCTTGGCCTGAAAGGAAACAGAGACATCAAGGGGAACCAGGAGCAAAGGTAAGATGAGCTACTGCCATACATAGAACAGGTTTGCAAGCCCATACCCCTCTACTGTAGGGTCTGGGCACGCATGGCATGAGCACACTGAGGAAACTTACCACTGTCAGAGTGTGAGTGTGAGTCATGGCACTAGGGCATTGGAAGATGAAGCCTGCTGCACTCAGAGGACAGGACTTTTAATCCTAGTCCTGGTGTGTGGATCCTGTAATGCTCGGTGGGCTGGGAGGATAAAACCTGGCACCAGCGTATCAGTGGGTAGGTCCTGGCACACACGAGCAAATGCTGCCACTAGGTGCACAATAAGTGGATCCTGCCACCTTGTGAGCTGGGTGTGTGCGAGACCTGGCACTAGTGGACTCAGGAAATAAATCCTGTTGCACTGTAGTGGGACGTGTGAATCATGGCATAGATTGCAGCCATGTGAAACCTACTCCCATCAGACAATGGGAAATTAATTCAGATGCTGATTCTTACGGTGGGACATAGATCTGCACTCTTTGATGTGCTGCTGACAAATGGAGGGTCTAACTGAGCTCTTCTTAACCTTTTCCTCGGGTACAGCTGGCACCCAGGGAAAGAGAGGCAGAAGTGGTCTAACTATACCATCGGTAAGACCCACTTCTTCCAGCCCTGAACTATCAGTAATGAACTGTCTGGGATTCTTAAACAGCAGATCGAATGACTGGTTCTAACTGGAAAATTGTTTGTTTCCTGACTGTACTATTACTTGCATTTAATTAATACTTGTAGAGGCCTTAGGCAGTGAGTGGGGAACTGAGGTGCAATCCCCAGCTAACACAGCACCTTCAAAGGAATTGGGTTATATGGGACCAGTCCGTAGCTGGTTACCTGTGGGAACCCAAAAATTATTACTGAAAACCAAATGTTTACCAAAAGAGTTCCGGACATTTCCCCCCCCATGCAAAGGTTTTCATTTTGCTGTAAAAGCCTTTTTCTCCCCCACCCCCCATCAGAATAAAAATGTTTCACTGAAAAAGTGTCACCCAGTTCTATTGACCATGTCTGTTGGTCTCCTAACCCACTTACCGGGGGAAGAGCCTCATTAGCCAAAACATACATTTAGATGTCTGGAGCACAGGAAGCTGGTGTCTCTAGTTTAAGATTTCTTGATTGCGGCTGGGCAAAAATCACCTGAAGCATTTAAGCAACATTTGGAAGTGACTATGCGCCATACCAGGGCCAGCCCTTTGGTTACCGTTGTCTAGAGTCACATCTGGGTTACCTTTGAGACAAATCAGACATCACTCACTCTGCCATTGTGTTTTTAGGGTGACGATGGCTTCAAAGGAAAGCGAGGCTCTCTGGTGCCCCATGAAAGAGGGTAACTTTCTCACTCATGAACGATTTAGATTGAGAATGTAGGGTCTATTCTGGGGTGCACTGAAGTCACTGAGAGGTTCCACTGATTTCACTGGGCTTTGGATTGGGTCCATATTGCAGTACCTAGTGTGATTCCGTATGGAAAACTCTTCTGGATTTACTAATGGGATATTGAGATCCTGGGGTTTAATAGTGAAGTATAGCTGGTATCCGATGTGGTTTATGGAGTGTGTTTAAAGAGCAATAGAGGGCTAAAGATACTTGTATGAAGAGAAGATTTCCTGAGTGTTACTCTGGTGATGTGTTTACAAAACTAGCTAATGTTCAGTCTCATACACATTTTAGCAACAATCCTGCTCTAATTACAATATATGGTTACTCAGTTTGAAACTAGCAATTCACTGTATCACTCCCATTTTCACATGTGAAAGCATAGTGAATGAATCCTATCCCACCTCTTGTTGATAGATTATAGAGGAGACATCAAGTCCCTCCCGCACAAGACAGTAGGGTGGTTAGTGCACATTATTTTTGCTGCCACTTCCTCTGTCCTTCATCCCTTCCTACACAGGTAGGAAAATGAAATCTTTGTGTTAGATGAGGCTGTGTGGTACGTAGCTTCACCTTTCACAACCAGCTACATGGAAGTGACTTTGCAGGACTTTGAACTGTCCTAGCAGATCTACAGTTGCAGTTCTATGGCAGAATCCTCAGACTCAGAAGAGAGCAGTTGGATGCCACAATCCACAACTCCACTAACCAATCCCGGATTTGGGATTAACCTGGTCAGTCGCACATTTTAACTAGCTGCTACTGCGAGAATTGGGACCGATTGGTTTCCCTGGGAAGCAGAGAGTGAGACCACTGGTAACACTTGCTCCTTTAACTCATGCCGAACATTAGAATTTATTTATTCTGACCTGGTACTTTTGCACTTTCCCTAGAGCCCTGTGTTTGGGAACTGTAGAAAGAGTTCACATTTACAGGTAGATGGGCCAAATTTTCAACCAGTCTTCATTTATACACAGCAGTTTTGGTGAATACAACTGATTCTGTGCCCACCAAAATGGGCATGCTTAACTGATGTTTGCACATACAAATGCCAGTTTGCCCACACAAAATAAGCATACATCTGCTTTGGCAGATGGGTGCACAGGCAAAAATGGGCATGAAAACACAAAGGCCTGGGCTAAAAATTTGCTGCATTTCTTGCTTTTTTTTTTTAATGGAGGTGACACTAGCAGCTCCGCAGTTAAGATTGCGTTTAAATGTGCACTTAAAGAAGAGTTAAAATCCCTTTATTTTGCACATTTATGGTTAAATTTAGTTGCCATATTTTACCCAGTAAGTCTTCCAAGGAAAATGGAACTTTCCATAATACTTGCTTGGTTACATTTTTACTAACATTTTATAATCTTCTTTTGAACTTTGTGCCTGAGAATCTCATGAGTTTTTGGCTCCCTGGTGTTTAACATCCCCAGTCATTCCAGACTTCACTCATGTTCACACACACATACCCATACATTCTTGTAATCTCTCAGACAGATATAGATCACATTTCAGATCTTCTGTTTTAATGCAAAAATAATTTTTCTTTTATTTATAATTTAGCTCCTCAAAGAGAAGCCAAAGAAACTGGCCAGGTCTGTCAGCTCCTCCTGTCCTCTGAAGCTGTTTCCCTGCTTCATTAGTGCTCCTGTCTTCACTACAGCCTTGCCTACACATGAAAGGTTGTATCACTCTATAGTTAAGGTAGTACAGCCCCCTAGTGTGGGTGCAGTTATACTGGTATAAAGGTGTCTTACACCTGAATAGCTTATTCCCATATGGGAAGAGGAACAAGCTACATTGTTATAAGAGACCTTTATACTGATCTATAGCTGTGTCCAAATTAGGTCTTGTACCTAGATAACCATTTTGATTTTTTTAAAAGAACGCGCCCCTAACAGACACAGCTATAAAAACTGCACCAGGTCTGTGGATCCAGGCAACCGTCCTTACCAACCCCTTTCCCTACCTGAAAAACAGGAGGCTTTGTATATATGTTAATGTCCATGCTGGAGTGACAGCCCTGAAGTCCTCTAACCACAGAATAGGTACAGCACAGACAGCTGAAATGCAAGGTCCCGGTCACCCTTCTTTCTTGGAGAAGGCTACCTCTTAGACTTAGGGTAGTGTAGTCTCCATGTCCTTTCAGGCCATGGTGCATCTTCTGAGACTATCCAGAACTGGTACCAATAAGTGCCAACAGTGAGGTTGCTAGGAACTGAAGGGACGCCACAAAACTCATATGTAGTCTATCCATTGTGGTATGTTTACTATCAGACCTATGCTGGGCTGGAGCTGGCCACCTAGAGGTGAAAGGTTCTGTGCATTGCTATTAACCAGATTTCCCTGAGCCAGCCAGTCCCCCATCTTCCCCCTTCCAATCTGAGGCTTTGTCACTGTGGCTGAGGTGTGTTGGGGGCACAGCACACAGATGATGCTGCAGCCCTCCCATAAGAAGCTTCACAAATGCTCTTCCAAGTTCCCTGTGCTCCATGGTGTGGCTCTAGAGATTTTCCCAGCAGGGCTGATGGCTTTACACCACTGCTGCTATGAAAATCCCTGTATTTACAAATCCCCAAGCTGCTTAGCGACAAAGTGGGTGGAGGAGGAAGCAGCATTTCCTCCTTTGGGAGCGTGTGGGAATACCTTTTAAATGTTAATGTCTCATGTTTTTCAAAAAGCTGCCCAGAGGCAGTGGCCCAGCTGGCAGATATTCAAAGCACGCAGCTGGTGGTTTTATATCTGCCATAGATGTTAGTGAGGAAGGGGGGGAAAAATTCAGGAAAAAAAATCTATTTCCCTCCACTTCAAAGTTAACATGGGACATGTATATTCATTCCCCTGGTCTCTCCTTTTCTATTCTGATGTATTTACTGCTGGGGGAAAGTGTTGGAATGAGAAATCTGAGGATTGAAATCCTCTGTTTACTGGATTCACAGGACAGGTACAGCCCAGGCAACGGACACACCCCTACACACACTTCCTATACACACCCCTAAGCTGCAGGGCCTGCCTCTGAGGTGTGGTTTTGGAATTGTGGGCCTCTTTTCACCTTTGCGCTTTCTGCTGAAAATGCCCTGCTTGTGATGGTGACATTTGTGGACTGTGGAAACCTAAGGACTGAGCCTAGTCCCTGACCCATTTACATAGGGCATCAGAGAGCCAGTAGAGGGTACCAACTGCCAGTTGGTCCTGATATGAGCTGGATTTGGACAAGCAACCTGGAGATGTGAAAGGCTCTGTATCCTCATTCTCCGTGTCCTGAGCAGTCCAGTCCCTGATATTAAACCTCTCCATCTCTCTGTACAATTCTGCATAGATTTAAAGGACCTATTGTTTACATAAGTCTTATATTCTAGCTGCCCAGACAGTCTCTTGATGCTTTGCTACCAGTAACCTGCATCCTAGGTGCCTCGCTCATAGCTATTTTTACAGATATCGCGTATGACTTTGATCCAGATTTGAACCTAAGACACCTCTTTGGTCTGTTCTTTGTAACCATGGCTAGTTCTGAAGAAGAAATACACGTTTGCCGCCACTGTTGATTGGTTTTAAGACTGAAAACACCCTGATGCTCTTGGGAAGGCTCTTCTGCAAACATCTTTTGTTGCTGTCAAAAAAGGCTTAACGTAGTTGCTTTTTAACCTTTTGAAAAATGTATCGTGTATAACTCAGACCTTGTGTGCCAGATTTGATCTAAGGATTTCTGCTCTGAAAAGTTTCCCAAGACCCTTGAAAATAAGAATGTATAACAGAAGTGCCTGGACAACCTGCACTGCGTGCCTCAACCAAAATGTTATACTAAAAATAGAAAACCCTTTTCATAGGGAGATCGGCTGGCTTGGGTGGGACCTGGATCCTCTTCCCTGGAGGTAACCTGTCTGACTCCACCTCAGGACTATCCTTCTATCCTGTCTAGGTTCTTACACTGCCTTCATCACCCTCCTATCCAAGCACCTTCCAATGGTGCCTTGTAGTAATGGCCAAAAATCATGACCAGATGTTGATCTATGTTAAATTGTTTGGTGCTTCCCAGTGGACAAGTGTCCTCCTCAGCGCAATTGGCACTGACTGGCATCTTTCTGTCAGTCTCACCAGAGAGGCACCAGAATGAATGGGCCATGGAAACTGAACTCTCCTCTCAGTCCTGCGAGTGCTCTCTCCAGATAGGAGCTGAGGCTCACTGGCAGCATGGCTCACGTGGTCTTATGCTGCTATTACCCATGCTGTACCTTGTTCTGTGGCTAGAGGGGTTATATCTCCATGGCAGTCAATCTGTCACCTTTTCCCAGCATGTAGCTCTGTGGAACACACTTCCAAGGCATTGTGTAGCAAAGAGGCAGGCAGGGAAGGAGCTTCATACAGCTTGTTCTTAGTGATCTGTGGAGACCAGTCCTGGTGTTACTGTTTGAGCACAGTAAAACCTTTTGAGGACTGAGTTGTGGGGTTTTGAGAAGAGATGATCCAGGAAAGGTGCTTGCTTGCAAAGCACTTGGCAGAACCAAACAGTTGGGAACCAGCTGCTTAACCCAAAGCACTTTCAGGCAAACCTTGCATGCAGCTTTTACAAACTGTTTTCCTTTGAAGAAAATCTTTCCTTTCAGGGACCCAGAGGAAGCCCAGGGCTGCCAGACCCAGCTGGACCACCAGTGAGTAACCCCCGGTATCACTACTCGTTCTTGCTGGGAAACATGAGCAGGGTAGAGTCTGCGTCACTGAGGGTGGCTTCCTTGGCAGTGAAGCTATAAGTGAATAAGTTCCAGAGCAGGAGCCTTGGAAAAACAGTTTCAAGAGCTGATTATCGAGAAGCTATCATAGAATCATAGAAATGTAGAACTGGAAGGGACCTTGAAAGGTCATCGAGTCCAGTCCCCTGCCTTCACAGCAGGACCAAGTACTGTCCCTGACAGATTATTTTGCCCCAGATCCCCTAACAAAAGACTGATATGAAGTTGGGTATCGTTTGGGATTGGTGTCCCTGGTACTCCAAGCCATGCCTCTCTGAACTAAGTCACTGCTACAAACAGTGTTTCTGTAAAGCATGTAGGGAAACCACAAGTGTGTGTCTGTTCTCGCAAGGTGTTGCTGGTCCCAAAGGGTTTCAAAGGATCACTAGTCTAAAGGGAGGAAAGGAAAAGAATAGAAAGGTGACACACAACTGAGCCCAGAGCTTTCTTATTCCGCGGCACTTGGAGTCATGCAAATCCCAGCACCCGTGAATGTCACATTTGGGAGTACGAATGCCAGAATTAGTGCACGGGTGGGTGGATCTGAGAACACACGTCTATTCTGAGTGTGAATCTAGGCACTGCAGTATGTGATCCCAAAGTGCTCAGAAGCTGGGAGTGCAAATGCCAGTGAAGTGCAATTGTGGAAGCTGTTCTCTGTTTCCAGACCTGGCAGTGGCAGAACTGCATTTTGCAACTGGCGCAGGCGATGGGTCATTGGTGGTGGGCTGGAGAACAAGTGTACCTTGCCCTCACCTGGAGCTAAGGCCTGTGTTTAAACAATCACTAGGATTTAGGAATTTACTGTAACCCGGTTACTCCAGTCTGGAAATAGAATCATCTAATGCAAAAAATAAACAAATATTTATGATAGACAAGGTAAACCAAATGGAAGCTTGGGGAAGCTCTTAATACATTACACATGTATTTATTTGTATTAGGGCTGTCAAGTGTTTAAAAAAATGAATTGCGATTAATTGCACTGTTAATAAAATAGAATACCATTTATTTAAATATTTTTGGATGTTTTCTACATTTTCAAATATATTGATTTCAATTATAACACAGAATACAAAGTATACAGTACTCACTTTATATTTATTTTTGATTACAGGTATTTGCACTGTTAAAAAAACAAAAGAAATAGTATTTTTCAATTCTCCTAATACAAGTACTGTAATGCAATCTCTTTATCATGAAAGTTGAACTTACAAATGTAGAATTATGTACAGAAAATAACTGCATTGTTTTATTTTTCAATGTAAAACTTTAGAGCTTGCAAGTCCATTCTTACTACTTGTTTATATTTGCAGGAGACAATGCTGCCTGCTTCTTGTTTACAATATGTCCTGAAAGTGAGAACAGGCATTTGCATGGCACTGTGTAGCCAGCATCGCAAGATATTTACGTGCCAGATGTGCTAAAGATTCATATGTCCCTTCATGCTTCAACCACCATTCCAGCAGACATACGTCCATGCTGATGACAGGTTCTGATCAATAACAATCCAAAGCAGTGCGGACCGATGCATGTTCATTTTCATTTGTCAGCCACAGTGACAAAGCCTCAGCAGAAGGTTGATTTTCTTTTTTTGGTGGTTCGGGTTCTGTAGTTTCTGCATCATAGTGTTAGTCTTTTAAGACTTTTGAAAGCATGCTCCACATCTCGTCCCTCTCAGATTTTGGAAAACACTTCAGAGTCTTAAACCTTGGGTCAAGTGCTGTAGCTATCTTTCGAAATCTCACATTGGTACCTTCTTTGTGTTTTGTCAAATCTGCAGTGAAAGTGTTCTTAAAATGAACAACATGTGCTGGGTTATCATCCAAGACTCATACTCATATAACATGAAATATATGGCAGAATGCAGGTACAACAGAGCAGGGTACATAAAAATTCTTCCCCAAGGAGTTCAGTCACAAATTTAATTAACACATTATTCTTTTAACGAGCGTCATCAGCATGGAAGCATGTGTCCTCTGGAATGGTGGCCAAAGCATGACGGGGCATATGAATGTTTAGCATATCTGGCACAGAAATACCTTGCAATGCTCAAATACCTGTTCTTACTTTCTGTTGACATTGTAAATAAGAGGGCAGCATTATCTCCTGTAAATGTAAACAAACTTGTTTCTCTTAGCGGTTGGCTGAACAAGAAGTAGGACTGAGTGGACTTGTAGGCTCTGAAGTTTTACATTGTTTAGTTTTTGAGTGCAGTTATGTAACAAAAAAAATCTACATTTGTAAGTTGCACTTTCACGACACACAGATTGCACTACAGTATTTGTATGAGGTGAATTGAAAAATACTATTTCTTTTGTTTATCTTTCACAGTGCAAATATTTGTAATCAAGAATAATATACACTGATTTCAATAACAACACAGTATACAATATATATAAAAATGTAGAAAAATGTCCAAAATATTTAATACATTTCAATTGGTATTCTATTGTTTAACAGTGCAATTAATCACAATTAATTTTTTGGAGTTAATCGCGTGAGTTAACTGCGGTTAATCGACAGCCCTAATTTATATGGCCAGAACCTAATGCAAAGTGATAACAGGAAAACAGAACCAGGGGTTCTTCATACTAGGTATCCATTTTGTATAGCAGTGGGGGCTAAAATGAAACTATAGGGTACCTCTGTATTGAATCCTGTGGAAAAAGGAATAAATAGTGGAGCCATAAAATGTAACCAGAATATTTTGACTTTCATTTTATATTGCAAAAAAGCCAAATTCTGCCGGTTTGACAATGCAATCTGTTTTACCAGATCTTTGCCTGACAGCAGATAACAATTTTTCATTAACAAAACATTTCTCTTTCACGAGAGAAAAAGGACACTAAGGGCTCAGTCTTCCACTCCTGGCTCAGGCAGACTTCCCTTCGGCTTTTGTTGAAGTTTGCCTGAAAAGGAAAGAAGTGCACGATCGAATTCACTAACCATGAAACTCTAGACATAATAGAAGCTTTGCTAAATTTGATTAAATTGGATGAAATTCCTCAATGAGAAATTGGCACAGCAGAAAACTGGAAGCTTCATCCAAGGTGTAATCATAGCCTAAAAATAGCACTAAGAAGGCTAATGGTGCCAGGCTAGCAACTAAAGTATATTACTAAATTATGTTCTTTTAACCTGTTGTACTTATGGATATATTTCCCTTTTCCCTCCGCAGAGATCTTATGAAGCCAAGGTAAGCAATCTGCCAAAACCGTTCCCGTATGCGGCTTAACAGTAAGTTATGTTCCTTACAGTAGAGATCAAAATATGTTAGAATACTGATGAAGGCCAAATGCTAGAATTTGCAATAATTGGACTCCAGTCTGTAGTCTGGGGATAAAACTTAAGGTGGGCAGAAGAATCCAGCTATCTGCAATCATGAGCCAGTCATACTGTTCCCACCTCCAGAACCTGTCCACCATTTCCAGAGCTGATGACAATAGTATGTGATCTGCCAGGCTAAGGCGGTTTGAGCACTGTCAGCAGAAAAAAGCTGCTCCTCCAATCAGCTGCCATCTGCAAGGCATCATACTACCTTGCTGTATGTAAGTTTCTTCCATACCATTATTGTCTTCATATTTACTGCCAACCCCAACATCCTGCTTACCTCCAGCATCCTTAGTGCTGCCCCCATGGTGTTTGTTCTCATAGGTTACTGCTTTTTGCACTTCATTGATCTGAAAGATTTTGCTTACTCATCTTTCACCCTCCTCCTCTTTTCACCACCACTCTGGCTATGGTCCAGTGTACCATATAATCAGTTTAATATCTGATGTGCCCTCTCTTGGCTGACTGCAGTGTGTCCTGCTATGACGGGAGGATGGAGTCGATCCAACAGGTCATTTTCTATTACTGAATCTTAATCCCTCTTCTCTCTTAGCATTATTTTCAGGGCTCCCAGTAAATCTCCCTATCATAATTAAAAAAAAAATTCTTTCTGGCATCTCATCTTCTTCTTTTGTACCATCATCATCATCTTGGCCAGAACAACATTACCTATCCCCATCCCTGCTGAAGCATCCTCTTAATGTATATTAAAAACATATGCGCTTCTCCAGTTACTCAGCCAGTATGTGCTTCATCTTCACCATAATTGTCATCATGAACTACAGAATTACTTCACCTTCACCCTTAAAACTAATATCCTTATCCCCCACTGTCACCAACAGCACCCATGTCCACTTCATCTTCTCTTTTAGCTTCCTTCTTCCTGGCAGTACCTTTGACTGCTGATTGCAGAACGTCTCTGCAGTTCACTCTGCAGGGGAAATGCACCCCCGTCGTGCTAATTCCCAAATATTCTCCCAGCTCGCCCCCAAGCAAATGCAGTCATTCATATGTGAGCATTGTCTTTGGACCATCCCACAGGGCCAGAAGAGTCTCTGAGAGGATCTAGGGCCCAAGGGGCCTCAGGGACCTCCAGTAAGTGACACAGCAACCTCTTGATCCTTCCTCTAGTAATTCTAGGTATAGAAGGTGAACAGCGGTTGGCATTTCTCTGTCAAGTGGAATAGGATTAAACCCTTCTGGCACCATTACACAGGGATGACCTACGTTTACCTCTTGATTGCCTCCGTAAGTGAGCATGTCTGAGATTCTTTCAGCTCCACCATCCAGACCCTGATTGAAGGAAACAAATGCAATACAGACTGGGAAAATCAGGATGTTCAAGTGAGTGTACAGGCAAGTCCAACATTTCTAAATGTTACTGTCCCTCCCTTCCTTTGATAAGATGACTTTTACTCACAGGAACTTATAACAACCAAGAGACTTGGCCAAGATTCTTGAAAGTGACTAGTGACTTCAGGAGACTCAATTTTTGAAGTGCCTTGCTTCTGAGAGACCTTTCAGAAAGTGCTGAGCACCCACCCTCTGAGCTTAAGGTTTCTTTAAGACCTCTCAAGTTGGGAACCCAGATATACAGGCATCATTACTTTTGAAAATCTTCACCATTATTTATAACTATCTACAAGTTCTTAGGATTGAGAGAGCCTCACTTGTGCTAAGGAGCACTTTACATCAAAAGTAGCCCCATCAAAATTAACAGAACTCCTTGTGGAGTTAAGGGTATCCCAATCTGTCCTTTAGCGATAGCGCAGAACACAAGAAATGGGAGACTAGGGAAACTAGGCTTTATACAATGCATACCCATGCCTACCTTAACAATAAGGATCAGAAATAAAATATTAAAGAAAAGAACAGGAAATATCAACAGAAAACAATCCGTCCTAGAGTATCTCAGTACAGGTTTGTAGTTGGGGGTCATTCAGGCCTCAGCTGACTTAAGGAATGGGCAGATACTACAGTGATGGTGCTACTGAAATGTAAATATCTATTAGAAGAAAAATCTTTTCCTTCCACTCCTCACACATTTCCTTACCAGCCCCCACAAAACTGCACATGCAATTTCATTTCCATGTACAAATGGTGTACTTGAGTGCCCCGCAACCCAATCTGGGCATAAATAATGCACATGCAATTTTGCAGCCTCAAAAATCAGACTTTGCTTGAAAGTTTGGTCCTATCTGTTCATGTTTGGATGTGACCTAAAGGCCCATACACCCTTGAATATATCAGCGGAGATTCAAAGCAGTTCCCTCAAATTTCAGAAGGCCTGAGCCTTAGTTTCACCATGATATTCCCATTAACGGACATTCTGAAATGTGTAGGTGTGTCTATTATTTGAAGTGCAGTTCTGTAACGGTTGAGTCTCTACATAACCTTGTTATCTCCATAGTGATTTATACCTGCCTCTGGAAATTTCCATTACTTGCATCTGAAGAAGTGAGGTTCTTACCCACGAAAGCTTATGCTCCCAATACTTCTGTTATTCTTAAAGGTGCCACAGGACCCTCTGTTGCTTTTTACAGATTCAGACTAACACGGCTACCCCTCTGATACATTTGTTGGGTCCAAATCTGCATCCCGAGCTATCAAATGGATTGTTTGTTGATGGAACAAAGTTATATCTACCTCCCTTAGATAATTTAATGGTCCTCATCATGTAGTATCTGAATATCTCACAATCTTCTAATGCATTCAGCATCACAACACCCGTCTGAGGTAGGGAAGTAGTCCCATTTTACTGATGGGGGCCTGAGGCAGAGAGAGGCTGTGTGACCTTGGGCAAGGTCATACAGGAAGTCTGTGATGAAGCAGGGAATGGAAACCAAGTCCTAGGCTATCACCCTAACCACTGGACCATTCTTCCTCTCCAAATCAGGAAGTGGCATCAGATTCCTAACCTAGATTCTGAAGACAGGGTTTGGATCCTATATGGCCAGACACCCACCCCCATCACTGTAAGTGCAGATTCTGGCTATGTCCATCCACACCATTCACTGGTCTAATATGTCGACTTCTTTTTTCGGATATTCAAGCTACACAACACTGAGATCTGAACCCCTGAAGGTGTCTTTCTTGCAGGGTGCACCAGGACAATATGAAAGACAGCAGGCATCAGGTACATTATCAGCATTACCAACCTACTGCCTGGGTAATCGCTGCTGCTGCAGCTGCTTATTGTAGAAAAATTGGGGAGTATCTCAACGGGAGCCGCTAACGTTTTTACCGGTTACCTTAAGAAATGTGAGCACAGAGCCCTAATGGAAGAAGGTTCTTATCAGACATGAATGTGTTTTTGAGGCTTCCTCTATTAGGTACTGAGGAAGCCTCTTTGACAGCCATATCTGTAAGCTATTTGAAGGCTTCTCTCATTTAAATTGGGGGTGGCAAACCTATAAAGTTTCAGAGCCAGGGCTGAGTTTAGATAGATAACATGTTGAATGATTTCCCTGAAGTCTCTTCAGTTCTAGGTCTGCAGACTTGAACCGGAAGCCTCGCTGAGATGGGATGTCTTGAACTTCAATAATGCCTTTCCGCTTCCACTTAATAGCTTTAAAGATTCAAGAACAAGGGCATTTTTGCTGCATTGGTGAAGCATGGTGAGAGCACACAGAATATCTGGGCTCAAAAGTGACCTTGGAAGCTTGCTCCTCTGGCTGTCTGGGGTGTTGCAGAGGTGGTGGTCTCACTCTCAGTGGAGGACAGTTAGTTTTTAATAAACAGATACAAGCACATGACAGGTTGGATAGGAACTTAACTGCTTTTCTGTGAATAGCTAATACACCCTGAATCCCCATGCGGGGATGGTGAATTTGAATAATTAAATCAGTGCTGACTCTATGCCAATCATAGGTGCCAACTTTCCCTGGCACCAGTGGGTGCTCGTGCCTCCCCACCCCGACTCCACCCTTTCCCCTGCCCTGCCCCATTCCAATCCCTTCCCCAAAGTCCCCGCCCCAACTCCGCTCCCTCCCTTGCCCCACCTCTTCCCCGAGCGCGCCGCATTCCCCCTCCCTCCCAGCTGCGCGAAACAGCTGTTTCGCAGCGCAAGTGCTGGGAGGGAGGGGGGAAAAGCGGGCACGGGGCGCGCTCAGGGGAGGAGGTGAAGCGAAGGCGGAAGTGAGCTGGGGGTGGGGCAGGGAGCTGCCGGTGGGTGCTGAGCACCCACCAATTTTTCCTCATGGGTGCTCCAGCCCTGGAGCACCCATGGAGTCGGCATCTATGATGCCAATGGAGAATATAGCTCCATTTCAGTCAATGGAGTTGTGCCCATTTACACCAGATGAGGATCCTGGCTTTAGGGTGAAGCATTAAAAGCACTAACTGTGTTGTCTAACTATTACTCCTTGGGGAATTTTGTGCCACTGCGCATGCGCAGAATTCATGTCCCCTGCAGATTTCTTTGCTTCCCTGCAGAAAATTACTTTCTGACATGAAAGCAAAGGGAAGCTGAAAGAGTTGTCATGCACCCCTCCCTAGCATTGCAGGTACATCATTTCAGGCACCCGGAGCAGTCAGTGGAGAGGTAAATCACCGCAGGGCTGGGGACACCCCACCCAGTGGCTCCTACCCTGCACCGGGATCAGCTGCTAGTTCTGGCTGAGCTGGAGGTGGGAGAGGATGGGGCTTCTTCTTCCCCTGCATAGAGTGGCTGGGGCTGTGTCAGACCTACTCCCAGAAACCTCCCCCGGATGCAGGAAGCTCAGCATCCTCCCCTGCTTCCTGCCCCTATTGCTCCTCAGCCACGGGAGGAGGAGTCACTGTACGGGGAGCTGCTCCCCATCCGCCAAACCTCACCCTGTATACTCAGACCCCCCCCAGCCCTCCATATCCAAACCCCACCCCATTGAACCTCAACCCCTGCATCTGGAGCCCCCCTGTAACCAGACCCCCACCTCTGCAGCCAGACCACCCCCCACTGAGCTCCTTGCACTCAAACCCCCACCCTGATGAGTCCCACCTCCCTGCACCACCCTGAGCCCCCACATCCAGACCCCCACCCCACTGACCCCCAACTAGCTGCACCCAAACCCTCATCTCCCCCCCAAACCCCACTCCCCCAGCACCGATACACCCCCCCCCCCTCAGGGCTCAACCACCTTCACCTGGAAGCCCCTGTAGAGTCCCATGGCCTTTGCACCTGGAACCCCATCAATGAGCCTCTCTGCATCCAGACTCCCCCCCACCCACACACCCAGACCCCCCCCCACACTGAGCTTCCTGCACCCAGATTGTCCCACACAGAACCCTCTCACCCCACACCTGGATCCCCCCACACTGACCCCCTTCACACTTGGATGCTCCCTGGTTGAGCCTGCCTGCCCCCGCCTGGTGCAGAGGGGAGGGGCCCACGGTATTTCTGGGACAGGCCTTGTGCTGTGTCAGGGCCGGGTGTAGCCTCACCACTGAGTCCATGTCCTGGGAGAAGGGAGGGGCTGCAGGGTGATCTCCCACCTTCATGCAGCCAGTGGCACAGAACTTTTAACTTTTTTGGTGCAGAATTCCCTCAGGAGTAAATTATGCTCCCCTACTTCCTTACATTCTTCTTGCCATCCCTTCATTCCTCTCACTATCATTAAAATACCACTCATCTCTTTGGTCCTCTCTCCACCCATCTAGCCACCTTTCCATCCTTTGTACATCCCCCATTCAGCTCCTGCATCTCAGCAGCCCATCCTTTTATCCATCCACCCTTACCTATACGTTGACACCTGTCTGGAGTCTTGTCTCCAGTGGTGGCTCTCAATGTGACCGTTGCAGGCTCAGCTCTGTCCAGCTGCATTTTCTCTGCCTGCAGAATCCTGTCGCCTTCCAATGCCTCGGTTTACCATGCTGTGTATAACCCGGTCTGCACAATAGAAGCGTGCATTCCTTCACCAGAACTATCTGACTGAGGGGAGACAACAGTGAGGAAATATGCTGGGTGCACCCCAGCTGTCAGGCTGCAAAGAAGGAATTGCAGGTAATCTCTAACAGCAGCCATATCTTACAATAACATCCCTAAATTTCTCCCAGCTCAGCTCCTTTGTAGATTTCACAATGCATTCAGGGCCTGGCTCCAAATCTATGAGCTTTGGATCAGAAACTCAGACCCTAAAAGGATAGCAGGGTTGAGAGTACAAACAAGAGGAGGGGGGAATTTAGAGTGGTATTGGTTACATGCCAAGAGGTAATTTTATGTACTGTTTTTACTACGTCTGTAGTAGCAGGTAGACTTTACCCTGCTTTATCTCCTCTACAAATACCAGAAGCAAATGCATAACACTGCCTAACAAAATTACTTGCTTTCCTAGATAAGGTGACTGGAAGTGGAATAACAGCGATTTGGCTGATACAGGAACATGACTTGTGATATTATACATTAGCATATTGTAGCAGTTGGGAGGGGGTGGGATGGGTATGATATTGAATCTGTAGAAGAAAAGAAGATGCAGATTTGGAACTAACACAGCAGAGAACTTTTGAGCACAAATGTAGTCCAGTAATTCTTGGGCAGGTCTCTGGGGCAGTTAAAAAACAGGGATAAGGAAGTGATTTTAAAGACAACCCATTTGGGATTTGGGTTCTTTATTCAGATAGTTGAACAGCCAAGACAACCACATACTATTCTGGACCTTATCTGAAGATATAAGCTAAGCATGGTAAATAAAGGAGTAGCTGAAAGGGAGCCATCCAAAATGTTATGGTCAGTAATCCATAGATATGAGGTATTTTTAATAGTAATTAAAGGAAAAGAAGCAGCACAAAGGGTTTTGGGCATGATCCAAAGCCCTTTGAAGTCACTAAGAGTCTTTCCATTGAATTCAGTGGATCAAGCACTTTGTCCTTGGGAATACTGAGTGTGATGTATTGTGAAATGGAAGCCTCTAAAGATTTTGATTAAAATATTGCAATATTTGAAGGACCTCTTGTAGGAAGCTGGGGAATATTAAAGGAACAGCTGGAGAGACTGGCTTCAGATGCCCTTTTCCCTATTTATACTTAATGGGGATAACATTTAATTGCTGTGTGATTCAATATGGTTATAAAGAATAGCTTCCACAAGGAGCAAAACATAAGCAATGTGGGAAGGAACAGAACTGCAAGGACTATTTTAAAAAAAAATAAGCAGATGAAAACTAGTGGAACAATCAAAGGAGCAAAAAAGAACTGAATGTCAAACTGCAGAAGAAACTTCAATAACACCTAATTAAAATTGTTCCCACTTGCAATAGACAGAAGGTAAAAAGAATTAACAGGATAACAAAGACCGAGGATAAGAAAATGAGCGAGTGATTTAATCTGTCAAAGGGGATGCTCGTACAATGGCAAACATTAGAAAATAGACATTGGTAATTAACAAAATGCATTTGGCCAGTATTTCGGGAGGCTATTGCTGTTAGCTGTTTGTGTTACAGTGGAGTCGAGACCCCAACCAGGATCAGAGCTCCAATTCACTCAGTACTATAAAAAAACTACAGTGTGTGGAAGAGTCCCCAAAGTGCTGACAATCAATAGGAGTTTAGCGCAAACTGCCATTTTGTGCCTTTGGAAATTTCTCCCTCCATGGACAATTCCTCCAAATGATGGGAGAGAGGAAGTGCTGTTATCCTCATTTTGCAGATGGGGAACTGAGACACACAGAGACTTCGGGAGTGTCTAGTCTGCAATCAGGGTGCAATTGCAGCACATGTAGATGTACCCTAGCTAGCTCAGGTACCGATAGCAGGGAAGCCGCAGCAGGATACATTTCAGCACAAGTATCTGGGGTTGTGCTGCCACGGCTTCCCCGCGGTCAGTGCTGAAGCTAGTTGGCTTTAAAGCAAAATCGGGTATCTCGCTTGACACATGCAGGAATTGCACCCTCTGCTCGCAATGCACTGAATTGGCCAAGGTCACACAGGGAATCTGTGGCAGAGCTGGGGAATGAACTAGGTTCTCTTGAGTCCCAGTCCAGAGTCTTGACCAGGAGATCATCTTAGGCTTCGTTTTACTAATTAATCAAGTCACAATCCTGTGTGTGTGTCATCAGAACAGTTGCTGTAGCAGTGACTGTGAGGTTAGAAATTCAGTGCTATAACTTCACTGCAAAAGTAAGAGTATCATTTTGTGCATGGCACCTTTCTGCTACAGCATTTTAGGGGACTGGTACATTACAGCATCACTGCAGTTCTTGGTTGGTGTAACTCCATTGAGATCCACATTGATTGCAATGGAGTTGCACCCTTGTCCACCTAACATCATCCCAGTGCCAGAGGGCAGGAGACTTCCTGGGATCTAGAAGTGAGTCTCAGCTGGCCTGCGCTGCTCAGTGTACCCCAACTCACAGTTGTAATAATCCGTATCTAGAAGGTGTCATGTAAGGTATCATGTGCAAATTGGTACCCTGCAGGTTATTAATATTTTTTTGTGCAGGTGTTATATGAATTATAAATATGGACTGGAAATAAGCTCTGTCTGCCAAATGCCTATTAAGAACCTAAGTCATCCCATCCTAGACAAAGGAATGTGGCTCCACCTGCTTGGATGAGTCTCCAATGTAAATAGAACAAGGAGAGACAATGAAATTACATTTACACAGAAGGTAAAGAAAGCCATCAGAAAAACTGGAATGGGAGATGGCCATTTAACACTGTCAGTGGGGGATGGAAGCATGCAGCCCCAGGAAACCTTCCTGCCTCCTGAAGCAAAGTCATTGAACTTCAGAAGATGTAAGCAAGGACACACAGCCATTTTGGTGTGGCCATTACTGGGCAGATACAAGAAGCCAGAGCTCTTGTACATCTGAGAAAAGTGGAACCTTTAACCAAGGGGGTTGAAAGTCTTTGGAAACTGAATATAGGTGAGAGAAACTTCTTTGAACAATAGATTTTAGTTTAAGTTGAGTTTTAGTTTTAGAAGCTTATTTTTACTTCGGTTTGTTTGTAACCATTTCTATCCTTATTCACTTAAACCTATGTCCTGTTGTTAATAAACTTATTTTGCTTTTACCATAAACCAGCTCAGGTCTTTGATTGACATGGAGGGTTTGTCAACCCCAGCTGAGTTAAGAAGCTAGCTGTGTACTGTCTCTTTAAAGGAGCAGCGAACTTGATAAGGTTTTGTGGGTGCTGCAGAGAGAGGGGCTGAGCACTACAGAGGACTGAGAAGGTGTTGGTGTTACCCTGCAAGGAGTAACCAGGCTGGTGGAAACCAGGGTGAGGTCAGCAGGCTGTTGGGTATCGGGCTCTGAACCAAAGCTGCACAGCATAGAGACGCCGAGGGTTACAGGGTTGGCAGTGACACAACCCCTTACTGGCCAGGGTTGAACTCCAAAGTGTTACAACAACCCTAGAAGCAGAGCAACAGCCAGGAATCAGGCCCTAGCTGCCTCCCAATAAGAGAAATGAAATCTGCACATGTTCAACAAAAACACAGCAGATAAAAATAAGAGAAAAGCTGCACTGTGGGTTGCCAGCCCTTGTCTAACCAAAAACCTTTTCGTAATTGGCAAACACAGTAAGAAAATATAATAAACAACATTTGAAAGGCAAGAGCACTTACTGTGCTACATGTCTGAGTACAGAATATTTGACAGATAGAGCCAGTACCCGGTCCATGAATTTTAGTGGGAATTAAGAGAAAAACAGGAGGCATCATACATAACTAAAGCATATGATGATAGGTCAGGGTCGGGAGGCTGCAAATTGACAGGGAAATCACCATTATTCCAAAAAAACAACCTACACTATAAAAATAACAGGAGTACTTGTGGCACCTTAGAGACTAACAAATTTATTAGAGCATAAGCTTTCGTGGGCTACAACCCACTTCTTCGGATGCATATAAGAAGTGGGTTGTAGCCCACGAAAGCTTATGCTCTAATAAATTTGTTAGTCTCTAAGGTGCCACAAGTACTCCTGTTATTTTTGCGGATACAGACTAACACGGCTGCTACTCTGAAACCTACACTATGAAGTGCAGTAAGCAATTGCCTATTTGTAGTGTAAATACAAAGAACAACTGAGTAAAGAGTAAGGGGGGATCTCCTTGAAAAATGCCATTTAAACTGAGATGGCCAACAGGGCTTAGAGAGAGATGAGATGGGGTATTATGGTAACGGGCTATAAAACACTTCAAATAGATCCTTGCTTAACTTATTGGCATTTTTAAATTGCTGCTGCAAGTGATAGGGGGAAATGTATTTGATTCATGGCTAGCAAAAGAGATTCCCAGTATGAGACAAGACGTACCAGCCAGTACAGCCATTCTCCATTGCAGGCCTTGGGGACACGGAAGCCATGCCCTTTGGAAACATATGACCTCTACTGGCCAGTCAGCTGGTGGGTTCTCCTTTGCAAGGGGGCCTGTCATTGGACAATTCCCTTTACCTGTAACAATGGTTTGTCCATGGGCTGTAACTGGCAATAAAGGTCTTTGTCCTGCTTCTTCCTGCCTCACCTCAGAGTCCTTTGAGATGACTTTAGGGCCTCCTAGGTGAATGATTTGGATGAGAATGTTAACTATAAAATCACATAGTTTGTGTATGATAGCTGAGCTGAAGATGTGGCAAATGAATCAATGCATCCAGCATTAGCAGGATGGAGGAATCTTTTAGGTGGCTGGGCCAGTAAATATAGATTGTACACACAGAAGAGTTATCCAGCATGTTAATCAAGAAAAACAATGTGTGGTGCAAAAATGCTTGGAGTCATAAATGTGATGCCATGGTACAAAAAAGGCCAACCGATTATTGGGGTGCATCAACAGAGAGACAGAGAATGCACATCAAAATAAATGATATTCTACAGATCAAACGGTTAAAGCACGAGTACTATTTGCTGTATAGATGGGACATCACTGGGGATGGAACGCAAGACATCTGGATCTAAACATATGAGCAGGTACTGCTTGAGCTAAAGGATTAAGGAGCAGATTTTTAGAGATATTTAGATGTTGCTGTACTCAGCATTGCAATGCCTAACTGACCTAGGAGACTGTCTCATGGACTTTCAATGAGACTTAAGCTTCTAAGTCACTTTGGAAAAAGAGATTTGGGCACCTAAGTCAGTTAGGTGTCATGATGCTGGACAGAGCACTGACCAAATACGTTTAAAAATCTGGGCCTACGTGCCCTAGCTAGCAGCAGTAGCAGACTCTCAAGCTCATTGTGAGGACCAGCTACTAGAGGTGGACAAAGACCCACACTAGGTTAATGTAGGCTATAATGAAGACATTTTTTTTTTTGAAGTTGAGCTTCTTCTCACTGGGGAAGAGATTTTGAAGTGATCTAATTCAATTATTACACTAAAAAGCCCTGGAGGGGTTTGAGATTAGAGATTTAGGTTATGGGGGGGGGAGGGGGATTTGAGATTAGAGATGGTTGTGAGGATCCATGAGAGTAGGCCCCTTGGTCTGCAGAACCTGGGCCAGCTGACATTCCCACATCACCCCTGGAAAGCTGTGCAGAGCTATATCCAAGGAGCACTGTGGAGATTAGGCACTGCAAGAAGTACCGCCCAAAGGATCCAGAGTGTCCGCACCCTGGGGCACTCTGGTTGGCCCCTGCGCACTATTTAACTCTGGAGGATGCCCCAAGAAGTTGTCTGGGAAATCTCACAGACTTCTGGCCTGCTATGACTCCTGATATCCCCTTGCTATTATGGAGAGGGAATGCCTATAGCAAGCTGGGGCATGTAAGAAAGTGGTTTCATTGCGCCGTGTTAATGCTGTTATGTGCTTATGGCAATGGGCTTTGAGCAGGAAATCCAAACTACAGTGTATAAACGCAGGCAACCATAGATATAATTTTGTTGATAAGCCACAGAACATGTGAAGTTGGAGGAAAGTATTTGTTCAATTGTTCACCTTCCCTAATGGTTGCTTGTACAGTCAGGCTTCAAATTAAATAAATAAAATTTCAACAACAAAAGTACGTAGACTCAGGTACTTCTGTACATTTTGTCATGTTTAGAGTGTAATTTCTTCAGGACAGGGACTGTCTCATGTGTATTGTTATGTACAGTGCCTAACATAATGGAGACCCAGTCTCAGCTGGGGCCTTTTGGCACCACTGTTATACAAATGATGAATAATAACCAGAACTCTTATAAATGATAGAGCTGATCAAAGAATGAGAAATAGCGCTGCAAATATATTTATTAATAAACACCTTGAATCCCATTGGCTGCTATTTCCTAAGGCATGAATATGTGGATAGTGGCCAGGCATTTGTGAAATGTTTGGATATCCTGAAAGTGTTAGTTGTACTGGGTTTGACTGTATTATTCACTATTTGTTGTCCATTATTTTCTGGTTTAAAAGTCATCCAATGAGATGCAAGAAATGGAACCATGTGATTTGAGCAACCATTGTCTAAGTTTGGATACCGATTATCAACTTTGGATACTTTGCCACTTGTTATTTGCAAAGCCACCAAGTTTTACAGTTAAATCCTGGTTTTGGTGAAACTATTCAGAAGTATTCAACAAACATCACAAGTGAACAAGTACTACTCAACCAGCTCTAATATGTAGCAATATTTTATCTGTTGAATGGTGAGCTGGCTATCCAGGTAAGCAAGGTTTGTGCAGAGCTAGACTATCCAGGCCAGACAATTCATAGATACTTTGGATAAACAAGCAGAATTGTATTTGTTTGTCTTATTTTCTCGGTTGTCCACCCTCACTTTATTTCTTCTGCTTAGTCAATATCCAGACTCACCATCCTGAGTTTCATAGCTCCATGCAAGAAATATAAATGACAGAGAATGTGCAGAACAATTAAAAATATACTTTAAGCCAACTAGTCCAGGTTTAGTATAACTTGTAAGGTTACTTTCATGCCAAACTAATGGAGACAACTGTTCAGGTTCCTACACGCTATAGTAATATAAATAATAATGTACATTTGTATAGCAGCATAGTGAATATTAGGTAGCTTTGTGCAGGTGATGAATGTGTGTTTGTAATTTGAACAGTTATGGGGTTGTGAAAGAACAGAGGCGGGGATGTACTAAAGGAAAGTGCATGTTACCATTGTGTCTACAGCAATATTGTTGCAATTAATCAGTTTAAGCCAGCCTTCTGTTTTGTTTTCAGCTATACTATCCATTGTTATGTCTGTTTGTTTAATTTCTGTTGTTTACTCATCTACCACTTCATTTCCTCCCACCTGCGGACAATTCTAAAGGTTAGACTTGTAGTCTTACTGTATATAAATCATAGGCATCAAAGTCAGATGAGTGTTTTACTGTGATCTCCTAAGCATAACAGGATAATATTGCATTTATTGTGTTCTGAGTTGGGAATACTACCAGACCCAAACCAATGAATGTACTATTGTGGCTTTATAGTCTACAGGGGTGTCCCTCTGCAATGTTTCTGATTAAATATGGGGGCTAGAGTCTATCTTTTAAAATCGGTAGCACGCTGGAGTGGCCCCGACACCCATATTCCTCCAATGTTTTACCAGCTCAGCTGAGTGGTGCAGAGGGGTGGACTCTTGTCTTGCTTTCTCCCCCACCCTTTTGAGTGACTACCACTGGCAATGGCACTTAGCAGCAAGCAGGGCCCATGCTCACCCCCGCTCCCCCGGAAATGTGGTCGGCCTATGCACTAGACCGCAGCAGGGAGACTCCTTGCACAACTTTTCACGGCTGAGCACAGTGTGCCCCAAAGTTGTGGCTGCTGAAGAAATCAAGCAGACTGACCATAACTCAGAGTGTGTGTTTTACATACCAATGGCCAAATTCTGCTCCAGGTTAAACCAGTGTAACCCCTCTGAAACCAACAGCATTGCACCAATTGAGAATTTGTCTCGTGTACTAGATCTCGGTGATCAGCAAGAAAAAAAATTTACAGAAAAGGGATCTAACAATGATGAGCCTTTTAATAAAATAAAGGGGTTCATACAAATAATTAATAATGGTGACAATCTGAGGGGGATCAACTATCTGAAATCCCTATCCCCATTGTGAAATGCAGAGTTTTCAGTTTCTTCTAGGCTGTGCTCACACCTTACAAGAGCTGCAGTGATCACCTCCTGCAATCAGGGCAGTACGGATTCAGCTCCTCCTGGAGAAGTGCAGGGTGGACAACCTTGGTGGCTGAGGGTAGAGCAAAGAAGGCTTCTTAAGAAAAGCTTCCCCACATATTGGAACTCAAGCTTCTGGAGCCATGAGTCAGAGTAACCTCACCCACCTAGCACAAGGTCTGGGCTGCATCAACATTGCAGATAGAAAGAGGCTTGCAGCCCTCAGGCCAGAGAACAAAAGCTGCCACCTTGTACTACAGTGAGTTCTGTTGCTATGGAAACTGTTACTAAGTTGCTGAACTCTAGCCTTGGTGGTAGCCTCCTGCTGTTTCTGCTCCCCTCCCCAAGCCAATTGAGGCCACAGGCTGGGTCCAGCCTGAGCACATCCCTCTATGGTATTTCTAAGGTGCCCATCACCGTGGTAGGTAAGATTGGTTTCAATTCTGTGGGAGACTGGGGTTGTAGAGCACAGAATGAGGGTCGGAAGCTGGTATGAAGTCAGATCATCTGAACTGGGGAGCTGCATTTCCGCAAGGGATTCTCTTGTATTTCACTCTACCCTGAGGTTCTCACAAGGATTGGTCCAAAAGAAACCTGATGAGGTTCAACAAGGACAAGTGCAGACTCCTGCACTTAGGACAGAAGAATCCCATGCACTGTTACAGACTAGGGACCGAGTGGCTAGGCAGCAGTTCTGCAGAAAAGGACCTAGGGGTTACAGTGGACGAGAAGCTGGATATGAGTCAGTAGTGTGCCCTTGTTGCCAAGAAGGCTAACAGCATTTTGGGCTGTATACGTAGGGGCATTGCCAGCAGATCGAGGGACATGATCATCCCCCTCTATTTGACATTGGTGAGGCCTCCCCTGGAGTACTGTGTCCAGTTTTGGGCCCCACACTACAAGAAGGATGTGGAAAAATTGGAAAGAGTCCAGCGGAGGGCAACAAAAATGATTAGGGGGCTGGAGCACATGACTTATGAGGAGAAGCTGAGGGAACTGGGATTGTTTAGTCTGCAGAAGAGAAGAATGAGGGGGGATTTGATAGCTGCTTTCAACTACCTGAAAGGGGGTTCCAAAGAGGATGGATCTAGACTGTTCTCAGTGATAGCAGATGACAGAACAAGGAGTAATGGTCTCAAGTTGCAGTGGGGGAGGTTTAGGTTGGATATTAGGAAAAACTTTTTCACTAGGAGGGTGGTGAAGCACTGGAATGGGTTACCTAGGGAAGTGGTGGAATCTCCTTCCTTAGAGGTTTTTAAGGTCAGGCTTGACAAAGCCCTGGCTGGGATGATTTAGTTGGGATTAGGTCCTGCTTTGAGCAGGGGGTTGGACTAGATGACCTCCTGAGGTCCCTTCCAACCCTGATATTCTATGATTCTAAAGCTGGAAGGGTGGAAATGGCTGACTCTGTGTGTGGATGAAACTTCCCCTATAATATAAAGTTCTTCCCTGAAAGACAATTTTAGTTAACCAGGCCCAAGGATACCTTTCCCCACTCCTATTTTTATACAAATCTTTCTCACCATCCTTCCTTTCTTCATCGCTAGAGCCTTAATAATGTAGATGGGGAGGGAGAGAGAGAGAGAAAGTATGGAAAGGGCAGAGAGAAATAAAGAGTTAGCCCCATTAATAAAGATGTTCTAAGATAGGCCCTTTGCACAAGGAGCTCCCTATAATCATTTATATTCCATTAGTGCTCACAATGTACTAGGTATGATTGCTGCACTCTTATGAAGATGAAGGACTTGCCTGGAAGAACTCCCAATATAAGGCCTTGATCCTGCCATCAGGTCTGTGTGGGCAGATCCTTGCATCCCGGGGCTCCATGGGGATGTGAGTGACCACCGGCATGACTCCAATTGATTGTAGGATCAGAGCCAACCTAAATAGTTATGACAGACAGACAAGATAGGGGAAGTGCGGGTTTTGTGTAATCTTTTCCTAGCTCCTGCCTTTTTAACCCCTTTTTAAAAGAGTAAAATCCCTTTCTGCACATGTTCAGCTGAAAAACGGGCTTTGTGATAGAATAAACCCCTGTATTCACACCCTACACACTATTGTAATCGTCTTGGTCAGGCCTGCACAACATGCGGCCCACGGGGGCTCACTCTCAAGCCTGGGAGGAAGGGGGAGCAGCGGCGCGCGAATCAGCTGTTTCGCGCGCCGCGGCCGCTCGGGGTCTCCCCATCCCTCCCAGGCTCTCAAACCCGGGAGGGAGGGGGGGAGAGATCCCGAGCGGCCGCGGCGCGCGAAACTGGCCCCCCTGCCCCAAGCGGGACACGGGCAGGGAGCCCTCGCGCGCCGCCGCGCCTCCTCCCCCCCCCCCCGCCCCAAGCGGGACACGGGCAGGGAGCCCTCGCGCGCCGCCGCGCCTCCCCCCCCCCCCCGCCCCAAGCGGGACACGGGCAGGGAGCCCTCGCGCGCCGCCGCGCCTCCCCCCCCCCCACCCCAAGCGGGACACGGGCAGGGAGCCCTCGTGCGCTGCCGCCCCCCCCCCCCCGGCCCCAAGCGGGACACGGGGATGGAGCCCTCGCGCACTGCCGCGCCTCCACCTCCCACCCCAAGTGGGACACAGAGCCCGTGCGCGGCGCCGCACCCCCCAGGCCTCAAGCAGGACACGGAGCCCTCGCGCGCCGCTGCCCCTCCCCACTGCCCCAAGCGGGACACGGGCACGGTGCCCTCGCCCCCCCCCCCCCAGCAGGGACACGGGGCTCAGCCACCGCCCCCGTCCTGAGCGCTTTTTGGCCCCCCCCGGGACCCCTGCCCCATCCACCCCCTGCCCTGTCCCCTGACTGCCCTCCGCCGCCCCATCCAACTCCTCTCCTGATTCCCTATCCAACCACCCCTTCTCCCTGTCCCCTGACCACCCTTGGAACCCCTGCCCCTGACTGCCTCCCACCGCCCCATCCAACCTCTGCTCCTTCCTGACTGCCCCCCGGGAGCCTTGCCCCCATTCAATCCCCCTGTTCCCTGCCATCTGACCACCCCGACCCCTATCCGCCCCCCCCACCCCCCTGAACTCCCCTGCCCTCTATCCAACACCCCCTCCCTGCTCCCTTACCGCGCTGCCTGGAGGTGGCTGGCGGCGCTACAGCCACGCCGCTCGGCTGGAGCCGGGCCACACCGCCACCGTGCAGTGCCTGGAGCACTGGGTCAGGCTGAGCTTGCAGCCCCCCTGCTTCCCGCAAATCAGCTGTTCGCGCAGGAAGCCTGGGAGGGCTGAGAAGCAAGCGGCGGCTTCACGCTCAGGCCCAGGGAGGCGGAGCAGAGGTGAGCTGGGGCGGGGAGCGGTTCCCCTCCACGCCCCTCCCCCCGGGTTACCTGCTGTGGCGCGGGCGGCTCCCCCCACCCCAGCTCACCTCCGCTCCGTCTCCGCCTCCCTGGGCTTGAGCGCGAAGCCACCGCTTGCTTCTCTGCCCTCCCAGGCTTCCCGCGCGAACAGCTGATTCGCGGGAAGCGGGGGGGGGGGATGGGGAGAAGCGGGGCAGAGTGTTCAGAGGCGGAGCGGAGGTGAGCTGGGGCCGGGGAGCGGGGCGGAGAGCTGAAGCACCCATGGGGTCGGCTCCTAAGGCGCCACTTTTGGATAAAGTGCTCTGGGGGAGCAGCCGCTCCCTCTGCTCCCCCCCAGCTACGGTCCTGGTCACTTCAACTTACCGGTTGTTAAATTTAGAAGCCCTTTTAGAACCGGTTGTCCCGCGCAGGACAACTGGTTCTAAAAGGGCTTCTAAATTTAACAACTGGTTCCCGCGAACCGGTGCGAACTGGCTCCCGCTCACCACTGGAGACTCCCCTTGCCGCTCTCACCCTAGGAGCCAGAGACCTCCCAGCAGGGCTGGTGAGTGCGGCCAGGGAAGGGGGAAGGGTGTGGTGGAGTGAGTGTCTGGGAGATGTGCGGGGGGTGCTGGGCTGTGAGGGTGTGGAGGGCGCTGGGCAGTGGGGGAGGTTTGTGTGTTTTGGGGTGCTAGGCAGTGGGGGCCTGTTGGGGGGTGCTGGGCAGTGAGGGAGATCTGTGTGTGTCAGGGCACTGGGGGTCTGTGTGGGGCATTGTTTAGTTGTGGTGGTGGGGCTGTGGGGATGGGCACTGGGAGGGAGGGAGGAGAAATCTGTGTGTATTGGGAAACTAGCGAGTGGGGGGTTCTATGTTGGGTGCTGATGTGTATTAAGAGTTACCAGCTGGATTGAGGACTGATAGATCTGGACAGAGTTTATATTGAATGGGCAAATGAAAAAGATCGCAGGGAAAAACAGTAAGGTTAGTTTAGCCGTCTTTGACATTTCGACCAATAAGGAAATTAAAATGCATTTGTAATTACATATCTTATTCTTGGCTGATAATCATTTATTGATATTTTTTAGGAAAATTTTCAATTTAAAACACAAACTTTTGTTTTTCTTTTTTTACTTATGATGTCTATCTGAAAACCCATATAAATTGACACAAATTGCAAATTAAAACTTTTTAAATGTATAAGCATTTTACTCACTTGGGCGCATTTGCCTCATGGCACACAAATTTGAACTCTGCTTCAAAAATTTGCACAGAAGAAATTTTTCTTTTACCTTAATTATACTATCTTAGGAGCCCGCTATAACATAGTACCAAGGTTCAATACAAAGTCATATAAAAGTTATACAAAAATGCATAATGCAGAGATTTATCTACAACTGCATTGATTGACTGCTGTGTGCAGTAATATAGTGACCCCTGGACCTACAGGCTTCCACACACTGTCAGTGCCTTGCTAGTGTGCCATGCGCCGTGAGATATCTCTTCTCTTTGTGTGTGACTGTGAGTGTTTCCCTTGTGTGTGAATTTATTCAACAAAATCTTGAGCTTCATAATGGATACCATGAGTGAAAAGAAAAAGAGAAAAATAGAATCAGAGCACAGAGTTTTCAACACTGAATGGACGAATAAATACTTATATACTATTTCCAAAGACAAAATACTGTGCCTCGTGTGTCGCGAAACGTTAGCCATTCTGAAAGAATACAACCTTCGGTGGCACTTTGAAACTAAGCATCCCAATCTCGCCAAATTGAGCCCAAATGAAAAAATAATTAAAGCAGCCAGTTTAGCGAAAAACCTTAGTAGAGAACAGCAAATTTTCAAGAAAGTGAGCACTGAGAACGATACAGTTACTAAAGTAAGCTTTAAAATTTCTAAGGAAATTGCTGCTGCAGGGAAATGCTTGACAGAAGGCGAGTTATTAAAAAAGTGTATGTTGATTGCTGTATCTGAGTTATGTCCAGAAAAGAGGGGAATATTTGAGAATGTCAGTCTATCACGCATGACTATACGGAGAAGAATAGCTGACATTTCTACCAATTTAAGTGATCAGTTAAAGCAGAGAGTCAGTGAATTCTGCTTTTACTCCCTAGCTATGGATGAAAGCACCGATTTAAAAGACACCGCCCAACTTCTTATTTTTATTAGAGGTATTGATAAAAACTTTGAAATTACTGAAGAACTTGCTGGCATGTGCTCCATGACGGGTCGCACAACCGGAAAAGAAATCTCCAGTGAAGTGATAAAGTGCACGAATGATAAGTCGGGATTAGATTTCACAAACTTGGTGGCCATTTGTACTGATGGTGCTCCAGCTATGTGCCAAAAAATGTTGGAGCAGTTACTCTTCTTGAAGAATTTATCGGGAGAGAAATAACCAAACATCACTTCATTATGCATCAGCAGGTTTTGTGTAGCAAAGTCTTAAAATTTGAGCATGTAATGTCAGTGGTAGTTTCCATTGTAAACTACATCCGTTCTAGAGGACTAAAACATAGGACATTTCGAGCCTTTCTTGAAGGGGTAGGCACCGAGTGCAATGACTTAATCTACCATACAGAAGTGAGGTGGTTGAGTCGAGGAAGAGTGCTCCAGCGTTTTGTTGCTTTGAAAGAGGAGGTAGCAAAATTCCTAGAAAATGGGCCAATAAAATTCCCAGAGCTTGAAAATGAGTCCTGGAATCAAGATCTCTTTTTCTTTTGTGATATTACAGCACACCTGAATGATCTCAACATTCAACTTCAGGGAAAAAATCAACTTATATTTCAAATGTGTGCAGCAGTGAAAGCTTTCAAAATGAAATTGAAACTTTTCAGAAGTCAGCTGTCAAAAGGTGAAATGTGTCACTTTCCCACTTTGCACAGCGTATCCCTCAGCACAAACACGCCGAGTTGGGAGAAAAATACGCAAAGCACATCATTCTTTTGATTGAAGAATTTGACAGAAGACTTACTTTGTCTAAAGAAGAAGACGTCCAGTTGAAGCTGATTGAAGATCCCTTTTCTGTGGATCCAGAGGAAGTGCCACTAGATTTGCAGTTGGAGGTTATTGAACTTCAGTGTTCAGCAGTTTACCGAAATAAGCACAGAGAAAGCAGCTTGCGGGACTTCTACAAAAGTCTGGACAATGAAGTTGCACTGAAAACGTTCAGCATTTTTGGACGCACTTACATATGTGAACAAACATTTTCCATCATGAACATGAATAAAAACAAGCAACGTTCTTCTCTGACTGACGACCATTTGGAAGACATTATGAAAATATCCACTTCAAATATGACCCCCAAATGCGACAAGCTTGTTGCCGAAAAGAGATGTAATATTTCTCATTAAATTTGCAAGGTAATTATGAAAAGTACAAATGTTTTCTTTCAACGGAACAGATGTTTTTAATTTTTCCATGATTAATAAAAAATTTTAAAATAATTAAAAAAATTGTTTGATTTAATTGAAAAATTCTTAATAAAGTTTCACACACCCTCCCCCCCAAACCTTAGCTGTTTCGGCGGTGCGGTGCTGGGGAAGGAGGGTTTGTTTCCGCGGGGCTGGGCGGTGCTGGGGGGGGGGGGTGTTTCCGCGGGGCCGGGAGGTTTCGGCCCTCAGCTGTTTTCTTTGGAGTAATATGGCCCTCGCTGCTTTACGAGTTGTGCAGGCCTGGTCTTGGTACAACGTATGCCTTGTAAGGTATCATTTGAAAACTCAAAATTTGCTGGTCAGTGGCCAGTATTTGGCAACACTGAAATGTGAAGTTATAAGTTTCTACTGTATGGTGTTACTAATATATGTTCCAAACCCTACAGCCCTCCCCAATCCAAGATTGGCAAAGAGGTCTGTCCTGCATTAATGTAGTAAACAGAGTCATCAAGCAGCGAGGGGGGAAAAAAGAAAGCTCATTCAGGTGAGAAAAAAGCAGCAGGGAACATCCTTCCACATACTCTTTGTCTCCTACTGCCAATCTGGAAATGTTTTTCAAGAGGGGGACTGAAACTATAAAAAGGAGGGACAAACACCCCAAGGTACCCCAGCCCATCACATTCGCTGCACCTGAAGCAACAAAGGAAGCATTTGTTGGACTCTGGGGAGAAGGGATCCTGACCTACAGGGTTGGGTCAGTAAGACTGCTGAAAGCATGTGGTGAGAAATTTTGCTTGAATCTAATGTAGTTTGTTAAATCAGGTAATAGTAAACATCATATCTTTGTTTTACTTGTAGCCATTTTCTGACTTTTATGCCTCATTACTTGTACTCAAAATGTATCTCTTTGTAATTAATACACTGGATTAGATAAAACAAGTTAATTTTAAATTGATGTGTCTGGGTAACTCCATTTGGGGTGACGAGTTGTGTGCATATTATTCGTTTAAAGGAGTAAGTGACTTAATATAACTTGTATTGTCTGGGAGAGAGTTGGGCAGTACAGGGCATATTGGGTGTGTTGGGGTCACCCTGCCATATAACCAAGGCTGGTGAGAGCCAGAGTGTAACCCAAGTGTGACTGTCAGACTGCAGTTGCAGATAGACACTCAGGGAAACCTGTTTGTGAGTGGCCCAGGTGGAAGCTATTTCAGCAAGGTATTATGAGGTATCTAAGGTTGCAGGGTAGGGGGTGAAACAGCTGCCCATTAGTCTGGATTGTGATTTACCAGGATTGAGATTTGAAAGAAGGCAGAGGTCTCTGTCTAATCAGGTGGCTTACTCTCTATTTTCTTCCCTTTCCATGTAACCTCACCAGCACAATTCTTCCTTGCAGATATCTTTTTTTCCAGTCAGTACTGTGCTCTCTTTCACCAACTCTGGAAATAGTAACTGTGATTTATTGATTATCTTTAATAAAGATATTTTATATTTAAATATGCCATATACAGATTTTAAAGAAAAATTCCTAAGAATTACCTGTTGTTCTAATTATGCCCTCAGATCTGTTGAAAAGCAATGCATCAGTCAACGGAGGGTTTGGTTTAAAGTTACCACTCCTCAGAGACAAAAGGTACAGAAACATTTTGAGAATGATGGTCAGAACTGTGCACCAACACAACACAAATATCTGCCACAGGTGAAAGAGTACCAGATTGCATCTCCATGATTTGAAGTGCAGGTTGGTTTCAGGCTCTGTCAATCAAGTCAGTTGGTTTGAATTGTTAATCTTCTAGTGATTTGCTGTAGAGGACGTATGTGTTGCTTTCATACAGGAGGCACCAGAAGTTGGGGTTCCCCCCCCCCCTCTCTAGGAAGGCTTGGAAAATGGAAATAAACATTTCATCTCTGTTGTGCAGCCATTCTTGGATGAGTTGCTATGTAGACATTATGCTTGCTTGCAGAACTGAGGGGTTTCTATCAAAGTTTCAACTTGGTATTTTTGGCTGTAATAGGTTTGGCCTCAGACTCTGTTCCCATAATATAGGGTGTATTAGATTATGTTGTCAAATAATTTCAGTAGTAGTTTTATTGGTGTATTTTATTTACTCATTGGTTTCTTTTATGGTATAAATGGCCTGAAAGCATATATTTTTTTTCTCCTAATGTTTTTACAGAAAGCCTGAAGTTCCATGATGGAGCTCAGATATGTATAATTCAACCTGTTCTATTTCTGCATTTTCCAAAATAATGTTTTTTTAAATTTATTTGGATTGTTAAAAGCTTTTTGGGGGAGAATCATTATTCTTACTTTTTCAAGGTTGACCTGTAGAATCCATATGTTGCGGTATATTTGTAGCAGGTGTAGGTTCCTTTGCAGACTATTTTGTGTGGGTGATAATATGACAGCTAATTTGCATAGCGCAGGCATTGTACATCTGAGTTGGTTTAATATAGAGTCCTGGATTTGGAGAGTTCTCTAGTAGATTTGATAGTGCACTGATGTATATGCTGTGAAGAGTAGGGCTGAAGTTGCATCTATTTTATTCCTCTGTGTCTTGTAGGGATCAGGGATGGTTGGTTGCGTTGTACATAGATTTAGTTTGTTTCCCATCAGTTCTGTTCAGAGAGTTTAAAGGTAAGCCCAGAGTGCCCTTTTGAGTTGTGGGGAAAAAAACAAGTTCTTACTTTTATGTCGGTTGCAACGTGTCAAAGGCAGTTTTATTTATTTTTTTAACACTTGCAAGGGAAAAGTACTTACGGGCAGAGGTTCCCCTCCCGAGGTAGGTCTCCGTTAAATAAACAATTAAGGCAAGCATTTATACCTTTATTACATACAGTAATAATTAACAACTGCATTTTGTTTATACATATTTCTTCCTGATACCTTACTTTTCTTAGCAGTTCTTGCTATAGTCTGCGTTCCATTTTTATCTAACACAAGGTTAAAATAACCTTTCTTACCATGTGCTTTTTTTTTTTTTTTTTTACTTGCCCGGGCCCTGCCTGGAAGTCTTGGGTTATTAGCTGTTAAAGTTAGCCTGATTTTTGCTTTTTCTAGAAAACTAAAATGTTTGTGCTTTTTTCCAACTTCCACAGAGTCAAATACTTTTAAAGGTTATGGAACAGACATATCTTCCCCTTTCAGGGGCATTTATGTAGTAGGGTAGGGAATTATGTTTTTCAACTTGTTTAACTGTATTTAGAGTAAAAAAGTTGATGGTTCATTTCTCAGGGAGGAATCCAATTTGGCTTTTACATTCTTCCTTGTTCCTGGACAAGTATTTTGTTGTTCTTTATCAAGGATTCCACAGACTAGTCTGCTCCTGATCTTGCTAATATAGATACATCTGTGATTGTCTTGATGTCAGGCTCCTTCACAGTGACTGGGACTGTGCAAGGGGGCAGGATTGTATCTCTGCTTCTGTCAGTCACACAGGGACTGTGCAGAAGGGAGGATGGTCTCTGGCTCTGTCAGTAACAATCAGGTTGGGCAGAGAGGTGGGATAGGACTGATATGGCCCTGTCAATCACAGCAGGGCTGTGCACAAGGGTGGGGGAGGAGGCAGTCTCTGGCTTTGTCAGTCACAGTGGGGTTCTGCAGTGGGCAGAGGGGACTGGTCACTGGGGCTGTGTAGAGGAGTGGGTCTTGGGGGGCCAGGCTCTTGCTCTGTCAATCACACCGGAGCTGTGAAGTGAGAGGAGGAGGGGGGATGGTATTGGTCTCTGGCTCTGTCAGTCACACCGGTGCTGTGCAGAAGGATGCGGGAGGCGTGGTCTCTGGCGCTCTGTCAGTCACGTCTGGACTGTGCAGAGGGATGGGCGGTTTCTGGCTGTCAGTCACAGCAGGGCTATGGAGGGGTGGTGGTTTCTAGCTCTGTCAGTCAGAGGGGGCTGTGTAGAGGGGCGCGTGGGGAGGCTGGTCTCTGGCTGTCAGTCATGGTGGGGTGGGTGGAGGCAGACTCTGGCTGTGTCAGTCAGAGGAGGCTGTGCAGTTGGGTGTGGGGGGCTGGTCTCTGGCTGTCAGTCACAGCAGGGCGGGGTTGTCTCTGTCTCAGATGGGTTGGGCAGCGCGGGGGGCGGGCTCTGGCTCTGTCAGTCACACAGGGGTGTTTGTTTTTTTCCTTCCTGCAGGCGGTCCGCCAGACAATGGCTTCCGCCGGCCGGGCCGGGCTGTGAGCGGCGCCTGGGGGAGGCTGTCGGGCCGAGGCAGGCTGGGTCTGCCGGCCGGCGCCGTGCGGAGCTCGGCTGCAGAGCGGGGGCCTCCCCCGTGTGAGCGGTTCCAGTCCTGGGAGCGCCGGTAACTAGCCGCGGTTCCTCCCTGCCCCCCAGCCTGGGTCACCCCCTGCCCCGCTCGCGGCGGGGAGCTGCTGCCTGCCCCGGCGCCTTTCCCCCCGGCGCCTTTCCCCCCGGCCATGGCCGGGCTGCTGCCCCCTCCCCACCGGGTACCAGCTGGCTGCTCCGGGGGGCTGGGGAGCAGGTCTGGGTACCCCATTTCCTCCCCGTTCTCGGCCTGGCCCTGCCAAGTCACAAGGCCCAGGAGGGAAGGGGCAACCCGCAGGAGGCTGCTCCTGCTAACAAGCGTGGGAGGAGATGTGTGTGCCATGCTAGTGTGGGGAAGGGGGTACAGGAGTGGACCTTGCTCTGCAGGAATGGCCCGGCTGTAGCAGTGTGGGGAGGGGTTGCAGACCATGGGCAGAGTAGGTGGTGCAGAGTGACGACGATACACAGGGGTGTGGGAACAATTTGTATAGTGAGGGTGCTGAGAGCCATTGAACCAAACTGTAAATGCTGTATATAATGGAAACCACTTCAAGCCAACAGGTGCAGCAGCACCCGTGAGGATCCAGGCATTGCTATGCCAGCGGCTGGGAGGGTTGCATTGAAAGGCTAGCAGAAGGTAATGTCAGCAAAGAAGAGAGGAGTGGGGCAGACACAGTCTAAAAGATGAGTGTTTTCAGCAGGTGTATCAAAAGCACTGCTAGAATAGGAGTAAGGATGTCTGAGAGTCCTGCAGAGCTCTGCCTGGCACTGAGGAATAAATTCATTAATGTATGTTAGTTTCACTATTGAAACTCCCTGTGGATAGATAAAGGAAAAGAGGGGCCAAGGAAACTGGTACAACCAGGAGGTGAGGGATGGGAAATTGAGAGGTAAACCCTGGTCTGGAGGGGGAGAAAATAAGTGGTAGTTGGGCAAAGCCAGAGAGAGTTGGGAGAGTTCTCAAGTGACTAGTATTTTGGAAAATTCATTTTGCCTTCTAAAATACAGGCTTGGTTTTCTATCTGGGAGAAGACAGGCACTTGGACTCAGAGAAATCTTAATCACTTGGAGCAGAACTTGGACAAAACTCAGCAAGAGGAAATGAGGAGACTGCAGGGAATAAAGAGAGATGTAGAGGGACTGTAGGAGGAGAGGGGTGTGGGAAGACCATGTTACATTAGCAAAGTGAAGCTGAGGTACATGTAGGATGTCTGTTAGGTATAAGGGGATGGCCATACTAGATTAGGTCTGTGGTCCGTGTAGTTGGGTATCCGTCTCTGACAGTGGCCAGCACCAGATGCTTCAAAGGGCAAGAAACCCCAGTAGGTAGATGTGGGATAATCTGTCCCCGTGATGAACTCATCCTAATCTGTAATAGAGATTGGGCTAGATTGGCAATTTGGGTTTATTTTAGGGCTTGTCTACACTTAAAACGCTTCAGCTGCACTGCTTCAGCACTTCAGTATAAACACTACCTATGCCAACGGGGAGGATTCTTCTTTCAGAGTAGGTAATCCACCTCCCTGAGCTGTGGTAGCTAGGTCAACGAAAGAAGTATTCTGGGGGTTAGGTCAGTATAGCTATGCCTCTCAGGGGTGTGGATTTCTCACCCCCCTAAAATGTAGCTATACTTATGTAAATTCCTAGGGTAGACCAGGCCTTAGTGTTCATTCTAGTGGGACACTGGACTCTTCTAAAAGGAATAGTGGGGAAGGAGTGTCAGGAAAAGGGGAGGGAAGCTGCAGAAGCAACAAGACAAGTCTGGGGGCACATTGGGGAGGAGTTCCCTACAAACTGATCTTTGATATGCCTTAAATGAGAGCACAATCCTTTCAGGAAGCCTGTGTGGTTTGGGGAAATTACTTATGTCCAATTGTGCAGAAAACCCATGTTCCTCCTTGGAATCTAGACATTCCATAGGGAAGAACTGGAGAAATCCCATTTGTGTTTTGGATGCACACATAATTAGATGATATTTTTAATAATTATCAACTACTGAATCCAGAAACTATGATATAGAAAAATATAGATCAAAAATATTGTGGTAGCCCTTCAGCATATACAAGTACCTCAATCTGTATTAGTTTTTTTAAGGTTAGATTTGTGCATGTTTGTTTTTTAAACCAAACACGTTGAATATGTACAAAATCAGGAGGAAAAAGTCCTCTCCACCACTTTGACTTCAAAAAAAAAAAAAAAGGCACTGCAGAAATTATTGAATCTGCACTTTCCTCATCCTACCATACGTTAAGGAAGTCTGCAAAGGAATAGACCCACCTCTCTTGACTTAACAGTCTTGGACCCGTCTTATACGTTGAGCGGTCAGAGTGGGTATTGGCAAAATTAGTTGGGAACCACTTGCGTGGGGAAGTAGCTGACAATTTAAACTTGCACATGTTAAGAAAAAAACCACAGGTTTGAGAAATCAGAGTACTCGCATCATCACCTGGTCAAAGTGTTCCAGCAATTCTTTCCTAATTCTCTTCCTCTTCATCCCTCCCCGGCACAACTTCCTGCTATTTAGCGCTCAGCCATAGATTTTGTGTCTTGGGTTATAGTTAGAAAATCTTTTCTCAACTTGTTCATTTTTTCCAAAATCTCCTCTCTGTGGGACCAGCTGATTGTTACCAATGGTCTGGAAGATCCTGAAGAGTTTCACAATAATGCAAGTTATAATGACAGGCTGGAGATGGCTAAAGAGATCACAATGCTTTCTTGCCCCTGGTGATTTTGAGAGTGAACAGTATGAGCTTCTAGTTTTTGTAAAGTCTATCCAAAAACTAGACAAGCCATTTACAACACAAAACTTCCTCATAGCATGAGCTTCGGCAGCTTCTTTTGTCCCGTCCCCATCCTCAGCTGCTCATTGCTATGGGGTTGATTGTACAGTCTTTCTACGGTGGCTGGAGCTTGTAGCTTACATTTTATAATTAGTATCAGGAAAGAAATACTTGGTGGCAAAGCGTCCTGGTGATACTCATAAAAAATAAATATTTCTAGCAACGTGGCGTGCAGTGGTGGTGGTGTCTGGGTCGGTCCCAGGATATGAGAGAGATGAGGTGGGTGAGGTAATTGGCTTAACATCTGGTGTACATGCTCCAGTGCACCAAATGCCCCAGTAACAACTGTGTGGGTGAAATGAGAATCACCATGCTGTCAAACTCTCACAGAAAATTGATTAAAAAAACAAAACAAAATACCATATTGCCTGTGGGCGAACATTTCTCATAAAGCAATCATTCCATATCTGATCTCTGTCCTCCTTCTTAAACGAAATCTGCACACCACTTTCAAAAGATGAGCCTGGGAGCTTTGCTAAGCACTAAAAATCATGGTGTTAATAAACATACTGGATTTATAGCTCACTACAAAAATTTGTAACCCATTAATCCTCTTTTGTCCTACAACTGCAAAGGTGTTAACTGCCCACTTCACCTTAAATGGTCTCTTGCAGCACGTGTGAACTCCTTATGCTAAACAATCTGTTCCATCTCCTATTTAACTGTCACACTCTGATCACCTTTCCCAGACCTAAAGAAGAGCTCTCTGTGAGTTCAAAAGCTTGTCTCTTTTACCAAAAGAAGTTGGTCCAATAAAAGATATTACCTCACTCACCTTGTGTCTCTAGTAACATACTTAACATGAATCTTATGATAAAGACCCTGGTTGCTGAAAGAAGCTTGTCTTCCTCTGGGAGTTTTGGTCCTGGGAATTAAAGATTAGACCTGTAGAGCAGGGGTTCTCACGATGACATTTTTGGTGGCCTCAGAGTGCGGCCGCCAACTCTTGCTGGTGGTCACTCTGACAATTTTTCCTAAAGTACTTAATTAACATTAGGAAAAATGAGTAAATATGCACATATATATATAATCTCCAAATCATGGACGTTTATTTATGTAGTGGGAGAGCAGTAGGAAGTAGAGCTCCCTGTTGAGTGCACCCGGAATTTGCTCCTATTCTCGTGCTCAGAGCCTGTCACGGAGAGGGAGCCCCTCATCCTGCTGGGGAGCTGCCAAACTCTGCAGCAGCCCAGAGCCATTGAGCTGCTGGGGTAGCTACAGCAACTGTTAACAGTGAGTGTGGACCCAAGCTTCCCGCTCTGCCGTGTTTCTCTATCCCTGCCTCCCGCGGCCCTTCAGCGAGCGCTCTTCCCAGGGAAGTTGGGTCAGGAACTCACCGGCTACCTGCAGGGTCCCAGGCTCCCTGTGCCCCAGGCAGGAACAGGGGCGTGCCCTGGTGACCAAACACTGCAGCTGCCTCCACTGAGAAGAGCCGGGGCCGTGCACATAGATGCCGATTTCCCCTCTTCCCCTAGGTGCTTGACCCTCCCCTCCCCCCGGCTCTGTCCCCACTCCACCCCTTCCATGAGGCCCTGCCCCAATTCCAACCGCTTCCCCAAATCCCTGCCCCTTCCCCGCCTCCTCCCCTGAGCGCGCCACGTTCCCGCTCCTCACTCCCCACCCCCAAGCGTGCTAAGGCTGCCAAACAGCTGTTTGGCGGTGGCCGGGTGGGAAACGCTTGGGAGGTAGGCGGAGGAGCAGGGACACGGCCCGCTTCGGGGGGAGGAGGAGCAGGTGGGGAGGAGGGGAGCTTGGCTGCCAGTGGGTGCAGAGCATCCACTAATTTTTCCCCGTGGGTGCTCCAGGCCCGGAGCACCCATGGAGTCGGCGCCTATGGCTGTGCACACCAGGCCCATGTATCTCCAGAGCCTGGAGCCTCCGAAGCGGCAGCGCCAGCACAAACACCAAGACTGCATTGCTGCCCTTGGTAATGGCTATTCAGGAGCAACAGCTGGGTGCTGCAGGGAGGGGCTGCTGCTTTGCCCCCCACAATCTCTGCCCACACTTTGGAGGTTGTCATGGCCGCAAAAAAATCTGTTGTTGCCTAATGCAGGGCCGTAACCAGGGTGGGGTCACGTGCCCCTCTCCCCAGATTTCTGCCTTCCATTTAGCGGAGTTTGAAAACCGTTGCCTCCTGCCAGGAGCCAGTGGAAGCCACCAGAAGCTGGTGGAAGCCTCTCAGGCCGCTGGCTCTCTGTGCTGTGGGAGCCAGGGCGCTGGCTGGCTGCCTGGCAGCCCTCTCTGCCCTACTCCCTGTGCCAGGCCACCTCTGCACAGACAGGTGCTTCCCAGGCACGATGGGCGGAACAGCTCCAAGCTAACCCCCGACACACACTTGCCTCTCCCCAAAGGAGCCCAGTGCCAGCCAGCAATGCTCACTGGAGCCAATCCCTGCTTGTAGAGCCCAGCTGCCCAGCTCAGCAGCAACAGAGCCAGGAGTGCCAGGGCAGTGGCCAGCGAGCACCTCTGGGAGCATCTCATGTCAGCTGGGCTCTGCAGGCAGGGGCTGGCTCCAGGGGCATCACTGGCCAGCGCCAGGCTCCGTTGTGGGAGAGATGAACGCATATGAAGCACAGGTCGGACTGTGCTGCCCTGCCTGCGTGGGGAGTGCCTGGCCGTGCAGAGGTGGCCAAGCTTGGGAAACAAGGCCAGGAGGGCTGCTGGGCAGTCAGCTAGCACCCTGACCCCCCACAGCACGGAGAGCCAGGGGCCTGAGCAGACCCTGAGCAGAGAGCAGCTCCCACCAGCTTCCGATTCACCGGCTCCTGGCAGGAGGCAATGGTTTTCAAACTGGGATGGGCATCCTGGGGAGCATGCCCCACAGTTTGAAAATCTCTGTGCTAAATGGAAGGCAAAAATCTGGGGGGCATGTGACCCCCCCCATATCCTCCTACACATTGCCTTTAGGGGGTGCAAATAAGCTTGCTTGCCCTGGGCACTAAAATTCCTTGTTACGGCTCTGGCCTGGTGAGCTTGAATATCTCAAGCTGGCTCCTGCTGAAAGGGACCCATTTGTTAATTGCTCAGATGCAGGGGCTCTCTGATATGGAAACTTTAAAATATTCTGAAAAGAAATAGGCCAAATAGGCAGAAGAAGGTGCATGGTCAGTAGGGATTGCAGCTCTCGATTTAACGTAGTTTAAAATATTTAATAAATTATACAGTACTAGCCCCCAGTCTGACTTGCACCAGCTAGCAATGAGAGAGATCTTCTGGGGAACTTTCAAAGAAAATGGAGAACTCAGACATGTTTTTGGATTTGCCTGAGATTAAAGGGACAGAGACTAAAATAATAATAAAAGAAAATGCACCTGCTGCTTCTACTGTGTACCCTGGTGCACACTTCACACACAGACTGTGGATAATGATGACTGTCAACTGGTTAGGTCCCTAGTTTAGGATTTTGGCAGTCTGGGTTCAAGTCCCTGATCCCACAGACTTCTTTTGTGAACTTGGGCAAGTCACTTAGCCTCTCTGTGCCTCAATTGTCAATCTGTACAATGGTGCTGATAGCACTTCCCTCCCTCACAAGGTATTGTGAAGATGAATGTTAGATTTAGACTCTGTGCTCAGATACTGATGTAATATTAATGGGGGCCATGTATGCACTATAGCTAGAAAAGTGCTTTACTTAGCTTAATTGTCAGAAAAGTGGGGAGATCCTGTAGCAATATATCTGGGCCAGCAGAGTTCAGATCTAACAAGTCACATTTTATGAAAATGGAATATGGGTATGGAGAATGGAAACAGAAGTGCTCAAAGAGAGGTGGTACTAACTTCTAAATAATTATTAGAAAAGAAAAACAAATTAGAAGGTGCAAAATATCACATCACCAAATATTTGAGGTAGTTGCATATGGGTCATCCAGGTACAAGAGAGAATGAGATTTTTCTACTTCGTTTTATGATAAAACAAAGGAGAAAATCTTGCATTACCTGTGGCTAATTAAATATTTCAAATTAAAAGAATTTTCCATGTGCCAGTGTAGTAAAATAGCAGGGTATCCTCTGGGGAACTAGACAGGCAAATGTCTCAGGATCCTTTGTTCACTTTTCCTGACATCAACGTCAGCAAGTCAGGTAATGAAATATTTTTTTCCCTCTCCTTGCCTCCCCCCCTTCCCCCTCTCTCTCCTTCCCCAGGAGGCTGCAATTGGAGCTGAAGATGAAAAGGTCTAATCATGAGAGAACATATGTACATGTCTCTATGATCACTCATCAGTAAGCACCTTCTATGACACCACAGGATGGATGTGGAGGTTGACTGGGAGTCTGATAATGACACTTGTGACACAGGTGAGGAGCATTCAGATGACTCCAGCCATATCTCTGAACGGATGGGTCGCAAAGCCAGCCTCCAGCTGGAGGTAGAGGAAGATTACTCACCACCATCTAGTCCTGCTTGCAGCCTTGCTGGACCTTCAGTTAGACAGGAACTCCCTGTAGAATTGCAGTGTGAAGAGGAGGAAACCTATGAAAACTACTACCAGAAGCGTGATTCAACCACCGCTGCGGTGTTTGTCACCTCCAGCACCAATTTTGACCTGCAATGTGAAGATGAGGATCTGGAGCTTTACTCCTCTGAGCACTCTGAGGAACCTCAGGGAGGGCTAAGTGAGGATGATGAAAACATCATTCTTATTGATGCCTTTGGTGAGGAGGACCTGGAGCCCATCTCTGGAGAAGCTTTGCCTTATAGGTGCAAGAAGTGTGGTGCCTCTTTCCAGGATCTGGGTGAATTACAGGAACACAAACAGATCCACCTGACAGAGCATTCATACCAATGCCCAATCTGTGGCAAAGAGTTCTTCCGTGCTGCGAACTTGCGAATGCACAAGCTCATTCATTCTAGTGACAGGCCACACAAGTGTCCGGAGTGTGACAAGGGGTTCATCCGCACGGCTGACGTCTGGAGGCACCTACGCAACGTCCACAAGATTGAACGTTCAAAAATTTTGGGAAATGGTATGGTTAGGAACCCATGGTCTTCAGTGCACCAGACCCAAAATGGTGGCGGAGATACCTATCAGCAGTGTTCAGATGACCAAAAGCCTGGAGGAGAACAGTCTAAACCTTACATCTGTCCAACATGTGGCAAAGGTTTCCATAAACCTAATTTGCTGTCGAAACACAAGGTGATCCACCGACAGGACAAACCATATCAGTGTCAAGAATGTGGAAAGTCCTTTATCCAGCTGCTCAGGTTGAAAAGGCATCAGCAAACTCACTCTGGAGAGCGCCCTTTCTACTGTGAGGAGTGTGGTGGAACCTTCACGCGGCTGGCATCACTACAGCGTCATCAGCGGATCCATACTGGAGAAAAACCCTACTCTTGCGCTTACTGTGCTCAAGACTTCACAGAGTCAGGCTCCTTGAGGAGACATGAGCGCACTCACCAAGTGAAGATGTCTTAGAGTCTATAGTACCTCACCTGCTCTAGTGGTTGTTTTGTTTCCCTTCTTACCTGAGTGAAACCTGTCCACGCTTCTTAAGAAACCTCCATACTCTATGCACATAGGTCAGTCCACAGCTACCTTCCCCAAATATTGCCAATATGACTCTAATAAGGCAGCAGGAAGAACTCCATGATCTCTACAAGTAAAGACATAAGTGAAGAGGAAAAAGCCCCCGTGCCATTGAAGAATGAGGTTAGAGAATTTGTAGGACAAATGTAGAGAGTGAAGCCCCTTGGAGGTGCTGGACATTGTAGCTGGATTTCTTTTGGGGTGTGTCAGATTGAGTTTTCCCCAAAGATTGGTGTATTAAATAGAGCTTTGGTGCAGTCCTGACCCTGAACTGATGGGTACTGCTGTCTAGAAAGTGACTGCTCTCCAGCACCAGATTTGGAGATCTGTCATTGCAGGCCGTTGCCAGGACTGCACAGTCCTCTTAGTTAGATATAGCCCATCCGCACCTCTGTGAATTCTTTCATAGTTTTTAGTGAAGTACCTTTATTTGAAAGAGAAGGATCATGTCAGTTGCAAAATAATACTATCCAGGACTTTAATAAACTGGAAACTTAATTAACAGTTGCACCCTTTGCGCACACACTTGCTTATGGATATACTGATCCTTCATGTGCTTACATAACCCATATCACATGTATGTATATTGGTGGATGGAGAGAGGGTTGTATGGCTCGCTGTGATGGTGCATATGGGTACCGTGGGTTGTCTCTATGGATCTATGCCAGTTATGTCTAGGTGGAGAGCCTTTACCCTGCCCAGCTACTGTGTTACAGTAACAAATGTTTTAGAATTTAAAATAACAAAAATGCTAATTAAAAAAAATAAGGAAAATAGTGCTGTTTTTTTACACTGTATGGTACTTGGATTAAAGGTTCCTGATTCTAGCTCTGATTCTAGAAGATCCAATATGGTAAGTAGCATCAATCCTTATCACACATTCTGGGGCATTTTTTTTTAAGGGATCCTGGCAATTTAATTTTTCTTTTTTGAACAGGCTAATTAAAAATCCTCAGTTTTGCGCTACTGAACCCTTAAAATAGCATGCCTTTCAATTTTTAAAACCATTCTTTTTTTAAAATGTGATGGCTTCTGGCTTTTTCCCCCACCTTGTTTTTGAGAAGGGTCTTTCGGGTTGGCCTAAGAGGAACACCTCTCCTTCTGCATGCTCTTTCATTGTATATGCATACACCTGTTTGCTGACTGTTCACTCTTCATTTCGGCTCTGCTTCGCTATTACTGCTAAACACCCATTTTTTCAATGCTCTGAGAATGTTGTTCACAAAACTGCATAGGGTCAGGTTCACTAAGTGTTGTCAAATGCACAAGTAAATAAACTAAAAAAGTGTGAACCATCTCTTTTCAGCCAAAGTAATTTTGGGGGTTACTTGTAACTATGGTAAGAACGATTACATACAAGGTTTTGTAATTTCAAGTTGATAGTGTCTCCTCAATCACTCAGCTAACCACTGGTAGACCTTTTATATAACTTAATAGTAGGTAGGGACTTGAATGAGAGAGCTTGTAATTGGTAAAAGTCTCTTTAAGCCTCACCTGACCTTCCTGTTGCTTCCTCTGCTTCCAACATTGGACATGCCAACTGCTCCTGTAGCTGGCTATATAATGGGAATTGTGGGAGCAGGATGATAAGGTGGCCTTCAAGAAGTTGCCTGCTGCATTACCCATGGTTATAGGAGCTCTTCTAGCAGTGGGATCGATCCGAGTGATGAAGTGAAAACACCCCCAGTACTCCTCTTTTCTTCCCATGCCCTCCTTCATTTAGTCTGTTGCACATCTGGTTACAAAACACTTACTTAAGATGAACACTTTAGCCCTAAACTTCCTTATAAGCTTATATCACACACACACACTGGTATTCTCATACTCCTTAAATTCATTGTTTGAGAGTTGACTCAAGCTCACGACTAGTGGGTTCGTTGTTCTACTTGCCATGAATGGTTGTGGATGTAGATGGAGCCAGACATGGAAAATTATTTTCTACTGTCCTCTTGCTCCAGCTGATATACCTGTCATCCTTTGCAATACTTGCTCTGCCCCTAGCCTAGGCTGAAGCATGAATCTTAGACCTAGCTGCAGTATCCAGGGATGGTATTTTTTTAATTTAAGACCATTCTTTATATACAAGTTGTTTGTCTGTGTTGCTACAGTGAGGCATTTGTGTATATCCACTTGGTTCCCTTAGCTTTGCAGAGGGGTCACATGAAATAATGCCTCCTAACTTTTTGAAAGTCTGGTTGTCAGGGGGAGTTCTCAGCATTCTGTTTGCATTTTTACAGAATGGAAATACAAATGTTTACGGTCACCAGAAAATATTCCCCTGCAACAGTTAATGGCCCTGGAAGGGGGAGGCTATATGCAGTCAGATCTAAATCCTTGAATTGATTTCTGATCCAGTCTTTAGCACAAGGTTGATTGAAGGAAAGTGTTTGTATCAACTTTGTTCACAGTATCTAGACTGGAGGAAACGGGGATGGGGAAAATCAGTTTGACCTATTTCTTCCAGTTACTAGTTATCTTCTGATGAGAAAGTAGGCACTAGAGCTGAATACAGACATTAGCATGTGATTTTTTCCTAACCAAAATCTTACAACCTGAGTTGTTTTGACTCGATAGCATTACTGTCTAAAACACTCACTCATTCTGTCAATAAATATCCTGCAGCATGCTGAGGGGAGGGAGAGAAGTGGTGTTAGTAAGGTTGAAGCAAGAAATTCATCTCTATGTGAAAGCTCAGGACTGCTGCTCTTGATCTAAATGGACAGCAACTGCATTAATGTGCCATGGATGAAAATATATAAGCCCTTCAAAGAGACCAGTTTTCATAAAGTGGAAATGGGCAGAAATGCCATGGCTTTGGTTGAAGTGGAATTATTAAATCTGGATAAACAAAGAAATGTGAGTTTTTGGTAAGTTTCCCTACAAATGGTCATTCAAAGCAGTGATGGAAAGGCCACCTGTTTCTGTTATGAGAAGAGAAATCACCATTTGTGTATTTATCATGCTGATGGAAGGACACACATGATTCTTCAGGGAAAGCTGTAACTACTTCCAAATATTAATTTCTAGCTCTGTAGTGTGGCAACCTTTGTGGTGAAATTTACAAATGGACAGAAACCTGTCCTGTCATAGCTGTCTGTTATAGTAATCCTCACAATTAAGATTGGCCATACTGGGTGAGACCAAAGGTCCGTCTAGCAATTAATGTTTATATACCCCAACCTCTCATTAACATGCATTAAGAAATGCACTAGAATATAGTTTCATTGGTGTATTGAGGCCTTGATTCAAGAAAGTAATTTAGTACATGCTTGACTTGAGAGTCTTGTTGACTTCAGTGGGATTTAAGTATGTGGTTAAGCACATATCCTAACTAGGGAGGGCAGGCATCACCAAAGGGAAGAGGGACAAAACGGGGGCCAGTGACCTTTCCTCTGCTCCCCAGGGGTTAAGGAGGGGGAGACTACACCACCAAAATTTGAAGTAACTTTCATACTGGGCAAATACTATCCCTGACTACATTTTTTTTCAATCTGAGGGTAGGGGGGGAGAGTGCGTGGCTGCTGCCCAGGACAGCAGATTGTGACTGGTGGTAGAGCAGGAAAAGAAAGTTTGGAGTCAAGGTGCCCTTTGGTGTAAAACTAAGAACGCTGCTCAAGGATCTAAAACAAAGAACGTTTTCCCAGGCGGGGGGTTGTCTGTGAAGCACTAAATGGCAGGAAGCTCTTTGAGCCAGCCAGCTGCTGCAGTCACGCAGACAGTGATGGGGAAAGAGCAGAGGCTGACAGAGGGTGAGGACCCCGGCTGGAAGTGATGCCTACGGCTGTGCGAGCACTGGGAGGGCTAAAACTAAATAACAAGGGAAAAAACCAGGCACCAGATCTCTCTATCCAGTAGCGACAGGGGCACCGCCTCTCTGTGCTTACCTCCACCTGCCTCCGGGCTCCATCCCCGTCTATTAACCCCGCCCCATCCGCGGCCACTGTCTCTCCGCCCGCCCGGCCGGGGGCGCTATCCCCGCGCACAGCCCCAGCGCTGCTTGGACTCCGGGCATCGGCAGCCGCGCAATCGGCTTCGGTACGGACAATGCGCATGTGCTCCTGCAGTTCAGCGCATGCGCACTAGGGCGAAGGGTGAGTTTGTGCGGATGGAGATCCCGCTCTTCCCGGCGCGGCATGAGGGGGAAGGGCCGGGGCAGGACACGCCCGGGAGGCGGCCGGGTCCGTGCGAGAAGCGCCGCGGGCAGAGAAGGGCCGGTGTTCGCGCCGCCGGGGCCCAGGAGCAGCCCGGCGGGCGGGGGGCGCCGCCGGGAGGGGCAGCGCTCCGGGGAACCAGCCGCCAGAGGGAGCGTGTTGGCCCGGGCGAGGCTGGGCTGTGCGGGCGGCTGGTGAGCGGGTCACGGTGCTGCAGGGAGCGGGGGGACCGGCCCCGCAAGTCTCATTCCCTGTCGGTGTCTGTCCCTTAGGTCGGGCGATGTAGCCCGCCCCGTCCCTGGAGCCGCTGCCTGATAACGGGCTGAAGGGAGCTGTGCTGGAGGCAGGTGTGTCTGGTGGGAGGGCCTGGCTCGGTGGGAACTTTCTTCTCTGTGCCTTGGCAGGGCATCTTTCTCCCTTGATTTCTCCTCCTTCCCCTGCTGTCTTTTCTCCACCTTCCTTCAGCATCTCCAGCCACAATCCTCTCTGGTCTCTTTTCTCCTCCGTATGACCTTTTTTTCTCTCCCATATTCTGTTTCCATATACTTGTAGTGTCCCATGTTGGAACTACTACTAGTGTGGTAGTGGGGTGGCTGTACTACTGAGATTATGGTTGGGATTAGTTTACTCTGTAATATATGTTAGTAGTGCATCCAGTATGAGGTGTCTAATGTTAGTATTTTGAGCAATTCACTGCTGGGACATGGCATCAGATTCTTCCAAGGGGAGTAAGTGATACACATTACTAAAATACGCAGTGCACATCCTGAAACAATTTACTGCTTCAGGTTTTTCCTGTGATGTATGTGGGTATGATGGCAGAAGATGGGATGATAACATATATGCTAGAATGAGAAAATGGGTAGGCAATAAAAAGAATTAAATATAGAAATGTAGGACTGGAAGGGATTCCGCAAAGTCATCTAGACCAGTGCCTGTGCTGAGGCAGGACTAAGTATTATCTGGACCATCACTTACATGTGTTTGTCTAACTTGTTCTTAAAAACCTCCAGTGACAGAGATTCCACAACCTCCCTAGGTAATTTGTGCCAGTGCTTAACTAACCGACAGGACGTTTTTCCTAATGTCTAAACTCAGTCTCCCTTGCTGCAATTTAATCCCATCCCATTCCTTGTCCTGTCCTGAGTGGATAAGGAGAACAATTTATCCTCCTCCTTTTTATAACAACCTTTTATGTACTTTAAGGCTGTTATGTTCCCCCCTCAGTCTTCTCTTCTCCAGATTAAACAAACCCAATTTTTAAAATCTTTTCTTGGAGGTCATGTTTTCTAGCCCTTTAATCATTTTTGTTGCTGTCTTCTGGACTTTCTCCAGTTTGTCCACATCTTTCCCGAAGTGTGGTGCTCAGAACTGGACACAATGCTCCCGTTGAGGCCTTATCAGTGCTGAGCAGAGCAGAAGAATTATTTTTCGTGTCTTGCTTACAACACTCTTGCTAATACATCCCAGAATGATTTTTGCCTTTTTTGCAAGAGTATTTCTTTGTTAACTCGTATTTAATTTGTGATCCACTATAGTTGCCAGATCCTTCCCCCCCCCCCCCCCCACGCCCAGTAATTCTTCCTAGGCAGTCATATCCCATTTTGTATTTGTGGATTGATAGGTGGGTGATGGCTGGAGGTTAGTAGGCACACCGTGGGATTCAAGTGAAGGGTCAATTTAACACCAAATGCATACAAATAATGATGTGTAAGGGTGGAGCTGGGGAATCACCTGAAATAGGGGGACAAAGATAGAACAGAAAAGGAAGGTGATAGGGCAACCCAGGGGCAAATCACATACTATATGCAAGAGAACGAGTAGATGATGGGTATTATGGGAAAGGTCAGTGAGTTGGGAGGCTGTTGATTTTGTAGTTATCTGTTGGAAAGTATAGTGTCAACCAAGACTGCCCCCCTTTACCTGAATTTTCACTAGAGTTAATCTAAACTCCTGGTTTGTGTGTAGGCACCGAAAGAATTATTCAGTGTAAAAGTACATGACACTGCTGAATCCAGATGCTAGGGAATAAAAAGGCAACTATCCAATCCAAAATGTCTTTCACTTTAGGAGGTGGAAATTGGGAAAAACATTAGGTGTTGTAGTTCTTGATAGTCTACGCATCAGTCTTTCTGTATTGGGGGGCTCATATATTTAGATGAATATGGCCATGTGCATCTGGAGTGCAAATCTGAGCTCATATTGTTCTCGTATTGTAGTTAGAGGGATTTGTTGCAGTACTGTATAGGTAGAATTATTAGGACATAACTTTTTTCTTCATTTTTTTTCTCTGCTGGAATAAATATATATTCTGTATACTGAGAAAGATTGCATGTGTTTTGGTTTATTATTTTGTGATCATTCTGGATAAAGACCTTGGGTGAAATTCTGGCCCCACTTAAGTTACCCCCTTGTTTCCCAGGCCATGACTAATGAAGAGTTGAAGAGATTTAATATTTCATTAGAAAGATAGTAACAAAGGTCAGTTTGTTTAGTGAGTAAAACCAGTCTTCCTTAAGACTTGTATAAGTTAAGGCATTCAACTTAAATACATTACTAAGTTATCTTGAGATATGAAAAACACCAAGTGAAATTAATGAGACTGGCCTGGACTTGATATTTATATGTACGATCACAATCACTTGCAGCCAGAGAAACCTTAATGATTTTGAATGGAACCTGAACAAAGCTGATCAAGAGGAACTGGAGAGAGAGTTGGGGAATAAAGGGAGGAGAAAAGGAGAAGAGAGTGAAGGAAAAGAAGAATGTGGAAAGAGCTAGTTTCACAGGCAAAGGGCAGCTGGGATAATAGTGCAGATGCACTTGCTGGGCTAGACTGGCAATTTGAGTGGAGCTCAGTCTTAAATCTGGGTGACTAAAAGTGTTAATGGGGTGGGGGGGAAATGTCAGGAAAATAAAAGAAACTGCAGAAGGAGTGGGATAGGTGCTGGAATGTGCTGGGGGAGGTCTGGAAAATGTCCTTCAAAACCACACTTCGATGTGGCATAAAGTGAGTGCATTCCTTACAAGAAGTTTATATGGATCAGGGAGATTGATTTTGACCGGTTCAAACAGGCCGTACCAACTGCCAGTGAAAATTATTTGTAAAGGGAGTTTCTTCAGAGAGTTTTAAACTATTCCATTTGGGCCAGTGCTAAAGGTTTCTCAGCTGTGTTTATGATGCACATAGGTTTAGTTGCAAACTTTCTTTTATAGATTGGCAACTGTGAATAATCCAGTTACCAAGATAAATTAATCTTGGCTCACTCTCTGAGATTTAGGACTTGTTTTAGCCCTCAGGAAATAAAATACCAATTAACCAGTGCAGTAGGGATTATTTCTCAAGATGCTGTTATCAGCCCGTCACCATTAAACAGATAGCAGGAATTAATCTAAATTCTGTGTCACACTCCTTGATTCTTGACAAATGGTGCCAGTGTTAGTACCTTTTACTGCTGTCGTGGAAAGGGTGATCAAAGTGGTCTGACACTGCAGCATAAAAGAATATTGTATTGAAAGAAAAATATTGATAAAATAACCCCAAATTTTTGATCAAAAACATCAGAATTGTAGAAACTCCTCAACCTAAGAACTGGATTTGTTCCTTATAACTGTCCCCTTCTCACTCTGCTAGCTTTCTGTGAAAAATCTTTCTTGCTATTTGCAGTTTGGCCATCTACTGTAATTGTACCTGACTCTGGTTATAGTTCAGAATCCTTTCTTCTCCCTACTTATTTTTCCAAAATGTTTTCTCTCTGTGGCGCCAGTTGGAGGTTACCCAAGAGTGTGGAAGATCCTGGAGAGCTTCACAATAACGCAGGTTATGATGACAGGCTGGAGGTGGCTAAAGAAATCACAATGCTTTCTTGTTCCTGGTGATTTGAGAGTGAACAGTATGAGCTTCTGCAGTTTCTTTCAGCCCTCACCCCACACGTGGCTGCTTACTGCTACATGGTTGGCTATTTGGTCTGCCTGATGTTGCTGGTGCTTGCTGCATGATTATGTGGTCAGTGTCAGAAAGAAAGTGTCTGGTGTTCACTCATACAAAATTAAATATCTCTAGCAATGCAAAGAGATCACTTAATATAAAACTTCTGACAAAGCCAAGTGTGTGAAGGAAGCGTCCTGGGAGTTAAGTCTAAGACCTTCACTTGAATGAATTTGAATATCTCAATCCAGCCCATGCTTAAAGGAAGAAAGATGTTTATTGTTTGCTCAGGATTGGCTAGTGCTGTCTGATGTGGAAACTTTAGATGGCTGGAAAAGAAATAGGCCAAATAATGTAAAATAATCAAAATGGCTGGTAGGGATTTAAATATTGAATGAATTCAATTTAAAATATTTAATAAATTATACTAGAACCTAGTATGACTTGCACTGGCTAGGAGTGAGAGATGATAATGTGTTCTAGAAAAGCTGAAAGAAAATAGAGTATAGACATGTTTTGGAGTTGCCCAAGAATAACAACAACAAAAATAAAAATGTTCTTGCAGCTTCTGTTATGTATCCTGGCAGGCTGCTTGTCACTATGGAGCATTTATTATGAAAAGGTCAGGTGGATTTCATTTAGTTTATTTGTGGGGTAAAGATTGTCAGGAACAAAGTTTGCCAGGAGGAATAGATCTGAGATCTATCAAGCTGCATCTTATGATAACGTATATTGTGGAGAAGAGTAAAATAGATATAGAAGAGTTCAAAAAAGTGTGGGAATAGTTTCTAAATCATATTACAAAGCAAGGGAAAACTCAAAACCAAATCACCAAATATTTGAAGTGAATGGATCCATGTTATCAAGTTCTAAAACAAAAATTATATGAATTCTTAATTATTATTTTTTTAAGGCTAGAGAAGCCAGAGGTTGTTACCTTAATTATTCAAATTTGCTAAAAAGATACAATTAAAAGAGAGGATTTAACTTTATGGAGATATAGAAATGTTCCATTTGATGATCATAATAAACTACCCAGTGTCCCCTACAGTGAAATTAATTCACAAAGTCTCAGTATTATTCTGTTCACCAGAAAAAGATCTCTTGTGGTTGTTAGCTTTACTTAATGTGAATGTTGGCAAATTGGCTAATGAAATCATCTCCTGTTTTTTCTAGGGAAGGTTGTGATTGGAGTTGAGAACTAGATGAGCCAATCATGAAGGACTATGACCATGGTATGCTTACATCCACAATAAGCCATATATAAGCCCTGTGTATGACACCATATGATGGAGGTGGTCTGGGAGTCCGATAATGACACTTGTGACACAGGTGAGGAGCATTCAGATGATTCCAGTCATTCCTCTGAGCAGGTGGGTCGCAAATCTAGCCTCCAGCTGGAGGTAGACTTAGACTACTCTCAACCGTGCAGTCCTGGTTGTAGCCCTGCTGGACCTTCAGGTAGGCAAGAACTCCCTGTAGAATTGCAGTGTGAAGATGAGGAAACCTATGAGACCTACTACCAGAAGCGAGGCGAGACTACAGCTGGGGTCTTTGTCACCTCCAACACCAATTTTGACCTGCAATGTGAAAATGAGGATCTGGAGTTCTACTCCTCTGAGGAACCTCAGGGAGGGTTAAGTGAGGATGATGAAAACATCATTCTTGTTGATGCTTTTGATGAGGAGGACCTGGAGCCCATCACTGGAGAAGCTTTGTCTTATAGGTGCAAGAAGTGTGGTGCCTCTTTCCAGGATCTGGGTGAATTACAAGAACACAAACAGATCCACCTGACAGAGAATTCATACCAATGCCCCATCTGCGGCAAAGAGTTCTTCCATGCTGCGAACTTGCGAATGCACAAGCTCATTCATTCTAGTGACAGGCCACACAAGTGTCCGGAGTGTGACAAGGGGTTCATCCGTACAGCTGATGTTTGGAGGCACCTACGCAATGTGCACAAGATTGAGCGTTCCAAGGGAGTTTTGGGAAATGGTATGGTTAGCAACCGGGGGTCAACATTACACCAAAACAAGCATGGCCATGGGGACTCTGACCAGCAGTGTTCAGAAAATAAAAAGCCCGCGGGAGAAGAGTCTAAACCTTACATCTGTCCAGTGTGTGGCAAAGGTTTCCGTAAACCTAATCTGCTGTCCAGACACAAGGTGATCCACCGACAGGATAAACCACATAAATGTCAAGAATGTGGGAAGTCCTTTGTTGAGCGGCTCAAGTTGAAAAGGCACCAGCAGATTCACTCTGGAGAGCGCCCTTTCTACTGTGAGGAATGTGGAAGGACTTTTACACAGCTGGTAACACTACAGTGCCATCAGCGGATCCATACTGGAGAAAAACCGTATTCTTGTGCTTACTGTGGTCGTCGCTTCACAGTATCTGCCACTCTAAGGAAGCATGAGCGCACGCATAAAGTGGACAAATCGTAGTATTTAGGGCTCCATGGTTGTGGTCACCATTGTTTCCTGTTACCTGAATGAGACCTGCTCAAGACTGCTAGAGAAACTACCCCAGCCTACACACACAGGTCAGTCCACAGCCCCCTTCTCCAACGATGGCCAGCATAACTCTAATAAGAAAACATTGCCTCATGAGGAACTCCATGATCTCCACAAGTAGTCTGTGTTAACCGGCCCTGCACCTGTTCGCTGGAGTTACAAGAGGGGAGAGCTCAATTTCCATTAAATAATGAGGTCAGCGAAGTCAAAGGATATCCATCTGTACCTTGATATAACGCTGTCCTCGGGAGCCAAAAAATCTTACCGCGTTATAGGTGAAACCGCATTATATTGAACTTGCTTTGATTCACCGGAGTGCGCAGCCCCGCCCCCCTGGAGTACTGCTTTACCGCGTTATATCCAAATTCGTGTTATATCGGGTCGCGTTATATCGAGGTAGCGGTGTATATGGAAGTGGAGTTCCTGGAAAGTACTGGGCATTGTCATAACTAGCTGGACTTTTCTGCGGGTGCATCGAGTTGAGCTTTTCTCTAGGACTGATGGGTTAAATGGAGCCCTTCTGCAGTCACAGACTCTGAACTGATTGTGACTGCTCTCCAGCACTTGATTTGAAGATGTCATTTTTTGCCTATACTAGGACTGCACAGTCCATTTAATCAGAGCTGGCCCATCCATACCTTCTCTCTGTTCATTCTGTCATGTTTTCTAATGAAGTATCTTTATTTTGAAGAGAGGGATCATGTTGGTTGTAAAAATCCAGGACTTTAATAAACTAGATAATTAATTAACAGTTGCATCCTTTGTGCACACACTTGCCTATGGAATTATTGATCCTTGATGTGCTTACATAACCCATGTCCTATATATGTATATTGATGAATGGAGAGAGGCTTGTATGGCCCACTGTGATAGTGCATATGAGTATTGTGGGTTGCCTGTATGGATCTGTGCCACTTGTGGCTAGGTGGAGAGCCTTTCCACTTCCTAGCCACTGCATTACAGTAAGAAATGTCAGAACATTTAAAATCAGAAAATGCTAATAAAAATAAGGAGAATACTCCTGGTTTTTACACTGTTAATATTTAGATTTAAGGTTTCTCACTCTAGAAGATACTTCATTAGATGCTAAGCAGTATCTGTCTTTATTAGAAATTCTAGGGCATTTTTAAAGGGATGGTGTCAACTTAATTTTCTTTTCTAAACTGACTAATTAGCCCCCCTCACCAAAATTTCAGCTACTGAACCCTTAAAAAAGCATGCCTTTTAAATTTTTGACATGTTTTAAATGTGGTTTCTGGTTTGCTATGTTTTTTTGGGGGGGAGAAGGGGGGTTCTCCCAGAAGGGTCTTTTGGGTTGGCCTAAGAGGAACACCTCTCCTCCTCTATCCTTTTACTACACTTGTTTGCTGACTGTTCTCTTTTTTCATTTCAGCTCTGCTTCTGCTGTTACTGCTAACCACCCATTTTTTTTCAAAGCCCTGAGAATGTTGTTCACAAAAACAGTGAACCTGACTCTATACTTTGGGCATTTGACAACACTTTGTGTAAACTAAACAAGTGTGAACAATCATTTTTAAGTCATATTAATCTTGGGAGTTACTTGTAACTACAGTAAGTACAAAATTGTTAACTGTAATCATTATTTCAAGTTGATAGTGTCCCATTAATCACTCAGCTAAGCAGTTGGTACCATTATGTAGGGCCTATTATATATCTTAAAAATAGGTAGGGATGTTAATGAGAGCATGTAATTGATGTCCCTTTAAGCCACACCTGTGTGTCCTCTGCTTGAAACATTGGATATGCCAACTGCTTTTGTAGCTGGCTATATTATAGACTCATAGACTTTAAGGTCAGAAGAGACCATTATGATCATCTAGTCTGACCTCCTGCACAATGCAGGCCACAGAATCTCACCCACCCACCCACTCCTGTAACAAACCCCTAACCTATGCCTGAGTTATTGAAGTCCTCAAATCGTGGTTTAAAGACCTCAAGGTGCAGAGAATCCTCCAGCAAGTGACCCATACCCCACGCTGCAGAGGAAGGCAAAAAACCTCCAGGGCCTCTGCCAATCTGCCCTGGAGGAAAATTCCTTCCCAACCCCAAATATGGTGATCAGTTAAACCCTGAGCATGTGGGCAAGACTCACCAGCCAGCACCCAGGAAAGAATTCTCTGTAGTAACTCAGATCCCACCCCATCTAACATCCCATCACAGACCATTGGGCATATTTACCTGCTAATAATCAAAGATCAATTAATTGCCAAAATTAGGCTATCCCATCATACCATCCCCTCTATAAACTTATCAAGCTTAGTCTTGAAGCCAGATATGTCTTTTGCCCCCACTACTCCCCTTGGAAGGCTGTTCCAGAACTTCACTCCTCTAATGGTTAGAAACCTTTGTCTAATTTCAAGTCTAAACTTCCTAATGTCCAGTTTATATTCATTTGTTCTTGTGTCCACATTGATACTAAGTCTAAATAATTCCTCTCCTTCCCTGATATTTATCCTCTGATATATTTATAAAGAGCAATCATATCTCCCCTCAGCCTTCTTTTGGTTAGGCTAAACAAGCCAAGCTCTTTGAGTCTCCTTTCATAAGACAGGTTTTCCATTCCTCGGATCATCCTAGTAGCCCTTCTCTGTACCTGTTCCAGTTTGAATTCATCCTTCTTAAACATGGGAGACCAGAACTGCACACAATATTCCAGATGAGGTCTCACCAGTGCCTTGTATAACGGTACTAACACCTCCTTATCTCTACTGGAAATACCTCGCCTGATGCATCCCAAGACCGCATTTGCTTTTTTAACGACCACATCACATTGGCGGCTCATAGTCATCCTGTGATCAACCAATACTCCGAGGTCCCTCTCCTCCTCTGTTACTTCCAACTGATGTGTCCCCAATTTATAACCAAAATTCTTGTTATTAATCCCTAAATGCATGACCTTGCACTTTTCACTATTAAATTTCATCCTATTACTATTACTCCAGTTTATGAGGTCATTCAGATCTTCCTGTATGATATCCCGGTCTTTCTCTGTATTAGCAATACCTCCCAGCTTTGTGTCATCCGCAAACTTTATTAGCATATTCCCACTTTTTGTGCCAAGGTCAGTAATGAAAAGATTAAATAAGATTGGTCCCAAAACCGATCCCTGAGGAACTCCACTAGTAACCTCCTTCCAGCCTGACAGTTCACCTTTCAGTATGACCCGTTGTAGTCTCCCCTTTAACCAGTTCCTTAACCACCTTTCAATTTTCATATTGATCCCCATCTTTTCCAATTTAGCTAATAATTCCCCACGTGGAACCGTATCAAATGCCTTACTGAAATCGAGGTAAATTAGATCCACTGCGTTTCCTTTGTCTAAAAAATCTGTTACCTTCTCAAAGAAGGAGATCGGGTTGGTTTGGCACGATCTACCTTTTGTAAAACCATGTTGTATTTTGTCCCAATTACCATTGACCTCAATGTCCTTAACTACTTTCTCCTTCAAAATTTTTTCGAAGACCTTGCATACTACAGATGTCAAACTAACAGGCCTATAGTTACTCGGATCACTTTTTTTCCCTTTCTTAAAAATAGGAACTATGTTACCAATTCTCCAGTTGTACGGTAGAACCCCTGAGTTTACTGATTCAATAAAAATTCTTGCTAATGGACTTGCAATTTCATGTGCCAGTTCCTTTAATATACTTGGATGAAGATTATCTGGGCCCCCCGATTTAGTCCCATTAAGCTGTTCGAGTTTGGCATCTACCTCGGATGTGGTAATATCTACCTCCATATCCTCATTCCCATTTGTCATCCTACCATTATCCCTAAGCTCCTCATTAGCCTCATTAAAGACTGAGGCAAAGTATTTGTTTAGATATTGGGCCATGCCTAGATTATCCTTAACCTCCACTCCATCCTCAGTGTTTAGCGGTCCCACTTCTTCTTTCTTTGTTTTCTTCTTATTTATATGGCTATAGAACTTTTTACTATTGGTTTTAATTCCCTTTGCAAGGTCCAACTCTACATGGCTTTTGGCCTTTCTCACTTTATCCCTACATGTTCTGACCTCAATAAGGTAGCTTTCCTTGCTAATCCCTCCCATCTTCCACTCCTTGTAGGCTTTCTGCTTTTTCTTAATCACCTCTCTGAGATGCTTGCTCATCCAGCTGCTATTATGGGGAGGGATTGTGGGAGCAGGGTGATAAGGCAGGTGGCTTCCAAGGCGTTGCCTGCTATTTCCCCCATGGTTTGTAGGAACTCTTTGCAGTGAGTGGTGGAATAGATCAAGGTGATGAAGTAAAAATGCCCCCAGTTTTCCTGTCTTCTTCCCATGCCCTCCCTTGTCTAGTCTGTTGCCCACCTAGTTGAAAAATGTGATTTAAGGTGAAAACTTTAGCAGTAAAATTCCTTATACACTTATATTATACATTCATACTCTAAAAATGCATTGTTTTAGAGTTTATTTCAGCTCATCACTAGTGGGTTTGTTATTCTAATTGCCATGAATAGTTATGGATGGAGACAGTGCCTGTGATGAAAATATTTTCTAATGTCCTCTTGCTCCAGCTCATGGAGCTACCCTCCTTCACAATACTTGTTCTTTCCCTTAAGGTTGAAGTATGGATCTAGCTGCAGTATGCAGGGATGGTATTTTTTTTAATGAAAGACTATTTTTTATATACAAACAGTGTATGTATATATTTCTGTAGTGTGAAGCATTTGTATTTGTCTACTGGGCTCCCTTAGATTTGAAGAAGGGTTGCACAAAATAATGTCTCCTACCTTTGAATGGCTTTGGTTGTCATGAGTAGTTTTCAGCATTCTGTTTGGATTTTTAGAGAATGAAAATACAAATGTTTAGGGTTACCAGAAAATATTACTCTGCAACAGTTAATGGCCCTAAATGTGGAAAGGGGGAGACTAAATGCAGTCATGAAAACTGGTCTCTTTGAAGGTTTTATTTTCATCCAGAAATGCCACATCTTTGGTTGAAGTGCCATTAAATATGGACAAAGGGATTACTGTGAGTTTGAGTGAGGTTTCCCTACTGATAGTCATCCAAACCAATGGTGGAAAGGTCACTTCTTTCTGCTATGAAAAGAGAAATCAACATCTGTGTTCATTTATCATGCTGATGGAAGGACACACATGATTCTTGAGGAAAACATGTAACAACTTCCCAATATTAATTTCCATTTGGACAAAATAGTTAAAATTCTACCTCTGTAGTATGGTGACCTTTCTAGTGAAATGGACTAGTAGATGGTTATAGTCATCCTTGCAATTATAGTTTATTTATACCCACTTTATGAATATACATTAAGAAAGGCACTAGAATAGAGTTTAATCAGTTCATTGAGGCCTTGATTCAAAAAAGCAGCTTAGTATATGCTTGACTTTAAGCATGGGTGAGAGTCCCATTAGCTTCACTGGGACTTAAATATGTGTTGAAGTCCCCATCTTAAATAGGGATGCAGGGGCCAGTGACCTTTCCTCTGCTTCCCGGGGCTTAAGGAGGGGGAGACTATGCAAATTTGAAGTAACGTTCGTGGGCAAATACTATCCTTGCCTGTACATGTTTAGGGGGGAGAGTGCGGGGCTGCTACCTAGGACAGCTGCTTGTGACTGGTGGTAGAGCAGGAAAAGAAAGTTTGGAGTCAAGGTGCCCTTTAGTGTAAAACTAAGCAGAACGCTGCTCAAGGATCTAAAACAAAGAACGTTTTCCCAGGCGGGGGGGTGTCTGTGAAGCACTAAATGGCAGGAAGCTCGTGTTGAGGCAGCTGCTGCTGCAGTCACGCAGACAGCGATGTGGAAAGAGCAGAGGCTGACAGAGGTGAGGGCACGGGGAAGACTAAACAAAAAATCGGAGGTCAAAAAACCCAGCACCACTTAACACCCCACTTCAGGCCGCCGCCTTCTCCCGAGCCCCCCGGCACCTCCACCCGCTGTGTACACACAGCCCCTAGCCCCGCCCCGCACAGGGAGCCCCGCCCCCGGCACCTCCCCCCCTGCGTAAACACAGCCCCTCCCCGCACAGGGAGCCCCGCCCCCGGCACCTCCCCCCACTGCGTACACACAGCCTCTCCCCGCACAGGGAGCCCCGCCCCCGGCACCTCCCCCCCCCTGCGTACACACAGCCCCTAGCCCCTCCCCGCACACGGAGCCCCGCCCCCAGCACCTCCCCCCCCCTGCGTACACACAGCCTCTCCCCGCACAGGGAGCCCCGCCCCCGGCACCTCTCCCCCCTGCGTACACACAGCCCCTAGCCCCTCCCCGTACAGGGAGCCCCCCGGTACCTCCACCCCCTGCGTACACACAGCCCCCTCCCCCCCGTGCACAGGGAGTCCCCCCCGGGCTTTGTTGGGCTTCGGGCAGTAACGGCAGCACAAGGGGCTTCGGTGCGGCCGATGCGCATGCGCTGCTGCAGTTCGGCGCATGCGCAGTGGGCCGGAGGGTTCCGGACCCCCGGCGTGGCATGAGGGGCTCACCCGGCTCCGTTCTCCCGCCTGGTCCGGCCCCGTTAGAGCTCCGGGCGGCAGCCTCGGTCTGAGGCGCGGGGCCGCCCCGCAAGGTGAGCCCCGGGGCCAGAGCCCGCTGCCCCGGCCGGGTGAGCGCAGGGCGGGCTCCGCCCCGCGGGGGAGGGGCCGGGGCAGGACACGCCCGGGAGGCGGCCGGGTCCGTGCGAGAAACGCCGCGGGCAGAGCCGCGGGGCGGGCAGCGAAGGGGCGGTGTTCGCGCCACCGGAGCCGGGGGCCAGGAGCAGCCCGGCGGGCGGGGGGCGCCGCCGGGAGGGGCAGCGCTCCGGGGAACCAGCCGCCAGAGGGAGCGTGTTGGCCCGGGCGAGGCTGGGCTGTGCGGGCGGCTGGCGAGCGGGTCACGGTGCTGCAGGGAGCGGGGGGACCGGCCCCGCAAGTCTCATTCCCTGTCGGTGTCTGTCCCTTAGGTCGGGCGATGTAGCCCGCCCCGTCCCTGGAGCCGCTGCCTGATAACGGGGCTGAAGGGAGCTGTGCTGGAGGCAGGTGTGTCTGGTGGGAGGGCCTGGCTCGGTGGGAACTTTCTTCTCTGTGCCTTGGCAGGGCATCTTTCTCCCTTGATTTCTCCTCCTTCCCCTGCTGTCTTTTCTCCACCTTCCTTCAGCATCTCCAGCCACAATCCTCTCTGGTCTCTTTTCTCCTCCGTATGACCTTTTTCTTTCTCCCATATTCTGTTTCCATATACTTGTAGTGTCCCATGTTGGAACTAGTGGTAGTGGGGTGGTTGTACTACTGAGATTAAGGTTGGGGGGGGGGGATTAAAAGGAACAGTCACAAGAGTGAAGTTCTTGCTAGCTGCATGGAAACTTTTTCAAAACACCATTTTAGCGGTTCAGACTATGTGTATACCTTAAATAAATAAATAAACAAACAGTAAGAGAGCTGAAAAAAATTCCACTGTGGCTAAACCGCAGTAAGAGATGCGGTTAGACACAAACAGACGTTCTTTAGCAATTGGAAGTCAAATCTTACTGAGGAAACTAGAAAGCAGCATTAACTCTGGCAAGTTAAGTGTAAAAGTATAATTAGGCAGGCGAGTAAATTTGAAGAGCAACTAAGAAAAGACACAAAAATTAACAGTACCTTTTTTTTTTTTTTTTTTTAAGTGCAGCAGAAACACTGCCAAACAATCAGTGAGGCCACAGGACAATTTTGGTGCTTAAGGAGCACTCAAGGAAGATAAGGCCATTGTGGGCATGAATCTGTGCATTGGTCTTCACTGCAGAGAATGTGAGGGAGATTCCCACATCTAAGCTATTCTTTTTAGGTGACAAATCTGAGGAACTGCCCTGGCTTAAGGTGTCAATAGAGGAGGTTTTGGAACAAATTGATAAACAGTAATAAATCATCAGGACCAGATGGTATTCACCAAAGAGTTCTGAAGAAGCTCAAATGTGAAATAGCAGAACTACTGCAGAAATGTGGTATGTAATATATTGCTTAAATCAGCCTGTGTAACAGATGACTAGTGGATAGCTAATGTAATGCCAATTTTTAAGAAAGGCTCCACAAGTGATCCTGGCAATTGCAGGCCAGTAAGCCTAACTTTTGTACAAAACGGATTGGTTGAAACTATACTAAATAACAATTATTAGACACATAAAGGAACATGATGTGTTGGGGGGGGGGGGGGGAAGAGTCAACTCGGCTTTTGTAAAGGGAAATTGTGCCTCACCAATCTGTTAGAATTCTTTGAAAGGGTCAACAAACATGTGGGCAAGGGTGACCCAGGGGATATAGTGTATTTGGACTTTCAACAAGTCTTTGACAAGGTTCCTCACCAAAGGCTCTTAAGCAAAGTAGTTGTTATGGGATAAGAAGGAAGGTCCTCTCATGGCTCAGTAACTAGGAAACAAAGGGTAGTTCTAAATGGTCAGTTTTCACAGTGGAAGGAGGTAAATAGCAGGGTCCTCCAAGGCTCAACACTGGGACCAGTGCTGTTCAAAATATTAATAAATTATCTGGAAAAGGGGGTAAACAGTGAGGTGGCAAAGTTTGCAGATGATGCAAAATTACTCAAGATAGTTAAGGCTAAAACTGACTGTGAAGAGTTACAAAGGGATCTCACAAAACGGGGCGACTGGGCAACAGAATGGCAGATGAAATTCATTGTTGATAAATGTAAAGCAGTCAACATTGAAAAACATAATCTCAACTATATATACAAAACTATGGGTCTAAATTTGCTATTACTACTCAAGAAAGAGATCTTGGATTCACTATGGATAGTTTTTTGAAAACATCAGATCAGTGTGCAGCAGCAGTTAATAAAGCCAACAGAATATAGGTCCCATTAGGAAAGGGTTAGATAATAAGACAGACACAATATCATAATGCAACTATATAAATCCATGGTATGCCCACACCTTGAATATTGCATACAGTTCTGGTCACCCCGTCTCAAAAAAGATATATTAGAATTGGAAAAAGTACAGCAAAAGGCAACAAAAATGATTAGGGGGATGGAACAGCTTCGATAGGAGGAGAAATTAAAAAGGAGGGACTGTTCATTTTAGTAGGTTTCAGAGTAGCAGCCGTGTTAGTCTGTATCCGCAAAAAGAACAGGAGTACTTGTGGCACCTTAGAGACTAACAAATTTATTAGAGCATAAGCTTTCGTGGGCTACAGCATCCGAAGAAGTGGGCTGTAGCCCACGAAAGCTTATGCTCTAATAAATTTGTTAGTCTCTAAGGTGCCACAAGTACTCCTGTTCTTTTTTCATTTTAGTAAAGAGACAAGTAAGGGGAGGATATGATGGAGGTCTATAAAATCATGAATAGTGTGGAGAAAGTGAATAAGGAAGTGTTATGTGAGGGGGTAAATAACACAAGAACCAGGAGGTCACCCAATGAAATTAATAGGCAGTAGGTTTAAAGCAAACAAAGGGAAGTACTTCTTCACAGAACGCACAGTCAACCTCTGGAATCTGTTGCCAGGGGATGTTGTGAAGGCCAAAAGTATAACTTTATTAATAAAAAGATTAGACAAGTTCATGGAAGATAGGTTCATCAATGGCTATTAGCAAGATGATCAGGGGCACAGCCCTGTGTTCTAGGTGTCCCTAAACTGCTGACTGCGAGAAGCTGGGACTGGACAAGAGGGGATGGATCACTCGATAAATTGCCCTGTTCTGTTCTTATGAGATTAGTTTACTGTTTAACATATTATACTAGTAGTGCATTCAGCATGAGGTGTCTAGTGCAAGCAATATTTAGAATAGTTCTCCATTGGGGTGTGGCACCAGATTCTTCCAAGGAGAGTAAGTGACACACATTACTGAGTTAGGATGGCACATGGTTCCCACATCCTGAAACAATTTACTTACACAGGTTTAGCCCTGTGAGGTATGGGAATGTGTGGAAGAAGATGGGGTGATAACATATATGGGAGAATGAGAAAATGGGTAGGCAATAAAAAGAATGAATTAGAATGGGTGGAAGTTAGTGGGCACACAGGAAAGTGCAGGGATTTAAGTGAAGGGGCATTGAACTCCAAATACATACAAATAAGGATGTGGAAGGGTGGGGCTGGGGAATCACCTGGAGCAGGGGGGAAAAGATGGGACAGAAAAGGAAGGTGATAGGACAAGCAAGGGGCAAATCACATACTATACATAAGAGAATGAGTAGAAGAGTATGTATGGGGAAAGTCAGTGAGTTGGGGGAGGGGGCTGTTGATTTGGTATTCAGAGGCGGATTTCAGTTTTGTGGGGCACTGAGCCAGAGCAAGTGGGGGCCGCTTCCCACCCCTTCCACCTACACTCCCCCCCACCACCCCCACCACCCCTCCAGTGCTCCTGCTGGGAAATGAGGTGGGGCGTAGGGGCTTCCCCCGCCTGGCACTCCTGCCAGGGAGTGGGGGCAAGGCGCGGGGGCTTGCCCTGCTCCACCTGCTCGCCCAGCGCTCCTACCAGGGAGCAGGGTCAGGGCACAGGGAAATGATGTGCCTGGTGGTCACTTATACAAAATTATATATCTCTAGCAATGCAAAGAGAAAACTTAATATGAATCTTCTGACAAAGCCCTGTGTAGTGAAGGGAGTCTGTCCTGGGAGTTAAGTGTAAGATCTTAACTTGAATAAGTTTGATTATGTCAGTCCCGCCCATGTTTAAAGGAAGAAAGATGTTTGCTGTTCGCTCAGGAATGGCTAGGGCTGTCTGATGTGGAAACTTTAGATGGCTGGAAAAGAAATAGGCCAAATAATGTGAAAGAAGCAACATGGCTGGCAGGGATTTAACAATTGAAGAGATGTAATTTAAAATATTTTATAAATTGTACTAGACCCCAGAATGACTTCTTCTAGCTAGGAGTGAGAGACGATAATCTATTCTAGAAAAGCAGAAAGAAATAAGAGTACAGTAATGTTTTAGAGTGGCCCAGGAACAACAGCAGCAAAAATAGATCATAAAATGTTCTTGCTGCTTCTGTTATGTATTCTGGCAGGCTGTTGGTCATTACTGAGCATTTAATATGAAAAGATCATATGGTTTATTTGTGTGGAAAAGTTTGTCAGGATCAATGTTTACCAGGGAAAATGAATCTCAGATCTAACAAGTCATATCTTATGATAATGTATGTATATTGTGGATAAGAGAAGAGTAGAATAGATGTAGAAGAGTTCAAAGAAGTGTGGGAATACAGTAACTCCTCACTTAACGTTGTAGTTATGTTACTGAAAAATGCGACTTTAAGTGAAACAATGTTAAGAGAATCCAATTTCCCTATAAGCATGAATGTAAATGGGGGGGTTAGGTTCCAGGGAAATTTTCTTTTGCCATACAGTACAGTACAATAGTTGGGAAGTGCCCCCGCCTTACCCCACACAGGCACAGCCCACTGGCACTGGAGACAATGAGACAGGCAAGGAGGTGGAAGGTGCTGTAGGCTCGGAGAAGCACATTGCGCAGCAGCAGCTTCCCCTACTCTGCAAGCACCAGGGGCGGGGGGCTCAACCCTCAGCCCGCCCATGCCACTCCTTCCCCCAAACCCCCACCCTTAACCCGCCTCTTCTCTCCCCCCCCCCTTTACTGCGCACGCCACGTCTCCCCTGCCTCCTGCCCGTGGCAATCAGATGGCTTGCAGCATTCAGGAGGGAGGGGGGAGGAGCGAGCACACAGCACACAGGCTCCCCCTCCCTCCCCTGCCTCCTGAACACCGCAAGCCAGCCGATTGCCACAGGTAGGGGAGGGATGGGGGAGGTGCGCTGCGTCCTCGCTCCTCTCCCCTCCCTCCTGCCCCCGGGAATCAGCTGGCTTGCGATGTTCAGGGGGTAGGAGGGAGGGGGGAGGAATGAGGACTCGGCATGCAGGCTCCCCCCTTCCTCCCTCCCTCCCCTGCCTCCTGCCCACGGCAATCAGCTGGCTTGCGGTGTTTGGGAGGGAGGGGGAGCCTGCGCACCAAGTCCTCGCTCCTTCCCCCCCCTCCTGAATGCCGCAAGCCAGCTGATTGCCACGGGCGGGACATGGGGGGAGGAGGGGGAAGGCGCTGATCCGCGGGGTCTGCCGGCGGGTGGGAGGCGCTATGGGGGGGGGGGCATAGGGGAACTGATAGCTGTGGACAAAGCAGGCAGCCAAATGACGTTCTAGCGAAGCATTGCACAACTTTAAATGGAGCATGTTCTATAATTGAGCAGGGACGTAAGATCGAAACAATGTTACGCGAGAGGACGTTATGTGGGGAGTTACTGTAGTTTCTTGTAGCGGGGTGGTCAACCCACTCTGGCCCTGAAGGGGTTAAAGCAGTCCTGGAGAGGGCTGCAGTTGAGAAATGCTAGGCTGATTGGGGGAAGCAGTCACAGGTGGGGCCATGCCCTAGTCAGGCCACAGCTGGCCCTATAAGAGGGCTGAGTGCCAGGGACTGAAACACTCTCTCTAGCTTCTTGAGGGAGAAGGACCTGGCTGCCTGGGAGCTGAGGAGGGTACCTAGGATGGAGCAGTGCTGGAGAAGGGCAGAGGGAGCTGAGGAGCTTCAGCCTAGCAAAACCCCAAGCTGCAGGCCTTGTCAGGGTAAAACAGTGCTGGGGAAGGGCAGAGGGAGATGGGGAGCTCCAGCCTAGCAAAACCCCAGGCTGCAGGCCTAGTTAAAGGCCTACAAAAGGGTACTAGGACTGCAGAGGGGCAGCCCAGAAACAGGCAGAGGCAGCTGGTCCTAACCCCTTTGCTAATGATGAGTGGTTTACAGACTGCAGTCTGCCCCAGTGAGTGGGGGCTAGATGATGACTGGCAGTAGCCACTGAGGCAAGGTGGGTTTAGAGGGATGGGGGTTCCCCAGGGAGGGGAGACTCATATTGGGGGTTACTGCTGGGGCAGAACCCCAGGGCAAAGGGCACCGGGGTCCAGGAGGGACACGGGCCAGCGACAAGCAAGACACCGCCCTGCAGAGGGCACTCCGAGCTGGAAAAGAGCTAATTCCCTGGACAACCAGCAGGAGGCGCCACGCCGGTGAGTCATCGCCCCGCCACATTTCTAAATCATATTACAAAACAAGGGAAAACTCAAAACCAAATCTCAGATCACCAAATATATGAAGTGGATGCATCCACGTTATCAAATTCTAAAACAGAAATTATAGGAATTCTTAATGGTATTTTTTTAAGGCTAGAGAAACCAGTAGTTGTTACCTTAATTATTCAAATTTGCAGTAAAGATCCAATTAAAATAGATGATTTAACTTTATGGAGATGTAGAAGTGTTCCATTTGGTGATCATAGTAAACTACCCAGTGTCTCCTAGAGTGAAACTAATGCACAAAGTCTCAGTATTATTCTGTTCACCAGAAAAAGATCTCTATTGTGGTTGTTTCGCTTTACTTAATGTGAATGTTGGCGAGTTGGCTAATGAAATCATCTCCTGTTTTTTCTAGGGAGGGCTGTGATTGGAGTTGAGAACGAGATGAGCCAATCATGAAGGACTATAAGAACATGACAGGTTTCAGAGTACCAGCCGTGTTAGTCTGTATCCGCAAAAATAACATGGTGTTATTACATCCAAAGTAAGCCATATATAATCTCCATATATGACACCACAGGATGGACGAGGTGGACTGGGAGTCTGATAATGACACTTGTGACACAGGTGAGGAGCATTCAGATGACTCCAGTCATTCCTCTGAGCGGGTGGGTCGCAAATCTAGCCTCCAGCTGGAGGTAGACTTAGACTACTCTCAACCATGCAGTCCTGGTTGTAGCCCTGCTGGACCTTCAGGTAGGCAAGAACTCCCTGTAGAATTGCAGTGTGAAGATGAGGAAACCTATGAGACCTACTACCAGAAGCGAGGCGAGACTACAGCTGGGGTTTTTGTCACCTCCAACACCAACTTTGACCTGCAATGTGAAGATGAGGATCTGGAGTTCTACTCCTCTGAGGAACCTCAGGGAGGATTAAGTGAGGATGATGAAAAGATCATTCTTGTTGATGCTTTTGATGAGGACCTCGAGTCTATCACTGGAGAAGCTTTGTCTTATAGGTGCAAGAAGTGTGGTGCCTCTTTCCAGGATCTGGGTGAATTACAAGAACACAACCAGATCCATCTGACAGAGCATTCATACCAATGCCCCATCTGCGGCAAAGAGTTCTTCCGTGCTGCGAACTTGCGAATGCACAAGCTCATTCATTCAAGTGACAGACCACACAAGTGTCCGGAGTGTGACAAGGGGTTCATCCGCACGGCTGATGTCTGGAGGCACCTACGCAACGTGCACAAGATTGAGCGCTCCAAGGTAGTTTTGGGAAATGGCATGGTTAGGAACCCATGGTCAACATTGCACCAAAACAAGCATGGCAGTGGGGACACTGACCAGCAGTGTTCAGAAAATCAAAAGCCTGGGGAAGAAGAGTCTAAACCTTACATCTGTCCAATGTGTGGCAAAGGTTTCCGTAAACCTAATCTGCTGTCGAAACACAAGGTGATCCATCGACAGGACAAACCATATAAATGTCAAGAATGTGGTATGGCCTTTGTCCAACTACTGAGGTTGAAAAGGCACCAACAGACTCACTCTGGAGAGCGCCCTTTTTATTGTGAGGAGTGTGGAGGCACCTTCACACGACTGGCATCACTACAGCGCCATCAGCGGATCCATACTGGAGAAAAACCCTACTCTTGCGCTTACTGTGGTCATTCCTTCACAGAGTCAGGCACTCTAAGGAGGCATGAGCGCACACATAAAGTGGACAAATCTTAGTGTTTAGGGCTCTGTGATTGTGGTCACCATTTTTTGCCGGTTACTAGAATTAGAACTGTTCAGTTATGCTAGAGAAACTGCTCCACCCCCCCACCCATCCTCCACATGCACGAAAACTGGTCCACCACTCCCTTCCTGAAGGAGGGCCAGTATAAGTCTATTATGGAGACATTGCTTCGTAAGGAACTCCGTGATCCCTGCAAGTAGTCAGTGCTGACTGGCCTGGCACCTGTCCTCTGGAGTTACAAGAGGAAAAAGCTCCATTTCCATTAAATAATGAGGTCAGAGAAGTCAAAGGACATATATGGAAGTGAAGCTCCTACAAGGTACTGAGCATTGTCATAACTAGTTGGACTTTTTTTGGGGTGCATTAAGTTGAGCTTTTCTCTAGGTCTGATGGGTTAAATGGAGCCCTACTGCAGTCCCGGACTCCGAACTGATTGTGACTGCTCTTCAGCACTGGATTTGGAGATCTGTCATTGCAGCCTTTGCGAGGACTGCACAGTCCATTTAATCAGAGCTGGCCCATCCATACCTTCTCTCTGTTCATTCTGTCATGTTTTTATTGAAATATGTTTATTTGGGAGAGAAGTATCATGTTGGCTATAAAAATCCAGGACCCTAATGAATTTGATAATTAATTAAACAGCTGCATCTAGTACATACTCTTTTGTCCGTGGTTATGTATGTATATTGGTGAGTGGAAAGAGACTTGTATGAGTGGCTGTGAAGTGTGCGGAAGAGTGGATTGTTTGTATGGATCTGTGCCACTTGTGTCTAAGTGGAGGAGAGACCATTCCCAGCTACTGCATTTCAGTAACAAATATTTGAGAATTTAAAATCAGAAGAGTGGCAAAACAACAAAGTGAAAATCACGTCTTGCTGCTTATTACATTTTAATTTAAATTTCCTTGTTTCCGTGGCCCTGTGTACATGAGGAAATTCATCATAACAAATCATTGGAATGCCATGAACTCACAATGCCTGTACCTAGGGCCTTTTGTGCTGCATAAAGTGTTCACTAGAATCTTAGTTGTCATTTTTAAAATTAAGTCCCAATAAAACCTAGTTCTCAGTGAAATCTTCTGGAGTCTGCAAATACCTGAAACAATAACTCTAAGGAGGTCTGAACTGTGCCATTCATCTTAGGGGTTTGTTGACCTTGAAACCTAATGATGGACATTAAAATGTTAACATTAAATATTTAATGGCTGATCATTTTAGCAGGAACATCCAGTTTATGTACTCATCCCACAGTTCCAAACTGCCTCCCATGCCAAAAGATCCTGCTATTCCCAAATCACTGGCTTCCCTCAACAAATTGTACAGTGCAGTTACGCATTTTCAATATGAAGTTCTGCAGCACATTGACAATGTAAAATTTTGGGGAATCATAACATTACTTACATTTAGTATCAATTCAAGTACAGTAACTCCTCACTTAACATTGTAGTTATGTTCCTGAAAAATGCGACTTTAAGCGAAACTATGTTAAGTGAATCCAATTTCCCCATAAAAATTAATGTAAATTGGGGGGGGGGGGGTTTAGGTTCCAGGGAAATTTTTTTCATCAGACAAAAGACATATATATATATACACACACACACACACACACAGAGTATAAGTTTTAAACAAACAATTTAATACTGTACACAGCAATGATGATTGGAAAGCTTGGTTGAGGTGGTGGAGTCCGAGGGTGGGATATTTCCCAGGGAATGCCTTACTGCTAAATGAACTAGCAGTTGGCTGAGCCCTCAAGGGTTAACCCATTGTTGTTAATTAGCGTCACACTCTACAAGGCAGCACAAATGGAGGGAGGGGAGACAGCATGGCAGACAGATACAGAGAGACACACCCTGTGTGAGAAAGAGAGAGAGGTGCGCATTGCCTCTTTAAGTATTGTGAGTCCACTCTAAGTACATTGCCTTTTTAAATAGATCAGCAAGATGAGACAGCAGCTGCTGCCAGCAAGCTCCCTCTGTCCTGAGCCCTGTCGTGTCCCCTCCCTGCTTTATGGAGATAGGGTAAGCAGGGGGGAGGGGGACACCCTGACTTTAGCCCTCCTCTTCCCCCCCCCCCCCCCCGCCCCTGCACACCAAGCAGGAGGCTCCCCAGAGCAGCTCCAAGGCAGGAGCAGCACATGGCAGTGGGGGGAAGGACAGCTGAACTGCCTGGCAATTGCTAGCCTGCTGGGTGACTGCCGCACAGGGAACTTAGGGGAGCGGGGAGCTGATAGGGGGGCTGCCAGTCCACCCTGGTTCCAAGCCCCCACCAGCTAGCTCCAACAGGCTGCTCTTTCTGCAAGCAGTGGACAAAGCAGGCAGCTGCCAAACATTATAAGGGAGCATTGCACAACTTTAAACGAGCATGTTCTCTAATTGATCAGCAACGTAACAACGAAACAGCATTAACTGGGACAACTTTAAGTGAGGAGTTACTGTAACATAAGGGATACTGTACTGATTTTATTACTCATTTTCATATTCAATTTAGTAAAATACCAATTTTTAAACCGATCTGAATTTCCATTCTGCTTCACTGGAGTGCTGTGGACTCCAAGCCCCTTGCCACAGAATTTAGGTCAAACTTGCTGCCAAGTTCATGGCATGGGCCATGCCTATACAATACCTTGCATCCGCAAAACAGCAATCCCAACTGTTTTACAAGCCTTGGTCTCGCTAGATTGTTGCAGTGCTTGGTATGAGGTCCTGAGCTCAGATCAATCTTAACTGCTTTAATCTACAGTGATTTATCTTGATTGTGGATGGGATGTCAACCATTAGTTTCTCAAGTTCATTTTAATTTCATCCCACAAAGTAGTTACTGGCATTAGAAAATTGACCAGTACCACAGCTCCTAGGAACACGGCTGGGCACTGTGGAATATAGATTCTGATCTTCTCAAAATCACTAGTAAAAACCATGACTGTAAGGCTGGAGGAGAAAAAGAGAAGTTAGCTTGAGAAAATAAAGCAGAGGTCAGAGTAAATTGCCATACTTCACTCTTCATAAGTCTGATCTAACAACCCCAAGTGCACATACAGCCAAGATTTCTTCCCCAGCTCAGGGCTCAGATGCTGAATTTATCCCTTCTCGTATTGCTTCCAGTAATGTCCCAGAATTGGAAGTATGTTTATGTGTGTTGGACAAGTCGTCCATATAGCACAGTATTAATAAAGGTTTCAGAGTAGCAGCCGTGTTAGTCTGTATCCGCAAAAATAACAGGAGTACTTGTGGCACCTTAGAGACTAACAAATTTATTAGAGCATAAGCTTTCGTGGGCTACAACCCACTTCTTCGGATGCATAGAAGTGGGTTGTAGCCCACGAAAGCTTATGCTCTAATAAATTTGTTAGTCTCTAAGGTGCCACAAGTACTCCTGTTATTTTTGAGTATTAATAAAGGAAACTGCTGTGTCCTTCCGTGGCTTTTAGACACTGATATACTGAACATTTCAGACCCAGAGCTAGAGGGACTCTGGCAAATTTGGATAAAACAAAAATAATTTCTGTGGAGGCCACCAGCTTTCTTTTCAAGGAAGTGATGCTGCCAACTACAGTAAAAGCTGTTTTATCTGGCATGTTGGGGGAAATGGGGGGTCCCGGTAAGTGAAAAATGCTGGTTAACTAAGAGGGTGGGAGTTTGGGTGCGGAGGGGGTGCGAGGCTGGGGTTTGGGGTGTGGGAGGGCATGTGGGGAACGGGTGAGAGTGCGGGGTGCGGGCTCTGGGAGGGAGTTTGGGTGTGGGAGGGGGCTCGGGGCAGCGGGTTGGGGGGCAGGAGGAGGTGCGGGGTGCCAGGTCCAGGGGGAGCTAATCTCAGGCAGCTCCCCGCAAGTGGCGACCTGTCCTGGCTGCTCCTAGGCAGAGGCGTGGCAGGCGGCTCTGCACGCTGCCTCTGCCCGCAGGTGCTGCCCTCGTAGCTCCCATTGGCCGCGGTTCCCAGTCAATGGGAGCTGCAGAGCTAGCTCTCGGGGCGGGGATAGCGCACAGAGCTGCCTGCCGCACCTCCACCTAGGAGCAGCCCCAGGTGAGCAGCCCTCGGATCCGGCACCCCCACATCCCCTCCCGTGCCCCTACCCGCTGCCCGGAGCCCCCTCCCGCACCCAAACTCCCTCCCAGAGCCTCTGCCCCATTCCCACTCCCATGCCCCAACCCACTGCCCCAAGCCCTGTATCGCACCCAAACTCCCTCCCAGAGCCCGGACCTCCTCCTGCGCCCCAACCCCCTGCCGGCCCCGCGCCAACCAGCCTATAAACCGGAATTTCAATGAAGATCAGAAATGCCAGGTTATAGAGCTTTCTGGTTGGTGAAGGGCTGGATAAAACAGCTTTTACTGTTGTTATAATTACCCTCTCATTTTAGCTATTTATTATTGTATCTGGCCACGTAAACAGCTTGGGGTGACTTTGGTGGTGGCCTAGTGTGCCACATGACAGATTCAGGGTTTGGAAGTGATTTCAGAACCTTCTCTACTCAGCTCGATAAACATCAGACACTCTGCGGATCAGATGACCTTAACCACATGTTGTAAATTCCTCTAGGTAAGCTTTCGCAGCTCAAGCTGGAGAGTTCCTGTACCTCGGATTCCTTGAGTTGCAGTCACTGGCGTTTTCTTTGGATGGGGTTGAACATACTGTTCACAAAAGTCATCGTATTCTTGTTTAATTGACACTTCCACGTGCCCAAGCATCTCGCTTCGGAGTCAGACCACCAGACAGTTTTCTTTTTGTTAACCCATTCGTTATGCTTAGTAAAGTTTCATTTCGCTAACCTTTTAATTCTCCCATTAAAAAATCATGTTGTTTGAAGCAACAGAGAGTTCTGTGGCACCTTTAAGACTAACAGATGTATTGGAGCATAAGCTTTCGTGGGTGAATTCCCACTTCGTCGGATGCATGATTTTCGTGGCATTCACCCACGAAAGCTTATGCTCCAATACATCTGTTAGTCTTAAAGGTGCCACAGAACTCTCAGTCTGGATCTGTAAAAAGTAACAAACACGGCTACCCCTCTGATACTTGACACCATGTTGTTTGGAACACTTTCAACACTGTTACACTCTCATCGGCACAATACCCATTCTACCAACTGCCGCACCACATACATGTATATCCTATCCCTTGTAAACAAGAACTGTAGCCTACAGCCATTTTAATAGCACTAAAATTGTGTCATTTGGTTCATAGTCTAAATAGATGGCAAATCTGAAATCCAAAATTATTCTGTAGATATTTAGAGACCGATATAAATGATTTCTAGTGAGATGTCACAGTGGCACATTTTTCAGATAGGGACAATGTAAGTAGGGCTGTACAGGCATTTCACACCTCTCCTGACCCTGATTAATATTGTAGTTCAGCTGTGGTTCAAGAAATTTTTGGGCTAGCTCTTAGGATTTGTCTAACCTGAGCTTTTTCAGATTTAACTAACTTGGTAGAAAAAATGGTTGAGCTAAATCAGTGCAACGCCCTGGTGTGGAAGCAGTTCAACACCCCCACCCTCCCAATTTAAAACCCATTTTGTCTCTCTCTCTCTCATTCAGCAGCCTCTAACTTTAACTACCACTGAAGTCCACACTCCATGCTCGTTATATACAGAAATTGTGGCCAGTTGGTTTAGCAGGCACTATCTGGCAATGGACAGTTAAAGGAGATGTAGCTATAAAAACTCCCACACTCCAATCTGGATCTATGCTGGTTATGTGATATGTATGTACCTCGTGAACCTTGTAACTGATACTTGCAATCCCCCATAACCCAAGCCCGACCCCAGATGTACAGTATCTTCCCTCTTGTGTAAATTTGATTTTAAACATTAACTTTAATAAAAATTTTATTTTCCCTGTATTAAATGACTGTTTAGAACAGAGGGTCTCCTACAGTTGTGAACTGTTGTTAAGATAGCAGGCTTCGTATTGACTCATTTCCCCCTCTAGCCTTGATTCCACACCGTCCAGTCCTACTGATTGATGGCATGAAAACCTATTAAGACAATATTAAGGAAACAAGCTAAGAATATAACGAGTGCAGCTGTTTAGCTGTGTTCCACCCCTTCTTTTTTTAATCTACCATTAGTTTCTTCTCTGATGAGGGGAATTACATGCATTTGTTCTGAATAACCTCTCCTTCCCTGCAGCTCCTATTACTTTAATATCTTCAGATTACTTTGCTTGGTTTTGTCCTCCTGAGGGTCTGGTACCCTTCTATGGTCCCATTGATGTAACGGGACTAATTGTGCTTTAAGTCAGGCATATGCTTAAGTACCTTGCTGAATCAGGGCCTAAATGTTTGCAGATCTGTTTACCATTGTAATGGGAGCCTAAGCTTTCGTGGGTAAGAACCTCACCCACGAAAGCTTATGCTCTCAATACTTCTGTTAGTCTTAAAGGTGCCACAGGACCCTCTGTTGCTTTTTACAGATTCAGACTAACACGGCTACCCCTCTGATACTGTTTACCATTGATTATTCACCAAAGAAGTATCTGACAAAGACTTAAAGCTGGCAAGCAGCTAGGCAGAAAGGAGATTGTTGCTTTTTTCGGTTTAGGTAGTGAAAAAAGGCTCTGGATACCCCCCAAAGAATTCTCAGCTGGCTCCAATTTAGAGGCATTACCTCTTGGAGAGCAATGAACATTTTGCCATCGTGACAGAAGCATCTCCATGAATCTCCTGAAACAGATTGAGAACCGCTAGTCTAGAAATTGGCATGGTCTATGCTGTAAGTTTCAGCAGTGCACTCGTTGCAAGCTCAGAATAAGAATGGAAGATTAGCTGAGAAAAAACTTTTGAAAAAATGTTTTTGTTTTTTGTTATTCCTTATTTTCAGTTTTGTAAAGTGAACTTTGTGCTTGTGAAAGGTGCTGAAATGATAATCGTGAGATGGGAAGGAGCCTTTTATCTTCAACACAGGCACAGTACAGTCAACGATATAGCATATTTGGCTAGGTGACATAATTCTGATCTGGAAGGACCGGCTCGAAGGGTGAAAGGCCAACAAGATACAATGCCAGTTGGCATGGCTTTGGTGATGTGAACACCTGTTTGGGGAAATGGACTAACAACAACTGATTTCACACAAACCACCAAAAAGGTATATTTTGGGAAACTCTCAGTATTCCATTACTTATTCTGGGGGCACCCAGCGTTTACTAGACATGTATATTTTAATCAGTTATCGAAAGGGACAGGGCAAACTACTGACCCTTTAAAATAGTCGTGTTAAAGTGTGATATCAATTAATATAGTTTTTCTAGAATGGGATGATCTCTCTAATTAAGGACTGCACACAGAAACTGCACTAATTAATTCCATTTAGTGAAATCAGCCTTTGGATAGGTACTTGTAAACTCAGTTATGAACTGAATTAGGCCAAATCAGTATTTGTCTCCCCCCCCCCCCCCCCCCAATCTGTGTGAGAGCATCTACCCATGGGGACTGCACTGACTTAACTAAAGCGATTTAGATCATGAGTTAGTTAAATCAGTGCACTTGCTGTCTATAGACTCCAAGGGCTCAATTCACTGTTGCCCTGCACCAAGTGTAGCTATTTACATGAATGCAAAGTGGGCGATTAAGAAAAAACAGAAAGCGTACAAAGAATGGAAGAGGGGAGGGATCAGCAAGGAAACCTCCCTTATTGAGGTCAGAGCATGTAGGGATGCAGTGAGAAAGGCCAAAAGCCGTGTAGAGTTGGACCTTGCGAGGGGAATTAAATCCAATAGTAAGAGGTTTTATAGCCATATAAATAGGAAGAAAACAAAGAAAGAGGAAGTGGGACCGCTGAAGAATGTAGATGGAGTGGAGATTAAGGATAATCTAGGCATGGCAAAATATCTAAATGAATATTTTGCATCGGTCTTTAATAAGGCTAATGAAGGGCTTAGAAATAGAGTGAGCAGGACAGAGGGGAATAAAGGAGGGGGGATTGACATTACAGCATCAGAGGTGGAAGCCAAACTTGACCAGCTAAACGGGACTAAATCGGGCGGACCGGATGATCTTCATCCTAGAATATTGAAGGAACTGGCACAAGAAATTGCAAGCCCCTTAACGATAATTTTTAATGAATCTGTAAACTCGGGGGTGGTACCGTTGGACTGGAAAATAGCTAATGTGGTTCCTATTTTCAAGAAGGGGAAAAAAAGTGACCCGGGTAACTACAGGCCTGTTAGTTTAACATCTGTAGTATGCAAGGTCTTGGAAAAAATTTTGAAGGAGAAAGTAGTTAAGGACCTTGAGGCAAATGGCAATTGGGACAAATTACAACATGGATTTACGAAAGGCAGATCGTGCCAAACCAACCTGATCTCCTTCTTTGAGAAAGTAACAGACCTTCTAGATAAAGGAAATGCGGTGGATCTAATATACCTCGATTTTAGTAAAGCGTTTGATACTGTGCCGCATGAGGAATTATTGGTTAAATTGGAAAAAATGGGGATCGATATGAAAATCCAGAGGTGGATAAAGAACTGGTTAAAGGGTAGACTGCAGCGGGTAGTACTGAAAGGTGAACTGTCAGGTTGGAGGGAGGTCACCAGTGGGGTTCCTCAAGGTTCGGTTTTGGGTCCGATTTTATTTAATCTATTTATTACTGACCTCGGAACCGAATGTAGGAGTGGGCTGATAAAGTTTGCGGATGACACAAAGTTGGGAGGTATTGCCAATTCGGAGAAGGATCGGGATATTCTGCAGGGAGACTTGGATGACCTTGTAAATTGGAGTAATAGTAATAGGATGAGATTTAATAGTGAGAAGTGTAAGGTGATGCATTTAGGGATGACTAACAAGAATTTTAGTTATAAGCTGGGGACGCATAGGTTGGAAGTGACGGAGGAGGAGAAGGACCTCGGAGTCCTGGTTGATCGCAGGATGACTGTGAGTCGGCAATGTGACGTGGCTGTGAAAAAAGCTAATGCGATCTTGGGATGCGTTAGGCGAGGTATTTCTAGTAGGGACAAGGAGGTGCTGCTTCCGTTATACAAGGCGCTGGTGAGACCTCATTTGGAGTACTGTGTGCAGTTCTGGTCTCCTATGTTTAAAAAGGACGAACTCAAACTGGAACGGGTACAGAGAAGGGCCACTAGGATGATCCGAGGAATGGAAAACCTTTCCTATGAAAGGAGACTCGAGGAGCTCGGTTTGTTTAGCCTAACCAAAAGAAGGCTGAGGGGGGATATGATTGCTTTCTTTAAATATATCAGAGGGATAAATACCAGGGAGGGAGAGGAATTATTTCAGCTCAGTACTAATGTGGACACGAGAACGAATGGATATAAACTGGCCGTGGGGAAGTTTAGGCTTGAAATTAGACGAAGGTTTCTAACCGTCAGAGGGGTGAAATTTTGGAACAGCCTTCCGAGGGAAACGGTGGGGGCAAAAGACCTCCCTGGCTTCAAGATTAGGCTAGATAAGTTCATGGAGGGAATGGTTTGATGGGATAACGTGATTTTAGTCAATTAGGCAATAACGTGCCATCGCTGGTAAAATGAGGGTCCGGCTGGAGATTCTTGCCTGTATGATCGGGGTTCTACTGATCGCCATATTTGGGGTCGGGAAGGAATTTTCCTCCAGGGTAGATTGGCAGAGGCCCTGGAGGTTTTTCGCCTTCCTCCGCAGCATAGGGCAGGGGTCGCAAGCTGGAGGATTCTCTGCGACTTGAAGTCTTTAAATCACGATCTGGAGACTTCAACAGCTGAGTTAAGGGAAAGTGGGTGGGTCAGCTTTTGTGGCCTGCATCATGCGGGAGGTCAGACTAGATGACCACAATGGTCCCTTCTGACCTTAGAGTCTATGAGTCTATAATGCAAAGTGGATGTAACAATCCAAAGTGCAAGACAACAGAGAATCAGAAAACCCTTGATTTTATAAGAGTTTTCACAAAATTGCACACCTAATTTGCATACATAAGCAGACTGTTAAAAGCATAGCAGACTGTTTGCATATATAGATGCACAATTTACACACCATGGTAATTATACGCTCAAAACAGGTACTCACTTTATAAACACGAGGCCCTAAAAGCTAATGAGCTTACTGCACATACCTCATAGAAAACCAAGCTATGTAGTTGTACTCACTATCTAAGACCTGCCAATAGACTACAATGTTAGGGCTTAGGAGGAATCCTTGTTTCGTACAGCAGTCTTTCTTATTAACAAATTTGTTACACAAATGTTCTCATTCTGTTCAAATGCAGTGTGAGAATGGTCTTAAATTGTTGCCATCTGTTTAAGCGTACCAGTCGCATGGAACGGTTGAGGTTGTAGATGGATCTGGGATCTGGCCTGGAAAGCTACTGTATAGCTTCTTCTCTCTTTACATACTGCCTCCTGTCTTTGCAATATTTGCTCTTTCCTCTGTGTAGAGTGGGCCGAAGCAGGGATCTTTGACCTATGCTAGAAGCAGGGAAGATTGCCTGGCAAAAGAGGTCAACCATTAAAAAGTAACGAGTGAGGAGTTTGTAATCTGCTCCTATAATAAGATATTTGATTCTTTGCTGGGCTCTCCATATTTGAAGTAAGGCTTCATCAAACAGTGATCTCACCCCTACTTTTTAAGATGGTTTATGTTGTCATCGGGAGTCCCTCTGACAGAGTTTTCCCTCTTTCAGAATAGAAAAAAGGAGGGATTGGAATCCCTTCAAGGCTCAGACTCAACTGCAGTCTAGTGAGTGAATAAAATTTTATTACAATAAAGTTTTGGAACCAAACAGGAAAATACTAGCTTTTCTCTTATTTAATTGTTTCTTCCATGTCAGGAATGGTGAGAATATGCTATTCGGGCATATCGACCTTGATACGGTAAGGGTCACCCAGTGGAATGATCATCCGGTGGGAAATGTCCTGTGATATTGATAGTATAGATCTCTGAGATGACGTGGCCACCATCGTGTAATTACTGTAGGATGATCACGCTTTCAAGCCTCCTCTCGCTACATATATTTGTACTGGTTTTCACGTGAGAGAGAGCTCAAATAAATCTGTTTGTGATTCGGGGAGTAACTTTAATCATGCTTATTTACTAGAGATATATATCTGAGCTATTTGACTCTTATTCTGATTGCAACTGCTACCTTATGTGCCACCACAGTACTTTAAATCCCAAAGCGGGAATGCTAATTTGTCCTATAATGGGGGTCTATTCCTGTTCAAGTTGACAGCAGAATTCTCTTTGACCTCAAGGGAAGCAGGAAAAGGTTCTTAATCTTAAGAGCCTTTTAATACTTGGACCATTTTTGGTGGAAGTGTCTCCCATACAAGTGCTTTGTTGGCTAAGGGAAAAACGGTGCAAAGCTTTATCAAAAGGGTCAGCCCATTTTGTGGAGATGGTTTTTGCAATTCAGCCCATCCTGTTTGAGAGAACTTGAGCTAATTTTATTTGCCTCTGAAGTATTACCTACTTTTTATACTCCTTAAAAAGTGATTGGTATTGGTAGCATTACAGAGATCTTTAAGCTTGTGCTTCACATGGGTTCTCTGTCTCTCCTGTTGATTAATACTGATGCGCTTCGGGGGAGAGGTTACTTCAGAATGTTACTATGAACAAATATAATTAGATAGCTGTGTAATTTGTTCTGGAGATTTTTGTTTTATAGGTATTGTGAATTATATATGATGTATCTTATTTTATTGGAAGGGGAAATCAGGGTGAGAACACAGCATGTGTTTTTCTTAACCATCAACTCCAAACTTCAAAATTAAATTGCACAGGTTTCCTGTATAATATCACTTGAGGATAATTAGCATTTATATAATGATATTTATTTTCAAAGTTTTTTACAATCATTAGCTATACTTGATTTCATATTTACATCTCTTTCTTAATTTTTAAAAACAAAATGAACTTACCTACTTTCTGGAGTCTGTCTACAGACTTTATGTGCAAAAATCATTGCTCCACCAGCCTGAAAAGAGAAGGTCCTTTCTAAAGTACAATTGTATTCAGGCTTTGACATACACACTGAGACAATTACAGCTAGTATGGTTCAGTGTATCCCATGCAGCAATATTCTCCATGGCAAATGTGTCAACTATATTAGTGCTTACCGTGCTACAAACCATGATTGTACTGGTGCACTGTGGGGAAATCTGGAGACTTATGTCATACTGCCTCATCTGATGAGGCCAAATCCATAGGATTATGGGTGTTTTTCACATGTACTTTATGAGATGTTTCCTTCACAGAGACCTGGAAGGTGGGAGGACTGGATAACCTAGGTACAGAGAGAGGATTAGTTGGTCCCATCTGCACAACTGAGTCACCATGTTAGAATCCAGTTACAACCTAGCAGTTGTGTTGCACCCCTGCCTGTGAGCAGAATGACAGTATGGTATATGCAAAATATTAAGGGCCATGTAGTAGTCACGAACCATGTGTGGAACGAGTATTGAGACAGCTTGGTTGCAAACTCGTTTCAAAATCTGTCCAATTGAAATGCCTACAGTTGTGCAGGGCAAGACACAGCACTACGTTGTGTCTGCAGGCTTATGTTCATACCTACAAATCGATGTGCTCAAAATCGATGTGCTCAAAAACATGTCTGTGATTAGTAACATGCTTTCATGCTCTTGTGCACTTCTGAATACACTCATATGTTCTTGCTGTTGTGGACACAAACAGGCTTTGGCTCAGGTCCAAGTGCAGCATCAGACACTGAATTACACCATGCATCTATATTTATACCTTATCTACTAATTACTCCTCGGGGAATTCTGCGCCACTGTGCACGTGCAGAATTTATGTGCTATGCAGATTTTTTTTTCCCCACAGAAAAAACATTCTGCCAGAAAGGTGCTGCAGTTAATCCTTTCACCCCCCAGGGGCCGCTGTGGCACCAGAACAGAGAGCAGCCACTCCCGGGCAGGAGCAGCCCCAGCTGCGGATAGGGAAGAGAAAGGAGCTGCATTCCTCATAGCTCCCTGCCCGTGGGGCCAGGTCTGGAGGCTCAGGATATAGGGGGATGGACAGCATGGGGCACATAGGGCTGCTGGGGGTGACAGACTGGGGTTCAGAAGGGCTGGTGGGGGTGACAGACTGGGATGGGGGCTAAATGGGAGTGGGGATGCAGGGACAAATGGGGATGTGACTGACTGAATGAGAGACGCTAGGGGTCAGCCAGGTGGCGGCTCCCTAACAATCCCTCCCCGTCCAAAAACTCCCCCGTTCCATACTTCTCCCACCCACACCCAACAACCCTCCAAGTTCACATGCAGGCTTCTTCCCAGCAATTACTTCCCTCAGCTCCTCCATTACCCCTGACTCCCCCAAGCCTTTGCATTGCTTCTGAGGGATGCAGGAAATATGGTTCTGTATTGTAGTTTAAATTAATTATTACTCAGAGTTCTGTATTAATATGCCTTGTAAAGAATCTGTTTGTCAAAAAACATTTCCTGAATCTTTTTTGTCTGTATTGTTACAGACATAGTTGCTGATGAGTATTTTGAAATAAATTACCAAAATAATTGAAACTGGCTTGATTATATTGTGTTATTTTGACAAATAAAATATGCAGAATTTTAAAATATTGTGTGCAGAATTTTTTGGCACAGAATTTCAAACTAATGTAACTAATGCATACCACAAGACACGTGAGAGAGCCAGAGCCTGGTTCCTTTAAGCCACTCATGGAGATACATGAGTGGCAATAGAATATTTATTTCCGGTGTATTTGCTTGAGACATAATAGCTTTAATATCTCAGACATTGGGGAGTTCAAGGGAACACCAAACAATGTCCCCAATGTTATTTCCTTCTCTGTCCACATGGTATATTACAGCATCCAATTTGTAATCATCAGAGACGGAAACCTTTGCAAGTGTAAAAAATAAAACTAGACTACCCCTCCCAGGCCAGTTCTTGGCAAATATAACCCCATTACAATGCGAGCACATTTATTATTAATTATTATTACTATTATTTACAGATATTTACATTCCTCAAATGTCACAGCGTGTTCAAGTAGTTGGTTCTACGTGGCACTCACCAGCTTCAACACAAAGGGCAGAGTTAAAGAGCCATGAACGAAGTGTCATGTGAAGCATCCTGTCAAGTACAGAGGTCAGGAGATCTCCTCCATGGCAGCAGTAACTGGTAACATAGGTCTGGCCCACTGGGGAGAGAAGGCCAGAGTCCCTGTCTGTCCTCCTAACTGGTGAGGCCTGTCCTATCCACTTCCTCTCAGTAAGGGGAATTTTCCCCTTCCTTTCAGAAGCAAAGTGTTGCACTTTTAACTCTTTCCCTACTGAAGATTCTGCACTCGGTGGCTAAGTTGTTTGAGGGTTCATTTTGCACTCCCTTTATTTTAATCCCCTGTATGTGTGTGTGTGTTTCTTGATGGTTTATTCCTGTTGGCTCATGACTTTGTTGTAATCATTTGGTACCTTTTCATCAGGAGCTGCGCTTGTCAGGCAGAATTTTAAATGCCTTATCAGTCTGGGCTTGCTTTGTTGCTGAAAAGATCGCACAACTTTGCTATCTGGCTACCTATGGAACCTTAGCGAGTTGGCCTGATGGGGAAGAGGGGCCTACCTCACCAGTGAGAGTGAATGGAGACAGTTCAGTGCACTCCTTTCCTAGCTGCCCAGACTGATCTTGCAACCCATCCCAGAGGAGCTGGAGTCTTGTGTGCAGGAGAGGACCAAAAGGATTAGGATGAAATGGAAGAATATGGAGGGCAGAGCCATACATGTCCACTACAGCTTTGTCCCTGGCTGCTGATGTTGTGAAGGAGGTAGCACTTGGATGATGGAGCACCTCTTATTACATTGGAAAGCCCCTTTCTCTCTGGAAGATAGCAGTGGCACAGATAGGCTCCAGACAGAGCTGTATCTAGCTCTCCTAGATCCGAAAGGTAGTCAGGCACAGCAGAGAAAGGAAATTAATGAAAAACATTCTTCTCCAAAGGGATGTCTTGGGGGCTGTCTGGATAGTGCAGCATGCTGCCAGCTAGGGAGCATAACTACTGGACTGATCTTGAAGCTCTTAACTCTGGGGAGACGTGGAACATTTGCTGCTTTCCTTGGTGCTGCTGCACCTTTCCTAACGCTGAGTAGCTGGCTGTGGAACAGCTGCAGTTCTCACACAGGTTGCTCATCCTTTCTGCTGTGAGGCACAGTCCAACAAGTGTTGCATCTACATAGAGGGGCAGCTGTAATGTGAAAGGGTTTGTGCAAATATCTGAAATGTGTGGGGTGGGCAAGAGAGGTGGCCTAGAATGACACATGCAGCACTATCTGGAGATAGATGCAGAAAACGAGGGAGAGGCCACTCGTGAGGTCTAGAAGCAACAGCCTAAGAAGAAGTTCAGCCCCATGAAGCACCCAGTTGCTGGGCAGGGTGGTGTCCCTGGACCCTGTTTGTAGGCTCCATCTATTGTATCAGCCTCTGATGAGTAGGTGACTGATACATTTTCACCCCCTTTAGCAGCTGGAAGGGAGGAAGGAGCTTTCTGTCTCTTCTCTCACTCCTTTAGAGCCACCAGGCTGTTGCAAGGTCTGAAAATCCTCTTCTTGACAGCTGCCAGGAAGGTGAGAGGAAGAAGCCTCCCACAACCTCTGCTTTTGTATTTTCCTCCCTGGTGAGTAACTCCAGTGTCACCTCTCTTAGGCTATTCCTAGCTTTCTCAAGCACCATGAAATTGACAAGATGCCTAACATCTTCACTGCTGCCCACCAATTTCTGAAAAACAGCAGTGGAACTCCAGCGTGCTGTTAGCCAGTAAAGTTCTGAGCAGCAGCAGAGACATTGGAGCTGGCTGTCTGCAGACTCAGAAAGACTGGTTCACATTCAGAAAGCTAGCTTCACCAACAGAGAGAGAGAGAGACACGCTAAAAGAAAGTTGACTTCGTTAAGTCTGCGTAATTAGGGAACCGACTGATGCCAACTGGTAATAAAACATGAAGGAATGGGACTGCTGCTTAATCAGGAAGCTAATTTTGCTTAATTGGGATGCCTCTTGGAAAGAGTCTCGAGGACAGACAGATGTTATAAAGCAGAGCTATCTGGAGCTATGAATACCTCACATGCAGAATTGAGCAGTGGGGGGTTGCTCCTGCTCCCACTGGCAAAAATACCCATTGGTTACAGCGGTGCAGGATCAGACCCAAGATGAGCCAGAAACTGATCAGTTGTGCATTTGCCACCCAGTGTCTCTGCACCTATTGGAAAGTCACTGTGTACAGTGTCAATAATTCAGCCAGCCATGGCCAGCACAACCCCATTTAAAAAGTACGTTCATCCTTTTCCTAACAGGCCAGTAAGAAGGGAATGATGTCAGTGCCTTCATTTGTAAGTATTCCACAGTACATATATTTGTTTGGAGTTTTCATGGTATCATGTTCGTTTTGTTTTTCATGGTATCATATGAGAGGTACTTCAGGAAAGCTTTTTGTCGATAGGCTGGCCACTGGGGCATCCTCATTATGGAGATTATAATACCTCAAAGTGCAGTTCTGCTCTGACAAGGGGATCTCTTAAAATGACATTGGTGGGTTCCATATTTACATTCTGTGGGTGATTTGTGCGCAACTTACAAGTAATAAGATGTATTTTGTAGCTGACAGACCTGCACACACAACCTGGACTCTGAGAGTCAAGAAGGGCTTTTTCCTTCTGCATCATCACCAGTAACAGAGACTCTACACATAAACCATGCCCTAGGTGATCCCTATTCCATCCTGTTTCCTTCCAAGGTGTTTCACAGGAACTGCATGGAACGTATGTCTTGTCTACATGCAGACTTGCCTCACTTTTACCAAAAGTGTATTTTTAAATCTATTTAGTGAAACCAGTATGATTTCTACATGTAGACCAGCTCCTCATTAACCATTCTGTTAAGGACACACAAGCAGGAATAGACTTCAGCTCACACTCCGTTAGCTGACCTGGCTCTGCAGGGCAAACAGGAGTAAAAAGCAGTGTTGTGTCAGATGCAACTCTGAACACACGTACTGGGAGCAGATCTGCCATTTTCTTACCTAGTCCCTTTTCAGAGTAGAACTACACTTGAAGGGGCAGCAGGAATTGGCATGAGGGCCCATGAAGGAGCAACAGCTATGGAGTGTCAGTCAGTTTGCGATGTGCTCTTGAACTTTTGTCCAGCAGGAAGATCTTGGTAAACAGCTGAACTTGGTGCCTGGACAGATGACAAGGTGGGTGTATTCTACATAATCTCTCTCCTCATCTGTATCCCCTGTCACAGGTGGGCTCTGGTTGGGTCCTTTGGTGTGCATTTATGAAGACAAGTACTTGCAGATCTCCTCCTCTAGTCAACAAGCAACTTGGTCAGAGAGTGGTGCCTGCTCCATATTGCATACAAACCCTCTCTCATATTTGCTCAACCTGATGAAGCCCAGGTCTGTTGTATTTGGCCCCTCAGAAGACAGGTGTCTTGAGTGCCTGGTGTCCAGCTGACCCACCAGGGAGGGACTTACTCATCGGAAGAGGAGAACGGCTCCCCATTGCTGGCACCATGCTTGGCCTGGTGGCGGATGAGGTGGGTGGACTGAGTGAAGGCCTTGCCACACTGGGCGCACTGGTAGGGCCGTTCCCCCGTATGCACCCGCATGTGCTGGGTAAGCTGCGAGGCATGGCGGAAGGCCTTGCCGCAGTCTGAGCACAGGTAGGCCTTTTCCCCACTATGGATCTGCTGGTGCCTCTTGAGGGTGGAGGAGCGGGCGAAGGCCTGCCCGCACTCGGCGCAGGCGAAGGGCCGCTCGCCGGTGTGGATGCGCTGGTGGCGGATGAGGCGTGAGGACTGGGCGAAGGCCATGCCACATTCAGAGCACTTGAAGGGGCGCTCACCAGTGTGCAACGTCTGGTGCTCGAAGAGGTTGGAGGACTTGGTGAAAGACTTGCCGCAGATGGCACAGGAGAAGGGACGCTCGCCCGTGTGGATGCGCTGGTGCTCCACCATGCGGCTGGCCACGGCAAACTCCTTGCCGCAGTCAGGACAGTGGAAAGGCTTCTCACCCAGGTGGGTGCGTTGGTGGCGCAGTAGTGAGAGTGGCTTGTTGAAGGTCTTGCCGCACTCCTGGCAGGGGAAAGGCTTGTCGTTGCTGTGCATGTTGCGCTGATGCTTGCGCAGGTCCGAGGAGCGCACAAAGGCCTTCTCGCAGTCCAGGCACTTGTAGGGCTTCTCGCCGGTGTGCGTGCGGATGTGTTTGCGGTAGTCCGAGGACCAGGTGTAGGCCTTGATGCAGAACGGGCACTTGTAGGGGCGCTCGCCTGTGTGCAACCGCTTGTGCTGCTGCAGGGTGCCCTGGTGTGAGTAGGCCTTGCCGCACAGCTCGCAGGCATACGGCTTGGCCCCACTGTGCGTGTCAATGTGGCTCAGGAGGTTGCTTGATTTCTTAAAGGCCCGTCCACACTGCATGCATTTGTAAGGCCGCTCCTCCACCTCGCTGCTGCCCACCTGCTGCGTCCCAATCCTGACCCTCCTCACCGTGGCTGCTTTCAGGGCCCCAACACTGCCCGCTATCTCGGCTGGCTTGTTGGCAGCTTTCGGGTTTAGCCACTTCACTCCTCTCTTGCTTTTCAGGGGAAGCTCTTTGCTCCCCCCTGGCTTGCTGAAGTCCATACTTGGATTTCCTGGGAACACCCCACCCTCTACTTTCCTGGTCATGTAGCTCTTGATGCTTTCCATGCCATTGCACGGCAGGCTGTCCCTGGCGGGGTCGTCTAAATCACTGTCCAGGGTAACCACAGTGTCCACGTACTCGGTTGAGCTTGGCAGCATCCTGCCAAAGTGATTTATGCCCTGTGGGCTGCGCCGAAGAACAGCAGGCTTCCTCACTGGCCGGCTATGCCAGTTCTGACACACTGTCTCCTTGCTGCTTTCCTCATCGCCCTCATCACTCTTGGTGCGAAGACTGACCATCATGTTCAACTTCTTGGCCACGCCATTGGCATTGATAAGGGTGAAGGTCTCATAAAAGACCTCGTCTTCCTCACACAGAAGGTCCTCTGCCATGCTGTCCCTCGGCATGGAGCTGCTGGACACCGGATCTTGGTCCTTCTGCATGCCGTTCCCAAAATGATCACTGTCGCTTTCCTCAGCTTCCTCTTCCTCATCGCCTTCATCATTTTCACACCATGTGTTTGTGGTCCTCTTTCTGTCCCCATAGGATCCCTGAACCAAACTGCTGCTAGGGTATTCCTGGTCCAGTCTCTCAGAGCATTCTATGCTTGCCATTTTCCACTTCTGCTTCTGAATATCTGCTTTCAGGATCCTTCAGCCTGAAGCTGACCTCAGGGTAAGTGACCTGTATTTTAGAACAAGAGATGAATGAACAGGGGCTGGGGACATTTGTGAGGAACAGAAAGCAGCTATGGATCATTATTACATTGACACCCAAAGGTCCCAGTTGAGCTAGGGGCTTACTGTGCCAGGCGCTGTACAAAGCGGGGTGGCTCATTCCTTCCTCAAAGAACAGGGAAAAGACAAGACTGGCTACGATAACAGAGAGAGAAACAAACAAACAGCATTTTAGAGGTGATCTGGGATATGTATCTTGTTAGCTGGTAATATTTTTTTAATCCTTTCCCTCGTTACTAATTTTAGTTTATTCTTAAAGCTCACCTATGTAAAGGTCATTGGTTTGTTACTTTGTTCTAACTCATGGTACTGTTGTTTTAATTTCTATCTTTTCTATTAAAACCATTGCCTCTCTTCTGTGTTTTTAAAACAACTTATCTATTTTTCTGCTTTCTAAACATAGGAGCACCAGGAAGCAAACAGATGCTCTTAATTATGGAGGCCCTGATGCACTATGGTGCTGGATATCAAACTGCTGTTTCTCTTGATTACCAGGGAGCTAAGACATCTAGAATGCAGGGTAAGGAACAAAAGTTAATTTCTCTGACAGAAGGTCTGACTCAGGAAAGTTCTGGGAATCAAACCAGTCTCTCTCTCTTTTATGGAGAATCTCAGATACTTTGAGGACATGATACTGACAAGGGAAGCCTGTCAATTCAAAGTTTTGCTATAGAAATAAAAATAGGAAGAGGGCAAGAAATCAGAGAACTGACTTTCAGAACATCAGGAGCTCTCAGTTCTCCCCTTGAACAATAACACTTTCTCTTCTCTTGCTTTATTGCAAGATGCATGTAAAAAAATGACCACAAAATAGGCTAATTAAGTCACCTGCCTGACGCCATCCTGAGGGTTTGTTCACCACTTTAAAGTTCTTGAATGTACAGTGCCTATAGCTGGAGACAAGATCAGTAATGGAATAACTCCCTGGATGAAGACTGTACACCTGCCGCCCGTGGTGGAGCAAAAAGGGGCGCTGAACAACTCAGCCACTCAAAGATCTATGCTGTGATGGGGCCCACAGTTTTTTTTACTGGAGTGTGCATGTGATTTGTGGGCAGGTTTAGGGCTCTGCACTTAGCAGTTGTTTGATTCAGCCTTCAGAGCGCTGTGTATAATGGCCCGCACAGAGTTAATGTGAAGTGTGTCAAAGTGCAAGACATTATACCTCTAACGCTAGTGGATGGCAATACAGACATGGTTTGGCCAACCCAATCCAGCAGTCAGTTCTAAGGGTGGCAAAAGTACACCTAACCGTAGAGGAATAGCAAAGGAATGCTACTCTCCACTGACAGTGGCCAATGCAGAAAATTCGTTCTCAAGCATATAAACAACCCAGGGATGCTGACACTAGGGAATCCTGGTCACAGACAGCAATTGCAAACAAAAAATTGCTCCCCCTCATTTCTTTCTCCTGAATCTAATTTTGCAGTATTCCCAGAGCTTCCTTGGATAATTTACAGGAGATTGGCTGCAACTCCAGCAATCTTACCTTGAGCTGCTTCAATCTCCAGGACTTGCAGGCATTTGTGGAACACAGGGATCTCTTGTTTTGAACAAGTTCCTGTTGGTACCTGGGGAAAAACTGGCCTGAGGGGTAGCACAGTCTGTCCAAGTCACTGACTCTCCCCAGGTGTATGTCACAGGGAGACACAAGCATAGAGACTTCTGTAGAAATCTAAAGCTGCCCACAGGGTGAGGGTGACCTCTCGCTCCTGATCCTCAGCAGCTTGAAAAAACAGATTTGGTCCTAAACTCAATGCATGGACTGTCTGGAGGAAACTAGGTCTGACTGCAGCAAGTACCAGACGTCAGGCCTTGAGAGCCCAGCTGCCTCCAGTCTGTGCCCTCTGAGATATTTTTCATAAAGCTCCCCCTCCCATTTCTCTTTCCCTATTGATTTCTGGCCTGCCTCTCCCCCTTTCCCATTAATCCCAGATCTAGCTGCAATGACTCACCCTGGTATTTGAGTACAGGTGTGTCCCAGGCAGCTGCCCCCGTGGGATCATCTGCTCCAGGTTAGGAACGAGGAAAGGCAGGGAGTTTGGTGCAAAGCAGCAGTGGCAAATGTGCCAGTGTCTGTCTCACCCTTTTGTGTCCAGTCTAGCAGCTGCAGAGCCTCAGGAGGTGGGGCCTGTGAATACATACAACCTTCCTGCCTGCATCACAGAGAGCAGCCTGGGAAATACAGCAGGGCTGCCCTGTCTGACTGCCTGACTGAGCCATTCTTCCAGTTCACTCCTCACATTCTAGTGATGGAAATGGACTCTGAGCCAGGTAAATCACCTCCCTTGCCCTACAGTATAGTTACTATGCTGGTTTTGTCCACTGTGAATTGAAAGGTGGCTTCCACTTCCACTAGGAAATTAACCCATAGGCTGATAGAGCTCCCTGTCTGAAAGTTTTTCCTGATATTCATCCTATGTGTTCCTATATTGACTCCATCCTATCGCTCTTCATTACACCCTAGTTTATTATGCTAATTAATTTCAATTCCTCCCTAATATTTACACCTTTCAGATATTTGTATGTCCCCCAGTTGATTGTTACTTAGTCACAGTGTAAACCAATCACTCCAGCCCCAAAATCCTGGTGTGTGTCTGTCTTTCAGTGTCTGAACCTTCCTGCAGTCATCTTCTGTTCTCCCTCTCCTGCCTCTTACTGACTCAGATCACGCACACTGCTCAGTTCTCCGACTTCTGCAGCAGTGATTTTCCTCCTCTCACTAGGAATTAAATAGTTTTAACCTTTATTTCTTTGTTTAAATGCTCTGGAATCTTGTGCTTCCAAAACACCTGTCCTCTTTTTTTTAAACAGACCACCCCATCCCCATTCATACTAGGGAGGAGAGATTCTTCAACTGCAACTTCTTCCCTTGGGGTTAGCAGAAGCAGATACATTTTGCTCTCTTGAAGCTGACCTGTAGAACAGTCCAAGTTCCCCTCCACTCCCTCACCTAAAAATGCTTACCTTGAAATTTTTATTTCTGGTGTATTTGAACTCTTTAAAGAGGGCTGTCAGGAGTACTGGATAGCTGCTCATGGGATTGAATTTGATCTGCTTGCTTTTGTCCCCAAACCACAGGTTCAATGGCCCATTTTGCTATTGATTGGAAAGTATTTCTCATCTGATGGCCTTTGAGAAATGAGTTAATGGTTTCAGGCCAGTTTCTAATGGCCAGAACAGGTGTCCACTCTGAAGCCCACCATCACAATCAATGCTAATTTGCATGCTTTTGGGCAAAGTGAATGGGCCAGGGAGACGGAACTCTCCTGTGACTCGTAGAGGCAGTCCCTTCAGGGGAGAGTTTGAGACAGTGGCTTGGATATTGTAAGGGAAATTTACATTGCAGCAGCCTGTGCTGTATCTGTTCTCTTGATTAACAGAGGCTTTAGTCTCCAAACTGGACAGCCTGCCACCTATCCTATATTAAAATATAGAAAAGGACTGCCAGATTTAGAACCGCAGAAAGACAGGGTTTGCCATGCTCTATCACAACTTGGTCCATGGAGGCTAGTCTGCGTTCTGCATCCAGCAGGGACAATTAACTGAAGCTCCAGAGGGATGAGAAAACCCCTCTTATAGGGTGACCAGATGTCCCAATTTTATAGGGACAGTTCTGATATTCGGGGCTTTGTCTTATATAGGTGCCTATTACCTCCCATCCCCGTCCCGATTTTTCACACTTGCTATCTGGTCACCCTGCCTGTTACAATGCAGCTAGCCAACTGTGCAGTTCTCCACATGGGACAGAGAAAGGGGTGAACTCAGGCTCATCAAAGAACGGTGTTTCAATGACAATTTTCTAACAAAACCAACTGTTTTTCAGTTTTGACACAATTTTTTTTACTGTTTTTAAGTTTTCAATAAATCAAAATAAAAACTTAATTTAGTTTGTTTGAACTCAAAATCAGCATTTCAGGTTTGGTTTTTAGCGATTTCAATTCAAAACCAAAACAAAATTTTTGTTTCAGTCTGTTAAAAATTTACAAAGAATTTTCATGAAAATGTTCCTTTTCCTCAAAAATCCATTTCTCCTTTAAAATTTTTTTTTTTTTTTTTTTTACCAGGTATAGGGAAAAGTTCCTTCCTGACCCCCACAGGCAATTAATTTCTGTCCTGGAGCATGAGATGTGATAGTCTTTATCATTACCTTAGTTTGCAAAACTAATTGTGTTGGCATGAAATAAACTAGTTTTCTTTTAAAATTCAGCCACAGTACTTGAAAGACTTGTCTAATATTCTATTATTCTCTGAGATTAGCTTCAGCATTTGCAATGCCTGCTTTGACAGTTCCACAACAAAATGCTATTTCTGATTCATAAATCACACAATTGTTGCACGAGTCATGCTAAAATAATCTTTTAGGGAAATGTACCTTGGGGAAGGGGAATCAGATGGAGAGGGGTTTATGCTGCCAGAGAGGGCTACAGAGGATATGAGAGAGAGGATTATTCAGGGATGGAGGTCTAGTTATGGAGGAATATGTTATGAAGTCCATTTTTGGATCTGGATATGTGAGTACAGGGAAATAGTCCTTGCACCTTGTATGGGGAATTTGGGGGAGCCTGGGTTTGGATAGGAAGGGGGATCAGGAGGCATGACTTTGAGGGGGTATGAGACCTAGGTGTTGGTCAGAGAGGGACAACCTGACATAGTTAGGAGAGGTGTTTTTATTTTAACTACTTGCTTTTGTGTGTCTGCAATAGTGATGCTGAAGTTCTGCATATTTTTAATTTTGTCCCATTGATAGTCAAAAAAATAGGGCAAGAATTCAATCAAACCCTGCTCTCTATATACATGCGCACACATCTGCACTAGCCCCTTCCTATTGTACATAGCACCTACCTGCACCCAATAAATGAATTCATAAATTCACAGACATTTAAGGCCAGAAGGGACCATTACATCCTCTAGTCCAGGGGTGGGCAAACTACGGCCCGTGGGCCGGATTCGGCCCATCAGGGCTTTGGATCTGGCCCATGGGATTGCCACCCCAGTGGCGCCGCGGATCCCGCACTGCTCCCGGAAGCGGCTGGCAACACGTCCCTGTGGCCCCTGGGAGGGCGAGGGGGCAGAGGGCTCCGCATGCTGCCCTCACCTGCAGGCACTGCCCCCCCCCCCCGCAGCTCCCCTTGGCCAGGAAGGGGGAACCGCGGCCAATGGGAGCTTCGGGGGAGGTACCTGCAGGTGAGGGCAGCGCATGGAGCCCTCTGCCCCCCCTCTCCTCCAGGGGCCACAGGGACATGGTGCCGGCTGCTTCCGGGAGCAGCGCAGGGCCAGGGCAGGTAGGGAGCCTACCTTAGCCCTGCTGCCACCCCGGAGCCGCTCCAGGTAAGCGGTGCTGGGCCGGAGCCTGCCCCCCGAACCCCTCCTTCACCCCACACCCAACCCCCTGCCCTGAACCCCCTGCTGCACCTCTCCTGCATCCCAACCCCCTGCCCTAAGCCCCCTCCCACACTCTGCACCCCCCTGCACTCCAACCCCCTGCCTGAGCCCCTTCCTGCACACCGCACCCCCTCCCACACTCTGCTCTCTCTCCCGCACCTAGGGTGACCAGGTGCCCTGATAAAATCGGGACTGTCCCGATTTTTAGGCGTTCGTCCCATGTCCCGACCGATGTTTGGTCGGGATGCAATTTGTCCCGATATTTTGCACTCCTGTTTTTGTTTTGTTCCGTCGGCGGGACTCCGCTTTTTTTTTTCTCCCTTGCTCTGCCGGCAGGACTCCGCTTTTTTTTCCTTTGCCGGCGGGACTCTGGGACTCTGCTTCCCCCCCCCCTTGTTCTGCCAGCGGGACTCCGCTTTTTTTTTTTGCTCTGCCGGCGGGACCCCCTTCCCTCCCCATGTGTCCCGATATTTTCTTTATCCCATCTGGTCACCCTACCCACACCCCAGCCCTACATTCATGGCCCTGCATGCAATTTCCCCACCCAGATGTGGCTCTAGGGCCAAAAAGTTTGCCCACCCCTGCTCTAGTCAGACCTCCTGTATATTACAGGCCATTAAACTTCACTATATACACTTGTGCACATACCTCCAGCATGCCCTTACGCACATATCGCATACTATGCACCTACCTCTAGGCCATGTCTGTCAGAAAGCACACTACCGTATATACATGTCCCTGTAACTGCATGTTCATAGAGAACCACAGGCATCAGGACCCACAAGGTTCCATTGCCCTGCCAATCAAAATCTGGAACTAAAGTCCCCTCTGCGCTGGGGTTTGAATTCCAGCACCCAGGGAAGCAGAAGGGTCTCAGTAGCTGCACCCCACCCCAGGTCTAGCACCACACCTTCATGTTACTCAGTTCAGCTGGCAGGACAGTTGAAGTTTAGACAGACACAGAAGGGTTTTTTAATCACAAATTGAATGTTTTATTCTGGCTAGAGAAGAGACAGGATTAGTAACAGAGATTTCATTTCATCACAATGAGGTGGCAGTGTCTTAGCTACTTGCCTGCTCCGCAGTGCTTAGGTTCTCGATAGCAGCATCCTCAGGAAGTTTTCCGTTCCCGTGTAATTGTTTATTAAAATAAATATGGACTCTTCCAAAGTTGCTGATAACATGATCAGGCCCAAGCAATGGTAGTGATCATGCAGAGTCATATAAGTCAGCTGTGGCTACTTGTCAGCCCACAGCCTATTCCATGCCCCCACCTTCCTGCCAGTAAGACTATAGTGGGAGGCAATCACTGCCAGGCCAGAGACCCTGGCAGCAGGACTAGAAGAGGATGAAATGTATAGGCTGATTTCCCTTCCTTGTCACTCCCAGCACACCTCTAGCAGTTTGGAGTCTGAGAATTCCCACAAGGGGGTCTATAATGGATCCCATTTTGCTGCTGCCTAGCCTTTGATCTACCACATCTCTGTTTGGATATTTCACACCCTCTAAATTCTGCAGCCTCAATAGATCATCTTTGAACTAATATATTACTGTTCCTCCCTATCACTTGCTCAGTTCCAACCGGGGGGTACTGATGGGATGCAGAAAAACAATTACCAGGTAATATTTCTCTCTCCCCCATATCAATCAAGCTGCTTTATCTGAGCCACCTCTTCTTGCTGAAAGAGAGGAGGGGGATTTGATGAGGAGACACCCCTCTCTTCCATTGGGTTTCAGTAAATTACAGTCTGTGTTCAACTCTTTTCTCTCTGCCCCCCTTTCCCCCCGGAAGAAGAAAAGGAAAAACCAGGTGCAAAATACAAAGAGCACATGATAATATGGGCATCATCCTGGACTCCCAGGCTGAACATTTTTCAGGATGGGAGATTTCTTCTGGTTTCAAAGAAGAATGAAACTTGAATTGGGAGCACTTGGACAAACGGTTTCCAGAGAAATGGCAGGAATTCATCATTATGCTGATCTAGAAGGACCCTTTACAACAAACTGGAGGGGTCCAGGTGGCACCAGAGACTGGCTATCACTGCCCAGAAGACTCCTAGCATTGGGTGAGAGGGTGCTGTGTGGTCCGAATGAGATTGGCAGGGCTGCAGGTTGAATGGGCTCTGAGTGGTAACAAGAGGAAGGTCTCCGCTGGATTGAAATGTTCCTGCCATTGTCTACATCCAATGCTTCAAACACTTGGGAGAGTGGGGAGCTGGTCCTCAGCAGGCATAAGGGGAGCCCAGAGTCCATGGGGCTGATAAGAGCAGGGCTAGAAGTTGGTGCTTGATTTCTTTAGAGCTAAGCTGAAAAGAAAAGGGCTGGTACTATGTTAAAGTGAAAAGCCTGGAACTGCTCCACCTCCCCACAGGCAAGTGTTGCCCCCTTGCTTATCCCATTACACCAGAGAGAAGCAGATTTCAGTAATATAGCGACAGTTGCTCACAAGAAATTGGCATATTGCAAGCCACCCCTTGTGTTGTAAGTAGAATGAAAGTCCTGCTTTGTTCCCATGCATTCCAGTGTGCAAACTGGAATTCTGGTGACAGTGACCCTCCGCTTATGGAGAAGTTACAGGAAAATTGCTTTGTGGGGAAACAAATGACCTAGTTATCGGAGGACTCCCCTGTAGCAAATATTTTCACATTCTGTAGCATAGGCAGCGATCAAAGACTCGGGGCTCAAGCTTCCCAACCCACCCTCTGATTCAGGTCTCTTTTCACCTCCTCACACCCAACTTCCCTCTCTAGGCATTGAAGCTGCATTGTATGTAGCTCCTCCCATCCCAGTGGGGGAAAAGGGGAAGTTGGAGTTCCGACACCATCACCACTCTTGGTTCAATAAAACATCACTCCTTTCTTTTATACCTAACCTGCCCTTTCTGCACATCCCCTCTCCTCTATTTACCTTCCTCCTCCCAATGATCTGTGAGAGATGGACAGAGAGCAGAGTCCATACTGAGAGATAGATGGCAGAGCTGGGCAGGCAATTCCTGATCAGTCATTTTAAAGGTTGGTTGAAATTTTCTGAATTTTTTTGGTCAAAACGTTGATGGAGGGGAAAAACATCTTGACAGCTTTTTCTGAAATAGGGCTCATGGCATGTTTCTGTTCCCTGCCTGGATGAACGTAACACTTTAGAATCAGGCTTCCAATGAGGTAACAACAGATCTGTCTGGGATGGAACATAAGAATGGCCCTACTAGGTCAGACCAAAGGTCCATCTAGCCCAGTATCCTGTCTTCCGACAGTGGCCAGTGCCAGGTGCCCCAGAGGGAATGAACAGAACAGGTAATCATCAAGTGATCCATCCCCTGTCACTCATTCCCAGCTTCTGGCAAACAGAGGCTAGGGACACCATTCCTGCCCATCCTGGCTAACAGCTATTGATGGACCTATCCTCCATGAATTTATCTAGTTCTTTTTTGAACCCTGTTATGGTCTTGGCCTTCACAACATCCTCTGGCAAGGAGTTCCACAGGTTGACTGTGCGTTGTGTGAAGAAATACTTCCTTTGTTTTAAACCTGCTGCCTATTAATTTCATTTGGTGACCCCTAGTTCTTGTGTTATGAGAAGTAGTAAACAACACTTCCTTATCTACTTTTCTCTACACCAGTCATGATTTTATAGACCTCAATCATATCTCCCCTTAGCCATCTCTTTTCCAAGCTGAAAAGTCCCAGTCTTATTCATCTCTCCTCATACGGAAGCCGTTCCATACCCCTAATCATTTTTGTTGCCCTTTTCTGAACCTTTTCCAATTCCAATATATCTTTTTTGAGATGGGGCGACCACATCCGCACACAGTATTCAAGATGTGGGCATACCATGGATTTATATAGAGGCAATATGATATTTTCTGTCCTATTATCTATCCCTTTCTTAATTATTCCCAGCATTCTGGTCGCTTTTTTGACTGCTGCTGCACATTGAGTGGATGTTTTCAGAGAACTATCCACAATGACTCCAAGATCTCTTTCTTGAGTGGCAACAGCTAATTTAGACCCCATCATTTTATATGCATAGTTGGGATTATGCTTTCCAATGTGCATTACTTTGCATTTATCAACATTAAATTTCATCTGACATTTTGTTGCCCAGTCACCCAGTTTTGAGATATCCTTTTGTAGCTCTTCGCAGTCTGCCTGGGTCTTAACTATCTTTAGTAATTTTGTATCATCTGCAAATTTTGCCACCTTAAAAGGGGAATGGATGAGAGATACAGTAATAATCTTACTTTTTATTATTGGGCTGTTCTCCCAGAAAGATTCCAAACATTGGCTACTGTGCTGGGGAACCACCTGGGCCATTGCCCAACCACTTTTTGGCCAGGCCAACTCTGAGTGGTGCTGCGACCCCATGTACCAGGCCATAATGCCACTCATTCACAGTTGGCCCAGCCATCCTTCCATCATGATAGGGCAGCATTTTTCAAACTTCGGGTCGCGACCCAGCACTGGGTCACTCTGGTCAGCACCGCCAAGCGGGCCATTAAAAGGCCTGCTGGTGGTGCTGCCCAGCTAAGGCAGGCTAGTGCCTACCTGTTTCGACAGCGCGCTGTGCCCCAGAAGCGGCCAGCAGCGGGTCCAACTTCTAGGCAGGGGGGCCATAGGGCTCCATGCGCTGCCCCCGCCCCGAGCACCGGCTCTGCACTGGAGTGGGGGTGGGGCTGTGCCTGCGCGTGAGAGTCAAGTGAAGCCACTTGCACGCCTCGGAGCCGGACCTGCTGCTGGCCACTTCCGGAGTGCAGCACAGTCCGTGGTGCCAGGACAGGTGGGAAGCCTGCCTCTGCACCCCGGCTGCACCGCTGACTGGGAGCCACTAGAGGTAAGTCCATGCCCCAATCCCCTGCCCCAGCCCTGAGCCCCCCCAAACCTGGAGCCCCTTCCTGCACCCCAGAGCTTGCACCCCCAGCCCAGAGCCCCGACCCCCTCCTGCATCCCAACCCCGTCCCAGCCCAGAGCTCCCTTCCACACCCTGAACCCCTCATTCCCGGCCCCACCGTGCACCCCAACCCTCTGCCCCAGCCCTGAGCCCTTCCCACACCCCAAACCCATCATCCCCAGCTTTGTTGGTTCATGGGTATCAACAATTTTCTTCAACTGGGTCCCCAGAAAAATGGTTGAAAACCACTGTGTCTGGGTCAAATCTGAGTGAGCGGCATTGTTTTCTGGCACCATGGAGTCACAGTGCCACTCAGGTTTCGGTGCTGCGACAACATGCACCAAGTCAGAGTTCCTCACTCAGATTTAGAGGGGGGTGGGTGTAGGGACTCATGGTTGGGGGGAGTAGGAGGGAGCCTGAGAGGGAACGAGGAGGGTGAGGTGGAATGGGGGGGGAAATCTATCCCTCATCACTCTAAATGGAGCTCCGCAGCCCGATTCCAAATGCTTTACAAATGACACATAGGAATACCTTTGCCCAGCAGTGAAATGCAGCCACTTCTGGGGTACAGCACAGCAGTTCAGGAGGTGAAGTGAAGAATACTAGATCTAGTGAAACTAAGGGGGAGTTTTCAATGAGAAGGGTAATTAACCTGGAATTTGGCCAGGACATCGTTGATAACATTTCTACTGTTGCAAAAAGTGCCTTGGAGCCTTTAACGACCACACTAGGTTGGAGGCTCAGTGCCCCTAATACCAAGGTTAGTTAGTTCAGTACTGACTTAGAGGGAAAAATGCCAGATGAAATCACCAAAATCCTCTTCCTCCCTTACCTGTGCTTTCCCTGGAGGTCTCCCATTGAAGTTCTGGCCCAGCATGACTCACCTAGCTTATTAGACTGGATGAGGTCATAGGCTGAGAAAGTGAGGTAACTGCAGCAGGATAGAGAGGGATTCAGCTCTGAAAGGTGGGACAGGTGAGAGGTATGATAGGAAGCGAGGTGGCCAGTCTATGTGATATGGAGGAGAATTCTGGTCTGTTGTGAAGGATAGGTACTAGAAAGTGGAATACCAGCAGGTCTGTATGGGATGGAGAGGAATTTGGACCTGCATACATAACATTTTCATTGGCAATATCTCCAATACCCAACTGCAGCTATGTGAAACTGGGCAGGGTTGAACGTACAGTCCTAGGGTCAACTGGATTCCGGCTGCACAGCCAAGTTAGGGAGGGGACAGTCCTGGGGTAGAGGGTCATGGCCTTGGAACCTCAGCGTGGGAACGTCCCAGCGGCTCCGCTCCTCCTCCCTCAACTCCATCTCTATCCGGTGGCCTTGGGCATGCATCCGCTGGTGGGAGCGGAGGCCTGAGAGCTTGGGGAAAACCTTGCCGCACTCCCCGCAGCGAAAGGCCTTCTGGACGTGGGTCTGCCGGTGCTTGAGCAGGGCAGTGGAGCGGATGAAGGCCTTGCCGCACTCGGAGCAGACAAAGGGGCGGTCGTTGGTGTGAGTAGCCTGGTGGAAGGTGAAGCTGGATGACTGGCTGAAGGACTTGTTGCAGATGCCGCAATGGAAGGGCTTGAGGCCCATGTGCATCTTGCGATGCTGGAGCAGGGTGGAGGGGTCAGAGAAGGTCTTCTCGCAGAAGGGACACTCATATGGCCGGTCGCCGGTGTGCGTGTTCTGGTGGATCAGCAATGAGGTAGAGCGGGCGAAGGACTTATCGCACACAGAGCAGCGGTAGGGCTTCTCGCCAGTGTGTGTGCGCTCGTGCCGCCGCACCATGGAGGCCTGGTAGAAGCCCTTGCTGCAGTAGGAGCACTTGTAGGGCCTCTCACCCGTATGGATCCGCTGGTGCACTTTGAAGTCCGACTTCCTGGCAAAGCTCTTGCCACAGTCCCCACAGATCAGAGTAGTGGCACCAGCAGCTGCCATGGGCTTGCAGTCTCTCAGTACAGGCGCAAACTTGCTGATTTCTGCCACTGCTGCCAGCTCTGTGGGCACAAAACCAGCAAAGACGCTGCCAAACTCTGCCCTGCCCTGGCCGCATTCTGCAGGACTGTCCACCATCATGCTGTCCTCACCCTGCTTGCTGATGACTGGGCTCTGGTCTCCAAGGCCCTCCACTCATGGGCAATCCCTGATCTGTCCGATCCTACCCTTTTCCTTTGCCAGGTTAAGGCACAGCTGCACTCCTGCCATGAATGGTGACTTGTGGAACTGCGGTGTGCTCACAGTCCATGCCTCCCAGCACCTCCAAGGTCTGAAACCAAAGAGACGCAAACAGGAGATGCAAGTCCCCTTTACAACAAATTTAGAGCTCGGCATTCCTTTCATAGGTCTCCCCTCCAGCATAGGGTGACCAGATGTCCCATTTTCAAAGGGACAGTCCAGTTTTTCGGGACTTTTTCTTATATAGGCGCCTATTACTCCCCCCCCACCCCCCCGTTTTTTCACAGTTGCTATCTGGTCACCCTACTCCAGCATCCCTTAGTGGCCTCTGAGCCCTACCCCTTGTCTATGCAGGGATTAGCCAGCCCTGATTTCAGCCATCAGTGGCCAGTAATCAGAGTAGCCGCACCAGTGCAAACCCCTAGCGTAGAGAACGGAAACCATGATTTGCAGAAACTGAACTTGCTCATGCAAATCACAGCTTTCCTTGTCTCCACTAGGGCTTTTCATCTCTGCTCTTGCACTGATTGCTGGCCACTGTGCACAGTATAGACATGGCCCCATCCAACATAAATTTTGAAATCCGAGGTAATTTTTCAAAAAATGTTGCATGACTGAATGACATAACCCCCCCAATGTCCATCACTAAGTACGGTAATTTTGTCAAGTGTCTGTCGCGCAACATGGTAGTGCCGAACCCTGCAAGAAATCGAGTTCCCCTAACCCACAGCAGCCTCCTACTCCTACCCCTCTGTTGTCCGGTCAGTGCCTGCTATAGCGTGGTAGGTTCCACCTACCTACCGTGACTTTTCCAAAAGCTGCAGCAGCTTTCTAGGAAAAATCCCATTTAGCATAGTTCCCTAGGAAGAGTCTAACACAGGCTGGAAGCTCAGTGCAGAGAAAGCAAGCATGGGGGAGACTTCCCTTGTGTTGATGAGCTAACAGCCACCCACTTAACGGGCTGGCTCTGGTTCGTCTGGCCAGGAGGAACTGTGCTCCGGAGCAGGCTGCCTGTCGTGTTTCACATGAGGGGGACAGCCTGGGGTCAGGCCTGCAGGGAAGGAGCGCACTGGCACCCAGGGAAGGACTGACGGAGCAGAGGCATGCTGCTTGCCTGCTCTCCGGCTTCAGGGGCATGGCAGGGCTGCTGCCGCAGGCACCGCTGAGCAGCAGGGCAGGGGGCTGCCCAGAGGGGGTTACCAGTCTCTCAGCTGGCATGTGTAGGGGGGCACTGCGCCCCCCATGGCAGCTCGGAAGGGGGACCTCCCTCTTCTCGCCTTCCTACGGCAGGACCCTGCCCGCTCCAGCCCCGCAGGGTGCCGGGCGTGGCCGGCCCAGGCTCACCTCCCTCGGTGCTGCCGCGCCCCGCTGGCTCCCCGCGGGCCCGGAGACTTGCGCGCCGCAGCCGCCGCTGCTCTCCCGGCCGGTGCGCACAGGGGCCTCCCCTTGCCGAGGACCCCAGCGCACAGCCCGTGCACACACACACTCTGCACAGGCAGCTGTCCGCCCAGGCTGCCTGTGCAGCGGCGGGGAGACAGGGCGAGGCAGGTGGGGGAGCTGGCAGGGCGAGCCCGGCTTGGTTTATTTATTTAAAGCCTCCCTCCCACCCAGAGCCGCCTAGTGCTTATTGATCCCCACGCAGGCAGCAACCGGCCCGGATCGGGGAGGGCTGAACGGCCAACCTTATCTTTGAACTCCATCAGCTTAACACGTGCTAAAGGCACCTGCCCTGGACACACTAGGCTGGTAACACGTGTTAGCCAACACCTTCCAACTCATAGGATATGGCTATTGGCTATCCTGTAAGCAGAGGGGTGACTGCACCACCCAAGTTAGCTGTGATGGCACTAGGCTGGGTACACATAGCAGGGAAGCTGCAGCAGCAGGGACTTCAGCGCAGGCTAGCTGCCCGGCTGAGTACCCAAGGTGCTGGGGTAGGCTGGTACAGCTGCCCTGCTGCTGCAGCGTGACTGCTATTGGTAACCACGCTTGGGTGAAAGTGAGCCGGTACCGACAGAAGCCAGTACCGGCCCGTACGCAGCCCACGGCAGCGCTTTAACGTCCCTACCCCTTTTGCCTCCCCCGTCGGTGGCCGTACGGGCAGGGCCACCAACGGGGCAGGGAAGGGGCAGCAACGTTAAAGCGCTGCCGGAGGGTCCTTTGCCGTGGCAGTGCTTTAATGTTGCTGCTCCCCCTGTTGGCGGCCCTGACAGTAGGCAGGGCCGCTGACGGGGGGGCGCAAAAGGGGCAGCAATGTTAAAGTGCTGCCACGGCAAAGGCCCCTGCTTAACGCGCTGCCACAGCAGCGCTTTAACGTCATTGCCCCTTTTGCCCCCCCCCCCCGATGCCGGCGGGGGGGGGGGGGGGGCAAAGGGAGCCGCTGCCCCGGGGCCAGCGATTTAAAAGGCAGCAGTCGGGGCTGCAGGCCCTTTAAATCGCCGCTGGAGCGCCAAGCGGTGCATGCCAGACAGCGTGGAAGGGCTGCCTGGGGGATGCTCACTCCCGAGGCCCCGTCCCGTCCGGGAGCCAGAGCCAGCCCCCGTACCAGTAAGTCTTCAGAGTTACTTTCACCCCTGCCCACGCTAGCTCAGGTATGTCCACACTGGCTGCAGTCAGACCTCCCATTGCGGTATGGACATATCCCTAGTGTAGACGAGGCCGCAATCCCACCTCCGGTGTGTCAGAAAGGGGGCCTATTGCTTTTACACTTTTGGGTGGGTTTCACTCCCATATTTTGATCTTCCTTTGTTTAGAATCTGGCTCATTCTCTCCCCACCCTATTGACATCCCAGTTCGTGCTGCAGTTCAGGGATTATGGAGTTAATACAGAAGTCACTGGTGAAAATTTTAATGACTTGATATTTGAACATGGCCCATCTCTGAAGCAAACGTGTTGGAGTGAGCTCTTGCAGCAATGTGAGGAACAAACTAATGTTCTAGGAAGGATTTGATATGATCAGTGTGTAAGGGAATGAAGTTCCCTAGTGTTTAGTGGACTGAGCAGTAGAGAGATCAGTAAACACAATGTGTGAAATCCTAGTTCCAGTGAAATCAGTGGAAGTTTTGCCATTGACTTCCCTGAGGCCAGAATTTCACCTTAAGTCTGTACACGGGTCCATTGGCAGACCAGCGTCCGGAAAGTCCTCTACTCGGTGATCCTACCAGATCATTTTAGACTGTGTATTAAGGAGGAATGATCTTCTAGCAAACACCTACCCAATATAGTTGTGTAATTGGCAGTGGCTATTGATTCTGGCCAGTCTGAAACTGAATTAACCATGGTGCCAGTAGATCCTTTAACAATGCACTGAGGTCAAACACAGGTGGTGTGGCAAATTACTGTTTTTATTTTATCCAGCAGCCTCTTTGTTCCCCCTATTACACGATGTGTGTTTTCTCCTTTTAGCAAACCCTTAAACCCCAATTCAGGAATTCATCCCTACTCAGGAAAACTTAAGCACCTGCTTAAGTGCTTTCCTTAATTGGGGCCTTAGTTTGAACGGGAAAAGGGGTGCTGCTTTCACATTCTCATATAAAAAGGTATCTAACAGAGTCCTTAACTACAGCGTGCATACAGGCATCACATGAAGGGTTCTGCAGAGACGGTTTATGAGTCATGCTGTTGGGATGGAAGGAAACGGGGGGTAGGGGAGAAGGTCACCTGTGTTTGAGAAGACGGATGAGTTTCCAAAGGCAGGAAGGTACAGTGAGACCCCAAGAAAGCCCTGAAAAGGGAGAGGATTCCTGCACTGTGCTCTAAAGGGCAGAAGTAGGCTAGGAAGACAGGGGTGCCAGGAACAGGTTACTCGCTATTGTGTCATCTTGAAGTTGAATGGAAATGCAGGAGAACACCACACTAATTTGAACAACAAGGAGTCTGGTGGCACCTTAAAGACTAACAGATTTATTTGGGCATAAGCTTTCGTGGGTAAAAACCTCACTTCTTCGGATGCATAGAGAAGAAGTGAGGTTTTTACCCACGAAAGCTTATGCCCAAATAAATCTGTTAGTCTTTAAGGTGCCACCAGACTCCGTGTTGTTTTTGTAGATACAGACTAACACGGCTACCCCCTGATACTTGACACTAATTTGAGACATTTTGGGTTGTCCTGTCTAGACCTGAACAGCAGGTGGCATCATCACCCTTCCAATAAGCAGAAATGATACTAGGCAGTGGCACAGAGAGGAGGCCCTGAAGGGAGAATCATCCCAGGCAGTGAGGAGACCTGTCTGTGTATCTGTCTGTCTGTCTTCCACACTGGATTAAGCACTCACCTGCAATCAATGCACTCAAAAAAAGCAGACAAACCAAAGTGCCTCTGGCAATGGTGGGGGTGGTAATTTTCCTCCTTTATTCCCATCATTCTGGGATTCACTGCAAAGCCCCCACTCCAGGTAATTGCAAGCATACCCTTGGAAAGACCCAGCTAAGGGTAAGAGATGTCCCCTGCCTCCAGATCCCCGAAACCTCCCCATGACATCTGCAGAACAGCCCCTGGATAGCATGGCTTTCGCGACAGACATTCAGCAATTGGCTCAGCTGAGCAGGGATTTGATAGGACCTGCCCTGTCACTGAAGGGGCAGCACACGGTTCTGAATACAGGCCAAGGGCCAGATCCTCAGCTGGTGGATATTGGCTCAGCTCTGTGGAAATCAGAGGAGCTAGGCTGATTTACACCAGTTGAGGAGCTGGCCCTGAGTTTCTAAGGCCCTTTTACACGTTGACTTTTAGCCACCTTTGTTATTAGTGATGTAATTGGCTCTGAACATGTGGCCACCTAAGGTTTTTCTGACCCCTTTCCCAGCACGGTGTAAGGGATGGCAGGGTGTCAGCACAGCCATCTCCACACACTCACTGCTGCAGAAGGTGGAGGGGTGAAAGTCATGAAAGGCTAAGCTGTGTCGTTGCTGCCAGAGCAGGAACAGCCTGCAGTATCCAGTGATTGTGCTTCTCCCAAGCTCCACGGCCTGCATCAGCAGAGGACTCAGACCCTGGCCATGCCCCTTTGGGGTGATGTGTCCCTCCAGGGTGCAGAGAGGGACTGTCCTCTGCATTCCGCCCAGCACTGGGACACAGTTGTCCCAGGCCCTTTGTGGGTGGGGAGAGAGCAGGCTCTTTTCCCTCTTCCCCATGAGTCCCCAGCTGTGCAGTGACACCCAGAGGAGAGCTCCAGTTGATAGCCACGCCATGCATCTCTTTATTTAATGTGCACATCTGGATGGAAGGATAGGGATTCCAGTGTATCAGCCCATTATTACAGGTGGAGAAACTGAGTCAGAAGGAGGGTGAGTGACTTGCCTAAAGCCACCAAGAGAATGGGTATGTAAAGCAAGCTTGGGGCTTCTAGCTCCCAGTTCTCAGACTTCTAGGTCACGCCTCTCCTCTCCCAGGAGAGTGGTTTGGGTGAGTCTGAAAGATGTATGTAGGGCAATCAGAGCTCTGGATTGGTGACTGCATGTGTGCTCACTGCCACTTGGCTCTCTGCATTGCCCAGAAGAACTGTGCCTCACCTACCTGTTCACTCACTGTCTGATAGAACATGGGCCAAAATTGTGTCCCCTCCCCCTCAGCTCCATTGTGTCCTTCATGAGGCGGGGCTGCTGAGCTCAGGACAACAGAGAAGAAAAGAACACTACCCCAGCAAGCTCTGCTGCCTGTTCTCAGTTGGCTTCCTGGGATTGGCTGGACAGCAGGGGGCGTGGCTGAGAATTTCTGCCGACTCCCTGCCCCACACACATCTGACCCTGGCAGCAGGCCCTGGTGTTGCCCCTTCCCAGCAGTGGTAAGTCTCCCTCTGTAAAATCACTAGATGTGCTCCACTCCAGGTGGCAAATTCATCCCTGCCCAGACACCAGGGATGCACCTGATCAGGGGCTGGTTCAGCCTGCTGCAGGGTAGGCCAGGTTCGAAGGCAGCCCTAAGTTGCACCCCTGCTGCAATGGCTCCTGTGGGGCTTTGCAGGAGTGTAGGACTGCCAGGGTGCAGGTCTTCATTGGCTACACCCCAGCTACCCCTGCCTTGACCCAAAACACCTCCTGCCCCAGAGATAGCGCAGCTTTGTGCTCTGCACCTGGTGGAGTCTATGTCTGCCTTACAGCCTTTGGCACTGTCAAGGTTCCCTCCCCACTCTGAACTCTGGGGTACCGATGTGGGGACCCGCATGAAAGACCCCCTAAGCTTACTTCTACCAGCGTAGGTTAACAATACGCTGCCACCACCAAGTGTTCCAAATATTTAGGGAGAGCCACTTGGAACTCTGCCTTTCTCCAAATATCTCCCAAGTCCCTAACTCCCCTTTCCTGGGTAGACTTAAGAATAATCCTCCCCCAAGCCCCTACAACCCTTTCCCTGGGAAGGCTTGAGGATATCCCCTCACCAATTAGTCCTGGTGAACACAGATCCAAACCCTTGGTTCTTAAAACAATGAAAAATCAATTAGGTTCTTAAAAGAAGAATTTTATTAAAAGAAAAGGTAAAAATCATCTCTATAAAATTAGGTTGGAAAATAGCTTGACAGGGTAATCAGATTCAAAGAGCCCAGAGGACCCCCCTCTAGTCTTAGGTTCAAAATTACAGCAAACAGAGGTAAACCCTCTAGCAAAAGGAACATTTACAAGTTGAGAAAACAAAGATAAAACTAACACACCTTGCCTGGCTGTTACTTACAAATTTGAAATATGAGAGACTTGTGCAGAAAGATTTGGAGAACATGGATTGATGTCCGGACCCTCTTAGTCCTAAGAGGGAACACACCCAAAACAAAGAGCACAAACAAAAGCCTCCCCCCCAAGATTTGAAAGTATCTTTTCCCCTTATTTGGGTCAGGTGTCAGACAGGTTACCTGAGCTTCTTAACCCTTTACAGGTAAAAGGATTTTGGTGCCTCTGGCCAGGAGGGATTTTATAGTATTGTACACAGGAGGGTGGTTACCCTTCCCTTTCTAGTTATAACAGGCACTGGCCTAGTTGGCAGAAGAGGACATAGTGCATTGATTAATGGGGGGTCCTAGCTCACCAGCAAAACACAGGGGACAGCTGAGGTCAGCAGACAGGAAGCTCTGACACCAGGTGGGGTTCATCGCTTTCACTTGTATGGGCTTTTCTTACAACCTGCGTTCCTGATGCAGCACTCCTGCCACCAGCAGTGTGCAGTAATCATGAGATAGCGCAAGGTCCCTGGGGAACAGAGGCCACGGTAGGTCTGATCTCTGCAGTGTATCTCCTCATTGGGGGCAATAGAGAGAGACGGCCCATGTGCTTGCAGCAGCAGCAGGCCTGGAGGTGGCAGCTGGGGAAAGGGCAAGGGGGAGAAGTCTGATGTAAGCAATGAGGAGCAATGGTGTAAGCAATGAGGAGAAAATACCTCTGGAATTTGATCGACATGTTTGCGTTCCCATGGTCAGTGCTGGAGCAAGTATCCGGCATGGGGTTAGGGGGCGCTGTGCTGTTGAAGATGCCAGCTTTTGGATGCTGCTGCTTTGAGCATTGGAGCCATTGAAGAGCCCACGGTACTTTTCATCAGAGGCATTGACCCCAGTGCTCGGCCGGACTGTGAGTCGGGTAATTACGTTCTGCATCTAGGCAATTCCCCCTGCAGGCTCAACTGGATGCTGCATTTTCCTTTTATTATTTGCCCACTGCTGTATGTAGTGTTACCGTGTGGTGTTAAATAGCTGCCTTGTTCTATCCCAGAGGAGGCTGCATTTCTGTGCTGAGTGACGTGATTGCTATGTTTGCAGAGATTTGGATCCTTCATGGGGAAAGGTGCTAAATCAATGTGAGATTAAAACAGCGTGGCCTCTGATGCAATTTGGTTACTTCTAACCCCCTACAGGTCTGGTGCTGTGTTGTCTGAGAAAGGAGAGGCCCATTCTGCCTTCCCTGGGGACCTGGGAATTAAGTGACTGTGCCCTGGAGAAGTGCTGTAGGAGCTCCTGCCCATGGGCCTCTGGGTAAGCAGGGGAGGCTGCTATGAGCCTAGTGTTGCATTGTCTTGGTCTTGGAAGTAGGGTTGGTAGCTGGCCTGCTCCCTCCCTGCCCCCACTTCTCCCAGTTGCTCCAGCTGCCACTGCTGGTTCCCAGGGGGAGATGTAGTCTTAAGAATCTCCCCCTAGGGAGGTGCTGAGGGTTGGGTGTGGCTGGAGGAAGGAAGGTGGATTTCAAATCCCTGTTGTTTTTATTTGCACTGCCGTTGTGCCTAGGAATCCCCTGGCATGGACCAGGACCCCGCTGTCCTAGGTGCTGTACAAACCCAGAACAAAAGGCAGTCCCTGCCCTGAAGAGCTAGAGAAGCAGATGGCAGGTAATTATCTGACACAATGCAATAAAATCAAAAGCAGAGTAATAGTGTGAAAACCCTTCGAGGGCTTTAAGAAAAGTTAATGCTGGAGACAGAGAGAGGCAAAAACCATATCCACAAGCCCTAGCGGGAGAGAGTTGGGAGGAGTGGAGGAAGAAAATACTCTATCAAAAAATCTCCTGTCTTTGAATCATCCTTGAGATTCAGCTTGATCCTTCTTGGCATAGTCTTGTAGACCATCCTCCTCAAATTCCTGGCAGGTTGAATAGCAAAGAGAAAAAAAAGCTAAAGTATTGCTTGCTTATGGTGGCCATTATATCTATTCCAGATAAGGAAAGTGTAATCATTACAGTCGGACTGAAGGAATCACTTTCATTTCAGGATCAGACGAATATCTTTCGGATGTGGCCCATGACATGTAGCCCTACAAAGAGACCCCCAGCTGATGTAATGTGGTTTAACTCCATTGAAGTCGATAGCCTATATATACAGATAATGCTTATCCGTTAAGGTGGATTTTATTGAATTGGGAATGGATTTTGCTGTCTGTAACCAGTTCAGTAAAATCTACTTTTAGCTACTTCAAGCTGAAACGAGTTGTAGATAGCTTGGCAGGACAAAAGATGTATTTTCTCTCAGCTTGATGGCACCAGAAAGTTTGTTGCATTCCATGCTAGTATGGCTCCACAGCTGAGGGCTAATGATACAGGCAGGGCGGGGGTGATCCTTGAAGATCTCACAAAGCATTACATGCTCCTGAAATTCTGCTTTCTTACGAGTCCAATCCTGCATGTCCTTTGGGTGCGGAATTCCCAGTGAAGTCAATGGAGGAGTTCTGCACATGGCAGGCCTGCAGGACTGAGCCCTTAATGGCTGGTCTCTGCTTTCTTGTTCAATGTCAGAGCTCATTATACCCATGTAATTGTCACTGTTTTTCCTTGTTATTTGTATTACAGTAACACCAAGATCTGGGCCGACTACATAGTAAGAGTGAGCGCCTGCCTCGAAGAGCTTACATTCTAAACAGACATGGGAAGAAAGGAAATATTGTGATCCTCATTATACAGATGGAGAGGCTGAGGTGCAGAGAGATTAATGACTTGCCCAGGGTTACAGAGGAAATCTGCGGCAGGGCCAGGAAATGAATCCAGGTCTGCTGAGCCGCAGTCCAGTGCCTAAGCCACAAGACCGTCCTTCCACTGGAAGTCACATTACTGTTAGGATTTTGCTAATTATTCTCTCAGGCCTTTCTTCTTCTGTGATAGCCTTGGGTTTGGTAGCACAGGTCATAGTTCCCCTTGGTTCTATTATTTTCTTGCCATCTTTCCTTCTTTCCATCAGTCCTGAAACCCTTCCTTAGTTTTCACTCTGTCCTCACTTAAGCGGACACTTTCTGAAGTCAAAGGGAGTAGTGCGTGAGTACAGAATTGAAGATTTGGCCCAGTGACTAGAACTGGGACTTTCTAGAATTGAATGTGTCTGCGAAATGCTTCTGTCCTGTGGTTATTTAGCTCCCTTCTCAGTATTTGTGGTAAGGATTTGTGCAATTTTAGTGACGTGTGTAATAACTATCTAATCATCATGACCAGGGCAGTGTCTCCATTTCACACCCAATCCCCTTTTCTCCGGGCTCATTTTCTTAACTATCACTTTCGTGTCTAGAGCTCTGATGCTCTCCAAGTCAAACACACACCACTTTGCGGAGCATCCCTGTGTTGCTCTCTCCTGCTTCTTGTTCCCATTCTCGCAAGGGTGGCACCTTTGCTGAGAATGGGCAGGGGGAAAGGCTGTAGGGTGAAGGGATATTTTTGGGGTGAAGTTGTAAAGTGCCCCCTTGTTCAGGCTTTTCCTCTGTCCAGCACTTACTTGTCCCCTCTTGCTTCCGACTACTGTCTGCCCCACTGTGCTGCTGCTCCCTCTCACAGGGACTTGGCCTAAAGATAGTGTTAATAAGTACAGTGTTTGGTGCGGGGTGATGGTGTTAACAGCACAGTGACAGAGGAGGGAGAAGAGACTATAGCAGACTCCTATTTTCCTAAGTTAACAATAACCTCACAGGCCTGGTGAGGGGGCCTCAGGGGCCGTTGAGGCAGTCATGTTACTACCCACCGCCCCTTCGCGAACAGCGGTTGCTATAAGAACATAAGAACATAAGAAAGGCCGTACTGGGTCAGACCAAAGGTCCATCTAGCCCAGTATCTGTCTACCGACAGTGGCCAATGCCAGGTGCCCCAGAGGGAGTGAACCTAACAGGCAATGATCAAGTGATCTCTCTCCTGCCATCCATCTCCATCCTCTGACGAACAGAGGCTAGGGACACCATTCTTACCCATCCTGGCTAATAGCCATTTATGGACTTAGCCACCATGAATTTATCCAGTCCCCTTTTAAACATTGTTATAGTCCTAGCCTTCACAACCTCCTCAGGTAAGGAGTTCCACAAGTTGACTGTGCGCTGCGTGAAGAAGAACTTCCTTTTATTTGTTTTAAACCTGCTGCCTATTAATTTCTTTTGGTGACCCCTAGTTCTTGTATTATGGGAATAAGTAAATAACTTGTCCTTATCCACTTTCTCAACATCACTCATGATTTTATATACCTCTATCATGTCCCTCCTTAGTCTTCTCTTTTCCAAACTGAAGAGTCCTAGCCTCTTTAATCTTTCCTCATATGGGACCCTCTCTAAACCCTTAATCATTTTAGTTGCTCTTTTCTGAACCTTTTCTAGTGCTAGAATATCTTTTTTGAGGTGAGGAGACCACATCTGTACACAGTATTCGAGATGTGGGCGAACCATGAATTTATATAAGGGCAATAATATATTCTCAGTCTTATTCTCTATCCCCTTTTTAATGATTCCTAACATCCTGTTTGCTTTTTTGACCGCCTCTGCACACTGCGTGGACATCTTTAGAGAACTATCCACGATGACGCCAAGATCTTTTTCCTGACTCGTTGTAGCTAAATTAGCCCCCATCATGTTGTATGTATAGTTGGGGTTATTTTTTCCAATGTGCATTACTTTACATTTATCCACATTAAATTTCATTTGCCATTTTGTTGCCCAATCACTTAGTTTTGTGAGATCTTTTTGAAGTTCTTCACAATCTGCTTTGGTCTTAACTATCTTGAGTAGTTTAGTATCATCTGCAAACTTTGCCACCTCACTGTTTACCCCTTTCTCCAGATCATTTATGAATAAATTGAATAGGATAGGTCCTAGGACTGACCCTTGGGGAACACCACTAGTTACCCCTCTCCATTCTGAGAATTTACCATTAATTCCTACCCTTTGTTCCCTGTCCTTTAACCAGTTCTCAATCCATGAAAGGACCTTCCCTTTTATCCCATGACAGCTTAATTTACGTAAGAGCCTTTGGTGAGGGACCTTGTCAAAGGCTTTCTGGAAATCTAAGTACACTATGTCCACCGGATCCCCCTTGTCCACATGTTTGTTGACCCCTTCAAAGAACTCTAATAGATTAGTAAGACATGATTTCCCTTTACAGAAACCATGTTGACTATTGCTCAAGAGTTTATGTTTTTCTATGTGTCTGACAATTTTGTTCTTTACTATTGTTTCAACTAATTTGCCCGGTACCGACGTTAGACTTACCGGTCTGTAATTGCCGGGATCACCCCTAGAGCCCTTTTTAAATATTGGCGTTACATTAGCTAACTTCCAGTCATTGGGTACCGAAGCCGATTTAAAGGACAGGTTACAAACCTTAGTTAATAGTTCCGCAACTTCACATTTGAGTTCTTTCAGAACTCTTGGGTGAATGCCATCTGGTCCCGGTGACTTGTTAATGTTGAGTTTATCAATTAATTCCAAAACCTCCTCTAGTGATACTTCAATCTGTGACAGTTCCTCAGATTTGTCACCTACAAAAGCCAGCTCAGGTTTGGGAATCTCCCTAACATCCTCAGCCGTGAAGACTGAAGCAAAGAATCCATTTAGTTTCTCCGCAATGACTTTATCATCTTTAAGCGCTCCTTTTGTATTTTCATCGTCAAGGGGCCCCACTGGTGGTTTAGCAGGCTTCCTGCTTCTGATGTACTTAAAAAACATTTTGTTATTACCTTTGGAGTTTTTGGCTAGCCGTTCTTCAAACTCCTCTTTGGCTTTTCTTATTACACTCTTGCACTTAAGTTGGCAGTGTTTGTGCTCCTTTTTATTTGCCTCACTAGGATTTGACTTCCACTTTTTAAAGGAAGTCTTTTTATCTCTCACTGCTTCTTTTACATGGTTGTTAAGCCACGGTGGCTCTTTTTTAGTTCTTTTACTGTTTTTCTTAATTTGGGGTATACATTGAAGTTGAGCCTCTATTATGGTGTCTTTAAAAAGGGCCCACGCAACTTGCAGGGATTTCACTTTAGTCACTGAACCTTTTAACTTTTGTCTGACTAACCCCCTCATTTTTGTATAGTTCCCCCTTTTGAAATTAAAGGCCACAGTGTTGGGCAGTTGAGGTGTTCTTCCCACCACAGGGATGTTGAATGCTATTGTATTATGGTCACTATTTCCAAGCGGTCCCGCTATAGTTACCTCTTGGACCAGCTCCTGCGCTCCACTCAGGATTAAATCTAGAGTCGCCTCTCCCCTTGTGGGTTCCCGTACCAGCTGCTCCATGAAGCAGTCATTTAAAGTATCGAGAAATTTTATCTCTGCATTTCGTCCTGAAGTGAAATGTTCCCAGTCAATATGGGGATAATTGAAATCCCCCACTATTATTGGGTTCTTAATTTTGATAGCCTCTCTAATTTCCCTTAGCATTTCATCATCACTATTACTGTCCTGGTCAGGTGGTCGATAATAGATCCCTAATGTTATATTTTTACTAGAGCATGAAATTTCTATCCATAGAGACTCTATGGAACCTGTGGATTCGCTTAAGATTTTTACTTCATTTGAATCTACACTTTCTTTAACATATAGTGCCACCCCCACCCCCCACACGACCTGTTCTGTCCTTCCGATATATTTTGTACCCCGGAATGATTGTGTCCCATTGATTGCTCTCAGTCCACCAGGTTTCTGTGATGCCTATTATATCTATATCCTCCTTTATCACAAGGCACTCTAGTTCACCCATCTTATTATTTAGACTTCTGGCATTTGTGTACAAGCACTTTAAAAACTTGTCCCTGTTTATTAGCCTGCCTTTTTCTGATGTGCCAGATTCTTTTTTATGTGGCTGTTTATCATCTGATCCGGCCCTTACATTATACTTTTCAGTCCTCTGCTCCTGACTATAACCTGGAGATTCTCTAATATCAGACTCTCCCCTAAGAGAAGTCTGTGTCCGATCCACACGCTCCTCTGCAGCAGTCGGCTTTCCCCCATCTCCTAGTTTAAAAACTGCTCTACAACCTTTTTAATGTTTAGTGCCAGCAGTCTGGTTCCACTTTGGTTTAGGTGGAGCCCATCTCTCCTGTATAGGCTCCTCCCATCCCAGAAGTTTCCCCAGTTCCTAATGAACGTGAACCCCTCCTCTCTACACCATCGTCTCATCCACGCATTGAGACTCTGAAGCTCTGCCTGCCTACCTGGCCCTGCGCGTGGAACTGGGAGCATTTCTGAAAATGCCACCATAGAGGTCCTGGATTTCAGTCTCTTCCCTAGCAGCCTAAATTTGGCTTCCAGGACATCTCTCCTACCCTTCCCTATGTCATTGGTACCTACATGTACCACGACCACCGGCTCCTCCCCAGCACTACACATAAGTCTATCTAGATGCCTCGAGAGATCCGCAACCTTCGCACCAGGCAGGCAAGTCACCATACGGTTCTCCCGGTCATCACAGACCCAGCTATCTACATTTCTAATAATCGAATCTCTCATTACTAACACCTGCCTTTTCCTAGAAACTGGAGTTCCCTCCCCCGGAGAGGCAACCTCAGTGCGAGAGGCAACCCCAGAACCATCTGGAAGGAGGGTCCCAACTACGGGAAAGTTTCCCTCTGCTCCCATTGACTGCTCTACTTCCCTGGGCCCTTCTTCCTCCTTAACAGCACAGGTGCTGTCTAAGCGGAGGTGGGACAATTCTACAGTGTCCCGGAAAGCCTCATCAACATACCTCTCTGCCTCTCTCAGCTCCTCCAGTTCCGCCACCCTGGCCTCCAAAGTCCGTACATGGTCTCTGAGGGCCAGGAGCTCCTTGCACCGACTGCACACATACGCCACCCGCCCACAGGGCAGGTAATCATACATGCAACAGGCGGTGCAATAAACTGGATAGCCCCCACTCTGCTGCTGGGCTTCTGCCTGCATTGTATCCTAGTTAGTGAAAGGGTGGTTTACAGAAGAACTGCAATTAGCAGCCATTTGTTATTAACCAAGAGAAAGGTGCACTCCTGGCCGTGTCGCAAAGAATTGGCTGGGAATCCTGGACTAGATCTGCATTTCTGGCCAGGTTTCAATGGACTGCAAGGCAGCCAGCCCTGCCTCGTACTGTAATAGTGTATTTCTTTCCAGATCTTACTCTCTAGAGGGAGCAGCAGGGAGCGCTGTCTGCTCACACATCCTGGAACTCTCCAACTGACTGCATTAGAGGTAGCAAAGTATTGAAGAGGGACAAGCCGAGTAATAGAAGGTGCCCTCTGGAGCTTGTTTGTGTGACTGAATTAACTGGCCTCCCCTGAGCTCTTGCCAACCTCCACCCCCCACTCGGGTTTTCAGGGTTGCACCTTTATGGGAAGGCTATTTTTGAAAACTGCCCCGCCCCTCTCTCTGCCCCAGGTCCCGTAATAAGAGAATAAGGAGGCACTTTGTGAAATGAATGGCTGGTAAATTTAGATCAAATAAAAGGAAATCCTTCCTCACACAGCATGTGCAGCCACCCTGATGGAAAGCACCGTCGGGAGCAGGTCATCCAGGACCAGCACTGAGGCTGCATTGTAGTAAGGCCTGGGTGGCTGGTTCTGACCTGTAATAACAGAGTAGTTATGTGGGCTAAGATAGTAAAGGCAATTCAGGCTCCTGATTCGAACATACACTGATCACTGGCGGGGTGGGGGGAGGGCAGGAAGGAACACCCCACCCCACCCTCTCCAATGTGCAGCACTATACAAATGGCTACATTAGTGAGGAGGAGGGGGACCCACACTCTTAAAATGGGCCGGCAAGCTGGTGTTAGAGCTGGGGGAGGCCGTGGAGGCACTCTGAGGTGCAAACTGAGTACATGCCTTGATTTTTGTTACTGCCCAGGTAATTAGTGTATCAGGGGAATCCCCCTAAGCAAAGCATCCTGACTGCAAATTACCGCAGCTCTCAGCATTTCTTCATCCACTTCGCAGTTAAGGCAATAGCTGTAGTGTGTGGCAGCTTTTCACACCGCTCTCTTGCCCACCCTCCTGTCCTGCACACGTGTAGACTGGGACACAGGACGCCCTGGTGTTACCATATCAGGGACTGTTGTGCACGTTTCCAGGCTGCTGAATACCTGACTGGTATCTATAGAGAACATTCCCTTCCCAGCGAGGCAGGGGCCGTGGGTTGTGCTCAGGCAGGCAGGCCATGGACTCCCCTCCCGCCTCCCCCACAGAAGAATATGAGTGTGTAAATGTTTAGTGCCTGGTTGTTTAGCCCTTGCACACGTTAGTGAGCACTTCCCCACGTGACATGTCCCCCTGAAGTCAGTGGAGTTGCTGGTGGCTGTAAGAGCTCATCACTGTAAGGATCCTTAAACATTTTGCGCCAGATTCTCAACCGTAAATCACTGTAGCTCCATGGACTTCAATGGAGCTGGGCTGATTGACCCAGCTGAAGATGTGATGTGGGTATGGCACAGCCGAGTGCAAACACCGTTCAGGTAATAACCTGCCTGGGACTTCTCAGCAGGCCAGGTTTGCAGGTTTGCCAATGATAACAGCAAAGATAAGATACAAGAACCCTGCACTCAGTTAGGCTCCCCTTTCTTCTGTTATCATCCTCTTGAAAGGTGCTTTGTACTGTGTGCTTATCCTTGCAACAAGGCATTGAGCAGGTACAAACAGCCGTCCTACACACACTCACACTCCTCTCCTCCAACAGCCCTTATCCTAAGCAACCTCTGTGCTTCATTTCATACACTAACTCTCCATGCTACAGCTTAACCCCCAGCCCCATATCAAACTCTACCAGAACAGCTGGAGAGCGAACAACCAAAGTAAGCCCAGGTTAGCAGTGGCTGAAACTACCAGCTCCTGGTGGTTTGGTGGCCTCCATGAAAGGAATTGGGGGTTTCATGGAAGCCACCAGCTAACTGGCACCCGGGTTGCAGAGCCAGCACTAGGCATAAGCAGACTAAGCAATTGCTTAGGGCCCCGAGCAGCTCAAGGGGGGCCCCCTATTCGCTTTTCATTATGTGTTGGGGGGGGTGGGGGGAATATTCCTGCTTAGGGCTCCCAATGGGCTAGTACTGCCTCTGCTGGGTTGACAGTTTCAGCAGAGAGGGCCAGGCCTGTATGGAAGTTGAACTCCCCTTCAGCCGCTAAACAAGGTGTCTCCAGCGCAGGGTTGAAGTACACTGATGGGGCAGTGTGGGAGAAGCTTGCACAGTCGATGTCCACACTCTGTCAGTGCTCTGAATGAATACCCCAAGGCTGTTGGTCCCACATCTTTCACTCACCCCAAAAAGGGAATCAAGAGAGAGAAAAACTCTCTGGGTGTTTAGGAGAGCCATATTGGACAGTGCTGGTCATGCTGATGTCAGGATGAGATGCCTGATTGCATATGTACATTCCATCATTGTGCCAGTGTAATGCACTGGATGGGTGCGTGTGATCATGTCTCCCTCCAGCCATTGGATATAGCGAGGCTAAGGGCATGCTGCTTTCTGACAGCTAACACCTACTCCTTTAGTGCAAGTGATAAGGGCTTGTCAGTGCTTCTGGTACAGCAGTGTGGTGTCTGTGTGTGTATGTAGTAAAACACAGGGGGCCAGACCCTCCCAAAGAACTCAATGGAGGCATGCCAATTGACTCCAGGTGAGAATCTGGCCCAGAGTGGGAAAGGTTTCTGAAGCAGAGCCAGTTAGGAAGAGAAAAGAAGTGCAAGGCCATGAGAGAAGACCAGGCTGTGGATGTGCAAACCAGGAAAAATAAAGGGGAAACGCTAGATGAGCGAATCCATTGACCAATGGAAGAAACTAATAACAAAGAATATGGACAGAGAAATTAGTTTCTCTCCAAGGGAGATGGGTGGCAGACTCCATCCACAGGACCAGCATCTGGGACAGAAGAGAAGATCTAAAGTGAATTGTGACCACACCCCCAAATGTGCTGTATCAGGTAAGATAATGTAAAGATCCTGGGATGAGTGGAGCACACCATATAGCCCAGATAGATACCAAAGAAGTTCTAGCCCAGCAGCAGGAATCTCCCCTGGCAGAGAGGGGAGGTACCAGAGAAGAAGAGGGAAGGGACGGAAGAAGAAAAGCATCATTGCCAGAATGATGTTTAAAAAAGGCAATGCAGGTGAAAAGAGAATGTAAGTGCAAAGGTGCTGGGTGTGTTGGGAAAGGGGAGATTGTGGAATGTTCAGAGGTGTGATAGCAGAATGTGTAGATGTACCTGAGGTAGCCTCAATCTAGCTATAGTGCAGTGAAGCTGTGGCCGCACAGACTTCAGTGTGGGCTAGCTGCCCAAGTAACTACCCACGGTCCCACGTAGGCGTATGCAGTTCATGCTGAAACCTGTGTTACTGCCACCTCCCTAATCCAGGACCCAAGCTAGCTGGATTAAAGCTAGCTCTAGTACATCTGTATGTGCTTCCATCACACACCCTGATTGCAGTGTAGCCATACCCCAGAAAAGAACTAAGCTAATATGGTTCTTAACCAGCAAATATATTGGGTCAAACCCTGCACTTGTTCACACTGGTGTAAATCTGGAGTCTCTCCCTTTGAACTGGGCCTGTTGCCTGGTATTAGTGAATATTGCCACCAATTAGTTTACTGGACTGCCAGTTTATGATGTTCCTGAGTGATATCATCACAGCCAATGTGGAACATGCTGAAAAACGCTTGGTTGTCCTGATCCCCAGTTTCAATGACTTCCAAACGGACTCACAGAGGGGGTAAATAGGGGGAAGCAGGTATCAACACAAACCCTACCAGAATAACAGACACCACATCAACTTCCTGCCATGTAAGCTGTATAGTTCCCTCAGTAAAAACTCTCCCCTTGGCTTCAATGAAGCCAGTTTCATAAATCCTTTCCTTGTGCAATGCCATTGGATTGTGAGGTTAAACTGGATGGCACTGGAGGTGTTTTCAGTCAAAGGTCCTTAACTCTGAAATTTACACCCCTGCAGTTGTCCAACAGCACCCAGGGTCTGTTGTGATAATTGAGCCTACAGCTTTACCTTCATTGTGAGTTTAACTGTAAGCAGTGAGTGAAAGTTTATAAGATGTAACAATAACTTATAGCAACAAATGTTAATGGGAAAAGGTATGAGAGGGAGACAGAGACTGAGTTAGTCCAAACAAAAAGGCCTCCTGATAGAACTCAAAGACTGTGTTAAATGTGGAACTAGAAATCAGTGAACCAAAATTGGTGTGTCGGAAACTAGGCCTAATTGGTGGACAAAATAATGAGGGGATGGGCTATTCTGCCCACCACTCCCCTTTTGGGGTCCTTAAACGAAGACTTGGGGGAGAAAAATTAGCAATTGGAGTGAGCTTCACCATCATGGCTGCCACCCCAACTGTCTCATAGGACCACAGACCTTCTTCATCCTAATCGTGAGAGATGTCCTGAGCAGCCCAGGTCAGAGAGAGGCACCCAGATAACACCACCTCTACCAGCTCCAGCTGAATCCCAAACACCACCTCGGATGAAACGGGACTGGACTTTAACCACAGCAGCAGCAGCAATAACAGCTCCAGCTTATCTTAGCTAACTTTTCTTTTCCCCATAGTATGGTTATTGCCGTCTTTGTTATCATCTAAGAGACTGTGAGACACAGGGGCTTTGCCTTCTAAAAACCCTCTCCAGCTCAAGGGAAAGGGAACAAGGGTTGTTGTTGTTAAAATGAAAGCCTCACTTAATACTTTACCTGTCAAATGCTTTAACTGTTTTCCCGTCTTTTCTTTACCTTTAATAAGAGGTTAAAATAATTTGTAAAAGTGTGTTTGCCACGGACCGTGCTAAGCAATATGAGGTCTCTATAGACCAAACCCCAAAGTTATTTAACGATGTTTAATGTTAGACAGTGACTGTTCTATGTTAACACCTTTGGCCCAAGTACTCCATGTAAATTAATATAAAATGTTTGTGTTCCCAATGTGGGGCCCAAAGTGTTAAATACATACTCAGACACTGGCACCGTGGCAAACAAGCAATTGTTTCCAAAGTTAGTTTAAAACAAAAGTTTGTTTTAAAATTCTTAAATGTGTTGAGTTTGTTTGAGATAAACATGCAAAACAAACTGTTAACATTTTTGCTTGAAAAAAAGAGAGGGTTAACGATTGTTTTATAGTGATTTAAAAAAAAAATCTTGTAAAATGTTTTGGTTCGTTTTTTTCCCCTTGTGTTTTGAGGTTTGTAGTTTCTGTGATTGGTAATTTTTAAGAAAAAGTAAAAGTAATAATGAGTTGTTTAAAATTGTTGAAGGTTAAGTGGCTAAAGCAGACTTCCTGAAATAACATCTTGGGTAATTCTCTTCTTAATAAAATGTCAGCTTTATTCCGGGCTGCTATTGACCTCTCTGGCTTCAAGATTAGGCTAGATAAGTTTATGGAGGGAATGGTTTGATGGGATAACGTGATTTTAGTCAATTAGGCAATAACGTGCCATCGCTGGTAAAATGAGGGTCCGGCTGGAGAATCTTGCCTGTATGCTCGGGGTTCTACTGATCGCCATATTTGGGGTCGGGAAGGAATTTTCCTCCAGGGTAGATTGGCAGAGGCCCTGGAGGTTTTTCGCCTTCCTCCGCAGCATAGGGCAGGGGTTGCAAGCTGGAGGATTCTCTGCGACTTGAAGTCTTTAAATCACGATCTGGAGACTTCAACAGCTGAGTTAAGGGAAAGTGGGTGGGTCAGCTTTTGTGGCCTGCATCATGCGGGAGGTCAGACTAGATGACCATATTGGTCCCTTCTGACCTTAAAAGTCTATGAGTCTAACTGTGAATTAAATCTCAAACCACCGGAACCACAGGTTCTTGCAGCACCAAACTTGTTGTGAGTGTTTTGGTGATTGTTTTGGTTTTGCAATGTTTTTTTCCTTGATGCTTTTGTGCTTTAGCAAAGGGTTCCCTCCCCCCCACCCCCCACTTTTGTTTTTTATGTCAATGATTTCTGTTACTGTTCTCTGCACATGAGACAACAGCACAGTGCAAGTTGCCAAGATGGCCATGTTGTCCTCACAAATGGTGGTGGTAAAACATATGCGCAAGATCTATCATAGATTAAAAATGCCTGTGAATTTTTACCAACGTTGCTCATGGATGCAAAAGTGGTTCCAAAAGAACATTGTTTTGTTGCTTCTTTTTAAAAGAGGCAACACACTTGGTTAAAAATGCCCTCAGGGCTAAAGTTTTTCTCCAAGTGAGCAAGCTTAACCTCCAGTGCATAAAATCTTCCTGGGTTATGTAAATGTACAGCCTTTACTGTGTAAGCAGCAAAAGGGGTGCGGGGGAGGAGCTCTTTCCATTGTTACCCACCCTGGGCGTACAGCCAAAGAAGTGAGAAGAGCTGGTTTGTTCTTAAACGTCTTACAAACATCGAACAGCAACAGTTCTAAGTTTTGTTTTCGCTACAAATGAAATGAGTTATAAGTTCTTAAACCTTTCAAATGTTAACAAAGCTTACCTGTACTCTTTGCAATATTTGATCAAGTAAGATTTGCAAATCCCGAGCTTGGGATAAGGAATTTGCTAACATTAAAATATAACCAAGGACTCTTTTTCTTTGCCAATTTCTAAATGCTTAAACTAAAATAAGGTGTTTCTTTGTAACTGTGATTTTAAGAACAAATGTCTGATCCTAGGTGGAACTGGTTCATAAAAGAGAGGAATTATGTTGTGATAATTGGGCCTACACACTTACCCTGGTTGTGAGTTTAACTATAAGAAGTTAGTAAAAGTTTATAAGATGTAACAATAACTTATAATGACAAATGTTGATAGGAAAAGGCACGGAAGACTACATTAGTCCAAACAAAAAGGTCTCCTCAGAGAAGTCAAGGACCGTGTTAAAATCATTCCTGGTAAACAAGAGGAGCATGGAACCAGAAATCAGTGAACCAACAACAGCTCCAGCTGGAGGTGTGGGAACTTGGGGTCCTGAGGGTGCAGCAGCACCCCCTGGCTTGAAGTGGTTTCCATCATATACAGTTTTGTTCGCTGACTCTCAGCACCCCCTCTATAAAAACTGTTCCAATGCCACTGGCTGCAGCTCATCTCAACTATCTTCTTCTCTTTTCCCCAAAAGGACAGTTATCACCATGCTTGAGACTGTCAAACAAGGGGGCTTTTCCTTCTAAAAACTCTCTCCAGCTCCAGGGAAAAGGAACAAGGGATGTTATTAAAATGAAAGTCTGCCTTAGCAGTTTACATTTCAAATGCCTTCAGTGTTTTTCCTTCTTTTATTTATCTTTAGTAAAAGGTTAAAGGTGTTTAATGGTGTGTGTACCATGGTGGTGAGGTCTCTGTACGCCATATCTGAATGTTATCTAACACTGTTTAATGTTGGACAGAAACTGGGTTATGCTAACACCTTTGGCCCATATATTCCATCTAAATTAATACAACATGCTCCAGTCCTGTAACGAGCGCCTTGCATACCTTTAGCTCCTTGCTGGATCAGGGTCCAAGTGTGCTGACTGCCAGGCCATGCTGCTGGACCCAGCTTTTTCCAGAGGCTTTTCCTGAAATAGAGAGATTGGCAAGATTGGTTAACATGGCTGTTGGGCTGATAATGACTTTCATATGTTGATTTTAAATGGATCATTACACCGGCCTTGAGGTTTGGAGAGATGCATTTCAAAAAATCAGAAATCAATGCACTTGAAATATTCCTTATCATTTTGCTTGCTATTCACCCACTGAGGGCAAGATTAAAAGAAAGATGCAAAAGAAATGGAAGTCAGCCTTTAAAAACTATTCTTAAAAAGTAAATAAACCTAGTGACCTAGTACTTTGTTTAAAATTAAACTCATTAATTTTAACAAAACATCAGTGTTTTAGATATTAATGTATGAATGATTGGGTAAACAACCTTTGAGTTTCTAAGGAATGAATATCAGGCTGTCCTGCAAGGGAATACTTTGTACTTGCATGGTCACCTTCCAAGAATTTTAAAGTGCTTTATAAAAGAAATAAACAAAGCTGCTCTGCCTTGTAAGATCGTTGTGAGGGATAGATATGGAGCACTTCATCCAGCACTGAAATGCAGCCAGCTCTCGACCAGAACTCAGCAACTCTAGAATAGTGGATGATTACAGTACACGGCAGATTATAGTAAAATCCGAAATACACATGAAAGGTAAAGAAGAAACATGGGGAAGAAAGGGACAACAGATAGTCAAGACATTTAAAACTTTTGCTTTCACTATGGTTTAGCACACAGCATCCCCCCTTCCCTCCCGCATATAATGCTGCTTGTACTCACACTGCACTAGATTGCTAAGCACTGGGAAGGGATTTGCAAGTCCAAGGCCTTTTTAAATCAGTCAATAAAATAACCAGGGGTGGATGTTAAAGGGGACTCTCTGTGTCTCTCTTCCTCCTCCCCAGCTTTCACTCCCCATCATTCACATCGCATATGATTCCTTGTGCTTGCTAATGGCACCATTGCACAGCTCAACTTTCTAACCAAGGACTAAAGCTTTTCCAATCCCCCGCCCTCCAAAGCTAGCAATCTGTAGGGCCGCCCAGAGGATTCAGGGGGCCTGGGGCAAAGCAATTTCGGGGGCCCCTTCCATAAAAAAAAGTTACAATACTATAGAATACTATATTCTCGTGGGGGCCCCTGTGGGGCCCGGGGCCTGGGGCAAATTGCCCCACTTGCCCCCCCACCCCGGCGGCCCTGGCAATCTGCCAATCCATGTCCGGTGCTCTAGCAAAGGGGTTTGTGAGTTTCTGGCCCCCTCCTCTAGCCTCTGAAGGAGACCCCAAATTTCTGGGTGACTTCTGATCAAGAGAAAGGGAAGCCAACTTTCTGGCTCCCTCTGCCTTCATGAAGAGACCTCTCCCAATTCCAGTCAATCCTTCGGATGTTCCCCCCTCCCACTCTGCTTCAACAAAGGGCCCCTAAGTCCTGAGGTGAAAACCATGCCCAGGAGCAACTAAAATGTGCTCTCATGGTCTGAACCTCTCCAGCCATTCTGGCTTTATTATTTGTATTAATACTACACTTGCACCTATAGGCCCCAGGTGACATCAGGGCCCCATTATGCTAGGCAGTGTAGACACATGATTAGAAGCAGTGCCCATTCTGGAGATCCTGTGGTCTAAATAGACAAGACTCATGGAGAGATAAAAGTACAGAGAAGTTAAGTGACATGTCTAGGATCACACAGCAGGTCACAGCCCAGGCTAGAACCTTGGTCTCCTAAGCCAGCACCTTACCCTCTGGGCCACACTGTATTAGAGTTCTGCAAAGGCTGTTACACTGCCAGCCCTGGACTAGTCCCCAGATAGTGAGACAGCAGAAAGCAACAAGCTGAATGTGGGGCCTGGGACTGACCAGAGCGAATGACCCAGCCTTGCCATCCTCCCTGGAGCAAAGGGAGACAGTGCATAATTCCTCCCGTCAAGTTTTGTTTCCACAGGTATTGGGCCAACCGGGTTTAGAACAACAAGCCGAGGAGGACGAGGGAAAGAAAACCTTGCAGCTCCCTGTCTCCTGCATGCCCTACTCCATAGGGACTTTGCTGGCATTGCCTAGATGGGTGACTCCACTGTAGTGGACAGCTACCGGAATAGGATGGCTTTAGAAACCCTATACTATTTTCTCCTAGATAGCAGCCAATGTTGGCTACTTGCTATCAGGAAAGGCTGTGATGAGCCTGGCATATGTGATGATGGATTTTTCGTGTTTGCCCAGCGATAGCTGGGCTTGGTAGCCTCAGCAAAGCCCTGGTTTGTTTGGCAAGCGGTCTTTATCTTTCACTCTACAGTTCTGAACAAATGGCAAAGCAATGAACATCTCTAATGGGGCAGGTACAGCAGCTGCTTTATTTCAGCAGTAATCCATGAATTCAATAGATCCACACATTAAACCAAACCCAGCATTTGGAATAATAGAATCAGAGCTTTTACAGCAGCGCCAGTCTTCATCTGGCTTTTTCCCATCCATAATGCCCCCACTCCTTTTATTTTTTTAATCCAGTGAGATATAAGGGCCAGAAATGAAAATTGTTTCCCCCTCTTTCCCTTATCCCAATTTCAAGCTGTGGGCCAAGCTTTCCAATAGTGAACAGTTGTAGTCAAGCAGTCATCAAGGGGTTAACTGGGTTGCTCAGAGTATTATGGGTTGGACCCACTCTCCACCTCTCCCTAACTTCCTGTTTAGTTAGTGTGCCCTCCTCCCACTTCCTGTTTGCCTACAGCTGAAGCAGCAGCATGTTCCCAGCCTGCAGAACTGTAAGTAATGTGTGTTTCTTGTGCACCCAGCGCTCCCTTTACACAACTGGTGATGAGGATAAACATAAGAATGGGCAACTGAGGAGCTTAATGCAGAAAATTAGGCTTGGCAGCAGTATATGGAAAGAGTGGGCCACTGTTTTCTTGCAAATGAGATTATAGAGCAAGACAAATGGAAGCAATTTTCCTGAGCATCTGTGGCAGTAAAACCTACTCCCTCTCAAGGAGTTTGTTACAGCCAAGGAAATCAGAAGGTACACGTTTAGAAGGCCTGAAAAAGGCCTTAACAGGCCTGCATGCCAAACGCCAAACATTGCACAGCAGAACGAGAGGGGCAAAGGGAAAGCATAGCCCTGTGTGTAGCAGAGTTAAAAAGATGAAAGGACTGTTGTGCATTCGGAAATGTCCTAGAGGATGTGCCATGCGCCAGATTGGTTTCTGGTATTCATAATGAGAGAATTCAAAGGCAGTTGCTGGCAAAGGGGAACTTAACGTGGCCCAAAGCAGTAGAATTAGCAACAGAAATGGAAGCAGCAGTGAAAAACTTACCAGACTTGCTCTTCAAGTGCAGAGCCCAGCAACCTGACTCACGCAACCAAATGCAAAGCCAGCGGCAAGGGAGTGGGACTCCTGAGGAGTGTTTGTGGCTGCTGAGGCGGAGTTCATTGTGCATCAATGCCTCAGGGTGGGACACGGAGCTAGAAAATGCAACGGTGACCATCAAAGAGCATCTCAAGCCAGGAGGGTGACCTGCCCCCCAGGAAAAAAAAAAGAAAAAAGGAAAAGGAAGACAGCAGAGGGCCTTTCCCTTGAGGGGAAGAAAGATACAGAGGAAGGGGGCACAGTATATGCTGTCTCAGGGGACCTTACGAAGTAACGGTGGAGTTAAACTGTCACTACAAATGGAAATAGATTCAGGGGCTTCAGCTACCATGATCAAGCTAGTGCACTGAGTGGTCCCTTTACCGAAGCAGTAATAGGGGATACTTCCATAGGTGGGCACCCAGCTGGAGAGGCATCAAAGGGAAAGTGCTAAGCACTCGACCTCAGATCCTCAAAGGTATTTAGATGCCCAGTTCCCACTGAAATCAATGGGAGTTAGGTGCCCAAATGTCTTTAAATGGACTTCTCCCCCTGAAAATCAGGCCCCTTTAAGGTGTCAGGTCTGGCTCCCAAAGTCACTTTTGAACATCTTGGCCATAGTCCATGACCTTCCCTCAAAGCAATGGCGGGAAGGATGTAACCTCTTCTGCTTGTGTAATACTCAGTGCCTGTCTCCCTATCCCACCAGCCCAGTACCGCTGAGCAAGCAGGGCTTGAAAACTCCATTCACAAATGTTGTGGAATAAGCCAGACATTTACACAAATTATAAGATTGCTTGCGCTTCCTCTCCCCCTACCCCAGTTGAGTTTCTAGCCCTTACGGTTGCAAAGATACACCCAAGAACAGAACTCCAGCCCCGGCTTATGCCTACTAGTGCCCCCTGTGGAATGAGTTAGTTTAGAAATAAATCCCCAGTTTTATTCATATCATATTCAAGGTGTTTGTTCTGAGTTAGATGCTAGAAGCTCAGTGACTGTATAGGTAAATGTGGCTGTCATATATGATGGCCTTTTTTGCCTCAATATTCCCATGCTTGCTAGTGCACACAAGGCACTTACAGGTGACCATCAGTGCCATAACCACCGTGCTGTCTATCCCCGCTCTGAGCGGGGTTAGATAACACGTTGGTTAACACACCAGCTGCTGATAGGCAGTAGCACTCGCCCCATGTCTCTCACTAGCCCAAAAGCTATTCTAGACCCAGGGTGAAACAGCATCAGTCCAAGTTCTGGTGTGGAGCTTGACCTGCCAAATATGTGTCCCAGAGGCCAAAGTGTTACCAGTGAGCTGATGACTCATCCTTGCTGGACCTGCTCACTATAGCTTACAATGGAAGAACATCTTTTTCTCCAAGGAATCCTATAAATAGGCATGGAAGGATTAGATTTTCATCAGTAGAGATCAGTAAACTTTTATTTCACTGGAGACACGCAAACCAAAATATTATCATTGATTATTATCAAAATTTACAGATAGACAAAGTAAGAAAAATGCTGTTTGAAAATGTATTTGAATTTGGCTTCAGGATATTGACTTTGTATATTTTGATATGTGATATTGACATATGGCTTTTAACTGTTATAAAGCCTTGACTTTTTTGAATCTCAGTATCTATGGTCATTAAATAACTATGGCCTGACCTCCCCCACAACTTCCCACAACTGTGAAAATTTAAATAGATAAAATTTTTTACAAAGATTACAAATAAACTCCAATATTATCCGTTGAAATTATTAAAAAAAAAAATCTGCCACGCCTACTTATGAACTCTAGCTGTTCACCTTGTCCAACTCAGTGCAAAACCAACCACTACTGAAGTATATGCATATAATTAAGAAATATTTGTATGTAAAGTTGAAAGACTCCTTATGTGGTCCATAAGGGGAGACAGTTTGTTGCCAGGTAGTTGCACATTAACATTAACCATAGTCAGCTATAGCTGCGCTTCTTCACTCTTGTCAGATCTTCCAAACAGAGGCAGGCCCGGTCAGTGTTTGGATGGAGACCTCCAAGAAAAATAATCCAGGCTGCTGTAGTAGGCAAGTGATGTTGGGAATTGTTTAGGTAGCCCTCTTCCCTCTGATTCAATACTGGATCGATGTCCGGGTGCAGTATTGCTGGAAAGGCCAACTTTGGATAAGGTGTGAACTCCCTACCCCGACTATTTGTGATTCTCCAAGATCTGATGGCACTATTCTCCAGAGGTAGGGTATTAACCTCCGTGTCATGAATGTTGTATGGTTATCTCCCGAAAATCCCCCTGCAATGTCAACTGGATACAGTCTTCATCTTGTAGCCTGAGCAGTGGTAGCGTTTCTTCGGAGCGGTTAAATTGTGGTTGTGTTCCACCTCCCCCCCAACCCCCCGGCAGGCAGCATTTCAGTGGTGGGTGAAGTGATTCCTGTGGGGGGGGGGTCAGGGCCGGCGCTTCCACTAGGCGACCCTAGACGGTTGCCTAGGGCGGCAGAATTTGGGGGGTGGCATTTTGCCGTCCTCAGCGGAAATTCGGCGGCGGGGGGTCCTTCTGCTCCAGGTCTTCGGCAGAAATTCGGCGGCGGGTCCTTCACTCGCTCCAGGACCCGCCGCCGAAGTGCCCCGAAGACGCGGAGCGGAAGGACCCCCGCCGCCGAATGCTCAGAGGAGGAGCGCTGCCGCCTAGGGTGGCAAAAACCCTGGCGCCACTCCTGGGGAGGGTGGGGGGTGAGAGAGAATAAGAAAGAATGTCTATACAGCACAAAAAAACAACCCCATGGAAACAAGTCTCAGAGCCTGGGTCAGCTTTGGGCTCATGCTACAGGGCTAAAAACAGCATGTAGATGTTCAGGCTCAAGGTGGAGCCCAGATCTGAAATGCAGTGGGGGTGTGGGGGAGGGTCTCAGAGCTTGAGCTCCAGCTCCCTGCCACACAGTTGGGTTTTTTTGCTGTGTAGACATACCCAGAGATACTCTGTAAAGTGCTTTGGTTCCTTTGGAATGGCAGGAGCTGTATACATGTAAGATGTTGTTATCATCATCCTCAAATCTGATCTGATTCAATGGACGCCAGAAGAAGGAGAGTGCCATGTCATAGCAGGCTAATGTAACGGCAGGTGAGCAGGCTTTCCTTTCTGCAGACACCAAGGACAGAGCCAGCAGAAGCCGCAGAGGGTTGCTGGATGATATGCTGTATTTAGGGTGACCAGATCGCAGGAGTGAAATATCAGGACACATTGGGCAAGCGGGGGCGGGGGGGAGAAGAGGACGACAACGACAGACACAGGTGCACAGAGCCATGAGGGGGCCCTAAGAAGCTGCGAGAGGGGGCCCTAGGAAGCTGCAAGAGGGGTTTACGGCCCCTGCTGCAGCCCACACCACAAGCCACAGGGCAAGGACACCTATTGAATTCAATGAGAATTTTGCATGTGAATTGATGTACCTAGTTCTGAGATTATAAAGCCAGAAGGGATCCGGTGATCACCTGGTCTCACCGCCTGTATAGCACAGACATAGAACTTTCCCAAAATAATTCCTAGAGGATAGCTTTTAGAAAAAGCTTTTAGAAAAACACCATGACCCTTAGTATATTGTTAATCGTTAATTACTCTCACCATTGAAAAGGTATGCCTTATATCCAGTCTGAATTTGTCTAGCTGCAACTTCCAACCATTGGCTCATGCTCTACCTTTCTCTGCTAGACTGAAGTGCCCATTATTAACTATTTGTTTCCCATGTAGATACTTACAGTCTATAACTAAGTCACTTCTTAACCTTCTTTTTGTTAAGCTAAATAGATTGAGGTCCTTGAGTCCATCACTATAAGGCATGTTTTATAATCCTTTAATCAGTCTTGTGACTCTTCTCTGAACACTCTCCAATTTATCAATATCCTTCTTAAATTGTGCACACCAGAACTGGACACAGTATTCCAGCAGTGGTTGCACCAGTGCCAGATACAGAGATAAAATAACCTCTCTACTCCTGCTTGAGATTCCCCTATTTAGGCATCTGGTCACCCTATTTCTGTATGCATTTCCCCAGGTTTTTTTGTAAAAATCAAAACTGAACTGCCCCAGAAATTCTGTCGTGGAATCATCGTGAAACTCGCATGGCTCCAACCCTGCCGATGAACCTTTAGATCCACTGCACAGACTTCTGCCACTTGAGCTAATGGAGTAAGTGATGGCAGAGGCAGTAGGTTGTCATCCTATATGTGATAGATCAGCTCTATAGGGGGATGAGACACTTTTTTTGCCACTGGGTTTCACAGATATCTGCTGACAGAAGAGGAACTGTGAAACTCAGGAATCCTGGGTCTATTCCAGGCTCCTGAATGGAGTGGTCTCTAGTAGTCAAAGACCCTTCTTCCCCATCCCCTCCAGTCTATGTCTATCCTATTGCTGTCTAACTCGCCCCAGCTCCTCATCTGATTTCAACTGCCCCCCACTACCGCACTGGATTCCTTGTCCCAGTTTCCTGGTCCTGTCTCAGTCTCCTCTCTCCCCGCCCCCATCCCTCAGATGGGATGTTCGTTCCAGACTGGCAAAATTATAAGGCTTCCCAACATTTCAACACTTCCCATTCTAAATTTTCGGTTGCTTAACTATAAGCTAGCTCTGCCTACAACAAAGCATATTCAGAACCTCTGATTAAAGGGATTATAAATGTAGCAACCTCCATCATAGCTAGTCACCAAAGACTGGACCCGAGCCATCCAGACTTAAAAGCAGGAGCTTCTACTACTTGAGTTCGAGATATAACTCCCTTAGCTGGTAGCTATACAGTTATCCTCTAAAAATCCACCACAGGAGGGCACAAAACACAGGTTGGACAGTGAATTACAAAAGTGCCAAATATTATTATTAGACCTGCAATACTTTTCACAATGAACATCAGTGGGGGATAAACTGGGAGTTTAAGAATATTTGGAAAACAATTTTAGAATAACATTCAGTGCTGTGGTTTAAAAGAAAAAAAAACCTGTTAAAACTCATAACTTAGCAGTATTCAGTGTTTGGGGAAAAAAAACAACTTCTAGGAGCTATGGGATACAAGTTAAGAATGTTGAAACAGGAAGATGTTATGCTTAGTTACCACTTGGGCAAGGCGGTGTGCTATGTAATACCTGCAAGATTTCACTGTAATGTTTTACAATATATAGCAGCGCAATGTTGATTCCATTGATATTGTTGAGCAATTCATGCTGATTTTATTTCAGGCCACATCTTAATAGTTTTGAATACTGTAGATCACAATTTTCAGCTCAGTTGGTCTGAACATGCAGAGCTTTAAAACTGCTATGCTCTAAACTGTATATTAACTACAATTTTATAAACCTGCATGTCAGAGAACTGTGTGCCACTACTACTAGACAGTGGCACAAGGCAATTCAGTGTGAATCACAGAAATGTAGGACTGGAAGGGACATCAACAGGTCATCTAGTCAAACCCCTGCACTGAGGCAGGACTGAGTAATAACAACACTAGACCATCCTTGACAGGTGTTTGTCTAACCTCTTAAAAAACTCCAATGACTGCTATTCCATAACCTCTCCAGGTAATTTGTCCAGTGCTTAACTACCTTTACAGTTAGGAAGTTTTTCCTAATGTCTAACCTAAATCTCCCTTGCTACAATTTAAGCCCATTGCTTCTTTTTCCTGCATGTCCTGAGTGGGATGGGGGTGGGTCCAGGCAGTGGGATTGGGGGGAGGGAGGTCAAGGGAGTCGGTGGGTGTGTGGGGATGGACTGGGGGAAGCAGGGTGGAGGAACTGAGGGGGACAGGACTGGGACTGGGAGAGTCGGAAGGGGCTGAGGGGGATGGGACAGGACTGGGATGGGGGGAATAGGGTAGGGGCTGACGGGAGCATGAATGGGACAGGGTAGAGAGAGCTGTGTAGAGTGGGGCGGGGCTGGGGAGGGTCGGGGGTTGGGGAGAGGGACAGGGTCTGGAGGGGATGAGACGGAGGGGAGCAGGACTGGAATGGGGGGAAGTTGAGGGGGTGGGACAGCAGGGGGAGCGATGGGGGTGGGATGACAGGATAGGCTGAAGAAGAGATTTGGGGTAGGGCAAGGCTGAGGGCAGTGGGTTGGGGGGAGCAGGGGGACTGTGGGGGAGGCTGTTGGAACGGGGGCAGGGACTGAGGGCAGTGGGTTCGGGGTGGGAGGTACAGGGGGGACTGCGGGGGAGGCTGAGGGAACAGGTTCGGGGTGGGGGCTGAGGGCAGTGGGTCGGGTCTACACTGGCACCTCTCAGCATTGCTGTGCCGGGCGGCAGACCTGCACCAGCGCTACCCTGGCCATAGAAGAGTCCTCAGTGGAAATGCAGACTTCATGACACAGACCCTCCTCGTCACTTCAAACCTGGCGCTGCTCTGGTCAGTCACTAGGCTCTTGTCACTTTCAAACCCATGCAGGGTATCTGGCTCTTTTTCAGTTCTCAGGTTAAGAAAAGCCTCTGCATTTTGTGAGGGCTTCAGCATTCACTTTCCTACTTGACAAACTGTCTGCCTGACACATTGCTCCCAGGGCATTCATCTTTATTCATTATCGGCAGGTCCATCAGATTAACGAGCAACACAGGGGGAAGCAACACAATGGTGTCAAGGATTTTTAATTTTTCAAACCACTTTGGCCTCAACAGGGATAACAGCAAATCTGGACAGAGCAGATGGGTGTCAGGATGGGTTTGGGTATTTATTTATTTATTTTTTTAAGTGAAAATGTTTGAGTCTGAGCAAAGGCTGCAAACTTCCCTTTGGAAACCTCCGCTGATCTTTTGCCCCAGGGGCTAACGACAGCCTGGAATCCGGGACAGATTTCCACATCCATGCGGAGTGAGATGATGGGGGGGGGGGGGAAGGAACTGTGGGGGAGGCAGAGGGAACAGGGTCAGGGGGGCTGAGGGCAGTGGATTGAGGGTGGGGGGCACAGAGGGGACACTGTGGGGGAGGCTGAGGGAACAGGGTCAGGGTGGGGGCTGAGGGCAGTGGGTCGGGTGAGATGATCGGGGGAGGGGAGGGACTGTGGGGGAGGCAGAGGGAACAGGGTCAGGGAGGCTGAGGGCAGTGGATTGAGGGTGGGGGGCACAGGGGAGACTGCGGGGGAGGCTGAGGGAACAGGGTCAGGGTGGGGGCTGAGGGCAGTGGGTCGGGTGAGATGATCGGGGGAGGGGAGGGACTGTGGGGGAGGCAGAGGGAACAGGGTCAGGGAAGCTGAGGGCAGTGGATTGAGGGTGGGGGGCACAGGGGAGACTGCGGGGGAGGCTGAGGGAACAGGGTCAGGGTGGGGGCTGAGGGCAGTGGTTCTGAGGGGAGCCCCCCCAGAGGGACCTGCCAGGGGGCCAGGTGAGCCCAGCAGTGCTTACCTGGAGCGGCTCCCAGGAAGCATCCAGCAGGCAGGTCCCTCCCAGTCCCTCTGGCTTCTTCCTAGGGGCGGGTCGAGGGGAGGGGGGCGGGGGCAGGGGCGGGGGGGGCTCTCTGCCCGGCGCCCGCTGCCCGCTGTCGTAGTCTACAAGCCCTGCCCCGCTGCAGCACGCAGGGGAGCGAGACCTCCTCGCTGCCTCTCTGTGTGCCCGGGGCAGGGGCAGGGCTGCGCTCTGCAGGCTCCTGCCGGCTGGGCGGCGGGCCCCGTGGGCTGGCGCCGTCGCGCTGGGAGCTCAGCTGCGCGCTGCCCCAGGGCCCAAGGAGGAAAGGTGAGTGGCGCCGGTGGCGCCGGCTTGCCGCAGTCCCCCTCATATAGGGTGACCAGACGTCCCGACCAATGTAAGGTCGGGACGCGGGACAAGTCCCCTAAAATCGGGACTGTCCCGATAATATCAGGACGTCTGGTCACCCTAGCTGTATTGAATAATTCAAGTGATTTTCAGACTGAATGAGGATAATGGAGCTCCGAAGAGCTTCCCTCTACGTTACAAACTGCTGCGATGCCACTGCTGTGTGAGCTGGTGGACAGGAGTCCCCCTCTTTCCAGTTCCACCAGCCAGGCTGAGGAGCCCTGGGGGTTAAGGATGTAGCTAACTCTATGTTCTTTATGGAGAAATGAAGGTTATGGGGAGAGGCTCCAGGGGGGAGAGGTGGATGCTAGGCTGGATTGAACCCCCCTGGGAGACTGGCTTCTGCACACCTTCCAATTGAGTGGGTCCCTACAGAGCAAGGTTGGACTCCATGGCTGGAGCTGTGCAGGGAGCCTCCTGGCACAGGGGGTCCCTACATCCAGGGCTGGAAGATGGCATGTTGTTGTTGGAGCCATCAGGGTGGCTCCAGATGGAGTGAACAAGGAGACCGAATGCTTCTCTGCTTAGAAGAGAGGGTCACTTCAGGAGCAAGTTGGGGAAGGCGGCCTGGTCCTTTGTGGGAAGTCTGCATTGGCAGCTGCCCTAGTGTACAGCATGTCCTGTTCTGAGAGTATAAACAGTTTTGTAAAACCCTGGTCCCTAACAAGCCCTCAGCTTATCACTCCGGCACATAAGCCCAGAGCTGACAGGCTCCCTGGTTTTCCAGCCGGCATGACATCTAATCTCTTCATTACCCTTCGGGTTTTCCCTCTGATCTCTTTCTCGATGACCCTTCTGCAGCACTTGCATAACCAGCCATTACTGTCGCCAGCACCTATCCAAGAGGTAATGACAGATTGACAATGGCCGAGCGGAGTTGCTGTGAAAAAATGGAGCGCTTTGAGAGAGGCAGCTCTGTTCGGAACTTGGCTCCGGGTTAAATGGAGGGCAGGCCGGACAAAGGACAAACTTTACACTTTAATGATTTTCCCACAGTAGGAGACTCACAAAAATCCCAGTGCTGGAGAAGAAAAGGCAAAGATAACCATGGGCCTTGCTTGCCCTTATTAGATAGCTGTTTCCCTGCCAAGCTCAGAGAATAACCTCTCTGTAGGAAGGAAAGGTGGGGCCGTGGCTTGCTGTGAAGTTGGGTGGGTGGAAGGTAGAGCACATGCAATTGTTTTAACGCTCCCTTCCCTGGCATTTAATTTCCTAACATGTTGAAAATTCACATGCATAATGTCCAGGGAACTCAGGCTTGTTTGCGACCCAAACCAGCAGAGTTCTGCTGGGAATTACTTGCCAACCAGTGTTTAAAATTTTCACACAGAGGGAGGCGTGCAGGGGAAAGAGAGTGCTCAGTTTCAGATGCACGTAAAACCCAGGGTGTTTTCGGAGTGGAGGGCAGGGAGTTCTGAGGATGGGCCCCCGTGCTCAGCTTCAGGGATTTTGGAAAGGCCACAGTCACGTTACGTTATGGTGACTAGGCTGTGCCAACCAGTTGCCACATGCAAAAAAGGGGCCACTCCACTGCCCACGCCTCCTAGCACTCATCAGGGAGCTGAGTTGGAATCAGTGCGTGACCGCTGTCTGGGTAATGTGAAGAACCAACACAGGCCCAGGAAATGTACAAGACATAAAACTGCAACTGATGCTCTCTCGGTCTCTCTCTCACACTCACTCACACACACACACAAACATATATCATATGTGTGGAATAAGATTCTATAGGAAGCCCTCAGTATGCATGCAGGCATTCCACTATGCCTAGCCCTGGAGGAAAGGGGGCTCTTTCACAGAATTTGTGCATGATTCCCAGTTGTCTCTGTCTGTGCATGGTTATAGATTCCAAGCTAGATAGGACCATTGTGATCATCTAGTCTGATGATCAGGCCAGAGAATTTCCCCAAAATAATTCCTAGTGCAGATCTTTTAGAAAGACATCCAGTCTTGATTTTAAAATTGCCAGTGATGGAGAATCCACCACGACCCTGGGTAAATTGTTCCCATGGCTAATTACCCTAATTGTTAAAAAATTTACACCTTATTTCAGTCTGAATTTGTCTAACTTCAACTTCCAGCCGTTGGATCGTGTTACACCTTCATCTCCAGATTGAAGAGCTCATTATTAAATATTTGTTCCATGTGTATGTACTTACAGACTGTAATCAAGTCACCCCTTAACCTTCTGTTTCTTAAGCTAAATAGATTGATCTCTTTGAGTCTGTCACTATAGTATAAGGCATGTGTGACGTTATTGATATAATCTGGGACCATATAGATCATTGTTGCAACCAAGGTCCTGTAGTGGCACGCAAATCTTGTATAAAGGGGGTCAAATGGGGTGTCTAAGACAAGGTTATGATTTACTGGTTATGATTAGGCTGTCTATATGTGTGTATCAATTTAGTAGTTGAAGTTATGAATATTGGCTCTATACTGTCTGTATTTCAAACTTATGCTATGCTGCTGGGTGACATCCCAGACAAACTGGTGTTAGCTCTGCCTAGCCTGCTTGATGGCCCATTAAGGACCATCAGCTATACAATGGACCCATTGAGAGAAGGCAAATATGCCTTGAGACTCAGCAAAGTATGCAGGAACTTGCCCATGTGACTCCAGACTCCATTTTGCTGTAATTTTCCACAGTAAGAACAAAGAGGTGTTCTTACACCTGGAAAAGACTATATAAGGCTGATTCCTCATCTCCATCTGGTCTTCAATCCTGCTTCATACCTCTGGAGGAACTTTGCTACAAGCTGAAGCTTTGAACAAAGGACTGAGGACCCATCCCAGCGGGGGATGTATTCCAGAGACTTGATTTGAACCTGCAGTTTATTCTATCGCTGCTGCAAGCCTGAACCAAGAACTTTGCCATTACTGTATGTAATTGATTCCATTTAACCAATTCTAACTCTCATCTCTATCTTTTTCCTTTTATGAATAAACCTTTAGATTTTAGATTCTAAAGGATTGGCAACAGCGTGATTTGTGGGTAAGTTCTGATTTGTATATTGACCTGGGTCTGGGGCTTGGTCCTTTGGGATCAGGAGAACCTTTTTCTTTTACTGGGGTCTTGGTTTTCATAACCATTTGTCCCCATAACGAGTGGCACTGGTGGTAATACTGGGAAACTGGAGTGTCTAAGGAGATTGCTTGTGAGACTTGCGGTTAGCCAGTGGGGTGAGACCGAAGTCCTCTTAGTCTGGCTGGTTTGGTTTGCCTTAGAGGTGGAAAAAACCCCAGCCTTGGGCTGTAACTGCCCTGTTTGAGCAATTTGTCCTGAGTTGGCACTCTCAGTTGGGTTCCGCCAGACCCGCATTGTCACAGCATGTTTTCTACTCCTTTAATCATTCTTGTGGCTCTTCTCTGAACCCTCTCCAATTTATCAACATCCTTCTTGAATTGTGGAACCAGAACTGGACACAGTATTCCACCAGTGCCAAATATAGAGGTAAAACAACCTCTCAGCTTCTACTTGAGATTCTCTTGTTTATGCGTTCTAGGATTGCATTAGCCCTTTCAGCCCCAGTGTTGCACTGGGAGCTTATGTTCAGCTGATTATCCACTATGACCCCCAAATCTTTTTCAGAGTCACTGCTTCCCCCAGCCTATAAGTACGGCCTACTTTCTTTGTTCCTAGACATCTACATTTACATTTAGCCAAACTTAAATGCACATTGTTGGTGCCCAGTTTGCCAAGCGATCCAGATTGCTCTGTGTCAGGGACCTGTCCTCTTCCTTATTTACCACTCCCCCAATTTCAGTGTCCTCTGCAAACTTTACCAGTGATGATTTTGTGTTTTCTTTCAGGTCATTCATACAAATGTTAAATACTGAAGGGTCAAGAATTGGTCCCTGCGGGACCCTCTAGAAGCACACCTGTTCAATGCTGATTCCCTGTTTACAGTTACATCTTGAGACCTATCAGTCAGCCAGTTTTAATTCCTGTAACGTGTGCCATGTTAATTGTATAGTGTTCCAGCTTGTTGTGTATTATGCAGGTCCCTCCCAGTCCCTCTGGCTTCTTCCTAGGGGCGGGTCGAGGGGAGGGGGGTGGGGGCAGGGGCGGGGGGGGCTCTCTGCCCAGCGCCCGCTGCCCGCTGTCGTAGTCTACAAGCCCTGCCCCGCTGCAGCACGCAGGGGAGCGAGACCTCCTCGCTGCCTCTCTGTGTGCCCGGGGCAGGGGCAGGGCTGCGCTCTGCAGGCTCCTGCCGGCTGGGCGGCGGGCCCCGTGGGCCCAAGGAGGAAAGGTGAGTGGCGCCGGCGGCGCCAGCTTGCCGCAGTCCCCCTCATATAGGGTGACCAGACGTCCCGACCAATGTAAGGTCGGGACGCGGGACAAGTCCCCTAAAATCGGGACTGTCCCGATAATATCGGGACGTCTGGTCACCCTAGCTGTATTGAATAATTCAAGTGATTTTCAGACTGAATGAGGATAATGGAGCTCTGAAGAGCTTCCCTCTACGTTACAAACTGCTGCGATGCCACTGCTGTGTGAGCTGGTGGACAGGAGTCCCCCTCTCTCCAGTTCCACCAGCCAGGTTGAGGAGCCCTGGGGGTTAAGGATGTAGCTAACTCTATGTTCTTTATGGAGAAATGAAGGTTATGGGGAGAGGCTCCAGGGGGGAGAGGTGGATGCTAGGCTGGATTGAACCCCCCTGGGAGACTGGCTTCTGCACACCTTCCAATTGAGTGGGTCCCTACAGAGCAAGGTTGGACTCCATGGCTGGAGCTGTGCAGGGAGCCTCCTGGCACAGGGGGCTGTAATCTTCCCTGTGATCCACCAAAGGCATCCACTTTAGGCTCCCGGCTCCCCAGCCATCACCTCTCTTGGGAGGAGACCCACATCCCACTCCCTTCTGACCAGGGATTTTAAGGTGGCACAGTTCCCTGCCTGTGCTGTGATATCCCCAGCAAGCCAGGCTGCCGAAACAGGCCAGCGCCTGTGCTTTGCTTTCTCTCTGCTGGCCTGTATTGCCAGCAGTTACAAGTTACCACCCAGCTCCTTCTAAGCAAGCACCTTTATTCTTAAGGTGAATGCATTACAGAGAAAACATACTAAAAATGATAAAAGAACCTACACACATCTTAAAAAGGTCACCTCCCAACTCCAGCCTAGGGCTCTGGTAGGTTTCAGACCTTCAAAACCACAACTGGGTTTCCTCTGTGGTTACAAGTTCATCCCTCTTAGACCCAGAACAGACACTGGGCTGATCAGCCATTTCTTTACATAGCTTGGGCCTTTGATCTTGGCCTCCTGTAACAGCTAATCAGCCAACAATGACCCTCTTCCCCAGGGCCTAGCTCCGAAAGGCTGGGTTTTTTAATAACTGGAGTTGGGGAATTTGCATTAACCACTCCCTAGGAATTCCATACGGGTCTGGCACATTTTTCAATGTAGTCTTTGGAACTCCCAGTTCTTGCATCAGTCACATCTCCCCGCTAGAGAGATTACATACAATCCCAACCCACAGTAATACATACCCTATTGTATTGAGTATGTGGATAGTTTATCCCAAAGACACTGCAGGAAGTTGCCCTGGCTTCCGGGGTGAGCTGATACTGGTGGATAACCTGCCCTTCCAGAACAAGCCCTTTAACAACTGCTTACTCTCTGATTCTCTCTGCATGTTGGAATCAATCCATTCCACACACACACACCCCCGCCCCCGTCTCTAGGGATTTTGAGCTTAGTCTGCAGCGATGCTGTGCGAAGAGCAACCAACGAGTGGCTAGTGTCTGAGTGGCTGAATCTCTGCCTGCTGGTGTCGTTGTGCCCTGGACATGACTGGGATGGGAGCAGCCGGGCCTCTAAGGGCCCGATTTGAGAAGAGTGTCTCTCCCAGTGTGCACCCAACACAGTGAGCAATCTGGAAAATCTGGGATACAGAGTCGCCCTCCTCCAGCAGGAGAGGGCCCTGCAACTCAGCCAGGGTCCGGGAACAGGGCGCCGTGCACAGCTGTGGTGTGAGTGAGCATCCAGGACTACAGCTGGCTGGGAAATGGGGGAGGGTTTAGAGGGAAAATGAATCTTTTCCCTTTTTCCTCCCTAAATTTTCTGTGGAATTTTTTCATTGAAAAACCCCAAATTAGTCTACTTTCAAAGCCATGTTTGGACCAGCTGTGCTGTGGGGCTCTCATCAACCAGGCCCTTCGAAGAGAAGCCGGGTCCCCTACTGAGGAGAACGGGCGAGCAGGGCTGCCTGCCACCCATGGCATCTGCGAAGGGCCGAGGCAGCTTGTCTCCTCCCTTGGCTTGCCGAGAGGCCCCATGACAGCTGCCCGCACTCCTGCCTCAGCATCCAGAAGAAGCCCCTCTCCTTCTTTGGCCTTCAGGGAGGTTCCCATCTCCTCTGGCTTGGAGGGGCTGACAGCAGCCTCCCCTCTCCTCATCGGGGGTGGGGTGGGGGATGGGATCAGGTGCCCTCAGGCCCTGCCATCTCTTAATCTCCTCCCCACTACCCTCATTAGACTGGTAGCAAACAGCTGACTCCCTCTTCCAGCTCCCGCATGTGCAGCAGAGGGGCCAGGGGGCAGCGCAGATGCAAAGGGGGAGCTAGCTGCCCCTACACCGGGAATGGTGCCCCAGCAGTGGAAGGAGGCCCTGTTCACAGGAGGAATGGGTAGAAACTCAGGGAGCTCCTCTTTGCCTTTGCCACAGGGCCTACTTAGCAATCGGGGGCTATTCCAGCTCCCCAGGCCTCCTGATCAGCTGGGCAACTTGCGGGAAGCGGGAGCTCACGCTGCTCTACCTCTGCCCGTGCTGAGTTCACCCTGGGCCAATGGGCAGATTTAGCCCTCTGCTGGTGCAGGGTGTTTGTGTCTCCTCAGCGAAGGGGTTGGGGAGCCCCTGGTGCAGGTGAGGACAGCCCTGCTGCAAGGATGCTGCAGTACTGGGGTTCAGGTCTGTCCCAGCTCCATGCTCTCCTGCACCCAATCGCCCCCTTCCCTCTTCTGCCCTGCCTTAGCCTATCCCAGGATGCCCCTCTGCCTGGGGCTGCTGTGTCGCTTCCCCTGAGGGACGTACACCTGCTCTCTGGCCCCTTGGTGCCAGCCCAGCCAGCACAGCAACAACTCAGGCCCTGAACAGAGCCGGCTGCTTATGTAAGACTCTGGCAGCGGGGCCAGCCGTGCAGAAGCACATCACGCTGCCGGCAGGGCGTAATCATCTTGGATTTCTCTGTTTGCTCAGCAGCTTTCCTGTGGTCTGGGAGCAGGAAGAGGGGTGGGATTCCTGCACACTGAACTCCTCTGTTCCTCTCAGCAGGATGAACCGAACATAAAACCGCCAGCCCAACAGCCAGTGCAAACCTGCCGTGCAATGCAGTGCACTGCCAGACCCACCCAGGAGCAGCCACGTGTGGACCACCCTCTCCAGGGGGCAGAGGGAGCTCGGGCTTTGGGGTCAGTTCATCCTTAGCTGCCTGACACTGCCCCACCAATGAGCCCTGTTCCATGGTTATCCGGGCTTGGATTTTCCCACGCCTTCTCCTGCCATCTTTGCAACCCCTGATGACCACGCACCGGTAACTGGCCCCCCATTGATTATAGTCCTGGCAATGCAGGGGTGCAGTGCCCTGCAAGCAGTCATTGAAGCATTGTGACTGGTAGATGAGTTGTGTTCTTAGGAGGGCTCCAGATTCCTAATGGCCCAGTCTGCTTCCCAACATGTAATAACTGTGAATGGGCAGGGCACCCTCTGTTGGGACAGAGGAAGGAAACCAGACCCCAAGCTGCTTTAAAAACAAGCTCAGTGGAACTTTGGTCCGTTTGTGCCTGTCTTTTCTGAGATCACCTAGAGCACTGTGGGGTGGTCAGGGACAGTTCAAAGCCACCCAGGAATTCAATCAGCAGGTCTCAGGAGGCCCAGAGAAGGACACTGTCGATACAGCGTGGTGTCTGTTTGCACAGACTAGCACCCCTATACTGGCCGGCTCAGGAAGAAGAGGAAGCATGCGTTCCCCGTTCTGAACACAGCAAACCTCAGAGAGTCATTTCTGCAGCAGTCCCTTCAGCGTGTTGTTAGCATTTAGGGCCGGATTGTGACCTGCCCCAATGTGTCCATGCTAGGAAGTCACACCCCTGCCCCCATGCAGCTGAGTTAGCATTCCCCAGAGCACATCTGCAGGCATGGTAGAGAGACGAAGGGCTCTGCACCGCCCGCCTGAGAAGATGGGCAGAGAGGGGAAGGAGATGGGTGGGGAATGGGCCCAGCTGTGCCCCACCCCACCCGCCAATGTGACAGCCAGCAGGGCTGAGCCAGTGTGATGGAGGCTGTAAGATGCATGCTGGAAAGCAACTTCCCTTCAGAGCAATGTGAGGGGAATTGAGGCTCAGTTCCTTCCTTTCATCAGCTCAAGCAGACAGGCTACACACTGCCCATAAACCAGGGTTGGAGCTAGGGCTTAACCTGTCCCTTAGTTTGTATAATCTCTGTTTATGCCCCATTTACTAATGAATATTTGTTATCTTGCAGTGGAGGGATAATTTCCCCAGATCTGCCCTCCTTTGAGCTCCCCAGCCCGGGTCTCACTCAGTACCGGGCAGTGAGTCTGTGATTGCAGATTAGCCCCCTGGAAATCAGCTCTTTCCTGAGATGGTTATTGGCTAAGCAGACTCTCCAGAGGTGAAATCTTGGCCGCAGTGAAATCAGCTGGCACCACACCCATTGACTTCCGGAGGGCCCGGATTCCACCGCTGGAGTCTGCCTGGGAAGTGCGGGGGCCAGCGCCCGGTGGGGAGTCTGCTTGTTGCTTTCTTTTGAATAGCTCAGCGGATTTGCGAGCCCCTTGCTGCCCTCTCAACTCTCATTTATTTCAGAGCCAAATTTAGCTCCGTCTCTCATAAATCTCCCATCAGCTCCTGTAGTGGTGTATTCCTGAGAGCTGAATGCTGAGCCTTGCTGAAGTGGCCAGCACAGGAAAAGAACTGTACCCCAGTCCCACACCATTTTGCTTCACTAATGATGCTCTTGTGTCTCATATTCTCTGTCCCATGCGGTGGCCCATGCTTAGTCCTTTGTCGGTAGAGCGGCACTGCCTGAGTCTAAGAAGGCTATAATTCATCAGGTGAGCAGAACCCAGCTGAAGTTTGATGTCATCCCAAATGGATCTGCAAATGCAGCTCTTTCACTATGGTTGCACCCCTTCTTCAACCCCCCCCCCCCAAATGTTTCTGGCAAAAGAAACCTCATTGCAGTGAAAAATCCTTCCCGAAAAGAATCGTTTTAGTACCAAAGGGAGGTGAGATGCAAAGGGGAAAGTCAATGAGATTTAGACACGTAATTCCATTAGGTCCTTTTGAGAATCGTAGCCCAAATATATATGAATGGCTACTAATATCCTATCCAGTGACTATTCATTACCCTGCTAAGCCTGCAAGGACACTGTCAAAGTATTTTTCAGAACTAGTTTTGGTTATTTATAGTCAGGATGATGGGAAAAGGGATAAACATCTGAAGGCTAAGCTCAAATATTTGCCCTAGACCCCATTCTGCAAATGTTCAACCAAAATAACTTGCCCAAGGAACCTAAACGCCACGTCACATACAAATAGCTCTGCTGAAATGTAGCCACCAGCAGGTAGCATACTCCATAACAGTGGGGAGAAGGGGGCATGTGGTCAAGGATAGCAAGGCAAAGCCCTACTCTTTGGAGATGAGCTATGAGATCTTTAATGTCCACATGCAAGTGAGGAAGTGAGCACAGATGAGACTCTCAGCTGCTTATCTGAAGCTCTTGGGCTGGGGTTTTGTGAGAACCGGCTTTCTCATGGGATTTCCAGTGTTTGCTCACTAGGCTGGAATCCTCACAAGAGCAGCCTTTTCTCATGGCGTTTGGGCATTTCCACATCTGGCCCTGGTCAACGTTAGGAAGTGCTGAAGCACAGAGGATACTGTAGAAAAATAACACCCAAAGAGGTAATGAAACTCATTCGAGCCTCCAAAACGTTTCCATTTCAGGTGAGGTCTTTGTTCTTTCCTGCGTGTGTTCAATGGTTTGTCCAGCCCTTATGAATCAATGCAGTGTTATTAATGGGGCAGTGTCCCATCCAGTGATGAGCTAGGATTCCATTGTAATGACTATGAAGGGGATATTTTAGCCTGGCTCCTGGACGCAGACAAGACCACGTGGTTCTCTCTGGCTGTCTACCTTCCAGACTAACCAGATGGAGCTTGTGCTGCTTATTGCCCCCACACAAGGTCTCCCTCAGCCAGGGCCTGGACAGAGCAGTCGTGAAAGGGACTGCTGACCCTGTTACCTCTGGCATATATACAAACAGATCAGTAGCAGAGGTGGAGCTCAGCTGTAAAGTGTAGAGTGGATCTAAACTTTCCTACTGTTCAGGGTGTTTGGATGTGGAGTTTTTGCCCAGTTTTTCAAAGAGATGCAGCCAACCAGGAACTTCTGATTTGAATCCAAACTTCCCCAAAGTTTGTGCTGTTTGGGCGGTGATGCTGAGGGCTTAATCCAGGTCCCATTTCTAATGAATGCTGAAGATCTGATTTATATATGAATTGATAAACATTAGTGATATGGTCATGTGGAACAATCTGGCTGAGGTTGTAAAGACGAATCTATTTGAAGGGAAATGAGAAACAGCTGTAAAGAAGGTTCCCTAATAGCAAACCATTGGAAGCTTGTAAATGAAAACTGTTTTCTTACCAGGTTTTTCCCCATCCATTACACATCTCTACTGGTATGTTAGTGTAACGTTGTGTAGTAGTTCCGGGTGGTTGGCATTGACTGTTTTGAAGAGGGTTGTTGAGGAGTGAAGGGGAAAAGGGCTATCCAGAATTTCTGTTGGAAAAGACAGACACAAATAACTCCATGGATTTTGTGAAAAGATCTAAAGAGAAAAAGGTAGCTTGGCTTCTGATCTTCTCAACCTTGAATGTGTACTTTTGAAAAAAATGAAACCACCCTGTAATTTCCAGTACCGCAGATTATGGGCTGTGTCAAGCAGGAAATCTTCTGTTTTTGAGCAAAAAATCAAGACACACTTTAAACCAGGGCACCATTTGAGCTATAGACCAAACACAGACATAGCACTGAAGCAGCAGCCTTGACTCCTGTGATTACTGAGTGAATGGATTCCTTGTGTTCTTTAATAGAGATGAACCTGAGCTGCAAAGTGTGAACATGAGACCAGCCTGCTCTCAGATTCAGGTCTGGTCAGATCCAGGCTTTCAGTTTAGGTCAATCTCTACTGTTTAAAAATACCTCTCAAGCTACCAACTGGATTTCCCTCCGCTGCTATGTATCTAACCAGTGAACGTTAGCAGCTTCACTGAGATTGCTGGAAGGACTAGTTCTTCATAAGTGAGAGGGCATAATTAGGTTGTGAGATAATTATAATCAATGCAGTGGAACTGGATGGCTCTGGGGTCTGGCTATTGGAGATGGTACTTTTTGCCCCTAGGTCACTGATCCAAATCCAACACAGGTTGGTCATGATTGTAAGTTGTTACTGTCTGTGGTTGAGCATCTTGGTCGTGAAGAATTGTCTACAATACACAAAGAACACAGTCATAACTGGCCTCCTTTCCAGCACTCTCAGTAGAAAGGCCAGAAGATAATCGGATGGGCCTGGAGACTGAGCTACTGTTCCATGCCTTGAGGTGGTCTCAGGGTTGATGCAGTGCGGCACTGTTATGCCATGTGGTACCTGTTCTGTGGAGAACTAAATTCGCCAGGTCTGTCAGCTAGGCATCTGTCACTAAAATTCACACCAAAAATTAAACATAAAACCCAGAATCCAGCCTGAGACCCCCCAAACGATGAGATGAGAATGCTTTAAAAATGTGCATGTTCGCGCGCTACATTGAAAGTAAACCATGGGCGTAGGACAAACTGGCAGGTGAAGGATGTGGAGTCTATAATATATTAATCCCATAATGCACTGGTTATTAGGGTCCTCTGTGTTCTTGCACTCTTAGCTTTAGCAACACAGCGAGGCCATGTAGCAGACCATGTCGTGGGAAACGTTAAGAAACACGTACACAGCTGCAAGGGAAGGGTGATGGCTCGGCATGATGTCTGTTGTCCACAAATGTTGGAGTTGAGCGTTGGAGGAGGAATAGCAATTAATGGGAGGAGGTAAGGAGTTTCTTTCCTTTTCCAAGGTGAGTGTTTTGTTCCAAACTCCAGATCAGGTGGATCTGCTTTGGAGCAGATACCACTCCATGAAGATGCCCCCCAAGAGCTAGGGAGATGGCTGTCCTGACCAAGCCACAGGTGCAATAAGCTTGAGGCTGGCAACAGTCATGCCTCCCCACATTTCACCTTTAAAACTGGCAGCCACAGGCTCTGGACCTAGTTCCCACAGGGAGAACAGCCCATACCCAGAAGGGGAAAATGTTCTTCTGATTTCTTCTTGTTATGATGATGATGATTATCTCTTGGTGTCCTAGCCAGGAAAGAACATTCTTCTTCCTGGTGCTAATGTTCCCAGCTCTCGGCTTAGAGGGGTACGTGAGCCAACGGGACAGTCATTTATTTCTCTGAGAGTCTGTTTGTTCCATAATTAATATACGAAACACCCACCCCGGCTTCAAAGAGGTTTAATTAAAATCCTTTGGCTTTGGCCAGGTTGCAGGGTGAGCGAGAGGGGGTATGAGAGGGGGAGAAAGAAGAGGTCACTCTCACATGTCCTCCCAGGTGACTGACCACCGGGGTTTTCCTGGGGCAATCCAATTTGCATCTCAATGCAAATGAGTGAAGGGAAGGGAACGTTTCTTAATTTTGTGGGACCTTTTTTTTTCTTCAGAAACTGAATCAAAAACTTGAATTGATTCAGCTCCCTCCTCCTCCTCATCCTCCTCTTCTCTCTGCTGCGGCCAAGCAGAAGATTATGAATTAATGTGGGGCTCAGATCCTGCCAACCAGAATTTGGGAGAGCTCCACAGGTTGTTTGTGTCCTAATGAGAAGCCATGAATAGAAAACTCAAGACCAAACACATATCTAAAATACCCTGTCTCGGTCCTAATGAGCAGACTCTGTGTACACCTTGATTTGTTTTCAAATTTATACAAATGTGCTGATTGTTACTGTGACAGTGTACCCCATACGGCTTTATGGGGGGGGGTGCTTATAAATGTATGTATGATATAACTGGAATAGGGTTTTGCTACATATGCTATGTAACATATTTATGTAAAGGTTATAATTTACTGGTTATGTTTATCCTAGTTGTATGCAGGCACCATTTGTGTGTTTAAAGTTATGAACATTGGCTGTATAATTGCTTGATTTCTAAGTAGCCTTAGTTAGAACATTTGGTTATTTTTTGGGAAAGGAATGTGCAAATTAGGTGCTTAATTAGGAAGCACTTAACAGACAAAAGAGCTTGGAAGACTTCAATTTACATAAGAAGTTTACCTGAGGACGTTCAAGGTAGCATGTGGGTAATGGCTGCTACCTGCAAGTTCTGAGTCATGCATATGGGCATGTAACTTGCCCATGTGATTTTGAATTTTTATTTTGTAACTAAATTTTACACAGGGTGAGGAGGGGGTCTCCACCCACAAGAGAGAGTTTATTTAAACCCCTGGGAGACCCCTCCATTTTGTTTTTAGCTGGCTAAAGAAGGAGCCTTTTCACCCCCCCCAGGATACTTGAAGGAAACTGGAACAAAGGACAGTAACTACAGGGGGTGTGAGTGATTGCTGGACCCAGGCTAAAAGGAGATTAGCCTGTAAAAGGAAGCATTCTGGAACTGGTGAGGATTTTATTTGTATTTAGTTTAATTAGACATAAATTTGCGCATTTTATTTTATTTTGCTTGGTGACTTACTTTGTTCTGTCTGTTACTACTTGGAACCTCTTAAATTTTACTTTCGGTATTTAATAAAATTACTTTTTACTTAGTAATTAACTCAGAGTATGTATTAATACCTGGGGGAGCAAACAACTGTGCATATCTCTCTATCAGTGTTATAGAGGGCGAACAATTTATGAGTTTACCCTGTATAAGCTTTATACAGGGTAAAATGGATTTATTTGGGTTTAGACCCCACTGGGAGTTGGTCATCTGAGTGCTAAAGACAAGCACACTTCTGTGAGCTGTTTTCAGGTAAACCTGCAGCTTTGGGGCAAGTAATTTAGACCCTGGGTCTGTGTTGGAACAGACGGGAATGTCTGGCTCAGCAAAACAGGGTGCTGAAGTCCTGAGGTGGCAAAAAAAAAAATAGGAGCTGGGGTAGTCTTGGCACATCAGTTGGCAGCTCCCAGGGGGGTTTCTGTGATCCAACCCGTCACAGTTACATCTTCCCAACCAGACTCTCAGTCGCCATGACACATACCAGCCACCTGTCCCATCTTCCCCTCTGGCCACAGGTGACCTTCCATAAGATTCCTCATGCTTGCAAGTTTCATAGTGTGATTTTTCACTGCCTTTAATTTACTCCTGAGGGCATTCTACACCAAAAAAATAAAAATTATGAGCACAATATTTTAAAATTCTGCAAAATTCTGCACGTTTTATTTGTCAATAAATAAATGCAGAGGCTCCAGCATGGCAATGGGGAGCACAGGCCACTGGCTTGCTGAAGGTGGGAGATCACCCTGCAGCCCCCACGCCCCCAGGACACAGATTCAGTGGTGAGCCCAACCCTGACACAGCACAAGGCCTGGGCCTGCCCCAGAAAAACCCTGGGGCCCTGCCCTTCTGCGCCAGGTGCACCAGGTATGGGGCAGGCAGGCTCAACCAGGCAGGATCCAAGTGTGAAGGGGCTGTGTGTGGGGGGATCCAGGTGTGGGTTGAGAGGATTCTGTGTGGGACAATCTGGATGAGGAAGCTTAGTGGGGGATCTAGGTGTGGGGGGATCTCAATGTACAGAGGCTCATTGAGGGGATTCCAGGTGAAGGTGGTTGGGGCTCAGTGGAGGGGTCTGAGTGTGGTGGTTTCAGTGGGGGGTTCTGGGTGCTGGAAATGTGGGGCTTGGTGGGGGGGTCTGGGTGCAGCTAGTTGGGGGTCAATGGTATGGTGTGGGGGGTCTGGATGTGGGGGCTTAGAGTGGTGCAGGGGGTGGAGCATCATGGTGGGGGTTTGAGTTCAGGGAGCTCAGTGGGGCTCCAGAGGCAGAGGCTCCAGATGCAGGGGGGCTCCGATACAGGGGTTGAGGTTCAGTGGGGTGGGGTTCAGATATGGAGGGCTAGGGGGGTTCTGGATGTACCTGGTGAGGCTTGGCAGGGGTATCTGGGTATGAGAGGTCCGGATGATTGGGGGTTGGGTGAGCAGCTCCCCGTACAGTGACCGCTCCCCCCACAGGGGAGTGATGGGGGAAGGAAGCAGGGTAGGATGCTGAGCTTCCTGCAGCTGGGAGAGGTTTCTGGGGTTGGACACTGCCCCAGTCACTCCTTGCTGGGGAAGAGGAAGTCCTGTCTTCCCCTGCCTCCAGCCCTGCCGGGACTAGCAGCTGATCCCAACTCAGGGTAGGAGCCCCTGGCTGCGGTGTCCCCAGCCCCATGGTGATTTATCTCTCCACTGGCTGTACCTCTCCACCGGCTGCTCTGGGTGCCTGAAACAATGTACCTGTGCAGTTAGGGAGTGATGTGTGACTGCTCTCGCAGATTCCCTTTGCTTCCCTGTCAGAAAGTCATTGTTCTGCGGGAAAGCAAAGAAGTCTCCGGGGGACATGAATTCTATGCATGTGCAGTGGTGCAGAATTCCCCCAGGAGTAATTAATTTAATGTATGGGGCAACTATACAGGGACAGTGCAGAAGTGTTGCTGTGTGTTAGCTCCTAGGTGGGAACATGGTGTGATGAATCCCTGACTACATACATAGACACACCATGCTCACCAGCTAAAGCTAAATCATTATATGCAGAATGTGGAATACATTGTCTGCTCCCAATATAACCAAGCTTCTAAATGAGCTAAAGGAGACTGATGAGGAGTTATCACTAACAAGGATTGGAGCTTTCTGAGAGGATGCCATAAACCCTAAACACTTGAGCAGGTCTGATATTCCAACCAGCACAGGAAAGTGCATAAATCATGGGATTCATGTATGACAGCTAATAGGAATTGCTGTTCCTGAACAGATAATAGCTCATCCAGTCCAGCCTCCTGACTGAGAACCTTGCCAGGCTGGGTGCTTCAGATGAAGGTCTAACTTCTCCATGCACAACAGCTCACTTAACTGTGCAATGCTTATCCTGGGGGGAGGAAGGCAAATTCTTCCTGACCTCAGCTGGTGACCATTTTATACCTTGAAGCATGAGGTAGCCCTTGTGTGTTATATGCAGCAGTGCTGTAACTCATATCTAATCCCTTTTTGAAAGTCCATTAAATAAATGTAAAGGTCACTAAATAAATTAAGGGAAACCGGAAATACTTTGGGTTCCTGACTCCTACACAATGGATCATAGTAGCTTCTATGGGATCCCGCCACTAGGGGTGTATTTATATCTTCTCAAGCTGGGGTGGCGTGATGAATTTCTTGATTCATCCTTTATTGGACAAGTAAAATGAGGAAGATGAACACTAATCAGCTCCAAAGCTGGTCACACAGGATAAAATGTTCAAAAGAACCTGTGTGATTTAGGAGCCTGAGTCCCATTGAAAGTTGATGGGGCTTAGGCTCCTCGTGCCTATGCCACTTTTTAAAATGGGACTTAGGTTCCTAGGTCACTTAAGTGTTTTTGAAAATTTTACCCTTAATCTTTTTTTTTTTTTTTAAAGACTGTAACCAGTAGGTTGGCGGGGGGGGAGAGGGGATCTGGCTAATGCGGAGCTTACTAACAGATCGACAATGAGTGTGATCCTGTGTACTCTATTAGCTTATTTCTTCAGGGTGCTTCTGCATTAATAATAATAGGGTTTTTTATTGTACTTAGGGCCAATGTTTTCAAACTAAGACTCCTAAAGTTATTTAGGCCCCATTCCTCCAATCACCTCTGGAGTCACATGGGCAGACCCTTGTGCTCAAATGGAGCCTCACTGATGTCAATTGAGTCTGCCTACAGGGAACAACTTGTCCAATGGGGGCCTGAGATTGTCAGCCCTTAAGAGCAGGGACCGATTCTTCCTAAGTGTTTGTACAGCACCTGGCACAACAGGGCCCTGATCTCAGCTTTGCTACAAGCAGCCATGTAAGAAGCAACCTTAAGAGACAGAGGTTATCATCCCCTTAAGGCAAACCTGCTCTAAACCATCACCCAAAACATACAGTGACCTCATGTTATTTTTGGAGGTTCACAATTTTTCAACTGAATGTTTCCCCACAATATTTCATTTCTGAGCCATCTCTGCCCCCACAGATTCTGGCTGGAAGGAGAAATGCTCAAACAACGGGGGAAAGCTCGTTCTTATGGTATTTTCAGCCAATCCAAAGTAATCTCTCAAGGTTAGCTCTACTTCCAAAACCCCCAGCACAGGTTGGAATTAAGGTGACCAGATGTCCCGATTTTATAGGGACAGTCCCGATATTTGGGGCTTTTTCTTATATGGGCACCTATTAGGGTGACCAGATGGACAGTCCCGATTTTAGGGGACTTGTCCCGCGTCCCGACCTTACATTGGTCCGTGTCCCGATATTGGGGGGACCGCGGCAAGCCGGCGCCGCCGGCACCACTCACCTCTCCTCCTGGGGGGCCCTGGGGCAGCCCAGATGAGCTCCCGGCGTGGCGGCGCCAGCCCACCGGCCGGCAGGAGCCTGCAGAGTGCAGCCCTGCCCCAGGCACACAGAGGCGGCGAGGAGGTCTCCGCTCTGCTACGTGCTGCAGCGGGGCGGGGCTTGTAGATGCCGGCAGCGGGCGCCGGGGGCAGAGAGCCCCCCCCGCTCCTGCCCCCGCCACCCCCCTCAACCCGACCTGACCGACCCTAGGAGCCAGAGGGACCTGCCTGCTGGATGCTTCCTGGGAGCCGCTCCAGGTAAGCACTGCTGGGACTCACCTGGTCCCCTCTGGCAGGTCCCTCTGGGGGGGCTCCTGGCCAAGCAGGTGTGAAACCTGGCGGCCAAAGGGGGAGACCTCCGGGGGGGGAGGGTTTGGGGCGAAGCTGCGGAGAAGGGAGCGGGGCGGGCTCGTGGAGGGGAGACCAGCACCAAGCCACTTGCCTTTCTCCCTGTCTGCAACAGATTTGGGTTTATCTTTATATTAAGGGGCGAGTCACACTCCAATTCAATCTGCAGAGAGCACAACTCCTGAGTAAGAACATGAAAAATTTTATATCCTCACTTCTTGGAGTAGTACTATGCTATGAAGTTTTACTGTGACCTTATGAAAATGTCTATTTGAATCTGTCTCTTGAACTGAAATATCGCACTACTGTGTATGATACATTTCTGAGCTTGAAATAAAACCACGATAAATTTGCCCTTTTAAAGGAAAACTAGAATGATTAGTTCCAACACCTTGGATAGCTATATAAATATTTATTAGACAAGAATATATCAAAATTACTTTTCTTCAGAAATAACTACCATTCTTTCCTTGGCTTTATAGCTCTGATATTAATGACACCTAAAAAGATTGAATAAAACTTTTCTTCCTGACTGGTTTTGAAGAATTCTGAATACATCAGATTTTTACAGTAAACATTTTGTAAAAGATTTTACATAGGTATTTTAAAAAATATTTATAAAAAGTTAAGTGGCATAAAATTCATCAAATTGTATCTGAGTAAGTATTTTTAAGATCGCCTAACCGTCTTAGTGCAATGCTTACCATTTTGGCTTTCCTAGGTTGAGAATCTCCCTTCACATACATAGTTAGCTTTAGAAATATATTTAAAAACACTTGGATTATAAGAGAGAGAATAAAATCCCTCACCCAGTGCTCTTTGATTAAACCTTAATTTCCAAAATATTTCCCTTTATGTATTGGAACAGTAATAATGGTTTGCACCACTATATGTCCAGACAGTTACATCACACTCAGCACTATATCTTTAAACATGTATAGCATTTTTCTTCAAAGAATCTCAAAACATTTTACAAGGTTTATATCCCAGGGCCGCCGAGAGGGGGGGGGGGGGGCAAGTGGGGCAATTTGCCCCAGGCCCCGGGCCCCACAGGGGCCCCCACGAGAGTTTTTCGGGGCCCCTGGAGCGGGGTCCTTCACTCGCTCCGGGGGCCCCGGAAAACTCTCGCGGGGCCCGGGCCCCCAGAGCTTCTTCCGCTCCGGGTCTTCGGCGGCAGTTCGGCGGCGGGGGGTCCTTCTGCTCCGGGACCCGCTGCCGAAGTGCCCTGAAGACCCATGGTGGGGGGTCCTTCCACCTCGGGATCCGCCGCCGAAGTGCCGGGTCTTCAGCGGCAGTTTGGCGGCGGGGGCCCCCCATCGCCGAAGACCCCAGGCCCCCTGAATCCTCTGGGCAGCCCTGTTATATCCTCACAATACACCTGAGAAGTAGCTAAGCATTATTAGATCCAGTATCCCAAGCACAAAGGGGCTAGTTAGAGGCTCTGTATTACTGCTGTATTACAAAGAATAAATCATAATTATACAGATGGGGAAAGGTAAAGTAATTTCTCCAAGACCACATAATATATCAATGGCAGAGCCAGAAATGGATTTGAGGAGCCCTGATTCAAATTTCCCTTTTCTAACCACAACAGCCACTATTGGGGGTGAGGGTTTGCCTTATGCTTTCACTTAGAGCTTGTGAAAACAAAACGAACCATTTCTCAAGTTTGAAACCGAATGCAGGAATCAGAATATGAAGATCCTAGTATTAAAATTTACATTAGAAATAGTCAAATCTCACTGGTTTAAATTGTCCTAATAGCACAGGAGATGCAGTTTTATCATAAGTCTTGTGATATTTGGTATTTTGCTTAAGCTCTGATTTGTTGAGGGTCCTCCTTGGACTACAGGATAATCTTAGTTTGCATTTTTTTAAAAAAGTAAGTTTCCAGACTTTATGTTTGCTGGATGAAAAACAAGAAACAAACAAACAAACCCTTTAAGATCTAATCCCTAAAGGCTCCAAAACCAGAAGGCAAATAAAAATATTTTTTTCTGTTCTGACACAGGTCAGCAGAGAATCTGAACTGGCAACAGAAAATGGGGCTCCCAGTAGGCCAATAATTCTTTACTCTTGCTAGGAACCCGTCAGTGGATTTTGGGGAATAATGTTATTCAGTCAGTTCGTCTTTCCTGGCGTACTGCACGCGCTGGTGATGTCTAACTAATAATTATTATTATAATAATTAAGAGCCGAGTTTATTTCATAAAAATTGTGTCCAGCGCCATAGATTTGCTGGTCAGAGTAAACACGCGCTGTATAATATTAAAGTATCCTTCCTAAGGAAATAACAGGAGGAGAGAGAAACCAAAAACATCTGTGTATCACAATAGGGAACTGAGCAGTTTCTTTGTTACTGACTGCACCAAGATGTGACTGTTCAGGGAGCATGGGAGAGGAATGTATCTGAATAATTAAAACTAATAGTTTAGCTTTGATGTAAATAGGTGTGGATGACTACAGATGCACTGCACTTCAGGCTCAAGAAAATGCTGATAGATCTGAGCCTTAAGTGGCTTACCCAAGGTCTGTGATGGAGCAGGGAAGCTGGGTCTCCCAAGTCCTATGCTAGCACCTTAACCACTGCACCCTCGTCTCTCTTTTATGTTTCATCCTAATCTGTGACTCTCCATACTTTCATTGTCTGTCACTAATGTAATCTTCTTCTAAACAAGTTTGTAGTAGCGCAGTGCACTGAAGTAACTGTATGTTTAAATATGTATTATGACTAAGTCTATAATTTAGACTCACTGATTCCAGACCTCTGTGATGTAGTTTTCTTCAGCTGTCAGTGGCTGAAGACAGGACTGGGGGCCTCCCCTCTGTGACTGCGGCTGTAGCCAGAGCTAGAACTGGGACCCTTCACTCCCCTGCCCTGCAACTGTATCTGACTTTGCAACCAGAATCCTGCGCCCCTGTCCTTCAGCTTCAGCCGGGGGCTGGAGCCGGAGCCCTGTGCCCCTGGCCCTGTGGCTTCTACTGGGGGCTGGAGCTGGGGCCGTACAACCCCTCTTGCAGCTTCCTAGGGCCCCCTCTCACAGCTTCCTAGGGCCCCCTCTCATGGCTCTGTGCACCTGTGTCTGTCGTCATTGTCCTCTCTCCCCTCCCCCCCCCCCCCCCGCTTGCCCAATGTGTCCTGATATTTCACTCTTGCGATCTGGTCACCCTAGCACCTATTACCCCCCCCCCCCACTCTGTCCTGATTGTTTCATACTTGCTGCCTGGTCACTTTAGTTGGAATCCAAGTAGTTTGGCCGTGTGTAAGCATGGGAACTTTGCACCTCTATAGTAATGTCAACCCCCAGTGGATAAAATCATGAGATGGGTTTAAAATGTTATTTAAAAAAAATGAGTTTCTTTTCTTTGCCTTTTGGTTTCTGAGCCTTTCGGGTGCATTCAGGTCATGTTTTCAAATTTTTCTCTGGAACCAAGAGGGCTAGAAATTTTACATATATATATATATAAAAGCTAAGATTCTCCCCAAATCACAGAACTCCAGGAGCTGGGGCTTTATGAAAAACACCAAATATTGCAAGACACTCAATGAAATCATGGGCATTGGCAACACTGAAGTAGCCTCTGAACTTTTGCACGCTTATGAGACAGGACCCAAGTAGTCTTTCCATCATTTCTCTCTTCCCTGTGTTATTATGCGGAAAAGGAAGGGGAAAGGGTTAATTCATGCCAATAGAGGCTAGTCTTGGCAGGGAAAATGTAAAGGACATTAAATAGCAACCCTGAATGAAAAAGCAAGGCACCTTCTCCATTAACTATGCCAGTGACAGTAGAAGGTGCCAGCCCAGGAGCATGCTGAAGCTCCGAACCTTTAACTCTGATGACTGGGGAAATGTATTAGCAATAAACCCAAATAAACGTGCCTCCCTTGGAGGAGTGTAGTGAGGATTAATGGGACAGATCCTCAACTGGTGTAAATCAGTGTAGCTCCACTGACATCAATACAGGTACTAGAGCAGCGGAAAGTGGCTTTTTGAATGAAATGAACGTTTTCCTGGGAGAAAGTTTGTTTCACTGAAAAGTTTTCATTTTTTTGACAAAAGCAAAAAACAAAAGCTGAAAGTGGCTCTTTAGTTTGTGTTTCTCCCTTTCCTTCCCATTCCCTTTTTCCCAATTCTCAGTGGTAGTACTTTTGGTTTTCAGTTTTTTGTCCAAAGCATGACTTTTCTGTTGGCAGAAAATCAAAGAGATTTTTTCCCCAAAGAGAGAGAGAGAGAGAGAGAGAGAGTGTGTGTGATCTTTCCACCCTGTCCCATTAGCTACGCTCGTTCCCACCAGTTGAGGATCTGGCCCGTGTCTGCAGAGAGCTTCGAAGGAGGTCAGCGGTAGATATGAAAGTGTGATTGTTCTGCTTCCAGCCGCCACCCTAACTACACAATAGCGACATTCAGCAGCACAATGGTCAGCAGGCCCCTTGTTCCCCAGAAAGACCCCCCCCCCCCAAGTTCCTGCCATCTCCGTGTCCTAAATTATGATCATGGGACCCAAGCAGCTGACACTCTGTCCCAGAACTCCGGAAGTGGCAAAGTGGAATCCCAGCACACAAAACAAGTGCTGTACGTGTTCCAGCCCTGCCACCCCCCAAAACTCCTCACCCCTACCCCATTAATGTGTTTCAAGTCTGCCCGGTAACAGTTAAACCGCCTCTCTTTCCCTCCACCATCCAATCAGCTTGCAGCCAGTACCCCTGGCCTTTGTGTCCCAAGATGTATAATACAAGCCGCTCTGGCAGAGCCTGGTGATCAAGTTGCAGGGAACAACATGTTTTCCTCCAGCTTTTCTTGTTTTCTTCAGCGAGGGGGAGGAAGGGGGCTGTGTGAAGTTGGAAGCAGCCCACATGTCCCTCCCCCCCAGCTAGCTTCAGTCAGCCATTCTTTTGAGTTCTTACAGAAAGTTCCCAATCTCCTTTTGAAATCAAGCAGGGACTGCAGCCAGATCTGTGTTCCCTGTTTATGAATTGACTCAGCAAGAGCCAGGGCCAGCAACGGGGGAGCAGGGAGGAGAGATTGAAAGAGGAAGGCAGGGATTGGCTCTCACCAGTTCTGAGTCTGACCAGATCTTTAAGACTTTCCTGCCTGCTGTTGTCCCCCTCCCCCGACTTTGCTGCGCTGTCATTCTCCCGTCCCCAGCCTGGCACCCGCAGTAGGAACTGCTGCTAGCACAGTAAACATCCCAGCATATAAACACACACAGGGCCAGATCCTCAGCTGCTGTCAGGGCCGGCTCTGGCTTTTTTGCCGCCCCAGGCAAAAAAGCCTCCGGCCGCCCCCCCCCCCACGGGGGGGGGCGGAGCCCGGGGGGGGGGCGGCGAGCCGCGGCGGGAGCAGGGCGGCGAGCCCCGGCGGGGGCTCGGCTCTCCCCCCGGCGGCCGGGGGGAGGGCGCCGAAGGGGAGAGCGGACGGAGCCCTGGGAGGAGGGCAGCGAGCCCCGGCGGGGGCTCGGCTCCCCCCCGCCCCGCCGCGGCCAGAGCCCCGGCGGGGGCAGGGCGGCGAGCCCCGGCGGGGGCTCGGCTCTCCCCCCGGCGGCCGGGGGCAGGGCGCGGGGGGGGAGGGCGGCGAGCCCCGGCGGGGGCTCGGCTCTCCCCCCGGCGGCCGGGGGCAGGGCGCGGGGGGGGAGGGCGGCGAGCCCCGGCGGGGGCTCGGCTCTCCCCCCGGCGGCCGGGGGGAGGGCGCCGGAGGGGAGGGCGGACGGAGCCCTGGGAGGAGGGCAGCGAGCCCCGGCGGGGGCTCAGCTCCCCCCCCGCGGCCAGAGCGCCGGGGGCAGGGCGGCGAGCCCCGGCGGGGGCAGGGCGGCGAGCCCCGGCGGGGGCTCGGCTCTCCCCCCGCGGCCGGGGGGAGGGCGCCGGAGGGAAGGGCGGACGGAGCCCTGGGAAGAGGGCGGCGAGCCCCGGCGGGGGCTCGGCTCGGCTCTCCTCTCCCCCCCCCCCCCCCCGGCGGCCAGAGCGCCGGGGGCAGGGCGGCGAGAGGGCGGCGAGCCCCGGCAGGGGCTCGGCTCTCCCCCCGGCAGCCGGGGGAGGGCGCGGGGGGGAGGGCGGCCAGAGCGCCGGGGGGAGGGCGGCGAGCCCGGCTGTGGCCCCGCTCTCCCCGGCGGCCCGAGCGCCGCGCCGCCCCCCTCCAGGTGCCGCCCCAAGCACCAGCTTGGTTGCCTGGTGCCTGGAGCCGGCCCTGGCTGCTGTAAATCAACAGACTTCACCAAAGCTAGAGGGACTTACACCCACTGAGGATCTGGCCTGGAAGCATATCATAGAAGTGTAGCACTGGAAGGGATCTTGAGAGGTTATGTAGTCCAGACCCTTGCACCCAAGGGTTACATAATAACTAAACCATTTCTGACAGGTGTTTGTTCTTAAAAACCTCCAGTGACAGAGATTCCACAGCATCTCTAGGCAATTTATTCCAGTGCTTAACTATCCTGACAGTTGGGAAGTTTGTCCTAATGTCCAACCTAAACCTCCCTTGCTGCAATTTAAGTCCATTGCTTCTTGTCCTAGCCTTAGAGGTTAAGGGGAACAATTTTTCACCCTCCTCCTTGTAACAACCTGTTATGTACTTGAAAGCTGTTACCACGTCTGTAGAGCCAGGATCAGATATTAAGGTACAGTTTCTGCCTTCCCCACTTCCAAGTCCCATGGCAGGTGACTGACATCCCGAGGATGGAATACACATCAATGCGTTAGTTGTCTTTCCCAATAAACCAGAATAAGAAGTGGGGGCCAGATCCTCAGTTGGCTTGAACTGGCAACGCTCCACTGACTTCATAGGAGTTCTGCTGGCTTTCACCAGCTCAGAATCTACCCCAGATATTAAGGTGGAGGCCTGGGTTCTTGTGGAGGATGAATAAATAATCAGGTGTTATGAGATACAGGCCTTTTGTGGGGAATGTGAACCTATAAGTACTGAATGTGCATCCAGACCTGAGCCTTACCCACCCTCACCCTATCAGGAACTAAGAGCTGGATATTTGGGAGCTGTGGCTGCCACTGATTTGGAAATTTCCACTGAAGTCATAGAATTGTATTTGCTGAGATGAGGAATTAATTGGAACTGGGAGAGCCCATATGCAACAATTTTAGTGTGTGATCGGGTTTTTTTCCTTCTTCTTTACTTTGGCAAGCATAGCAGAGGGAAATAATTCGTGGATGTCAGAGAGCAGATTTTGTATCTCTTATTTCCAGGCTAGCCAGCGGGTATGTGATCTGTGTACAAGCCTTGGTGTCCTAGCTATGTGTTGATTTATGCCCCCACACCCTCCCTGTTCCCTCTGGGAGTTTGAAACAGGCTTTGCCCCTTGCTGTTGTGACGGGTTATTTAGGGCCAGCGTTAGGCAACTCCCGTTACTTACGTTTGCAGGAGGTCCTGGCTAACTTCACTGATGTTGCCACTCATTCGGGAAGTCACGGGATGTCCTGATTTCTGTGGGTCTCTCCCAGCAGGCAGTTAAGTCCCCCAAATCATTTTGGATGCTGTATTTCGTCAGCATGATGTAACGGTGTTGGGTCAAGGCCTGGAGATACAAACATCACAGTTATTCTAGGAGAGGGTTGGATTTAGGGACCCAATGCTAACCTGAGTGGGGGGACACCAGAACCCTAAGGACCTTCCCTCCTGAGGCTGGTGTAGTTCTTGATCTGAGGTAGCGGGCTGAGGAGGATGCAGAGCAGGTGGGTCCATTCCTGGATGATGCCCCAGGAGCCTTGCGCTCTCCAGATGACACCAACCCCACTGAGACAGCAACTCCTGTGTACTGTGAACAGCTAACAGGAAATCGATAGACGCATTGTGTGCCGCACACAGGAAAGGGCTGGGGGAGTTTGTAGGGGCTGCGTGTGGAGTGCAGCGGTGATGGGAAACCACAGTATTGCCATGTGGCTGATGTTGGGAACGCATGAGCAGTTGGATAGGCTGTCCTCTGCCGTCTTCTCTGGCTGCAGGTGGATGGATAGGGAAGGGATGTACTTATGTCTGATATCTAGCTATTCTCTCTTTACTAGTGAGTGGCTGACAATTGCTACATCTCTTTGCCAGCTGCAATATTGTGCCCTAGCAACAATGTTTCCTCTCCAGCTGTTCTCAGACGTCAGTATCCATAGGTCTGTTTTTCAGGGTGCTTCCTACTGCAATGCTGTTCCTCCTGTTGGTGCTTGTCTCTCTGCTTTCATCCCAGCGCTGCCTGTTCAGATGAGCCCGCTGCTGGGAGATCCCACTCTGGTGTTAGGTAAGAGCTGTGCATGGATTTCGTTTTCATGAGAGTGACACACCAACAGGACTGGCACCAGTCAGGGTGAGTGCAGGATCCAGGCAGGCTCTGGTCACACATCTCTTCCCCTGTCTCTGAAACACCCCTGCCAGTCCAGTCCTGGGTTCCCTCCCACACAGCTGTTTTTGAATCTGAATCCTAACCTAGAGAATGCTCCTGTTATTCCAGTTCTAGGCTTCTGTGCAGCTCTGCAAAGACGGACCTGGGTCTCTGACCACGCCAGGAGAGCCCCTCACAGGTTTTCCATCAGACCCAGAGATGGTACGTGCTGCAGTGGGGCAGGGTGGAAGTTCAGTTAGCTGAGTAGATGTGCTCCTTAAAGTTGCCTGTGCTGGGCCCAAACCTGTGACCACAGAAGTTAATGGGAGTTTGTTCTTGAGTTAGATGGGAGCAGAATCAGGCCCACGGAGCACATTAACTAATTAAAGGCTCCTCGACAACCCAGGAGGCAATTGTCCTCTCCTAAAAAAATTCTCGCCTCCCTCTGCTGCTGCTCCCTCTGTGCACCCTTGTGTTAAAGTGCCCTGTGTGATCTGTCCTTGGGGAGTGTGCTGACTCCCAGCCCCACAGTGCCCCGTCACTTGAGCAGCATGCCCCCAGCACCTGGCACAGCCAGCTAGTGTTATATAAACTGTTTGTGTAGCGTGAGGCAATGAAACGGCCTGGGGGATGAATTAGTATGTTTCTGTGTCAGCATTCCTGGTACTTCTCTGTCCCGCACCAGTCACATATGTTGGAACATGTTTTGCCCCGGCTTTCTCTGCAAACAGGCAATGACAGTTCTGCTGCAGCCCTGTGGTGTGAAAGCTCATTACCAGGAAGAGGATGTAAACTGCCTGCTTCAGTGCAGTTAACACCCAGTCATACACTTCTCTCATCAGGATGGTGGGCCTTGGTCAGCGTTTCCCCTGAGCGAGCAGGTTTCTCAAAGCTGTGCTTAGTGACAGGGTGAATACAACCTTTGCCAGCGCTCATTTTTTGATACGTGTGGGCTGTTTTCTCCTGGGTCCTGCCACTTCTGGTCCTTTTCCCCATGTTCCACCCTACTGGTCCCTTTCTCCATGTCCCACTAAGTCCCCCCTGTACCCCCACCCCTTCATTGGAGGGAACATTGACTCCTCCCCATCCCCTCCAGAGCCCTGAGGATACACCAGGGGTAAAAGTAACTTAAAAGACTTACCCGTATGCCGGAGTCCTGAGCGGGGTGTGGCCTCAACCGGAAGAGGCGGGGCCTTTCAAGATTAAAAGGCCCTGGGGCTCTGGCTGTGGCTGGGAGCCCCACGGCCTTTAAATCACCCCGGAGCTACCAGCTGCAGAGGTGGCTGGGAGCCCTGGGGCTCAAGGGCAAATTAAAGGGCCAGGGCACTGGCCGCCGCGGAGCTCCAGCCCCTTTAAATCACTGTGGGAGCCCTGCTGCTGCTACCCCGGGGCAGCAGGGCTCGGGCTAGGGCTGGGGTAGTGGCGGCAGGGCTCGGGCAGGGATTTAAAGGGCCAGTCTGGCTGCTGCGGGGAGCCCTGGGCCCTTTAACGCGCCGCCGGAGCCTGGCTGCCGCTGGGATAGTGGCGGCGATTTAAAGGGCCAGTCTGGCTGCTGCGGGGAGCCCCGGGCCCTTTAAAGTGCCGCCGGAGCTCCGGCAGAGGGGCTTGGGCGGTGCTTTAAAGGGCCCGGGGCTCCCTGCAGGGGCCGGAGCTCCAGGCCCTTTAAATCCCCGCCCGAGCCTGGCTGCTGGAGCTCCGGCGGAGATTTAAAAGGCCCAGGGTGCCCCGCAGTGGCTGGAGCCCTGGGTCCTTTAAATCACCATACCGGCTTACTTTCACCTCTGGGATACACATACACACCATTCTAAAACACATTTCTACACACACACACACACACACACACACACACACACACACACACACACACACACACACACACACACACACACACACATTCTAGAACACATTTCCCCCATCCTTGAGCTCCCTCCTATTGTTCCTCATCCTTCAGCCACAAACATTACTTTCTTTGGAACCCCTGAATGCTCTCCTGAATCAGCCAGAAGAGGGTGCTGTGAAGCAATGAGAAGCGCTCCCTCCACCTATGGACTGAACCCACTGCCTGCACTTATCCCCCACCCCCTGGCCAGGATCCAGAAGGGAACGCGAGATAGGGATAGGGACTGGGAATTCAATTGGCATTTCCTGTAGAGACACTGAGACCACCATCAAAGCTGACCCAGCAATTTCACCATTAAAACTGCTGCCCCGCTCCTTCTGCTGCCTCTATAGCCTGTTTATGTGATGCCGGTTGACATTGTGCAAATGAGTATGACTGGGGCGTGTTAGTGAATGCTGGTGCAATAGTGAGATCTCACCAAAAACCAATTAACAGGAGAGAAAAGCAAGCTCAGGCTGACTCCTGATAACAGAAAAGCAAAACAGCAGCAGTGAAAACCCCCAGCTGCTGAATCCCAGAAGCCTCTGGCCTTGGATTCTGATCTGATGCTGATGGCAGCCTCCAAGTCCCATTCTTGCCTTTGTCCTAGGCTCCTGTTCTAATTGGCTGTTTTCCTGGCATGGTGTATAGCATTTGCCCTGGTAACTCTACCCTGCCTTCAAAGGGGAAAGGAAAGAAAGAGCTTGAATTGCCACTACCGAGGAAACCACAGCAATAAATAACATAGGGTGCTAATGCAATTCCTGTCCGTCACAACAGTAGGATGGGTCAGGAGTGCTGGCCCATCTTACCATTTTCCAGTGTAGACTGGGCCAGACACTGAGATTCTTTTCAAGTTGCTGAACATTCCCCCTCGGCTTGGGTGAGTGGATCGATCAGCGGGAGTCCAGGGGGCAGAATCACACCAGCCTTTCGGTATGAGGATTACACAGTATGCATGTGCATTGGCCCAGCAGGCTGTTGCTGGCTATTTCATCAATGAAGTTAAATTCTTCGCTATCCGTGTGCCAAATGAACCACGTGTGCAGCTTTAGGTATGAATTATAGAATCATAGGACTGGAAGGGACCTTGAGAGGTCCTGAAGCCTAGTGGTGGATCGCTGAGATGGGCGAGGGCATGTGGGAGGGGCCCAGATGTTGTAGGTATGTGTGTGGGGAGCATGTCAGAAGGCTAGTGCAGTGTCAGTGGGGTAGGGCCCACTCTGTCACTGACTCCCTTGGGCAAGGCACTTAGGCTGAGATTTTCAATGCTTTTTTGCATAAACCCAGGTCCTGTTCCAGCCTACTGGATGATCAGAGGAGAGTCCCTTTTGCTCCTATAATCCACTGCCTGGGCTCTCTCCTTCCACATGACCAGGGCCTCTCCCTGCCTGAGGTGGCCACAGATCAAGCCCCTCTGTACAGACTACGGCCCTCGCTCAGCCTACCCAGAATAGTAAGAAATCTGGGGACTCTGAAAGCTCTGGACCAGCTCAGACATTATATTGCTAAGGCCAGGTTTACACTATAGACTTATATTGGTATAACTGTGTCAATCAGGGGTGTGAAAAATCCACCTAAGCCCTGAGTGACATAGTTATAGCAACCTAAGCCCCGGTGTAGATAGTGCTATGTTGGCGGGAGAGCTTTTCCCTTCCACATAACTATCGCCTCTCACGGAGGTGGATTAACTACGCCGATGGTGGAAGCAGTGTTTTAAGTGTAGACCTGCCCTAACAGGGAGGCTGGATTTCCAGACATGCTGTGGCATGCAGAGTCCTATAGGCAAGGCACATAGGGCTTAATTCTGATCTTACCCTTTTACATCAGTGTAACACCAGTGTCTGCGATGGAGTTACTCCAGATGTACGCAGTGGTGGGAGTGAGAGGAGAATCAGGTCTAACACTCTTGACCCGTTTCTCTTTTGCTGGCTATTGTCGGTCACTGCCCATGCTCTTTGCTTCTTGTAACCTAGGGGTTTCTCTTTGGCATCCGGTGCTGCGGGCCATGAGTGGAGAGCAGGGTCATGGAGAAGGTGATAGACCTAGGTCTGGAGAGAGACGGGAGAGAGAAATCAACAGGTTAAACTGGGAGGAGGTGGGGAGGGTGGCAGCTGAATGCAGAAATCGCTAGTGCTGAAGCTGTGGGTGGCAGGAGAGAGGCTGAACCAGAAGGAAACATGTGAAAGGTTTACAAATGAAGACAAACTCTCCCCTTCCCAGCCCTCTGAGGAGAGCAGCCGGCAGGGTGCTGCAGCAAACTGAGCTTCCACAGAGCCATGTGGACAATTCTTATTCTCAACTATTAGCCCAGTTCAGGGTCCGACAGGAAGAGTAGAACCCAGGTCCATTTCTGGGGCCAGAGCGCCCCGCCTCCCCGCCCGCATAGGAATGAGGTTTAGCAAAGGAGCAGTTCTATTTCTCTGAAAAGGCAGCATTGCCATGGCAACTGCACTGTTCCCTTCCAGCCACCAGCTTGCTGCTGGTAGAACTTTCTGGAGAGATCCAACCTGTATTCTGATGGTGTGATTGTGATTTAAAGGGGACAGCCACCTTGCTCTGGGCCAGCTATTGCACATCGAAAGGGGAGAGCTTGGAGACCAAACCCAGCTGTGTTTATAATAGGGTGCCCTATCCATAAGGGTTAAATGGAATGGTACCTGTAGTGACCGTAACCCTAAATCCAAGGATCAGAGGGGTAGCCGTGTTAGTCTGAATCTGTAAAAAGCAACAGAGGGTCCTGTGGCACCTTTAAGACTAACAGAAGTATTGGGCCTAAATCCAAGTACCCTACCCCTAGGAACCCTAGCCCTAGGCCGGAACCCTACCCATAGGAACCCTAACCGTAGCGGGGGGACCCTACCCATGGGAACCCTAACCTAGGGCAGAGAGACCTACCCATGGGAACCCTAACCAAAGGGGCAGGGGCCCTACCCATGGGAACCCTAACCCTAGGGTGCAGAGCCAAACCCCTAGGAATGCTATCCCTAGCTCCAAGTACCCTACTGATAGGTACCCTAATGCTAGGACGGGAAGTTCTATCCATAGAACCCTAACCCAGGGGCTTGGAGCCCTGCCCATAGGAACCTTACCTTAGCTCCAAGTACTGTACCCTGGGGAACCCTAACCCTAGGGTGGGGAGCCATGCCCAGGGAAGCCCTAACCATAGGTCCATACACCCTACCCCTGGGAACCCTAACCCTAGGGCAGAGAGCCCTACCCATAGTAACTCTAACCCTAGGGTGGGGAGCCATACGCCTCAGTCCACATACCCTACCCATAGGAACCCTAACCCTAGGACAGGAAGCTCTACCCATATTAGCCCTAAACCTAGGGCTGGGAGCCCTACCCATAGGAACCCTTACCCTAGTTCCAAGTACCCTACCCAGGGGAATCCTAACCCTAGGGCATGGAGCCATATCCATATCAACCCTAACCCTGTCTCCAAATACCCTACACAGCCGAACTCTAACCCTAGCTCAAGGTACCCTGTCCAGGGGAACCCTAACCCTAGAGCTGGGAGTCCTACCTGTATGAACCCCTACTCTAGCGCCAAGTACCCTACTCACAGATACCTTAACCTTTGGGTGCTGTGCCCTACCCATTGGGGGGGAGGGATAGTTCAGTGGTTTGAGCATTGGCCTGCTAAACCCAGGGTTGTGAGTTCAATCCTTGAGGGGGCCATTTAGGGATCTGGGGCAAAAATCTGTCTGGGGATTGGTCCTACTTTGAGCAGGGGGTTGGACTAGATGACCTCCTGAGGTCCCTTCCAACCCTGATATTCTATGATTGATAAACATCTATGATTGAATCCAAACCCTAGGGCTGGGTGCCTTTATGCCAGCCCTGCTCCCCATGGTATATTTCAGGTACAGTGAGCACCTCGGATCCCCTGGGAGAATAACATGAGGTGGAAAGGAGTCCAGGAGAGCTGGCTGTATTTGAAAGAATCCTTATTGAGGTTACAGGAAAAAACCATCCCAATATGTAAAAAGAATAGTAAATATGGCAGTCGACCAGCTTGGCTTAACAGTGAAATCCTTGCTGATCTTAAACACAAAAAAGAAGCTTACAAGAAGTGGAAGACTGGACAAATGACCAGGGAGCAGGGCCGGCTCCAGGCACCAGCCCACCAAGCTTGTGCTTGGGGCGGCACCTGGAGGGGGGCGGCGCGGCCCGGCGCTCCGGCCGCCGGGGAAAGCGGGGCCACAGCCGGGCTCGCCGCCCTCCCCCCGGCGCTCTCGCCGCCCTCCCCCCGGCTGCCGGGGGGAGAGCGGCGAGCCCCTGCCCCTGCCGGGGCTCGCCGCCCTCTCGCCGCCCTGCCCCCTGCGCTCTGGCCGCCGGGGGGAGAGCCGAGCCCCAGCCGGGGCTCGCCGCCCTCTCGCCGCCCTGCCCCCGGCGCTCTGGCCGCCGGGGGGAGAGCCGAGCCCCCGCCGGGGCTCGCCGCCCTCCCCCCGGGGCTCCGGCCGCCCTCCCTCCCCCCCGCAGTGGGGGGGGAGGGGGCGGCCGGCCGGAGGCTTTTTTGCCTGGGGCGGCAAAAAAGCCAGAGCCGGCCCTGCCAGGGAGGAGTATAAAAATATTGCTCAGGCATGCAGGAGTGAAATCAGGAAGGCCAAATCACACTTGCAGTTGCAGCTAGCAAGAGATGTTAAGAGTAACAAGAAAGGTTTCTTCAGGTATGTTAGCAACAAGAAGAAGGTCAGGGAAAGTGTGGGCTGCTTACTGAATGGGTGAGGCAACCTAGTGACAGAGGATGTAGAAAAAGCTAATGTACTCAATGCTTTTTTTGCCTCTGTCTTCACAAACAAAGTCAGCTCCCAGACTGCTGCACTGGGCAGCACAGTATGGGGAGGAGGTGACCAGCCCTCTCTGGAGAAAGAAGTGGGACAATTTAGAAAAACTGGACGAGCACAAGTCCATGGGGCCGGATGCACTGCATCTGAGGGTGCTAAAGGATGTTATTGGCGGATGTGATTGCAGAGCCATTGGCCATTATCTTTGAAAACTCATGGCGATCGGGGGAGATCCTGGATGACTGGAAAAAGGCTAATGTAGTGCCCATCTTTAAAAAAGGGAAGAAGGACGATCCGGGGAACTACAGGCCAGTCAGCCTCACCTCAGTCCCTGGAAAAATCATGGAGCAGGTCCTCAAGGAATCAATTCTGAAGCACTTAGAGGAGAGGGGAGTGATCAGGAACAGTCAGCATGGATTCACCAAGGGCAAGTCATGCCTGACTAACCTAATTGCCTTCTATGAGGAGATAACTGGCTGTGTGGATGAAGGGAAAGCAGTGGACGTGTTATTCCTTGACTTTAGCAAAGCCTTTGATACGGTCTCCCACAGTATTCTTGCCAGCAAGTTAAAAAAGGTTTCAGAGTAGCAGCCGTGTTAGTCTGTATCCGCAAAAATAACAGGAGTACTTGTGGCACCTTAGAGACTAACAAAGTTAAAAAAGTATGGGCTGGATCAATGGACTATAAGGTGGATAGAAAGCTGGCTAGATCGTCGGGCTCAACGGGTAGTGAACAATGGATCCATGTCTAGTTGGCAGCCGGTTTCAAGCCGAGTGCCCCAAGGTTTGGTCCTGGGGCCGGTTTTGTTCAATATCTTCATTAATGATCTGAAGGATGGTGTGGATTGCACCCTCAGCAAGTTTGCAGATGACACTAAACTGGGAGGAGTGGTAGATATGCTGGAGGGTAGGGATAGGATAAAGAGGGACCTAGACAAATTAGAGGATTGGGCCAAAAGAAATCTGATGAGGTTCAACAAGGACAAGTGCAGAGTCCTGTACTTAGGACGGAAGAATCCCATGCACTGCTACAGACCAGGGACCGAGTGGCTAGGCAGCAATTCTGCCAAAAAGGACCTAGGGGTTACAGTGGACGAGAAGCTGGATATGAGTCGACAGTGTGCCCTTGTTGCCAAGAAGGCTAACGGCATTTTGGGCTGAATAAGTAGGGGCATTGCCAGCAGATCGAGGGACATGATCATTCCCCTCTATTCAGCATTGGTGAGGCCTCATCTGGAGTACTGTGTCCAGTTTTGGGCCCCACACTACAAGAAGGGTGTGGAAAAATTGGAAAGAGTCCAGCGGAGGGCAACAAAAATGATTAGGGGGCTGGACTTATGACTTATGAGGAGAGGCTGAGGGAACTAAATTTAGCCATATGGAGTGGAAATCCATCAACCTCAACCTTATGCCCAAATAAATCTGTTAGTCTTTAAGGTGCCACCCGACTCCATGTTGTTTTTGTGGATAGAGACTAACATGGCTTCCTCCTGATAGCTGAGGGAACTGGGATTATTTAGTCTGCAGAAGAGAAGAATGAGAGGGGATCTGATAGCTGCTTTCAACTACCTGAAAGGGGGTTCCAAAGAGGATGGATCTAGACTGTACTCAGTGGTAGCAGATGACAGAACAAGGAGTAATGGTCTCAAGTTGCAGTGGGGGAGGTTTAGGCTGGATATTAGGAAAAACTTTTTCACTAGGAGGGTGGTGAAGCACTGGAATGGGTTACCTAGGGAGATGGTGGAATCTCCTTCCTTAGAGATTTTTAAGGTCAGGCTTGACAAAGCCCTGGCTGGGATGATTTAGTTGGGGATTGGTCCTGCTTTGAGCAGGGGGTTGGACTAGATGACCTCCTGAAGTCCCTTCCAACCCTGTTATTCTATGATTCTATGAGGTGTAAATCAGGAGTATCTCCACGGTTGTCCATAGACTTACATGGGTCTAAGACTCTTGTGAGTTCAGACTCAGGGCCCAGAACTTGTACACGGCACCAAGCAGCAGCGCCTAGCTGCAGTACGACGGAGCTGTGCTGTCACACGGTTCATCAGTTCCTTCTAGCTGATTCAGGAGGGGCACAGCCAAGAGCCAAAGGGCAGCTGGTCAGTCCAGTCAGACAGAAAGGGCCCATGACACAAGGATATGGGGGCAAAGGGAGTGTGTGTTGAAAACCATGGAGTTGGCAGGGACTCTCCCAACTCCAGCAGAGAGCCATGCTGTGCTGCAAGAAGAAAGAAAAACAGGGGGCCAGATCCTTTGCTGGTGTGAATCTGTTTCAGTTATAGATATAGCTTGCTGAGGGCCCGTCCTGACAGGTGAATCCATCAATCACATGCCAGCTATGGATACCGGTTGATATCAGCAGCTCTAATTGGCTTCTCAGGACCAGCCGGTTGCCTAGCCATCTGCAACTCAGTGGCTGACAGCCCCCTCTGCACCCACCCAGCCCCCAAGAGGTCTTGGCAATGTCCTTGAGGGTGCATGGAATCACATATCACTGGCCATGGACATATGCGGGACACATTCATTGCCCACCTCACTTCCTCACCCCACGGTGGCTACATGGCAACCAGGCAACCTCTGCCCTTCCACCGTGATACTTTTGGCCAGAATGAGAGTTGATCACTCTAGCATCTTGGCCAAATTCCAACTCTGGGTAACCATTTCCTGCTTCCTTAAATTCCTGTGGTGAGGGGTGTAACGTTATTAATATGAACTGTGACCGTATAGATTATTGTTGCAACCAAGGTCATATAGTGGCACCAAATCTTGTACAAAGGAGGTCGAGTAAGGTGTCTCTGAAAAGGTTATGATTTGCTGGTTATGATTATGCTATCTGTATGCATGTATCATTTTTGTATTTAAAGTTATAAGTATTGGCTCTATACTCTCTGTATTTCAAACTGGTGCTATGCTTCTGGGTGACACCCCAGACAATTTGGCATCAGCACTGCCTAGCCTGCTTGATGGCCCATTAAGGACCATCAGCTTTACAACTGACCCAATAAGAGAAGGCAGATACACCTTGTGACTCAGCAAGGCATGCAGGGACATGCCTATGGAGGAACTCTAAGGCTTTCAAGCCATGTACTGGGCAGCTTGTGTTTGGAACAAAGAAAGCACAAGCCATATGGCAAAAAGATTATAAAAGGCAGCTGCATCATCTCCATTTTGTCTTCAATCCTGCTTCTTACCTCTGAAGGAACTTTGCTACACTGAAGCTCTGAACAAAGGACTGAATGACCCATCCAAACTGTGGATGTACTCCAGAGACTTGATTTGAGCCTGCAGTTTATTCCACCACTGCTATAAGCCTGAACCAAGAACTTTGCAATGGTTGTATGTATTTGATTCCATTTAACCAATTTTAGCTCTCATCTATATTTCTTTTTATGAATAAACTTTTAGATTCTAAAGGATTGGCAACAGCGTGATTTGTGGGTAATATCTGACTTGTATATTAACCTGGGTTTGGGGCTTGGTCCTTTGGGATTGTGAGAACTTTTTTTCTTTTACTGGGGTATTGGTTTTCATAACCATTCATCCCCATAAGGAGCGGTGCTGGTGGTGATACAAGGGAACTGGAGTATCTGAGGGAATTGCTTGTCTGACTTCTGGTTCGCCAGTGGGGTAAAACCGAAGTCCTCTCTGTTTGGCTGGTTTGGTGAGCCTTAGTAATAAAGGACACCCAGCCTTGGGCTGTGACTACCCTGCTCTAAGCAATTTGTCCTGAATTGATACTCTCAGTTGTGTCCCGCCAGAGGCCGCATCGTTACAAGGGTATTTGTTGCATATTCCTAACAGCTCTTTTAATTTCACCCACCTTTGGATTACAAAGCTACCTCTCTCCCCACTTCTTTTCGATTGTTCCTGTGACTGTTTAACAGTCACCTGGAATAATCATCCGACTGGTAGTTGGGGCATTGGTAGCGGGTGCTGCTTGTAAGTCTGCAAGTGGATGCTCGCTTACTCCTTAACGAGCCAGGGAAGCCTGCTCCTCCTCTTTTGGATTTATTTGACCGAGTCCTGTGGGAAACAGGCTGCATGGAAAAGTAACTGTTGGAAATCTAACCCGCCGGCTGCCCTCACAGAGTTGTATAAACCTGACCAGAGACAAACCCTGCCCAGTCAGGGCCGGCAGTGAAAGTTCTTGCTTGGGGCGGGTAAACTGCAGACCGGTGATCTCAAATACAGCCTGCACTGCAGGGCAACCAGGGAAGCAGTTGCAGGATGTGACACCTGTCTCTGTCTTTCACAGGAAGAGGGTTGTGGGAGTGAACACTGACCTGAGGTTCAGTTATGTTCTCACTAGGATTCCTCCAAAAATACCAGCTCTAAGGGTATAACAGTTATTAAGAACCTCACGCAGGCCCAGTGGCCTCCTGTGTCTCACAGAGTAAAGGACCCAGACCGGCATCCGTGAGGCCAGTTTATACCGGGAGCCATCATGGTTGCCCCTGTGTGGGTGGCTTGGGGAGGGAAGGAACGCATGACAGCCTTCCCCAGGCAGCACAGACCAGTGCCGTAACAAAGGCGAGGCGAGTGAGGCACTTGCCTTGGGCGCCCAAAGCTGAGGGGCGCAGAAAAGCCCCGGAGCGTCCCTGCCGGAATGAAAGCTGCTGCTGCCTTGGCAAGCTGAGGCAGCCAGCTGCTGCACGTCAGGAGGGGGGAGGAGGCACACATGTGCTTCGCAGCTCTCCCCTCCCCCGGCACCCACCTGGAGGAGATGCCGAGGGGGCTTCCGGTGGGAGACAGACAGGATCATCTGCAGCCAGTGGACCTCACTCACCTGAGCAGCTGCTGGGGCTTCGTTGAGTGTACTGTTTGACCCTGTGATCCGCCCCTCATCCCCCAGCCACCACTCCTGCAAACTGCAAGGGGCAGCCCCATCCCCCAACCCCAGTGAGGCTATGGCGAGGGGCAGCAGGGGAGGAAGGAAGCCACATGTAATGGGAGTCCCCTCCCCCCCAGCACCCACCACCACCTCCTCCCAGAGCCCACACCCCCTCTCCGGCCCCCAAACTCTGTCCCAGAGCCTGCACCCAGCCCTCCGCACTCCCTCCCAGAGCCTGAACCCCTCCACCCATCCTGCACCCCGTGCCCCAACCCGGAGCCTGCACCCAGCACCCAAACTCCGTCCCAGAGCCTGCACCCCCGCCTCTTCCCACACACCCTCTCCTGCCCCCAAACTCCCTCCCAGAGCCTGCACCCAGCCCTCCGCACTCCCTCCCAGAGCCTGAACCCCTCCACCCATCCTGCACCCCCACCCTGTACCCCAACCCGGAGCCTGCACCCAGCACCCAAACTCCATCCCAGAGCCTGCACCCCAGACTCCATCCCAGAGCCCAACCTCTCAACCATCCTACACCCCAATCCCCTGCCCCAACCCAGGGCCTGCACCCCAGACCTCCTCCCCTAACCCAAACTCCCTCGCAGAGCCTTAGGCAGGTGGGGGGCAGAGTTCGGGGGGGGGGGGCAGGCTCTGAGCATTCTGGGCACCACCAAAATTTCTACAAACCTGCTCCCCTGAGGGGGGGGGCATCCATTTTCAGTATTTTAATTTTTGGTACTGCATTAATTGACTGCTGTGTGCATTAATAATGACCCCCTGGGTCTTTGAATGAGGCTTTATACTTGGGGGGGAGGGGGAGGAGGCGAGCGGCGACTCGGTGGCTGGAGGGGGCAAATCTCCCAGATTCAAAATCTGGGACTGTGTCTGTTGGTCTTTTTTGCTGCTTTTCTCTGGGCTGGGGGTTGTCCTAATGCTGCAAAGAGGGTGTTCCCAAAGGAAGGTGCTTGCTTCTAACCCCCTAGGCCGTCAGTATGTCTGCTCTTCTCTAGTCAGCCCACTTGACAAGTTTGATTGTCCTTGGTCTGGATCCCAGCCCCTCTCCAAGGGTTGCAACTGTCTGGAGGTGCTGCCTTCCAGGCCTTCCTCATTCACACCTCATTCATTCAACAGGGCAATTGATTACAAAGTGGGGGGAAGATCTTATTCTACTTCTATCAAATATACATTTTCCTTTTACCTTAATTATACTACCTTAGGGGCCCGCTATAACATATAATATTACATATTACATATGACTTCAGGAGGTCATCTAGTCCAACCCCCTACTCAAAGCAGGACCAATCCCCAACTAAATCATCCCAGCCAGGGCTTTGTCAAACCTGACCTTAAAAACCTCTAAGGAAGGAGATTCCACCACCTCTCTAGGTAACCCATTCCAGTGCTTCACCACCCTCCTAGTGAAAAAGTTTTTCCTAATATCCAACCTAAACCTCCCCCACTGCAACTTGAGACCATTACTCCTTGTTCTGTCTTCTGCTACCACTGAGTACAGTCTAGATCCATCCTCTTTGGAACCTCCTTTCAGGTAGTTGAAAGCAGCTATCAGATCCCCTCTCATTCTTCTCTTCTGCAGACTAAATAATCCCAGTTCCCTCAGCTGTCAGGAGGTAGCCATGTTAGTCTGTATCCACAAAAACAACAAGGAGTCCAGTGGCACCTTAAAGACTAACAGATTTATTTGGGCATAAGGTTGAGATTGATGGATTTCCACTCCATATGGCTAAATTTAGTTCCCTCAGCCTTTCCTCATAAGTCATAAGTCCAGCCCCCTAATCATTTTTGTTGCCCTCCGCTGGACTCTTTCCAATTTCTCCACATCCTTCTTGTAGTGTGGGGCCCAAAACTGGACACAGTACTCCAGATGAGGCCTCACCAATGCTGAATAGAGGGGAATGATCATGTCCCTCGATCTGCTGGCAGTGCCCTTACTTATTCAGCCCAAAATGCCGTTAGCCTTCTTGGCAACAAGGGCACACTGTCGACCCATATCCAGCTTCTCGTCCACTGTAACCCCTAGGTCCTTTTCTGCAGAACTGCTTCCTAGCCATTCGGTCCCTGGTCTGTAGCAGTGCATGGGATTCTTCTGTTCTAAGTGCAGGACTCTGCACTTGCCCTTGTTGAACCTCATCAGGTTTCCTTTGGCCCAATCCTCTAATTTGTCTAGGTCCCTCTTTATCCTATCCCTACCCTCCAGCATATCTACCACTCCTCCCAGTTTAGTGTCATCTGCAAACTTGCTGAGAGTGCAATCCACGCCATCCTCCAGATCATTAATGAAGATATTGAACAAAACCGGTCCCAGGACCAAACCTTGGGGCATTCCGCTTGAAACCGGCTGCCAACTAGACATGGATCCATTGTTCACTACCCGTTGAGCCCGACGATCTAGCCAGCTTTCTATCCACCTTATAGTCCATTGATCCAGCCCATACTTTTTTAACTTGCTGGCAAGAATACTGTGGGAGACTGTATCAAAAGCTTTGCTAAAGTCAAGGAATAACACATCCACTGCTTTCCCCTCATCCACAGAGCCAGTTATCTCCTCATAGAAGGCAATTAGGTTAGTCAGGCATGACTTGCCCTTGGTGAATCCATGCTGACTGTTCCTGATCACTTCCCTCTCCTCTATGTGCTTCAGAATTGATTCCTTGAAGACCTGCTACATGATTTTTCCAGGGACTGAGGTGAGGCTGACTGGCCTGTAGTTCCCCGGATCGTCCTTCTTCCCCTTTTTAAAGATGGGCACTACATTAGCCTTTTTCCAGTCATCCAGGACCTCCCCCGATCGCCATGAGTTTTCAAAGATAATGGCCAATGGCTCTGCAATCACATCTGCCAATCACATCCTTTAGCACCCTCAGATGCAGTGCATCCGGCCCAGGGCTGGCTCCAGGCACCAGCTTACCAGGCAGGTGTTTGGGGCGGCCACTTCGGAGAGGGGCGGCACGTCCAGCTTTTCGGCGGCAATTCGGCGGACGGTCCCTCGCTCCTGCTTTTTTTTTGTTTTGTTTGGCTGCTTGGGGCGGCCAAGACCCTGGAGCCGGCCCTGATCCGGCCCCATGGACTTGTGCTCGTCCAGTTTTTCTAAATTGTCCCACTTCTTTCTCCAGAGAGGGCTGGTCACCTCCTCCCCATACTGTGCTGCCCAGTGCAGCAGTCTGGGAGCTGACCTTGTTTGTGAAGACAGAGGCAAAAAAAGCATTGAGTACATTAGCTTTTTCTACATCCTCTGTCACTAGGTTGCCTCCCCCATTCAGTAAGCAGCCCACACTTTCCCTGACCTTCTTCTTGTTGCTAACATACCTGAAGAAACCTTTCTTGTTACTCTTAACATCTCTTGCTAGCTGCAACTGCAAGTGTGATTTGGCCTTCCTGATTTCACTCCTGCATGCCTGAGTAATATTTTTATACTCCTCCCTGGTCATTTGTCCAATCTTCCACTTCTTGTAAGCTACTTTTTTGTGTTTAAGATCAGCAAGGATTTCACTGTTAAGCCAAGCTGGTCGCCTGCCATATTTACTATTCTTTCTACACATTGGGATGGTTTTTTCCTGCAACCTCAATAAGGATTCTTTCAAATACAGCCAGCTCTCCTGGACTCCTTTCCCCCTCCTGTTATTCTCCCAGGGGATCCTGCCCATCAGTTCCATGAGGGAGTCAAAGTCTGCTTTTCTGAAGTCTGTATTCTGCTGCTCTCGTTTCTTCCTTGTGTCAGGATCCTGAACTCGACCATCTGATGGTCACTGCCTCCCAGGTTCCCATCCACTTTTGCTTCCCCTACTAATTCTTCCCTGTTTATGAACAGCAGGTCAAGAAGAGCTCTGTCCCTAGTTGGTTCCTCCAGCTCTTGAACCAGGAAATTGTCCCCTACACTTTCCAAAAACTTCCTGGATTGTCTGCGCAGCGGTGTATTGCTCTCCGAGCAGATATCAGGGTAATTGAAGTCCCCCCAGGAGAACCAGGGCCTGTGATCTAGTAACTTCTGTTAGTTGCCTGAAGAAAGCCTCATCCACCTCATCCCCCTGGTCTGATGGTCTATAGTAGACTCCCACCATGACATCATCCTTGTTGCTCACACTTCTACACTTAATCCAGAGACTCTCAGGTTTTTCTGCAGTTTCATACTGGAGTTCTGAGCAGTCATACTGCTCTCTTACATACAATGCAACTCCCCCACCTTTTCTGCCCTGCCTGTCCTTCCTGAACAGTTTATACCCATCCATGACAGTACTCCAGTCATGTGAGTTATCCTCCCACCAAGTCTCTGTTATTCCAATCACATCATAATTCCTTGACTGTGCCAGGACTTCCAGTTCTCCCTGCTTGTTTCCCAGGCTTCTTGCATTTGTGTATAGGCACTTAAGATAACTCGCTGATTGTCCAGTTTTCTCAGTATGAGGAAGGAGTTCTGGCTCAGTGAGCTCAGAATCAGGCCTACAGCTCACATGAAACAGGTTTTGTCCTATCTTTAGTGTTATTATTTAACATTTATCTTGGAACTGTACAAACATATAACAAATGACCTTCCCTGCTCCATGCCCTTCCTTATACCATTCTGGACCCAGCATAAGTTAGACCAACCTATGGGCTCTAGTTAATGCCCAGCTGTCCATGTCCCCACAGGACTCCTCCCAGCAGCTGGGGATCACCAGGTTTCAGGGACACCCTGGGCACTTCCCTTTTCCCCCAGGAATGCCCTCTACCCTGGGGTTGGGAGGGGCCCAACAGCCCTAGTCCTGGTGGGGAATTCCCTCACATAGGAGGAATAGTCAGGAAGCCAGTGAAGCTGGCAAAGCAGCCAGAGCAGACCCATGAATCAGGCAAGATGTGCAAAGCCAGTCTAATTTACATGCTGAACGTACAGAAGGGGTAGAGGACAGAGCAGGAGAAGATGCTTACAGGAGGATATAAGATAAAGTAGGCCGCCCTGCTTTAACTTATTTCTGCTCCATCCCCCACATCCCCAGGACCAAACTGGACCCTGGTGTAAGCAGGCGCAATCCCCACTGACTTCAGAGACAGGTGTACCCTCTTAAGCCAGGAGCTGGCCCCTAGAGAATAACAAAGCAGGGTGAGATTCTCAGCTGGTGTAAATCAGCAAAGCTCTGTTGATGTCAATAGAGGTACCCTGATTAATCACACCAGCTGAGGATCTGGGCTTGGGGGCTATTTTTGCCAAATGGATGCCAATCACACTACTCCCACCCATGTGCTTCTCCCCATGTGCTGGCCGCCTTGACACCTGGCAGGTAGCTTACACCATTATTGACATCACTGCTGGATTTGGCCCTGTGTCAATGAGTATGGTGGACATGAGCTTCCTGCACGCTGAACTCAGCTGCCCTGGCTTGTTGCATGACAGGGCGATGGCACTTGCATGCTCCCAACAAGGCTCTGAGTAAGGGACCAGGAGAGGGGTGGGAGATGCAGTATGAAATGGGAAAGCACGGTGAGCAGACAGGCGAGGCTGGAGGAGCTGCCTCCAGATGGAGCAATGGAGAATCCTGCTCCGTGCTTCTGGCTGGCTTCTCAGCGAAAGGTTTATTTTCACTGTAGGTGAAATCCTGCAGTGTTCGTTTCTGGCTGGGTGGAATGTGGGCGAAGAGGCAGGGCCGGCTCTGGCTTTTTGGCCGCCCCCCCCCCCCCCAAAAAAAACGGGCGGCCAGAACGGCAAAGCAAAAAAAAATAATAAAAAACCTGCGGCGCGGCCGGAGCGCGGGTGCAGGGGGACCGGCGGGGGGGTGGGGGGAGGAAGGGGGAGGGAGCGGGCGGGAGAGAGAGAGAAGGGGGTGGCCAGGGCTACAGCAGGGGCGCTGCCACGCGGCCCCTCCCGCTGCGCTGCCTCCTGCCGCCTACCGCGAGGGCTCCGCTCCAGTCGGCGGGGAGGGAAGGAAGAGGACTGCTCTGCAGGGCGCTCTGGTTCTCCACGCTGCCGCCCCCTACAGGGCGGCCGGAGGGGAACAAGAACAAAAAAAAACAAAAAACAAAAAGCGGCCGTGCCGCCCTAGGATTGGGCAGAATGCCACCTCCAAGAATCTGCCGCCCCAAGCACAAGCTTGCTCAGCTGGTGCCTGGAGCCGGCCCTGTGAAGAGGACAAAGTGCATGGCCTGGAAACACAGATGGCGTCACACTTAAAAGGCTTCAAATAAGGGAATACACCAAGCTAGAAGAGCTGAGAGGCTAATGCATTGGGGCTGGGTCTCTTCACCAGATGGCCGTTCATAAGCACCCCTGGCCTGAAACATGACACCGATCACATGGAGTGGGTAAAGGCCTAAGCTAAGCAAAGAGACTCTCTTCTGAGATTAACAGACCCAGCCCTGGCATCTTAAAACAGGAGTCAAGAGTTAGGATCCGTTCTTTGGGACAGCTATACGGAGCATGCACCTGGGAGTTCCATACTGGGAACGCAGACCTGGGCTATTGCCCTGAGTTATCCTGTGAGAAGAGCCACTGGCATTGTCTGCTCTGAGAACATCCTTCTGAGAACATGCGCCTGGGCTGTCTCCCTGGGTCATCTCCCTTAGGAACATACGCTTGAAATAGCTTTTACAAACGTGGCTGATAGAACATGGATCTGTCACTAAATCAGTGGGTCTAAGCACAGCGATCCCAACAGCTGGGAACACACGCCTGGAAAATAGCAACTCACTCCATAGCGCATGTGGCCCAGCTGCGGACAAATCCAAGCTTAACTAAGGCCATAAAAAAAAAATCTTCCAGCAGATTTTGCTCATGTCTACTGGCACATAGTGGCAGATGCATTATTGATTTGCATCTGAAATCATGGGACCGAAGCTCAGCAATGGAGTGCAGGGGATGGGGAGGACTGGGTGAATGCACACCCCAGTACTATTTTAGCAGGAAATTAATGCAGTGTTAGGTTACTGCAGATAAAAGCACAAACAGCTGTTCCCTCTCACCTAACATGAGTGATGGAATCTATACTCAAACCAACAGGATGGGAAGATCCTTCATAGATTTCAAGAGAGATTCCCACCTCAGCATGATAAATAATGCTGGATGAACCTAATCAGGGTCCGCCCTTTGGCTTGGGAAAACACCCCAACATGCAGACGCTTCGTTGACCCTCTCATGTTTGCTGGAACTCTCACTGGAAGAGTCTGTAGAGCTCCATTACTACCTGCATCGCGTCCCAGACAGAACTGCCATGATGACAGGATCTCCTGGAATTCTAATGTCTCTGCTTCTGGTCCTCCTTAGCCTGGCAAGGTGTGAAGAGGGGAAATGCTGGAGAGAGAGAGGATTGTCTACAGTTAAGTCACTGGACTCGGACTTGGACTTAGGAGAACTCTCTGTCCACGGACTCTTTCTGTGATTTTGGGAAAGTCACTTAACCTCCGTTCATCCACCCTTGTCTGTCTGTTTAGACTATAAATTGGGGGGTGGTGGGCAGGGATCATCTCTTATAATGTGTCTGTTCAGTGCCCAGCACAGTGGGCCACCACTCCCACTTGGGCGTCTTGAGGTACTACTGCAATGCATATAATAAATAATGGTATCCAGACTTTTTCAGGCCCCCAAAGAGTTTTGAGCGATGGGTTGGTTCAGTTTTCACTGTATCCAAGTGAGTTCTCCCCATAAAGCTTTGGCTTCTTCAGTCGCCAAAGAGTGAAGTCAATTTGAAACGCATTCTGATTTCCTGGGGGTTTTTCATCTCGGCCCTCTTCCAGCAAAAGAGTTGTATTGTATCTACTTTTATGTCTAGAAGTCCCATTCAGAATCAATTCTTTGTCTCTTTAGTGGTCCGCCAAGTGCTTTGGAATTATGTCAAGTCACGGGAAGAAAGCAGGAAGCAGGCGGCCGCATGAGTCGCTGGGAGGGAGTGAGCGGCACAGATGAATAGCTAGATGTGCTAGAGAGAGAGAGAGACATCTACCACGGCTTTGGTGAGCAGAGCTCTCCCCTCCCTTAGTCATAAACTCCAGGCACCGGGATCCCAACTCTCCTCCAGTTCCTGACTTTAGAAGGACTCCTGTCTTGCCCAGACCTCTTGCGAGCGTCGTGGAAGCCTCCAAGGCATCTCTACTTGTCATCATCATCCCAGGAACAGGGTTGCACACTGCATGCTTGCAGACCATATGGCGCGGGAAAGGGGAAATGGCAGGAGGCATCATGTGTCAGCCAGGGGAAAAACAAAAAAAAATCAGAATATGGATGTCAGCACAGTCCAATTTGACTGGAAACTGCTGTAAAGAATTATGAAGTCAAATCTAATTTAAGCACTCAGTTAGGAGCTAAACAGGAAACACCAGGATCAGCTTGGCATATCCATAAAGACAGGACTCCATGGGCTGTGCCAGACAATTTGCACGAGGCAGTTGTCAAGCAGGAAGTGGTCGAAGGGATATGCAGCATCCATTGTGCTTTTATCAAACAGAATTCTCATTTAATTCCCTCTTGTTTTTCACAGCCTCTTAAAAGTGGAGCACTGGAATTTCGCTTCCTTCCCAGCCCATGTTTCCTTGGCTTCCTCTAACCAATGTGCCTGACCTGTTTCTTGTTTCACTCCTTGCACACCAGCAAGAAGGGGACTATTAAAAGCAGTGGTTATAGCTCCAGGAACAGTATTTGTTCACTAGCTGCTTGATGCAGAGGAATCAAGGGAGGGGGAGCCAAGGCACATCATTTTGGGTGTGCCACACAAAAATGGCGGCTGTTGGATTGAGTGGAGAAGGGTTGGTGGGTTTTAATTTCTCAACAACAAAGTGGCGGATCTCTTAAAACACGTTTTAAAAGATGTAGCGAATCGAGAGGACATGTCTTGTCAGAATGTAACAGTTGAAGGTAGGTCAAGTTTTCAGCTCACCCAAGTCTCCTCTTGTAGTATCGGTTGGTCTCTGCTTCGTATCTCTCCCCCCTTGCAATCATTCCTTTCCAGTAGAAACCACCACTGTAGGACCTATGAATATCCAACATCAGGCCATGGTTTCTGTGTCCCAGTGTCTCTGATCTCCTTTTATACCCACCTCTGAGTATCCAATCCATGGCCTGGACCAGAATCTGTTCAGATTCCGAAGTCCAGTAGAGCAATAAAGGGGAAAGCAAAAGGAATTCTGGGAACTGTTCTGCTAGTCAGTGCTCATATTTAGGTGGATAGTATATACCATAGCTCATGTATCATGGCTGCCCAATGAAAAAAAGAGGGGGAGGTGAGAAGAATGTAGAACATACCGCTGTGTGGAGGGTAATTTATTTATTCGCTGTTCAGGGAACATGCTATCCCTTTGCCTTAAAAATTCACACCTGGCTGCTAGGGAAAGGCTCTTCAAGCAGCATTTCTATGGCAAATCCAGACTGTAGTGTCCAGAGATGTGAAGGAGAAAAACCACGCCAATTCAAGTATGTGGGTGGGTGGGTGTAGCTGAGATAGAAAGGGGCATCTTAAAAAATCGCCACAAAGTCTGAACACATTTCCCTTCTCGGACACCTCCCTCTTCACTGGCTTTCCTCTCTGCCCCAGGCAATATTAACATACACACGTTACCCCTAATTGGATAATTTGTGACTAGTCAGTAAGTATTGTGTAATGTACAAGCCAGTCCAGTGAATCTGCCCATTGTGTGAAATACGCAGAAGGACTTGTCTGTTATATAGAACTAGCTGAGGCCCTGCCATATGATAGGGTGAATCAATAAATCATATGCAAGTTGTGGATATTCTGCATGCTAAGTCATATGTCTACATTTCAGTGTCCAGGCTGTTACAGTGTGTTAGGATGTCTTTGTTGTTGTACCTTCTGCTTCCTCGAAGCCAAGAATGAAATTCACCTCCATGGAGAGGGCCTATGCACCACGTTTGCCCTGTTTTGCATGATTAAGTGGGATGTAAGTGGTGGACAGGCATTGTTCTGGCCCTCTGCTTAGGGGTAAGTTTCACTCATAGACAGGGCCGGCTCCAGGCACCAGCTTACCAAGCAGGTGCTTGGGGCGGCCACACTGGAGAGGGGTGGCATGTCCGGCTCTTCGGCGGCAATTCGGCAGTGGGTCCCTCACTCCCGCTCGGAGCGAAGGCCCTCCCACCGAAGTGCCGCAGATCGCGGCTTTTTTTTTTTTGCGGGGGGGGGGGGGAGGGGGCTGCTTGGGGCGGCAAAAACCCTGGAGCCGACCCTGCTCATAGAGCAGTTTTTATTCTTAGCTGCTACGGTAGCAGTTGCAAGAAAATGAAATTTTTTCAATTTCCAGCAAAAGGAAATCTGTGAGGAATGATGCAACAGAAAATTCCACTTCCTAAACACCGCCTGCTGCCATCTACTGCTTTTCTAGGAAACGCATGCTTAGGCGAGGTACGTAAAGGAAAGAAATTGCCTTTCACGTAAGAAATCCACATGGCCAGCTGATTGTGCCAGTTAGACCCATTTTGAAAAACCAAAGCTGCTTGGAACATGCAAAGTCTAGATTGTTTGTTTAACGAGGAAACCATTTTTCGATGGAGAACTAATCGGAGACAAATTTTATTATTAAGATAGGCTGCAATGCGTGACCTGTTGTGCAAAATTGGAAACAGGGTCTTCCCCATTTGGGAGCTGACCCAGTGCCCAGAGATAGCTATAACAAAGCTCCCATTGACTTCTGCAGGCACTGGAGTATTCAAGGTGAAGTGGTCTATTAACAGCCCTCCAGTCATAGGGGGAAAAGGAAGGAGAGGGGAAAGCAGAGGGGGTTGTTAGTGGAGTATAGATTGTTATAATAAGCCATAAATCCAGTGTTTCTATTCAGTCCATGATTTTTAATGTCTAGCAAAGTTATGAGTTTAAGCTCCCAAGCTCATCTTTTGAAAGTGTTGTGCAGGTTTCCTTTGAGGATGAGGACTGAGAAGTCAGATAGAGTGACTGTTTTGTGAAAAGTGTTCATCCACAGGTGATCTGGTGTTTTTTGTCTTTTATCATTTTCCTGTGTGAATTCATTTGAGAGTGTAATGACTGTCTGGTTTCAGCCACATAGTTGTTATGGGGGTGTTTAGTGCCCTCGAGGAGGTACACCACATGTTGTGATAGGCATGTGTAGGACTCATGGATCTTGAAAGGCCTGCTGTGGAGGGTATTGAACATTGTAGCAGTGGAGATATGTCTTCAGGTTTTGCATCTGTTGTTCTGGCAGGGTCTGGTGCCGCATTGATTTGGTGTGTCCTGGTCTGTGGGGAGCTTGCTTCTGATGATGCACTTGGAGAGGCTGGGGGGTTGTTTGAAGGCCAGAAGTGGGGGTTCAGGAAAGATGTCTTTCAGAATGGGGTCCCCATGGTGTATGGGTTGTAATTGTTTGATTATACCCCATATGGGTTCCAGTGTGGGCTGGTAGGTCAGGGTGGTGGTGGTGGTTATTTCTGTATTGAAGCAGGTTCTCTTAGGGTATTTGGGTGACTTGTTCCATGATGCGATCTACTTCTCTGGTGGAGTGTCCTTGTTTGGTGAAGGCAGTTTTCAGTGTGTTAACGTGTATACCCCGGACTTTCTCCTTGGAACATATTCTGTGGTATCTGAGTGCCTGGCTGTAGCTAGCGGATATCTTGGTGTGTTTTGGGTGATTACTGGATCCGTGAAGGTAGGTGTGGTGGTCCATGGGTGTCTTGTATCTAGCTATTTCTTTGCACTGCTGTGAAAGTGTAAAAGGGCCTTAGTGTAAATGAAAATGAGGCCCATAGAAGTCAATAGAGTTTGTTCCTTGTTAAGCACTGAGTAAAATCAGAGCAGGTATTTTCAGGTTTGCCCCAATTAATTTTCTAACGGGTTTTCCATAATTAGCAGGGACCCCTGAACTATTGGATTAGTGATTTTACTTAACTGGGTCAGAGCAACATAGAGTAATAATAATGAAAAGTGCTGACACTTGGAGGGGTATAGAATTAAATAATACCGTTTAGCTGCTTGGCTGGTGTAAATTAGGCTAGCTTCATCTAGAGCTGTCCTGACTTACACCAGCTGAGCATTTGGCCCTGAACCTCTTTTAATGACTGCCACGCTATCAATGGGATTTCCTCAATGCATCTTGCTTTTAAAGACAATGTTACTTGTCAATTCAAATAAATAATTTTCCCCTGGAAACACACATCCACTTCTATGTCAGTGTGGGGAAAGAGGCAGTTCTCAATGTACTTGTGCTTCTCCAATTTAAAATAGATTTGAATTTATTTTGGTTTATTTAAAAAAAGAGAGAAAGAGGAAAATGTAACAGGAACTATATTCCAAATAAATACCCAGGTGGTGAGCAGGACGGTAGTCGGACAGCTAGCCCATACCACCACCCATGCCACTGTGGCTTCTCTGCTATTGTTAGCTTTGATTGAACTAGCTCACTAACTCGAGAATGTCTATACCTGCTGCAGTCACTGTAATGGACTGCTAAACTGTATTATACTGTTTAGCCACTAGGTGGTGCTGTGTGTCAAATACCCTATTTAAAGCTAACCTTAGCCATACCTGGCAGAGCATTAAAGAATCTTATCATGAACACAGCTGGTGTGTATAAACAAGATCTGTGGCTAGTCCGTATCTGGTACAGAAGTACATGACTGGGATCAGGAGTAAACTAACTACAGTGACAAAACTGCTGAATAAACTGTTAAAGTCCAACACATCTTGGCTATGGGAGTCAAATCAAGAATTTGCCTTCAAAAAGGTAAAAGAAAGGATTTCAACAGTGCCAGCTGTCAAGTACTACAATGTGAATAAACCCACAATGGGGTCAGGGCAGATGCAAGCAGTTATGGCCTAGGTGATGTATTGTTGTAACAACCGGGGGTCCTGTGGTCCATGTTGTTACAGACAACCGAGGGTCCTGTTGTCTGTAACAACATGGCTCTGAATGAAAGCCAGGTGTGTTTTGCTCTTGCACGCTCACTGAAGCAGAAAAACAATATTGACAGATTGTAAAGAAGAGCCTGGCAGGCGTATGGGCATGTGAGAACTTCTACAGATATCTGTGTGGACTGGATTAATTTACACTGCTATAAGACCTATAAGAGGCAAGGAAAGAGAACGCCCAGGCTAAGATGGACAAATTACAGCCAGAGGCACATGGTGTAATAAATGTGTGAAATATGGACATTTTGCAGTTGTTTGCTGCACCAAAGCAGTCAGGGAGTTGCTTTATTTTACAGGAAATTAAGAGCCATTATTTTGGGGATCTACCATTTGTGATGACGTAGAGCCTGCCTGGAGAGTGAAAGTGAATATTCATGGCAAGACTAGTGACTTTAAAACTGACTCAGGAGCTGATGTTACAGTCCTCTCAGAAAGGGCTTACAGTCACCTTCAACCCCTCCCGGAGCTGAAGTCACCTGACACAGCTTTGACTAGTCCTGGAGGTATACTGAACTGCTTGGGCCAGTTCACCATGGAAACAATTTACAAAGACAAAGCTATGCATTCAAAGTCTATGCGATCAAAGGACCACAGCCTTCTCAGCTTCAGCATGGCAGCCACGATGGGCCTAGCGAGAAAGGTAAAAGAACTCAATGGAATATTTGGTGATATTGGACTTTTGAAAGGAGAGCCTGTGCAAATAACCTTAAGAGACAATGCTGAAACATATAATATACATACATCTCACAGGATTCCTATCCCATTACTTCATAAAGTGGAAACTGAGTTAAAGAGAATGGAACAGATTGGCATAATCGAGAAAATCTCTGAGTCAACAGCATGGTGTGCTCCAATGGTACCAGTTATAAAGGAAAATATGAATCTGCGTGGATCTTAAAAGACTTAATGAAGCAGTTGTGAGAGAAAAATATATCCTCTCATCACTGGATGACTGTCTCCCCAAAGTGAATGGAGCTACAGGATTCTCAAAGCTGGATGTCTTGAGTAGATTCTGGCAAATTTATTTAGCCAAAGAAAGTGCTAAACTGACTACATTTATCACATTGGGAGTCATTGCTTTCGAAGATTACCTTCTGGGATTAACAGTGCACCTGAAATTTTCCAAAGAAAGATGGCAGAATAGTTAACGAAAACAAATGGAGTTGTAGTTTTCCTGGACGATATTCTGATATGGAAGAACACAACAAAACTCTCAGTGAAGTCCTAAGCCTAATAAGTCAGTCTGGACTGAGGTTAAACAAGGGAAAATATATTTTCCGCCTATCCCAAATTGAGTTTTCAGGACAGACAATAAACAGAGATGGAATCAATCCTAACCCTAAGAAAGTAAAAGCAATTTGAGAATTGAATGCACCAGCTAATGTACCGGAACTGAGATGTATACTGGGGATGATAAATGGTAGGAACGTAGAACTTAAAGGGGAAGATTTAATGGAATGGTAAATTGTACTATATTATTCAGCCACTTGGTGGTGCTGTGTGTAAAATACCTTATTTAAAGCTAACCTTAGCCATATCTGGCAGAGCATTAAAGGACCTTATGATGAACACAGTTGGGGTGCATAAGCAAGCTCTGTGACCAGTCCACATAAAAAGGGAAATACTTGTGCAGCCTTCATTATAGGTAGATCTACTAGCCCCCACACAGTACTTATATAGCACTTTACAAACATTGGCTCATTAATCCTCACACTGCCATTTTATAGACAGAGAAACGGAGGCACGGTGACTCACTCAAGATGGAACAGTGAGTCAGTGACAAAGGAAAAATTGAAACTCAGAAGGGCCTGTGCTCAATCCCCTGGACCACACTGCCTCATACTCTGCGCTAAGGTCACCTTGGCCCCTCTCACCCCTCTTGCTAGCCCATAACCAACCTCTCTTCTGCTGAAAGCTCTGAACTGGAGTGGAATATGGCAGCATCTGCTGGTGTGAGCTAGTTGTTTTATAATTCTGACTTACACAAACACAGCCGTGGATGGCAAGAAAGTCCCTCCTTTCTCTACGTGCATCGAGATGGCCCAAGGTGGGTCTGTTTTGTTTTGGCAGCAGGTGGTGTTGTGACACTACCATAGGCATTTTAAAAAAGCCCATGAAGAAAAGCATTTGATTTCTAAATTGACACCTCCTCGGCCTTATGTAAAGCAGCTGGTCTCTCCTATGCCAGCCTGCTCCAACATGTTTCTTTGAACATGGTGTTTGCACATTCAAATGAAACCCTCAGTCGTTCGGCCAGAGCTTGCTGTGTTTGGGAAAGTTAAAAGAACGGCTGCGTGCTAGACGCACAGCATTCATGGCAATGTAAACTCACAGGTGCCCAGTGTGAGCTCCTCCATTCGTGTCCTTGGAAGTGGGATTGGGAGGGGATATAGGGAGCTTTAAGCTGTTGTTGCCTCCTCTGCATTCTGGGGTTGGTTAAATTGGGAGCCTACTCGGGCCCTGCTGTGAATTAGAACAGCCTCTGGGCTGTTCTTATTTACACTTTGCTTCCTCGTGCCCTGGGAAACAGTAAACAGCCATAGCATGGTGTGTTCTCACACCCCTCCCGTCCCCAGCTCTCCTCCTGTCCTCAGTCCACCCCGGGCCAGCAGCTGGGATCAGGGCCAGTGTACAGCCCTTGTGCCTATTCTACACTGACTGGGCAGGCCCCTTTTACACTGCCAGAGCAACATAAAGGGGTGAGGATCAGACATGCAGGGTGAGAAACAATTTCAGGAGTGGCAGTGATGGGTGTCTCTGTTTTTTGTGGGCGGAGGCTGTAATTCCCAGTACCTACCCTCATCTTTGGAATGCCTTTTCTAGCTAGCCTTTCTGCTTGTGAACGCAGCCTCCACAGCACTTGGACCCCCAGTAAGATGCTGCTTCATGCATGTAGCACGTCCTCAAAGTCCATTCACTTGAATTTACAGCCAACGTGCATGCTCATTTCCTCCAGCCACACAGGGGTTAAATGCTAAGCCCCATGAATGGCATTTCATCTGACTTGTGATTCTCCGCATCACATCAGTGCCAGTGGGTGTTCTGAACCGCCATTTCCTCAAGGAGTTCTACACACACATATATACAAGCATGAGCGAGCAAGCAAGCAAGCAAACCCAGCCCCATAGTTAATTAAGCTAGTTCTCCTACCCGTGAGAAGGAGAAGAGAGAGGCTGTTTTACTGAGCCAGTGATATGTTAATGGCCTGTCCCTTGATGACAACTCAGCAAGCCAGAGGTGCTGAGCTCGTGAGCTCATGTAGACCTTTGCCTTGGGTTCATTCCAGCACACTAGAGATTCTGAGCCAAATACTACACAAAATTCTGGGTCTTCCTGTAGGCCAGGAGGTGTAGACCCAATGACACCATAGACAACTAGAGCAGCTGAGCTAGTGACCTCATGAAGTCTTGAAGGCTGGAGGTATTGACCAGGGTTTAAAGTAAAGGGGAGCGTGTGAGAGCTCAGCTCCCCATCGCCAGGTGAGTCTTTGGATGAAGACACGTCTCACTCCGGGTTGCAGGTTTTCATGACACGGTGGTACAATTGCCTGAGCCCTGTAGTTGTAACTGTAGCTCCACCACTGATGAAAACAGATACTACATATCCTAGTGTAGCCACAGCTGTGTCTCCCTTCTGTCCTGCTTTCTCTCTCCCCTTTAATCCCTGAGGCCCGTTTCCGTGGAGGACCTTGGCGAAGGTACATTGATCCCCTTTCCAGGACCATGATTCAAAAATTCTCCAATATCCAAGGAATGGCTAACTTTAGATTAGAGCTATAACTCCTCTCAGCACATACTCTTGGGCATCACACTCGGTCAAGCTTCTCTGGCCTTATAGAGCAGGTTGGGGCCTCATCGACCCATTATTCTACCCTTCTCGGATACTTAAAAACCAGTCCTTAGTGACTTTTTTAGACAGTTTTTCACAGAGTTGAGGCACGGGCAATTCTAACTGGAATGGAGACCCACCTCTTTGGGCGGCCTATTGTCAGAGGTTTTAGTGAAGTCCATTAAAGGTTCCTGAGCTGATGGAACTGCAAAGAAGCCTTTTATCCTGTCACATGGGGGGTGGGCGCACACACACAGCTGAGAGGAAGTCTGCAAACTAAAAGTGTGGGGGAATAAACTGGGATAATGCTAGAGAGGGTCTGGTCTTCATGTGCATCACAATGCTGAGAAAGCTCTTAAAGCTCAGTGCTCGATGAGGAACTCCTACGCTTCAGATGTTGTACAGAGCCAGCGAAGAAACACTGGCAGCTCAGGGCTGCCTGGGGAAAGAGTGGTATGTTCTAGTTGCTGCCCGTTCTTTAACCTGCAGCAGTGAGACATAGGGATGGGGTCTAACCATCTGTCCCCTCCCAGGTCCAGCTCTGCTCCAGCTGTATGTACATTTAAGCGAGTGTTCTAGATCCCAGGCCATTTGGTGGCTGCTGTGGGAAGAAGATGGGGAGGAGTTGGGCCCTCTGAAATTCACTGATCATGCTGCATCAGGAGACTGGAATCCCGAGAGTTAGACTCAGAAGCACATCCAGGTTCCATAGCTGGGGAGAGTCCAGAGAGCTATCCTCTGCGGGGGAATCGGAACGGGATTCTCCAAAGGGCTCAGCCTAGGCCTATATCCACGGCACTCCATGTCAATAGTAAAACTCCGATTGGCTTTAATGGAAGCAGCATTAGGCCAGTGATGAACGCTTCTGAAAACCCCACCCTGGCATTTGCCTGCTTTGACTACTGGGGCTGGGGTTTTCTCTCTTTTCTTGCATGTGACTGTGGGGATAGGCAGGCTGCTTACTGCCCATCCTCCCCCAGTGTGAAGACACCTTCAAACAGACCCTCTATAGCAGTGGTTCTCAAACTTTTATACTGGTGACCCCTTTCATACAGCAAGTCTCTGAGTACGACACCCCCCCTTATAAATTAAAAACACTTTTTTTATATTGAACACTATTATAAATGCTGGAGGTGAAGCAGGGTTTGGGGTGGAGGCTGACAGCTCACAACCCCCCATGTAATAACCTCATGACCCCTGAGGGGTCCCGACCCCCAGTTTGAGAACCCCTGCTCTACAACCCATGGCTCGGACCCCCTAGCCATCAGCGCACACAGGCAGCTGTCTGTGCCTCTGTCCCATTGTCTTCCCTGTCCTCATGGGGCTTCATTGGTACTTTTACAATCCATCTGCAGGGAGATTCTTTTTAAAGCCTGTGAATAGTGTTTGCTAGTAAGGAGATCTCTCCGGAGTTGCAGTTCTATCCAAATTCCTGTTGCCTGAAGCCATGGCCTATTTGGCTCCTTGGTAAAGGCTTGACTGTTTAGCTCTGGTTATTATGACTACGGTAAATGTTTTCCTTGCTGTTGTTGGCCAAAGTCCATCTTCCTTTTCAACAATACAAATTATACCCTTAGGCCGTGCTAGAATCAGGCTGTTCCTCACCCTTCATTCAGCAATGGTGCAGCCTCACTGATGCTATCATAGTATAAGCTCCTATGACCAGGCAGAGGCATTTTTACCCAACAACAGGAGGTGTCATGTCCTCTAACGCTGGGTTATGGTTTTCCCAACCAGTATATACAGGGCTAAATGACTCTGTGCTGAAAACACATGTGCCTGGTTCAGCTTACGTTCTTGGAACCCCCAATGCATCTGCAATGTAGCCGAGAAACAGGTTAGATATGTCCTAGTTTAGACGCATCCTTGGCTACGCTAGGGAATTTTACCCTCAAATATTCCCAGCCCTTCAGAGCCACCACAGGGTCAGCTGGTGTCTGCACAACAGGAAGCCCTGGTGATGGAGGCACTGGTCTCACCTGCGGAGTTCCGTTTTGCATTTAAAGCAGGATTTCAATCTGTCCATAGGTATCATAATGTCTGGAGAGCAGCTGGGACTGGACAGCCTCCTCTCCCCCAATGCCGATGAGGTCCAGCAGCTCGGCATTGCTCCAAGCTGGGGATCACCTGGTGCATGGAGCAGACATGGCCACCTGGAAAGATGTGCTGAGACCACTGCACACATCACTGAGCAAACAGGAAGGGGACTTTCAAATTTGCAAAGGTATGTATGGGATGGGGATGACAGTTGGTCACCTGAGGGCAGGGCAGTAGAGTTCAAACCGATGACCAGAGAGGTGAGAGCAGGCATTGTGGGACACCTCCCGCAGGCCAATCGTAGCGCTGTAATTGACCACGGTGTCTACACTGGCACCGCAGCACTGTAGTCCCAGGGCAGAAAGCTCTAGGCCTCTCATCAGGGTGGTTTTGTTACAGCGCTGCAACCGCAGTTTCTGCACACTAAGTGGCTTGGCAGTGTGTACACCTCAGGAGTTACAGCGCTCAAAGCTGCTTTACTGTGCAGAAACTTGCCAGTGTAGACAGGGCCTAACTCTGGGACATGTAACAGTAATGTTAGAGAGTAGACACTTATAATTTTACATACAGTGTTGATACCCATATTTTACCAGGACAGTAATGTTCAGCAGATTGAGTTTTCAAAAAAATACCTCCCAAGGCATACTTTGTACAACATGTATCATAGTCTTATAAAAGTGGTGAACATGAAAGTATAGACCAGAGGGGGCATGGAATGTATTGGGGGGGGGCATGAGAAACTTTAGGAAAAAACCCTTACTACGCACATTTTACCCATAGCAATGAATAACCAGTAAAATTGATTCCTCCAGACATATCAGGTCCTCAGGTGGTGCTGTGCATTTGACTCTAGATGGCGCTGTGCATTTTGATGGATTTCTAAGCGTGCATAGCATTACACAGAGTCGTTGCCATCTGTATGTTAATCCATTTGCTATGACGTGGGGAGCACCTTTAATTGTAAACATCAACCACAATTGCAGTGTTGCTTTTGCTCTTATTACAATGGATCGTCAGCTCTGTTTGAATCAGTGCCTTACTGTTTTTCATATTTAGTGAGAGTTGCAAGTTGATTTTATTTTTATCAGTATAGGTACTGCTGTGGCAGGAGGGGTGTGTGTGTAAACTACTACAGACACAAAGAAGGGCAGCGTGCTCAAATACATTTAAGAACCACTGGTATAGACCATCACACCCATTCAAACCCTCAGCCTCTCTGCTGAGAGATTAACACATCTCCCCCACCCACTTCCCAGAGCCCTGCTCCCCAAGGAGAGAAGGAGCAAGCAGTCTCCCGAGGGCAGTGATTACAGTGTGTGACCACCACCTAGCCACACTGATGGAGTGGGGGGCTCCTTGCTAGCCCCTCTCCCCTGTATAGTGACTGTGGCTCATGGTCCAGCCCTGAGTGAGGATCGTGATGTTATGTTTCATGGCATACAAACAGAGAAGTAGATACAAACAGAAATACTCTTGCTGGCAGGTGGCAATGAAACACGACTTTATTTCTGAGAATTCAGACCAGCAACATACAAGAACCCAAAAGCAGAGAGCAAACAGGCTGTTCCCTCAGGCAGCGAGCCACAACTCATCCCACCTTGCTTTAAGCTGGCTCTTTCCAGAATGACTCCTCATACACTTTGCTACAGAGTACTCTAGCTTGCCAGCAGAACCAGGAAACTCGCACCACTCCACACCCTCTTACAGTGATAGATTGCAGTTGCAACACAGTCCTCAAAACACCACACTTGCTCTGATGAATGTGATGATTCTGGCCTGGCCTCTCACAATTTCTCTTTCTCATGTTTTAATTCTCTCCACACTGAAATCAGAATTGGTTGTTGTTCGCAGGATTCTCCCACAGATCCCCCTGAGCAATGCATGGGCAATGCATGATTATATTTGAGATGAGACAAACAGGACTAGACACTAACCACTATAATGTGGCTCTTAGACAAAAAACAAGGCTGGCCAGCACTGCTCACGGAGACCACAGAACCAGCCATGTGATCCACAGCCAGGCTTCAACAGTCCATTAATATGGAACAAAACCCTCAGAACAGAGAGCTCTTTGCTTGGATCACAAGCTTTGTTAGTTAAACGGAGACATTTCATCAGACAAAGGGATCCCAGGGCAGGAATTAAATCAGGTGTTGCCCTGCCATTTTAATTTGGGACCAACACCATAGAAATGACACAGAATCATAGGACTGGAAGAGGTCATCTAGTCCAGTCCCCTATACTCATCGCAAGACTAAGTATTATCTAGACAATCCCTGACAAGTGTTTGTCTGACCTGCTCTTAAAAATCTCCAATGACGGAGATTCCACAACCTCCCTAGGCAATTTGTTCCAGTGCTTAACCACCCTGACAGTTAGGAAGTTTTTCCTAATGTCCAACCTAAATCTCCCTTGTTGCAATTTAAGCCCATTGCTTCTTGTCCTAGCCTCAGAAGTTAAAAACAACATTTTTTCTCCCGTCTCCTTGTAACAACTTTTTATGTACTGGAAAACTGTTATCATGTCCTCCCTCAGTCTTCTCTTTTCCAGACTAAACAAACCCAATTTTTTCAATCTTCCCTCATAGGTCATGTTTTCTAGACCTTTAATCATTTTTGTTGCTCTTCTCTGGACTTTCTCCAATTTGTCCATATCTTTCCTGAAATGTGGCACCCAGAACTGGCCACAATACTCCAGTTGAGGCCTAATCAGCACAGAGTAGAGCGAAAGAATTACTTCTTGTGTCTTGCTTATAACGCTCCTGCTAATACATCCCAGAATGATGTTTGCTTTTTTTTTGCTAGTGTTACACTGTTGACTCATATTTAGCTTGTGATCCACTATGACCCCCAGATCCCTTTCCGCAGTACTCCTTCCTAGGCAGTCATTTCCCATTTTGTATGTGTGCAACTGATTGTTCCTTCCTAAGTGGAGCACTTTGCATTTGTCCTGATTGAATTTCATCCTGTTTACTTCAGATATCAAGACATCAAGGAGGTCAAATGAAAGCAGAAGGGGGACAAGGAGGAGAATGATCTAGGACCAGCTTTACAAAGGACCCAGCTCCTATTTAGGCACCAATGTAATTTGGCCAGATTTTCCACATTGGGGGCTCAGCACATTGGCTGTGAGTGTCACCAAGGAAGTTGCTGGATGCTGAGCACTGGAAAATCTGGCACTTGTTTTGTTGCCTAAATGGGAGCTGAGCTCTTAAAAATCGGATCCCAACTGTGGGTGGGGAGCTCTTGGAAATCCGCCCCAGGAGGGTTAACCTCCTGCAGAATTGCTAGGGGAAAATCAGGATTTGCTGTGGCCAGAGAAAAAGCGACTACGGGAAGGATATGATTGAAATCTTCAAGATGCTAAAGAGGAGGCGGGGGTGGGGAGGAGGGGGTGGTGACCCAGATAAACTCTTTGATCGAATGATAAACTCCAGAACTCAAGCCCATGAGCTAAAAATAAGAAAACAGCAGGCAAATAAATAAACACAACTGGTTAGAGCCAAAGGGCTGGAGTGCGACGCAGGCGAGTGCAGTGCTTAACTCTGGCTAAGCCCCTTATTCATCGTTTGACCTTGGATGTTGTAATTGACCTTCTTGGGTCTCAGACTCACCCAGCTGAAAAAACTGGGTAAAGGAAAAAGCAGAACGTGTGTGGAGAGCCAGACGCTGAGTCCAAGTTGCCTGCCCAGATAAATTACTGGGGGAAAGAAGTTGGTCATGCTACAAAATGGGCCTGTTGCCTTAGACAACGAAGCCGTGTTTGCAGGGCTCCCCTGTATACCAGGCCCTGGGAATGTTGCAGATTCTCAGGTAACAAAGTGGGGCTGTTTTTGTCTGTCGCCAACGCAGTTTCATGCAGACAATGAAGAATCTCTGGGCCCCACGGCAACACCAGCAGGAATGGACACGTTTAAAACAAGCGCTGGACTGGCACCAAACGCAGTGTAGGTATCAGACGCCAGAACCCAGCGAGGCAGTTTTCAGGAGTCTGATCACCCTTCAGGAGAGGTGTCTGTGCTCCTGTTCAAACTACCGCCGCTCAACCCTGCTGGGCCGCGGGACGAGCCTGTCAGACCAAACTGAAAAGCTGAATTCTCGTCAGTGGGTGCAGCTGGTAAGGCCTGACGTGCTGCCGCCCGACCCCAAGTTTACACCATTCTTGTGTGCAAAAGACAGGCCCAGATTCTGTCCTACCTCCCAAGAGACGTCGCAAACGCACTCGCAGCCTAGGGCGTGGGGTGCTAAAGGGGCTGTGCACCACCCTAGGGGCTGCTCCAACTCACAGCAGCCACCCCGTGTGTGCTGATGGGCCTCACAGTAGCTCAACCCCCACCCTAGTACTGAGTGTTGCAGACATGCCCCGTCCTGGCCCTGGCCCCAGTCCCACACAGTGCCTGCCCCAAGGGAAAGCTCCCACGCCCCCTTGTGGCTCATTTACAGCCCCGTGTGCACCTGCGTGGCATCTAGTGGCTGGAATGGGGGCGCCTGAGAATAACGCCTCCCCCGCCCCAATAGTCACACCAGCACATGCAGACAAGAATGGATGACATTTTTCCATCAGTTGGGTTTGATAAAGGGCCCGATTTGCTGCTGGCCTGCGCCTTGTGCCCTCTTGCCCTGGTGCAAAGTGCGTGTAGCATTGACATAAAAGGCGAGCATGTCAGAGCAGTAGCATGTCACGCTCACTGCGCTGTCGTGCAAATGACTGTTCAAACTGCAAAGGTGGCTCAGGCCCAGGCGCTGGAAGTGAGTAACAGCTGCAGATAGACAGCTGCAGCACACGCTGGGAAGGCTCGAGCAGAGCGATGGTGTGGGAAGAACATACAGATGCTTACCACATTGGGGTCAGAACCAGTAGCTCAGTGATGTGGGAGATGCAGTGGGCAGGGCCGGCTCTAGGATTTTTGCCGCCCAAAGCAAAAACAATTTTGCCCCTCCCCCGTTTTTTAATTACCCCACCCCCGGCCCCGCCTCAACTCCGCCCCTTCCCCAAATCCCCAGCCCTGCCTCCTCCCCCCAGGCTCTCAAACCTAGGAGGGAGTGAGGGAGGGGGAGAAGCGGCGCCTGCGCCGTGGCCACTCGGAGTCTCCCCCTCCCTCCCAGGTTTGAGAGCCTGGGAGGGAGGGGGAGACTCCGAGTGGCCGCGGCGTGGGCGCTGCTTCTCCCCCTCCCTCCCAGGCTCCCAAGCCTGGGAGGGAGGGGGAGCAGCAGCACGCGAAACGACTGTTTCGCCGCCGCGGCCGCTCGGGATCTCCCCCTCCCTCCCAGGTTTGAGAGCCTGGGAGGGAGGGGGAGACCCCGAGCGGCCGCGGCACGCGAAACAGCTGATTCGCGCGCCGCTTCTCCCCCTCCCTCCCAGGCTCCCAAGCCTGGGAGGGAGGGCGAGTAGCGGCGCGCGAATCAGCTGTTTCGCGCGCCGTGGCAGCAGCAGCGGAGGTGAGCTAGGGCGGCCGGGGCACATTTTTAGGGGCGGCATTCTGGCGCTGGCCATGCCGCCCCTAAAAATGTGCCGCCCCAAGCACCAGCTTGTTTTGCTGGTGCCTAGAGCCGGCCCTGTCTGTGATGGCTGGAAGGCTGGGCTTGCGGCAAAGACGAGGGCCTGGGCTTCATGAAGGCTTAAGTTCTGTCCTGGGCTCTGTTACTGATTCCCTGTGTGACTCTGGGCAAGTCACTTATCTCTCTGTGCCTCAGTTTCCCCACCTGTAAAATGAGGATGTTCATCCTGGGCCTACCTGCCACGGGTGCTGGGAGGAAAAAGGAATTAATGATGGTGAAGCGCATAGAGCCGGCTGCGTGGTGATAAGTGCTACACAAAAGCCTATAAATAAATGCCATTCCTATTGTGTGTTTCTACACTACAAAATTAGGTCGGATTTATAGGATTTATTACCGGTTTAATGCAGCCGACTGTGTGTGTCCCCACATAAAATGCTCTAAGTGCATGAAGTCGGCGGACCGCGTCCACAGTACCGAGGCTAGCGTCGACTTCCGGCGCATTGCACTATGGGTGCCTATGGGTACCTATCCCACAGTTCCCGGAGTCTCCGGCGCCCATTGGAATTATGGGTTGAGATCGCAATGCCCGAATGATGCAAAGCAGTGCCGCGGGGGGTTCTGGGTACATTGCGTCAGGCCCCTCCCCCGCCGTCACAGCAACGGCAGACAATAGATTCGCGCCTTTTTACCTGGGTTACCTGTGCAGACAACATACCACGGCAAGCATGGAGCCCGCTCAGCTCAGCTCACCGTCACCATATGTCTTCCGGGTGCCGGCAAACGTGGGACTGCATTGCTAAACAGCAGCAGCAGCTTACTGCCTTTTGGCGGTAGACGGTGCAGCATGAGTGGTAGCCTTCATCGGCGCTCGGGATGCTGGTAGCTGTGGGGCTGGCAGCCGTAGGGCTGCATTGCACCAGCCCCTTGCCTTTTGGCAGTAGATGGTTTATTACGACTGGTAACCGTCCTTGGCGGACCTAATTTACAGGTTGCCTGAAATGCTCGTAGATTATTGTAGCCTGAGCACCTTTACCAATCCTTCTGGCTACTGTACAGCATATATTGCTACACAGCAGCAACCCCTTGCCTTTAACCGTCCTCGTTGGACGATGATGGCTTCCAGTCGTAGTATACTATTTTCTGCCAAGTATTGTCTGCTAAGCACCCAGAAAAGGCCGAGGGCGATCTGGGTGCTGGCAGACATATGGCTGGCTCACGTAGGGTTACATTGCTACCAAGCACCCAGAAAATGCTGAGGGCTATCAGTCATGCTGCACTGTCGTCTTAAGATGTAAAAAATAGATTTGTTCTGTATTCATTTCCTTCCCCCCTCCCTCCGTCAAATCAACGGCCTGCTAAACCCAGGCTTAGGAGTTCAATCTCTGGGGGGGGGGCATTCTGTGTGACAGTTGTTTGTATTTCTCCCTGATGCACAGCCACCTTTCTTGATTTTAATTCCCTGTACGCCATGTCGTCAGTCGCCCGCCCCTCCCTCCCTCCCTCCCCTGGTCTTTAGATACTAGTTTCGCGCCTTTTTTCAGACCAGACGCCATAGCTATCACTGGGATCATGGAGCCCGCTCAGATCACCGCGGCAATTATGAGCACTATGAACACCACGCGCATTGTCCTGGAGTATATGCAGAGCCTGGACATGCCAAAGCAAAACCAGGAGGACCAGCTGAGGAGGAGGAGGAGGCGATTGCAGCGCGGCGACGATAGTGATGAGGAAATTGACATGGACCTCTCACAAGGCATAGGCCCCAGCAATGTGGAAATCATGGTGTTACTGGGGCAGGTTCATGCCATGGAACGCCGATTCTGGGCCCGGGAAACAAGCACAGACTGGTGGGACCGCATCGTGTTGCAGGTCTGGGACGATTCCCAGTGGCTGCAAAACTTTCGCATGCGTAAGGGCACTTTCATGGAACCTTGTGACTTGCTTTCCCCTGCCCTGACAGCCCTCACAGTTGAGAAGCGAGTGGCGATAGCCCTGTGGAAGCTTGCAACGCCAGACAGCTACCGGTCAGTCGGGAATCAATTTGGAGTGGGCAAATCTACTGTGGGGGCTGCTGTGATCCAAGTTGCCAGGGCAATGAGAGACCGGGTGATATCAAGGGTAGTGACTCTGGGAAACGTGCAGGACATAGTGGATGGCTTTGCTGCAATGGGATTCCCAAACTGTGGTGGGGCGATAGACGGAACCCATATCCCTATCTGGCACCGGCGCACCAAGCCACCGAGTACATAAACCGCAAGGGGTACTTTTCAATGCTGCTGCAAGCCCTGGTGGATCACAAGGGACGTTTCACCGACATCAACGTGGGCTGGCCGGGAAGGGTACATGATGCTCGCGTCTTCAGGCACTCTCTTCTGTTTCGAAAGCTGGAGGAAGGGACTTTCTTCCCGGACCAGAAAATAACCATTGGGGATGTTGAAATGCCTATCGTGATCCTTGGGGACCCAGCCTACCCCTTAATGCCATGGCTCATGAAGCCATACACAGGCAGCCTGGACAGGAGTCAGGACCTGTTCAACTACAGGCTGAGCAAGTGCCGAATGGTGGTGGAATGTGCATTTGGGCGTTTAAAAGCGCGCTGGCGCAGCTTACTGACTCGCTGTGACCTCAGCGAAAAGAATATCCCCATTGTTATTGCTGCTTGCTGTGCGCTCCACAATATCTGTGAGAGTAAGGGGGAGACATTTATGGCGGGGTGGGAGGTAGAGGCAAATCACCTGGCTGCTGATTACGCGCAGCCAGACACCAGGTCGGTTAGAGCAGCACAGCAGGGCGCGGTGCGCATCAGAGAGGCTTTGAAAACTAGTTTTGTGACTGGCCAGGATACGGTGTGAAACTTCTGTTTGTTTCTCCTTGATGAAATTGCAGCCCCCCCACGCACCCGGTTAACTCTACTACCCTGTAAACCAAGCACCCCAACCTCCCCTCCCCTCCCCTCTTCAAGCACCACTTGCAGAGGCAATAAAGTCATTGTTACTTCACATTCATGCATTCTTTATTAATTCAGCACACAACTAGGGGGATAATTGCAAAGGTAGCCCGGGATGGGTGGGGGAGGAGGGAAGCAGCACACAACTAGGGGGATAATTGCAAAGGTAGCCCGGGATGGGTGGGGGAGGAGGGAAGGAAAAGGACACACTGCACTTTAAAACTTTAAAACTTATTGCTGTGGAAATCATCTAGGGTGGAGTGATTGGGTGGCCGGAGGCCCCCCCACCGTGTTCTTGGGCGTCTGGGTGAGGAGGCAATGGGACTTGGGGAGGAGGGCTGGTGGTTACAGAGGGGCTGTAGCGGCAGTCTCTGCTCCTGCTGTTGGTTACAGAGGGGCTGTAGCGGCGGTCTCTGCTCCTGCTGTTGGTTGCAGAGGGGCTGTAGCGGCGGTCTCTGCTCCTGCTGCCTTTCCTGCAGCTCAACCATACGCAGGAGCATATCACTTTGATGCTCCAGCAGCCGGAGCATCGACTCTTGCTTTATGAGTACAAGTTGACGCCACTTCTGCTCTTCAGCCCGCGTTTCAGCACGCAACCTCTGCTCTTCAGCCCGCGACTTCTCCTCTTCAGCCCGCCACCTCTCCTCTCGCTCATATTGGGCTTTTTAAAAATCAGTCATTGACTGCCTCCATGCATTCTGCTGTGCTCTGTCAGCGTGGGAGGCAGTCTGTAGTTCAGTGAACATTTCGTCACGCGTCCTTCGCTTCCTTCTTCGAATATTCACTAGCCTCTGTGAAGGTGAAACATTTGCAGCTGGTGGAGGAGAAGGGAGAGTTGTTTAAAAAAGATACATTTTTGAGAACAATGGGTACACTCTTTCACGTTAGATTTTGCTGTTCACATCACACAGCACATGTGCTTTCGTTACAAGGTCGCATTTTTCCTCTTATATTGAGGGCCTGCCGGTTTGGTGTGAGAGATCACTCACGCAGTGCCAGGCCACAGATTTCAGCTTGCAGGCAGCCATGGTAAGACACAGTCTTTTGGCTTTTTTAACCTTGTTAACAAGTGGGGATGGTTTAAAACAGTACTGCTCTCATTAACCATACCAAGCACCCGTTGGGTTGGCCATTTAAAATGGGTTTGCAATGTAAAAGGAGGGGCTGCGGTTTCAGGTTTAACATGCAGCACAAACCCAACTAACTCCCCTCCCCCACACACCCAATTCTCTGGGATGGTCACTTCACCCCTCCCCCCCACCGCGTGGTTAACAGCGGGGAATATTTCTGTTCAGCAGAGCAGGAAGGGGCACCTCTGAATGTCCCCTTAATAAAATCGCCCCATTTCAACCAGATGACCGTGAATGATATCACTCTCCTGAGGATAACAAAGAGCGATAAGGAATGGATGTTGTCTGCATGCCAGCAAACACCGGGACCATACGCTGCCATGCTTTGTTATGCAATGATTCCAGACTACGTGCTACTGGCCTGGCGTGGTAAAGTGTCCTACCATGGCGGACGGGATAAGGCAGCCCTCCCCAGAAACCTTTTGCAAAGGCTTTGGGAGTACATGAAGGAGAGCTTTCTGGAGATGTCCCTGGAGGATTTCCGCTCCATCCCCATACACGTTAACAGACTTTTCCAGTAGCTGTACTGGCCGCGATTGCCAGGGCAAATTAATCATTAATCATTAAACACGCTTGTTTTTAAACCATGTGTAATATTTACAAAGGTACACTCACCAGAGGTCCCCTGTGTGCCCACAGGGTCTTGGGTGAGTTCGGGGGTTACTGGTTCCAGGTCCAGGGTGACAAACATATCCTGGCTGTTGGGGAAACTGGTTTCTCCGCTTCCTTGCTGCTGTGAGCTATCTATGATGTTCTCTCCATCCTCATCTTCCTCGTCCGCCGAACCCGCTTCCCTGTCTCCAGCGAGGGACTGATAGCACACGCTTGGGCTACTGGTGGCTGCACCCTCTAGAATGGCATGCAGCTCCTCGTAGTAGCGGCATGTTTGCGGCTCAGCCCCGGATCTTCCGTTTGCGTCTCTGGCTTTGTGGTAGGCTTGCCTTAGCTCCTTAATTTTCACGCGGCACTGCTGTGCGTCCCTGTTATGGCCTCTGTCCTTCATGGCCTTGGAGATCTTTTCTAATGTTTTGCCATTTCTTTTACTGTTTCGGAGTTCGGCCAGCACTGCTTCATCTCCCCAGATGGCGATCAGATCCCGTACCTCCCGTTCGGTCCAGGCTGGAGCTCTTTTGTGATCCTGGGACTGGGACTGGGACTCCATCACGGTTACCTGTGCTGATGAGCTCTGCATGGTCACCTGTGCTCTCCACGCTGAGCAAACAGGAAATGAAATTCAAACGTTCGCGGGGCTTTTCCTGTCTACCTGGCCAGTGCATCTGAGATGAGAGTGCTGTCCAGAGCGGTCACAATGAAGCACTGTGGGATAGCTCCCGGAGGCCACTAATGTCGAATTCCGTCCTCACTAACCCAATTCCGACCCCCCTAAGGCCGATTTTATCGCTAATCCCCTCGTCGAGGTGGTGTAAAGAAACCGGTTTAAAGGGCCCTTTAAGTCGAAAGAAAGGGCTTCGTCGTGTAAACGTGTCCAGGCTTAAGTCGACTTAACGCAGCTAAAGTCGACCTAAACTCGTAGTGTAGACCAGGCCCTAGGCAAGATTTCAGAGGAGGTGAATTATGAAGATCAGCTCATTCCTCTCTATTGTTCCAGCTGAGCGACACCAAATTATCCTGAGGCAGAGGCAGAGCCCGCAGCTGCTGACTCCAGGCTAGGTGGGAAGATGATCCCAGACCCAAGAGGGCCCTGCCAGCTGTTTCCATATCTGCAGCCCCTCCCTGGCCAGGCTGCACCCAGACATTTTGTTGAGCTGTCGCAACGTCAGCTGAAGCCACCCACAGATTCTGACCTGCTTGTTCCCCAGGGGCAAACACCAGGTGAATGGAAACGTGTCAAGTCAGTTGTGATTTACAAGCCTGAGGTTATCCCAATGCAATGGTTCCAGGGGAGGTCAGGCTCCCATCAGCCCTGTATTCACCCCTCCTTCTCTGGTTCCCATCCCTGGGTAGTGTCCCTGTAATTCAGCCAGTCCCCGGCTGGAGCCCGTGTGTGTGGAATGATCCAAAGTGATCTTTGGGCTGAGAGCTATGTAGAGCTGCTCATGTGACGCGCCTTCTTCCCCAGCACCTATCGCTAATTTCCAGCTGGATAGATCCACGGGGTTGGGAGAGCAGCGGCTGCTCAGACCTGTGTGCCTTTCAAAACAGACAGACGCTTGTGTGTGCAGCTCTGAAACATGGAGGGCAGCTTGAAATGTAAGGAGCATTGAGGTAAGCCCCCAAATGAAGAGAGAGAGAGAGAAATTCCCACCTGGCTTCCTCTGGCATGCCTGGCAGAAACCAGGGAGGAAGGGTAACTGAGAGCTCACCCTCGGGTGGGCAAGGGGAAGGCTGCATTCTGGGGACTTGCAGGGAAGGAGGCAGGGGCTGAGCCTGGGCAGATCATGTCCAAGGTTAATGCTTCGAATCTTTGCCCAGTGCACACACAAGAAGCATGGAGGGTGGGGGGGGGGGCAGCTGGAGTAGAGAGGATGCTCTCCTGCATACCACAGCTAGCTCTGACTCCTGAGCCTTTACCCCGCTGCTCACGGCTCGCTGCTGACCTGCCCATGCAAAGCAAGGGCCCAGTCAGGCCCTGTCGACACACAAAAGTTACGCGTCGGTATAGTTAAAGCAGGAGAACCCCCCTAGTGTGGATGCAGTTCTACCAGTATAAAGCACCATTATCCTGGTGGAAGTGCCTGCCAATAATTAGATTGGTCAAAGTCACTATACCTGTACAAAAACCACCGGGAGCCTAGGCCGTAGTCTAGAAACCTCGCTGGCCTCCACAGGGCACTGCTGGGAGGAAGCTCACCACCTTCACTGCCATTCCCAGCCGAGTGCTGCTGGGTAGGGTGGTAATGGCAGCTGGCACCCAGAGGGCACTTCTGCGAAGAAACTCCCCGGCTGGAGTCAGCACTGCGATTCCCAGGGCACGAAGGGGAGGAAGCTCACACTGCGGGAGCCCCAGCTGATGAAATCTGGCACTGGTGGAATACATCCTGTTCTCCACAGCGGGGCTAGCTGAGCTGCCATTGGCAGCCATTTCTATTGATTTAATGATCTCAGGACCAGGACTTTGGGCTGTTTGCTCCGCTTCGGGACACTTACCTTATGTAGCGGTGCTCTACGGTCCAACCCCAACCTGGCAGGGGCTCGGAGGGGAGACGGGAACGTGCATTAGGAGAAGGAGAAAGAGTGTCAATAAAAGTCGTGTTTAATGAAAAAGAGGTCAACGCGGTCCCCAAGCCCCTTTACAAGCCAGCCTGGCCTGAAGAGAAGAAGCAGGGCTCCAGCAGCTGAGAATATGACGGGGGTGGTGGAAAAATATTCCCAGTGTTAGTGGCAACGGCTAACACAATGTGTAGCCTCAGTTCTGCTTTCAGTCCTGCTGGTGCGCGTCCCCTGGGGTTGTGCTGGGGTAACTCAAAGGAGAATTTAGAGACAGGGCCAAATCCACCCTTGCGCAAGCCCCCTGACTTCAGTGCAGACACCTGGGGGTCAAGTCAGGACAGGATCTGGCTCCCAGGCTGCGTTAGGATGGCACTACTTTGGGGGAGACATGGCATCTCTGGGGCACTGTCAGAGGACGTTAGTGCCAACGCAGGCCAGGCTGGCCCCCATCGGGAGGCAGGAGGCAGGACCGGCTCCAGGCACCAGCGTTCCAAGCAGGTGCTTGGGGCGGCAATCTGCAAGGGGCGGCAATCCGTGTGTTTTTGCCCCCAAGCAGCGCGCCAAATTGCCGCTGCAGACGGCGGGGGCACGCGCATTTCCGCGGCCGCAGCAATTCGGCAGCAGCTTCTATGTTCAGCTGCCTGCGGCGGCAATTCGGCGGCAGCTTCTGTCTTCCGGCTGAAGACAGAAGCTGCCACCGAATTGCCGCTGTGGTGGAAACGCGCGTGCCGCCCTAACAGCACACAGACTGCCCCCACTGTCCGCGGCGGCAATTCGGTGCGCTGCTTGGGGCGGCAAAAACAGTACAGCCGGCCCTGGCAGGAAGTCAAAGAGCAGAAGTCCTATCCTGATTCTGTGAGGAAGGCAGCAGTCCTAGATTACTAGGATGTGGCTGGGTGGAAGCTGCGGCTGCTGGCGCACTAGCTGGCATGGAGGGGGCACTGCTGAGTGAATGCTCCCACTGCGAGGTGTTCCTAGGGCACTGGAAACACGCCCATTATGAGAGCCCTAGCTGGAGCAAGGACGAGGAAGGAAGCTCATACTTGCATTAGCAAGGCAGTGCTGTGAGACAATTCCCATGGGTGGGAGTCCTCGGGGTAGGTTTGGATTAGGGTTGCCAGGTGTCCGGTGGCTCCAGTCAGCTCCACTGACAGGGCCGTTAAAAGTCCAGTCGGCAGCACAGCGGGGCTAAGGCAAGCTCCCTGCCTGCCCTGGCTCAACGTAGCTCCCGGAAGCAGCTGCATGTCCCCCCCAGCTTCTAAGCGTAGGGGCAGCCAGGGAGCACCGAGTTCCGGGAACTGAGGCCAATGGGAGGTGTGGGGGCAGCGTCCGCGGCCTGGGCAGCGCGCAAAGCGTAGGAACTGTAGGGGGGACATGCCACTGCTTCCGGGAGCTGCTTGTGGTAAGTGCCATCCGGAGCCTGCACCCCTGACCTCCACCCAGGCCCCAACCCCCTGCCCCAGCCCTGGGGAGAGTGAGTGATGGGGGGTGAGGGAGATGGAGTCAGAGGGGGCTGGGCCTCAGATAAAGGGTGGGGCAGAGGTGGGGCCTCGGAGGAGGGGGCGGGGCAGGGCAAGTGTGTTCGGTTTTATGCGAGTAGAAAGTTGGCAACCCTAGTTTGGATTTGTAGTGGGTATGAATGAATGACCCTGTCAGGCCAGGGATGGGGCACCTTACACTCTCTGGTGGTCTCCCTTTATAGCGACTATACACTGGTATAGCCGAGGAGCCCAGCACTCCTGTTAGAATTGGGCAGTGGCACAGAAATTGGCGGCAGAAGAGTTCATAGAGAATATGCAACATACCTTCTAGCTGGAACCCCTCCAACAGCCCAGCTTTAACACACCCGCCAGAGGGTGACCTGGGCTTGAATGCGGGGAGGTTTCACCCTGGCTCAAATCTGCAAATACAAGGGATGTATCCAGGGCTCAGCTTGCAGTGCCCCGGAGCCACAGTGCGCCAGGCTGGGAAAGAGGATTGGGCAGCAGAGCTGTGGTTAAGCAGGCCATGTCCACGCTGTTGACGTTACATATTGGGTTGGAAAATGCAAAGCATGTTAGGCTGTCGCAATAGCTAGGCACCCGCTAGCAGAGCACAGCTGGGATCTATGGGCAAGTGGCAGGAGAGTGCTGGGAGCGAAGGGGGCAGTTCTGGCTGGCAGCAGCCTGGCGTGTGGGCGTTCTCTGGCTGACATTCTGGGTTTAGGATAGTGCTTTCTCCGCAGGCTCTTGGGCCCACCTGAGAACGCCTCCCAGATCCTTCCACCTGTCAGTGTGAGCCTGGGGGGTTGTCATGAGGAGAGAATGATAGGCCATGTGAGCACTGAGCCATGCAAGCAGCGGAAGAGAGAGGATGGATGGGTGCAGCAGGGCTGTGTTCTGCATCTCTGGTTCCCTGTGATCTCCACTGGACTTAGCTCTAGAATGAGCTTGGCCTCGTGGGTGAGCCCTTATGCTGGGGACAGCCAGATAGTATTAGGCTGGGTATCCAGCGTCTTACTGCTAGATCGCATGTTGTAAGCAGAGCATGGCAGGCAGGAGGCAGCTGCAGAGAGCGTGTTTATGCATTGCAATGACACTCACCTCAGAGCAAACAGCCCAGGCAAAGACCTACCCACACCGGAGCCCCACTGAATCCCCAGGCTCTTTGCACAGTGGTGAGTTTCCCCCACCAGTGCTCTCTTCTGAGCATCACCAGGGCACGAAGCAAGAACCTGTGTGCGGGGCTGTGACCGTGCAGAGGTGCTATGTAAACATCTGATATGACTGTGAGAAGCAGAAGAGCGTGGATTACCCACCGATGGGCCAAGTCTGGGAATTGCTGATCCTGAGCCAAGGACCTCTACTGCATGAGTCCCACTGACTACAGAAGGAGCAGCAGCCGGTTGTAAGGGCATTAGTCTTTCACGAGATGTTTTACAAGCTAAACATTGTGGGGTTTATATATAATGTGGCTTGCAATTACTAGTTATAATTTGTGTTGTGGTAACACTGTGGAGCCCCAGCCATGGACCAGGACCCCATTATGCTAGGTGCTGTACAAACACAGAAGAAAAGGATGGTCCCTGCCCCATTCTAAGACAGGCAACAGATGGATACAGACAGATGGGGAAACAATGAGGTAAGTGATCTTCTCAATGAGGAAAAGGCAACTGTAGGCTCATTTTTAAATGAGCTGTAAAGAAAAACAAACACACCAGTTCACTAACGCAAGTAATGAAATTATTGTTTGCAGGGTTATATTTTCCGTGTACAAAGATCAGCTGTATGTGTCCAGCCTGAATGATTTTCTTTTAAGAGTACAGGAAACAACACATAACAAGGAGAACATCAAGTAGTCTCAATTAGAGAGCACAGTGTGCATGTTTCCTTTAGAACATGCTGCATCCACAGCTCCTCACAAAATGGCAGCCCTCCTGCAGTGAGACCAACTCCTGGGGCAGTGCAGAGAAAAGGGAGTCAAGCTACACAGCTACCTGCACCAAAACCAGCAGCAGCAGGCACTGCTTGGCCTTACATATTGAAGAGAGGAAATAAAAGAAATGCTCAGGTGGAGGGGCACACATTTTCCTGATCCCTTTCCTCCTCTCACCTCCTCTCACCATCAGGACATTCCTGGACTCCCACCCTCCCGCTAGGAGTTTCCTGCTTCTTACAATCCTGCCATATTCCTCTTACTTTTAGAAAAAATCAAACGCAACTTTACTGCTGCTGCTTCCTGTGACGAGGTGGGTTTCCATGTCTTTAGGACCAGCTGTGGCACCTCTCAGCATTGCCCCATGTGCTGTTTCTTAGGCCTTGTACACTGGGTCTACAGCCACTGCTGTAGCTGCAGAATGCAAACCCCTAATGCAGAGACTAGCCCTGTTTCAGGAGAGTGTCCCTATTCAGTACAGGACTTAAGCACACGCTTAGGTGTGTTCCTGAGGTGGAGCCATGGTTTACATTGGTGCAGCATAACTCGGTTTGAAACCTGCAAATATGTCAAACGGGAAGCAGCACTGGTACACAGCATACTGCCCTACTGTAAATTCTGTCTACACTCGGGCTTTGCAGCAGTGCCACTACACCAGTTACTAAAGTTCAGTGGAGGTCATGCATTGGTTTAGCTATTGCTGATGACCTGACTGTTACAGCTCAGCGCCACACCGACTGGGCCCACTTTTACAAAGATCAAAAAGATGTATCAGCACCTTGCTCAGTCCCCCAACCTTGCTGCAGAGTTTGGTTGCTCAGTTTCAGTCTTTAACGTCCCCCAGTTCATGACATCGCAGACTTGGCTTTGCCCCTCTGCACCTCCCTACAAAACAGCGTGGAAATTGGGGGGGTTGCTGAGTCCTAGTTACCAGGTATTCTGGAAGGGACACAGGAGAGTACCGATTTCTCATTTCCCTGCCTTATTTCCCATGAGTGAGGTGAGAGAGAACCCTGAACTAGCCTTGGATGCACTAACTTGCCTGGAAAGCTATATAAATAGATCACATGCGTTCAGAAATGACTCAGACAGTGTTTGGTTTTTGCTAAGGGAGCAATGACCAGCAGCACCAAAACTAATTAGGTACCACCTGAAACTAGCTAGAGGGTCAAATTATGGCTGCTCTAGCAAGTGTGCAAAGGTGTGGCAGGATGGCTTGTCTCCCACGCCCAAGAACTCTGCAAGAGGCAGCCATAGTTTGACAACTGGTATGCCAGGGCCCTGATTCTCCATGGCCCAGCACCTTGTGCAGTCACTCAGACCTATGCAGTGTGGGTGTAAAATGCTATCCAATCAGAATGGAGGGCTGGTAAGAGCGGCACATCGGCTCAGCACTGAGAACACATTAGCCTGCTGAGCTCTCTTTGCTGGCTTCCTCTTGATTGCTGGGTCCAATTCAAGGTTTTGGTCCTCTTCAGAGCACTTCATGGAACTGGCCCAAGTTATGCTTAACCCTGCAGGGTCACATCCCTCCCACAACAGCTACAATGGAACTGTCAACCTCCAGAGTGAAACAGGTGTGGTGTGCAGGAGTTAGCGCTTTCTCAAGGGCCAGCTTATGACTCTGCACCTGACACCCGGCAGAGATGGAGGAAGCACAAACCCCAGCACAAATGCAAACTCCGCTTCCTCGGTTTAGCCTGCCCACAATAATACCACCCAGACTTGGACACACACTGTAAACACAGTCCAGAGTTCAATCTGAAGTCCTCCTGCTGGGTCAAGGACAGAGAGAGTACAATATATATTAATGGGTACACATTATAACACCCCGGTGAGAAACACCGCATGTGAAAATAGAGTAGATTAGATAACCAAGGTCTTGGCCTTTTGGTATTTGCAAGAATAGGGTTATGAGTTCTGGTGTCCTGGTGAAAATTCCAGTTTCTGTCTCCCTCAATTCCCCTTGCAGTTACAACTGAACTCAACATTCTTCTTCACTTCCTGTCTTAAACTGTTGCACAGTGTTGTTGTTGTTAAACAGCTGCTGCATTCCACGCCATAACAATAATAAGCATTTCTACAGTGCTTCTCACTCCGGGAGCTTAAAACACCTTCCAGAAGCATGTAAGTATTATTCGTAGAGCTGGTCAAAAAATGGAATTCCCGTTTCATGGGAAATTCTGAGGCCTTGAAATCTCATTTTTGTCTCGAAGCATGACGAAAAGTAGAAATCTTAGAAGCTTTGGCAATGTGCAAGAGTCCGAAATAGTTTGTTGTGACCTTATCGAAACGTTTCATTTCGACGTTACCATTTCACTTTTGGAACATAAAACATAACGGCATGTAATGTCAAAACAATAAAGTTAAAAATGTAACATTTTGACCTTTATGGAACTAAACTTTCCAATAAGGGTGAAACGGAATGTTCCGCGAATTGCCTGTGGAGAATTGCATTGGAATCGATACATTCCTGCAAAAATGCTTTGATTTTGTCAAATCAGCATTTTTAACATTCCATGGGCAAATTTTTTTGACCAGCTCTAATTATGTATCTCCATTTTACAGAAGGGAAAATTGAGGCCTGGAGTGGTTAAATGACCTAGCCAATAGGAGAGCTGGAGATAGAACCCAGGCACCCTAACTCCCACTCTGGTGTGGTGGCCTTACAGCATTGCTGCCTTCCCTCTAATTGGACTTAGTGCTGGCTAAAGTGCTTTCATACAGCAGTGCTTTGGGATCATTCAGGATGGGAGGCACTATACAGTACAAACATAAACTGTCTTCATTTGGCCCCCATTCAGTAGGCAGTCTGAGTGGATTTGACACACTGTGGGTTTAACAAAAGCCAACTCATCCAGCCAGAGGGCTTCTTCAAGTTTGATCGACTTCCATTTAACATATTGTGTGTTGCTAAATTGCTGGGAGATCTAGTGCTTTACATGCTTCTCAGAATTAGCCTTAGATCTGATTTAGCATCTGAGTCACTGGCTGTGGTTTGTGAGTCTTGGAAGGCTGGGTTAGTTTTGGAGAGGTACCCAAGTATTGCTTAACCAGTCCTACTGAGTCAGCAAAACTGGGCTGAGAACAAGAGTTCTTGGAAGATTTCTGATCATGCCTGCTTCTCATTGGGCTCATTACACTGGTCTACAATTTTTGAGAAGTCGTCTGCTTCAGAGATAAAATGTGCTATTTATTATGTATTTTGATGTGCTGAATTCAAATATGACAATTAAAACAACTGATTGGCTACTGTTTCTAAGATATTTAAGTTTTTACATTTTATGTCTATGTATATTGTGTAGATAGAGTTTTAATCATAAATTGTAAACCTAGGTGTTTTCATGTGTTTATGGTTGCTTTACATGATATTTCACCTGTCCTGTTTATGTAACACTTTAAAAATCAGCAAAAGGGTTATATAAATAAAATTTATTATGAAACAAAAGGCAAAAAACTATTCTGTACATAGTTTAGTCCTATTCAGTGTCTACTCGGCGCTTCTTGGCTTGTCTCTTGTATTCATTAAATGGAGCATCTCTTGTCACTGTCCAGCAATAGTCTGCAAGCATTGATGGGCTCCATTTGCCCTGATAGCGTTTCTCCATTGTTGCAATGTCCTAGTGAAATCGCTCGCTGTGCTCGTTGCTCACTGCTTCGCAGTTTGGTGGAAAAAAATCTAGATGAGAGTGCAAAAAATGTATCTTTAGTGACACGTTGCAACCAAGGCTTTTGTATGCCTTGAGGAGGTTTTCCACCAACAACCTGTAGTTGTCTGCCTTGTTGTTTCCGAGAAAATTTATTGCCGCTAACTGGAAGGCTTTCCATGCCGTCTTTTCCTTGCCACGCAGTGCATGGTCAAATGCATCATCTCGAAGAAGTTCACGAATCTGAAGACCAACAAAGACACCTTCCTTTATCTTAGCTTCACTTAACCTTGGAAATTTTTCACGGAGGTATTTGAAAGCTGCTTGTGTTTTGTCAATGGCCTTGACAAAGTTCTTCATCAGACCCAGCTTGATGTGTAAGGGTGGTAACAAAATCTTCCTTGATTCAACAAGTGGTGGATGCTGAACACTTTTCCTCCCAGGCTCCAATGACTGTCGGAGTGGCCAATCTTTCTTGATGTAGTGGGAATCTCTTGCACGACTATCCCATTTGCAGAGAAAACAGCAGTACTTTGTGTATCCAGTCTGCAGACCAAGCAAGAGAGCAACAACCTTCAAATCGCCACAAAGCTGCCACTGATGTTGGTCATAGTTTATGCACTTCAAAAGTTGTTTCATGTTGTCATAGGTTTCCTTCATATGGACTGCAGGACCAACTGGAATTGATGGCAAAACATTGCCATTATGCAGTAAAACAGCTTTAAGACTCGTCTTTGATGAATCAATGAACAGTCTCCACTCATCTTGATCGTGAACGATGTTGAGGGCTGCCATCACACCATCGATGTTGTTGCAGGCTAAAAGATCACCTTCCATGAAGAAGAATGGGACAAGATCCTTTTGACGGTCACGGAACATGGAAACCCTAACATCACCTGCCAGGAGATTTCACTGCTGTAGTCTGGAGCCCAACAGCTCTGCCTTACTCTTGGGTAGTTCCAAATCCCTGACAAGGTCATTCAGTTCACTTTGTGTTATGAGGTGTGGTTCAGAGGAGGAGGATGGGAGAAAATGTGGGTCCTGTGACATTGATGGTTCAGGACCAGAAGTTTCATCCTCTTCCTCTTCCTCGTCTGACTCAAGTGAGAATGATTCTGGTGCATCAGGAACCGGCAGTCCTTCTCCGTGGGGTACTGGGAGTATAGTTGATGGAATGTTTGGATAATGCACAGTCCAATTTTTCTTCTTTGACACACCTTTCCCAACTGGAGGAACCATGCAGAAGTAACAATTGCTGGTATGATCTGTTGGCTCTCTCCAAATCATTGGCACTGCAAAAGGCATAGATTTCCTTTTCCTGTTCAACCACTGGTGAAGATTTGTTGCACAAGTGTTGCAGCATATGTGTGGGGCCCACCTCTTGTCCTGATCTCCAATTTTGTAGCCAAAATAAAGGTGATAGGCTTTCTTAACCATAGTGGTTATACTGCGCTTTTGTGATGCAAAAGTCACTTCACCACAAACATAGCAGAAGTTATCTGCACTGTTCACACAAGTACGAGGCATCTCTGCTCACTTTGGCTAAACAGAAATGTGTCCCTTTGCAAAATCAAACACTGACAAATAAGAGAGCATGACACTGTACGATTTCTAGAGCTGATATAGGGCAATTTGTTCAGCAGAGTGATGTAAGCTTCGTTATGATTGCATCATCCATGACTTCTAGGAATAACATGATGCAATTCATATCATGTATGACGCAATACCAGCTTCAGATTGCATCATTCATTGTTTTGCCTAAAAAGCAAGTACTGTCCAAACCCAGTCATAGATTTATTCATAGATCCAGTCAAAGATGTATTTTAGTCATTTCTGGTTTAAATTGAGATCCCTTCCCTTTATAACTCACTTATCCTCCGCCATTCCCAAGTCAAGGGTCGTATATACTGACCCAATAGCATATCTTGAAAACTAGAGCCAATCAACAATTTTAAGCATCATTTTCGTTCTCAGTGACCCAGAATTAGTAAAGTTTGACTACATTTATCTCAGAAGCATTTTGGCTGTAGAGCAGTGTTATGAGAACAGCCCTTCTTGAGATATTTTGATACTTCAGCCTCAGCTGGAAAGCAAGACATATGGACATTGTGCAAACATGGCAAATAATGTTCTTTGAGCTTTGAACTCAGAAGTGTTTGGTTCAGGTGCAGCTGGAGTTTTGGGTGTCTTAACATTAACTAACATGGTAGTCAAAATCCCAGAATCTGCCAGAGCCTTGTCTACATTAGGGCTCTCTGCCATAGCTCTCTCTCTAAAGGGATTTCCCTCCCCATATTCCTCAGTGTGGCACAGGTTCAGGGCTGCCTGACTTTTAGAGGTTAGAGGCTCAAAATGTGAGGTTGAATTAACACAACGCTTTCCACTGAAGTTGACTTATCTGTTTGGTAGGGAGGAAGGATTCCAGGCTGTAATTCTGCTCCCGCTTCTCATCTTCTACTCTCCTATTGCCCAAACCAAAACTCCTTTTCTGAAGCCCCTGGGGCAGTTAATTTTAGCTAATCTCTATAATGCATTTCAAAGTTCAGAGCATTTCCCAAAGCCCATCCATTCCTTGAGGTCTTGTCTCCAGTAGAGGGCAGAGGTATACAACCAGCAGCCTGTACGTTGCAATAAAAGCAATTTAAAGGAGCAGGGAATATACTGGTGCCATTACTTCTACCCCAAGATACCAGTGGGTAGATTCTCCTGTTGTTATTGTCATTGCTGGTATGATGGGAAGGAGGTAATACGAGTTTAGTGCAGGCTTGTACAAGCTTTAAAAAAAGATCTTAGTGGAGTCACTCCACACCGTTTCCCAGTAATTCTGTCCAGCTTTGTGCAGTTAGCAAACACATTGTTTGCATGGAATTTCTGGTGCGTTGCCATCACAGTTGTTTCTCTGCAGAGGCAGCATGTACATAGCAGCAGTAGCGTGTATGTCAGCAGCAGGAACACACCCCTCGTTAATGAAGAGATCATTTGCATCTTGCAATAAAAGCTGCCCTTCAGAAGGAAGAAACTGATCCATAGGCTGGACAAGGAGTGACTAGCACTGTCCTCAGTATAACCTCTTCGCACCCAAGTCATGGGTGTATTTGGGCAGAGGCCTTGTACACAGCTGAGTGCAATTTATAATTCCCAGGAAGCAGCGTTTGTTATGACGATTGGCAGGCCTGGTTTTGTTCTTTCGTGCTGCTGGATCTCTCTAGCTGCACCAGCTGTGGCAGTGAGCATACAGGGCCAAACAAAGCCTTAGCGCAACGCCTTTGACGTCAGTGGATTCATTTGGCCCCTAGTACGTAGTAACTAATCTGCCCTGGAAGAGCAGGGCAGATTAGACTGCAGGCCGGGAGCACCAGTTTGACCTGTATGGGAATGCATGTGGGATGGCTAGCTGCACTCTGCATTCATTCAGTTAAACCTGGCCAGGAGATAATGCAGTGATGGCTCTCGCATGCCATATCATACGTACTTTGGAAAAGTTCACGCAGTCCTCCGTGCCTGACAAAATTCTCTCATGCACCCCTAGAAACAAGTGCCTGAGTCCTTTCCCCCAGAAGCAAAACTCTTCCTGCACCCCATGCTGTGCCAAGACCCCATATATTACTTTGGTTGTGCCCCTTCACAGTATTGCAGAAGATATACATGGCTCGTGTATTGGTGAACAACCCCGTTGTGCAGTGCTATAGTTTTATCTTTCTGGAAACAGCAGCAAATTACACATGGGAAAGTGAAGCTAAGAGCTGCTAACTGAGAGGTACGATAAGAATTGGGCTGATCGTGGCTCCAAAGGGGACCAAAAAGCAAGCAAGAAGGTAGAATGCATAAGGAATGGGATGAAGAATATGATAATGCCTTTGCATAAAACAATGGCATGGCTTCACCTGGAATACTGTATGTATTCCTGGTCTGCCTGCCTCAGAAAGGATATAGCAGAATTAGAGAGGGTTCAGACTAGGGTGATGAGAAGGTTTATGGGCCAGGAAAAACTCTCCTCTGAAGACAGATTGAAAAGACTGAGAAGGAATCAACTCAGAGGGCACGTGATGAAAGTACATATATTAGTGAATGACCTAGAGAGGTTGGAGCAGGAGCGTCTGGCCTCCCTGTCTCATCACACAAGAACCAGTCAATTAAATTAAAAAGGTGACAAATTCAGAAAAGAGAAAAGGAAACACTTTTTTGCACAACATGTAATTAGACTGTGGAACTCACTGCCACAGGATGTCTCTGAGGCCAAGAGTTTAGCAAGATTCAAAAAGGGATTGGACATTTATATGGCTATCAGAAATACCTAGAGTTATCAGTAATTATAACAACAATTTTGGCAGGGCTATTAAACCTCATGCTTCAGGGCTTGAGCCAGCCAATTTCTAACTTGTAGTGATCGGGAGAGACCTAATGTGCATGGCAAATTGCCCCACATCTGCCTGCTGCTATTCCTACACCCTCTGCTGAAGCAGCTGATGCTGGACACTGTCAGAAACAGGTTGCTGGACTGGAAGGACTTCAGATCTGATCCAGCAGGGCAATTCCTATGTCTCTGGATAGGCCAGCTGGACCTGGAAGAGGGGGCCACTGGAGCGCTAGAGCTGAGCTGTTTGGCACAACAAGCTCTCTGATATGTACTCAGGGCCTGAGTCTCTCCTGCCCCTTTTGTCCTCATGTGCACACCCCACCCCCAGGTAGAGTGGAGGGGGGCCATCATAGGATGCTGTGCCACGTGGGTGCAGAATGTTCCCAGGCTGACCTGGTAGCCTTCTACATTCACTTTGCCCAGGTGCAAGTGGCTGCACAAGGGGCAAGGCTGGGGAGACCCCAGGCCTTGGGGGGGGGGGGTGACAAGGGATTAATGGTTGTGTTGTGGCTAATTTACTCCAGTGTGAAGTGGCTGCAAAATAGCTGTAAGGTTGCCCTTCCCCCTAGAACGTATCCCTGGTATAGGGTGTCTTCCTGGCAGCCACACACCTAGCACAGCAGGTGCTGTGCACTCCACAAGCCCCAAGAATCCCAACTTGCACACCAGCGCTTCCTGACGGGGGATGTGGGTGGGGGGCTGCTGCAACTGAGGTTGCAAGTTAAGGTAGTCCTCGGGCTGCTCTAACTTGTGGCAGGAACCAATCTGCCCCCAGCAGCCTTTGGCTGGGGGAGACATAAGCTGCCCACCCCTCTGTTCATCGCTGATTCACCCCAAGTGCCGAGTGGCTGCTACTCTGAAATTTGAGGGGATGGGGACTCCGGGTGGGAAATATGACACTACTCGAGTCTGTTCATTGGCAAGGGAGCCAAGCCAGGAGGCAGTCAGTGAAGTGAAAAATAGATGGGAAATTGTTTGGCTTTCCCCCAAATATTTCATGGCATGCCAGTGCCAGCAGGCCCCAGCGAACACGGTCACAGGCCTTTATATAACATGCTCCAGGCCTCTTGTTACCTCTTGTTACCTGCGGAATTACCTCACGCCCGGTTTAATGCACCTTCCCAGGCACTATCTGTGCAGGGGCTCTGATTGGCTACACGTTCGCCCCCACCTCCACCTCCTCTGCGAGGACCACTGTATTCCTTCCGTGTGCTGCCTGGCCGGGTGTGTTGTGCCGCATGTTCCCCTTCTTGCTCTGTGCCTCTCTTTTTTCCCCCCTTTCTCCTTCAACTGCCCTTTTCACAACAGCCGAATGAAAACGAAGGGGAAAACAAAGAGGGCCTTTTCCAAGTGATTCTAGAGGGAGCTGCATGCACACTGTACTAGCAGCACAGAGATCGGGTCTGCTAGCGAGCGACGCATCCGACAGCCACAGTCTCCAGGTGCTCATTCAGTCTTACCCTTCATCCCTCTCCCCACTCATAGTCCTTCACTAACTCTGGCTGGGGCTGAGAGAGGAATTCATGCTTCCTGTTCAGCAGCTTCCAGACCGAGGGCCTAATCCAAAGTCCTTTAAGCCAAGCAGCAGGGCTTTGGCCACAGCCCTGCAGCCTAAGCAGCAAGAGGGATGAACGTGTATTTCAGTCCAACTTTTTCACTCCCGCCAAGGCAGTCTCACCCTGCTGTCAAACAGGCCCTATTTTCAGGTGTGTGACTAGGCTCCATTCTTGCCACATACCTGCTACACCCTAATAGGCGAATGGCAAGCCACACGCTGCAGCAGTTCCTCTTCATTTGCTAGATGCCGCAGCCCTGATTATAGCGCCTGTTGGGACGGCCTGCATCATTGCAGTTACGGTGGGAGTCCCCAGAGGGCGCAGTTACACCGCCTTACAGGTTTGTAGCACGGGAGTGCCCTCTGTTCGGTCTTTGCCGAATTGCTTGTGGTGGTGTTAGTTTTGTGATGCACATTCTTTTGGTTGGGGGAGCTGTGGCAAGCAGCAAGGTTGGTTAGTGTGTGCCTTATTCTCACCAAATAAAGTCAGTTCTGGGGGCAAGCTTACTCCCTGGGAACTGAGCGTTGGTGGATTGCCTGCATGCTGTTTGTGAGCACTTCTGTTCCAGGACAGGTGTATATAATGTAAATGAAACAAGTTGCACTAAGGAAATTTCCAGGCTCTGCATCAGTAATTCATGTCCAGTGGGAAGCCAACCTGCATGGCTCCCACAGCTGCTATCGCCCAGCAGAGGACAACAGCACAGCATCTCTGGAGAGCGACCACAAGCCAACATACAGTCTAGACAACTCAAGTCACTCCATGTCAAGCATAAGCCAATAAGTGCCTGACAGAACTGTGAGAACTAAGGTGTGTGATTTGAAGGACACGTGAGCATTTACTTGGAAGTCTGGAGTTACCTTCTAGCTGAGTTTAATCAGGGGTCTGGCCCTTTTGTTTTGAATTAGACCCTTTTTTTGTTTAAATGTGTTTGCACTGTAAGAGGGTGACATGTTATTGTTTTAGCATATTATCCTTACCTTTACTCTGTTGTGCAGCACTCCAAGGGCCAGAGCCCGGGCCCTCTCCAGCAAAGGGGACAGAAAGGTGCCCATGGTTTCACCAGGCTGGGGAGTCCTTGTTGGCATAGCGCTCTCCCTCTCCACTAGGGCACAGGGAGCATAACCATAAAGTACTACGTTCCAACGTTCTTCACCAGCGGTACAGCCCCTTGGGGACTGTTGCAAGCCAGTTCAGTTTAGTGCACACACACCTGGCTTTGGGACTGGGATGTTAAAGAGGCCAGAGGGAGTTGAATGTCAAAGGGAATAAGCTATGGGATTCCCTTCGGCCCCTTTGAAAATCTCAGCCTAGACAACCAAACTTCCTTTCAAACCATCTTAACACAGGGAGGAGGACAGGTGAGAGGGTGGGGGCAGCAGGCCCCATGGAGAAAAATCCCTTCCAAACATGGCACTTACAGAGCTGTCTCTCAGGCTGGCTCGTCCTTAGCCCTCCCAGCACCACCCCGATCTCAAGAGAGGATTATAAAGTCCTGCGTCCGATTTACGAAATCTTCTCTTGTCAAGGCTGATTCCCCACTCTGGCACTTCGAGTGCAGAAGGTGGGGGCCCGCAAGGATTTTAAAAATTAATATTGGCCACTCCAGGCTTCTATTAAACTCCCAAGGTTACAGCTTTTCTCTGACCTTGGATGGGTAGATGCTGCCACCACCCAAGTGAAAAACTCCTTTTGGAACCCAGGAAGGCGCACTTGGGAATTCCTTCCTGTGGGGTACCCTCAAGCCCTTTCACCCCCCTCCCCTCCCCGGGGAAGAGCTGAGAAAAAAAACAAAGGAAATCAGCTGTTACCACCAGCTAATTAAACAACATGTGCACAAACCTCTTAAGGACACAAAAATTCAATTCTGTTCTTAAAAAAGGTAAATTTTATTAAAAACAAAAAGAAAGAAAATACATCTGGAATTTAAGCTTTTTGCTAGGTTTAAAAAAAACAATTACAAGGATTAAGCATCAAGATAGCTTCTTGAGGTCCAGCTTAAAGGTTACAAGCAAAACAAAAGCACCTGGGGTTAGCACAGAGGAGTCCATAAGCCCTAAAGAAATAAAAGAGATAAACCTAATCGCGTCTTCCTAGACATTTCCTGATCTACTTACATATCTGGGTTTTCAAATGAGTAGTTTCTAGGTATGATCTGATGATTTCCATACCTGGCCAAAGCTTTTTACACCATAGTTCCAGCCCTGTCTTTGCTCTGTCCACTCTCTCCGGAAAACAACAACATACAGACAAAGGGGAAGTTTTTCCCCAATTTTAAAAAGTTCTAACCTCCCCATGGGCTCTTTTGGTCATGTGCCCATTCTCTTCCTTTTATCTATAGGCTTTTTTAACCCTTTACAGGTAAAGCAAGTAGAGAACAGCTACTAAGAGGGATTTTATAGCTAACTGGCTGGCTGGGTGTCCATAAAAGGGAGCTCTCCCCCGCCCCCTTCATTCATCACAGACAGGGAGGAGGACAGGTGAGCGGGTGGGGGCAGCAGGCTCCATGGAGAAAAATCCCTTCCAAACATGGCACTTACAGAGCTGTCTCTCAGGCTGGCTCATCCTTAGCCCTCCCAGCACCACCCCGATCTCAAGAGAGGATTATAAAGTCCTGCGTCCGACTTACGAAATCTTCTCTAATCCAGCTTTGTAGGACTTATCTTATTAAATGTATCTCCCATTCCTGTGCTGGTTGGAGTGTCCCAGCCGGTGTCCTCTTGTCGTCACTCAGCCCGAAACAGAAGGAGCAAGGGGATGTGTAATCACTAGTGGCCCTCTCCGGTCTCCTGCGCTTCCAAACAAGATCAGCGCTGCTGGGTCCTCAGCTAAATGAAAGACTTTGCTAAAAACATGTAGTTCCCCTGCCCCCATGTCAGATCAGATTTGGGAAGTGGGGGAGGTAAGGGAGAGTGGGGGGGAGTGTTGATGAGAGTGAGACAAGCTGTTGAGCTTACACAGAGCTCGTCCTCGGGTCACAACAATGACAGCAAATGTGAGCCACACTGTGAGGTAGCACTCACTCACATGCCGCTCAGTTTGGGTGTGCATCAGCATGTCGCCGCTGAAACAGGCTATCATTGTGGGTGCATAACTCAGGTGAAGTTAAAATTGCTCTGAGCTTCAGTGCTCAACCTAGGGGCCCTGTGCAGACCAAACTCAGAAAACAAATTCAATCCATTATTTGTCAAATGATAGGAATGCCCAAAAAATACAGACTATAGTATAGTATAATACTAGCAATATATATAGCAGGAGGTACCACCAGCCATAAATTAGGATGACGGGAAACGTCGATGACCCCTCCCCCACATTTTAACACTTGCTTATATGGTTTCTAAGACGTTCCTTGGGACTGAAGTGTCCCATGCTGGCTTTCAACCTCTGCCTTTTTTGGCAGAGGAGTGAGGAGGATGTGTAACTTTTCTGCATGCGATGGGTTGAGTGATTATGTTACAAACGATTTTCTGTTAGGGCACTTTGCTTGGTGGTTCTGCATTATTCTGTTTATGCCACAATTCTGGAATTCATCATGTTTTTCAGAAATAAGGCATATAGTCAATGGCTAAGCACACGTAATATTTTATATATGTATGTATGTTATGCCATATAACACCTGCAGTATGTGGCCATGTGGTGTGTGGAATAAATTCTTTTTTTCCTACAACCCATAAAATAAACTGCAGCCTCATTAAATAATCTGCACTTATTTTGAACTGTCCGTTGTCTCATTTGCCCACTGATTTCTGGCTTTTGGGACTAACATTATTTAAAAGCTAAAGAAACTGCCTCATAATTTTTTATTTATTTTTCCAAAATGTTTGTCTGCAAAATTATAATGGCCTAAAGAGCGGGGCTGACAAATTTTACAACTGGCTCAGTGACATTTTTAAAGTTCAATATTTCACAAGGCCAGAAACACACCATGCTTTAGCCTACTGGAGAACTAGAATTCCAGGCTCCATGGGATCTGATATACAGCATTTGTATCTAGCCTGAGGTGCTCTGTGAGGTCAGACCTAAAAAAATCATGATGCCCTGCTTAATTGGCAAGCTGTTTTAGAGGTTTGAAAATTGGATTAGTTTGACTATTTCCTGAGGCCTGCGCATAGGTTATGCAGCATCTGACTCAACAGGCAGCCCACTATGAAAAACAGTATTAATACAGATATTACAACTCTAAAATATTTTCTGTATTACTTTTGCTCTAATTCGCTAATTTCTCATAGTTCCTATACCACATGCATAATGTGGACTAGAGGCTGTAATAGCCCTTGCTTGATATGCACCAATGAAATAAAAGGGTTTTTTTTTTTTTCCTTGTTTTAAGTTAGCTATATAAAACTTACGTGTAGATGACTTTGCCATATGAGTTTTGCAAGTATCCCAAAGTACTGTTTGCAAAACTCACCACACACTACTAAATATAACACACACACACTCCCCAGCGGCCCAGGCCCTGCCAACCTGCCCATCCCCCAGACAGTATGGTTGCCAGGTGCCCTGTTTTCGACCAGAGCGTCCGGTCGAAAAGGCAAACTGGCAGCGGTTGACCGGATGCTAAAAGTCTGGTTACCTGCAGTAACTAGCCTCCGGCACCGGGAGGGGGAAGAGCAGCAGCTGCTAGTGAAGCCTGGACGAGTGGCTCTGTTTAGCAGCTGCTGCTCTTCCCAACCCCTGAGCCTGATGGAGAGAACTGGCTGGCTCCCGGACCAGGCTCCAAAATAGGTGCCGGCAGCATCTGGTTGGGGGGAGGTGTAAACCTGTCTGCCCCCCTGTGCCCTGATTTCCCCAGCCCCTCGTGCCAGGGACGCCACCCCCCACACCCTACTGTGCCCCAATTTCCCCGGCCTCTCGCTCCCGGGATGGACCCCCCACACCCTACTGTGCCCTGATTTCCCCACCCAGCTCCTCGCTCCAGGGACCGACTCCCCCCCGCTGTGCCCCGATTTCCCCTCCCTGGGCTCTCATTCCGGGGATGACCCTCCCCCTCCGGGCTGCTTTGCCCTGATTTTCCACCCCACCCCCTCGCTCTGGGGACTGACCCCAACCGTGCCCTGCTGTGCCCCAATTGGACAGGTGGGCAGGCTCCGCATCAGCTCCTCCCAGCCGGGCTCTGAAGGCGGCAGGTAAATCCTGGGGGATTTGGGGCGGGGGTGAGCAACGAGGGCGGGGAGAGTGGAGACCAAGCAACGGGGGGAAGGGGGATGGGTGGGACAGGGGGTGGGGCCTCAGATGAATGGGTGGGGCAAGGGTGGGGCCTCAGGGGAAGGGGGCAGGGCAGAGGTGTTCAGTTTTCAGGGATTAGATATTTGGCAACCCTGCCAGCCAGGCCTCTCATGGCCTATCTTGGCCAGCCTCTCTCTGGGGCAGGTATGGGGCCTGGTCATAGTGGGGGAGAGCGACCCCCCATTGGGTGTACAGCTCAGCCTACATAGTCTGACCTACTAATATACATAGTAGTGTAGGTAAGTGGGGGCTAGAGGGGAGATGGGGCAGGAATAGGTAACAGGTTCAGTGGGCCTTATTCTCTAGTGCCTTGCACCATGGGGTGTCATTTACACCAGCAAAAAGTGAGTGCAAGGTATGGGGGATATACTACCACACAGAGCTGGCAGCATTTTACACCTGCTTTGCACTGGGGTAAATGACTGCACCAAGTGAAAGGCACTAGAGAATCAAGCCCATCGTAAGCAATCTACCCACCCCATTACTTCTCTTGTTACTCCTTTCCTATATATATCTGTATACAAGGAACTGGATTCTCCCCCACACTATACAGTTTAACACTGGTGTTAATCCAGGCTTTCTGGCCCACTCCAGGCCCTCTGGGCTGCACTGGCATTGAAAGAGGGACAGAAACTGGCTGGATCTCCCTAGCTGCTATTCCCTGATTTAGCAGCCACTCCAGCAAAGCAGGTGCCCACAGCATGTTGAGCTCTGATAATGCCTGGCTGGTCATTGGCCCCTGGGGGCTTGTGGCCAGAAAGGGCAGATTAGGAGAGCCTCTAGTTTGTGCTAATCTGGGAGAGTGGGGAGATCAGTGTAGAACCAGCCACAGGGTTAGGGTGTTGCAATCAGGTCCTTCGCAGTTTCCATACTCCTCTGTGCCTGCAGAATATGTGCGCAGCAGACATGCTAGCCCATAGTGGTGAATGAATTTACATTGGCATAAAACCACTGTAACAGAGGGGTGAATGAGAGCAACGGTATATTAACTTTGGCAAACCTGCCTGACCTACTATGCCAAAACAATATTGCAATCCCTATAGCAAAAGACAAGCAAAAGGCGTGGGCGAAGTCGTGCCAGCAGATGTTTGTCTTCAGTCTTATATAACGCAGCATAGCTCCTATTCCTTCAGCTGAGGTGTCTTACAAAGGAGTCAGTTATTCAAGAAGGTGGGAGGCTAAGAACATGAAAGGCTGACTTGCCGGAGTTGCTTTGCCCACACGTCTGTGCCTGTACGGTCTAAGTCTCGCGACCTCTCGGTAGGGTATGTGGGCAGGTGGATGAGTGGAGAGCCATACCAGCACTCTAGGAACAAGGCAGAATTTATGCACTAGCCTGCAGAAATCGTCATGCTCTCACTCCCTGGAGACACGCTGCTGGGAATGTGTGTGGGGATCCAGGCAATACAGGGCCAGAACACCCCCAAGGAAGCTAAAAGCCACTCTCCCAGGGATGCATCATTGCAGCCAAATTGTCATTGCTTTTTTTCCTTCCAGGGGGTTTATTATCTCAGCTATTGCCTTGCCCCTACTGTGACATGCATAAGAAGATGAAAATAAAAGAAATCCTGCCAGTTAGATCTGATCTCCATGGCCTTGCATCAGCAAGGTATTTAAGCACATGCCTAGCTTTACACATGTACGGTGTCTCATTGACACCAGTGGGACTTCCTTAAGCCTGGTCTCCCCTTGAAAGTTTTACAGCTATAACTATTTCAGTAAGGGGTGACATTTTTAAACCAATATAGTTATACCAGCAAAAGCCCTAGTGTGGAAGCAGTTATACCAGTATAAAAGGTGCTGTACACTGGGGCCTGGTCTACACTACGAGTTTAGGTCGACTTTAGCCGCGTTAAATCGAATTAAACCTGGACACGTTCACACGACGAAGCCCTTTCTTTCGACTTAAAGGGCCCTTTAAACCGGTTTCTTTACTCCACCTCCGACGAGGGGATTAGCGATAAAATCGGCCTTAGGGGGTCGGAATTGGGTTAGTGTGGATGGAATTCGACGTTATTGGCCTCCGGGAGCTATCCCACAGTACTTCATTGTGACCGCTCTGGACAGCACTCTCAACTCAGATGCACTGGCCAGGTAGACAGGAAAAGCCCCGCGAACGTTTGAATTTCATTTCCTGTTTGCTCAGCGTGGAGAGCACAGGTGACCACGCAGAGCTCATCAGCACAGGTAACCATGATGGAGTCCCAGGATCGCAAAAGAGCTCCAGCATGGACAGAACGGGAGGTACGGGATCTGCTCGCCATATGGGGAGACGAATCAGTGCTAGCTGAACTCCGAAGCAGTAAACGAAATGGCAAAATATTAGAAAAGGTCTCAAAGGCCATGAAGGACAGAGGCCATAACAGGGACGCACAGCAGTGCCGCGTGAAAATTAAGGAGCTAAGGCAAGCCTACCACAAAGCCAGAGAAGCAAACGGAAGGTCCGGGGCAGAGCCGCAAACATGCCGCTTCTACGCGGAGCTGCATGCCATTCTAGGGGGTGCAGCCACCACTACCCCAACCGTGTGCTATGACTCCTTCACTGGAGAAAAACACAGGGAAGCGGGTTCGGGGTACGAGGAAGATGAGGATGGAGAAAATGTAGATAGCTCACAGCCGCAAGGAAGCGGAGAAACTGGTTTCCCCAACAGCCAGGATATGTTTATCACCCTGGACTTGGAACCAGTAACCCCCGAACTCACCCAAGGCATGCTCCCAGACACTGAGGGCACACAGGGGACCTCTGCTGAGTGTACCTTTGTAAATATTACACATGGTTTAAAAGCAAGTGTGTTTAATGATTAATGATTAATTTGCCCTGGCAATCGCGGCCAGTACAGCTACTGGAAAAGTCTGTTAACGTATATGGGGATGGAGCGGAAATCCTCTAGGGACATCTCCAGAAAACTCTCCTGGATGTACTCCCAAAGCCTTTGCAAAAGGTTTCTGGGGAGGGCTGCCTTATCCTGTCCGCCATGGTAGGACACTTTACCACGCCAGGCCAGTAGCACGTAGTCTGGAATCATTGCATAACAAAGCATGGCAGCGTATGGTCCCGGTGTTTGCTGGCATGCAGACAACATCCATTCCTTATCGCTCTTTGTTATCCTCAGGAGAGTGATATCATTCACGGTCACCTGGTTGAAATGGGGCAATTTTATTAAGGGGACATTCAGAGGTGCCCGTTCCTGCTCTGCTGAACAGAAATATTCCCCGCTGTTAGCCACGCGGTGGGGGGGAGGGGTGAAGTGATCATCCCAGAGAATTGGGTGTGTGGGGGAGGGGAGTTAGTTGGGTTTGTGCTGCATGTTAACCCTGAAACCGCAGCCCCTCCTTTTACATTGCAAACCCATTTTAAATGGCCAACTCAACGGGTGCTTGGTATGGGAAATGAGAGCACTACTGTTTGAAACCATTCCCACATGTTAAGAAGGTTAAAAAAGCCAAAAGACTGTGTCTTACCATGGCTGCCTGCAAGCTGAAATCTGTGGCCTGGCACTGCGTGAGTGATCTCTCACACCAAACCGGCAGGCCCTCAATATAAGAGGAAAAATGCGACCTTGTAACGAAAGCACATGTGCTGTGTAATGTGAACAGCAAAATTTAACGTGAAAGAGTGTACCCATTGTTCTCTAAAATGTGTCTTTTTAACCACCTCTCCCTTCTCCTCCACCAGCTGCAAATGTTTCTCCTTCACAGAGGCTAGTGAAGATTAGAAAGAGAAAACGTAGGATGCGTGATGACATGTTCACAGAGCTACAGATGTCCTCCCACGCTGACAGAGCACAGCAGAATGCGTGGAGGCAGTCAATGACAGATTACAGAAAAGCACAATATGAACAAGAGGAGAGGTGGCGTGCTGAATCGCGGGCTGAAAATGATAGGTGGCATCAGCTTGCAGACAGAAGGCAAGAGTCTATGCTCCGGCTGCTGGAGCATCAAACTGATATGCTCCAGCGTATGGTTGAGCTGCAGGAAAGGCAGCAGGAGCAGAGACCGCCGCTACAGCCCCTGTGTAACCAACAGCCCTCCTCCCCAAGTTCCATAGCCTCCTCACCCAGACGCCCAAGAACACGGTGGGGGGGCCTCCGGCCACCCAGTCACTCCACCCCAGATGATTGCCCTAGCATCAGAAGGCTGGCCTTCAATAAGAGTTAAAGTTTTAAACTGCAGTGTGTCCTTTTCCTTCCCTCCTCCCCCACCCATACCGGGCTACCTTTGCAATTATCCCCCTAGTTGTGTGATGAATTAATAAAGAATGCATGAATGTGAAGTAACAATGACTTTATTGCCTCTGCAAGCGGTGCTCGAAGGGGGAAAGGGAGGGTGGGGTGGTTGGCTTACAGGGAAGTAGAGTGAACCGGGTGGGGGGGGAGGGGGAGGGTTCATCAAGGAGAAACAAACAGAAGTTTCACACCGTAGCCTGGCCAGTCACAAAACTCATTTTCAAAGCTTCTCTAACGCGCACCGCGCCATGCTGTGCTCCTCTAACCGCCCTGGTGTCTGGCTGCGCGTAATCAGTGGCCAGGTGATTTGCCTCAACCTCCCACCCCGCCATAAATGTCTCCCCCTTACTCTCACAGATATTGTGGAGCGCACAGCAAGCAGCAATAACAATGGGGATATTCTTTTTGCTAAGGTCTGAGCGAGTCAGTAAGCTCCGCCAGCTGCGCCAGCTGCGCCAGCGCGCTTTTAAATGTCCAAATGCACATTCCACCACCATTCGGCACTTGCTCAGCCTGTAGTTGAACAGGTCCTGACTCCTGTCCAGGCTGCCTGTGTATGGCTTCATGAGCCATGGCATTAAGGGGTAGGCTGGGTCCCCAAGGATCACGATAGGCATTTCAACATCCCCAACGGTTATTTTCTGGTCCGGGAAAAAAGTCCCTTCCTCCAGCTTTCGAAACAGACCAGAGTGCCTGAAGACGCGAGCATCATGTACCTTTCCCGGCCATCCCACGTTGATGTTGGTGAAACGTCCCTTGTGATCCACCAGGGCTTGCAGCAGCATTGAAAAGTACCCCTTGCGGTTTATGTACTCGGTGGCTTGGTGTTCCGGTGACAAGACAGGGATATGGGTTCCGTCTATCGCCCCACCACAGTTTGGGAATCCCATTGCAGCAAAGCCATCCACTATGGCCTGCACGTTTCCCAGAGTCACTACCCTTGATATCACCAGGTCTTTCATTGCCCTGGCAACTTGGATCACAGCAGCCCCTACAGTAGATTTGCCCACTCCAAATTGATTCCCGACTGACCGGTAGCTGTCTGGCGTTGCAAGCTTCCACAGGGCTATCGCCACTCGCTTCTCAACTGTGAGGGCTGCTCTCATCCTGATATTCTGGCGCTTCAGGGCAGGCGAAAGCAAGTCACAAAGTTCCATGAAAGTGCCCTTACGCATGCGAAAGTTTCGCAGCCACTGGGAATCGTCCCACGTCTGCAGCACGATGCGGTCCCACCAGTCTGTGCTTGTTTCCCGGGCCCAGAATCGGCGTTCCACGGCATCAACCTGCCCCAGTAACACCATGATTTCCACATTGCTGGGGCCTGTGCCTTGTGAGAGGTCTATGTCCATGTCAATTTCCTCATCAACATAAGAACATAAGAAAGGCCGTACTGGGTCAGACCAAAGGTCCATCTAGCCCAGTATCTGTCTACCGACAGTGGCCAATGCCAGGTGCCCCAGAGGGAGTGAACCTAACAGGCAATGATCAAGTGATCTCTCTCCTGCCATCCATCTCCATCCTATGACGAACAGAGGCTAGGGACACCATTCTTACCGATCCTGGCTAATAGCCATTTATGGACTTAGCCACCATGAATTTATCCAGTCCCCTTTTAAACATTGTTATAGTCCTAGCCTTCACAACCTCCTCAGGTAAGGAGTTCCACAAGTTGACTGTGCGCTGCGTGAAGAAGAACTTCCTTTTATTTGTTTTAAACCTGCTGCCTATTAATTTCTTTTGGTGACCCCTAGTTCTTGTATTATGGGAATAAGTAAATAACTTTTCCTTATCCACTTTCTCAACATCACTCATGATTTTACTCTCGTCCCTGCGCTGCAATTGCCTCCTCGCCTGGTTTTGCTTTGGCATGTTCTGGCTCTGCATATACTCCAGGACAATGCGCGTGCTGTTCATAGTGCTCATAATTGCCGCGGTGATCTGAGCGGGCTCCATGATCCCAGTGCTAGCTATGGCATCTGGTCTGAAAAAAGGCGCGAAACTATTATCTGACGGACCAGGGGAGGGAGGGAGGGGCGAGTGACGACATGGCATACAGGGAATTAAAATCAACAAAGGTGGCTGTGCATCAGGGAGAAACACAAACAACTGTCACACAGAATGGCCCCCCCCAAAGATTGAACTCAAAAGCCTGGGTTTAGCAGGCCGTTGATTTGACGGAGGGAGGGGGAAGCAAATGAATACAGAACAAATCTATTTTTTTTCATCTTAAGACGACGGTGCAGCATGACTGATAGCCCTCGGCATCTTCTGGGTGCTTGGCAGCAAATACTGGGCGCTTGGCAGTTAGTGTACTAAGACTGATAGCCACATTTTTCCTGTATGATGACGATGGCCTTCAGGCCTATTGCACGATCTGCTGCTCAGGGAAGACTCATGATGATGATCCAACTTGTAACAGGAAAAGACTACGGTTACCAGTCGTAATACACCATCTACTGCCAAAAGGCAAAAGGCTGGTGCAATGCAGCCCTACGGCTGCCAGCACCCAGATCGCCGATGAAGGCTACCAGTCATGCTGCACCGTCTACCGCCAAAAGGCAGTTAGCTGCTGCTGCTGTGTAGCAATGCAGTCCCACGTCTGCCGGCACCCAGATGACATATGGTGACGGTGAGCTGAGCTGAGCGGGCTCCATGCTTGCCGTGGTATGTTGTCAGCACAGGTAACCCAGGTAAAAAGGCGCGAATCTATTGTCTGCCATTGCTCTGACGGAGGGGGAGGGGGCTGACGACATGTACCCAGAACCCCCCGTGACACTGTTTTGCATCATTCAGGCATTGGGATCTCAACCCAGAATTCCAATGGGCGGCGGAGACTGCGGGAACTGTGGGATAGCTACCCATACTGCAATGCTCCGGAAGTCGACGCTAGCCTCGGTACTGTGGACGCGGTCCGCCGACTAGAGCACTTAGAGCATTTTATGTGGGGACACACACAATCGGCTGTATACAACCGATTTCTATAAAACCGGCTTCTATTAATTCGACCTAATTTCGTAGTGTAGACATACCCTGGTATAGCTAGTCTCCTTCCCATACAGGGATATTTATACTGGTAGAAAGCACCTTTAGACCTGTATAACTGCACCCACACTCGGAGGCTTGGACCGCTTTACCTACACTAGTATAGTTAAAGCAATACAACTTGCTAGCATAGACAAGGCCTGCTTGCCATGCTTAGGTACCTTTCTGCATCAGTGCCTATTTATGGATCCTGAAATTCTACTGGGACACTGCTCAGCGCTAAATATAAACTAAACAAAGCATTCCAGCTCATTTACACTTTCCCTCTTTATTGCAGGCGGCTCCCAAGGATCTTTCTTGAATAACGCGGTTTTCTGTTTATCCTCCCTCTGGCCTTCAATGTTTAACGTATGTTTACTTTCAAAAGCTGGCTGCTGCCCTGAAAATTTCACATGCTCTTACACTATGGATTTGGTCTCACTGCGTCGCAGCCAGCTCATTCTGGCTTGCTCGACTTACAATAAGGAGCAGGCCTCTGGGAGGTTCCTGGAGCAGCATGTTTGGCTGAGGCTTGAACAGCCTGGACTGACACAGCGCAATCTAAACCGCAGACTGTTACAACCATTGGCTGCTGCAGGATCCTTGTCTACATTAGAGCTCCCAATGTCATGTCCCTCAGTGGAGTTGGGAAAGGGAATCCTGTGACTAGTTCTTGGCTGCTTCTGTCTGAAAACCAGTCACAGAGACATGTGGTGCGTGCTCCTCTCTCTAGATGCCTCCCACCTCCACATATTGTGTGCTGGAGGTGTGTTGTGTAAAGGTAGCATGAGGAACAGCAGAAGGAAGCTGTCTTGGCGGTGAGGACAATCTGATGGAGAGAGAGGGCGGGGGCGGAAGTAGCCTACCTGGCTGTAGTTGCATAGCAATACTACCAGCTGTGAACTAATTGTAAACCAAGACAGCAATGTCTGTCTGAGTCTGAAGACAGCCTGAAACAATCGTTCTGAGAGATCTGAACTGCCCCATTCACCTGAATGGGATCTTGACTCTGAAACCTAATTATGACAATTTGAATGTCAACATTACCAGCTATTTCGCAGATGATCATCCTAGCAGACACACTAGTGATCATTCATTAGCTGCAGGGAAAGCTATTGGGATAGGAGGCAAAAAGGCACCTGGTTGCTGTTAAGGGTTGCTGAGGAAGGAAACTTAGTAGTTCAAGTCCTCACTCCCAAAAATTTAAAACCACCTCCAGACCTGCTTACAAAGGGAAGTGAAAACAGAAATTCATACTCTCCCCTGAGCCAAAACATCATCCACTGCCAGCGTGACCAAACCTGCCTCCTCCATGCTTCTTGGTGTCCATGAACTCCAACAGTCCCCTTCTGAGCTGCCAAAACCTTCCACTTCCCCACAACAATGTCTACAAGGCACCAGTGGAGCTAGTGGAGATTTTTTTTTTGTTTGGACAAAATTGACTTTCATCAAAGTGGATGTTTTGTGGTAAATGTCTGTTTTTGACAAAATTTGGAGGATTTTCATCAAAAACATGAAATCTTGAAACCCAACTGGTTTTGGTTGTCTATTGCTGGAAAATATTCAGTGGTGATTTTTTTTGGACAACCTCCCCAAAAAACGGTCGAGGAAAACTTTTGATGAAAACGTTTATTTGCTTTCATTGCGATGTGTTACCAGACCAAAAAACATTTCCTGATTCACTCTAGTTTTTAGTACAAAATTCTGTGGCACACTGCCACTTTGGGGCCAGTGCAAAATAAATGGAATTTAATAGCAAAAGAAATAAGGGAGACACCAGTGATTTTCCTTTGCACATTTAATCAAATTAAAGCCTCCATTTTTGAATGTACCTGAAGCTGCTGCTGCATTTCCAATCTGTGCCACCACAGGTTTTTGCCATTATGTACAGCTCAAATTTGCTACACTGTTCTTGGTTCCTTGTCTATATCGACTGGATTCTCTTAAGGCCTGATCCAAAACCTATTGAAGTCTATAGGAATCTTTCCATCATACCAGTGGGTGCTGGATTGGGTCCTTAATGTGAGCATCACATATTTTGAATAGAAACGCGTTATATTAAAATGGTTGTAATTTGTGCATTCAAGAACTCCCCATTCCTGTAATACTTCGAACAGTCATAATGCCTATATAGACTGTGCAAGCTTCTCACCATAACTATATAGCCTGAGTCTCCAATCCATGCCACTGATGTATCCCCACTGAACCCTGTGGTGATGTGCTGGCATAAGACTGAGAGACGGCTCAAGCTCATTTTATGTGTTTAAAATAAGGCTAGAGTCTCCCCCTACATTTCAAGATCCAGCGTTTCTTGGTTCACCCCTGAGCAGGCATGTTATTTGAGCGTAGGCTGGGATATTTAATACAGACATACAAGCTGTTGTTTTGGTTTGCTATTTTTTTGTTAAGGAACTCTGCACCATCGCCCGGTCCCCCACATCCCAGAGGATAATTAATGCTAACGTCATTTCACTTTGGGCCAGCTGCTGGACTCAAGAACAGATGTTTTATTGTTTGCACGGAACTCAGAACAAACAACAACATTGCAGTGAAGTTACCCCCCCCCCCATTCCCTCTCCCCAAAACTGTTCAAAATGAGCTGTAGCCCCAGAGAGGCGCCTGGAAGCAGAGTGGATAATATTTATACATCTAACCAAATGTGAACCCCTGATGTGTGACACATCAAACCCCCTACAAAAAGGCTGTCCCATGTACAGTAAGGATATGCAAGGGGAGGTGCATCACTTGCTTAGGAGCATGCACGGACAGATACAGCGCCCCCAGAGGAACATGGAAAAGACAGGTGCATCACTGATGCAAAGACATGAAAATATGTTTACCACTCAGGAATATTCAAGGAGAGGGGTATATCTTGTTCTGGAGCATGAAAAACAGGCTCCTGCAGCAATCTGGGAAGCGAGGACTCAGTTATGGACCTAATCTAGCCAAACAAACACTTCACCATGCATTTGAGTAGTCCCCTCAAGGCCCACATGCACAAGCACTAGAGCTTATTGAAAATTTTCTGCTGGTAGCAAAACAAACAAATGTAAAAAAACCCCCAAAACAAACAAACAAACCCCCAAATTCTATGTTTTCATATTTTTGACCAAAACCCTCCCAAATACAATGAAAACAATGGTTTTTGTCTAAATTTTTCATGGGAAAAAATATCAATTTCCTGACCAGCTCTTTCAAGCACACAGATAAGAACAGCGCATCTCCCACACAGATGCATAGGGAGATACAGGTATCCCCTACAGAGAAGTGTAGGAGAGGGTTACAGGAATTGGGCTATCTCAGCAGCATGCACAAGTTGTTGCAACTCGTGTGTGTGTGTGTGTGTGCACCTGTATGCAAGTCAGTGTGAGCAGAGGTATTTCTGTGATACATAAGAGATGACTAAAGAAGAATTTTAAAAAGCTCAGTGAAATGACTGGTCTTTTTCTTTTTGCTGCCAAACCAAGACACAAAAGCTTCCGCTAGTCTAAGTATAATTGTTAGGGCTCTTAGACATTTCCAACCCCCACAATCAGAATATGTGCATCTCATTATCTGTTTATTCTGGTTTGCCTCCTTTGCCACAAGGGGGTGCCCTATGGATTCAATCACATAACTGATTACATGAAATGCAATTTGCCAGGAGTCTCCCTTCAGCCACTGAATGGCTTTGGGAGATAACCAAACTCATCCCAGCCCCTCCATGGCTTTCAAAGTCCAGGAAAATGACAATGTCATTTGTTACAGGGCCGTGGGGACGGGAGAACGGCACTGAACTTTAGTGGTTGTGAATTATTGATCTGTCTAGGAATAGCTCTGAACTTCAGCACACATATAGGGCCTGAAATAGCAGCACTTGAACTGTAAATAGAGTGGTCAGGCCCCCTCACTGATCAGCGGCAGCAGAAGGAGCTGCCATACACATTAATATTCCAATCAGCCTTAAGGACCCTATTTTACTTCCTAAATGTCAGCAAAATATGTACAAAAACCCCAATCATGGTATTATAATAGAATCAGAGAAGCTGGAGCAAATATCTATTGGATCATCTTGTCCACTCCTTATTAGTTCAGGATTGTTCCTTAACACAGCTGAGTGAATAATTAATAATGAGTCAGTGAATGTCACCTCTTTTGCTGGTGGTGCATTGGCCACAAACATTGCAGTTTTCTCCAATTTTTTTGAGATTTGAAATGACTTGCCAGGTAATTTCTGCAACTAACTCTTGGTCCATAGCTGGTTCATGAACAGTTCATTAGAAAAGTGTGCAATATTCAACATCCAAGCTGTTTTGATTGTACACATAGGTCACATGGTGCTTGAAAGGATGAGGAGAACTGTTAGAATCAGATTTCTGCTGCAAATACTCGTGATTCAGAATGAGTTTTCCACAAATAGTCTGCAATATTTGCTTTAAATTTGCTGTTTGGGAGAATATTCCAACCAGTAAACTTGTTCGCTAGAACAGGGGTTGGCAACCTTTCAGAAGTGGTGTGCCGAGTCTTCATTTATTCACTCTAATTTAAAGTTTCACGTGCCAGTAATACATTTTAACATTTTTAGAAGGTCTCTTCCTATAAGTCTATAATATATAACGAAACTATTGTTGTATGTAAAGTAAATAAGGTTTTTAAAATGTATAAGAAGCTTCATTTAAAATTAAATTAAAATGCAGAGCCCCCCGGACCGGTGTCCAGGACCCGGGCAGTGTGAGTGACACTGAAAATCAGCTTGTGTGCCGCCTTCGGCACGCGTGCCATAGGTTGCCTACCCCTGCGCTAGAACATCTGCAAAAAGTGACCTCAAGAAGGGCACAGACCCAACTGAAGTGAATTTGTTTAACCCTTCAAATGTATATCTGCCATACATTTACATGTCTGTATTTATGTGCAGGAGGGGGTATTTAGCCTGATTTTCAGTTGCAAATACTACAGCTGAACAGGTAAACCAGGTATAACTGCCCACACAGACCATGGGTACAATTGCATATGTAACCCTCCTGCCCATCTAAGTTGGCAGCAACAAGGGCCGGGTTCTGTATCTAGGGGTTCTGTTTCAATAACGCAATGCAAAACCGGCTCGAGCCCCCACCCAGTGACCTGGGATAATTACATACCACCCCCTGGGTGCCTCTAAGAGGCAATACTTCCCCTCTCGCAAGCACGGAGTCTGAGTGTAGCAGAAAATGTTCAATAACATGAGGTAAACGACATCAGCATTAAATTGGAAAAAACACCACAAACAGGATTCATAACACAAACCATGAGCAAAAGACCCACCCCAGCAAATTGGGCCGTGTCCTTTCCCTTTGGTTCTTGAATCCAGCAACCCAAAAATCACCCAGAGTCCTCAAAGTCCAAGACCCCCAAAGTCTCTTGGGTCCAGCAACCACCCAAAGTCCCAAAAGTCCAACAACCCCCAAAGTCTCTGTCCCTGGTCAGTGCAGCCCCAAAGTAAAAGGGGGGCACGTAGGGTGTTAAGGGGCACCTTACGTGATCCGAGGCCAACCGGCCGTCTCTCCGTGGGGTTCCGCCGCAGCCTTCACCACGAGCCAGTCCACTCCTGCCGTCCCACGAACTGCTCTGCTCTACAAGCTGCTCCGCTCCACTCACCGATCTGTGAGCCACTCCAGCCGTCCCCACAAACGCTCCGCGCCGCTCACTGCTCCTCCAGCCGTCCCCGCAAACTGCTCCGCCAGCCACTTAGCAATATAGCTTCAGGCTCTCCCACTAGTTAACACAGCACTCAGTGATTTCAGCTCTTAGTAACTTTAGCTCTTTTGTGATTTCAGCTCGTAGTAAGGGAGCCCCAGTGCTGGTGCACTATTACCCCAAGGTGAATTCAGCTCAGTAGCCTGTAACTAGACTCTTGATGGAATCAAAGTTAGCTCTGACATTCAACAATGGAGCAATTGGTGTTTCAGGCCCTTAAAGGGGGGGGGGGGGCATATCATCACATACAAATATCTATCCCCATCCTCTCTCATTTCACTAGGTTTTGTAACCCAGGCCCCTTGTCAAGCAAGTGCTACTTAGTTAATGGTGAGTCCTTCGGTCATACAACAGTTCCACTGGCCTTGATTCACAGAATCAGGGTAACAAAACTTTATTCTTCCTGCCCCAATAACAGAGAAACGGGGATCCCACACCAGCCAAGGTAACCACTTTCAGTTGCTGTTGTCTCATGCCAGGCGGGTGGGTGTGCCTATGCAAACAAGATCAGCCCCTGGAGTTCTTTTCCACACTCGCCATAATTCACCACCAGATGTCAGGGTAGAGCTCATCCTGACTCTGCTTACACATACATACACATAAATGCACACAGTCCTCAGAAAGTCAGGCCTGCTCCATAGACCATGAGCTGTAGGTTTAGCTATAGGTGCAGAGCCCTGTATGAAACACAGAGCAAAGTCACGGAAAACATTTTCTTTATGATGTCAGCACACCCCAGCTTCTTTTTGAAGGGGACTTTGAACAAACCTGAGAATGTGTTTCCTTTGTACTTTAATGGGGTAGAGGTTGGGGAAATATGAATCTTCCCTGAGCCAAGCAGAGACTGAAGAGACACAAATACAGATGGAAGGATTAACATACAAAGAAGAGCAACCAACCTTTCACCTGCTGACCGTTCACCCACTATTAGGAGGAACAGGCTGCATTTGAAAAAAGAGTGATTGACTGGAAATCGTTGGGAAAAGCTGGCATGCTAAAGAGTGAAATCATCCAGCTGGCAAAATGAAGCTCTTAGGGCAGGTTAATCATGGACCTGGAAAACAAAATACACTGAGGTTTGTGTGTGTAAACTGCAGTCGACCCAGCTATCTAGTGCCTTAGAGGGACTGAGGTCTTCACTTCCCCAGGGTGGAAGGACAGAAGAGGACCCTCATAAAGCCGAGATGACGGCACTGCAATTTGGCTTGTTTGTGCCAACCATCAGAGTGAAACATGAGCAGCCAATAAAACTGCATCTGGTGCAAGCAAGACAGAGTGTAAATTATTCAGTGATCCAAGTACCCCCCACAAATCCCGTATCAGAGAGAAACTAGAGCTGGTGACTGTAGCCTGATGATTGAGGGTTCCAACATAGGACTGGGGTTTGTATGTCTGGCTTTTGTCCTGCATTGATTTGTGTTTTAAATCTTAGCATGTCTCAGTTCATCTAAACTCAGTCTGCTAGTGGGTGCCAGGCTCACAAAACTTCTCTGCAAGACAGTTTGCTCCTCCCCGTTAGGTGTCGCTCCCCGACAGACCTGGGAAGAGGGGAAAGATAGTGGTGCCCCCTCTCTCTTTCCTCCTCTATCTCAGCCAGTTAGGAACAGACATTGCCAGACTGGATCAGACCCATGGTCCATCTAATCCAGAATCCTGCCTCCAACAGTGGCCAGCACTAGATGCTTCTGAAGCAAGTGCAAGAAAGTAGACAGCTACAAGATAGCCAGCCTCCATAGGTCTCATCCCAATCCCTAATAGTTATCATTAATTCTTGTAGCACCCCATTGTGCTAGGTGCTGTACAACCGACTGGCTTACTGTCTGAAGCATGAGGGTAGAACTTTGGCTTTCTTCTTTGGAGCCTCTTTTGGGTTTGGTTTGGTTTTGCTTCACTCTCCAAATGACGCGGCATCAGGGGTCCCCTGCCAATGATGTCTTGACAGATTCTGAGTTTGGCTCTTGCTGGGCCATGCCATCGGTAACGCTTTTCCCGGTAGCCGTACTACGGTGGGCTGTGAGTTTATCACCTCTTGGAAGCCCAACAGGGTCGAGCCTGGGGAGTATGTGGAAGGCGGAGTCCAAGGACACTGCAAGACGGGTTATCACTGGTGACTCAGAAAGCGGCACACCCTTCCCTCTGAGGGTCTGCTGACCCTGCAGCTGGGAGCAAGCCGCCAGCCCCGGGAAGACAGGTTCCTACTAGCAGGACTCGAGCTGGGGTGCTAAAAGTAGCTGCATGGCTGTTGTGGCACAGGCAGCAGCTCGGATTCTCAAGCCCACCTGACCCCCCCCCCCCCGGGTCTGAGCACAGATGGCTAGACCACCACCAGGTCTGGATCAGAGCCACAACATGCACAGTTGCTATTATTAGCAGGCTAGCTCGAGTCTGTCTCCCGGGCTGGAAGGCTCACTCCCAGCTGCAGTGTAGACGTCCCCTGAGCCATTACTGAACCAACGCCCAAGCAGGGGCTAGGCATGCTAGCAGACACTAAATTGCTGGAGGCAACTACCTTGTACTGGGGCACTCTCTTGTTGTGTAATGCTGCTGTTGGCACAAAACTGTTCCTATGTTGCACCCAGAGGTGGCTGTATTTCAATGGTGAGTGATCTCTGCTGTAAATATACAAACTCTAAAGTGCTTTGGGATCCTGTTGTTCAACTTTTAGCAACTTATCCCTGGTGTGGTCTAGTGGGCAGAGCACTGGATTCAGACTCAGGTGACCTATTTGAAGCTCTGCTGCTGGCCTGCTGGGTGACCTCAGACACTTGGCTGCTCCTTGCCTCAGTTTCCCCATCTGTAAGAAAAGGGGACAATGATACTTATCTCCATTGTAAAGTGCTTTGAGACCTACTGATGAAAGAGCAATATAAGAGCTAGGTGTTATTATTGCTTCTGCTTTTCACCCTTCAGCTGGTTCCTGTATCTGCTCTAATTTCTTCCATGATCCTTAGCACTCTACTAGCGAGGCCCCTATGCACTAGCAGCCATCGAGGGGAATCTACAGGTGTTAATGTTCCTGCATTGAGCATTGCCTGTGGTCTCATGGGACAGGGAGAAGCAGCACTAGCAGAGAAGTGCTTAGCAGAGATAGGTAAGTGTTGCACCCCTCCAGGCCATGGTCTAGTGTGTGCAGAGAAAGCTGGGCCAGGCCAGAAGGCAAGAATCTTGGTAACTTTTGACTCCCAAAAGCTTCCCCGATCATTGATCCGTCAAGATTCGTGCCTCGTAACCAGGGTCTCTCTGCAGATCCAGTGCCAGTGCTCCCCTCCTCCCCCATCTCCTCTCCTTCAGGATGGCACTATAGTACTTCCTGTCTCCCCCGCTTGTGTATTGAGATTGTAAGCTCTTTGGGCAGGGATTATCTCTTGCGCACTATGGTGCAGATCCTGCACTGGTATAAGTTGTAATTGCTGCTTTGACGCCCAAGGAGCAATGACAATTTATGCCAGCAGAGGACCTGCCCCATGTATGTACAGCACCTAGCACAGAGCGGCCCCAATTCTCGACTCTAAACACTACTGTAATACAAATAATAATAGCAGGAATGCCGCTGCCATTGGCTGACTCCCTCCTTAGCCCCCGCTCAGCACTAGCACCCATGGAGGAGAGCCCGTGGTGGCCATGCTGCCTCCATCTTGGCCAGGAACTTTCATTGGGTGACCTCCTGCAATGCTCTGCCTCTGGGTTGACACGCCCCATGCTATTTGGATTATTTTCCCTGTGTCTTCAGCACCCCTAGGATATGCCTAGCCGACCAGTCTCGCTGAATCAGCATGCTTCCTTTGCACAGATATTACCCATGCTCATTGTCTTCCATAGAATCATAGGACTGGAAGGCACCTCGAGAGGTCATCTAGTCCAGTCTCCTGCACTCATGGCAGGACTAAGTATTATCTAGACCAACCCTGACAGGTGTTTGTCTAACCTGCTCTTAAAAATCTCCCAATGTTGGAGATTTCAGGTCAGACACCCTCAGATGACACCCAGGCTCTGCACTGCACATCTGCTTTTCTGATGTTAAAATGGGTCTTTTGCCCAATGGGGTGGAGCTGACCAGACAGGGCTTTGATTGCTCCCTCCTGGGGGGGAGGCCTCTTTGCTGTCCTCTCCTTCATGGGCATTCTGTTGTGGGGGGTCTTACCCAGTTTGTAACCCCAGAGTCTTTTCTCACCCTGACTTTCTGTTGAGTCTCATGCAGTTTGTTAATCTGTCATTCTCCTCCCTGCGGGACCATTACAGCTTACAGCCTAGGTTCTCCTTAACACTGGGATCCTCCCTATCCCCATATGCATCGTCTTTGCTGGACTATGATATCTTGTTATCTTGCAGGCCCAGCCCACATGGTACTTTTTCCTACTTCCTGCTTTTAAGAAGATATGGAACCTTCAAAGGGAATGGTGAGAAGGAGGGCAGATATTGATTGCAATCCTGGGAGGAAGGCTGACTGTACTTGACTAGCCCTGATATTCTGTTTGTGTGACCGGGTGCCTGGGATGGTCCACACTGAGAATGCCACCTCAGGGCAGACTGCAAGAAACAGGGATGACAATCCCCCAAACTAGTGGTTTATTCTATAATTAGATTCACCAGACCAGTAGCAAAAAGGCTAATACAGACCCTGTCAGGCATTCCAGTCCTTGGTTCCCATCCATACAAACTGGTTACAGAGGAGGAACCGCATGGACAATCACAATGCAAGCTTCTCCTGTCCTGCCCACCAGTGTGCCTCCCCGCCGACCTTCAGAGACCACCTCTTGGGTAAGAGGGCAGTTCAGTCTCTGGGCCTTGTCAGTCCTTAGCTGCTCTGCTGAGACAGCCAAGAAAGAGGCCAAATAATCTCAATTGTGATGTCATTTCACCAAGCCCACTGAACAGCCAGAGGAAGGTAGGGACCTAGGTTGGGTTTGAATCAGAGAGTGAAGGGCTGCATCTCTCACAGCAGTATTAATCCCCTTGGACTGGTGCTTTGGGGAAGAGCTCAGAGCTTTACAAAAAGCAGGCTACATGACTGATTTCAAAAGATGGGGAAGAGGAGGAGGAAAGTTTCACATCTCAGTAGTGAGAGTTTCCTGGAGACCACCTCCCCATCTGTGTCGCAGCAGGCTTGTGTGTAACTCCACCAGTCGCTTACCTGAAAGAGTGAGATTAGAAAAGTATATTATTTGTAACTGGTGGCTCTAATCCCTAAGGTGGTTCCCATTTACTCTCCTCTTCTTATATGGCAGCATCTACTAATGGAGGCCACTAAGCTAGCTTCTCCTACTCCTTTCTATCAGCTCCTTTTACAGACCTCCAAGGTCTTCTTTGTAATTGAGTGCCTGGGCATCTCCAGAAGCAAAGAGGTTGAGCCATTCCCAATATACCAGACAGTTCTCCTCAATAAACCAGCCAGTATTCTGCAGACCATGAGTGGACAACGGCCCAATTTGGTATCCAACGTTTGAGACAAAATCCCAGCGATTCATGTTGTTCCTTCATCTTTGTTTTACCACATGAAATATCAAAACTTTTCAGGGTAAAGAAAACTAGGCTGAAAATAATTCCTAATAAATTGAAGGATTAGATTGAAAGAGTTTGGCTGGAAAAAGGTTAGCTAGATCGATGATAGATAGATAAAGATGATACTGAATCACAAATTGAAAATTCAAAACCAAGTGTTCTGAAGCAGTTTTTAAATCTGGGCACCCACAACTGGATCTTTTATTGCTGGGGGCAGAGCTTATAGGTAGGTGCTCAAGCTTTGGGGCTCCCAAGAATTTGGCTTTTCATGCACCACTGGCATCTAGATCAGGGAGTCAGAGGTCTACCTACCCAACTTCGGTTTGCAAAGGCTTTCTGTACATGCCAATATGAGTCTTGGGTACCCCAAAACTGTACGGTCAAAAAACCTGCCCATACAAATGCAAAGGCTGCTTCAAAACTCTGGCTTTAAAGGTCAATCCTCATCCCATTGAAGTCAATGGGAGCTTTGTCATTGACCTGAACAGGAGCGGGATCTGTCTCCTAACCACTTTATAAAGTGGCTGCTTTCCAAGAGAGGAAACACAGGCAGTGTTGCAGAAGAAAGGAAATGGGGGGAGGAGAGAAGAATGGAAGTGGTGGGGGAGAAAGAGAGGGACTAATCAGCACAAAAAGCCTTGTGACAACAATCATACCTTTTGCTACAATTGGCATTCATTCCAGTAGGGCCTGAAGTGTTGTTGTTTTCAGCTCTAATTCTGTCATTACAAACAGACCGAGCTTGTTTCCCTAGAGCTCACAGCTGCTGCCTAGGGTGAAGCCTTCACTCACTTCTTGGACCCAAATGCAAGTCTGTGAGGTAATGGATGATGGTGTTTTGCACTGGTTAGAATAGTGATCATCATGAGGCCTGAAAGAACAGTCCCTGCTTCTGTACAGCTCTGACATCACCCTGGACACGGATGTTGCTGGGACACTTGAGCCCCTCCTCAGCTGTTGGTTTCAGACCAACCCATGGGAGGGATGAGGAGTTGGTTGGGAGCTCATGTGGGAAATTCTAGAGATTCCAGACCTTGTGCCTTCTGGATTGGCTAAAAATAACCAAATCGAGTGAACCCAGGGCACGGCAGAAACCCGGTGGAGAATCAGTTTGGCTGGTTACCTTTTTCCCTTCTTCCCTCTCTCTTTGTAAAATCAATCAAGATAGGATCTAAAAAGAGGCACTCGTTCCTATTCTTCCTCTTGTTAGACAAGGGATAATAATTAGAAACTGATGTCAGCTTGCAATAAGAGGGCTAAGTCACCCCCTCTGGGTGAAGCCTAGGAGACAAGTTGGCAATTTCAGATGTTTATTAAGAGTGCTCAGGTCTGGGGTGTGGTCCAACTGGTCCTCAGGTACTCACGGAGTTGTGATTACCCAGGGAATGGGTGCCAGAAGATGGAGAATTCTAATATTTATAGATGCAACCCATGCCTTGCTTGGATCAAACCTGGGACTTCTGGGAGCATAATGCAAGAGCCTCTACTGCAGGGGTCTCAAACTCAATTTACCTTAGGGCCAGTGCCAGTCCTTAAATCCTCCCAGCGGGCCAATAATGTCACTGAAGATGGTGTTCAAAAAAGAAAATGTTTATATTGTATTTTTTATTTTGAATTTCTTAGAAATAATAAAACTGTCATACAACTTTATACAATTCTTCGCCTGCTAGAGAGTTTTTAGTGTTTGCCAGACACCTGGCAATGCTTCAGTTCTGTCAGTTTGTTGATGTTTGGCCTCAGTGACTGAGCAGTTGAAACCTTCAGGATAGTTGTGTTCGGTATTTTGACTTGTTTATATTCATTGTGGAAAAAAGTGACTCCGCCTCCATGGCTGACTCTGCCCGGCAACTAGTGATGGTATACCTGTCCCTCTCCCCCAGCCAATGGGAGCTGCGAGGGGCAGCGCCTGCAACAGACAGAGCAGGCAGCATGGCTACATGGGTCTTTTCTCTGCGGGCCACAGTGGGGAGGTTCTTGGGCCGCAGCTGGCCTGCGGGCCGGGACTTTGAGACCCCTGCTCTACTGCATGAGCTAAAAGACACATCTCTATTAGCCAAGGCTGTAGTAGGCTCATCAGTCTCTAGCTCAGTGATTCTTAAACTTAAACTTCACACTAGCCCCAGCGTCCCCATTAAAATGGGGTCACGACCCACTTTGGGGTCCCAACCCACAGTTTGAGAACTGCTGTGTAGCTGGACTAGCTGCCACTAGAGGGGGACAGAGTGCCACACCAAGCAGGCATGGGTGACATAGAGATGGGGGCATCCTTACATAATCAGTTGAGGCCCCAGGTAGCTGCTCTGGGGCAGGGAACCTGTCAGCCCCAGGAGACCAAACTGAAACCTTAAAACCCCAAACCACAGCTCTGGCTCCAGCCTGGGCTCCAAGAGCTGGTATGCTTCCTGCTGGAGCTGTGGACTCTGAAATGATGTCAGGTTTCAAATGGAAACCTGCCTGTGTTCTGGAGAAAGTTTTGTCGAATCTGTAGTAGATTCAGTGAAACATTTCATGACAACGCATCAGCATTATCCAATTATATTACATTGCATTGAAAAATTGCCAACTTGCTCTGCTGCTAATTCACCTGCCATTGATTCTTCCCCCATCTTCCCCTGGGCTTGGGATCTAGCTGGGCTGGCTCTTACACTCCTCTCCTCCAGGGTTTTGCTGGAACATGCTGGCTATTCTGATGTAAGCTGGATTCTGGTTCCAGTTGTGGTATAATTACTTGGCTAGCTGGCCTCCCTCCATGGTGCACTGCCCATCTCTTCTGTCTCTTGGGGCCTAGCTGTCTCTTTGCTGGCCCCAGTGTGGTGCTTGACAGCTAGAGCTGGGCAGAACTTTTTTTTTTATTTGTTGGTCCACAAAAAGTTGATGAAAATGGACATTTTTTCATGAAAATTTCCATTTTTGTTGCAAGCCATTTTTGCCATTGAAATAAACACTTTGACCAGCTCTACAGTCAGCCTCTTGCATTACACTTTGCATGCACACAGTAGAGTTTGGGGTGTAGGCAGTATGAAGACACAGCTTCTGGTTTTCTGCTTAGCACGACCCCCCTTCTCAGCCTCTGACCACCTCTATGCCTGGCCTGCTAAACATGGCTTCACTAAACATTCAGCTACCTCTCCGGGGTCTGTCCAGTTTGCAGCCAACTGGCGGCAGCAGCAGGAGAGGGGATCTGTGAAGGGGAAAGGCAGGCGGCCGAGTGACAGAGCAGAGGTCAAAGCTTTCCTACACCCAACACCAAGCAGCTCTCGTCCTCCTAGAGAGTGGCTCAAAGACCAAAAAGGGGCGAGAGTGACTTCTGAAAGAAACCAGACTGGGAACAAATTAAATCCTGCTGCGGACCAGTTCAGAGAGTTCAAGTGATTTGTGAATGAATGGTTTCAGAGTAGCAGCCGTGTTAGTCTGTATCCGCAAAAAGAACAGGAGTACTTGTGGCACCTTAGAGACTAACAAATTTATTTGAGCATAAGCTTTCTGGGCTACAGCCCACTTCTTCGGATGCATACAAAATGCATAATGTATGCATCCGATGAAGTGGGCTGTAGCCCACGAAAGCTTATGCTCAAATAAATTTGTTAGTCTCTAAGGTGCCACAAGTACTCCTGTTCTTTTTGTGAATGAATGTGAATCGTTAGGAAGAACTGCAGTGACCTTACTGAGACATACCAGCCACCAAGGCGGGGGAGGGGAAGAAATGTTTGTTCACCAGCCCAGCAGCTATTTCTGACTTCAGGGGCCTGAGGTGATAAGCAGGCAGAGGAGGTCAGAGAATGTTTTCAAGTAAATATTAGTGGGGTGGGTATGGTAGAAGCAGGGGAGGGAAGAGGCCCTTAATGATTCATCAGAAACCAGACAGCAACAGCATGATTGAGTTTTCCCTACATGTCAGAAGTGCTAATCCCCTCGCCACAGACACAGCAGCGTTGTCGATAATAGTTCTGAGTAGTTTGGAGCACTTGAGCTGTTGCGTCACTGTACGTACGGGAAGTCTAAACTATGCTCCCGTCCCCACCCACACCTCCCTCCCCAGAACACACTGCACCACGGCCTTGTCCCATGGGAGAATGCTGACGTGCCCTGTTCTAGTCCACCGGCACCTGCTTGAGCCAGCCAGACCTGGAATCACCTCTGCTACTTGTTCTAAGAATCGGTTTTCTCTGCTGCTTCTCTCTGCCCAGGGTAGCTTTGGCCCGCCACTCCCTTTGACTAATCCTTGCACCCTTCCCTTTGTCCCATCCCTGTGCTAACTCTCTGAGTCCTGCCCAGCTGTCCAAGCTCTGAAAGCTGCTGTGCTAATTAGGTCCATGAGCAGGGAGCAGCTAATACGCAGAACCGATTCCATTACAGGACGGCTGTTGTGTCTTGTTTACTAAGCTCCCTGCTGCATATCCTGTGTTAGCATGATTCCTGGAATCAGAATTTATGTCAAACGCTCCCCCCTCAAAAAAAAACCCCCACATAAACACAGACTGTTGAAAGAAGATCCCAGCACGTGACTTCTAGCTGGTTTTGTTGCCCAAATGGGAGGCAGAGTGTGACGGCCCCTCCAAACTGCACTTTTCCTCTGTCTGGGCTCCCGCAAGGGGCTGGCTTCGTAATTGTTTTGAATTTAGTTCTTTTTAATCTTTCCTCTCTCTTAATTTAAAGCAGAGGTGGATCCCTGGCTGGAGAAATTAACATTAAAATCCATCAACCTATTAGTTAACCCCAAGGGTATGTCTACACTACGAAATTAGGTCGAATTTATAGAAGCCGGTTTTATAGAAATCGGTTTTATACAGTCGATTGTATGTGTCCCCACATAAAATGGGGGGAGGGATAGCTCAGTGGTTTGAGCATTGGCCTGCTAAACCCAGGGTTGTGAGTTCAATCCTTGAGGGGGCCACTTGGGGATCTGGGGCAAAATCAGTACTTGGTCCTGCTAGTGAAGGCAGGGGGCTGGACTTGATGACCTTTCAAGGTCCCTTCCAGTTCTAGGAGATGGGATATCTCCATTAATAAAAAAAAAAAAAAAATGCTCTAAGTGCATTAAGTCGGCGGACCGCGTCCACAGTACCGAGGCTAGCGTCAACTTCCGGAGCGTTGCACTGTGGGTAGCTATACCACAGTTCCCGCAGTCTCCGCCGCCCATTGGAATTCTGGGTTGAGATCCCAATGCCTGATGATGCAAAAACAGTGTCGCGGGGGGTTCTGGGTACATGTCGTCAGGCCCCTCCCCCTCCATCAGAGCAACAGCAGACAATTGATTCGCGCCTTTTTACCTGGGTTACCTTTGCAGACAACATACCACGGCAAGCATGGAGCCCGCTCAGCTCAGCTCAGCTCAGCTCACCGTCACCATGTGTCCTCTGGGTGCCGGCAGACGTGGTACTGCATTGCTATACAGCAGCAGCTCCTTGCCTTTTGGCAGTGGATGGTGTATTACGACTGGTATCCATCATCGTCGTACTCCTCAGTGAGTTCAGTCAGAGGCACCTGGGCAGACATGTTTTGTCTCCTGGAGACTCAGTCCTGCCGGCAGTCCTATTGTACCATCTTGACGTAATGGCCAAGCACCCAGAAGATGCCGATGGCTATCAGTCATGCTGCACCGTCTGCCGCCAGCCTAAGCTGTAAAAAATAGATGGACCAGATTTGTTCTGTATTCATTTGCTTCCCCCTCCCTCCGTGAAAGCAACGGCCTGCTAAACCCAGGGTTTTGAGTTCAATCTTTGGGGGGGCCATTCTGTGTGACAGTTGTTTGTGTTTCTCCCTGATGCACAGCCACCTTTGTTGATTTTAATTCCCTGTAAGCCATGTCGTCACTCGCCCCTTCCCTGTAAGCCATGTCTCACTCTCCGTCAGACAATAGTTTCGCGCCTTTTTTCAGCCCAGACGCCATAGCACTGGGATCATGAAGCCCGCTCAGATCACCGTGGCAATTATGAGCACTATGAACACCACGCGCATTGTCCTGGAGTATATGCAGAGCCAGAACATGCCAAAGCAAAACCAGGCGAGGAGGCGATTGCAGCGCGGCGACGAGAGTGATGAGGAAATTGACATGGACATAGACCTCTCACAAAGTACAGGCCCCAGCAATGTGCAAATCATGGTGTTACTGGGGCAGGTTGATGCCGTGGAACGCCGATTCTGGGCCCGGGAAACAAGCACAGACTGGTGGGACCGCATCGTGTTGCAGGTGTGGGACGATTCCCAGTGGCTGCGAAACTTTCGCATGCGTAAGGGCACTTTCATGTAACTTTGTGACTTGCTTTCCCCTGCCCTGAAGCGCCAGAATACCAGGATGAGAGCAGCCCTCACAGTTGAGAAGCGAGTGGCAATAGCCCTGTGGAAGCTTGCAACGCCAAACAGCTACCGGTCAGTCGGGAATCAATTTGGAGTGGGCAAATCTACTGTGGGGGCTGCTGTGATCCAAGTAGCCAACGCAATCAAAGACCTGCTGATATCAAGGGTAGTGACTCTGGGAAAAATTCAGGTCATAGTGGATGGCTTTGCTGAAATGTGATTCCCAAACTGTGGTGGGGTGATAGACGGAACCCATATCCCTATCTTGTCACCAGAGCACCAAGCCACCGAGTACATAAACCGCAAGGGGTACTTTTCAATGCTGCTGCAAGCCCCGGTGGATCACAAGGGACATTTCACTAACATCAACGTGGGATGGCCGGGAAAGATACATGATGCTCGCGTCTTCAGGAACTCTGGTCTGTTTCAAAAGCTGGAGGAAGGGACTTTCTTCCCGGACCAGAAAATAACTGTTGGGGATGTTGAAATGCCTATCGTTATCCTTTGGGACCCAGCCTACCCCTTAATGCCATGGCTCATGAAGCCGTACACAGGCAGCCTGGACAGGAGTCAGGACCTGTTCAACTATAGGCTGAGCAAGTGCCGAATGGTGGTAGAATGTGCATTTGGACGTTTAAAAGCGTGCTGGTGCAGTTTACTGACTCGGATAGACCTCAGCGAAGCCAATATTCCAATTGTTATTGCTGCTTGCTGTGCGCTCCACAATATCTGTGAGAGTAAGGGGGAGACATTTATGGCGGGGTGGGAGGTTGAGGCAAATCGCCTGGCCGCTGATTACGCACAGCCAGACACCAGGGCTGTTAGAAGAGTACAGCAGGGCGTGGTGTGCATCAGAGAAGCTTTGAAAACGAATTTTGTGACTAGCCAGGCTACGGTGTGAAACTTCTGTTTGTTTCTCCTTGATGAACCCTTCCCCCCCCGCCCCGGTTCACTCTACTTCCCTGTAAACTAACCACCCTCCCCTCCCCCCTTCGAGCACCGCTTGCAGAGGCAATAAAGTCATTGTTACTTCACATTCATGCATTCTTTATTAATTCATCACAGAACTAGGGGGATAACTGCCAAGGTAGCCCGGGAGGGGTGGGGGAGGAGGGAAGGAAAAGGACACACTGCAGTTTAAAACTTTAAAACTTTAACACTTATTGAAGGCCAGCCTTCTGATGCTTGGGCAATCATCTGGGGTGGAGTGGCTGGGAGGCCGGAGCCCCCCCCCCACGTTCTTGGGTGTCTGGGTGAGGAGGCAATGTAACTTGGGGAGAAGGGCTGTTGGTTACACAGGGGCTGTAGCGGCGGTCTCTGCTCCTGCTGCCTTTCCTGCAGCTCAACCATACGCTGGAGCATTTCAGTTTGATGCTCCAGCAGCCGGCTCTGACTCTTCTCTCCATAATTCCTCCCCTGCCAGTCCTGGGACCCATTCACCCTCCGATAGGAGGTGGGACCCCACACACCAACATGGAGGAGTGCTGGGGGGAAGAGGGGTGGCTTGAAAACCACAAGTTCTGTCACCCTGTTTCTTGCTTTTGTAGGGCCACCTACTAAGCTTGTTGTTCCCCAATCCATTGTCTGCATCTTCAGGGAAACAACCTGCCTCTGCCTGCCCATTCAGCAGCAGCAGGATTGAGAAATACTGTGCCAGCCATGCTCCTTCCTACAGCACCCTGGGGACTTGCCTCATTCTAGGCCCAAGGCCCTGTGAATGCACCATGTGGATAGGGCACCCCCAGAGCACACAGGGCAGAGGGGAACAGGGGATGGTAGAATCACACCCTATTGGGAAAGGAGGCACATCTTCACAGTATGGTCACAAGGTGAAAACATTTGCTAGCTCTTGCAGCCCAGTTTGCCTGTCGGTGAGCAGAAACTGCTGTGTGGGGATGGGGTGTGTGTGTGGTTACCTGCAAAAAAACCTTCCATTGCGCATTAGGGAGAAACTGATATCATGAGCATACTTTGCTGAGCAGCTCAACAGTATACATATGGCGCTAACTGGGAGAGAAAACGCCACCCCAGACCAGACTGTATTATTCGCCCCACCACCTCTGGCTGAGTTTGGCCCCATCACACACGCTGAAGTTCAAGAAGCCCTAACCTGTGACAAGCCGTAACCTCTGAAGCGGATCCAGGTCCCTCTTAGATGGTGAAAGCCAGTAAAGAACTGTGCCTACTACAAAGGGAAATGCCTCCTTCAGTGAAGCACACTGCGAGCCTGGGAAGCCAACTGGCAGAGAGCACACCATACCATAACTCACATTGGGCCTGACACACTGTTGTCAGAATCAGCATCTGAAAGGTGACATGTAAGGTCTCACATATGAACAGATAACATGCTGGTCATTAATGTTATTGTCTGACGTATGTACAGGCGGTGTATAAAGACATACAGATGTGTGCTGGAGATGTTCTTAAAAGGTGTTTTGCAAGCAGGGCATAAGCCCAGCCTGTCCTAGACCAAGAACTGTTGTTTCACCTGATTTCGTGTGAGTCCAATGTAAATTGAGCCAGGGGGACAATGAAAAGCACATCTACATAGAAGGTAAACAAATCTATCATGATAACAGGCAAGGGGGAAGACTGCTTAGCAATCACAATGGGGGATGGGGCCTGCACCCCCAGGAAGCCTTCCTGGCTCTTGAACAGAAACAATAGACACTGGGAAATACAAGCAAAGGCAGAACACCATTCTGGCATCCATCACTTGGGGACGAAGGGGGAACAGCGCCCTTTGAGCTCATGAAACGTGGATCCTCTTGGCCTGAAAACCAAGGGGAGCTGGAACTGACTATAGGTGAGAAACCTGCTTAGACAAAGATTGTAACTTGCTGAAGCTAAGTTATAGTCTCTAGAAAGCATGTTTTGTTTTACCTATAACCATACCTGTGTCTTCTGTTCTTACTTATCACTTAAATATCTGTTCTTTGTTCATAAACTTATTCTTGTTTTATTACAAAAGCCATATCAGTCCTGTGTATTACACTGAAGGGTGAAATCCTTAGCTAAGCTAACAGGCTGGGGTGTGCCCTGTCTCTATGGAGGCAGCGAACGTAATAACTTCTGTGAGTATCCAGGGAGAGGGATTGGATGCTGCCGAAGGACATCTCTGGGGAACTCGGGAACTGGGTTCACTGCCTGTTACCTACAAGGCAAAGGTTGGACTTGCAGAGTCCTGAAGAGTTTGCTGGCAGGGCAGACACACAGCTTAGGTGCAGCAAAGCTCTCTCTTGCGAAGGCAGAGCGGTAACACAGTGGCTCGAAGTTCTGAGTGACCTGGGCAAGCGCTCACACTGGCATAGTGAAACTGGATTTACACACAGCAAATTTAGAACTGGCCGGGATGAAGGCTGATCAGAAAGATAAAGAACGGGAAGCTGCAAAAGCAGTGCACAAATACCGAAGATGGGAATCGAATCCCAGAACCAAAGGAGTGGACCAGAGAGCCAAGGGGAGGGAGTCAGAAAAGTAACAGCAGGAGAAGGCATACGAAAAACCATGGAACGAAGAGAGAAAGAAGCCCAAGAAAGAGAGGCTGTATAACCTGAGCATGTTGGATGAGCAGGGACAGATCTCACAGCGCAGAGGTGCTCCCCACCCATAGAACACCCAGCTGGGATAAGCTGTGCCTCCCCTGCAAAGAACAGAGTGCATCGAGGGATAGGTCACCACTTTGGAAAAGATTTGTGAACTACATCAATGCCAGAGGACAAGGGAGTCCCCACACTGATTGCACAGCTGTCTGGTAAAGCATTAAATGTATTTAATGAGATGGATGCTAGGCAAGCTATTAAAATCGGGTGTATTTAAAAAGGCTCGATGGCAAAGGTTTTGCATTACTGCTGTACTATGTACTGGGTGAGATTTAGAAAAGGGTGTCAATATGAGTCATAGAGAATATATGTTTATAAAATGTGAGATTTGATGAGGAAATGGGCAAAGAGAAAAGGGGCTGTGAGAATTCTGACCAATTATTTGACCTCTTTGCACAAGAACATTTCCTGACCATATGCTCCGAGGAGATCAGAGAAGTAATTTGGGATAAATCTTTGGGTTCTGTACAGAATGTTGTCGATCTGGCTGATTCCTATGTGCAAGCCAGAGTGCCTAATGAGCATGAGACAGAGAAGGGCAGAAACCTGCAGGATTCCTGATACGCCGATGTATAAACCCATCGGAGGTTTATGGCAAAGAACGAATGGGTGGAGAGACACGAGCACCCAGATCTCTCTGGCCGGAGAGGGCACGCTGCAGGGGGAAATTATAGAACTGCTGGCATTGGGAAGTTTTAAAACCATTGTGCTTATAGCTAAAGTACACTTGGAATGGGAAGGTGCAGTAGGCATTTTAAGAGTTGGTGTGTTGGATTGCAGTCCTGCAGAAATTCTTGTGGGAAATGACGTATTAACTATGTCTAAAACTGCTAATACTGTAACCCGCAGGAAGAAGGAATATTGTTCTGTAGTTCCAGGAGGGAACTGAGGACAGAGAAACAGCTGAGGGGAGAAAGGCATCTCCAGCCCTAGTGTGGCAGAGCGGTAACAGTGGCTCACAGTTCTGAGTGACCTGAGCAAAACACGCACGCGCATACACCCACCCGCCCCCCTACAAAACTGCTTGGAAAATGCAATAGCTCACCCCGTCCTCAAGAAGCCAACACTTGACCCAGAAGATCTCCCCTCTGCCATCTCACCTGCAACCTCCTGTTGCTGGGCAAAAGAACTGAGAAAGTAACAATCAAGCTCCAACAACATGTGACATCAGCCAACATAGATGCCTTATAATAAGGGGTTCAGATAAGGGCACAGTACATAGATGGCTCTAGTGGCACTGAAAGATGACCTCTTCCTGTCTATGGACACAGGCATGATCATGCCCCTGGACCTCTCGGCAGCTAACCCACCTACATGACACAGCAGGAGTAGATGGTCTAGCACTACAGTGGTTCCATTTGTCCCTAACCAGCAGAGCTCAGAGTGATGATGGGCAACTGCTCCTCCTCTATGAAGGCCCTTGCTGGTGGGGTTCTGCAGGGATCCATACTAGCCTCACTTCTCTACAATATCTAAATGGAACCACTGCGGGAGGCAGTGAGATGCCATGGACTCAGCTGCCAATGGCACCCAACTATATACCTCATTCGCAGCTGGTGCAATCACAGCCATTAATAAGATAACAGAATGTCAAGAAGAGATCTGTTCTTGGATGAAGAGCAGCTGCCTCAAGTTTAACCCAGGCAAGACCAAAGTGATGCTATTCAGACAGAGGAAAAACTTCAAAGAGCTGGCCAAGGTGTGTCTCCACCTTCAAATGAAGCCATGCATCCCCTGGTTGTCAAAGCAGTGTGAAGCCTTGGGGTCCTGTTTGACTCTTCACTAAACTTAGGTGGCCAGGTAGCATCAGTGTCCAATAACGTCTTCTTCTACCTTTCTAGGAAACTTAGTCCCACCCGACGAGGACCTGGCCACAGCAATCCATGCATTTATCACCTTCAGGCTGCATAACTGTACTTGAAACTGAATGTGAAGATGATGTATAGACTCCAGCTGGTACAGAACATAGCTACACCTTCTCCATGGCTCAGGCTGTTGTGTACACATCAAGGTCGTGCTCAAGTCCCTCCGTTGGTTCTCAATTGATGGATCAAGCCCCAGTTACATCAAAGACCACATTTCAATCTAGGAACCCCCGTGACAGCTGTGATCCCCTGGGACAATGCAGATCACAAAACCCGGGATGAAGCAAGTGAGAACAGGGGACAAAGTATTCAGTGTCGAGGGGGTCTTGCTTATGAAACAATCTCCAGAGGAGATGAGTCACATCTATAGAATCTGAGCCTCTTGAGGAAACATTACAAAGCCATCCTCTTGGAGAAAATCTTTTCAACATAAGTAATGCTCACAATTCAAACCCCAGACTTAAATTCAAATTCCCAAAGCCCTCTCAAATCTCCCCTCCCCTCCAAAAAATCCAGCCCTGAACAGAGTTCTGACCCTGTAAAGGGAGACATGCCAGAGACTGTGTGTAGTCCACTTGGGACTTTGCTATTACTATTGATTTTACATGGAAGGTGCTCAGATATTATGGTTATGGGCAGCAGTCTAAAACTCTAAGACAGATAGAATAGAAAATGAAAAAATTCACTTCCTGGGCAAACTGAGAAGGGTAAGGGTAAAACATTAATTGGAATTTTTCCTATCTAGTCTCCTCCTGAACCCCGTAATGATGACTTCTTAACTGCTTCCCTTGACAAATTGTTCCCTGGTCAGCCTTATTGATAAAGAACTTTTCCAAGAGTCTACCTCAAGTATTCTTGTTTTGCAATTTCAGTTCACGACTCCATTTTAAGAATCTCTCCCCACTTCTGCGCCCTTTTACCACTTTAAGTGGTACCTCCATCCCATCTTTGATACTTACTATAGACATGCATATCCTTTATTGATCTTCTTTTTCTAGCTTACATGTATTAAATTCCCTTGATCTCTCTGCAAAGGCCATACTCTTAAATCTTTTTATTATCTTTGACTCCTTCCTTCGGATTCTTTCTATCTCATTTATCTCCTTTTTTATTATTTAGTCAGGAGTCAAAAACTCCTGGTTTTTGCTTTACTAAGGCTGTGTAAAGAGGGATGATCATCATTGCTAGGACTGGGAGAACTTACTTTATCCGAACTAGAGTTAATTCCAGCCATCGCCAAGCAAGGCTTAATTATGCCCTCCTGCAGAATTAGTCATGAGACAGGCTGGAATGTGGGGCTAGAAGTACTGTGAGTTCCCTTTAAATCTGCCCTTTAAGAGGGAGAGAAGCCAGAGGGAGCTTGAGGTACAACCCCCAAAACCTGAGGGTCCCAGGAAATCCAAGGGGAAAACAAGCCCAAATCTGTCCCCTCTTTGCTGCTCCTGTGGCCCCACCTCCTGTCAAGTGGAGGCACAATTCCTGAGGGAGTCACGCTAATACTGACTAGCTACCCGCCCCCCCCCCACACACACACACCCCAGGGGGGCCTGAAGGTACAGAGCAATATTAACTCATTTACAGCTGGTCAGAAAGTTCCAGTGAAACATTTTTTCACTGGAATTTGGAGATCTGTCCAAATCAAAAGCATTTTGCAAGGACAGTTTGATTTTGAGGAAGTTCCAATGGAACCCAGGCAGGTGTTAAATCCCACCCGGTTTCCTGCCAGCTTACCTGCCTGGCTCCTCGGCAGCCTGCCTGCTGGACTGCCACTGAGCTGGGGAGCCCAGGGGTTCCAGGGTCTGCAGCTCCAGGATAGCCTTATCTTGCTGTCTGGCTTGGAGAAAGGGACCCATTCCCGTTGGTGAAGAATTTCAAAATTTTGGGGTTTTATTCCAAGTTGAACTTAAACCAAATTTCAAATGATTAAAATCCTCCTTGAAACGGAATTACATTTCCCTGCACTGCTCTACACTCAGTCATGGATATCAGAGCAGATACCAGAATCCTCTGGCATCATGGCGAGTGGCTCCCCTTGCCCTATATCCCACCCTGGATCGCTGACATCCTGCAGTCTGCTAGGAGAAGGACTTCCCGTAGGTCAGACAAAAGGGGGATTGGTATTTCAGATGCTCATTCACACTGACAATCCCAGCCTTGTGGGGTTTGTTCCTCCTCATTTAAACTGTAAGCTCTACGGGGCAGGGACTGTGTCTTCCTCTGTGCTTTGTACAACTCCATACACACTGGTACTCAATAAATTCATTATTAACTCCTCAGTCTCCCACATAATATTTCTGTGTTTGCTTCCGAGTATAACATTTACTCTCTCTTTTTTTTTAGGAGGAGGAGGGCTCAGCAGCACCTCACCTTGAGCTAATATTTAATTTGTTGTCCACTATCGCCAGGGTCAGCCCTAGTTTATTGCAGGGCGTGATGCAGAGTAAGCCATGAGTAGTCCTCATCCACCACTCAAGCTGTGAGACGCTGGTGGGTCAGGTGTATGTGCATGGCATGTATGTGCATCTGAAAATAACTAGCAGAGGCCTCGGGCTGCTACTAGATTTCCCCACAGAGTCTTCTTTGTATTATTCCTCTCTAACCAAGCATCCGCTTGTTTTGAGCTGGTAGTTGGTATTTGTCTGCCCCAGGTGTATCGCTTCCCATTCATGTAAATTAAACCAAAATTAATGCCATCCCATTTCTGCTACATACTGCAGAGTGCATGTGCATGAGTAGTCCTGTTGAACTCATTCCGAATACTCCTCTCCTCAGCATGTGCTCCTCAGCATGATGCTTCGCAGGATCGGGGCCCACGTATCAAACATTTTTTCTGCAGTATCTTTTTTCTGTAAACATGTAAATGAAGCATGTCTACACTTATTAAGACATTTTCAACTGTAAAAAGCAGACACAAGACAAAGAATTAAAAACAAGTAGATTGTAAGGCCTTTGGGGCTTTGTTCTGTATTTGTACAGCGCCTAGCGCCAGGGGGTACAGGTCCAGGACTGGGGCTCCTAGGTGCTCCCACAATACATATAATAAAGAAGAAGAGGAGGAGGAAGAAAAAAAGAGGAAAAGAGGAAAAGGGGAAGAAGAAGGCAGCAATAAAGAGTTTCTGAGAATTAGCTGTGTGTGTCTCAATGAGACTTTTAAAAATATAACTTGCCAGGTTATTTTATTGGTCAGTCTCAGTCAGTGAAACTGGCACAGCTCCAGCACCCTGTGTTCACGCTGCCACCAGAAAGGAACCCAGATTACAATACAGACTGGATAGTATCTGTAAATTCCCATCACATAGATTGCAACTCCCTGGGGCAGGGACCTGCCATTTTCACGTGTCTATTACCACCATGCTAGTGCTGCAGATACAAGAAATAACAGGGTCAGTGGCTTCTAGTATAAGCATATGTATCTCGGCTTGTGCATTCCTAGGAGGGCTTTCAATCTCGCTAGAAATTCTGTCTCCATTGCTCCCCCCACTCAATATTTTATCTGTGTTTTCTCCCCCCATCTCCTACTAACCCCCCAGCCTTTCCCCCCTTTTTAATTAAGAACATTCACATAGGCACAGGCAAAAGTCCAATTAGCAGCCAGTCTCTTGTCAACACATATTATCTCAACTGCATTCTTAGCTGGCCACTTAATAACACGTTACCAGTCAGAGAAAATTTTCCACATGCTAGGTAATCCCGAACTGGGTCATGTGGAAGTGCTCTACCTCGGGGCCGTGTCACCAGCTGCGAGATGCAGGCTCAGCAAGGGACAGAGAGAGGGACAGGGTCAAGCCAACAGGGCCCAAAGCCAGGAAAAAGGAGAGTCGGCCCTCTCCCATATTTGGGATAAAACAAGAGCTCAAACTGGCAGGGGACGGAGTTTGGGAGGGGAGATCGGAGCTCTGCTTCTTCAAATAAAGACACACAAGGCCATGATTTTTAAACGTGCGGAGGGATTTGGGGCGGTTTCATTTCTGGGTGCTCCTCGAGACACCGGAGCACCCACCCTCTGAAAATCAGGCCTCTGCAAGTTCTCTCAGGTTGGGCCTCCAACATCTTGGCCATGGAGCAGTGAGGGCTTGTAGGGGGAGGGGGCAGTTATTCACATGTGAACTGGAGTGTTTTCTGAAGTCTGTGAATACTGAACTCCTCTGTCCATCCACGGAACAGACAGCTAGAGGGTGAGCTTCCCGGCACTGCTCTGCCCCCGCCATGGAAGGAACCACCATTTAGGAGGAAAAGGCTAGATCAGGTACCGTGGCCCATTCAATCCTTGGACATCTGATGAGACTGTCAACAAGAAAGTCATGTGTGGTGGTGAGGCGGGTTTGGTGATGCACACAACAGTGGTCGGACACCACCCAACTAATCCCACGGAGACCACTGATTATCTTAGACCGCACACGGTAACAACTTCAGGTCCCTGTCACCAACCCCAGAACTCAGTCCTGCAATACTTACTACCATGAGTAGCCCCATTGAAGTCCAGGGAACTACTTACCTGAGTAAAGTGTGTAGGATCCAGCTGCTGGGGTGGATTGAGCCAGCAACCGGAGGTGTAAAGGCACTATAGTCCGCATGCAACCCCGTGCTCCCCAGGGACTTCCCCTTCAAGAACAGCCTCTTGCACAACTGACCTTTTGCTTGAGCACTTTAGCTGACTGCAGCTACCACTGAATGCCGTGGGGTAGACGCACGGTCTCCCAGGTAGTCAACAGGGCCATTCCAGCAGCCAGGAACAGCCTGAGCACAGAGATGCTTCCACCACTCTCCTTCTGTCAGGGGTGTGTGTGGGTGTGACATACAGTTGCTATGCCAGCTTCTCACTGCCTGGGGCGCCCCAAGGAGCAAGTCAAGCTAGCCCTGCGGTGCATTTGCCTAGGGGAGAATCTGGCCCACTAGGTTAGTTCTTTCCAGCCTGGGTAGCAGGGTGGGGGTTCAAGTGTTGCCTAGGTCACAAAGGAAGGAGTTCAAAAGGAAGGAAATCTCCTCCTTAACCCCCCTTTGCCTGCAACTCAAAGCCACCTCCCAACAGCATGGAAAGACCAAGCCCAGCTATTGTGAAACAGTTAATCAAATGGAAATGCAGACAAAACCATTTTACCACTGACTCCGAGCAGTGAGATTCAAAGGGTTTTCCAGAGGAAAATTCCACTCTGTTCCTCGTGCAGCCTTTTTCCTGGCTAGCTATCAGCTGCCTCTGGGCTTCCTCCGGGGCTCCTGCCGTGGACTTTTTATTAAAGAGCCATGTTGTTGTCCAGAAAGCTGCTGATGTCACGGCTCCTCACTGTTTCACATCTGGAAGGGAAGAGTTCAGGAACAAGCATGCTGGGCATTTCCCTCTTGCACATCTGGGAACTGAACTTGTTTATTGCTTTATGGAAGGGAAGGCTTTTTGCTGTGATTTTTTTTCAAAGCTGGCTTTGAATCCATGCAAAATAAAGCTCCACCCCTACCAAACTGAAGGCTGGCTGGGTGCAACCAGAAGAGAAAAGGGAGAGATTGGGGGGGGGGGGGGGGGGGAGAGGGTAAGGGAATGTTAACTATCTTTTTGTGTGAAATGAGAGCTGGATTGAGAGCCCTGAGACACATGTCCTGTGTTTATCCTCAGAGCCTGTTCAGTGCAGACAGCAGCAGTGCAAGCTTCCCCCATGCTCTCTGGCCAACACATCTCATCCCTTACCACCGGGTTGAGAAGGTAGTTCCGTCGCTATGAGCCATCCAGTCCCTGGCCTCTGCTGAGATTAGCAATGAGGGTGCCATTCGGCACTCACTCTGGGAAGTGGGGGATGCAGACACCTGTCTGCTAGGTGCTGGACCAAACCTACTGAACTCATTTCATACAGTATAGATCTTCAAGCAACTACCAGGTGCTCACAACAGCTTTTGGTCACTACCCACCTAGGCTGGATTTGGGCAGGTGAAGCTCTCTATTATCCCATTACCAATTCCTCTATTTATTGGCTTAAGAATTAGAATTGCGCAGCACCTCTCATTCCTGGATCCCAACATGATGGGGGACTAGACTTTTATTAACTCCCTTATTTTTCAGGTGATCAGATAGACACAGGGAGGTTAGTAATGGATTCAGAGAGAGAACCCAGGTCTCCTGACTCCCAGTCTCACACTCTGAGCAGAAGACCACACCTGTCCCTTAGGAAAGAAAAATGCCATTAATTCCTAACGCATGGTTATAGTGCTATAATCATGATATGTTGCAACCTATAGAAAACCAGTACATGCTATAGAGGGATCTGACTGAGTACAATTCAGTACCTATGAAATGCTGCTTTTCCGTAAGCTACCAAATTTGCATGTTATCACTAGAATTAGCCACTGGAATTTAGAAGTAGATAAATAAGGAATAGGAAGGAATGCTGTTTATTCATTAAAGTTCTACAGACAATTAACATCTCCTTGTCCCTTTGATGAACCTGGCCTGATTAGATCCCTGTTCATAGTCACACAGAGCTAGGAGCAGCAGCTCTTGAGTACAGGTCAGGAATCTGATTTCTTGGCCACATAGCTATGAAACTGACAAATGGCCGCTAAAGGCTTTATGTCACTTATAGCTGAGACAGTTCAGGGCAACTGCACCTGCATTCCCCCTCTATGATCCACCAAGGGCACCTACCCTTAGGCTTCCTGCTCCCCAGCTGTCACCTCTCTTAGGCAGAAGCCCACATCTCTCCCACTCCTGACAAGGGTTTTTCTAGGCTGCACAGTTCCCTGCCTACATTGTGATATCCCCAGCAAGCCAGACTGCCTAAGCACGCCTGCTTTGCTCCTCACTAGCTATAAACAGCATAATTGCCCACAGCTATAAGTTACCATGCAGCCCTTTCTAAGCAAGCACGTTTATTCTTAAGGTAAAAGCATTACAGAGAAAACATGAAAATAATAAAAGAACCTACACACATGCTAATAAACTTACCAGAGATCACCCCACCTCTGGCAGATGATCAGTCCTTCAACCCCCACCAAGGAGCTTTCTGTGGTCACATGTTCGTAACAGCTGTTAGCTCAGAACAAGCATCCCCATGAATAGGTCAAGTCCTTCCAGCCCTTCCATGGAAGGATTGGGGCCTCCCTTGGACAGAAGGGCCTGTCCGTTTGTTGGATCAGAATGAAAGCCCTGAGTCAGTTTAAACTCAAGCAATTTATCCCAAAGTCCTTTCTTTGTCTGGTGGTCTCTGGAGAATCCAGTTTAAATCAGTATATGCGAGCCTCTCCCAATGGTGGCATCACTCAGAAGATGTTATAACCTGAGTGAATTTGCAAAATCACCCCTCACTGTTCTTCGTTCCCGGAGGGCTCTGGCTACCCATCCCCACACCATGGAATTATATATTGGCCCACAGTGACACAAACCTCATTGAATAATTGCTATATTTGTTGCCATTGTGATGGGAGAAAAGACTAGCATCCAAAGGTTGGGAAGCCCATCTAAACCTTAACAGAGCTAGCCAACCCTCCTGGGTCTAGACATCTCATGATAACGGGATCCCTCAAGAAACTGCCAACATATTCAACAAGACCAGAACTGCAGTGAGAACATGTGCTTTGCACTAATACAGTAGCACATGCAAAGCAACCACACCTCAAAATAGGTCCAGTACAAATTTGGTTTAAGGGCTAGGCAAAGGTGTGATCTGGTCCTAATCAATACAATCCCCAAGTTTATTTTATAGGCATCTTTCATACAGACGATCACCCAAAGCCCATCAAATCCAAAGTCTAGTTCATCCTTAGTCATTCAGTTTTGAGCTGGCTGTATCAACCCAGTAATGATCCCTTTAGCATTGGATGGGGGAAGGGATGCAGAGGGAAGCCCACCTCAAAAGGCATTTCAGGCAGAAAGTTGGATGCTGGCACAGAAATACCATAGCTTGTCTTTACTCTACTAGTGGTTCAAAACGTGCAAATGGCTTATACATTAGGTATAGAAATATCTTGGTATCTGGGTGCGACAGGTGAATCAGGCTCATACAATATGGCAATTGGTGCTAAATTCTGCTCCCATTTACACTAGTATAAATCAGGACTAACTCCATTTAAAATCAATGGCGTTACTCCAGGTTTACATCACTGTGAGAACAGAATCCAGACGTTTATATCTACAAACCATCGATTACTCCCTTGTCTTTCACAGTCACTCGTGCCACAACCTCCAGGCATGTGTTAGTGAGCAGGGGAACTAATGATCTGTGAACTTTAGAAAAACCAGATACCAACTTTCACAGCAGCTGCCAGCACCATCGAGAATTGCTGAGCATCCCACCATTGCCTATGGGCTCAATCCTGCAGGGTGCTGAGAACCCTAATTCCCCATTGAAGTCAGCAAGAATTGAGAGTGCTCAGCACCAAAGCTGCTCAGAAAATTAATTGTTTTTCCTGTAGGAAGTTTTGACCTTCTGTTGGGAAAAAACCAAAATCACAATTTTTCAAAAGCTTTTGGGTTTTGTTTTCTTGGGGATAAATTTTCAGCATATGGGTTTTCCATTTAAGGTCAAAATTTTCCACAGAAAACAGACACTTTCTAAAAAAAACAACAAAAGTTGTTTAGTTGACAAACCCAAATTTTCCATCACAAACAGTTTTGATGGCAAATTTTCAACCAGCCCTACTCAGCACCTTTTGGGATCTCTCTTCCCTATATATCCAAAGAGAATACATGGATTACAACCTATAAAAAGTACAACCTGACCTAAGGCCACTAAATGTTTTTTGGACAGACTGTTGATTCACAGTGTGGTCTAGTCACTTTCTGGATTTATTAAACACTTTTATTATTATTATTAAATGGCCTAAAGTTTCGGATATGTGACTAATTACATCCGGTATTTTCAAAGAGACCTCACTATTTGCTCCTAGGTCCAGTAGAAGCAGAGTCAACAAGTGCTGATCTTCCAGGGGATGTGGAATAGAAGTGCCTTGAAGTGTTCACCACTCTGTGCCTATGGGTTGATTTAGGGCAGGGGTAGGCAACCTATGGCACGCGTGCCAAAGGCAGCACGCGAGCTGATTTTCAGTGGCACTCACACTGCCCGAGTCCTGGCCACCAGTCCGGGAGGCTCTGCATTTTTATGTAATTTTAAATGAAGCTTCTTAAACATTTTAAAAACCTTATTTACTTTACATACAATAATAGTTTAGTTATATATTATAGACTTATAGAAAGAGACCTTCTAAAAACGTTAAAATGTATTACTGGCACGTGAAACCTTAAATTAGAGTGAATAAATGAAGACTCGGCACACCACTTCTGAAAGGTTGCCGACCCCTGATTTAGGGGAAGCATTAGCAGGATCTGAAGGGAGACATTGTCCCAACAGTTGTGATGTGGGGGAAGTTCCTGCTTCCAGTTAAACTGGAGAAACCCTACATTACGGCACGCCCCTTCCCAGCCAGGAGTCAGAAGTGCAGAAGAGAGTGCAAAATAAATGGGGTTAATGAGAATGTGCCATCTCCTCTAGAATGAAAAAGGGAAATCACCACAGGTTGCTGGAAAAGTTACCCAGCTGGAAAAGACACTGATGCAATAAACTCTGCCAAATGTAAAGGCCCAGGCCCAGAAAGGCATGCTGTGGGAAAAGTTACTGTAAGAGGCCACCCCACATTGGAGAGGAGTTAAGCCCTGATTTAGCAAAGTACTAAACACATGCTTAACTTTAAGCATATACTTAAGTGCCATTGATTTAAAGTTAAGCACCTGTTTAAGCGCTTTGCCAAATGAGGGCCTTGCTGAGAAGAAGGCAATCACAAAAGGAAGGTGCTGTTGCTACTGTCGATGCATGTTGTATAACACAGGGTTACCATACGTCCGGTTTTTCCCGGACATGTCCGGCTTTTTGGTAATCAAACCCCCGTCCGGGGGGAATTGCCAAAAAGCCGAACATGTCCGGGAAAAATACCGCCGGCCGGGCACTTCCCCTCCCGCGGCTGCTGTGCTCCTCCCCTGACTCTTCGGCTCTGTTTAAGAGCCGAGCTGCCCGAGCGCTACCGGCTTCGGGCAGCCCCCATGCCTCCGGACCCTGAGCCGCCGGCTGGGCACTTCCCCTCCCGGGCTCCGGGGGCGCAGGGTCCAGAGGCAAGGGGGCTGCCCGAAGCCGGTAGCGCTCGGGCAGCTCGGCGCTTACAGAGCCCAGGAGTTCAGGGAGCACAGCAGCTGCCGGAGCCCGGGAGGGGAAGTGCCCGGCCGGGGGCGCAGGGTCCGGAGGCAAGGGGGCTGCCCGAAGCCCAAGCGCTACCGGCTTCACGGTTTGCGGGGCAGCATCCAGACCCTGCGCCCCCGGCTGGGCGCTTCCCCTCCCGGGCTCCAGCTGTGCTGGGGAAGCGCCGGCTGGGGGCGCAGGGTCTGGGGGCTGCCCGGCAAACCATGAAGCCGGTAGCGCTCGGGCAGCCCTTTCTGCGTGGCTGGGAGGGAGGAGGGGGAATGCGGGGCGCTCAGGGGAGGGGGCGGAGTTAGGGCAGGGACTTTGGGGAAGGGGCGGAGTTGGGGCGGGGAAGGGTCGGAGTTGGGGCGGGGGTGGGGGTGGGAAAGGGGCGGGGCCAGGGCCCCATGGAGTGTCCTCTCTTTTTATTTTTTAAATATGGTAACCCTATATAACATCATTCCAGCACAGAGAAAGAAATGTAACTAAACTTCTTTCAACCTCAAGAGGTTTGACCGAGCTGGGAGGGGGCTAAGGTTCTGGGGCAGGGAATTTGATTTTTTTAACCAGTTCAGCTATTCCATATCTATTTTATATATTACATATAAATACACACACACATTCCCCAGAAAAACCAACAGCAATTACAGCACCTGACAGTTTTTATTATAATTCTCTATTTTAACATGTGGATAATTTTCTGAAAAGTTCACCAGTTCAGCTTAAAGGGTATTTTTGCTCTGAGAAGTGATTGCCAAGATCTTCCCATGTTTATTGTGTCTTAATATCAATTCTACATGAGTCAGAATAGAGTCTAGCTCATTCTCTCATAGACTGTACAGTGCTAGCAAATAATAAAGTGCATGTGTCATTAAAGTGTGCAGCCGTGACTCAGAATGTACACAGATCTACTGAGTAAGAAGATGCAAATTTTACAGGGCTCCTTTTCTGACTAGAGCCACATTATATTTTTTCTAGCTTGGGCACTGCCTGGATTTGAATTTGAAGTTTGAGCAACAGAAATAAATTCAAAAGAGGAACTAACTAGCTGCATATATAACAATAACATATGATCTCTCGAAACCCTCATTGCCCCATAAACCTTTCTCTGTCTTTGGTCTATTGTCATCTCTTGCAGTTACATCTAATTTATGCTGCAGATCTTTATTATCACAAGACTCCATTGGGACTACTTACATGAAAAGAATTTGCAGGATCAGGATCCTTATGTTTTAAAGCTCCTTGCGGGGAAACCCTGGTTTTTATTTGGCTGGAAAGTGCCATGCACATCTTACTACATAATAACAGCTTTTCAAATGTCCAACACTTTGTTAATTTCCACTCACAAGTATAGTCCTCACACTGTTTTGTATGATTGGTGTAGGGGATGGGGAATATATTGCAATATTACAGCAAGAGAAGTATATTTTATTCATACATTTGCAACTCAAAAACAGCTGATAGCTTTCATCCAAAATAGGATTTATTTTTTGTGAGAAACAAGGAGGTTATAAAATTGCAACCCTCGCTATAGAATTTGCTAGCAAATAGTCACTCAACTACATTAATCCCCAGCACAGCGCCCACATTGCTACCCTCGCTAATTTGTCAGTTTCGGATCCCAGATGATGCTATTTGATCTCTTCTCTTTGAATGAGGGGAAGGTAGAATGTACTGAACCAAATCAAACTGCTTTTTGGCAGAGTGGAGGCAGCTCATCTGATTGCCTCTGGTTGGAAGGGCAGCCTGGAGCTGGGAGGAGCCTCCAATCAGGCTGCTGTTAGCTTGTTGCTAGGGCTTTCAGGGCTGAACCTGAGGAAATTAGGTAAAAGGTCCAAACATAAGGCTCTTTCCTCCCCCACTCGGTGGTGCCCCTGCCTATCACAATCCCTTTGCCTGCTGAACACTGTAAGGAAAGCAGCTGGGATCAGGAATTAACTCCTTCCACCTCAGGCACGCTGGTGTAGGGAGTGCAGCCATGGGCGCTGGAACTGGGGGTGCTGCAGTGGTTTCCATTATATGCAGCATTTACAGTTTGGTTCAATGGCTCTCAGCACCCTCACTATACAAATTGTTCCCGCACCCCGGAGTGCAGCTCAGCAAGCTTGTTACTATGGAGACACACTATGGGAACATATATATCCGCCTCTCAACGGCACAGCATCAACACTGTGCGAAAGAGAAAGATCCGTCCCCATGCATTCAGCATTGCTCTCTTCGCATCCCAATACAGCCCATCCCAAAAGACTGCGGGATTTCAAAACCCAACCAGCTCATTAAGTGCATTTAGCAATGGTGAAAGATGCTGGTCGGAGCTCCTGGACACCTGGAACCCTCTGTTTAGCCACACCACAGGTCCAGCACATGGAGTAGCAGTGCAGGTATCTCCAGGTCACGGTACCTGGGGACAACCCAGAGAGGTGAGAAGAGAGAGTCTCCATAGCTCACTTGCTCCTCGCACGAGGTGGATACTGTGAGCATCAGCTAGTACCAGACACAGCAGTTTTATGCAATGGACACTTACTTGACTGAGAGACCAAATTCATTGGACACAGAAGTAAGTCTCTAGTGACCTGAGCTGGACTTGAACTGGCATTCTAGGCGTGAAAGGCCCATAACTCCTAAGTCATCCTCCCAACAGGTTTGCTGGAGGAGGGAGCTAGGGCCTGGAAAATGCATTCAGAAAGGCCCAATCTTTAGAGCAGGGGTCGGCAACCTTTCAGAAGTGGTGTGCCCAGTCTTCATTTATTCACTCTAATTTAAGGTTTCGCGTGCCAGTAATACATTTTAACGTTTTTAGAAGGTCTCTTTCTATAAGTCTATAATATATAACTAAACTATTGTTGTATGTAAAGTAAATAAGATTTTTAAAATGTTTAAGAAGCTTCATTTAAAATTAAATTAAAATGCAGAGCCCCTCGGACCGGTGGCCAGGACCCAGGCAGTGTGAGAGCCACTGAAAATCAGCTTGCGTGCCGCCTTTGGCATGCGTGCCATAGGTTGCCTACCCCTGCTGTAGAGGCTACTGAATGCTTCGATGCCATGTTGTTCACTCCCCGAGTGTCAGCCCAGCTGGCAGCTGGTGTCTGGTAATGGTGCAGTCTGAGCCACTTTGCTTAGCTGGCCTCAGTGAAGACATAATTCCCAGTGATATTGTGATTGCTGACAAACCTGAAAACATTAGCAAGTTGCCAGGTTCAGGTCAGAGAAGTATTTGGATGCTAATCCAACTCCTCCCCAACCCTTTTTTGTCTGGTTATTGGGCTGGACAGCTCACGGGAAGTAACTCAGGAAGCTGGATAGGGTATGAGAAGGCAATGAACGTATTTTTTTTATATCATCGAGGAAGTCTGCATTTTAGTCTTAGGTTCCTGTCTGCTTTTATTTTATCCCAACCCATTCACCCCTCCCTAAATAGAATGCCTACTAGGTGGAGCCATTTTTTCAGAAGAACTGAGGGCCAGATTTTCCATTGCTCAGCACCTGCAACTGGAGCCAGATTGTCAACAGTGCTCAGCACGTTGGGTAGTGGGCTCCTTTGAAAAGCTAGCTACTGAGGCTGGTGTCTATGAGCATTTTTGATAATGTGGCCCCTAGGGTTTACCTGTACTCTCGGAGTGATGCCGTGTGTCTGTGTGCTGGCCTGGACGCTTAGCATTATTGGATTTGCCAACTGCTTTTGTTACTTGTTCCTAGCGAAGACCTCTGTCCTCACAGGTATGCATTCATCTCCCCTCTCCCTAGGTATCAGACTTACCGTACCTCTGTCATTGCAGGTTACCAACACCGTATAATTTAAAGATACACAGTCTAAGGGCCATGCTAATTTATCTTCTCTCTTGGAAGAATGTCTTTTCTTCTTATGAAATGAATGTCCCTGATTATTTAGCATCTTGTCTCTTTGTAACAAGGATACGTACTTTGACCCAAACGATCGGGTGGGTACATTTTAATGAATGGAAACACACACATGTAAATGAGAGTGTGTTTTTGCTACATTAGCACCGGGTTCCAAACACCCAAGGTGGAGTTTTCAGAAGCACCCAAGGGGTGTTGGCTGTTCTTAGGCTCTTTTGAAAATCCCATCCCTTGTCCCTAGCTGCAGTTTGTATCAAGAACCAGCTGACTTGGGGTGTTAGAGTACCCTGGAGTATCTTCAAGAAACCAGGCTGCTCTGGAATTTCATTGCAAGTCAATATTTCTTTATGCAGCCCACAGCCCTAATGGAATATTGCATGAGAGTATAGCATGGGGTAGGAATAAAGACAATACAATACACACTGTAAGACCCTTTAAAGGGCATCCCTTATAGCATATTGGGCAATGCATCACAAAATGGCTTACGTTCCCATCACTCACCCCAGAGTAGCCTGCAGCATATCCTTGTACAGTAAAATCTGAAGTAGCTGTCACTGCCACCACACAGCCCCATAAAGCAGCCCCCAATGTATCCTGTGTTCCTGCTACAGACACCCAACTCTTCCCAAAGTGCCATAAGTTCTCTACGGTGCGAGGTCTGGTCAGGAAAGTGACTGTAAAAATGGCACGTTTGTATTCCACAGATTTGCTCTGAGTGTGTTCCGAGTTATAGCTCTATACTTTGCTGTCCAAATCAGTTTGTACTTCTTTTAGCCACTGCCGGAGCCAGTGCAGTTACGGAAGCATGAGCTAGATTCTGTTCTGGCTCGCCCATCAGCAGGAATTAGGTTCCAATTGCAGAGGCAAATTCTGCTTTCAGCCATGCCTGTGCAATCCCATTGAAAACAATGGGAGCACACAGTGTAAGTGAGGGCAGAAGTGGAAGGCAGTGGTGGAGTTCAAGAGCTGTAATTAAAGGTGTAATTTAGCCTTCGGAGTCTTTACTCCTGGTGACGCACAAGCCCAAACACAGTCTTTCAGATCCCAGGCTGAGTCTGCAGGGCTTGTAATTAGAAACCCCCTCTTCTCACTTGGGAGCGGAGCATTTGCTCCGAATGTGACTCAGACACTGTGCACATAAAGAACAGGAGTACTTGTGGCACCTTAGGCCAGGTCTACACTACCGCGGTAGTTCGACAGCTGGCAATCGAACTTCCGGGTTCGATTTATCGCGTCTGGTCTGGACGCGATAAATCGATCCCGGAAGCGCTCGCCGTCGACTGCGGTACTCCAGCTCGGCGAGAGGAGTACCGCGGAGTCGACGGGGAGCCTGCCTGCCGCGTGTGGACCGCGTCTGAACCGCGGTAAGTTCGAACTAAGGTATGTCAACTTCAGCTACGTTATTCACGTAGCTGAAGTTGCGTACCTTAGTTCGAATTTGGGGGTTAGTGTAGACCAGGCCTTAGAGACTAACAAATTTATTAGAGCATAAGCTTTCGTGGGCTACAACCCACTTCTTCGGATGCATATAGAGAGAAACATATATTGAGGAGATATATATACACACATACAGAGAGCATGAACAGGTGGGAGTTGTCTTACCAACTCTGAGAGGCCAATTAAGTAAGAGAAAAAAAACTTTTGAAGTGATAATCAAGATAGCTCAGTACAGACAGTTTGATAAGAAGCAAGTGTGAAAATACTTACAAGGGGAGATAGATTCAATGTTTGTAATGGCTCAGCCATTCCCAATCTTTATTTAATCCTGAGTTGATTGTGTCTAGTTTGCATATCAATTCCAGCTCAGCAGTCTCTCGTTGGAGTCTGTTTTTGAAGTTTTTCTGTTTTAAGATAGCCACCCGCAGGTCTGTCATAGAATGGCCAGACAGGTTAAAGTGTTCTCCCACTGGTTTTTGAGTATTATGATTCCTGATGTCAGATTTGTGTCCATTAATTCTTTTGCGTAGAGACTGTCCGGTTTGGCCAATGTACATGGCAGAGGGGCATTGCTGGCACATGATGGCATATATCACATTGGTAGATGTGCAGGTGAACGAGCCCCTGATGGTATGGCTGATGTGATTAGGCCCTATGATGATGTCACTTGAATAGATATGTGGACAGAGTTGGCATCGGGCTTTGTTACAAGGATAGGTTCCTGGGTCAGTGTTTTTGTTCAGTGATGTGTGGTTGCTGGTGAGTATTTGCTTTAGGTTGGGGGGTTGTCTGTAAGCGAGGACAGGTCTGTCTCCCAAGATCTGTCTCTCACAGATCTTGGGAGACAGACCTGTCCTCGCTTACAGACAACCCCCCAACCTAAAGCAAATACTCACCAGCAACCACACATCACTGAACAAAAACACTGACCTCGCTTACAGACAACAACAGCAGGGGCTGCTCCCCAGACCAGGTTCCCCCCTCCCTGCCCCTTGAACTCCCCTGAAGTTTCCCCCCCCCCGTGAGCCCTCCGTACCCCACCCAGGCGGCCCACGCCCCGAGTCCACTCACTGGCTTTGCCAGGCTTGGGCTGCTGCAGCAGTTGGGCTGGGAGGAGCCGCCTTCCGGGAGGCACGGGAGAGCCAGAGGGTCCCGCTTGCAGCGGCGGCGAGCCCCAGCCATGGAGGAGTCAGCGCGGCGCAGGGGGGCAACAGCCCTGGAAATGCGGTGGCGGCGTCACTAGCTGGGAGAAGCCGCACCCCCTGCCCCTCCTGTCCAGGCTGCGGCCCGGTGCCCCCGCACCTGGAGGCTCCTGCAGCAGATGCATGCGGGCAGAGGCCCCTGTGCGCCCCCCAGCTCCCGCCTCACCGCGCTCGGGCTCTGCGGCTCCCAGGAGTGTGAGCTGCCGCTGCCCCTCCCGGAGCAGGCTCAGAGCCCTGTGCCCCGGTGGCAGCTCACATGCCCAGGAGCCGCAGAGCCCGAGCGTGGTGAGGCGGGAGCTGGGGGGCGCATGGGGGCCTCTGCCTGCATGCATCTGCTGCAGCCAGGGCCGGCTCTAGGCACCAGCAAAACAAGCTGGTGCTTGGGGCGGCACATTTTTAGGGGCGGCATGGCCGGCGCCAGAATGCCGCCCCTAAAAATGTGCCCCGGCCGCCCTAGCTCACCTCCGCTGCCGCTCGCGCGCCGCTACTCCCCCTCCCTCCCAGGCTCTCAAACCTGGGAGGGAGGGGGAGATCCCGAGCGGCCGTGGCGCGCAAAACAGTTGTTTCGCGCGCCGCTGCTCCCCCTCCCTCCCAGGCTTGAGAGCCTGGGGGGAGGAGGCAGGGCTGGGGATTTGGGGAAGGGGCGGAGTTGAGGCGGGGCCGGGGGTGAAAAAGGGAACACTAATTTACTGTGTGTGATCTCCATAACAATACACGTTTATGAAATTTCACCAAATATTTACAAAATATGTTTCCAAAGATTTTAGGCATAACAAAGGATTTTATATCGTACTAAGGTACTGATTTTGCTGGAGGGTTCCCTTAAAATTAGTTCATCGGATAGTCAGAAGTAAAGAAAGGGAAACTCTTTGTCCAGCTATCTGGAAGCAAAGGGCTGTTGTCCCTTTAAATGCTCTCTTCAATGGGGGGGCAAAGGTGGGGTGAAGGGAGAAATGGATGGACAGAAAGGACAGGAAGACTTTGGAAATAAGTTTTTTTACTATAGCAATTAAAATGTGTATTTTAGGTCTTTTGAAGAATTTATTTAAAAAACCATATGTCTGAAGATCCAAGCATTTAAGGCTAAAGATGATTGTGCATCTAAAAATCTATGCAAGGATTTTTTAGAGATGTGATTTTATAATCTTCACCAACTCACTAATGAAATATTTTTAAAGCAAATTTTAAACTAAGGTCCTGTAGATTGACATGTCCTGAGTAAATATTACAGTAATGCACAACTGTTTTTGTCAGTACATTCAGAAACGGATAGTATGTACCTGGGGTTTGGCAAATGCCTCTTTAATGGCTTCATTACCCCTTGAATGGCTCTTTAACAGTTTCAGTGTTGTGCTAATAGGTCTGGTAGGCTGGAGGCTTTTTCTCTTTTAACTACACCTCTACCCTGATATAACACGACCCGATATAACCGAATTCAGATATAACACGTAAAGCTGCGCTCCGCGGGGGGGCTGCACACTCCGGCGGATCAAAGCAAGTTCGATATAACGCGGTTTCACTTATAACGCGGTAAGATTTTTTGGCTTCCGAGGACAGCGTTCTATCGAGGTAGAGGTGTACTAGATCCCCTTCCCAGGAAGACTCGGAGCCTGGCTGCAGGAAGGGTCAGAACAGGGATAGGAAAACCAGGCGGGTGGACACTAAGACCCAGTGGTGCCCCAAATTTTCAGGTGCCCTACCCAGCTGCCTATGCCTGAGGACGGCCCTGGGCGCCCCCAACCACTTGGTGCCCTAGGCGACCGCCTAGTTTGCCTAGTGGTTGCACCGGCCCTGGTTGGGTTTACCCTGCCATGAGTCAAACCTGTAGTTCCAGGCTGGTGAGGTATTTTGGACCTGATGCTTCTCCCACTATGCCATTCAACCTTACAACAAAATGGGAAGGAATAGCTGACAGACTGAGGGGAGATCCACTGTAAGAGCTAGACAAGGGACTAGGCATTCAGTCCTACAGCTGGTTAAGAAAATGGATGTGCCTGAGCAGCTTTGTTTGCATGCTCAGTACAGCAGTGGGCCGGAGAGTTCTTCCAAACAAAGAGAATTAACACCTCCGGAACTCACCGCAAAAGTTAATCATTCATTTGCTCGTCTGTGAGGAGATGGGTAACTTGTATTCAATCTTTTCTAAGTCCGGTTATTCAGCACTTCCTTGTTCTTCTTTCTGCCAGACCGAGGGCATTTCAGGTCATTGCACATATGCATAGGGGACGGGAAGGGACTGCCCCTGCTCTCAGAGCTGGAATATGCAGGTGTGGGGAGCCTATTGCAGGAGAGCAGAGGTTGGGGAGAGGGGGCGGAGGTGCTCCGAGACTGAAAGCCTGAAACCTGGCTGTACTCCCATCCCATCTGCTAACCAGGTGGGGCTAGGTTAGCATGTGGCTGGGAAACCTCTATGGAACAAGAAGTGCTGGAAGAAGTGGTGTTCATTCAGAGGCGCTCCTCCTCTCAGGGCCTGATCCTGTGATCTCACACCTGTTGGAGTCCATGGAACAGAAGGGTGCTCAGCATCTTGCAGGATTAGCCCCAAGTCAGTACGGAACCAGTGGCTCCAGTGTGGGGCTCTGAGCTCTTGAACGGGCTGTCTTTTGGATGAGACATAATGATGGTCCGAACCACATGTGGCCATTACAGATCCCATGATGCTTTCAGAAAAGTGGAAGCATTAGCACTCGTGTCCTGGCCAAATTCTGACCTGGCTAGTATCAGTCTGCCTGCCTGAATCCCCCCTGCAGTTACAGGATTCTTCATTCTCTGTTCCAAACTGCTCTGGAATGTTGCTGTATGCTATTAAACAGCTTCTGTGTTCCCCCTGGCATGGCTGAAGTGATATCCCCTACATTCGGATAGAGTGGGAGGTGGCTTCATTAGTTCACCCTTGAATTCTCTCTTGCCACATACAAACATTAAAAAATTGTAAAGCAGTAAGAAATCCTCAGATGAAAGCTCCTCTAGAAAAGCACAATATCATTATAGTATTTTATATGCACATATGATTTATTGGCACAGAAAATAAAACTAAATCTAGAGGTGGGAAATAAACAGAATAGAACCAACCAATTCACACCAAGTAAAGATGAACCAACAAGAATAGAGAAAATAATTGATGGGAATAATTTATTTGATTAGTTTTGTCTCTTTTTCTGTTCGCAAATTGTTCAAGCTTTAAGAAAAATGATAGAATCATAAGACTGGAAGGGAACCCGAGAGGTCTTCTAGTCCAGTCTCCTGCACTCATGGGAGGACTAAGTATTATCTAGACCATCCCTGACAGGTATTTGTCTAGCCTGCTCTTAAAAATCTCCAATGATGGAGATTCCACAACCTCCCTCGGCAATTTATTCCAGTGCTTAACCACCCTGACAGTTAGGAAGTTTTTCCTAGTGTCCAACCTCCACCTCCCTTGCTGGATTTAAGCCCATTGCTTCTTGTCCTAGCCTCAGAGGATAGAAGAACAATTTTTCTCCCTCCTCCTTATAACAACCTTTCATGTACTTGAAAACTGTTATCATCTCCCTCTCAGTCTTCTCTTCTCCAGACTAAACAAACCCAATTTTATGATTTTAAATCACATCATGATTTTGAATCATTCTCTGAACACTTTCTGAAAATATCAGCCTGTAAGTAGTTGTGCGTATTCAAGAGGTGTCCAGTCAAAATGAACATAAGTCACATGGTATGGTTTGTGTGTTTCTCTTGGAATCACACTTTAGGGGCAAATAAAGTTTCCAAGTTCAAAAATTCACTTTCCATAAATATGCTCTAATATTCACTTAAAAGTTGATATTTCCACAAATATTCCTACCCATAAACTGAAATCACAAGGATATCCAGATATGGCAAACGTGAAAGGGGTGCAAACATTGTTAGAGCAAAATCATATTTCTTTTTAACAACAACAAAAATGGCAGGGAGGTTGGAGGTATTCATTCAGCCCTAGAATAAACACGATTCTGATGAGCAAAGGCTCCTAGAACAGTTCTCAACATCAATATGACATGAAGCATCAGAAAGCAAAACATATCTACCTAGCAGTGGGCAATATTGCTCCACGTGTAATGAACCATGGCTACACATAGTCATCAGCAAGGATTGGACCCAGGACCTTCTGTAAACACAAGCCTCTACCACTCACCTACAGGAGAGCTCCTCTACTCTGAAAAAGTAGTAGGCTGTTGTAATTGCTTCCACTAGAGGAGGACTCGCTCAAAAGCACTAGGCCAATGTGTGAGGAGACACCAGGAACTCTCAGATATACCAGAGCAGGAGACAGGGAGTCAGAAGATCCGGTTCTCTTCCTGGCTTAGAAGCTGATTTAAGTGTGTTACTCTGGGCTAGTCGCTTAACCTCTGTATGCCTCAGTTTCCCTGTTCACCCTAAGATGTTGAGAAGGACATTTGTCACTGTAACACACTTTGTAACCCTAGGATCAGAGGCACAATGTAAGTGTTATGGCATTAGTGTAAAACACAGGCTGTGCATCCAGACTGATCACAGGAACTCCATGTCACACCCAGAAGGGCTACAAGTCAAGTTATACAGAAAAGTTCAGGGCTCTCCAATATGGCGGCCAGAGTCTCCATTAGGCAGTGTCGTGCCGGTACCTCAGTGCACTGGAGGATTCCCCCCACATAGGTGAATCCCCCAGTGATTTAGGGCCACTGTAGCAGCTTCTAGGTCACCCCTCAGCCTGCCCCAGGTGTGGGGGGTTTGGGTGAGGAGAAGAAGGTATGGCTAGGTTGTTCCTACACTCCACTGATCTCCTGCTATAGGAATGACCCTTCTGGTCATTGGCAGCCAGCGTACATTAGAGTAGCCCTGTGACTGCTCTAGTGTGTTCCTGGGACCAGGTTAGTGCTCACTGGCCACAGGATCATTGCTCACCTCCTATCTTGCACTAAGCGCAGTTCGGTCAGACCACAGAATATGGCCCAAGGCAGGAAACCGACCAGGAGGAGCTGAAGGAAGGAAGGAGACAGCAGATACTACGTCACACCATGGCACAGGCTCCCACCTAAGGAGGAATGTACAATGAAAACAAACCCAGGCACACTGCAAGTCTCTGTCCTGGGCAGGTGGTGGGTTTATTATTGTACAGGTGTCTCATCAGATAGGGTGTAGCTACACTTTGATAAAAAACCCACAGCACCGAGTCTCAGAGCCCAGATCAGCTGGCTTAGGCTGCGGGGCTACAAATAGCCATGTAGATGTTCAGGATTGGGCTGGAGCCCGGGCTCTGAGACCCTCCCCTCTTGTAGAGTGCAGAAGGCTCTGGCGGTGCTAGGACAACTTGCCATGCCAAGGCAGCGTTTGGAAAAGGAGGTCACTGAATTATATTCCAAGCAAGCCTCTTCCAGTTTATATTGGGCTTGTCAGAGCCCCAATACCATGGCAGGGACCAATCCTGCACTCCCCAAAGTCAATGAGAGATTTGCCATTAACTTCAGTGGGAGCTGGACCAGCACCTGAAAAATCAGAAGAGTTCTTAGAAGCCTACAGCTGTGGAGGAGACTCCTGAGCAGTAATGGTCTTTGTTGTAAAGGAAAACACACTCAGGTGTGCTGGAGAAAAGGGTCAACTTCAATCTCTGGAACATCTGGTACTGCCCTTTCCTGCCCCCAGTGCTGTTGAAATTCAAAACAAGTTGTTTTTGAAGCGCAAACCAGGGCCTGGAGTTTGCCCTGTGGCACCTGGCAAACTGAGACACAGCTTATCCCATGGGACAAACATTCAGTGTTGCTAATATTTCCCTGAAGCACTAGATAGTTGCCAACATTTTGTATTCTTGTCTCTTTTCCTGGCACACTATATAGCTGTCCACACACTCAAGCACACACGTTAGGCCCAGGTGTTCTGCACAAAGCACACTGACCTGTATACTGCTCTAAGCTTATACATAGGCTATAATTTTTAAGATGGATAGTTTATATCGGACTGTCTTTTTAAGAGCAAGTCCCAATGAGAAGTCTCCCAGGGCTATGAAAAGCCTGGCCAGAAGCAATCTCTGGTAGATCAGCTGGATGAGTTCTGCAGGTGCTCTGTGTTAATAAGGAGTGACTATTGTCACAGTCACAGTCTATACAGCACTCTTTCCCCCTATAGGATCCCCAAAGTGCTTTACAAACCCTGGGCCAGAGCCATAGCTGGTGTAAATCAAAATAGCTCGGACTCACACTAGCCATGGATGTAGCCCAAGATTTATGAAGAGTGCTTCACCTCCTATTGCAATGCAGCCATCTGGGCAAAACATAGCAGCCGTTCAACAGCATGCACAAAACAATCCTCTACAACAGCAAATGTGTGTGTGTGTGTGTGTGGGAGGGGGAACACTACAACAGATTTAATGTAGTTATCTCACAGTTGGCTTTTGGGCAGAAGATTGGAGCCAACACTCCTATTCATGTACAAGTGCCATGAAATCTTTAATGACTATGAGCCAGTAGGAACACAGTTTGACATCCCGTCCAAAGCACTGGATTCTCCAGCATACCTGAACCTGCACCCCTTACACTGTGTGCACCCGAACCTTTACAGAGGGGGGTGTGAAGAGTCCAGAGCTCAGACTGGGGTCACTATATAGCCACTCTGCATGGGTGGCAATGACAACGTAGGGCTTTGGAGAGCTAGGCCCAGAATGCCCAGCAGCACACCACGCTTCCGTGGAGCAGAGGTCTAGCACTGAGCCACCAACACAGCTTTCTGCCCCTCTTGGGGTTTCCCTAGTGCTTTCCCATCCTAATCCAGGCCAGCCCCATTTTCCCTGGGACATGTGGCAAGATCACATCCAAGGCTGTACGTTGGCAGATCATGCCCCTACGGTGGCTGCATGATTATTTTATAGGGAAGCCCCATGTCTGTCTGAACATCTGTATTCAAATTTGTTCAGGAATTGTTTTTAAGTGTCTTTATCCCTCAGCATATGCAGCCAATACCTTCCAGGCAAGGCAGCCACATCTCGGTAAGCCTTAAGATGCCTGAGCTATTGGAGCAGGAAGGGCAGAGGCGAGACATCACCGTTCCCATATGGGTAATTGCAGGATCAACGGAGAGCCAGAAGCCCAACAGAGCTTGTACCAGGGTAGGCGGTCCCTTAACTGAAGTTGGGCTCAGCGCTCCTGTTCCAATGCAGGTGCACCCTAGTTTGGCGTAATGAAGAGGGTGGGGCTGCCCCTGGGAGTTATAAATGAGAGCTCAGAAGCCTCCTGAGAATAAAAAGAGCTCAGAGGAAGAGCTGGGCTGGGTGCTTCAGGGAGGGGATGCCCCAGACAGAGAGAGTGGTGAGAGACCCCTGATTGAGCAATGGAGCCAGGTCAGGCTGGTGAATACAGAAGGTAGGAAAGCAAGTCATGGGGGGCAGGAGGGAAATCCCTTACAAACTTCCCCAGGCCAGACAGCCATGGCTGGAGAGGGCTGAAGTCTGAGAGCAGCAGAGGGAGATGGCTGCTGGTTGTCTGAGCTAAAGCCAGAGGCCCAGAAAGGGCTGACGGCTGAGGAATGACGGGGGGGAGGGGGTAAGCCTGCAGATGTCTCCAGGCAAGAGCTGGAGTCGTAGCTGTGAAACAGACGGGGTGGAGAAGCACCCCAGCTAAAGGGCGTGGGGTGAGGCATGGGGAGAGATGCCAGACCAGAGCCGCACCTGAGAGCCAAGCTGTTGGGAGGAATAGGAATTCTGCACACACGGAAAAGAGGAAGGAGGGAGAAAGGACAGCAAGAAATGGGCCCACGCTGTAGAAATTCTGCTTGCCGAGTCCTAATCAAGCCTCACCAATCATCCTTCTAGTTGTACCCCCGCCTCACAGTCCCCCAAATGGAGCCATCTGTAGTTGGGTTTTAATTCTCATGGCTGTGATGTGTGTATTTCAAACACAATAGGTGACCCAGGTCACTGACCTTAGATGAGAGGCTCTCAAACTGTGGGTCACAACCCCATTTTAATGGGGTCACCAGGGCTGGTTTAGACTTGCTGGGCCCAGGGTTGAAGCCCGAGCCCCACCGCCTGAAGCCGAAGCCCGAGGGCTTCAGCCCTGGGTGGCAGGGCTCAGGTTACGGCTCCCCTGCCTGGGGCTGAAGCCCTCGAGCCTCAGCTTTGCCGCCCTCCCTCCCCGCCCGGAGGAGGAGGCTCAGGCTCTGCTTCTCCCGCCAGGGCAGCGGGGCTCGGGCGGGCTCAGGCTTCTGTCCCCCCTTCTGGGGGCATGTTGTACTTTTTGTTGTCAGGAGGGAGTTGCGGTGCAACTAAGTTTGAGAATCCCTGCCTTAGACCATGCGTTTAGGGAGAGAAAACTGACCCATTATCAGAGAAAACTACTACACCTCTTCCTCGATAACATGCTGTCCTCGGGAGCCAAAAAAATCTTACCGTGTTATAGGTGAAACCGCGTTATATTGAACTTGCTTTGATCCACCGGAGTGCGCAGCCCCATCCCCGAGGAGCACTGCTTTACCGCGTTATATCTGAATTCGTGTTATATCGGGCCGCGTTATATCGAGGTAGCAGTGTATCATACAACCCCCCTGCCTGCATCACTACAAATGAAAAAAAAAGAAAAAAAAAAAAGCAGAACCTATTTTAACAAGTGGCAGGGTTAAAAATCTAAATTTTATCATTTGTTTCGTAGAAATGGCATCATTAATTTATAGTATCAAATTTAGGGAATTTCTTTTGTAGAGAAGCCACTTTAAAATGGACATTTTCCTTTACCAAAAATTATGGTAAATTAACATGAAATGTGATTAGATCATGTCCATTCTTTCATAGCAAATTATCGTTCAGTACGATACTGGCTCACAACATAGTCCTAGGCAGAAAAGCTTTGGTTACCTCAAGTTGAAAGAATCTTTCACTTACTTCAGACACAAAAACCTTATGTAAAAAATGCAGTTTCCCTCCCAAAACACCCCACCACACACCCACTCTAGACAGCCTGGAAATTCCAAGTTGAGGCGCTCAACTGATAAACAGAGGACTTCAGCCTCCAGAACTGTCAATCCAGCATCTTTCACAAACAGTTTGTAAAGCTACACGTATAATATCTGTGTGTATAGACTACTGCTCAGCACAGGTCTGACCTGCATCTGCTAAAGTACTATACTCTTAGCCAGGGGTTCTCAAACCGGGGGTCAGGACCGCTCAGGGAGTTGTGAGGTTATTACGTGGGGGGGTTGTGAGTTGTCAGCCTCCACCTCAAACCCAGCTTCGCCAACATTTATAATAGTGTTAAATATAAACAAGAGTTTTTAATTTATAAGGGGGGGGGCGCACTCAGAGGCTTGCTGTGTGAAAGGGGTCACCAGTACCAAAGTTTGAGAACCGCTGTTCTTAGCGGAGGGATTACTGCCAAAGAGGCGGCAGGAGCTATAGCCTGTGTTATGCAGGAGGTCAGATGAGATGATCAATGGGGTTTCTTCTGGCTTTGGAATCTGAGTCTAAGGCCTGGTCTACACTACGAGTTTAGGTCGACTTTAGCAGCGTTAAATCGAATTAAGCCTAGACACGTTCACACGACGAAGCCCTTTCTTTCGACTTAAAGGGCCCTTTAAACCGGTTTCTTTACTCCACCTCCGACGAGGGGATTAGCGATAAAATTGGCCTTAGCGGGTCAGAATTGGGGTAGTGCGGACGGAATTAGACGTTATTGGCCTCCGGGAGCTATCCCACAGTGCTTCATTGTGACCGCTCTGGACAGCACTCTCAACTCAGATGCACTGACCAGGTAGACAGGAAAAGCCCCGCGAACGTTTGAATTTCATTTCCTGTTTGCCCAGTGTGGAGAGCACAGGTGACCATGCAGAGCTCATCAGCACAGGTAACCGTGATGGAGTCCCAGGATCGCAAAAGAGCTCCATCATGGACCGAACGGGAGGTACGGGATCTGCTCGCCATATGGGGAGATGAATCAGTGCTAGCTGAACTCCGTAGCAGTAAACGAAATGGCAAAATATTAGAAAAGGTCTCCAAGGCCATGAAGGACAGAGGCCATAACAGGGACGCACAGCAGTGCCGCGTGAAAATTAAGGAGCTAAGGCAAGCCTACCACAAAGCCAGAGAGGCAAACGGAAGGTCCGGGGCAGAGCCGCAAACATGCCGCTTCTACGCGGAGCTGCATGCCATGCTAGGGGGTGCAGCCACCACTACCCCAACCGTGTGCTATGACTCCTTCACTGGAGAAACACACAGGGAAGTGGATTCGGGGTATGAGGAAGATGAGGATGAAGATAATGTAGATAGCTCACAGCAGCAAGGAAGCGGAGAAACCGGTTTCCCCAACAGCCAGGATATGTTTATCACCCTGGACCTGGAACCAGTAACCCCCGAACTCACCCAAGGCGTGCTCCCAGACCCTGAGGGCATACAGGGGACCTCTGGTGAGTGTACCTTTGTAAATATTACACATGGTTTAAAAGCAAGCGTGTTTAATGATTAATGATTAATTTGCCCTGGCAATCGCGGCCAGTACAGCTACTGGAAAAGTCTGTTAACGTGTATGGGGATGGAGCGGAAATCCTCCAGGGACATCTCCAGAAAGCTCTCCTTCATGTACTCCCAAAGCCTTTGCAAAAAGGTTTCTGGGGAGGGCTGCCTTATCCCGTCTGCCATGGTAGGACACTTTACCACGCCAGGCCAGTAGCACGTAGTCTGGAATCATTGCATAACAAAGCATGGCAGCGTATGGTCCCGGTGTTTGCTGGCATGCAGACAACATCCATTCCTTATCGCTCTTTGTTATCCTCAGGAGAGTGATATCATTCACGGTCACCTGGTTGAAATGGGGTGATTTTATTAAGGGGACATTCAGAGGTGCCCCTTCCTGCTCTGCTGAACAGAAATATTCCCCGCTGTTAGCCACGTGCTGGCGGGGAGGGGTGAAGTGATCATCCCCGATAATTGGGTGTGGGGGGGGAGGGGGGTTAGTTGGGTTTGTGCTGCATGTTAACCCGGAAACCGCAGCCCCTCCTTTTACATTGCAAACCCATTTTAAATGGCCAACCCAACGGGTGCTTGGTATGGGAAATGAGGGCGCTACTGTTTGAAACCATTCCCACATGTTAAGAATGTTAAAAAAGCCAAAAGACTGTGTCTTACCATGGCTGCCTGCAAGTCGAAATCTGTTGCCTGGCAGTGCGTGAGTGATCTCTCACACCAAACCGGCAGGCCCTCAATATAAGAGGAAAAATACGACCTTGTAACGAAAGCACATGTGCTGTGTAATGTGAACAGCAAAATTTAACGTGAAAGAGTGTACCCATTGTTCTCTAAAATGTGTCTTTTTTAACCACCTCTCCCTTCTCCTCCACCAGCTGCAAATGTGTCTCCTTCACAGAGGCTAGTGAAGATTAGAAGGAGAAAACGGCGGACTCGGGATGATATGTTCACGGAGCTCCATATGTCCTCTCACGCTGAAAGAGCACAGCAGAATGCGTGGAGGCAGTCAATGTCAGACTACAGAAAAGCACAGTATGAACGAGAGGAGAGGTGGCAGGCTAAATCGCGGGATGAAGAGAGCAAGTGGCGGGCTGAAGAGGATAGGTGGCGTCAGCTTGCAGACAGAAGGCAAGAGTCAATGCTCCAGCTGCTGGAGCATCAAACTGATATGCTCCAGCATATGGTTGAGCTGCAGGAAAGGCAGCAGGAGCACAGACCGCCGCTACAGCCCCTGTGTAACCAACAGCCCTCCTCCCCAAGTTCCATAGCCTCCTCACCCAGACGCCCAAGAACACGGTGGGGGGGCCTCCGGCCACCCAGTCACTCCACCCCAGATGATTGCCCAAGCATCAGAAGGCTGGCCTTCAATAAGAGTTAAAGTTTTAAACTGCAGTGTGTCCTTTTCCTTCCCTCCTCCCCCACCCATACCGGGCTACCTTGGCAATTATCCCCCTAGTTGTGTGATGAATTAATAAAGAATGCATGAATGTAAGTAACAATGATTTTATTGCCTCTGCAAGCGGTGCTCGAAGGGGGGAGGGGGGGTGGGGTGGTTGGTTCACAGGGAAGTAGAGTGAACCGGGTGGTCGGGGGGGGGACGGAGGGTTCATCAAGGAGAAACAAACAGAAGTTTCACACCGTAGCCTGGCCAGTCACAAAACTCGTTTTCAAAGCTTCTCTGATGCACACTGCGCCCTGCTGTGCTCTTCTAACCGCCCTGGTGTCTGGCTGGGCGTAATCAACGGCCAGGTGATTTGCCTCAACCTCCCACCCCACCATAAATGTCTCCCCCTTACTCTCACAGATATTGTGGAGCGTACAGCAAGCAGCAATAACAATGGGGATATTCTTTTCGCTTCTTTTCAGTAAGTTGCGCCAGCGCGCTTTTAAACGTCCAAATGCACATTCCACCACCATTCGGCACTTGCTCAGCCTGTAGTTGAACAGGTCCTGACTACTGTTCAGGCTGCCTGTGTACGGCTTCATGAGCCATGGCATTAAGGGGTAGGCTGGATCCCCAAGGATCACGATAGGCATTTCAACATCCCCAACGGTTATTTTCTGGTCCGGGAAGAAAGTCCCTTCCTCCAGCTTTCGAAACAGACCAGAGCGCCTGAAGACGCGAGCATCATGTACCTTTCCCGGCCATCCCACGTTGATGTTGGTGAAACGTCCCTTGTGATCCACCAGGGCTTGCAGCAGCATTGAAAAGTACCCCTTGCGGTTTATGTACTCGGTGGCTTGGTGCTCCGGTGCCAAGATAGGGATATGGGTTCCGTCTATCGCCCCACCACAGTTTGGGAATCCCATTGCAGCAAAGCCATCCACTATGGCCTGCACGTTTCCCAGAGTCACTACCCTTGATATCACCAGGTCTTTGATTGCCCTGGCAACTTGGATCACAGCAGCCCCCACAGTAGATTTGCCCACTCCAAATTGATTCCTGACTGACTGGTAGCTGTCTGGCGTTGCAAGCTTCCACAGGGCTATCGCCACTTGCTTCTCAACTGTGAGAGCTGCTCTCATCCTGGTATTCTGGCGCTTCAGGGCAGGGGAAAGCAAGTCACAAAGTTCCATGAAAGTGCCCTTACGCATGCGCAAGTTTCGCAGCCACTGGGAATCGTCCCACACCTGCAGCACGATGCAGTCCCACCAGTCTGTGCTTGTTTCCCGGCCCCAGAATCGGCGTTCCACGGCATGAACCTGCCCCAGTAACACAATGATTTGCACATTGCTGGGGCCTGTGCCTTGTGAGAGGTCTATGTCCATGTCAATTTCCTCATCACTCTCGTCGCCGCGCTGCAATCGCCTCCTCGGCTGGTCCTGGTTTTGCTTTGGCATGTCCTGGCTCTGCATATACTCCAGGACAATGCGCGTGCTGTTCATAGTGCTCATAATTGCTGCGGTGATCTGAGCGGGCTCCATGATCCCAGTGCTATGGCGTCTGGTCTGAAAAAAGGCGCGAAACTAGTATCTGACGGACGGAGGGAGGGAGGGGTGAGTGACGACATGGCGTACAGGTACAGGGAATTAAAATCAACAAAGGTGGCTGTGCATCAGGGAGAAACACAAACAACTGTCACACAGAATGGCCCCCCCAAAAAATTGAACTCAAAACCCTGGGTTTAGCAGGCCGTTGATTTCACGGAGGGAGGGGGAAGCAAATGAATACAGAACAAATCTATTTTTTACATCTTAAGCTGGCAGATGACGGTGCAGCATGACTGATAGCCCTCGGCATCTTCTGGATGATTGGCAGAAAATACTGGGCGCTTGGCAGAAAATAGCATACTACGACTGATAGCCATCATCATCAAGACAGTTCAATAGGACTGAGCATGTCTGCCCAGGTGCCCATGATTGACAGCCACTGCAGTACGATGACGACGGATACCAGTCGTAATATACCATCTTCTACCAAAAGGCAAGGGGCTGCTGCTGTGTGCAATGCAGCCCCACGTCTGCCAGCCCCACGTCTGCCAGCACCCAGATCACTGATGAAGGCTACCAGTCATACTGCACCGTCTACTGCTAAAAGGCAATTAGCTGCTGCTGTGTAGCAATGCAGTACCACGTCTGCCGGCACCCAGAGGACATATAGTGACGGTGAGCTGAGCTGAGCTGAGCGGGCTCCATGCTTGCCGTGGTATGTTGTCTGCACAGGTAACCCAGGTAAAAAGGCGCGAATCGATTGTCTGCCATTGCTCTGACGGAGGGGGAGGTGCCTGACGACATGTACCCAGAACCCCCCCACGACACTGTTTTGCATCCTTCAGGCATTGGGATCTCAACCCAGAATTCCGATGGGCGGCGGAGACTGCGGGAACTGTGGGATAGCTACCCACAGTGCAATGCTCCGGAAGTCGACGCTAGCCTCGGTACTGTGGACGCAGTCCGCCGACTTAATGCACTTAGAGCATTTTATGTGGGGACACACACAATCGGCTGTATACAACCGATTTCTATAAAACTGGCTTCTATAAATTCGACCTAATTTCGTAGTGTAGACATACCCTAAGTACTGTGTAGACTGTGCTGGGGGGGTGGGAATTCAGGTTTATGGGCATGGGACTTTTGGAAACCAATGAACCTTGCAAAAAGGGCTATTTATATACTTTGAAGGCTGTACTGCATTTATTTGAGGAATCAAGAGGGAAACTAAGGCAAAGGATCATGTGTGGGGCAGCCTGAGGGGACATCCAGGAGGAGCCCACGTGTTTAGAGCTCTTCATACAAAACCTTCCAGGCTGAAATAGCCACCTCTTAGTGCATATCTTCCAAGAGATCCACATGCTACAGCATGGCAGTGCTGACCTGAATGCTCACGTAACAGTTGCATGTGAGCGTAGAAGAGGACACTAAGCAGTGGCTTCCTCATGGCCGGGCATGGTGTAGCAGGCTCTCCTCATAGCATCCCCTGTTGACGGACGCTCCGCTTCTTCTCAGGACTCAGCCCTCCAGCTAAGTCACATTTAGTCCTGCCCCTTCCAGGGTAAGCAAAGAACCCAATAAACTAAACTCAGGCAACTTCATTTTTTGCCCCCATCTGGGCTTGCACCTGTACACGTTCTTCCCTCCTTCCGTGGCTCTGCCAGATTGTTCTCCAGCTCCTGTGCAGAGCGACGCCTCCCAGGGCTTCCTCCCTGGAGGCCTGGCTCCAAACTCAATAGTCCATCTTCCCTTTGCGGCAGGGAGTTTTTGCACCACCTTTTCCAGTGGACGGGTAGGAAAACCCAGGCCCTCCCTCTTCTCTGTCCCGGGACCCTTTGGAGAACAGCAGCTACTCCCTCAGCCTCCTTGTTACCTCCCTGGACTTCTTCCTCACTTGGCCTTCTTTCAAGGCCCTTTCCCACAGCCCCCCAGGCTTACTGTAGATCTGCCTCTCTCTAGGCCTTTCCCCTACATACTAGCAAGCAGAGTAGGGAGGGCAGATTTTTTCCCCTTCTCATCTGTGCTTCCTTCCTTTATGTTCACCCCCCAGCTGGGCTTCATCTTGACTTGGACCTGTCCCACTTTCCAGGTGCAACCAAGTGCACCGATTGCTCTCTCTCCCCAATTAAGTCTTTCATTTCCTGTGTGGGGTACCTACCCCATTGCAGTAAGGAAGGGCATCTGTGCAAGAGAACAACAACAACAACAAAGGTCAGAACCACTTTTGCTCCAAGAATTGACACTAAGATCTTGGCAAAAGCTGCTGACCACAAAAATAAAGACGGGAAATTGAGCAAATTAATCATCAGCTTTCATGTTTCGGGCTTTGTCATGCAGGAGGGGCTGTGATGCTGCGCTGTGGTGCTGAGGCAAGGTCACCCTGTTTTGAGGTCTGCTACGCAACACGAGTTGCTACAAATAAATTCATGGCTTTCAACTATCCTGTAGACTAAAGTACTGCCCTGCAAATTTCAAGACAGACAGATGGCCTCACAATCCCCAGACCAGCTTCTTAATGGATGACAATCTCCTGACAACACAGAGAGAATCCTAAATGTTGTTATCCACTTAGCTTGATAGCTCACTCAGGAACTCGTCACTTTCACTAGATGGGGGAAGGCCTCTGGCTCAAGTGGATTGTTCTTTGTGTGGGTTTAGAGGATAGATTAGAAACCCTACAGTACTTTAGATCATGAATTAATTATCTATATCCAAGCATCCCTACCTAGATCCTAATGGAGAACTAGGGAAACCTTCCAGGGTTGTGCTCTCTATCCTCTCCAATCTATCTTCACCCCTGAGCCAGGTCTGATTTCCAAGGATTTCCTGGACTCAGGAAGCCAGAAACACCTTGGCAGCACACAATCAACAAGGCAGCATCCACACAGACCACATTTGCACGTTTGAAGTCTCAACCGGGCATGAAAGCGTACAATTTAAAACAAGGCCTGGAGAATCCCATGTTGTGTGGAAATCAGATTTTCATTTTAATAATACTTTTTAAAGTGAATTTAGCTCTGGAGTCTGAAGTCTCCTATTAATCCACAGAATGGGCTACTGTACGGTATAGGCACTGACAGTGCAAACTTCTTCCCCTCTAATTGTCAAAGTCAGACTCGGGACTCACAATTTGTCAGACCACTCTGCTTATTAGCAAAGTGCTCTGCTAATACACCCAGATAATGTGAGCACCATACAAGACTCAAACTATCTTATTTATACAGATAAAAGGGCGCGAACTTAACAAGATAACAAAAGGAAGCAGAACTGATAAGTTTACCTGGGGCTAGACATACATATCTTATTTCCTTACTAACTATTACCGATCTACTGTTAATGTCCCACCATTAGCTTAAGTGGACCCATTGTTTCATACCTTAATATTTCTCTTCCTGACAACTATATTTCAACATTCCTTATTCCTGCTTAAAGGAACATACAGCATTTCTTTAATCCATTCTATTTTTATAATATAATTCGTTCTACTTTCACATACTCTGCCAATGTACCTACACTCAACTGGAGAGTTGGACCTTTTCTGGCAACGGGAGAGCGATAGTGAGGCCTATCCAGTCTAATCTGCTGAATTAAGACTGACTCAGTATCAGTTGTGGTTGTGATCTCTGTGAGGTGCACACAGCTGCCCCTGGGAGCTGGGCTGAGATCACTGGCTTATTTCCTGTAGGTCACTGCCTAGCCTGGCCTGGACACTCAGGCTAGGTCTACACTACCCGCCTGAATCGGCGGGTAGAAATCGACCTCTCGGGGATCGAATTATCGCGTCTCGTCGGGACGCGACAATCGATCCCCAAATCGATGCTCTTACTCCACCAGCGGAGGTAGGAGTAAGCGCCGTCGACGGGAAGCCGCGGAGGTCGATTTTGCCACCGTCCTTACAGCGGGGTAAGTCGGCTGCAATACGTCGAATTCAGCTACGCTATTCGCGTAGCTGAATTTGCGTATCTTAAATCGACCCCCCCCCCCCCCCCCGTAGTGAAGACGTAGCCTCAGTGGAGACCAGGAGCTGAAGGGCAGGAGGTAAGGGACTAACAAGAATTGCTCCTTCTACCAAGAGAAACTGCCTGGGATTGTCCAGCCTGCCCTTCTTGTTACCAGCACACGGTGGTGAAGGCAGCATCCAGGTGTGGGGGTGAAGGAAGTAAACAGAGCAAGGCTGTGTTTACCCAGGCCTGCTGGGGAATAGCCCCGGAGCATACGGCCCCTACACCTTGGTGCAGAATCAGCTCTATCAGTTCCAGGCCCCCTCTGTGGCAACAGCTCTGGGGACACGTGGCATTCAAGGGCAGGCAGGGGCAGTGGGAAAGTGGGGTAGGAGTGGGCCACATTAGAGATCTGGTACATTGGGGACAGGTGGGGTCACAGCAACTGCATCCTGGCAATTCCACACCCCTGCAAAGCTCCAGAAGATCCATTGGGGCACAAGTTAGGGCTGGGCTGACTAAGCCTTCACTGGGACAACGCAAGCTGGCTCCCCTCCATGCTAGCACTGGTGCAGGCATGAATCTGGCTCTGTGCGAGCAGCAGTGTGCCCAACTGTTAAAGCAAGGATCAGGAAGTTAGGAATTCTGGGTTCCATTCCAACCTCTGCCACTGATCTGCTGCTTCACTCTGGGCAAGTCCCTTAACCTCCCTGCGCCTCAGCTTTCTAAGCAAACTAACCTAAGTCACAGGTGCGTTGTGAAGCTTAATGAATGGCATTGGTGAAAAGATCCTAGGAAGAGTGGTGCTGTATATGGGCCAAGTATTGTAACAGCTGTAGAAAAATGAAAGCTGCTGAAGGCAGTCAGGGACAAGCACCGAACTCAAAGCCACATGCCCAGCCTACACCTGTGATGGGCAAATGCAGGAGAGATTAGAAATCTCCAAGCACAGCCATTTAACTGCTCCTGGTGAATTAAATGTGCCTGGTGGCAGAGATTAAACCCAGCAGCACAAGAATGCTGGTCCTTCCTTTCTCTCCCTCGCTCTGAATTCCCACCTGACACCATGTCACCACTCAGGGTGAGGGTTACATAATGGAGCTTATGAAAGGAAAATGACCCGGCCGTGCCAGCCTGAGTGAAGCTCTGTGTGAAGAGAAAAACAAGATCATGCTTAACTTTTCTGCAGTCCCTGACTGGGGCTATTTGTTCAGGAGTGTAAAGCAGGGTTGGGTGTTCAGAGCCGGGCGGGGGTCCCAGACAATTGAGCTGGTCCCAAGGCTGACTGATTTGACACTCTTCCATCAGGAAATAATGGTAGTGGCAAGGGGGCTGGGGTGGAAAGAAAACAGGAGAGAAACAAAGAGGGGAAGGGATAGGGAAGAGGTTTAAAAGGAATAAGAAGGCAGCAGCAGATAAGAGGTCCATAGATAAGGGCCTGATCCTCCTAAGAGATTATCAAGGGCCCAAGCCTCAGCTGGTGTAAATCGACCTCGCTCTGCTGAAGTCAATGGCCTCACTTACTGACCTCAGTGTGGGTTCAACACCCCTCGGGATCTGGCCTGAAGGTTACACATTATAATTAGCCTTTCATTATTAGCCTGACTTAACTCAACCTTTGTCTCTCCCACTTCCCTTCCCAAAAATCAACTCTGGTATGCTAGAGTCAGGTTCCTCCGCTAGTCTATACCAGCACAGCTTCACTAAAGTCAAGGGAGCTACATTGCTTTACACCAGTCCGTGTGTGTGTGGCGGGGGGTCTGGCCCCAAATTGCTTACTTGCGATCTCTTGCCACAGGAGAATTTTGGGGTGCATTTGGGGTGATGAGGCGTTGCAGGGACATGGCAATCAGACAGTGAGAGGGGTTTGCCGGTTATGAATTGTCACGGCTATTTGCCTGATACGATATATTTCTGGTAGGTTATATTAAAACATTTATTTTAATCATTTATCTTTGATGAAAGCCTATGTTTGGAGCATTTAAGAGAAAGTTTGATTTGGTTACAAATGTATTTATTTGCTGTGGACTTTTGAGCCTCTCAGTAGCTGGTTATTTGTTATTTGTAATGCAGTAGCCCCTAGGAGTCCCGGTTCATGAGCTCTGCTGCTATTCTCACAGATCCACGGTCTTACGCACTTCAGAATAATCCCATGCTGCTGAACTAGCTGCTTTGCACTAGCCATTCAGTAAATCCCTCAAAGGACGTTGAAGACCAGGCAGTCAAAGCCTGCATGCTCTCTAAAGCCCTTAGCATAGCAGGTTAAACTCACGAGCTCCACACAAGTCTCTGAACCAAGCATGGACTCTCGTTTCCATATTTTCTAATACTTAGAGGTTTTTGGTTAACTTAGAATTTCCTATTAGTGTCTTTACAAACCATCAATGCTCTCTGGATGCCTTTCCCCTAAAATCGCTGATCCATGTTTGCAACCTTAACTTCAACTTAAAGTTAGTCTGGGAATTGGAAAAATATGCCAAGTATTGTCAGATTTGCCAGCATCCTTTCTTGACTAGGGATGGACGACTCTCTCGAGAGTTGGATCAGATCAGTCCCACAAGTTCAGCGTCACAGGGTCAGTGCAGGCTCTCCCCCTTTTGTGCCTGCACCCTGTGTTTGGCTGGTATAATAAAGAGTCTTCCACGCCTTCTTTGGCTGGATCACCCCAGTGTCTTTATTTACAGCGTTTGTGCAGTTCCCCGGTCTCCCAACAGCTAGCGGCCCACAGATCCTCCCCAGGGTCTCCTGCCTTTGAGGTTTCCCTCTTTGGTAAGGAGACAGTGATACTACCCTCCCATCTCCTCCCAGTCTAGCCTCCTCACTGAGGTTTGTTCAGGGTTTTTCTAGCCCTCCCGTGCCTCAGCCCAGCTGTCAACACTCAGCTCAGCATGCTCCTCTGAGCCAGCCCTGATTAGGGCTTGCAGCTGGGCTCATTGCTGAATACCTGTGTCTCTACCCTGGCCTCCTGGCCAGAGAGCAGTCTGCAGCCAGGGCCGGTGCAAGGAAGTTTCGCACCCTAGGCGAAACTTCCACCTTGCACCCCCCCCAGCCCTGTGGCAGCTCCCTGCCCCCCCCCCGCACCCTGAGGCGGCCTCCCCCACGGCAGCTCCCCCCACTGGGGAGCCGTGCGGCAGCTCCCAACCCCAGCTCACCTCTGCTCCCACTCTAATTCTCCTCCCCTCCCAGGCTTGTGGCGCCAAACAGCTGATTGGCACCACAAGCCTGGGAGGCGGGAGAAGTGGAGCAGCGACGGCGTGCTCGGGGAGGGGGCGTAGCAGAGGTGAGCTGGGGTGGAGAGCCCTGCAGCAGCTCCCCCCCCCCGAGGCACCCCCGCGGCAGCTCCCCACCCCCCGGTCTGGGGAGCCATGCGACAGCTCCCCACCCCAGCTCACCTCTGCTCCGCCTCCTCCCCGAGCACGCTGCCCCTGCTCTAATTCTCCTCCCCTCCCAGGCTTGCGGCGCCAAACAGCTGATTGGCGCTGCAAGCCTGGGAGGCGGGAGAAGTGGAGCAGCGACCGCGCGCTCGGGGAGGGGGCGTAGGAACGGTGTAAAAAAAAATTGGGGGCACTGCTTTTTGGCACCCCCAAATCTTGGAGCCCTAGGCAACCGCCTAGTTTGCCTTAATGGTAGCACCAGCCCTGACTGCAGCCAGCATTTTGGCAGGGCTTTAAAGGGGGTTTTACCCCTGCCCTGCCACATTCAGAAACTTAGCTGAACAATCAGATCCTCCTGGGTCTGCCATATTGGGCAGGAAAGCTCATGAGAACACGCTCTCCAAAAAGGATACAAGAAATAGTTCAGCCATTTTCCTCTGACAGGCTCTGAAAGCACAGAGACACCATGAATATGCAAAAGAAATGTCCAAGTTACCTGAACTTTGTCAAACCTCTCTGTTTGTCTGGAGTTCGGTTTGCATTTTGGGCAAGGTTTCCAGGGATTCTTTTTTTTAAGTCTCTCTTTTAAAAATCCATTCCGCTGTGAGCTCTATGGTGAATCCTGTTTAGCTGGATAGTAAATCCCTTTACTGTTCCCCTTTTCTAAATTACTTTTCTTTTAATCTATCCTTCCTTAGTCTGGGAGCTCCTTGAGACAGGGATCATCCCTTCTTGAATATCTGGAAAGCACCTAAAACACTAAGATGTTGCTGCAGACAATTATTAATAATTGGCTTTCGGATTGAAAACTACTTTGCCCAGCGACAACATGCCATTGGATTCTACAGCATCATGAGTTTGCACAGCTTTACCTAGCAGACCAGAAAGAAAACAATAAGGGTATGAGGATTACGTGAAGGGCGGAGATGGTGACAGAAACCTGAAACTGTTCTGTCCACCTGGCAGGAACCTAATCTTTTGGTGGCAGCATTAGTTACTGTTTATCATGGACATGCCCATTGTACAAAGAGTCCCGAGCAGCCCCCGGCTATTTGAATAGCTCACCACATGCCAAGGTTATACGGTCATTGGATATAGAAAAAAAAAATCAAATCACTAGAATCTTAGCTCTCTTCTTGGTATTAACAAAACGCAAGATATTCAGAGTTAAAGTCGACATTCTCTCCTTCACTTGGTTGATTGCTTCTTTCAGTGCATGTAGGGTGGCTAACTTCTCAACGAAACCAGGGCTGAAGCCACTGATTTAGAGTGGGCTCACCTATAGGGCTTTAAAGATCCTAAAAATCTGCTTCCAGCTTGAGGATTCTGCATGGTCCTCAATCCTGTAGCTATATATATTTATGAAGTGTATTACCATAGCACCTAGGAGCACAAACACAGAACAAAAAGAAGGGCCCTGCCCCCAAAGAACTTACCATCTCGTGGATCCAGACAAACTGGGAAGTACAAGGAAACAGACAACGCTGTGCAGCATGACAGGCAGGGGTGTCAGCACACCCCCAGCCTAATCGTTGTCAAGTGTGTTTTTAGGCATTGCAGCAAGGGAGAGTTTTAAGTTTTGAACTGGTTTCAAAATAAAAATCAAAGCAATTAAACAAATGAAGTAAAGTTTTCTCTGCCCTTTCATCGGCATTTTAGTAAGGGACTGCAGTTGTGACTAGAGCCCTAAAGCTTTCCACACATATGGCTGGGATCACTGAGGAGCTCACTCCCCCGAGTCCTGCCCTATTGCCTTTCAGTGTATTTCCATTCAATGAAATACAGTTCTGAACAGCTTAGCCAGTATATTCGTCAAACCCATCCTGATGCCGAACTGCCAGTGTCCGGCACTGCAGCTCAGTGAGGCTTATTCTAAGCACTACAAACAGCATTCAGTGATCCAGTGCTGCAAAGAGACATGCAGTGGAGACTGTCCAGCAGGGGTCGGCACCACCATGTTGTGTGACGGACACTTGATGCGTAGAAGTGTTTTTATTAACTTCAGCTTGGAGAAGTTGCGTTCTCCACTAGCACCTATTACAGGAAGTGTTTGAAGTATGCACAGAGCAACAAAAGCATTTGGAAAGAGGGTGGTCATCTTATTTGTGCACATATATTCCAGAACAGCCTTTGGAGTTGATCCTACTGAAATGTTTCTTGAAAGGGCTTTCAGATCATCACCTAAATCACTCGCATCAATATCGCGCATGTCATCATGTGTCAACACTGTCTCTAGTGCCCTGCATTGCTGGTGTAGGTCTTCTTCAGGTATAGTGAAGAGTTTTGGAATATCATACAACATCCTAAATATACTGCTGTGTCCCTTGATCTGCATGAAATGTTCTTCAACTGTATTGCACAATCTAGCACCTGGTTAAAGAATTCAACTTTGAATTGTTGTTTGGGGTCTCTTATGGGATTATCCAGTGCCTCGTAATCAAAATGTCTTCTTCGGTGACTCGTGTATTCTTGAATGGGTGGGAAAATAGCTTCAGTGTGAAGTTCCTCTGCCAACTTCTGTGCACTCTTCAGAATATTTTGAAATCCCTCATCTGACCGTTAAGACTGTAGGTATGACTTTGCTTTGTCCAGTTGTTCCATTGCTCCAGATATATCTTGGAGTCTCTTGCTTACATCTATTTCAAACAGTATGTCATGCCACAACACTAAGCCACACAGAAATTTGAAGTTATGTAGGTTTCTGGTGATTCCATTTCCCTCTGCCACTGTTCTCCCATGAACAGTTCCTGTCATAGCATTATCCTCCATAATGGCAACTATGGCATCATCTATCTTCCCTATTTGGTGTTTGATAGGCTTTATTGCCTCCACTTGACTTTCCCATCATGTGGCACTCAGTGGTTTCAGTGTCAGAGAGGATGTTCCCAGATGTTGCTTCAAAATTTGCTATCGATGAGTTGATGCACAGAAAAATACATAGATGCTTTGAATTACATTAAAAAATTCAGCAGCCTCACTAGAAGCTGATGCTGCATCACTGACCACCAAGTTCAATGAATGAGAACTGCATGGGACAAAAAAAAGCTCGAGGGTTTAACTCTCGAATCCGTGTCTGCACTGTGTGTCTGTTCTTTCCTCTCATGTTGGCACCATTATCGTAGCTGACACAAGAGGTCAGGGCTATCACAATTCCGGTATCTTCCAGCTTTTTAAGAAGCACATTTGTCATACCAGCTCCTGTAGTATCATCAATGTCAATAAAGTCTAGAAAATGCTCTCTGACAGTCACCATTGCAGGGACATTTTCACTAGGTTCTGTTACAAAACGCACCATTAAAGTCATGTGTTCCATATGGCTGATGTCAGGTGTGCAGTCCAGAATAACAGAGTAATATCTTGCTGACTTCAGATCTGCCACAATCTTCTGTTTGACATTTGTTGCCAGTAATTGTATGATCTCATTTTGAATTGTTTTTCCAAGGTAGTGGTGTGTGTACATTTCTTGAGTGGTGACTCTTCTTAGATGCTCCTGGAGTACAGCATCAAACTCAGCCATCAGCTCCACAATTTTAAGGAAGTTTCCATTGTTTGGCACATACAGCTGATCTGAAGTGCCACACAGTGCTAGGTTTTGGGTAGCAAGCATTCTCACAATGGCAATGAGCCTTTTCAGAACATTTTGCCAGTAAAGAGACTCTGATGCAATCTTCTCTTGATGTGGATCATCTATGGTGGTTTTTAACCTTAGTCTCATCTCAAGCTCTTTCCACCTATGGAATGCTCTCTGGTGATTTGCTGCCTTCTCGTGGCATGCCAGATTTCTAGCCAGATTTTTCCAGTCCTTTGTTCCTGTAGAACCCAATGCAGCTGGAACATTAGACTGGAAGAGTTTGCAACAAAAACAGTATGCAGCATTCTGGATTTTTTAGTACATAAGCCATGGCCTCTCCACTTTGTCACCATTGGGGATTTCATGCCAGTAATGTGTTGGATGGAAACTTCTATTTTCATTGTCTTTGGGGAACAGCTCAGTGGTTTGCGCATTGGCCTACTAAACCCTGGGTTGTGAGTTCAATCCGTAAGGGGGCCATTTAGGGTTCTGGGGCAAAAATCTGTCTGGGGATTAGTCCTGCTTTGAGCAGGGGGTTGGACTAGATGACCTCCTGATATCCTATGAACATGAACTTTTTCACTTGCTGTGGCCCATGCAGTAAAGGGAAGTCCCCCAGGCTATTGCTCAAGTGGGTCCACAGTCCTGAATCATCTAGACCTAAGGAACTAAACTCAGCAGCAGCTGTTTCTTGCGCCTCCACCCCACTCTTCTCTGATCTACACTTTTCTTCAGGAATGTGCACGGTTACATCCATTTGAGATGGAGATATGGATGCTGCAGTAGCTGCCAGGTCACCTGCACTCTGACTAACTGGAAGATCAGGCATCTCCTCACCACTCACATCCTCACTGGGGCTGGAAGGCTCACCGTGAACATTTGTGTCTATGTATCTCAGGAGAGCTCCTTCCTGCTTAGATAGAAAAGCTTTCTTTGCTTTCTTTCTTTTTCTGAATGCTGCCCCAGAGGGGCCTTTTCTTCTTTCACTCATGACTGCTGTTCTGTGCCAGCTATAGTGGCTCTCAACACTCAGTTGAAGGGGACAAATAAGCAGGCTGGTAGCAGGGCCTGAGTGAGGGAAGATATCAGCGTCTTAAGGGCCTAATTGGCTCCTACTACTTCAGTTGACTGCCTGTTCTCCTCAAATGGGTTCAGGTAGGGTTAGCATATTAAAGGTTTTTAAAAAGAGGACACTCCATGGGGCCCTGGCCCCGCCCCTTCCCGCCCCAACTCCGCCCCTTCCCCCAAAGTCCCCGCCCCAACTCCGCCCCTTCCCCAAAGTCCCCGCCCCAACTCCGCCCCCTCCCCTGAGCGCCCCGCATTCCCCCTCCTCCTCCCTCCCAGCCACGCGAAAAGGGCTGCCTGAGCGCTACCGGCTTCACAGTTTGCCGGGCAGCCCCCAGACCTCCAGACCCTGTGCCCCGGGCCAGGCGCTTCCCCAGCGCAGCCGGAGCTTGGGAGGGGAAGCGCCCGGCTGGGGGCACAGGGTCTGGAGGTCTGGGGGCTACCCGGCAAACCGTGAAGCCGGTAGCGCTGGGGCAGCTCCGCTCTTCAGCTGCACAGCTGAGGTATCTGGGGGGAGCTGCAGGACGTATGGTAACCCTAGTTCAGGGAAGCAGCAGGAAACCAGAAACTCCCTGACAAGCTGGTGTTAATCAGTCCAGGCTCCTGGGGGTGCTAGAGAGGTACATAAGAGGCTCCTCCTCCTCTCTCTTCCTGCAGCTCCTGCTGCTTTCTGTTATTCCCTCTCGCCTTTTCTCCTGCCTACCTGTTATGTCTCTTGTGCCCTCCTTCCTCCAGCACAGCACTCCATCATCTCTGTGCATCTAGAGCAGAGAGAATACATATGCACAAGCAGCAGACACAATGCACACAGTGCAAACTGGACACCATTAAATTAGGCTTGAATAAAGACTGACAGTGGATGGGTCATTACACAAAGTAAAAACTATTTCCTCGTGCTAATGTTCCCCCTACTGTTACTCACACCTTCTTGTCAGCTGTTTGAAATGAGCTATCCTGATTATCACTACAAAAGTTTTTTTTCCTCCTGCTGCTAATAATTAATTTCCACCTTAATTGATTAGTCTCATTAGAGTTGGTATGGCAACCCCCATTTTTTCATGTTCTCTGTGTATATATATCTTCCTACTGTATTTTCCACTGCATGCATCTGATGAAGTGGGTTTTAGCCCACAAAAGCTTATGCTCAAATAAATTTGTTAGTCTCTAAGGTGCCACAAGGACTCCTCGTTCTTTTTGCTGATACAGACTAACACGGCTACCACTCTGAAACTTATTTATTGCAGTAACTCTTAGATCCCAACCCATATTGGTGCCCCATTTTAAGAGAGAGAGAGAGAAAGAGAGAGAGAGAGTCCCTGCCCCAAAGAGTTTACAATCTAAGTAGACAGGAGGGGGAAATTGAAGCACAAAACAGTGAAGTGACAGGCCAGTGACGGTGCTGGAAATAGGCCCCAGAACTCCCAATTGTCAGCCCCATGCCCCATACTTTTGTAGGCAAATTTCAAAGCATTCACTTTCAATCAACATAGACATTGTCCATTTTCAGATGTTTTAAAAATTCATTTTCCTTCCTTCTCCCAATGACCATTTGTCACCTTGTTAGTGCTAAAGGATTCCATCAATCAAGGCAATCCCATCCTCACTGTTAGTGTTTAGTTAACTGCAGTTTTAATTGGATCAGAAGAACAAGGAAGTGAAATGAGTAGTTAGTAGGTCCTTAGAAGCTCAACCCAGCCTATTCCACTCTTGGATCTGTACTCCAGCATCCAGCTATCATTCTCCCAGCCTTTTAGAACTCTAGCAGATGGCATTTTCCAAATCTTACAGGTTCAGTAGCCACACACAGTGGTTGCAGGTCTTAAACCTCAATGCACTACAGCTTCCCTGAGTTTCAGAGGGAGAAAGTGAAGTCAAGCAGGAGTTATGGGGCTTGTCAGACTGGCTAACCCAGAGGAAAGGTTCCACGTTCCTAACCCCAAAGTGCTGTGAAGATGCTGGTTTACAGACCAGAAGAAAAGATTGTGATCCATGTTCCCTCTCCCAGAGCACAGCGAACAACTAAAGGGAACTAGAGGGAAGCCTAGGGATTGCTGGGAAATGGAAGCAGCATGAAGGAAGAGAAGGGGCAGAAAGGACAGCTGAGTGGGAGAGATGAGGGGAAAATTGCCTAACTCTGATTTGTTTCCCCCTAAAAAAAAAACATAGAATACAAGTATCTTGGTGATGGACCATATTTCAGTGCAGTCAGGGTACTGCACGTAAGAAGTGTGCAGCTAGAACAGCACAAAGCTTCTCCTTCATACATTTCCAGAAAATTCATTGAATAAATTCATCGCATAAATGATGGGGCTAATCTCGAAGCAGCTGGCACCTTGTTGTTTGTTAGTGCCGCCAGAAACAAACAAGGGTAATATCATTTGCTCAGCTCTACAAGATGAAAAAATAATGGGGAAAATCTTTTATTATTTTACACTTTGACAGATAGATTAGATTATTCAGTGAATATTGTTTCTCCAGGCTGAGGGGCAATCGAATCTACACTAAAGCAATAAAAGAGAACATGCCCTTTGGCCTGGTGAAATCTCACATGCGTCACAATGGATCTTGTGGCACTTCACAAACTTTATTAACGGATTATACAAACTATGTGGCATTACAGGATCACTTAGCCCTTCATTGGTGGGTGGCTACATACTATGAGATAGGGTTAGAACGGGCAAATAAAGACTGTTCCTAGTTAGAACTACAGAGAAGATTTTAGATGGGTAATTAGCCTAGCCAAACCAAAAGTTGGCCTGAACAGAAAGCCTGGATGCCATGTGGCCTAGTGGGTAGACCACTGAAATGGGCCAGTGCCCTGCATTACCCTGTGCCTGAGTTTCCCCATATGTAAAATACAGATAATAGTACTGACCCCCTTTGTAAAGCACTTTGAGATCTACTACTGAAAAGTGAGCTAGGTATTATTCCTTTTGTAAACCATGCAAGTACTGAGCCAACTAAAGCCTGCTTACCGTCTGAGAGCTGACACATCCACAGCTTGGAGTAATACGCAGCTCCAACCCAGTACACTGGGTGAGCAGAATAAGGACTGTAAATGCAATTAAGAGCCATAAAATCCAGTAGCATGAAACCAGCAACTACATCGAATTAATCATAGAATATCAGGGTTGGAAGGGACCTCAGGAAGTCATCTAGTCCAACCCCCTGCTCAAAGCATACCTGGTTAACAACAACTAAAAACCAGAAAGACAATGGAAGCTTTGATGCCTAAGGACTCTGATGCAGTTACTGTTCTTCCCATTAATGAATTACTCCTAGGCTTTGACTTGTTTGGCAAAGGCTCCAAGAAGAACAGCAGTCCCAGGTATATCTTTTTAGCACTTTGCCATCCAGCCACGCCTATTACACAGATCTGTTCCCTCAGGGAAACTCTGAATGACATCTTCCCTGCCTTTCAAAAAGCATTCTCATCCTACAAACTGGTTTCCTCAGTGGCTAACTGTCTTCCTTGCCTTTAATTAGTAACTGATCAGGGTGATATCCTAGACCGGTTGAAGTCAATTGCAAATCGCCCATTGATTTTACTAGGGCCAGGATTTTACTTCAGATTCTTGAAGTATACCAGCTTACTAGTGGTGTTACAAAAGCCTTTAGAAACACAGGGGAGCTAACCTAATCTGCTTTGATGGGATCATGGTCAATGTTGTCCTCTTCAGTTCCCAATTTCTTTCCACCATCTTCCTTTTCTCAGGGGGTTCCTTTTGCTTTCTGATTGAGAAGAGACCCCCCTCTTCCCCCGCTGTTTGAGAGGAGATATCTCTGATTCAGTCCACTCCCAGCATTATCTGCTTTATTGCAGGTGAGTGCATAAGAAGGGGATAAAGGATCTTACATGTGTGAATCTGGGCATGATTCCTCTCCCGCTGGTTTCCCCTTGCTGGATATGACAAGTTCCTCACCCAGCCACAGTCACTCACATTATTATTCGTTCTCTTACAGTTAAGGCACCCATTGTGCTAGGCGCTGTACATGCACAGATTAAGAGACTATCTGCCTGATTCATTTGCTAAGAGTGCAGCTGAATGCAGGCTAAACTGGCCACGTGGCTGAGTTGCTTCCAGTCTAACTCTCCACATCTCCTTTCCCCTGCTGTCTCCTCAATGACAGCCCCTTCAGGGACCAGGGCCCTCTGCCTCCAGTTTTACCAATCAGGCTACACTGCCCTGGACAGGGTACAGTCTATGTAGACAAGACAGTAAGGAAAAGTTAATGTCTTCATCTTACAGAAGGGGAACTGAGCCACATAGAGATTAAATGACTTGCCCAAGGTCATACAGCAAGTCAGTGCCAGAGCTAGAAATGGAACCTGGTTGCTTAAGGGCATCACCTTTTTTCAGCCACAGGGTCATCATTCCTGCCATCACGCTTCTTTCCAGAGCCGAGAGAATGGTTCTCTGTAGTCGTTGGAGAGTTTGCCACCAGTTGATATAATAAATTAGGTATTTTAGTGGGCAAAGCCACCTGTGGCACAAAGCCACTGTGTATTGTTTGATTGCATTACATGACACTTTAGCAGATCTTTAGTAAAACCCACAAACCCTTGTGTACACTTACAGCTAAATGGGTTTAAGACAAATAGTATCCAAAACTGAAACCGGTGTGAGACTCGCCGCCTAGAAGGGCTCCTGCATGGCTGTAAAATTTTAGAATTTTTTAATGTGAGTCACTTTAAAACCATGTTAAGTTTCTTAATACAGGTCAAATGTCAATATGAATAGGACTGAGTGGGTGTCAGATGACTGGGATGAGGGTGGTCTAGCCTAGTGGTCAGAGCAGGCATCAGGAACCAAGTGTCGGAACCAGGGTCCGAGCTGGAGTTAGTAGTTGGTAGCCAGAGCCAAGGGTCAAACCGGAGGTCAGGAACTGGAGTGAGCAGGGTAACAGGCAAGGAGGGGTTCAAGGCAGGGCCATGACGAAGGCAAGGCTGGGTGTAAGGCAGAAACCCAAAAGACATCACAGTGATGGGTGTGAGCATTGAGCAGCCAGTGAGCTGCTGCTGCTGGCTTAATACGCAGACTGCTGGTCCCTCCAGCCAATCAGGTGTCGTGGACAATCAGGCAACTTGCAAGTTGCCTGGAGACTAGCTCAGCTACAGGTCTTGATTCCTGACCACGGGCCCTCATTTCTATGTTGTCATAGACGTACATGGTCTTTCCCAGCACTTAAGGACAGGTCTCTGGCCAAAGAGCTTACAGTCTTTGGCCCTGATTCTGCAAATGATTCTGCACCTCCTTAACTTACTCATGTGAGCAGCCCCATTGATTTCAGTGTGACTACTCACATGAGTAAAGTTAAAGAGGTGCATAAGCATTCGCAAGATAGGGGTGTATTTAGACAGTAAGGGATGACAAGCAAAGGGTGGAGGAAGGACAAGGATTACAACCGTAAGGGCTTGGCTATGCGAGGCAGCAATGTGCGCTTAACAAGGGTGTGATTTCTAAAGTGCACCAATGTGTTAACAAACAGCGCTATGTTAACATGCACTAGGGAACTTTTAATTACAGTTTCACAGATTTACCAAGAATGATTATTTGTCTGAAATTTCAGGCTGGAAATGCATTAGTTAGTACTATTTGTTATTCTGTTGCTGATTGGAGGACAAACTTTTTCAGTAAGCAGAAACAATGCCATGTGATTCAGGCGACCAACCACACACCACAAATAATGACGAGCAAACAGTCGACAATCTGAAAAACCCACAATCTGAAAATTATTTATCCCAACGATCTGGTGAATCATTACTACTAATGAACACATGTGAAGAAAATCCAGGTTGGTTCATGGCCAAATTGCTCTGCAAAAAGAAGCTAAATTGGCAACTAGTATTATTTGAAACAAATAGTTCACTCAGCTCTTCTTGTTGTTGGTCATGTTGTTGTAGAAAGTAATTTAAATGAAGAATCTAAACCACATGTTGAGTTATACTGAACGCCATCAAGTCTATAATAAGAAGTACCCAGTCACTATATTACTTAGTGATGTTTATCCCTTCCCTCATCTACTATGTCTTTGAATCTGCCACTACATAGCAACTTTGATATGAAAGATTCTGATTCCAGATCCCATTTTAAGATACTTTGTGAATACAACAAGGAGTCCGGTGGCACCTTAAAGACTAAGAGATTTATTTGGGCATAAGCTTTCGTGGGTAGTTACAGAACACTCTTGTATGTTTCAGCTCAGTAAGAGAACTGCTTATTGAGCCTTCCTCAGAAGCTGTGTGTAGTGGTGGGTCTTCATTACAAACAGTTATAGGATTTTAACGAAAAAATATTGGACAGGGAAGCTCTACATCATGGACCATAATTTAGGCAGTGGGTTTTGGCACAGCCATGATTTTGGAGACAAAAACCCTATGACTCTTAGGGGGTCTCTTAATTAAAAGCCATGGGTTTTGTCATGAAAAAATGACCAGAGCTCTCAAGAAGCAGTTCCAGTGAGCTGGTCACTACTTGACATTTTGCTCTGTAATATTAGTGACCATTGCACTGTATCTAGCTTGCAAGCCCCTCGGGGAAGGGAGTCTGTCTTCTTGACACTCTTCTCATCTGTCCTGCACAGGGCCGTCCTTAGGATTTATGGGACCCTACCCAGTATTATTCAACTGGTGCCCCTATGCCCGACTTGGGGCACAACGACCACCCCCACCCATGGACCCCCAGAAGAACACCCCCTCCCCCCTGCATTGCTGACACACACTGAGCTTCGTATGCAGCAGATGCTGCGGCAGCCCGGGCTCACAGCCTCGCGGGGGGGAGGGGGAGGGAAAGGACAAGGCAGCAAAGGATACTGAGCCGCCCGGCCCACCTCATGGCAGCGGAGAGCAGGGCTTTGGAGCGGAGCCCAGAGCTGGAGCGCGGAGCAGCTCCAGAGCAGTGCAGCTGCAGGTTTTTGCCTGGAGCAGAGCCGGAGCACAGCTCCAAAGCCCTGGCGGAGACTCACAGTTCCCTGCAGAGACCCCCGTACCCTCTCCCTCACGCAGAATGTGCCACGACGGCACATTTGGCTCTGTGAATATGGTCCCTGCCTAAGGAGGCTGCAGCACGCACTGGGTGTGTGGGAACCGATCCGCTCTTATCTGCTGTCCCGGTGGCGCCCCAAAGTTTTGGGTGCAGCTGCATAAGCTGCGTATGCCTAAGGAAAGCCGTGGTCCTACACATAGAATCATAGAATATCAGGGCTGGAAGGGACCTCAGGAGGTCATCTAGTCCAACCCCCTGCTCAAAGCAGAACCAACACCAACTAAATCATCCCAGCCAGGGCTTTGCCAAGCCGGGCCTTAAAAACCTCTAAGGAAGGAGATTCCACCACCTCCCTAGGTAACCCATTCCAGTGCTTCACCACCCTCCTAGTGAAACAGTGTTTCCTAATATCCAACCTAAACCTCCCCCACTGCAACTTGAGACCATTACTCCTTGTTCTGTCATCTGCTACCACTGAGAACAGTCTAGATCCATCCTCTTTGGAACCCCCTTTCAGGTAGTTGAAGGCTGCTATCAAATCCCCCCTCACTCTTCTCTTCTGCAGACTAAACAAGCCCAGTTCCCTCAGCCTCTCCTCGTAAGTCATGTACCCCAGCCCCCTGATCATTTTAGTTGCCCTCTGCTGGAATCTCTCCAATTTGTTCACATCCTTCTTGTAGTTTGGGGCCCAAAACTGGACACAGTACTCCAGGTGAGGCCTCACCAATGTCAAATAGAGGGGAATGATCACGTCCCTCGATCTGCTGGCAATGCCCTTACTTATACAGCCCAAAATGCTGTTAGCCTTCTTGGCAACAAGGGCACATCGTCGACTCATATTCAGCTTCTCGTCCACTGTAACCCCTTTTCTGCAGAACTGCTGCCTAGCCATTCGGTCCCTAGTCTGTAGCAGTGCATGGGATTCTTCTGTCCTAAGTACAGGACTCTGCACTTGTCCTTGTTGAACCTCATCAGGTTTCTTTTGGCCCAATCCTCTAATTTGTCTAGGTCCCTCTGTATCCTATCCCTACCCTCCAGCGTATCTACCACTCCTCCCAGTTTAGTGTCATCTGCAAACTTGCTGAGGGTGCAGTCCACGCCATCCTTCAGATCATTAATGAAGATATTGAACAAAACCGGTCCCAGGACCGACCCTTGGGGCACTCCGCTTGATACTGGCTGCCAACTAGACATGAAGCCATTGATCACTACCCATTGAGCCCGACGATCTAGCCAGCTTTCTATCCACCTTATAGTCCATTGATCCAGCCCATACTTCTTTAACTTGCTGGCAAGAATACTGTGGGAGACCGTATCAAAAGCTTTGCTAAAGTCAAGGAATATCACATCCACTGCTTTCCCCTCATCCACAGAGCCAGTTATCTCATCATAGAAGGCTATTAGGTTAGTCAGGGATGACTTGCCCTTGGTGAATCCATGCTGACTGTTCCTGATCACTTTCCTCTCCTCGAAATGCTTCAGAATTTATTCCTTGAGGACTTGCTCCATGATTTTTCCAGGGACTGAGGAAATGCAGCCTACGTCCCAGCCAGCCCACATGCCGTGTGAATATAACGCAGCTGGGGGCTGCACCAAGATGGAGCTGGTCTCATTTTCCAGGAGAGGAAAGAGCCTTTGGAACTGGGAAGGGGCCCCCCACCTCTTCGGGCATCAGGGCCCCGCCATAGCTCTGGCTGGAGGGACAGAGCCAGGCTGCCTGGCCCCTGACTCCGGGTTTAGCTGGGGGACCCAGGGGTCCCAGCCAGGGCCCCCACGATCAGCAGCAGTGTCAGCACCCAGCAGGCAGACAGGGTCAGGGCTGGCTTTAGGAAGTGCGGGGCCCAATTCGAACATTTTCGGCGGGGCCCCGGCAGGGATGACTAACAAAAAAAAAAAAAACCTGTAAAAAAACCCCTTTCATTTCTTCCATGTATTATTTACTTTCCATAACTCTATAAATAATAAAATGATATATTATGTACATTGCATCATATATGCTGTTGATCGGTTATTAATGAGCTCCGTTTCACATGTGTGGGTCCCCGCCACTCCCTGGGGGGGGTGCACATGTGTGGGTCCCAGCTGCTCCCTGCCCCCCTCATTGAAGCAGGTGTGCAGGGTTACTGTCCTGGGAACTGCAGGGCACCAGTGGACATGGGGCTGGCTGGAGGCAGGGCAGGGCCTGACTGGAAGTAGCGTCTGGCTGCAGGCAGGGGTGTGTGGGGTGGGCTGGCTGGCTTCAGGCAGGGCCGCAGGGGTGTGTGGCAGGAGTTGGCAGGGCTGGTGACAGAAGAGTGCGGGACTGGCTGGCTTCAGGCGGGGGGGTGCGGCAGGGGTTGGCTGGAGACAGGGCAGGGGGTGCGGGGCTGGCTGCAGGCAGGGCAGGGGGTGCAGGGCTGGTGCGGGCAGGGGGGTGTGTCGGGCTGGCTGGCTTCGGGCAGGGCCGCAGGGGTGTGTGGCAAAGGTTGGCTGGAGATAGGGCAGAGGGTGCGGCAGGGGTTGGCTGTGGGCAGGGGGTGCGGCAGGGGGTGCGGCAGGGGGTGCAGGGCTGGCTGCAGGGGGGCAGGGCTGGCTGGTGCGGGCAGGACAGGGGGTGCAGGGCTGGCAGCGGGCAGGGGGTGCAGCAGGGGCTGGCAGGGGGTGTGGGGCTGGCTGGAGACAGGGGCTGGCTGTGGGCAGGGCAGGGGGTGCGGGGCTGGTGCGGGCAGGGGGTGCAGCAGAGGCAGCTGGAGCCCCAGCCCTTTAAATATCCCCCGAGTCCCCCACTACCCCAGGGCTCTGGGGGCTATTTAAAGAGCCCGGGGCTCCCCTGCTTCTACCGCCCCGGCCCCTTAAATAGCCGAGGGAGCCCCGCAGCCCTACCCCAGGGCTCCAGCAGTGGGGCTCTGGTGGCAATTTAAAGGGCCTGGGCCCTTTAAATTGCCCCCTGGGGAAGCTGGGCCACCCCAGTATGGCGCACCGGCTCTTGCCGGTACGCTGTACCGGGGCTTGGGCGCGGGGCCCGATTCAGGGGAATTGGTTGAATTGGCCTAAAGCCGGCCCTGGACAGGGTCCTGGGTTTGGCGGGGGGCCGAGGTGGGGATCCGAGGGGAGAAAGGGCTGAGTCAGAGCCGGTTTCAAGAGCCCCAACCCCCCAGCCCCTCCCTGCCATGTGCTCTGCCCCCACCTCCCCGACACACGCCCCCTGCTTGCCCCACCCTACCAGTAGCGGTTGGCATCCATGAGGGTGAGCTGGAAGCTGTGGTATAAATAACAGCTGATTAGAACATTCAGCTGGGGCCCTCAGCCAACACAACAGATACTCCTTTTGCCTCCAGCAACACGACTCTAAGACTGTGCACGTGGGGGAGGTTTGCTGGAGGGGCGCAAAGCAGGGGGAAATGAAAACAGACTTGAAAGGTTAGAAATACAACCCAGAGCAAGGCAAAGAAACAAAAAGTGAAGCAAGCGGGACACCCCATCACACACCTTCTCCACTGAAACTGTTGCTGCAGTCCAGAATTCAGGTCGGAGCCACTGCTCTTCTTACAGAGCCCAAAGGCTATAGAAGACCCAATCTGCTGTTCCTTAGGGTAACCAACGCACATTAACAATCACTCAGGTGGAGCAACCCTTCTGCTCTGCTTTAATAGGCTGCTTTGTAGAGCCCTGGCCCCCAGGCAAAGTGACAGGGCCTGGCTTACTTCACTCATCCTTAGCTACTTCTAAGTTGTTCCAGTAACTTTCCAGGTACCACAGTTAGGCTGACTGGTCTCTAATTCCCCAGGTCCTTTGTGTTCCCCTTTTTAAAGATAGGTACAAAGTTTGACCTTCTCTAGTCCTCTGGGACTTCACCCGTCCTCCAGGAGTTCTCAAAGATCATCGCTAATCGTTCCAATAGTTGCTTAAATACCCTATCAAAGCACGTGTTTAACCTCATGGAAGCTGCATTCAGGAAGAAAGGCATAGTAGTGAGTACAGAGGCTGATGTTGTATGGCATAAAGGCTGATTTACAGAGAGATCCATGAAGATCAAACAGCTCTACTGTAGCATGAAAAAGGAATTGACATCGAGACATTTGGTATCCTTCAGGGCACTCTGAAAATTTAACAGGAAAAATACAGAAGAAACTTGCAATAAGAGTTCATAATAAATAAGGGATTTGCATGGAAAATTTCATTCCCAGGCACCTCCACACAAAAAATAATTGGGCTGGAATGACTGTTTATTAAAAGAACCTAGGAGGGTGATAACAGTTAAATCATCTTCACTTGCACAGTCAAACCTTTGAAGAGACTTGTGGATAATCTTATTTTGATTGCATCAGAAGAGAATCAGAAAGAGTTTGGAACATTAGAGAGTTTAACACTTGTCTCAATGCTTCTCTGCCTGGTAATTAGATTTGAGAAGGCTGTGGTTCACAAAAAAGGATGCAATTGACAAGTGCATCCAAAAGATGGTGATTTCATTCTGACTGCCTTCAGTCTGCACATTCCGTATTTTACTGGCATTATAGAGCAAGGTTTGAATTGTCTGTCAATTATGTTTCTATTTTTATGAAGAATGTACTTTTGCATCATTGTTTATTAACGTTGCCTTAAAATGTGAACATAAAACCAATTCACTTTTTTTTAATAGCTTAGTGCAGGAGTCAAAACATTTGATTTAAAAAAATAGTAAGTTCATCTTCTGAGGATTTCATGTGAAGAATTTTTACTTTTTAACAGTTCCAATCTCAAAAAATGAGCTCTTTGCACTCTAAGTAACTAAGAGGTAATGCCCAGATAATAATAAGAGACTCAAAAATGAAGATTTACAGATGAGGTTTTCTGAAAAGAAACCATTTTTCCTCCCTGTCAGTGAAGGAGTCTGTTAATTTAGGCTTGGGGGGTTTTTAATTAAAAAAGTAGATAAATTAGATTTTAAAATGTGGAGATCAGTTTTATAGTTTAACAATGATGGTTATCAAATTTCAGCCCAGTATTTATTGGACCTGTTAAACGTGAGTAGATTTAATTCTTTTATCAGCAGAGAACAAAGCAGCGCTGTTATAAATTACAAGTACCTGGTTTTAATTAGTACGTTAGACAACTTGAGAAGCAATGGACTTGGGGAGACAGTGCCATTATTTTATTGGTGCCTGTCAATTCAAAGGCATTTGATCATGTCATTTACAAGCACCTCCTAAGGCCCTCCATGTAACCCTTTATATGTACATATTAAAAAGGCCCCATGTCCTCCACTGCCATTTGCAGGGAAATGGCCCTAGCATAAAACACAGATGCCCCTCCCCTGCAGCCTTTGCCCCTCAGCACACTTCATGGGCTAACCTGGGATCACATGCCCTCTTTTGTGCCTGGGGAACCTCTGGAGGAGAGTAAAAACTCCATTACAAACGTCTGCCTGCCTGGTTCTGTCTCCCTGGGAGATGGATCTGGGGGCTCGCACAGGAAATAATAGGTGCAGCCTGCAAAAAAAAAAAAAAAGTGCATAACTATGAAAAGCCTAATCCTCTGCTCTATTACCCCTGGCTATTCAAAACACACAGGCTCCAGCAAACCCTTCTAGGCTGGCATCTTCTCCCCACTAAGGGAGATAGAAGGGGATTACTACTAGTCTAACTAGTGGATCTCCACTCAAATATCTCAGCCACATTTGGGAATGTCCAGTGGAGAGTAGTTCTGCTATCAAAAGCCACGTGTTCAGGGGCTTTTTCTACTATTTTGCTCATTCGCACATGTAACAAAGGTGAGCATGTGGCCCCCACTTGCTACAAGAACCAGGGAAAGAATTGGGAGAGAGAGGGACTCAAGCAGATCTTTGGCCTTTCTGAGCCTCAAATGGGTGATTGTTAAAGATAACAGCATGCACAGGAGTTTTGGGGTGGCTTTTTGTCTGCAAATTCAGGGTGCTCTGGGAGTGCCTACTCTGGGAAGGATGTTATTCGGCTGCTAGCTTTGCAGGGGGACAGGACTAGTGCTCATGGAAGATCTGAGGGGAACGTGCAGCCTTGGGCTATTTTAAGAATAAGATGTGAGGGGAAAGACTCCATAAGAAACAAAAGAGGGATGTCAAGATGAAGAAGAAGAAACAGCTGGATTCTTGGCACCCTACATGTGTGCCACAACTAGGGTGACCAGATGTCCCGATTTTATAGGGACAGTCCTGATTTTGGGGTCTTTTTCTTATATAGGCTTCTATTACCCCCCACCCACTGTCCCAATTTTTCACATTTGCTGTCTATTCACCCTAGCCACAACGGGCAGGGAGCTTGTCAAATCTCAAGCTTACCCAGGGTGAGGCCTGATCGGTGCTGGAGGGAAGATGTCCAATGAAATCCCAGGCTCTGTAGGACAGTGATGGGGGCAGGTGGGGGTGGGAGAATGCTTGACAGTGCTGAACTGACAGCCAGGATGGAGGGAGGAAGCACAGAAAGAACGGCGCTGGTGCTCCCGGTCACAGGGGTAAGGCGGAGATCATCACCACTCACGGCTGGTCATACGACACCCATGACACGTCTGACATGAGCAGGAATATTACCCCAAATTTGAATTTGGTCAAGAGTGTTAATCACTTTCTACTACCTTAAAGCCCCTCTGCACAATTCATTCTTCACTTGTGTTGCTGACATGTTCCACCCCGGAAGTAGCTGCATGTTAAAAACAGGGGAGTGATCCATAGGCAGCATATTACAGTAGCCCAAAACTATCCCAAAGCACTGTGATCTATGGGTAGACAAAGCATCATATGCAGGAGAGGATTCAGACTGGCCTTTAATAAGAACATGCACTTCCATAGCATCGCTAACCGAGGACAGACCCGGTTTATGATTTAAGCCACAGGCCACTCGTTAAGTAAGCAGCCTCCCCACGTTACCAGGACAGAAGAGGAGGGAGAGATGTTAAACTACCTTGTCCAAGGTCACGCAGCAAGCGTATTACACAGCTGGGACTAGAACTCACATTTCTGGCTCCCATTCCCTTAGCCTAGCTGCCAGCCCACACTGCCCCTCCAGGGAGGGCCACTTACACTTTAATCTCTGAGTTGTGCACCCATAGCAGGGCCGCTGCCATGAAGGGTGGCTTTGTGTGTGGAAAGCTGCTTTGTTGTTTTAGGAAAACAGGTGAGTCAGTGTTTAAGCAGAAATCCTCTCAGCTCTGAGGAGAGTTACGTTTTTCACCTTTATCGAAGCATTCAGGCTGGGATACTCACAGGAGCCAGGTCAGCATTTAATTCCCACAGCTCCTTGGCTTTGGGCACATAACTCTCCTCTGCACCTGTGAGAAGCCCAGCCTTGCACAAAGTACCATGGCCACAGTGGAGGACCCCACAAACCTCCAGCACAACAGAAAAACCTGAGTGAGCTGTACTCTTCCCCCCTCAGACAACCAGCATTCCTTGGGGTGTGTAATGGCCAAGCTTCCCCCTTCTCAACGGTGCCAGCACGATCAGGCCTAGTATGCCTTAGAGGCTAGAGCAACAGCCCATCTGAATCATGCATGCAGCCTTTCTTTTGATGGCTGGGGTTATGAAAGTCTTTGCTGCCATCCAGGCTGTATGGGGCAAACACTCATTTTCCCATCCATTCTTCTATTGAGGGATCTGGATAGTCAGACCCAGCTAGCCTGCTCTTATATTACCAGCCTTCACTTTTGGGAACCTGTTGGCATCTAGGCTACCACAGAACCCTAGGTACAAACTTGCCCCATGCACTGAGCACCAGGGTTTCTCCAGTAACATTATGTGAATTCTGTGAGGGCATCTCCTACCAGAGGCTATCTGGCACAACTAGGAAAGTAGATGCTTCACAGAGTCTTCCAAGGGGGTGGAGCTAGAGGTCACTTTCAACACATGGACTCTATAGTTTTAGGAAGGTGAGGCCCATCTCAAGTAGCATGGGAAGTTAAGAATGATAAACATTTGTCTAGAAAGATTATGTGTGTGATACACAAAAGTGCTTGCCCTTGGCTTAGCGGTTTCCACTGAAGTCAACAGTAAAATGCCCAAGATGGGAGCAGAGGAAGGCTAACATGGAGCATTTTTGAAAATCCCACCCTAGGAGTCTGACTTTTGAATTAGGAAATGTGTCATTAATTCTTTATCACAGTGACCCTGATCCCAAGTGAAACAGGCAGGATTTGCAGGCAGTCAACACCACTTAGGCCTTCTGTTTAGAAAATTGTATGAGGCAAGTCATTGCTACTAGCCCCGGGTTCCTGCATTAACCTCTTCTGAAGAGAAGGGGGTTTGATTTGTTGGACTCTTTCGGGGCAGACAACTAGAGGAAAGCTAATGTGAACAATAGCAGGTCACAGCCCCATTTCAGGTACACAGATGCAGGCATAATGAGCTGAATTTGGCCAAACGGCTTTGTAAAATGTGTTCTTACACAACTGAATGGCTTCAGATTTGGGGGGGCTTTTTAAATGAAGATCCCATGTCTGAGTTCCCCAGCTCATCCATGGTGGGTTGGCACCCCTACTTGGATTGTCCAGGAGTCTCCAGGAATTAAAGATTATGTCATGCAATGAAACCTACATCTGACCAAAATTGGCAACCCTAATCCCAAGAGTTCCTCCAGGCAAACGATGGCATTTTGCCCAGAGAATGAACGTGTGTGTCCAGGATTCCCCATCTTATCCCAGGAGAGAGAGGAAATCCAGGCTGAAATCCCTCCAGATAGCTAAGAGCCCACGCCCTGACATTTCAGAGGAATAAAACCACAGAGAGAAAGAAGTCAGAATTAAGGTTTTTTGTTATTATAAAAGAAACTATTTGTAAATCCAAATGCAATGGCATATACTGGCATCATCCAAAATCTCAGAACGTTTGAACCCACTAGGCATTCCCCTGAGAGAACTTAGGGGCAGCCTGGGGGGGGAGGGCAGGGTGGCACAGAGCCCCCTCATTAGTGTAGTCCTGGCTAGGTGGCAGGCAGTTTGCGTGCCTGGACATATCAACAGTTAACACCAATGGTCTCTGTAAAACTGTACAACTTTAGAAACCCTAAAAACATTATTAAAATCTAAAACTTGTTTCTTTTTATCAAAAGCCCTGCTTTAGTGACATGCTAATCCCACTGGAAAATAAAACACCCATGACCCCATCGCTAACACAGTTAAGTTGACCAGCCAACTCATAATTTAGAGCATCTTCTTGTGTTTCAGCCACGCCACGCGCCTGCATCAGCTCGAGTTTAAGTTTAAAAAAAAAAAAAAAAAAAAAGTCAGTCAACTTCCCTCCTGGACCCCCTCCCACCCCCCATTCTACCCTCTGCTCTAGCCCACGCTGGAGTTCCACCTCCAACAGTACCTTCAGGAACCCGCCTGCTCTAGCTGGCTGAGTTATTGGAACGTCTTTTTTTTTTTAAAAAATTTATATATAGTTTTTTTTGTTTTTACATTTAAATATAAAAAAATACTACTTCACTCTGTGTTATACACAGGAGATCGAGTGGCTTCCAATGACAGAGCAAGGAGGAATTTTGCTACCAGCTCCCACATTTAGCTGGGACAGCAGAATGCAAGAAGATGCCCAAGACTCTTATCAAAGCCAGAGAAGGGAAATTTCCCACCATGTGTAAGTGTGCAAAGGGGTCAGAATCTATCATAGCTGCTTTACTCCTTTCTCCCCCGAATAACTCTAATCCGAGGACAATTGGTCTATGGAGAGCTGAGTTATGTATGTCGTTATCATGGGAGTTAGACTCTCTTGGGCAAAACCCACTACAGCCTCTTGTCCATCCACCTTCCTTCAGCCTATCACCCTGTGTCCATGGAAGCCACTGGGTCCTATCAGACATACAGATGAATTAGACAAAACAGTGGTTAAAATTCTTCTCTAACGCACACTCCTCCTCTCAAGCATCAACAATGAGACATCAACAAGAACTAAATGCTCCCTCCCCCCAACACAACAAGAGTTACTGGGACACAAACAAAGTGGTAACTTGTGCCCTCAAAATTACATCTAGAAGGGACATTTGGGGGTAGGCGGTGTCTGTCGGGGGGCAGTCCACTTAGTTCTTGTACTCAAAGGGCTCATCCCCGGTTTCGCTGAGAAGACATGTACGGATTAGTGCCTCCGTCACAGCATAAGGGTCGCAGTTGGCAGAGGGCCGGCGGTCCTCGAAGTAGCCCTGCTTTTCTTGGCCCACATTTCTGGGGATACGGATACTGGCCCCACGGTTGGCCACGCCAGCAGAGAATTCGTGGATGCTGGATGTCTCGTGGAAGCCTGTCAGGCGCCTGGCGTTGTCCAGCCCCCCTTTTGGGTCGTAAGCGCGGATATGGTACTGGTGCCGTTTGCTGAGCTTCTCAATGGCCTCTTCTATATGCCTGGAGACAGAAGGCGGGAGGTTGTGAGCCTTTGGCAAGAACACTGGCTGTGCTGCTGTTCACTTGGCCATGGATAATGCTGGCAGGAACTCACCCACTTGGCTTTCTCCCACACCCCACCCAAGCACACAAATCCCATGTTTCAGTCCCTTATCTGCAAGCATTCCCATTCCAGCTAGTACCAGCCATGGGACCCTTCCTCTCATGGATAGTGAGTTTCTTTGGGAAACTGAATCCACTGTATCACTTGGTTACATGGTTCAAATCCTACTTTCCTACAGCTAGTTCCCCTGCATGTGGGGCTGGGTGTTTTCCCCTCCTTGCCTATTCTGACCAGTGAGGCTCTCAGAATTTTTGGGGGGATCCCAAAGGCAGGTAAGACTCTCACTGACTGGAAGTAAAGAACATTACAGCTTGTGGGGGTACCAGTTAGAACCAATAATTTGACTGAGTTGCATTGCCACTAAATATGCCTGGTAAATTTATCCTTGGGAAGACACAGGTTGTGCTTCGACACGTTTTATTATTTCGGAAGCTTATGAGTTCTGCAAGTGTAGTGATAATCTGAATGCACTCATTGAAGTTACGGGGGAGGAGTGGGCAGAGAAATGCCCAAGTGGATCCTTAACAGAATTCCATTGTACTTGAAAAGTACAATCTAGTCCCTGAAAAACAAAGTCCCAGACTCTCAAGTACAGTGAAATCTGTAAGCCAATGGTCTAAGAATAGTCCAATCTGAATCTACTTTCAATATTTGGCCTTGTTTACAGTGAGGCAGAAATTCTCCCTCCTTTGGTCTAGCACGAGATAAACTCCTACTATAGACGGAGTACAGGCCTTTTTTCAGAGGTGGGTAATCCAGTGTTAGACAGTGGTAAGAACAGCTGCCCCTTGTCTATTAGCACTTCCACCATTGCTAGTGTTGGTGGAACTGTACCAGTGTTAGACCACTACTGGGGGGAATTTCCTCAGTCTTCAGTGCAGACAACCTCTGGGTGCAACAGCTACAGTGGGAAGGGAGTTCAGTTCCAGGTAATTAAAAAAAAAAAAAAAATCTAGAATCTCTGGGGGGTATTCAAGCCAAAAATCTCTTGCATGGAGCAAGACATGTCACTATTCCCCTGGCAAGCCAACTAGTGCCTCAGGTGCAGTCTCAGCTCTGTAGAAGTCTTGCTGCTGTTGGTAAAGTCCACTTTCCCTAGCTGAGTTTGCCAGACTGATGCAACTAGCCCAGTTGCAGAGAAACTTACTTGAGGCCTCCTTCCTCCCTCATGGACTTGGTGCTGAAGTTGGTGTGGCAACCGGCTCCATTCCAATTCCCAGAGATGGGTTTGGGATCGAAGGACACGATTACCCCAAAGTCTTCACACACCCGATGTAGGATGAAGCGTGCAATCCAGAGGTGATCCCCCATCTCAATCCCTTCGCACGGGCCCACCTGGAATTCCCACTACAGAGAGCAGACAGAAAAGAAAAGAAAAAAAAAAAAAAAAACCCAACCATTGGCTTAGTCTGGTGAAGAACCATTTGCTGCAAGATGCTGTTCACCCCCTCTGCACCCTCCCGCACTCTCAACATTTGCAAAGCCCCAGGGTACATACTGACTGCAGCGGCAGAGTTTAGCAGCATGAGCTTCTGCATTGCATCATTGGCTGGTGCCAGCTGACTGCAATGGCAGGTGAAGCCAAAGTAGTTACCTGTGCAGGCATCACTTCTGCATTTGTTCCTCCAATTTTAACACCAGCATAGAGACATGCACGATAATGCGCTTCCACAATGTCTCTGCCATAGGCCTTGTCTGCTCCTACGCCGCAGTAATATGGACCTGCAGTAGCACAGAGCACAAGAAAGGTGAACATAGTCTTCAAATAGCTTGTGATTGAGTGCAGTGAAGAGCACAGAGTAGTTAGGAAAGGGTTCTCAGAAGGCACAGGTCGCAGGAAAGTCTCTATACTGCTTTCATTTGGGGTAACAGTAGAACAAAGTACCTCCAGAGCGTGACTCCAGTCAGAGTCAGTGGGACTTGGGCTCCTACTTCTGAAAACCCTGCCCAACTGGTCATATTTAAATGAATTGCAGACTAATGGAACTAACACTGGATATGTGTCTGGTCTATATGTCATAAGATTACCATACAGCCACTAAAAATTACTTTCATTGTTTAGTTTTGGTCATTGTCAGCATAGCTTTTGGTGATCCAGTTTTAGCAACTCCTTGAATCTTTCATCTCACTTTAAACATTTCCAATTAATCCCATTAATTAGTGATTGATAACATTATGATTTGGGGTTAAGTATTCATGAGATCTCTTATTCCTACTTCAGATATTAACTCCTGGAAGCTTACCCTGGGGCCCAGGGAAGCCATTGGAAGGCCAGCCAAATGGATGTCCATCTGTCCCAAGAAGAGTGTATTCCTGCTCCATCCCAAACCAGGGGATCTGGTTGGACACCATATCCATAATCCGTTTACAGGTATGCCGGAGGTTTGACTCTAGAATGGAAGAAAAGCACAAAACTTATTAGCTCACCAATGTTTTAGCCACAAACAAAAACCTCTGACATGTGAGATGTAGCCTGGTCATGGACGAGTAGCTTCTAGCTACTGGTAAAAAAAAGGAGTCCGGTGAGCTGCTCTGGTGGAACAGCTCAGATTCTTATCCCACCATGGAAGCTATGACTTGCCAATGTATTCTGGACAAAGCCACTACCATACAGGCTGTCTGGGGGACTCATTTCCCCACCCAGACCTCTAGGGAAGCCCAGAAATTCAAACCCAAAGAGACTGCCCTGTGACCATCATCATTAGCCAATATACGATCTAAGTGGTAGGTAGGGCTGCTGGCCTTAAATAGTGGGTGCTCCTATTGGTTGTTGATGCCATCTTATGGACTTCCTTGTACTGTTCCATAATGTTCTTAGTCTCTTGAACCATATGCTGGCAATCATGTGCACAGAAGCTACTCGTCCATGACCAGGCCTACATCTCACATGTCAGAGGTTTTGTTCCTTCAGGTTCACATTATTCCCACCAATCAGTGATACCACGCAATTCACTTCTTTCCCCACTCCCTTCCATGCTGCCCCATAGAATGATTTCCCAGTCCCCACATCCCTCCCAGCATTGGAGTTCCTCTTTACGAGTCCTTCAATATTCCCAAGCACTGACCTATGTCATACTCTTCCATCTCCGTGTTGCCAGTGACAAGAGAGGCTAGACCAGAATAGATAAACATCTAAGCTAGTTTGTCCTTTGGTGTTGCCTACTGTATCTTGTTTTCTTTATAGCCAAGCTCTTCAGGGCAGGAATATCTGTATGTCTTGTACAGTGTTAATGCATTAATGGTGTTTGGTAAAGTCTTCCATTAACTACTGTTCTGACAGTTACCCCTCCACGCACCCTCCTCTACTCCAAGAGGGAGCAAGCCTTCTCACCCCTCCCAGAACTACTGCAGCCACTCTCGGGGGAGGCACTGCACCATACCTGCTGACTTGCGGTTGTACTTGAAGACCTCACAAAGAACCAGCTTGTTGGGGTCCTTGCGGAAAGGGTCCCGGAACATGGCAGCAGGGAGAAGGTACATGTCACTGTTTGAACCCTCAGACTGGAAGGTGCTAGAGCCGTCAAAGTTCCACTCAGGTAGATCTAGAGCAAGAGAGAAAAATTCACCCCTTTAGGTTAGCAGCTTTCCATAACCACCAAGATGAGTTCACCGGCTGATTCAGCACGACCATTGTGCAAAAAAGATTGCTTGTTAAAGAACACTGGCACACACTGTACTTTGTTGATTTTGCTCCCATTGAAAGATGGGGTGAGGGAATTGCTCTTTGCTACCCTGTGGAAAAACAAAAAGCTGGGACATCAGCGAAGTCCGATTCAGCTAACTGCACTGCAGACGTCCTTGACGAACACTTCCTATCTTGTAGCCAACACGCTATGGTAAGATGAAGACCCCGATGGGTTTCCCTAGCCAAAACAAAAGGAATCAGGGAGATGCTATAAGTCAAAAGGAATGAGAGAGGGAGTCCGGTGTCCTCAGTTGTCTCCAGACTGCTGGACGGCCCTGAAACACGCTCCTCCACATTGATGCAACTGCACAGACCTGGTGAAGGGAACCTTGGGAGACTGCACAAGGCCTAGAGCTGCCTGAAGGGGGAATATCATCAATTGGATAGTCCAGTGATTGTGGGGAGAGAACATCCCCTTTACACTACCTATGCCCCTCCAGTTGAGCATGGCTTAGGCCCCCCACTGAATACTGCTTTTGCAGTGCGAGCACATGTGAAGCAGCTGTGAAGAAATTAACTCTGCCCCCATTGTTATCCTCTTCCATGTGCTATGGGTGCCAAACAAGCTGTGCCAGCCACTTCCTCGGTGAGGAAGGGAGATAATTCTGATTGCTCATGCACAGTACTTTGGTTTTATAACTGTCCTGGCCAGTGCCATGGCAACAAGTGAAGAAATCCGAATGCTATTATCATGTCAGTTGGGGCTGTTTGTTCTGAGACACACAAGCTCTTAATTACACTGGATATACTATCTTCCCATCGTTTCCTTCCTGCCATCTCCCCAGGGCCAGAAGAGCTTTACAGGTAAAGAGCCAGCAGGCTGGGAATACCCTGCAGACAGACACCCCTTTAGCGCAGATGGGGACACGTCACCGATTCCCGGCTCTACTTACACCTCTGCCCCACAAGGAGAAGAGTGGTCTTCCAGATCTCCTTCCACATCAGGAGATTATGAAGTGCATCTCGCTCAGCCTGTCCACTTTCCCAAACACACACCAGGAGCGAGGTGGGAGCTATCCCACATCACGCACTCGATACAAAGAACTCAAGGGCGGGAATGCACTGACTGTCTCTGGTCCAGATTTCCCCCATGTGGGAGAGACACCCCCACTCCCAACTCAAAGAGAAGGAGCTTTGTCTTCCAACAGCACAGCAGCGTTTTACAGCTCTGTGGTCAGATGCTTGAACCCAAGCCAAACCCTATATTGCTGCAAACCCACTGGGTGCAACTGCTTGTAGTCCCAGCATTCACCCATACACCTGCCCTCTTACCTTCAATGCTCTTGGGCTCTTGGTCCAGCGTCCGGGTTTTACAGCGCAGGTGCTCCCCAGTCCCATCAATCCAGATGTACATAGCTTGCACCTTTTCACCCTGAGGCAGCTTCATGTACATCTGCTTTATAGCTTTGCTCAGGTGGGAACTCGCTGAGGTGGCCATGGCTGTGGGGTGTGTTACTGGGGTCCTGCCAGGAGGGGAGGGAAAAGCCAACCATGAATATTTCTGTGTTCCGAATGGGTTCTCACACCCTTATACAAGAGAATGACCAAGTGGGAGATCTTCACAGCTCAGCAACAGAAGAGATGTGTGCACTGAGTGTCCCCTAGACAGTTATGCTGGAATATCCCAGACAGCGTCATAGCTGATTACACCAGTTGTGAATCTGAATACAGTAGATTACACTATAGGAAACAGACAGTGTATCAATACGGCAATTCAATAACATGGTTTGGGACCAGCTACAACAATCATTTGGTTTCAAAGATTTCCTGTGGTCTCAGGATATCCGAGATCTCATCTACTGAGGGGTTGGGTCCTGCCCTGGCAGCTGATGGACTTGGTCTTTTCCCTCTCTAGCTATTATGATCATTAAGAGATCAGCAGCCCCTCAGAAGGGCTCCTTGACTCCACTGTGAACTCTTCACTCACAAAATGCAATTTCAGAACATACATTGCCCTGGAGCAGCGTTTTTGCCCACTTTGGCTTAGACAGGGCCTTCTGTGGTCCTTCCCCATTCCAGTAAGGACCATTTGCCAGAGACAGCTCCATTTCCAGGCCATGTGATCTGAAGATATACAATACTGTTATCTAAGTAAGATGAGAGGGGCCCCTAACTACAGCCCAAGGCAAAGTAAGTAACCTTTGAACAGCAGAGACTCAAGAGGCCTCTCAGCCATGGAGCATCTGGAGGCAGAGGAGCCCTGCTCACATACAGGGAGAGCTGTAGCAGATTCAGAGGATGCAACTGGAGGTCACTGGGGATCTTTTACATCCCCCTGGCTCTGCATACTTGGGGCAAAAGCCCCTGACTCTGAGAAGTAGCTGCTTTGGCTGAAGACACTGTACTCCCTTGTCCCATATGAGGAATGCAGATTTGCCTCTGTCACACCAGCAGCTGTGCCGGGCGTCATGGAGCCCTGCTGGCCCTTGCCAACCCTATCCCAGCCTTCCCAGCAGGCCCCCGAGTCGAGCCCTCTCTGGTACTCTCAGAAGCAGCCACCCCTCTGACCGGCACAGACAAGATTTTGTTCAGCCCCTTCCCTGCCTTTATTTATTTCTTGGCAATAAAAGCAGCACTGCGGTGACTCGAGCCTGGAAACAGCTGGGGTCTCAGAACCAGCCTGCTTCGCCCCTACAACTGGCCAGAAGGCAGACCACCCCCCATGATACAAACCTCCCTGGATTCCCCTTCCCTCTCTGCATCCCCCTTGCTGTCACTGCATTTATTGCCCATTTGATTTCATGCCTCTAGGGTGGCAGTCCAGGTTTGGGCCTGTAAAAGCTTCCAACTGAAGGACCCACTGCTGCCCCCCACGGCTTCTCTTTATGGTCAGCGAAGAAATTTGATCTATGGCTGTTTCTCTCTTCACGCAAATCCCTCCTCCCCTGTTCTCCTTCCTTAGGAGCCTGCACTCCCGGTTTTTTAAGGAAACTGCTAAGGAGCCTTGTGCAGAGCAACGGTGAGGAGATCTTCTGTCCCAGAAAGCTCCAGCAAAGAGAAGCCCCTTAGAAGATCTTGAGCGACCTAGTTTCCCCTCCCCTTTACAGAGCTAAATCGGAGCTGCCCCCTGGAGTGGCTGCTTCGGAGACATAAAGCAGCCAAACACAGCAGCGAAAGGGGAGCTATGCCGGCGTACCCGCCCCAGACACCATCAGGAATAAAGGTACCACACACCCAGCCGTCCCTTTGTCGTCAAGGCAGGAATCTCCCTGCTCGAGGAATCGGAGACTGACTGGAAGCAAGACAATGAAATAGGGAAACACACGGAGAGGCATTTCAGGAAAAGACAAGTTCCATCCGCAAAGTCACCTTTTAATACAGCCTTGCAGACCCGAGCCCCCTGTGAGACCCAGCCCTGCGGGATTTCTCTGGCGCTGTACAAATAGCCTGCCAGACGCAGGGTGCATTGATTTAAGAGGAGCAGGGGCAGGGCCATCCTCTAAGGGAAAGCAGCAAAACCCAACAACGCCACATTAAGCAAAGCGTCCTCCTAGCCCACCCCACTGCCTGTGAACAGCATCAAAGCAGCCTGGAGCACCCCCGCCCTCCCAATCCCATACGCGGGGCGACACATTCCCAGTACACGTCCCCCCGCAAAGCTACCCAATGCATGGGAGAGAACGGGCAGAGATTTGCCATCACCCCCGCCCCGTGGGAACAGAAGCAGTTACCTTGGCTACTGAGCAGGGAGAGGAGATGCAGAGGAGAGGCAGGCTGGGTGGACTGATGGGCGAGTACTCACTTTCCCCGAGATGCTCCCATGCTAGGCTCTGGAGAAGCCAGCTCCCTGCTCGCCCATTTATCGGCTGCCCGTGCCGGCCCCCGGGCTGTCCGATTGGCTTCCTCAAGACGTGAGCACGACACGATCAGCTGATGGGCGGCCCGTGGATCCCAGCCATTGGGCCAGCGAAGACAGGGCGAAGGGGGCGGGAGGGAGAGAGGAGAGCAGAGCTGGGCTGGGCTGGCAGGGGGGAGCGGGGAAAGCGGAAAACAAGAGCGAGCTCCTGCTGGGCCGGGGGACCCCGCCTTCTCCAGCAGGGAGAGGAAAACAAGCTCAGTGCAGCAGCAGGCGGAGAATGAATTGCCTGCTCCTGAAGCCGCACACTGGCTCCTTTGTGCATGCCCTGGCCCCCTCTGCCGGAGCCTGCTCCCACAGCAGCCTCTGCCGGAGCCCTGCGAGTCCATCCCGAGAGCGCTGTGGGCCGGTTCTCACTGTGCCCCGTTTCAAAACAAAGGAAGCACCCCAGAGACAGCGGCTCTGGGACTCTGCTGGCGCTGCCGCCCGAGGAAGGTGCGGCTCTGGGTTTGCATTGTAATTCCGGTAACAGTAAAACTCTGTTTAGGGTGAAGTTTGCCTCCCCCTTCTCCCACTGGATTCCCAGCATTGCAGATCTCCGGCTGTCTGCTTACACTCCCTGTGCCGCTCTTTTCTGGCAAGCAAGAACTCTCCCCAGGCACTAGGTGCTTCTGGGGAGGGAAAGGCCAAGCCGGGTTTAGAAAGCAGGGGGAGGGGGTTGTTTTTCCCCCTCTAACGGTTCTTGGAAAGTGGGGACAGGATCAACTCTCCCTGCTATCCAAAGTGGTAATGTTAACAGCTGCCCTTTCTTTATATAACTGCATGCACAAAAACAAGCCGCGCTCGCTAAACAGGGCAGAGGGGAAAGCTGTCTGACTAGGACACCCAAAGGTTTACTGGGCAGCGGTGGGGAGCGCTAGCCTAGTACCCAGCTTCCCCCCCCCGGCTATACAAAAACAACAGAGCTTTGACCACATTAATTTTAATTTCAGATCCTGGCTCCGCAGGGAGGAGGGGGAATGGAGTTCAGGGCGGCTGACATCCTAGGACTGGGGATGGCAGGGAAGCGCACAGCGGTCGGTATGGCCTGCTAGAAGGGCTGGCCAGTATTTTTCCATCCTGTGAATGGTCTCTTCTCCCACTTCTGCTCTGTCCTCCTCACTTTCCAGCACATTCATAAGAATCAGGATTCAGCGGCCACTGCAGCTATCACAGCAGTGCACCATTTGCATTCAATTTGCCTCCCCTCCCCGTCACAAGAGGCACTGGGGCTGCTCCCTGAATTGCCTTAGAACAGGGGTGGGCAAACTTTTTGGCCCAAGGGCCACATCTGGGTATGGAAATTGTACGGTGGGCCATGAATGCTCATAAAATTGGGGGTTGGGGTGCAGGAGGGAGTGAGGGCTTCATCTGGGGGTGCGGGCTCTGGGGGGCAGCTAGAAATGAGGAGTTCAGGGTGCAGGAGGGGGCTTCGGGCTGGGGCAGCAGGTTGGGGTGTGGGGGCTTCAGCTGGGGGTGCAAGCTTGGGCTGAGGGGTTGGGGTGCAGGAGGGTGCTCTGGGCTAGGCCCGAGGGGTTCTGGAGGTGGGAGGGGGATCAGGGCTGGGACACATGAGGTGGTCAGGGGTGCAGGCTCTGGGTGGCGCTTACCTCAAGCAGCTCCCAGAAGCAGCGGCATGTCCCCCCTCTGGCTCCTACGTGGAGATGCATCCAGGTGGCCAGTTCCCAGCCAGTGGGAGCTGCGGGGGCAGCACTTGGGGCGGAGGCAACGTGCGGAGCCCTCTGGCTGCCCCTACGCATAAGAGCTGGAGCAGGGACATGCCGCTGCTTCTGGGAGCCGTGCAGAGCCACGGCACGTGTGGAGCGGGGCAAGCCCCAGACCCCGTTCCCCAGCAGGAGCTGGAGGGCCAGATTAAAATGTCTGAAGGGCTGGATGTGGCCCCTGGACTGTAGTTTGCCCACCCCTGCCTTAGCATAATCTCAGAATGTGGGGGGAGAGGTAAATGAATTTCTTAGCCCCTTAGAAATCCAAACCCTGCAAGTACAAAGGCTCAGAGACCCGAACTTCACCAAGATTCTCCCCTCCCCCCTCCTCCCCCCCACCCCAAAATGAGCTCTCCAGCACAAACACTGCTCTCACTTTTCTCAGCTTCTACCTATTTCAAAGAGGAAATCTGATTGCCACTGCTCCCAGCTCTTTGGGCATCCAGGGGGCACCATCAGCAAGGTGGTGGCAGGTAGGATGGCACTGCACATCCCTAACGCTAGCTGTAGTCAGAGGGGACCAGATCCTCAGTGGGTACAAAGTGGGATAGTGTCACTGAAGTCTATGGAGCTGTGTCAATTCACGGGTAGTGTGTACCCCTTAACAGCCTGAATTCCTCCTTGGAAAAGGGATGGCAGCATTTATACGGAGAGCCAATTATTTTGCACGTCAGCTCAGAGAGGGCAATAAAAGCATGTTACTTCCCCAGAGTTAGTCCCAAGGCTGATGTCTATATACTCTCCCCATCACCTGAGTGAGAAATAGGTACACATGTTTCTTTAGCATTTTGGAGGAAGAGTCAAGGGACATGGCCCCAGACCTGACCTCTCCTCCAACATGCAATTTCCTGGAGCCTAGAAAGCCCAGGTTTAAATGTTAGATACAAAAACCAAAGGGATGCATTAAATCCAGCATACCTGTAACCAGCTGGCTTGATACCAGGATTTGAACCCAGGCCTTTCAGCACTAAAAGCACAAGCTTGTACTGCTTAGCTATAGCACTACAATAGCCAGCTGCCAGCCATAGCCAATCAAAGCTCTTATGCAGTGCAGTCATTACAGAAAGATCCCCACCCTGCTCTTATGGGTTAAGCAGGTACCTGCTATCAGACATGAAAGAGAGGTAGTGAGGCTATGACTGCATTGCCTCAGTTCTCCTTTGATGTTTGTTTCCTACTCCTTTCTAACAGCTCCATTTCACTCCTCATCCTGCGCATGCATTGTTGCTGTTCACATCCACTTTTCAGAAGCTGATGCTGAGTGACCTGTTTTACTCCTGACTCAAACCATAGACAGATAAACTGGCACATTGTACTAGAATAGAGGGCAGGTCAGATTCGGTCATTTGAAAAAAATAGATTAAGTATCAGATGTTGGGAAGAGATCATGTCAGTCCACGCCTGAGCCAGCATTCCTGCTGTAGAACTGGACTCGGGAGACTGCAGCAGAAAGATCAACCCAGCAAATGAGGGGTGTTTGTAATTAAAGGTGCATTGGACCCGGGTTATATTCAAGTCTGTTTTTCTCAGGTCTGCAGTGAGGGTGCATCAGGAAAATACTAGCTTGGATGGCTAAAGCTTCTCTGAAATAGACAAGTAGTAAGTTGCAAATAAGCTCAGTTTATTGATGCAAATAACCCTCCCCCACTTCAATCTATTTTAAATCTCATTGTTTTCTAGATTTCAAGAGTCCTGGTGTTTAATTAGAGTGATCGGAAGATTCCAGGGTATTAAAAGCCTCTTCATGCATCACCTGGTATTTGTTAGTTGATTTCTTCCCCCTGGGGAAATTCCAGAAGAGATTCTCCCCAATCTCTGTTTCCAAGACTCTCACGGTTATTCAATGCCTGTTGTTTCACATTGGAACAGACACGTTCAGTGAAAATAGCCCTGTGCTATGCTGCATTCTGCACACTCTGCTCAGTATTCATTCCACCTCCCAGCCACTCTTCTCTTATTCAGGAATTGTTTACAGGGAAGAGAGAGAAAGGCCTGGCTCAGCAGGTGTAAGGACAGTGCCTCTAGTGAGATCTCAGGGGGAATTACACATTTCCTTAGCCAGCTCCATTTCACTTGTTTACATGCTTGTGTTCCCCTCCTCCAGTTGCAGTTTATTTTTGTGGGTGCACAGATCACTCATTCCCTCTTGTGTGCCCCACTGACCCTCATTCTAGTCAGTGTTTAATTTTAGAGAGAAAGCCTGTCCAAGAACTGAGAAGATGAGGATAACCAACATGTCCCCCTCTGAAGGGGTATATATCAGCATAGCTCCCTAGGTTATGTTTATGTAAAGCCTTTGAAAGACAATGTAGCATTTAGGGGGTGGGAATAGCATGCACATTTTTATTCTTTCTTCCTACCCATTTGTAATCTTTGGGGGAATGTTTGTCTTTATCTCATGCCTCTATCCCAGAGGTGGGCAAACTACAGCCCGGGGGCCACAGCCAGCCCTCCAGACATTTTAATTCAGCCCCCGAGCTCTCGCCGGGAAGTGGGGTCTGGGACTTGCCCCGCTCTGGCGCTCCAGACAGGGAGCAGGGTCAGGTCTTGCCCCGCTCTGTACGGCTCCCGGAAGCAGTGGCTCATCCCCCCTCTGGCTCTTATGCCTAGGGGCAGCCAGGGGGCTCAGCACACTGCCCCCACCCCAAGCACCACCCCTGCAGCCCCCCATGGGAGCTGCAGGGGCAGCGCCTGCGGAGAGGGCAGTGCGCAGAGCCACCTGGCCTCACCTCCACGTAGGAGCTGGAGGGGGGACATGCCGTTGTTTCTGGGAGCTGCTTGAAGTGCTGTCCAGAGCCTGCCCCCCAGTCCCCTCCCATGCCCCACCCCTCCCCCAGCCCTGATCCCCCTCCTGCCCTCTGAACCCCTTGGTCCCAGTCCAGAGCACCCTCCTGCTCCCCCAACCCCACCCCAGAGCCCGCACCCCCCCAATCCTCAGTTTTGTGAGCATTCATGGCCCCCCCATACAGTTTCCATACCCAGATGTGGCCCTCAGGCCAAAAAGTTTGCCCACCCCTGTTCTATCCCCTTACCCTTACTCAAGCTGTTACTTTGGACATCTTAAAATATTTTAGGAACAGAGGCACTGCCAGGGTGGGGATGAGACTGGAAAGGACTGGTAATAGCTGGTACACGGAGCCATTAGTGTCTAGGACAGCAATTCCAGTATTGACAATCCCAAGCGTTCAAAAAAATTACAAGTCAGGCCCCAAAACATCATGAGATTGGCCTAAAAATCACAAGAGTTTAAAGATAATAAATGCTGGGTGCTTTGTTTGTGTCTTCCAGTGTTGGAGACTTCATTATTCACGTTTCCAAGCTTTTCTCTGCAGTCAAGTTAGAAACTTACTGTTTTTGCAATGAAAACTGAGTTTTGTAAGTAATAACATAACTCCAGAAATTGGGGGCTTTATGAAGCCCCCCCCCCAATCTCAAGATTCACAATGAAATCGCAAGAATTCAAATCTAGCCCAGAGTGGAAGTGTACAAAGGTAGGCCCAGATCCTAAAGCTGAATCCATCAGCACCTGGGCCAAGTCCCATTGACTATAGCAGGACCCTGGGCAGGATTAAGTCTCTGCATGAAGTACTGGGGCCTTTGTTACCTTCTAATGCTGGTTTGGTGCCCTATGAACTGGTGGACTCCCTCCAGTTTTTTAAATACACAAATGGCCATCTCTCAGAAGTCATCCCTTCCTTCGGCACTACTCAGCAGCCTGCTTGCTAGTCTTAGCAGAGAAGCCAAGGACCAAAACAGCATGAAAAGAAAATTCTTTTCTTTACTAGTAGCCATAGTTAAGGCTCATTGGGAGGGCAGCTTACACAGCTACTGCTCATGCTGTAACTATTCACTGGTTAAGTAGAGAACTTCAGGCTCCAGGACTATTTAGACTGTAAACTCTGTAGGGCAGGGCTTGTCCATTTATTCTGTTTGTACAGCACCTAGCACAACGGGGCCCCAATCCTGGCTGGAGCCTCACTAATACAAAGAAATAAGGACAATCTCTGGTATTGTATCTTTCACCAGCACTAAAGTCACTTTTAATAAAAATATATTTTTTAAATGGAGATACCACACTAGGGGGGAAAATGGCCCACCTAGCTCAGTGTCATGTCTCAGCTGGTGACCAATCCCAGATGCTTCAGAAGAAGGCAGAACACATCCATAATGCACCTGCCTGTTCAATACCATAGTGGAGAGAAGTGAGAACTTTCTTCCTGACCCAACTGATTACATTAAGTTACATCCTGAAGCATGAGGATTGATAGTTCTTATAAATTTGCAATCCTCACCAATGTAACTGCAGATGCAATTCTTAATACACACACACACACACCCCAAAAAAACCCCAAACCACTTAGCCAGGAAGCATTTAGGGCTGCTATAGATATAACAAACCCACATAAGCATACCATCTACCTACAGGCACACACTCCTTACCAGTTCCACAACTACCACACATTTTAGACCATACAGTGACTGCAACCTTAACTCTGCCCCCTTTCACTCTTCTGCACACACCCCTTTACCACATTATCCCTTCACCACCGTGGATGTTTGGTGGTGTAGTTTGGAATTGGGAGAGGGTAGTTTAGTACAGCATTGCATGCAGAAGAGGGGTTAAATGGGGTGATGGAAAGCAGGCATCCCTAGAAGGGCAGAGCTAAGGCCACAGGGACAGGGGACCTGAAAAATCAAGCCCAATATAATGGTAGCAGATGGATTTTGGAAAATTAAACTAATAAAATAATGGGAGGAAGCAGCACCCATTTTTCTATTGACCAGCCTTTAGATTATTCAGCTAGTCATGATGTAAATTCCATGCCATCAGAGACACTGCAGTCACAGGGGTGGCTGCCCTGTGCATTTGATTAACTAATCCAGGGAGGTGGAAGGTCACCAGTTGCTCTCAGTGACTTAAACAGGTGCAGCAGGCACTGACCTTGCATATCTTGCAGCAGATTTTTATCCCTTTGATTTCTGTATCAGGCTGATGACATTCCCAGAAGCAGGTTTTTGATTCCTATGCACCCAATTTACTTTATAATGAATAAATATTGAAAGAGGTGCCGGGCTTGCTTTGAAGAAGCTGCCAGGTCAAGGGTAGATGATTGCTGGTTTTGAAAAGCAACAAAGGCTAGCAGTTATCTCTGGGTTGCACTGCAAGGCAGGTTTTTGGGGGGTTGTTTTTTTTTAAATCCCCCATCTGGCACTGAAAGGCTTAATCAGCAGTTCTCAAACTTAATTGCACTACCACCCACTTCTAACAACAAATCTTAGATGACTCAGCCCAGGCTGGAGCCCGAGCCCAAGCCCTGCTGCTTCACTGCCCCGGGTGGGGGCAGAACCTGAGCCCTGCCATGCTAGGCGGAAGCCCTCAGGCTTTGGCTTCAGCCCTGGGCCCCAGCGAGTTTAATGCTGGCCCGGACAACGCCATTAAAATGGGGTTGTGACCCACAGTTTGAGAACCGTTGGCTTAGCTGCTACCTGTGTGTGTCAATGATACATTTAGGATAGTGGGGAACTGGTAATCTCTGAAAGCAGAGAGAGGAATGTGGGGCCAGATGGGGCCAAGAAAAACTTATGTTTCCTGCACATCCCCTCACTCTTACCTCTTCATCTTGACAGCCCAGTTACAACTCCCTTTGCTGGTGCATCAGCCTGTGAGATTGGTCTTCTACCCACTCAATTAGGTGCCCCACAATTCAATGGGGCAAACAGGAGGAATCACAGCTACCCGATCTTGCCTCAGTTCTGTAGGCCAGCAAAGCCTCAGCACAAAGTCTTTTCTTCCAAGTTGGCACCTTTTCCCAGGCCTCAGAGTTTGAAACTCCCTTCTCTACACTTTGCAAAAAAGGGAATTACACCATAAGCCTCCTTTACCCCTGAAGTGCTCCTGCCTCTGGGAGACCCAGCTTTCTAAGGCTCCTGCTGGCCTGAATACAGACCTTTTAAAGAGGCAAAACATCAGCAGTGAGCTAGAGTCCCACCCCCAAACTCTGGATAAGAGTGGGGGTGCAATGTAACCCACAGCACCAGTGCACACTCGTGGCCAACAATGAGGGACTCTCTCACTGGTCCAGAGACAGGTGGGCTGGAGCGGTAGGGAGTGTTGGGGGGGGGGAGGGGGGGGAAGAGAGAGAGAGAGAGAAAAGAGAAAAGAAGAGAAGTGTGGGTGTGGAAAGTGAAAATAAAGCACCATTTCCTACATGTAAACTCCTGCTCTAGTGTGTGGCTCCCACTATCCCTAGAGGTCCACAGCAAGCCACTGCTGTCTGGAACCAGCTGCATGCAGAAGTGGTAGGATGTGTTTTGGATCTATACCAAGTCACTATTGGGTTTCAGTCAGGGATCCTGGAATAGGTGCTGATTGTAGGGAATGGATTCCAATGAGAAATAATCTCCCCATCCCTTCCTGTAACAAAAGCATGGGTAAGTTGTACAGCTCCACAACATGTGTGGCCAATAGTCTTAGAAGGAGCCAGGCATAGCTCAGCCAGGTTCTGTGTGTAGCAGATCTGACTCACCACCACAGCATCTCCTGCGGGTCATCCAGGAATTAGCTCAATTCCAGCACTGAGTGCCTCCTGCTGGCCAGTGTCTCACCTGCCACAGGCCCCATGTCCCTCCTAGACCCCAGTACCCCTTACCCTGGGTTCAAACCCCCAGCAGTCCCCACACTCTGCATCTCCCCTCCCAAGGGAACCCCCAACCCTCTATGCCCACCTTGCCTCAGTGGCTACTGCCAGTCATCATCTAGCCCCCATTCTCTGGGGCAAACTGCAGTCTGTAATAGCCACTCATCACTGGCAAGGGGATTTAGCCCTGCTGCCTTTCTTGGCCCTGCTGTCTCCCTGCAGCCCCAGTATCTCCTTTGGCCTGCAGCAAGATCTCAGCCTGGGGACTCGCTAGGCCAGAGCTGCTGAGTGCTGCTCTGCTTCAGGTACCCAGTCTCTGCCAGGGAGCTAGGTCCTTCTCACTCCAGGGCTGGGGTGAGACTAACCAAACTCCTCCATTAGCCCTTATATCAGGGCCAGCTGTGACCTGACTGGATGTGGCCACAGCTGTGGCTGCCTCTTCAATCAGCCTACCTTTTCCTGCCCTGCTACACTGTGCACATGCAGCTAGTTTTGCCAATGCACCTCTAACCCTCAATTTGGTCAATTACCAACAGAAAGGATGATGGATTTCTTCCTAACTGAGTCATGATCTGAGAGTCATGCATGTGACAGTCATGGCAAAAATGCAGTGTCACACAGAGGCTACCTGGCCCCTCCTGGGACTGAGATTAACTGAGAGCTCCTGGGTGGATCTGTAATCAGAAACACTTTTCACTGTGTTTCCAAACTGTAATGTATAGCTCTGTCTCCAGCATTTCATGAGGCACAATGTGTAGCACCTCTGTCCTCTCTGCTAATTAATTAGAATTAGCAGTGTTTTGCTGCTCCATACCTGCCCCAGACTCCTGTGACAGATCAGATTGGAAGGGCAGGTAATGTGGCCAGATGATGTGTAGTGTTTGGGGAGACAGAGGAATAGTGGGGGGGGGGGGAACTTGTGATATACCCCAGCCTGGACCGTGATTGAAGAAGAACATCCTGATTCCCATGGAGGATTCCGATTCTTATCACCCTGGAGATCATTCACCCTAAGCTGCTGGTATTCCCCACCCCACATGGCACCAGACCATTAGCACCACGTCTCATGTCAGTACTGGTGGTCCCACCACACCTGGGACAGGGGGCCAGTAGCTGCAGTTCCGAAGCATTGTTTGATCTGGCTCTGGCTGAAGGGACCTGCCAATCCCTTCCTGAGCCTCCTGACTGCAGAGTGATATGAATCACCCCACCTCCCTTGGGTGTCCCTGCCGAGGAAGTAAAAAGACCTTCTAGGGACATGAGGAAAACTCTGTTCCTGCTCCCTTGCATGGGTGGTGAGAAGAATGCAGAAACCCAGGTGAGTCACATGTCTGTGACTGACTCAAAACATGTCATGAGTCATCTGTGCTTTTGCAACATTTGCTATAACAAACCAAGAACCCCAATCATGGTACATCATGTGAATGTTGGCAACTGTGACAATGACATTATAGTGCACAAGACAGGCGTAGCTCACCAATGCAAGGGTCTGGATCCAGTGCCCATTGTTGAAGTCAACGGAAAGACTCCTTCTGATTCAATGGACACTTGATCAGGCCCTATAAGAAGGCTTTGAAAACCATGAGACCAAGGCAGAGGTTCCAAAACTGATCTCTCAGCCTACATGTCCCTCACCTGGACTGACATGAATGTTGGCACTGAGGGGAGGCCCATGCAGTGTTGGCACTGAAGGGAGGCTTTCTAGCTGGGTGATGCCGAAGAAAGAAAGTGGCATTCTGATGACAGCACCTGCTACTCTCATCAAATGTATTGGCTGGGAATGGGCTTGTTAATTGAAATGGGGATTTCTGAACCTCCTGTAGGTCGCCACCACCATGCTGCTTTGGAAAAGAGAAGTGACACCATTAGCCAAGATGGGAGTCTGGTTTCTAAATAAGTTTCACAGGAGAACTCGAGTATATAACAGTAAATGTGTCCAATTTTATTTCCACTGAAATCGATGGCAAAGCTCTCATTGACTTAAATGGGAGCGGGAGCAGGAGCAGGTCCCATTGCCCTTCCTTCAACATCCCACCAGTACAGAATGGCCTTCACAAACCCTGGATTCTAGCTGGTCAGTAGCCTTGGTGGTAGCCTGGCACAAGAACACTGGTTGGAGCTACTTCTTGTTACTGAACCCCATCACACCAAATATCAATGCACCACCACAAGGAATGGCTTGTGTAGAGTATAAGTAAAACTGCGGGCCCAACTCTTCACCCCACCCAACTCTGTTCAGCTGTCATGAGATGGGCACAGTGCAGGGAGCTGGTTGCAGATCCGAGATCCCATGTCATGTGGGATTGGCATAAATCGGCAAAGGCAGCTCTCATTCATATCAGTGGCGTATGGTCCCTCTGGGATCTTACACCAGTGGATGATCGGCTGTAGCATAGCTCTAGTCTGCCATGCTCCTTCCTGCCCCCAACCCGCCCTATAAATGCCCTTTCTGACTCCACTGGCTTTACCAATTCTATGCCAGTGGATAGCTCCCTTGCACAGGGAATTCTCCATTAGCCAGTTCAAGTCCACTATGTCACATGCACAAAGTGGACCTAATGGACCAGAGAATCTGGCCCAGAATGTGTTATGCGGGACACAGCAGGCAGCTATAACCATTGCGATGTTTTTTTCAATGACATCCAATCTTGTGAGCAAACAACGCCAGTGTCCCTTCAGTCTACCAAAAGCACATTCAGTGGTCATGTTGCACCTGCTCAGCCAGTGGTAGAATCTTTCCTTGGTGCTGTCGAGGTGGCCAGTGTACAGTTTCATGAGCCAGGGGGCAGGCTGGGTCATCCAGGATCACTACTGGCATGTCAACGGTAATCTGCCAGTCAGGAAAGAATCTCCTTGCTTGCGGCTTTCTGAACAGTCCTGTGGGTTCTTAAAGAGGCACACATCATGAACCTTCCCTGACCAGCCAACACTGATGTTCATGAAGTGTCCCCGTGACCCACCAATGCTTGCAGAACCATAGAAAAATAGCCCTTTCGGTTGATGTGCTCTTTGGCAAGGGTGTCTGGTGCCACAATAGGGATATGCATGCCATCTATTGCTGCAGCTTGGGAATCCCCTTGCTGCAAAGCCATCCCCTGTGTCCTGCACATTGCTGAGAGTCACAGGCCTGCGTAGCAGGAGATGATTAATGCCTCTGTACACCTCCAAAATGACTTCCCACTGACCGGTAGCAATCCGGCATTGCAAGTTTCTGCAGTGCCATTGCCACTCACTTCTCCACTGTCAGTGCAGCTCTCATTTTGACGTCCTTGTGCTGGAGGATTGGGGTGAGCTCAGCACACAGATCCAAAAATGTGGCCTTATGTATCCGAAAGTTCTGCAGCCACTGCTCATCATCTCAAGCCTGCATTATGCTGCCATCCGACCTGTCAATGAGTGTTTCTCGGGCCCAGAAGCAGCACTCCCACATCTGCAGCTGCTCCGTGAATGTCACCAATAACCTTGAATTGATTCTCGCTGTGTCCCACAGCAATCTGTCCTCCAAGAAATAGTCACGTTCCCCACTGATTCAGTTTTTCTTACAGCTCTGCAAACACCAGAGGATTGTGCGTCCTGTGCTTGCAACACTCCTGACAATAATGCAGAGCTGTGCAGGCTCCATGCTTCTGTAAGAGATGGACCGTGAGATGGGCCAGGTAGGTTTGTTGGATTTTTTTTTAAAGGCACAAAATAATGGGCTATACATGACATTATGGGATGGAGACAGATGCACACAGGGAAGTTAACCCCTTGCTCCTAGTCACCCTGCATGATTCATTTCAGCCCAATCATGTATCACCAAAACTACACACACTAGGATACGTACACATGGTGCACCGCACTGTGCACCAACACAAACACTCCCACACTGCAGCACCAGCTCAAGAAGCCAAGTATTCACATGCACAAATGCTATACTAACTGCGGCGACATGATGCCGATGTAACTTGCATCAACCAAAGTTTGTACAGTAGACATGGCCTGAGAAGATCCAGAGAGATGAAATCACTTGCTGAAGGCCACAGAACAAGTCAGTGTCACTGGAATCAGGATTAAGACTCCAGAGTTCCTGACTCCCAGCCCCATGCTCAATCCACTAGGCATTGTCTCTTCTAGAGGCATTGATTCTGTGTGTGCAAACCTGGAGGGTATTGCTACATCTACCTCAAGGAGGAGGGGAATAGCAAGCCAGACTTGAAAGGAGTGACCTTGTATTAATGATTCCTGTCTTTCTGCTGATGTATCCAGTGTAATGTGATACCAAGAATCAAAACACAGTTGCAAAAAGTGGTGAGTTTAGTATTTCTAATCTGATGGTGCCACCTGCTGTCATGGAACACAAATTGCTCTTAGCCATTAGAAACTAAGTATCAGAGGGGTAGCCGTGTTAGTCTGTATCCACAAAAACAATGAGGAGTCTGGTGGCACCTTAAAGACTAACATTTATTTGGGCATAAGCTTTCTTGGGTAAAAAACCCACTTCTTCAGACGCGTGGAGTGAAAATTACAGATGCAGGCATAAATATATAAACCGGCACATGAAGAGAAGGGAGTTACCTTTTATGTGGAGAACCAGTGTTGACAGGGCCACTTCAGTCAGGGTGGATGTGGTCCACTCCCAATAATTCATGAGGAGGTATCAATACCAAGAGAGGGAAATTGCTTTTGTAGTGATCCAGCCACTACCACTCCCTATACAAGCCCATATTAATGGTGTTAAATTTGCAAATGAATTGTAGCTCTTCAGTTTCTCTTTGCTGTCCGTTTTTGAAGTTTTTTTGTTGAAGGATGGCTACTTTTAAATCTGTTATAGAATGTACAGGGAGATTGAAGTGTTCTCCTACTGGCTTTTGTATGTTAGCATTCCTGATGTCTGATTTGTGTCCATTTATTCTTTTACATAGAGACTGTCCGGTTTGGCCAATGTACATGGCAGAGGGGCATTGCTGGCACATGATGGCATATATCACATTAGTAGATGTGCAGGTGAATGAGCCCCTGATGGTGTGGCTGTTGTGGTTGTGTCCTCTGATGGTGTCGCTAGAGTAGATATGGGGACAGAGTAGGCAATAGGGTTTGTTACAGGGATTGGTTACTGGATTAGTGTTTCTGTGGTGTGGTGTGTAGTTGCTCATGAGTATTTGCTTCTGGTTGGGGGCTGTCTGTAAGCGAGGACTGGTCTGCCTCCCAAGGTCTGTGAGAGTGAGGGATCATTTTCCCGGATAGGTTGTAGATCACTGATGATGTGCTAGAGAGGTTTTAGCTGGGGGCTGTATGTGATGGCCAGTGGTGTTCTGTTATTTTCCTTGTTGGGCCTGTCTTGTTGTAGGGTGACTTCTGGGTACCCATCTTGCTCTGTCAATCTGTTTCCTCACTTCCCCAGGTGGGTATTGTAGTTTTAAGAATGCTTGATAAAGATCGTGTAGGTGTTTGTCTCTGTGTGAGGGATTGGAGCATATGCGGTTGTATCTTAGGGCTTGGCTGTAGACAATGGATTGTGTGATGTGTCCTGGATGGAAGCTGGAGGCATGTAGGTAAGAATAGCGGTCAGTAGGTTTCCGGTATAGGGTGGTGTTTATGTGACCATCACTTATTTGCACTGTAGTGTCCAAGAAGTGGATCTCTTGTGTGGACTGGTCCAGGCTGAGGTTGATGGTGGGATGGAAATTGTTGAAATCCAGGTGGAATTCTTCAAGGGCCTCCTTCCCGTGGGTCCATATGATGAAGATGTCATCAATGTAGTGCAAGTAGAGGAGGGACACTAGGGGATGAGAGCTGAGGAAGCGTTGTTCTAAGTCAGCCATAAAAATGTTGGCATACTGTGGGGCCATGCGGGTACCCATAGCAGTGCCGCTGACTTGAAGGTATAAGTTGTCCCCAAATCTGAAATGGTTGTGGGTGAGGACAAAGTCACAAAGCTCAGCCACCAGGTGTGCTGTGGCCTCACCAGGGATACTGTTCCTGACGGCTTGTAGTCCATCCTCATGTGGAATACTGGTGTAAAGAGCTTCTACATCCATGGTGGCCAGGATGGTGTTTTCTGGAAGATCACCAATTCATTGTAGTTTCCTCAGGAAGTCAGTGGTGTTTCGAAGATAGCTAGGAGTGCTGGTAGCGTAGGGTCTGAGGAGAGAGTCCAAATAGCCAGATAATCCTGCTGTAAGAGTGCCAATGCCTGAGATGATGGGGCATCCAGGATTTTCAGGTTTATGGATCTTGGGTAGCAGATAGAATACCCCTGTTTGGGGCTCTAGGGGTGTGTCTGTGTAGATTTGTTCCTGTGCTATAGCAGGGAGTTTCTTGAGAAGATGGTGTAGTTTCTTTTGCTACTCCTCAGTGGAATCGGATGATAGTGGCCTGTAGAATGTGGTGCTGGAAAGTTGCCTGGAAGCCTCCTGTTCATAATTTGACCTGTTCTTGATTGCTACAGCACCTCCTTTGTCAGCCCCTTTGATTATAACGTCAGAGTTGTTTCTGAGGCTGTGGATGGCATTGCGTTCTGTACGGCTGAGGTTATGGGGCAAGTGATGCTGTTTGTTCACAATTTCAGCCTGTGCACGTCTGCAGAAACACTCTATGTAGAAGTCCAGTCTGTCATTTTGACCGTCAGTAGGAGTCCACGCAGGAAGAGTCCCTTCTCTTCATGTGCCAGTGTATATATTTATGCCTGTATCTATCATTTTCACTCCATGCATCTGAAGAAGTGGGTTTTTTACCCATGAAAGATCATGCCCAAATAAATCTGTTAGTCTTTAAGGTGCCACCGGACTCCTCATTTTTATTAGAAACTAACATTGTCAGGGTAATCCAGGCCTGCATTTTAACATGATGTCATAGATTCTCAGCAGGTATGCACCCTGTTTCAAAGAATAGTAAGATTTGTTTACTCACATCCTTGCTGTGCTTCAAAGCTCAGAGAAGATGCTGTAAATTAGAAATAAAATGTATAGATCTAGTATGTGGGAGAGAGAGCGCCTGTTGTTTTACACACATGCCATATTAAAGGGGAGGGGGGAATCTCAGAAGGTTTTGAGGTTCATGTTGATAAGAAACCATGTGTCTGGTAGCTTATCTGAGCTTTTGCCAAACTACCAGAAGTGGGCCTGCAAAACTGGAGCATTTCTGGTAGTTCTTGTTTCCAGCAAAGGGCAGAAATACCATAGCAGCAATGGGCCAGATTCATCCTCACTGTAGTTCCATAGACTTCCATAATAAAGTTAAGTTAAGGATGAATGTGGCCCAATGTACTTCTACTTGGACAGTGCTTAGGATAAATATAGGGCAATTCTCCTTGGAAGATTTATCAATACAAAAAGATCTTTCCTTTTCCCCAATCTACTCTTCTTGTTGATATTTTACTAGAAGCTGTCTCCCCTGGATAACTCAGTTACAGGTTTCAGAGTAGGTATAACTCTTTCTATGTCCATGTCCAACACAGTCTTTGAAATCAATTAGGTCGTGTTTGTACACAGCTTTCCAAATATAAAGTGCTATATAGGTGCCAAGAATGACTGAGTTCCTCCTGTTCAGATGTTGATGGACTATCTGTTCTCCTTTAATTAATCTATATTCTAAGTCACCATTGAAATAATTTCCATTTTTCTCTAGTTTTAAATCCAATCCAGAAGTTGTAAAACACACACACAAGAGTCTACATTCTCCCTTCCCCTTTGGGCATAATTTTATCAGTTGTTTCCTTTTGTTTAATAGCTCCAGAGATGTAACACCTTCCCATCAACAGAGTTCCCTTAAAGGCTTATTAGCATTCAAATAGTCATCTGGAGAGATAATTAACTCTTCGATGTTTCTGGGACTTGATTTCTTCACCCTTATGAATAAAATATAAAGGGAGGATTTATTTATTTATTTTTGCTAGTTTTTAGATAGAAAGATTATTTATCCTACAATTAAAGAAGACAATATATATAATATAAATAGAGGTTAAAATATGAATAGATATGGAATAATTAAAAATAATAGTTGTTGAATGTCCATCTGCCACATTGAGTACTGGATGGTCAGATTCACCATTGCTCTAACACTCATATAATCATTTACACCAGTGCAAAGTGGAGCTGAATGCTACCATTTAGCTTTACACTGACTTTGCATTTGTTTTGCACTAGTGTGCATCATTAAACATGGCCGTGGACACCAGTGAATCAGACCACATGTCTTTTACAATATCTTCCTATTAAAACAATTTGAAACCTTGAAGTGCCATGGAATTCACCCCTGGCTGCAGAATTGTGCTCCACAATCTCAGTTCTCACCTTTTAGGGTTGTGGGGATAACGTTGAACACATTAGCTTAGGCTATGTCTATACTACAGCCTATGTCAGCATAACTTATGTCGCTCATGGGTGTGTCTAAACCACTCCCCCCAAGAGACATAAATTACACCGTCATAAGTGCCCGTGTGCGCTGAGCTAGCTTCTCCAGGCAACATAGTGTCTGCCATTCGCGGAGATGGTTTTATTATGCCGATGGGAGAACTCTCTCCTGTCCGTATAGAGCATCTTCACCAGACATGCTCCAGCTGCATCGGTAGAGCTGCGCCACTGTAGCGCTGTACATGTAGACATGCCCTTAATGTAAAGTGATGTAGCAGCACCTTTCTGAGTTTGCAGGCAGCCTGAAACAATAGTTCTGAGAGGTGTGATCTGCTCCACTCATCTCAGACAGGCCCCTGTGGATTCCACAATTAGATGGCCATGGCATAAGGCATTTCTCCAAGATGCCACAGGAATCTGCATTTCTGCAGTGGAATTCACCATTCTGCAGCTGCCTGGCACTTCACATATCATTTTTTGTCTCCCTGCCATTCTGGGACCTGCCTTCAGCTGCCTTTCCAGCTTTCCCCACAAAGGGGAGCTAATTGGATTACAGTGCAAACTCCCTGCATTGCATGGGCAGCAAGGGGTCTTGGAGCCTGAGCTGGAGTCCAGCTTGCAGTCCTAGAGTGGGCGAAGCCTGAAGTGTAAGCTGGCAAGCCGAGCTACCTAAAGAATAGAGCAGTAGCTGAGATTCAGAAGCCAGGGTGGTGAACTGATGCTGCTGCCTGTGATGTTGCGCTCCATATGATGTTATGAAAATATGCTAATGAGTGTGAATATAATGTAACTGGAATATGCTTCATGCAAAAGGTCTCTTGTAAGGTATCATTACAAAGCTTATAATCTACTGAGTGTGGTCATCCTATTTGTATAAATGTATCATTCTTGTATCTGAAACTAGAAATATGAAATATAACTCTGAGGTCCTATTGTAATCAGGGCCGGCTCTAGGATTTTTGCCGCCCAAGGCAAAAACAATTTTGGCCGCCCCCCCCCCCCCGTTTTTTAATTACCCCCGGCCCCGCCTCAACTCCGCCCCTTCCCTAAATCCCCAGCCCTGCCTCCTCCCCCCAGGCTCTCAAGCCTGGGAGGGAGAGCAGCGGCGCGCGAAACAGCTGTTTCGTGCGCCGCGGCCGCTCGGGATCTCCCCCTCCCTCCCAGGTTTGAGAGCCTGGGAGGGAGGGGGAGACTCCGAGTGGCCACGGAGCAGGCACCGCTTCTCCCCCTCCCTCCCAGGCTCTCAAGTCTGGGAGGGAGGGGGAGCAGCGGCACGCGCGCCGCGGCCGCTCGGGATCTCCCCCTCCCTCCCAGGTTTGAGAGCCTGGGAGGGAGGGGGAGACTCCGAGTGGCCGCGGTGCGGGCGCCGCTTCTCCCCCTCCCTCCCAGGCTCTCAAGCCTGGGAGGGAGGGCGAGTAGCGGTGCGCGAGCGGCAGCAGCAGCGGAGGTGAGCTAGGGCGGCCAGGGCACATTTTTAGGGGCGGCATTCTGGCGCCGGCCATGCCGCCCCTAAAAATGTGCCGCCCCAAGCACCAGCTTGTTTAGCTGGTGCCTAGAGCCGGCCCTGATTGTAATTATGCAAAATGTGGGCCATTAATTGTGATTTGGAATCTTGATGGCTCCCATCAACTAGGACAATTGGTTGTAAATGGCTCTGTTTACTTGCAAGCCTTCCTGTGAGTCAGGCCAGGAAGAATGAAGGCTTGGGGTCTCACAGGACATGTGACCATGTCACCTGGTACTGGAATCCATCTTAAACCTGGTGCTTTTCCATTTAGAAGGAGGGTTGGGGACCCAGAGAGACAAAAGTTTCCCACCTTGTGCCAAAGCGATATACAGGGGTGGAACAAAACAAAGGAGGTTCCAGTCATGAAAAATCCCCTAATTACCACCTGAACTGGAGCTAACAAGAACTGTACCAGGGGAAAGGATTGGGCCCACACTAGGCAGGAGTCCAGTCTGTGAAAGAAGCTTATTGGAGGTGAGGGTGAGATTTTATCTGTAATCAGTTTCTTAATGTATTAGGGTTAGAATTGCATGTTTTGTTTTATTTTGCTTGGTAACTTACTTTGTTCTGTCTGTTATTACTTGGAATCACTTAAATCCTACTTTTTATGCTTAATAAAATCACTTTTGCTTATTAACAGAGGAAGTAATTAATGCCTGGGGGAGCAAACAGCTGTGCATATCTCTCTATCAGTGTTATAGAGGGCAGACAATTTATGAGTTTACCCTGTATAAGCTTTATACAGAGTAAATCAGATTCATTTGGGGTTTGGATCCCATTGGGAGCAGGGTGTCTGGGTGCTGGAGACAGGAGCACTTCTTAAGCTGTTTTCAGTTAAGTCTGCAGCTTTGGGGCATGTGGTTCAGACCCTGGGTCTGTGCTGGAGCAGACGGGCTTGTCTGGCTCAACAAGGCAAGGTTCTGGAGGCCAATCTGGCAGGGAAAACGGGCTCAGAGGTAGTCTCAGCACATCAGGTGACAGTCCCTAGGGGTTTCTGTGATCAAACCCGTCACACTACCTACAAGCTCTTCTTTTCCGTGGTGCATATGGGTAGAAGGTGATTCTGTGCTGATTCTGACTTCAACAGGGCTCCTGCACTGTGGGCTCCTGAAGTGGGGACAGAGCTCATTGCAGGATTGTGACCATAATCAAGAGACGTGACTGGCTGTATTGTAGGATCCAGTATTTCCTCTGTGGCTTCCACAGCAAATGTGTTTTGTTTGAAGCTGATTTTGCTCCCGGACAGGACTGGAAGCTCTTTACACCATTTAAGAAGCCAGAGGACAGGTGATGGCCTAATCTGAAGATAAAAGGGTTACAGAGGTCACTAAGGGCGTACGTTGGGCCTACAGAATCTTTCTTACAGGGGATGATGCTTGAGACGGAAAGTCCCCAGCTTGACTCTGAGCTTCCCAAGGTATATTTGTAAGGTTTGCAGTTAGAAAAGAAATGATTGGCAGATTTGATCTGGGAATCAATGAGCAGATGATACACATGGACTTCTGCAGTGCCATTTTCAGAGTAGCATTGCACTTTCACCAGCTGGTACCATGTGGAGTGTGGAACTCTGCACAGCAGCAATACTTAACGCATCATAAAGGAACAACTCCCTTTAGAATGGTCTGGCTTGGCAGTGACAGCAAAGATCTCAAGGACAGGGGAAAACATGAACAAGACTGGTGAGTTACCTGCAGTACACCCTTGCTGGAGGCCTTAGCAAGCAATTAACGAGGGAAAGAGGGTTTAAGGCGGGGTGGGCAAACTTTTTGGCCCGAGGGCCACATCAGGGTTGCACAATTGTATGGAGGGCCAAGTAGGGAAGGCTGTGCCTCCCCAAACAGCCTGGCCCATGCCCCCTATCCACCCCCTCCCACTTCCTACCCCCTGACTGCCCCCCTCAGAACCCCCAACACATCCAACCCCCCCTGCTCCTTGTCTCCTTACTTCCCTGACCCCTATCCACACCTCCATGCCCTGACCCCCAGGACTCCCACCCCCTATCCAACCTCCCTCTGCTCCTCGTCCCCGACCACCCCCTCCTGGGACCTCCTGCCCCCCAGGATCCCACCCCCTTATCCAACACCCCCTGCTCCCTGTCCCCTGACTGCCCTCCCAACCCTTATTCACATCCCCGCCCCCTGACAGGCCCCCCGGGACTCCCACTCCCAACCCTCCCTGTTCCCCATCCCCTGACCGCCCCCCCAGAACCTCCGCCCCATCCAACCGCCCCCTCCTCCCTGACTGCCCCCCACAACCCTCTGCTCCCTTACCCAATCCCCCCGCTCCCTGTCCCCTTACCAGGAGCTCACAGCTGTGATACCTGGCCAGAGCCAGCTGCGCTCCCCACGCTGCCCAGCAGGAGCGGCGGGCCAGAGTGCGGCCCATGGGGCGGCGTGGGAGGGGGGACAGCGGGGGAGGGGCTGGGGATTAGGCTCTCCGGCTTGGAGCTCAGGGGCCGGGCAGGATGGTCCCACGGGCTGGATGTAGCCCATAGTTTGCCCACGTTTGGTTTGGGGGGAGCACAGGCCAGGGACTCAGGAAATCTAAGTTCCGTTCCTGCCTCTGTCACAGATTTCTTGTGTGATCTTGGTCACTTAAGTGTAAGCTTTCAGAAGTATCCATTAATTTGGAGTGCACATTTTCTAGGTGCCCATCTTGCCTCTATCCCTAACTTCCATATCTGTGAAACAGGGATAATAATACCTCACAGGGATATTGGGAGACTCTGTTCATTAATAATGTTCATATACTACCTTTCGATCCTTGGATGGATGGAGCTTCTGAAGTTACTCACTGTCACTATAACCTGAGTCACTTTGTCTCTCTTGTCCATTGACCTGTGTTGGTTTCTGGGAATTTATTAGCATGCTCTGCAGAAAGGCAGTTAAAGGGTACCAATATACAGAGCCAGTTCTTCAGCTGGTGTAAGCTGGGGTAGCTTCAGGGGGGTCAAAGGAGCGATTCCTATCCACACCAGCCGGAGCTCTGGCACATGATGTTTTAGTCTTAAAATCTATTTTGGGATTGGTCCTCTCCTGCAGTCAGCCACAGTGTCTCTTCTTTATTTTGTACTGCACCGACTCATTGATTTCAGAGTACTAATGCTATTCGTGCATGAGCTAGACACTTTAATTGTTTAGAGAGTTGCCCTTTGACCTTTCAGAACCTGGGATCCCACACTGGGACAAACTCTGGCTACGTAAAACCTCCTTCAGGATATGTCTTCACTGCAGAGTTTACTCAGGTCTGGGCACCCAGGAATGGGCACCCCGGTTAGCCACGCCCACCCACAAGTGTCGATGCTATGGAGCCACACTGGACTCATACTCATGTAGCCATGTCATGTTTTGGGGTGCAATCCAGACCAGTAAGGGGTTATGTCACTGCCTGCCCTGTAACCCTGGATAGCTTAAACGCTCTGCTGCTGTGGTTCACAGCCTGGACACCAACAGCCACCAGACAAGAATGTAATATCCTAAGTGTCTGTGTGCGGTGCAGCCCTGGGTCAGTGCTTCTGACCGCAACAGCCTGCCTACAACACAACAGCCCCACCCAGGTTTGGTTACTCCTGGCAAAATGACCCCAATGCACTTCCAGTCCTGAATTTGTACAAAACCATCTGCCCTGAAAGGTCAAGCCCTCTCCTGGACAATTCAGAGAAATAATAAAGTTCATTTGCTCCTTCAGAGAGACAATACCCAGCAGTTTACCATGTTAATTGCAGTTAATAGTTACTTAAATTCAACACAGCACTGGGCTGATTTAGATTAAAATAAACAACTTTATTAGCAACGTGATGGGGGGACCCTGCGTGTCAAGTGGGGCCACCCCTGTTGGCCCAGTGCCGGGTTGGTACACCCCATCACACAGTCGTCAGGACTCCCTGTGGGATCAGATGATTGCAACAAGGCGGACTCAGGATCCCTGGTGGGGTCAAGCAAACAATCAACCTGCAGCCCCTGGGCAGGGCAGAACAATCAACCTGCAGCCCCTGGGCAGGGCGGGGCAGGGCAGGGCAAACAGTGTATGGCCCCTGAGCCTCCTGTTGGGGCAGGCAATAGCAATTGGGGGTTCTAACGCTCTGGGCAGGGCAGAACAAACAGTCAGTTTGTAGCCCCTGGGTGGGGCAGAACAAACAAGCAGTAGCCACATCTAGTGGGAAGTGAGGAGGAGTAGGAGAACCCAAGCCCATCCTGCTCCACTGGGTTCCAACCAAGGGCCCTATGAAGCTGGGAAATTCCCTGTTAAGGGTTTAAGCATCGGCTTCTACTACATTCCCTGGGTCACTTCCTACCGCAAGGTGCAGCCCAGGCTTCTCCCTGGCTGGCAGTGGCTCGGTGTCCCCATAAATCTCTGTGGTTGTCTGGTTGTTCACAGCGTAGTCTGGGTCCACGGTTTTTGCCTCGTGGAGTCTCAGGTGTCTTGCAGGCGCTTGCAACACACGTCCTTCCTCCTCCTCAGCCAGCCCAGACTGAGCTGGGCTGTCTCCTTTTATCTGTCCCTTCCACCTGGAGCATGTGTAGCAGAGGTGAGGAGGCGTGGCCTCCTGGGCCCACAGTGATTGGTCCCACTCCATTGGCCCAGTGCGGGGTTGGTAAACCCCGTCACAAACAGGACATAGGTTAAGTGAAGCCAAGCAAAAGAAATAAAGGTAGAGATGGTTACAAGCAAACAAAAGTGAAAATGTGCATCTAGAAGTCTAAAAATCAACCTCGCAAGGCACAGTCTTTGTTTAAGATGGTTTTGCTCACCTATTGCCCTTGGTCCAGCATGGCTGACTGTCTCTCAGTCGGGACCCTTCCACAGAAGTATGAGGTACTGGTTTCTCTTGTCTTAGGTGAAAGCTAAGATGGAGTCTCTCTCTGTTCCTTATATTCCCAAAGAATTGTTTTTGTTCTCAAGGTTAGAAAGGCCTCCTGGGAATTTGGTCTCTCTGGTGTGTAGGAGCCATGTAAATTCTGTGTGTCTCAGGTTCAGGCTCAAGACAACCCAAGCTGGTTTGCTTTATAGCTTTGTTAATGACTAAATGAGGTAAACCCTCATTTCTTTGTCTAGGACGGACTTGCTTATCTAGGCTGTCTTCTTACACATCTTCTAGTAACATTATACAGAGGGAACTCATAACTTCACATATTAGATTAATACATGCATTTTACAATGATATTAATGACCATTGTGCTAGAACATAAGACTGGCCATACTGGGTCAGACCAAAGGCCCATCTAGCTTAGTATCTTGTCTTCCAACAGTAGCTGATGCCAGATGCTTCAGAGGGAATGAACCGACCAGGGCAATTCATTGAGTGATCATCCCCTCTCATCCAGTCCCAGCTTCTGGCAGTCAGAGGTTTAGGGACACCAAGAACATGGGTTTACATTCCTGACCATCTTGGCCAATAACCACTGATAGACCTACCCTCCATGAATTTTTATACTTTTAGCCTTCACATCATCCCCGGGCAACAAGTTTCGCAGGTTAAATGTGCATTGTGTGAAGAAGTACTTCCTTGTTTGTTTAAGCTTATTGTGTATTCATTTCATTGCGTGACCTCTGGTTCTGGTATTATGTGATGGGGTAAAGAACACTTCCTTATTCACTTTCTCCATACCATTCATGATTTTATACATCTCTATAGACCTGCTATTAGTTTTCAAATACCACCTTAAAAGGCATATTTTGTACAAACATCTTTGCAGTAGTGTGTGAACATGGGGGTGCTTTGAGTCACAGCTGTGTCCACATTGGCATTGCAGTAACCCAGGTCAGGCACGATGATAATTTTGGGGCATATCCCAGGATTCTAAGCACCTCACTAACTTGAGCTGCTGTAGGAATTGTTCCACAGTGTACTGAGAGAGAACTTGTTTACCCTTCCCAAGCCTCTCTGTGGAAGTGTTCTCAGAGTTTTCAGTGTTACAGGAACCCAATCTATTAAACGTTCTCCTCCTTTTGTGTTCCTTAAACTGGTTTTAGAAGGAATTATTTAAGAACTGTTTTAAACAATTGTCTTTCCTAGTATTGAACCAGGGATTGAACTAGGAACTTCCAGAGCTAAAGGTGTGAGCTGCAGCTTGAGTGTCAGCTTGCAAATTATGGCTGTAACACGTCCATATCTCTTGTAATTAGCACAGAGGGGGCCCTATAGCACTCCCAGTGGGCTACCCTGGCATTTTCAAATTCATTTTTTGGTTCAGTTTCGCTCCCTCTCTGTAACAAAAGCTGGGTAATTGTTTTTCTTCTCCCACCCTAGCAACGATAGCCTCCACGGAGCTGGTGGTTCTGCTGGAAGATGAAGTCTTTGTAGATTTTTTCAACACATTCCTGAATCTCCCCGTAAGTTTCCATCTTACAGTTTAGCTCACTCTCTTTCTGGATTCTACCCCCCGCACACACCCCCCCGGTGAGTTTGCAGGTCTTAGGGAACCCTGTGAATTTCAGGCCAGCACTTCTCTGGTAGCTATCCCTACACCTGCTCCATGGGCATGCATCTTTGGATGTAATTTTGTCAGCTGTTGCAAGCTAAGTCTGGGGGGGGGAGGGGTTAGATGGGCTGAATGTAGTTATCCAAGCAGGACTTTGGGCAGCACAGAGGGAATAACACCTTATTTTTGCACATAGTGCCTGTGTCGCGCTGTATGGAGTGGCTCACAACAGGGACTGCCGACCTCAGGGCAGACTGTCAAAAACAGGGCAGATGCCCCAAAACCGGTGGTGTGTTCTACAAGTAGATTTCACCAAGCCGGTAACAAATGTGAACTCCTGGATCACTATACTAGTCTTACCATGGAGTCACAGACAGTCCCCTTAGACTCTCCAGTCTATCTTGCCACTCAGACAAGCTGGACTTAATGATAAATGGTCACAAAAATCACAAAATATTCAGGTTGCTCCCAGTCCCAAGAGACCAGTCACTTACCCCAGATCAATCTGTGTCTTAGATCTCACGCCAAAGACAATGCCTGTAGCCAATCTTGTAATAAACTAACTTCAAGGTTGATTAACAAGGAAAAACAAAACAAGAAAGTTATTTAAGGGTTAAAGCAAGCAAACATATACGCACTAATGAGTTGCAATCTAAATCCTAAAGTTGACAGAGATATGGTAGTTTGTCAATTCAAGACGTCTTCCAGGGTGGACCCAGGGAGTCACCCCTAGGGATCTCTGCCTCAGTTTGGAGTCTCTGGCCCAGTGAGAGTTCAAATAGCAAAGAAATGACAAGTTTTCCTGTGTCTTTGTTTTTTATTTCCTTCATTCAGCCTCCAAGTCCCTAGGACGGGCCTTGCACGTAGCATTTCCCAGGTGCAATAGGGCCATTCACCAATCCTTTGTATTGTGATATTCCTTGATGGCCCATCTGATTTTGATAGTCCTTCTGGACAAGCGGTGGAGGGTGAGGGAGAAACACTCTTTTCATATGAGTTCACAAGTTTAGAGCAAACATTTTCAAAGCCATAAAGCAAAGCTTACCTATTTCCTTATAGCATAGAATACAGACATTACAAATGAGATTAATGCATGCAGCAACTTACAAACATCCTGTAGAGTCTAAACACTACATACATACTTATAAGACTAATACCTATTTTGAACAACAACACAAACACATAAATGAATTGGTCTGGTCTCCAGCTAGGAGTCTGTCGGTTCTTAGTTAAAACCTGCAGCCTTGGCAAGAGCTGGCCTGCCAGCATCACAGCCTGTTGGGACAATGATTCAATACTGATCAGAGAGGAGTGAAAAATATAGACTCAATCTCACTACTTTCAGCACCATTGGTTTCCCTGAGTATGTCTACACTGCAATAAAAGACCCCCTGGTACTGAGTTTCAGAGCCCGGGTCAACTGGCTGAGTCCCATGGGGCTAAAAAATAGCAGTGTAGATGTTCAGGCTTGGACTGGTGCTGAACTGCTGGAGGTGATGTCTTTTGAGATGTAAAACAGAGGTTTTGACTGCTTGTGGGAATTAAGAATCCCTTCTGCCTTCCCAACTTCTCCAGAGCTTGTTCCTAAAATGGCTACTTTTGGGCCTAGTAGGACAGAGCTCATGGAAGAGAAGGAATGAGCTTGTGAGTTAAGCCTCAGAAAGGCTGGGTTCAAGTCCCAGCTCTGCCACACACTCCCTGGGTGACCTTAAGTACTGGTAAGTCACTTAATCTGTAAAGTGGGAGCGATCCAGAGGTGAAAGTAAGCCGGTATGGTCCAGTACGGCATACCAGCAAGAGCCAGTATGCCGTGCCGGACCAGACCGGCTTCCCCAGGCTGGTGCTTTAAAGGGCCTGGGGCTCCCTGCAGCGGCTGGAGTCCCGGGCCCTTTAAATCACCTGGCGAGCCCCGGGCCTCCGCCAGCCGGGCTCAGGCGGCGATTTAAAGAGGCCAGGGCTCCTGCCACTGTGGGGAGCCCCAGCCCTTTAAAGCAGCGCCTGAGCCCGGCTGCCAGAGCCCTGGGGTAGCGGTGGCAGGGCTCTGTCGGCGATTTAAAGGGCCCGGAGCTCTGCCGCGGTAGCGGCGGCCAGAGCCCCGGGCCCTTTAAATCGCCCCTTAGTCCCGGGGCTCCCAGCCGCCTCTGCAGCTGGTAGCTCTGGGGGTGATTTAAAGGCCCCGGGGCTCGCAGCCGCAGCCAGAGCAGGGCCTTTAAATCAAGATTTAAAGGCCCCGCCTCTTCCGGTTGAGGCCATGCCCCCGCTCAGGACTCCGGACCAATCATTCCTTTCTCCCACTGTTTGTCTGTTTAGACTGTAAGCCCTGTGGGGAAAGGCTTCCCTTTACTCACTGTACATACAACACTATTACACTAGGGTACCTAGGCCCCACTGTAATACAAATACATCACAGACCACAGACTGAGAACCGTGACTATAGGGAGGGGTAGCGTCACTTCAGTTTTAAACAGTTGGTTCATTTATTATTAATAATTGTATCTGAGGAGTGTCTCTGCTTACCAAGAAAGGTTGGAAGAACTCTGCATGACTTGGAAGAATAAGTGGTGATGATTATCTATGGGAAAGATGGGTTTTCCAGGAGGAATTATTGTCTCCACTAATCAGCCCTTCCCCCACACCCCAATCTCTCTCACTTCTCTCCTGTTCTTACTACACAGGTCTTTGGTCAGACACCCATTTACATGGCCAACATTTGCCAGTGGTTCCTGTGGCCAGAGTTACCGTGCTACCTGGTGAGGCAGTAACATTCTTAGCATGCAGTGGAGGGCTGACACCTTCTCCACTGAAAGGGAGAGGGGTGGGTGGGGAGGAAGGAAGGAAGGGAGGGAGGGAGGGACAACAACAGGGGTTGACAGAACAAGTAGGGTTTAAGATTCCCAAGGGTGACTCTCCTTCCCTCTTGTCCCCTCCTTATGTTTATTCCGTTAATTGATTTATTTTAACGAGGGGAATCATGTTCTTTATGAACCCTGGGTACAATCAGGAGCACAAGTGATCAAGGCCCTGATCCTGGGGAAGTTCTATGGGGCTTGATCCAAATTCCATTGAAGTCAATGGAAAGACTCCCATTGACTTCGGGGGGGGGGGGGGGTGAGGATCAGGCCCCATGTGCAGAAGTTTTGTTGAATTGGATAGAACAGTGTGGAGCAGAACATTCCATCCTTAAACAGGATAGGGCTGTCTTTGCAAAACCAGGAGCCTTCACCCTAAGCCACCTCCTGCAGGGTCTCTCCTCTCCACTGCTACAAGCGGGATTCACCTGTGCTTTGACACTATTGATCTCTGCTGTTCTTACTGGGGAGCCTGCTTCCCCAGTGCTCCAGCTGCATCATCACCACCTCTTCCTTCCATTGGCTTCACTGACAGGAAGCAAATCCTTGTCCCTCTAGGTGTAACCCCTTTGGGATCAATGGGATTTAAGTCCCCCCAAATGTTCATTACCCTGAAAAGGTCATGAAAAACAAGTCCTAGGAGGCTTTGAGCCCTGGGAGTCTTACAGGCCCCTCGCCCTAATGGGTTCTCATTTAATGCAGTCAATGGAGCTTGGGATCTTTAATCAAGATAGATCATTCCTCACAGTCTAATCAATCTTTGGCGGGGGGGGGATACAGGTGCCAAAGTACAAAGGCTTATTGACCTGGATGGAAAAGTACCGGCTGCCGCACTTCTGTAAAACCAACTTGTGTTTTCATTACATTCTCTGTCAGGAGCTTCTCAGTTTCATTAGATCCGAGGAGGCAGGTAAGCAAAGGTGACCTTAAGCACAAACATTCTAATGTAGGGCAGGATTAGCACATCAGCAGTGCTGTACCCTGGCTCTGTTCAGTTAAGGCGCTCACCTCTGGTGCATGCTGACTGAGGTTTGAAGAGTGGGAGACGCATTCTGGACTAGGTCATCGTGCTTATAAAATGGTTGCATTTTTTGTAAATGGTTTCATTTGTGTAGGGGGAAAATACTTGTAAACTGTGGGAAAGGGCTCAAAAGGGGCATTGTTTATTGTAGCAACTTACAATGGAACCCAGTGACTTCTCAGTCTTGGGATCTTTAATCAAGACTGGATGGCTTTCTAAAAGAGTCTCTGGCTCAACCAGACATGGTGGGTGGGATGCAGGAATCACTGGGTGAAATTCTATGGCCTGTGTTATGCAGGAAGTCAGACTGGTCCCTTCTGGCCTTAGCACCTGAGGACTCTATTCTGCCTCAGTGATTCCAGGTCAAATGTGCTCAGTTCACACATAAAAAGATCGTATTCCTTTAACTTTTCAAGCTCCCCTCTATAGGCAGATATTGGAGAGAGAGAGAGAATTTGCTGGTAGTTCCTCTAGGAGTCACTCAGCTACTATGGGCACGAGCAGTGGTGCAATCCTGATTTTTTATGTGCAGGTACTCCACCTGCACCAGCGTGGCCCCACACCTACAATGCATGCAAGGTCACACTGTGCTGTAACTGTGGTTACACGAAGGGGACTCTGACACTATGAGCATGCAGAAGGGGTGCAGCAAATTATACCCTGAAACTTGGAGTAGAAAAAGCAAATATCAGAAGAGCACAGACCAAAGTGAAGGGACTTGCTGTAGTTGGTTTTTCTGCTCCTGTCCACCTTTCTCCCTCTCCATAAGTTACATTCCTTTTGCACGCCCACGACTGAGTGTTATATTGCTGCAAGTTGCCCTACTTCACCACTTACACCTTTTTTTGGCATTTAAAACCATTTACCACTTGTACCCAAGTTTAACTTGCACACTCCCATTAAAGTCACCAGCCAGTCAATTTCTCCCTAAAATCTTGATGGGAATTGCACCTAGAGGTGGACTGTCCCATAATGCCTGAGATGCTGAAATAATCCTGTCTTATAAATGTCCTGAGATGACCTGGTTTTTTCCTCATCTGAAGGAGCAGCAACCATTTAAAAATGATATCCTGTGAACGATCCTAGATAGAAACCAATGGTATATCCCATTGGGAGTCCCACGGTTCCAGTGATGTATAGTAGGTTTGGTGGGTCAGGAGATAACCCACCAATAAGCCTAAATCAGGGCTATTTGCTTGTGTCTGTGTCATAGTTGCAGCAGGTCTGAATCTGGGCCATAGTGTTTACCCCAAAACATGAGGACAACAGCCCGTTTACCAGGGAAATGCAAAGCTGTTGAAAGTGAAGACAAATGGAAGAAAGGCAGACAGGATGCTCTTGGTGTATCATGGGGCACAAACACATAGGGCCAGATTCATCTGGTGTAACTCCAGGGAAGCCAATATTTAATGCAGTCATTGAGTGTAGAAAGGTCACCCACCAGCCAGTGACTGGGCATAGTGTAGCAGCCTCTTGGACTCTGGTGGCCCTTGTTGGTGGCCACTCTGAGCCTGTAGTGGTTTGCCCATTCTTATAACTCAGCCCTCCAACCACATGGTTTGTCATCCCACCCCTTCTGGGGTAATAGAGAGCCTAACAAACAAACAGTACAATGACCTTATGCCACATCTTCAGCCACATATTGGGATCACTAGTTCTTGTTCCCTTGCATCAGGCGGGCTTTCACATCCCCTTCCTTGGAGGCAGGGAGGGGAACCCAGGGCCTCCCTCTCCTCTGGGTTCCAACCCAGGGACTCTGTACTAAGCAGGTAAGACGTCCTTCCCTGGGCCACTTCCTACCTTCATTGACCTCCAGGCCCCTCTCAAAGAGGACCTTGTTCCAGCATTTTGTCCTTGGCGGCTCTGACTCCTTGCACAGCTTCCTCCAGTCTGCAGCTGGTGCAGTCCTCCCCAGGTTCCCAGGCAGCAATCACTCTCTGTCTGAGCTCCAGTCTTTTATCCCAACTGTTGCTAGTCACATAATTCCCTGCAGGTGGGGAAGTAGCTGCTCTGCCTATTAACCCCTGGGTGGCTATAGCAGTGCAAGGTCCAGACATCCTGGATAAACTTGGGTTACACCCTGGATTAATTTGGTCCACGCAGTTCAACAAAAGCTCAGAGTCATAATGTCATTCTCAGAAGAGCTGCGAAGATAGCTGAGCCATGTTCACCTTGTATTATAAAGTCAACAGGAGCAAAGTTCACACCAGTTTGATCTTTCCTCTGCATCTCAGGCTTCTTCTTGCAACCTAGGTTTAATGTTAGACACCAGGAAGATTTGAGGGGAAGCCCCAGTTGAGGGGGGGAAAAAAGGAAATGGGAAGGGGGAGGGGCTAACCCAGGGAAGTGGATGTCAGGGTCTGGAGGGCATGTGTGTGGTTTTACATGTCCATATGTTCATGTGTTGGGTATCACTAGTGGGAATTCCAGCTGAGCATTTGCAACTGGCTCTTATTTGTTCCAGCTGGCAACTAGGTTTTGGAACAGCCAAGGTCCACTGACCTGCTGTCTCCTGGCACTGCTGGTCCTCCAGCAGAAACTAACAGAGATCAATTGAAGGATTCTAGAGGGGTCTACTGGAATTTCCATAGGGATGTGTTTGCACATGCACATGCTCGAGTGCATTCTGATGTGATGTCTTTCACTTTCTCTTGCAGCAGAGATGCTGAAATGGAAGAGTGCAGATCAATGGCTGCTCGAAAAGTGCATTAGCGGTAGCAGGGGAATGTGGCGCTTTCGTTCTTTTATCCAAGGAATGGCAGGTGACCACAGAGAGCTTCCTTCATACTGACCCCTACTTCCCTATGTATCCATACGTTTGTGCAGAGTGGCAATCCCTGCATCTGGACATTGGGATATGTAACTTTAAACCACGTATAGAACTCTTCTACTTTAGAATAGCACCTGTTTGTCTCATCAGCAATGCTTTCAGGGAATGTCTCTCCTGCTCGCTCTCCCCACTTTCTCATTCTTTCCCCGCCCTTAACCATTGTGCTGTGTGTCTGACCCACAGGGGAAGAGCTGACAAAGTTCTGGCTTGCTGCAGAAAGGATCTTGGAGATTGATGAGTCAGATGTTGCCCAGCGAGATCTCTACCTGTCTCTGCTCCAAGTGCTGAGGGCCACTCATTTGCAGGAGGGCTCCACAGTAGTCACCCTCTGCAGCATGAGCATTGGTAAGGAGAATCTGAGGCTGGGAATCCGAACTTCCAGGAGCAGCAAGACTTCAGTGCATCTGGTTCTGTCCAGCACCCCAAGCCTGGCTTGAGGAGCTGGGGATAGAAACATGGGGTTGTATTTACCACTAGGGGGTTGATGAACATGGAGGCAGTTCATACAGTTCCACCTTGCAGAATGGACATCAGTATCACTTGGTTAGAGATCTCATAGTTCCAGAGAGACCAGCACTCAATGAACAATGTGACCAGATCATGGGCGGCTGGTATCATAGGCCAGGGGAGGCTAAGCATCCCCAAACAGCCAGGTGTGGCCCCACCCATGCTCCACCCTGAGGCCCCTCCCCCATCCCGCTCTTCCCCCATGACCTTGCCCACGCTGCTCCTTTTCCCACCCTCGCTCAGCCTCTCCCCCAAAGCCAGCAGGCACTGGGGCTAGGATGGGCGGGCTGGTGGGTTGGGACTCAGAGTGGCTGGGACAGGTGGACCAGCAGCCCAGGACTTGGGCCGGCCAGGGCAGCTGGGGCTGGCCGGCCTGCAGTAGGGTGACCAGATGTCCTGATTTTATAGGGACAGTCCTGATTTTGGGGTCTTTTTCTTATATAGGCTCCTACTACCCCCCACCCCGTGTCCCGATTTTTCACATTTGCTGTCTGGTCACCCTAGCCTGCAGCCTTGGGCTTGAGGCGGCTGGGGCAGGTTGGCCGGCGGCCTGGGCTGGCTGGTGGGCCAGGACTCAGGAAGGCTGGGGTGTGGGCTCCTCTGGCCATGGTGGGGGACTCGGGTGGGACAGAAGGGGGAGGGCCAGGCACTAGCCTCCCCAAACAGGGGGCTCATGCACCCCCCATGGACCAAATCCCTCTTTCACCCCAGAGAGGGCCATCTCTCCACCTGCTCAGGCTTGAGGAGCAGTGGTGGAGACTAGAACTGACGGGAGATGGAAACGAAATCCGTTCTCTTACCCAAGGGAGGGGAGTTGTTCCAGAGCAGAGCTGAAGTAAAGTGGTGGAGCAGAGAGGGCAAACACAGGAGTGAGAAAAACTGGAGACTGACTGCTCCTGGCATCCTTTTGAGAGAGTTATCCCACCTCAGCGGGGGTGAGGGCTTGTGCGGCCCATCATCAAACCGGTACAGTAGTCAAGCTAATCTAAGAAGTTAACTCACAGAAAGCCCTGGTGGGGTTATGACCCTGCCACTGGGCCCTTACTGGATGAAGGTGTATGTGGAGCAGCCGGAGTCTGATGAACCAAGCAAAGGGCTAAAAAGCAGTCAGCTTGCATTCTGCTGCTGACTCCGCCACTGAATCACTGCATGACCTAGACCAAGTCACTTACCTGCTAGTCCCTGTGCCTGCATTACCCTATCTGGAAAACGGGGCAGTAAATGCACTTCTACCTTCCTGTATAAAGTGCTTTGTGTTCTGTGGATTACAAAACACTCTACAATGCAAGGTATTATTATTGCTATTATTTCCCCTTGCGTTAAACCATTGTCTTGTGGCTGGAAGCAGTGAGCTATTTTGCTTGCTGACTGCCATGCTGTATGCCGGGATTGTGCATGTGAACAAAAATGGCCACAGCGCATGTGTTGCTTTGTCATGGAACAGATAAACCACAATCAAAAATCCAAGTTTTAAAAAAGTCATTAAAATTAGACTCATCCTTGCAATAGCTTTGTGTACATGCCGCTTGCAATGAGAAATAATGGAATGGGGAGCAGTGTGCAGTCTGTAGGACTCCTCTCTCCCCTGCCATATTTACTCTTCACTTCTCAAGAACCTACTCTTGCAGGGTCTGATCCAAAGCCTAGTAAGTCAGCGGAAAGACTGTCATTGACTGCAGTGGGCTCTGGATTAAACCCTTACTCTTTACAATTCTCCATGCCCTTTTCAGAGTCTCTGTTGAAGATCTCAGGCTGGCACCCTCAGCACATCAGCACCAGGAGGGAGCTCCTGAGCGAGATGCAGAAAGTAGCCCTGTTTAAGATCCAAAGTTATTGGCTCCCTAACTTCTTCATTCATTGCAAGCTGAACATGGAGAAGGAGGAGGCCTGCCAGCCTCTGCTGTGGGAATACCAAGAGCGTTTATTACAGGTGGGCTCGAAGGAGAAGGCAGTGTCTCCAGCACCCACAATGAGTATCAGGAACAGCCGGGCTACGTCAGAGCCATACTCCAGTAAAAAAGCCAAGGAGCAGATCTGGGATCTCGTAACTTGTGGAAGACAACCTAAAGAAACAGAGAAACACAGGAGACATGGGCTGCAGCCTGAGGGGCAGCCAAGCTCAGACTGGAGTGCAACTAGTCTGACAGACACGAAGCAACCACCTCCTAAAGAGGATGCCCTGGGAAAGACTTCTGTGTGGGCACAACATCCAGAAAGGGGTGTTAAAGATATGGAAAAGGCCACTTCTTTCAAAACACCCAGCCCTCACGCCCAGTTGCCTCTTCAACTGGAGGAGATTGGCAAAAGGAGAAGCCTCTCTGATCTACGTACTTCTACACCCATTGCCCAGCTGCCTTCACTGCTAGCCCTGAAAAAGATCGTCAAATCCTCTTCTTCTTTGGATTTCCTTCCTTGGGCACTTAATGCCGACAGCTGCGCTGGCCGCCCCTTCAGGAAGTTCTTGAGGAGCAAGAACTATACTGTGGAGACTCATCTTTTGGATCTGTGGCATGATCTGGAGGATTTTCTGTGCATGGTGCTGAGCTCCAGCAAAGGAGGCAGCTTCCTCCTGCGCCATTTGATGGGTGAAAGGATATGTGAGATCTATTTAACAGAAAGCAACCACCAGCACCTTCCCCTGAAGCCGAACACTCTCAGGAACCTGCAAGATCTTCTGCCTTCTGGAGAGGTCATTCCTTGGATATTAAAAGCACAGGAAGAGATTTGCAAGGTAGGAAATGCTGCCCATGATGCTAATGCTGGGATCTGTGATTGACATTCTCTGTGTTGGGTGCTGCTGTGCATGAATGGAAGTCATATGTAACATTGCAAAACTGAGTACTTTGGTGCCTGATGATCCCTTTACAATGTGCACGGGACCAGGGCCGGCTCCAGGCACCAGCTTACCAAGCAGGTGCTTGGGGCGGCCACTCCGGAGAGGGGCGGCACGTCCAGCTGTTCAGCGGCAATTTGGCGGACGGTCCCTCACTCCCGCTCGGAGCGAAGGACCTCCCGCCGAATTGCTGCTGCAGATCGCGATCGCAGCTTTTTTGTTTTTTGTTGTTTTTTGTTGTTTGGCTGCTTGGGGCGGCCAAAACCCTGGAGCCAGCCCTGCACGGGACACGTACAAATACAGTGCCTGGAGCTTCTGATTTCTAAGGTCCCATTGTAGGAGGTCAACCTCTGAACCAGACACTCCAGGAGGGATTATTCCCAGACACGAAAGGCTAAACTTTCAATGGTTACCACCTATGTTTTGCTCACAAAACTTGCATACACAGCTCTCGTGCCTGATTTACACCTGCAAACAGAAACTGGGGCATGCAAAATGGGTACTTAGATGAGCAGCTACCCATTTGCAAGCACAAATGTGGATTTTGTAAAAGCAGCTTAGGGGCTACTTAATGAGGATGGTGCTTCAGTTCCGAGGCGAGGCAGAGAAAGGAAAGTGGAGGTGCAAGAGCATGCCATGCTGCATACTGTCTGGTCAGGAATCAGAATTCCCCAAGGATGCAGCAGATGTTACTCTCTGTTTGGTAGAGGTAGTGCTGCCTCGAGTTAAAAATGACCTTCCACATGGTCTGATTCCAAGACCTTAGCTCTTGCTTTGTGAACCAGGTAGAGGTGTGTGGGGAGCTCACTAGTCAGTGTGCCCAGCCAATAAAGATGTGTGAGCCAGGGGGCTGGATGGCATGGGAAACTATGCTAGGGATCCTTTCACATCGAGCCTGGTGTTCTCAGTGTGATGTAGTCTGTAACTGAACACCATTATAACCATCGCTATTGGGTAGCCTATGCAAAATGACTTAATGGGCTTTACCCAGTCTACATCACTGAAAACACCCTTTAGCTGGCCCTTTAGCCAAGGACCAAGAGTGAATTCCCTTTTCCCCCTAGCCATGGCCCTTCCAGGTCAGCGTTGAGGCATATGGACAGGGCAGTGTGGGGCAAACCTGCTCTGGGGCCACCTGGGCTGTCCTTTATGGCTCTGCAATGGATTCCTGCATCCATGGAGGGTATTAATCCAGCACTATTCCCAGCACTACACTGGTTTTTCAAAGCACTCCCTGGCAAACTGAAAGCTGAGAGCTCTGCTAGCAGAAGTGGCGAGCGCTTGCTTACAAAGCATGTTCTTGTTGCCTTATCAGATACTCAGCTTCTTCTACAACGACTTTCTTGCTGATGATGATGAAACGTTTCTTCGTTTTGTGGTAAGAGGAGGCTGTGATTAGGGTGACCAGATGGCAAGTGTGAAAGATCGGGATGGGGGTGGGAGGTAATAGGAGCCTATATAAGAAAAAGCCCCCCAAATTGGGACTGTCCCTATAAAATTGGGACATCTGGTCACCCTAGCTGTGATGCGGGTGAGGGTCTGGAAGGATGGGTCCTGGCCGGTGTGTCTGAGGATGTTTGTGTCCCTTTGTGCACTGCACCCCCACGTGTTCTGAGCATACAATGGCCGTGCACACCTGGGGAAGGGTTTGTGTGAATATTGCTGTGTGTGCATGTAGGTGTGTGTAAAAGACTCTCTCTCCAGCTCTTTGGAGCAGTGTTCCTGAATTCCTTAGCCACTAACCCCTGGAATTTAGCAGCCTATTGGTGGTGTCTTGAAAGAGCTGTCCGGAGAATTGCCTGACCAAAAACCACCCAAGAGTAGCAACAAAAAATAACTTTTCTGGGCAGGAAACACAACAAGGTACCGATCGCATACACAAACCAGGGGTAGGAAATACAATGAGTAACTGATACATTCTTTAAGGACCCACCTCTTTTCCCTTGCTCATAGCAGGTACTGCCATTATTACACAAAGAGAAAAAAGTCTACACACACAGACAGGTGACCTGGCAACCAATAAAGGCCTTCATTAATGGGAGGGGCAGCTAGCGTTTTTAACTGTGTTTTACTTGTGTTTATGTTTTTTCACTACCTGAAGGAACCAAATTACATGAGTTCTCTTCTTCCCATGGCATTGCTCTTAACCGGTGCTTGAAATTCCACAAGGAGACCAGATCTCATGGAATACCAGTCCCATAAATGGCACCTTGAGGCAAGAATGCCTTTGAAAAACATACTTTCAAACAGATGTGCTAAAATATCCAGGTTTATTTGGATTCCTGCAGAGCCCACATGGACCACACTGCTAACTCAGGCCAACATTTGCAAACTGACCTCTCCTTTTGAGTGTCTCGGTTTTGGGTTCCAACCTGAGACACCTGGGTCTTGGCTTTAAAAGGTGCTGAGCACTTGCAGCCACCCTTTTCTTGGGCGCTTAGCGTGTCTGTCTGCAAATCAGACCTTCGTTTTCTGAAGCTGGGGGCCCCAAACTAATGGCCACTTCTGAAAATATTGATCTTGGGCCAGTTTTACAAAGGTATTTAGGTGCCTAAAGATGCAGCTAGGCACCCCGTGGGCTTTACAGAGCATGTAAGAATCAAAGTCAATGGGATTTAGGCTCCAATGTGCCTAAATCCCTTTTAAAAATGACATTTAGGATCCTAAATCTGTTAGACCTTGCAACACTGAGTGCAGCAATGCTTGAATGCCTTTAAAAATCTGGCCCTTATTAATTAATTCTAATGGTTGTAAATTAATTAATTAGCCAGGTAGTTAAGCATCCCCTGACAGGGAAATTACCTTTCAGGTCACAGAATTGGCACATGAATGCAATTAGTACGTCAGCAGGTGCTAAAACCCTGATGTCTGCAGGGTATGAAGCAACTGGGCTAAATTCATCCTTGGTGTCACGCTATGGAAGTTGGTGGAGTTGCACCAAGGATAGGTCAGGCAGCTTGTAGGCACATCTTAAAATTTTCAGGTAAAGGACATTCTAATCATGTTGCCTTGTGACACATCCAAATTGCTCACTTAAGGGTTAAGGGCCCAAACCTGCAGCCAGCAGCAGGGCCTGAAGGATATAGTTTGGCTGCATGGGGGAGGGGAGAGACTCTGCTGAAGCCAGTGAGGTCACACAGGCGAAAGGGAGGGCAGAATTGGGCTCATGGTGTCATGCAGTGCATCAGCAGTTTCAGCCAGTCACAGGAATGGGCTGTTTCTCTCCCAATAGCACTGTTTGTTCCGTGAGTTAAATAAAATGCCAGTGTCTGAATGATATGAGCATTTTTTATTTTACCTATCGGATACTCTAAATTAGACTACACTTCAAGGGCGAACAATTCTCATGCTTCAGGGCACATCCTGATCATCAATTGGTGTCAGGAAGAAACATCCTCTACCTTGTCCTCCACATTATTATACAATTAGGTGCATTTTGAGGGTTTCCTCTACATAATGGAGAGGAAGGGTGGTCTTGTGGTTAAGGCACCGGACTCAATAGACTTGGGTTCAATTCCTGGCTCTACCACAGACTCCATGTGTGACCTGGGGCAAATCATGTGGTTTCTCTGTGCCTCAGTTTCCCATGTAAGACATGGGGATTGTAGCACCCCCTTTCTCCCACTCTTTGTTTCTTTTGCATATTTAGATCGTAAGCATTTCGGATCAAGGACTGTTGCTTTGTGCAGTACCTAGTACAATGGGGCCTCTGGGTGCTACTGCAATATAAGCATCCAGCACCAGCAACTGTCCAAGCCTTGCCTATACTAAAACAAACCACTCGCGTTTAAACACAGTATGGCTGTGACCACCTTACAGCATGGCTAGCTGTGCAACGCAGCTGGTGCTTGAGCCAGCGGAGAGGCTGCCGGTCTGTTCTAGTGTACCAATTTCGAAAATGTCATCTGGGCTCCAGGCAATAATTCTCAACTCTTTTGGCCGTAGTCTCAGAGGAGCAAGATCCAGAAGCCTGTGGGAAAAGAGGAGACTTATGGAAAAGATGAACACCTTCTGCTGGCCAAGAGGATAAACGAATCCCTGACTCTGAGCCAAGCCTTATATGGAGTGAGGGACTTCGAGACACTCTCAGAGGAGCACTGGAGATTCATAGCCACTCAGGATCTCACAAAAGGGGGATCGATTCAGGTTGAACTGGAGCCTGTTGTGCACAAGACAGGTAAAAGGAGTCTCTTCTGGGGGCTCAGACACAGTCACTTGAGAGGGAGGCACTCATGTCAAGCTAGAGGAAGACTGAACTATAGTGTAGGCAGGGTTACAGCGACCCCTAGAGGTAACCTGGAAAAAGTGTTTTCCCTCTAACAGACCTTCTTCAGCTGCTTATTGGTTGGAAAAAAATGTAAATAGTTGACAATATTATTTTGCAAAAATGGCAGCTGTTCTTCCAACCAGCTTCTAGAGTTAAAAAGTTGCAAAAAATGTCTTAAAAATTTCAGCAACATTTTTTTCTGCATTTTTGGACAAGTTCTGTTGCTTATAGCCACCTTGAACTTTGATACTTAGGGCTGAAATTTTCCATGCTTGATCTCAGCCTCACAGCAAATTTAAAAAACAACCAAACCTTAAATGTTTGAGCAAAACTGTTCAACCTTTTTTGCACAGTCCTTTTGTTCAGCCTTTCTCTACAAAGAGTGGCGAAAAATACACTCATGCCATGTTTTGTGACCCTTTATTTGAAGAGCTCAGAGGGAGATGGCAGACAATGGAAATTTGGCTGGGATGTCACCCACTATGGTGATCTGGTAAAAGGTGATTTTGATTTGACCAAGTGATATGGATTGACAAAACACACGGTACACATCTCCCATTGCGTAGGGTGTTTGAAGGTACATATGGAGTGGAAGCCCATCTGATATGCCCAGGAGAGTGTGGAATGGGGGCAGGGCTTTGAGGTCAGGGATACCTGAGTTGTAATTCCAGCTTTGTCAATGACTCACTGGGTCAGATCCCCTCACGCTGGCACAGGAGGAGCAAACTGTGCCTCTTTGCACCCATTCTGGGACATTGCACCGGGTGGAGGCTGCAGCAGGAATGCACGGAAACCCAGGCCCAGTTGGCTGAATCCCACATCTTGGACTGCCTTGGTCCCTCAGTAGAGGGGAGGTTGTGGCAGTGTCACATGCTCTCACCCAGTGGACTTCTGCTGCCTAGAGCCATGCACAAGGTTCTATGCTGGCAAAAGCTGTTGTAGACCCTTGGATTAATTTAGCTCACTGTGTGACCTGAAGAAAGCCATTTAATCTCTCTGTGCTTCATCAACCCCATCTGTGCAATGGGAACAGCAATATACATCTCGCAGGGAGGCTGGGAGACTTCAGTAATGTTTGGAAAGTGCCAAGTATTACTATTATTAAGCAGTTTTGGTGAAGCCTGAGTTTCTGTGGACCACCTGTCCTGGTCATTGCTCATCACAGTGGTGGGAGAGTCAAGGGATCAGGATGGAGAAGGAATCAGGGTGGGTGGGAGGGAAGACTGGCACTCCTGTGGATATAACACCATGAATTATTTCTTCAAGCACCTTCCCAAGGCTGACTGGTAACCACAGGCTGAACAAGTGATTAGTCTAACCCCTCTTCTCTCTGCCCCATCAGACTACAGGAACATGACATTTGAGGAGCTGACCCTCAGGAATCCTTCAATGGCTGTAGAGGTGTTAAGTGAGGACTATGAGCTCTTCTGCAGCATGTTTCCCTCCCTTGGTGAGTGCTTATGAGGGGCTAGAACTAGGGCAGACTTAAAACAAACTCATGGGCAGAGAATAGCAGACACAACCTTGAAGGACTGAGCACAGAAGGCACCCTGAGAGGATTAGGCTGAGGAGAGGCCCACCTACTTCCCTCCTATGGTTCAGGTGATCATCTTCAGAAGGAAGGTGGAGAGGAGAGTCCTGGCCCCCCAGAAAGGCCTGCACTCCAGCACCCTTTCCCAGAGTTCAGGGAGAAGGAACGCTCCCCAACAGCCAACTCCAAAGGGACGTGGCCATATTCAGGTGACGAGCTCCCACAGCACAGGCTCTTCTGGGCTGGCCTCACGACATGAATGTCATCATGGTGGGTTTGGAGATTGCCCAGAGCCCTCTGAGTTCCTCCACCTGGAGTCTGAGTCGGTCTGTGCTTGCTGTGACATGGCTCCCAGTAACCTCGGGCCCAATTCTCTTCTCTTTGTAACAGCGTTCGATCTTGAATACGAAGAGAGGAAGTGTGTTCGCCTGAGCAAGACAAGTCTGTCCCTCATGAAGAGGGAGACCCTCATGTTAAGGAAGCCCTCTCTAAGACCCAGGTACTGCACCATGTGTCATGGAGCTTTCCTCCTTTTTACCACCTTCACTCTCTCCGGAGTCATGTTTTCTAAGCCCCCCAAACCCCTGCCATCTGATTCATCTTCCTGTGGAACCGGTCCTGCCTGCCTCAGAGAGTAGGGCTTTCTCAGACAGAGACATTGATATAGCTGGGATTTGGGCACTGGAATGGGGGAGGAGGGGAAGAAACTCTGTATCTTCCTCAGGGCCGGCTCCAGGGTTTTGGCTGCCCCAAGCAGCCAAAAAAAAAAAAAAAAGAAGCCGCGATCGCGATCTGCGGCGGCAATTCGGCGGAAGGTCCTTCGCTCCGAGCCGGAGTGAGGGACCGTCCGCCGAATTGCCGCCGAATAGCTGGACATGCTGCCCCTCTCCGGAGTGGCTGCCCCAAGCACCTGCTTGACAAGCTGGTGCCTGGAGCCGGCCCTGATCTTCCTCCCCCCCACACGTACCCTCATATGCAATCTCACATCTCATCTACTTGTACAGGAAACATCCGCTTCATCCTGGAGGGCTGAATCACTCCTAGTTACCCAGCAGGTGGAGCTGTTGAGCATCATTAATAAGGCTTCCTCCTCTCCTCATTCATTTATTTCTTGTGCCTGTCTAGTTTGATTCCCTGCTGAGCTGATTCTCCTTCAGCACAAAGCAGTATATGGCCTGGGTGCTGCTGATCACTTGTGGGTTCCAAGGCAGCCAGGGCAGATGCCTTCAAGTGCACAGCTGAACTCTAGTGAAATTAACCTTGCTCCCACCTTAGTTCTCTGGTTGGGATCTTCTGTTAAGCATGGTAGGTGCAGAGCCATTGGGTCAGTTTCTGCTGTCTGGTACAGCAGCGTAAATCCAGAATGACTCCACTGGCTTCAGGATTTACACTGGTGTAACCCAGGTCAGTGTTTGGCTCAGTTGCTCCCTTTGGTGGCAGCCAGGTCTGGTAAATTCCACCAATGCTGTTGAGCCATGAGTGGGTTCATCTGGTCCCATGGTTCTCAATGAATCAGTAGCTGGGGAGGAGGCACACATTTGTTTTCCCTTGTTACGGAGAAGACGTACTCTGCCAGTGCCTTCATCAGGTCCCATGCGCGGAGGTCCCCAAGCTTTCTACCCTCTCACCATCACTGGGAGTCTGACAAAAACTCCCCATGCCAATGGAGATGCGGGCGCAGGGCTCCAGCTCTTGATCAGGGCACAGTGCCCTGCCATGGTGCTGCCTTCTCACCCAGTGCCTCCTCCCCACCAGGTATCTCATGGAAGTGCTGCACAACCCCGTCCACCTGGAGTTTTTCAGGCAATTCCTCAAACAACATAACGCCGAAGCCCCACTGCTCTTCTGGCAGGCAGTGGAGAAGCTCAACACCGAGTCCAACCCCAAAGCTCAGAGAGCTTTGATCAACAGTATCCTCAAGAATTTCTTCCACAACAAAGTGCCTGCTGGTATGCAGACTCCCTACTCCACAGAGCTGAGCTACCCAGGAAGGCAAACATGATCCAGGCCACCCACTAAGGTTACAAGGGAAAGGGATGCCCCAGCCTAGAATGATTTCTCTGTGCAAAGGGCAGTGCCTAAGCTCACCACCCCAGGAGTGGCCCGGGCATGCATTGTGCCGCAGATACCCCTGTGGGGTACAACTCACTCCCCACTTCCCAATTGCTCCAGAGTGGGAGGGAAATAGTAATTTGTTGCTGGGCCACACCCACAGCAAAGTAGGACAACCCCCTGTACCACCTCAACTGTTTGGTGCATTGGTAGGGAAGGGGAAGCCGGCGCATTGTCCACTTACTCCAGCATGGGGAGTACGTGGGCACACAGCAGGGCTCTGGAGGAACTGCTACTCTCCCCGATACAACTGTACACAAATTGGCGAGGATTCTGGACCACTGGGAGCATCCTCAGCTGCCCTGCCTAGAGCTGGCTTAAGATGCCGTTGTATCACTCCAGCACCACAACGGGGCTTTAGTGGAGGCAGAGGGTCTGGCCTTTCATTTGGCATTTCCAGTCTGCTGTGCCATAGTGCTGCCAAATCTAGGGACCTTGCAGCAAGATTTAGATCCAGCTTGCAGCAGAGTGCACAGGGCCTTGCCAGCTCTCACTGCCCAAACCCGTGGGGCATCTGCTCTTCAAGAACTCTAATTTTCATCTCACTGTTTCCTGAGGTTCCTGCTCTTACTGCCACACAGATTTCTAGAAGAGACCACTATGATCAGCTAATTTGACCTCCTGCATAGAATTTCACCCTGTGATTCTAGCAGTGGAGGGAAATATTCTTCCCTACTGTCTTCTTTAGATGTTTTGAGCTCAGTAGTGTCACTTCCAAAGTGTGTGAGGTGCCTTGGTATTTACGTGGCCTGCAGACTTCTTCTTGGGTTAAAAAGTGATGTTATAAAAGGGGAAAATGCCAAGGAAGGAGGAAAAATGTATTGGGCAAACGTGGTCGAGGGGGTAGTGATTGTGATGAAGGTCCTGGACCTGGTGAACACGAGGGATGGAGATTCATGGATGGCTCAGGAGGTCCTTACAATGTTAGAATGTCTGGTGCAGAAGAGAGGAGGTGACTGTGTGTCTTTTCTAGAGGAACTGCTGCAATGCCAAGCTTCCATCATCAGAGATATACCCAAAGCTGGCCTGGTCACCAGCTCCATGCTATTCACAGCACAGAGCTTTGTCCTGAAAGCAATGGAAGAGAAATGGTGAGTAGTCCTGGCTTATTTCACTTTAACGGGGTACACTCACCACTGGGGTGCCTCCTTGTGGCTGGGTCTGGGGATTCTCTCTCACCTGGTCTGGTGTCCCTTTCCCTCAGTTGCCTGCACCATGGCCTCTCTATCTCTCTGGGACTTGGGGTGCTTCCTCTTTGTGACTCGGCCTTACAGCCAGGTCACTATTTGGTCCTCCCCTTCTGGAGTCTTAAAGTCCCACTGTACAAGCTGTCCATATGCCATGTCAGTCAGTCTTTCAGGCCAAGGCCAAGTCCAGGTCCAGTGCCACTTCCCCAATGGCTGGTAGGGGAACCCAGGCCTGCCCACTACTCTGAGTTCCAGCCCAGGGACCCTATGCCTAGAAACCACAGTCTACTCAATCTCTGACCCTGTTGTTGTTTCCTTGGGCTCCTTCCTAATTCACTTCTCTATCTCCTGGCCCACCTCTGGGTTTACCAGCCTAAGCTTCCTCCGCTCCCAGAGGCTATTCCCCCCTCTCAGCTTCTTGCCGGAGTCTGTAGTCCAGGACGGGATCCCAGGGTTTACGCTCCCCCTCGAACTCCTTGTCCCTTGCCAACTCCCTTTCTCTGTAGGGAGTGACTGCAGAGCCCCTCCCTGCAGCCCCCTCTTGCTCTCAGCTTCCTGGTTTTACTCAAGCCCAGCCTGCCCATGCTCAGCTGGGCTTCATCTTCCACTAGGCGTTATCCATCCCTGGCTCTCCTCCAGGTGCAGCCTGTAAGATTAATTGGCCCCCTTTAGCCTATTCCAGCCTTGTGAGGGGTGGACGCCCCATCACACTTCCTGAGAGGCCGATGGCATTGTTGCTAAACTTGCTGGAGGTTATACACACACATACTCCATAATAGGATACACCTAAGCGGTGGCCAGAGTGCTGAGTCCATATTCTGGCACAGCCCCCATTGGAGCTGACGAGGGTTTTACCTGCATAAGGACAGCAGGGTGTGGCTCATAACTTTTCATACACTAGTGTGTCTGTGATATATTATAAGGGGCAGGTTGATCTGGTCCTTGCATTGCTGGGGTTACCCATGAATAGCACGGCCCCCTGCAGCAGCAGAAGCTGGTGAGGAGGGGATCAGAGGATGATCAGTTTCACCCTCCTCATCAGGTTTCACTGCAGCAATAGAAGTGATATCCAGGGTTATCCAGCATTCTGGGACTAGGCCCTCCATTCCCCTCACCACCTCTCTCCTCCTTGTCTCTGCCTTCACGCCAGTCTCCTCCCATTAAATTAGGCTTGAATAAAGACTGGGAGTGGATGGGTCATTCCACAAAGTAAAAACTATTTCCCCAGGCTAATTTTTTCCCCTACTGTTACTCACACCTTCTTGTCAGCTGTTGGAAATGGGCCATCCTGATTATCACTACAAAAGTTTTTTTTTCTCCTGCTGATAATAGTCCACCTTAATTGATTACTCTCGTTAGAGTTGGTATGGCAACACCCATTTTTTCATGTTCTCTGTGTATATGTATATATATATCTTCCTACTGTATTTTCCACTGCATGCATCCGATGAAGTGGGTTTTAGCCCACGAAAGCTTATGCTTAAATAAATTTGTTAGTCTCTAAGGTGCCACAAGTACTCCTGTTCTTTCTGCTTTCTCTAATACTCTTCCATCCCGGCAGGTTTAAGATGTACCAAGATTTGTACCCTGGGAGCGATATTTTTGACACTCACTTGGTCACGAGGCAGGGAAGGGGATCCTTCATAAAGGACAAGCTGGTAAGTAAGGATGGCCTGCACTCCACCTGCTGATACCCCAGCTAGATCCCAGAGCACAGGCCCAAGAGTGGGGAGGGGATGCTTTTCTCTGTGAATGTGTTGATGCCAGTGGGCTGAGGGATCATGCAAGGCTGCAGAACAAACTGTCTTTGTCCAGAACAAGAGCGTTAATGTCTACAGCCCCTGGGCTGTAAGCTCATCTGTGCAAACAGACCCCTGTGCCCACGCAGAGCCCCACTGACTTTCGTCAGGAAATTCATTTAATGGCAATGTCCCCCAGGGATCTGACTGAAGCCCAGTGACATTGAAAAGCAATGACTGTGGCTCAGTGGGGTCAGTAATTCCACATAATGTGCGGATTCATTTTGGTGCATTCGTTCAGAGTGGCAGGTCTGCCTGGGCACAGATCCCCAGGGAATAATCAGGATAATTAGTCTGAAGGCATTCCCATCAGGCCCATAGTTACTTACTGCCTCCGTTCCCTGCCTTGCTTCCTCTCCAAGTGCTGTACATAAGCTGACACCCTCCATGCTCTTTGCCCACAGAAGAGAGTGTGGTTCGTGCTCCAGGCTTTCATCAGGAGCATCTGCAAGTTCCGGAGGGAGATGAACAATCGGCAATCCCGCAAAGACTTTGAGGACTTTCTCCGGAGGGAGCTCGTAAATCAAAAAGAAAGTATGTCCAGATCCCGCTCATTCTCCTGCCTACCATTGTTGCCGCCTGGGGTGAGCAGACTCTAGGGGAGGCAATAGCAGAAACCTGGCAGCTTGTCCCCTGCCGTCATTTTCTTACCCGAGAGTTCTCTGTTGGAGGCATGCATATAAGAGGCCAGGATACCAGCTGGCTCAGAGGGAGTGAAGCAGCTGGGTTGTTCTCTCCATAGCAAGAATTTGCTCCAACCCAGCAAGAAGTTAGCCACTGGAGAAGGGGAAATCCCATTTGCTAACCTGGGCAGGCAGCTCTGCAGTTGGCCACTCAAAGTGGCATTTTATGCAGCTCGTGCTATTTGAGCACCCATGTGAGGAGCTGGGCAGCCTAATTTAGGCACCCATTAGGCACTATAATGAAAAATCAGGTCCTAACTGTTTAAAGCACTAATTGTACTGCATAACCCACCTGGAAGCTGCCTACGCCTTACGTTTTCAGCTCATCTGAAGACAGCACCCACCAGCTGCTTCTTGTATGTTCAGTAAGTCTGTGCAGTGACTTAGTACCTGGCTTCAGCTGTGAGCATTTCCTCCATGTGGTGGTTTAGGGTGCAGCACTAATGTAAGTTCTTTCCTTGTGATTTAGGGTAGCGCTGGGGGGCAGGAGGGGTATGGGGATTAGAGAGTAATGTGAACTAGAAGGGCTCTGGATGAGCCCTGTGTGTACTGGGGGAAGTGTACAGGTTGAGGATTACAGGGCCAGAGACACCAGCAGCAAACTGTAGACAGAAGAGTAGAGCACTTTAGGTGGGGGTTAGGCCGGGTACAGGATTGCATTGTCGGGGGATTGGGTAAATTGATAGAGAGACACATGTGGGATTGAAATGAGGTGTGGATCAATCCCATTAGTGCTGGCCCTGTCACCTCCCTGTCTCATGCACGCACTGTCTCTCTATTAATTTACCCAACATCTGGGTCGCAGGAGCTTGAGGGAGATGAGTTGCTCAGGTCTTCCCTTGTCCTCACTCAGACTTGCCCAGTAGCTCCATGCGCAGTACCATTGCCATGGCTAGCCCCCGCCAGGCCGTGCCGGCTGCCAGCACGGGAGAGGATGTGGAGGTGATACAGGTGAAACGCCGGCTCTTTAATCAGCGGCACATTTCCATCAACTTCCTGGTCAACGACCTCAGTTTTTACCTGGAGATTGAGAAGTAAGCCTGCCCGCCCTGTCCGTTTGTTTCAAATACCTTGGGATTCTTCCTGTCTTGCAGGGATAAAATCCCTGGCCTGATGGGCTAGCTCAGACAGAGCAGCACCGCACGCTAGTCTGCTGGGCACTCAGCTGATCTGTTGCTTACACTGCAGTGATGTGGTGCTGGGAGGTACTGAACTCTGCTCCCAGGGCAAAGAGACAAGACTCAAAGGCCCGTTCCTTTACACAAAAAAGCCCCCTTTGCACAGCCAGAAGGGAGTCTTGGTGTGAACGCGTACCTGTTGCTGAGTGCTCTGCAGCGACACCTGTTGGCTGATCAGGGAGCAGCAGTAACAGAACACTGAAGGATGCTCGCTTTCACTCTCCCAGCCAGCACAGGAATGGCGGTGACACAAGCTGTGTGTCTCCATGGCAGGAGGTTGTTTAAGGGGTGGGACAAGTTAAGCCATGCTGCCTGTGTCTGCATTACGTTACCCTAACTGTGACCCGTGCACTGCTGGTGGCCTGCAGACAGCAGGCTAGTTACACACTACTGGCTGCTGCTCCTGGTTTGACATTTGGTATTTTCCTGCTGGAGCTGCCACGGGGATGTCATGATGGCCAATGGGAGGGGTGGGAAGCACAAGACAATCCCTCTGCTGAGGTGTAGTTGCCCCTATGAAAGTATCCGGGAACCTTTATGCCATCCCCCACCCCCCACCCTCCTCTGTCATAGAGTGACTCACCGCTGTGGTGTAGCAGGCTCTGGTCTGGCACCCACTGCAGGACAGCTGTTCCAGCCTAGTGGTGGTCTGCCTCTTCCGGTGACTCAACCCTCCGGCCAGGCCATGTCCAGTCCCACCCCTTCCGGGGTAGCAGAAAGTCCTGCAAACACCAGCCTGATGTCCTTAGATCAGGTTTCCAGCCCTGACTCTAGGCCCAGTGATCTTTACACCCCTTGTCTCCAGGTTTCCCAGAGTCCCTACTCTTTGTATGGAGGTATCATGCCACCTTTCTCAGTGGCCAGGAGGGGAACCCAGGCCCTCCCTCTTCTCTGGGTTCCAATCCAGGGACCCTGTGGAAGCAGACAAGGTCCACTCCCCCAGACTCCTCATTTGAGTGCTTCCTACCTTGGACTTCCCGCTGCCCCTTTCTGGGCTCTGCAGAGTCCTTTCCATTTCTTGTGGTGAGCGATACTTCCCCGAGTTTCTCCCCCTGGAAGTCCTGTTCCTCTTTGTCAGAGCTCCCTTCGGAGGGACTGCTCCACCCCTCTGTCTTCCCAATGTCTCTCCTGGCCTGTTCCAGGGTTCTCGTGTCAGGAGAGGATCCCCAAGGCCTATTCCCCCATCTCCATCCCTGGGCTTCCTCTTTCCTCTACTGCCCTGAAATCCTGCCATTGGCCCACAGGCCTCTCTATTGACCAGAGAGGGACTGCAGAGTTCTTACCTTCTCACTGTGGCTCCTTCACCTCATATAAAAATAACAGGAGTACTTGTGGCACCTTAGAGACTAACAAATTTATTAGAGCATAAGCTTTCGTGGGCTACAACCCACTTCTTCGGATGCATATAGCTCCCAGATCCTTCCCAGCTAGGCTTCATCTTTAATTGGACCTGGCCCATCCTCCAGGTGCAACTGGATGCATTCATTGCTCTCTGGCTCCAGTTAGCCCTTTCTATACTAGTGTGGCATATACACCCTATCACACCCTCTTTGGAGGAAGACATGTGCCACAGGGCAGGGGGTGAATGTTAGTGGGAAGTGGGCATCAAAATCCCCTACGTGGCTTAGAAAATCTCAGCTAAAAGCCACATGTTGTATCAGAGTCTGAGGAGACAGCCACACCCACAGCTTCTCTCTTAGATGTCCCCTTCCATTTGTCCTGGCAGGTTTTGTCACCTGGCTGATTCGGCCGCAGTGCTCGCAGCCTGCGGGATGTACACCGAGAGGGACGTCACCTTTCTTAAGACCAAAGTGGCCACAATCACCAAACTCTTCCTGAACTCCGAAGTCGCTCCTAAACTGCGGGTAGGAGGCTGTAACACACCCTGCACGCTCACTACCAGGGAGGCCTGGGGCTTGCAAATCATCACCTGAGAGCCTTATGGACTGGGGGTGTCTGGCTCAGGGAATTAATAATGGGACCCAGGTTTCAATCTGCTCCGGCTGAACATACTGCAATTCTGATGACTTTGACATTGTGCGAAGTAAGTTATTAGCTTCAATCCAGGTCCTAATGGAGAGTGTCCATGATCACCAAAACCACTCTCACAACTGATGCTAACTGGTAATCCAGAGAGAGTGAGTGAGTGGGCATGGCGACCGAACGACCATGTAGACATGGGCCCCTCTGGTCAGGGCTGAGACACAGTGGCTGGCTTTACGGTCAATAGAGAAGAGCCTTTTGGTCTGTATTCACTAGAGATCACTCATACTCTCCCTCCCCGTTACGCTGCACCTCCCCATGGCACACTGCTGTTTTAACCACATTTCTTTTTAAATCCCTTTTAAAAGCATGGTGAGGGAAGGGGCAGAAAGGGGATTCCTTTGGATTTTGGCTAGTTAGCCAGGAAATAAACCGAGACCCTGCTTGGAGAGCTCTGAACTCTGACCAGGTCTCTATAAGTGGAATGCAGAATCCTGGAAGGTGTGAGGGCGGGGGGAGTTACTAGGGGTGTTTCTCTCTGGGATTCAGTAGGGATGCCACCTGTGCCTTACGCCCCATTTGTGAAGTGGTCTCTGTTCTGTGGCCAGGTGAACATTTCTGAGGGCCAGAAAGATTTAATCCGGAATTTAGTTTCCAAAGGAGTCCTGGATCGCAGCCTCTATCACGTGGCCTTGCTGAACGTCTTCCCGGTTCTGATACACTTCTGGAAAAGGTAAAAATCCCTCTCTTTTGGACTGGGCGAGGGGGGTGCAGAGGTGGGTGTCAGGCGCTTTCTCGCCTTCCTTCCTTCCAAAGAACATGTAAGTCCAAAAGGAACATTATTGCTAGCTGTATTCCTCAAATGTGTTAGACTTGATTTGCTGTCTGTCCTTGACCTTAGTATTTCCCCTACAGATACTGTAACTGGAAGGCAATGGAATCCTTCCGCAGGTACCCGAAGATAAAAAAAACCCTCTCTTCACTCCCTGCTAAGGCATCGCCTAGAACATCCAGTATCTTCAGTGGGGGTAAGCTGAGACTGCCTCTTCCTCATCCTCTCTTTCTCTGATGTGTTCGCCGTGTCACGTATGCTGCATGTTACTCCTCTCAGCCTTGCCCATCCTCTAATGCCTCAGGTAGCGGCTCCCCAGTGGTTCTGTATGAGAGGCAAAATTTGATATTAAAATACCTTTATTTGGTGAGCATTTGCATAGATCAGGCAGCTGTCATGCTTCATGGTGTAAACTGGATCAGGTCAGGAAGGAATCTTCCTCCAGGTAAAGTGCTGCACAATTGTCTAGGGGAGTTTTTTTTGTGAAACATCAGGTAATGATACAGATACTGTAACTGAAGCAGAAGACAAGAATTGATGGATTAATATTGATCTGGCAATTCCTATCTTCCTATGTTGGAGATCATTTTCAATCAGCATGATGGTCTCAAAACAGCTAGAGCCTCTCCCTTCATTCCCTCCTAGATAGCACATGAAAACCCCTCCGTGGTAAGCAGGGCCGGCTCTGGCTTTTTTGCCGCCCCAGGCAAAAAAGCCTCCGGCCGCCCCCCCCCCCCTTGTGGGGCGGCGAGAGGGGGAGGGCGGCCGGGGGGAGGGCGGCCAGAGCGCCGGGGGGAGGGCGGCGAGCCCGGCTGTGGCCCCGCTCTCCCCGGCGGCCGGAGCGCCGCGCCGCCCCCCTCCAGGTGCCGCCCCAAGCACAAGCTTGGTGGGCTGGTGCCTGGAGCCGGCCCTGGTGGTAAGTCCCATAACTGTACATCTGCTACTGAATACAGAAAGTCAAATCAGGGTCATATCCATCAATTGCACTTTCTCCATGATAAACACACTAGATTCCTTATACCACGTCCCAAAAAAATATTCAACCCTTCAAAACAGAAATTAAACTAAAGTCATTCTGGTTTGCGACTTTGCTCCCAGCCACGTTCGGAGATGAAAGCAGATTGAGGAGTGATTCATCTCTCATGTAACTTGGCTGACATCAGTGGCTTTACACCAGGGCTGAACTGAGCACTTACAATGCAGAGAAGCTGCAGTCAGGGCTTGGGGGTGATACTCACTAGAGTTCAGATGTGAAGTGGAGTGACTGAGATAGAGTACATTGTCCTAGGGATCAGGGACAATTTTCACTCCTTAGCCTGGCACTTAGTACCAGCTCATTTAAGAACCAAACTATGAAATGATACTAAGACATTAGCACTGAAGTGGTTGTCACTCCCTCTGACACCTTGGATTCCTCACTGAATATTCATGTGGCAATTTTCTAATTGACTTACCACTTTTAATCAAAATAGTCATTTTTTTATGAAAAGAGAGAGTTTGTTTTATTTTCTTTAATAGTTAGAATAGAAAACGGAGAGTCAGGAGTCTAGGGTTCTATTCTCTCTACTCCATCGTTGAATGACCTTGGTCAAGTCATGCAACTGCCGTGCCTCAGTTTCCCTGCATATAAAATGAAGATCTGGAGCTTTGATTCTCTATTTTGTTATAGCAGTTTTATGTGGCTCTATTGATCTGAGTGTTGAATCAAGCCCACTGATGTCTGTTGAGATGCATATCAAGATGTATTGATCCAGGCCAAACAGAGCTCAGTATTTATCCCAAGGAACAATAAATCTTATTTTCACTCAAAGTGGAAGTTACTATGTGTAACCATGCCAACCTCTCTTCCTTATTTGTTTGTGGAATGTTTATCAGGGGGCTTCTGAGACCAGCTCCTCAATACATCATGGCTGTAGTCCCAAAGTCAGGATTATTGACCTCCCGAGGAGGCAGACAAAATTTGATTCATCACATGATTATTCTCAGCCAGACATCAGTCAAAATTTCAATTGCACATAAAAAGACTTAGGGTATCTACCTGACAGGGCTGTTTGGGAGGGTAAACAAATCTTCGTAAAAAGCTTTATGGAGAGAGTTATATGCAGTACATGCAAATTATTACAGTCATTAACTATTTCTGTTCCATGCTGTCCACTCCCAGGCACCAGAGTTCGTGTTAAAAACCATGATGCTTTGAGATGTGACCAATCATTATCCCAGTATTCAAGTGTTGCTCTGGACTGGACAGCAAATGGAATACATTGAAATGGCATTTTGTTCCATCCCGTCCTGGCCATAATCCGGCAAGGAGTGCCAATTGGGCAAACCCCTGTGCCTGCACAAAACTCCTTGCAGGACTGGGGCCCCTAGCAGAATCCAAACTCTGTAGCTAGGGCCTTTAACAGACTAACATCCTCACTAGAGCTGGCAGAGGACGACACATAAATCACTCTGACCTCTGTGTTATAGCTACTCGCTGTGTTTGTGTCAGTTTCTAGAGCTGCCCATTAAATTAGAAGAACCATCTGTAGTTGTTACCAGTGTCCGCACTGCAAAGCTGAGATAGTGGTGGGAGAGCAAAGCAGATTCACTTCTGCTTCATGTCATCCACACACTTGCCAGCCAATCTCCGATGGCAGAATCTGTATTGTTGGTGTCATTGTATGAGGAGGGGAAAATACCCAGCTGGATTTCCAAACCCAGGATAAAAGTGTATTTTAGGCAGTCAGAAAAATCTTGTTTCGACTTGCAAACTGAACTGTTTCTGCTGACTTTTGTCAAGATACCTTCCTGATCATGATCACACCCTAACGTAAAAGCTTTATCTAGTGAGGTTACTGACAGGATGGGTTAAATAGTTTTTTAAAAAAGAACTCTAAAATTACTAGGAAAAATATCCTAAATATATATTGATCACACAAAAGCACCTTTATAAACTTTAGTTTATTTCTGGGTTTACATTCACTGCAAAGAAGCAGCTGAGCAGAGTAATGTATCACAGCATATCATCTCTCTTCCCAACCCCACTCCCCTTGGGTTCCTCTCTTTCTGGGAAATTCCCAAGGAAGAGACTTGAATTTTTCTTCCATCTGGCCACATAGTGTCACTGTTGCTCCGCTTGTGCCTTATTTTGTCATCAGCAGAGGATTGGGCAGCTTCTGGTGCTCAAAGCGATGTCTCAGCTGGGATTGTAGCCTTTGAGGATGTGGTGAAGTACCTTCTTTAGGAAAGCTTGAAAAAAAAAATATAATTCAGAACTTCAGATTGCTAATTCAGGGAGGGAGAAATTCAAATGACATCTGCCACATGAAGCTGAAGATAGTGCTTCATCCTACAATTTGTAGAGCAAACACACTGTTCTTGTACATACACCAGCTGGCTGGCTGCGTGTATATATTGGACTATGGATGTGGCTGGGCGGGTGTGGCAATATGTTAAACCATGCGGCTGTGTGTAAAGCTGTGTGTCTTTGTACCACCTTCCTCTTTCCCCCTCCATTCACACAACCAAACAAACCACCTTGAACAACATCCGACTAAACACAAGGCCCCACCTCCTATCCTTCAAGACCTGTACCATACATGGGATAGTCAGTAGCTCCTACCCCTGTTGTTCACCACTGCTGCAGCAGAACCTAGGGCAGGAGGTGGTTCCCTCTGTTATTCATTCGTCCTCTCATCTTGTTTCATTGACTGTGCCTGATGTTCAAGGAGAACAGGCTACAACAACATCAAATGAGATGCTTGTTGGATTACCCTGAGCCACTTCCTTCCCCCTCTTGCCCAAGGATACGTGTCTATGTCACATTCCAGTCATTTAATATGGGATGGGGAGGGGAATCCAATCTCACTCTCCAGTCCCTCCTCAACCCTGTCTGCCAATCCAGACGAAAGGAGCTGACGAAGTCTGCGAATCTGTGTGGGAGCAGCTGGGTGGTAGAGCAGAGGAAGGGGGAATCTATTGGATGCATTAGAGGAGGATCCCATTTCTGGAGAAGTTACTGTGGTGTATTGTTTTGCCTCCTCTTTCAATAGAGGACTATCCAATCATTAGGTTCACGCTACTCAAGGGGATCCAGCTGCTGCTACCTCAGCCTCGGGAGGAAGTGGATTCTTCTACAGAGCAAAAGTGTAAGTAACTTTGCCCCTGAGGCTCTCTGACCTGGGAACCGAGTGCCTAGTGATGAGGAAGGAGCCTGGGAAATCAGACTCTCCTGTCTCTAGTTATTCCTGTCCCCACCTGCACAGTACTGGGTTTACCATGGCAACATGGTGCTTGGCCCAGAGTCAGAAGGGGCCCCGGCCAGCCTGATTCCCCGGCCGGCTGAGCCAGCCAGGAAAGCTGCCCCACCCCACCTCTTCCCACCCCTGTTCTGCCCCAGGCCCACCCCCACTCCACCCCTTCCCCTGAGCTACGTCCTGGCTGGGGGCTGCAGCAGGGGTCGGGCGCACCCTGCACTCACTGGGCGGCGGGAAGGGGAAGCAGGGGCAGGGGGAAAGAGGCAGTGGGGAAGGAAGGGGGTGGGATGGGGAGGAGATGGAGTGGTGGGGAAGGGGCATGGGATGGGGAGGAGAAGGGGATACGGAAAGCAGGGATCCAACATACGGATCCCCTTGGCAGCAGCTGGGGCTCCTCTGTTAAACAGGCCCATCAAGCCCTCACCCTGACAAGCCCCACCTCCCCTGCATCTATACCACCCCCGATGAGCCCCCCCCAGACACTCTCCCCACTGAGCTCCAACCACCTACACCTGGACCCCCACCCAAATAAACCCCACCTTCCCTGCACCCAGACCTCTTCCCCCCCCCCCCCCCCCGCTGAACTCCAACCACTTTCACTTGGTCCCCCCTGCAGACTCCCATTGCCCCTGCACCTGGAACCTCTCTGTGCATCCAGATCCCCCACTGAGCTGCCTGCACCCAGACTGCCCCCCACAGAACCCTCTTACCCCCATCTGGATCCCCCCAAACTAAGTCCCTCTGCACGTGGATCCTGCTGCCAGGCTGAGCCTCCCTGCCCATATCTGGTGTGCCTGGCGCAAAAGGGGCAGGGCCCCAGGGTGTTTCTGTGGCAGGCCTGGCCCTTGTGCTGTGTCAGGGTCAGGTTCAGCCTCACTGCCAAGTCCCTGTCCCAGGGGGGCGGGGGAGACTGCAGGTTATTCTCCCACCTCCAGGCAGCCAGTGACCTGTGCTCCCCACTGCCATGGTGGAGCTTCCACATTTATTTATTGTAAAAAAAAAATTGCAGAATTTTAAAATATTATGCACAGAATTTGATGCAGAATTCCCTCAGGAATGGGGGTGCTGTACAGCTGTGATGGTAGGACTGTGAAGGGGGTGCTGGACAGTGGGGGATCTGTGGTTGGGGGAGCTGGGCAGGGGGTGTGGTGTGCAGGATGCTGTGCAGTTGTGGTGGGAGGTCATCAGGAGGGGTCTCTGGGCAGGGGGTGCTGGGCATAGCGGGTCCGGGGGCATTGGGCATAGGGATCTGTGGGGGAAGTCTCTGGGTAAGGGGGTGCTGGGCATAAGGGCAGGGCACTGGGCAGGGGGGCAGTGGGGAAGGGGCACACTGGCAGCACAGGACTGGGCGGGCCAGTGTGCGTCTAGCAGTTGTGGGTTTGTAAACAGTGCCCTTGTGCTAGGCTGAGTGGGGCCATTCCCGCTGCGCCTCATTGCCCCCAACCGGCCCCTCGCTCTGCGGACCACCCCCCAGCACATGCCCTATTTTCCCAATGGGGGCCCACAAATATGTTTGGCGCTGGGCCCACAAAAAGTTAATCCAGCCCTGCACCTGCGTAGATGTTGCCAGGCCACCTTGGGAGCATCACGTCCCCCTGCTGATCTCTTTACCCCAAGGAGAAGTTATGAATGCTCTTTCTCTTGAGTTCACCTTCCTATCTGCCCAGGAAAAAAGAGGCTTAGATGTTAGAATGTTGCTGGTTGCTTGTGTGGAGGGGGCCTGCAGGATGATTTTCAATTCATGATGGAAAGTTCTCTCGGGTTTTGTCTCAGCATCGTCTGGAAGCCTCAACTGGAAAAAGCCTCCATCTGGCATCTGCGTGACCCAACAGATCGGGTAGGTAATGACTGGGAAACCTCATCTCCTTCCGTCCAGACCCAGTACGAGTGCCCAGCATGAGATGGGAAATCACTCGCTCCCTAGGCTGAGTACAAATTGTGTGGGCATGCCAACTCCCTGTCCCCCCAACCTACCCCAGGCACAATGAAGAGTGGGGAAAGTAACCCCAGCTAGAGGTGGATGGGATTGTTGGCTTCTCAGCTTTGTTGCAATTCCAGTGCATTTGTATAGTACAGGGTTGGTGCCCTCCTGTCCCCCGCCCATCTTGGATTGGCATTGCCTGACGTTCTTGCTCTTTTTCCTTCAGGCAACAGCTTCAAGATGCTTCTAAAAAGCCATCCTAATCCATCCCCGTTTTCACGGTTTGAGTGAGAGCAACTCTGCACCCAGAGGCTGGCTCTGAAGGCACGGCAGTGCTGCAGGTCAGGACTGAGGTGCACTAGCAGGGCCGTGGTGGGAGGTCTGGACTAGAATATCAGGGGTTGTGGCAGTTCAGGCATTAGGTGCTTTGGCAGATCTATGGATTGCACAACACCTGTTCTCATAGTCCTTGGCTGTGGACAATGATGGCATCTTCTGCCTTCAATAATGTTCTTTAATCACTGGCCCCTTCCCCCATAAAGAAATAAGTGGAAGCAAAAAAAGAAAGAAAGGTCACGGGAGGTAGGTAGATAGGCCTAGGCACTAGGACAGGCAGTGCCTGCCCACTCCTCCACTTGGGGGACAATAGCAGAGAGCAGCCAGCCAGAAACTCCAGCCAGCGGGGCAGGAGCAGCCGAAGCAGGGACCTCTAGACATCGCAGTCAAAACTGTAGCCGGTTCTGACTTTCCCTGCCCTGACTGGCTGTTTGCTCCAACCCTCCCTCCCTCTCCTCACAGTATCTTCACCTCACCTTCAGTCCACACCTGCCCCCCTTATCTTCTCCTCCCCTGCCCTGTCCCCTTCACCCCTCTTTCCATTTGGCTGATCCCCTCCTAAGTAAACCCACCCCTCACCCAGGCCCAAAATAGTTGTGGAACGAACATGACGTTTGCTGCCATCCCGCTGATCGCTCCGCTTGTGTGTTAGACCCCTTCCCCCAGCCTGGGGCTGTCTAGTCTATTTAGACAATATTGTCTCATTGTTTCCTTGTACTTCCCTGTCTGTCCATCTCCATCTGTTGTCTCATCTTGAGATTCTAAGCTCGCTGGGGCTGGGGCTGTCTGTTTGTTCTGTGTTTGTCCAGCTCCTAGGGCTGTGGTCCATGACTGGGGCTACTAGGCACTTCCGTAACATCAATCAATAATAATTAATAGGTTTGCTGCTTGGGCGTATTGATTCCCTGGGTGTAATGCTCTTGTCCCAGTTCTCAGAGGGTGTTGTTCCAACAACTTACACAAAGTAAGCGGGCCCCCTCTGTGCCTTTGAAGCAACATTGCAGGAGAATCTGGTCTCTCTGTAAGGCCTTGTCTACCCTGGGGATATGCCCCAGTTACAGCCACCAGTCGCCAGCCACCCAGGTAGCTGCACCAGTGCAAACCCCTAGTGTGGGCAGGCAAATGCTCTGCAAGCTGCAATTTGCGCTGGGGGAGCTTGACACTGTTTGAAGCCGGGGCAAGCTGCATCGTTGCTAACCGCAGTTTAAAGCCTCTTTGCCTGCCTACACTAGTGCAGCTACCGCGCTGGCTGAAATCCCCAGTGCTAAACAAGGCCTAAGGGAGCTGTATCCGTCCCCCACTATCCTTCTCGCTTGCTAACTGCCCAGAGGTCATTGCAGCCTGTGATGTAAAGTGTTTTCCCCCTCCACAGAGACAGCGGGAAGCCTAGTGCTCTGATGTTATTAGTGGACGCTGCAATGGCTGAAAAAAGTTCTGAGTTTCAAGCAACATGCACATGCACAGAGAAACTTTCTGCTCAGATGCTAGCAAGTGCAGAGAATAAAAGGTTTTATTCGCTAGATGTGTTCCTAGTGCCCTTCTGTCTGCCTCTAAATAAAAATAGCAGAGCAACCTCCACGGTGAATTCCTGTCCCTTCAGACTCAAACACACCACATGAGCCTCTGAATCCATCTCCTGTTCTCACTCTGATCACCTTTTTGGAGATGCTAGAGAACTTCTGGGCCCGGGGCATTTACACCCTGGTAGCTTAGACCAGTGTTTCTCAAACTGGGGTCCGCGGACCCCTGGGGGTTCCTGAGGATACTCCAGTGGGTCCACGGGTCCCGCTGAGAAACTCCTCCCCCTCCCTCCCAGCACCTCCTTCATGCCGGGGAACAGCTGTTCCCCGACGTGAAGGAGGCGCTGGGAGAGAGGGGGAGGAGTGGGGACCTTGGCTCTGAGCTGCTCCCGGAAGCAGCCGGCAATGTCTCTGCAGCCCCTGGGGGGGGGGGCACGGGACGAGTCTCCACACGTTGCCCCGCTCCAAGCACTGACTGTGTAGCTCCCATTGGCCGGGAACTGCGGCCAATGGGAGCTGCGGGAGTGGTGCCTGCAGGCAGGGGCAGCACACTGAGACCCTCTGCCCCCCTCACCCCCCAGGAGCTGCTGCCAGAGGGATGTGCCTGTCTGGAGCCGCCTGAGGTAAGCGCCGCCCCTCTCACTCGCTCCTGCACCCCAACCCCCTGCCCCAGCCCAGAGCTGGCACCCAAACTCCCTCCCAGAGCCCGCACCCTGCACCCCCTCCTGCACTCTGCACCCCAACTTCCTCCCAGAGCCCGCACCCAAACTCCTTCCCAGAGCCTGCACCCCCTCCTGCACCCCAACCCCCTGCCCCAGCCTGGTGAGAGTGAGCGAGGGTGGAGGAGAGCGAGCGAGGGAGGAAAGGGGGGGATGGCCCTGAGAGGGGGCAGGGCCTCAGAGAAGGGGTGGGGCAAGGGCTGAGTGGGGGGGCTTGGGGTCCCTAAATTTTTTTAAATCAAAATGGGGGTCCTTGGATTGCTAAAGTTTGAGAACCGCTGGCTTAGACCTTGGTTGTAAACAGGCCTCACACAGGAGTGAACAAGAAGTTCCCAATGCCCCTTGGCCTGGCTACATGAGGGTTACTCTATGAGGAGGCCAGGGATTGCTTGATCATGTCGCCCCCGGCCTCTGTGGGGCAGGTGTAACCAACTAGTGGTGCAGGTCCTCTTCTGGGCTTGATACACAGAGGATAAGAGTCTGTTACAACCCCACCTAGAGAACTTTAGCTCAAGCTGTAGCAGCCCATGAATTTAGCTCTGGAGGTCTCCAGTTCAGCCTCCCAAGTTGTTTATGGGGAGTGCGTCTAGAACTGTGAAGAGAGAAGAGATGATGCAAGGAATCGAGAGCTTTCATAAAGATACATCGGCCTTGGGGCCAATGAAGGCCTTCTCTCCATTCTGATTAAGACTGGCAGAGCGTGCTTTTGTTATTCAGTTGTGAAAATAAACTGATTAATTTGAATTCCCAAACTGGAGGTATTTACCAAATAGGTAATTAAATCCCACCAACCTCTGTCCACACGGCGCAAATGCTCATAGACATAAAATGTCAGATCTGGAAACCGGTCAACAAAATACTGTGATGGGTTCTGGATTATTTCCTTGAACCTAGAATAGAAAACAGACGATTTTACGTGGGGCATCCCAATTCATTGAGAAGTATCAAAGAAGTAGGTTTTCCCACTTTTCACCAGCCTTGAGAGAATTTCCTGGAAACAAACTAAGGTCCATGCTCTCCCTGCTTTGCATCTGTGGCTTCTTCCTTTCTCCCCTGCCTGGGGATTAAAAAAAATCACTTCACTGGTGGTGGTGGGGATTTTGGCCACTAGTTTTCAAAATCTGATTGAAAAATGCACTTAAAGTTGTTTTTTGTTTTTTTATAATGCTGAGTAGTATATGGCTCGATAGCATTCATCACCATGCAATTTTGACAGGTCTGTATGCCCAATTAGGGCCCATTTAGGGCTTATGTCCCCGCCTTCCCATCCCATTTCCGGTGGCGCCAAAGTTTGGCACCGTCGGCCATTTTGAAAAATTGTGTGTGTGTGTGTGTGTTTGAGCAGGGGTAGGGTTGTGTGTGTTTGTGCTTGGGTACATGGAGAGAAAAAGTTGAAAGAAGAGAGTGAGAGAGTGTAAAGACAAAAAAAGAAAGTTTGAGTAAGGTTTAGAGAAAAAAAGGAAAGAAAGGTTTTTTGGGGAGGTTGAGTCAGGAGAGAGGCTGGTAAAGACAGGTTATTCAAGAATAGAAAAAGAGGAAAAAATAAAGCAGTAAGAGAGTCTGTGTTACTGAACACATGCAGAGCGAAACATCCTACCCCAGCGACTGTTGATAGTGAAATGATAGCTGTTCTGGGTGACGAGCCTAGGGAGCTAGCCCCACCTTTTGGTGAACCAATCAGAGGTTGCTTTACAGCTAGGTCACAAAATGCACTTGTTAAACCAATCCTGTAGTCCCAAGATTTTAAACAAGAACCTTTTAGAAATGAACTATTGCATGGTGGGTTATTTGAAAAACTCTAACCAATAAGCATTTGGCCCTGTGTATAAAAACACGTATTTTTGCGAGTGGGCCTTTAAAACTGGGAGCCTGGACACAAAGACATGTTCATGTACAAGACACCTACTGAAGCCAAGAAACCGGAATTGCCCCTGGGTGCACCAGTACGTGTTCAGAAGAGAAGGCCTCTTTACGCTTATTTTGCTAACGAGGCAGGACCATTGCGGAACCCCGTGTTTCATCCTGAAATTGAACCGAAGAAAGAGGAAGACTTTATGGAGCCACAGCCATTTGTAAAAGAGAAAAAGGATAAAGTGCGAAAAAAATTGTTGTCGGATTTGGAGAAAGCTGACTTGAAGGCAGAGGTAAGACCCTTTTTATAACAAATTAATGAAAAATTACAAATGTTTTATAAATATCAATGGTTAAATATTATTTCATTTACGCCCTTAAAAAATGATTTTTTTGTATTTTTGGACAGATAACCAAGCCGGGTCCGTACAAGATTACTGCCCTGGTGTGTGACGAGTGGTCGACAGGTGCAGAACCAGAAACACATGAGGAGGTAAAAACAGCTTAAATTATTTGAAAGAAAAAAAAAAAAAATATATATATATATATATATATATATATATATATATATATGTGTAAGCCACTGGTTAAACATTACTATACGGTTGTGCTTAATAATAGGTTGCCAAAACGATGATCGACGGAGCTCCCGCCAGTGGTGATTCAGAAACAAACTACACAAACAGCGGGTGCAGCGAGCGGTTGTCAACTGTAGAACCAAAAGAACATGATGAGGTAAAAGTTACTTAGAAAATCTTAAAAGAAATATAAATATAAACATATATAAGGGGAGGTTAAACAAGGCTATATGTTTGTGTTTAATAACAGGAAGGTGCCACAAGGCCCAACGGTGCATCAGTCGGGGATGATGATGATGATGATTCAGAATCAGACGAGGGTACGATTGAGGTAGCACGAATAAACTGTAGGGTTTTTTTATTTTTAAAGGTTTGCAACAAAGAATTTAAAACATATTTTTACTTTGTTTTTGACAGACATCTTCAGAGGATGAAGAGGATAAAGAGAGGCGGGCCTTTAAGCAGAATAACCGTGATATGCACCTGTTGTTTTTGCGTGAAGCAAGATTTTAAAAAAAAGTCTGTAAAAAGTAAGGAGGGCGACCAGAAGAGCTGTGAAGATGACGTTATGGCCGATATTATTAGGGCCGTTGTAGTAAAAGCCATTTACCACTGTTTGAAAAAACAACTTTTGGAAAACTGTGCAGACCTGTGCGGTAAATGAGCCCAACCCTTTTAGTCACCATTGTATCTTTTGGGGTCGCTCAAAAGTATTTCATCAGATTAGACGTATTTCTTCTAAACTGAATGTGGCCCAGCTTCTAAATATAATTATAGCCGAAGGCTACAAACTGAAAAAGCTTAACATAACCACTGAAACTATAACCGAAGTTGTAAAAATGATTAGGGAGGTTGCAAAGACATCTGACCCGGTGGCCTTGCTGGTAGACCTGTCAAACGAGTTGGCAGCCAACATTGGCCGATCTGTGTGTAGCAGGGTTCGTAAAATGGATTATAAAACTTCTTACATGCCAGCTTCTGACCCTAAAGGCTCAAAAAAAAATATTGATTAAGATGTATTGTAAAATAAATTTTAAAAAAGTTTGTATAACCGTTTTCTATATTACTCTGCTTATGCATTAAATAAATGTGTATAGTTGTACCATATATTACTTTGCTGCGGCATTAAAAGCTTGTCTTTTTTTAAAAAAAAAAGTAAGATGTGTATAGACGCTTGTGTATTAAATAAAAACAAAAGCAAAAACGGGCTCTTGTGTATACGTTTGTTTTAAAGCAAGACGGGTTAGACATGGCGAGGTTGCTAAAGAAAATTTATTACTCTCCCGGAGAAGTTGGGAGTTTTGGGGGTGTAACACCCTTATTTCAGGCCACTAAAAGACATCGTAAAACTTTAAGCAGAAAGCAGGTTGCCACTTGGTTTGCTGATCAAGAGGCTTACACTTTATATAAACCGGCAAGGCTTAAATTTAAAAGAAATAGAACGGTTGTGTCTGATGTGGACGCGCAATGGCAGGCGGATTTGGTTGACATCGTCGATCATCGTTTCGGCAACCTATTATTAAGCACAACCGTATAGTAATATTTAACCAGTGGCTTACATATATATATATATATTTTTTTTCTTTCAAATAATTTAAGCTGTTTTTACCTCCTCATGTGTTTCTGGTTCTGCACCTGTCGACCACTCATCACACACCAGGGCAGTAATCTTGTACGGACCTGGCTTGGTTATCTGTCCAAAAATACAAAAAAATCATTTTTAAGGGCGTAAATGAAATAATATTTAACCATTGATTTTTATAAAACATTTGTAATTTTTCATTAATTTGTTATAAAAAGGGTCTTACCTCTGCCTTCGAGTCAGCTTTCTCCAAATCCGACAACAATTTTTTTCGCACTTTATCCTTTTTCTCTTTTACAAATGGCTGTGGCTCCATAAAGTCTTCCTCTTTCTTCGGTTCAATTTCAGGATGAAACACGGGGTTCCGCAATGGTCCTGCCTCGTTAGCAAAATAAGCGTAAAGAGGCCTTCTCTTCTGAACACGTACTGGTGCACCCAGGGGCAATTCCGGTTTCTTGGCTTCAGTAGGTGTCTTGTACATGGACATGTCTTTGTGTCCAGGCTCCCAGTTTTAAAGGCCCACTCGCAAAAATACGTGTTTTTATACACAGGGCCAAATGCTTATTGGTTAGAGTTTTTCAAATAACCCACCATGCAATAGTTCATTTCTAAAAGGTTCTTGTTTAAAATCTTGGGACTACAGGATTGGTTTAACAAGTGCATTTTGTGACCTAGCTGTAAAACAACCTCTGATTGGTTCACCAAAAGGTGGGGCTAGCTCCCTAGGCTCGTCACCCAGAACAGCTATCATTTCACTATCAACAGTCGCTGGGCTAGGATGTTTCGCTCTGCATGTGTTCAGTAACACAGACTCTCTTACTGCTTTATTTTTTCCTCTTTTTCTATTCTTGAATAACCTGTCTTTACCAGCCTCTCTCCTGACTCAACCTCCCCAAAAAACCTTTCTTTCCTTTTTTTCTCTAAACTTTACTCAAACTTTCTTTTTTCATCTTTACACTCTCTCACTCTCTTCTTTCAACCTTTTTCTCTCCATGTACCCAAGCACAAACAAACACAACACTACCCCTACTCCAACACACACACACACACAATTTTTCAAAATGGCCGACGGTGCCAAACTTTGGCGCCACCAGAAATGGGATGGGAAGGCGGGACATAAGCCCTAAATGGGCCCTAATTGGGCATACAGACCTGTCAAAATTGCATGGTGATGAATGCTATCGAGCCGTATACTACTATGCTGGAAGTGAAAAAAGGACCCCCTCCCACCCAACTCCTCTCGCAGCCCCCCGAAACTATCTTCATCTGGGACATCAATACTGATATGACCACTTACCATTGTGGTTTTGCACCATAGTGCGCCCCCACATTTCTGATTAACCTCAACAGGTCAGTGACAGTATCTTTATAGGGGCGTCTCTTTTCCATATTTTTCAGAACATCTTGATCAATCTGAAAAATGACCCATAAGAGATCGGTCACTCCATGAGGTTCCCATACCATAGAAAATACTCTCCTCCTTCCCTCCTGGCTACTGAGATCTCCCACACTGGAAACATAGTCACTATCCCATTATTTCTTATATTTTCAACAGAACTGACCCACCTATTTTATAGCTACAGTGATAGTTAAGGCTGTATAATTGTTTCCATCGTAACCCCCTACTGTCAGTCACTCAGAGCTCTCCAAAACTTTTCACGTCTCAGGCTGAAATTTTCCAGGTTCAGTGTCTGTCTGGGGATGAATTGGGCTGTTTTTGTTTTTTCACAAAGTATGAGCTAAAACAATCCAGCTGTTAAGAACATGTAAAAAAAAAATTAAGAACCTTCCCTATTATAAACAAAACAACCACCCAGCCTTGCAACCCCTGACAGCCAAAAGGACTAGATCAAAGAAAGTTGAAATTTAGCTGGGAGAAAATAGACCAATGTAAAGAGAAATATCTCTGGTGACTTGTGGCTTTGTTTCTGCAGTTTGCAGGGCCACCCAGAGGATTCAGGGGGCCTGGGGCAAAGCAATTTTGGGGGCCCCTTCCATAAAAAAAAGTTGCAATACTATAGAATACTACATTCTTGTGGGGGCCCCTGTGGGGCCCAGGGCCTGGGGCAAATTGCCCCACTTGCTCCCCCCTCTGGGCAGCCCTGGCAGTTTGCAGGGTCTTGAAATCACAGTTTGCACATGCACAGTGCTTTGTACAAGTACAGGGGTTTTTTAGCCACTCTTAGCAGAGTTCTAAATGCAGGCATGCAGCACTGCACATGTGCATGGCTAGCCTAGATGCACTGTGAGCATGCACAGCTATGTTACCCATTGAGGCCCCAATCCTGCAAGCTCCTTCATGCAGGGAGACCATTATATCTGTACAGAGACTCACTGAAGTATCATAGGGGGCTACCCACACAGAGCAATTTACACAAAGGCAGCGGCGGCTCCAGGCACCAGCGCTCCAAGTGCGTGCCTGGGGCGGCAAGCCACGGGGGGCGCCCTACCGGTCCCTGCGAGGGCAGCAGTCAGGCAGCCTTCGGCGGCATGCCTGCGGGAGGTTCGCCAGTCCCACGGATTTGGCGGCAATTTGGCAGCGGGTACGCCGAAGCCGTGGGACTGGCGGACCTCCTGCAGGCAGGCCGCCGAAGGCAGCCTGCCAGCCGTGCTTGGGGCGGCAAAAAAGCTAGAGCCACCGCTGCACAAAGGCCTCAGTGAGTGTACTTTTACTGCACACCAAAAGTATTCGTTCCAACAGGTAGGGCTCCACAGAACCTTTTGCTTTACTGACTAAAGTGCACAGTCACTGCACACCTGATACAGAGAATTCTGGTGGATCCAATCCGTTCTAAGTTATGGAATTTTTTTTTCCTTTCAAGCCATAGGAATCCCATCAAAAGTCAGGAAGTGCCACAGTTAAGACTGTATATGCAACCTTAACTCCCCTTACACATAATGCATAGTATTCAGGACCAAATTCATGTAACAGAGTTCAGAATTTGGCTCAGAGACTCTAATTATGTTATATACTATTTCTCAAATAATACAACACAACACAGGTTTTTTCCCCTAGAACCTTGAAAGGCGCATCTTGTAAGATGTGCAGTGAGGGCTTGATCCCTGACACCTATGGAAAGGCTCCCATTGACGTCAACGGGCATTGGATCAGGCCCTGTGGAGCCCATTCACTACATATCTTCAGGTATGTACAAGGGGGACGAGTTAGCGGAACAATGGTTTTATGGTTAAAGCACTGGAGTGGGACTCAGGAGATCTGGCTCTGGATTCAAGTTTCCAGCAGACTCCCTGTGTGACAGACTCCCTCTGAATTTCTCTGTGCCTCCATTCTCCATTTGTAAAATGAAAATTATACTTTCTTTCTCCCACCTTCTCTCTCGTGTATTTAGATTGTGAGTTCCTGAGGGCAGGGATTATCTCTTACTATATGTTCATGCAGCACCTAACATGATGGGGCCTTGATCTTGGTACGTGCTGCTAGGTACTACTTTAATACAAAAATAAATAATAATTAGCATTACATGTGTAACCATAATTTTGTCATTTCCTGATTTCTGAGTGCTTAAGTGTGCAACCTGCATGATAGTATGTGGGGGAGGGGATTTGGAATGAAAAAACGGCAAAAAAATATACTTGAAAAGGTACAAAACTGATGAAGTTTTCAGATATTTAAAATATGAAATGGCAATATAGGAAAAAACAATGCATTTTCTTAAGAAGAAAATATCTAAAGTATATTTTAAATATCAAATGTATATTAGCAATTTGGCAAACCAATTCAGATTCCATTTTGTACAGGAATCCACTGATAATGAAGTTATTTAGTATCAGTGCACTGGAAAAATATGTATATTGGATGATGCCTTGATTATGTGTCATAATTCTGCCAAATCCCTTGGTTGGCCATTAGCTGCTTTTGATCACTAAATCAAATAGGCTTTGGCAAGAGGGCCTCCATTTCACTTTGCAATGGACAGGTTGAGTAATAAAAAGCATTTATGGATCCTTCAGCCTTGCCACCAGCAACAGGTATCCTGTCTTTGAAGACACGGTGGACACAGAACATGAGCAGACTGAGAAAAGGCTGAATACAGGCAGTAGTCCAACCAACCATCAAGCAGAAAGGACTATGATGATGCTACCAAGAAGAGAGAAAAGGAAATTAATCTTGATCCACAGTAAGGAATCTGGGCTGAGACATCTGTGGCCCACATACAGAAAACCTTAGGGCCTATAAGTCTTCAGGGACACCTTTCCTAGTACAAGCTGCCTATTGTTATTTATTTTATGATTTAAATGCCAGCAGCGTGCTGGGTGCTGTATAAGACACTAACTGACAATGGTCCTAGCCCTGGAACATTTGCACTATACAACAAAGATACAGAGAAAACAGGACACAGTGGGAAGCCTATTTGGAGGATTATTCTTAATATATAATTAGCTGATTAAAGCTTACCTTCCTAGTCCACTGGTGGAAGTGCTTCTCAGTTGTTGCCTTATTGCAATTCAAAGCTTTCACAATCTGGCTCCCAGCATTGTATTTTTCGATGTCTGGATTATTCCCAACATCCACAAGAAACTCAAACCTGCTGTGGAATTGAAAGAGAGGAAGGGATGGCCTTCAAGAATATGTACCTGCTATAGAGTTGAAGGTGAGTCAGGGTCGTCATGGCACATTTATTATCCCAGAGTGGGGAGGTTTTGGCAGGAGCATTGCATCTTTTGTATCTATTGTTTGAGATCTTAGAACTATTGTTAATGACACTTACCTCTCACAGGTCCAGAAAAAGGGGTGGTGGATCAAGTCTCCTAACTGAACTGAGTTTCCTCCATGGGGGGAGACCAAACTTCTTATGAGATCTTCAATCTCCAAGTGACCCTGCAAATCTGTTGGACATCTTGCAGACACATCCTCTCCATCAGGTCCATCAAAAGGGACCTCACCCCTTGTTACAACATATAGGACCAACCTCCCAAGTGCCTGAGCAGGAGAACAAGCATCAGAATATTTCACTTCCAGAGCCAAAACCTCCAGCAGAGAGAACATACAGGGTTTGCTCCTGCTCCCCTTGATTCCAGAAGGAGCAGAACTGAGCCCATAATCTGCAAAGTTTCAGTTATATATTCATCTTATGGGCCAAATTCTCTTTGTTCTGCTATTCTCAAGAAACAGCAGGTACAGGATCTTTACCAAAAATAGATATATGAATTGATAATATCTCCCACTTAACACGATCCCTTAAAAGAAGCTGTTTTGATACTGAAATCAAGGTTGTTGGGCTTTTTAAAAAAATGCTGCATGTAAAATAATGGAATCCGTGGATCAAGGTTAAGGTTGTTGTGTTGTAATGAAATATATATTTCTTTAGACTAAGAAAGAATAACATGCTTACGTTTATTACATGGCTGTAAGATGTTATGATGTTTTAACTATTCATTTCCTTGCTGTTAAAGGTTTGGGTTTTGTAAATGATGTGGTAGTTAAATAAATTGTTGATACTTAGCAACCTGCACCGTTTTTTTAAATGAAATGTTTTTTTCTCTTTGGGAGTTGGATGAACAATTGAACCAGTGGATGAACTGCTTTGCCTCTGCTGTATTCCCATAGGCCTAAATCCTGCAAAGGTTAACGCGTCTGCTTAACTTCACACACAGTGAGTGATGCCACTGAAGTCAATTGGATTGGGGCCTAAGGCCTATTTTAGGTATGTTACCCTCCCTTTACTGTGCATGTAATATAAGGAAATGACTTGTCCTTCAACAGTTTTTATTTATCTTTTCTCAATGGGTAGGTTGCAACCCCAGGGAGTCATGAAAGTGGGGAAAATACCCTTTTCTATTAAAAATTCCATTTTCCTAGGAGCTATGTCAACTTCTTATGATCTACTGCAAGAAGCTGACCAGCTCCTGGTCAAATTGCCTATATGCTGCATTGTGCTGTAGGTGTCATGACCATTGTATTTTTATATCAAGTTTAAAATAAACTGAAAGCAAGATACATAGAAAAGACTATGGGCCAGATTGTCTCCATCTGTGTGTAAAGCAAAGGGACAGAACTTTGGTTTGTAAAATTTTCACATACGTTGTTTCACTGATGGAGTTCCGTTTCATCTCCTACCCCACAGGCAAAGCAACTTCCTAACAATAGATCTGGCACTTGGCAGCCCCCTTTCTCCAAAGCTCCTTGCCTGCGCATCTCCAATGGACTAGTATAGCAATGAAAACAGTATAGGTAGAAAAGAAGTAGATCTAGCCAGGGAGAGTTGGCTCTGTCTAAAGAATAGATTGCAGACCCATAACAGGGCTGCAACCCTTTGCTTTCTTGGCTGTTTCTGACACATCATTATATTAGCATGTCGAAATTACAGTATCAAGTAGGTCCCTTATCAGAAGTGACGGAATAATCCACTATTTCTATCACATGCACCTGCAATTTGTATTTTTTTTTAGCAGCATTGGAATGTCCAAAAAATCAAGCCATCTGATTGGCTGATGCCAAATTGATTTCCTATCAACAATACTCACATGCGTCTGACTTAGTGGGTATTCACCCACGAAAGCTTTTGCTCCAATACATCTGTTAGTCTATAAGGTGCTACAGGACTCTTTGTTGCTTTGAACAATACTCTGACCTTCTGCATTGTCTATTTCTATGTTTGATTCTGCAGAGACCAACAACTGTATTGTTATGTTGGGGGTTGGGTTAACCACTGCCCTTCCTTCAATATAAATGTAAGAAATAATCAAGCTCCTTTATGGAATAGATAGCTGAAACAATAGAGGCCACCACTCAAAACACCAGCCATGCAGATCAGGTCAGAAACTGAGCTACATGGGAAGAGAGGTTTTGAGGTATATTGTTTGTTGGAGATGGACTTGTGGCGGGGGGCAGAAACGCACAGAGGCAGACAGAGAAGGCAACAAAGGCACAGCCAAAGATGCGCTTGCAGCCTGATGCTGACAAAAGCTAAGAGACAGCACTTTTGGGTAGAGTGCTGGCTGGGCAAAAGGCTTGGGACTGTGAGCAAAGAAACTGTCGCCTGCTGTTTGATTTCTTTTGTGTTCAGGGAAACTGGACTTTATGTGCATTCTTTGTAAATAAGCAGGATTGCATCAAAGAAATACCTGGCTCCATAATTTATTTCTTTTCCTAACAGAATCAACCCACAAGATTCCAAATGTTAGCTAATCACTTGGCTCAAAAGGCATAACCGCATGTTATTCTTGTATGAGCAGAGAGGGCTAAGATCTCTCCCACCAGGAAATTAAAAGAAAGAGAGACTAGGAAAAGAATCAGAAAAGGGTAGAAAGTTGAAAAACTGTAAACACAATATTGGTATTAAGGAAAAAGTACCTCCAAGTCTTCTTTGATTATAAGTTCCCTTTGACCTTCAGCAAAACTGCTACTCTTATCAAAATCTGCAAGGAGAACTTTATCATCCGCATCTAGCAAAGCAACATGATTTGTTAATAGTAAATTAATGGCTCCTGTGCGGTGTTCCACCTTTCTAGTGTATGGCTGAATTAACCCTTTGTTCCCTGGAGCAGGGTTACTCAGAGGGATGCCCTGATCCGTCCATATGATGGTAAAGCTGCTGAACTACAGGCTTTGTTGCTGCTGCGATCAGGTTTCCTTTCCCCTTCTGTCTGTCTGTCTGTCTGTCTGTCTCTGACACACACAATATACTTTGTCTCGCACACATATACATACTAAAGCATCCTTGTACACATGCATAACATCCTTGTTGTGAAAACACACACACCGTGCAAGTCACTGGGTTTGAATCTTATATAATACCCTTATAGCAGGGTGGTTACCCCGCTCCTGCCCTGAAGGGCTTAAAACAGCCCTGGGAGAGGGCTGTGGCAGGGAAAACAGCTAATAGGCTGATTGGGGAAGCAGCTGCAGCTGGACCGCGCCCCAATCAGGCCTCAGCTGGCCCTATATAGGAGGCTTTGAGCCAGGAGCCCAAGCAGTCTCTCTCTCTAGCTGTAGAGGGAGATGGGCCTGGCTGCAGGGAGCTAGAGACAGGGTACCTGTGTGGAACAGGGCTGGGGGAAGGCCAAGGGAGCTGGGGAGCTCCGGCCTGGAAAACCCCAGGCTGTGGCCTAGTCTAAGGCCAAGAGGTACTGGGGGTTGCAGAGGGCATCCCACAGGTAGGCAGAGGCAGCAGGTCCAAACCCTCCTTGTCAGTGATGAGTGGCATATACTGCAGTCTGCCCCAGGGAACGGGGGCTAGTTAGTGACTGGCAGTAGCCCATGACTGAGGCAAGGTGAGGATAGAGGGTTGGGGGTTCCCCTGGGTGGGGAGACCCTGAGACTGAGGGGTGTATGGCCAGGGGCAGCACCCCAGGTAATGAGGCACCAGGCCCTGGGAGGGACACGGGGGCCAAGCGGCAGTGGGACACCTGCCTGCAGAGGGCGCTCCAAGGCTGGAAACAAGCTAATTCCCAAGACACCAGCAGGAGGCGCCACAGGGGTGAGTCCCGCACCTTTACAACCCTGCTTTCTAGAATTTCTCACCCAGCCAGGCTGCAAGATTAAATGGAACCGAATGTAAAACACACAAACCTATCAAAATGTTATGTGGGTGCAGGTCCCCATGGCCTAATTCCAAAGAGTGCAGATCTCTCACTGCTTCCAAGAGTGTCTTGAGGATGTTATGATTACTGACTGCCTGTGCAGATTTGCTCAGATGATCCTCAAGGTTGCTCTCACAGAGAGAGAGGCAGAAGAGCTGGCAGTTGCCATGAGTCTCAGTCCCAAAAAGTTTTACCATATGCCTGTTGCTATGGCAGTGACTGAGACACATGGATTCTCGTTTAGCCTTATCACTGCCAAGAAGGAATCTCTTCACAGCCACCTCTTTCCCTGCATGGAATCCCAGGTAGATGCCACCTTCAGAGGTGCTCTCAATGCAGTAATACTCATCAAATATGATGTTGAGTTTTCCGATCTGAGGGGAATTTATACTGTGAAGACGCCATAGTTGCTCTCCCCAGCGTTTGCTGGTGGGTTCCCACTCTCTAGGAGGCTGATTATTAGTAGCCGTAGCACCGTATTTGAGCAGCAGCGCCACCATTTCATTGTTGTAGTTCTCGTTGGCCGCAGAAATGTCATTACAATCAGCCCTGGCTCCGTTCTCACATAACAGCTTGGCTATTTCCTCATGGTCATACTCCACCGCTATCTTCAGTGCTGTTTTGCCATCATTGCCCATGGCGTTAATGTCAACTTTGCCTGTCTTCAGTAACAATTCCACCAAATCCTGACTTTGCCTCTCTGCTGCCAGGATGAGCGAAGTCTTCCCATTTTCATCTCTTCCAGTAACATCAGCGCCACAGTCCAGCAGAAAGGAGACTATTTGTTCTATATTCTTGTTTTGTCTACGTATGGTGTTCCTCTTCAGAGGCAGCCGTAATGCATGGATCAAAGCGTTCCTGCCAAAGTTATCACAGGCATGCACACTGGCTCTCATCTCTTTCACGAGGGTTTTCACAGCTGAGAGGTGGCCATTCCTGGCAGCATCCATCAGGGCTGTTTCTCCGCCTTTGTACACTTGTCTTTGTTGTGTACTGACCATCCGGCCCAAATTCACATCCATCTCTTTCTCATCCGAGAAATTCTCATACAAGAATTTCAAGGCCTTCTCCTTCCCATACCAAGCAGCCTCCATAAAGGCCGTGAAGCCGTTGTTATCCTTCTCATTTATTTCTGACCCCTTAGAAAGGAAGAGCTCCAAAAGGCTCACATTCCCCACTATGCCAGCTATAATAAAGGGCGTGGCACCATTGTCCTTTCTGGCACGTGGATCAGCACCCTGCTCCAGCAGAAGGTTAACGATCTCTTCCTGATCAGCCTGTACAGCATTGTGCAGAGGTGTCCAACCACCTTCTACCTTGGAATTGACATCTGCACCTTCCTCCAACAGCTGCCGGACTGTCTTTACTGAACCTTTTTTGATAGCATCATGTAACTGAGATGCTGTGGCTGCTGCTGTTCCATTTCTGCAGCCGTTTGGTGCCGCCGGCTGGCTGTTGCCTGTGGCCTCCATGAAGGCTAAATCAGTGGCTGTGCCCTTTGCGCCTCTTTGTCCCTTTCATGAGCAGTTTTTAGAACAAAATTTATTTCCCATACAATCGAGCTGGGAAGAAGGGCGTGGATCTACATCTGCCTTTGATGAGAGCAGCACACAGTGCTTCACTGTACAGTCCTGAAGATTCCCTCAGGAGTTTTTTTCAGCTATTTCACCTGGTTAACAGAAAAAGTAGCATCTCCTGTTAATTTAATCCCAGAGTTTACAGTTGCAATAAGTGTTCTTTTGAGCCATCCCCACTCTACTCCCCTCCCCTGTACTCCAACTTATAATTATAATGAATTCATGGGAACAGAGTGGGAGATCATGTTTTCTAAGGGACTAAGATGAATACTATTAAACTCATTTTCTTAATCCTGGATTAGTGCCCAAATCCCAAGAGGTGAAAATCTTCTGTGCACTAAAATGCTGTATTATGTAACCCCCTAAATGGATAGATCAATACATTCAGAGGGAGTGTGGCGTTGTCCCTTGCTCTTGAGTGGGGAGGGAGGCCACTCCGCCTCACTACAGGCAGACGGCAAGTTTATACTCTGGACCTCTGGGCAGGGCAGAGCCACAGCCAGTCTTTAGCCTGCAGTTGCCTGGCTGGGGCCGACAACAAGGAACAGTCTGGGGGAGGAGGAGCTCTGGCCCTGTGGTGGGCAGGGCAGAGCCACAAACAGTCCTTAGCCCAGCACCTTCTGTCCGGGGCAGACAGGAAGTAACAGTCTACGAAGGAGCTCTGGCCAGCTGGGTGGCTAAGTTCCCTGTAAACTGCGCGGCCGCACAGTAGCCTATTTAGCACCGTGCAGGTACTCAGGGAACCAGCCCTGGCCTGGACTTGCAGCAGCTGGGACGCCCTTCCCCTGGCCCCATCTCAGCCCCGGACCTGCTGTGACTGGGGAAGGGGCACTTATCCCCAGCCCCTCTCCCTGCTGCACCCCAAACCCCTCATCCCTGGCCCCACCCCAGAGCCCACAACCCCAGCTGGAGCCCTCAGCCCCTGCACCCCAACCCTCTGCCCCAGCCTGAAGCCCCTCATGCCCAGCTCCACCCAAGAGCCCTCATCCCAATCCCCTATCCCAGCCCTGAGCCCCTCATCCCCAGCCCCATGCCAGAGCTTGCACCCCCAGCCGGAGCCCTCACACCCCTGCACCCCAACCCTCTGTCCCAGCCCTGAGCCTCCTCCCACACTCCGAACCCCTTGGCCCCACCCCCACCACATGAATTTTGTTATGTGCACCAATATGGAGGTGATGTGTCACACATCACCTCCATATTGGTGCACATAACAAAATTCATTCCGCACACGTGTAGGAAAAATTAGAGGGAACACTGCTGGGTGGGCAGAGCAGGGAGCATGCTTTTACCTAAGCCTCCTGGCTAAGGCAGCCAGAAAACACAGTCTCTAAGGCAGGGGTAGTCAGTAGGCAGACCACAGTCCAAATCTGGACAGCCAGATACTTTTCAGTGGACACTGGGGGCAGAGGTGACCTGTGGGCAGGGCACGAAGGGTCATACGCCCTCCCCCCCGCACATTTCTCCAGACACCTCTGGCAGCTGTGCTCTCAGTGTGTCAGTGCAGCGTGGGGAGGGAGCATGGCAGCTGGCTGAGCTCCTCCTCTCCCCCCCGCCCCATATGGGGCTGCTTCCTCTTTCCTGCAGCTGGAGCTCCAGCACTGCTGTCTACTTCACAAACCATCCAGACCAGTGTGTGTGGGGAGGGGGGGACACCTCTCAAGAGGGGAGGGGAGGGAGAGGGAACAGGGCACGGGCCAGCCCCTGGCGCAGAGATCGGAGTGGGGACAGTGCATGGGCCAACCCCTCAGAAGGGGGGGGGGGAACAGGGCACGGACCAGCACCATGCGCAGTGTTCCCTTTTTCCTTTTGGAAATATAGTCACACTGCGGTGGGGGTGGGGGGTCACATGACCCTCCAGAACCTTTCATCTGTGCCCCCCACTCACACACTAGCCACAGCTAATGCCGCCTCTGCATGCAGGCTGAAGCTGAGCTGGGGCTGGAGCATGTGGATCCATGCTTGTGCTCTGAGTGGTCCCCGGAGTCGACCTGTCCCACCTCAGCCTCGTGCCCCCCACCCACGAGCAGTCCCTGGAGCCTGCCCACCTACCCTGTTCTCGCACCCCTGAGCTATCCCCGCCATAGGCGCCGATTCCGTGGGTACTTCAGGGCTGGAGCACCCATGGGGAAAAAATGGTGGGTGCTGAGCACCCACCAGCAGCCCCTCTATCAGCACCTCCCCCACCCCCAGCGCCTCCTGACCACCGGCGGGCCCCGCGGATCAACACCTCCCCCTCCTTCCCAGCACCTCCCGCCTGCCATGATCAGCTGTTTCGCAGCGTACAGGAGGCTCTGGGGGAGAGGGGGAGGAGCAAGGATGCAGCAAGCATCCTTGGAGTGGACCCTGGAGGGTCTGGAGTGGACCCTGACTATTCCTTGACCAAGAAATTTGGACCTTGACAAAAAATAATTGACTACTCCTGCTCAAAGGGCTCTGGGCAGGATGGCTCAGAGCAGTGAGCAGACTTCTGCCAAGGCCTCCTGGCTAAAGCAGCCTGCAAGAAAACAGTCTGGAGCCCGCAGACTCCTGTCTGGGACAGACCACAAGCAACACACAGGCCCAGGGGTGGGGTTGGCAGCAGGAGGTAAAGAGTCCTGAGCCCACCCTACTCCACCGGCTCCAAGCCCAAGGGGCTAACTGGTGGATGGGTGTGCCACTGGGTCAGCGAGGGTCCGCCCACAACACGCTGACTCTCACTCTGGCAGCAGAATGGGATTAGAGTCTGGTCCCCCAGGCTACTTCCTACCACAGTCTGGGTGCAGGGCCCCGTGGTCCAAAGATCCTTGTCTCCTCCAAGTACTCGGCCGCTGGCAGCTCCTCGGGGGCCTTGTCTGCCTCCCCTAACTGCAAGGCATCGGTCCACTCGGGGGCTGGGCCAGGATCTTTCAAAGGCTCCCTAGAAGCCACATCTGCTCCCTCCCATGACTCAGCAACAACTGAGCTCCAGGGCTCTCCTTTTCCTGGCTCTCTTGTAGAGCGGGAGGAGGATGGATTTGGCTCCGCCCACTCCTCCTCACTACAGAGTGTTGCAGACATAGGAGTACACGGAACAGCAATGATTTTTTACATTAATCTAGGGCATGGGGAGCCCTCCCCTTTGACACCTTAGCCCGAGGAGCCCTACCTCTGCAGCCCTAGCCCTTTCTAGAGAAACCCTACCCTTTGGAACCCTAGCACTAGCCTGGGGAGCCCTCCCCTCAGGAACCCTGACCCTATCCTAAGAAGCCCTAAAATTTGGGACCCTGACCTACCAGGGGCAGTGAGTTATATGGACCCGTGGTGCCCGTGCTCCAACAATATTCAGGGCCCGGGGGCCCACTCCACCAATGTTCGGGGCCAGGTCTCTTCCCCGGCCCCACCTGCCACCCCCATGTGCCCCCCCGTGCGTCCCTGCCTGCGCCCTGGGCAGCTGCCCCCGCAGCTCCGCACTGCGCTCTGCCCTGCCGGCTCACAGCATCAACTGCCGCCGCAGGCTCCTAGCGCCCCCCAACCACTAGTGCCAGGGCAGGCTGACCCAGCCTGACCCTGACCCTGCCCTTCCGCCTCAGACGGACGGACCCTTCCCTTTTCCGGCAAGACTCTCCACCAGCACTGGGGGCCCCCTCGCCCGCAGCCACCACTCCTGCCCCACACTGGGCAAGGGGCAGCCCCATCCCCGAGTGAGGCTACAATGAGGGGCAGCAGCAGGGGAGGAGGCGCACACGTGATGGCAGCCCCACACACACACACACACCAAAAGGGAGGTGAGGGGGCTTTCTGGACATGAGAGGGGCCCTAGGAGTACGTGCAGTAACAGTGGTGCAAGGTGAGTGTGCTGCTGGGGAGGGAAGGGGGGGGCCCTCCCCCGGAGCTCGCTGGTGCCGGCGGGGGGAGGGCTGCGGGGAGTCCTCCTCTCTGGCCCCAACCAGGGGCAGCCTGCCAGCACCCCAAACTCCTCATCCCCAGCCCCACCCCAGAGCCCGCACCCCCAGCCTGCACCCCAACCCTCTGCCTGAGCCCCTCCCACACCCCAAACCCCTCATCTCCAGCCCCACCCCAGAGCCCTCACATTTTTACATGATTTAAAAAATATATATATCAGCTTACAAGGCAGGTGGGGGGAGGGGCGGGACTTGGACCCGTTCTGGGCACCACCAAAAATTATACAAACCTGGCTGGCCCTGTGACTACGCCCTCCCCTTTGGAATCATAACCCTATTCAGAGAAATCCTACCCTTTTGAACCCTCACCCTAGCCCGGGGAGCCCTCCCCTCTGGAACCGTAACCCTAGCAATCAGAGCCCTCCCCTTTTAAACCCTATCCCAAGAAATCATACCATGAAGAACACCAACTCTAGCCCTGAAAGCCCCTTCCTCTGCAACTAATACCCTAGTTCGGGAAGACCTACAATTTAGAACCTTATCCCTATCCAGGAAGCCCTACCATTTGGAACCCTAACCCTCAGCAGTGAACGTAGGGTGGTCTGGTCCGGTACGCCGTATCAGCAAGATATTTATAGCGGGTGCGGCGACCTGGAAAGACATAGGAGGAGCCTAGTTCCTCTGGCATGGCTGTACCGCCCCCAGCCCCGCCCCCTTTTCTTTTCACGGAGCTGCGTCTCCTCCGGCTCTGTCTGCACAGCAGCAGCCCCACCGGAGGACAGGGCTGGGGGTGTGGGGCTGGGAGTTCTGCTCCTTTCCCCGCTAGAAGGGGCAATGGGGAAAGGAGCAGAACACTGGCAGCTCCTCTGGCGGCTGTACCGCCCCCAGCCCAGTCTTCTGGCCGGGCTGCCACTGTATAGACAGAGCCGGAGGAGACACAGCTCCGTGAAAGGACAGGAGGCGGGCCTCGGGGTTCTGCTCCTTTTCCCGCTGCGGTTCCAAAGTCTCTAGTGCAGCAGGAGGAGGACAGAGCCCCCCTGCCCCAGGTAATGTGGGCTGGATCATGGGGAGGGGACGGGGAGAGCATGGGGGCAACGGGCTGGGGGTGAGGCGGGGAGCAGTGACATGGAGGGTCACGTGGGGAGGTCATGTGCCCCCCCTCAGCTGGTGTGCCCTCTCCTGTACAGGTAAGAAATGCATTCTACTTGCACCACTGCTAACCCTAGCCCTGAGAGCACCACCTCGGGAACCCAATCCCTATCCCAACAAGTCCTACCGTTTGGAACCCTATTTTGGGGTGCACTGTTCTCTGGAACAATACCCTTGTAAACAGACCCCTAACCTCTTGAAACATATTCTCTTCTGACACATCCTACCATTTGAAATCATAACCCTATCCAGGGGAGCCCAAACCACTGGAACCCTAACCCTACCCTGAGAAATCGTACCATTTGCAACCTACCCCTAGCCCAGGGAGCCCTATCCACTAGAACCCTAGCCCAGGGAGGCCTACTGATAGGAACCCGAACCTAGCTCCAAGTATCCCACCCATAGGAGCCCTACCCATTGCAACCGTAACCCTAGCCCCATTTATTCTATCCATAGGAACCCTAACCCTAGGGCAGGGGGCCCTACCCACAGGAAACCTAACCCTGGCGGGGGGAGCCCTACCCATAGGAACCCTAACCTGGGGGGGGGGGGTAAGGAGCCCTACCCAAGGCACAGTCAACCTGTGGAACGCCTTGCCAGAGGATTTTGTGAAGGCCAAGACTATAACGGTTCAAAAAAGAACTAGATAAATTCATGGAGGATAGGTCCATCAATGGCTATCAGCCAGGATGGGCAGGGATGGTGTCCCTAGCCTCTGTTTGCCAGAAGCTGGGAATGGGCGACAGGGGATGGATCACCCTAACCCATAGGAATCCTAACCCTGGGGGCGGGGAAGAGACCTACTCATAGGAACCCTAACCATAGCTCCAAGTACCTCACCCATAGGAACCCTAACCTTAGGGCAGGGAGCCCCACCCATCAAAACCGTAACCATAGCTTCATTTACTCTAAGCATAGGAACCCAAATCCTGGGAGGAGGGGAGCCCTACCCGTAAAACCCTAACTCGGGGGGGGGGGGGGGAATCCTACCCATAGCAACCCAAACCCTAGCTCCAAGTACCATACCCCTAGGAACTCTAACCCTCGGGCAAGGAGCCTTAGTCAATAGGAACCCTAACCCTTGGAGGGGAGCCCTACCCATAAGAACCCTAACACTAGGGCAGGGAGCCTTACCCATAGCAACTGTAACCCTAGCTCCCTTAACCTTACCCATAGAAACACTAAATCTAGGGTGGGGAGCCATACCCACAGGAACCCTAACCCTAACTCCAAATAACCTAACCTTAGCCACCCAAACCGTAGCTCCAAGTACCCTACCAGAGCCACCCAAAACCTAGCTCAAAGGACCCTACCCTGTAGCCCAGTGGGCTAGATTGCCTTTATTATATTCACTGCTTTGCATTATATTCTGCTTTGCATTATATCCAGCAGTAATGCAAGAAACCTACAGGCCTGTATCCTGTAAGAGATTAGCTTCAGCAAGTTAGCATAAGGCTTTAGGCCTATGAGCTTTGAACAGATAACTTTGCACAGATAAATGGCCCAAAGGAAACCTCCAGTATTGGGGAGCTGAAAATAGAGTGTTTAAGGGGAATTTTTTGACCACAGGAACAGGACCCAACTAGGGAGCCCTACCCATAGCCATCAAACCCTAGCTCTAAGTACCATACCCCATGAATCCTAACCCTAGGGCTGGGAGCTCCACCTATAGGATCCGTAACCCTAGCTGCAAGTACCATACCCATAGGAACCCTAACTCTAGCCCAGGGCATCCTAGTCTCAGAAACCCTAACGCTGGCCCGGGGAGCCTTCCCCTTCCAAACCCTAACCCCGGTCCAGGGAGCCCTACCCTCTGGAAGCCTAACCCTAGCACATGGAGCCATAACCTTTGGAACCTTAACTCTAGCCTGGGGAGCTCTACCCTTTGAAACCATATACACCTCTACCCCGATATAACGCGACCCGATATAACACGAATTCAGATATAACGCGGTAAAGCAGCGCTTGGGGCGGGGGGCTGCGCACTCCGGCGGATCAAAGCAAGTTCGATATAATGCGGTTTCACCTATAACGCGGTAAGATTTTTTGGCTCCCGAGGACAGCGTTATATCGGGGTAGAGGTGTACTTAGCCCCTGGAGTGTTATGTTTTGGAACCAAAACCCTAGGCCCAAGAGCCCCACCATCTGGAACCCTGTCCCTATCCCTAATAGTCCTATCATATGGTACCCTAACCATAACCCCGCAAGCCATACCTTGGGAGCCCTAACCCTAGACCGAGAAGTCCTACCATCTGGTTTAGATATCCCCACTAGTGGCAGCAAAGTTGCCAACATTTGAAAATGGTTTCAACGGACATTTGCTAACTAAGCTGAGGTCTAGCTGATGAGACCCCAGGCTCTGGAGGGTTGTGTGTAGGGTTACCATATTTTGAGTGTCCAAAAAGAGGACACTCCACGGGGCCCCGGCCCCGCCCCCAGCCCCGCCCACACCCCCGCTCCAACTCCACCCCTTCCCCCAAAGTCCCCGCCCCAACTCCGCCCCCTCCCCTGCTTCCTGCGAACATTTGATTCGCGGGAAGCCTGAAGCAGGAAGCAGGCAGCAGGTAAGCTGGGGGGGTGGGGGAGGAGGAGGCGCGGCCTGGCTCGGCTCGGGCCCTGGGGTGCTGGCCCTGGGCCAGCCCCCGGCTGAGCACCCCCGGGCCAGCACCGCCGGCCCCCGGCCCGGCCCCAGCCTGCGGCCCAGCGCGGCCCTGGCCCAGCTCCCCCGGCCCAGCACCGCCGGCCCCGGCCCCGGCCCCGGCCCCCGGCCCAGCGCACCCCCTGGCCGCCCAGCACCCCCGGCCCAGCGCGGCCCCGGCCCAGCGCGGCCCCGGCCCCCGGCCCGGCGCACCCCCGGCCCGGCGCACCCCCCGGCCGCCCAGCACCGCCGGTCGCCCGGCGCACCCCCTGGCCGCCCAGCACTGCCGGCCTCCAGCGGCCCGGCGCACCCCCCGGCCGCCCAGCACCGCCGGCCCCCGGTGGCCCGGCGCACCCCCCGGCCGCCCAGCACCGCCGGCCCCTGGCGGCCCGGCGCACCCCCCGGCCGCCCAGCACCGCCGGCCCCTGGCGGCCCGGCGCACCCCCCGGCCGCCCAGCACCGCCGGCTCCCGGCGGCCCGGCGCACCCCCCGGCCGCCCAGCACCGCCGGCGGCCCGGCGCATCCCCCGGCCGCCCAGCACCGCTGGCCCCCGGCGGCCCGGCCCCCGGCCGCCCAGCACCCCTGGCCCCGGGCCAGCCCCCGGCCCAGCAGTGCCGGATTTTCCCGGACATGTTCGGCTTTTTGGGATTTCCCCCCGGACGGGGATTTGAGTCCCAAAAAGCCGGACATGTCCGGGAAAATCCGGACGTATGGTAACCCTAGTTGTGTGCATATTCTGCTGAGTGTGAGGTGATTTTTTCCTTTTGAGGACGAGGCAGAGAAAAGTGCCTGAAATTCAACAAAATGGGCCTCAAACCCTATAGTGCTTGGGCCCAGCACCTGCATGACTGGAAAAATTGTCACAGTTCTCTCTTCCTCATCTCCCAGCCCAGCTCTGGGTTCCTATTCATCTCCATTCACTGCTTCTTCTCATGCTGGAGGAGTATGCTACTGTGTAAGCACAAGGTCAAACACCTTGTTTAGGATCTCCCCCAGGCAGGGCCTGGACTTCCCTCTATTTTGCCTACATTGAGTGTAGATGTTTCTCAGCAGGAGCTTGGGAGGGGATGCCTGTACTTAGAGAGGCCTAAAAAGCCTCACCAAGTACAGGCATCACCTCCCCTCTCTCCAAACTCCTGCTGAGCACAGCTGAGAGGCACCCAGGTCTTCAGGACCATGTGGTGATTCTCAGAACTCATCACACCTCATCAGCTGCTAGAAGGATTCTTCACCAAGCCACTTGCCCTACACCCTGTGGCCATCTCTGGTAATTGCAGCAGCTCACAGGCTTGGAACACTGGCAGAGACTGAAGTTACCTGGGACTTATTTGCAAATAGGAGCAATAAAAATGATTAAAGGTCTAGAAAACATGACCTATGAGGGAAAATTGAAAAAAATGGGTTTGTTTAGTCTGGAAAAGAGAAGACTGAGAGGGACATGATAACAGTTTCCAAGTACATAAAAGGTTGTTACAAGGAGGAGGGAGATAAATTGTTCTCATTAACCTCTGAAAATAGGACAAGAAGCAATGGGATTAAATTGCAGCAAGGGCAGTTTAGGTTGCACATTAGGAAAAACTTCCTGTCAGGGAAGTTAAGCACTAGAATAAACTGTCTAGGGGGGTTGTGGAATCTCTGTCATTGGAGATTTTTAAGAGCAGGTTAGACAAACACCTGTCGGGGATGATCTAGATAAAATACTTAGTCCTGCCATGTGTGCAGGGGACTGAACTAGATGACCTCTTGAGGTCCTTTCCAGTCCTATGATTCTATGAAATACAGAAGCGGCAGGGGCATAGTGTGGTGTTTAGATGCTGCATGTGATTATTAGAACTGGGAGCACTGGCTGTTGGGAGTCTGAAAGGACAGGAAACAGGAAGGTCAAAGGAGGAGGAGTTGAGGAGGCTGGGAGAGTTACAGAGTGTGCAGCCACAGCTTGGTAAAGAGATTTCCACTGTAAATAAAGTTCTGTTGAAGTTTGTTAATACCTCGCTTGGTGGATACAACATTTTGGCAACGAGGATGGATCTTCTGCCTCTGAACCCACCTGCACCCTTTCTGCAAAGCCCAGGTGAGCCTCCAATTGCTTTTACTGTCTGGATCCATATGTTTGAGACTTATCTGCTTGCAATCAGTGCTACAGAGATTTCTGAAGTAAGAAAGCGTGCTCTGCTAATCCACTGCCTTGGAGCAGAAAGGCAGCTTATATTTTACACATTGCCCCTTGCAGATGATAAATATAAGACTGCACTCACTGCATTAAAGAACTTTTTTGTGCCAAAAGTGAATGTAGTAGCTAATCGCTACAGATTTCGCCAGCGTGAGCAGAAACCAGGGGAGTATATTGCTTCCCCGAGGAGTCTGATTGTAACTTGTGACTTTGGGAATATGGCAGATGAGATGATTAGAGACCAGCTCATTGAGAAAACAACCGTGCTTCGTGTAAGAGAACGCTTACTTCTAGAACCACAACTTACACTAGAAAAAGCAATAACCATTGCTACTCAGATTGATTCAGCTACAGCTGAAGCCAAAATAATGAGCAAGGGAACAGGAGGCCCAGTCCAGGCTGTGACTCCTTTGCAGAAAAGTTCACTATCACTGCAGACAAACAATTGCAAAAGGAAAACTAATGAAAAGCCACTGAATCAGCAAATGCAAAATACAGTAAAAGCATGCTTTCGTTGTGGATCCCCACAACATCTTGCAAGCTACACAGGATGTCCAGCAAAAGTAGCTCAGTGCAATCATTGCAAAAAGATTGGGCATTTTGCTAAAGAATGTCGCAGTAGCCGGTTCAATCAACAGGTGCATGCAGTTACAATACCAGATGTTACTGTGCTGAGTGTAGACAAAATCACTACTGCACATATTCCAGAACAGATAAAGTGCACTGTAAATGTTTCTGCCATACCCTCAGGCAAATCACACTCTATTCAGCTAATGTTGGACACTAGCTCAGCAGTATCTATACTACCTGATTCCATCTATTTGCGTTACTTTAAAGATGTGCCTCTTACTGAACCCAAACTTTACTTGGTATGCTATTTGAAAAAACATATTCCAGTACATACCTGCCTGCCAGCAATAGTTACTTTTGGTGATTGCTGTGTAACTGTGGAGTTCTACATTGTCCACAAAGGCACTCCTATCCTTGGCAGAGATTTATTAGCTGCTTTAAATCTCAGGATAGTTAATGGACGAATTGATCTTCCTCAGCAAAGCACCCTTGCGGTACACACATCAGTTTCAGCTGGGACCCAACTCCAGGTTGAGGAGAAACTTGGCTGTGCTTATGGGTTTCTGCATAAAGTTAAAATGTGGAATAATGTGATGCCTGTACGACAGAAATTACGGCGCTTACCATTTTCAGTCAGGGAAGCTGTTTCAGAGGAACTTAGAAAACTTGTTCAAAAGGACATTATTGAAGAGATTAACTCCTCAGAATGGGTTTCACCTATAGTAGTGACGCAGAAGAAGGGTGGAGACATTCGCCTTTGTGTGGACTTAAGGGAGCCAAATAAAGCTATTGTGATTGACAGCCATCCTCTTCCTCACATAGAAGAAGTATTTGCAGAACTCCGTGGAGCAAAGATGTTTTCTACTCTTGATTTGCAGAGCGCATACCACCAGGTTATGTTGCATGAAGATAGCAGAGACCTCACAGCATTTATTACACATGAGGGACTATTTTGTTTTAAACGTGTTCCATACGGTCTTGCATCAGCCCCAAGTGCCTTCCAAAAAATGATGTCATTGATTCTGAAGAATCAACATGGAGTTCAGTGCTATTTGGATGATATTATTGTGTTTGGAAATACTACTGAGGAGCATGACAATAACCTGCAGTCTGTACTAAACTGCATCAGCAAAGCAGGCCTCAAGCTCAATAGGTCCAAATGCAAATTTAGACAAACTGAATCCTTTCTGGGGCATACAATTTCATAGGCTGGACTAAAACCTGATCCAGAACATATCCTGGCAATTTCAAATGCTCCTCCTCCAACAGATTTGCAAACCTTACGTTCCTTCTTGGGTCTTACCTCCTGGTATGCAAAATTCATTCCCAATTATGCTTCTGTCATTGAACCATTACGAGAATTACTACGGAGAAGTTCAACCTTAGTGTGGACAACGGATGCACAAGCTAGTTTCGAAAGGGTGAAAGACTTGATTATACATAGTCCAGTACTTGCACTATTCAGTCCCGCATTGCCCACAATTGTAACTACTGATGCTTCTGATTATGGACTTGGGGCTGTCCTCACACAACTTCATGAGGACAACACAGAGAGGACCATTGCATTTGCTTCAAGGACACTAAGTAATGGTTAGAGAAAATATTCTACAGTTGAAAAAGAAGCACTTGCTTGTGTCTGGGCTACTGAAAAATGGAGAACTTACTGTGGGGCCGCATGTTCAAGTTGTGCACAGACCACAGCCCTTTGACGACGTTGCTCACCACGAAAGGACTGGGAAGAGCAGGATATCATATTGCTAGATGGTCTGCAAGACTACTCTCTTTCAATTATGAACTGGAATATAAGCCTGGAAACAAAAATGTGGTAGCTTATTGCCTTTCTCGCCTGCCTTTGCCTTCACCAGATGGTCCACCGGAGGATGAGGATGTAGTAGTTGCGCTTATTACAAGCACTCTTACTGCAGTTACAAGAGAACAATTTCAAGCTGCTTGTTCAGCGTGTCCAATTCAACAAAAATTACGGGAATTTCTGACAAAGAGATGGCCCAGTAACCCTAAAACCCTTGACCCAGTTTTGCTGCCTTATTTTAGAGTTCGGGATGAACTTTCTTTGCTCGATGGCTGTGTGCTACGAGGTACACACTGGCTACTTGTGCCAGAAGGATTACAGTCAAAACTCATACACCTGGCACACGATACTCATCAAGGAATTGTCAGAACCAAACAACGACTACGGGATCTGTATTGGTGGCCAGGGATGGACTGTCAAACTGAAACACTCATAAAATCCTATGTCACTTGCCAAATGCATGATAAGACAGCAGTGACATGTACCCCTCCATTACAGCCTGTTCCTCTTCCTGAATCTGCATGGGAAAAAGTGGCGATTGACATTGTAGGACCCTTTGATACTGCTCCAATTGACTGTCGTTATGCCATCACTTTAATAGATTATTTCAGCAAATGGCCTGAGGTAGCGTTTACATCGCAAATTTCTTCTGCTACAGTAATTAAGTTCCTCTCTTCAATTTTTAGCCGGGAAGGTAACCCCAAAGAACTGGTTTCAGATAATGGTAGTCAATTTACTTCCCTGGAGTTTGAAACTTTTCTAGCAGAGAGGTACATTTTACACAGGAGGTCATCCCTATATTACCCTCAAGCCAATGGGGAAATCGAACGGTTTAACAGAAGTTTGAAAGATAGTTTGCAAACAGCTAAACTGGAAGGGCGATTGTGGATACCCTTTCACTACTGATTTCTTGCAAGCATACTGGGCTACACGACATGCCACAATGCAAAGATCACCCGCAGAGTTGCTGCATGGGAAACAGCTGAATACTAAACTGAACATTGCTGGATTGTTAAAGGCACGACCTGATGTCCCAAACAAGGATGATGTGAGAAAGACAGTTGAACAGAACCAAGCAAAGTCTAAGGCTTTCACAGACAAACGGCGGGGTGCTAAGGAACCAAAGTTTGAGTTTGGTTCCTTTGTTAGTATACAAAAACCTGGAATCTTACACAAAGGGGACCATAAATTCACAGCTCCTCTTAAAATCATAGAGAAGAAGAGACCTTACACCTATCAACTTTCTAATGGGCGGGTATGGAATGCTTCTTATCTTGCACCTGCCTATGCACCAAGAGGAGATTATGCCAACACCCAGTCTGCATTGGATGACTTCACCGTAGAACCAACACAACAAGACATTGCACTGGAACCGGGGCTTGAGAGACGGCCTGTCAGATCCAGACGACCACCTGCCTGGACTAGAGACTATGTTATGTAGTATCTACAGTGTTTTCAGTGTAATATTCTGCCAACAGTATAGTGTCTTGTTTCATATTTGTTCCTGTGGTTAGAACAACAATGTTTATTTTAATTTGGAAAGTTTCTTAAGAGAGGAGGGAATGTGGTGTTTAGATGCTGCATGTGATTATTAGAACTGGGAGCACTGGCTGTTGGGAGTCTGAAAGGACAGGAAACAGGAAGGAGGGGGGAGGAGTTGAGGAGGCTGGGAGAGTTACAGAGTGTGCAGCCACAGCTTGGTAAAGAGATTTCCACTGTAAATAAAGTTCTCTTGAAGTTTGTTAATACCTTGCCTGGTGGATACAACACATAGCCACCTTTTTTTATTGGGGGGAGGGAGCTAGAAGCAATATTAAACAGCTATTTTTTATGAGTAGTTTTGTACCATAGGTAAATTTGTCCACTTTTAATAGAGACAGATGAGCTTCTGTTCCAAACCCTGTGTTTCCTTTATTTATTACCGCAATCCCTAACATTTTGGAAGGGCTAAAGTCCCTACAAGCTCCCAGTTCCTACATCCATGAACAGTGACTGTAACCTGGAGGTAGAAGGTCTAAAGCAGAGTGTAAACTCAGAGATGAATGACAGAGCAACCAGTGTGATAGAGGATATCCTAAAACAGAGAGGCACCTCCTACCACAGTGTCCAAAATCAGAGGGAGTGTGAGGGAAAAACTCCTTCAACTATCAGCAACAATAGAGCACTCGTCATTAAAGAGTGATGAGGAAAAAACTGCCCCTGAACCCTGGGAGAAAGATGAGAGAAAGTACAGACAACACCATGCTACAGAGAACCCTGTCAACTCCTCAGGGATGGGCAGTAATGACTAATGGATATAGGGGATCAGACCTCAAATATATCAGGAAGCCCTATCCCAGGCAGATGGCTCCCAGCTCTGACGCCTCTGAGGTGCTGGCTCCGTTTAACACTTTGGCAACACTCATCATGCTGATAAAGCTTTATTGAGTGGGACGGTGTCAGTCTTGCCTCTCCACTTTCAGATGTCACTGGCCTTCAGTGGGAAAGGGACAGGGAAAGCAGCTACAGGAGGATGAGGGAGGGAGCACAATGGCTGACCTAAGCGGAGCAGCCCGGCCCCAGCCTGCACTACTCCGCCAGCTCCCAGCCACGGCGCTCCGCTTCCCGCCGCCAGTGAGAGCCGGGGGTGGTCCTTTCCCCAACCCGAGTGACATGGCTGGGGCCATCCTTTCCCCGCACTCACCGGCGGCGGGAAGCAAGCGCTGCGGCTGGGAGCTGGCAGAGTAGAGCGGCTGGGGCCGGGTTGCTCCGCTTCCCATCACTGCCGGTGAGTGCGGGGTCGCTGGGGAAAGAGGTGGAATGGGGGCGGAGCGGGGTGAAGGGTAAGAGGCAGGGCGGAGGGAGTTGTCCGGGGCCCCACACCCACCTAGGGATGGTCCTGCCCTTGAAGGGGGGGCCGGCCGAGGGACAGGGCTGGTCATTGGGGCTGGTGCTGCTGCATATGCAGCATGCAGCTGCCTAGGGCACCATGAAATTTGGAACAATTTGGTGCCCCAAATTTCATCGTGCCCTAGGCAGCTACGTATGCTGCATATGCCTAAGGACGGCCCTGACAGGCCCATATACCTAGGGTTACCATATTTCAGCAAGCAAAAAAGAGGACAGGAGGAGCCCCGCTCTAATCCTGCCCTAGCCCCGCCCCTGCCCCTCCCACTTCCTGCCCCCCTCAGAACTCCCAACCCTCCCCCCGCTCCTTGTCCCCTGACTGCCCCCTCCTGGGACCCCTGCCCCTAACTGCCCCCCAGGACTCCACCCCCTACCTAAGCCTCCCTGCCTCTTGTCCCCTGACTGCCCCCTCCTGAGACCCTCCCCCCATCCTAACTGTCCCCCTAGGACCCTACCCCCTACCTGTACCCTGACTGCCCCAACCCTTATCCACACCCCCACCCCCAGACAGACCCCTGGGACTCCCACGCTCCATCCAACCACTCCCCACCCCCTGACAGCCCCCCCCAGAACTCCCGACCCATCTAAACCCCTCTGCTCCCTGTCCCCTGACTGCTCCGATCCCTCTCCCCACTCCTGCCCCCTGACAGACCCACCCCCAGAACTCCCAACCCCCCCCCCCGCTCCTTGTCCCCTGACTGCCCCCTCTTGGGACCCCTGCTCCTAACTGCCCTCCAGAACCCCACCCCCTACCTAAGCCTCACTGTTCCTTGTCCCCTAACTGCCCCCTCCTAAGACCCCCCCACCCTAACTGCCCCCCAGGAGCCTACCCCCTACCTGTACCCTGACTGCCCAAAACCTTATCCACCCCCCCCAAAAAAGCCCCCCCTGAACTCCTGACCCCCCCGTCTCTTGACTGCCCCCTCCAAAACCTCCCTGCCCCTTCTCCGACCCCCTGGCCCCCTTGTTGTTGGCCTTCACCTAACGTCTCTGTGAACTTGCTCAGGAACGGCCTGAGCCGCTCGTCCCGGCACGCTGGGCAGCAGTGGAGGAGGAGCGGGGGAGGAGCTCCAGACTGCCCGAGGCGATCTGTGAATGCAGGGAGGGAGGGAGTGATCTCAGCTGCAGGGGAAGCGGAGGAGGGGCTCTCTCTGGCTGTCGGAGCCCCATGTAAGTGGCACCATCCGGCCGGCTGCCCTGTTAGCCGCACGCGCTCTGTGGGGGGGGGAGAAGTCCGGACATTTACAAATTCCCCCCGGACGCTATTTTTAGCTCAAAAAGCCGGACATGTCCAGGGGAATCCGGACGAATGGTAACCCTACATATAACTCACCATCCCTGGTGCCTAGATCCCCCCAGCGTGCAGTCTGGGACTGTGGTGGGCCCGCTGTGCACCCCTCTCCCCGCCCCCCTTGCCCCTGCTTGCCCGGAGCAGATCAAAAAGCAATAAGCAACAAGCCAAACAAGTGTAAGGGGACTGTTACTAACATTCAGTGGAGGTGTTTTGGTTGGCTAGCTCCCAGTACTAAAAGAATGGGGAGAGGCCAATGCTCCAGATCAGCCTGATTGACAGGGCGGGCCAGCTAATCAGGAAGTAAGGAGGCCAGGGTGGGTCCCATCCTCTGTGTGAGCTGGAATTGCCTGGGTCAGACAGAGTGGAGCTGAGCTAAGGAGAGAGCAGGGGCCCACGTTGAGCTAGGGAACAGAGCTGTGCCAGCCAAAAGGGCCAGAAAAGCAGCCCCAGAAGCAGGTTAGAGCTGGGAACAGAGTCACAGAAGCAGCCCACAGAGTGGACCCTGTGCTGGGAGCAGGGCTGCAGCCACAGAGCCAGAGACACAGCCCAGGGAGAGCAGATCCTGTGCTGGGAGCAGAGTTGCAGCCACAGAGCCAGAGGGGCCAGAGAAGCAGCCCAGGGGGCTGGAGGCAGAGCAGCAGCATCAGTGCTGAGGTAGAGTGGAGCCGGAGCTAAAATAGTAGGGCTGGAGCTGGAGCAGTCTAAAGCCGCGTGCGGTGAGCAACTGGGGCCAGCCATGGGGGGATCCTGGGCAAAGGGCCCAGCGCAGAAAGACACCCCCAGCCAAGGGTCCTTGCGGGCCAGACTGGGAGGGGGATCTTAACCCGATGGGGGGTGACGCTGGGAAGAAGGGTCCCACCACCCAAAGCCCGGAGGTGTGTGGCCACCACCAGAGCAAGTGTCCAACCGACAGGATCACTGCAGCACAGCCAGGGCCCGAGAAGGAGCCTGGGACCTACAAGGAACAGACTGTGAACTGCTCTGACATTCCAGAGACACTGTTTGTAATGTTCCCTGCCACAGAGCGGTGTGATGTGTCTTCCTTTAACCTTTCGCATTTTTCCTTATTCTTTTTAAAATTAATTGTTGACTAAATAATTTGTATTTGCTTTAAATTGTATGAAATGATCAGTGGGTCAGGGAGGTGCCCAGTGCAAAGAGAGTACCCCGGAGTGGGAACACCCTAGCCCCTGTTCTAGGTGACCACAGCAGGATTGGGGGTCGAGCCCCCCCGGAATCCTGTGTCCAGCCTTGTCGGGGTTACGAGGACTCTGCCGGACAGGAGAGTGGAAGGGGAATCCTCAAGGGCAGGGAGGCCTCTTGGTAAAGGAAGTGGGAGCGAGGACTCAGATTCTTCTGCAATCCCATTTCACCGGAGTAGAGAAGAAGCCAGGAAAGTTCCCCACAATAGCGGGACCATTCCCCCGCTTACACAAGCAACAAGCAACTCACAAGCCAGTTAACCAAAACCAAGCCAAATTTCTGTGGTTTTTTTCGCAGGATTGGCATGTCTGCCCGTAGCCCCCCTCTCCTTTTCTTTCCTTTAGTAAGGCATCACAGACACATTAGAAGACACGAAAATCATAGCAAACTGTAAATATTTCCTCATAAAAAAGACTGGAATAACTCAGCCGACAGCCTTCCCACTGAGGATCCAAACAGCTCTCCTTGTCTTCCTCAGCCCACTGTGTATATACCAGTCACTCACCTCCCTTCTTCCTCAGACGCCTGCAGTCCCACATAGGAGTGTTTGCCTTCTTGTTTGTTCAGAGTTCTAGCCGCACAGCTCAGCAAAGAGGCGGGAGAACAGAGGGTTGGACTGCAAGGGACAGAGAAGAAAAAAACAGAGGGAAGAGGAGAGAAAAAACAGTGCAAGCAGAGTAATGGAGGAGAGAGGTGCACTGAGGGCTCGGCGAGGTATTTTAGTTTCATTTCTCCTGCAGTGTCTTAGGAAGGAAGTCAAAGACTTCCTTGTTAGAGAGCTTATTCCTTCAACCGCTCACTTCCCTTGTCCTTCTCGCATGAACAGAGAGCAACAATACCCGAAGGCCGAAGGTGCAAACAATTAAATGTTTATTGAGGTGAACTTCCAGCAAACATGATTCCAGTTTCCTTCCTCAGTGGCCGCCTTGCCTGTGTCCCTGTTCCCATTCCTCCCCCCTTAGCAAAACATGATTCCAATTCCCCCCCTTTACTTCCTGATTGCAGATTATATAGTAAAACTTGAGTTCTGCTTAGCTATACCTTAACCAATCATTTTACTGAAATTTAACTAACCAATCCTAACATATTGTAACATGTTTTAGAGTTGCAGCTGTGTTAGTCTGTATCCGCAAAAAGAACAGGAGTACTTGTGGCACCTTAGAGACTAACAAATTTATTTGAGCATAAGCTTTCGTGGGCTACAGCCCACTTCATCGGATGCATGCAGTGGAAAATACAGTAGGCAGATATATATATATATACACAGAGAACATGAAACAATGGGTGTTACCATACACACTATAACGAGAGTGATCAGTTAAGGTGAGGTATTATCAGCAGGAGAGAAAAAGAACTGTTTGTAGTGGTAATGAAAATGGCCCATTTCCAGCAATTGACAAGAAGATGTGAGGAACTGTAGGGGGAGGGGGGGGGAAATAAGCATGGGAAATAGTTTTACTTTGTTTACTTTACTTTGTAAAACTATTTCCCCATGCTTATTCCCTCCCCCTCCTCCCCCCCAGTTCCTCACATCTGCTGGAAATGGGCCATTTTCATTACCACTACAAACAGTTCTTTTTCTCTCCTGCTGATAATACCTCACCTTAACTGATCACTCTCGTTATAGTGTGTATGGTAACACCCATTGTTTCATGTTCTCTCTGTGTGTGTGTGTATGTGTGTGTGTGTGTATATATATATATATATATATATATATATATATATATATATATATATATATATATATATATATATATTATAATCTTCCTACTGTATTTTCCACTGCATGCATCCGATGAAGTGGGCTGTAGCCCACGAAAGCTTATGCTCAAATAAATTTGTTAGTCTCTAAGGTGCCACAAGTACTCCTGTTCTTTTTTGATATTGTAACATGATTATTTAACCAATTATATCCCACCACTTTAATTGGTTTACACCCAAAAAAATTAATTATATAGTAGACAGAAACAGTCACAGAACCAGACAGAGATTATACAGACAAACAATAGGGAAATGGGGACTACAGTGATAGAACAACAAAGAAATGAGGATTTCACATCCCAGCTATGATAAGTGACAGGATGGTGTCAAACTAAGTTTCCTTTTACATCTTCTAGGCTCTTCCCTTTCTCTGGAGGTGATAGGAATATCAGGACAGGATTGTATGCCTAACAGCCCAATAGCACCTTATTTCAATGTGACTAGTTTGGAATGTAAGGATGTGACCATACACTTCTGCTGCTTAGCTGAAGGCCTTAGCCTAAGAACAGGGCCTCAGACTGTCACAGTGAGAAAAGGCCCTTACACAGTCAGACAGTGATTTTGATTCTTTCTTTTATATCTCTATAACTAGCTAAGTGATAAGAATACACCTAAATTCTTAAAGTATAGGCCTTTGCAGACAGGCCTGAATATCTATAACCTAACATTCCTTATGGTCTTTTCCTTTATGACACATCATAGATGATTCTAACGAATTTCCAGTGTAAAACTTTCATCAGGGTTCCTAGCTGTTGGTACATGTATAGCCCATCCTCAGTACAACAGACAGCAACAATTGCCTGCCAAAGACAAATCCATCCAAAAAACTACGTGTCTAGGCAAGTGGCAAGGTTCTCTAGGAAATGCCTCCCTCTTATCCAGGTTGTGCCCTGCATATTTTCAGAGGTGAATTTAATACAATATAGTTTTCAGATATAAGTTGTAAGCTCCCAAAGCTAGAATGCTTAGTCACTACTCTGCTCACTGACTCATGCAAAACAGACTCAGGAAAATAACCCTAAAAATGTGTGGAATCTGTAAACACTAAGTGATTTAAACAGAAGTATTGGAGCTATTATTAAAAATGGAATAAAAATCAGAGCAGATTTTCTACCTAGTTCTGCTCCGTTTGCACTGGTCAGGAGCATACGTGGAGAAGAGACTGGCCGCAAACCCCTCGCTATCCTCAGTGAGCATAGAGCTGGCTACACTCCCCTCCTCACATCCCCCAATGGAGGGGATATGGACTAAGCACAATATGCTCCAGCAATCTCCAATTGGTGTTTGGTCTCACTGAATAATGAGGTTGCCATCTGCTGGCAAGGCGTCCTTTAGGAACCATTGCCAGCTCACACATTAGAGTAGCCCACATGCTGCTCTATTTTACACCCTGGGCTGACTGGAGAATCAGGGCATCATAGCTAGCTCACGGATCATCCCCTCCCTACTGCACCCAGTCTGCAGAGTCTGGGCAGCTGATAGTCCTACAGTGGCACCTGGAGGCTATGCTGAGCCCCACCCAGGCAGCACTATGGAGAGTAGGTACCACAGGACGTACCACCCACAAGACCCAGATTGACAGAACCTGCAGCCCTCTGATTGGCCAAGTGCCCCTTCTTAACCCCAGGGATTGTTCAGGCAACCATACAGACCTTGGCCTGCTACAGTGCCAGACTTTGCCTTGTCCCTTGATCTCCAGTCTTTGACTCCAGCCTGACTGACCCTGACTCTTGTTTACAGGATCTGGCCTTGTGATGCCTGGGTCAGGCACTAGGTGACCGACAGCAATTGAAGTGCAAAGTCAAGGACAAACCAGGATTGGAAGCCAGAGTCTAGCACAAGCAGGGCCTGGAACAGAGACAGGCTGATACTCTGTGTTGTTGTTCAGACAGCTCCCCTTCATGGCTTTCTGGTTTAAGTACTGGTATGTGCAAATCAGGGGGCTGTGATGGGCTGCCACTCAGGTCAAGCTGGGCAGTATGTTCTGCCAACTCCAGCCTCACAGGGTCCTCCTCTGGCCCCTTATGTTTCCATACAGTCAGGTTGTTTTTATAGTTAATCTCTACTCTTTGGTTTTTAGAAGCTGATGAAACATTGTCATTAAAATATGAACAGACATTTGCTTTTTTCCTAGTTGTTGATAAATCAGCATTCAGTCACTTACAAATAAAGGGCCTATGTATGCTACTAACCATAAGGACATGGGGACTACAACCCAGGTCTACAGAGCTTGGGGTAGCTTGGGGCACCAGGAGGCTATGCTGAGCCCTACCCAGGGAGTGCTGTGGAGAGTAGGCACCACAGGATGTACCACCCAGAAGACAGCAATTGAAGTGCAAAGTCAAACCAGGATTGGAAGCCAGAGTCTAGGGTCTAGCATAAGCAGGGCCTGGAACAGACAGGCAGGTGTTACAAAGCGGCCTCTGGCGGGGCACTACTGAGAGTATCAATTCAGGACAAATTGCTTAGACCAGGGCAGTTACAGCCCAAAGCTGGAATTCCTTTACTATTAAGGCAAACCAAACCAGCCAAACAAAGGACTTTGGTTTTACCCCACTGGCTAACCAGAAGTCAGACAAGCAATTCCCTCAGATACTCCAGTTCCCTTGTATCACCACCAGCACCGCTCCTTATGGGGATGAATGGTTATGAAAACCAATACCTCAGTAAAAGAAAAAAGGTTCTCCCGATCCCAAAGGACCAAGCCCCAGACCCAGGTCAATATACAAGTCAGATATTACCCACAAATCACGCTGTTGCCAATCCTTTAGAATCTAAAATCTAAAGGTTTATTCATAAAAAGAAAGAAATATAGATGAGAGTTAAAATTGGTTAAATGGAATCAAATACATATAACAATTGCAAAGTTCTTAGTTCAGGCTTGTTTCAGGCGTGATGGGATTACTGCTGATTTAAACCAATCAAGTCTCTGGAGTACAAACATCCAGCTTGGATGGGTCATTCAGTCCTTTGTTCAGAGCTTCAGTTTCTAGCAAAGTTCCTCCAGTGGTCAGAAGCAGGATTGAAGACAAAATGGAGGGGTTTCCAGGGCCTTTTCTATCCTCTGCCATGTGGAAGGACACCCCTTTGTTCTTACTGTGGAAAATCACAGCAGCAAGGTGGAGTTTGGAGTCACCTGGGCAAGCCACATACCCATGCATGACTCAGTTCTTTACAGGTAGAGCAGCCATTGCTCACATGCTACCTTGAATGTTCCCAGGGAGGCTCCTCATATGTGGATTGGAGTCTCCCAAGGTCCATTGTTAGTTAAGTGTTTCTTGACTGGGCATTTAATCTGAAAATTACTTTCTCAAGAAGCTGACCAAATGCTTCACTAATGCTACTTAGAATCAAACACATTGAGATACAAGTACATAGCCAATATTCATAACTTCAAATACAAAAATGATACACATACAGACAGCATAATCATAACAAGCAATTTACAGCCTTTTCATAGACACCTTACTTGACCTCCTTTGTACAAGATTTGGTGCAACTATAGGATCTTGGTTGCAACAATGATCTATATGATCTATAGATCTATATGATCTATATGGTCATCGTTCATGTCAAAAACGTCAGAGCAGGGCCTGGAACAGAGACAGGCTGATACTCTGTGTTGTTGTTCAGACAGCTCCCCTTCATGGCTTTCTGGTTTAAGTACTGGTATGGGCAAATCAGAGGGCTGTGAGGGGCTGCCACTCAGGTCTTGCTGGGCAGTACATTCTGCCAACTCCAGCCTCACAGGGTCCTCCTGTAGAAGCTTAGCCTCATCCTCCTGTGGTGATGTGGCAGTGTCAGCAACCCAAAACCCCATGGTGCTATGTTAAGACCCCTGCAGGGCCTTAACACGATGTGATCTGTCATGTTTCACCATGTTTCATGTTTAGTAGAGTATTATTATTTTGCATCATTATTAAATGATGCAAAAACTAGAAGATAACAATATAATTTACATTTGATACCAGCTATCTCAAGATTAACAAAACAAGGCACTAACATGTTGATATATTAAGTCAACTGTATTAAGATAATATGTTCTGAATTTTGTTTTAACCTTTAAGACAATAAAATAGTTACCCATAAGAGAGCAGGCAGAGAATTTAGTTCATAATCCAACACCACATCCCCATCACAGAAAATGTTTCTATTTACACATCAGTCACTAGTCATTCGTTAGAATACAGTTTTGTATCTTCTTCAAGTGATAGAGAAGCTGTAATCGTAAGGTGTTTCTCACGATCATATTAATGAGGGCTGTTGATTAATTGCAGTTAACTCATGCGATTAACTAAAAAAAAATTAATTGCAATTAAAAAATCAATCGCTATTAATCGTACTTTTAATCGTACTGTTAAACAATAGAATACCAATTGAAATTTATTACATATTTTGGATGTTTTTCTACATTTTTATATATTGATTTCAATTACAACACCCAATACAAAGTGTACTTATTTTTTATTACAAATATTTGTACTGTAAAAATGATAAGCAAAAGAAATTGTATTTTTAATTCACCTCATACCAATACAGTAGTGCAATCTCTTTGTCGTGAATGTGCAACTTACAAATGTAGATTTTTTTGTTACATAACTGCACTCAAAAACAAAACAATGTAAAACTTCAGAGCCTACAAGTCCATTCAGTCCTACTTCTTGTTCAGCCTATGGCCAAGAGAAATTTACAGTGTCACCAGAAAGTGAGAACAGGCATTTGCATGGCACTTTTGTAGCTGGCATTGCAAGGTATTTACATGCCAGATATGCTAAACATTCCTATGCCCCTTCATGCTTTGGCCACCATTCCAGAGGACATGCTTCCACGCTGATGATGCTCATTAAAAAAATGCATTAATTAAATTTGCCACTGAACTCCATGGGGGAGAATTGTATGTCCCCTACTTTGTTTTACCTGAATTCTTCCATATATTTCATGTTATAGTAGTCTCGGATGATGACCCACCACATGTTGTTCATTTTAAGAACGCTTTCACTGAAGATTTGACAAAATGCAAAGAAGGTACCAATGTAAGATTTCTAAAGATAGCTACAGCACTCGACCAAAGGTTTAAGAATCTGAAGTGCCTTTCGAAATCTGAGAGGGACGAGGTGTGGAGCATGCCTTCAGAAGTCTTAAAAGAGCAACACTATGATGCGGAAACTACAGAACCTGAACCACCAAAAAAGAAAATCAACATTCTGCTGGTGGCATCTGACTCAGATGATGAAAATGAACATGCGTCGATCTGCACTGCTTTGGATCGTTATCGAGCAGAACCCATCACCAGCATGGACGCATGTCCTCTGGGATGGTGGTTGAAGATGAAGGGACATATGAATCCTTAGTGCATCTGGCATGTAAATATCTTGCAACAGTGCCATGAGAATGCCTGTTCATTTTTTTAATCGCTTGACAGGCCTCATATTAATTTTTCTGTATTACATTGACTCTTAATACATGGTATCTGTTGTTCAAACCTTTGCTGAGCGTTGTGTCGTGCTGGGGGCAATAGGGGCACAGTGGGGTGGGGAGGTGTCAGTCCCCAGAGCGAGGGGCTGGAGTGGGGAGAGGTCAGTCCCTGCAGTGTGGGGCCAGGGCCAGGGCAATAGGGGCATGGCGAGGGTCAGTCCCCAGAGCAAGGGGCCGGGGCGGGGAGAGGAGGGTTGCCAATTTTGGTTGGCTGTATTCCTGGAGGTTTTGTCACATGACATAATCTTTAATTTAAAATTAACTTTTAATTCCTGGAGACTCCAGGACAATCCTGGAGGGTTGGCATCTGTAGGGGAGGGGCCGGTCCCTGTAGGGAGGGACCAGGGCAATTGGGGAGAAGAAGGGGTGGACGTGATCCCACCCCCACCCCCAGGCGGCAGCACCACCTACCTCTTGGAGTCCAGTCTGGAAGCCAGCCACTGTTAGGCATCAGCAGCTGAGCAGAGAGCAGCTCCTCCATGTGCCTCCAGCCACAGCTGCTGCTCTTCCCACTGCCTAGTGGCAGAGGCTGGGTGGAGCACCCAGTCTCCATTAGTGTCAAGAGGCCTGGTAACCGGGTCAGGGGCCCAGAGCAATAAGTCTCCGCTTGCAATCCTACCCACTGCCTGGTGTTGAATCCTAGCCCAGGCTGGGCGAGGGCTTCGCCAGACTTGCTGCCCTTTAGAGGGGTCCGGGTGGATTTACCAGCTGCTGGGGGAGATGATTTTGATTGAGTGGGGTCCTTTGCACCTGAGCCCCCGAGCCAGGTTGGAGCTAACAGACACTGCAAAGTTCCCTGCAGAGCAACAAGGATCCAAGTCTTCTCTGTGCTGCGGGTTCTGCCCTAGCACATGGGGTGCAATGGGGAGGCTGTTGGGATGGTGTATCCCTGGGGAGCCCTGTTGGGGTAGAAGTGCCGGACACAGATCCGGCTGGAAATCAAGTACCAGGCTGAATCCTCCATGGATGGAAGTTAGGAGGTCGAATCCTGCAGCGGTGACCATACCCAGCTCAGCCCGCAGCCTCCCACCCGGCCCTTCCCCGCGCTCTCCAGCAGGTGCTGGGCTAACCTTAGCTAGAGCTAACCTAGCTCTAGCCCCTGGCAGACCCCTTCCTTCCTTCAGCTGTGGAGCTCTTGCTTCAGCCCCCCCTTCCCCGTCTTTCAGCTTTGGGGCTCTGGCAGCAGGCTCCAGGCTTCAGCCCCCCCACCCCAGCTTCAGCTGCGGGGCTCTGGGCTTCCACCCCTCTGAGTGGCGAGGCTCTGGGCTTTGCCGCCTCCGGATCCAGCCATAGGGCTTCGGCCCAGAGCAGCAGGGCTGGCCTTACTATTCACCACAGTCAAGAGGCAAGGAGCGGGGTGAGCCCAGGGTGCAAGCCTGGGGAAGGGAGCCCGTGGCAAGGTAGAGGGAGTAATGGGGCCCCAGGGGGCAATGGGGAGCATGGGGGAGACATGGGGGGGGGCGCGGCAGAAGCGATGGATGAGTGAGATCAAGGGAGGCAGTGGGGACCAAGGGCACTAAAATACAACTGTACATTATTTTTATTATTGAGTCTGAAAAAAAAACACCCTACATAAATAAATTACAATGATTTGATGATTTGGATATGTGGAATGTGAGAACACCTGGTCTAGTCCTGTGACTTGAATACACCAATCCTTGATATGAGTGTAACCCCCTATTCCTGCACTGTGTTAACATCATTATGTTTCCCATTCCAAAATGCAATCCCTCTTGTTGATATAGTTTCTAATTATGATGCAAGAATGTCTGAGACAAAATATCTGACATGCAAGAGCCCTGTCAGTCCAGTGGACAAGTGAGCAAAGACTACTGAATTTTTTCTTTCCTAACCAGGTTTCTTGACCACCAGCCAGTAGATCTTCCTAAAGAGTGACTCCGTATATCCAACTTTGAATCCTAAATGCTGCTGCACCAAATGTATTGGAAAAACTGTTTGACACGCTCATTAGGGTCTCTCTTGCCTTCCCCCAACCCACCCAAGCAACATAAACAGATAGGCCATTAAAGATTGCTATGGACATCCAAAACTTATACATGTTCTTAGCAGAGGTTCAGGACCTCCCATCTTGGTCCTTGTAGCTGGCTGACCCTCTGCTTGGGCTCAGACGTAGTATTTTTGAGTCTCTTGCCCCGGGCTCCCCTCCAGGAGCCCCCACACCTAAGCAATCTTACTACTCCCAGCAGTTCAGCTCACTCCTGGAGTTGTTTCAGAGTCCAATTGTCTCCTTGTCTCTAGTCGCTGCCAGCGCTTCCCAGGTCCCACCGCAGGTTTCTGACTGGAAGAAGCCCTCTAGAGCCTTCGCTCATATCGAGTTTGTCATGCCAATCTGCCCCAAACAAGGATGGGGGCGCATAGAAGAAAAAGGTTAGCAACTGCCTCAGGCTGAGCTCCCCCTAGCTATGGGAGCTCATTAGCAAACCTGGCAGGCTCCCTATTCGGTGACCAGTCTCACCCTATTCTCCCCGCCCCTATTCTGTGGCCAGTCTCACCCTTTTTAAGGTTCACTTCTCTGGGTGGAGCATGTTCTGCAGGTGTGCCTAATTGGTGCTGCCTGAGTGCAGGAATGCTTTAGACTTTCAACTCGTGGGACGGGGGCATGTCACATCACAGTCTTCCTCTCCCTTCCCTTTCTGCAACTGAACCTTGACTCCCACTCAGAGTGTTGAAAGGGCCTCCTCTGAGTAGGTGCTGAGCTTCATCCTCCCTGCCCAATTTACCCCACAGGAGTGCTGAAGAACTCCCGAGTCCTAGGGCAGTTACATGGCCTTGTAACCCGCCCACTTGTCACTAACTCTCCTTCTATGCAGGTGCAATAAGAACGGATTGTCCAACCGAGTTTATTCCAGATTTAGATCTGTATCTGGGAATACGGATGACAAAAATCTCAGTGTAAAAGACAAACAAATCCAATAACTGTGTATATGAGATAGGGGAGAAAGCAGGTACAGTTGAAAAAGCAAAGAACCCTGCAGCCATTGAACTGCACAGATTACATGTCATAAGCATCGATATGTGTATTGTGAATAGATACAGGAAAATATATTCACTCCTGCCAGCCCCCACGCATCAAAGCTTCCGCACCGGTGCTGTGCTGAATCTGGGGCCTGACCCTGCAAAGCCTTACTTACATAAGTAATACTTACTCATCCCAGTACTGCCTTTGGCTTCAGTGAGCCTACTCACAGGATTCAGTGTTACTTACAATCATAAGATTTTGCAAGATCAGCTCCCTGGTTTCCATACCACATAGAAATAGTTCCAGACTCTCATAATGATGTAGCATTAAAATGAAAATGTATGAGATTACCAACTGGATGCATTAAATACACCTCGTAAATGTCTCTACAACTTCTAGTGAAACAACTGCTTATAAAACAACTATACAGCTGTATACCTGGGCCTGTCACTCATCCAGCTGTTACCGGTATTTATGTTTGCGACATTTAAAAGAGAAAGGCCCAGTTTAGTTAGTTTTCAATCCCCACTACAAAGACAGATCTCAAGAGAGAGCTGGAAAGCTGCTCTCTGGGGAAGAAAGATTAAAGAGCCAATGCTGGCGTCGAAGCTAGGACTCCCCTCACAGCAAGTTGTCTTTTATGCTTTTAAACAAAAAAATGCCAGCCTATTTGATAACTGGGATTGGTGGGCAGAGCCCATGGGAACAAAAGGACTGCCTCCTCAGGTGAGAGGGAAGCCAAGCCTGACAGTGAATACACAGCACAGGTACAGGATGGCAGTGTGATAGAATGTACCCATGTCCACACCCTATTGTAATAATCTTTGTACAAGGTATGTCTTGTAAGTATCATTTGAAGACCCATAATTTGCTGGTCAATATTGTCCTAATAAAATGTGTGTGGCAACACCATATGTGAAGTTACATCCTACAGGGAAATCGTGTAATTAACACATGTTCCAAATTGTGGTTTGCAAACAGGTCTGTCTCAAACAAAAGAACATGCGCTCCGCTTAATTTGCATTTTAGCAGTAAACAGGGCCATCAAGCAGGAAGGGAGACAAAGGACTGGGAAACAGGAGGGAAAACCAGCAGGGAATATCCTGACATATAGACACTCTGTCTCCTGAATATCAGCTGGAAATGTTTTCCAAGAGGGGGACTCAACGATAGAAGGAAGGACTAAATGCTCCAAGGGACCTCCTCCTGCTCCCTCTTTCTCTGTCCATCAATTAACTGCACCAGAAGGGAGAAAGGAGGCAGCCATTGAACAGAGGAAGGGGTCCTGACCTAAGTTCCCTGTAAGCTGCACGGCCGCGCAGCAGCCTATTTAGTGATGCACGGGTGCTCAGGGAACCCGCCGCAGCTGGGTGAGGGGCGCCCCTCTGCCGGCCCAAACTCTGCTGCGGCCCGGACCTGCCATGGCGCTCAGCCCCAGGTGCGGCCGGAGCGGCCCAGACCCGGCCCCAGGCCTGGCCCGGCCCCAGGCCAGGCCTGGTGCGGCCTGCACCCAGGTGCAGCTGGGGTGCACCTCCCCGAGCCTGGACCTGCTGGAGGAGCGGCACCTATCCTGCAACCCCAGACCTGGCACTTGCCCTTCTAGCACTTAGTTCTTCCTTTCCTCAATGTAATTGTCCTCCATGAACCCACTCAAACATAGCATCTTTACAGCTGAGTGCTTCAGTGCTGAATCCAGAGATCAGATCCACTGACTGAAATTCCAATACCCTCTGCCCACCCAGCCCCTTCCCCACTTTGTATGACACTTTTTGGCAGCTGAACGAAATGGTGCTGAAAAGGAAGTTAGTCAATGGGATTCAGCCATATAACCTGAAGTGATACAACATGCTACAGCTGAGAAAGACTCTGAGGGCTTGGAAAATGTCTATGATGCTGTATGCTGCGTAAACACTTGTAGACATAAACTGTCAATTCTGGAAATAGGTTCAGGAAATACTCCGAGGGCTCCTTGATTATTTCCTTGACCCTGAAACAGAAGAACAACAATTGATTTTTCACTTGGGAAGCCTACCCTGCTAAAAAGTGTCAAAGAATCAGAACAAATGGTCAGGTTTCCCCATTTCTTTCCCTATAGAGTGAAAGCCATTTCAGCAGCTTTCTGAAAACAAGAGAGAATTTTCTAGAAATGATTAATATCCATTATCTCTCTGATCTGACACATTCTGCCTTTTCCATTCTCTCCCACTATCCTATTTCCTAAATCCTCATATAGTCCAATCATCAAAGCACCTTAATAGGGCATGTCTTCACTGCAGAGATAACATGGGTGACTGGAACCTGGCTTAGCCTAGACAGGGTGTGAGCACTGCAGCCACATGGCAAAGCACACTTTGTTACTGTGTTCTCACTGGTGTTGCACTCCCCTCTGTGTGTTGCTAGGACTTCTGGAATCATATCCTATGGTTCTTTGTACTGCAGTAAGCAGAGCTGCAATACGATTCTTCCCCAGTGAGTTGTGGGAGAACTTGTCTGTCCTTCTGGGCCCCCGTGGGAGGGGTTGGAGGACTATCAGCACTGCAGTAATTTAGCCTGACTCCTCACCACAAAGTGGGCAGAGGAGCATGGGCTAAAAGCACCACTGAACTTGGGAAACGAATTTCCTCTGTGGATGGGAGGAGAGGCTAATGGCCCCACGGAACAAGAGCTGTTGATCAATGGGTGATCACAGTGATGATCTGGAAGCAAAAACTAGTTCCCAGAAGCATCTTGATCATGTAAACTGCCTTTGGGTGGTGAGCCTGGGGTTATCTAGAGTACCCAGCCTGGCACTTAGTATTGTGACTTCATAATATGATACACTGTATCCAAATAACATTATTCTATGCAAGTACACAGCACTGTGCTGCTGGAGGAGCTATCCTACATAACCTGGACACGCTTTAGTTTATAACATGCTGGGGTACCGGGAAACGCTCTTTTTCCCACACCCTCCATATTTTTACCCTCCTAGAATGGTAGCATGTCCTTTTGAAGAAGGGATTCCTGTCTTAAACCTACCAGGACTCGCAGCCTTTTACAGTCAGACAAAGATTCCCAGGGACTGTTCATCCCTAGAGTCTGAAGCAATCACTTACTTTTCTTCCTTCTCATCAAAGTGCTCGCCCATGTTCCTGATGAACTTCAGTAGGTCCGTGACATAGTTTTCATACGGTTTCTTTTTGTTCTTGTTCTGGTTCTTCTTGTTGTTGTTGAAGGGGATCAACATGCTGTCCAGAACCAATTTGTCAATCTGAAATAAACACTCTGGATTATTCCATCCCATTCACACATCACAAAATACAGCCTCCCCTGGCTGCAGCGGTCTCACTCTGCAGAAATATCATACACACAAATTTCTCATAGATGGAGCAATATTTTATGGCACTTATATTAAAATGTATGCTTAACAGCATACAAAATTTCTATGCTTTTATCTGGTTTGATTCCTATCTGGGTTCGCCAGGGTGTGGACTTGTTAATCTTCTGGACACAACACATCTCTTTCCCAAATGCCCTTCTCTTTGCACAGGCATTTGGGGAAAAGCAGGGCTGAGAGATAAAAGGGCATGATTATTATTATGGCTGTCATCATGATTTAGGGCTAGATCTTCAGGGGTGTCTGAGTTCTACTGGGTGAGAGGGACAAAGGTGGTTTTGTATCACCTTTCCACTCTCATAGTTGTGGCACTATTTGGAAAGGTCCATATGGACTACAATACTGTCCGAGGATCCCCAGAGCTCAGAGTACCCTGGCCATCCTCATTTCCACTCCAGCAATGCTCCCTACCCCATGGGAGCTAGGAACAGGTGTCAGAGCTGACTACATTGTTTTTATGACACCTGGATATTTCTATGTCCAAGAGGAATCCTCAGTTATTCCATTAGGGCAGCCCTCCATCCCATGTACACCACGGAAGAGGTCTGAAGGGAACAGAACTGGGGCAGAGGATCTGGGTGGTACACTGTGCAGCTGTGGTTTTTTACTGTGCTGAAACTGTGAGGCACATGGGGCCTGGGATGGATGCCTATGCTAGTCTTTATATATTAATGTGTTAAATAAGTGAAAGCTGTCTAGAGGCTTGTCTATATTAGAAAGTTTTGCCACTTTAACTATATTAGTATAATTAAAGCAGCAACCTACCCCCTGCAGTGGACAGTTATATCCATAGAAAAGTGCCTTGTATCAGTACAGCTTATTCTGGTTCTGGAAGCAAAATAGGCTGTACCTGTATAAGACACCTTTATACTGATGTAACTGTGTCCACATTAGGGCTCATACCAGTACAAATAAATCAGCTAAAATAACAGCCCTAGCCGACAGTTATTTACCCAGATACAACTTTTAAGTGTAAACCAGGTCTAAGATTCTTCTGTACTGCACTCATTGCCATTGTAGTCAAGCACCTTCCAAGCTCAAATGCTTTTTAACAAGTTCCCTCTTTTTTCCTCCCTTTGCACATCCTCACAGTCCAACACAGGGCAAATTACTCTAACCGCCTTCTCCATTTAAAAGGCTTGTCACAAATTAAGCAGCGAGTCGCTAGGGCGATGTCTACAAACCACTCTCTGGAAGCTCCAGGTACACCACTCCAGCAGACAGTGATGGTAGTTTTTAAATCTCCTAGATTTGATTAGATTATGACTCCATGTTGTCTGGATAGGGATGGAGTTACACTTCCAGTTAAGGTTTAAAATGGGGCCTGTGAGTCCTAGGAGAAAGCTTTCCCCTTGTGCGTCCACAGCAAAACAGCTTACCTGCTCAGTCCACTGCTGCAAAGGGTGCTCATCACAATTCAAAGCTTTCAGAATCTCACTCTCATTGTTGTGATGCTTGGTGTTGCGTGTTTTGATATCGCTCTCATTCCCAACGTCTCTCAGGAACCTGTACCTGCTGTGGAATCAACGGCACATTGGGGATGCCCTGCTGCACTGATTCTTGACAGAATGGGGCAGCTTGCAAATCTGCTGTTTGAGGGTCTGTAATTTTCATTCATGGTACTTACGTCTGCTTGCTCCAGAAAAAGGGATGTTGGATCAAGTCTCTCAGCAGGTTCTCAACTGGGCTTCCTTCATCAGGGGAGACCAGACTTTTCCTAAGGTCTGCAATCTCCACATAGTCCTGCACATCCTCTGGACAACTTGCATCCAAATCGTCTCTATGATTTTCCTCAAAGGGGACCTTACCCACTGTTACAACATACAGGACCAGCTTTCTGAGCGCCTGAGTATGAGAACAAATGGCTGTTTCACTCCAGGGCACACAACCTCCCACCAAAGAGAAACAGAGACAGAGAAACTATCTTCTAAAATCAGCACTCTGAGTGTGTGTACGCATGTGTGTACGTGTATGGCAGCAATCACTTCATGAAGTGTTTGTATTAGAGAGCCCACCGCACTGAAAGCATAGAACAAAATCAGGAAGTGACTTCCAGGAGTCAGAGAAAATCTTCGTTCCTAATCACTGTCACTTTCTTGTACTGTGGTCTCTTGTGCTATTGGAATTTCCAGAAACCAAGCTGTTATACATTTCCTTTTGAATATGCAGGAAGATCAGCTGATTCGCCCCAAGCAAGCAAAGAAAATAAATGAATAGAAAGAAGGAAGCAAAAGACAGAAAGGGTGTGAGGGGTAATCGGAAACATAATATTGGTTTAATGGAAAGTTACCTTCAGGTCTTTGATTATAACATCATCCTTCTGTCCTTCACTCAATCTTTTGCTCTTATCAAAATCTGCTAAGCGAACTTTACCAGCAGCATCTGACAAAATAACAGGAATAGTTAAGCCTGTTGTCTGTCTGTGTGTATGTTGCGTTCCTTTTCTCTGGTACCTAGTTGAATTATTCGCATGACCCCAGAATTCTCTGGTAGATTATTCAGTGGGATGACCTGATCTCTCAGTAGGAGGGCAAAACTAATGTGATACTTACGGCTGCTGTACTACATGAGCACGAATGCACACACATACACTCTGTGCATAAAGATCTCTACATTGTGACATATACGGTCAGCTCTATAATGCCTCGCTTTCTCAACTATGAGCAACAGGAGAATAGAATAAGAATGATAAGAACACACAAGCTAACCTATCAAAATATTACGTGGGTGTAGATCCTGATGGCCAAATCCAAACATGTGTAGTTCTTGAACTGCCTCAAAGAGTGTCTTAAGAACACCCTTGCAATTCACTTCATTCTCTGATGCACTCAGGTGTTCTTCAAGGTTCTTCTCACAGAGCGAGAGGCACAAGTACAGGCAGGGTTTCTTTTCCTCAGCACCAAAAAGCTTTACTAAATGGTTGCTGGTCAGACATTGTTCAAGGCACATTTTCTCTTGTTTAGCAATTTCTGTGCCAATGCAGAATATCTTCACAGCCACCTCTTTACCATCATAGAGTCCCAGATAGATGCCCCCTTGGGAGGTTCTCTGAATCCTGAAATCATTATGTTGGAGGATTTTAAGTTTTCCAATCATAGGACGATACATGTTGTAGAGAACCTTCAGCTGCTCTCCCCAGCGTTTGCTGGTGGGTTCCCAATCTTGAGGTTGACTTGGACCAGCCTTGGCGCCGTACTGGCGAAGAAGATCTGCCATTTTCTTATTGTATTTCCTATTGACAATCCCAATAAGGTCCCCAAGGTCAGTCCTTGCCCCCCTTTCACACAGTAGCTTTGCTATTTCATAATAGTTTTTCTCTACAGCTATCATCAGTGCTGTTTTGCCCTCTCTGTCAGCATCATTGATGTCAACTTCATTCTTCTCCAATAAAGCTTTCACCAAATCCAAACTTCGCATCTCGACTGCCAGGATGAGGGTAGTTTTCCCATGTTCATCTCTTCTGTTCACATCAACACCACAATCCAGCAGGAAATGAACTATCAGGAGAATTGACTCCCTTGTTTTGTTATCACTTGGAAGGAAGGCATGGATTAAAGCATTCCTGTCCTGGTTGTCACAGATGTTAATGTCAGCCTTCATCTCACTGACAAGAATGTTTATGACTGAGAGGTGGCCCTCCCTGGCAGCATCCATCAGGGCTGTTGCCCCCCCTTTATTCAGTGTCCTTTTCTCCTCGTTAACCACCCTCCGCAAATTCACATCTGCCCCATTACTGTACAAGAATCTTAAGGCATCTTCATTCCCATAGCCAGCAGCCTCCATAAAAGCTGTGAAACCATTGTCATCATACTCATTGATTTCTGACCCCTTAGAAAGGAAGAGCTCTAAAAGTCTCACATTTCCCACTATCCCTGCTACAAGAAAGGGAGTGGCACCGTTTTTCTTCCTAGCACACGGATCAGCACCCTTCTCCAGCAGAAGATCAACGATCTCTTCCTGAGCATCCTGTACAGCGCTGTGCAGAGGTGTCCAACCACCTTCTACCTTGGAATTAACATCTGCTCCTTCCTTCAACAGCTGCCGGACTGTCTCTATTGAATGGTTTCGGACAGCATCGTTTAGCAGAGAGGGTTTGTCTGCCGCTGTTTCACTTCTGCAGGTCGATACCTCCTCCAGGCTGTTACCAGTGGCCTCCATGACTGTTAAGATAAGTGGCTGTGCTCTTGTTCTGTGTCCCTTTCAAATGGAGATTCTTCAATAGAATGTACTTCCTGGGCTCTCCTTTAAGATGGAAGGCACGGATTGGTCAGTGCCTTTGTTGTCGGCACATGAATGGAGTTTTGCTCATGAAGTACACCAGCACTATCCAGCTTCAAGGGCTCCATGCTTCACATATTCCACCTGATTAGCAAAGAGAGAAAACAAACCTATTTACTGACTCTTAAGACTTTACAGTTGTGCTTGATAGGCGATAGTTAAGGCTACATTTTAGTCATGGGTATTTTTAGTAAAAGTCATGGTCAGGCCATGGGCAGTAAACAAAAATTCACGGCCCGTGACCTGTCCATGACTTGTACTATACCCCTGACTAAATCTTGGGAGTCCTGCGGGTGCTGGCGGGGGGGCTATGGGTGGTCATGGGGGGTGGGGGTGGTCAGGGGGTACTGGGGTGGGGCCTGCAGAGGCTCGGGGGGGGCAGCCTGGGGGGCATCGCAAATGCTTGGGGGGGACAGCAGGTGAGCAGGGGGGGCCTGCAGGTGCTTGGGAGGTTGACGCAGGAGGGCACTGTGAGTGCTGGGGGAGCGGCGCGGGGGGAACTGAGAGTGCTGGGGTGAGAGTAGCCCGGGACCCCTGCTGGCGCTGGGGGACGGGGAGGGTTGGCAGGATTGGCAGTCTCCCTACCCTGCTTCTCGGAAGCAGCAACATGTCCCTCCCCAAGCTCCTAGCGCTGCTAGCTCCGCAGCTCCCATTGGCCAGGAACCACAGCCAATGGGAGCTGCAGGGGCGGTGCCTGTGGATAGAGGACATGTGCAGAGCTAGGAGCTGAGGGAGGGACATGTTACCACTTCTGGGGAGCCTCGCCCCCCCAAGGTAAGCGCTGCCCTGAGCCCTCACCCCCTCTCGCGCCCCAACCCCCAGCCCTGAGGCTCACCTCCCCGACCCAAACTCCTCCTTCTGCTATTGGGTGGGGGGAGCGGTGGCCTAAGACTGCCCCAGCAGCAGCCAGTGTGATGTGCCCAAGGGCTGCCTGAGCTGCTCAGGCAGCTCCGGAACCAGCCGCACCGGCCGCTGCAGAAGTCATGGAAAGTCACAGAGCCATGATTTCTGTGACAAACTCGCAGCTTTAGCGAGACTCTATTGATCTGTAAGAGATAGGACAGTGAAGGTTACACCACATTGTTTTCAGAGCCACAAGTGATTGTGTGTGGGGGGGAAGGGAGATTATATCAGATGTCCTCTGGGTCCACATGCAACAGCCCCTGCTAATTTGGTTCTGAGTTTCTTATCAGTACAGATTGACAATCATAATGAATTGGTAGGGGTGGGAAAAGTGGTTTGTACCTTTAGGCAAACACATGGTACTCTTGGGTGTGCTTGTCAGTGGGGAGAAGACATCCCAAGAAGGGTGTTTGTCATTAGATACAGTTGAGGGTACTTGGGTTATATAAATATGGCTCTGTGTATTCTGCAATTCTGAAGCTGCTTGAGTTCCTACAGAATTACTCTCTGTACAGAAGAGTGCAGGAGATTCCAATTTTTTAATTTTCAAAAAACAAGTTTCTAGTCATCATGACTGTGAAGATAACCTTTCGAATATGATCTGAACAGAAGCTGATCTTAACTGGATGTTGACTCTGGAACGTAATGAGGAAATTTAATTATTCACTGCCAGTAAGTGTATTAGAAAGATCCAGCTACTGTGCTTCTCTGTAACTTTTACATTTTCCAGATGCTGTTGCAGAAGTTTCAGTTCACTACAGAAGTTAGCACTATAGTACCACAGAAACCATGGGTCTTGCTATGAAATTTAGGTTAAACTTGCTGCAAAATACACATGGCCTTCATTATATGCACCAAATACCTGATGCTTCCTGTTCTTTGTTGGAGAATGTAAGTATACGCATATCTATTACCTCATTCAGTTTTGGACAGGTGGCTATGCCCTTAGCCCTGTGAAGAGACCAATCAGAAAGCAATATTAGACAAAAAGTCCCACCTTACCCCTGCTCCCTTTCTGCCCAGTGAGAAGCCCATATTTGTCTGTTAGACTTTCTTGACCCTTTCATCATTTTCTGGGGTCAATCAGGAAGGAATTCAGGGTCTGGAGGCACACCTATCACTGACAGGCCATTATGAGGCAGGCTTTAAGAATAGTGGGCACATTTAAGACGGTTTTTCCCCCGAGATATAAAATGGGCCATTAGTGAGTGAGAAGGGAAAAATGGGACAATATGAAATTAAAAAGGTCTTTAATGAATACTCTCCAGGCACAGCATGCTGCCAACATACCCTGTATGCCAAAGGCTGTGAGTGGGGTTGGTGTACAAAGCAATATCACGAGTAAGACTAAGCTGTTGACGCTGTGAAGGCTACAAAAGCCCTGCTGCCAGCTCTGACACCCTACTGCACTTCATGCAGTTGCTCCCAGTCCCCGTTAGATCCTTTTCCTCTTGTATTTCAGTGACCAAAACGAAATGGGCACATCCTCATCACAAGCAGCTGCTGTCATTAGCAGCAAGGAAGCAAGACTAGTAACTCAGCCCAGCACCCTTTCTCCTGAGGATGGAAGTACTTGCTGCACAGCATCTCCATGGCCCCGGCCTGCCTCCCTGCACACTGAACCCACATAGAATCATAGAATATCAGGATTGGAAGAGACCTCAGGAGGTCATCTAGTCCAACCCCCTGCTCAAAGCAGGACCAATCCCCAACTAAATCATCCCAACCAGGGCTTTGTCAACCTGACCTTAAAAACCTCTAAGGAAGGAGATTCCACCACCTCCCTAGGTAACCCATTCCAGTGCTTCACCACCCTCCTAGTGAAAAAGTTTTTCTTAATATCCAACCTAAACCTCCCCCACTGCAACTTGAGACCATTGCTCCTTGTTCTGTCATCTGCTCCATTGACAACAGTCTAGATCCATCCACTTTGGAACCCCTCTTTCAGGTAGTTGAAAGCAGCTATCAAATCACCCCTCATTCTTCTCTCTTGCAGACTAAACAATCCCAGTACCCTCAGCCTCTCCTCATAACTCATGTGCTCCAGCCCCCTAATCATTTTTGTTGCCCTCCTCTGGACTCTTTCCAATTTTTCCACATCCTTCTTGTAGTGTGGGGCCCAAAACTGGACACAGTACTCCAGATAAGGCCTCACCAATGTCGAATAGAGGGGGATGATCACGTCCCTCGATCTGCTGGCAATGCCCCTACTTATACAGCCCAAAATGCCATTAGCCTTCTTGGCAAGAAGGCACACTGTTGACTCATATCCAGCTTCTCGTTCACTGTAACCCCTAGGTCCTTTTCTGCAGAACTGCTGCCTAGCCACTCGGTCCCTGGTCTGTAGCAGTGCATGGGATTCTTCCGTCCTAAGTGCAGGACTCTGCACTTGTCCTTGTTGAACCTGATCAGATTTCTTTTGGCCCAATCCTCTAATTTGTCTAGTTTCCTCTGTATCCTATCCCTATCCTCCAGCATATCTACCACTCCTCCCAGTTTAGTGTCATCTGCAAACTTGCTGAGGGTGCAGTCCACGCGATCCTCCAGATCATTAATGAAGATATTGAACAAAACCGGCCCCAGGACCGACCCTTGGTGAACTCCGCTTGATACCAGCTACCAACTAAACATGGAGCCATTGATCACTACCTGTTGAGCTCGATGATCTATCCACATTATAGTCCAGGGATCGGCAACCTGTGGCACGCAACCTGCCAGGGTAAGCACCCTGGCAGGCCTAGCCGTTTTGTTTACTAGCCGTGTCCACAGGTTCGGCCGATCGCAGCTCCCACTGGCCGCAGTTTGCCGCTCCAGGCCAATGGGGGCGGCGGGAAGCGGCGGCCAGCACATCCCTCGGCCCGCGCCACTTTCCGCCGTCCCCATTGGCCTGGGATGGCGAACCGTGGCCAGTGGGAGCCGCGATCGGCTGAACCTGTGGACGCGGTAGGTAAACAAACCGGCCGGGCCTGCCAGGGTGCTTACCCTGGCGGGCCGCGGGCCAAAGGTTGCTGATCCCTGTTATAGTCCATTCATCCAGCCCATACTTCTTTAACTTGCCGGCAAGAATACTGTGGGAGACCGTATCAAAAACTTTGCTAAAGTCAAGGAATAACACATCCACTGCTTTCCCCTCATCCACAGAGCCAGTTATCTCCTCATAGAAGGCAATTAGGTTAGTCAGGCATGACTTGCCCTTGGTGAATCCATGCTGACTGTTCCTGATCACTTTCCTCTCCTCTAAGTGCTTCAGAATTGATTCCTTGAGGACCTGCTCCATGATTTTTCCAGGGACTAAGGTGAGGCTGACTGGCCTGTAGTTCCCCAGATCCTCCTCCTTCCCTTTTTAAAATTGGGCACTACATTAGCCTTTTTCCAGTCATCCGGGACCTCCCCCGATCGCCATGAGTTTTCGAAGATAATGGCCAATGGCTCTGCAATCACATCCGCCAACTCCTTTAGCACCCTCAGATGCAGTGCATCTGGCCCCATGGACTTGTGCTCGTCCAGCTTTTCTAAATAGTCCTGAACCACTTCTTTCTCCACAGAGGGCTGGTCACCTCTTCCCCATGCTGTGCTGCCCAGTGCAGTAGTCTGGAAGCTGACCTTGTTCGTGAAGACAGAGGCAAAAAAAAGCATTGAGAACATTAGCTTTTTCCACATCCTCGGTCACGAGGTTGCCTCCCTCATTCAGTAAGGGGCCCACACTTTCCTTGACTTTCTTCTTGTTGCCAACATACCTGAAGAAACCCTTCTTGTTACTCGTAACATCTCTTGCTAGCTGCAACTCCAAGTGTGATTTGGCCTTCCTGATTTCACTCCTTCATGCCTGAGTAATATTTTTATATTCCTCCCTGGTCATTTGTCCAGTCTTCCACTTCTTGTAAGCTTCTTTTTTGCATTTAAGATCAGCAAGGATTTCACTGAGAAGCCAAGCTGGTCGCCTGCCATATTTACTATTCTTTCTACACATCGGGATGGTTTGTTCCTGCAACCTCAATAAGGATTCTTTCAAATACAGCCAGCTCTCCTGGACTCCTTTCCCACTCATGTTATTCTCCCAGGGGATCCTGCCCATCAGTTCCCTGAGGAAGTCAAAGTCTGCTTTTCTGAAGTCCAGGGTCCGTATTCTGCTGCTCTCCTTTTTTCCTTGTATCAGGATCCTGAACTCGACCATCTTATGGTCACTGCCTCTGAGGTTCCCATCCACTTTTGCTTCCCCTACTAATTCATCCCTGTTTGTGAGCAGCAGGTCAAGAAGAGCTCTGCCCCTAGTTGGTTCCTCCAGCACTTGCACCAGGAAATTATCCCCTACACTTTCCAAAAACTTCCTGGATTGTCTGCGCACCGCTGTATTGCTCTCCCAGCAGATATCAGGGTGACTGAAGTCTCCCATGAGAACCAGGGCCTGTGATCTAGTAACTTCTGTTAGTTGCTGGAAGAAAGCTTCGTCCACCTCATCCCCCTGGTCTGGTAGTCTACAGCAGACTCCCACCACGACATCACCCTTGTTGCTCACACTTCTAAACTTAATCCAGAGATTCTCAGGTTTTTCTGCAGTTTCATACCAGAGCTCTGAGCAGTCATACTGCTCTCTTACATACAATGCAACTCCCCCACCTTTTCTGCCCTGCCTGTCCTTCCTCAACAGTTTATATCCATCCATGACAGTACTCCAGTCATGCCAAGCACTCACCTCCCTACTACATCAGAGCTCTGCAATTAGCAACCAGAGTTCCATGCAAACAGTTCAGCTCAACTGGGCAAAGAAGGGGTGAGGAATAGAGGGCTGGGCATGGGAGAGAGGAAGAGAGACAGTAAGAAGTGGATAAAACGAAAGTGTAAATGAGGGGAATGAGAAACAGCATGAACAAGAATGCATTGGGGGGAGGCAACAACTGCAGGTGAAGGTGGATGTAAGAAGGTAAATGTGAATATAAGGACTTTTCTTAATATTTTTTTCCCACGACATGTCGCAGATAATTCTAATGGACTATTTCAGGGGTCGGCAACCTATGGCACTGCAGGGGCAAGGGGCAGAAGTTGGTCCTGCCGGCTCCCCTGCCTCTTCCTGCAGTGTCCTGGGTTCCTGCCCCTCCTCCTCCTCCTCCTCTCCGTCCCTCCCTCCCTGCCAGCTGATCAGCTGATGGCCCTTGCAAGGGAGGGGGTGGGGGAGGAGCAGAGTCAGCATGCTTGCTGCTCCCGGCGGAGGCAGAGAAGGAGCGCGGGCAGGGCCTTGCGGAAGGGGGGTGGTGGAATCGGGCATATCCCCTCCAGCCCCCTGCCATGAGCACCCCATGACCCCAGCCCACAACCCCAGCCCTCTGCCCTGACCCCCCCTCACACACACCCAGCCCTCTGCCCTGAGCCCTGCAGCCCCACACACACCCCAGGCTCCTGCCCTGGGCCCTGTACCCCCCCTCACACACACCCAGCCCTCTGCTTGACTCCTTTACCCCCCCCCACGACCCCAGCCCTGACTCTGGCACCCCCACACATACCCAGGCCCCCCACACTCCATGCCCAGACACCTGCACCCCCCCCACACATGTCCCCAGCCCACTGCCCTGACTCTTGGACCCTCCCCACATACCCAACCCCCCCACACCCCATGCACTCCCCACATCCTGACTCTTGCACCCTCCACATCTCCACCCCCACCCTGAGCACCAAACGGGAGCTCCTGCACCCCCCCCCCCCCCACATTCCCACCTGCACCCCTCGCACCAAATGGGAGCTGCCCAGGTAAGCGCTCCACACCCAAACCTCCTGCCCCAACCCTGAGCCCCCTCCCTCATTCTAGCTCCTGGCCAGACCCTACACTCCAACCCCCAGCCTGCTCCTTCACCCCCAGCCCTGTGCTCAGTGCACCCGCACCCTCAGCTCAGTGCAGAGAGAGAGGAAGAGAATGGGCCAGAACCAGGGAGAAGGTAGGTACCCACTGTATGTGGGCAAGGCCGGGACCCCAGACCAGCAGCAGGCTGAGCAGGTCTGGCAGCCGGGAGCCCGGCTGGCAGGAGCCGGTGGATGGAACCCCTGAACAGCAGCGGGCTGAGCCACTGCTGGCCTAGGTGAACAGAACCCCAGACCAGCAGCGGGCTGAGTGGGCCGGCGGCGTAAGATCAACATTTTAATTTAATTTTAAATGAAGTGTCTTAAACATTTTGAAAACCTTGTTTATTTTACAATACAACAATAGTTTAGTTATATAAAATATAGACTTATAGAGAGAGACCTTCTAAAAAACATTAAAATGTATTACCGGCACGTGAAACCTTAAATTAAAGTGAATAAATGAAGACTTGGCACACCGCTTCTGAAAGGTTGCCGACTCCTGGACTATTTACATGTTTCTACACCTAGGGGCAATTTTCTCCCAGCACCAGTTCGACACTAAATCCAAATTTCAAGGCTTTGTGTGGGGTGGTTTTGTGGGGATAGGAAGGCATGGATTCCTTCCTGAAGACAAGGAGCTGCAATGGGGCCTCTCCACAATAGTTACTGCAGCCTCAGGACTCTAGTAGTATCTGCTACACTTTGCACCCTTTTCCCTGGTGGGGAATGGCCTGTGGATCTGCTCCTATCCCTCTGCAACCTGGGACTCAGGAGCTGGGCCTCACAGGTGCAAGAAGTGAGGATCAGCTGTACCAAAGGAGGGATTGTGTCATCTATAAAGATGGTGCTTGCTTAAAGAAATGTATTGAAATGTAAGTAGCCCCAAAAATTTATTTCCTAACTATAGGCTTGGCAATAGTCAAAAGAGGCCTAGTAAAAGTAAAGTAAAACAATTAAAAGGTATATTAAAAATAAGTTAGGGCATAACCCTAGGTCATGTTGTAAACATGTTTTGGTCCTAACTGGTTTTTACAAGTGTTTTAAATAAAATGTTAATGTTTTGAAAAACACTATCTAGTGCTTATGCAGATGTTAATTAAGACAATACTTAATGTTAAATAGACAATAAAAAAATTACAAAATCTTTCATTATGGTAATGAAAATATAAATATGGTAAAAGGTAATGTTAATTAATTAAGAGGTGTTAATTTCCTATGATTAGGAAAAAAGTAGCATGGTGATTTTAGATTGGGGCACCCATCCACCATCAAGGTACTGTTAGAAAAAAAATTATACCCATTCTTCCCTTCCAGGGATTAATCACCCCTGCATGCATCATTTCATCTTAAAATGCAAGTATGATATGCAGTGTATACTTATATTAATTATTTTATTTTAAATTAAGTCTTTAATCTTATCTCTCATTGTGATATTCACAGTCCTTCACTAAATTAAATGATCTGTAATTGCCCTGTAGGCTTAAACCATAAAGAATTCAACTTGGTTTTATTCCTTATCGTTAAAGTACTAATTGGGACTACATAAATCAAAGGTTACAACGGGGGGTGAATTCTGAAACTTCTCCTTCCACCACCCAAGTGGAACTGCACACAATTTTGCCATGTCTGCAGCCCTTCCCGAATCTAGAGATGACATGACAGACAGCCACACTAGCTCCAACATACATTCAGCAGTGTTACCAACTGTCAGTAAACGTAAGGCCTATCAGTTAAAACTGAACAGCGAAAATTGCCTGCCAGAGTCAAGACTGTCTTAAAAAAAACATGTATCCATAAGTATAAATGACAAGATACTCTAGGGCAGTGGTTCTCAACCATAGAGGTCTTCTGGGAGATACTGGACTCATTTAGATCAGTATCAGAGGGGTAGCCGGGTTAGTCTGAATCTGTAAAAAGCAACAGAGGGTCCTGTGGCACCTTTAAGACTAACAGAAGTATTGGGAGCATAAGCTTTCGTGGGTAAGAACCTCACTTCTTCAGATGCAAGGGTGTGGAGCGCTTACCTGGGCAGCCTTACCCACGAAAGCTTATGCTCCCAATACTTCTGTTAGTCTTAAAGGTGCCACAGGACCCTCTGTTGCTTATTTAGATCAGTGTTTCTCAACCTGAGGGTTGCGACTCCCATGGGTCATGGGATGGGTTTAGGGCTGACATTAGGGGGGGTTAAGCAGGGCAATTGCCTGGGGCTTAATGCCACAAGGGGCTCTGCAAAGCTAAATTACATGCTTCAGCTCCAGGCTGCAGGTCTCTGGCTTCAGACAAGGCTCACAAATGAATAACAGGCTCAAGTATCACACTGAATTGTAAGTACAATTGATTTATTTTATAATGATATGGTAAAAATGAGATAGCAAGCAATTTTTCAGTAAGAGTGTGCTTTTGTATTTTTGTCTGATTTTATAAGCAAGTAGTTTTTAAGTGAGGTGAAACCTAGGATACGCAAGACAAATCAGACTCCAGAAAGGAATATAGTACAGTAACTCCTCACTTTAAGTCACCCCGGTTAACGTTGTTTCGTTGCTGATCAATTAGGGAACATGCTCATTGAAAGTTGTGCAATGCTCCACTCTTACGTTGTTTGGCTGCCTGCTTTCTCCACAGCTGGCAGCCTCCCTACGCCCCCCTCCTCCCCACAGTGCCTCCCGCCTGCCGGCAGACCCTGGGAATCAGTGCCTTCCCCCTGCTCCCCCCCCCCCACCCGCGGTAATCAGCTGGCTTGTGGCGTTTCGGGGGCAGGCGGGAGGAGCGAGGACTCGGCGCGCAGGCTCCTCCTGCCTCCCCAACGCCGCAAGCCAGCTGATTGCCCTGGGCAGGAGGGGAGGGAGGGGGAGCCTGCGCGCCAAGTCCTCGCTCCTCCCCCCTACCCCCTAAACACCGCAAGCCAGCTGATTGCCCCAGGCAGGAGGGAGGGGGGAGGAGCGAGGACTTGGGGTGCAGGCTCCCCCTCCCTCCCCTGCCTTCTGCCAGCGGCAATCAGCTGGCTTGCGGTGTTTAGAAGGGAGGGGAGGGAGGGGGGAGGAACGAGGACACAGCGTGGGAAGTAAAGGGGGAGGTGGTGGAGGGGGGAAGAGGCAGGTCAAGGGTGGGGGCTTGGGGGAAGGGTGGGGAGTGGGTGGGCTGAGGGTTGAGTCCCCCCCCCCCCCGGTGCTTGCAGAGTAGGGGAAGCTGCTGCTGTTGCGCAAGGTACTTCTCCTAGCCTATAGCACCTTCAGCCTCCTTGCCTGCCTCATCTCCAGTGCCAGTGGCCTGTGTCTGTGTAAGGTAAGGCAGGGGCACCTCCCAACTGTTTTTAAACAATTTTTAAACAAGCAATTTAATACTATGCTGGGGGAGGGAGTAGTGTGCACATGCTGTGTGTTTACAACTTATACCTGTATTAAATTGCTTGTTTAAAATGTATATAATGCCTTTTGTCTGGCAAAAAAAAAATTTTCCCTGGAACCCAACCCCCCCATTTACATTCATTCTTATGGGGAAATTGGATTCGCTTAATATCGGTTCACTTAAAGTCGCATTTTTCAGGAACATCACTTCAACGTTAAGTGAAAAGTTACTGTACTTTCACCCCTGGCCGGAGGACAGGGCTGGGGGTGCAGAGCTGAGAGTTCTACTCCTTTCCCCGCTAGAAGGGGCAATGGGGAAAGGAGCAGAACGCCGGCAGCTCCTCTGGCGGCTGTACCACCTCCAGCCCCGCCCCCCTCCACTCCCCAGCCCTGTCCTCCGGCCAGGTTGCCACTGTACAGACGGAGCTGGAGGAGACACAGCTCCATGAAAGGACAGGGGCGAGGCTAGGGGTTGCGCTCCTTTCCCCGCTGCAGTTCCGAAGTCTCTGGTGCAGCAGGAGGAGGACAGAGCCCGTCCCCCCTCCAGGTAATGTGGGCTGGATCATGGGGAGGGGACGGGGAGAGCGTGGGGCCCCCAGGCTGGGGGCAGGGCGGAGTCACATGAAGGGTCACGTGGGGAGGTCATGTGTTCCCCCTTAGCTGGTGCCCCCCCCACCCCCGTACCAGTAAGAAATGGATTCTACTTGCACCACTGCTAACCCTAGCTCTGAGACCACCACCTCGGGAACCCAATCCCTATCCCAACACGTCCTACTGTTTGGAACCCTAGTTTGGGGAGTGCTGTTCTCGGGAACAATACCCTTGTAAACAGACCCCTAACTTCTCGAAACATATTCGGTTCTGACACGTCCTACCATTTGAAATCATAACCCTACCCAGGGGAGCCCAAACCACTGGAACCCTAACCCTACCCTGAGAAATCGTACCATTTGCAACCTACCCCTAGCCCAGGGAGCCCTATCCACTAGAACCCTAGCCCAGGGAGGCCTACTGATAGGACCCAGAACCTAGCTCCAAGTACCCCACCCATAGGAGCCCTACCCATTGCAACCGTAACCCTAGCCCCATTTATTCTATCCATAGGAACCCTAACCCTAGGGCAGGGGGCCCTACCCACAGGAAACCTAACCCTGGGGGGGGAGTAGGGAGCCCTACCCAACGCACAGTCAACCTGTGGAACTCCTTGCCAGAGGATTTTGTGAAGGTCAAGACTATAACAGGGTTCAAAAAAGAACTAGATAAATTCATGGAGGATAGGTCCATCAATGGCTATCAGCCAGGATGGGCAGGGATGGTGTCCCTAGCATGTTTGCCAGAAGCTAGGAATGGGCGACAGGAGATGGATCACTCGATTACTGGTTCTGTTCTGTTCATTCCCTCTAGGGCACCTGCCATTGGTCACTGTCGAAAGATAGGATACTGGGTTAGATGGACTTTTGGTCTGACCCAGTATGGCCATTCTTGTGTTCCTAACCCATAGGAACCCTAACCATAGCTCCAAGTACCTCACCCATAGGAACCCTAACCTTAGGGCAGGGAGCCCCACCCATCAAAACCGTAACCATAGCTTCATTTACCCTAACCATAGGAACCCAAATCCTGGGAGGAGGGGAGCCCTACCCAATAAAACCCTTACTCAGGGGAGACCTACCCATAGCCTCCCAAACCCTAGCTCCAAGTACCAAACCCTTAGGAACTCTAACCCTCTGGAAGGGCGTTTGGATGCAGGGGATGGGCTGGGGCAGGGGTTTGGGGTGCAGGAGTGGGTGTGGGGGGACAGGCTCTGGGAGGGCGTTTGGGTGCAGGGGATGGGCTGGGGCAGGGGTTTGGGGTGCAGGAGTGGATGTGGGGGGACAGGCTCTTGGAGGGCGTTTGGGTGTGGGATGCAGGCTCTAGGCTGGGGCAGGCAATTGGGGTGCAGGGGCCAGGCTCTGGGAGGGAGTTTGGGTGCAGGGTCTGGGCTGGGGAAGGGGGTTGGGGTGCAGGAGGAGGTGCAGGGGGGAGGCTCTGGGAGGGAGTTTGGGTGCAGGGTCTGGGCTGGGGGTTGGGGTGCAGGAGGGGGCTCAGGGCCGGGGCAGAGGATTGGGATACAGAGGGTGAGGGCTCTGGCTGGGGGTGAGGGCTCTGGGGCAGGGCCAGGGATGAGGCGTCTGGGATGCAGACAGGCTGCCCCAGGGCTAGGGCTAGAGAGGAGGACTCCCTGCAACTCTCTCCCCACCGGCAGTGGCGAGCTCCGGGGGAGAGACCCCACCTCTTCCCCCTCCCCCCCAGCAGCACACTCACCCTGCACCACTGTCACTGCACATGCTCCTAGGGCCCCTCTCAGGTCCAGGAAGCCCCCTCGCTCCCCTATGGTGGGTGCCGGCAGAGGGGGGGGGCTGCCATCACGTGTGGCCTCCTGCTGCCCCTCACCGTAGCCTCACTGGGGGTAGGGGGTGGGGCTGCCCCTTGCCCAGCATGGGGCAGGAGCAGTGGCTGGGGGACACGGGTCAGATACTCACCAAAGCCCCAGCAGCTGCTCAGATTAGTGAGGTCCAGACGTCTCCCGGCCGGCCGGAAGTGCCGGGGGAGGGGAGGGCTGCCAATCATGTGTGCGCCTCCTCCAGTGCAGCAGCAGCTGCCAGCTGCCTCGGCCTGCGGCTGCTCTTGTGCTGTAGCCTAGCCTTCGGCAGCACAGCCAAGGGAGAGCAGGGCAGAGCTGCAAGGCAGCCGCCCAATTTTAATCAGACAGGGACACTCTGGGGCCCGGGAAACACGCGCGGGGGGCAGCAGGCAGGGGCCTGGGGACGCTCCAGGCAGGACCGGGGAAGAGACCCGGCTCGAAACATTTGTGGAGCTGGGCCCCGGCCCTGAATATTCCAGGAGCCTGGACACCACGGGTCGCCCCTGGTGACTAGATCCCCCCGGTGTGCAGTCTGGGACACACTCTCTCCCACCTTTGCTCCCGCTTGCCGGGAGCCGATAAAAAAAAAAAAAAAAAAAAAAAAAAAGCAACAAGCAACAGGAAGGCCTCTTGGTAAAGGAAGTGGGAGCGAGGACTCAGATTCTTCCGCAATCCCATTTCACCGGAGTAGAGAAGAAGCCAGGAAAGTTCCCCACAATAGCGGGACCATGCCCCCGCTTACACAAGCAACAAGCAACTCACAAGCCAATTAAGCCAAAACCAAGCCAAATGTCTGTGTTTTTTTCCACAGGATTGGCATGTCTGCCCGTAGCCCCCCTCTCCTTTTCTTTCCTTTAGAAAGGCACCACAGACACATTAGAAGAAAAAAATCACAGCAAACAGTAAATATTTCCTCATTAAAAAGACTGCAATAACTCAGCCGACAGCCTTCCCACTGAGGATCCAAACAGCTCTCCTTGTCTTCCTCAGCCCACTGTGTATATACCAGTCACTCACCTCCCTTCTTCCTCAGACGCCTGCAGTCCCACATAGGAGTGTTTGCCTTCTTGTTTGTTCAGAGTTCTAGCTACACAGCTCAGCAAAGAGGCGGGAGTAGAGAGGGTTGGGCTGCAAGGGACGGATAAGAAAAAAGCAGAGGGACGCAAAGAGGAAAAACAGTGCAAGCAGAGTAATGGAGGAGAGAGGTGCACTAAGGGCTCAGCTAGGTATTTTAGTTCGTTTCTCCTGCAGTGTCTTAGGAAGGAAGAAAGACTTATGGTCTTTTCCTTTATGACACATCATAGATAATTCTAACGAATTTGCAGTGTAAAACTTTCATCAGGGTTCCTAGCTGTTGGTACATGTATAGCCTATCCTCAGTACAACAGACAGCAACAATTGCCTACCAAAAACAAATCCATCCAAAAACCTATGTGTCGAGGCAAGTGGCAGGATTCTCTAGGAAATGCTTCCCTCTTATCCAGGTTGTGTCCTGTGTATTTTCAGAGGTGAATTTAATATAATATAGTTTTCAAATAAATTGTCAGCTCCCAAAACTAGAATGTTTAGTCACTACTCTGCTCACTGACTCATGCAAAACAGACTCAAGAAAATAACCCCCCAAAAAGTGTGGAATCTGTAAGTGATTTAAACAGAAGTATTGGAGCTATTATTAAAAATGGAATAAAAATCAGAGCAGATTTTCTACCTGGTTCTGCTCCCTTTGCACTGGTCAGGAGCATACGTGGAGAAGAGACTGGCTGCAAACCCCTCGCTATCCTCAGTGAGCATAGAGCTGACTACACTCCCTTCCTCAGAGCCCCCAATGCAGGAGATATGGACTAAACACAATATGCTCCAGCAATCTCCAATTGGTGTTTGGTCTCACTGAATAATGAGGTTGCCATCAGCTGGCAAGGCATCCTTTAGGAACCATTGCCAGCTCACACATTAGAGTAGCCCACATGCTGCTCTATTTTACACCCTGGGCTGACTGGAGAATCAGGGCATCATAGCTAGCTCATGGATCATCCCCTCCCTACTACACCCAGTGGGAGTTGGTCATTGGGGAGCTCTGGCCCCTTATGTTTCCATACAGTCAGGTTGTTTTTATAGTTAATCTCTACTCTTTGGTTTTTAGAAGCTGATGAAACGTTGTCATTAAAATGTAAAAAAGCAAATGTCTGTTCACTAGTTGTTGATAAATCAGCATTCAGTCACTTACAAATAAATGGCCCATATATATGCTATTAACTGTAAGAACATGGGGACTAGAACCCAGGTTTACAGAGCTTGGGGCATCAGGGGGCTATGCTTAGCCCTACCCCAGGAGCACTGTGGAGAGTAGGCACCACAGGACATACAGCCCACAAGACCCAGAGTGACAGAACCTGCAGCCCTCTGATTGGCCAAGTGCCCCTTCTTAACCCCAGGGATTATTCAGGCAACCATACAGACCTTGGCCTGCTACAGTGCCAGACTTTGCCTTGTCTCTTGATCTCCAGTCTTTGACTCCAGCCTGACTTCTGCCCTGATTTCTACCACTAAATTCTAGCCCAGTGCTGCTCTGATCTCCAGTCTCCAACTCCAGCCTGACTGACCCTGACTCTTGTTTACAGGATCTGGCCTTGTGATGCCTGGGTCAGGCACTAGGTGACCGACAGCAATTGAAGTGCAAAGTCAAGGACAAACCAGGATTGGAAGCCAGAGTCTAGGGTCTAGCATAAGCAGGGCCTGGAACAGACAGGCAGGTGTAACAAAGCAGCCTCTGGCGGGGCACTACTGAGAGTACCAATTCAGGACAAATTGCTAAGACCAGGGTAGTTACAGCCCAAAGCTGGAGTTCCTTTACTATTAAGGCAAACCAAACCAGCCAAACAGAGAGGACTTTAGTTTTACCCCACTGGCTAACCAGAAGTCAGACAAGCAATTCCCTCAGATACTCCAGTTCCCTTGTATCACCACCAGCACCGCTCCTTATGGGGATGAATGGTTATGAAAACCAATACCCCAGTAAAAGAAAAAAGGTTCTCCCGATCCCAAAGGACCAAGCCCCAGACCCAGGTCAATATACAAGTCAGATATTACCCACAAATCACGCTGTTGCCAATCCTTTAGAATCTAAAATCTAAAGGTTTATTCATAAAAAGAAAGAAATATAGATGAGAGTTAAAATTGGTTAAATGGAATCAAATACATATAACAATTGCAAAGTTCTTAGTTCAGGCTTGTTTCAGGCGTGATGGGATTACTGCTGATTTAAACCAATCAAGTCTCTGGAGTACAAACATCCAGCTTGGAGGGGTCATTCAGTCCTTTGTTCAGAGCTTCAGTTTCTAGCAAAGTTCCTCCAGTGGTCAGAAGCAGGACTGAAGACAAAATGGAGGGGTTTCCAGGGCCTTTTCTATCCTCTGCCATGTGGAAGGACACCCCTTTGTTCTTACTGTGGAAAATCACAGCAGCAAGGTGGAGTTTGGAGTCACCTGGGCAAGCCACATATCCATGCATGACTCAGTTCTTTACAGGTAGAGCAGCCATTGCTCACATGCTACCTTGAATATTCCCAGGGAGGCTCCTCATATGTGGATTGGAGTCTCCCAAGGTCCATTGTTAGTTAAGTGTTTCTTGATTGGGCATTTAATCTGAAAATTACTTTCTCAAGAAGCTGACCAAATGCTTCACTAATGCTACTTAGAATCAAACACATTGAGTTACAAGTACATAGCCAATATTCATAACTTCAAATACAAAAATGATACACATACAGACAGCATAATCATGACAAGCAAATTACAGCCTTTTCATAGACACCTTACTTGACCTCCTTTGTACAAGGTTTGGTGCAACTATAAGATCTTGGTTGCAACAATGATCTATATGGTCATCGTTCATGTCAATAACCTCACAGCAGGCACTGTGTTGTTGTTCAGACAGCTCCTCTTCATGGCTTCCTGATTTAAGTACTGGTATGGGCAAATCAGGGGGCTGTGAGGGGCTGCTACTCAGGTCTCGCTGGGCAGTACATTCTGCCAACTCCACCCTCACAGGGTCCTCCTGTGGTGATGTGGTAGTGTCAGTAGCCCAAAACCCCCATGATGCTATGTTCCAGCCCTGCAGGGCCTTAGCATGATGTGATCTGTCATGTTTCGCTATGTTTCATGTTTAGTAGAGTATTATTAAGCCATGACAAAATGATGCGAAAACTATAAGATAACAATATAATTTACATTTGATACCAGCTATCTCAAGATTAACAAAACAAGGCACTAACATGTTGATATATTAAATCAACTGTATTAAGACTACATAAATTTGTTAGTCTCTAAGGTGCCACAAGTACTCCTGTTCTTTTTGCAGCTACAGACTAACACGGCTACTACTCTGAAACCTGTATTAAGATAATATGTTCTGAATTTTGTTTTAACCCTTAAGAGAATAAAATACTCACCCAGAAGAGAGAGGCAGAGAATTTAGTTCATAATCCAACACCACATCCCCATCACAGAAAATGTTTCTATTTACACATCAGTCACTAGTCATTCGTTAGAATACACAGTTTTCTATCTTCAAGTGATAGAGAAGCTGTAATCGTAAGGTGTTTCTAACGATCATATTAATGAGGGCTGTCGATTAATTGCAGTTAACTCAAAAAAATTAATCGCGATTAACGATTAAAAAATTAATCATGATTAATCGCAGTTTTAATCGCATTGTTAAACAATAGATACAGAAAAGGATACCGCTTTTCTCTGACCTTGGAGGGGTAGATGCTGCCACCACCCAAATGCAAAAAGAGAATCTACATTTGTAAATTGCACTTTCACAATAAAGAGGCAAGACTACATTGCACTACTGTATTTGTATGAGGTGAATTAAAAATACTATTTATTTTATTTATCATTTTTAAAGTGCAAATATTTGTAATAAAAATAAATACACTTTGTATTCTGTGTTGTAATTGAAATCAATATATAAAAATGTAGAAAAACATCCAAAATATTTAATAAATTTGTTTTTCCTAAAGTTAATTAAGTATTTTAGGAAAATTTATCAGAGCGGCCACCAGCAAGATGCCACCAAATAATTGTTGTGACAAACCCTGGTTTAGTCCTGTGATTTGAATACACCAATCCTTGATATGAGTGTAACCCCGTAATCCTGCGCTGTGTGGATATGGGCATCATTTTGTTTCCCATTCCAAAATGGAATCCCTCTTGTTGATATAGTTTCTAATTATGATGCAAGAACATCAGAGACAAAATATCTGACATGCAAAAGCCCCATCAGTCCAGAGGACAAGTGAGCAAAGACTACTGAATTTCTTCTTTCCCACCCAGGTTTCTTGACCACCAGCCAGTAGATCTTCCTGCAGAGTGACTCCGTATATCCAACTTTGAATCCTAAATGCTGCTGCACCAAATGTAGTGGAGAAACTGTTTAACATGCTTATTACGGTCTCTCTTGCCTTCCCCCAACCCAGCCAAGCAACATGAACAGATAGCAATCTTTAATGGCCTATGGACATCCAAACCTTATACACATTATTAGCAGAGATTTGGGACCTAAGCTACTCAGCTCCCATCTTGGTCCTTGTAGCTGGCTGACCCTGTGCTCGGGCTCAGCCATAGTAGTTTTGAGTCTCTTGCCCCGGGCTCCCCTCCAGGAGCCCCCACACCTAAGCAATCTTACTACTCCCAGCAGTTCAGCTCACTCCTGGAGTTGTTTCAGAGTCCAATTGTCTCCTTGTCTCTAGTCGCTGCCAGCGCTTCCCAGGTCCCACCGCAGGTTTCTGACTGGAAGAAGCCCTCTAGAGCCTTCGCTCATATCGAGTTTGTCATGCCAATCTGCCCCAAACAAGGATGGGGGCGCATAGAAGAAAAAGGTTAGCAACTGCCTCAGGCTGAGCTCCCCCTAGCTATGGGAGCTCATTAGCAAACCTGGCAGGCTCCCTATTCGGTGACCAGTCTCACCCTATTCTCCCCGCCCCTATTCTGTGGCCAGTCTCACCCTTTTTAAGGTTCACTTCTCTGGGTGGAGCATGTTCTGCAGGTGTGCCTAATTGGTGCTGCCTGAGTGCAGGAATGCTTTAGACTTTCAACTCGTGGGATGGGGGCATGTCACATCACAGTCTTCCTCTCCCTTCCCTTTCTGCAACTGAACCTTGACTCCCACTCAGAGTGTTGAAAGGGCCTCCTCTGAGTAGGTGCTGAGCTTCATCCTCACTGCCCAATTTACCCCCACAGGAGTGCTGAAGAACTCCCGAGTCCTAGGGTATTTACATGGCCTTGTAACCCGCCCACTTGTCACTAACTCTCCTTCTATGCAGGTGCAATAAGAACGGATTGTCCAACCGAGTTTATTCCAGATTTAGATCTGTATCTGGGAATACGGATGACAAAAATCTCAGTGTAAAAGACAAACAAATCCAATAACTGTGTATATGAGATAGGGGAGAAAGCAGGTACAGTTGAAAAAGCAAAGAACCCTGCAGCCATTGAACTGCACAGATTACATGTCATAAGCATCGATATGTGTATTGTGAATAGATACAGGAAAATATATTCACTCCTGCCAGCCCCCACGCATCAAAGCTTCCGCACCGGTGCTGTGCTGAATCTGGGGCCTGACCCTGCAAAGCCTTACTTACATAAGTAATACTTACTCATCCCAGTACTGCCTTTGGCTTCAGTGAGCCTACTCACAGGATTCAGTGTTACTTACAATCGTAAGATTTTGCAAGATCAGCTCCCTGGTTTCCATACCACATAGAAATAGTTCCAGACTCTCATAATGATGTAGCATTAAAATGAAAATGTATGAGATTACCAACTGGATGCATTAAATACACCTCGTAAATGTCTCTACAACTTCTAGTGAAACAACTGCTTATAAAACAACTATACAGCTGTATACCTGGGCCTGTCACTCATCCAGCTGTTACCGGTATTTATGTTTGCGACATTTAAAAGAGAAAGGCCCAGTTTAGTTAGTTTTCAATCCCCACTACAAAGACAGATCTCAAGAGAGAGCTGGAAAGCTGCTCTCTGGCGAAGAAAGATTAAAGAGACAATGCTGGCGTCGAAGCTAGGACTCCCCTCACAGCAAGTTGTCTTTTATGCTTTTAAACAAAAAAATGCCAGCCTATTTGATAACTGGGATTGGTGGGCAGAGCCCATGGGAACAAAAGGACTGCCTCCTCAGGTGAGAGGGAAGCCAAGCCTGACAGTGAATACACAGCACAGGTACAGGATGGCAGTGTGATAGAATGTACCCATGTCCACACCCTATTGTAATAATCTTTGTACAAGGTATGTCTTGTAAGTATCATTTGAAGACCCATAATTTGCTGGTCAATATTGTCCTAATAAAATGTGTGTGGCAACACCATATGTGAAGTTACATCCTACAGGGAAATCGTGTAATTAACACATGTTCCAAATTGTGGTTTGCAAACAGGTCTGTCTCAAACAAAAGAACATGCGCTCCGCTTAATTTGCATTTTAGCAGTAAACAGGGCCATCAAGCAGGAAGGGAGACAAAGGACTGGGAAACAGGAGGGAAAACCAGCAGGGAATATCCTGACATATAGACACTCTGTCTCCTGAATATCAGCTGGAAATGTTTTCCAAGAGGGGGACTCAACGATAGAAGGAAGGACTAAATGCTCCAAGGGACCTCCTCCTGCTCCCTCTTTCTCTGTCCATCAATTAACTGCACCAGAAGGGAGAAAGGAGGCAGCCATTGAACAGAGGAAGGGGTCCTGACCTAAGTTCCCTGTAAGCTGCACGGCCGCGCAGCAGCCTATTTAGTGATGCACGGGTGCTCAGGGAACCCGCCGCAGCTGGGTGAGGGGCGCCCCTCTGCCGGCCCAAACTCTGCTGCGGCCCGGACCTGCCATGGCGCTCAGCCCCAGGTGCGGCCGGAGCGGCCCAGACCCGGCCCCAGGCCTGGCCCGGCCCCAGGCCAGGCCTGGTGCGGCCTGCACCCAGGTGCAGCTGGGGTGCACCTCCCCGAGCCTGGACCTGCTGGAGGAGCGGCACCTATCCTGCAACCCCAGACCTGGCACTTGCCCTTCTAGCACTTAGTTCTTCCTTTCCTCAATGTAATTGTCCTCCATGAACCCACTCAAACATAGCATCTTTACAGCTGAGTGCTTCAGTGCTGAATCCAGAGATCAGATCCACTGACTGAAATTCCAATACCCTCTGCCCACCCAGCCCCTTCCCCACTTTGTATGACACTTTTTGGCAGCTGAACGAAATGGTGCTGAAAAGGAAGTTAGTCAATGGGATTCAGCCATATAACCTGAAGTGATACAACATGCTACAGCTGAGAAAGACTCTGAGGGCTTGGAAAATGTCTATGATGCTGTATGCTGCGTAAACACTTGTAGACATAAACTGTCAATTCTGGAAATAGGTTCAGGAAATACTCCGAGGGCTCCTTGATTATTTCCTTGACCCTGAAACAGAAGAACAACAATTGATTTTTCACTTGGGAAGCCTACCCTGCTAAAAAGTGTCAAAGAATCAGAACAAATGGTCAGGTTTCCCCATTTCTTTCCCTATAGAGTGAAAGCCATTTCAGCAGCTTTCTGAAAACAAGAGAGAATTTCCTAGAAATGATTAAAAGACGGTTACTTGCCTCTCGTAACTGTTGTTCTTCGAGATGTGTTGTTCATGTCCATTACAATTAGGTATGCACACGTCACGTGCACGGATGTCGGAAACTTTCCCTTAGCAGCTCCCCTCGGGATGGCAGAGGAGCCCCCTAGAGTGGCGCCCTTATGGCGCAGTATATAGTACCCTGCCAGCCCGAACCCCCCTCAGTTCCTTCTTGCCATTCACTCCGACAGAGGGGAAGGGGGGGCGGGTATTGTAATGGACGTGAACAACACATCTCGAAGAACAACAATTACGAGAGGCAAGTAACCGTCTTTTCTTCTTCGAGTGCTTGTTCATGTCCATTCCAATTAGGTGACTTCCAAGCTGACCATCGGAGGTGGGTAGGAGTCATGGAATGATTGATTGGAGGACAGCCCTGCCAACTGCTGCATCATCTCTGGGCCTGTTGGTTGATGGCATAGTGGGCTGCGAACATATGCACTGAAGACTAGGTAGCTGCTTTGCAGATTTCATGGATGGGTACCTGCACCAGAAAGGCGGTCGAAGACGCTTGTGCTCTCGTCAAATGGGCTGTGATTGCTGGAACTGGGACCTTAGCCAACACATAGCATGTGTGAATGCAGTCTGTGATCCAGGACGATATGCGCTGCACAGATACTGGAAGGCCCTTCATTCTATCGGCTATGGCCACAGACAGTTGGGTTGATTTGTGAAAAGGCTTCATGCGCTCTATGTAGAACGCTAAGGCTCTTCGAACATCTAGCATGTGCAAGCTCCACTGCTGCGGGTTCGTGTGGGGCTTTGGAAAGAACACCGGCAGACAAATGTCCTGTCCCATGTGGAACTGGGAGACCACCTTGGGGAGGAATCTAGGACGCGGTCTAAGTTGTACCGTGTCCTTATGAAACACCGTATAAGGGGGTTCAGAAGTGAGAGCCTTTAGTTCAGATGCTCTCCTTGCTGAGGTAATGGCCACCAAGAATGCTACCTTTCATGAAAGGTAGAGGAGGGAACAAGTGGCCAGGGGCTCGAATGGTGGGCTCATGAGTTTAGAGAGGACCAGGTTCAGATTCCAGGTTGGTACTGGTGGTCGAGAGTAAGGGTACACCCTTTCCAATCCCACCATGGGATTTGAGAACACCGAGCACCCAGATTCCCCTGGATGGAAAGCTGAGATAGCTGCCAGGTGCACTCTGATGGATGAAAGGGATAGGCCTTGTTGCTTGAGGTGAAGCAGGTAGTCCAGAATAACTGGGATAGATACCTGGAGCGGTAGCAGATGTCTGGGTTCGCACCAGAAAGAGAACCTTTTCCACTTGGCCAGGTAAGTTGACCTGGTGGAAGGTTTCCTACTGCCAAGGAGTATTTGTCTCACTGGCTGAGAGCACTGGCTCTCCATCGAGTTTAGCCATGGAGCTTCCAAGCCATGAGGTGCAGGGACCGTAGGTTCGGGTGGAGAAGGCTCCCGCGGTCATGAGTGATCAGGTCCGGATACAGGGGTAGGACTTTTGGGGCGTCTACCAATAGTTCTAGGAGTGTCGTGTACCAATGCTGACGTGGCCAGGATGAGGCAAGCAGGATTACCATTGCTCTGTCCCTGCGTATCTTGAGCAGGACCCGGTGGATCAGTGGGACTGGAGGGAAGGCATACTTCAGGCCCTCGCCCCACTGCATTAAGAAAGTGTCAGCGATAGAGCCTGGGCTGTGGTTTTGAAATGAGCAGAACCTAGGGCACTGTTTGTTATCCTTAGTGGTGAATAGATCGACTTGGGGATAACCCCACTTTTGGAAAACTGACTGCAGGACATCTGATCGGACCAACCATTCGTGAGCTTGGTAGGACCTGCTGAGGCGATCGGCCAGCTCATTCCTCACCTCGGGGAGGTAGGATGCTTCCAGCTGAATGGACTGGGCTATACAGAAGTCCCAGAGGAGAAGAGCCTTGCGGCAGAGGGATGAGGAGCAAGCTCCACCCTGTTTGTTTATGTAGAACATGGTGGTGATGTTGTCTGCCAGGACTGTCACGCTGTGACCTTGCAAAGTTGTGTAAAAGGTTTGACAGGCCAGACGAACCGCTCTGAGCTCCTTCAGGTTTATATGAAGGGGTATCTCGTCCTGTGACACAGACCTTATGCAGCCCAGCCCAGATCTGATGCGTCTGTTACTAGCATCAGAGAAGGTTGGGGTGTAGCGAAGGGGACTCCTGCACAGACTACAGATTGGTCCAGCCACCAACACAGAGACTCTCGGACTTGCCCGGGTACCATTACTATCATGTCCAGGCTGTCTCGGGCTGGGCAGTAACATGATGTGAGCCACGCTTGTAGGGGCCTGAGCCTCAGTCTGGCATGCTTGACTACGTAAATACAGGCTGCCATATATCCTATTAGCTTCAGGCAACCCCTGACGGTTGCGGTGGGGTATTGTAATATCATCCTGACAATTTGTTCTATGGCCTGAAACCTGGGTTCTGGGAGGCTCACCTTTGCCTCTACTGAGTCCAGGACCGCCCCTATGAATTCTATCCTTTGGGTCGGTCTGAGTGACGACTTGCTTATGTTGAGAAGGAGCCTCAGTCTGTGAAATGGGTCCATGACCAGTGTAACGTGGGACTGAACCTGATCTTTGGAGCTTCCTGTCAGCAGCCAATCATCAAAGTACGGGTGCACTCAAACTTGTCTTTTACGCAAAATGACCGCCACCACCACCATGCACTTGGTGAACACGCGGGGGGCTGTGGAAAGGCCAAACGGAAGCACCGTGAACTGGTAATGCTTGCGGTTTATCACAAAGCATAGGAAGCGTCTGTGTGCCGGATGGATGGCAATGTGGAAATAGGCGTCCTTCATGTCGAGGGCAGCGTACCAATCTCCTGAATCCAGTGATGGGATGATAGTGCTTAGGGTGACCATGCGGAACCTGAGCATGACCATAAATTTGTTGAGTCCGTGAAGGTCTAGAATGGGTCATAGACCCCCCTTTGCCTTGGGGATTAGGAAATAACGGGAGTAAAATCCCTTTCCCCTTAGTTTCTGCGGAACCTCCTCTACCGCCCCTATGCAGGAGGTGCGATCGCTCCTCAATATAAGGAGTTGCTCGTGAGAGGGGTCCCTGAAGAGAGACAGCGAAGGGGCGTGGGTGGGAGGGAGGGAAGGAGGAGAACTGGAGGGAGTATCCCACCTGCACCATGCATAGGACCCAGCGGTCCGATGTTATACGGGACCACGCACGGTAGAAGTGGGATAGCCGGTTTAAAAGCTGTGGGGAGGGATCCTGGGACTGGATTGGTAGGCTGTTCTCATGCGTGCCTTCAAAACCCTTGCTTGTTTCCTGGCTAGGGCTTATTTGGGCCTTGGTTAGATGCGTTATTGGATGGCCTGCATCTATTATTTCTGCCTCGCCTGCAGTAGGGGTCTTGTCTAGCGTGAGTTTGGTATTGCCTTTGCTGTGGAGGTTGAGGCCTGAAGGGCTTCCTCTGGGTTGCTGGTGTATGCATCCCCAGGGATTTCATCGTAGCCCTGGAATCCTTGAGGCTGTGCAGCCTGGAGTCTGTTTGCTCCAAGAAGAGGCCAGAGCCTTAGAAGGGGAGGTCTTGCACAGTTTTCTGGACCTCGGGAGGGAGGCCTGACGCCTGTAGCCATGCTGAACGCCTCATAACCACTCCTGAGGATATGGTTCTGGCCGCAGAGTCAGCCGAATTGAGGGAGGATTGCAGAGATGTTTTGGCTACTGCTTTCCCTTCCTCAATTAGCGCAGAGAACTCTGCATGCGAATTCTGTGGCAGGCGATCCTTAAACTTGGACATAGCATTCCAAGAGTTGAAGTTGTGTCTTTGGCCTGTTGGCTGGCTATCCTGAGTTGCAGGCCACCCGACGACCTTCCAAAGGCCTTTGGATTTTGGTGCCAAGGCTTGCTGACCCTGGCGTTCTCTCTCATTTATGGCTGACATGACCAGGGAGCAAGATGGAGGGTGGGAGAACAAGAATTCATAGCCCTTAGATGGGGCAAAGTATTTTCTCTCCACTCCCCTGGCCGTCGGTGTAATAGAGGCCAGGGGTTGCCAGATAGTCTTATAGTTACTCTGGATAGTCTTAATTAGTGGCAATGTGACCCTTGAGGGACCTTCCGGAGCCAGGATATCACCCATCGGACCCTCCGGCTCGACAGCCTCTTCCGCCTGAAGGCCCATGTTAAGGGCGATTCGGCGGAGAAGTTCTTGATGGGCCCTATGGTCGAGAGGTGGGGGTCCTGATACAGATGTACCCGCCACTGCTTCATCTGAGGAGGAAGAGGATGTGTGCTGCGGCTGGTTGCCATCATCCTGACCTTCTTGTAGTTCCCCATAGTCCTGGGCCGTGTCGGGGCCTGTCAAGGCTATCGCCTCTTGAGATGTAGACTGTGCCTCCTGAGGTCTTGGGGTCATGCCTCTCGGTAATGGTGCGGGCAATGGACCTGCCTCTCTCGGCTGCTCTGGGAGATCTGAAGTCGGCCTAGAGAGCGTGGCCTCTCTTGCATAGGTGCTGACTCCGTGGGTGCTCCAGCCCTGGAGCACCCACGGGGAAAAATTAGTGGGTGCTCTGCACCCACCAGCAGCCAAGCTCCCCGCCCTGTCCCTCCTGCCTCACCTCCACCTCCTCCCCTGAGCGTGCCGCGTCCCCGCTCCTCCGTCTACCTCCCAGTGCTTGCCGCCGCCAAACAGCTGTAGCAAGCTCCGGGAGGGAGGAGGAGTGGAGAACGTGGCACACTCAGGGGAGGAGGCGGGGAAGAGGCGGAGCCGGGGATTTGGGGAAGGAGTCGGAATAGGGGCAGGGAGGGGGTGGGGACTTTGGGGAACGGGTTGGAATGGGGGCAGGAGGGGGCGGGGCAGGGGTGGAGTCGGGGTGGGGCCAGGGACAGAGGGGGGTTGAGCACCCACCGGCGCTGTAGAAGTCGGTGCCTATGCTCTCTTGCCCTCGAGGTGTGCTTATATGGTGACCTTGAGTGGCATCACGTTGAATGCCCAGATCTAGAGGCTCTATAAAATGTGCCCTGCTGTTGGTGGTAGGCCCATGGGGTCCAAAAGGGCCACTGCCACGGAGGCGGCCACTGTGGCTTCCAAGCTGTGTGGGACTCTCTGCTGGTCATGGTCTGCTATAACTGGAGTGACCGGAGTCGGCTTCAGAGTCTGAAGAGGCTGAAGGGGAGAACCAAGGCAGTGCCGATGGTCCTTGGGCGACCGTGAGGTGCTGCGAGATGCGGGCTGGGGACCGGTGCTGAGAGGATCAGGATAGTGAGCGGTACCGGCTATCCCAAAACCTGGACCATCTGAGTGTATGCAGTGCCAGGGAAGTGGCTGGTACCGTGCTTCGGTGCCAAGCTACCGATGGCGACGTCGAGCGGTGCCGGGTCCCCGGTGGCGGTGCAGAGGTCGCGTCTTCATCTGGTGCCGTAACCTCATGTGGGGTTGTCGGTTCCGGGGAGTGGTGCTGCGGCGAGCTCGAACGGGAGCAGTGCCGTGAGCAGTGCCGGATCGGTGACCTTGAGCGGCGCACCATTGCCGGTTTCCCTCTGGACAATATCTGCCTGGGCGGTGCCGGAGGCTTCTCCCTGCATGGGAGGGGATTAGGTGCCGACAGTTCAATTAGGTCCTTTGCAGCCTCAAATGTGTCAGGTATGGAGGGGGGTTCCAAGACCTCCTCTAGACATTGGTCCACGCTGAAGTCGCTGGGCACTAGACTCAACGGTGCCTGAGGCGCTGGAGTCAATGGTGCTGGCTCCTGGTGGAAACCAGAGTCCTGTCTCTGAGTGGTAGGCGCCTCTCTGAGTGTCTTGGTCGCTCTTTGAGGGGAGCATCCTCTTTCCCCTTTCTTATGGCTCTTGGCCGGTGCTGGGGAGCTTGAGCGGTGCCAGGGCTGGTTGGCTCATTTCAGTGCCGGAGATTTACGGTGCCTGGAATCTCTAGAGCCCGGTGCTGAATCGTGCACTGATGCCAGGGCACTTCTCACCGAGGAGCTCGGGCCCAGTACCAGGCGGTCTGGGGCCGCTGGTTGTAACGCAGCTTTCATGAGCAGCTGCTTAAGATGAAAGTCTCTTTCTTTCTTAGTGCGTAGCTTAAAGGCCTTGCAAATTTTGCAGCACTCAGTCTGGTGTGCCTCCCCCATACACCTAAGGCAGGAGTCGTGGGGGTCGCTGTTGGGCACAGACTTGAGGCAGGTACGCAAGCTTTAAACCCCTGGGCTTGTGGCATGCCTTGCAGCCCAAGGCTGGTGCCTGGAACTAAATCCCAGTCACCTCTAACTAAAACTGTACCTAACTAACTTATAAACTATATAAGAACAACTGTCTAACTGGTAAAAACTGAATTGCTAAGGGATCACTCGCAAGCGAGAGCACGTTCCAACGCCGTCACAAACGGTAAGAAGGAACTGGTGGGGGGGGGAGGGCCGGCAGGGTACTATATACAGTGCCATAAGAGTGCCACTCTAGGGGGTTCCTCTGCCATCCCCATGGGAGCTGCTAAGGGGAAAAGTTTCCGACGTCCGTGAAAGCAACGTGCGCACACCTAATTGGAATGGACGTGAACAAGCACTCAAAGAAGAATATCCATTATCTTCCTGATCTGAGACATTCTGCCTTTTCCAATCTCTCCCACTATCCTTCTATTTCTCCATCCCACGGGACTAATCTCTTCATGGATGAGGGGCCATTTATCTCATTATTTTCAAAATCCTCATACAGTCAAAGACCTTAATAGGGCATGTCTTCACTGCAGAGATAACATGGGTGACTGGAACCTGGCTTAGCCTAGACAGGGTGTGAGCACTGCAGCCACATGGCAAAGCACACTTTGTTACTGTGTTCTCACTGGTGTTGCACTTCCCTCTGTGTGTTGCTAGGACTTCTGGAATCATATCCTATGGTTCTTTGTGCTGCAGTAAGCAGAGCTGCAATACGATTCTTCCCCAGTGAGTTGTGGGAGAACTTGTCTGTCCTTCTGGGCCCACATGGGAGGGTTTGGAGGACTATCAGCACTGCAGTAATTTAGCCTGACTCCTCACCACAAAGTGGGCAGAGGAGCATGGGCTAAAAGCACCACTGAACTTGGGCAACAGAATTTCTTCTGCAGATGGGAGGAGGGGCTAATGGCAACACCTGAGTAAGAGCTTGAGTTAACGCTGCAGTGAAGACAGACCCATGTAGGAGGAGAGAATTATGATCCCTTAGCAGCAGGACTTATGCTTCCTAATTTATAGATAAAGCACCTAAGTGCTATAAAGATAAGTGCTTGAGAAATACTTAGCTAGATGAGGTTTTTAAATGTTGGATATAATAATGAAAAAAACTATAGTACAAGCAGCCCATCCTGGGGTTGTTTGCCATAGAAGGAAGCACCAGCATCTGGTGAAAACAGAAGGTCAGGCAGCTGATATTCAGAGATATCCTGCAGCAGCATCACACCATTGCATTAGCCGAATCATCATCTATCATGCAGAGCTCTTCCATATTATGATTATAGCATGTGTTTCTCCTGTTCCTAAAGCATGAGGATGTGGAAATAGTTACATTACCTCTCTGGAGAAGCCTGGTAAACGACACCACGGAATAAGAACTGTTGATCAATGGGTGACCACAGTGATGATCTGGAAGCAAAAACTAGTTCCCAGAAGCATCTTGATCATGTAAACTGCCTTTGGGTGGTGAGCCTGGGGTTATCTAGAGTACCCAGCCTGGCACTTAGTATTGTGACTTCATAATATGATACACTGTATCCAAATAACATTATTCTATGCAAGTACACAGCACTGTGCTGCTGGAGGAGCTATCCTTCATAACCTGGACACGCTTTAGTTTATAACATGCTGGGGTACCGGGAAACGCTCTTTTTCCCACACCCTCCATATTTTTACCCTCCTAGAATGGTAGCATGTCCTTTTGAAGAAGGGATTCCTGTCTTAAACCTACCGGGACTCGCAGCCTTTTACAGTCAGACAAAGATTCCCAGGGACTGTTCATCCTTGGCACAGACTGTGAAGCAATCACTTACTTTTCTTCCTTCTCATCAAAGTGCTCGCCCATGTTCCTGATGAACTTCAGTAGGTCCGTGACATAGTTTTCATACTGTTTCTTCTTGTTCTTGTTCTGGTTCTTCTTGTTGTTGTTGAAGGGGTTCAACATGCTGTCCAGAACCAATTTGTCAATCTGAAATAAACACTCTGGATTATTCCATCCCATTCACACATCACAAACTACAGCCTCCCCTGGCTGCAGCGGTCTCACTCTGCAGAAATATCATGCACACAAATTTCTCATCGATGAAGCAATATTTTATGGCACTTATATTAAAATGTATGCTTAACAGCATACAAAATTTCTGTGGTTTTATCTGTTTTTTGTTATCTGCATGCAAAGGGAAAAATAGATTAAAAAACAGAAAGTCTACTCTTTCACATGCATATAACTCAAACATGGCTCTCCAACTCTCCAAAAAAGAAATATTAATAAGTTGAGATCAAATATGTGCTGTTTCATCACAACTCAGAAAGGAAATTATAAGAAAGCCGGGAACAATTCGGAGGACAATTTAAAAGGAAAAGACCTTCTCAGTCTGTAGGAGAGCATTTTCTGCTGGCGAACAATATAATAACGGTACATATATTTTATATGCATGTGCAGTAGGAAACTCCAAAAACCTTCACTTGTGTTTTTATGACTAAGGGCTGCATCTCTGGTGTTTTCACATCTGTAATGGAAATGAGAAGCATGTCTGAACATGCCAAAACCCCTGCTTTCTCCAGATGCTAGGAAGGGTGCCCCACTCTAGTGCAGAGGGCACTGGGGCAATTCATTTCAGGAAGAACCCAAGAAGAGGGTATATGCAGTGGGAGAAGTCTAAGTCTCCCCCTTTCCTTGCACATTGACACTGACCCATGCTGCAGAGCACTGTGATACCAGGCCCTTTAAGTTATAGGGTTGAGTCAATGTTGTCTTGGTTTAAGGCAGACCAAGTATTAACCTTTCTGGAGGAGTTCTAGCTATCAGAAAACGTTTTGCCATCTGTGCCCAGTATGGTGTGTGGCCTTTTCTCTGGGATGCAGGCCTTGCTGCACACATTCAGGCCTTTGGTACCTTGACGACAGATTGTGTTAATGCACTTTGCATGTGACTACATCTAGAGACCACTTGGGAAATGCAGCTGCTTGTTCAGCAGAACATGCCAACAGCACGTAATACCAGGGTTCTGCAAGTTTCACAGGTTGCCTGAGAGTTTCCAGGTGGTGTCAAGGTGCTAATTTTAGCCTTTAAAGTTGCAAATAAATTAGAGAGATCTCCCATGCAAGACTTATCGTGCCAGAGCACCCCCTCTCGGTGCAGCATGGCCTTGCAGCAGCTCTGTCTCAGCTTCCCCACCGTGCTCTTCAGCCTACTCCAGCCTTAGCTATGACTAGGCCCTCCGGCCAAGCCCCCTTAGAGAGTTCGACCCCTTTGGGGTAAAAGAGTCCTTTAGACAAAGGACAACTTAAAACAAAGGAATCTTCAGCCCAGCTGGGCTCAACCTCCAGCCCCCTTCCTTGCAGGCGGGCCCCAACTGCAATGGGGCTGTCTCAATGCCTACAATGGTTACTTTGGCCCTGGTCAACCCAACAATACAGTCCAGGCCCACCCTGCTACAAAGGGCTCTGGCCAGCTACAGTCCTCAGACAGCTCCTGGCCCTCAACCAGGCTTCTTGCCCTCAGGTAGGAGCAGCCTGTCCACTCTTCTCCCCAGACAGCCCTCAACTGCTGGGCTTTCCTCCTTTCAAGTCCAACACCCAGGACTAATTGAACAGGGCTGACTGGGCCAGGCCTCTTGGCCCTTAAAGGGGCAGACTGCCCTCTCACATCTCCTCGGTCCCCAGCAGAGCCACTCCAGTTGGAATACCCGGATTTAAACAGAAGAGAGCTGATGGCAGGCCATTCACCATAAAGGCCCTGGATCTGGAATTTGATTCTTCACTGGGTTCGCCAGGGTGTGGATTTGTTAATCTTCTGGACACAACACATCTCTTTCCCAAATGCCCTTCTCTTTGCACAGGCATTTGGGGAAAAGCAGGGCTGAGAGATAAAAGGGCATGATTATTATTATGGCTGTCATCATGATTTAGCGCTAGATCTTCAGGGGTGTCTGAGTTCTACTGGGTGAGAGGGACAAAGGTGGTTTTGTATCACCTTTCCACCCTCATAGTTGTGACACTATTTGGAAAGGTCCATATGGACTACAATACTGTCCGAGGATCCCCAGAGCTCAGAGTACCCTGGCCATCCTCATTTCCACTCCAGCAATGCTCCCTACCCCATGGGGGCTAGGTAGGGTGACCAGATCGCAAGAGTAAAATATCAGGACACATTGGGCGAGCGGGGCGGGGGGAGGGGAGAGGACGACAATGACAGACACAGGTGCACAGAGCCATGAGAGGGGGCCCTAGGAAGCTGCGAGAGGGGGCCCTAGGAAGCTGCAAGAGGGGTTTACGGCCCCTGCTGCAGCTCACACCACAAGCCACAGGGCAAGGACACCTATTGAATTCAATGAGAATTTTGCATGTGAATTGATGTACCTAGTTCTGAGATTATAAAGCCAGAAGGGATCCGGTGATCACCTGGTCTCACCGCCTGTATAGCACAGACATAGAACTTTCCCAAAATAATTCCTAGAGGATAGCTTTTAGAAAAAGCTTTTAGAAAAACACCATGACCCTTAGTATATTGTTAATCGTTAATTACTCTCACCATTGAAAAGGTATGCCTTATATCCAGTCTGAATGTGTCTAGCTGCAACTTCCAACCGTTGGCTCATGCTCTACCTTTCTCTGCTAGACTGAAGTGTCCATTATTAACTATTTGTTCCCCATGTAGATACTTACAGTCTATAACCAAGTCACTTCTTAACCTTCTTTTTGTTAAGCTAAATAGATTGAGGTCCTTGAGTCCATCACTATAAGGCATGTTTTATAATCCTTTAATCAGTCTTGTGACTCTTCTCTGAACACTCTCCAATTTATCAATATCCTTCTTAAATTGTGCACACCAGAACTGGACACAGTATTCCAGCAGTGGTTGCACCAGTGCCAAATACAGAGATAAAATAACCTCTCTACTCCTGCTTGAGATTCCCCTATTTAGGCATCTGGTCACCCTATTTCTGTATGCATTTCCCCAGGTTTTTTTGTAAAAATCAAAACTGAACTGCCCCAGAAATTCTGTCATGTGAAATTCGCATGGCTCCAACCCTGCCGATGAACCTTTAGATCCACTGCACAGACTTCTGCCACTTGAGCTAATGGAATAAGTGATGGCAGAGGCAGTAGGTTGTCATCCTATATGTGATAGATCAGCTCTATAGGGGGATGAGACACTTTTTCTGCCACTGGGTTTCACAGATATCTGCTGACAGAAGAGGAACTGTGAAACTCAGGAATCCTGGGTCTATTCCAGGCTCCTGAATGGAGTGCTCTCTAGTAGTCAAAGACCCTTCTTCCCCGTCCCCTCCAGTCTATGTCTATCCTATTGCTGTCTAACCCACCCCAGCTCCTCATCTGATTTCAACTGCCCCCCACTACCACTCTGGATTCCTTGTCCCAGTTTCCTGGTCCTGTCTCAGTCTCCTCTCTCCCCGCCCCCATCCCTCAGATGGGATGTTCGTTCCAGACTGGCAAAATTATAAGGCTTCCCAACATTTCAACACTTCCCATTCTAAATTTTCGGTTGCTTAACTATAGGCTAGTTCTGCCTACAACAAACCATATTCAGAACCTCTGATTAAAGGGATTATAAGTGTAGCAACCTCCATCATAACTAGTCACCAAAGATTGAACCCGAGCCATCCAGACTTAAAAGCATGAGCTTCTACTACTTGAGTTCGAGATATAACTCCCTTAGCTGGTAGCTATACAGTTATCCTCTAAAAATCCACCAGAGGAGGGCACAAAACACATGTTGGACAGTGAATTACAAAAGTGCCAAATATTATTATTAGACCTGCAATACTTTTCACAATGAACATCAGTGGGGGATAAACTGGGAGTTTAAGAATATTTGGAAAACAATTTTAGAATAACATTCAGTGCTGTGGTTTAAAAGAAAAAAAACCTGTTAAAACTCATAACTTAGCAGTATTCAGTGTTTGAAAAAAAACAACTTTTAGGAGCTATGGGATACAAGTTAAGAATGTTGAAACAGGAAGATGTTATGCTTAGTTACCACTTGGGCAAGGCGGTGTGCTATGTAATACTTGCAAGATTTCACTGTAATGTTTTACAGTATATAGCAGCGCAATGCTGATTCCATTGATATTGTTGAGCAATTCATGCTGATTTTATTTCAGCCCACATCTTAATAGTTTTGAATACTATAGATCACAATTTTCAGTTCAGTTGGTCTGAACATGCAGAGCTTTAAAACTGCTATGCTCTAAACTGTATATTAACTACAATTTTATAAACCTGCATGTCAGAGAACTGTGTGCCACTACTACTAGACAATGGCACAAGGCAATTCAGTGTGAATCACAGAAATGTAGGACTGGAAGGGACATCAACAGGTCATCTAGTCAAACCCCTGCACTGAGTAATAACAACACTAGACCATCCTTGACAGGTGTTTGTCTAACCTCTTCAAAAACTCCAATGACTGCTATTCCATAACCTCTCTAGGTAATTTGTCCAGTGCTTAACTACCTTTACAGTTCGGAAGTTTTTCCTAATGTCTAACCTAAATCTCCCTTGCAACAATTTAAGCCCATTGCTTCTTTTTCCTGCATGTCCTGAGTGGGACGGGGGTGAGTCCAGGCAGTGGGATTGGGGGGAGGGAGGGCGAGGAAGTCGGTGGGTGTGTGGGGATGGACCAGGGGAAGCAGGGTGGAGGAACTGAGGGGGACAGGACTGGGACTGGGGGAGTCGGGGGGGCTGAGGGGGATGGGACAGGACTGGGATGGGGGGAGTAGGGTAGGGGCTGAGGGGAGCATGAATGGGACAGGGTAGAGAGCTGTGTAGAGTGGGGCGGGGCGGGGGAGACAATGGGGCTGGGCTGGGGAGGGTCGCGGGGTTGGGGAGAAGGACAGGGTCTGGAGGGAATGAGACAGAGGGGAGCAGGACTGGAATGGGGGGAAGTTGAGGGGGTGGGACAGCAGGGGGAGCGATGGGGGTGGGATGACGGGAGAGGCTGAAGAAGAGATTTGGGGTAGGGCAGGGACTGAGGGCAGTGAGTTCGGGGTGGGAGGTACAGGGGGGACTGTGGGGGAGGCTGAGGGAACAGGGTCAGGGTGGGGGCTGAGGGCAGTGAGTCGGGTGAGATGATTGGGGGGAGGGGAGGGACTGTGGGGGAGGCAGAGGGAACAGGGTCAGGGGGCTGAGTGCAGTGGATTGAGGGTGGGAGGCACAGGGGGGACTGCGGGGGAGGCTGAGGGAACAGGGTCAGGGTGGGGGCTGAGGGCAGTGGGTCTGAGGGGAGCCCCCCCAGAGGGACCTGCCAGGGGGCCAGGTGAGCCCAGCAGTGCTTACCTGGAGCGGCTCCCAGGAAGCATCCAGCAGGCAGGTCCCTCCCAGTCCCTCTGGCCCCTTCCTAGGGTTGGGTTGGGTCGAGGGGAGGGGGGCAGGGGCGGGGGCAGGGGGGCTCTCTGCCCGGCGCCCGCTGCCTGTTGCCAGAGTCTACAAGCCCCGCCCCGCTGCAGCACGCATGGGAGCGAGACCTCCTCGCTGCCTCTCTGTGTGCCCGGGGCAGGGGCAGGGCTGCGCTCTGCAGGCTCCTGCCGGCCGGGCAGCGGGCCCTGTGGGCTGGCGCCGCCGCGCCGGGAGCTCAGCTGCGCGCTGCCCCAGGGCCCAGGGAGGAAAGGTGAGTGGCGCCGGCACCGCCGGCTTGCCGCGGTCCCCCTCATATAGGGTGACCAGACGTCCCGACCAATGTAAGGTCAGGACGCGGGACAAGTCCCCTAAAATCGGGACTGTCCCGATAATATTGGGACGTCTGGTCACCCTAGGGCTAGGAACAAGTGTCAGAGCTGACTACATTGTTTTTATGACACCTGGATATTTCTATGTTCAAGAGGAATCCTCAGTTACTCCATTAGGGCAGCCCTCCATCCCGTGTACACCACGGAAGAGGTCTGAAGGGGACAGAACTGGGGCAGAGGATCTGGGTGGTACACTGTCCAGCTGTGGTTTTTTACTGTGCTGAAACTGTGAGGCACATGGGGCCTGGGATGGATGCCTATGTTAGTCTTTATATATTAATTCGTTAAATAAGTGAAAGCTGTCTAGAGGCTTGTCTATATTAGAAAGTTTTGCCACTTTAACTATATTAGTATAATTAAAGCAGCAACCTACCCCCTGCTATGGACAGTTATATCCATAGAAAAGTGCCTTGTATCAGTACAGCTTATTCTGGTTCTGGAAGGAAAATAGGCTGTACCTGTTGTGATACAGGACGGCCAGGGAGCAGTGGGAGAGGGGAAATATATAAGCCATAGGCTAATTAAGGCATTATTCCCTGTAGACTAGGGAGGGTTGCTACAGGTTAATTGGAGCACTTATAGTCAATTAAGGCCCTGTCAGGAACCTAATAAAACTCCCTGCTTCAGGCAGTCAGGGGGAGAAGGAAGGAGAGAGGATTGGAGCTTGGAGGTGTGTTGTGAGATTTGAAAGACCAGAGAACTGAAGCAAGGGAGACCCTGCCCTGGCAGGGCAGGGAGACTCCCTCCCCTAGCGTCTAAGGACTGAAGGTAACCCCACCCAAGGGGGAAGAGGGTAAGAAACCCGCAGGGGTTGAGAGGGGCTGGGACTCAGAGTGAGGAGCTAACCCAGACCCCTCCCCTGCTTCCCTCCTCTACCACCTTCCCGGGACCCTTGGCATACAAGACTAGGGCTAAGGGGTGGCATCTTAGCCCCCCACCAAGAAAAGCACGGGACCCACCATACTAACATCGGCCATCTTGTCACACTGTATAAGGCACCTTTATACTAGGGTTACCATTCGTCCGGATTCCCCCGGACATGTCCGGATTTTTGAGCTAAAAATAGCATCCGGTGGGAATTTGTAAATGTCGGGACTTCCCCCCCCCCCCCCCATGCAGAGCGCGCGCGGCTAACAGGGCAGCCGGCTGGATGGTGCCACTTACATGAGGCTCTGACAGCCAGAGAGAGCCCCTCCTCCTCTCCCCTGCAGCTGAGATCACTCCCTCCCTGCATTCGCAGATCGCCTCCGGCAGTCTGGAGCTCCTCCCCCGCTCCTCCTCCCCTGCCAGCCAGCCTGCCGGGACAAGCGTGCCGGGACGAACAGCTCAGGCCGTTCCTGAGCAAGTTCACACAGACATTAGGCGAAGGCCAACAACAAGCGGGCCAGGGGGTCGGAGAAGGGGCAGGGAGGTTTTGGATGGGGCAGTCAAGAGACGGGGGGGGGTTGGGAATTAGTGGGGGGGCTTTCTGGGGGAGGGTGTGGATAAGGTTTTGGGCAGTCAGGGTACAGGTAGGGGGTAGGGTCCTGGGGGGCAGTTGGGGGGGTGTCTTAGGAGGGGGCAGTTAGGGGATAAGGAACAGGGAGGCTTAGGTAGGGGGTGGGGTTCTGGAGGGCAGTTAGGAGCAGGGGTCCCAGGAGGGGGCAGTCAGGGGACAAGGAGCGAGGGGGGGGTTGGGAGTTCTGGGGGGGCTGTCAGGGGGCAGGAGTGGGGAGAGGGATCGGAGCAGTCAATGGGACAGGGAGCAGAGGGGTTTAGATGGGTCGGGAGTTCTGGTGGGGGCTGTCAGGGGGTGGGGAGTGGTTGGATGGGGCGTGGGAGTCCCAGGGGTCTGTCTGGGGGTGGGGGTGTGGATAAGGGTTGGAGCAGTCAGGGTACAGGTAGGCGGTAGGGTCCTAGGGGGCCAGTTAGGATGGGGGGAGGGTCTCAGGAGGGGGCAGTCAGGGGACAAGAGGCAGGGAGGCTTAGGTAGGGGGTGGAGTCCTGGGGGGCAGTTAGGGGCAGGGGTCCCAGGAGGGGGCAGTCAGGGGACAAGGAGCGGGGGGGAGGGTTGGGGGTTCTGAGGGGGGCGGGAAGTGGGAGGGGCAGGGGCGGGGCTAGGGCAAGACGGGGGCGGGGCTAGGGCGGGGCTCCTCCCATCCTCTTTTTTGCTTGCTGAAATATGGTAACCCTACTTTATACTTATGTAACTGTGTCCACATTAGGGCTCATACCAGTACAAATACATCAGCTAAAATAACAGCCCTAGCCGACAGTTATTTACCCAGATACAACTTTTAAGTGTAAACCAGGTCTAAGATTCTTCTGTACTGCACTCATTGCCATTGTTGTCAAGCACCTTCCAAGCTCAAATGCTTTTTAACAAGTTCCCTCTTTTTTTCCTCCCTTTGCACACCCTCACAGCTGCAGTCCAACACAGGGCAAATTACTCTAACCGCCTTCTCCATTTAAAAGGCTTATCACAACTTAAGCAGCGAGTCGCTAGGGCGATGTCTACAAACCACTCTCTGGAAGCTCCAGGTACACCACTCCAGCAGACAGTGATGGTAGTTTTTAAATCTCCTAGATTTGATTAGATTTTGCCTCCATGTTGTCTGGATAGGGATGGCGTTACACTTCCAGTTAAGGTTTAAAATGGGGCCTGTAAGTCCTAGGAGAAAGCTTTCCCCTTGTGCGTCCACAGCAAAACAGCTTACCTGCTCAGTCCACTGCTGCAAAGGGTGCTCATCACAATTCAAAGCTTTCAGAATCTCACTCTCATTGTTGTGATGCTTGGTGTTGCGTGTTTTGATATCGCTCTCATTCCCAACGTCTCTCAGGAACCTGTACCTGCTGTGGAATCAACGGCACATTGGGGATGCCCTGCTGCACTGATTCTTGACAGAATGGGGCAGCTTGCAAATCTGCTGTTTGAGGGTCTGTAATTTTCATTCATGGTACTTACGTCTGCTTGCTCCAGAAAAAGGGATGTTGGATCAAGTCTCTCAGCAGGTTCTCAACTGGGCTTCCTTCATCAGGAGAGACCAGACTTTCCCTAAGGTCTGCAATCTCCACATAGTCTTGCACATCCTCTGGACAATTTGCATCCAAATTGTGTCTATCATTTTCCTCAAAGGGGACCTTACCCACTGTTACAACATACAGGATCAGCCTTCTGAGTGCCTGAGCATGAAAACAAATGGCTGTTTCACTCCAGGGCACACAACCTCCCACCAAAGAGAAACAGAGACAGAGAAACTATCTTCTAAAATCAGCACTCTGAGTGTGTGTACGTGTATGGCAGCAATTACTTCATGAAGTGTTTGTATTAGAGAGCCCACCGCACTGAAAGCATAGAGCAAAATCAGGAAGTGACTTCCAGGAGTCATAGAAAATCGTCGTTCCTAATCACTCTCACTTCCTTGTACTGTGGTTTCTTGTGCTATCAGAATTTCCAGAAACCACGCTGTTATACATTTCCTTTTGAATATGCAGGAAGATCAGCTGATTCGCCCCAAGAAAGCAAAGAAAATAAATTAATAGAAAGAAGGAAGCAAAAGACAAAGGGTGTGAGGGGTAATCGGAAACATAATATTGGTTTAATGGAAAGTTACCTTCAGGTCTTTGATTATAACATCATCCTTCTGTCCTTCACTCAATCTTTTGCTCTTATCAAAATCTGCTAAGCGAACTTTACCAGCAGCATCTGACAAAATAACAGGAATAGTTAAGCCTGTTGTCTGTCTGTGTGTTGCGCTCCTTTTCTCTGGTACCTGGTTGAATTATTCGCATGACCCCAGAATTCTCTGGTAGATTATTCAGTGGGATGACCTGATCTCTCAGTAGGAGGGCAAAACTAATGTGATACTAATGGCTGCTGTACTACATGAGCACGAATGCACACACACACTCTCTGTGCATAAAGATCTCTACATTGTGACATATACGGTCAGCTCTATAATGCCTCGCTTTCTCAACTATGAGCAACAGGAGAATAGAATAAGAATGATAAGAACACACAAGCTAACCTATCAAAATATTACGTGGGTGTAGATCCTGATGGCCAAATCCAAACATGTGTAGTTCTTGAACTGCCTCAAAGAGTGTCTTAAGAACACCCTTGCAATTCACTTCATTCTCTGATGCACTCAGGTGTTCTTCAAGGTTCTTCTCACAGAGCGAGAGGCACAAGTACAGGCAGGGTTTCTTTTCCTCAGCACCAAAAAGCTTTACTAAATGGTTGCTGGTCAGACATTGTTCAAGGCACATTTTCTCTTGTTTAGCAATTTCTGTGCCAATGCAGAATATCTTCACAGCCACCTCTTTACCATCATAGAGTCCCAGATAGATGCCCCCTTGGGAGGTTCTCTGAATCCTGAAATCATTATGTTGGAGGATTTTAAGTTTTCCAATCATAGGACGATACATGTTGTAGAGAACCTTCAGCTGCTCTCCCCAGCGTTTGCTGGTGGGTTCCCAATCTTGAGGTTGACTTGGACCAGCCTTGGCACCGTACTGGCGAAGAAGATCTGCCATTTTCTTATTGTATTTCCTATTGACAATCCCAATAAGGTCCCCAAGGTCAGTCCTTGCCCCCCTTTCACACAGTAGCTTTGCTATTTCATAATAGTTTTTCTCTACAGCTATCATCAGTGCTGTTTTGCCCTCTCTGTCAGCATCATTGATGTCAACTTCATTCTTCTCCAATAAAGCTTTCACCAAATCCAAACTTCGCATCTCGACTGCCAGGATGAGGGTAGTTTTCCCATGTTCATCTCTTCTGTTCACATCAACACCACAATCCAGCAGGAAATGAACTATCAGGAGAATTGACTCCCTTGTTTTGTTATCACTTGGAAGGAAGGCATGGATTAAAGCATTCCTGTCCTGGTTGTCACAGATGTTAATGTCAGCCTTCATCTCACTGACAAGAATGTTTACGACTGAGAGGTGGCCCTGCCTGGCAGCATCCATCAGGGCTGTTGCCCCCCCTTTATTCAGTGTCCTTTTCTCCTCGTTAACCACCCTCCGCAAATTCTTTTCTGCCCCATTATCGTACAAGAATCTTAAGGCCTCCTCATGCCCATACCAAGCAGCCTCCATAAAAGCTGTGAAACCATTGTCATCATACTCATTGATTTCTGACCCCTTAGAAAGGAAGAGCTCTAAAAGTCTCACATTTCCCACTATCCCTGCTACAAGAAAGGGAGTGGCACCGTTTTTCTTCCTAGCACACGGATCAGCACCCTTCTCGAGCAGAAGATCAATTATCTCTTCCTGATCACCCCGTACAGCGCTGTGCAGAGGTGTCCAACCACCTTCTACCTTGGAATTAACATCTGCTCCTTCCTCCAACAGCTGCCAGACTGTCTCTATTGAATGGTTTTGGACAGCATAGTTTAGCAGAGAGGGTTTGTCTGCCGCTGTTTCATTTCTGGAGGTCAATACCTTCTCCTGGCTGTTACCAGTGGCCTCCATGACTGTTAAGATAAGTGGCTGTGCTCTTGTTCTGTGTCCCTTTCAAATGGAGATTCTTCAATATAATGTACTTCCTGGGCTCTCCTTTAAGACGGAAGGCACGGATTGGTCAGGCCTTTGTTGTCGGCACATGAATGGAGTTTTGCTGATGAAATGCACCAGCACTACCCAGCTCCAAGGGCTCCATGCTTCACATATTCCACCTTATTAGCAAAGAGAGAAAACAAACCTGTTTACTGACTCTTAAGACTTTACAAGTGTGCTTGATAGGCGATAGTTAAAGCTACATTTTAGTCATGGGTATTTTTAGTAAAAGTCATGGGCAGACCATGGGCAGTAAACAAAAATTCACGTCCCGTGACCTGTGCATGATTTGTACAATACCCTTGACTAAATCTTGGGAGTGCTGCGGGTGCTCATGGGGGGGGGGGGAGCCTGCAGCTGCTCGTGAGGGGAACGTCCCGGGGGGCGCAGCAGGTGCTGGAGTGGGGGGCTGCGGAGGCTCAGGGGAGCAGCAGGTGCTCAGGGGGGTAGCCTGGCGGGTGCAGCGGATGCATGGGGAGGGCCTGCAGGTGCTTGGTGGGGCTGGTACGGGGGGGCACTATGGGTGCTGGAGGGTAGCACGGGAGGGCGCCGCAAGTGCTCGGGTGAGAGCAGCCCGGGACCTCCACTGGTGCTGGGGGGGTGAGAGGGGTTGGCAGGACTGGCAGTCTCCCTGGCTTCTCGGAAGCAGCGACATGTCCCTCCCCAAGCTCCTAGCTCCGAGCGCTGCCAGCTCCGCAGCTCCGATTGGCCGGGAACCACAGCCAATGGGAGCTGCAGGGGCGGTGCCTGCGGGCAGAGGCAACACAGTGAGCTAGGAGCTGAGGGAGGGACACGTTACTGCTTCCAGGGAGCTCCCCCCCCCGAAGGAAAATGCTGGCCAGAGCCCTCACCCCCTCCCGTGCCCCAGCCCCCAGCCCTGAGGCCCACCTCCCCCACCCAAACTCCTCCTGTTGCTACTGGGTGGGGAGGGGCGGTGGCCCGAGACTGCCCCAGCAGCAGCCACTGCAATGGGCCCAAGGGCTGCCTGACCAGGAGCCAGCCGCACCGGCCACTGCAGAAGTCACGGAGGTCATGGAAAGTCACGTAGCTGTGACTTCCGTGACAAACTTGCAGTTTTAGTGATAGTCTATTGATCTGTAAGAGACAGGACGGTGAAGGTTACACCACATGGTTTTCAGAGCCACAAGTGATTGTGTGTGGGGCAGGGGGAGGGAAAGGGGGATTATATCAGATTTCCTCTGGGTCCACATGCAACAGCCCCTGCTAATTTGGTTCTGAGTTTCTTATCAGTACAGATTGACAATCATAATGAATTGGTAGGGGTGGGAAAAGTGGTTTGTACTTTTAAGCAAGTGCACAGTACTCTTGGGTGTGCTTGTCAGTGGGGAGAAGACACCCCAGGAAGGGTGTTTGTCATCTGATTTACTCTGTCATTAGATACTGTTGATGGTACTTGGGTTATATAAATATGGCTGTGTATTCTGCAATTCTGAAGCTGCTTGAGTTCCTACAGAATTACTCTCTGTACAGAAGAGTGCAGGAGATTCCAATCTTTTAATTTTCAAAAAACATGACTGTGTCATCATGACTGTGAAGATAACCTTTCGAATATGATCTGAACAGAAGCTGATCTTAACTGAATGTTGACTCTGGAACATAATGAGGAAATTTAATTATTCACTGCCAGTAAGTGTATTAGAAAGATCCAGCTACTGTGCTTCTCTGTAACTTTTACATTTTCCAGATGCTGTTGCAGAAGTTTCAGTTCACTACAGAAGTTAGCACTATAGTACCACAGAAACCATGGGTCTTGCTGTGAAATTTAGGTTAAACTTGCTGCAAAATACACATGACCTTCATTATATGTATCAAACACTTAATGCATCACTTGCCCCATAACCTCAGCCGTGCAGAACACAACGCCATCCACAGCCTCAGAAACAACTCTGACATTATAATAAAAAAAGCTGACAAAGGAGGTGCTGTAGTCATCATGAATAGGTCGGAGTATGAACAAGAGGCTGCTAGGCAACTCTCTGACACCACATTCTACAGGCCATTATCCTCTGATACCACTGAGGGTTACCAAAAGAAACTGCACCATCTGCTCAAGAAACTCCCTGAAGAAGCACAAGAACAAATCCACACAGACACACCCCTAGAGCCCCGACCAGGGGTATTCTATCTGCTACCCAAGATCCATAAATCTGAAAATCCTGGACACCCCATCATCTCAGGCATTGGCACCCTGACAGCAGGATTGTCTGGCTATGTAGACTCTCTCCTCAGGCCCAGCGCTACCAGCACTCCCAGCTATCTTTGAGACACCACTGACTTCCTGAGGAAACTACAATCCATTGGTGATCTTCCAGAAAACACCATCCTGGCCACTATGGATGTAGAAGCCCTCTACACCAACATTTCACACAAAGATGGACTACAAGCCATCAGGAACAGTATTCCCGATAATGTCACGGCAAACCTAGTGGCTGAGCTTTGTGACTTTGGGTATGTCTTCACTACCCGCCGTATCGGCAGGTAGCAATCGATTTATCCAGGATCGATATATCGCATCTCGTTAAGACGTGATATATCGATCCCCGAACGCGCTCACCGTCGACTCCGGAACTCCACCAGAGCGAGCGGCGGTAGCGCAGTCGATGGGGGAGCCGCAGTCGTCGATCCCGCGCCTTGTGGACCCCAGGTAATTCGATCTAAGATACTTCGACTTCAGCTACGCTATTTGCGTAGCTGAAGTTGTGTATCTTAGATCGATTTCCCCCCCCCCCCCCCCAGTGTAGACCAGCCCTTTGTCCTCACCCACAACCATTTCAGATTTGGGGACAACGTATACCTTCGAGTCAGCGGCACTGCTATGGGTACCCACATGGCCCCACAGTATGCCAACATTTTTATGGCTGACTTAAAACAACGCTTCCTCAGCTCTTGTCCGCTAACGCCCCTACTGTACTTGTGCTACATTGACAACATCTTCATCATCTGGACCCATGGAAAAGAAGCCCTTGAGGAATTCCACCAGGATTTCAACAATTTCCACCCCACCATCAACCTCAGCCTGGACCAGTCCACACAAGAGATCCACTTCCTGGACACTACAGTACAAATAAGCCATGGTCACATAAACACCACCCTATACCGGAAACCTACTGACCACTATACTTACCTACATGTTTCCAGCTTTCAGCCAGACCACATCACAGGATCCACTGTCTACAGCCAAGCCCTAAGATACAACCACATTTGCTCCAATCCTTCAGAAAGAGACAAACACCTACAGGATCTCTATCAAGCATTCTTAAAATTACAATACCCACCTAGGGAAGTGAAGAAACAGATTGACAGAGCCAGAAGGGTACCCAGAAGTCACCTACTACAGGACAGGCCCAACAAAGAAAGTAACAGAACGCCACCAGCCATCACCTACAGCCCCCAGCTAAAACCTCTCCAGCGCATCAAGAATCTACAACCTATCCTGAAGGACGATCCCTCACTCTCACAGACCTTGGGAGACAGGCCAGTCCTTGCTTACAGACAGCCCCCCAACCTGAAGCAAATATTCACCAGCAACTACACACCACACAACAGAAACACTAACCCAGGAACAAATCCCTGCAACAAACCCCATTGCCAACTCTGTCCGCATATCTATTCAAGGGACACCATCTTAGGACCTAACCACATCAGCCACACCATCAGGGGCTCGTTCACCTGCACATCTACCAATGTGATATGTGCCAGCAATGCCCCTCTGCCGGACAGTCTCTATGAAAAAAAAAAAAATAGACACAAATCAGACTTCAAGAATTGTAACATTCAAAAACCAGTAGGAGGGCACTTCAATCTCCCTGGACACTCAATAACAGACTTAAAAGTGGCCATTCTTCAACAAAAAAAACCTTCAAAAACAGACTCCAACTTGAAACTGCAGAACTGAAATTAATTTGCAAATTTGACATCATCAAATTAGGCCTAAATAAAGACTTGGAGTGGCTGTAATTTTCCCTCTGTTGATATTCACCCCTTCTTGTCAACTGTTGGGAATAACACACTTCCACCGTGATTGAATTGGCCTCGTTAGCACTGACCTCCCCCCCCCCCCCACTTGGTAAGGCAACTCCTGTCTTTTCATGTGCTGTAATATATATACTACACCTGCCTACTGTATTTTTCACTCCATGCATCTGATGAAGTGGGTTTTAGCCCACGAAAGCTTATGCCCAAATACATTTGTTAGTTTCTAAGGTGCCATAAGGACTCCTCATTGTTTTTGCTGATACAGACTAACACGGCTACCCCTCTGAAACCTGATGCTTCCTGTTCTTTGTTGGCGAATATAAGTATACGCATATCTATTACCCCATTAAGTTTTGGACAGGTGGCTATGCCCTTAGCCCTGTGAAGAGACCAATCAGAAAGCAATATTAGACAAAAAGTCCCACCTTACCCCTGCTCCCTTTCTGCCCAGTGAGAAGCCCATATTTGTCCGTTAGACTTTCTTGACCCTTTCATCATTTTCTGGGGTCAATCAGGAAGGAATTCAGGGTCTGGAGGCACACCTATCACTGACAGGCCATTATCAGAAAGTCTTTAAGAATAGTGGGTACATTTAAGACTTTCCCCCCCCAGATATAAAATGGGCCATTAGTTAAAATTTAGACATATCCTAATCAAATGCGAGTAAGGGCTCACAGCATTATATAATGTGAGGAGGGGAAATGGGACAATATGAAATTAAAAAGGTCTCTAATGAATACTCTCCAGGATCAAAGGGTATTTTATTCCAGTTAAGGTTTGTTGTTGTTCTGTCTTATGAAGGAAATGAAACCAAGTTACAAAAGTAATAACTTCTTTTCCCCTTTAAAGAAAGGTTATAACCGTTACAGAACAATAAAATTCAGCCTAACTGTCAAAGGTGACAGTTGTTAAAGACATTTACCAAGGACTAGCTCCTTCTGGGCTCGCTTGTTTGTGGGTCTGACAGAAAAGAATTCTTTTAAAGGGAAACTGGCAGAGAAGCTGCAAAGTCTTACAGGAAAGGTTTAATTCACATAAGCTTGATTATCTTCTGAGAAAACCAAATGAATCAAGTATCAGAGGGGTAGCCGTGTTAGTCTGAATCTGTAAAAAGCAACAGAGGGTCCTGTGGCACCTTTAAGACTAACAGAAGTATTAGGAGCATAAGCTTTCGTGGGTAAGAACCTCACTTCTTCAGATGCAATACTCCCAATACTTGTGTTAGTCTTAAAGGTGCAAATGAATCAAGTCACTTATCACAGTTTTTCTTTAAAAGTTTTTAAAATTTTAAAAAGCAATGTAAAAGTTGCTTACATATGTTTGAGTAACTTCACAATGCTTATTTTCTACATCTTTGGAGACATACAGTAAAAGTAAAAGGCTCTTCTCCAAGCCATCAAAAAAGCTACAGCCTTGTTAGGGGAACTATTACCAAGAGTCTTAACATATAAAGAGGGGGGGAAACAAGAGTCTTGAAAAAGGGTAGAACAAAGATTCAGAAGTTTACTTATTGAGCACTTATTCAGTCCTACTGACAACATGCTTCTATGATACTGTCTATTCTGCCCTCTTTTCCTGATTCATGTCATAGAGGGCAGGTGTTTGTGGGAGTTAGCTAACATGCTGCTTTTTCAGGCAGTGCTGCCACACGCTCTCGGAATGAGGGAAAGGGTTACTACATTTAGAAAGTCCAGTGCTCACAGCCAAGAGGATGCATGCATGGATGGATGGATAGATGTTGAAATATGGTAGAGGATGTCTCCCAGCATAATTCATCTGCCCTGCTAACGGGCGGACTGCAGGAATTTTTAACCATTGATTTCAGTGGCAGTTACGGAAGTAGTGCTCAGGAATGCTGGCTTTCAGTAACTTTTCCCAGGGGACCAGGGAGTGTTCCCTCCAAGCACACAGGAACACACTAGGAAGCATGTGCCTCCGTCCTGGAGAGTCGCTCCCTCCTGGATCTCCCCCAGGCGCAGTGCAGGCTCACAATACACACAGTGACTGCGGATGGAAAGCGAGTCAGTCTCCCCTGAGCTTTGAGGCCTGTTGGCTCGGGCTGGCACAGTGCAGACTCCAGACCCGGCCAGTTCGGCTCCGCTTGCTTGCGTGACAAAGGGGGAGGGAGAGGCAGCGGCTCATCTGACTAGAAGGGCTGATAGGCAAAGCTCTTTACTTGCTGCTGTGAAGAGAGTCTGCTCATGCCTTAGTTAAAAGAACAGGAGTACTTGTGGCACCTTAGAGACTACCAAATTTATTAGAGCATAAGCTTTCGTGGGCTACAGCCCACTTCTTCGGATGCATATAGAATGGAACATATATTGAGGAGATATATCTCCTCATTTGCATTCTGGGGAAGGAAGAGGGAGGTGAGTTTGGCAGTGCACTTTCACTTATCGCCCGAAACGTAGCCTAACTAGCTGCTTTGGAAAGCAGGATCCATGTCTCCCAGATTTAATAATTCCCTTGGTTTGCAGCCTATGTCTACACTACTGCGGTAAAAAGAACAGGAGTACTTGTGGCACCTTAGAGACTAACAAATTTATTAGAGCATAAGCTTTCGTGGGCTACAACCCACTTCTTCGGATGCATATAGAGTGAAACATATATTGAGGAGATATATATACACACATACAGAGAGCATGAACAGGTGGGAGTTGTCTTACTCCTGTTCTTTTTGCGGATACAGACTAACACGGCTGCTACTCTGAAACCTGTCACTACTGTGGTAAGTAGACCTATGCTATGCAACTCTAGCTATGTGAATAACATAGCTGAAGTTGACATACCTTAGGTCAAGTTACCGCGGGGTCTACACCGCAGGGGGTCGACAGGAGCAAATCTTACTCTTCTTGTTGGGGATAGAGTACAGGGATCGAATGGAGAGCGATCTGCAGTCGGTTTGGTGGGTCTTACTAGACCTGCTAAATCGACCGCTAGTGGATCGATCTCAGAGTGTCGATCCCAGCTCTAGTGTAGTCCCCTTTCCATCTCTCCCTGCCCTGCAATATCCACTCCCACTCCTCCCCTCCCCCGCATTATTTCTTGCATTTTTATCCTGCTCCCAGCCACACACAAAATTTGGATCCTGCAAATCCCGCAAGAGAGGCAGATTCCCCCATGCCACTAAAAACAAAAAACAAACAAACAAAAAAGATTGGTTGACATATATAAATGGAAATTCAGACACAATTTTTACCACTAAAAGAATAAAACAAATCTTGCTTAAACCATGTAAAAATTACTTTAACTCCTGTTATAATAGACATCACATCTCTTTATATTCTTTGCTTAAATTTAAGTATAAAAACTTTTATTTAATAAAAAAGAAAAACTTGCTTTACATTGCTGAACTTCTCATAGACTCATAGACTTTAAGGTCAGAAGGGACCATTATGATCATCTAGTCTGACCTCCCGCATGATGCAGGCCACAAAAGCTGACCCACCCACTCCTGGGAATAATTCTCTCCCTTGACTCAGCTGTTGAAGTCCCCAAATCATGATTTAAAGACTTCAAGTCGCAGAGAATCCTCCAGCAAGCGACCCCTGCCCCATGCTGCGGAGGAAGGCGAAAAACCTCCAGGGCCTCTGCCAATCTACCCTGGAGGAAAATTCCTTCCCGACCCCAAATATGGCGATCAGCTGAACCCCGAGCATGCGAGCAAGATTCTCCAGCCAGACCCTCCGGAAAAAAGTTCTCTGTAGTAACTTTTAATATCCCATCATTGACCATTGTTACTAATTACCAGCGATGGCACGTTATTGACCTATTGACTATTTATGACAAACTGCTGTCATGTGTATATCACAGGGAACGTCAAAACAAATTGCACCACAGTTTTTCTTTAAAAGGTGCAGATTTTTTTTTAATGATTATAAAAAGTAGTTGTTTTAAAAAACTGGAATTTTTTAAATCACTTAAGCACCGTTTTTAGAACTTTGAAACATACAATTCAAGTTATTTATATCAGGATTAATGTTGGTTTCTGAAAAACATTTAATGGAAAAATTGCTCACAGCACTAGGTTTTTGACATAAATTGTAAAAAGAGGCTGTGATAAATGAAGCGGGGGGGGGGAATAGCTCCCTTTGATGGACACCCAGCCAGCCACTTAGCTGTAAATCCCTCTTGGTAGCTTAGTTCTCTACTTGCTTTACCTGTAAAGGGTTAAAAAGGACCCCAGGTAAAAAGTGGGCACCTGACCAAAAGAGCCAATGGGAGGCCTAGAACTTTTTAAAATTGGGAAAGAAACTTTCCCTTTGTCTGTTGTTCTCTCTGGGCTGAAGAGATGGGGCAGCAGGAATGCTGTGTAATGTAAGTAAATTAGGAATATTTAGAAAGACGCGATTAGGTTTATTTCTGTTTATTTTTTAAGGCTTGTGGACTCCTCTGTGCTAACCCCAGATGCTTTTGTTTGCTTGTAATCTTTAAACTGAACCCCCAAGAAAGTTATTTTGGGTGCTTAATTTTTGGAATTGCTCTTTTAAAATCTATCAAAAGCCTAAGTTTCAAATGTATTTTCTTTCTTTTTTGTTTTTAATAAAATTTACCTTTAAGAACAGGATTGGAATTTTGATGTCCTAAGAGGTTTGTGCATATGTTGTTTAATTAGCTGGTGGCAACCTCTAATTTCCTTTGTTTTCTTTATCAGCTCTTCCTCGGAGGGGGCGGGGGTGAAAGGGCTTGAGGGTACCCCACAGGGAGGAATTCCCAAGTGCTCCTTCCTGGGTTCAAGGGTTTTTTTTGCATTTGGGTGGTGGCAGAGTTTACCAAGCCAAAGTCAGAGAAAAGCTGTAACCTTGGGCGTTTAATACAAGCCTGGAATGGCAAGTATTAATTTTTAGAATCCTTGCGGGCCCCCACCTTCTGCACTCAAAGTGCCAGAGTGGCGATTCAGCCCTGACATGGTGGCAGAGCAGTGGGATCATTTTGAACCAGAAGCACAGACCTCAGGACTTTAAAAAGACACATTTTTCCTTTTGGCTGCTTGAAAGCCAGGGAGTTGTTTTTCTTTTCTTTGCTGCCTGAGGGGGAACAGGCACGCCAAAGGATTAGCCTGTAAAGCCAGGGAGTCCAACAAGCAGTTTATTTTTTTTCTTTTCTAGCTTTGTGGCAATGAAATAGTTAGGCTAGAGTAGGGCTGCTTGTGCATGAGGTTGAGGCCAGGCACCAAAACCCTAGAGCAGAGGTCGGCAACCTATGGCACACGTGCCAAAGACGGCACGCGAGCCGATTTTTAATGGCACGCTGCTGCCTGCCAGAGTCCTGGCAGGCAGCAGCGTGCCATTAAAAATCCTGCCCTGCTTTACCTGTAAAGGGTACAAAATCCAGAACAAAAATCCTGCCCAGCCCTCTCTTCTCCACCCCCCGCCCCCCCTTCCCTGCCCCCTCCCGTGGGGGCAGGGGGCAAGGGGCAAAAGCTTGGTCCTGCCAGCTCCCCTGCTTCTTCCCGCAGTGTGCTGGGCTCCTGCCCCTCCTCCTCCTCTCCGTCCCTCCCTCCCTGCACGCCGATCAGCTGATGGCCCTTGCGAGGGGGAGCGGGGAGAAGAGGAGTGGAGTCAGTGTGCTCGCTGCTCCCAGTGGAGGCAGAGAAGAAGCGGGGCCAGGGCCTTAGGGAGGGGGGGTGGAATAGAGGCATATACCCTGTTGTGGAAAATTTACCACACGGTTGATTTTGGATCAGACAGCCTGAGGCTCCTTTATTGATCAATCAAACATGCATGCATGGGGGAGTCAGCTAAGGCAGCCGAACACCCACCTGACAGATAAAATGCAAGAGATTATATAGGATAAAACCACAAAAATTACATATACTTCCTTAAAGTTTTACATCCATATAAGGAATAAAGCAAAGCAAGCTTTTCCTGTTTTTTTCAATTTTGCCCTTTGCGGTCCCTTGCTCTGCCCCTAGACAGCTATTGATCACAAACTGTTACAAAGATTAATTCTACTTTTATAATTTCTACAGTTAGTTCTGCTTTTATGATTTCTGTCTACTCTTCTCCTTTTTACCTCCCCCCTTCACACGGGTCACACATACAGTTCACCTGACCCTACAAACAATTCACTTGACCAAAGTTTTAGGCCTTATACCATTTTTCCTCCACACCCCTCTAGCCCCCTGCCGTGAGCACCCCACAACCCCAGCCCACACTGCCAGCTCTGTGCCCTGACCCCCACTCACACACACCCAGCCCTGTGCCCTGAACCCTGCAGTCCCACATACCTCCCAGGCCCGTGCCCTGAGCCCTGCGCCCCACACACACCCCAGACCCCTGCCCTGAGCCCTGTACCCCCCTCACACAAACCCAGCCCTCTGCTTGACTCCTTCACCCCCCATGACCCCAGCCCTGACTCTAGCACCCCCCTCACATGCCCCCAGCCCTCTGCCCTGACTCTTGCACCCCCCCCACATACCCAGCACCCCCACACATCCTGACTCTGGCACCCCCCACATCCCCACCCCCACCCTGAGCACCAAACGGGAGCTCCTGCACACACACCCCACATTCCCACCAGCACCTCTCGCACCAAATGGGAGCTGCCCAGGTAAGCGCTCCACACCCAAACCTCCTGCCCGAACCCTGAGCCCCTTCCCTCATTCTAGCTCCTGGCCAGACCCTACACCCCAACCTGCTCCTTCACCCCCAGCCCTGTGCTCAGTGCACTCCCACCCTCAGCGCAGAGCAGAGAGAGAGGAAGAGAATGGGCCAGAATCAGGGAGAAGGTAGGTACCCACTCTATGTGGGCAGGGCTGGGACCCCAGACCGGCAGTGGGCTGAGCGGGTCCGGCAGCCGGGATCCCGGCTGGCAGGAGCCAGCTGATGGAACCCCTGAATGGCAGCGGGCTGAGCCGCTCAGCCCACTGCCGGTCTGGGGTCCCAGCCGCCGGCCCTGCACAGCCCACTGCCGGTCAGGGGTTCTGGCTGCCGGACCCTTGCCAGCCGGGGTCCCTGCCTCAGGCCCCGCTCAGCCTGCTGCTGGCCTAGGTGAACAGAACCCCAGACCAGCAGTGGGCTGAGTGGACCAGTGGCGTAAGATCAACATTTTAATTTAATTTTAAATGAAGCTTCTTAAACATTTTGAAAACCTTGTTTATTTTACAACACAACAATAGTTTAGTTATACAATATATAGACTTATAGAGAGAGACCTTTTAAACAACATTAAAATGTATTACCAGCATGTGAAACCTTAAATTAAAGTGAATAAATGAAGACTCGGCACACCGCTTCTGAAAGGTTGCTGACCCCTGCCCTAGAGAAATTAGTCTTCCCAAAGCAGCACACCATGGAGAAGATAGACCCAGATCAAGCCCAGACATCCAGCTCCATTACAGAAATGCAGGAAAAACATGGGGGACCGGGAACTTCCCAGGAGGGAAGGGTCAGCCCTCCCCCAACCGAGATCCAGGTGCCAGGTTGGAGGGATGCCCTTAATCCAGGCCGAGTTCAAACTGAGGCAGAAAGGAATTTCTTCCTAGAGGCAACGCGCTTGGAGGAGAGGAGAGGTGAAGCGCTCGGACTTGGAAATGCAGGCGAAGTGCTTGGAGGCGGAGTTAGAACTGAAGTGCTTAGAGCTGGAAAGGGCTAAACTGGGTCCACCAGGTAACCATAACAGTCCTTCTCCAGGTACCACTCCAGATTCCAAGAAATTCCCCAAATACAAGGTAGGCGATGATATAGGCCTTCTTAGAAAATATCAAAAGGGCCTGCCTTGGATACAACACCCTTATAAACCAGTATATGGTAGGGCTGAGGCCGCAGCTCAGTGGACCCTTAGCAGAGGTGGCAACTGACATGCCTAAAGAACACATGCATGAGTACAAATGTTTTAAACAAAAGGCCAGAATTAGAATGGGGCTAACACCCAAGCATGCCCGTCGGCGGGTCAGAGCCCTACGGTGGAAACCCGACATGGCATTTTCCCGAAATGCCTACCACACTGTAAAGAATTGGGATGTCTGGATATCAGGAGCAAGTGTTAAATCTCTGGAAGATCTGTCTCTCCTTATGCAAATAGAGCAGTTCTTAGAGGGTGTTCTTGAGGAAATAGAAAGGTACATCCTAGATGGGAAGCCCTAAACTGTAATTGAGGTGGGGGAGATTGGAACCAAATGGGTAGAGGTGGTGGAGAAGAAGAGAGCTAGTAGCAGTTGGAGCGGATACCAGAAGGGGCAACCAGAGATGACACCCCACCATCGAGGTCAGCGCAAGGCCCCACCTCACAAGGAGAAGCCCTCCACGCAGCCAGGGAGACCCCAGATGCCCTCTCGTCCCACCACCCCACTCTCCAACCACCCACCTCGCCCCAGCCCACAGTCAGCTGGGCAATGCTTCAAATGTAATGAGCTGGGGCATATGAAGGCCAACTGCCCCAAGAGCACCAACCAACTGCAACTCATCACTCCAGAGTCCCACCAAGAGCCTTCAGGCCCAGATGTCTCGCAAATACCCCCAGAGCGAAGGGAAACTGAGTGTGGGTGGGAGGAAGATTACTGCATGGAGAGATACTGGTGCACAGGTGTTAGCTATCCACCAATCCCTGGTGGACCCCAAATTCATCAACCCAGAGGCCCAAGTGATGGTGCAACCCTTTAAGGCCAACTCTTTTAACCTGCCTACAGCCAAGTTGCCTGTCCAGTACAAGGGCTGGTCAGAAATATGGACTTTTGCAGTCTATGACGATTATCCCTTTCCCATGCTGCTGGGAGAAGACTTAGCCAACAATGTGAGGCTAACAAAAAGGGTGGGGATAGTCACCCACAGCCAGGCTAAACAGGCCTCTACACCTAACTCCATTCCTGAGCCTCCTACAGGAACCCAGCCAGAGGTGGTGGAACCAGACTCCAGACCAGAGTCTATGGCAGCAGTTGTAGGTCCAGTTCCTGGAACCTAGCCAGAACCAGCCCAAGAATTGGAACTGGCGGAGGAGTCAGCACCAGAGCCTGTGCTTGCAACCCCACCAGAGTCAGGGGAGCCAGGCCCAAAGGGCTCCACAGAGCTTGCACCTGCAGCAGCAGCTAAACCGGTGCAAAAGGCTCAATCGGAGCATGAAATACCACTTAGTGCACCAGTGAAGAGCGGTTCACAGTCAACAGAAACAACCCAATCACCTGCATCGCTTCCAGTGGGACCAAGTCCAGCACCCAGTGAGGAACTAATGTCTCCAGCATCAAAGGAGCAGTTCCAGGCAGACCAGGAAGCGGATGAGATAATCAAGGGAGCTTGGATGGTGGCACGGAGCAACCCACCACCCCTCAACTCTTCTAATAGGTCCAGGTTTGTTATAGAAGGAGGACTCTAATACAAGAAGACTCTGGTGGGCACAAGGAGATCTGGCATCCTCAAAGACAGTTGGTAGTTCCAACTAAGTATAGGGAAAAGCTCTTGCGCTTAACCCATGATCACCCTAGTGGCCATGCTGGGGTGAACAGGACCAAGGACCGTTTGGGGAAGTCATTCCACTGGGAGGGGATGGGCAAGGACGTTTCTATCTATGTCCGGTTTTGTGAGGTGTGCCAGAGAGTGGGAAAGCCCCAAGACCAGATCAAGGCCCCCTCCAGCCACACCCCATCATTGAGGTTCCATTTCAGCATGTAGCTGTGGATATTCTGGGTCCTTTCCCTAAGACATGGGTTCTCAAACTGGGGGTCGGGACCCCTCAGAGGGTCACAAAGTTATTACATGGGGGGTCGTGAGCCGTCAACTTCCACCCCAAATCCTGCTTTGCTTCCAGCATTTATAATGGTGTTAAATATATAAAAAGGTGTTTTTAATTTATAAGGGGGGGGTCGCACTCAAAGGTTTGCTATGTGAAAGGGGTCACCAGTAAAAAAAGTTTGAGTCACTGCCCTAAGAAGACATCCAGAGGAAAGCTGTACATACTGACTTTCATGGATTTTGCCACTCGATGGCCGGAAGCAGTAGCTCTAAGCAACACCAGGGCTAAAAGCGTGAGCCAGGCATTTGCAGACATTTTGCCAGGGTAGGTTGGCCCTCCAACATCCTTATGGATTCGGGAACTAACTTCCTGGCAGGGACCATGCAACGTCTTTGGGAAGCTCATGGGGTAAACCACCTGGTTGCCACCCCTTAGAACCATCAAACAAATGGCCTAGTGGAGAAGTTTAATGGGACTTTGGGGACCATGATACGTAAATTTGTGAATGAGCACTCCAATGATTGGGACCTAGTATTGCAGCAGTTGCTGTTTGCCTACAGGGCTGTACCCATCCCATTTTGGGATTTTCACCCTTTGAACTCGTTCATGGCCACAAAGTTAAGGGGCCATTACAGTTGGTGAAGCAGCAATGGGAGGGGGTTACATCTTCTCCAGGAACTAACATTTTGAACTTTGTACCCAACCTGCAAAACACCTTCATAGTCTCTGTAGCCCTTGCTCAAGAGAACCTACAGGATGCTCAACAAGAGCAAAAGGCCTGGTATGATAAACATGCCATAGAGCATTCCTTCAGAGTAGGTGACCAACAGGGCCAGCTCTAACTTTTTTGCTGCCCCAAGCAGCAAAAAAAAGTGCCGCCCCCCGAGCCCTCCCCCCCCCCCGAGCGCCGTGCCACCGGACCCCCCCCCCCGAGCGCTGCGCCCCGCGCCGCCACCCCCGCCAAGCGCCGCGCCGCTGGAGCCCGCCCCCCCCCGAGCGCCGCGCCGCCGGAACCCCCCCCAGTGCCGCGCCGCGCCGCGCCGCTGGAGCCCGCCCCCCCCCGCCGAGCGCCGTGCTGCTGGAACCCCCCCCCCCCGAGCGCCGCGCCCCAGGCCGCCCCCCCCCCGCGGAATGCCGCGCCGCGCTGCCCCCCGCCACCCCAAGATTGGCCGCCTCTTACCAGGTGGCGCCCCAAGCATGTGCTTGGTTGCCTGGTGCCTGGTGACCAAGTCATGGTCCTGAAAGCGCTCCAGGCCAATAAGATGGAAGTGTTGTGGGAGGGGCCACTTATGGTCTGAGAGCAGCTGGGAGCTGTTAATTACCTCATAGCATTCCCAGACCCTACCCTAAAACCTAAAGTATACCATGTTAATTCTTTAAAGCCCTTTTATTCCCGAGAAATCAAGGTTCTCCAGTTTACAGCCCAAGAGCAGGAGAGAGATGACCCTGAGTGGCCTGTAGAAGTCTACTATGATGGAAAAAGCAATGCTGGCATGGAAGAGGTGAACCTTTCCATGACTCTTGGGCGTAAGCAGCGACAGCAAATCCAGGAGCTGTGCACCAGCTTTGCGCCAATGTTTTCAGTGACCCCAGGATGGACAGAACGGGCGTACCACTCCATTGACACAGGTGATGCTCGCCCAATTAGAGCCCAACCCTACCGGATGGCTCCTCAAGCCAAAACCGCAATAGAAAGGGAGATCAAGGACATGTTACGGATGGTATAATCCGCCCCTCTGAGAGTGCATGGGCCTGTCCAGTGGTTCTGGTTCCCAAACCAGATGGGGAAATCCACTTTTGTGTGTACTACCATAAGCTAAATGCTGTAACTCACCCAGAAAACTATCCAATGCCGTGCAGATGAGCTACTGAAAAAACTGGGACGTGCCCAGTTCATCTCCACCTTAGACTTAACTAAGGGGTACTGGCAAGTGCCGCTAGATGATCCAGCCAAGGAAAGGTCAGCCTTCATCACCCATGTAGGACTGTATGAATTTAATATGCTCCCTTTCGGACTGCGAAATGCGCCCGCCCCCTTCCAGAGACTGGTAGATAACCTTCTGGCTGGATTTGGGGAATTTGCAGTCACCTACCTACACCGCCAAGCTGTCTTCCAGTGCATAAGGGAGGCAGGATTAACCGTTAAGGCCAAAAAGTGTCAAATAGGCCTAAACAGGGTAACTTACCTTGGACACCAGGTGGGTCAAGGTACTATCAACCCCTGACAGGCTAAGGTAAATGCTATCCAAAATTGGCCTGTCCCTAAGTCAAAGAAGCAGGTCCAATCCTTCTTGGACTTCGCTGGGTATTACCGACAATTTGTACCACACTACAGCCAAATTGCCACCCCACTGACAGACCTAACCAGGAAAAAACAGCCAAATGCAGTACAGTGGACTGAGAAGTGTCAAAAAGCTTTTAACCAGCTTAAGGCAGCCCTTATGTCTGACCCTGTACTGAGGGCCCCGGACTTAAACCAACCGTTTTTCGTAACCACAGATGCATCCGAGCGTGGTGTAGGAGCAGTTTTAATGCAGGAAGGACCAGATCAACAATTCCATCGTGTTGTGTTTCTCAGCAAAAAACTTTCTGAGTGGGAAAGCCACTGGTCAGTCTCAGAAAAAAAATGTTACACCATAGTGTATGCTCCGGAGAAGCTATGCCCATACATTTGGGTACGGCGGTTCCACCTGCAGACTGACCATGTTGCACTGAAGTGGCTTCACGCAGTCAAAGAGACTAATAAAAAACTTCTTCGGTGGAGTTTAGCTCTTCAAGACTTTGATTTTGAGATACAACACATTTCAGGAGCCTCTAACAAAGTGGCTAATGCACTGTCCCAGGAAGGTTTCCCAGAATCAGCCAGGTAAAAATGTCCCTGCATTCTAAGTCATCGTAGTCCTTGAAATGTAAAAAGTACAATGTAAAAAGAACTGTTTAGTTCTTCATGTAATTATTAGTAAAGTTAGAGGTGCATGTATCTTATTAACTCTGTTTCCTAAACCTCCAGGAAGAAATCCCAGCTGGTGTGAACCTGACCTGAACCAGGCTGGCCAGCACCATCTGTGATTTGGGGGGCGTGTGATAAATAAAGCGGGGGGGGGGGGGAGATAGCTCCCTTTGATGGACACCCAGCCAGCCACTTAGCTGTAAAATCCCTCTTGGTAGCTGTTCTCTACTTGCTTTACCTGTAAAGGGTTAAAAAGGCCCTCAGGTAAAGGGGAAAAAAAAGTGGGCACCTGACCAAAAGAGCCAATGGGAAGCCTAGAACTTTTTAAAATTGGGAAAGAAACTTTCCCTTTGTCTGTTATTCTCTCTGGGCTGAAGAGATGGGGCAGCAGGAATGCTGTGTAATGTAAGTAAATTAGGAATATTTAGAAAGACGCGATTAGGTTTATTTCTGTTTATTTTTTAAGGCTTGTGGACTCCTCTGTGCTAACCCCAGATGCTTTTGTTTGCTTGTAACCTTTAAGCTGAAGCCCCAAGAAAGTTATTTTGGGTGCTTAATTTTTGGAATTGCTCTTTTAAAATCTATGAAAAGCCTAAGTTACAAATTTATTTTCTCTCTTTTCATTTTTAACAAAATTTGCCTTTTTTAATAACAGGATTGGATTTTTGATGTCCTAAGAGGTTTGTGCATATGTTGTTTAATTAATTTACCAAGCCAAGGCCAGAGAAAAGCTGTAACCTTGGAAGTTTAATACAAGCCTGGAGTGGCCAGTATTAATTTTTAGAATCCTTACAGGCCCCCACTTTCTGCACTCAAAGTGCCAAAGTAGAGATTCAGCCCTGACAGAGGCTCAAACAAAGTGATTGATAATAAGGTTAACTTAAACAGCAGGTGTACCTAAACTTGCATTTTGTTTCCCCGCAAATTGCCGTAATCTGTTTTGTTTTTGTTTGTTTTTTGCCCACACAATCCCACCCACAACAAAGTACATTTTCCTCACTCCCACTTTATGGCAGCACGTTCTGCAGGACCCGGGGGATCCCATTCTCACTGCAGGGCTCTACCTTGGTCCCTATTTATCCTTCTTGATGCTGACGCTGATGATTTTCTGTGTTTATTCCAATAGCACTTTCAGTGTACAAGGCCCTTTAGATCAGAACATGGAGAGGACATGGACTCTGTCCAACCAAGATGTGCTCAGAGCAGAGTCAGAGGGGAGAGGTACAAATGTCTTATCTCACTTCTCTTCTACCCAATCCATGGGACTGTGCCTGACATAAGTCAGAGCAGCCTCAGTGTTACTCTGACTCACAGCTGCCCCCTGTAGACCCCTGCGTATCACTTGTGCACAGCATGCTCCCAACATACCCTGTATGCCAAAGGCTGTGAGCGGGGTTGGTGTACAAAGCGATATCACAAGTAAGACTAAGCTGTTGAAGCTGTGAAGGCTACAAGCCCTGCTGCCAGCTCTGATATCCTCCTGCACGTCACACAGTTGCTCAGTCCCCCTTAGGTCCTTTCCGTCTTGTATTTCAGTGAGCAAAGCACAATGGGCACAACATCATCACAAGCAGCTGCTGTCATTAGCAGCAAGGAAGCAAGACTAGTAACTCAGCCCAGCACCCTTTCTCCTGAGGATAGAGGTACTTGCTGCCCAGCATCTCCATGGCCCCGGCCTGCCTCCCTGCACACTGAACCCATATGCCAAGCACTCACCTCCCTACTACATCAGAGATCTGCAATTAGCAATCAGAGTTCCAGGCAAACAGCTCAGCTCAACTGGGCAAAGAAGGGGTGAGGAATAGAGGGCTGGGCATGGGAGAGAGGAAGAGAGACAGTAAGAAGTGGATAAAATGAAAGTGTAAATGAGGGGAATGAGAAACAGCTTGAACAAGAATGGGTTTGGGGGAGGATCACAACTGCAGGGGAAGGTGGATGTGAGAAGGTAAATGTGAACATAAGGACTTTTCTGTGATATTTTTCCCATGACACATCACAGATAATTCTAATGGACTATTTACATGTTTCTACATGTAGGGGCAATTTTCTCCCAGCACCAGATACACACTAAATCCAGATTTCAAGGCACCATCACCCCTGACCCCACTCTGCAGCCCTCACTCCCGCACCCCAACCCTCTGCCCATGCCCCTCCCACACCCCTCACATTTTTAAATTTAAAAAAAATATATCAGCTTAAAAAGACAGATGTAGGCGGGGGCGGTACTTGGACCCATTCTGGGCACCACCAAAAATTATACAAACCTGCCACCCCTGTGACCTACACCTGGATAGCCCTCCCCTTTGGAACCGTAACCCTAGCACGAGAAGTCCTATAATTTTGAATCCTTAGCCTAGCAATCAGAGCCCTCCCCTTTGAAACCCTATCCCAAGAAATCATACCATGCAGAACCCCAACTCTAGCCCTGAATGCCCCTTCCTCTGCAACGAATACCCTAGCTCGGGAAGCCCTACCCTTTGGAACCCTAACCCTCAGCAGTGAAAGTAGGGTGGTATGATCCAGTACGCCGTACCAGCAAGATATTTAGAGCCGGTACGACGATCCAGAAAGACACAGGAAGAGACGACCTCCTCTGGCGTGCCCCCTGCCCTTCCACAGAGCTGCGTCTCCTCCATCTGTACAGTAGCAGCCCTGCCGGAGGACGGGGCTGGGGGAGCGGGGCTGGGGCTGGTACAGACGCTGGTGAAGCTGCTGGTGTTCTGCTCCTTTCCCCACTGCCCCTCCCAGCGGGGAAAGGAGCAGAACCCCCAACCCCATCCCTCCCCCTTCCATGGAGCTGCATCTCCTCTGGCTCCATCTGTACAGCAGCAGCGCCACCGGAGGACAGGGCTGGGGGTGTGGGGCTGGGAGTTCTGCTCCTTTCCCTGCTGGGAGGGGCAGTGGGGAAAGGAGCAGAGCACCGGCAGCTCCTCCAGCGACTGTACCACCCCCAGCCCTGTCCTCCGGCGGGGCTGCCGCTGTACAGACGGAGCCGGAGAAAATGCCGCTCCATGAAAGGACAGGGGGCGGGGCTAGGGGTTCTGCTCCTTTCCCCACTGAGGGGAATCTCTGGTGCAGCAGGAGGAAGACAGAGTGCCCTCCCCTCCCCCAGTAATGTGGGATGGTGTGATGGGTTCGGTCACAGAGACCCCTTTGGGACTGTCACCTGACATCCTGGAATTACCTCTGAGCCCGTTTTTCCTGCCAGCTTGGGACTTCCAGAACCCTGTCTTATTGAGGCAGACATGCTAGCCTGCTGCAACACAGACCCAGGTCTGGTCCACGCCCCCAAAGCTGCAGACTTTAACCAAAAACTGCTCAGCAGGTCACCTATTTCCAGCACCTAGACACCCAGTTCCCAGTGGGATCCAAACCCCAAATAAACCCATTTTACCCTGTATAAAACGTATACAGGGTAAACTCATAAATTGTCCGCCCTCTATAACACTGATAGAGAGATATGCAGAGCTGTTTGCTCCCCCAGGTATTAATCACTTACTCTAGGTTAATTAATAAACAAAAGTCATTTTATTAAGTATAAAAAATAGGATTTAAGTGGTTTCAAGTAATAACAGACAGAACAAAGTAAGTTACCAAGCAAAATAAAGCAAAACCATGCAAGTCTAAGCCTAATATATTAAGAAACTGATTACAGGTAAAATCTCACCCTCAGAGATGTTCCAATAAGCTTCTTTCACAAACTAGACTCCTTCCTAGTCTGGGCCCAATCCTTTCCCCGGTACAGTCCTTGTTAGTTCTAGCTCAGGTGGTAACTAGAGGTTCTCTCATGACTGGCAGCCCCCTTTGTTCTGTTCCACCCCCTTTTATAGCTTTGGCACAAGGCAGGAATCTTGTGTCTCTCTGGGTCCTCAATCCTCCTTCTAAATGGAAAAGTACCAGATTTAAGATGGATCCCAATATCATGTGACATGGTCACATGTCACTCTAAGACCTCATTCTTCATTACCCACGGGCTGACCTACACATCCACAGGAAGGCTTGCAGGTAAATAAACCATCTACAACCAATTGTCCTAGTCAATGAGAGCCATCAAGATTCTAAACCACCATCAATGGCCCACACTTTGCATAGTTACAATAGGACCTTAGAGCTATACTTTATATTTCTAGCTTCAGATACAAGATACATGCATTCAAATAGGATGAACACACTCAGTAGATTATAAGCTTTGTAATGATACCTTACAAGAGACCTTTTGCATAAAGCATATTCCAGTTACGTAATATTCACACTTATAAGCAGATTTCCATAAAACATATGGTGTGCAATGTCACAGATGGATCATGGGGACGGGACGCGGAGAGCGTGGGGGCAATGGACTGGGGGCGGGGCAGGGAGGAGTTACATGGAAGGTCACATGGGGAGGTCATGTGTCCCCTCTTAGCTGGTGCCCCCCCATCCGTACTGGTAAGAAATGGATTCTACTTGCACCTCTGCTAACCCTAGGTCTGAGAGCACCACCTCGGGAACCCAATCCCTAGCCCAACACGTCCTACCGTTTGGAACCCTAGTTTGGGGAGTGCTGTTCTCTGGAACAATACCCTTGTGCACAGATCCCTAATCTCTCGAAACATATTCTATTCTGACACGTCCTACCATTTGAAATCATAACCCTACCCAGGGGAGCCCAAACCACTGGAACCCTAACCCTATCCTGAAAAATCGTACCATTTGCAACCTACCCCTACCCCAGGGAACCCTATCCACTAGAACCCTAGCCCAGGGAAGCCTACTGATAGGAACCCGAACCTAGCTCCAAGTACCCCACCCATAGGAGCCCTACCCATTGCAACCGTAACCCTAGCCCCATTTATTCTATCCATAGGAACCCTAACCCTAGGGCAGTGGTTTTCAAACTGTGGGTTGCGACCCAGTACTGGGTGGCAGAATGTAAGGCACTGGGTTGCGGCAGCTCTGGTCAGCACTGCCGACCAGGCCGTTAAAAGTCCCGTCAGCGGTGCTGCCGGCTAAGGCAGGCTAGTCCCTACCTGTTTGACACCACACTGTGCTCCGGAAGTGGCCAGAAGCAGATCTGGCTCCTAGGTGGTGGGGGCTATGGGGCTCCGTGCACTGCCCCTGCCCCGAGCACTGGCTCAGCCAATGGGAGCTGGAGGGGCAATGCCTGCGAGCGAGAGCCGCTTGCGCGCCTCAACCTAGGAGCTGCACCTAGCCGCTTTCAGGGCGCAGCGGGGTCCGCAGTGCTGGGACAGGCAGGAAACCTGTCTTAGCACCCCTGCTGCACCACTGACTGGCAGCTGCCCAAGGTAAGCCCGTGCCCCAACCCCATGCCCCAATCCCCTGCCCCAGCCCTGAGCCCCCGCAAACCAAGAGCCCCCTCCTGCACCGCAAACCCCTCATCCCCAGCCCCACCCCAGAGCCTGCACTCCCAGCCCAGAGCCCTGACCCCCTCCCACACCCCAACCCCCTGCCCCAGCCCTGAGCCCCTCCTACACCCCAAACCCCTCATCCCCAGCTCCGTTGGGTCATGGGCATCAACAATTTTCTTCAACTGGGTCACCAGAAAAAAAGTTTGAAAACCACTGCCCTAACGCAGGGGACCCTACCCACAGGAAACCTAACCCTAGGGGGAAAGCCCTACCCATAGGAACCCTAACCCTGGGGGAGTAGGGAGCCCTACCCAATGCACAGTCAACCTGTGGAACTCCTTGCCAAAGGATGTTGTGAAGGCCAAGACTATAACAGGGTTCAAAAAAAGAACTAGATAAATTCATGGAGGATAGGTCCATCAATGGCTATCAGCCAGGATGGGCAGCGATGGTGTCCCTAGCCTCTGTTTGCCAGAAGCTGAGAATGGGCGACAGGGGATGGATCACTTGATGATTGCCGGTTCTGTTCTGTTCATTCCCTCTGGGGCACCTGCCATTGGCCACTGTCAAAAGACAGGATACTGGGCTAGATGGACCTTTGGTCTGACCCAGTATGGCCATTCTTGTGTTCTTAGAAATCCTAACCCATAGGAATCCTAACCCTGGGGGCGGGGAAGAGACCTACCCATAGGAACCCTAACCTTAGGGCAGGGAGCCCCACCCATCAAAACCGTAACCATAGTTTCATTTACCCTAACCATAGGAACCCAAATCCTGGGAGGAGGGGAGCCCTACCCAATAAAACCCTAACTCGGCGGGAGGGGGAGTCCTACCCATAGCAACCCAAACCCTAGCTCCAAGTACCATACCCCTAGGAACTCTAACCCTCGGGCAACGAGCCTTAGTCAATAGGAACCCTAACCCTTGGAGGGGAGCCCTACCCATAAGAACCCTAACACTAGGGCAGGGAGCCTTACCCATAGCAACTGTAACCCTAGCTCCCTTGACCTTACCCATAGAAACACTAAGTCTAGGGTGGGGAGCCATACCCACAGGAACCCTAACCCTAATTCCAAGTAACCTAATCTTAGCCACCGAAACCATAGTTCCAAGTACCCTACCAGAGCCACACAAAACCTAGCTCTAAGGACCCTACCCATAGCCACCCACAACCTAGCTCCAAGTACCCTACCATAGCCATGTAACCCTAGCTCCATTTACCCGACCCACAGGAATCCTCCCCCTAGGGATGGGAGCCCTACCCTTAGCAACCCAAACCCTAGCTCCAAGTACCCTACCCTGTAGCCCAGTGGGCTAGATTGCCTTTATTATATTCACTGCTTTGCATTATATTCTGCTTTGCACTATATCCAGCAGTAAGGTAAGAAACCTACAGGCCTGTATCCTGTAAGAGATTAGCTTCAGCAAGTTAGCATAAGGCTTTAGGCCTATGAGCTTTGAACAGATAAACTTTGCACAGATAAACGGCCCAATGGAAACCCCAAGTATTGGGGAGCTGAAAATAGAGTGTTTAAGGGGAATTTCTGACCACAGGAACAGGACCCAACTACAAGAGTGTCATGGCAACAAACTGATACTTACCAGGTACAGGAGCTACATCTGTAGATACCTAACCACAAGAGGCCCATGGTAGTGGATTGACATATATGATAATAAGTTAAGATCATTGATATACGAACCTATAGGAGAAGGACACACCAAAATTAGTAAGGTGAGGATATACATATAAGGAAAAAGGGAAATATCCCTACTGAATATGCATCAAACATAGCTTTGTCAGCATATCATATTATAAAAGTTGCATCCCAGCCTAGGGGTAGTAGGAGAAGGAATGTAGTCCTTGGGATGTGCCAGAATGATGGCCACGGGTGATGAGGGAGAAGGTGATGGTGATGAGGAAGATGATGGCTAACATTTCAGATTGTTCCACAACGGATAGTGGGAGTATATGGATGTGCCGATGTACATTCTGTGGTATCCCTGTCTATCTTACTGAGTTGGGGTGTTTGTGACTGTGCTAAATGTAAATACAGAAGAGTTCCTATAGTGTGTGTGTTCTAACTGTGCACATGGGGGTTCCCAACTATATCATAATTTGAATAATACTGGGCCTGATCTTGGGACAAGATCCTGTTAACCCTCAAAGTGATAACTGGGGATTCTTAAGTAATCAATGGACTTAATACATAAACTACAGTTCAGGCAGGGCCGGCTTTAGGCTGATTCAGCCGATTCGGCTGAACTGGGTCCCGCGCTAAGAGGGCCCCGCGCGGCAGCTCTCCACTCCGCCCCCAGCCCACTTCCCCCTCCTCCCCTCCCCTGAATGCTCCGCCCCCTGCTCCTCCCCCTCCCCTGCTTCCCGTGAATCAGAGGATCGCGGGAAGTCTGAAAAGAAGCAGGGGCAGGCAGGCAGCACCAGGTAAGCTGGGGTGGCGGGGGGCGTGAGAAGGGCTCCGGGGCGGCGCGGCCCAGTCCGGCCCCGGTTCCGGCCGAGCGTGCCGGCCCCAGTGGCTCTGGCCCGGCTCGGCTCCAGCCCGGCCCCTTCGGCTCGGGTCCGGCCCGGCCCGGCCCGGCCCGGCCCCCGCGGCTCGCAAGCCCCGCCCCCAGGAATTGGGCCCCGCTCTTGCTAAAGCCGGCCCTGAGTTCAGGCTACAACCCATAGCAACCCACATGCTAGGGAGTGAACCCTACCATAGAAACCCCAACCCTAGCTCCAAGTGCCCTCTCCCTAGAGACGCTAACTCTAGGGCACAGAGCCTGACCCATATGTAAGGGGACTGTTGCCCCCTTACTAACATTCAGTGGGGGTGTTTTGGTTGGCTAGCTCCCAGCACTAAAAGGGGAAGGGTCGATGGGAAATCAGGAGCCTGAGACTGACAGTCCCCAGGAACAATGGGGAGAGGCCAATGCTCCAGATCAGCCTGATTGACAGGGCGGGCAGGCTAATCAGGGAGTCAGGAGGCCAGGGGGATCCCGTCCTCCGTGTGAACTGGAATGGCCTGAGTCAGACAGAGTGGGGCCGAGCTAAGGAGAGAGCAGGGGCTCGAGCTAAGTTGCTGGAAGCAGAGCTGCAGCCCCAAAGCCAGAGCACAGTCCAGAGAGAGCCAGAGGGGCCAGACAAGCAGTCCAGGAAGCAGGTCAGAGCTGGGAGCAGAGTCACAGAAGCAGCCTGCAGAGCAGACCTGTCCTGGGAGGAGAGCTGTAGCAACCAGAGCCAGAGGGGCCAGACAAGCAGTCCAGGAAGCAGGTCAGAGCTGGGAGCAGAGTCACAGAAGCAGCCTGCAGAGCAGACCTGTCCTGGGAGGAGAGCTGTAGCAACCAGAGCCAGAGGGGCCAGACAAGCAGTCCAGGAGGCAGGTCAGAGCTGGGAGCAGAGTCACAGAAGCAGCCTGCAGAGCAGACCTGTCCTGGGGGCAGAGCTGCAGCAACCAGAGCCAGAGAGGCCAGAGAAGCAGCCCAGGGAGCTGAAGGCAGAGCAGCAGCAGCAGCCGTGCTGAGGCAGTGTGGAGCTGGAGCAGTCCGGAGCTGGGTGCGGTGAGCAGCTGGGGAGAGTGAAGGGAACCCTGGGCAGTGGGCCCAGCGCAGGGAGACGCCTCAGCCAAGAGGCTCTGCAGGCCAGACTTGGGGGGGACTGTAACCCTGACAGGGCGGGGGCGACGCTGGGAATAAGGGTCCTGCCACCTAGAGCCTGAGAGCGTGTGGCCACCGCCAGAGCAAGTGTCCGACCCGCAGCGTCTCTGCAGCACAGCCAGGGCCTGAGAAGGAGGGCGGGGACCTACAAGGAACAGACTGTGAACTGCCCTGACGTTCCAGAGACACTGTTTGTAATGTTCCCTGCCACAGAGCGGGGTGATGTGTTTTCCTTTAACTTTTCCCATTTTTCCTTATTCTTTTTTTAAATTAATTGTTAATTAAACAACTTATATTTGCTTTAAATTGTATGAAATGATCAGTGGGTCAGGGAGGTGCCCAGTGCAAAGAGAGCACCCCGGAGTGGGAACACCCTAGCCCCTGTCCTGGGTGACCACAGCAGGATTGGGGGTCGAGACCCCCAGGAATCCTGGGCCCAGCCTTGTCGGAGTTTGCGAGGACTCTGCCAGACAGGAGAGTGGAAGGGGAGCCCTCAAGGGCAGGGAGGCCTCTGGGTAAAGGAAGTGGGAGCGAGGACTCAGATCCTTTCGCTAGCCCACTTCACCGTGGTAGTGCAGAAGCCAGGAAAGTTCCCCACAATAGCAGGACCATTCCCCCGCTTACACATAGGAACCCTAACCCTAGGGCGGGGAGCCCTACCCATAGCCACCCAAACCCTAGCTCTAAGTACCATACCCTGTGAATCCTAACCCTAGGGCTGGGAGCTCCACCTATAGGATCCGTAACCCTAGCTGCAAGTACCATACCCATAGGAACCCTAACTCTAGCCGAGGGCATCCTAATCTCAGAAACCCTAACCCTGACCCAGGGAGCTTTCCCCTTCCAAACCCTAATCCTGGTCCAGGGAGCCCAACCCTCTGGAAGCCTAACCCTAGCATGTGGAGCCATAACCTTTGGAACCTTATGTCACGGAGTATGGGGGACTCAGGGACCTGCACCCCCGGCTTCCTGCGATTCACCATGACTCTCAGCCAGCCAGTAAAGCAGAAGGTTTATTTAGACGACAGGAATACAGTCCAAGACAGGTCTTGTAGGCACAGACAACAGGACCCCCCTCAGTTGAAGGTTTATTTAGACGACAGGAATACAGTCCAAGACAGGTCTTGCAGGCACAGACAACAGGACCCCCCTCAGTTAGGTCCATCTTGGGGTCCCAGGGCGCCCCAGCCCCCTTGGGAGGTCAGAGCCCTGTCTGCCTCCCAGCCACATCACCAGCCAGCTCCTGAAACTCTGCCTTCAGCGACCCCTCCCACAGCCTTTGTTCAGTTTCCCGGGCAAAGGTGTCACCTGGCCTTTAACCCCTTCCTGGGTTCTCATGTTACATGCTCAGGTATTCTCCGTCGGTCAGTCTCCCATCCCCCAATGCAGACTATCCTAGCCACACTCCCCTGTCAGCATTCAAAGACCACGGTAAGAACAGTCCCAGTTCGTCACACCTTAACTCTAGCTGGGGAGCACTACCCTTTGAAACCATATACTTAGCCCCTGGAGTGTTATGTTTTGGAACTAAAACCCTAGGCCCAAGAGCCCCACCATCTGGAACCCTGCCCCTATCCCTAATAGTCCTATCATATGGTACCCTAACCATAACCCCGTAAGCCATACCTTGGGAACCCTAACCCTAGCCTGAGAAGTCCTACCATCTGGTTTAGATATGCCCACTAGTGGCAGCATGTAGCACTTACACTATCTAGCACCTTTAACCATCAAAGCGCTTTATAAACACTAGCCAGAGTTGCCAACATTTGAAAATGGTTTCAACGGACATTTGCTAACTAAGCTGAGGTCTAGCTGACGAGACCCCAGGCTCTGGAGGGTTGTGTGCATATTCTGCTGAATGTGAGGTGATTTTTTCCTTTTGAGGAAGAGGCAGAGAAAAGTGCCTGAAATTCAGCAAAATGGGCCTCAAACCCTCTAGCGCCTGGGCCCAGCACCTGCATGACTGGAAAAATTGTCACTTGACTATGTCAAATTGTCCCTCTCCCCAACCTGACAGTTCTCTCTTCCTCATCTCCCACCCCAGCTCTGGGTTCCTATTCATCTCCATTCACTGCTTCTTCTCATGCTGGAGGAGTATCCTAGGCTTGGTCTACACTTACCCCCCAATTCGAACTAAGGTACGCAACTTCAGCTACGTGAATAACGTAGCTGAAGTTTGAAGTACCTTAGTTCGAACTTACCTCGGTCCACACGCAGCAGGCAGGCTCCCCCGTCGACGCCGTGGTTCCCCCGTCGACGCCGCGGTACTCCTCTCGTCTAGCTGGAGTACCGCAGTCGACGGCGATCACTTCCTGGTTCAACTTATCGCGATAAGTCGAACCCAGAACTTCGATTCCCAGCCGCCGAACTAGCGGCTGGGTGTAGACATACCCCTACAGTGTAAGCACGAGATCAAACATCTTGTTTAGGATCTCCCCCAGGCAGGGCCTGGACTGCCCTCTATTTTGCCTACATTGAATGTAGATGTGCTCAGCAGGAGCTTGGGAGGTGATGCCTGTACTTAGAGAGGCCTAAACGGCCTCACCAGGTACAGGCATCACCTCCCCTCTCCCCAAGCTCCTGCTGAGCACAACTGAGAGGCACCCAGGTCTTCAGAACCATGTGGTGATTCTCAGAGCTCATCACACCTCATCAGCTGCTAGAAGGATTCTTCAAGCCACTTGCCCTACACCAGTGGTTCTCACATTTTTTTATTGGTGTCCCCTTTCACAGACAAGCCTCTGAGTGCGACCCCCTTATAAATTAAAAAAATATTTTTATCTATTTAACACCATTATAAATGCTGGAGGCAAAGCGGGGTTTGGGGTAGAGGCTGACAGCTCACAACCCCCCCATGTAATAACCCGATGACCCCCTTAGGTCTCCCAAACCCCAGTTTAAGAACCTCTGCCCTACACCCTGTGGCCATCTCCGGGAATTGCAGCAGCTCACAGGCCTGGAATGCTGGCAGAGGCTGAAGTTACCTGGGACTTATTTGCAAAGAGGAGCAACAAAAATGATTAAAGCAACAGAGGGTCCTGTGGCACCTTTAAGACTAACAGAAGTATTGGGAGCATAAGCTTTCGTGGGTAAGAACCTCACTTCTTCAGATGCAAGGAAGAAGTGAGGTTCTTACCCACGAAAGCTTATGCTCCCAATACTTCTGTTAGTCTTAAAGGTGCCACAGGACCCTCTGATGCTTTTTACAGATTCAGACTAACACGGCTACCCCTCTGAAAAATGATTAAAGGTCTAGAAAACATGACCTATGAGGGAAGATTGAAAAAAAATGGGGTTTGCTTAGTCTGGAAAAGAGAAGACTGAGAGGGACATGATAACAGTTTCCAAGTACATAAAAGGTTGTTACAAGGAGGAGGGAGGTAAATTGTTCTTGTTAACCTCTGAAGATAGGACAAGAAGCAATGGGCTTAAATTGCAGCAAGGACAGTTTAGGTTGGACATTAGGAAAAACTTTCTGTCAGGAAATCTAAGCACTGGAATAAATTGTCTAGGGAGGTTGTGGAATCTCTGTCATTGGAGATTTTTAAGAGCAGGTTAGACAAACATCTGTCAGGGATGGTCTAGATAAAATACTTAGTCCTGCCGTGAGTGCAGGGGACTGGACTAGATGACGTCTTGAGGTCCCTTCCAGTCCTATGATTCTATGAAATAGAGAAGCAGCAATGGCATAGCCACCTTTTTTTTATTGGGGGGAGAGGGGAGAGGGAGCTAGAGTTAAAAAAAAATAATAGCTGTTTAATATTGCTTTAATCAGTAGTTTTGTATCATAGCTAAATGTGTCCACTTTTAATAGAGACAGATGAGCTTCTGTTCTAAAACCTGTTTCCTTTATTTATTACCGCAATCCCTAACATTTTGGAAGGGCTAAAGTCCCTACAAGCTCCCAGTTCCTACATCCATGAACAGTGACTGTAACCTGGAGGTAGAAGGTCTAAAGCAGAGTGTAAACTCAGAGATGAATGACAGAGCAACCAGTGTGATAGAGGATATCCTAAAACAGAGAGGCACCTCCTACCACAGTGTCCAAAATCAGAGGGAGTGTGAGGGAAAAACTCCTTCAACTATCAGCAACAATAGAGCAATAATCATTAAAGAGTGATGAGGAAAAAAACTGCCCCTGAACCCTGGGAGAAAGATGAGAGAAAGTACAGACAACACCATGCTACAGAGAATCCTGTCAACTCCTCAGGGATGGGCAATAATGACTAATGGATATAGGGGATCAGACCTCAAACACATCAGGAAGCCCTATCCCAGGCAGATGGCTCCCAGCTCTGACGCCTCTGCTGGCTCCATTTAACACTTTGGCAACATTTATCATGCTGATAAAGCTTTGAGTGGGATGGTGTCAGTCTTGCCTCTCCACTTTCAGATGTCACTGGCCTGGGAAAGGGACAGGGAAAGCAGCTGCAGGAGGATGAGGGAGGGAGCACAATGGCTGACCTAAGCAGTGTGCATCTTCTCTGGAAATACTGTCACTGTGGCCCAACTAACTGCCTTGGAAAGAGGAATCACAATCTTCCTGGATTTAATCATTCCTCTGCTTTTGCCTTCTCTTGCACTCCTTGCCTTTGTAATACAGCCAGACTAAAATTGAACCATGCCTTCAACCACCCTAGCCACAGTTGCCAACTTTCACACAGTAAATAAGCACCCCGACTTTCACAATAAGCCAAAAATCAAGCTAATCCCATCTCAAAACAAGAGCAAAACAAGCCAATCCTAAAGAACCTCAACACGCTATGTGACTAGCAGAGGTGGCAGATTTGTATAATTTTTGGTGGTGCCTAGAATGGGTCCAAGTCATTCCCTCCCCCTCCACACACACACACACCTCCCTAAGCGTCTGAGAGGAATTTTGGGTGCAGGAGGGGGGGAGGGGCCGGGCTCTCAGAGAGCGTTTGGGTGCGGGCTCTAGGCTGGGGCAAGGGGTTGGAGTCAGGGCCGGCTCTAGGCACCAGCAAACCAAGCACATGCGGGGCGGCAGGGGCAGCATTCAGGACACTTTCTTTTTTTTTGCGCTGCCGTTCCGGGGGTGGTTTTTTTTGCTCCAGAGGTTGGGGGTTTTTTTGCGCTTGGGGTGGCAAGAATCCTAGAGCCAGCCCTGGTTGGAGTGCAGGGGGTGGGCTCTGGGAGGGCGTTTGGGTGCGGGCTGGAGCAGGCAGATGGGGTGCAGGGGACGGGCTCTGGGAAGGAGTTTGGGTGCAAGGTCTGGGGCAGGGGGTTGGGATGCAGGAGGGGGCTCAGAGCTGGGGCTGAGGGTTGGGGGGCAGGGGGTGAAGGCTCTGGCTCGGGGCACAGGCTCTGGGGTGGGGTGAGGCAGGGCCAGGGATAAGGCGCTTGGGATGCAGACAGGTTGCCCCAGGGCTAGGGCCAGAGAGGAGGACTCCCCCCAACCCTCTCCCCACCAGCAACAATGAGCTCCGGGGGAGGGACTCCACCTCTTCCCCACCACCCCAACAGCACACTCACCCTGCACCACTGTCACTGCACGTGCTCCTAGGGCCCCTCTCACGTCCAGGAAGCCCCTCGCTCCCCTATGGTGGGTGCCGGGGGGGGGGGCTGCCATCACATGTGGCCTCCTCCACTGCTGCTGCCCCTCACCATAGCCTCACTGGGGGTGGGGGGTGGGGCTGCCCTTGCTCAGCGTGGGGCAGGAGAGGTGACTGGGGGTGGCACACGGTGTCACAACACTCACCCAAGCCCCAGCTGCTCAGATCCAGGAAGCCTCCCCCCCCGCCTCCCCTGTGGTGGGTGCCGGGGGGTGGGGGGAGAAGAGGAAGGGGGCTGACATCACATGTGGCTTCCTCCCCTGCTGCAGCCTGCTGCCCCTCACCGTAGCCTCATGGGGGATGGGGCTGCCCCTTGCCAGCATGGGGCAGGAGAAGCGGGGGCGTGGATCATAGGGTCAGACACTCACCAAAGCCCCAGCAGCTGCCCAGGTGAGTGAGGTCCAGACCTCTCCCATCCGGAAGCCCCCCTCCCTGTCAATGCCGGGGGAGGAGAGGGCTGCCAATCATGTGTGCGCCTCCTCCCCCTCCTCCCGTGCAGCAGCAGCAGCCAGCTGCCTTGGCCAGCCCCTGCTCTTGTGCTGTAGCCTAGCCTTAGGCAGCAGCAGCCGGCAGCACAGCCAAGGGAGAGCAGGGTGGAGCAGCAAGGCAGCTGCCCGCTTTTAATCAGACAGGGATGCTCTGGGCCCAGAGGAGGTGCGCAGGGGCCAGGGGATGATTCAGGAAGGGTCGGGGGGGAGACCCGGCTCCAAACATTGGTGGAGCCGGGCCCCCAGCCCTGAATATCCCTGAAGCCTGTGCACCACGGGCCCATATAGCTCGCCGCCCCGGTGACTAGATCCCCCCGGTGTGCAGTCTGGGACTGTGGTGGGCCCACTGTACACACCTGACTCTCTCCCCCCACCCTTGCCCCTCCTTGCCAGGAGCCGATCAAAAAAAAAAGAAGCTACAAGCAACTCAGAAGCCAATTAAGCCAAATCCAAGCCCAATTTCTGCCTTTTTTTTTTTTTTTTTTTTTGCAGGGTTGGCATGTCTGCCCATAGCCCCTCTCGCCTTTTCTTTCCTTTAGTAAGGCACCACAGACACATTAGAAGAAAAAAATCATAGCAAACAGTAAATATTTCCTCATTAAAAAGACTGGAATAACTCAGCCGACAACCTTCCCACTGAGGATCCAAACAGCTCTCCTTGTCTTCCTCAGCCCACTGTGTATATACCAGTCACTCACCTCCCTTCTTCCTCAGACGCCTGCAGTCCCACATAGGAGTGTTTGCCTTCTTGTTTGTTCAGAGTTCTAGCCGCACAGCTCAGCAAAGAGGCGGGAGAACAGAGGGTTGGACTGCAAGGGACAGAGAAGAAAAAAACAGAGGGAAGAGGAGAGAAAAAACAGTGCAAGCAGAGTAATGGAGGAGAGAGGTGCACTGAGGGCTCGGCGAGGTATTTTAGTTTCGTTTCTCCTGCAGTGTCTTAGGAAGGAAGTCAAAGACTTCCTTATGGTCTTTTCCTTTATGACACATCATAGATAATTTTAACGAATGGATATGTTTGCCGTGTAAAACCTTCATCAGGGTTCCTAGTTGTTGTATAGCAGGGGTAGGCAAACTTTTTGACCCGAGGACCAAATCTGGGTGGGGAAATTGCATGCAGGGCCATGAATGTAGGGCTGGGGCAGGGGGCTGGGGTGCAGGAAGGAGTGCGGAGTGTGGGAGGGGGTGTGATGTGCAGGAAGGGGCTCAGGGGAAGGGGTTGGGGCAGAGGAGGGGGTGCAGAGCACGGGAGGAGGCTCAGGGCAGGGGTGCAGGGAGGGGTGCAGAGTGCAGGAGGGGGCTCGGGGCTCAGGGTAGGGAGTTGAGGTGCAGGAGGGGTGCAGGGTGTGACGGGGCTCAGGGCAGGGGGTTGCGGTGCAGCGGGAGCTCAGGGCAGGGGGTTGGGGTGCAGGATGCAGGAGGGGTTCCCAGCCAATGGGAGCTCGGGGGGCGGTGCCTGCAGGCAAGGGCAGCGTGTGGAGCCCTGTGCCTTCCCCCCTCCCCCAGGGGCCTCAGGGACGTCATGCCGGCTGCTTCTAGGAGCGGTGCGGGGCCCGCAGCACCACAGGGGTGGCAATCCCGTGGGCCAGATCCAAAGCCCTGACAGGCCAGATCTGGCCCGCGGGCCGTAGTTTTCCCACCCCGATGTATAGCCTATCCTTAGTACAAGAGACAGCAACAATTGCCTGCCAAAGACAAATCCATAAAAACTGTACGTGTCTAGGCAAGTGGCAAGGTTCTCTAGGAAATGCTTCCCTCTTATCCAGGTTGTGTCCTGTGTATTTTCAAAGCTGAATTTAATACAATATAGTTTTCAGATATAAGTTGTCAGCTCCCAAAGTTAGAATGCTCAGTCACTACTCTGTTCACTGACTCATGCAAAACAGACTCAGGAAAATAACCCTAAAAATGTGTGGAATCTGTAAACACTAAGTGATTTAAACAGAAGTATTGGAGCTATTATTAAAAATGGAATAAAAATCAGAGCAGATTTTCTACCTGGTTCTGCTCCCTTTGCACTGGTCAGGAGCATACGTGGAGAAGAGACTGGCCGCAAACCCCTCACTATCCTCATTGAGCATAGAGCTGGCTTCACTCCCTTCCTCAGAGCCCCCAATGCAGGGGATATGGACTAAACACAATATGCTCCAGCAATCTCCAATTGGTGTTTGGTCTCACTGAATAATGAGGTTGCCACCTGCTGGCAAGGCGTCCTTTAGGAACCATTGCCAGCTCACATGTTAGAGTAGCCCACAGGCTGCTCTATTTTACACCCTGGGCTGACTGGAGAATCAGGACATCATAGCTAGCTCATGGATCATCCCCTCCCTACTGCACCCAGTGGGAGCTAGTCATGGCAGAGCTCTAGCCCTTATGTTTCCATACAGTCAGGTTGTTTTTATAGTTAATCTCTACTCTTTGGTTTTTAGAAGCTGATGAAATGTTGTCATTCAGTCATTTACACATAAAGGGCCCATGTATGCTACTAACTGTAAGGAGCACTGTGGAGAGTAGGCATCAAAGGACGAACCACCCACAAGACCCAGAGTGACAGAACCTGCAGCCCTCTGATTGGCCAAGTGCCCCTTCCTATCCCCAGGGATTGTTCAGGCAACCATACAGACCTTGGCCTGCTACAGTGCCAGTCTTTGACTCCAGCCTGACTTCTGCCCTGATTCCTGCCACTAAATTCTAGCCCGGTGCTGCTCTGCTCTCCAGTCTCCAACTCCAGCCTGACTGACCCTGACTCTTGTTTACAGGATCTGGCCTTGTGATGCCTGGGTCAGGCACTAGGTGACCGACAGCAATTGAAGTGCAAAGTCGAGGAGAAACCAGGACTGGAAGCCAGAGTCTAGCATTGGGGTGGGCAAACTACGGCCCACGGGCCAGATCCGACTCATCAGGGTTTTGGATCTGGCCCCTGGGATTGCCACCGCCATGGCACTCCCGGAAGCAGCCGGCACGACGGCCCTGCGGCCCCTGGGGCAGAGACAGGGGGGCAGAGGGCTCCGCGTGCTGCTCTCTCCTGCAGGCACCGCCCCCAGTAGCTCCCATTGGCCGGGAATGGGGAACAGTGGCCAATGGGAGCTTCAGGGGAGGTACCCGCAGGCGAGGGTAGCGCACGGAGCCCTCTGCCTCCCTCCATCTCCCCCAGGGGCCGCAGGGACTTGGTGCCGGCCGCTTCTGGGAGCAGCGTGGGGCCAGGGTAGGCAGGGAGCCTGCCTGGCCCCGCTGCATGCTGCTGCCACCCTGGAGCCACTCCAGTTAAGTGGTGCCAGGCCGGCACCCGCACCCCAAACTCCTCCTGCACCCTGTGCCCCAACCCCCTGCCCTGAGCCTCCTGCCACACCCCATACCCCTCCTGCCCCCCAACCCCTACCCTGAGCTCCCTGCTGCACCCTGCACCTCTCCTACACCCCAACCCCCTGCTGCATCCCTCCTGCACTCCAACCCCCTGCACTGAGCCCCCTGCTGCACCCCGCACCCCTCCTGCACCCCAACCCCCTGCCAAGCCCCCTGCCACACCCCGCACCCCTCCTGCAACCCAACCCCCTGCCCTGAGCCGCCTGCCGTACACCTCCTGCACCTCAACCCCCTGCCCTGAGCCCCCGCCACACCCTGCACCCTCCTGCACCCCAACCCCCTGCCCTGAGCCACCTGCCGCACACCTCCTGCCCTGAGCCCCCAACCCCCTGCCCTGAGCCCCCTCCCACACTCCGCACCCCCTGCTCCACCCCAACCCCTTTTCCTGAGCCCCTTCCTGCACACCACACCCCCTCCCACACCCTCTCCCACACCCCAACCCCCTGCCCTAGCCCTACATTCATGGCCCTGCATGCAATTTCCCCACCCAGATGTGGCCCTTGGGCCAAAAAGTTTGCCCACCCCTGGTCTAGCACAAGCAGGGCCTGGAACAGAGACAGGCAGACACTCTGTGTTGTTGTTCAGACAGCTCCCCTTCATGACTTCCTGATTTAAGTACTGGTATGGGCAAATCAGGGGGCTGTGAGGGGCTGCTACTCAGGTCTTGCTGGGCAGTATGTTCTGCCAACTCCAGCCTCACAACTAAATGCTGCTGCACCAAATGTATTGGAGAAACTGTTTGACATGCCTGTTAGGGTCTCTCTTGCCTTCCCCCAAACCCATCCAAGCAACATAAACAGAGAGCAATCTTTAATGGCCTATGGACATCCAAACCTTATACACATTATTAGCAGAGATTCGGGACCTAAGCTACTCAGCTCCCATCTTGGTCCTTGTAGCTGGCTGACCCTCTGCTCGGGCTCAGCCATAGTAATTTTGAGTCTCTTGCCCCGGGCTCCCCTCCAGGAGCCCCCACGCCTAAGCAATCTTACTGCTCCCAGCAGTTCAGCTCACTCCTGGAGTTGTTTCAGAGCCCAATTTAAAGTCTCCTTGTCTCTAGTCGCTGCCAGCGCTTCCCAGGTCCCACCGCAGGTTTCTGACTGGAAGAAGCCCTCTAGAGCCTTCGCCCATATCGAGTTTGTCATGCCAATCTGCCCCAAACAAGGATGGGGGCGCATAGAAGAAAAAGGTTAGCAACTGCCTCAGGCTGAGCTCCCCCTAGCTATGGGAGCTCATTAGCAAATCTGGCAGGCTCCCTATTCGGTGACCAGTCTCACCCTATTTTCCCCCTCCCTATTCCACGGCTAAAACCTGCCCCATTAACAACATGATCTCCAAAGCGCTGGGGCCCACGGTTTGAGAGAATTCTGTGTCCATGTCCATGTCCTCATCACTATCGTTGCCGCGCTGCCGTAGCCGCCTCCTCCTCGCCTGGTTTTTCAGGTCCTGGTTCAGCATAAACTGCACGATAATGCGCGAGGTGTTTACAATGTTCATGACTGCTGTCTTGAGCTGAGCGGGCTCCATGCTTGCTGTGGTATGGCGTCTGCACAGTTCACCCAGGAAAAAAGGCGCGAAACGGTTGTCTGCCGTTGCTTTCATGGAGGGAGGGGGAGGATGTACCCAGAACCACCCGCGACAATGTTTTTGGCCCCATCAGGCATTGGGATCTCAACCCAGAATTCCAATGGGTGGGGGAGACTGCGTGAACTATGGGATAGGTATGGGATAGCTACCCACAATGCAATGCTCCAGAAGTCGACGCTAGCCTCGCTACATATACGCACACCGCCGAATTAATGTGCTTAGTGTGGCTGCATGCACTCGACTTTATACAATCGGTTGCCCAAAATCAAATTCTGTAAATTTGGAGTATTCCCGTAGTGTAGACATACCCTTGATTAACCTGGAGCAACTGCCATTTGGTTACCATGGTACCAGGGATTTGTTTAGCCTGGGGCTAACATACCTATTCCTCACTACTTTACTGTAGCCGTCTGGCCTTGCCCCGTCACAATAAGTAATACTTACTCATGCCAGTACTGCCTTTGGCTTCAGTGAGCCTACTCACAGGATTCAGGATTACTTACAATTGCAAGATCAGCTCCCTGGTTTCCATCCTACATAGAAATAGTTCCAGACTCTCATAATGATGTAGCGCGTTAAAATGAAAATTTATGAGATTAACAACTGGATGCATTAAATACACCTCATAAATGTCTCTACAGCTTCTAGTGAAACAACTGCTTATAAAACAACTACACCTCTACCCCGATATAACGCGACCAGATATAACACGAATTTGGATATAACGCGGTAAAGCAGTGCTCCGGGGGGGCGGGGCTGCGCACTCCGGTGGATTAAAGCAAGTTCGACATAACGTGGTTTCACCTATAATGTGGTAAGATTTTTTGGCTCCCAAGGACAGCGTTACATCGAGGTAGAGGTATATACAACTGTATACCTGGGCCTGTCACTCATCCAGCTGTTACCTGGGTTCCTGCACTTATGTTTGCCACATTTAAAAGAGAAAGGCCCAGTTTAGTTAGTTTTTAATCCCCACTACAAAGACAGATCTCAAGAGAGAGCTGGAAAGCTGCTCTCTGGGGAAGAAAGATTAAAGAGCCAATGCTGGCGTTGAAGCTAGGACTCCCCTCACAACAAGTTGTCTTTTATGCTTTTAAACAAAAAGTAAATATAATGCCAGCCTATTTAATAACTGGGATTGGTGGGCAGAGCCCGTGGGAACAAAAGGACTGCCTCCTCAGGTGAGAGGGAGGCCAAACCTGACAGTGAATACACAGCACAGGTACAGGATGGCAGTGTGACAGAATGTATATGTGTCCACACCCTACACACTATTGTAATAATCTTTGTACAAGGCATGTCTTGTAAGTATCGTTTGAAGACCCATAATTTGCTGGTCAATATTGTCCTAATAAAATATGTGTGTGAAGTTACACAATTTCCCTGTATGATGTAATTAACCCATGTTCCAAACTGTGGTTGGCAACAGGTCTGTCTCAAACAAAGGGCTGGTCTACACTGGGGGGGGGGGATCGACCCAAGATACGCAACTTCAGCTACGCAAATAGCGTAGCTGAAGTCAAAGTATCTTGGATCGAATTACCTGGGGTCCAGACGGCGCGGGATCGACGGCCGCGGCTCCCCCGTCGACTGCGCTACCGCCGCTCGTTCTGGTGGAGTTCCGGAGTCGACAGTGAGCACGTTTGGGGATCGATATATCACGTCTTAACGAGACGCTATATATCGATCCCGGATAAATCGATTGCTACCCGCCGATACGGCAGGTAGTGAAGACGTACCCAAAGGAACGTGTGCTCTGCTTAATTTGCATTTAAACAGGAAACAGCCATCAAGCAGGAAGGGAGACAAAGGACTGGGAAATAGGTGGGAAAACCAGCAGGGAATATCCTGACATATAGACACTGTGTCTCCTGAATATCAGCTGGAAATGTTTTCCAAGATGGGGACTCAACAATAGAAAGGAGGACTAAATGCTCCAAGGGACCCCCTCCTCCTCCCTCTTTCTCTGTCCATCAATTAACTGCACCAGAAGGGAGAAAGGAAGCAGCCATTGAACAGAGGAAGGGGTCCTGTTCTAAGGACCTGTGTGGGGGAGGGATAGCTCAGTTGTTTCAGCATTGACCTGCTAAACCCAGGGTTATAAGTTCAATCCTTGAGGGGCCCACTTAGGGATCTGGGGTTTAAAAAAAAAAACCTGTCTGGGGATTTGTCCTGCTTTAAGCAGGGGATTGGACTAGATGATCTCCTGAGGTCTCTTCCAACTGATATTCTATTCAGCAGCCTATTTAGTGATGCACAGGTGCTCAGGGAACCCACCACAGCCAGGTGAGGGGTGCCCCTCTGCCAGCCCCAACTCTGCTGCAGCTTGGACCTGCCATGGCAGCTGGAGCAGCCCAGACACTGGGGTGTCCCTTGCCCAGATCTACCAGGGGAGGGGTGCCTCTCCTGCAGCCCCAGCCCTGGACCTGGCACTTTCCCTTCTAGCACTTAGTTTTCCCTTCCTCAATGTAATTGTCCTCCATGAACCCACTCAAATATAGCATCTTTACCCCTGAGTGCTTTAGTGCTGAATCCAGAGATCAGATGCACTGGCTGAAATTCTGATATCCTTTGCCCACCCAGCCCCTTCCCCACTTTGTATGACACTTTTTGGCAGCTGAACGAAATGCTGCTGAAAAGGAAGTTAGTCAATTGGATTCAGCCATATAACCTGAAGCGATAGAACATGCTACACCTGAGAAAGACTCTCAGGGCTTGGAAAATGTCTATGATGCTGTATGCTGCGTAAACACTTGTAGACATAAATTATCAATTCTGGAAATAGGTTCAGGAAATACTCCGAGGGCGCCTTGATTATTTCCTTGACCCTGAAACAGAAGCAGAACAATTGATTTTTCTCTTGGGAAGCCTACCCTGCTAAAAAGTGTCAAAGAATCAGAATAAATGGTCAGGTTTCCCCATTTCTTTCCCTTTAGAATGAAAGCCATTTCAACAGCTTTCTGAAAACAAGAGAGAATTTCCTAGAAATGATTAATATCCATTATCTCCCTGATCTGAGACATTCTGCCTTTTCCAATCTCTCCCACTATCCTTCTATTTCTCCATCCCAGTGGGCTGAACTCTTCATGGATGAGGGGCCATTTATCTCATTATTTTCAAAATCCTCATACAGTGCAATCATCAAAGCTCCTTAATAGGGCATGTCTTCACTGCAGAGATAACATGGGTGACTGGAACCTGGCTTAGCCTAGACAGGGTGTGAGCACTGCAGCCACATGGCAAAGCACACTTGAGCTACTGTGTTCTTACTAGTGTTGCACTCCCCTCTGTGTGTTGCTAGGACCTCTGGAATCATATCCTATGGTAATTAACAGCTCCCAGCTGCTCTCAGACCATAAATGGCCCCTCCCACAACACTTCCATCTTATTGGCCTGGAGCGCTTTCAGGATCATGACTTGGTCACCTACTCTGAAGGAATGCTCTCTGGCATGTTTATCATACCAGGCCTTTCGCTCTTGTTGAGCATCCTGTAGGTTCTCTTGAGCAAGGGCTACAGAGACTATGAGGGTGTTTTGCAGGTTGGGTACAAAGTTCAAAATGTTAGTTCCTGGAGAAGATGTAACCCCCTCCCATTGCTGCTTCACCAACTGTAATGGCCCCTTAACTTTGTGGCCATGAACGAGTTCAAAGGGTGAAAATCCCAAAATGGGATGGGTACAGCCCTGTAGGCAAACAGCAACTGCTGCAATACTAGGTCCCAATCATTGGAGTGCTCATTCACAAATTTACGTATCATGGTCCCCAAAGTCCCATTAAACTTCTCCACTAGGCCATTTGTTTGATGGTTCTAAGGGGTGGCAACCAAGTGGTTTACCCCATGAGCTTCCCAAAGACGTTGCATGGTCCCTGCCAGGAAGTTAGTTCCCGAATCCATAAGGATGTTGGAGGGCCAACCTACCCTGGCAAAATGTCTGCAAATGCCTGGCTCACGCTTTTAGCCCTGGTGTTGCTTAGAGCTACTGCTTCCGGCCATCGAGTGGCAAAATCCATGAAAGTCAGTATGTACAGCTTTCCTCTGAGTGTCTTCTTAAGGAAAGGACCCAGAATATCCACATCTACATACTGAAATGGAACCTCAATGATGGGGAGTGGCTGGAGAGGGTCCTTGACCTGGTCTTAGAGCTTTCCCACCCTTTGGCACACCTCAGAAGAATGGACATAGGTAGAAACGTCCTTGCCCATCCCCTGCCAGTGGAACGACTTCCCCAAACGGTCTTTGGTCCTATTCACTCCAGCATAGCCACTAGGGTGATTGTGGGTTAAGCTCAAGAGCTTTTCCCTATACTTAGTTGGAACTAACAACTGTCTCTGAGGATGCCAGTCCTCCTTGTGCCCACCAGAAAGGGTTTCCCTGTATAAGAGTCCTCATCCTACAACAAACCTGGACCTATTGGAAGAGCTGAGAGGAGGTAGGTCGCTCCGTGTTGCCGTCCAAGCTCCCTTGAGGCTTTCATCTGCTTCCTGCTCTGCCTGGAACTGCTCCTCTGATAGTGGAGACATTAGTTGGTCGCTGGGTTATGGACTTGGGTTTGGTCTCACTGGAAGCAATGCTGGTGATGGGGGTGTCTCCGTCGACTGTGAACTGCTCTCCACTGGTGCACTAGGTTGTATTTTAGGCTCCAGATGAGCTTTTTGCGCCGGTTTAGCTGCTGCTGCAGGTGCAGGCTCTGTGGCGCCCTTTGGTGCTGGCTCCCCTGACTCTTGTGGGGTTGCAAGCACGGGCTCTGGTCCTGACTGCTCCGCCAGTTCTGATCCTTGGGCTGGTTCTGGCTGGGTCTCAGGAACTGGACCTACAACTGCTGCCATAGACTCTGGTCTGGGGTCTGGTTTCACCACCTCTGTCTGGGTCCCCAGGCCTGCGGTATCAGGGGACACAGACTGGGTCCTTGTAGGAGGCTCAGGAATGGAGTTAGGTGTGGAGGCCTGTTTAGCCTGGCTGCGGGTGACCATCCCCACCTGTTTTGTTAGCCTCACATTGTTGGCTAAGTCTTCTCCCAGCAGCATGGGAATGGGATAATCGTCATAGACTGCAAAAGTCCATATTTCTGACCAGCCCTTGTACTGGACAGGCAACTTGGCTGTAGGCAAGTTAAAAGAGTTGGCCTTAAAGGGTTGCACTGTCACTTGGGCCTCTAGGTTAATGAATTTGGGGTCCACCAGGGATTGGTGGATAGCTGACACCTGTGCTCCAGTGTCTCTCCATGCAGTAATCTTCCTCCCGCCCACACTCACATTTTCCCTTCGCTTTGGGGGTATTTGGGAGGAATCTGGTTCTGCAGGCTCTCGGTGGGATCCCAGGGTGATGAGTTGCAGTTGTCTGGTGCTCTTGGGGCAGTTGGCCTTTACATGCCGTAGCTTATTACATTTAAAGTATCACCCAGCAGACTGTGGGCTGGGGCGAGGTGGGTGGTTGGAGAGTAGGGTGGTGAGACGAGAGGGAATCTGGGGTCTCCCTGGCTGTGTGGAGGGCTCCTCCTTGCGAGGTGGGGCCTTGGGCTGACTCCAATGGTGGGGTGTCATCTCGGGTTGTCCCTTCTGGTATCCCCACCAACTAGCTACTAGCTTTCTTCTTCTCCGCCACCTCCACTCATTTGGCTCCGATCTCCCCTGTCTCGATTACAGTTTTGGGCTTCCCATCTAGGATGTACTTTTCTATTTCCTCTAAGAACTGCTCCATTTGTATTAGGAGAGACAGATCTTCCAGAGACGTAACATTTGCTCCTGATATACAGGCATCCCAATTTTTTACAATGTGGTAGGCGTATCAGGAAAATGCCACATCTGGTTTCCAACTTAGGGCTCTGAACTGCCGACAGGCATGCTTGGGTGTTAGCCCCATTCTAATTCTGGCCTTTTGTTTAAAAAGTTTGTACTCGTTCATGTGTTCTTTAGGCATTTCAGCTGCCACCTCTGCTAAGGGTCCACTGACTTGTGGCTTCAGCTCCACCATAAGCTGGTCTGGAGGGAGGGATATAGTACCCAAGGCAGGCCCTTTCAACATTTTCTAAGAAGGCCTTTGTATCATTGCCTACCTTGTATGTGGGGAATTTATTGGAATGGGGAGTGGTACCTGGAGGAGGACCATTAGGGCTACCTGGTTGACCCAGCTTAGCCCTTTCCAGCTCTAAGCGCTTTAGCTCTGCCTCTGCCTCCACTTCCAAGCACTTCGCCTCTCTCCTCTCCTCCGCCTCCAAGCGCTTCGCCTCCGCTTCCAAGCGCTTCATCTGTAGAAATAAATTCCTTCTTCCGCAGTTAGAACTCGGTCTGGGTTAAGGGCATCCCTCCATCTTGGCACCTGGATCTCGGGTTGGGGAGGGATGACCATTCCCTCCGGGGAAATCTCCGGTCCCCCATCCCCTCCCTGCATTTCTGTCATGGAGCTGGATGTCTGAGCTTGATCTGGGTCTGTCTTCTCCGTGGCGTGCCGCTTTGGGAAGACTGGTTGCTCTAGGGTTTTGGTGCCCGACCCCAACCTCATGCCTAGCTATTTCATTGCCATGAAGCTAGAAAAAAAAATAAACTGCTTGTTGGACTCCCTGGCTTTGCAGGCTGAACCCTTTGCGTGCCTGTTCCCCCTCAGGCAGCAAAGAAAAGAAAAGAAAAAACCCCTCCCTGGCTTCGCAGGCTGCCAAAAGGAAAAATGTGTCCTTTTAAAATCCTGAGGTCTGTGCTTCTGGTTCAAAATGATCCCACCGCTCTGCCACCATGTCAAGGCTAATTCCCCACTCTGGCACTTGGAGTGCAGAAGGTGGGGCCCTCAAGGATTCTAAAAATTAATACTGGCCACTCCAGGCTTGTATTAAACTCCCAAGGTTACAGCTTTTCTCTGACCTTGGATTGGTAAACGCTGCCACCACCCAAGTGCAGAACCCCTTTGAGAGCCCAGGAAGGCACACTTGGAAATCCTCAAGCCCTTTCACCTCCCCCTCCAGGGAAGAGCTGAGAAAGTAAAAACAGGAAATCAGCTGTTGCCACCAGCTAATTAAACAACATATGCACAAACCTCTTAAGACACAAAAATCCAATTCTATTCTAAAAAAAAGGTAAATTTTATTTTTTAAGAAAAAGAAAATACATCTGGGAATTTTATTGCTAGATTTTAAAAGAGCAACTACAAAGATTAAGCACCAAGAATAGCTTTCTTGAGGTCCAGATTAAAGGTTACAAGCAAAACAAAAGCACTTGGGGTTAACACAGAGGAATCCACAAGCCATAAAGAAATAAAAGGGATAAACCTAATCACATCTTCCTAAACATTTACTGATCTATTTATACATCTGGGGTTTTAAATAAGTAGTTTCCAGGTATAATACTAATGATTTTTCATACCTGGCCCAAGCTTCCCACAGCACAGCTGCTGCCCCTTCTGCCTCTCCCCGGGAGAACAACAGACAGACAGACAAAAGGAAAGTCTTTTCTTCATTTTAAAAAGTTCCAGCCTTCCCATTGTCTCTTTTGGCCAGGTGTCCACTCACTCCCTTTTACCTATGAATAGCAGTGAGACTTTTTAACCCTTTACAGGTAGAGCAATTAGAGAACAGCTACTAAGAGGGCTTTTATAGCTACTGGCTGGCTGAGTGTCCATAAAAGGGAGCTACCCCTTCCCTTCATTTATCACACCTTAGGTGCTAACTTTGCCTCTTCACCTTTAGCCTCAGGCTGCTGCTGAAGATTTCGAAGGAAGTTGCATTTGCATTCTGGGGGAGGTGAGTTTGGCAGTGCACTTCTACTTATCACTGGAAACGTAGCCGAACTAGCTGCTTTGGAAAGTGGGATCCCTGTCTCCCGGATTTAATAATTCCCTTGGTTTACAGTCTTGGTCTGAGCCCTGCGGGGGACTGTTCTTTTAATCCACTTCCCATCCTGCCCTGCCCTGCCCTGCAGTATCCACTCCCATTCCTCCCTTCCCCCGCATTATTTCTTGCATTTTTATCCTGCTCCCAGCCACAAAAAAACACTTAGATCCCGCAAATCCCGCAAGAGAAGCAGATTCTCCCATGCCACTAAAAAACAAAACAAAACAAATAGTTGGTTAACATATAGAAATGGAAATTCAGACACAATTTTACCACTAAAAGAATAAAACAAATCTTGCTTAAACCATGTAAAAATTACTTTAACTCCTGTTATAATAGACATCACATCTTTTTATATTCTTTGCTTAAATTTAAGTATAAAAACCTTTATTTAATAAAAAAGAAAAACTTGCTTTACATTGCTGAATTTCTGTTTATGACAAACTGCTGTCATGTGTATATCACAGGGAACATCAAAATAAATTGCATCACTGTTTTGCTTTAAAAGGTGCAGACTTTGCTTAATAATTATAAAAAGTAAGTTGTTTTAAAAACCTGGACTTTTTAAAAAGCACTGTTTTTAGAACTTTGTAACATACCATTCAAGTTAGTTATGTGTCAGGATTATTGTTGGTTTTTTAAAAACTTTTAATGGAAAAATTGCTTACAGCACTAGGTTTTTGACATAAATTGTAAAAAGAGGCTCAAACTAAGTGATCAATAATAAGGTCAATTTAAACAGCAGGTGTAGCAAAATTTGCATTTTGTTTCCCTGCAAATTACCATAGTCTGTTTCTTTTCCCCCACACAATCCCACCCACAACAAAGTACATTTTACTCACTCCCACTTTATGGAAGCACGTTCTGCAGGACCCGCGGGATCCCATTCTCACTGCAGGGCTCTACCTTGGTCCCTATTTATCCTTCTTGATGCTGATGCTGATGATTTTCTGTGTTTATTCCAGTAGCATCTGCAGTGTACAAAGCCCTTTAGATCAGAACATGGAAAGAACAGTCTCTGTCCAACCAAGATGTACTCAGAGCATTGGGCGACCAGACAGCAAGTGTGAAAAATTGGGCCGGGGGTGAGGGGTAATAGGAACCTATATAAGAAAAAGACCCAAAAATTGGGACTGTCCCTATAAAATCGGGACATCTGGTCACCCTATCAGAGCAGGGCCACAGGGGAAAGGTACAAATGTCTTACCTCACTTCTCTGCTCCCCTGATTCGTGGGACTGTGCCTGACATAAGTCAGAGCAGCCTCAGTGTTACTCTGACTCACAGCTACCTCCTGTAGACCCCTGTGTATCACTTGTGCACAGCATGCTCCCAACATACCCTGTATGCCAAAGGCTGTGAGTGGGATTGGTGTACAAAGCGATATCACAAGTAAGACTAAGCTGTTGAAGCTGTGAAGTCTACAAGCCCTGCTGCCAGCTCTGATATCCTCCTGCACGTCACACAGTTGCTCAGTCCCCCTTAGGTCCTTTCCGTCTTGTATTTCAGTGAGCAAAGCACAATGGACACAACATCATCACAAGCAGCTGCTGTCATTAGCAGCAAGGAAGCAAGACTAGTAACTCAGCCCAGCACCCTTTCTCCTGAGGATAGAGGTACTTGCTGCCCAGCATATCTCCATGGCCCTGGCCTGCCTCCCTGCACACTGAACCCATATGCCGAGCACTCACCTCCCTACTACATTAGAGATCTGCAATTAGCAACCAGAGTTCCAGGCAAACAGCTCAGCTCAACTGGGCAAAGAAGGGGTGAGGAATAGAGGGCTGGGCCTGGGAGAGAGGAAGAGAGACAGTAAGAAGTGGATAAAATGAAAGTGTAAATGAGGGGAATGAGAAACAGCTTGAACAAGAATGGGTTTGGGGGGAGGACCACAACTGCAGGGGAAGGTGGATGTGAGAAGGTAAATGTGAACATAAGGACTTTTCTGTGATATTTTTCCCATGACACATCACAGATAATTCTAATGGACTATTTACATGTTTCTACACGTAGGAGCAATTTTCTCCCAGCACCAGTTAGACACTAAATCCAAATTTCAAGGCTTTGTGTGGGGTGGTTTTGTGGGGATAGGAAGGCATGGATTCCTTCCTGAAGACAAGGAGCTGCAATGGGGCCTCTCCACAATAGTTACTGCAGCCTCAGGACTCTAGTAGTATCTGCTACACTTTGCACCCTTTTCCCTGGTGGGGAATGGCCTGTGGATCTGCTCCTATCCCTCTGCAACCTGGGGCTGAGGAGCTGGGTCTCACAAGTGCAAGAAGTGAGGATCAGCTGCACCAAAGAAGGCATTGTATTATCTATAAAGATGGTGCTTGCTTAAAGAAATGTATTGAAATGTAAGTAGCCCCAAAAAATTATTTCCTAAAAATAGGCTTGACAATAGTCAAAAGAGGCCTAGTAAAAGTAAAGTAAAACAATTAGAAGGTATATTAAAAATAAGTTAGGTCATAACCCTAGATCAGTGGTCCCCAACATGGTGGCCGCGGGCGCCATGGCGCCCGCTGGGGCACTTATGTCCGCCCGCCTAGTGACACGGTGTGAAAAGTAGTGCCCAGCAGGGGAGGGAAGCCGCAGCCCTGCGCCTGCCGGGGACAGAGAACTCCGGGGCTGCAGGCTGCGGGTGCCGGTGTTCTCTGTCCCCGGCAGGCACAGGGCCACGGCTTCTCTCCGCGCTGCTCAGAACTGCAAAAAAAAGAAAGAAAGAAAGAAAGAAAGAAAACGGCTCGGACTGCCACCGCCCAAACTGCCAAAGCGCAAATAAATAAATAAATAAATAAAACGCCCAAACTGCCGAAGCAGAAAAAAAAAATACCCGCTCGGACTCTGCCGCCCCAAGAATGGACGGAATGCTGCCCCGTAGCACATGCCACCCTAGGCATGTGCTTGCTCCGGTTGTGTATGTGAGCATTCCTCCCCTGCCCTGATACTGCTGTTTTCCCTTGCTTTGCGATTTATTATTGTTTTAACATTTTGCCCCAAAATAGAGTGGTTCAAATAAAAGACAACGTACGTATTATTTCAACGCAGGGTGGGAAGAATCCTATTGTTTTATTGAAAATAAAGGGAAATGTGTTTGCTTATTTTGCAGTGGTACTGTTGCAGTGCCGAAAAAACATAATGTTGAACGCCATTTCCAAACTAATCACGGCTCTTTTGACATTAGCCAGCCACTTAAATCAGAGTTGAGAAAAAAGAAAATGAATCAACTCAAATCAAACCTGTCTGCCCAGCAATCTGTTTTCACTAGACAAGTGATAAAGTCTAAAAGTGCTACTATTGCTTCCTTTAAAATTGCTCATCTGCTCGCAAAGAAGAAAAAACCCTTTCAAGATGGTGAATTGCTGAAGGACGCATTTTTGACTGGTGCTGATTCCCAGTTTCAAGGATTTCCTAACAAGCGTGAGATTTTGTCAGCAATACAAGACTTGCAGTTATCGGACAACACAGTTACGAGGAGGATACATGCAATTTCAAGCGACATGCAAACTCAGCTAAAGGATGACTTGAAAATATGTGACTGGTTTGCACTGCAGTTCGATGAGTCGACAGATATACCGGATACAGCGCAGTTGGCAGTTATGGTGAGGATAGTATTTAGTGACTTCACCATAAAAGACGAGTTACTAAAAGTATTGCCAATGAAAGGCGAAAAAGGGTGAGGACATCTATAATTTATTCAAATCATACGCAACATCAATTAGCATGCCACTACACAAGCTGTCTGCGATCACCACTGATGGGGCACCAGCAATGATGGGCAGCGCCAATGGATTCATTGCACTCTGCAAGAAGAATGAATTCTTTCCGAACTTTATGTCTTATCATTGCATTATCCACCAAGAAGCTTTGTGCATCAAAGTTTTTTCTTTTCAACACATCATGAATGTCGTTATTAAAATAATTAACTATTCGAGCGAAACCTTTGCAACACCGACTTTTTAAGGCCCTGTTGGAAGATGTTGATGATAAACAATCTGATCTCATCTTGCACACAGAAGTACGATGGCTGAGCAAAGGTAACGTTCTTGCACGTTTTTTAAGCCTAATTGAAGAGATCAAAGAATTTCTGAAGTCCACAAATCAGAACTTCGAGCAACTAGAAAACTCCAGCTGGTTAATGGACTTGGCTTTTCTTGCCGACATCACTGACAAATTGAACATTTTAAATCTTGAGCTCCAGGGAAAAGACAAACATGTGGCTCAAATGATAGGTTCTGTAAAATCATTCAAAGCAAAACTGATCTTGTGGATATCACATCTGAAGACAAAGTCTCGTACATTTCCCAAGTATGAAGAAAATGGTATGTGACAGTGATTTTAACCCATCACCATTTGTTATCCACATTCAAACATTTCTGGAACAATTTGAAAAGAGATTTCAACAGTTCACCATCATTGAGCCTGTAGTTGCCTTTCTTGTGAATTCTTTTACTTGCCAAATAGAGGTAACAGAAATGGCTACATCAATTGCAAGTCTCATTCAAGTAAGAACAGAAGACGTGGAACTGGAGATTTTGGACCTTCAAAATGATATTGTTCTAAAATCCTGCGCAACAGATGAAAACTTTTGGAATCTGATTGACCGAAAAAAGTTTCCTGCCTTAAAAAATGTAGCATACAAAATAAAATTTTATTTTGGTTCCACTTATCTATGTGAAGTTCTGTCTTCAACAATGAACATCATAAATCAAAATGCCCATCTTGACGATTGCTTACGAATGGGAATATCATCCTACTCTCCCAACTACAAAAAATTGGCTGAAGAAATGCAGTGCCAAAAATCACACTGACTTTATTAGAAAAACCACGTGAATCAATTATACCTATTTTCCATTAACAGCTGATGACCACGTATGATTAACTTGTGTTTAACTTTTTTTCATATTTGTTTGTTTGTTTATTGAAATCCAGATACAAGTAACAATACAAAGAATATTTTTTAATTAACCATAACTGGCTATCTATGTTAAAGTAAGAATAATAAATATATTTGGACCAGCAGTTCAACAATGTTTTATATATAGGACAGAAATATTACTAGCCTCACTTTCTACTACAGCTAGTCTAAATTTTTCCAAAAAACTGTCCAATCAAAAAATAATTTTACTTTTTTCAAATAAATAAGATGAAAACTGTTTATGATATTTATTGTGTAAAAACTCCTTAATTTTTCTTACAGGTAGATAAAAAAGAGCAAATTCACATGGTAAGGTGAAAGAGTAATTGCTGAATAATTTAATTAATACTTTTTACATGTAAAATTACCTTTTTTTATCTTATTGATTCATATATTATGTAATATTAAATATGATGTTTTTCATATTATTTAATGTACAAATACAAAATAAGCCTTGAAAAATTGTTGGCGCCCGCCACACTCTTCTGAAAACATGAATGTGCTATTGGCCACAAAAAGGTTGGGGACCACTGCCCTAGATCATGTTGTAAACATGTTTTGGTCCTAACTGGTTTTTACAAGTGTTTTAAATAAAATGTTAATGTTTTGAAAAACACTATCTAGTGTTTATGCAGATGTTAATTAAGACAATACTTAATGTTAAATAGACAATAAAAAATTACAAAATCTTTCATTATGGTAATGGAAATATAAATATGGTAAAAGGTAATGTTAATTAATTAAGAGGTTTTATTATAATTGATTAGGAAAAAAGTAGCATGCTGATTTTAGATTGGCGCACCCATCCACCATCAAGGTACTGCTAGAAAAAAAATTATACCCATTCTTCCCATCCAGGGATTAATCACCCCTGCATGCATCATTTCATCTTAAAATGCAAGTATGATATGCAGTGTATACTTATATTAATTATTTTATTTTAAATTAAGTCTTTAATCTTATCTCTCATTGTGATATTCACAGTCCTCCACTAAATTAAATGATCTGTAATTGCCCTGTAGGCTTGAACCGTAAAGAATTCAACTTGGTTTTATTCCTTATCTTTAAAGTACTAATTGGGACTACATAAATCAAAGGTTACAACAGGGGGGTGAATTCTGAAACTTCTTCCACCACCCAAGTGGAACTGCACACAATTTTGCCATGTCTGCAGCCCTTCCCGAATCTAGAGATGACATGACAGACAGCCACACTAGCTCCAACCTACATTCAGCAAAGGTTACCAACTGTCAGTAAATGTAAGGCCTATCAGTTAAAACTGAACAGCGAAAATTGCCTGCCAGAGTCAAGACTGTCTAAAAAAACATGTATCCATAAGTATAAATGACAAAATACTCTAGGATAGTGGTTCTCAACCAGGGGTACGTACATAGAGGTCTTCTGGGAGGTACTGGACTCATTTAGATCAGCAACAGAGGGTCCTGTGGCACCTTTAAGACTAACAGAAGTATTGGGAGCATAAGCTTTCGTGGGTAAGAACCTCACTTGCATCTGAAGAAGTGAGGTTCTTACCCACGAAAGCTTATGCTCCCAATACTTCTGTTAGTCTTAAAGGTGCCACAGGACCCTCTGTTGCTTTTTACAGATTCAGACTAACACTGAATCAGGCTACCCCTCTGATTTAGATCAGCGTTTCTCAACCTGAGGAATGCGAATCCCAGGGGGGTCATGGGATGGGTTTAGGGCCGACATTAGGGGGGGTTAAGCAGGGCAATTGCCTGGGGCTTAATGCCACAAGGGGCTCCGCAAAGCTAAATTAGATGTAAGCAGAGTCAGGATGAGCTCTACCCTGACATCTGGTGGTGATTTGTGGTGAGTTGTGGAAAAGAACTTCAGGGACTGATCTTGTTTGCATAGGCACACCCACCCCGCCTAGCATGAGCCCACAGCAGCCCAAATGGTTACTTTGGCTGCTGTGGGATTCCCAGTTTCTCTGTTATTGGGGCAGGAAGAATAAAGTGTTGTTACCCTGATTATGTGAATCAAGGACAATGAAACTGTTTTATGGCCGAGGGACTCGCAATCAACTAAGTAGCACTCGCTAGACAAGGGACATGGGTTCCAAAACCCAGTGAATTGAGAGAGGTTGGGGACAGATGTTTGTACCTGAGGGCATGGGTCTCGTTTGAGGGCCTGAAATACTAATTGCACCACCTCCACCTCTCTACTGTGGAATATCAGAGCTAATTTTAATTCTATTAGGAGTCTAGTTATAGGCTGCTGAGCTGAATTCACTTTGGGCCAATGGTGCACCAGCACTGAGGCTCCCCTACTACAAGCTGAAATCACTGAGTGCTGTGGGGGGGGCCTGAAGATATGTTGCAGGACAGCTGGTGGAGTAGAGCAGTTTGTGGGATGACTGGAGCGGCTGGTGGAGTGGAACGGTTTGTGGAACGGCTGGAGCGGCTCACGGGACGGCTGGTGGTACGGAGCAGTTTGCGGAGCGGCTCACAGGATGGCTGCGGAGCAGAGCAGCTGGTGGAGTGGCTCGCGGTGAAGGCTGCAGCAGAACCCCATGGAGAGGCGGGGCAGTTGGCCTTGGACCACGTAAGATGCCCCTTAACACTGCTGCGTGCCCCCCCCCCCCACCCAGGGCTGGAGGTAAAACTCTGCAGATAAACTTTTGAACTCTGGGGCCGCACTGACCAGGGACAGAGACTTTTGGGTGATTTTGGGGTTGCTGGACTTAAGACCCTGAGAGGAAAAGGATACTGCCAAACTTACTGGGGGGGAGGTCTTTTGCTCATGGTTTGTGTTATGAATCCTGTTTGTGGTGTTTCCCCAATATAATGCCGCATTGTTTCCCTCCTTTATTAAAAGGATTTTGCTACACTCAGACTCTGTGCTTGCGAGAGGGAAAGTATTGCTTCTTAGAGGTGCCCGGGGGTAGTATGTTATTGTCCCAGGTCACTGGGTGGGGGCTTGAGCCGGTTTTGCATTGTGTTATTGAAATGGAACCCCTAGATACTGAACCTGGCCCTTGTTGCTGCCACCTCAGACGGGCAGAAGGGTTATATACATGCTTTAGCCCCAGGCAGCGGGTCTCTGGCTTCAGGCCTGTCCCCCAGGGCCCTGGCTTCAGACAAGGCTCACAAATGAATAACAGGCTCAAGTATCACACTGAATTGTAAATACAATTGATTTATTTTATAATGATATGGTAAAAATGAGAAAGCAAGCAATTTTTCAGTAAGAGTGTGCCGTGGGACACTTTTGTATTTTTGTGTCTGATTTTATAAGCAAGTAGTTTAAGTGAGGTGAAACCTAGGATACGGAAGACAAATCAGACTCCAGAAAGATATATAGTAGTCTGGAAAGGTTGAGAACCACTGCTCTAGGACAATGGTCCCTGAACTGTGGGGTGCGGCCCCCTAGGGGGGCATGGAGGAACGTTCGGGGGGGGTGCACAGTGGGGACTGGCTCAGCCCACAGGGGGTGGGGAGAGAGCACCACCCAGCCCCACTTTGCCCCCAGCTGCAGGTCCACTCTGCCCCCAGCCCAGCTCCAGCCACAGTTCTGCTCTGCCTCTAGCCCCAGCTCCACTCCAACCCCTGCTCTGGCCTCATTCCCTCTCTGCTCCACCTATAGCTGCAGCTCCTCCCCCATCCGCAGTTCTGCCCCCCAGCTCCACCTTCAGCCTAGGCTCCTCTGAGTAATGTAGTAGTGCAGTAATGGAGGGGGCCTGGACAGATCCCATTACTGGTAAGTGTGTGTGTGTGGGGGGGGGGGGAATGACAGGAAAAGTTTGGGTACCCCTGCTCTAGGAAATATTTCCCTATTATCCTGGCATCAGCCTCCTTCTCCTTTTGCAGCAGTGAATTTAATGCAGAGAGAGTTATCAGAATCAAAATGGGAACACCTAGTCAGAAACTGCATTTTCTATTTTTGCTGTTCTTTTCTCTTCCCTATTGTGTGTGTGTTGTTTTGTCTTCTGTGAAATGGGATTGGATTTAGGAACAGTAACGACGACGACTAGGATGATGTGATGGGATGTTCAGCCCACACTTGCCCAGAAAGGGTTAATGAAAACTAAGATGGGGGCTAATTAACCCAACAAGCCACAGCTGAGGGGAATTAGGTGGCCAAGTAATCCTCTGACTAAGTGAGGGAGCCCAGCTGAGGAGGAACACAGCTAGGTTGGGGCTATAAAGGCAGGGAATTGGCAGCAGAAGGTAGAGTAGTTTGCAGTCACTCCCTGGGTGGAGGGAGGTGGGTTGGAACTATAGAGGGTAGACCACAGTTACTCCCTGGAAGGATGGAGTTGGGAGGCTGGCAAACCCAAAGAGGGGGGAAGGTAGGAGAAGGCTCAGGGGGAAAGTAGCAAAGAATAGGAATGCAGGCCTTATCTGTTGACTAGAGGGCCCCTGAACTGGAACCTGGAGTAGAGGATGGGCCTGGGTTCTCCTACTAGCCACTGGAGACATGGCACAGAGCAGGCAAAGAACAGTGGACTGCCTGGGATAACTTGTTCTGGAAAGATTTTGATACCCCCTGTAAGGGAGAACCACATAGTGTCTCGGCAGGAAGGCGGAGTCACAAAGAGGAGGCTGCGGTTCCTGGAGTGAGATTGGTCCTCGGGGTGAGAGGATGATAGGAGAGATGCTACCAGAGGAGGGCCCAACGCTTGGCTAGAGCTAATCCCTGGGGTGACCAGGAAGAAGTGCCACCTGTGGTGAGTGAACCCTGTGAAAGGAGACCACTTACACATTCCTGGAATATTGGACATTCTAGTACTTCCAGAAATGGTGTGGGGCTGCTCCCATCAGTGACATCGCCCCCACTGGTGGGACCTTGCACACATGGTGTGTGTAAAGTGCCACATGGGGGTGCCATTTTGCCGTTGCGCCACCCTGCCCTTGCTGGCATGACCTCACATGTACAGTGTGTGTGAGGACATGCTGGGGAACGGGGTGTGCGTGTGGAACGGCATGCTCTTCAAAATGACGTCCCCACATCTGGTTTTGTCTCAGTAGTGGATGGGGGACATACGAACCAAAAAGAGGACTGTCTGGTTCAAAACCAAACTAGTGGCCTCCCTAGCAACAGCAACTTCAGCCCATCTCAACTACGTTTTTCTTTTTTGCCAAAAAAGGACAGTTATTGACATCTTTAATACCATCTAGAGGCTGTCAAATGGGACTGTGTGCGTCAGGTATTGCTCCAAAACTCTCTCCAGGGAAAGGGAACAAGGGATATTGTGAAAATGAAAGGCCTACTTAATACTTTACAATTCAAACACTAACTGTTTTTCTTCTTTTCTATCTTTTTAATAAAAGGTTAAAAAGATATTTAATGGTCTGTTTGCCATAGTACTAAGCAGGCTGAGGTCTCTGCATACTGAACCCCGTTGAAAATTGTTTTATGTCGGACAATGACTAGGTCATGTTAACACGTTTTACTCTTTGGGCCCCACACTCCATCTAAATTAATACAATGCCCATGCACAAACTCACATGTGCATAGACACAGACATGCAAATACAGATGAAATCATGCACTCATGCATGCACCCTCATCTAAGTTCATACACATATATAAATACTGTCAAGGCTGCTTCCCCACTTTGAACTTTAGGGTACAAATGTGGGGGCCTGCATGAAAACTTCTAAGCTTAACTACCAGCTTAGATCTGGTACGCTGCCACCATCCCAAAGCTGATTCCCTTCCCTGGGTAGCCTTGAGAGACATTCACCAATCCCCTGGTGAATACAGATCCAAACCCCTTGGATCTTAAAACAAGGAGAAATTAACCATCCCCCCTCCTTCCTTCCACCAACTCCTGGTGAATACAGTTCCAACCTCCCTGGGATCTTAAAACAAGGAGAAATTAACCATCCCCCCTCCTTCCTTTCACCAATTCCTGGTGAATACAGATCCAACCCCCTTGGATTTTAAAACAAGGAGAAATTAAGGGGATGCCCCCTCCTTCCTTTCACCCACTCCTGGTGAATACAGATCCAACCCCCTTGGATCTAAAAACAAGGAAAAATCAATCAGGTTCTTAAAAAGAAGGCTTTTAATTAAAGAAAAAGGTAAAAATCATCTCTGTAAAATCAGTATGGAAAATAACTTTACAGGGTAATCAAACTTAAAGAGCTCAGAGGATCCCCTCTAGCCTCAGGTTCAAAATACATCAAACAGAGATAAACACTCTAGTAAAAGGTACATTTACAAGTTGAGAAAACAAAGGAAAACTAACACGCCTTGCCTGGCTGTTTACTTACAAGTTTGAAATAGGAGAGACTTGTTTAGAAAGATGTAGAGAACCTGGATTGATGTCTGGTCCCTCTCAGTCCCAAGAGCGAACAACAACCCAAACAAAGAGCACAAACAAAAGCCTTTCCCCCCCGAAGATTTGAAAGTATCTTGTCCCCTTATTGGTCCTTTGGGTCAGGTGTCAGCCAGGTTACCCGAGCTTCTTAACCCTTTACAGGTAAAAGGATTTTGGAGTCTCTGGCCAGGAGGGGTTTTATAGTACTGTACACAGGAGAGCTGTTACCCTTCCCTTTATAGTTATGACATCCCCCCCAAATCACAGATAGTGTTGGACGTCCGGTTCCACACTGGCTGTGATTTCTTCCTGGAGCTCTAGGAGAAAACAGAGTTAATAAGACACATGTACCTTTAGACATACTACTGATTATATAAAAACTAACAATATGTTCCATTCCAAGAACAATTTTTAACCAGTTGACTCTGGGAAACTTTCCCGGGAGAGTGCATCAGCCACTTTGTTAGAAGCTCCTGAAATGTGTTGTATTTCAAAATCAAAATCTTGGAGAGCTAAACTCCACCGAAGAAGTTTTTTGTTATTCCCCTTGGCGGTATGAAGCCACTGTACCGCAGCATGGTCTGTTTGTAGTTGGAAACGCCATCCCCAAACATATGGGCGTAGCTTTTCCAGCGCGTACACAATGGCGTAGCATTCCTTTTCGCTGATTGACCAGTGGCTTTCCCTCTCAGACAGTTTCTTGCTGAGAAACACGACAGGATGGAATTCTTGATCCGGTCCTTCCTGCATTAAAACTGCTCCCACGCCCCGCTCGGACGCATCTGTGGTTACTAGGAACGGTTTGTCAAAGTCTGGGGCCCTTAGCACAGGGTCAGACATGAGCGTCGCCTTAAGCTGGTGAAAGGCCTTTTGACACTCATCAGTCCACTGAACTGCATTTGACTGTTTCTTTCTGGTTACGTCTGTCAGCGGGGTGGCGATTTGGCTGTAGTGTGGTACAAATCGCCTATAGTATCCGGCCAACCCTAAGAAGGATTGGACCTGTTTGTTTGACTTTGGAACCGGCCACTTTTGGATAGCATCCACTTTGGCCTGTAGGGGATTTATAGTTCCTTGACCCACCTGGTGCCCCAGGTACGTCACTCTGTTTTGGCCTATTTGACACTTTTTAGCCTTAACAGTTAGTCCTGCCTGCCGGATGCGCTCGAAGACTTTTTCCAGGTGCTCCAGGTGTTCTGTCCATGAATCAGAAAAAATGGCCACATCATCGAGGTAGGCAACTGCAGATTCTCCCAATCCCGCTAGGAGACTATCTACAAGTCTTTGGAAGGTGGCGGGTGCATTTCGCAACCCGAAAGGGAGTACATTGAATTCATACACCCCTGCCTGGGTGACGAAGGCTGACCTTTCCTTAGCGGGTTCATCTAGTGGTACTTGCCAGTACCCTTTGGTTAAGTCTAAAGTAGAGATGAATTGGGCATGTCCCAATTTTTCCAATAGCTCATCTGTGCGTGGCATTGGATAGTTGTCAGGACGAGTTACAGCATTTAGCTTACGGTAGTCCACGCAAAAGCGTATTTCCCCATCTGGTTTGGGAACTAGAACCACTGGAGATGCCCATGCACTGTTAGAGGGGTGGATTATACCCATCTGTAGCATGTCCTGGATCTCCCTTTGTATAGCCGCTTGGGCATGAGGTGACTCCCGGTAGGGTGGGGTTCTAATTGGGTGAGCATTACCTGTGTCAATGGAGTGGTATGCCCGTTCGGTCCGTCCTGGAGTGGCTGAGAAAATTGGTGCAAAGCTTGTACACAGCTCCTTGATCTGCTGTCGCTGCAGACGTCCAAGGGTTGTGGAGAGGTTCACCTCTTCCACGCCACCATCCTTTTTTCCTTCGTAGTAGACATCTTCAGGCCACTCCGCGTCATCTGTTTCCTGGGCTGTAAACTGGCAAATGTTTAATTCTCTGGAATAAAAGGGCTTAAGAGAATTAACATGGTATACCTTAGGCTTTATGTGGGAGGTGGGGGAGGCTCCTAGGCGCTCCTAGGAGATAGTTAACAGCTCCTAGGCGCTTCTGGACCGTGAATGGTCCTTCCCACGACGCTTCCATTTTATGGGCCTGGAGTGCCTTTAAGACCATGACTTGGTCTCCTACTTTGAAGGACCGTTCTCTGGAATGTTTATCATACCAGGCCTTTTGCTCTTCCTGAGCATCCTTTAGGTTTTCTTTAGCAAGGGCTAAAGAGTGTCGGAGGGTGCTTTGTAGGTTGCTTACAAAGTCTAGAATGTTAGTTCCTGGAGAAGGCGTAAACCCCTCCCATTGCTGCTTCACCAACTGTAATGGCCCCTTAACCTCGCGGCCATACACAAGTTCAAATGGTGAAAACCCTAAACTGGGATGTGGTACAGCCCTGTAGGCAAAAAGCAACTGCTGCAACACTAGGTCCCAATCATTGGAGTGTTCATTTACGAATTTACGTATCATGGCCCCCAAAGTTCCATTAAACCTCTCCACCAGGCCATTGGTTTGATGGTGGTAAGGGGTGGCAACCAAATGATTCACCCCATGAGCTTCCCACAGGTTTTTCATGGTCCCTGCCAGGAAATTAGTTCCCGAATCTGTAAGGATGTCGGAGGGCCACCCTACCCTGGCAAAAATGTCTGCTAATGCCTGGCACACACTTTTAGCCCTGGTGTTGTTTAAGGGTACTGCTTCCGGCCATCGGGTAGCAAAATCCATGAAAGTCAGTACGTACTGCTTTCCTCTGGGTGTCTTCTTTGAGAAAGGACCCAGAATATCCACAGCTACTCGCTGAAATGGGACCTCAATTATGGGTAGTGGCTGGAGAGGGGCTTTAACCTGGTCTTGGGGCTTTCCCACTCGTTGGCACACCTCACAAGACCGGACATAATTAGCAACGTCCTTGCCCATTCCCTCCCAGTGGAAGGACTTCCCCAACCGGTCTTTGGTTCTATTCACCCCAGAATGGCCACTGGGATGATCATGGGCTAAGCTCAAGAGCTTTACCCGATACTTAGTGGGAACTACCAACTGTCTTTGAGGATGCCAGTCTTCCTGGTGCCCACCAGAAAGAGTCTCCTTGTATAAAAGTCCTTGTTCTACAACAAACCGGGATTGGTTAGAAGAGCTGAGAGGCGATGGGGTGCTCCGTGCCGCCACCCAAGCTTTCTGAAGGCTGTCATCTGCTTCCTGCTCGGCCTGGAACTGTTCCCTTGATGCTGGAGACATCAGTTCCTCCTTGGACTGTGGACTGGGGCTTGGTCCCTCTGGAAGCGATGCAGGTGCTGGGGCTGTTTCCATTGACTGTGAACCGCTGTCCGCTGGTGCACTATGTGGTATTTCAGGCTCTGGCTGAGCCTCTTGGGAAGGGTTATCTGCTGCTTCCGCCAGTTCAGGCTCGCTGGTGCCCTCTGGCATTTGAGTTGTAGACGGGTTTGCAAGCGCTGGACTCAGTGCTGGCAATGGTTCTGGTGCTGGCTGCGTTGCCAGTTCCGGTTCTGGGACTGGCTTTGGCTGGGTCTCTGGGATTGGATCCACTACGGCTGTTGCAGTCGTTGGCAGGGGATCCAGTTCCACCACCTTTGTTTGGGTCTCTGGTAACACAGACGGGGCCCTGGTGGACGGCTCAGGAACAGGGATGGGGGTTAAAGCTTGCTTAGCCTGGCTGTGGGTGACTATTCCCACCCTCTTGGCTAGCTTCACATGGTTGGCCAAGTCTTCCCCCAGCAGCATGGGGATGGGATAATTGTCATAGACTGCAAAAGTCCACATTCCTGACCAGCCCTTGTACTGGACATGCAACTTGGCTGTAGGCAAGGTTACAGACTGTGACACGAAGGGTTGAATTGTCACTGGAGCCTCTGGGTTGATGAGTTTGGGGTCCACTAGGGATTGGTGGATAGTTGACACTTGTGCCCCAGTGTCCCTCCAAGCGATAACCTTCTTTCCGCCCACTCTCAAGGTTTCCCTTCGCTCCGAGGGTATGAGAGAGGCATCTGGGTCTGGGGATCTTTGGTGTGATTGTGGTGTAATGAACTGTAATCGGTTGGGGTTCTTGGGGCAGTGAGCCTTTATATGTCCCAGTTCATTACATTTAAAACATCGCCCTGCTAAGGTATCACCGGGGCGATGTTGCTTGGTGGAGACTGGTGTGGTGGGGTGAGAAGGCGTCTGGGGTTTCCCTTGGGATGTGGGTGGGGCCTTGGGTTGTCCCCGGTGGTAAGGTTTGGTTTCGGGTTGCCCCTTCTGATATTCGCTCCAACTGCTACTAGTTTTTTTCTTTTCTGCCACCTCCACCCATTTGGCTCCAATCTCCCCCGCCTCGGTTAGAGTTTTGGGCTTCCCATCTAGGATGTACCTTTCTATTTCCTCAGGAACACCCTCTAAAAACTGCTCCATTTGCATTAGGAAGGGCAACTCTTCCGTAGATTTAACATTTGCTCCTGATATCCAGGCATCCCAATTTTTCCCAATGTGGTAGGCATGTCGGGTAAATGACACATCGGGTTTCCACCTTAGGGCTCTGAACCGCCGACGGGCATGCTCAGGTGTTAGCCCCATTCTGATTCTGGCCTTGTTTTTAAAAAGTTCATAACTGTTCATGTGTTCCTTAGGCATTTCAGCCGCCACCTCTGCTAAGGGTCCACTGAGCTGTGGCCTCAGCTCTACCATGTACTGGTCTGCAGTGAGGCTGTATCCAAGGCAGGCCCTTTCAAAATTTTCTAAGAAGGCCTCAGTATCATCGCCTGCCTTGTAGGTGGGGAATTTTCTGGGATGGGAAGTGGTACCTGGAGAGGGGTTGTTAGGATTGGCTGTTGTATCCGGCCTAGCCCTTGCTATTTCCAGTTCATGCTTCCTTTCTCTTTCTCTCTCCTCCATCTCTTTTTCTTTCAGCTCCATAGCTCTCTGTGGGCCTCCTCTTTGGCTCTTTCCAGCTCCATAGCTCTCTTGTGGGCCTCCTCTTTGGCTTTTTCTTCTCTTTCTTTCAGCTCCATCTCTTTTTCTTTCAGCTCCATAGCTCTTTTGTGGGCCTCCTCTTTGGCTTTCTCTTCTCTTTCTCTCAGCTCCATCTCTCTCTTGTGGGCCTCCTCTTTGGCTTTTTCTTCTTTTGTAGTCATTTTCCTGTTTTCTTGTGCTGGGTCACACCCCTCTGCAGTTGACTGAAACTGGGATGCACTCAGCTCAGGCTGCTGCTGAGTTAACAGAGACTTTCTAACTAGCTACTCCCAAGGATGTAAAAAGAAAAAAAAAAACTTCAGCTTGTAAATTCCTTTTACCAGTTGTTTGCTCATTAATTGAACCCTTCTCTTAACAAAGACTCTTGTTAAAAAAACTTAACACCTCTGCCTTCAGGCAAGGAGAGATAAGATATGCATCTACCTTCAGCTCTGCTTTCCAAGCAGCTAGAAGGAAAAAAAAATCTTACTGGCTTTTGGGTTTAAAATGATTCCCACCGCTATGCCACCATGTCAAGGCTGCTTCCCCACTTTGAACTTTAGGGTACAAATGTGGGGGCCTGCATGAAAACTTCTAAGCTTAACTACCAGCTTAGATCTGGTACGCTGCCACCATCCCAAAGCTGATTCCCTTCCCTGGGTAGCCTTGAGAGACATTCACCAATCCCCTGGATCTTAAAACAAGGAGAAATTAACCATCCCCCCTCCTTCCTTCCACCAACTCCTGGTGAATACAGTTCCAACCCCCCTGGGATCTTAAAACAAGGAGAAATTAACCATCCCCCCTCCTTCCTTTCACCCACTCCTGGTAAATACAGATCCAACCCCCTTGGATCTAAAAACAAGGAAAAATCAATCAGGTTCTTAAAAAGAAGGCTTTTAATTAAAGGAAAAGGTAAAAATCATCTCTGTAAAATCAGTATGGAAAATAACTTTACAGGGTAATCAAACTTAAAGAGCTCAGAGGATCCCCTCTAGCCTCAGGTTCAAAATACAGCAAACAGAGATAAACACTCTAGTAAAAGGTACATTTACAAGTTGAGAAAACAAAGGAAAACTAACACGCCTTGCTTGGCTGTTTACTTACAAGTTTGAAATAGGAGAGACTTGTTTAGAAAGATGTAGAGAACCTGGATTGATGTCTGGTCCCTCTCAGTCCCAAGAGCGAACAACAACCCAAACAAAGAGCACAAACAAAAGCCTTCCTCACCCCCCCCCCCCCCAAGATTTGAAAGTATCTTGTCCCCTTATTGTTCCTTTGGGTCAGGTGTCAGCCAGGTTACCCGAGCTTCTTAACCCTTTACAGGTAAAAGGATTTTGGAGTCTCTGGCCAGGAGGGGTGTCATAACTATAATTCTTCGGTGGAGTTTAGCTCTCCAAGATTTTGATTTTGAAATACAACACATTTCGGGAGCTTCTAACAAAGTGGCTGATGCACTCTCCCGGGAAAGTTTCCCAGAGTTAACTGGTTAACAATTGTTCTTGGAATGAAACATATTGTTAGTTTTTATAGAATCAGTAGTATGTCTAAAGGTACATGTGTCTTGTTAACTTTGTTTTCTCCTAGAACTCCAGGAAGAAATCACAGCCAGTGTGGAACCGAACGTCCAACACTATCTGTGATTTGGGGGGCGTGTCAGAACTATAAAGGGAAGGGTAACAGCTCTCCTGTGTACCGTACTAAAATCCCTCCTGGTCAGAGACTCCAAAATCCTTTTACCTGTAAAGGGTTAAGAAGCTCGGGTAACCTGGCTGACACCTGACCCAAAGGACCAATAAGGGGACAAGATACTTTCAAATCTTGGGGGGGGAAAGGCTTTTGTGTGTGCTCTTTGTTTGAAGGGGTGGTTCGCTCTTGGGACTGAGAGGGACCAGACATCAATCCAGGTTCTCCCCATCTTTCTAAACAAGTCTCTCTTATTTCAAAATTGTAAGTAAAAGCCAGGCAAGGCGTCCTAGATTTACTTTGTTTTCTCAACTTGTAAATGTACCTTTTACTAGAGTGTTTATCTTTGTTTGCTATACTTTGAACCTAAGACAGAGGGGGGGGGGTCCTTTGAGCTCTTTAAGTTTGATTACCCTGTAAAGTTATTTTCCATACTGATTTTACAGAGATGATTTTTACCTTTTTCTTTAATTAAAAGTCTTCTTTTTAAGAACCTGATTGATTTCTCCTTGTTTTAAGATCCAAGGGGGTTTGGATCTGTTTTCACCAGGAGTTGGTGAAAGGAAGGAGGGGGGAAGGGTCAATTTCTCCTTGTTTTAAGATCCAAGGGGGTTTGGATCTGTATTCACCAGGAGTTGGTGAAAGGAAGGAGGGGGGAAGGGTCAATTTCTCCTTGTTTAAGATCCAAGGAGTTTGGGATCTGTATTCACCAGGGAATTGGTGAAAAGTTTCTAAAAGCTTCCAAGGGTAGGGAATGGTGGCAGCGGACTAGAACTAAGCTGGTAGTTAAGCTTAGAAGTCCTCATGCAGGCCCCTACATTTGTACCCTAAAGTTCAAAGTGGGGATACAGCCTTGACAAGGGGTTTTATAGTACTGTACACAGGAGAGCTGTTACCCTTCCCTTTATAGTTATGACAAATACCATGTACAAAAACACATGCATACACTCATATGTGTGTATACATGGGGATACAGAAGCACGTATAATTTGCAGATGCACATAATCATGAGCACCCACACAAAGCCACACCCGGATGTAAGCAAATACACAAATAAACATGAAACTGTAGACACAATTATATATTTGCAGGTGATTGTGGGTTATAAAACAAGTGATGAAAGCCAGGAAAGCTTAAGGTAAAGTTTTCAGTAAATAAATCTTTGAACACTAGGAAATTTGGATTTAGCAAACAACCTTAGCTATGCCCCCTCTCTGGATCCTGACCACTCTACACTTATATCCCTCAGACACCCTTCCAAACACATGTTATTCCTTTCTTTGCAGTGCCAATCACCACATACATTAGGGGCAGCAGTTCTCAACCAGAGGTCCGAGGCGCCCTGGGGGGCTGCAAGCAGGTGTCAGGGGGTCCACCAAGCAGGGCCAGCATTAGACTCACTGGGGCCAAGGGCAGAAAGCCGGAGCCCTGCCACGTGGGGCTGAAGCTTAAGCAGCTTAGCTTTGTGGGGCCCTGGACAGTTGCCCTGCTTGCTACCCCTAATGCCAGCACCGGCTTTCATATGCAGAAAAACAGTTGTTATGGCACAGGTGGGCCATGGAGTTTTTATAGCATGTTCAGGAGGGCCTCAGAAAGAAAAAGTTTGAAAACCTCTGCATTTGGGTGCTTAGTAATGGATATTATACAGTGATGGTAAGAGCTGTGCTCTTGCTACATTGAAGCCACCTTCCTGCAGCTACCAGCAGTGCTGTCTGCAGGTGGGAAAAGTCCCAGTGTTCTGGCCTATCTTCTAATTCAGGTAGCTGCTTCCCAGTCCCAAGCAGTGGGGACTGAAGTTCCTCTGTAGCTGCATTTTTCTCTCTCTCCTGCTTTATCTGGCTATTCACTGTGCTCTCTGCTCCCAGCAATGCCTCTGCTTCTGCTGCATCAAGAGAAGCCAGCAGGAAGAGGCAACTATCATCAGCCTCAGGCCTGGTCTACACTACGAGTTTAGGTCGACTTTAGCCGCGTTAATTCGAATTTAGCCTGGACACGTTCACACGACGAAGCCCTTTCTTTCGACTTAAAGGGCCCTTTAAACCGGTTTCTTTACACCACCTCCGACGAGGGGATTAGCGATAAAATCGGCCTTAGGGGGTCGGAATTGGGTTAGTGTGGACGGAATTCGACATTATTGGCCTCCGGGAGCTATCCCACAGTGCTTCATTGTGACCGCTCTGGACAGCACTCTCAACTCAGATGCACTGGCCAGGTAGACAGGAAAAGCCCCGCGAACGTTTGAATTTCATTTCCTGTTTGCTCAGCGTGGAGAGCACAGGTGACCACGCAGAGCTCATCAGCACAGGTAACTGTGATGGAGTCCCAGGATCGCAAAAGAGCTCCAGCCTGGACCGAACGGGAGGTACAGGATCTGCTCGCCATATGGGGAGATGAATCTGTGCTGGCTGAACTCTGAAGCAGTAAATGAAATGGCAAAATATTAGAAAAGGTCTCCAAGGCCATGAAGGACAGAGGCCATAACAGGGACGCACAGCAGTGCCGCGTGAAAATTAAGGAGCTACGGCAAGCCTACCACAAAGCCAGAGAAGCAAACGGAAGGTCTGGGGCTGAGCCGCAAACATGCCGCTTCTACGCGGAGCTGCATGCCATTCTAGGGGGTGCAGCCACCACTACCCCAACCGTGTGCTATGAGTCCCTCACTGGAGAATCACACAGGGAAGCGGGTTCGGGGGATGAGGAAGATGAGGATGGAGATAATATAGATAGCTCACAGCAGCAAGGAAGCGGAGAAACCGGTTTCCCCAACAGCCAGGATATGTTTATCACCCTGGACCTGGAACCAGTAACCCACGAACTCACCCAAGACCCTGTGGGCACACAGGGGACCTCTGGTGAGTGTACTTTTGTAAATATTACACATGGTTTAAAAGCAAGCATGTTTAATGATTAATGATTAATTTGCCCTGGCAATCGCGGCCAGTACAGCTACTGGAAAAGTCTGTTAACGTGTATGGGGATGGAGCGGAAATCCTCCAGGGACATCTCCAGAAAGCTCTCCTTCATGTACTCCCAAAGCCTTTGCAAAAGGTTTCTGGGGAGGGCTGCCTTATCCCGTCCGCCATGGTAGGACACTTTACCACGCCAGGCCAGTAGCACGTAGTCTGGAATCATTGCATAACAAAGCATGGCAGCGTATGGTCCCGGTGTTTGCTGGCATGCAGACAACATCCATTCCTTATCGCTCTTTGTTATCCTCAGGAGAGTGATATCATTCATGGTCATCTGGTTGAAATGGGGCGATTTTATTAAGGGGACATTCAGAGGTGCCCCTTCCTGCTCTGCTGAACAGAAATATTCCCCGCTGTTAACCACGCGGTGGGGGGGAGGGGTGAAGTGACCATCCCAGAGAATTGGGTGTGTGGGGGAGGGGAGTTAGTTGGGTTTGTGCTGCATGTTAACCCTGAAACCGCAGCCCCTCCTTTTACATTGCAAACCCATTTTAAATGGCCAACCCAACGGGTGCTTGGTATGGTTAATGAGAGCAGTACTGTTTTAAACCATCCCCACATGTTAACAAGGTTAAAAAAGCCAAAAGACTGTGTCTTACCATGGCTGCCTGCAACCTGAAATCTGTGGCCTGGCACTGCGTGAGTGATCTCTCACACCAAACCTGCAGGCTCTCAATATAAGAGGAAAAATGCGACCTTGTAACGAAAGCACATGTGCTGTGTGATGTGAACAGCAAAATCTAACGTGAAAGAGTGTACCCATTATTCTCTAAAATGTATCTTTTTTAACCACCTCTCCCTTCTCCTCCACCAGCTGCAAATGTTTCTCCTTCACAGAGGCTAGTGAATATTCGAAAGCGGAAGCGAAGGACGCGTGATGAAATGTTTACTGAACTACAGACTGCCTCCCACGCTGACAGAGCACAGCAGAATGCGTGGAGGCAGTCAATTACTGATTTTAGAAAAGCCCAATATGAGCGAGAGGAGAGGTGGCGTGCTGAATCGCGGGCTGAAGAGGAGAAGTTGCGTGCTGAATCGCGGGCTGAAGAGGAGAGGTGGCGTCAGCTTGCACACAGAAGGCAAGAGTCGATGCTCCGGCTGCTGGAGCATCAAACTGATATGCTCCTGCGTATGGTTGAGCTGCAGGAAAGGCAGCAGGAGCAGAGACCGCCGCTACAGCCCCTGTGTAACCAACAGCCCTCCTCCCCAAGTCCCATTGCCTCCTCACCCAGACGCCCAAGAACACGGTGGGGGGGCCTCCGGCCACCCAGTCACTCCACCCTAGATGATTTCCCGAGCAATAAGTGTTAAAGTTTTAAAGTTTTAAACTGCAGTGTGTCCTTTTCCTTCCCTCTTCCCCCACCCATCCCGGGCTACCTTTGCAATTATCCCCCTAGTTGTGTGCTGAATTAATAAAGAATGCATGAATGTGAAGTAACAATGACTTTATTGCCTCTGCAAGTGGTGCTTGAAGGGGGGAGGGTAGGGGAGGGTGGGGTGGTTGGTTTACAGGGAAGTAGAGTTAACGGGGTGGGTGGGGGGGCAGAGATTTCATCAAGGAGAAACAAACAGAAGTTTCACACCGTAGCCTGGCCAGTCACAAAACTAGTTTTCAAAGCTTCTCTGATGTGCACCGCGCCCTGCTGTGCTGCTCTAACCGACCTGGTGTCTGGCTGCGCGTAATCAGCGGCCAGGCGATTTGCCTCTACCTCCCACCCCGCCATAAATGTCTCCCCCTTACTCTCACAGATATTGTGGAGCGCACAGCAAGCAGCAATAACAATGGGGATATTCTTTTCGCTAAGGTCTGAGCAAGTCAGTAAGCTGCGCCAGCGCGCTTTTAAACGCCCAAATGCACATTCCACCACCATTCGGCACTTGCTCAGCCTGTAGTTGAACAGGTCCTGACTCCTGTCCAGGCTGCCTATGTACGGCTTCATGAGCCATGGCATTAAGGGGTAGGCTGGGTCCCCAAGGATCACGATAGGCATTTCAACATCCCCAACGGTTATTTTCTGGTCCGGGAAGAAAGTCCCTTCCTCCAGCTTTCGAAACAGAACAGAGTGCCTGAAGACGCGAGCATCATGTACCCTTCCCGGCCAGCCCACGTTGATGTCGGTGAAACGTCCCTTGTGATCCACCAGGGCTTGCAGCAGCATTGAAAAGTACCCCTTGCGGTTTATGTACTCGGTGGCTTGGTGCTCCGGTGCCAAGATAGGGATATGGGTTCCATCTATCGCCCCACCACAGTTTGGGAATCCCATTGCAGCAAAGCCATCCACTATGTCCTGCACGTTTCCCAGAGTCACTACCCTTGATATCACCAGGTCTCTCATTGCCCTGGCAACTTGGATCACAGCAGCCCCCACAGTAGATTTGCCCACTCCAAATTGATTCCCGACTGACCGGTAGCTGTCTGGCATTGCAAGCTTCCACAGGGCTATCGCCACTCGCTTCTCAACTGTGAGGGCTGCTCTCATCCTGGTATTCTGGCACTTCAGGGCAGGGGAAAGCAAGTCACAAAGTTCCATGAAAGTGCCCTTACGCATGCGAAAGTTTCGCAGCCACTGGGAATCGTCCCACACCTGCAGCACGATGCGGTCCCACCAGTCTGTGCTTGTTTCCCGGGCCCAGAATCGGCGTTCCACGGCATGAACCTGCCCCAGGAACACCATGATTTCCACATTGCTGGGGCCTGTGCCTTGTGAGAGGTCTAGGTCCATGTCCATTTCCTCATCACTCTCGTCGCCGCGCTGCAATCGCCTCCTCCTCGGCTGGTCCTGGTTTTGCTTTGGCATGTCCTGGCTGTGCATATACTCCAGGACAATGCGCGTGGTGTTCATAGTGCTCATAATTGCCGCGGTGATCTGAGCAGGCTCCATGATCCCAGTGCTAGCTATGGCATCTGGTCTGAAAAAAGGCGCGAAACTAGTATCTGAAGGACCAGGGGAAGGAGAGAGGGAGGGAGGGAGGGAGGGAGGGGTGAGTGACGACATGGCGGACAGGTACAGGGAATTAAAATCAAGAAAGGTGGCTGTGCATCAGGGAGAAATACAAACAACTGTCACACAGAATGCCCCCCCCCCAGAGATTGAACTCCTAAGCCTGGGTTTAGCGGGCCGTTGATTTGACGGAGGGAGGGGGAAAGGAAATGAATACAGAACAAATCTATTTTTTACATCTTAAGACGACGGTGCAGCATGACTGATAGCCCTCGACATTTTCTGGGTGCTTGGCAGCAAATACTGGGCACTTGGCAGTATGATGATGACAGATACCAGTCATAATATACTATTTACTGCCAAAAGGCAAGGGGTTGCTGCTGTGTAGCAATGTAGCCCCACGTGTGCCAGCCACATGTCTGCCAGCACCCAGATCGCCCTCGGCCTCTTCTGGGTGCTTAGCAGACAATACTTGGCAGAAAATAGTATACTACGACTGATAGCCATCATTGTCCGACGAGGACGGTTACCACTCGTAATAAACCATCTACTGCCAAAAGGCAAAAGGTAAGGGGCTGGTGCAATGCAGCCCTACGGCTGCCAGCCCCACAGCTACCAGCATCCCGATCGCCGATGAAGGCTACCAGTCATGCTGCACCATCTACCGCCAAAAGGCAGTTAGCTGCTGCTGCTGTGTAGCAATGCAGTCCCACGTCTGCCGGCACCCGGATGACATATGGTGATGGTGAGCTGAGCTGAGCGGGCTCCATGCTTGCCGTGGTATGTTGTCTGCACAGGTAACCCAGGTAAAAAGGCGCGAATCTATTGTCTGCCGTTGCTGTGACGGAGGGGGAGGGGCCTGACGCAATGTACCCAGAACCCCCCGCGGCACTGTTTTGCATCATTCGGGCATTGCGATCTCAACCCATAATTCCAATGGGCGCCGGAGACTGCGGGAACTGTGGGATAGCTACCCATAGTGCAATGCGCCGGAAGTCGACGCTAGCCTCGGTACTGTGGACACGGTCCGCCGACTTCATGCACTTAGAGCATTTTATGTGGGGACACACACAATCGGCTGTATACAACCGATTTCTATAAAACCGGCTTCTATAAATTCGACCTAATTTTGTAGTGTAGACATACCCTCATTCACATGCTGATGCTGGCACTAAGCCAGAGTGGAGAGAAGAAGAGAGTTCAGAGAGGGAAGGGGAGGGAGAGAAAGCACTGAGGGGAGGCAAGGAGAGGAGCCTACAGGCAGAGGCGGATTAGAGGTTTCTGGGCTCCTGGGCCAGAGCAAGTGGGGCCCCCACCCCACCTCACCCCTTCTGCCTACAGTCCCCCTGCCCAACATTCCTGCTGGGGAGCGGGGATGGGATGCAGGGGCTTCCCCCACTCCCCAGCAGGAGCGCCAGGAGAGTGGGGCAAGTCCCTGTGCCCTGATTCTGCTCCCCGGCAGGAGTGCCAGGTGAGCGGGGAGAGCAGATTAGGGTGCGGGGGTGCCCCAATTGGCCAGGGCCCCTGGGCCCAGGCCCCATTTGCCCAGTGGCTAATCTGCCACTGCCAACAGGGGAAGGGAAGATGGATGCAAGGGAAAAGAATACCCCAGGGCTTGGGGGGAATCTCTGAGCATAGGGCAGGGCATGGGAGACCCCTCAGGGCTGGGGGAAGAGAGCTAATCTCAGGGCATGTGGAAGAGCAGACTCCAGACCTGTCCCTGGACCACACAGGCAAACAACCATGGACACTTGTTCCCAGTGGCCTCCCAGGTCCCAGCCCATGGAGGCCTGGCCCCAGACCAGCCAAGCATGACGCAATTGCCCATCCCCTTACTCATTGAGCAGGTGGCGGGACCAGGCAGGGCATTCTTTGTGATTGCTCCTCCAGGCCACCATGGGCTGCTGAGGGGCCTGGTGCCAGCGTGGGGAGCATGAAGACAGTCTCTCCTGTACTCTCAGTGCCCCCTGCTGGCTCCAGGGCAGTGGGGGGAGGAGAAAAAACAGTCAGAGGGGATGCATCAGCCTGAGGAGCAGAGAGGGGATGGGGCAAGAAGGGACAAGGGAGGCTGGAGGGGACATGAGCCCCTTGAAGCTCCTTGGTTGTTGGCAGGGACAGCCAGCACCAGCCAAGGCCTCTAGCTCCTACCAGCCCCGTGGTCATTGAAACATGTTTTGCTAATTGACTGTTAATGCTGAGATCCCCTGCCTCTCTCTGACCCTGCCTGCTTCAGGGCCTCATTGTTCCTGCCCACCTGACTCTCCTCCATACTCCTTCCTACATCTCTGCTTTCTTCCCTTCCATCTGCCTCTCTCCCCACTTCTCCGCTCCCCCAAAGCCATCCCCACCCTATTATCACTAGCCCATGCTAACCCCCCCCCCCAAACAACACAACCCCCCTTGCTCATTGAGGCACTAATGAGAAGTGTGCCTATCACTGCCCCATCAACCTGCTTGTACGCTGTGCCCCTTCCCCTACACCTCATCCCGCTTTGTGTCTTTTCAGACTATAGGGCATGGACTTTGTCTTCCTATAAGTCAGTGCAGAGCCTAGCTACTGGAATAGAAATAATGAAAGGCAGACATGCATCCCAGGGCAGTAACAAGAGGGCACGGCAGGGAGGAGAGAGGGTTCCAGCTGTGTCGCAGACAGGGCAGATGGAAAGAAAGAGGGGTTGGACCCTCAGAAGGGGAGTGAAAGAGAAAGAGAGACACATGCTTCACAAAGAAGATGGAGGAATGACAAGCAATGTCTCACCAAATGCTGTAAGGGAGTGTGGACTGATGGTACTCCCTCAATCACACCAGCTGGGAGTGGCAGGCCACTTGGCTTCCCCAAAGAAAATTACAAAAGGTATGAGAAGCCAAGGTCTGTTGGGAGGAATGATTGTTTTGGAAAGGTCACAGAGCCTGGTGGGGTGGGGGCTCTGCAGTTTTGCAAAACCTTCTGAACTTGAGGCTACGTATCCTAACCACTCTCAGTTACTAAACTTTTGGGGATCTCCCCTCACTGATTCGATATGTGTTTTTTGCAATGTTGACTGTGAGGTTTTCCATGCTCTTATGTGTTTCCAAGATTTCCCCCCCCAGCTATTTAATAGTACTCTCCAGTCAAGAAAGTTCTGGGCCGGGGATGGGAGGAGGTGAATTGGCTAGCTCTGGGAATGGGAGTGAGAATGGGGAGGGGTGAATGGAAACAGGAATGGGTGTGAATCACAGAAGCCATCTCTCAAAGGGTACTGAGAGAGCACACAGGTCAGCTCAGCAGAATGTGAAGTCTTCAGAACTTTGAGCAAAGGGTGAATTACAGGGACTTTTTTCTGAAGGCAAAAATTACACAATGTTCTTCTCAGGTCTTAGAGAAGGTCAACATGATAAAACAGTTCCCAGGACCAGTCACGCCCACTTGTGATTTTGAAAAGCACCAAGTAAAGGTTCCCATGGGAATCTCAAACACAGAAGGCTGAAGTTTTTTCGCTGGGTCCTGATTCTGAGATTTGAGTTTGTTTCTGAGTTTTCAAAACCCGGAACCAAATTTTGTTTTCTGATTCCAAATTCACAGCCCTTTCCCTGGGAAACTGTCGGACTTTACTGGAACCAAACATAATCACCATGTCCAAATGAAATACTAACATAAGGGTTTTGATTATATTTCTCAAGTCTTTTTAGTGCTTTCAAAGCTTTAAGACCCTAAGCAAATTAAGATTGGATTTTGCTAGCAAAGGCTGTTCCCATGATTATCACTTGCAGAGTTCCAGCATGGTTTCCATGAATATACTGGTCTGCTTTTATTCCAGAGAATCTTGCTAGAACTGTGATATGAAATCAGACTGCAAACTCGATAATGTGATTTCAGCCACAGCAGAAAGAACATTGTTCACCAAGGACCAAATTACTCCCAGTCCAGTGATTTCACTGAAGTTACACCAGGGATGGATTAGACCCCATATTTTTAAAAGAAAAATGGAGAGTCAAATTCACTGCTGGCATGAATGGGTGTGTAACTCCATTGACTCTATTTACCAGTAGCAAATTTATCCCTGACTACCTAATATGTAAAAAGAGCTACCTGACAACCTTTAGTTTTTACTTGAGTATCGCTCATATAGGATTAAATTTTGCCCTCTGTTATACTAGTGTAAATTTGGAAGAACTCCACTGACAATAATTGAGAACAGAATTTGGCCCTATATCACTCCCTTAATTTTTAGAGAATATTCTTCAGGCTCTTAAAGATTTCAGTTGCCTCTTAAATATTTTCTTTTCTTCTATGGTAATTTAAATATTTTGCTCTATTTAAAGATTTTCTACAATAACTCAGTTTCAGATTAACCTTTAACGAGTATTAAGAAACACAGTTACTTTGATTTCTTTTTAAACTAAAGCTCCTAACTGAAAAGTATTTTTTTTCCTGCTTTAACACTATTTTATTGAAAATCCTGACCTCTCTCAAACTTCTTTCCTCTCTTAGGCAAAAATAAGCCAGTATCCAAGTACAATGAATCTAATTTATCTGACTCATTAAGGAAAACTACATTTAATAAAAAAGTAAATAGAAAATGGGAAATTAAAAAAAAATATCTATACCTCAAATGGGCACTTGGCAGCGGCAGCAGAGAGTCAGAATAGGAAAGGAATGGTCATACTTCATAATGTATCACTGAGTTGAATTTTGGATTCTGTACACTAATATTTCAAGGGTTGGGTTGTGGGGGTTTTTTTTTGTAAAATAGAAGATTTAAAGAAATAGTTGCTGGTAACGGACATTTTTATTGAGAAGGAGCAGTCTGGCCTAGTGGTGTTAGCACAGGCTTAGCAGCTAGGACTCCAGAGTTACAATTCTATCTGACACCAACTCCCTCTGAACTTGGAGAGTTTGAGGCTCCGCCCTGCTCACTCCATCCATCCTCCCTCCCTGTCGCTCACTCTCACTTGCTCATTTTCACCAGGCTGAAGATGGTCCCTTTTCGACCAGGTGTTCCAGTTGAAAACGGGACACCTGGCAAACCTAGTTTACTTACTTTCTCCTGCTTTGGTTCCCCCCGTGTTAAATGGGAATAGTAGTACTTTTCATCAATCTCATACAGGAGTTGTGAATTGTAAATGTTTGCAAAATGCTTTGAAGATGAAAAGCGCTATAACAGGGCTAAATATTATTAATGAACATGTTCTTAAGCTTAATAATTACTTTCATCATCTTTGGGACTGGTTAATTTCTCTTAAATAAGACAGCTATCTCGTGAAAAATGTTGTCCCCCTCCACAGTCCATTTCTTTAGTCTGTCTGCTTCTGGTAGTTTAATTGTTTTTTAAAACAACATTGTGAGTGACATGCAACCCATGTGCGATGTTGCCATAAACTACAATTTATGTCCCACCATTACCAATGCAAAAAGAGTGTAATTTAAAAACAAAGACAATAGGGAAGCCATCTCAATTTTTTTTGTTTTATTTTCTAATCATCATCATCATCATCATCATGATATCGTGTTAGCCATGCAATCAGAACAATGTGTATCTCAATAGCATTATGAAGGTAGTTCCAGTTGTGAAAAATAAATAATAAATATTAAAGCAGCTAGAATCTCCTGAGAACCCAGCTGGAACCCATGAAGACTCAGAAGTAGAATGGGAAGGAAGAAGAGAGGAGGATGCAGAAGAGAGTCCAGCCACTAGTTCTTGAGATTCAAGCCACTGGCCAGACAAATTGCAATAGGAGGACACCACTAATGATCCAGGGCAAATTCTCTGTCCTTACTCAGGCAAATGCTCATGGAAGTCAAGAGGAGGTTGTTTGGGCAAAGAATGAGTAACAACTGAGTAAGGATCTCAGGATTTGGCTTCTGTGAATGAATTGCTTCAGGTAAGATTGCACTATGCTTCTGTCTTACCAGGAAAGTTTGCTCAAGGCAGGTTTTCAGTGAAAACACCTGAGCCTGATCTACACTAGTATTTATACTGTTTCTAGCACCAGTGTAGCTGCACCCTCAGTGTCTGAATAATTATCTAATCCAGCTAATGGATCTGTAAATACCTAATCAGGGTGGGATTCTGAAAATCAAGTCTTGTGCCAGAAGTCTCAGCAAATGAAATGTTCTACAAGCCCCTCAGAGAAGCGTTGGGCAGCAACTTCTGGTTAAATGGGTTCTTCCAACCACTTTCACTGTCTCAGAGCTTTATGCTTAGCTTCATCTCACAGAACTCTATTTTGTGTGGATCACTAAATGCAAGTAACCTGCTCAGTATTCTGCCTATTGATTTCACCAGGTAGAGGACTTAAGCCCAGATTTAAAACCAAGGGAAATCTCCATATTTCCTCTTCCACATTTCATTCAAGGACCTATTTTACTTTCTCTGTAGGCACATGCATGAGAAACATAAATTCCACAAGCCTATTAGGGGAAGATTGTGCGGAGAAGAGGTCTCTCTCCTATTCTATATTTTGCAGGGCTCCTTTCACGGCAGCTGAGGCAGAGGCACAGGGGAGGAGGCATCATCTTAGTGAGCTTCTGTATTTGAAGAAGGCACATAAAAAGAGGAGCCCCGGCACAATCACCAAAGGGCACATTTTGCAGGTGAAAACACAAATGCTAAAAAAAATTATGGGAGTTAGTAGCCTAAATACCTTTAAAAATCTGGCCCTTTGGGCCTTTTTAAACATCACTCTCCAATTTCACACTCCTACAATAAATCTATTAACCCTCCCCTTTCCCATGTCTTCTGAAAAAACAATGCCAGCCCTGACCAATTAGCACTCCAGCTGTTGCCACTCTTGTGCCTCATCCTTTGACTGTACTGGAGTTCTCTACCTACTTCTCTTGGATTTTTATGTAGTGCCTGTCACCATGGTATCTAAGGACTGTGGTATCTACAATAAATCCAATTTCAGTTGTAAGCTCCTCAGGGCAAGGGCTTATCCAAAGTATATACTTTGTAAAGTGCTGTGCTCATCTATGAAATTTTATCGACAACAATAAAAAAAGTGGGGCATGCAATCCAAGATTGTACGCAACAATCTAGAGGACCAAAACATGAGCTCATGTAGTTTATATGAGGGGGGGGGAAATGTTCATGCTATGCTGATGTCTTATTGGAAGGAGGTGTAAAGGATCACCCAGAGCATGCATTGGAGAGGGCAGAATAGAACCTGAAATCTCTCTCAATCAAAACAAAGCAGATGCAGGACTCCTGTGGCTGAAAACCCAAAGTTGTGCTTGCATCTTTATGATTGGAGATGCTGGAAATTCCAGCTGGTGCAAGAACATGCAGACAAGTTTGGGTTCATTGGCCCCAGCACTGTGGAAATTGCAAACTTCTGAGCGCTATGTATAGTTTGTAATTTGTGTCGGTCCAGAGGCAGGGTCTTGAGAGCAGACTGAGGTTTTCTCTTTATGCACGTCTGTCTGTCTGCACAAAGTTCAACATCAGATGGTGGACAGTTTGGGGGGGAATTGAATCTATCCTGTTTTCAATGGAACCTGCCACTCAGGTGGAGCCTCTCATCCTGCTCCCCTCTCTCTCTCTCTCTCTGCTTTTAGTGCAAGTCTCTTCTTGCACACTTTTTCCCCCACTACCCGTCACTGGAGCGCTTGCTTATAAGCAACTGTCCACCCATCTCTCTCCCAACAGTTCCCATTTCACCATCTCCCATGCCAGTGATGGGGGACAGTGCTTCTCCCTACAGCTCGGAGGTACATGGAAGCATTTGAGATCCTAGGGATCCTGATAAGGATAAAATCCCAGGACTTTAGCCAAAACCCCACTGCTCAGAGCTCTTTCTGCCTCAGTCGCTGTTTCTCAGGCTCCTGCCTCCTCTACCTTTGCTTCACTATGTGGCTCTTCCCCTCACCCCCCAGTTTCTGGCAGTGCAGGTGACTTGGATCAGGTATGCAACCGCTTGCTGGTGCTATGGCTGGTGATTTGCTCTGTCAAGTCCTGGTAGGAGGTAGATTTCAGGAACCTGGGATAGGAATCCTTCTCCATCAAAGTGCGGGTTTTTGTCTGTGCAGCATCGAAACAAGAAGAAGTAGCAGCTGTCAGGTTCTTCCGGGTTATTTCTCTGGTTTCATGGTCAATATTCACCTGTGAGGAAGGACAGGACACACAATATTCTTTTGGTGTGGGAACATTACCATATGGAGAGGGAAATGATTTCCCTCCATAAATAAAATGGGGGCATGACTGTAAATATTATGTATGGTCTTCTGGGAAATCACATGATGTGTCTTCCATATAAGATGGCGCTTGGTGTGTGGGAACTAATTTTCCCATTGTATGAGCGGGGAAAGCACATTACTGTCACAAACTTATGTTAAATAAGTGAAACAGTTCTCAATTCCACACCATAAAATGCAAAGCTAGAAATAATTCTGACCTCTTTAGGTGCTTCATTTTGAACAAACTCCTTAAAGATCCTGTGGGCCTTGGATGACAGTTTAGTTTTTGACCGGGACTTTTTGAACTCCTCACAAGCCAACCAAAACTCAAGGTTCTCCTCACTGAACTCTGTCTTCAGGAAGGCATGGAATGTAGCCACCCCATCTGTGAAGAAAAAGGAAAATTAGATTTAGGGATGGAAGAAGGGGAAAAGGAAGCAGCTTCATACAGCTTTGGGAGATAAGGAATGCTGCCAGGTTTTAAAATACATCTTGCTTATTGAGTAATTTAGCATTATTGAAAAGTCTCTCTTGGAGTTCAGACCATGACATAATATTCTACTTCACCCTAGACAGATTCCACCCTTCTCAGATTGTTTGTTGGCCTCTGGGTTCCAATAAACCACTTTCCCACAGACAAGCATGGAACGGGGCATACCCTGTGTCTCCAGCATGTTCTGCATGTCTGACCTTCTATAATGGTTCTCCAGAGTGTATTCCCTGTGGCTTTGGAACAGATAGATAGATCTACAGAGATCTATCTAGGTATTTATATGCCCTCCACGAGTATCTGAGCAGATCTGAGTGGTGACTTTCTCCTTCTTCTTGACTCAGTTGTACAGGGAACAAGTCACAAGCAGTGCAGAAGCACACATGCCCCATGTTCAAGAGAGTCTATGAAGTCACACCTCTGAATGTATTTGTTAACCAAAATGGATGACAAAGTTTGGGTTAGGCTGAAACAAGGAGCACATCAGTAGAGAAGGGCCTCTGTGGAGTCATTTCTATCATGTCAGTAACATTTTCAGTCCACTTTAGTTTGAAGATTTCTCATTTCTAATGTCACTTATTTAATAGTCCAACTCCTGGGCACTGCAGCCATGTAGGAAGGAGATAACCCTCACCTGATTGCAAAGTGTATCCCTGAAAAGTACTTACGTGTGTGTTTGTGTGTGAGAGAGATTTTCTTACTGGGACTCTAGTGCATAGCACAGCCAGTACTTCTGCAAGTACAGACAGTCTGGATGGCAGGATGGATGTACTAAAAATCACACCAAATCAGTACTTCTCCACTGCTGGGCATTTCCTACCATTCTGGAGGGAAGCTGTTGAATTCTCCCTCTCTAAGAAAATTCTGAATAGTACAAGTGGTAGCATTGCCTCTCAACCCCAAAGTTGTTGAACAATATCCATTTTCATGGGTCTCTACTGAATGTCCATTGAAACCGTGATGGGTAATCACCTTAGCTGCAGGACAATTTACAGTCCAGGTTTTGACAAAGTGATACATCCCACTGACATAACATCAGCATGATAACTTTTATGCCCCAACAACATGGCATTGCATTGTGATGCAACGTCTCTGCCAGAAAGAGGACCACGCCTGAAAAATGGCAACCCTACTTGGCCATGCAGCAATTCTGTTTGGTTTTTACCCAGCTTGTTCAGACAGTTATCTGCTCCACTGTCCTCTTTGCATCAAAGCAGCACTCTTAGGAGGGAGAAGGAAGCAGTTCTTAAAGACTGACCTTTCTTTTATTCTAGTCTGAGAATGGGCAAACATTACCTATTATGCTGAACTTACGCACACTGTTAACCCTTAGTCTCCCCTCCCACTCAGTCTTGGTGTACTTCCCCCTTCATTCTGTCATACAAGAGACTCACTCACTTTTACTCTTCAGCAGGTGATCAAAGGACTTCTTCCATTCTAGTGCTTCCTCTGAGGAGTTTCTGGAGAGGAAAAGTTAAGTAAAGTATTAACCTTGTTTTATGGAAACAAACTAACAAGTGTTCAATCTGGCCAAATTCTCAGGGATAGAAAAGCTCCATGACAGAGGCTACTGTGTTTAGGGGAAGAGGAGAGGATTGCAACACTCCATAGAAAACTAAAGTAAGAGACCCAGCAATCTCATTACCTCTGGGGTCTTCTCCTTCCTTTCTCCCTCTCTCTTACTCTCCCAGATGACTCGCCAGATCTTAGCTCCATAGTGTAGCTATGGCCAGTTGTTTTTCTATATAGATATTCAAAGGAGCCAATTCCAGCTGATACAAGCTCTGGCAAAGAGTTTGCCTTCAGGGTCCTGGTTCTAAGGTTGACTACAGTCCACAGAGAGTCCAGCAGCTGGTTGGGGGACTCCAGTAATCAGTTAAATCCACTCTGGTGTCTAGCCTGAACCGGGGACACCACACTGTGTCCCAGATGCCACTCGCTAGGGCTCCTGTTGTCCAGTCTGGTTTTATGACTGGTAGAGCTGGGTAATAAACATTCCCCTCTGAAAATTTGGGGGTGTGGCTTAGTGGGTGAAGAGCTGCGAGTTCTGCTGATGTATTGTGCTTTCTTCCTCATATGGAGAGGGGCATGAACGTGATCCAATCCCAGGGCAGTCCTTGGGGACCAATATAACTCTCTCATGATACAGTGCTCTGCTGCTGTGCTCTCCTGCCTATGTCTACCCATGTAGAGCAGCAGGGGACCTGTGCTGAGTTGGGGGAAAAGGCAGGCGTGGCTTACCTCAGTTTGGTGCCCTGCTCAGACGTGCTGAAACTCTCAGCCTCATGTCCCAACTCTGGTTTATGAAGCAGGATCCCTAAACGAGTCTTGAGTTGTTTGGCTCTGAAAGACAGAAGAGGAGCAGATGGGTACGGAATAGATTCTAAGAGGCAAGGAATGGCCACTAGGGGGCGGAGGTGCATGCTCATCAAACTGAGGGAAGGCCTGTTGTTAGGACAGGCTTGTTAGCATTATATCCTTACAGAAAAATGCCTCAGGATGCAATTAGCTAGCACTCTCTCTGAATCCAGCATGAATACACAGGGTCAAATTAAACACTGATAGAAACAGGCACAGCTCCATGACTCTAGTGAAGTTTCAGCCCCTTATTGCTGTAATTGGTTTAGCCCACTGTTATCTTTAGTATTAGTCATTGTGTTCCTATTTATGAATTAAAACCTTTCTTCGCCAATCCCACCCTTTGCCACCAGAAGCCACTAGAAAACTCTCAGTAGTTCCTTGGGAGATCGTTTTCTTGTATACGCTTCTCCTGTATACACATATAGAGCATGTGTGGAGGGGTTTGCCTGGTTAGTGTATAGTATAGAGGCAGCTGCCTGCCCTGTCTGGCCCTTTCATTATCCCTCTGGCTTCCTCTTCACTCTGGTGTCTGTTGGTCAATCTCTGCTCTGCTCTCCTGATCCTCTTGTCCTCAGTACTTTTTCCTTCTGCTCTGGAGTGTCAGGGAAAATAGTGAAACCGCTCTCTTCTCAACAGCAGTATTGAGAGAGCTCCCTGTCCTGCTGTCTCTGCCACACTACGCAGACAGCCCCATGCCACAGTGTCTCTGCAACACTACTGAGCTATCTCTGTGCCACATGGTCTCTGCGGCAGTACTGGTGCCGCTGCCTGCAGTGGCGTCTCTGCGCCAGCACAGAGACAGCTCCGTGCCACAGCATCTCTGCGACAGTATTGAGATACCTCCCTGCCAGTGCATCTTTGCGACAATACAGAGACAGCTACCTGCTAGATCACCTTCTCCCTAGAGTACCATCCCTAAGAAAGGGTACAGGTCAAACGTTATTTATACTACTGCTCATACAAGGTGTCTGAGGACTGTTATAAAAATTATCGATTCAATGCCAAACAAGTAGCACCAGACTCTGCATCCACATCATTGTTTATTTGAAATGTGTCTGCAGAAATATTTATTTTAAATATATTTGCTGCTGTCAGGGTGAAGCAAGTTCTGCAATTGAAGGGGAGAGCAAGACAAACCTCAAGCATTTAAAAAATATAAAAGCAGCACTACCCCTTCATATTGCTTACCCCTACATTCCCCTCCTCCCTGGTACTATAGTGCTAAACTATATTGCTTGAACCACTGTTGGCTATGATTTAAACACAGCGTGTGTCCCAGTTTTACAAACACAGCATCATTGCCCATGCAAAAGGGGCCATAAGGTCTGGTACTGAATCTAATATTTCTGTATCAACAAGTCCTTTATTTCCCAGAGTCCCAGTATTTCAAAACCTCTTACCTTTCCAAGCAGGTGGAAAGTGCAGCTAAACCCCGGCACATGCTGAGAACTGGGCAAGCAGGAGGGCAGATAGCTGACAACAGGTTTAGTCCTTGTCACTGGATTGGAAAGCAACAAGCAGCTGCTGTAGTCCTGTGCTGTAGCCTGGAAGCGGGGCCTGGGAGCTGTGCTTTATATCACATGGGAAGTGGGAGGGGTTAGCCACACACAACTCCAGCCTCTAGCCAACCAAAAGCTCTGACAGTAGTAAGAAAAGATAATGGTTTAGGTGGGTTTCTTTTGTGTGCGTTGAGAGGGAAGTGGGGGAGAATCAGAGCTGTCCTTGAACATCACAGTCCTAACCTGTTCCCAGATAACAGGAAAAACAGACTAATTTCCACCTATAAACTATACCTGCTATGTAAACATCAGAAGCCGCTAGCATTGTGACTGCCCCTAGACTCTCTGCCATGAAATAAGGAGGATATGCTGTTACAGGTGTGTGGAGAATGGGAAGCTTTTCTTTTTCTTAAAATAAAACAATCTGTTTAATATACAATATATGAAAAGCATAGCAGTTATCAGCTAAGTACCACTGGCTGGAGACCACTTAGTCCTGTCTGCAGTACAGATATGAGCATGTTGGGAGAACACCAGGTACAATGTGCTTGTCCTCACGGGGGTTTAAACAATGGGCCAGATTCACCAGTACATTCAGGCAATTTTGCACCATTCTGGCATAAGTAACTATAAGCCCAGTTTAAATGGTTTACAATCTCCAGAGCAGTGCAAAGCAGCCGCAGCCTGCGAGTGAAACAGGCCCAGTGTCTGCCTTGCATAGTCAATAGGGCAAAATGGTGTTTTAACCATGCCTCTAAATCACGCTATACGTCCAAACTGTGGCACAACTCAGAGACACTTGTTAAAACAGGGTTTGGCCTCACCTATATTTTGAAACCGTGTGGAAGGACAACTTTAGTTATCGTAACCAGATCCCCTGATATGGTTCAATGTGTAGTGTACACTGGATCATAGTTGCAGACTCCGTTTCATTCTGCTCCGCATGTGGTGAAGGGAGAGAAGGAGAAAAGAAGAGGAGAGAAATATAGAGTAAGGGAAAAGATACCATGGTAATAGGCACAATGTAAGAACCTGAATAGGAGAGAACAGAAGAAAAGAGAAAATAAAACAGGGGAAAGAGAGAATGGAGCAGGAGATCAAGACAGAAGAGCTGAAGAGAATGGGGCAAAGAGGTAGAGAAAGAAGGTCAATTTTCTGAAAATTTATCACGGTAGGGGACTGTACTGCAACCTGATAGTGCCACCACATTCCCACAATGTTATAACAAGCAGAACGTCACTCCCTCTAAGGCCATGCCAAGGGCTCCATTGAAACAGCCAAATGCGTAATAAAACAGCTTCTGACAGAGGTGCGGCTCAAGAATCAGTATCCTGCTGCTGCACCATCTCATCTGCCGTATTGTACTGCAGTGCCGGAGCGAGAAAGGGAAGCAAGAGAGACCTGCAGACAGAGATCAATGGGAAACAGGGATATAGCAGAGGATAGATGGATGGATAGGATGCAATTGCCGTACCAACATTCTGTCTCAAGCAGTGACCAGTATCAGATGCTAGAGGAAGGTGTAAAACCCTTGTGGTGGACAAACATGACAGACAGACAAGCAGAGTCTAAAGCTCTCTGCTGGGGAAATGCAGTTCTCTCTCTGAGTAACACCTGCTCCCTCTAGTACTACAGTCACCATGACGGCTTTTGGACATTAACACTTTGTGGTTCACTGTTTTCGTTGCATTCTTTGGGCATCAGAGTTCATAATATCACGGCTCTTACATTCCTCATCTTTCTCATACAAATCTGTAAGCGGTGATTCTAAACCCGTCTGCTCCTTCCTTCCTGCCTCTCAACCAGCCCCATGGCCACTGTGAGCCCATCCACCAGGTTGGACATTTTTCACAAACGCTAACTACCCTCCTCTGCATCTGTCATGGGCTGCATCTGCCACGACAGCCGCTCACGTTAGACTGCCTGAGCTGCAGCGTCTGTGGCGGCAGCAACACAGCGTGATGGAGATTTCAGTCTGTCTGCTGCAGCGAACTCAGGACAACAGCTCATTTAAGCTGCTTTAGCAGAACCCGTGAAGCACGTTTTCATCTTCCTACTATGTCTGTCTGTCCAGCAATGGAATAGTAGAACTGAAGTAGTATACAGAAATAATAAATACAATGAAACAATAAGGGGCCAGATTCATTGGTAGCAATGGGTTGCTTAACTGGTCTATTATTCTGGGTTTATAGCTGCTTTGGATCACTGGAACAGCCGGAAATATCCAGAGCATACCAGTGACTCTTGCCCTTGATATTTGTCTGTACTGTCTTAGACTCCATTCCACAAGGGCACAGGAATCTGGTAAAGCTCGGTCACTTACTAAACACTGCATTCAGTCTATTCCAGGGTAGGGCGGTGGCTGTGATGTTTCCTGGGAATATCCAGGGCTATGAGGACCTTGCTACCACCTGCCCTTAACATGAGGTAACTTTGTCTGTGCCTGCCATGGGTCAGCTCTCTACCTCCACCAGCCAGGGGCTACACAAGCAGTGCCCCCTCTTGGTCTCACAGGCCCTGCTGTCACTCTGCAGGTTAGTGATAGGCACACTCCACTCCTCGAGCCCTCTGAGCGTCTCCCTGGAGTGTCCAGCCCCTGGTCCACTGGACACTCTCATTGTTCAGAGCCACTGCTTCCAAAGAAACAACACCCTAGCTTAGTAGTCACTCCTTAGAACTCCGCTCCGGCTTAACACCCAGAACTCAGGCATGTTTATGGTGAAATCAAGCATATGTTTATTTAACAACGCACAGAGATTCAAGTAGTAGCAAGTAGAAGTGTCAGGAACAAATGCTTACATATAAAATAAAATCATAACACACATTCTAGAGCCTAGAACTTAATCAACAAGTAACTCTTATGTCTTGTAAAGTAATACTCACCCCAAATCCTTGCAGCACTTTACAGCCTGGCTGGCTATGACCCTCCTTTCATGGGACAAGCACGCAGTCAGTTTCCCTCCTTGGTGAAGGAATCAGTGTGTTTCCTTTTGCATTCTATAATATACCAGACCAATCCTTTGTCTTCATTCATAAATGGGATGCCCCCTGCTGTCTGTTTCTTCCTGTAGATTTCTTCTGTAGATTTTGCAGTCTCTCAGTTTGTACCTGGCTTAGTATGCAACTGGGCATACAGTACAAAAATGGCCAGACAGGGAGATAGGTATCAGTTATCTCCTGCCTTCAAAGAACATCTCTGAGGTAAGTCATGGTGACCTGCCTTAACTCCAAGATCTTAAGAACCTAAATTTCAATATTGATACATAACTCCTTAAATATTACCTGTGCATACATTTCACAATGATTATTACAACCAGTGGGCTTCTGGCTCTCAGTAGAGTCCTCACATGCCATCCCTTGTGCCTTCTGCCAGCTGGCACTAAAAGGCCCCTGGAGCACAGGAGCACACAGGAAAGTTCAGATCTTTCTCTTCCTTTAATTCCTAAAAGCACTGGAGATATTCTGAAATAGGATAGGTATGTAGCACACTTGATAGGGTTAACTCTTTCTAGGTACTTATATGGCCATCGCTGTAGTATCCGAGTGCCTCACAGACACTAGTGAATTTATCCTCACAACATCTTGGTGAGGTAGGGAAGTAGTGCTACCTCATGTTACAGATGGGGAACTGAGCCACGGAGAGTTTAATGCTAGGATTTTCGAAAGAGCCTAAGGTAGGGTGACCCATAGGCGCCTGGGTGCTCTGGAGCTGGAGCACCCATGGGGAAAAAATGGTGGGTGCTGAGCACCCACCAGCAGCTCCCCTGTCAGTTCCCTCCCTCCCCCACAGTGCCTCTTGCCCGCCAGCGGTCCCCGCAGATCAGCACCTCCCCACTCTCCCGCTTGCCGTGATCAGCTGTTTTGTGGCACACAGGAGGCTTTCAGGGGGAGAGGGGAGGAGCAAGGACATGGCACGCTCAGGGGAGGGGCGGAAGTGGGCGGGAAGAGTGGGGTGGGGGTGGAGCAGGGGCAGGAAGAGGCGAGGCGTGGGTAGGGCCTTGGGGGAAAAGGGTGGAGGGGGGGCAGGGCCTGGGGCAGAGCAGGGGGTTGAGCATCCCCCGGCACTTTGGAAAGTCAGCGCCTGTGAGGTGACCAGATAGCAAGTGTGAAAAATCAGGACACTTTTTGGGGTGGGGGGAGCAGAATAGTTGCATATATAAGACAAAGCCCCTAATATCCGGATATCTGGTCACCCTAGCCTAAGGGAGTTGAAATGTAATGGGAATTGGGCATCTAAGTACTTTAGGCACCTTTGGAAATCCAAGGTGAAGAGACTTGCCCAGGGTCACACAGAAAAGTTGCAAAAGAGCCAAAAATTGAGTGCAGCTCTTCTGAGCCCCAGTCCAGTGCTTTAATCAGAAGACCAACCTCTCTCCTCCATGGCTCTCTTTAATAAACTAGTTTAAGGATTTTTGTTTGTTTACTTTAGCTGTAGAGACATATGTTTAGAGCTAGAGGGGGTGTATGTTAATGTATCCCTATGCCTTAAAACTGGGATTTGAGGTCTTGTTTCTTATGTGTTTCCCCTTGTATATGGGTTTTTCCCTGGGTTTCAAGGAGTACAAAGGAAATGGAGGAGTGAATATGTGAAGGATGCAACACTGCATTTGCCTGGATATGCACTGGAAATTATGGGGATCTGGCTGCATGCCTCTTTTTATTGCGTACCATACTGATCAAACAAGAAGAAGAAGAAAGAGAAGCTTAAAAAAGACTACCTGCCCTCAGCCTGTAATGTTTGTTCTCCTCAGTAATCTGCATGTTCCTCGCCATTTCCTCTCCATTCTTCTGCTCAGACACACAATGAGAAAACATCCACCAGCTTCTTCTAGGAGGAACTGCTGCTGCAGCCACAGTGCAGCCTCAAGGCACGTGGGCTGTCTCAGACTCTCCTGGGAGTGCTGGTTATGTGTCTGCACGTGTGCATGGGGCACGGGCTGCTTCTCAGAGTATGTTAATGCTTGCTTTGCTGTGATGTGTTCTCCGAGTGTGTGTGTGTGTTTGTGTGTGTGTGTGTGTGTGCATATGTTTATGCTAGTAGCTATGTCTGTGCATGCATGATGGATACATTCGTTTGTATGCACATCTGTGCATGTGCAGTTGTAGGAGGGAATCTGTGTATCACTGATTCATAGAACCATAGGGTTAGAAGGGACTGCCAGGGTCATCTAGTCCAGGGGTTCTCACACTTCATTGCACTGTAACTCCCTTCTGACACCAAAAATTACTACACAACCCCAGGTGGGGGGGCCAAAGCTCCAGGGCTTCAGCCCCAGGCAGGGAGCCTGTAACCTTTGGCTTTGGCTTCGACCCCAGGCAGTGGGGCTCGGGCTTCGGCTTCAGGCCCCAGCAAGTCTAAGACAGCCCTGGTGACCCCATTAAAACAGGGTCATGTCCCACTTTGGGGTACCAACCCACAGTTTGAAAACCGCTGATCTAGTCTAACCCTCTGTATGTACAGCTTGGGGTACCCCTGAGTATATTAGTGGTTGCATTCTGATGTCTAGGTGTGAATGTGATTTGGGAAAGTGGGGATCACATGGTTATGTAAAGAGATGGTGAAAATGTTCGCAGAGTCAATTTTTCTACATATGAATTGTCCACAGAGACTGATTTTTAGAAGTTTGTTCACTATTCACAATTGTTTGAGAAGCAGCTTGTGCAAACACATTTCAGACTGTTAGTTGCAAGTATCCCGTGACTGTTCCTTGCTCATTCTCTGAGCTGAATGATTGGTCACTGAAGTTACATAGGGCCTGATTTTCATAACTCGTGAGCACGCATAGCTCCCTTTGGGTTCAATAGAATTTTAAGAGCTAAGCCTTCTTAAAAATGAGGCCTGTAGCATTTTTCATCTCCCTGATTGGATGCCTATAACTTTTATATTTTCCAGTGTGAATACAAGATCCCTCAAACATTTACTGAACAAAACCTTGCTCAATTTAGTGTTCCCAGACAACAAATAAGAAGGGCTTGCAAATACTGTTGAATCAAACTCACCAGTTTTATGTACACAAATGTTTGTGGATACTTATACAGTATGTTTCCAGCTTCAGCTGTATATGTGTGTGTGCATATAGAATCTGAGGAGAAGAGGTTTGTGTGTTGCTTTTGTAAGAGTATCAATTACTGTATTTTAGTGGATCAGTACGTGTGTGTGTGTGAGAGAGAGAGAGAGAAAGAGAGAGCAGGTGTGTGGAGCCATATATACCTGTGTGTTATGAAAAGAACCTGTTTGTCTGTTGCTTAAGGTTTTTCTGTGTTTGCGTGGATTGTGCCTCTCTGCATATCTCAGTGGCTTTGCTTATGAACTGTAGACACTGCCCTGCATAACTGCAGAGACCCTTGGGGAGCTCATATTTAGACTGCTTTCCCCTCTTTTAAACTGGAAGAATGTGAACTTATGTGAGTTTAGCCAGGGATGGTGTATGTGAGATTGTGTGATTGGGAGTGGACAGGCGGAAGGCAGGGGAGGGGAACAAACATGCCTATGTTCCTATCTACAGGTTTGTTGCATCTCATTTAATACGCTCTGCAAACTCTCCTTTATGTTTTAAGAAGTCCTTAAGAGATTTCAATGTTCCAGCTAAACCACCTGAGCCCGGGAGGCTGAGTATTTATCGCCGCTATATAGAGCTAAGCTGTGAGGTCACACATGGCTTTTCTGCTGCAGTCAGTAGTCCATTATGACAAATGTGCTAGGAGCCCCAGAGGCTGCTATAGAAACAGCTACTTCAATACAACTGCTCTAAACTGATATAATATTGTGCTTATGCAATGGGAGAGGGAAGGAGAGTGTGTTTCTCTGCTCCCCACTGCACCCTTCTTGGCTCTGTTTGTATTCTGCAATTTCCTTGGTGGAGGGAGGGGGGTGTCTCTCTATTAATATTAATTGTGGGGGTGAGGTGGGTGGCTTGACTTATTAGCTATCTGGTGTCATTCCTATCTCCAAAAATCAACGTCACCTCCTCCCCCAAAGGCTCTTTCTGTTTGTGCTGAGTGTTTATTATTTCTCAGACACGAGACAAGGAAATTTCCAAAACTGCACTGTGTCATTGAGTGCAGCCAGCCAGCCCTGCTCCTGGTGCAGGGGGTGGGGGCAGTGAATGAGGGGAGGGAGCAGTGGTGAGCAGCACCAGATGGGAATTTCCACAAAGACTTTGGACTTCAGAGCTGTCACTCTGGCTCACGGAAAGCCGCATGACAGAGATAATCCGTTCCTCACATCTTTTCCAAGGGTTTAATACACAAAGACTGGAATGGGAGTGGCGTTTCCCCAAATTCTGTCACAGGTCCTCTGCTGTCTGTACCCACACACACAGATTAAGCTCATGGGAGAAACGCAATTGACAGGGAAGAGTAAACCATGCTGGATTTGTGGATGTATGCTACCATTTCATTCAGCCTTGTCAACTATGTCCCACTCCACCCTCAATTGTGGGTCTGCCCTTTAACATTAGGAACTCCCCCAACACAACCCTTCTCAGAACACAAATTTTGGGGCTGTGGCAGGGGCAGATCAGAGCTGCCCATTATGCCCTTAATTCACCCAATCATCCTACCTCCATCAAGGACAGCAACTTCCTGAGAAGGCCCTGCTTTGCCAACATACTGAGATCCATGCCTACTGCATGCTGTAAACAGAACTACCCACTTTATACCTGCAGGGGAGCTAGCCTGCTGTACGTGAATTAATGTTCATGAGTTCTAATAATATCAGTGTTAATTGTCTGCATAAGTTATGGAAACACTACTCTGTGAACTTTGCCAGAAACAGAAAGGAGTGGAGAAGCTTTGTCACTGCCCTAAACGCCAGAGGGTAGAAAGGGCCAGTTCCTGCCCTCTGCTATGCTGATTTGCTGATATGGAAAGAGGGGATAGGGAGCCTCTTCCTGACCCCAAGCCCCTGCCAAGTAGGAGATAAGTACGATTCCATTCTAGTGTTCAAGGCTCACATGCGTTTCAATACACATGTTGCAGGTTGTGGTATGTTTGCTGATGTTACACAGTGAATGCAGTTTAAGGCATGTTTGCACAGAGAGGTACTGACTCTGCACCGTATTGGCCTATTTGTAGACAGTTGCCCTCTGTGAAGTTAGTGCCAAGTGGGCACTAAACCTCTCCACTTGTACACTGCATTCATGCCACACTTCTGCGATGAGCCTGCCCTTATACAAAATAGAGCAATTGCAGTTACACTGGCTGGCTTTGTGAGCAGAGCGTAAATTAGAAAGGGCATGGCTGAGACAAAAAGAGGCATGGTTAGCAATAATCTATGCTGGGCTCAGTCTCCAGGTGCCTGGATAAAGTTTGTGTGAGTTGCAAAGCTTGCTCCTGTGGGAATCCTGCATCACGCAGAATTCATGCCCCCCAAAGACTTCTTTGCTTACCTGCAGAAAAATGACTTCTGACGGAAAAGCAAGGGAAGCCGCAAGAGTGGTCATGTGCCCACTCCCTGACAGTGCAGACAGGTCGGTTTGGGCACCCAGAGCAGCCGGTAGAGATGTAAATCACTGCCTGGGGGTGGGGTCTGGGTAGTCGTGTGTATGAGAGAGAGAGACACCGTGTCCCTCTCGCTTGCTATTGCAGCATGCTCGGTGTGGAGGGGCAGGGCTTTGGGATATTTCTGAAGAGGTAGATATGGGGCAGGCTCTGTTCCCTCAGGCAAAGGAGAATGTAGCAGCCTGCCTGCTTAGTTAATTGTTCCCATTGTTCTTAGTGAATTCCCTCCAGAGTACAAAACGGGTGTAAAAATTTTAAGGCTCCTTTACATTGTCAGAGTGGTGTAAAGAAGCCTTATTGTAAAGAACAGTATGGCCTTATAAATGCTTATGGTGCTTTAGTGGTTAGTACTGGTCTAAATGTTTGGACTAAAAAAATTTCCTGTCAAAATGTGCCCCATGAATTGTTTGATACTGACCTTTTCGGAGATGGTCAGTAGTCAGTATAAATTGTGAGTTTGAGTCCCCAGCCCTCGCTAGCTCTTCAGTTGCCTATGATGTAACACTGAGCATATAGCTGCATATATTTGTTGACTAATAATTAGAGGTAAAGGGTCAAAACTAGTTACATTTCTATTAGACATAGGAGGTTTGGTGATTTCCTCCAGTGCTCCCCACTCCCATTCTCCATCCATTGTATTGTAGTTTAAATAAATTACCAAAATAACTGAAACTAGCTGGATTATATTGCATTATTTTGACAAAAAATATGCAGAATTTTAAAATATTGTGCGCAGTTTTTAAGTTTTTGGTGCCAAATTTTTAATTTTTTGGCACAGAATTCCCCCAGGAGTAAAAGCTATTGTAGAGGAATCCTATCAAGTCATATCTATGAGAGCCATGCTCCATGTTTGCCCCTCTGCTGAAGTCCCCTTGTGAGACATCTCTTTTCTTGCTACTTTCTCTGTACTGCCTTTTTTGTACAAGATGATTGCCTGGCATGTAGATAATGGAAATTGCAATCTATCAGCAGTAGCTGTGGGTTGGATTAATCAATGTATCCCCAGTAGCTTAGGAAACAATGAATGGGACCCAGATTTTTGTAGAATACCTTTTCCACCAGAACAGTTTCTACAAGCTGTCTGACCCATGTTCATCTTAGGCCTGGTCTACACTAGGAGTTTATGTCGAATTTAGTGCCGTTACATCGAATTAACCCTGCACCCGTCCACACCACGAGAATATTTAGTTCGACATAGAGGTCTCTTAAATTCGACTTCTGTACTCCTCCCCAACGAGGGGAGTAGCGCTAAATTCGACATGGCCATATCGAATTAGGCTTGGTGTGGATGGAAATCGACGCTAATAGCTCCGGGAGCTATCCCACAGTGCACCACTGTGTTGACGCTCTGGACAGCAGTCCGAGCTCGGATGCTCTGACCAGCCACACAGGAAAAGCCCCGGGAAAATTTGAATTCCTTTTCCTGTCTGGGCAGTTTGAATCTCATTTCCTGTTTGGACATCGTGGCGAGCTCAGCAGCACTGGCAACGATGCAGAGCTCTCCAGCAGAGATGGCCATGCAATCTCAGAATAGAAAGAGGGCCCCAGCATGGACTGATCGGGAAGTGTTGGATCTGATCGCTGTGTGGGGCGATGAGTCCGTGCTTTCCGAGCTGCGCTCCAAAAGACGGAATGCAAAGATCTACGAGAAGATCTCTAAAGCCATGGCAGAGAGAGGATACAGCCGGGATGCAACGCAGTGCCGCGTGAAAATCAAGGAGCTGAGACAAGGCTACCAGAAGACCAAAGAGGTAAACGGACGATCCGGATCCCAGCCCCACACATCCTGTTTCTACGAGGCACTGCATTCCATCCTAGGTGCGGCCGCCACCACTACCCCACCACTGACCGTGGACTCTGAGGATGGGATATTGTCCACGGCCGGTTCCTCGGACATGGTAGCGGACGGGGAAGATGAGGAAGGAGATGAGGAGGACGAGGCAGTCGACAGCGCTTACCAAGCTGATTTCCCCGACAGCCAGGAGCTCTTCATCACCCTTACAGAGATCCCCTACCAACCGTCCCCAGCATTTAACCTGGACACAGATTCAGGGGAAGGATCAAGCAGTAAGTGTTTTAAACATTTAAACATTTATTTTTAACAGAACTGGAATATTAACAATAAGAACAATGTGTTTTTCATGATTTGTTTGCTTAACTATTCAGTCCCAACTATTTAAAAAAAATCTAACAGTGTCCGGTTGTGCATGATTCTGCTGCCAAAGCCGCTCCACTCTTTAGTCCCTGCCAGTGCAGCTATATTAAAATGCAGTCTATATGTCCGGGGATAGAGCTGAAATCCTCCAGGGACATCTCGAGGAAGCTCTCCTGGAGGTAATTGGAAAGCCTGTTCATCAGGTTCCTGGGGAGAGCGGCCTTATTGGGTCCTCCGAAGTAGGAGACGTTTCCGCGCCAGGAGATCCTCAAGTACTCCGGGATCATAGCCTTGCACAGCATGGCGGCATACGGCCCTGGTCTTTGCAGGCTTTCCCGAAGCATCCTTTCTTTATCGCTGTCCGAGATCCTCATTATTGTGATGTCGCTCATGATGACCTGCTTTGAATTAGGTAGGGGACTGTTAGTATTGGGACTGCTTGCCCGTTCCTTTACAGAACTGTAACCGCCAGTTTACAGCCACGCGGTGGAGGCGTGAGAGGGGCAGCATACAGGGATCTTTCCCTGGGACAGCCGTGAGGGGGTGGGACAGGGGCAGAGTTCATGCTTGCCGGATTGCTGGCAGCAGAGACTGGCAGTGCTTTCAATGTGAAAGGAGGCCAGTGCTACTATTAAAGTTTTAAGCAGCCACAAGTCTACGGCTTACCATGTCTGCCTGCTACAGAAATTCCGGTGTCCTGCCCCGCTTCCCAGATCGGCAGTGCAAGACCCCAGGCACTGAAGGCGAGGTCCGAAAATTCGACCTTGTCCTGAGTGCGCATGTGATAGGTGCAGTGCATGGTCTTGTTCACAGAGAAAGACTATGTTCTTTGTTCACAACTACATTTATCTTTCGGAGGAATTCACTACCTTTTTCTCTTTCCCACAGGCACATCTGCGACTGTCTCCCAACCCAGCCTGGCATCACACTCCCAGAGGCTAGCGCACATTAGGCGGAGGAAGAAGAAGACGCGAGAGGACATGTTCTCAGAACTAATGGGCTGCTCCCGAGCCCAGGCAGCACAGCAGAACCAGTGGAGGGAGAATTTGTCCCAAATGCACCGGACACACATGGAACGTGAGGAGAGGTGGCGGCAGGAAGACCAGCAGGCGACTCAAACGCTGCTTGGACTTATGAGAGGGAGCAAACGGACACGCTCCGGCGCCTTGTTGATGTTCTGCAGGAACGGAGGCAGGAGGACAGAGCCCCGCTGCAGTCTATCAGTAACCGCCCGCCCCCGCCACCAAGTCCCATACCCCCCTCGCCCAAAGTCCAAAGAAGGAGGGGCGGCAGAGTCCGTGAAAACTCTCACTCCACCCCTGCAGACTGCTCAAGCACCAGAAGGCTGTCATTCCCCAAAATTTGAAAAGTCCTTTCCTTCCCGCCTCACCCAAGCCCCCGTCCAAGTTTCACCCCCCAGTTTCATGTGTGGTTGTTAATAAAAAATACGTTTCTGTTCATTACTGTTTCCATCATGTTCTTTTGGAGGAGAGTCTGTCTGAAGGGGGGGAAGGGGCTTGGTAATTGGACAGGACAGTCACCTTTAGCAGGGTACAGAGGCGGGGGCAGGTCCAGCAGCAGGGCACATACACAGTGCAGTGACTAGTTACCCTGGTCAGTCTGGGATGTGGTTTTCATGTTCTGTGGGGGGGTGCTCTGTGACTGTGTGGCGGGGGAGGGCAGATCTTATGCAGCGGTCCTTTTCCTGGATCACAGAGCCACACAGCAGGGGATCTGTAACCCTCCTCCCCCTGCCATACAGTCACATAGCCCCCACCAAAACGCAGTCCCGCTCAGGAGGGCTGGCAGGCTCCGTTGAAACAACCAGTCCACCACTGCGAATCCTGTCATTCCTGGAGTTTAGAAGCATCATTTGCATCAGTACAATACACCCGCTCCCCACCACAGTCTGCGTCCCAGGTTTAAAACATTCCCGCGAAAACAGTAATAAAGACAACGGTGTTCATTAAGAAAATAAAACTGATTTTATTTTTTTGGAAGGGGGTGAAGGGGGTATGTAGCTGTATAGGATAGACAACATTAACCGGGTAAAGAAACGGGGGCAGGTTCTGCTTCTCTTTAAACAAACTGAAAAGTCACTGGTCACCCTGCTCACTGAGGAACCTAGCTTTCAAAGCCTCACGGATGCACAGCGCGTCCCGCTGGGATCTTCTAATCGCCCGGCTGTCTGGCTGGGCGTAATCGGAAGCCAGGCTATTTGCCTCAACCTCCCACCCCGCCATAAAGGTCTCCCCCTTGCTCTCACAGAGATTGTGGAGCACACAGCAAGCTGCTATAACAATGGGGATATTGGTTTCGCTGAGATCACAGCGAGTCAGTAAGCTTCTCCATCTCCCCTTGAGACGGCCAAAAGCACACTCCACCACCATTCTGCACTTGCTCAGCCGGTAGTTGAACAGTTCTTTTTCAGTGTCCAGGGCACCAGTATAGGGCTTCATGAGCCAGGGCATTAGCGGGTAGGCTGGGTCCCCGAGGATCACTGTAGGCATCTCCACTTCCCCAAGAGTTATTTTGTGGTCCGGGAAGTAAATACCTTCCTGCAGCCGTCTAAACAGACCAGAGTTCCTGAAGACGCGAGCGTCATGAACCTTGCCCGGCCATCCGACGTTGATGTTGGTAAAACGTCCCCTGTGGTCCACCAGTGCTTGCAGCACCATTGAAAAGTAGCCCTTTCGGTTGATGTACTGGCTGGCCTGGTGGTCCGGTCCCAGGATAGGGATGTGAGTTCCATCTATAGCCCCACTGCAGTTTGGGAATCCCATCGCGGCGAAGCCATCTATGATGACCTCCACGTTTCCCAGGGTCACTACCTTTGAGAGCAGTACCTTAACGATTGCGTTGGCTACTTGCATCACAACAACCCCCACGGTAGATTTGCCCACGCCAAAGTGGTTCGCGACTGACCGGTAGCTGTCTGGCGTTGCAAGCTTCCAGAGGGCTATGGCCACTCGCTTCTGGACAGTCAGGGCTGCTCGCATCCGGGTGTCATTGCGCTTCAGGGCAGGGGACAGCAACTCACAAAGTTCAAGGAAAGTCCCCTTCCGCATGCGAAAGTTTCGCAGCCACTGGGATTCATCCCAGACCTGCAGCACTATGCGGTCCCACCAGTCCGTGCTTGTTTCCCGTGCCCAGAATCACCGTTCCACAACATCCACATGACCCATTGTCACCGTGATGTCCTCGGCGCTCTGTCAGGCCTGTGCTACTCTCAGACTTCATGCCCTCACCGCGGTGCCATAGCCTCCTCGCCTGGTTTATCTGCATCTGCCTCTGGGAAAGGTGGATGATAACCTGCGAGGCGTTGACAACGGCCACAACTGCAGCGATGGTCGCAGCGGGATCCATGCTCGCAGTGCGGTGGCGTCCGCGCTGTCACTGACCAGAAAAGTGAGCGAACTGATTTCCCGCCGGCGCTTTCAGGGAGGGAGGGAGGGCGGTAGTGACGGACGGATGACGCAATTACCCAAAAGCACCCTCGACACATTTTTTTTACCCAGAAGGCATTGGCGGCTCGACCCAGAATTCCAATGGGCAGCGGGGACTGCGGGAACTGTGGGATAGCTGCCCACAGTGCACCGCTTCCAATGTCGACGCTTTCCCCGTTAGTGTGGACTCACAAAGTCGAATTACTGTCCTTACTGTGGACACACACGTTCGACTTTGCAATATCGATTCCACATATTCGATTTAAGTGAAATCGAACTACCCTCGTAGTGTAGACATACCCTTAGTGTTGTTAGTTTCATTTTTCAGCTCAGAATTATTTGTCTTCTGGCTGCTGTAGGATCTGTCTATCTATCAAGTGCAAAGTCTTGGATGTGCAAAAGAAAGAGGGCTGAGTTTTGAAATATGGGCCTGAATAGAAGGTAGAAATCCCAAGTTCTGGCTTTTAAATTAGCACTTGGCTATATACATTTTTATTTAACACATCTACTTTAAGTGCCAATCTGAGCATCAAAATATGGAATCTGTGTGTTCTATCAAAGTGTCTAGACAACGCAGACACTTAACCTGTGTTACAGTAGATATACGATTAGCAACCCACTGCCCAAAATTTAGCTAATAAAAGGCAGCTCTAATGCTTTCTTACTTATAGAGCCCTGTAAATCTGCAGATATCTATGGACAATGTTTGCAGATCACGGATTGGATGCAGATACAGTTTTTGTATCCGCGCAGGGCTCTACTTACTTGTACCTTACATCTGACAATAAGCAGACACTTCGCTGAAAGCATGCAGCCCTGTGCAGTGTGAGATATTTTAGGTGCAGTAATTTATGATACAAAGCCATTTGTTTATTATTGTGTGATAATCTTTTAATTGTACACACACTTTTTTGACAATCTAAATCTAATTTAGGGACCGGTTTCTTGTTTAATTTAGCTAGCAAGTCTGTCACAGCTCTATTCTTAAATGCACATGTTATCAATAGTGGATTTGGAACACAAAGTTTATTCTGCGTTGTAATTTCTCTGGATGAATTCCTTTCTTGTAACTCTGCCTTGACTTTGTTAATGTAAAACTCATCACTCAGCTGCAGGCACTGGAAGAACTCCACATTGTGTATCTCAAAGAGGATGTTTAATCCTGAACTATTTTAATGTTTCATTTCCACAACTTTCTCTGTTTTTGAGCTGTGGCTGAAAACAGAACTACAGAGTGGCGTTGTTCTTATGATATTTCCTGACCATCTGGAAGTGGGAGGTATGGAAAATTTTGTGAGCATGCACCTTTGATTCTGCACAATTGGGCTGGAAGAAGTTTGGATTATTCAGATACAGATTATTCAGTTAAATAAGTATCTTCTGTAGTTTAAGAGCCACCTCCTCAGCTTATGTAGATCAGCATAGCTCCATTGACTTCACACTAGCTAAGGATCTGGCCCTATGTGCTAGAACCAAAACTCTGAACTAAACAGACAATGTATTTATGATGAGAGACTGGTGACAGGATGTATGTGTGTGCCTGATTTAAAAACAAATCAGCAGAGTGATCAAGTGGGGAAGCATATGGTATAGTTTATTAGTGTCATGATTTTTTGTTTAGAATCTTTTTTTAAAGATCTTATAATGTTTGTGATGCTGCATTGTGGGGAAGACTAAGATTTATGGAGTTGATTTTCAAAAGTACCTAAGTGATTTAGAGCACAATTCCCATTGACTTTCAGTAGGACATATGCTCCTAAATCCCTCAGGTGCTTGTGGAAATTTTCCCCCTAGTACTTTTTGCAGAAGTGTCTTTTCAGGAGGACTTAAAGGAAGGGATGGTGTCATGGTGAAGTGGGACAGGGAATGAACCCCAGGCAGAGAAGACTGCATGGAAGAAAGCTCAGGGATGAGAGTGGGAGAAGGATGCAAAAGGGATGGCTGATCATGCAGCGTGGGTGGAATGCAGGAGCTGAGGGGGAAATGGAAATAGATGAGAGTGGAAAGGCAGGTAAGAGCCAAGTTGTGTGTGACAGTGAGGACAAGGAGCTTAAACGTATTGTGACTGGTGAGGGGAAACCCCTTAGATGCACCCATTGCTGTTTATAACAGTTCTCACTCTGCAATGAGCAGGCAGATTCATTCAGTTGGAAGCCGAACACTCACTTCCCAAGCCACGAGCTCTACTGATTTCCATTGATTATCAATAATAAGCATGAATGTAATGTCCTATCTTTGTATGGTGCTTTACAGAGATTAAAACAGGCATGGCTCCGTCCCAAAGAGCTGTCAGTCTAAAATCGGAGAAACACCAAACTCAAAGATAACAGCCAGTGGATGGCAGAAGGGAAGGACGAGAGTTGAAAGAAATCATTATCATATGTGTTATAATATAAATGACTTACAATTTCTGGTCACTTTTAAATGTAGATTGCGGCAAGACAAATGGTAGGTATAGATAGCTCAGGAAAGGGAGCCAACCTTGGAAAGCCCAGTGAAAGCAGAGGGTTTGAGGAGGGATTTGAAAGAGCGGAGTGAGGATTTTTGGCACTTAGAGCTGCAGTGGGATCCTGGGTACAGGAACATCATGAGGGAAGGCATGAAGGCAAGAGAGGGAAGAGGTGGTAAGGGAGGAACAGGCCACTACCACAGCCAGTTAGATTCTAGCATTTCTACATTTTCCTGCCCTTGGTGCACCTGAATTTGAGCAGGTAGCCTGAACGCCTTTGATTGATGTTTTCTGCTATGTCTGTCTTCACCCAGACATTCTGCCTTTCAGCCGTGGAGTGTTCGCAAGTGTCTCTCTCATTGGTGATCCATTCACTGACTTTCCATTGCTATGGAGACCAACAAGTGCTGCTTCTAAGTGGGCACAGCGAGGGCATTATTTCTGTCACTGGGACCTTGTAAGGCGCTGTGACCCTGTAAGATGCAGCAATCGGATGCTGTGTCTTAAAGGACAAAACAACTCATGTTTTTGTAGGTTGTTCCTATTCTTCTGCTCTCCAACTCCATTTCATGGGGCAGTCGCTGGCACATCATTTCAACACACAGAGGAAGCCATTGGGCAGCAATGATCCTGGAGCTACTGCTCTCTGTCTGCACACTGCTGCGCAATAGCAGAAACCACATCCCACAGGGCACATGGGCAGCTGGAGATATGTCCCTGTGGCACAATGCTCTAAGGTAGCATCAGTTTGCAGGAACTGCATCTTGGCTGCACAGAGCAAGCAGTAGCTCCTAGGAGATCTCAAGATCTGAGTCCTGGAGGCAGTGTTGGGGGCCAGCTGGAGCTGTTAAGAGCAGATTTCTGGCATAGTGCCCAGAGCAAGAGGCATTCAGTCCTGGCACGGTTCTTAGAGGCAGCAGGTGCAAACAGGCTCCATGCCCCAACAGAGTGCTCAGAGGGGCTCAGATGTGACATTTTTTTTCACCTCCTGCTTTAAGTTACAGCATTTTATTTTTCACTAGAAAAGGACAAGCTAAAGCAAGTAACTAGCCCATCACTAATCAAATAGATCCGCTTAGTCCCATTCTGAAGGACTCACATTATATTAGTCTGACCTCCACTCATCCTTTCTCCAGCTCTTATTGGCTCTGGAAGCCTTTGAATCCTGAAATTTAGGTATGTTTTTACTGCAGTTTTGAGCCCTGCTCGTATACACACATGAATGGACTGCTCTTGTTATGTGACAGCCACTGTGTAGATCCCTCTGCCTAGCCTGGAGACAGGCCACCTTATGGGTCATTTAATTGATTCAAAACAAAAGAGCACGCTGTAGTTGCATGCACCAGAAATGGAAACTGCTGCTCCGGAAATTTGTAGCAGTGCAGAAGATTATTTAAATAAAAAATTAGAATTACAAATGAGCTTTTCAAAGGACTGCTGTTATCTGCCCTCTCTCTTTATAGAATATCTGAGCATATATCTGCATAGAGAGAGCTGATGGCAGGTTTAAAAATCTTCTCGCTTCATTCCAGGCAACTGCTCTTGAAAATCACTCTACAGCACACAATGAAGACGATGGCTAAACGTCTTATCTCAGAAAAGAGACAGCAATATTAAAGGTCAAATTCTGCACTTGAATGCACACACGTTGGAGGGAGGAATTTGGTTCAGAGACAGATTTAGAGAGATGAGTCAGGAAACCAGGGAAAAAACGAAGGGAGGAGGAGGGCAGGGAATCAGGAAAGGAATGCGAGAGTGAGAATGAACAGCGGATAGAGCAGTTCCCTTGTAATGATTCCAGATGAAAACAGAAGTTCAGCCTTATTCAAAAATAACACCCTGTGGGAGCTGAATGATAAGCAAGACTGTCCCCTGGGGCAGGTGAAGGGCTCTGTGAGCAAAGTCAGTTTGGATGGGATTGCGGGCGACCAGAAGGAGAAGAACAGTGGGAAGTACTAGATTGGGCATCAGCAAAACCAAAGGGAGTCTGGGCAAAGGGTATCCACTGGGAGTTGAAGGCTGGATGTCAAATCACAGAGGCTATTTAGTGTCTCAGGGCCTGGCAGGTACTCTTCCTTCTCCCTCCCACTGTCCCTAATGGTCCCAGATGGTTCTTTCCTTGGACCCCTCCTCTCCTCCGTTTACACCCTTTCTCTGGATCATGCCATGGCTCTCTTACCATCTTGATGCTAATAATTTGCAAGTGTACCTGTCCACCACTGATTTGCTTCTATCCATCCAATCCTGCATCTCAGCCTAGCTCTCTTATGCCTTCTCCTGGTTGCCTCATGTTTAACATGACGAAACCAAATTCCTTATATTCCCTCCGAAACCGTCTCCCCATCCTCCATTTGTTGTCACCACCATACACCCCATCACTCAGGCCCGTAGTCCAGGGGTCATCTTTAACTCCTCCCTCCGTCTGGCCCCACACATTCAACCCTAATGCTGCTGCTTCCAAAATATTTCCAGGTTCCATCCGTTCCGCTCCACCCCTACAGCTAACTCTCTCTAATCTCCCGTCTGGATTGTTATAACCTCTGCCTCTTTGACACCCAAGTTGCCCAGCTCCAGTTCACACAAAATGCTGTCTTCCCCCCACCCCCCGCCCCGATGTCAGTCCCTTCTTTGAATCCCTCCATTGACCCCCCCATCCTATATCATGTCTGCCCTTTGCAACTCTGCCCCTCTGTATCATCCATCTTTAGCTCTGCTAATGACAACTGCCTTGTTTGCCCATTTGCCTACTGCTCCCACCAGCCTCTCTGTGGTTTCTTCCATGCCACTCTGCATGCAGAAAACACCTTCCCTGAGTTGGTCTGTAAGGCCCCTATCCTCTACCCATTCAAGTGGAGGACTCCTGCATGTACCAAGACACACACAAGAAGCTGGCTGGTTATGACTAGCTGGTGGTGCTTGGAGAGAACCTGTGTGTCTTATCAAAAACAGAAACAAAATCACTGTGCTATTCAAACATTACATTACTCTGGCCGATTCTCACCTTGACCATGCCCATGTTGTACCCCTTCCCTTTGTGTGCTTGCCTACCCGTTTTTTATCATATAAGCTCTCCAGGGCAGGGAATAATACACTTTCTTTTGTGTTTTGTAAATGCCTAACACATTGAGAATGCTACCGAAAACAAATAGTACATTATAATCATTGTACTAGTAATACAGTATCAGTAGCATACGGAAGATCCTTCTGCATATGGAGCAGCATGATCACGTGAAAAACTGATGACCCAGACGTGCTGCCTCCAATACAGCCATTTCATTCCATACCTAGCTGAACTAATGGGCCAGTAAAGGTAGTTTGCCCTCTGAACACCTCACTGCTTCTGACTGCTCTCTGAAAAACAACAGGCTGCTACGTAACATGTCCTGCAGAAGAACACCTGTAAAGAGAGCTTTATGTCTGGCTCAGCAAGCAGATGTCCCACAGCCACTCTCCTGTTGCAGGGAGATTTATATGTGGCTCAACAAGCAGGTGTCTGTGTTGCAGTCCTCACTTCATAGACAGGTTTTCTTGTGGCTGAGAAGGGCTCCCAGATTTACTTTTGACTAAGTGACCAGGCCTTCCCCCAGCACTGTTCATGATAATGAGTAATTTGCCCTTAGAATCATAGACACATAGAGCTGGTAAGGAACCGCAAAAGATCATCTAGTCCAGACCTCAGTGCAGAGGCAGGACCAAGTATACTTAGACCATCCTGGACAGGTGTTTGTCCAACCTATTCTTAAAAATCTCCAGTGATGGGGATTCCAAACCTCCCTTGGAAGCCTATTCCAGAGTTTAACCTTATAGTTAGAAACATAATCCTAATATCTAACTTAAATCTCCCTTGCTGCAGATTAAGCCTATTATTTTGTGTCCTACCTTCCATGGACATGGAGGAAAAATTGATCACCACCCTCTTTATAACAGCCCTCAGCAGTCAGGTCCCTCTTTAGTCTTCTGTTCTCAGGACTAAACATGTCCAGTTTTTTTAACCTTTCCTCATAGATTAGGACGGTTTTCTAAACCTTTATCATTTTTGTTGCTGTCTTTGGGACTCTCTCCATTTGTCCACACCTTTCCTAAAGTGTGGCACCCAGAATTGGACACAGTACTCCAGCTGAGGCCTCACCAGTGCCGAGTAGAGCAGGACAATTACCTCCCGGGTCTTACATATGCTTAAAACGCTTGTTAATATTCCCAAAATTATATTAGCCTTTTTCGTAACTATATCACATTGTTGATTCATTCCATTTGTGATTGACTGTAACCCCCATCCTTTTCAGCAGTACTACTGTCCAGCCAGTTATTCCACAATTTTTAGTTGTGCATTTGATTTTTTCCTTCCTTAGTGTAGTCCTTTAAACTTGTCTTTGTCAAATTTCATCTTGTTAATTTGTCCAGGTCATTTTGAATTCTTTTCTCCTCCTGAATGTGAGTGAAGTCAGAAGGAAACCCACAGGCACAGAGGAAACAGTTTTCAGTTTGTGTTTATTACATCCTCACAGTATTTGCTACAGTAAAGGTGAAGGACAATATTCCACTTTACATCGTAATGACATAAATCAGTGATAATGACAAAGACATCATCAGCCAAACATCTCATATGAGTTGGGTGTAAGTGACTCTTTCAAACAAGAGCAGCTAATAGGGCTGGTCTACACTGGGGGGGGGGAAATCGATCTAAGATACGCAACTTCAGCTATGAGAATAGCGTAGCTGAAGTCGACGTGTCTTAGATGGACTTACCTCCCATCCTCACGGTGTGGGATCGATGGCCGTGGCTCCCCCATCAACTCCGCTTCCACCTCTCGCCCTGGTGGAGTTCCGGAGTCGACGGGGAGTGCATTTGGGGATCGATTTATCGCGTCTAGACGAGACGCGATAAATTGATCCCCGATAGATCGATTGCTACCCGCCGATCCGGCGGGTAGTGAAGACGTATCCTAATGTAGAGGGAACTCCAGATGGAAACCCTAACCACTGCCTTCATCTTAAACTTGCATGGCAAATAGGAAGGATCTATAGAGATCAGCTTCTGGGTCCTGTCCAAACTGCAGTTGAAGCTCTGCTAAACAACAACTTTGGTGTGCAGATATCATGGTGATGGTCATGGCATACGAACCTAATTCAAAGAGAACCATAGAATAGACAGCATGTTAAAGGAGCTGGCTTCCCAGTCAAGATGTCCAGTGATTCAATTCTCAATTCACTCCTCCCTAAGCTAAGGCTCTCATGAGGCCCTTCTGAACCACACAAAGTTCCTGGAAGCATGTGTGGTTAGGAGGACACCTTAACTTGCATTCTACTCAGGCCTGGTACCAAATTACCCAACCTAGTAATACCAGCTGGTACTGAAAGTTCCCTCTCCCCGTTCAGTGTTTTCACTGGCACCCTTATTTCTGATGCTTTTAATGAAGGATGCAGATTCAAGGTGGTATTGGTGGCTTTGACACAAGGAAAAATGAAAACCCAGGTCCCTGTTCTGATTGTAAAGAAAGGAAGAGAGATGATATAAGGGAGATGAGACACTTGGCTCACAGTTCTTAAAGAAGCCAGGTCCATCCCATGGATTACTCATTGCCTGCTCTCATTGCTGGAAATCCCACTGAGACCGATTCTGTTGCATAAGTAAATATAAAATCAGACATGTCCTTCTCCCCATGCCCCTCCCCTGTCCCTTTTTAACTGGTGGATGTAGACATGAGCAGAGCAATATGCAGATACTCCTCATACTGCAATGTGGTTGGCTCTGCACTCTACAGTATGTGAAAGCAGAGCTGATCCTGATCTGCAGTGGTTTAGATTCAGCCTGTGGGCCCAGCAGTGTGAAAGGGTGAAGAGAACTGGGATATATACAGATACAAGAGCTGCCCATTGAGCCAATAGCAGCTCCACCACTCTAGCTTAGCAAATTGTACTGTGAATACCAGAGAGGAAAATAAACTGGGAATTGGACCACAGCCCATCTGGGTTGGTAAACTGGTCAGCTGGGCTTCAAACCAGACAGAAAAGGACTGGAAGTGTGCAGCAGTGACTGGAGACAAGAGCCTGACACCAGAGCCAAGTCCTCCACAACATCCTTGGGGTGAGGATTCTCCCAAGAAGAGCCTCAGACAGCTGGTCTCTCCTTACATGCCTTTCTGCACAAATGGTTCATTTTTAGGGACTAGACTCTCAGCCTCACTGTTCCCTTCCTCCCCTGCCCCCTAACCTTCCAATTACTCACCCCGGGGGCTTCAACTGAGTTTTTACACAGCCTTGAATTAGAGGTACAGCTTTTTAATAAAGCCAAGGGGAGGTGCAAAGCAAAAATAACCCACCTTGACTAAGCAAATATATGACACACATCTGTCTATGAACACTACCTTGTGGAAATTGGGAAGCTAAAAGGAAGCACAGCAGTAATCCCAACAAAGCAGCTATTGACTCCTAATCTAATAGGAGAATGGGAGTAACGACAGCACCAGCCCCCACCTCACTTTGCCACACCCTGCCAGCAAACATGGCATGTGGAGCTTTAAAGATGGAGAAAAGGGGACACAAAATTAGGAACAAGCCAAAATCTTCAGAAAGCCCCAAAAATGTGTGTGAGGGGAACATCATTTCTGAAGTAGCAGCAAACATGCCTTGGTTTCAGTTCCATGATCTTTGACTTGTGTGTCAGAGCGAGTGCTGTACTAAGACACAAGATGACTGCAGCAGCTCCAGCACAAGAGGTGAAATGGAATGTAGCCATGATGTGTGAAACTGTTCCCCATAGCAAGGGACAGGTGACAGGTAAGATGACAGGCATTTGGTGGGTAGGGACAGGTGACAGCTACACAGCGCAGTGTGTAGTGACAGTCAGAGGTATGCTGGAAAGATATGAAAAGACAGCAGACAGGTATCTGGGGAAAATGAGAGGCATCATGAACAGGTATGTGACAACAGAAGACAAGTATGTGGGGACAGGTATGTGAGGATAAATGAAATAATAAATATGCAGTGATGGCTGAGAGGTTGGTGGGAAGAGGGGAAAGGTATCCATGGACAAGAGGTATGCAGGGACAGCTTTGTGAGGATATAAAACATGTGTGCAGAGATAAATGAGAAGCAATAGGTAGATAGGGACAAGTATGGGGAATGTGAGGGTAGGTTTATAGGGACACGTGAGAGGCATATAGGGAGAGGAGACAGATATGCACTGACAAGTGAGAGGCACTCGGGGACTGGCATGAGGTATGCTTTGATATTGCTCTGGATGCTGTAAACATTTCAGTTTTGTTTCTGTATCAATGAACATTCAGTTCAGTTTGATATATGTGCTGTTATGGGTCGTTGGAAGCATAGCAAAACTTTATGTCTCCCATTACTAGCCAATCTTACATATGCCACAAAGAAATCACAGTAAAGATCCTCTACTGGGAAACATTAAATAATTTATATATAAAGCACATACACATTCGCTCATACACGCACTCACTTACACATACATTCCTTCAATACTCAGGCCTAGTTTACACCTTAAACTTAGGTCGCTCTAGCCACATTGCTCAGGGCTGTGAAAATTTTTGCACCCATAATTAGGGTGACCTAACCCCTGTGTAGATGCAATCAAAGGAAGGATTCTTCCATCAGCCTAGCTTTCTGCCTCTCAGAGCGGTGGATTAACTACACGGACGGAAAAACCCATTCTGTTGATGTAGCGCCATAGTGTAGATGCTTCCTACCGTGGCACAGCTGCCATGCCATAGACTAGGCTGTAGTGTAGACATACACCAAGATGATCAAGACCTGGCCCTTCATACTTCCCAGTGTGGAAGGCATGGACTCGTCAGTGCACTAATGTTTACATTTAAAGGGACATAGACAACTTCAAATCTGGTTAATCAGGGGAAAAGGTTAACAGCAGTTTCCGTTTCTACTCCTGCCTCTGTGTCCCTCTGTGAAATTTGTTAACTTTAAAATTACTTTTAAAAATAGGAAAATGCATTTGCTCTTCCCTCTTGTTGTCAGAGAACCTCACAAATTGACAAGCTGTTCAGGGGAAATAGCAAATGGGATCATATGCAAAGTGTGGTCAAATGCAAAGGTAGAAAAAAAACTATTTTTTCTCCCACCCCTTTTGATTATAGCAGCCTTTGTTATAACAATACTGGGTCCAGAATTTTCAGAGGGAAGTGTGATAAGTTGTTGATGCCCCTTTAACATCAATAAGAGTTGAAGCAAAGGCAGGATATTTCTCTTTGAGGATTTATCCCTATAGACTAGCATAGTGTTTGCAATGGCTGAGGCTAAATCACAGTTTTCTTTACGAGCTCCTGATTTTAAAGGAGGAGATTATATAACGTTCCTATTTTAATTCAGTTCAGGCTGACTTTTGCATAAAAGACAGCAAATGATGCTATTTTCTTGTGTTTAAAAAAAAAAGGCTTTAAATCATTAGGTTGTTTTCTATCTGGCCTTACTGCCATGAATAGTAGTGGAGCTCAAGACAGCAATGTTGGAGAGAACCTCACTGAGCATACATCAGGAAGTCCTGCAGATATACCTATCTCATAGAACTGGAAGGGACCCCAAAAGGTCATCAAGTCCAGCCCCCTGCCTTCACTAGCAGGACCAAGTACTGATTTTTGCCCCAGATTCCTAAGTGGTCCCCTCAAGGATTGAGCTCACAACCCTAGGTTTAGCAGGCCAATGCGCAAACCACTGAGCTATCCCTCCATCCATCTTAGCATGGGGATGGGCACTAATCTGGCCAGCTGCCCAGTCTGTTCCAAAATCTGCAATAGCGTGTCAAATTTTCCATAGCTTCACCCCAATCACCTAGTCTAGATAAAGAGATAGACGCAAAGGAGTGGGGGCATACAGCTTACATCAGGTAAAATCACTTAACCAGGGGACAATAAATGGACAATCAACTGGCTCATCCCCTCTAGCTGGTGGGAGAAACCTCCCTTCTCCTCCCCATCCCATATACTTTCTATCCAGCCCTCAGCCATCCAGCTGTACTTGCCCTTCATTCCCAGTCATGCAGGAACTCTCACTTTACTGGGTTTTTTATGCCAACTGGCTGACTCGACCTTGCAATGATATTTTCTCACAGTGCTCCTATAGTAGGCTGAGCTCTCTGCTGAATAGGTTGGCCTCCCAAAGATCTGGGAAGTATTAGCAGGCACTGAGGATACCATCTGTTGAACTATCCCTGGAGTCTTTAATGTGCTGTGGATGGAGCCTTTTTGGGTGCCTTATAAACAAGAAGTAAAAATAACCAACTTTCTTCTCTTTAAAAATGATCGACTTTATTATCTAGACCAGAATCTCAGTGAAAGTGCTAGTGAGGATGCGTAGTCAGTGCTTTTTAAAGAGAATACTTAACCCTGCCTCAGTGCAGGGGACTGGACTAGATGACCTATCAAGGTCCCTTCCAGTCCTACATTTCTATGTTTCAGTGATTCTTCACTTAGAAAAAAGGACAGAGTTGTGCATATATGCACCCTTAGCATTCACAATCACAGTATGTGGATTAATATAAAAGAGATAAAATATACATAGCCCTCCCCTGCCTTTACAATCTCAGCACTTTCAGTGTTGTCACTGGTGGTGGTTTCTCCCAGACCATAGTGTCATAAAAGGCAGCTAAGACCTTTCAACCACTCCCTGAAAGCCACCATATACGTGTGCTCACACTGAAGAGTGTGCTCACCATTCAAAAAGCTATAGAGTCATTGGTTTCATGCATCAGTTCACGTTCATGCAAGGAGTCACCTAGACACTTCCGCATTAAGGAGCAAATTCTGTGCATTCAGCTCCCATTGACTTCAACTTAACTCAACAGGAGCTCCCCACATCTAAAGACAGAGCACAGCCCTAAATGAGGGTGCCACAGTTTGTGTCCTAGGGAGAAGAGTTCACCTCGATTCCTCAGTAGCTCTCTCTTGGTGTCTGCCTCCAACTGCACAGAAAACATTCAGAATGTTCCATGAACCCTCTGGAGTGATGCGAGTAAATTTTTCCCAGCGTCTCTCAGTGATCTCTCCCCGCCCCTTGCACTTTTTATCTTACATCTACAGCACAATGGGGATCTATATGTGGTTTCATTCTGTTTAGTAGGACAAAAATATAGCCCAAGAATGATCAAAGAATAATTTCATCAGTCTTTGATTCCTTCTAGTGCATTGCACAAGGTTCCTGAGATAGTTATCTCCGCAATCTCGTTTGCTAGGTTGACAAAATGTATAGGTTAAGGGAATTCATGATAGATTCTAGAGGTACTTTTAAAGAAAATAAATAGAGGGGTTGCACTATAGGGTCTGCATTTGGGTGCAGATGTAACCCACACACCTCCTGGGTGTGGTGTTCTGTCCCATCTAGTGGCACCCAGACCACTTAAAGAGAGAGATAAAATGAGTCTGCTCTACAGCCTTAGCTAACAGCCAGTTGGTAGAGGCTCATGCACTAAGCTCCAGAGGCCCCAGCTTCGATCCCGCCCGCTGACGACCGGGGTCTGTCAGCATTACACAGACTCAGTTCCACACACCTTGCAAACCTGTGTTCCAGTCCCTGCCACTTATTTTACAATCCAGTTGCGAAGAACATCTGTAAACAATGGTTCTCAGAGCATAGGGCTCAATGCCCTTTCTGATAGTCCCTCTAATAGAATGAAAATTGACCCATGAGAGGGTCTCTCTCTTACAAAGTGGTCTGCAGAATGAAAAGTAGAGAATCAGTTTTAGAATAACAGTGCTGTCAGATGCTGTAAGATAATCTTCCCTTAGAAAACACATTTTGTCTATACAGCATATAGCCTCTGGTGCCTGAGAACTCTGACCAGCTACACATGACTCTGAAATGAGACAACCATGCTCCCCACTCCCATTGTGATCCCGAACCACAAATACCCAGTCACCTGGAGCCCAGTGTCACCACCATGCAAAACTTTGCCTATTGGTCAACACAATGGCATATGAGTGAACTCCTGTTCAGCAAAGCTAAGCCATGCTGCACCTAACCATGCATCAGCGCTCTCTCTCCTCTCCCCTTCCCATTCAGCCCAAGTGTCAATTCCATCCCGTGTTCACATTAGAGAGATAGGACTGGGAAGAAATTTATTTAAAAAAAACAGTGATGCCCTAACAAAACCCTCCATCCTAATGAGAGAAACCTCATAATGACTACAGAACAGAGGCTATACATCCAGCAGCTCCCCCGGCACAGCATCCCTCAAAACAGGGCTTGAAAGCTGTGTCCTACCTAATGCATGGATGTGCAATACCTTTTGAGATCCATGCAGCTTTTTCCTATTTGCTGTGTGTAGCTTTAGACTCCAGTCCATCCTGTTTACTCAATGTTGAATCAAATTTTTAATCCAAACTTTTTGGGATAGCAAACCCACGGACCACCCTAAACATAGAGATTGGAGCCTATTGTAAATTTATTTATGCATAACTTGATGGTTGTGTGACACAGTTGATGTCTGTGCATAATCTTTTCTTAAGCTATGCAACAAAAATATGGAAAATACAACAGCAAATAAGTGTCTTATATACTGCTTCAAGACTGGACTCTCATCCTGTGCATAACATGTTTCCACTGTCTTATCTGTTTTCACAGTAGGGACCACGTCTCCATATTTGTTTGTACAGCACTGAACACACAGTTAGCAATCAATAAATAAAAGCAGTCCATGGACAATAAATAAAAATAACTTCAGTATCAATGTTATCAGCTGCTGCATGAGGCCAGAACAGAGGCTATTTTTAAGTGTTGTATGCGGTGTGCTACATTGCACACAAATCCCTTTACTTTTACCTCTCCCTGTCATGCCCAGTCATGCAATGCATGAAACGTGTGGTCTCACATAACAGGCAGGTCTTGCGTTCCCCTCCCTTGTTAGCAATTAGCATGATGGAGCATCACATGTTGCCTCCCAACACTACAAAGCTCTTCTGGGGCAAGAAGCATCTTTTTGTTATGGTTTTGGTACAGAGCCTAGCACAATGGGGCCCTGCTCCATGCCTGGGGCGCCTATCAAATAATAATTATAATTTGTACTAGAATCATTTCTAGTAAGGACTTTTGGTTTGGCCTCCTGGAGAGGAAACTTTGGCTCCTTGACAATACATGTGAAAATAACATTCTGTTTCCCTCCCCTAAAGAAAAGGGCTTTAGGGTTGGGGGGCATCATCAGATAGGAAGGGGGTGCAGCAAGGTCATGGCTGACATCACAATGTGAGCAACAAAAATGGAAGAAAGAGCTGACTCAGTTGATCAGTTCTACCTTGGGAGACAGCTCAAGGCCTGTAGCTTTAGGAACCCCATGGTCTCTAGCTTGGAGTCCCAGCCGCCCACGCCCCCACATGAGTGACAGCAGTGCTTTGGATTGTGCTCAGTTACACTAGTTTCATGACTGCCCTTAGTGTCCCCTCCAACTATGTGGGATAGGTGAGGGTGGGGAAGAGGTCTGGAAGGATGGAAGTTCATATTGGCATTATTTACCAACTAACCAGTATAGTAAGTTTTGGGAAACCTGCCTTCTTGATAGATGACCCAGTGCACCACAGAGAACATATTTCTGATCCTGAATAGGCCAGAAACTGCTAGGTGCTACCACTAACCAAACACATGCAGAGACTCTCCAAAGAGTCCCAGTACTGCGTTTGGGTCACACTCTGAAATGGGCTCCCCCTTTCTCTCTCCTGTTCCTCTTTTACCCCTGCTTTTTTAACACCAATGAAGTTTCACATTTGGAAATGGTTTTGGCTGCCATGGGAAGCTTATGGTTTCTGAGGGTCCCATCTCTGCTCTAGCTGAGCCTCCTCTGGGTTTGGGTCAGCAGGTCTGTGTAAATTTTGGATCTCAGGAACCTGGGGTAAGAGTCTTTCTCCATGAGGCTGTGCACTTTCCCCTGGGCCTGGTCAAAGCAAGATAGTGAGGGCTCCTGCACGTTATTTCTTGTCACCTCCCGTGTCTGGAAGTCTATGTTCACCTAGGGAAAGAGACAACAAGGAGGATTATATAGAGTAACTATGGTTTATATAGCTAATAACACAACAACATAACCTTTTGGGGTGGGAGAGGGAGGGATTCATAATAAGTCACTGCCCAAATTTTCTAACTTAGGTAGCTTAAGTTAAGCACTTCAATCCATATTAATTTCAATATTAGCTGTGTGTGCTTAGCACCTCTGAAAACCAGACCATTTTTATTTAGGTGCCTAGGTGTGAATTTAGGTGCTTAACTTTAGGTATCTACTGCAAGTCTGAAAATGTTGACTCAGAGTCTTTGTCATGCCAGCTATCCCATCCCTCATCAAGACGCCTATGAATTTTTACAAATTTGGCTCTCTATACATTTAGTGTGTTGGATAATGAATTGTTAGTCATTTTAAACTATTACTAAAATCTTATCAAATAGCTTTAAGTTATTTTTGTTTTACAATAAACTGTTTGACTTTTCTCATAATTTCCCATGACAACTACTTACTAAAATATATTGTGCTTGGACTTTTCCATTTTAACCCCCCTAAACTTATGTCTTTAGCATTTTTGCTGTGAAAAATTCCTGAATTCTCCCAGATTTTTGCCCTGACAATCAACCAGTCTTAACTGTGGTTGTCATGAGAAAGATGGCACAAAGCCATTCCTGTGTGAGAGAGTTTGCTATTATTAAACTTTTGAATAGGGAGGCTTCCGTGGTACCCAAATATAATGCAGTCAAAAAGGGGAACCTTTATCTGTGCCTCCCCTAAAATGGTTACAGCATTAGTTGGCTGTGCATTGTGCTGGTGGGTCATTTCAAATTTTGATACACCAAAGGTCATGAATGTGGGATCAGATTTTAGATATCACCCTTTAGATATCATAGGGATCAACACCTCCTAATCTAACCGAAACCCAAGTGTCTAATCCCAGCTGGAATGCATTCAGTGCCACAAGATGCTGGATCTCCTCCCACTCCAGCTGACATAATCAGAAAGACTACCATTTATTTCAGTGGGAGTTCAATTTGGCCCTGTAATCGGCCAACCCTCAGCTTGGGCTTGAGCCAAAGTACCTTTGAGTCTCTTGCCCCTGGGTCCCCGTCAGGATCCTCCACTCCTGGGCAATCTTACTGTTCCCAGCAGGAGTTCAGCTCACTCCCAGGGTCTTTTCAGCACCCAATTTATAGTCTCCTTTTCTCTAGCCCCTGGGAGCACTTCCCAGGACCTACCACAGTTCACTGGCTGGAATCAGCCCTACAGGGCTTTTGCTTATACCAAGATTGTAGTGTCTATCTTCCTCAAATGGGGTGGGGTTTGAAGGAAAATATTAGCAGCTGCCTCAGGCTCAATTTCCCTTGTTGCTGGAGCTTACTAGCATGTCCTAGAAGCTTCCTTGTTCCTGGAAAAACTCCCCTCATGCCTAGGATCACCCTTTTAAGACCCACTTCTCCAGGTGTAGCATGTTCTGCAGGTGCACCTAATTGACACTGCCTGATTGCAGGAATGCTCTTTAGCCTTTCCACCAGAGGGATGGGGGTGTGCCCCATCAGAGGCCCCAAATTACCAATATTATTAGGTCACAAGTTGCGGTTAAAGTCTGAGTTTTCCCCACTGGAAGCCCTGTTGGAAATTGGGTACACATTCACTAGAGGAATCTGTGAGCAGACTCTCGCTGAATAAGCAATATGACATCACAATGTGGCATCACAATGCAGGATATAACATCATAAACTGTGATTATGTTAAAGGAGAATTCACAAGTCCAGGCTCTAAATTGTGGCTACACTTTCTATTCAGCACGGTGTGCTATTGCTCGTAACTTTCAGAAATTCTAACAATGCTGAATTCTACAGATTCAGAGGGCTGTAGGGCCTAGATTGACACATACACCCTAATCTTGGAGATTCAACAGGTTAGAGCAGTTGCTGGGAGTGTTGTTGAAGGCCGTTTTGGGGACCTATAAATAATCAGTTTTGATACTTGTGAAAGAATGAAGGAGTGATGTCTCTATCAAGCCACTGATTCGCAGAGGTTCCCCACTGGAGGCTTTGGGATGCAGGCTGCAGTAACTCAGGTATCCAGACACACTGGCCAATAGTAGCTAGTGAAATCATTAATCACTAATAAATTTGTTAGTCTCTAAGGTGCCACAAGTACTCCTGTTATTTTTGCGGATACAGACTAACACGGCTGCTACTCTGAAACAGTGAAATCATTGATCAGCTCATTACCTCTGCAGTGATCCTCTGAAGCATACAAAATCCCAGCATTGGGGATGTGAGTCACTGGTAGTGGAGAGAGATGTGGCAAACAACCTTCCTTTCCTTTCCCTTGCCAAGTGAGTTTCCCTGCAATACCTGTTGCTCAGATTAATCCCACCAGAGTGTGTATGCCTACCAACCTCTCGAGGAGCTTGCACATCAATGAATTCTTCAAAGATCCTGTGGGCCTTGGATGCCAGTTTGGTTGTTGAGCGGGTCTTCCTGAACTCCTCGCAGGCCAGCCAGAACTCCAGATTCTCCTCGCTGAACTCTGTCTTCAGGAAGGCGCGGAATGCAGCCACCCCATCTACAAGGGGGAAACATTGGATTTATGGAAGAAAGGAAGCAACTTCAGACCAGGTAAGGCCTCTTTACGGTATATGCCATTGTTCACTCATCCCCAACAAATACGACCCCTATTCGTTTCAAAATCTCTGCCATTGGCACAAAAAGACTTAACTGCTGATCATGTTGTTTTTCTACAGCAGGCTCAAGTACTGTCCTCCACAGGTTACAGTTACATGAGGCTCCCCGTCCCAGGTGGTTAAAGGAACCCCCTCCTGGGTTGTTTTTTAATCAGTGTTTTGCTAGGAGTGTAGGCAGAATTTCAAAGGGATTTCAGTGGGATTTGAGAGCCTGACTCCTATAGGGTCCTTTGAAATTCCCAGGCTCAAGTTATACATTCTGCTTGCCATATAGTTGTTAATGCCTCACTATGTAAAATACATTTGTCACTAGGTAAAACTGTTTATAAAATACATCATTTGTGAACTTGTCTCCTTTTACATCTGGGCTTTTCATTACTTTGGTTTATTATCTTGACACATTTTAAACTCTTATTTGTACATAGAAAGTAGCTTAGAATTTCTAACCATAACATCTACACTAAAAAGAAAAAGGAAGGAACACAGAGTGGTCAAAGTGCTCTTATCTCTTTTAGTGCTGAGCAATTGTGAGACTTCGATAATGTTTCTGGCTAGCTCAGGTTACAAGTTATGATTATGAAGATTTGGAAATTGGAGCCTTCTGATTTCTGTGTGTAGGCATATTTATAAAAAGAGGCACATGTGGACACAGCCACTGTATTTACTTTCTCTGCATGTATAGGAGCCAACCAATTCAGCTCTGGAATAAGCAGATTTGAAATCAATGAGGGCTCCACCCACTTATGGCAGAGCTGAATTTTGCCCTTTCAGACCTTTCCTATAAGGTAGGGCCATTTAAGAGTTTATGACAGGAAGCCTACTTGGCCAGCATTACCCCATTCCAAGTTTGTCTCTAAAAACATTTATGGGCCAGGGAATGCAGTCAGTGAGGGGAAAGAAGTGGTTTTGGGGAAATTCACTGAAGGTCCCTCCTACTCTGCCTGCCCTGAGTTTGGGAGCTAAGCTCCCCTGCCTCTTCCTGGGCTGGTGAAATAAGGACTTCTCAAGCACAATAATCTAAAGTGGGAGCAGCAGGAGGGGCTGGTGCCTGGCTGGGGAGTTGATGGGGCTCTAATCTTTCCTGCACTAGTACCAGACGGGAGCTCCCTTTCTGACTCTTTTCTTTCCCAGAAAGATCCACCCCTTGCCACTTCCTCCCCACTTCCAGTGGGCAGAGATGGAAAGTGACAGAGTCTGCTGCCTCCAGCTCTCCCCTCCGCCCCCCAGGGAAAAGAGAAACCCTGCCCCCAGCCTTCCCTCCCCTAGCCAGAATCCAGGAGATACTAGGGTTGCCATCTCTGAGATGCAGAACCCCACCTCAGCCCTTAAGGGAGCCCTCCTGCTGTCCCCTACCAAGAGCCCCTACCTCAACCACTCCACTCCTGGCGAGACTCGGGTCTTTTTGTGACAACTTGCATTTGGCACTGGCAGAAGACAGCATACTGGGCTAGATGGACCAATGGTTTGACCAGTATGGCTGTTCTTATGTTCTGTCCCCCTTCCCAGTCCCCGATGCTGGGAGGAGCCACTGCGGTTTCAGCAGGTTGAGGGCCTGGCACACACCCAGATGTCAGCCGCTCTCCCAGCCACTTGGCATGCGTGGTAGTTAAAAAATCACTGTGTGGACACGTGTGCACAACTTACAGGGAAGGTTGGTCCCAAGTGAAATAAACAAAGCCCGCACATTAAATCTTTTCACCGGCAAGGCAGTACAAAAACTGGCCAGGCCGGTTAAAAACCAGCCAGCTGGCAACCATAGCCACCTCCAGGACACAGAATGGTTCTGTCAGCTCCCTCTCCCCTCTTGAATGTCTCATCTAAGTGCCTTACGTCTTCCTGTAACCTCACATCCGCTCCCCGCAAGCAACTGGGAATGGTTTTATGAGAGCTGGGGTGAAAGTGCCTCTTCCTGATTGCTTTTAAATAGCTAATGTGAGATTATGGACAGAAAGGGGACACAGAGATGAGATGCTCAGCCACGGCTGTCTCACATCAACTCTTTGGAGTGTCGTTTTTTAGTCTCCTTACTGGCCAAAGAGAGGGGGAAACGTGGTCTCAGCAAGGTGCTGTGCCAGCAGCAAAACGAGGGCTTTTGTTGTGCGTACAGCAGTGCTGCTGAAAATGAATATTGTGATTTGGATACAATGGACTGTACAGCTACAGCCCCAGGTGCCTGAAGGAGACATTAGCCCCTCTCCAAGCCAGTGGTGCAGGGACATGCCAGAAATATGGCTGGGGCAGGAGGTGTAGCAGGAACGCACTGCACTCGGGCTATTATGGGCTGCTCTGTGACTTCATAACGTGATGTTGTAGCCACCTTGAGATAGAGATGCTGCTGAGGCTGCTCTAGCTTACACCAGGGCCTGCTCCGCTCCCCAGCTGACCCCAAAATGCAGGAGGCAAGAAGGTGACACACAGCTTGTGCCCTCTCCAGAATCTAGTACCCAGTGTCTTTCCTGGGGAGGTAGAGTCTCAGTGGGAAGGTGAAAACTCAGGAGCAGACTGGGGAGTCTATGCTGCAGGGATCTGTCAGTATGGGATAGCAGAGAGTTTGGAGGGAACAGAAGTTTGAAGGGAAAAGAACAGCAGATCCTGGTGCCATAAGGCTCTTTGTATATAGCTGGTTCCTGTAGTGTTTGCCCTTAAACATTCCATACCTGGTTAGTGGATACCCTGCTGAAGCTTTTTACAAGGACAATAAAGAGCTTTGCGATATGCTTCTAGACCCCCTGCCTCTCTTTCTCGGTTTTGATTCTCCCTCTGCTTTTTGAAAAAAGAACAGGAGTACTTGTGGCACCTTAAAGACTAACAAAGTTATCTCACAGATTGTCTGGCTATGTAGACTCCCTCCTCAGGCCCTACGCTACCAGCACTCCTAGCTATCTTCGAGACACCACTGACTTCCTGAGGAAACTACAATCCATTAGTGATCTTCCTGAAAACACCATCCTAGCCTCTATGGATGTAGAAGCCCTCTACACCAACATTCCACACAAAGATGGACTACAAGCCGTCAGGAACAGTATCCCCGATAATGTCACGGCAAACCTGGTGGCTGAACTTTGTAACTTTGTCCTCACCCATAACTATTTCACATTTGGGGACAATGTGTACCTTCAAATCAGTGGCCCCACAGTATGCCAACATTTTTATGGTTGACTTAGAACAACGCTTCCTCAGCTCTCGTCCCCTAACGCCCCTATTCTGCTTGCGCTACATTGATGACATCTTCATCATCTGGACCCATAGAAAAGAAGCCCTTGAGGAATTCCATCATGATTTCAACAATTTCCACCCCACCATCAACCTCAGCCTGGACCAGTCCACACAAGAGATCCACTTTCTGGACACTACAGTACTAATAAACGATGGCCACATAAACACCACCCTATACCGGAAACCTACTGACCGCTATACTTACCTACATGCCTCCAGCTTTCATCCAGACCACACCACTCGATCCATTGTCTACAGCCAAGCTCTACGATACAATCGCATTTGCTCCAACCCCTCAGACAGAGACAAACACCTACAAGATCTGTATCAAGTGTTCTTACAACTACAATACCCACCTGCTGAAGTGAAAAAACAGATTGACAGAGCCAGATGAGTACCCAGAAGTCACCTACTACAGGACAGGCCCAACAATGCCAAAGTAACAATGCCACTAGCCATCACCTTCAGCCCCCAACTAAAACCTCTCCAGCGCATCATCAAGGATCTACAACCTATCCTGAAGGACGATCAATCACTCTCACAGATCTTGGGAGACAGGTCAGTCCTTGCTTACAGACAGCCCCCAAACCTGAAGCAAATACTCACCAGCAACCACACACCACACAACAAAAACACTAACCCAGGAACCTATCCTTGCAACAAAGCCCATTGCCAACTCTGTCCACATATCTATTCAGGGGACACAATCATAGGACCTAATCACATTAGCCACACTATCAGAGGCTCGTTCACCTGCACATCTACCAAAGTGATATATGCCATCACGTGCCAGCAATGCCCCTCTGCCATGTACATTTGCCAAACCGGACAGTCTCTACGTAAAAGAATAAATGGACACAAATCAGACGTCAAGAATTATAACATTCAAAAATCAGTTGGAGAACACTTCAATCTCCCTGGCCACTCGATTACAGACCTAAAAGTCGCAATATTACAACAAAAAAACTTCAAAAACAGACTCCAACGAGAGACTGCTGAATTGGAATTAATTTGCAAATTGGACACCATTAAATTAGGCTTGAACAAAGACTGGGAGTGGATGGGCCATTACACAAAGTAAAACTATTTCCCCATGCTTATCCCCTCCCCTCCCCATATCTCCTTGTCAATTGCTGGAAATGGGCCATTTTCATTACCACTACAAACATTATTTTTTCTCTCCTGCTGATAAAAGCTCACCTTAACTGATCACTCTCCTTATAGTGTGTATAGTAACACCCATTGTTTCATGTTCTCTGTGTGTATGTATATATATATATATATATATATATATATATATATGTCTTCCTACTGTATTTTCCACTACATGCATCCGATGAAGTGGGCTGTAGCCCACGAAAGCTTATGCTCAAATAAATGTGTTAGTCTCTAAGGTGCCACAAGTATTCCTGTTCTTTTTGCGGATACAGACTAACACGGCTGCTACTCTGAAACCTCTGCTTTTTGTCATCCTTAGCACTGACACAGGGGTCACTCTCCAAAAACAGAAGCCTTGCCAGGGGACGTGATGAACAGAGCATAATGTCTGATAAAAGGAAAGGCTTTCTCATGATTGATGTAGCAAGGAAGACCTTTGCTTCAACTCTGCCCCAGAGAGCAGCCTGGAGCAGCCAGGGAGCTGGGGCAGCAGCTGGAACCAGAAAGTCTCTGCACAGTTCTCTCTCCTTGCTCCTGCTCTGACTTTAGTCAGTGGCTTTTAATTTCTAAATAAATATAGAAAGGGGTTGGATACGGGTCATGGACATTTTTCTCTTCCTGTTTGTACTCTGTCTCCTTCCCTTCTACTTACTCTCCCCCCTTTTCTCTCCTCTCCATAAACTTTCTCCACTTCCCTTCCTTTTTCTCACCCTCCCACTCCTTCAAGGCTCTTGCTTAACCCCCTTTCTTCATTCTGTCCCACCCTCTTCACTTTCCTTCTTTTCACCTCTCTCCAGTGGCGTAGCCAGGATCTAAGAGCAGGGGGAGCAAACATAAAAAAGGCGCCCCCCCCCTTGGCTCCTCCTCTGGCCACGCCCCCCTTGGCTCCTCCTCTGGCCGCTCCGCGCCCCCCCCTTGGCTGGCTCCTCCGGCTGTGCTGCCCCCCCCATTGGCTGCCGGCCGCCATGCTGCGCCTCCCCTCGCTCCTCCAGCCGCGTCGGCCAGCCACAGCTGCGGGCTGCCTTGCTGTGCCCCCCCCCCCCCCGCTCTGCCTCCTCCGGCCGCGCCCGCCGCCCCGGGCCATTGGCTGCGGGCCGCCCTGCTGCGCCCCCCCTCGCTCCCCCGCACCCCACTAGCACCCCAATTCATATCTCCTCCATCAACCTGTCTTTCCTGTTGATTTCACGTGCAAATAGGATTTCCATTGTGTTGGCTTAATTTACATGTGACAGAGAGATACACATCTTATCTCCTCTCTGGAAAATAACTATTTGTCAGCTCTTCCTGGTTACGTAGTTTAAAACATATTTTAGAAGGTACACATAACTCCTTGCACAGCCACCGTACATACATCTCTCAGTGCTTATGATGACCACTATGATATAAGCTTTAACTGGATACCTCACACAACAGTCTTCATCGATAAATACTGTGGCAGCAATTTTGTTACATGTAGTGAGTGTGTCAGGTCTGATAGGAGTTGCTGTTACAGAACATTGAACCCTTTGCCAGTTGGCATTGAGGGCACAGCCTGTGAGAGTGAACAACAGATTACTGTGCACTGTAAGATAGCTTCCACACTGTAATGCTGCCCTGCAGCTTAGGATAGGAAGGGAAGAAGGGAATTGGAGAAGAGTACCGGAACTAACTGAAGTGCAAGGGTGGATTTAGGTCAATAGAATGTTGTTCCCTGAGTTGTAATTTGGCCTGGATGCTGAGTTTAAGACCTGCACACTCATGAAGAGAATCAGGGAAGCGTTACTTACCACAGGAGGTCATACTTTGTTTCAAAGCACTTCTCACCCAAATGAAGGGACTCTGGCAGCACAGTACCCCCAGGACTATGTCAAGTTCAGTATTGACTTGAACAGAAAACCATCATCTACTGAGTATCAAATAAAGAAGCACGGAATAGCTAGGCAGTGTGATCTATAAACTACATATCCTAGATAAAGTGCAGAAAAAAGAGCAGCACTGGGAGTCTTCAGATGGCACAGCACGGTGCATCCTTAGAATATACAGACCACAGTCTCCACGGTTATGGCACTTTAAGAAGGTATCGGTGTCCTTATTTAGGGGTGGGATCCTTTAAAATAGTTCTAGTATATTTATTCAGGCATCTGTCCTCAAAAAAGGAGCTTTGGGTGTAGGGTTCCCCTGAAACCAAACGGGGAAGCAATTACTGTTGGAGCAGACCTAATGAAGACACTGCAAAGAATTCCTCTCATAGGGGGAGAGCATCAAAGCCCATAAGAGGAGCAGATCTGGAAGGAATTTGCAAATCTGTGAGAGCAGAGCAGGGCCGTCCTTAAGCATAAGCATATGCGGCTGCGTAGGGCACCCGAAAATTTGGGGCACCACCGGGACCATAGGCACCGACTTCTCATCTTGTGGGAGGGTGCTCGACACCAGGGCTGGCTTTAGGAAGTGCGGGGCCCAATTCGAACATTTTCGGCAGGGGCCCCAGCAGGGATGACTAACAACAAAAAAAAACGTAAAAAAAGCCTTTCATTTCTTCCATGTATTATTTACTTTCCATAACTATATAAATAATAAAATTATATATTATGTACATTGCGACATATATGCTGTTGATCGGTTATTAATGAGCTCGGTTTCACATGTGTGGGTCCCCGCCACTCCCTGGGGGTGGTGTGCACATGTGTGGGTCCCAGCTGCTCCCTGCCCCCCTCATTGAAGCAGGTGTGCAGGGTTACTGCCCTGGGAACTGCAGGGCACCAGTGGACATGGGGCTGGCTGGAGGCAGGGCAGGGGCTGACTGGAGGTAGGGTCTGGCTGCAGGCAGGGCAAGGGGTGCGGGGCTGGCTGGAGACAGGGGTGTGTGGGGCGGGCTGGCTGGCTTCAGGCAGGATCACAGGGGTGTGTGGCAGGGGTTGGCAGGGCTGGAGACAGAGGAGTGCGGGACTGGCTAGCTTCAGGCAGGGGGGTGCAGCAGGGGTTGGCTGGAGACTGGGCAGGGGGTGCAGGGCTGGCTGCAGGCAGGGGTGTGTGTGGGGCTAGCTGGCTTCGGGCAGGGCCGCAGGGGGGTGCGGCAGGGTGTGGCTGGAGACAGGGCAGAGGGTGCGGCAAGGGTTGGCTGTGGGCAGGGCTGGCTGCAGGCAGGGCAGGGGGGGCGGGGCTGGTGTGGGCAGGACAGGGGGTGCAGGGCTGGTGCGGGCAGGACAGGGGGTGCAGCAGGGGCTGGCTGCGGGCAGGGGGTGCAGGGCTGGCTGGAGACAGGGGCTGGCTGCGGGCAGGGGATGCAGCAGAGGCAGCTGGAGCCCCGGCCCTTTAAATAGCCCCCGGAACCCCCTGCTATCCCAGGGCTCTGGGGGCTATTTAAAGGGCCCAGAGCGCCCCTGCTTCTACCGCCCCGGCCCTTTAAATAGCCGAGGGAGCCCTGGGGAAGCGGTGGGGCTCCAGCGGCTATTTAAAGGGCCGGGGCGGTAGATGCAGTGGGAGCCCTGGACTTTTTAAATAGCCCCCAGAGCCCCGCAGCCCTACCCCAGGGCTCCAGCAGTGGGGCTCTGGTGGCAATTTAAAGGGCCTGGGGGCCCAGGCCCTTTAAATTGCCCCCTGGGGAAGCTGGGCCACGCCGGTACGCCGTACTAGGGCTTGGGCGCGGGGCCCTCTTAGGTGCGGGGCCCGATTCAGGGGAATTGGTTGAATTGGTCTAAAGCCGGCCCTGCTCGACACCACCCTTCTGTTCCAGGCCCCACCCCCACTTCACCCAAGCCTCCACCCTGCCCCGCCTCTTCCCGCCCCTACTCCACCCCTGCCCCACCTCCTCCCCCAAGTGCGCCCCGTCCCCGCTCCGCCCCCCTCCCTCCCAGAGCTTGAACGCCGCGAATCAGCTGTTTGCGGCACTCTGGAAGCACTTAGAGGGCGGGGAGGAGTTGGTAAGCATGGGGCTGCTGGCACGTGAGAGGCACAGGGGGAGAGGGGAAGGGTGGGAGCTTGGCACAGGTGGGTGCTCTGCACCCACTAAATTTTCCCCATGGGTGCTCCAGCCCCGGAGCACCCACCCACGGAGTCCACACCTATGACCGGGACAGCAGGTAAGAGCGGGTCGGCTCCCGCACTCCCAGAGTGCACTGCAGTCTCCTTACTAGGCAGAAGGCAGGGGCCATATTCACAGAACCGAATGCGCCAGCATAGGGGCACCAGTTGTGGCGGCATAGGGGCAGTATAGGAGCACCAGTATTCACAGAGCCGAATGCGCTGGCGTAGGGGCACCAGTTTAATAATACTGTGTAGGGCCCCATAAATCCTAAGAACGGCTCTGGAGCAGAGCAACAAAAGGCTAGTCCATTCTCCTTTCACTCTTACCCCATGAACACAAGCCAGGTCCCAAAGTCATTACTTGGGTTTTACTCACTTCTTGTTTGGCCATGATTCCCATTGACTTCAGAGGGAGTTTAGCCTCAGCCTTACTAAGGACTTCAGTTTATGTCCCTGTGTACCTGCTCCACCTTCATGCTGATCCCTAGAGCAGTAAGGTGCACTGGGGATCTTGGGGAGGGATTGTGCTACATACACTTATTTCCCAGACAATTATCTTTTTCCGAGATCCTCCTGGGGTGCTAAGGCTCCCCCTGTGCTCCCAACACAGGGATGTGCCTAAAAGTATAATCTAGCCCTGTATGCTTTAAGTAATTATCATATTTGGCACTTATGTGTAGTGTGTCACTGATTTACAGTGCTGTACAAACATTAATGCATCCCCGCAATTCATCTGTGAACTAGGTAAGTATTATTACTTTCCTTGTATAGATGGGGGCAGTAAACCAGGCTGCTTCATGGATTTTCCCAAGGTCAGTAACAGAGCTGTAGTTAGAACTCAAAGAGTTCCTCACAACCAACGTTGTGTCCTTTCCCTTAGAACATGGAGAGTAGATTGACTAGAGCAATAAGGGTTGAAAAGAAGGAGCTCTGCAGGCTAGTAAATGATGAGTGGCAACTAAGGAAGGCCTCAACATCTTGAGAAGATCCAAGACTAAAGGCTTAAATCATTCAGGCAGACAGTTTAATCCCCAGGAATCTAGCCAATGCTGGAACGCGAAGGTTAATGATTATTTATGCAGTGTTTGTATTTCATGCCATAGATGTGATTGGCACTTACCCTAGGAAACAAAGACATAGGCTGAGATTTTTAAAGATATATAGGTGTTACTGCACTTAGCATTGCAATGCCTATGTTTCATTTTCAAAAGGAATTTAGACACTTAGGGGTCTAAATACTGCCCAGCTGATGCTGAATGAGGTGGGGGTACAGGAACATTTCTAATCCTAGTATCATTTTGATGAATTTTAGACTCATGTCAGTAGCACAATGCTGGTACAGTGCTGTCCTGGCTCAAAAAGAGCCAGAAGAAAATGGGAATCTGTGGGAAGAAGGACAAAGAGTGATCAAGAAAAGGCAGAAGAAGGATAATATATGTCAGAAGAGCACAGAGATCACACAAGACGGAGGAGGGAAAAATAACCGTCACAAAACTAAAAAGGAAACATACATGAAGGTTTTTCCATGTCTCTTTGTTGAAAACAGATTGCGGGTTTAAGGACAGTTTGTCCTGCTGGATATTGGACAAATGACAAGCCACGTGTCCAGCCCCGTGAGAGATGCAGAACAAGATGCGCCATTGCTTGCATCTCCGCCGGCATACTGTCAAAAGGAATCTCCATCTGGCTGGCCAGACCATGTCTCCTGGGCATGAGATACAGAGAGAGGCTACTCTTCTGTCACTTACTGCACACACACTCTCCAGGCCAGACCGAGCTCCCGTCTCGTGGGAGTCATCATTAACCTTAATGGCATGAACTGGGAAAAGATGTTCAAAAACAACACATTAAAGTCACTTCCTGGTAAATGTACTAAAAGCATGTCGCATAGATTACAGAATCCTCTTCTCATGCTACCACACTTCCCTGAGGTTTTTCCCTCACTACTTGCTTTTAGAAAATGAAAATTTGACATTATTGTACACGGTGCAGAGCTCTCTGTCCTGTCCCTGGCAAACAAGGAGTTAATAGCAACTCAGGTGCTCCAGGGAGGGGCCATAGGAGCAGTTGCTCCTGGCTTGAGAAGGTTGAGACTGCCTGGGAGAAGGTTGTTCCCTGGGCCAGTGCAGCCCCAAACCAAGGGAATATTTGTGCATTATGTTTTGAGGTTTTTCTGTGATGGGAAGAGAAAGCTCTTGCTGCAAAAGGGCAGCTGACTGGCTGATCCTGTGCTTCTGAACTGCTCTGCATCTCCAGCAGGTAGATATGCGGCATTAAGTTGTTTACCTGAAAGTATCAACAAAATTAAGACTTCAGCCACTCTTAACCGGTTGGCATTAGTTCCTTTAAAGCAGTGTTAGAATGACAGAGGGGGAGTCGCACACTTTATCCCCAGATGCCTGCTGCAGAGCTGTGTGTCATTGGAAGCACATGAGTTGTGCTGCCTCCCTTATTCCTGATCACTTACCAGTGTCGATGCTGATGTATTTTTATATGATCTGCAGACTAGACAGTTGGAATCATTCCATTTCCTTTATCCAGTAGGGCATTGCCCATCCTGGGAGTCCCTAGAGACATGGGACTAATTCATTGGTGACCTATGACCCCTTTGTAACAGCATAGCTGGCCTAAAAGGGCTTCCGAGCAGCCAGAAGCTCTCTTCCCTTCCAGGAATACCCCTGGTGCAATTGAACTCCCCAGTATGTGCAGAGATGACACCACTGGTTCTACAACCCCATGAGAGCCCCCGGTGCAGGAATACAGGGCAGGAGGGGGTATGGCTCAGTGTTTCACTGCCGTGGGTTTTCCTAAGATGCTGCAAGTCCCATAGGGGCCACGGCAGCCAGGACACAAGGTAAGATACCCTTTAGGGCTGCCCTAACCTGCACTGGGGGGCTGCATGGCAGCAACCCCAGGATAGGAAAAGCACAAGCCAGCTTCCCCTCAGTCCCCGTGGTAGCCTCCATGCTGGTGCAGAGATGAATCATGTCCAGAATAAGAACGCTGCATATTATTTAAGAAAATAACATGATTCCTGGTGAAGATTGCAATCAGAGAGACCCCCCAAAGAGAGGGGTTCTGAGTAGAGATTGTGGGGGAGGGTAGGAGAGAGTGAGAGCAATGGATCTCCTTAAGTTCTGGTATCATTCTGGAACCAGATTTTATTGGAAACATAACACCTTTTATCTAAGGTCCTCCTAGACTCCACTCAAGAGACCCTCTCCTGAAAGTATTATGTCGAGATTAAACGTTACTATAAAGTTCACTAAAGCGATGCAGGCAGCAGCCTCTCATACTTCAGTGGATATTTTACAAAGGTAAATGACCTGATATTACACATAGAGACTGCATGATGCTCTGTTAGAAGCCTTTTTGGAATGTCTCCACCTGCAGCCTCTTTGTAGTCTCATTGTATGTAGCAACAAGAGGTTCAGAAGTTCCAAAAAAGAATACTGACTCTCTATGTACAGTGTCAACCTCCTTACCTTGGCAATACCCACTGAATTGTTATGAGGGTCTCAAGATTGTATCACTTTAGTAACATTTAATTCCGCCCTTTGATCTGAGAAATACCTCCCTGCTTCCTTCCATTCCCACCAGTATATCCCTGGAGGGACAGCTTTGAATTGGCTCCCCTCCGTCATTCAATTCCTGAGCACTGTCTATGCCATAACACACCATTACATCATGGAATTGTTTGGTCTGAAGAGGCCCAAAACCTCATTCCAGGTTTATCTTTGACTGTGGCAGGTGAAAATTGTGAGCCAACAACATTATTCCAAGTGAATTAGCAAACCATAACTAATTCTTAACCCCTCTGAAATTTACATAGGAGTTTCCATTCCAGAATAGACCAGTGGTCTATCTAGTGAAGCAATGCCAGATGCTTCAGAGAAAATGTGATACCTGCATAACACTATAAAGCAAAGGGAAAATTTCTTTCTGAGCCCAGCTGGTGATCAGCTTATGCCCCAGAGCATGAGCTGATATTACGCTAGCAAACACTGTTCACACAGGCAGTCATAAGGAAATTTGACTGATATAGTTCTCTCCTTTTTTGCCACTAGCTGTAGGCGCTTAGCTGAAAATGTTCACTGGGGATAGTCACACAGAAATGCTAGAGTAGATACAGGACTTCTTTATCTGTCTGACATTAGCACAATGTTTGTTCAAGTGTGCTACTTAATGGGGGGGGAAATGCAGATAACTGAAGCTTTGTTCTGCTTCCACAATGAATCTTAGGCAATTCCATTGCCTTTTTAATGCAGTTATGAAAATGAAAATACCTACAATGACTACCACAAGATAATCCCTTTCACTCAAAGGTCTGTGGGCCAAGCACAGCTCTCATTTACATGGGTGTAACTCTAGAGTAACACAGTTGCCTTCAATGGAGTTTCTTCAGATTTGCATCAGTTTTACTGAGAGCAGGTTTTGACCCTCACACTAGCAATTCCAGAGGCTTCAGGTACAAAACAGAATGTAGAGTATTCCCTGGAAAGGAGGGTTATTAAATTACTGATATTTCACTATTCACTGGGTAACTCTACAGGGGCCATTATTAGAAACTCAGCTTTTGTCGTCACACACCATATAGTTACCACAATGACTTCCTATTCTAGATATGGGAGAAAGCTGGTGTCTCAGCTACCTGTGTGGTAGCTGCTAATAAATGCTGACATTTTTATGGTGGCCACTGTATGATGTTCTAAGGCTGGAGACACATCAACCAGCTAAAAAGGAAACTATTTCTATAATTTCACCACATATAACCTTATCTACTTAGCTTTTGTAACAGAAGCTTACTCTTGTATGCTACATGCCTTACCTTTCTTAATATCCTAACTTATGCTCAGGGTAACATAGGACTCTGACAAAATTAGAGATGGGCAAAAAAAATTGGATATTGACAAAAGTTTTCCATGATATTTTGTGTTTTGACCAAAGTTAAAAGTTGAATATTTTCCCCCTAGCTGCAAAAGCAATATTCTCAGTGAATTATTGTTGGTGAAATAATACAGCATCTTTTCATCCATGGATCTCAAAGCAGTTTACAGTCACCAATTCATTCCCAACCGAAAACACTGGGGTTTCAATGGGGCTCAGGAAAAAAAAAAGTCAGTGTAAACCCCTTAAGGAGCCCAGCCCATTCCCTCCTGAAATATAAGCCTTCACCACACACTCTCACCCCTCTTAGTTTACACTGCTCGCACAATCTGAGTTTGCACCCTTGTTTCATTCTGTAATGGAAATATGCTATTGGATATATACTGCTTAGTTTAATATGTTGTTTGTTAAAGGTGTAGAAAAGATTTTGAAAGGATGCAGTCCCAGGTTACATTCCATGATATCAGAATTCCATAGCTTCCCAGTAGGATGCGTTGGTGGAGCAGAATAATATTTTTATAAAGAGAATTGGAATGATTGATCTGTTTAGCGGTATGAAGTGTGATGATTACATGGTTTTGTATAGTTTGTGTTTGTAGAACATTCAGACATGTATGTTTAACTATAGGTTATACCCTGTAACAACTAAAATATGTCATTTTTGTAGTGAGCAAAGCTATATGCTCGAATGTTCAAAGTCACATAGGGGATTTGAATGCCCATTGGATTTCCCATTAACATTAATGGGAATTGGGCAGCCAGATCCCCCAGGCGGGTTTGAAAATTTCAGCCACAGTGTATGTTAGTGTTATAGTACACACTCCCTCCCAGCATGTTCTTGTGATATTGCCCTAATTGTGGATGGTTAAGATAGTCAGTTATGTGGAGATCCACTGAGGGTCCTTGTGCCATCTAATACGATTCTTCACATTTGAACTACAGTAAATATTTGTGAAAGAGGATGGAGGTAGAATGTGATTTCTACTCACATTTATGGGACAAGAGACTGTCAAAAGAATCTGCCCATCTTGTGGCTTCTTCCGTTGATAATCTTCTAAAAGAAAGGAAATGACAATCACACATAGTCTATTACAGACAGTCTTCTGGTGCAACTTGCCTGGGAAGGGCTGGACAAGACACCAGATCTTTTAGACCAGGACTTTGTATCAACCAAAGTAAAGACAATCACTGACGAATTAATCCCAATTTTTACACAAGTCCTAGTGCATGCTGATACAGGACACTTTGGGGTGTGGGGGTTTAGTTGTTTTAGCTAGACCTTAACGCAAGCTGGATACATTCAATAAAGCTGTTTGTTCTTGACTTTAATAATGAGACTTAGCATATCAGTTAAATGCTTCCAGTATTGTAGAGCATAATAGTGCTATGGATTGAAGAAGCTGATCACCTGTTATGCAGAGGTGACTGCTCATATTTAGACTTGTAATAACAATGGGCCAAATTCTGTCCTCAGATAAATGCACACAACTCCCATTTGTATCAGGGAGGTGGTATGCATGTTCTATCTGAGAATTTGCCCCAATGTATCCATGATGCAAGTATTTTCTAACAGAGTTGGTGCTGTTTCAAGTTCCTTGGGTTTCTGTCTTCCTTTCAGGACAAGCAGATCTCCAAAGATTTGGGGATTTTTCATTGCTTGCTCTCAAAAGATTAAATTAATTATTTTTCAAGGATGTTCAGTGCTAAAACCAATTCCAGTTGCAGGGATTGGGGTTCAAAGCTTACAAAGTACAATGAAAGGAAGGAAATACAACTAGAAAGGGAAGGAGAATGGTGCATCTATACTCACTTCAAAGCCCGGTTGGGCTTATCCGGAAGAATGGCTGTGAAATCATTATATGAGTCTGATTTGTGAGACAGGCATCCAAGGCGAGTTCTCATCCCTCTGTTCCTGTAATCAATAGGGGATAGGGGTGCAGGTAGGGGAGAACCAGAGAAGGTGACAATTACAAGGCTAGCCAGAGTTGTACAATGCAAGATCTCAGTGACTTTGTATCTAATGAGGCCCCCATGCAGGGGTTCTGAGGGTTTAGCCAAACATCTTCAATGAAGGCTGAGAGATATCTAGGATGGTTTTTTGTTTGGGCAGATAGGACTAAAATATCAGAGCAGAGTCTCCAGTAATTAAAGCCCTTGCTTTGTAGCTCACAAGTCAGTAGGAGGTCAGAATGGTGAATCGGTGTGAAAGGCCACAAGCTTGGAATGGTTTCTTGCAGTGCTCTTCTCTGGATGATAGAAGGGAGAACTGGGCAGCTGTGCCAGAAATCAGTCACCACTTTTCACCAGTGCAAATGGCACAAATACCATGAGTACTTGCAATTAGGGGGGCATAAAGGATCAGAGGGAGCAGGTGGGCTCTGCAAATGACCCTCTAATACAGAATCATAAAGGCCTGGCAGGATTCTGGATGGAATCTGTAAATTCAGAGTGACCAGGACTAGTGGACTAGAGATAAATTTCATCCACTACAGATTTATCTGTGCAAGGATTCACTCTATCATTTACTCTCTAAAACATGTTCCACAGATTTCACCCCTTCCCACCTGGTAACCATTCCCAGCCATCCAGTGGGGTAGGAGACACGTGCCCAACATACAATTATTACATAACAATCTGACTGGGAAAACTTGGGTGCAGAGGCATCAAACAGGAAGGTGAGAGCAATTGCCACTGTACAGGAACAGTACTATTTTGGCACTGTCCCCTCTCAAACAAATAAATATTGGTTAATAGTTTTACAACAGGGTTTGAAAGAGCAAGAAATGCATAATCCATTACTCCCCTCTCCAACCTGAAAAGCATCTCGGCTAATGGATTCTCCCAGCACTAAATAAGAGCACCTTCTCCTGGGGATGAGAATTGGAGAATTCAATAATTCGGCCCACAATCTTCCACTACTGGACCCAACCCTGACCTGGAAAGACCCTCTTCTTTTAACTCTTCTGCAAAACAGATTGATAAAGCTTTCCGTGACTGTAGAGGGAAGCACAACATTCTTCCATTCCATATATAATATTTTTTCTGAATACATTGGTGCTAGTCCCTGAGCCAATTTGCATCGTGCCTACCTTTTTTCTTTCTTTATCACACTCAGATAGTTCCTATTATGCATGTTTAATATAGTTTTAGAGCAAATTAAATATTAATTGAATGCAATGCTTATCTCCCTGGCACAATATGGACAGCTGGTAGCATTAGCTATTGCAAAATATTGAGATCCTTAGTTACAGGCATTGTTGGACGACATCAAAACATGGACATGTGACCAAAGATCTCAGGACAAAATTCCACAAGGACTCTAAACGTTGATGCAGAAACATTCCCTGTAAAATGCCATCACTCAACTATGTTGAGGACTCCGATGCTATTTCATTCAGACCCTCTTGTTGAGTCTAATCTATAAGCTTTTTGATGCTTTTTTCTCCAGATACCCCCAACCTTCATCCTTCCTGCAATGCCTGTTCCAGCAGACTCTGTGAAAGGCTCATGAATTGCTCAGCAGAGGTGCGACACGCATTACCGCAATGCTGGTTAAATTTCTCTGATGTCTGAGATCAAGGGACTGCAGCAGGGAATAACAGTACATGAAAGACAGAGATGCTGCTGCAAAAAGAGGATCTCATTTTTGATGGAATATTGAGCCTAAGGTTTTGACTTCCAAGGAAGGACACAGGAGGGGAAGCAAGGAAATGGAATCCATGGGAAATGGAGAGGCAAAGGAAGGGCAGGAAGGGAAGAGGTACATTGGAATGAGCTTAAAGGCTTATCAGACAAGGGAGAGGGTAACAGGGTGGGAAGGGGTGAAGAATGGATCATTTCTTTTCAGTTACCTCCATGGAATCAGTAAGGCATCCATGCAGGCATCCGGTTACAGTTAACCCTTTAATTGGCTGGCTTGTAGGGCGGTCAGTGCTGTTTGCAGGAGATAAGACTGCAGGGAGGAGGGATTTACTGTTTCACGTCCTGTCCCTTAAAATCAAAAAATCCTCTGTAAAAGGAGGGACAGCTGTTCTCAACCCATTTAATTCTCTTGCCTCCTAGAAGGGAATGTTGGATTTTCAGTGAAAACCATTCAGAGTTGAGGGTTGGTCATAGCAGGAATTTCCACCTCTCCTTTAATCCCCAGAACTAAGGTTCAAGTCCAGCTTCAGGTCTAAGTGAAGTGAGTTTAGTGGTCTCAGCTCACCACTGAATGGCAGGAGTTGACATAACAGTACATGTAATTCAACACAATTGGTAGTCTTTGCTCAATGGGCTCAGCTCAGGACTAAACTGGCTAAGACCAAACTACTTCTTGCCCCTGTCATCCCTCCAGGTCATGGTTGATGTTACTGACCAGGCATCATGGAAAAGCTGGCACTGCAACTAACCTGTAAATAAAATAACACGAGGACTTCACGCTTCTGTAGGGGCTGGTCCTTTAACCATCACAGGCTCAAACATTCACACACAATATAAAAGCATAATTCCTGATGCATCTAATCATTTGGACTCTTGGAGCCTGTGCAGACTGTGAATGGCTGAGGAGAAGGAGAAAAGAACCGAGGAAATGGACAACCTTTGGCACAGGGCCAGCTTTTTTCCTCTGCCTTGTGACTGAATCTCATTCCAGGGAGGAAGGCCAGGTTCCACCAGGCAGGAAGCTGACGGGACACAGAATAGGTAGATACTGTCTCCCTGGTGCACACCGTATAATTGCTTCCTAGTGATCATGGGAGAGGAGAAGCACCTGGTAACCTCCCTATCCTCTTACCCAAAGAAGGCACCCAAGCAGAAGAGAAAGGAGCAGAAGAGAGAGGAGATTGTCTGGGGAGGAGGGGGGTGCCCACCTTCTTTGGGCCTGAGTAATTCCCAAGGCTACTGCTGCCAAATGCAGCATCCATTTTAAGACCTGATTATGTTAAAAATGCACAAAGCCTCTTCCCCACTAAACTAATGGAGCAGGGATTGCATTACATGCCAGTGAGTGCATTTCCTTAATCCCCACCCTAACAGTCTGCCTTCCACTGTGTTTTAGCTGAAACCAATCCCTATAATTCCCTAAGCCCCTTTGAATTTCCTTATTAACACAACCTCACTCACATGTGAAACCAAAGCACGTGATCTCCTGGATTCCAGTAGCCAGGATTTTTCTTCCCCGTTGCCATGCTGGCATTGGTCATTGAGGGCAGAGCTGGGCAGCTGCTGGTGCTCCTCTCCCACACAACCCCACACGTTCATGCACTTGAGTTCTACCACGAAAATGCTCTGCACTCTTCTGGGCTCCTGATTTACGACAGTTCCACCCCATCCCCACTGTCCCTCGCCATCGTCCACAATGTTCCCTTCCCTCTATCACAGCACCCTTCCTGCTGATGCCACAGCTGACCACTGGTGAACTTCTCTCTGACCAACATATTTCTCTCTTCATTGCTGCAATGACCCAGGATTGCTAATAAGGGCAAACCTGAGGCTCTGATGATCTCTCTCTTCCCCAGTCTTTTAAACCCACCAGTAATTCTATCTGCTGCAGGTACAGCCAATTGGTTACACCTTGATAAATCCAACCTGTGACTCTGTGAAACTGGTCCCAGTAGGAATCCATCCATGGAACTTTCCCCCACACTCTCACCACACACCCCATCTCTTTTCCCGCCCTATAATAGAACTCCAGTGCAGAGAGGAATTGCCAGCATCTTCCGGTGCATGTTTTGAGGGTGCTATTTGGGGGCAGAAGAGGGGGAATTTGTTCTGATCATGGCACCTAACTTCAGCAAGATGACATTGTAGAGTCACCCCAGGACAAGAACAATGAAGCCACCCCAGGGGAGAAAACTAATAATACAAGAGCAGAGATTTCCAAAGAGACTGCAAGAGATTAAGAACATCCATCAATATACGTAGAAAGCCAGATGAATTGAACATGGATAAGGCATTCCAGACAGACAGATAGACAGAGACAGAGAAAAGATACTCACTGCCTTTGACCTGTCCTCACGGCCTGTGGATCTTTGCCAATTGTGTGATCGGAGAGGCTCTACGGAGAGAATAGAGCAGTCTCTTAAGAGGCAGAAAGTCACACTCAGACACACCTCCCTCTCCCCACTTTCTCCGAGCAGCAGCACAGCTGACAGCAGCTCTCCTATCTGTGTCACATCCAGTAAACACTAAAGCAGCCTAATCCAGGAGACTGAGGCTTGGCTACACTAACACTGCAGAGCCGGCTCACACATCTCATTGGTGGGATTTCAGAATTGCCCACCTGATCAGAACACTTTATTGCATCCTTCCTCCTCCTCCTCCTTGTTAACCTGATCACAACTCCCTTAGCTTCTATTACATTAAAATAATCCACCGCGTGGCATATTCTGTATATGAGAAATGTTCGCAGGGAGAATTCAGATGGGATTCCCCTGCAAACATTCTCTGTTGTTGTTACCCTGATTAAGTTGGAATAAAGCATCAACCTGCATTGTTGTAAAAAAAAAAACTCCTCTGAGGTTGGGATAGGTTATTGCTTTCAGATCATAGGTCACAGAGCTCTTTCCGCAGACAGCTGCTGACAGAAAAGGTACTGGAGAGTATAATTAAAGAGCCCTGTTGTCATCAGAACCAAATCAAATCTATTAAGAGGCAAGGAAGGCTCCTTATTGGATGTAATGTGATAAATGCAGAGCCAGTAAAAAATCCCCCCTGGCAGGTTACAGATGTGAATTTCCTCTCCATCCTATGAAGACCTGCTGTTATCTCACATTCTCTCATACCACTTCTCACCTGACTTTTACTAACAACCCAAATTCCCTGCCCTCCCACACAGAGCCACCAGTGTCTCACTTTCTGTCTTCTCTCACCTCTTCCCTTGTTACAGACCCAAATTCCCCTCTCTCTTCATTCATATACAGACCTATGGGCTCTTCCATCCTTGTGCCCTCAGGCCTGGACTGGCAGAGGGGATAGACAAGGGGAGGCATTTTCAAAAGCAACTAAGTGACTTGAAAGTCAGTGGCACGTGTCCTCCTAAGTCACTTTTTTAAATCCTACGTTAGATGACTTAACAGGTCTTTTTGCCTCTAACTTCTGTGAAGCTATGATGACCTGTTCTTATCCCACTTCCTTCTATACCACATGCCAACCCTTTAATACAGATCCTAACCAATATTCTCAGAAAAGATGCAAAATGTCTCCCTTGGCCACACAAACATACAGTTACCACTGTTTTACTACTCCCTCCTGCCATTGTCTGGAACTGGTATTCTATCTAAAGCCTCACCAGCCCCTCTTTCTTAGTAAAGACTTTTGGCTTTTTTGTGGCCCCAGCTTGAAGCATATCCTGAGACCACATGTGGTTATATGGGCAGTATCTATTGAGAAAAGATTTATGACTGATACAAAAATTATTTAAGCAAATATAAGAGCAGTACTAACTTTTCTATTCCTTTATAACCTGGAGTTCTCAGGGAAGTGATTTATCTATTCTCAGCTAGTACACAATACTCCAGGCTGATTGATCAGGCCTCAGTTTATCAGGAGCCAGAAACTGAATGAACGGGGGTGGGGGTGGGGCTGACATAAGACTTTTGTCATCCAGTGAGAGAGGCTGAGGCTCATAGTGTGCGAATGGTGTTGATAAGGTGAGTGAATTTGTTCAAACTAAATAACAACCAGTATGAGCCTTTGCCCAAATCCAAGCCAAATTCAAAACAATGTTGCAAAGAGCTCAGTGAAGGTTTAGCATGTCATTTTCACTATTCTGTGCTTCTTCCTACTTCTGTCTGAGCTATTGCAATATCATGAGTTGTGTTATTTTTTCAATAACAAAAAAGCCAGATCTTGAGGGCTCTTCAACACAACTTCTTGACCAACAAAAAGACCCATTTTGGAAAGTTCAGCTCCAGCATCCAGACTTTTTGACTTTGCTTTCATCTGAATCAAACCAAATCTCTGAGCCACCAATCCTGGATGTATAATGAATCTGGAGATTGTGGTGTGAGTCTTCCCTCTATTACATCAGGTTTTACATCATGTGAACTCCATTGACATCACCAGTGTAACAGCGTGGAGAATCAAGCCTGTAATTTGCCTTATTGATTCTCCAGGTTAGGGTTGTTAATGCATCCATTTCTTGGGGCGAAGTGGGTTATTGGGCAGCCCCAGAATAACCGTGGAGACTGATATTTCTCTCCATTACTTTCCTGGGTCAGGGTTGAGTAAATCAGGAACACACTAAGTGCACTGGGTTGATAGATGCGCCATGGCAAATGTAATTAAATTGAAGATAAAGAGAATTATATTTTGCAGTGTAATATTTTAGAAAGCCTCTGTGAGGTAGGAGAAGGGTTTATAGCAAATTCCTTCTACAATGGCCCTTGTGTTTTTGTTTTAGCAGACGTACTATGCTGGCTTCTATTTAAAAGCTTTTAATAAAACAGCCATTTAAATATTAAATTTGAATACCATCCAGCATTTTAAATCTCTTTAAGAAATCTTTTACAGCAATTTCCTCATGACCTAACAGCAAATACACAAAACATAAATGTGTGGTATTGAGCTGAGGTTATCGGGGAGACTCTATGGACACAAAGATCATTGGCCAGGACAGACGGTAATTTACTGGATCAATAATCTAATCTCTACCATCAAGCTCTTTCCTTCAGGTCCCTCTGCACCTTCTGTAAACTCAACTGTCTCCCTGCTTCCTTTATGTCACTAACGTTTTGCCCATGGCAAGCTGACAACATCCCCCAAATTTATTATTATGAACATACAACTGGATGTCACCCCTTCGGCATGCCTTTGGCTTGCCCTGCTATGTGAAAACTCTTCTAGAACCAACTATGTCCATTGCTTCTCCCATTATCCCAGACTGTGGCTTGAGCCACTGAGCTGCCAAGTGAAAGTGAATAGCCACAGTTGTGAAGAAACGTGCTTCCTACAGAACAGCAGCCTTTGTTTCTGAAACTGCTAGCTGGCCCAGGATTGCAGCTTTGATGGTCTTGTAGTCAGTGGCAGCATCCTCACTCAGGGCCTGATATGTAACCTTTGCCTCTCCTACATTCCTCCTCCCACTGAGTGAGGACAGAGTGGTACTCTGCTCAGAGGTATCACAGAAGGCCTCAAGGATATCATCTGGTCCAATCATAGACAGGGAAGGGATGGCATTCACTGGCATTTTGGAGGGTTTCCTGGGTTAATGAACTTCTTCACTTGGGCTACAGGTCCATACCTGTTTGACTCAAATAATCTCTTGCACCTAGTCATTTAAACATGCTTCTTTCCCCCTTCCGGTTTGGAAGTATGTGTGCATGTGCATGTGATTTTTTTTTTTGCTTAAGGGTCCATGTGCCTTTGGTTGTCTCTGTTACAGTATGGTTAACTAGCCTCCCTGTTGATTCTAAAGATTTTAAATTCCTCACCTCACTTCTAATTTTAAGGTCTTCTCAGTTAGCTTGCTTATGTTATTGAAATCTCCCTTTCTAATGTGTAGTGTCACCATGCTACATTTTTGTACAATCCCTCCCCTGAGGATGTTAAATGTAATTAGACTGTAGGCATTATTATCTAGTGAATAATTACTCCTCTGTCCCCTGCATTGTTTAGGAATAAGTGGCAAGTAGCTTTTCCTATTGTGTGCTCTACAACTAGCTGTTCCAAGAAGCACTTTTTCAAGATGCCAAGAAATTGCTTCCATAAACCTTGTTACACGGTGACATTTGACCAACTTATATCCAGGGAGCTGAAGTCCCCCATGATTAAATTTTAATTAGTCTTTGTTGCCTCTTTGATCTCTGTAGGAAGAGCTCCCAAGAGCCTGAGGGCTTGCACTGGAGGAATCGCAGCACTGCCCTGCTGCCCCACACTGGGGCTAGCTGCACACTATTCAGCCTAACTAGGTGAGGCTGCAGCCGTGGGACCTAATCTGACTTCTGCCATGAGTAATATACAACTGAGAGCTTTGTGCTTGGATGGAGGGCAGGTTAAAAGGAACAAATAGTTTTGACCTGGAGCTAAAACTCTGGAACAGACATACCCTGAGGAAGTGTAATTTTGTTGTTGAATAGCCAGAAGTGATAAGTTACATCAGTTTAGACTCTCTTAGAAACTCTTATTTTGACTCACCTCTGAATCTTGGCGACTGTTTGGATATGCTTGCTTTGACTTTTTTTCCTTTTCTCTGCCTCTCCTGTTTATTTTGCTTTCCCTTCTTCGTCTCTCTTTCCTGCTGTCTCAACATTTTCTTCCTCCTTTTCTCTCTCTTCCCATCGTTCCCTCCCTATTATACCTCCCTGCCACTCTCTTCTCACTCAGTGCCTTGCCATTTTCAGCTTTGTATCACTGTCCTAAAACCATCTGAATTGGCCACAGGGGGAATTCTCCCACTGTAGTGGGGACCTTGGGTGGTGCAGAGATGCCATAATGGCTCCTCTGGCACCCCACCTCCCACATGAGGCTGTTCAAACATACCCAGGAACCAAATTGGCACCTGGGCGGGCCCAGGATCAAGGGACTGCAAACGTAGTTTAGTGCACTCTTTAATCCCTCTTCTGGAGTGGTGCTGAGCTCTTCTCAGCCACAGTTCAGAATTAGGGCCCAAGGAACATCTCTAGTGTTAAACATTACAATCTCTCTCAGTATCTGATGTCTAATATGAGAAGTCCTCCTAGAAATCTCTGTTCAGACAGTGCCATGTTGTTTTGGGGTTAGAGTGAAGCACATTGGGATTGCAGCAAAGGTCACGCTCTTGCAGCCTGAAATTAACCCTCCTGTTGCCAGAACACTAAATAAAAAGGTGATTTATAATATGTGAGAAGGGCCTTGTGAGAAATCCACCAGGTGGGATCTATATTGGTACTATTTTTGACTGGTGTGCATAGCCAAAGTTTGGGGCCCTGAAGCCTGTTTTCACTAGAAGGAGAAACTGATGATAGCGCCACGTATTTTCTTTGGTGCAATTTTGTTTATTTACAAAGATTATACATAAAGTCCTGTTTATTATTATACTATTATATATTATTATTATATTATTAAGATTATACATAAAGTCCCTGAACACAGCAGGAATCAAACAGTAGGAGAGTTTCTTTGCTTGCTGTTCCAAACCTGCCTTTTCCAGCCAGCTCTTTGCACCCCAAAAAAGCCTTGTCTCTTAGATTTCTCATATGGCCACATTACCAGTGCTTCTGTTACTGTCTGCTTAGCTTTCTGGCCACTTCTGTCTCTCCCTGCTCCTGCTCTCACACACGCAGACAAAAACCATTGTGTCAGTCCAAGCCCTAGCCCCTGCATTTAAAAAACCTTAGGGCCGTGTAATAATAATGTGGTTCTGCTTCTCCTTAAGCTTTCCCATGTGCCTGTATTCTGGGTGCTACTTCTGTTTTTTCAGACACTTCTTTACTTTTATTCTGAATGAACGGCAGCACTTTCACCCAATCCATAACGACAAGGTTTAACCCAGCTCACAGCAATACTAACATGGTCAGAAAACATTTGAGGCTCTAGTTTAAAGCTTTGTAATGCTTCTGCTCCCTTTAGACCTAGGAGAGCGCGTGAAGCTCAGGTATTGGGCTGGGGAAGGCAGGACAGACATGGGGACCGCATACTGGGTAGGTGTAGGTAGGAGCACTGGGGCTCATCCTGTGCTGGGAAGGGAGGTAAGAGAGCACAGGGCTACAGAGTTCCTTGAAAATTAAAGCTCATGTTAAAAATACAAATATGAGATACTTAAAATATGATCCATAGGTTTGTCTTTCTGTATTCAGCGTGAGAGTGCCAGCTATTTAAATTCTTCCCCTGTGTCAATGACAAAAGCAGCTCCTGGACTGTCTCTGGCATCATGCTGTGATTGATGCGGCAGAACAAATCCCTCTAACTGCTAGATGGCTTCTGACCACAGCCTGTGTGCTCAGGATTCAGTCTCACTGATTCCTCCAGGCAGGCAGAATGAAAAATCAACAGTGAGGAAACAAGTAAGGCTCCCTGAGTGGTAACGGCATTTGCATTGGAACGGAGCTGCTGAGATTCCCCTTAAATGTGATGTCTGTACACACACACACACACACGTGTGTGTGAACGTGCGTGTGCATTTTGGAGATGATGCTGGTATGTGTGGAGCAGAGATGCTGAAAATATTTATCCTGACATAGGTCTGTTCAGTGTCATCTTGGAGTCCTCCCAGCTTTCAGCCTCACTGATGCTGCTGATGTCAGTATGGCAGTATCTAAACTGCAACTGGCATGAACCCCTGTAAAATGGGGTTTACCGTGGAAACTCTGACAGACCCTTGCTGGAAATGTACAAGTTATAAGTACAAATTATATGTGGTAGAGCCTACTAGATGAGGGAGCAGAAGCAAAAAATTCTGCACATTTTTACATGTGCTGGGACATCAGATACACATCAGAGAGTGGGGTTTGCTGGACACTGCAGTTAACTTGGTACTTACAGTCTCCCTGAATTGTCTGTAACTGACCTGGAGTTTCCAAGAGAAGAGTATAATTACACTGAACACCTTATAAACTAGCAGGTTCACCAAATACCCATGTTCAGGCTGACACCTGGAGGTTGCAGTTGCATCCCATTACAGGCCCAAGTGATGTGCAATTAGAAATCCATTTAATAGGGATGGCAGCTATGTCCGCATGCTCTTATCATACCAGTCACCCACAGGACACACAAGCCCCATCTATAGAGTGGTTAGGGCTGTTGACCACTCCTCAGAGGTACAAGGTGGCACAGCAGACTAGCTCCCAATCCAGCAAAGGATTTAAGCACATGCTTAACTTTAATGGGCGACTCCCATTATTCAATTTAAGCACATACTTAAGTGCTTTGCTGGATCGGGATCTTAATGTGCCATCTTTCATCTGGGGAGATCGCTGTTCAAACCTGGAATAGGACATAAATGAAATGCACTAGATGGGCTCATCGTGTTCTCCAGGAGATCTTTTTCCTCATAAAAAAATACCACTCCATTCAGCTCAATTCTCTGCTCAGCAGGCTGGACTGGAATAGCAGGAGTATCACAGATCTGGACTGAGGTATACTGGCAGAGCTGTGATTTGCAGGATTCGCATGCATTATTCCAGCCCTAATGATTAAGCACCCACAGCGTTGTGTAGAAAGCTTTCAAAGTAACTGCCCAGGCTATTCCCACTGATTATAAGCCAGCATTATCAGTTTCTGTGTAGGAGAGGCCTTGTGGTGGAAAAAGAAGCATGCTGCAGAGCGGTGGCATGGTGCAGTGAGGGAGGGGCATAGGGTTTCAGTACCAGAACAGCAGGGTTCATATTGGTCAGAACTGAGGTGCATTAGTAGAGCTGTGTGGGCGCCTGGCACTAGAATAACAAGATTAATATGGGTCAGGAGTGACGTGAATTGATGGGAAGCCATATTGAGAAGCTTGTGTAGACTTCAGTGCTACTGGCCCCTCTTATTTCATGACCATTCTAATTTACCAGATTTCACCCCAAGCACCAAACATAAAACAAAAATATGTAAATTGTTACAACAGAGTGCACCATGAGTAGTAGTTATCCAACAGCCAGCATGGAGGGTAAAGACAGCCCTCCTGGACTAGCTCTCGCCTGCTCCCCACCCCTAACTCTCTTACCATCTGCACGTTTACACTACATCAAGCGCTTGGCATAGTTCTGTCACCTCCGACACATTCTCCTTTCACTCAAATTAGTTTTATTTTTAATTAACTGAGCAGTGGTGTTAATCACTGGTGTTAGTCACAATGGCATGAATAACTTGGATGCCGAGTATTTAAAAGAAAATATGATCCATCCTTGTAAAAAAAAATATGAATGAAACTAAAAATATAGTGAAGACCTCGTAACTATAGCTACCAGGATAAATTATTGTTATTCTAGCAGTGTAAAAAGACCACAGCTACTCCACTTGAAACAGATATCACCTCTAGAACCAGAGTCCCAGCTTCTAGTATGGGCCCTGACAAGGTTTGGTGAGGCGTGGGGGGGGGGGGCTAATCGGAGGGAATACACAGCTCTTGCTGCAATTGCTAATTGGAAACAGTGTCTAGACTTTTTAGGCCATTCATAAGAGGCCACAGAAAGATTAACTACCAACAGAAGCAGTACGGTGACATTAATTGGGGTGACAGTCAAAGCGGATCTTTCCCCCACCCCTTTGCAGGCCCATTGTTCACCACAGGAATTGTTGCTAGAATAAAGAAAAAGTCAACACCAAGGAGATTACATCTGAGCTGAGAACCAAGAGGCCTGTAGCCCTGTCACACAGAGGCCTTTCCCGGAAGCTTTCCTACATAATAATGAACTCCTAGGTCTTACCTGTCTTGTAGCTGTCAGCATGGTGGTGGCTACGTGGTTTTGGCAGGTGCTTGATGGGCATGGCTCGTCGAGGCCCTGAATGACAGGGTCTGCCGCCTCCTGGTACATCGGGGAGTGTGAAGGGCAGCCAGCCTGACCACAGTTATCTCTAGAATAACTGCAGCACCGGGCTACTCTCCTAGCTTGCTAGCTCTGCATCTCATGAAAAGAACAAGAGCTGGTGGAAGGAGGAGGGGGTTATGAAGGAGAGAGAAGGGGGAGAAGAGAGAGAGAGAGGACGCTCTTGCAGATGCATACACACACAGTGGATAGAGACACACAGAGACTTGTGCAGGATGGCACAGCCTGTCTAGCTCTCATTATTCCAGTGCACTGGCTGCTGCCTAAGGCTCACTCCCCAGAATTCACTTGTTTCTGCATACGGTGGTGGGAAAGGGGAGGGGAGAATGATTCCCAGGAGATCACTGGAGGACGGGAAGAAAGGAGGGTTAGAACTTACCTGTTTTTTGGTTTATTAACCTGGGAAGGAAAGGGCTGTGCTAGAGGTGAGAAATAGAGACTGTTGTTATAGGAAACAGTGGGTGGTTGTGCTCATACTTCTAGATTCACGTTCTCCTGGAGATAAAGCAAACAGAAAGCCTGTGCACAGCTGAAGAACGGGGGATCGGTTAGGGCTACCCTGGCCCCAGAGCCACCAAAGATATGGGCACCCTGAGACAACCAGGAAGGTGTGCTGTGCACACCTGCTGAACCAGGGTCATATAGCTCTCAGCAGCTGCCTATAGTCCCTTTTGCCTGGGTCATGCCATAATGGGACCAAAGGGATTGAGTGGGGCAGCATGGAGCAGGATGTATTTCCTCCTCTTCGGCTGCTGCAACAGATAACACCAATCAGCTGTGTGTGTTGCCATCTGTCTGGTCATGGGCTCGATGCTCCTCCAACAATGGTCCCCAAATCCCAGGGATCCTGCCATAATCCTCCCCAGGGAAAGGCACAGATTGCCACCTCTCTGAGTGTTTAGGGTGGGATTTTCAAAGTCCCATTGCAAGTAAGTGGGTCTTGTGCTCCTAGCTCATTTAGGCACTTTTGAAAATCCCACCTTATTCCTCTTTATTCAGATCTAATGGTGCACTGCCTGGATGGGCTGGATCTGGCTTTGGACACTTGGTTTACTCATGAGCATAAAAAGAAATGGGTGAGATGGTTAGGTGTATCACATACTCTCCCGGCAGGGTCCCCCCTCATCCTGTTAGCCACCTGTGCTAAGCTGCCAGGTTGCGCCCTAAATTTTCATAGAGGCACTTGGGGGTTTAGTTTTCTGGCAGCCATTAATAAAAATCAGTGGTGTGGTGCAATGAAAAACTCAGTGCAAGCTTTGAAAGGTCTCCTGGGTGTCAGTCAATGCACAATCCACCTGTTACACTGAGAGCACACACCACTTCCAGTGCTATTTATATACATATTCATTCGTATGTCTTTGTGATTTGACTAAGGTCACACAGTAGTCTATATCAGAGCAAAAAATAGGTCTCTCAGCCCTCCTGGGTCACAGTCAAATGCCTTAACCACAAGGCTATCATTGTGCTTCATGGCCTAGATATTCAGCCACAGGAACATGGCTTCATTATGGGCCACTCTGTATGGGAGACATCAGTCTGTATTTCAGTCACAGCAGGCAAACAACACTGGAACAATAATTAATGTTTTAAAACAAAACTGGACAGCTCCTGACCCCTGATCCGCAGCTGGGGAGGGCCCTACCTGCAGCAAAAGCAATGTGGATCTGTTGCCCATAGGTGAAGATTTTGGGAGTCCATCCAGGGCTCCACAGCGGGCTCCTTCCTCATTTCCAGGCAGCAGAATTTGGGGACAAGAGTGGGGCAGGTGAGAAGCAGGACCAGAGACTGTGGATTCAATATGTGGGACATTCCTCCTGCATAGTGGGAGCACAGCAGCATCGGGGCTACTGCAGCCATGGGGCTGCCGTAGCAGCTACGGAGTGGCTTCCCTGCCCCTTGATGATTGGGGGAAGTGGTGGAGATATCTCCTTTCCAGCCCCATGGAGCTTCCTGCCCAAGCCCAGCTACTCAGGTGTGGTTTTGGGGGAAGGATTTGGCCCACTGGAAATAAAGGTGAACTAGTGGCAAGATGTGCATTAATGAATGGCAGTGAGAGGTTCAGTACAGCCCTATCCCAGGATGTCAGAGAGAGACTTGGGTAGGACTAGAGAAATGAGGGGGCAGCCACAGAATATGAAAGAAGAAACTATGGGTTAGAGTTATGGAGTCAGACCCCGTCCTGCAAGAGACAGAGGGAGCTCTGGGGGAAGGGTTGCCACCTGAAGTACAAAAACCCGGGATTTAAGAGGAGGAGCCAGAGTTGGTGGCGTGGTGCATTGTACAGTTGTGGGGAGCAGGGGTGGGACGGTGAATCAAGGCCTAGTTGGTAAATATGGAGCTGGTCTCTGCTCTCTCAGTAAGGCAGGCTCCTTCACCCCCTATTGGCCTGGCCAAGCCTGTTCTCGAGTTGAAGGTGCTGTGGTTGCACTATGGGGGTGGGCAGAGCAAGGGTAGCTGGGCACAGAGGAGCAGGGTGGTGGGGCCAGGTGAGCTGAGGAAAGACAGCTGTACTGCATGGCTGGGCACAATGTGAGCCTTCCCCTTTCGGGCTGAGCTCCTTACCACTCCTCTCCTTCATGCAGAGTTTTGATCAAATTTGTGTTGAGTGGTGTATTGCTACGCAAGTGACAAAAACCAGGACTTTAAATGTCCTTGGGAGACTTACAGATTTCCTGGAACAGCTACCTCCAAAAAGAGATGATCCTGGGAAAACCTGGGCAGATGGCTATCCTATAAGAACAGCCATACTGGATCTGACCAATGGTCCAGCTAGCCCAGTATCCTGTCTTTCGACAGTGGCCAGTGCCAGGTGCTTCAGAGGGAATGAACAGAACAGGGCAATTTTCAATGATCCATCCCCTGTCATCCAGATCAAGCCCCTTGCAGCCTAACTGGGAGAGGTGAGAAGAAATATGAAGACAGCCCCCTTGGTAAGAACCAACACTCTGGGGGAGGTATGGAGCTGAGTCCAGCCTGAACAAGACAGAAGGGGCTCAGAATGGACTAGAGATACTGTGTAGAAAGTAGCTCCTCCCAGAAGGGGTATGAGGATAAATATTAGGACTGTGCAAAAGGTTTGCCCAAAACTGACTCAAAATCAGGGTTTGGTTCCTAATTTGATCTCGGTTCCTCAGCCATAAATATTACTAGACCGGGGAAAAGGTCACACAAATATCCCCAAGTTGCAGAAGCTGAACCACCATGTAAACCCGAATGGGTCAGTCATTGCCCACCCCTGTGAATAGACCTCACATGAAACTGGAAACCAGGTGTCAGGTACCATAGTGATGAGTGGTGAACAAAAATCACACATTTAGGCCAGAGATGGAAAGAATTTCTGGGATTTTAGATTATAAGCAATTTGAGGTAGAGACTGCCTTTTTCTTTGTTTTAAAAAGCCTAGCTAATTAGGGTCCCAATCCCAGTTGGGTCCTGTAGGTACAAATAATCCATAATAGTGCTGTCTGAGATTTCTCCCCCAGAGCTCTAAGGTTTTAAGCAACATTCACTATCCACATTTTCTCCAGGTATTTCAGCACTTTCTTCCATTGCACGTTACACTGAGTTTCTTTTGAAAGAGACCACTCACAGCCGTCTCCTTTCTGGAGTGCATGACCATCTGCTCAGTGTCCCAAGCCATGTAACCATCCACCCACTCCGTGGAGCATATAACCATAGGACCATCTGCCTCCTCTCAGAGCATGGTTACAAGATCGGTTTTTGGCTCTCAGTAGAACAGAGGAGATGGGGGTGGATGTTTCCTCTCTGAAGAGGTTCACACCATGGTACACAGAATTTTACAGGCTGGAATGGTATTGGGGGCACTCACAGGACAGACTTAGCCCCATCTGTCAGTCACTAACTGTGAATGCTTTATATTTGCAGGAACAGAACAGTTCCTCCCGTGCGAGCCAAGGTTCCAGCTGTGTGTGAGAAATCAGACAGTTTGTTTTATGTGTGTGTGAAAGCCTAAACTTAGAGAGCAAGATGTTAATTCAGGGGAAAAAATAGGCCATATTTATGTAACTGTGAAAAGTCACAGCAAAGGATACAGCTCTGATGAGAGAGAAATATGTGTTCTGGGCTAATGGCAGAAGCACTTTTATTCACTCTGCTTTGTTAAAAGATCCAATAACTGCACATTCATCACCCTGTGCCATACAGAACTGGCTCTGAGGCGCTTTCAGCTGAGGATAGAGGCCTTCTGTGTTAGTGTCTCCAGGGCCTTTATTTTCTCTGGGATTATAGGCTAACTGAAATGTGGAAGCCTGGCTGAATGAGTATTACCAGTGGCAGAGTCTTTGTATTTAGGAGTAGAGCTTTAAACTCCGCAGGCGTATATACTGCTGGAATAAAGGGTGAATACATTCAAGGCCATGCAGAATGGCTTTGCTGTTGGGGCCTTTGTCTGCTGACAAAGACATCTTCAGCAGTAGATGTTGCGTACGTAAAACACGTAAATCCCTTGTATGTAAACAAAAGCAAAGTCTTCATTCAAAGTAAGACACCTGGGCAGTGCCCTTACAGGGATTAGCAGCTTCCCTGACTTCATAGTTCTCTATTTTGGATTCTCGCCTCTGAAAGTTCTCACAATTGCCTTGCTCCCTGAAAGGAGACTCAGCTGCACTAATCTCCACCTAAACATGACAATGATTCCCTCCCACTTGAATTGGGTCACTGATCTGTCAATACGCAGACTTGGAGTGTAAACCGCAGAGTCAGTGACTCAGGATAGGTCTATACATACAGTGCTAGCAGTGCAGCTGTACCGCTATAACTGCAACACTGCAGTGCATCTGGCGAAGACACTCTATGCCAGTGGTGGGCAGCCCGTGAGCCGCACATGGCCCATCAGGGTAATCCACTGACAGGCCATGAGACAGTTTGTTTACATTTGCATGGCAGCCCGCAGCTCCCAGTGGCCACGGTTCGCCATTCAGCCACTGAGAGCTGCGGGCGGCTGTGCAAATGTAAACAAACTGTCTCGTGGCCCGCCAGTGGATTACCCTGATGGCCGCAGGTTGTCTACCACTGCTCTATGCTGACAGGAGAGAGCTCTCCCGTCAGTATAAAAAAACCACCTCTGCAAGAGGCAGAAACTATGTCAGTGGGAAAAGCTCTTCTGCCAGCGTAGCACGGTGCACACAAGCACTTACGTCGGTGTAACTTATGTCACTCAGGGGGCTGGAATATTCACATCCCTGAGCGACATAAATCTTGCAGATATAGTCTTTGATATATGTCTGAACAATGCTAACTAGTCGTATCAGTTGTAAATACTACTGAAAATTGGTAACAGGAAACTGGGGTTATATGGCAGGCCTGTCACACATGCAGGTTGGAAATGGTGCTGCACCTGGTAATTTGCCTGAACTGGAATTTGAGAAGCTGGGATACGTACAAAGCTTAGAACCATGTTGCAGCACTGAGGTTCCAGGTCTCGGCTGTTCCCTCACATGGAAAATCTCAGACAAACAAAACTGAATTTTGGACTCTGTGTGTGGTCTCTTGGTCCACCACTACCTCTTTACTTCATCACCAGTGGTTGATTTTAGGTGCCTGTCTTGAGACAGCTTGGGCTGGTTTTCAGAAATACCAAGCACCCTGACTCCAATTGGTGTCAACGGGAGTTGCAGGCCAGCTACAGCACTGAACCAGGGCTACAGTTGTAACCACCAGAGCAACAAGGGCTGTATACATGAGGGACAAGCATCCACACTTTCAGAAGTGGCTACTGATTTTCAGTGCCCAGCCTGAGACACCTTGGGTCTGATTTTCAGAGGTGCTGAGCAACCACAGACCCAGCTGAAGCAGGGTGCTGAGCTCCTCTGAAAATCAGGTCCAAGGTATTTCAAGAGGGACACCCAATGGGCAGGCCCCTGATTGCTGGTCACTTTTGTAAATGTTTGCACAAGTGTTGTATTTCTTGCCAGACCAGTCCAGAAAGGCATTGCCAGGTCTTCACTCACATGGTAACTTTTTGTGGTTGAAAGTCCAAAAAGGAGTTTGGGTGGGTCGAGTGGGAGATGGGGAGCAGTGCTGAGGCATGGGGCAAATCGGACAGTCCTGGGGCTACAACCATTCTGCAATTAAGTGCTTATTTCATGCAAGAGATGTCACAAATCATACAAAAGTAAATACACCTTTGAAACTCACTGAAAATCTTATACCATAAAATAAATAATTCTCCTCAGGAAAAATAGCCTTTGGGGAAGGCCTCTCTTGCCAAAACCCCTTCTAACTAAGGCTAGGGCTACACTTGCAGATGTAGAGCGCTGGGAGCTAAACCAGCCCTCGGAGACAGCAGCAGGGAAAGTGCTGCCGTGTGTTCACACTGTCAGCTGCAAGCACAGTGGGGTGGCCACATTTGTGGCACTTGCAGCGGTATTCGGAGCAGTGCATTATGGGCAGCTATCCCACAGAGCACCTCTTCCCATTCTGGCGCTGAGGCTTGTGGGAAGCGGGGAGGCGAGGGGCATCCTGGGTCCTGTCCCAATGCCCCATGATGCATTGCTTCGCATCCCAGCAATCCCTGTGCTTCCGTTCACATTTGGTGCCATCTTTCAATGGTTTTTGTACTGCGCGCTCTGTCTTCCCTTTCGGTCTGCGTGAATGGATCCTGAACTGCTGAGGAATATGCTGATGGGTCTCGCCAGCACGTCATGAATTGCAGTCGAGTTACTCCTTAAGCTACAAAGTGACAGTGAGGAGTCCGACGATAATGTCGACATGCATAACGCATACGACACGAGATTGCTTGTGGCATTCACAGACATGCTCACCACCATGGAACACCGCGTTTGGGCTCAGGAAACAAGCACTGAGTGGTGGGATCACATCGTCATGCAAGTCTGGGATGACGAGCAGTGGCTGCAGAACTTTTGGATGAGGAAAGCCACTTTTATGGGACTGTGTGCTGAGCTCGCTCCCACCCTGCGGCGCAAGGACACAAGATTGAGAACTGCCCTGCCAGTGGAGAAGTGTGTGGCGATTGCAATCTGGAAGCTGGCTACTCCAGACAGCTACCAATCGGTCGCTAACCAGTTTGCAGTGGGCAAGTCTACTGTTGGAATTGTGTTGATGCAAGTGTGCAGGGCCATTAATCGCATCCTGCTCAGAAGAACTGTGACTCTGGGTAATGTGCATGACATTGTGGATGGCTTTGCACAAATGGGTTTCCCAAACTGTGGAGGGGTGATAGATGGCACACATATTCCAATTCTGGCACCAGCCCACCTAGCCACCGAGTACATAAATTGGAAGGGGTATTTCTCAATGGTTCTCCAGGCGCTTGTGGATCACAGTGGGCTTTTCACAGACATTAACGCAGACTGGTCTGGAAAGGTGCATGATGCACGCATCTTTTGGAACACAGGCCTGTTCAGGAAGCTGCAAGCCGGGACTTTCTTCCTGGACCAGAAGATCACCGTAGGGGAAGTCGAAATGCCCATTGTGATCCTTGGAGACCCCACTTACCCTTTAATGCCATGGCTCATCAAACCGTACACAAGGAGCCTTGACAGCAGCAAGGAGTGGTTCAACAACAGGCTGAGTCGGTGCAGAATGACTGTTGAGTCTGCTTTTGGCCGTTTAAAGGGCCGCTGGTGCTGTATGAATGGGAAGCTGGACCTGTCTGATGACAACATCTCTACGGTTATAGCCACGTGCTGTACCCTCCATAACATTTGGGAAGGGAAGGGTGAAAGCTTCACTCAGGCATGGGCCTTTGACGTTGAATGTCTGGAGGCTGAATTTGAACAGCCAGAGACCAGGGCTATTAGAGGGGTCCAGCGCGGGGCCGTAAGGATTAGGGATGCCTTGAGGGAGCAATTCGATGATGAGAGCCACCAGTAATGTTTGGTGCCCTGCACGGGAGTGAAGTGCAGTGGTTCCAATGCTAGTAGGCATCTGTGTTTGCTACGTATGATGCACTGACTTGCAGTGCCTGTTGCTTTCCTGAGCTATGCTGTCTTTTATTTAATGCAATAAAGAATGTTTCCAAAACCAAAAAAATCATTTATTGAAAAGAAACACAACTGCTGAAGAAACACACATGGCATGACACATCTGTGCTGTGTGAGAGGAGGGAAGGGGGTGGGGTGGGGAACGGTACAATCACAGATTTGCATATGTCCTGTTATCATACTCAGCCTTCCTGTCTGGAGTGCTGTGCAATGAGTGCTGCACTTCAGGCTGGTTAAAATGCATGGTGATGGGGGTTGAGTGCAGTGGGTAAGGGTCGTAGTTTGCAGGGCTGGGCGGTGAAGCTAAAGGTGTTGGAGGCAGCTGGTAGCGACAAGAAACCAGATGTTGGGGAAAGTGGGTTGGTGGTGACATGGGGGCGCAAGGGAAAGAGTTTTGGGACAAGGGCTGTGGGGCGGGGTGGGGGCGGATCTGCTCCATCTGGAGTGCTATGAGCGCCTGCATTGAGTTCACTTGGTGCTCCATAATGGTTAGGAGCCGCTCCATGGTTTCTTGCCGGCAATCCGCATTCTCCTGGCGGACCCTCCTTTCGGTCTCCCGCCACTCCTGTACTTTTTTATTTTCAGTAAGGGACTGCTGCATGACTTCATGCAGAAGGTCCTCCTTGCTTCTTCGTGGATGCTTCCTGATTCTTTGCAGCCTTTTGGCCATTGATAACAAGGATGGCTGAGATCTCAAGGTTGCATCTGTAAAGCCAAAATGCAACATTTAACAGAGGCAGCATTGTTAACACTAGACAGAGCAATGATTTGGCCGAACTTATAGACAAGCACAGTGCACACAAAAGCATAAACTGCCTGTCCCAAGGCGAGCGCACATAACCCACAAGAGCCCTAAAATGGTGAGTAACCACAGGGACAGTGGGGACTAATTGTTCCAGGGCTGTACTGTCCTCTGGGGTTCTGTGCCTTGGGGAGAGCCAACAGCTGCAGAGGGCCCCTATACTCAACACTGTCCCCACATTTTCCACAGGATGGATCCTGGAGGATATCTCGCTGCTGAGGGTGACCTGGGAAGCAAGGGAGGGTCTTCTGCAACAATGTGACTTCCGACCTAGCCCTTATGCGGCTTGCCTGTGTGCAGCAATGGTCCCCCCTGCCCCTCATGGCACAGTGGCATGGATATGTTAGCCTTACTGGGACAAGGAGCACAGTAGCTCTGCCAAGGAACCTGCACAAGCAGATTGCCCAGCTTCTGCATGAGATCTCCGATGAGATCACTGAGGCCGATTACCGCGATGTGAGAGAGCACATCAATGCCCTATTCCGCATCTAGGCATGCACGCAGCCCTAACCCTTCTTTCTGCAACCCTCCTCACCCCAAGAGCCTGCACTGAACAACTACCTACCCAAAATAAAAGCCGCTTACCGGGCACCTCTGCTGCTGTTTGTTCTTCCCCAAGCACGGTCCGCTGCGACTGGCTACCTTCCTCCTGGCTTGAAAACAGCTCCTGGCTGCATGCATCTATGGATGCCGTGCCATCCTCTGGCTCTGGGTCCCCCTCCTCCTCAGCATCCTTGCTCCTGTTTTCCTCCTCCTGCCTTGTTGCACTCCGGGCTGCCACGGCCTCTGAAGTGTCCATGGTGGTCTTCAGAGTGGAGGTGGGGTCACCCCCAAGTATTGTGTCCAGCTCTTTGTAGAAATGGCAGGTCGCGGGGGCAGCACCGGAGCAGTGGTTTGCCTCCCGCACTTTGTGGTAGGTGTTCCGCAGCTCCTTCACTTTAACCCTGCACTGCAGTGCATCCTGGTTATGGCCCTTTTCCATCATGTCCCTTGATATCTGTCCATAGGTATCGTAATTCCTACAGCTGGAGCGCAGCTGGGACTGGACAGCTTCCTCCCCCCAAACACTGATGAGGTCCAGCACCTCACCATTGCTCCATACTGGGGATCGCCTGGCACGTGGAGGCATAGTCACCTGGAAAGATTCGCTGAGAGCAGTACACACCTTGCTGAGCAAACAGGAAGGGGACTTTCAGAATTCCCAGAGAATTTAAAGGGCGGGTCTGACAGCTGGTCACCTGAGGGCAGGGCAGTAGACTTCAAGGTGATGACCAAAGTGGCTAGAACAGGCATTGTGGGACACTTCCTGGAGGCCGATCAGAGCGCATTAATAGACCAGGGTGTCCACCCTGGCACTGCAGCGCTCCAGCCAGGGCACAGCAAGCTTTATGCTTCTCGTGGAGGTGGATTACCAGGGGCGCTCCAGCCGCGGAGTCCGGGCACTCTAGGGCCTTGCCAGTGTGGACACCTCAGGAGTTAGGGCAGATTTAATACGCTCTAACTTGCAAGTGTAGCCAAGCCCTAAAATACCTTTAGGTAAAATGCCCAGGGGGAAACACTTCTGGGGAATACCTCTCTTGAGAAAACCACTGTCGACTTTACCTTTCCTGAGTTCAGCTAGTGAGGCTTTTATCATGACAAGCAAAGCCCACAGGTGAACTACAGCCACCTATTACTCCACTTTAATTAGGGCTAATAAGATCCTTATAAATCTGAATCTTGCTGCACTATTATTTCTTTTAGCTGGTTGCTCTTCCCTAGCCATTCTCCCTGCTCCTCCTGCTATGATTCAAAAATCTATTTTGGAGGTCTTTTTTTTTTTTTTAAGAGCTGGCTTTGCAACATATGTTTCTGAACATGGGACAGCTCCCTCTGTTGTTGTTTTCCGTACTTAGGCCTTGTGTTACTGAATAGCATCTGACAGAATGTCTGATGCTCTGTAATAAAAGCGTACAGCACACAACACTGGCACTTGTGTGTCTCTGCTGCATTTAAAAGATAGTGTGAGTTGGGAACTGTTCAAGCAATAAGTAAGAGGCTCACTAGGCCAAGCGGTTTGGTCCCAATGTCCAAGCTACTGTATTTAGAAGCAGAATGAATATCCTTTATAATATTGGCTGAGACAACCTCCTACTCTCCCATAGATATAAGCTCCTGAGAATTGGCTTGTACTTAGCATGCTTAGAAAACCATGTTCCAGGTTTGACTGAGAGATCTCGGCCTTGCTGCACTCTGCTTCTGTCAACAGAAGCCAGCAAAATCCAGAGAGTGGGCCCATGCTGGTAGAAAATCCACCCAATGGGGACACAAGGTACAAGCAAGGTGCTATGTACTAGAGGGACACAGAATAGGTCAGTGCAGCCTCCAAAATGGTCAGCAAGAGCTGTGGAGGGAGCGGCCAGGACCCTTGAGAGTGTCACTAACTCATTCTCCCTGCTCTTGCTCATCCCAACTAAGCCCATCACTCACCTCTCACTGACTCTCTTATTTAGTATTTTAGCATTCGCAGATACTGCCTTCCCCAACTGGCTGATTTCACCAGTGCAGCTCAGCTGCCTTTCTTCATACAGCCAGAGACAGGAATCAAAACTGGGAAATCTGGCTCACATCCAGGGCCCCTACTCTAATCATCAAACGACACTTCCTCAGTGGAGAAAGAGGGTGCAAAGTGTGTGGGGGGGATCTCCCATCTCCCATTACAATGATCAATTGTGACTTAACCTCCTCTGTCTCCCCACAGTGAGAACATCCCAGTGACCTCATGCTCTGGGGTCTAAATTGTCTGTTACCACTCAAGAAAGAGATCTTGGAGTCATTGTGGATAGTTCTCTGAAAACATCCACTCAATGTGCAGTAGCAGTCAAAAAAGTGACCAGAATGTTGGGCATCATTTAGAAAGGGATAGATAATAAGACAGAAAATATCATGTTGTCTCTATATAAATCCATGGTACGCCCACACCTTGAATACTGCGTGCAGATGTGGTCGCCCCATCTCAAAAAAATATATTGGAATTGGAAAAGGTCCAGAAAAGGACAAAAAAAATTATTAGGGGTATGGAGCGGCTGCCATATGAGGAGAGATTAATAAGACTGGGACTTTTCAGCTTGGAAAATAAACGAATGAGGGGGGGATATGATGGAGGTCTATAAAATCATGACAGGTGTAGAGAAAGTAAATAAGGTCTATAAAATCATGACTGGTGTAGAGAAAGTAAATAAGGAAATGTTATTTAAAATTAATGGAGATATCCTGTCTCCTAGAACTGGAAGGGACCTTGAAAGGTAATCAAGTCCAGCCCCCTGCCTTCACTAGCAGGACCAAGTACTACTTTTGCCCCAGATCCCTGAGTGGCTCCCTCAAGGAATGAACTCATAACCCTGGGTTTAGCAGGCCAATGCTCAAACCACTGAGCTATCCCTCCCTCCCGTCTCATAATACAAGAATGAAATTAATTAAATGAAATTAATAGGCAGCAGGTTTAAAACAAACAAAAGGAAATATTTTTTCACACAACGCACAGTCAACCTGTGGAACTCCTTGCCAGAGGATGTTGTGAAGGCCAAGTCTATAACAGGGTTCAAAAAAGAACTAGATAAGTTCATGGAAGATAGGGCCATCAATGGCTATTAATCAGGATGGACAGGGATGGTGTCCCTAGCCTCTGTTTGCCAGAAGCTGGGAATGGGCAACAGGGGATGGATCACTTGATGATTACTGGGCTAGATGGACCTTTGGTCTGACCCAGTATGGCCATTCTTATGTTCTGCCCATGTTCTTTTCAGGAGGCTTCCCTGTCTCCTCGCTGCTAAACACCTGGGAGAGATGTCCTTGTCTCCCCTCACTCCTGACAGCATCCAGAAGGACATAAAGCAGGAGGAGGGGGTTATAAAGGTGTGAGACGCACAAGCTCACTATAGCTGTGAGTACGCACTGCTTTCAGCAAAACAGCCCCTGTCCATCCCCTGCTGTTAGATAATGGCTTACATTCAAAGCTGAAACAGTCACTGGAGTCTGAGAATAAAACCCCAAGGCCTTTGTTTGTCTTGCTGTACTCATGAAATAAGGCCAGGTTAATTTTATCCAGTCATTCCACGCAGACACTCGGAACTGCTGCTGAGCTGACTCACGCCAAGACAGAAACAGTGTGTATTTTTCACTAGGGATGCACCCAACGGAAATCCCATCACTGGTAGCTGTTGAAGGACATAGTTCTGCATGAAGCAACTCAAGGACAATTCTCCAAAGAGGCTCATCTCAATGGGGATGTGTGTTGTGCCACAGCTGAGCCGAAGAAAGCTGGCAGTGGGAAGAAAAGGGCTATTGCACAGATGTAACCAACTTTGTGTATGTGTGTATGAGAGAGGTTAGCTAGCACCTGCATGCAAAAGGGAGATTGCCACTCCATTCACTGCATGGAAACTCCCTGGGTGTATTTTTGAGGGGAAAATGCTATCCTGGGACTGTAGAAGTCAATTCAGGATTTGAGCAGAGAGTGATTGGCTAGTTAGCAGAGTGGATTTAGGAGGACAAGACAGTCTGTTTCTACTTTCCATTGTATATAAACCTTTCAGGCCACTATTATTGTCTGGTTTGTAAAATACATGTCTCCCTGCTCCCAGGGAAAATCCTCCTCACCTTTTCCCCTCTTTCCTCCCAACTTAAAGACCCCATGTCCTACGTGACTGTCCTTCCAACAAAGGGCTCCAGCTCCCTCTGGTGGTGATGGTGGTGGTTCTCCTCCTCCTGAACGGGCTGGAAATATTTTCTAGAGTTCGCTTTCAACCCCTACTGACTGAGGAACAAAGTATTCCCTACCAGGCACTCAAACTCTGATCTCACCCCCCATAATCCCTCCCAGTTTGTAAGGTGACTTGTGGGTTCTGCCTGTTCCCTGCTGAGTCCTGGATCCGTCCACCTTCAGTTTGTGCAGGCTATGTAGGTTGATGGGGAAAACCAAGGGTGGTTTTGATTTTTGCAAACTCTTGGCTAAGTTTTGTTTTTACAAAATCTACAGTCTGTGGTTCAGATCCTGGCCCAAAGTTGGGATGGAGGGAGAAAGGCAAGATAAATTTTCTATTAACCCTATGGCAGCAACTTGGGTTGCCACAAGACCATCAAGCTTTACTTCTATTGTTGCAACCAATGCCAGGGTGAAAGCAGGAAACAAGGGATGCAGAACATCCATGCTCAGCCTGTTCTCTGATGCAGAAACGAGCTGTAAACTCTCTTCCCTTTAAAAGGAAATGATCCCTCTCTGCATTTTGCTCAGATGATGCTTAATTATTGCACATCCGCCTGCGGTACATAATGTAAGTAACGACACAAGAACACTAAGCAACTAGGAACAGGAAAAACAAATACTTCTTCAAAGGACATGATGAAAGATTGTGTGGGTGGCACAATATAAGGAATTTTAAAAAAAACAACCCAGAACCTGAAAGGCCCGGTACTGAGCTCTTTGCAGTGACTCTTAGGGTCCCTGATTGAAAGATGAGCAAGAACACAAACTAGTTTGCGTTCAAGGAAGCACCTTTGTCTGCCAATGCTGTAATCATTCAGAAAGGCAACTCGGAACTGTCCCATAGAAAGGGCCTAAATCAACCATTACTGCTGTTTAACAGGAAACAAGTAACAATAAGGGGCACAAGGAACCACTCAGCGTTGCACCTGTAGCGTGCACCAGAAAATTGTTGGGGAATCTGCACTGTGCATCAGGAGGCTGTCAGCATTGCACCCATTCTAAATGCCAAGAACTGCTGGCACCTGTGGTGTGTCAGGAACCTATCAGCATTTCACCGGCATTCTGTGCCAGGAGCCTTCTGGCCCTGCCCATGCATTCTGGGCAGGGCCGTCCCTACCCATACGCAAAGTACGAAGCTGCATAGGGCACCAGGAAATTTGGGACACCAAATTTCCTAGTGCCCTGCGCAGCTGCATGCTGCTTCAGCCCCTGTCCTACCTCTTCCCCAGGGCCCCTGCCCCTGCTCCGCCCCGCCTCTTCCTGCCCCTGCTCCGCCCCAGCCCTGCCCCCACTCCACCCCTTTCCCAAAGCCTCCGTCCTGCTCTGCCCCCACCCCTTCCCACCCCTGCTCCGCCCCTTCCTGCCCCTGAGGACTGCAGCAGGGCCGGGCCTGCACTCACCGGCAGCGGGAAGTGCAGTGGCCCAGCCCCAGCCGCGCTGCCGGTGAGTTCTGGGGAGAGGTTCCCCGCTGCCTCCCAAGCCAACCCCCGGCCCCCGTGGAGGCCTGCCCCCCCCCCCCCGGGGGGCTGCATAGGGCCCCAGAATAGCTAGGGATGGCCCTGACTCTGGGCCAGGAATGTGTTGGCATTGTACCAGTCTATCTAATTTCTTTTCCTGTACCAATTGCCATGGCATCAAATACTAGAAACAATAAGCTGTAGTGACATCTTGGTACAGGTATATATCTTTTGTTCTGGAGGTATTTAAGAGGGAGAGGGGGTTCACCAGACCAGAATGTCGCTGGCTGCGTTGAGGAAAGACTTGCATAAACAGGTGTATTTTACATTGTACTCTATAGGAGGGAAATCATGAGATCACCTGATCTCCTATGGCAGAACATTCCATAGCTGCTCACTCTTCATTAAGAGCACTTGGGCCAGATTCTGACCCCAGTTCCAGTGACTGTGAAGGGCTTGGGGACCTGGCTTAAATAGCCTGCTCGAGATTCTTCTAGGAGTGAGGAGGAAACCTTAAATGACATAGGACTGGCATGCTGGTCATATAAAGGGTGGGAGGAGATATAGACTGCCTTGCGTGCTGGTCATCACCAGTTGCATAATTTAGGCCTTGATATAGGTTGTCATAGTTTCAATTTTAATTTTAAATAGGTTTATATTTAAAATGGAAAATGTATTTAATTTAAATAAAAAAAATCCAATTTACATTTTTTTAAATTGATTAAATTAAAAAACTGATTTTCTTTTTCTTTTTAAATCTTGATTTTTATACACTCTGATAACAGCACTCTGCCCTTTCTCCTTGCGGCCTTCACTAGGTGCAGCTTGGTCAGGTCAGAGGACTGAACCAGTTGTGTCTAGTAGCTATGTTGTCTCTGTTGATCACAATATTCTTGGAGAGGTGAGGAAGGAGGAAGAGGGCCTTTAGGTAGTTAATTGAGCCCTAGCCCATTAATGGCTTTGAAGATGAGAGCCAGGATCTCTAATTGGATCTGATGGTGTAGAGTGTACAGCATATGTGGTGTTTTCTCATCTACCAGTTCAGCTTAGGAGACAGGCCATTGTGATTTTACCTATGCTGTGCGGCAGGAAATAACCTGTTTGTGTTGCCCCTGTGTTTTGGTAACCAAGGTGAGAGGAACTGAATGTCCGTGAGCACTGGATCCTATAAAGACAATCAAAGGTCTAAGGAAACAACATCTTTCAGTTCAGTCTGTCTCAAAGATCATCATGCCCTGTTTCAGCACAGTACTCCAAGTGCACTCATTAGCACTTTTTATTGTGCATCTATTTATATCTTAAGAGCCCAGACTTTAGCACAATAGAATAACTGACTGTGATGCTGACAGACCAGCTCAGGCCAGGGCCATAGACCAATTCACTTGTATGTTGGGTTGTAGCCCACGAAAGCTTATGCTCTAATAAATTTGTTAGTCTCTAAGGTGCCACAAGTACTCCTGTTATTTTTGCGGATACAGACTAACACGGCTGCTACTCTGAAATATCAAAGAAGTGTTAAGTGTATTGGTGTGCATTTAGACTATTTACTTGTATGCTAATAGGAACCAAAGAAGTGTCAAAAGGTAATTTAGTGTAATCAGGCCAATTCACTTGTGTTAGTATAGTTCAAAGGAAATGTTAATGGTATTGTTTTCACTTACCTATAACCTGTTGGTTGCTATCCCATTACATTATGTATGTCCCTGTAATTAGATAACCCTACATCAAAGTGTGTGTTAGTGTTACGATGAGAAGATGTTTGATGTGTGGACTTCATGAAAACTAATGAAAGATTGTTGTTTGCTATTACATTACATTTACATTGTATATCCCTGTAACTAAGGCCTTGTCTACACGACACATTTTTGTCAACAAAAGTCAGCTTTCGGCGACAAAACAGTGGAGGTATACACACTGCCATGCTCCTCCCACTGATTTAACTCTTCTGCTACGCATAATAAAACCACCTGGAGGAGGGGCATAGAGCTTTTCGCGATGAAGTTAGAGTGACACAGTGTCAGTGTAGACACTGTGTTGCTTATGTCACCCTAATTGGCCTCCAGGAGGTGTCCCACAATGCCCATTGTGACCACTCTGATCACCACTTTGAACTCTGTTGTCTTGCAGTCAGATCCACAGGCATGTGCCCCTCCCCCTTTAAAGCCCCGGGAATTCTTCCTGTTTGCTCAGCGTGGACAAAACTCACATAGGATATTCCCAGCTGACCATGGCGGCTCCCCACAGCAAACGCACTCCCGGCTGGAGTACACCAGAGTTGTTGGATATGCTGAGTCTGTGGGGACAGGAGACTGTGCAGTCGCAGCTCCGCTCCAGCTGTAGGAACTTTGATGCTATGGGCAGATTGCTCATGGCATGGAGCTGAAGGGGTAAGAGCGGGACATGCAGCAGTGCCATGCCAAGATCAAGGAGCTGAGGCAAGCGTACCAAAAGGTAAGGGAGGCCAATTGTCAGTCTGGTGCATTGCCAAAGACATGCCGCTTCTACAAGGAGCAGCACGCCATCCTTGGCGGTGACCCCACCTCCACCGCCAAGAGCCTGGTGGATACTTCAGGGGAGCTGGAGTCAGCAGCCAGCAGAGTGAACCCAGAGGACAAATTGGTGGACAAGGAAGTGGAGCTGGAGGAGGATGGGGGACAGGCAGCAGTATATATATGGCAGCATCTTACAGGCAAAACCTAGGAACAGAGTTTGGGATGAAAATCCCAAATGAATAAGCTGATGGGGCAGAGACTTACCACATACCAAATGCCCCTCTTCAGAGATGGATCTGGTGGCTGTTTGTATTAATAAAAAAATCTAGACCACCATCATGGGGGAGCTGTTCATATTAAAAACAGGAAGTGCTATAATTAATGAGGGTGAAAACAAATGCTTTACTTGTAGGGGAAAAGTTAGGGAAACCCACTTTGACTTTTCCCTGGGATTCTCGAAAGCCTGAGGACAATATAACTTTCCCCCACCTCTCCTCTCTTGCTATTTTTTCTGTGATGAACACTAATACTATGTTACAACATATTTGCCTCAGTCTATACCTTCAAGACTGGCTTCCCCTTCACACACTAGGAATGTCACAAGTTAAGTGAGTGGCAACAATTGCAGCTACTAATGTATGTGGGAACCCAGAGCCCAGCCCCAGAGATACCAGGGAAGGATGGTCTACAGTACAGGGTTGGGACTCACGAGTCTTGTATTTGGTTCTTGGTTTTGCTGCTGATTTCCTATCCAATTTTTGGGCATGTTACTATGGCCAAAATTTTCAGCTGTGGCCTCTGATTTTGGGTGCCCAACTTCAGATGCATGAAGCCTGATTTTCCAAAGGTCCTGAGCACTTGCTCCCATTTGCTTCAGCATTGATTTCATTGGAAGTTGTGGAAGCTCCATATCTATGAAAATGGGGTGGAGGAAAATTGAGGTATCCAGAATCTTATGGCCATGTTTGAATATATGTGCCTTAACCTTTATGTGCCTCCATTTCTTTGTCTCTATCTCCTAGGGTTGTTATGAGGTTATTTTTATTAATATTTGTAAAGGACTTTGAGAACATCAAATGCTAGGTCCTATAGAGTGCAAAGTATTCTTTTATTAGACAAGTATAGATTTATAAGAGAGACAGCATTACAGCAGAGACAGTCTTATAAACAATTTCTAGTTTTACAGCATGACCAGTAAAACCCCATGGAAATAAACACCTGAGAATAGTTTTCTATAAAATATACATCCAGAGGCCTCAGTCCTGCAAACTGCTCAATATTGGGTGGACCCCTGCACTCATGCTGACTTCCATACAGATGCAGGTGCCTGCCTGCATGGACCAGTTTTCAGGATCAAGCCCCAAAGACCCCAAACTTACAATTTTTGCAGTGCTAAAAATGTCTGTTGTTATCCCTGAAGATCTCCCACGATGGCTGGGAGCTCATTCCCAAGATCATGTGGCTTTTTGTGGGGGGAGGAGGAGAAGAGAGGAGACGCAGTTGCTTATATAATTCAGGGAAAACCTTATCTGAAATATGGATTAAAAACAATTATTCCTCTTAAAAAAGAGCCATAGTTTGCCTCCAGTAAACAATGAGCATCAGAAAAAAATAACCATCCCCAACTGAAGACTGTAGTTATTCATAGAATCCGGTGAACCATTGAAAACATTAGGAACATGTCTCTTGTTACTGGCTTTACATGGAATTCGGTGCCCCCTGTTTAGTTGTATGGATGCATTTCCTTTCATTGTGGCCTGGCCTATTATGCTTCCTTTTTACCTGTCCATGAGTCACTGATCAAAGCAGCACAGAGAGCCATTTCCATGAGCTGGCTTTCAACTCAGTGCTATATGCTGCTGGAAGTACGGTTACCTGGCAACCGCAGCAATTGCTTTACTACAAATAAAACCCCATCCAAGCCCATAAGGCCTATTAATAGAGGATCCAGGAGAGACTATCTGAAGGAAAATAGATGATAGATTCTTGTGGCCTTTCCTGGACCCCTTTAGAAATGATTTTACTCTTTTTCAAGTCAACACAGCTGTGTCTGTTGAGGAGCTTGAAAAATGTGCCATTTTACAAGCAGTGCTTGTGGCATTAGAGTGCACTTAGAGGAGCATAGAGAGCTGATCTCTATCGCCCCGACAATACAAAGCACACTGGAAGTGCCCGGAAGGGTGACAATGCTCACGAAGCACAAACAGTGAGTATTGGGGAAAGCTAAAGTTTAAGGCTAGGACACCTTTAAACTTCTCTGTTTGGGTCCTTTAGCATCAGCTTTTATTTGTCCCAAGCACCTTATGTGAAATGGTTCTGACTGGTCATCTTTATCTTCTTCTATCTGGCCTTCTGCAGTGACACATCATGACGTAAGGTGGATATGGTGTGTGATTCATATGGGGATAAAGTGTGATCTACACACCAAGCTGTAAAAACAGGATCTTTTCAGAGTATAGCAGGAGGAATTTGGGGCAAAGGGAGGGTCTTCCCACTTAATTCAAGGGTACAGAAGTCAGATATAGTCTCAGGATTGAAAATGCTGTTGTGTGTCTGCCAAGGACAGTAGTAGAGCCCCACTGGGCTGGGCAAAGCACCATAGAATATATTCTAGGGCACAGCCCAGCACTGCCAGTGCTGGGACAAAATGACTAATAGGTCTTTTCCATGAATAATTTCTACCCTATGATTTAACTGGTAGCCGGACACAATTAGGTATATTTCTAGTTACAAATCCCAATTCCATGCTATATTTAGAACAATGCATGCAGTACAGAGTAAAGGAGGTAATTTCATGATATAAGCACTGTGTCTGGCACATCAAGATTCTGCTGTATACATCCATGTTGCTATTGCACCAACTTAACTCACCCAGTGGTGACTTGTGCTGCTCTGAAAAGGGGAATAACTTTTCTGCATAAACTAAGGAATATTTTGGTGGGAGGGAGGCGTAGGTGTGGATGCGCCCATGCCTCCACCAACTAAAGGTGAATGCTGATGGTGCAACTCTTGTGTCAATCATCGATTCAAACACAGTGAAGGCAACTCAACTTTTCTTCCCTGTGCAATAGATAAATTGAGGTCTGTACTGTTTGTTGTGTGTAGGTCTTTCAGATGAGGTCTTAAGAACGGAAGTCCTTTCTACTCTCAATGAACAGGAGACTTTCTATTGACTTGAATGGGTTTTAGATCATGGCCTATAGGAGTAGATATTTGCCCCCCTCCTCCCTGTCCTTGGTCAGCATTTCCACAAACATACCCCTCCTTCACCACACACACTGCTGTTGTGCATTTGGCTGACACCCTTCACCCCCACATGTGACTGTTTCTGTGATGCTGCATATATTTATTGTTGTTTATTATTTTAAGTGCTGTCAGCAGGCTTGACGCTGAATAGACTACAAGGGAAGGTGAAGTCTCTGCCCCATGCTGCTTACTAACGAAATATGTCTCTATGTGTAGTTTGTGCAGTGCTTCAGGGTTAGACGCAGTACACAAATGGAGAATATTGTTATTACAGGACAGATGAGAAAGTTTAGAGTTAGAGGGACTTCTCTCCGGAACTCCAAACCGGTATGTTTGCATATTCTTTATCTCATCAGCCTTCAGGACTGAAGACATCCACCCACTGATCTTTCTTTCAGTGAATACAAGCATCGTCCCTCTTGCCCAGCTTGTCTCTTTCAGCAGCTCTTCTCATTAATGAATTCATAAACAGTCATTGCTCATCTAGCTCCGGGCAGGTGTAGCTCCTGTATTTCTAATCCCCTGTACCCATTCACAGCAGCCAGATGGTGCAATGCCTGTGAAAACACCTCCTCAGCAGTGACATGCTCATCTTGTAGTTCAGTTGTGTTTTTCTCCAGGACTAAAGGCTGAATTGTTAAGACTCCAAAGAAAGTAACGATGGAAGGAAGCACTGCCCGCTTCCATATTCTTCGTTATTCTGAATCTGTGTAGTCCTGTAAAGCAGCAAAAGCATACAAGTGTGTCTCTGGAAATCCCACAACTGCAGCTGAGTGTGGCTCATGAGGAGGCTGGCCAGGACTTCTTTTCAGTAGGCCTGACACTGTGGGACCCATTCGTGGTTTAAAGCTATAAAGCAGAGTCACCCAAATTTTCCCCATCTGAGGACCACATTAAGAGTGAGCCCTGTGTTCCCATTTCCCGTCTCTTCCAATGGCTGGGATGAGTTTGGAGAGTTTCAGTCTAGAGAGCCACTGAAAAGATCAGAGACAAACAAGTTGGAGACTGTTTCCACTTTTCATCTCTAAAAAAGGGTTCTCTTCAGCAGAGTTTGAAATATGAGTTGTACGTACGGAGTGGGTTCACTTAAAGCATCATTCTTGTTTTAGAGATGCTGAGCCAGACCCTCAACTGGTGCGAGTCAATGTAGCTTCAGAGACGTCACTGGAGCAGTAGTGATTTATCCTAGCTGTGGATCTGTCCCACTATCAATTCCAATAATATTCCTTATATCTACAGGCCCTTTTCCCTAACCCATTGAAATCAATGGAAAGGCTCCCACTGACTTCATTGGCCTTTGCATCAGGTCCAAATGGGGAATACCACTAGAATCAGTGATATCTTAAGAACTGGAATGAACTATTCAAGTGCACCACTGTACCACTCTTTCCCTTGGAAAGAGCTAATACTCCCTTATTTCAAAGTGGCCTGAAAAAGAGGCCTCAGAGAAGGAAGGATCTACTTACTGCCTCCTGTAGCTGATCACATCTGAGCTTTGCACTGAAAACTTATCAGTGATTCAGAGCCAAAACAATTGTCTGACCCTCACTTTAGATTCAGCAAACCTGAGTGTAACATCCCACAACATGGTCCAGCCTTCCCACATACAGCTCCCTCACTGAGACCCTAATTCAGCAATGCACTGAAGCACGTTTAACTTTATTAAGCACATGATATAGTCCCTTTTTGGCACTTATGTGCTTTGCTGAATAGGGACCTCAATGGAATACTTTGCTTGTGGAAACAAGACAGAAGGTACCTTTGACTCAGCTTTGCTGTTGGGACTGAGGCCAGTTTTTCATCTGAACAATCGCAGATTTTCCTCTTCCTGTCAGCATTCCTGTGGAGTTTACAAGTTTATGATCAGTTCCATCAATTCTGCTTATAGTGGGATTCCTGCTGATTACAACTCATATCCCATCTCTGAACAGTCAGAATTTCCACTTCCTTTGTAAATATGTCTGCTCTAATCCCTGTGGAGTGAGCTAGTTACACAAGCATGCCTATTTCCAGTTTTCTTTCTGAAGTTCTCTGTCAGGGATGGACAAAGTCCTCTGTTCATGCCAAAAGAGATGCAGAATCCAGGAAAGATAACCCTTCCACTGCTGACTGACCACCTCAGTCCCTTTGCAAGCTTTAGCTCCGGATTCAAATGTCATCCAAAATCTCTGCTCACCAGAACATTCTTCTGAGTGTTCACATGCGGAGATTTTTTTATAACCTTTCCCATTCATTGTTATATAACAAATCTCCGGGAGTTTTTTTAATCACAAAATATTTCCATTACTGGTTTTTTCTCCGCCATTAAACTATGCAGCTCAAACAAACAAACAAAAATCATAGCACTTCACTAGTGACTGGAGGATCCAGTGCAAGTTACCAGATTTTATGAAACTGATTAAACTACAAAACAATTTTAAAAAGTTGAGGACATTATTTTATTTATTTGTGTAGCCCTTAGGCTGCTCTGACTTATGCCAAGGAACCAGCTCTTCACACAGCAAGGTGAAGATTAGGATAGTGCAAAGGTGAGCTATAAACCATCCCCTTCCCAACTTGCACTGTCTATTGTTTGTTCAGATCCCAGGATGAGGCCCACAATCTTTAAGTCACTTCAGCTCTATGCCTCAGTTTCCCCATCTGTAAAATCACCTGCCAGATAAAGTGCTTTGAGATCAGCTGATGAAAATTGCTATATAAGAGCTGGGTATTATTATTAATTACATAATTATATATTAGTTCTCAAAGAATGCAATATCATATCGTACCACTTTTCTAACTTTAGCTACACAAGTGTAGTCATTTCATTCGTGTATATTTACACTATCTTAATTGCCACCTGCCACACGCCCGGCACTCTGGGGCTGGGGTGAGGGGTGAGGTGTTGGCGGATGTGGGGAGGGGGAGCAGCTCTGGGCTCCAGCGAGGAATGGGGGGCAGGAGGGTCGTGGCCTTGGGCAGGAGGAACAGGCCTGGCTGGGGGCTAGCCTCTCCGAGCCGGTGATTCACCCACCACCCATGTGTATAGGTGAGGCAATGAAAGTTAATTCAGTTCATTATATGGACATCACAATGCCATACAGAATCTCAAACAAATGTGTAGAGCTGGAGTTAAATTTGAGATTAAAAATCATCAGCAATGTAAGCATAAAAAAGTACAGAAAGGTTGTAGCTACCAAATAGCCAGGCAACTCGGGAAAAGAGAGAGAGGTTTATCTTGTGGTTAAAGCATTGGACTTGTGATGAGGAGAGCAGGATTCAGTTCTTGGCTCTGCCCTGTATGACCTTTGTCAAGCCACTCAACCAATATGTGCTTCAGTTCCCCATCTGTGAAATGGGGATAATACTACTTCCTTTTTTGCACCCTTTTGGCATGTCTACTCTACAGCTGCTACAGCAGCACAGCTATGGTGCTGCAGAGGTTTTTCCATTTATGTAGTTAATCCATCTCTCTGAGAGGTGGTAGCTAGGTCGATGGAAGAATTCTTCGGTCAACCTAGCCATGTGTACACTGGAAGTTAGATTGACCTAAGTATGGTGCTCAGGGCACAAAACTTTTCACAGCCCTGAGCAATGTTGTTAGGTCGATCTAATTTTTAAGACAGACCAGGCCTTTGTCTGTCTTTGGGGCAGAACTCTCATTTTATACAGTGCCTAATGCAAATGCTCCAATCTCAGTTGAGGCCTCCAGGAGCTACTATAATACAAGTATTTGTAATAATTAAAAATAAATGAAAAAGAAATGAAAACACTAAGGAATATAGAAATGCACAGTTAGATCAACTTCACAATGTTAACTCAACTAGCAACCCCAGCATCCATCATGACTTTCGGGTTGGGAGGACTGCCATGTCCCCATTGTTGTTTGTTTAAAAATATAACTGCCAGTTGTTTTCAATATATTGTAAATAACACACCGTTCAAATGAAAACAGTAGCATGTCAGAGTAACAGCCACAGACTGACAAGAACACGGTGTCTGGGGGAAGAGGGAGGGTCCGACATGATTTCTGAATGAACATCTCTACAGTCGGATTTAATTAGCTCCAGCTGTGTATTCATTATTTTGGAAACCAGGGCAGCGTCTGCCCGGGGGGCACAGGCTTTATCAGCAGACAATTTGAGCACAAGGCAGTCTAGAGAAAGAGCAAAACAGCAAGTGGAGGGCAGGAAAAAGGATCAGTCAAAACAAACACGGAGGGTTGATCTTGCTTCCATTGAAGCCAATGGCAAAACTCCTATTAACTTCAATGGGAGCAGGATTGGGCCCAGAATCCCCACTTCACAGATAGGGACGCAGTCAGCATGGGCTCGTTACTTCCTGAGATGAGCAATGCCACTGTCACATAACTTCTGTTGTCTGAGGCCCTTAAAATGTCCAGGAAGAAGCCAAGAAGTCCCGCCAGCCTTCAACACAAGCCATGCAAGCGACTGCTCAGCCCACCATCCTTCACACAGACTCCAGGTCCCCAAAGGAGATAATGGGAGAAGGCAATTCATGAGCCAATGCCAACATCTGGCAACTACAAATAGTAAGTTGGCAGTTCTGGGGGGCAAGTAAATGGTGCTGTCCAGATTTATTTCCTTTTAAACTATCGACTCTGTGTATCCTTTTCCCCCATTCCCTGTCTTTAAGTTCTGTCCTTCCTTGTGTCCTTGGGTTCATCAACACCAGCTCTGAATGGTTTGCTTTCCCCTCTGCATTGCCTCATCCTCCTGTATGGCAGGAGGAAGGCAAGTGGCATGGGTTGTGTCGTGGAGACAGCCGTACCACTGAAGGCTATATTAATAACTTCACTCTCCCCATGCCCCAGTTCCCAGCTGGGATTCTCTTTCCCTATTTGACAACAGATTTGCTTTGTGTAAGAGCAAAAAGCAGAAGGTTTCACTAGTAGGATTAAATTGTGTCAGCGGAACCATTTTCAAAGCCAGTCCAGCTGCTTGAGGTTAGTGCTTAAGGCACATCCCAAGACATCATATGCAGTAATAATAACACAGTACAAAATAGCTGTTTCGTAGAGCATCTTTTTTAGAACTACAGACTTGTAAAGTTCCATATCCCAAAACTACATTCCTCAAAAGGCTTTGGAGACTTAAGTAACAAAGAGAGACAGCTAATTAACAAATAATAGCAGAAGGCGGGAGAAATAAAAGGATATTAATGGAGAGGAGCGATGTTTTAAGCTGAGGTTTGAAATTATATGTAAAGTCAATAAGGCAGAAAGATTCATGACTGCTTTTCTAGAGTTGGAATTGGCAAGCGAAGAGGGGATCAAAAGAGCAAAGGTGGGATCCAGGTGGTAATGTACACAGGCAGTTCTGCAGAAATAATTATAGACATATATATAGAAGAGGCTGAAGGACAGTGCCATAACAAGGGCGAGGCGAGTGAGGCACTTGCCTCAGGCACACAAAGGGGAGAGGTGCAATCACCGCCTCTCCGCCTCCGCCTCCTCCCCTGAACACTCCGCCCCTGCTTCTCCGAGCCCCCGCTTCCCGCGAATCAGCTGTTCGCGCGGGAAGCCTGGGAGCACGGAGAAACAACTGGCGGCGCGCTCAGGCCCAGGGAGGCGGAGGCGGAGCAGAGGTCAGCTGGGGCGGGGAGTGCAGGGCCGGGTCTAACTTTTTTGCCGCTGCCCCAAGCGAAAAAAAAAACAGCGAGCAGGGGAGACGCTGCTGCGGTGCGGCCGGAGGAGCGAGGCGTGAGGGGGGGATGCGGCCAGAGGAGCGGGGGGCACGGCACAGCCGGAGGAGCGAGGCGCAAGGGGGGCGGTGTGGCTAGAGGAGCGGGGGGGCACGGCGCGGCCGGAGGAGAGAGGCGCGAGGGGGGGCGCGGCCGGAGGAGCGGGGGGGGCATGGCACAGCCAAAGGAGCGAGGCGCGAGTGGGGGCGGTGTGGCTGGAGGAGTGGGGGGGGGGGGCATGGCACGGCCAGAGGAGCCCAGGGGGGAGCGGCGCGGCCGGAGCAGCGAGGGGGGGGCGCAGCATGGCTGCAGCACGGCCGGAGGAGCCGGGGGGGGGGGTGGCGCAGCCGGAGGAGCGGGGGGGCGCAATTTTATATTCTTGCCTCGGGCGCAAAAATAGCTAGTTACGGCTCTGCTGAAGGACAATGCATGGTCATGATCAAGGATGATGACAAGGTACAGAGTGGAGTCAAATGGGAAGTCTGAGTCGAGGATAGAGACTAAAAAGACTGACTTATGTTCGAGAAAGATCCTCTTGCACAAGAGAAGCTATCTGCTTATGAGATGCTCAGCTGAAGAAAGCTGAGGTGAAGACACTTGTTTAGTCAGTCAAGAGACAGAGAAGGGAAGTCATTAAGGGGTCAAAATATATAGATTTGAGAATCATCAGCCTTAAAGTAGATAAGATAAGAAGAAAACACTGGGGGACTCCACAGAGGAGGGGTCAGCAGTCGTCATTGCCAGAGATGGAGAAAGAACAGTTTATAGGCAGAAGCAGAACCAGGGCTGGCTCTACTGTTTTTGCCGCCCCAAGCAGCGCGCCGAATTGCCGCCGTGGACGGCAGGGGCAGTCCGTGTGCCGTTAGGGCGGCATGTGCGTTTCCGCGGCAGCGGCAATTCGGCGGCAGCTCCTGTCTTCAGCCGGAAGACAGAAGTCGCGGAATTGCTGCCGCGGGCAGCTGAACATAGAAGCTGCCGCCGAATTGCCGCCGCCACGGAAACGCACATGCCGCCCTAACGGCACACGGACTGCCCCCGCCGTCCCTGGCAGCAATTCGGCACGCTGCTTGGGGCAGCAAAAACACACGGACTGCTGCCCCTTGCAGATTGCCGCCCCAAGCACTTGCTTGGAATGCTGGTGCCTGGAGCTGGCCCTGCGCAGAACTATGATGGGAGGGAAAGAGACAGCTACCTTGGAGGTGGCCCAGGAGGACAGAGCAGCCCATGGGGTTGAAAGCTGCACAGAGATCAAGGAGAATGGCAGGAAACCTCAACAAGCAAACATGGTGTCTGTCCCTGTTTAGGAGGGAAATTTTATTTATTGGAGAGGGCCAGATCATTTATTATTATCTCTGTCTGCCTCAAAAAAACAAAATGTGTCCAGTGTATTTCAATATTATTTAAAAGTGTGCCTCTCTTTTTCTTCCTAGATGTCCTTTCCAATGTTAGAGAGACAAGGTGGGTGAGGTAATATCTTTTATTGAACCAACTTCTGTGTTGAGAGAGACAAGATTTTGAGCCACACAGAGCTCTTCTTCAGGTCTGGGAAAGGTCAGGTCTCCGAATATCACAGCTAAATGCAAGGTGGAACAGATTGTTTAGCATAAGTAGTTAGCACATATTGTAAGGGACCATTCAAGGTAGAGTGGCCAGTTAACACCTCTGCAGTCTTAGAACAAAAAAGGGAAGTTAGTGGGTTCAGATTGTTGTAATAAACCACTGCATTTATGGTTTATTCACCTTTCCCAGCCCTGAAGAAGAGTTCTGTGTGGCTCGAAAGCTTGTCTCTCTCACCACCAGAAGTTGGTCCAATAAAGGATAGTACCTCACCCAACTTGTCTCTCTAATATCCCGAGACCAACAGGGCTACAACTACACTGTTTTCCAGTGTTGTCAGGTGCGAAGCAGAGAGAGGAAGGTTGTTGACTCCATGAGTAGAATGGTTTATATTTGTAAGCTTCTGAATTTATTAATGTCTGAATCTCAAAGTAAGCATCTGAGGGCTTGTCTACACATGAAAGTTAATTGGGAATAAGGTAGGGTGTGAATTTAAAGCTAATTAACTATTCCTGAAAAACTCATAGATTCATAGACTTTAAGGCCAGAAGGAACTATCATGATCATCTAGTCTGACCTCCTGCACATTGCAGGCCTCGGGACCTAACCCACCCACTCTTGTAATGGGATAAGAGTGCTTTATTCTGAAATAGCTCAATCCACTGGAATAGGAGTGTCCACACATGGAGTTAATGAGGAATAACCCTCTGAAACTGTTCTGTAATAACTCCCCCTGTAAACAATCCCTAAAAAAGCTTAATGCTAAATGCCACCAGCTGAAGCTAGCTAGGAGGAACGCAGTTCAATAATAAAGCAGGCCATTAAATAAGTCTTTTGGATCTCCGGTTGGTTCGTTGGTCAGGTCACTTCCTGAAATAGCCAAAAGTCTAAATTTTGCACAATTTCCCACTGAGAGATGTCGGGGTATTTCTATTGCCATTTTTTTAAAGAGACAAAAGTTGAACCTACCAACACTTCTTTGCATGAGAACAACATCTTGTCACAGACACTGAGCTGGTCTCTTGGGGATACTGCTGTTTGTTACGTGAACAGCTGCTGGAAATTAATACAGTACAATAAGACTTGCCCCGGGGCTGAGGAACTTTCCCACAGTGCTGTACTGGTTCAGAAACAGTGCGGCCTACAGTCCAGATTGATTAGACACAGCACGTATTGTCTTTTCTTTTTCTGTTCCAGGAATGGCAGAATTTGGGCACTTGCTACTTTGATTTTTCCCCTTCTTTCTATACTATTGGAATTGCAGTATTCTGCAGTAGGTCTCATGTGATGACAGGTAAAACTGCAACCAGGTTGTCTTTTGCTGTGACCTCACATGCTTAGCAGAGTCAGCTGAGTCAGGATTTGGCTAGGAAACTTCTAAGGAAAATCCAGATGCCACAGGAAGGGGGATTGGTGGACTGGTTGAACAGGGTTGGTTTGCCCCAGCATCCCCGTGGTCAAAGGGGGGCCATAGGTGGATGAAGGCTACAGCACATAGAGGATTTCCAATTGTCATGGTGTCCATGCCATTGGTTTCAAGTCCTCTATCTGTCAAGGACAGTGTGGTGACTGTTGTGCACCAGTCTCACCACTTTAAAAGAAGTCCTGCACAGGCATCTTCCAGTTTTGGGGAAATTAACATTTGCACAAGTCAAAAGTCCAGTGGCAATCAGCGAGTGGCAATGGGAACAGGACAGTGAAATCCGGAAGTTCCTAGTCACAGACCGACACACGGACGGTGGGTGTGTGATACAGTCGTCTTGCTCGAGGATTGAGACGGGTCGAGCATCTTGGCAGCTGCACCCATGACTGAGCAGTCCTTTTTAGGATCCATTCTGCTCACCCCACATGGGGAGGGGGTTAGAAAAGGTACCCTAAAAATAGTCTTGCCTCTGTTTTTCCTGGGTGGATAGCCGCATCCAGCAGGATCACCACCTCAGCGATCAAAAATGTAAGAAACTTTTAAACTTTGGAACTTGGAACGTACGTACCCTGATGGACAACTCAAATAGTGACCGACCAGAGCGACGTACAGCCATTATTGCTCGTGAATTGAGTCGGTTTAACATCAATATTGCTGCTTTGCCCGAAACTAGAAGAGCTGATGAAGGACAGGTGAGGGAGGAGAAAGGAGGATACACCTATTTCTGCAAGGTAAACTCTATAGATGAACCCTGATTGCATGGAGTGGGCTTTGCTATAAAGAACAAGCTCGTAAGGTGCCTCTCTGAGGTACCAGTTGGCATCAATGAGTGGTCTATGACACTCCAACTGAGGCTCACCCAAAATCAACAGGCAACTATTGTGAGCGCCTATGTACCAACACTGGATGCCGATGAGAATGTAAAGGAAGATTTTTATTCTCAGTTGGAAACCATTTTATCGGACACCCCTACAGAAAACAAGATCATCCTGGGGCATTTCAATGCACGTGTTGGACAAGACTCAGACCTGTGGAAAGGAACAATCAGGAAAGAAAAGAGTTGGCAAAAGCAATTCAAATGGAATTCTGCTCCTGAGCAAGTGTGCTGAACATGAACTTATTATTACGAACACCCTTTTCTGACAAAAGGAAAAGTTCAAAACATCTTGGAGACATCCACAGTCAAAGCACTGGCATCTCCTCGACTACATCATAGTTCGTGCCCGAGATCATAGTCACTTCTCACAAGAGCAATGACAAATGCTGATGACTGTTGGACTGATCATCGCCTTATTCGATCCACAATGAAAATTAAGATTGCTCCCAAATGGAGGCTACAAAAGAAGCAGGTCAGGTGCAAGCTGAAGGTTCAAGATTTGAAGGACCCTATTAAGAGTGACCACTTCCAGCAGTCTTAGAAGAAAAGCTCCCATCAGAGTTTCTGGAAGAAATTGAGGAACATTGGAGCCAGTTGAAAGCAGTAATTATCAATGCCTGTGAGGAAACCATAGGCTACCAAACCAGAAAATATCAGGACTGGTTTGACGAGAATGATGCTGAAATTGAGCAACTCATCAATGAGAAGAGAATGGCATTTCTTGCTTGGCAGAATTACATAAACTGTAATATAAAGAGAGAAGCCCATGCCAAGGCGAGGGCGGAAGTACAATGTAAAATCAGAGAACTTAAGAACAAATGGTGGACTGAGAAAGTGCAAGAACGCCAACATCTTGCGGACATTCACAATACATGTGGTTTCTTTAGTGCCACCAAGGCTGTTTATGGGCCAATTTGTCATGGTATGAATCCTCTTCACTCTAAGGACGGAACCACACTTCTGAAGGACAGCGAAGCCATCAATTCTCACTGGAAAGAACATTTTGAAGATCTCCTTAATCGTAATTCTATGGTTGTAGATGAAGTCCTTGAGCAAATTCCTCAATGACCATTTAGGGATGAGCTCGGAGACCCTCCCAATTTGTATGAGGTACACAATGCCACCATGCAGATGAAGAACAACAAGGCAGCATGTCTAGATGGGATCCCCACTGAAATCTTTAAAAACGGTGGACCAGAGCTAATTCAGCAGCTTTACCTGCTTATCCTTAAAATCTGGATAAAGGAGGAGATACCCAGTGAAATGAGGGATGCCTTGATTGTCACCCTCTTCAAGAAAGGGGATAAAGTGGATTGTGGAAATTATCGTGGTATCTCCCTCCTAGGCATTGCAGGCAAAGTTCTGGCGTGGATCCTTGCAACCCGCCTTCTGCTCCGTCAGAAGAAATTTTACCAGAGTCACAGAGTGGTTTCCGACCATGTCATGGAACTGCGAATATGATCTTCACAGCACAGCAGCTGCAAGAAAAGTGTCGGGAGCAAAACTGACCACTGTACATGGCTTTTATTTATCTAACTAAAGCCTTTGACTCAGTGAATCGCCGTGCCCTCTGGACTGTACTTTCTAAGATTGGATGTCTTGATAAATACATCAAAGTCCTAAAACTGCTTCATGATAACATGAAAGCGACTGTTCTGAGCAGCACTGGCTCCCAGAGTGAACCTTTCAAAGTACAAACAGGAGTCAAACAGGGCTGTATCATCGCTCCAACCATGTTTGCGGTTTTTATTGCCGTCATTCTTCACCTAACTGCTGGGAAGTTTACAGCTGGCATTGAAATCACTTACAGAATGGATGGGAAGCTGTTCAGGCTTAGCAGGCTGAAAGCCAAGAGTAAGATTTCCACAACATCTATTGTGGAACTTCAGTAAGCTGATGACAACACAATCTTTGCCCACTCTGAGAGAGATCTTCAAACTATCTTGAATGTGTTTGCCAATGCTTACGTATGTTTTGGTCTCACTCTTAATATCAAGGACACTAATGTGCTCTATCAGCCCTTTCCAAATGAGATATTACATGCCCCATCTATCAAAATCAATGGAGTGGCACTGGAGAATGTCGATCATTTCCTCTACCTTGGAAGTCATCTTTCATCCAAGGCAGATATTGATGCAGAAATTCAACATCGCCTGAGCTGTGCCAGTGTAGCTTTTTCTCATTTATGGCACAGGGTCTTTGAAGATCACGACATTCGAACAGACACCGAGCTTCTTGTTTATCAAGCCGTTATTCTCCCAACACTGTTGTATGGGTCCGAAACCTGGACAACCTATAGATACCACTTGAAAGTCCTTGAGAGGCACCATCAACGCTGCCTTCGTAAGATTCTAAAGATCAAATGGGAAGACAGGTGCACCAATATTAGTGTTCTGGAAGAGGCAAAGACCACCAGTATCGAGGCAATGATCATCCATCAGCAATTCCACTGGATTGGTCATGTTGTCCGGATGCCAGACCATTGCCTCCCAAAACAGGTCCTGTTCCTGAAAGAAGAGTACCGTAATGTGGGTGGACAACAGAAGCATTATAAGGACTTGCTGAAGGACAACCTAAAAAAATGTAATATTAACATTGATACTTGGGAGACACTTGCCCAGGATTGCTTAAAATGGAGTGAAGTCCTACGTGATGGTCCCCTGCATTTTGAACTTGCTCGCCAACAAGCCGAAGAGGACAAGAGGCACAGGAGGAAGGAGAGACTGGTCTCCAGTCATGGTCAACAGCCTGCTGAGCCTGAAAACATCTGCCCTCATTGTAATAGAACTTGTGGTTCAAGGATTGGCCTTATTAGGCACCTGAGGACCCATAACTCCCATGGAAGATGATCATACTCGGTAACAAGTGATCGCCCATCATCATCATCATCAGGACCCGACTCCGTGGGTGCTCCAGGGTGGAAGCCCCTTCAAAAAAATTAGTGAGTGCTTAGCACCCACCGGCAGCCAGCTCCCCTCTTCCCCTCAGCACCTCCCGCCCGCCGGCAGTCCCGCTGATCAACTCCTCTCCCTCCCTCCCAGCGCCTCCTGCGATCAGCTGTTCTGCGGTATGCAGGAGGCACTGGGGGTGGGGAGGAACGGAGATGGAGTGTGCTTGAGGGATGGAGCAGAATTGGGCAGAAAGAGGCGGTGCTGGGTGGGGGCTTCAGGGAAGGGGGTGCGTGGGGGCAGGGTCTGGGGCAGAGCAGGGAGTTGAACAGCCCCAGGGCTGGAGGAAGCCAGCACCTGTGCCCTTGATCCCAGAACTTTGCAGGGAAGATCCCCCTCCCCAACCAACTTTGGGATCACTAGGATCCAGGTGGTGCCTCCCCCTCCTCCATGTGACCTTGTGGGGGAAAATGGCAGAGAGGAGCCAGCCACAGACCCCAGACAGTAAGGACAGGATCAGCCAAAGCAGGGACATTCAGTCAACTTTCAGTTTTGACTGAACTTTCTCTGCTCTGCCTGTGCTGATGGGCTGTTTGCTCCAACCTTTCCTCTCCCCTTCCCTTAGTCTCTTCACTTCAGCTTCGCTCCACACCTGCCCCTCTTACCCTCTTCTCCCCTGCCCTGCCCCCCTTGCCCCACTTCTCTTCCCTTTCATTTAGCTGACCCCTCCTAACTAAACCTGCCCCAGAAAAGTTGTGGAACTAATACATTGTTTGCTGCCATCACATGGTTCATTCTGCTTGTGTTAGACCTCTTCCCCCTCCCTGTGCCTGTCTTGTCTATTTAGATTGTTAACTCTTTAGGGCAGAGACTACTTACTACTTTGTTTGTACAGTGTCTGGCACAATGGGGTTTCATTCTTGGCTGGCCCTTAGGCACTACCATAACAGACATGATTAACAAAAGATGGCATTCTTCCCACTGAATCAGCATGGATACAGTGACCCAGAACGATGTTATCAGACGTTGCGCTGCTGGAGGTACCAGAGAAATGCAAGGTCCTGTGTGACCCTGGGCAAATCACTTCCTCTCACTGTGGCTCAATTCCTCATCTGTACAAGGGGGATAATAGCACTGCCTTAACTCACAGGGGCATTGAGAGGATACATACATTAAAGACTGTGAGGTGCTCAGATACAGCTGTGATGGGGACCATATAAGTACCTTAGGGCATGTCTACACTCACCTCCGGAGTGATCGATCCAGCGGGGGTCAATTTATCGTGTCTAGTGAAGATGCGATAAATCGACCACCGAGCACTCTCCCGTTGACTCCGGTACTCCACCGGAGCAAGAAGCATAGGTGGAGTCGACGAGGGAGCGTCAGCAGTTGACCTACCGCAGTGAAGACACCGCGCGGTAAGTAGATCTAAGTACGTCGACTTCAGCTACGTTATTGGTGTAGCTGAAGTTGCGTAACTTAGATCGATTCCCCTCCTCCCCTCCCCCCAATGTAGACCAGGACTTAGATTACAAGTGCTTTGGGATGAAGAGTGCTCTGTAAATCATTATTATTATAGTCCTGGGAAACTACATTCCTGGGAAGGGTGACTGAAACTCACCCTGAGCCAAGATGGTACTTCTCTTGTGGGGCACTAAGGGGTTTTTCTTCTTAAAATGGAATCTTTTAGATTTTAAGAGAGTCCCTAGTGATACAGGACTGTAGAGAAACAGGCACAACACTCTGCTCAAACTACCACAAATATAGAAACTCTAATGACACTCATAAATAATGAGCAGTGAACATGACAGTGTCAAAGCATTGGAAATGGGAATGTTGATGTCAGAGGAAGTGACAACTAAGTATTGCCACAAAGCAAGGCTCTTAAACTTAGGTGTGACTTCAGAATTTCCTTATGTGACAACAGCTTTAATACACCAGAGTTTCATCCCAGAGGCATGTGGCCCCATTAATGAGCATAAGTGAATTGGCATAAGCAAGGTGGAGGAATGTCTCCACTTTAAATTAAAGATCCCAAAAGTACATTTAATCTAGAGATTCTGGGATATGTTTTTTAAAATGAGCAATTAAAATTCACAGGTGAAATTTTCAGAGATCTATAGGAAAATTAGGCCCACAGTTTTAAAAATGTAACCAAACCAAACCACAATTATTGTAAGGTTACTTTATTGAAGACTAACAGCTTGGATGCAGAATGGTTAAATTCAAGCCTGGTTTAAGCAGATACAACTCATTGAAGTCAGCAAAGTTGCTCCCACTTACATGAGGGGTGAATTTGATCCTATAAGGTCTAGGTTATCAGGACTGAATTGCTCAGAGTTTGGGAATGGGTTAACCTTGACATTACCACTCCAAATCCAGTTTGCTGGATCCTGATTCTGCAAAGCTTGTAACCATGTGCTTATCTTTAAGTAAGTGCTTAAGTTCCATTGTCACTGATAAGGCTTTTCCCCAGAGGGCAAGGATAGTCTTGTGGATAAGACTCTGGACTAGGACTCAGGAGATCTGCGTTCCATTTCCACCTCTGCCACTGACTCCATGTGTGACCTAGGGAAAGCCCTTAATCTCAGAGTGCCTCAGTCCTCCATCTGTAAAATGGGAGTGGTAGTCCTTCCTTTGTCACATCTTAAAGCTGTCTTGTCTATTTGGATTGTAAGTTCTTTGGGGCAAGGAAAGTCTCTTAGTGTGTGTTTGTACAGCACCTTGCACAACAGGGCCCTGATCTTCATTGGCACTGGCGAGTACTTCTGCAATACAAATAATAACAAACCTTTGCAAGGTCATAAATGAATGAAAGTTACCGTGTCATAATTGTTTGAAAGGCCTGTGTGAAATGCATTTGGTATTCTCTGTCTAGTTCCCAGTGTGCAAGTGTCCACATGAAGAAAACAACACTTGACAGTCTAAACAGAGAGGCTAAAGACTAAACAGGCAACAGAGACTGAACTACATTTTTCCTTAGAGGTGCTTCCTCCAGGATAGCATACTGACAAAGCAGCTGGGGGAAGTTTTGACCGGCGGCTGCCTGTTCTGGGGATGCAGACAGAACCTGAGTCTCTGTGCTGTCAGTGCAGCACTTGTCCCCAGCAATAAGTTCACCCACAAAAATATTAAGTTTTAAAAAAAAGAAGGACCAGATCTAGAAAATGGGATCCTCATGGTAATACTCTTACACTTAGATGGTAATCTCCCTGTCTTTTTCTTCTGTGTTTGTACAGCACCTACCACAATGGGGCCCTGCTCCAGGACTGGGGCTGCTAGACACAGCGGTAATACAAATGTTAATAATCAGACCTGCAGAGTCAAGGTTGCCAACGCCATTCCACTCTAAACAGCTGTTTTCACACCCTTTATAACCTCTGCAAGAAAACTACTTTGGGTCTCAATCTCAGGCCAAAGGGGGATATAATTTTTTAATGCTTCAGTAAAATCGGCCAAGTTACATGTGTGAAAGTGAAATGAATTATATTAAAGAAATAGAATGAATTAAAGAATGCTGTATGTGCCTTTAAGTAGAAATGAGAAATGGTGCAAGCCAGGGGGCAGGAAAGCAGACATTAACTGCTTAATGAATCACCCCACTTAAGGGCAATTGGTGAAGCATTAGCCTTAGATCAATAAGAGTTTAATAAGGAAGCAGGATATGCATATTGTGCCCCATGCAAATTTTACAATTTTGCTCTCTCTGTCCCTTTGTTTAGTTCGCGCCCTTTTATTTGTATAAATAAGACTGTTTGAATCTTGCAGGGGGGCTCACATTATCTGAATGTATTAGCAGAGCGCTGTGCTAATAAAACAGAGTGGTCTGACAAACTATGAGTCCTGAGTCTAACTTTGACACATGGCAGTGCAAATCTACTAGTTTTGGTGTAAGTCGTATAATGTGTTAATAATAATCATACATAGCCCTTATATACTAATTTTCCTCTGTAGGTTTCTAACACTTTACTGAGATGGGTATGTGTTGTTTAGTGATGCCACCTTTTCTTGCCCTCCTGTTCCTCAGGAACAGCTCATACTTGTGCTGTGGTGACTCTCTGTGACGAGAAGAGCATTTTCTGTTTGAAAAAAACATATTTGGAATATTAATTAAAAAAACATGGTATGGAACTGAAGAGGCCACTCATGTTTAGTCCCCTCTGGTCATGGTGAACCTCTCGCCCAGGGCGCATTCTCCTTCTCTTTTCACTGGGGAGGTAATTTACCCCAGCAAGCCTCAGCCCTGAGTAAAAGGGCCACTACCCCCTGGGCATCTAAACAATAGTAGAGGTCAGTCATCCCAAGGAACCTCAGTTCTTCCCTCCAGTAATGGGAGTCACTTACTGCAGGAACTCATAGCCCTTCACATCACAGGTTGATCACCACCCTAAACATTCCCTCCAGCGGGTGGGGCGTAGCATACATCCCTAAAGCCCTCCCAGCTTTCAGTGATAAACATCAGTGAAAGCATCTGCACTCTCCTTTGTTCCTGGGAATGCTCACTTTGAGCACTTGCTTGTGTACCCCCCAACCTATTCATGGGGGTCCTACTCATGCTGCACCATAGCACCCCTCTTCTATCATGGGGTCACTCCCCTGGATACCCCATGCCTCACTACACACCTCTCCTATAGAAAGAGAGTTGTTTAGTATGGAGTTTGTCTTTCCTGGAATAGGAGACACTACAGTGATGTATATGCAGTATTCTGGATGAGTCACTGTCTAATCTCAGGAAGCCCTCAGAGCTAATCTCCTCTATTGATATATAACCAGAATCTAAAGCAGAAAGGAAAATTACAGCTTGTCACTTCTCGTTGTGTCAGGTAGAGCTGCCAAAGGAAAGGGGAGAGTGTGTGAGAAAGAAAAAAAGAAAATAGCAGTGAAAGGACTTTAAATTATATATTGTCACTGTTAAAAAATGATAAATTCATCAAAATCAGTGAAATTTGCAGACAGACTGACCCGCAGATTGAGAATGCGGGGGTAGAGGAAGGGAATGCAAGGTTTTCTAAAAATATGGATTTGAGACCATTAGAGCCATTTATTATTGATCTCCTCTAACAGTAATTGTGTATACCAAAACACTTCCCAGAGATGGGCAGATCACATGAATCCCATTATACAGATTGGGAAAAAGAGGTGCAGAGCCCCAGTGGGACCACGAGTGGTAGAAGAGTGATCAGTGGTATTTGCAATATCTCAAATTTGCTGGCCACTTCTACTGCTCTGTTTGTAAACTAGATCTGCTAATATTTCTGCTCTTTGTTCTGCTCTTGGTAGCCCCAGCTGTGCTGGAGGTAGCCAGAATGCCCAGGAGGAGCAGTGTGTATTGTACTGATGTGGCAACTGCCATGCCCTTCCCCTTTCATGTTCAGCTCTTCTGCTCTGCTCACCCTCTTTCAGGCAGCTGGTGCCAATGCTGGCCCTAGGAGGGAGCTGGGTCTACTTCCAAACCACATTGAATTGGGATTTTCAATAGAGGCCAGCACCCACAATCAAGGCGAGGTTAGGGTTGTGCACCCGCACAAGGGCCAACCACAGTGTGCCTATTCAGTGTGTCCAGTAGCTATCCAGAGCCAAAACACGGGATGTTATGTCAGTGGGTCATTACTGGCCACTGGGAAATCTCGTGAGACTTTTCTGTGAGACGTCCCAGTGGCCCAAGACCCAGTGACCCAAGACCACAGTATGAATATTAGAGCTGGTCAGAAAATGGTTTTTTTTTTTTCTGCAGAAAATGTTGATGAAAATGAAAGCTGTTTTGATTTTAATCAGAATTTTCATTGAAAAATGTTGACGTTTTGTCTAAAAACTGAAATTTTTTCAGCTGAAAGTTGCCAAAATCAGTTTTCGAGTTATTGGTTTTCCAACAAAAATTTGTAAATTTTTTGAAGAAAGCAGATACTTGCTGTGAAAATGTTTATTTAATGAAAAACCCAGTTTTCCATCAAACAAATGATTGAATGGAAAATGTTCAGCCTGCCCTAATGTATAGCGGATGCTGTTCAGCATTCAGCCCTAATGTCAAATATTGATACAATTTGTGATATTCATATGTGAGTTCTTGGGAATGGCATCTTGACACATTACTGTTTCCCCATTTATAAGAGGCTCTAAAGTATGTGTAATTATTATTTATTATAAGAATAGTAATTAATAAATCTGTTTGCCTCAAGGAACAGCTTCCAAGGTATTTATTAAAACTGTGATTCACTTTTTCCTCCCCAGTGTGTCTGTAAACTTTTGTGCATGACTAAAGTCAAGCACCCAATTACATGATTTCTTTACAATGCCAGTTAAGCTGTTAATGAATTGATGGTGGTGTTCTTCGGTACCTGACACTGATATAGTGCAAGTGAACAACATAGTACGGAGCAGAAATAAAACCCAATAAAACACAGCTTTTCATTTTTAGCTCTATTTGCCAAGCAGTTTTGAGGATGCCTCTTTAAAAGTCTTGCCAATATATGTCTGTCATAAAAATGATGCCCATATATGGTCTGAACCTGTAGCATGATGAGTGGCTAGAGAAAGAGGGTCAGATTCCAGGAGGGACACACACTGGTGTTTGACTAGAGCAGGGGTCGGCAAAACTTTCAGAAGTGGTGTGCCGAGTCTTCATTTATTCACTCTAATTTAAAGTTTTGCGTGCCAGTAATACATTTTAACGTTTTTAGAAGGTCTCTTTCTATAAGTCTATAATATATAACTAAACTATTGTTATATGTAAAGTAAATAGGGTTTTAAAAATGTTTAAGAAGCTTCATTTAAAATTAAATTAAAATGCAGAGCCCCCCGGACCAGTGGCCAGGACCCGGGAGGTGTGAGTGCCACTGAAAATCAGCTCACGTGCCACCTTTGGCATGCGTGCCATAGGTTGCCTACCCCTGGACTAGAGGCTTTGCCTGCTTGCTACATCACTTATTGCTAGTGAACCAGACCCTGCAGTCCTTGCTCAGGGAAATAGCCTTCAGTAGGAATTTTGTGGAAGTAAGCATTGTAGGCTTGAGCTCTTATTTGTTCTGTTCCTCAACAGCAGCTGTTTTTTCCTACTGATCATTTATACTTTGATTTTCAAAATGACATATTTGGGAGGTCATTATCCTTACATTATAATAGACTCTCCAAGGTAACACTGATGGTTAATCTCAGTTGTTGGCTGACACCTGCTGTTAAATCTGCAACATCTTTTATCCCATTGGCTCAGGGTCGAAACCCTCTTGAGGGGGGAGGGGGAAATGGACAGGCAGATCCTTTAGCAAAGACCTTGCCTCTTTCCAACTGGAGAAGCTCCACAGAATAAAAAGCTGCCCAAGGCTGCTAAATCCTGATAATGCTTTGAGGGGAATATCTTTGCTTGGACAGATTGAAAGACCAGCCATGCCCTTAGAGTAACCAGAAGGCTGGCAGTTCTAGTGCTGGTCTTACCATGAACCCTTACTGATCTGCTTAACCCTCCAAGTGTCAGTACAATGTTTGTGTTCCACAGTAGCTAAGTTCTGGGACTGAGGGAGATGGAAAAACTACTCTGGGTCCATGCTACTAAACCAATGCTGGTAAACGCAATGGGCCGATTTCGTCCCCGGTGTAACTCCATTGACCTCAGGGATGATTCTGGCTTGAGCAGTATGCTTCGGATCATACTGCATGCTTCAGTGAATAGCGCATGCCACACACAGTTTGAAGGGCACTATCATGTGCACTGGATGTCTGAGATGAGAATCTGTCCTTTCATCCCAGGTTATTTGAGCAAAGATCTTCCTGCTACCAGGGCCGGCTCTAGGATTTTTGCCGCCCAAAGCAAAAACAATTTTGGCCACCCCCCCTCCCCCCGTTTTTTAATTACCCCACCCCCGGTCCCGCCTCAACTCCGCCCCTTCCCCAAATCCCCAGCCCTGCCTCCTCCCCCCAGGCTCTCAAGCCTAGGAAGGAGGGAGGGAGGGAGGGGGAGAAGCGGCGCCCGCGCCGCGGCCACGCGGAGTCTCCCCCTCCCTCCCAGGCTCTCAAGCCTGGGAGGGAGGGGGAGCAGCGGCGCGCGAATCAGCTGTTTCGCGCCCCGCGGCTGCTCGGGATCTCCCCCTCCCTCCCAGGTTTGAGAGCCTGGGAGGGAGGGGGAGACTCCGAGCGGCCGCGGCGCACGAATCAGCTGTTTCGCGCGCCGCAGCCGCTCGGGATCTCCCCTTTCCCAGGCTTGAGAGCCTGGGAGGGAGGGCGAGTAGCGGCGCGCGAATCAGCTGTTTCGCGCGCCGTGGTGCGCGAGCGGCAGCAGCAGCGGAGGTGAGCAAGGGCGGCCGGGGCACATTTTTAGGGGCGGCATTCTGGCGCTGGCCATGCCGCCCCTAAAAATGTGCCGCCCCAAGCACCAGCTTGTTTTGCTGGTGCCTAGAGCCGGCCCTGCCTGCTACTTAGATTGTGAGCTCTTTGGGACTGCGAGAGTCCTTTCATTTTGTGTGTGCGTGCACATGTGTGTATAGTGCCTAGCACAACCCAGTGGGGCCCTGATCCCTGATTGAGGCCTCTAGATGCTACCATAATACACATAGTAAAAATACCAGTGTGGAAAACAGAGGCCTCCTACTCCTTGTTACTTGCTCTATTGCTGAGACTCCATCATGTTGTGCTGCTGTATTAGTCAAGATCTAAGAATTTTCTTTTGGAACTAGTAGGTCATGTGGAGCCTTAAAACTCATAGACTCATAGACTTTAAGGTCAGAAGGGACCATTATGATCATCTAGTCTGACCTCCTGCACAACGCAGGCCACAGAATCTCACCCACCCACTCCTGTAACAACCCCCTAACCTATGTCTGAGTTATTGAAGTCCTCAAATCGTGGTTTAAAGACCTCAAAGTACAGAGAATCCTCCAGCAAACTGACACACACAGTCTGAGAACAGCATCAAGCTGCTGCTACCCCAGCCCTGATCCCCCTCCCGCCCTCCGAACCCCTCAGTCCCAGTCCAGAGCACCCTCCTGTACCCCAAACCCCTCATCCCCAGCCCCACCCCAGAGCCCACACTCGCAGCTGGATCCCTCATTCCCCCCGCGCCCCAACCCCCTGCCCTAGCCCTGATCCCCCTCTCACCCTCCGAACCCCTCAGTCTCAGCCCAGAGCCCCCTCCTGCACCCCAAATCCCTCATCCTTGGCCCCACATCAGAGCCCGCACCCCCAGATGGAGCCCTCACACACACACGCACCCCAACCCCCTTGCCCAGCCTGGAGCCCCCTCCTACACCCTGAACCCCTAATTTCTGGCCCCACCCCGGAACCCGCACCCCCGGCCCACAGCCCGTACCTCCTCCCACACCACAACCCCCTGCCTCAGCCCAGAGCCCCCTCCCATACTCTGAACCCCTCGGCTCCACCCCCAGCCCGCATCCCCCTCCTGCACCCCAAACCCCTCATCCCTGGCCCCACCCCAGAGCCTGCACCCCCAGCTGGAGCCCTCACCCCCTCGTGCACCTCATCCCCCTAAGACAGCCCAGTGAAAATGAGCGAGTGACTGAGGATGGGGAGAGCAAGCGACGGGGGGGGGGGGAGGAGGCGAGAATGGGCAGGGCCTCAGAGGAGGGGCGGGGCAGGGGGGGCAAGGGTGTTCAGTTTTGTGCCAGTAGAAAGTGGGCAACCCTACTCGTACCATCATTACAGGGCAGAATTGAGGATCTTGAAATCTTGACTGTGTGTTTCCATAACGTGACAGAAATCCAATCATGTTAAGTTTTGACCCTGAACTCTGAATTTCCTGCATTTGTAATGCTTGATTTTGGGGATAATTGTATCATTCTTTGTGATGTTTGTTTACCTGTAAATTACTGATATATATTCTTTTTTAATGATAGTTTATGCATAGTTTTTTTCCTTGGAAATAGAAAAAAATAGAATCTGAGTACAAAGCCACACATATATGCTCAGAAAAAATAACAGAGCCTTCTGATCAGAGATTCTCCTCATCACCATTTCTAACCCTTTCACTCATTGACAGGGAGTTGGGGTGGATAATCTGTAGAGGAAGTGACACCTAGTGGCATATGTTTTTATGGCAAGTCAATTTCCTGGAAAGTTTTGGTTCCTCACATAGTAGATCAGCCTTTTGCATTGTATCAGAGTTCTCCCATTTATTTTGCATGAAAGCATTGCTTAACCAATGAATGACTAAGCAGTGTTTAATGTGGCCATCTCAAACCTGTGCCAATGAAACCTTAATGCCACCCCACCATGTAGTGGGTATATATCAAAAGAGGTGGCAGTCTAAGGTTGCAACCAGGGCCGGCTTTAGAAAGAGCGGGACACGATTCCTCGGGGCGGGGCTTACGGCAAGCCCCGCCCCCAGTAATCGAGCCGTGCTCCGGCCGGGGTCGCCGGGCTTGGGTCCGGCCCGGAGCCGCGCTGCGCCACAGGGGCCGGGCTGGGCCGGACCCGCGCCGCGGGGGCCGGGCTGGGCCGGAGCCGAGCCGCGCCGCGGGGGCTGGGCCGGACCCAAGCCGAGCCACGCCGCGGGGGCCGGAGCCGACCCGAGTCGCGGGGGCCGGGCCGGACCCAACCTGAGCCGCGCCGCAGGGGCCGGGCCAGACCTGACCCGAGCCGTGCCGCGGGGGCCGGGCCGGACCCGAGCCGCGGGGGCCGGCCCGAGCCGAGCCGGACCCGAGCCGAGGGGGCCGCGCCGCGGGGGCTGGTCCAGACCCGAGCTGCGCCGCGCTGCGCCACAGGGGCCGGGCCGGACCCGAGCCGCGCCGTGGGGGCCGGGCTGGAGCCGAGCTGGGCCGGAGCCGCTGGGGCCGGCGCGCTCGGCCGGAACCGGGGCCGGACTGGGCCGTGCCTCCACGGAGCCCTTCTCGCGCCCCCCGCCACCCCAGCTTACCTGGTGCTGCCTGCCCACCCCTGCTTCTTTTCAGACTTCCCGCGAACCTCTGATTTGCGGGAAGCAGGGGCGGGGGAGGAGCAGGGGGCGGAGCGTTCAGGGGAGGGGAGGAGGGGGAAGTGAGCTGGGGGCGGGATGGAGAGCTGTGGCGCGGGGCCCTCTTAGCGCGGGGCCCAATTCAGCTGAATCGGCCTAAAGCTGGCCCTGGTTGCAACCATGTCTCCCTTGGCATTCTGTTTTTCAGCTCCTCTAACTCTAGAAATAAAAATGCCCATGCCATGCCCTGTGCTTGGGAAGAGCTCTGTCAAAATTCACAAAGCCACCACCGAAAGCTATGTCTACACTACAACTTCTGCCGGCATAACTTGTGTCGCTCAGGGGTGTGAATAAATGACCCCCGTGAGTGACATTAATTATGCCAGCATAAACGCTCGTGTGCACAGACAGCGCTACGTCGGTGGGAGAGCTTCCCCTGCCAACACAGCTTCTGCTGCTTATGGAGGTGGGTGTTGTATGCCGACGGGAGAGCTCAGCATAGAGCGCCTTCACCAGACGCGCTGCAGCGGCGCAGCTGTGTCAGTACAGCTGCACCACTGCAGCGCTGTACATACAGACATGGCCTAATACCGCCTTAAAATCTGCCTTTGCCGTGATGTCTACAAATCACTGCCTCTGGCATTGGGTCAGCAAGAGACTACCAATGGCTAGGGACCACTCTGACTACCAACACGATTACCTGTGCAAATGCTCCTCTCTCTACTGTTATCTTGTCCTCCCACCTCTCCACCTCCACATTTGCTCTGCTTGTCTGTCTGTCTTCACCTGCTATGTATTTTCTAAATGCTAGGTTGGGAGCTCTCTGGGGCAGGGCTGCCTCTGGCTACATCTACACTATGAGCTGGGTGTGATTCCCTGCTTGCGTACGCATATCCCTTGTCTCCTGGACTCTAAAACTTTCTTCACAATTTACAAGTGCTGAGCCTGCAACCCCTGGAAACTGCATTTAGAGAAATGTTTGTTTGGTTGTGGTTTTTTGGATGTTGTGCAACTCATTTAGGCCGAATCTGAAAAACAAGCTATCGCAATTTTTTAAAAGTTTGGGGTAGTATATCTTTTAAACACCATGTGGTAATTACCAGACCTCGTCCTCTTTGGTTAAGACAAAACAAAAATGTTTATGAGATTGGGGGGGGGGGGACGTGTCTCTAGAGGAGGGGTGCCTGGAGGTGTCTCTACAGGAGGGGTACCTGGTTTGTGGTTTGTGTAACAGGAACTTTATAATTGTAACACTGACAGACCATGGCCGTCGGCGGGCAGGATCGAATCTGGGACTTCTGGGAGCTAAATGCATGAGCCTCTACTGCATGAGCTAAAAGCCACATGTTCATTAGCTAAGGCTGTTGCAGACTCATTAATCTCTAAGTGGTCTTGGTGCCACTAGATGGGACAGAACACCACACCCAGGAGATGTGTGGGTTGCATAATGTAAAGTTTTATATCAGGTAATTCTTTGGGGCTGCCTCAATAAAATGGAAAAAAGTAATTGTTTTGTAGATAGCTGTATAAATATTGCTACAAATGTTAAGGCGGTGGTGCATTTTGATTATATCACAGGGCTTTGTATAAGTCAAATAACGTCTGGCCTTGGAGTTCTGGAGGGGGTGGATATTCGTGTTGTGTGCATGGAGGGGTGAGGGTGATTCTGCAAGATATGCATGTGTAACTCCCTCGCTACCTGTCCTTTGGAAAGCAGTTAGCACCTTTTCTCTGTATTTTATACAAATTATGAAGGTGGTGTGGGTGGAAGGTTCTGGACTCCACTGCCCAGTTCTCCAGGCAGGTATCTCTCTGGGCTCCCCCACTCCCTGAGCAGGCAGCTCTAAGAATCTTTAAAGTGATGATTTGGGTGAGTGTGAGTGTTGTGCTGGGAGATTTGTGTTGATTTGTGAATGAGGTGGTGAATGAGGGGGGTGTCTGTGTTGAGCGGTTATGTGTGTTTGGGGTTATTGTGTGTGCTGATTGTGGTGGTCCTGCTGGTGGCTATGTTTGGGAGTGTGGGTTGCACTGGGGAGCTTATATTGAGGCGTACAGGCAGCAAATCAAGCTGTGAAGAACTGTGGCAGTTGGGCCCAAGTAATCTACTATCTGTGCAGACTGATTCATTACCACCAACAAAATTGTTGCATGCAAATTAGCTGTAGAGGAAAGGTGGCAATTGGTTGAGTTACCTCTGATATCACCATGATCTATGAATGTTGGCATAGATCAGTGGTCCCCAAACTGTGGGGCAGTGGCATGGAGGAACATTTGGGGGGGGTCAGGGAGGGAGCACCACCCAGCCCCACTCCAATCCAGATCTGCCATGGTCCCAGCTCCCAGCTGCAGCTCCGCTCCTGTCCCCAACCTCAGCCCACGGCCACGGTTTCGCTCCCGCCCCCAGTCCATAGGCGCTGACTCCGTGGGTGCTCCGGGGCTGGAGCACCCACGGGGAAAAATTAGCGGGTGCTTCGCACCCACCAGCAGCCAAGCTTCCCCCTTCTTGCCCCCCCGAGTGCACCGCATCCCCACTCTTCCCCCCCCCCCCCAGTGCTTCCTGCACACACACACCCCACCGCCTAACAGATGTTTGACGGCGCTTAGGACTTTCTGGGACGGAGGGGGAGGAGCGGAGATGCGGTGCACTCAGGGGAGGAGGCGGAGAAGAGCCTGGGCAAGGGCAGGGACTTGTGAGAAGGATGTGGAATGGGGGCAGGAAGGGGGCAGGGCTGGGGTGGGAAAAGGCGGGGTGGGGTGGGGACTTTGGGGAAGTGGTAGAATGGGGGTGCGCGAGGGCAGTGCAAGGGCAGGAAGAGGCGGTGCAGAGGCAGGGTCAAGCACCCACGGGGCAGAGGGGAAGTCGGCGCCTATGCCCCAGATCCACCCCCAGCCTCAGCCCCTGGCCACGGCTCCATTCCCAGCCATGGCTCCATTCCCGGCCCCAGACCAGCCCCCAGCTGCAGCCCCAGCCTCAGCCTCAGCCCCAGCCCCCTTACCCCAGTCTGTGCACTCTCCCTCCACCCCTGCTCCCGGCCCTGGCTCCTGGGGGGAGGGGGAAAAACTGTGAAAAGTTTGGGGACCACTGGCATAGATAAAGACATGCCTTACTGTTTTTTTTTTATCTATAGATATAAAACTACTTTGAATGTATACTTAAGGTGGTTTCTCTATAAAATAATATGCAAGTTGGTTTGAATATTATTCCTGATTTAAATAAATATTTAAATATTTAAATAAATATATAAGGCTTATTGCTAAATGTACATAGATTTTGTAAAACGCTTGATAAAGAAGTCTACATGCATGCTCCTTTTGATTAGTATTTTACCTTTAATTTACCTTTATAATATGTTTCAATAAATAATTCCATAAAAGGCCATGGAGTAAGAAAAAATTTTCAGACTGGGTCTGGAAAAAAGTAATGGAATTTAATATTTTATGATGTATGATTCCACAAAAAGTCACGTCATTTAAGAATACCTTGCAATTGGCTCAGCTAGTGTGGTATGGGGTTGTTGCAAGCTCCCAGAACAGGAGTTTCTGTCATTTGGCTGATGAAAATCTGTGGGGTGAGGTGTTGTTCTCATTTCTTTCTTTGCCTTTTTTCCTTTCTGTGCTTTTCTTATTTTTTTTTTAATCTGGTACATGTCTGAAAGGTGGCTGTAGAACCATTGTGCCCAGTTCAGTGTAACTCATTCTAAGGCTATATATATATTTTTAGGGCTGTCGATTAATCACAGTTAACTCACGTGATTAACTCAAAAAAATTAATAATGATTTAAAAAAATAATCATGATTAATCGCACTGTTAAACAATAGAATACCAATTAAAATGTATTAAATATTTGTGGATGTTTTTCTACATTTTCAAATATATCAATTTCAATTACAACACAGAATACAGTGCTCACTTTATATTATTTTTTATTACAAATATTCGCACTGTAAAAATGATAAAAGAAATAGTATTTTTCAACTCACCTCATACAAGTACTGTAGTGCAATCTCTTTATCATGAAAATGCAACTTACAAATGTAGTTTTTTTGTTACATAACTGCACTCAAAACCAAAACAATGTAAAACTTTAGAGCCTACAAGTCCACTCAGACCTACTTCTTGCTCAGCCAATTGCTAAGAGAAACAAGTTTATTTACATTTTCGGGAGACAATGCAGCCCACTTTTTAATTACAGTGTCACCTGAAAGTGAGAACATGTATTCACATGGCACTTTTGTAGCTGGCGTCGCAAGATATTTATGTGCCAGATATGCTAAAGATTCATATGCCTCTTCATGCTTCGGCCTTCGTTCCAGAGGACATGCTTCCATGCTGATGATGCTCGTTAAAAAATAATACGTAAATTACATTTGTGACTGAACTCCTTGGGGGAGAATTGTATGTCTCTTGCTCTGTTTTACCCGCATTCTGCCATATATTTCATGTTATAGCAGTCTCGGATGATGACCCAGCACATGTTGTTCGTTTTAAGAACACTTTCACTGCAGATTTGACAAAATGCAAAGAAGGTACCAATGTGAAATTTCTAAAGATTGCTACAGCACTCAATCCAAGGTTTAAGAATCTGAAGTGCCTTCCAAAATCTGAGAGGGACGAAGCGTGGAGCATGCTGTCAGAAGTCTTAAAAGAGCAACACTCTGATGCGGAAACTATAGAAACCAAACCACCAAAAAAGAAAATCAACCTTCTGCTGTTGGCATCTGACTCAGATGATGAAAATGAACATGCGTTGGTCTGCACTGCTTTGGATCGTTATCACGCAGAACCCATCATCAGCATGGACCTGTCCTCTGGAATGGTGGTTGAAGCATCAAGGGACATATGAATCTTTAGTGTATTTGGCATGTAAATATCTCACAGCACGGGCTATATCAATGCCATGCAAACGCCTGTTCTCACTTTCAGGTGACATTGTAAACAAGATCCAAGAACCAATGATACTGCCAAGAATGACCTTGAGCGGATCACTGCAGACTACGTGACTCTGGGAAAAAGGATAAAGGAGTTTGAAGCGCAAGTGGTGTTCTCGTCCATCCTCCCTGTCAGGGCCGGCTCTGGCTTTTTTGCCGCCCCAAGCAAAAAGACGTGCAGGCCGGCCAGAGCGGCGAAGCAAAAAAAAAAAAAAAACATGGAGGGCAGCCGGAGCCAGGGAGCAAACTTTCGGTGCCACTTACTTGGCGGCTTGCGGCTGCCTCTCCCAGCTGCGCTGGCTAGCGGGACTCCCTGCGCTGCAGATGTGCCCTAGGCAGCGGAGTGCGCACCCCGGCTAGCAGGGGGGAGAGAGAGGGAGCAGGGGGAGAGAGAGAAGTGGGGCAGCCAGGGCTTCCTTCAGCCGGGGCACTCGCCACTCGGCCCCTCCCGCCGCGCCGCCTGCCGGAAGGGCTCCACGCCGCTCCCGCCTGCAGGTGAATTGAAGGTCGGCGGGGAGGGAAGGATGCGGGCTGCCGGGCTTGCTGCAGACCTGGCACCGGCTGGGGCAGACGGAATGTGCAGCCCACTCCCAGCAGGGCGCTCCCCTCCTCCACGCCACTGCCCCCTACAGGGCGGCCAGAGTGGCGAACCAAAAAAAAAAGGGGGGGAAAGGGCGGCTGTGCCACCCTAGGATTGGGCAGAATGCTGCCCCTTAGAATCTGCCGCCCCAAGCACGAGCTTACTCGGCTGGTGCCTGGAGCCGGCCCTGCTCCCTGTGCAAGGAAAAGGCCTGGGTAGAGACCGTCGAATTGTAGAAGGTGGTGTCCGAGAGAAGGGGATGGTGTTCCAAGAAGGAGGAGTGCTAGGCAGAGACGGGCTCCACCTAACGAAGAGAGGGAAGAACATCTTCGCAAGTAGGCTGGCTAACCTAGTGAGGAGGGCTTTAAACTAGGTTCACTGGGGGAAGGAGACCAAAGCCCAGAGGTAAGTGGGGAAATGGGATACCGGGAGGAAGCATGAGCAGGGGAACGCAAGAGGGGAGGACTCCGGTCTCATTCTGAGAAAGCAGGACAATCAGCGAGTTATCTTAAGTGCCTATACACAAATGCAAGAAGCCTGGGAAACAAGCAGGGAGAACTGGAAGTCCTGGCACAGTCAAGGAACTAAGATGTGATTGGAATAAGAGACTTGGTGGGATAACTCACATGACTGGAGTACTGTCATGGATGGGTATAAACTGTTCAGGAAGGACAGGCAGGGCAGAAAAGGTTGGGGAGTTGCATTGTATGTAAGAGAGCAGTATGACTGCTCAGAGCTCCGGTATGAAACTGCAGAAAAACCTGAGAGTCTCTGGATTAAGTTTAGAAGTGTGAACAACAAGGATGATGTTGTGGTGGGAGTCTGCTATAGACCACCAGACCAGGGGGATGAGGTGGACGAGGCTTTCTTCCGGCAACTAACAGAAGTTACTAGATTGCAGGCCCTGGTTCTCATGGGAGACTTTAATCACCCTGATATCTGCTGGGAGAGCAATACAGCGGTGCACAGACAATCCAGGAAGTTTTTTGGAAAGTGTAGGGGACGATTTCCTGGTTCAAGTGCTGGAGGAACCAACTAGGGGCAGAGCTCTTCTTAACCTGCTACTCACAAACCGGGAAGAATTAGTAGGGGAAGCAAAAGTGGATGGGAACCTGGGAGGCAGTGACCATCAGATGGTCGAGTTCAGGATCCTGACACAAGGAAGAAAGGAGAGCAGCAGTATACAGACCCTGGACTTCAGAAAAGCAGACTTTGACTCTCTCAGGGAACTGATGGGCAGGATCCCCTGGGAGAATAACATGAGGGGCAAAGGAGAGCTGGCTGTATTTTAAAGAATCCTTATTGAGGTTGCAGGAACAAACCATCCCGATGTGTAGAAAGAGTAGTAAATATGGCAGGCGACCAGCTTGGCTTAACAGTGAAATCCATGCTGATCTTAAACGCAAAAAAGAAGCTTACAAGAAGTGAAAGATTGGACAAATGACAAGGGAGGAGTATAAAAATATTGCTCAGGCATGCAGGAGTGAAATCAGGAAGGCCAAATCACACTTGGAGTTGCAGCTAGCAAGAGATGTTAAGAGTAAAAAGAAGGGTTTCTTCAGGTATGTTAGCAACAAGAAGAAAGTCAAGGAAAGTGTGGGCCCCTTACTGAATGAGGGAGGCAACCTAGTGACAGAGGATGTGGAAAAAGCTAATGTACTCAATACTTTTTTTGCCTCTGTCTTCATGAACAAGATCAGCTCCCAGACTACTGCACTGGGCAGCACAGCATGGGGAGGAGGTGACCAGCCCTATGTGGAGAAAGAAGTGGTTCAGGACTATTTAGAAAAACTGGATGAGCACAAATCCATGGGGCTGGATGCACTGCATCCGAAGGTGCTAAAGGAGTTGGTGGATGTGATTGCAGAGCCATTGGCCATTATCTTTGAAAAATCATGGCCATCGGGAGAGGTCCCGGATGACTGGAAAAAGGCTAATGTAGTGCCCATCTTTAAAAAGGGAAGAAGGAGGATCTGGGGAACTACAGGCAGTCAGCCTCACCTCAGTCCCTGGAAAAATCATGGAGCAGGTCCTCAAGGAATCAATTTTGAAGCACATAGAGGAGAGGAAAGCGATCAGGAACAGTCAGCATGGATTCACCAAGGGCAAGTCATGCCTGACTAACCTAATTGCCTTCTATGAGGAGATAACTGGCTCTGTGGATGAGGGGAAAGCAGTGGATGTGTTATTCCTTGACTTTAGCAAAGCTTTTGATACAGTCTCCCACAGTGTTCTTGCCGGCAAGTTAAAGAGGTACAGACTGGATGAATGGACTATAAGGTGGATAGAAAGCTGGCTAGATCGTCGGGCTCAACGGGTAGTGATCAATGGCTCCATGTCTAGTTGGCAGCCGGTATCAAGCGGAGTGCCCCAAGGGTCGGTCCTGGGGCCGGTTTTGTTCAATATCTTCATTAATGATCTGGAGGATGGCATGGACTGTACTCTCAGCAAGTTTGCAGATGACACTAAACTGGGAGGAGTGGTAGATACGCTGGAGGATAAGGATAGGATACGGAGGGACCTAGACAAATTAGAGGATTGGGCCAAAAGAAACCTGATGAAGTTCAACAAGGACAAGTGCAGAGTCCTGCACTAAGGACGGAAGAATCCCATGCACTGCTACAGACAAGGGACCGACTGGCTAGGCAGCAGTTCTGCAGAAAAGGACCTAGGGGTTACAGTGGACGAGAAGCTGTATATGAGTCGACAGTGTGCCTTTGTTGCCAAGAAGACTAACGGCATTTTGGGCTGTATAAGTAGGGGCATTGCCAGCAGATCGAGGGACGTGATCATTCCCCTCTATTCGACATTGGTGAGGCCTCATCTGGAGTACTGTGTCCAGTTTTGGGCCCCATCTGGAGTACTGTGTCCAGTTTTGGGCCCCACACTACAAGAAGGATGTGGAAAAATTGGAAAGAGTCCAGCGGAGGGCAATAAAAATGATTAGGGGGCTGGAGCACATGACTTATGAGGAGAGGCTGATTGTTTAGTCTGCAGAAGAGAAGAATGAGGGGGAATTTGATAGCTGCTTTCAACTACCTGAAAGGGGATTCCAAAAAGGATGGATCTAGACTGTTCTCAGTGGTACCAGATGACAGAACAAGGAGTAATGGTCTCAAGTTGCAGTGGGGGAGGTTTAGTTTGGATATTAGGGAAAACTTTTTCACTAGGAGGGTGGTGAAGCACTGGAATGGGTTACCTAGGGAGGTGGTGGAATCGCCTTCCTTAGAGGTTTTTAAGGTCAGGCTTGACAAAGCCCTGGCTGGGATGATTTAGTTGGGAATTGGTCCTGTTTTGAGCAGGGGGTTGGACTAGATGACCTCCTGAGGTCCCTTCCAACCCTGATATTCTACGATTCTAAGCAGGCAGCATTATCTTCTGCAAATGTAAACAAACTTGTTTGTCTGAGTGATTGGCTGAACAAGTAGGACTGAGTGGACTTGTAGGCTCTAAAGTTTTACATTGTTTAATTTTTTAATGCAGGTTTTTTTTGTACATAATTCTACATTTGTAAGTTCAACTTTCATGATAAAGAGATTGCACTACAGTTCTTGTATTAGGTGACTTGAAAAATACTATCTATTTTGTTTATTACAGTGCAAATATTTGTAATCAAAAATATAAAGTGAGCACTGTACCCTTTTTGTATTCTGTGTTGTAATTGAAATCAATATATATGAAAATGTAGAAAACATCCACAGATATTTAAATAAATGGTATTCTATTATTGTTTAATTTTTTAATCGCTTGACAGCCTTAATTTTTTTTCTCTCATTACTATTTTGTGACCTTTGCAATTGTTTAACAACCATTATTTAGAATTGTACTACCTTCATAAAAAGCATATTGCCTCTTAAAAATTAGGAACATCATGAAGTCTATATTTATTTATTTATTTTAATGTTTCCAGTAAGGCTAAATCACATAGAATTTAAATCTTGTTTTCCCCAAAATGGCAGATGGCACCAAAATACACATATATCTAAAAAAGGATAGCAAGGTGCCCTGGAAAGGGTAGGAGGGACTTCCACAACCACACAGCCAATTCATTGTTTTAAAAAAAAAAAGAAGGGGTGGGGGGAACGACAAACGAAGAAGGGCATGGAAGGAAGCCTGTGCAAAAAATACGAGTGATGGGAACACCAGAAACAGATTTCTTGTTCAGTGTTCATGGATGAATTTTGTAATAAATAAAAAACAAAATTCTCAGGCAGGCAAAAACTGCAATGAGACGGAGTTTGGGAGTACATATTAGCCATGCAGGGTAAAGCCCCTTGTGAGGATTGGATCCTTATTCCATAGGAGTCATTCATACATGCTAAGGCAAGGAAATGCACAGTTAGGGCACCCAAGCCATCGGAATGCTGCAGCAGATGTTCAAGGAAATCAAATCTCTGCAATCGTGCATACAAAACTGATCAGTGCCAGGGCCGGCTCCAGGGTTTTGGCCGCCCCAAGCAGCCAAACAAACAAACAAACAAAAAAAAGCCGCGATCGCGATTGCAATCTGTGGCGGCAATTCGGCGGGAGGTCCTTCGCTCCGAGCAGGAGTGAGGGACCGTCTGCCGAATTGCCGCCGAACAGCTGGACGTGCCGCCCCTCTCCGAAGTGGCCGCCCCAAGCACCTGCTTGGTAAGCTGGTGCCTGGAGCCGGTGTAGTGTATTAAACTGCTCTGCATAGGAATGTGCTACTAGTAGCAGTTACCGATACATAATGGATTGTAAGAAACTGCTATTGTAGTAAACTGCTACCTGATGTAGCAAATGCCTACAGGTAGCAGTTTCTTGCACTATAGTATAAGTGAAATTGCTACATGTAGAAATTTGCTATATGTAGCAGTTATTTATAGGTATAGATTGTAAGAAACAGCTTTTGTAAAAAGATGCTACTTCCCTTATAGGTCATGTTTTCTAGACCTTAATTTTTTTTTCTCTTTCCTGGACTCTCTCCAATTTGTTCACATCTTTCCTGAAATGTGGTGCCCAGAACTGGACACAATACTCAAGTTGAGGCCTAATCAGTGCAGAGTAGAGCAGATATCCCAAGGTGATGTTCTGTTTTTTTGCATAGATCCCTTTCCAGAGTTCTCGTATTCAGCTTGTGGTCCAGATCCCTTTGCGCAGTACTCCTTCCTAGGAAGTCGTTTCCCATTTTGTATGCGTGCAGCTTGTTATCATTCACAAACTTTATAATTGTACTCTGTATGCCATTATCTCAATCATTGATTAAGATTTGGAATAGAAACTTATGCAGAACTGATCCCTGGAGAACCCCACTCGTTGTGCCCTTTCAGCCTGACTCAGCCCTTTCAGCCTGTGAATCACTGATAACTACTGTCAGAACTGTTTTCCAACTAGTTTTGCACCCATCTTATTTTAGCTCCATCTAGGTTGCATTTCCATAGTTTGTTTATGAGAAGGTCATGGGAGACAGTATCAAAAGCCTTACTAAATGCAAGATAGACCGGTCCTACAGATAGCATTTTCACACACACACACGTATAAGAAATTGCAATCTGTAGGGATGTGCTACCTGTAACACTGCAATCTGATGAAGCTAATTCCTACAGATAGCAGTTTCTCACACCGTAGATATGTGAGACTGCTATCTGCTTGAATTAGCTACATCAGATGGCCTTTTTTAGCAAAGTTGGACCTGTTGCTGCTGCAGGTAGCACAGTCCTACAGGTTGCAGTTTCTGACACACACATGGTTAGAAACTGCAATCTGTAGGGATGTTCTACCTGTAACACTGCGATCTATATATGTGATGAAGCTAATTCCTACAGATAGCAGTTTCTCACACATGTATGTGTAAGAAACTGCAATCTGTAGGGATGTGCTACCTGTAACACTGTGATATATGTGATGAAGCTAATTCCTACAGATAGTTTCTCACACCATAGGTATGTGAGACTGCTATCTGTAGCAATTTGCAACCTGTAGCAGAGAGATAGTGAATTCTTACCATTAGCAGTTCCTGAGAGCTGCGAAGGGCCATACCTGTGGATGCTCAGGTAAACAGTGTCTCGTGACCAGCTAGTGGCTTTCCCTTACAAGCCGCAACGCATAGTTTGAAAACCCCTGGCCTAGCACAATAATCAAACCTACCCTGCTATTTTCATTAAGAGCAAAAGCAGAGGTGAAAGTAAGCCGGTCCGGTCCGGTCCAGCGTACTGGCAAGAGCCAGTACGCCGCGGGCTGGATTTAAAGGGCTCTGGGCTCCCTGCAACAGCGGGGAGCCCAGAGCCCTTTAAATCCCGCCCGCGGCTCGGCGGCCAGGCTGGGGCTGGGATTTAAAGGGCCGGGAGCTCCTGCCGCAGCGGGGAGCCCAGAGCCTTTTAAATCCCGCCCGCGGCTTGGCGGCCGGGCTGGGGCTGGGATTTAAAGGGCCGGGAGCTCCTGCCGCAGCAGGGAGCCCAGAGCCCTTTAAATCCCGCCCGCGGCTCGGTGGCCGGGCTGGGGCCGGGATTTAAAGGGCTCAGAGCTCCCTGCCGCAGCGGGGAGCCCAGAGCCCTTTAAATCCCACCGGCGGCTCTGCAGCCAGGCTGGGGCCAGGATTTAAAGGGCTCAGAGCTCCGCGGCGGCCGAGCCTGGGCCCTTTAATTTGCCCCTGAGCCCCAGGGGCTCCCAGCCACCTCTGCAGCTGGAAGCCCCCGGTTGATTTAAAGGCCCTGGGGCTCCAAGCCACAGCCGGTGCCCCAGGGCCTTTAAATCTTGAGAGGCCCTGCCTCTTCCAGATGAGGCCCCGCCCCCTCAGGATTGAGAGGCCCCGCCCCCTCAGGATTCCGGCAGTACCGGTAAATCCTGAAAGTTACTTTCACCCCTGAGCAAAAGAAACTAATGCTGAATACTGCAGTTGACAGAATGCGATGTAAACAAGTATCACACAGATCTCTCTCTTGTTAGAAGAGCTTTCTGCTAAACTCTGCACATGCCCAGCCCAATCACACTCCCTACCTTCATCTGGCTTCTCTCACTCAGCACAAAATGAAATACACACAAGATGACATTTGGAAAGATGAGAGTTTCAGCTGATTAACCTGCCAGATAATAGCTGCTGCTGCTGGAAATATAGCGGGGGGAATATACCAGAGAGATTACACTGATCAGGCCTTTTGAGAATTTACCAGGGGAAATCCAGAATTTTTATAATTCGGGATTCTGAAGAAAAGTACAGGGAAATGAGAGCCAGGATTTCCACTGACTTGCTGCGTAACCTTTGGCAAGTTACATCACCTTGTGTGCCTCCAGTTTGTCCTCTCAACTTTCTGCTGCCCTGTTAACTCAAGAGTAAATAGGCCAGCTACAATTCTGATTTCAGCAGCAGATCTTTTCACCCCTCTGGATCTATCACCAGGTGTTAGATAGAAGTTGGTGTGCCCCCCACCTCTCTTGTGTGGTGTAGTGTACAAAAGAGATAGAGAAATGATTTTTGCAAACAAACATTCCATTCCTACATGGAAACTATTGACATGCTTGATAAATGGAAGTGTGTCAACAAATTCTTTAAAAACAACTGTGTGGTAAGCAACACCTTTGAGAAACCATTCTCTGTCGTCATCATCCTCTGTAATCATGTCATCAAAATCACCTGGATGAGTGCTTGAAACTCTTGACACTACACACTCCTCCTTTTCCGTGTGTGTGACCACCACTTGGCTGTTGTGAGGCTTGTTAGATACATCGCCTCCCATTTCTCCTACCTCAGAGGTTTTCACAGTGTCATCCACAGCAGTTTCCTTTTCCAAGTTTCTCTGTGATATGTTTTCCTCACCTAATTTTGGAGGCTCTTTAAATACTTTTAGTTGGGAGATACTGTACAACTTTGCTAAACCTTTCCCTAACTTGTTTCCTAATTTAACTCTTTTGCCCTCTACAGCGGCAGTTTTGTATGGTCCCACGTAGGTAGGTTGTAGCTGCCCTCCCTTTCTTGTTTTCCTTCTCGCATTCAGTAACATGACAGTGTCACCAATCTTGAATGTTATTTCCCCATGTTTACGAATCTTCGTTTTGGCATATTGTATTTGTTGCTTTTCTTGTGCTTTTGAAATATTACTAATAGCCAGTTTAGTTTCAGCATCACGTCTAGCTTCAATTTTCATGATGTACTCTTTGTAGTATTCTTCATCAAGTTCCTCAAAATCTGTTGGCTTTGGAAACAAATGGAGAAGGAGTTGTGTTTGTAAAAAGAACAATCACAGAATAACATATGCACCTGAAAGCTGAAGGACACTTACCGTGTAGTTGTCTGAGATTTGGTCTGGGAATCTTGCCTCAAAGTAGTCGATAGGGTGACAATTTGGTTGTCGTGTTTGGTTTTGTTCTCAAAGAAAATACAATGTCACCAAGAAATTCATCACAATTAGTCGCACTGTCATCAACCAACTTGTGCAATGCTCTGTAAAAAATGGGGATGGATTATTTGTGGGGGAAGGGGAAAGGACTGTCTTTACTGAGAGAAATTGTATGCAATCAAAAAGGCGTAAAGAGGCCATCCTAGTGCAGTGGGATAATTCCTTTTACTTGAAATAGAAGACAAGTTGAGTTTCAATGTACTTGTCAAGGCTGTATCCCCACTTTGAACTTTAGGGTACAAATGTAGGGGCCTGCATGAGGACTTCTAAGCTTAACTACCAGCTTAGTTCTGGTCCGCTGCCACCATTCCCTACCCTGGGAAGCTTTTAGAAACCTCTCACCAATTCTCTGGTGAATACAGATCCAAACTCCTTGGATCTTAAACAAGGAGAAATTGACCCTTCCCCCCTCCTTCCTTTCACCAACTCCTGGTGAATACAGATCCAACCCCCCTTGGATCTTAAAACAAGGAGAAATTGACCCTTCCCCCCTCCTTCCTTTCACCAACTCCTGGTGAATACAGATCCAAACCCCCTTGGATCTTAAAACAAGGAGAAATCAATCAGGTTCTTAAAAAGAAGGCTTTTAATTAAAGAAAAAGGTAAAAATCATCTCTGTAAAATCAGTATGGAAAATAACTTTACAGGGTAATCAAACTTAAAGAGCTCAGAGGACCCCCCTCTGTCTTAGGTTCAAAGTACAGCAAACAAAGATAAACACTCTAGTAAAAGGTACATTTACAAGTTGAGAAAACAAAGTAAAACTAAGACGCCTTGCCTGGCTTTTTTACTTACAAGTTTGAAATAAGAGAGACTTGTTTAGAAAGATGGGGAGAACCTGGATTGATGTCTGGTCCCTCTCAGTCCCAAGAGCGAACAACCCCTTAAAACAAAGAGCACACACAAAAGCCTTTCCCCCCCCCCCAAGATTTGAAAGTATCTTGTCCCCTTATTGGTCCTTTGGGTCAGGTGTCAGCCAGGTTACCCGAGCTTCTTAACCCTTTACAGGTAAAAGGATTTTGGAGTCTCTGGCCAGGAGGGATTTTAGTACTGTACACAGGAGAGCTGTTACCCTTCCCTTTATAGTTATGACAGTACTAAACATTTGAAACAATTTGTAGCTTCTGTCAAAGTACATTCTCCTTTCTATTAATACTATAATTTTCCCTGCCCTAAAATTACCTTTTGATGGATTTGTTTGTGTTTTCAGCTAGTCCATTGGTTTGTGGATGGTATGGGTTGGTGAAGCTATGTTGTAGTTCCAATTTTTTGCACATCTCTAGGTTAGGCTGAAAGGAAAAAACATATGCCATAAACTTTCCTTTAGACAGGTTTGGTGTGTAACCCTAACCCTCTCCCCTGATACCTTACATGGCATGCTTTATATGTAAGATCACAATTATATGAAAATGAGGAACATGGGGTACACTCCCACAAGGTATAGAATGTCACACATTCATTTTCTGATATAGCTGTAAAACTACTCTTAAAAGTTTTCTAAATAAATCACTGTTTAAAAATGTATAGTGTGTACCTTCTAGAAATGAAACTTTTATCTAACTCTGAGTTGTGAAGAATATGTATTAAGGCTATAACAACCAACAAGAATGCACTTTTATCTAGAAAACCATGATTAAATTGTCTTCCTGACTAATGATTTAAATTATTATTTAAATTTAAATCAAATCCACCATGGTTTAGGGCCAGTGTCAAAGCCTTATGTACATGTTTATTACTCAAGAAATCTTAAGTGACACTTTCGCTGTATGACAAGATGCTTAGTCGCTATCCTCAAAATACCCATTAGACAAACACTTGATACCAAACACATTTTTGGAGAAGAGAGACCCAACCCCACATTCCTATATTTTCAGGACTGTTTAAAAAACATTTTGCAAGTGGAATTTCATGGCTATTGCATGAAAAACCTTAATGAAAGTCTGAACATTTAAAAAGAAATCTTTATTAGTCCCTTTCCACTGCATAGTAGGTCATACAGTCTATTAACAAAAAAAACCATTGAACGCACACAAAACATTGAGAGTAGTGAAAAACATTATAAATAGTATATGAAATACTTAATTCCTTTGGAAAGCAAGCTCATAGGCAGAAAATCTACCATTGTGCTTTATACAGACTTCCACTTCTGTCACTGTTTCATGCACATAAGGAGCAAAGAGGTATCACCACAAAAATTACACTCAGAACTGTGGTACTCACATGTCACCTCATTGCGCGCTCATTTAATTTTTGAGACATTTTCTTTAGCCTTTGTCTTCACTGTTAAAACTTAACTTGTCTTGTGTTGTTTTCATTAGTGTTATTAGCAGTGAGAAAAAGGTCTATGCCTGCATAATGGGGACACAAGATATATTATACACACCTGGATTATTCTTCAGTGGTTGATAATGTCAGATCCTTCTCGTTCTCAGTATGCTGAGCTGAGCTGAAGTGTCTGTCTTCCCATCATCCAGATTACTGGGACAAGCACTTCTCACTGTTCAGTCTTTGTACCTCAGGTGTTTCCTGTTGTTCTTGTAGGCTGTCATTGTCCACCTTTTCTTTCTTCCCCCCAATTTCTGGAAGGCTCTTGTGCTGTGACCTGGGTCAAACAGCACCCACTGTGTAGAGGTATCTGATCTTGGTCAAGTAGTCCCCATTGTATAGCACTATCATTCAGAGGTTCCTATTGCACACAGTTCCTGGGGTAATCTTTATGTCTTTGTGCATTCCTTCAATAAGCCACTAACGTTGTCTGGCCTCATCCCACAGAGCACATTTGAAATACAGAGACATGGTCAATATTTCTAGCCTCAGATACAAATGTTACATGCATACAGGTTGGATAAACACAGTCAATAGATCTTAAGTTTTGCAATGATACCCCACATCAGCCATCTTGCATAAAGTATATATTAGCTATGTCATATCCATATCATAAGCATATTTTCATAAAGAATGTAGAGTATAATGTCACACCCCCAGGGCCAGCTCCAGGCACCAGCCGAGCAAGCTGGTGCTTGGGGCGGCAGCTTGTAGGAGGCGGCATTCCGCCCAATCCTAGGGCGGCACGGCCGCTTTTTTTTTTGGTTGTTGTTCCGCTCCGGCCGCCCTGCAGGGGGCAGCGGCGTGGAGGATGGGAGCGCCCTGCAACAAGCCCGGCAGGGCAGCCTGCGTCCTTCCCTCCCAGCCGACTGGAGTGGTGCGGAGCCTTCCCGGCAGGGGGCACGGTGGGAGGGGCCGCGTGGCAGCGCCCTGCTGAAGCCCTGGCCTCCCCCCTTCTCTCTCTCCCCCCGCTCCCTCCCCCTTCCCCCGCTAGCCGGGGCACATCTGCAGGGCAGGGAGTCCCCCTGCACCCTGGCTCCGTCCGCGCCGCAGGTTTTTTTTTTTTTTTTTTTGCTTTGCTGTACTGGCCGCCGCGGTTTTTTTGCTTGGGGCGGCCAGAAAGCCAGAGCCGGCCCTGCACACCCCACATGTATGTTTGCTGCTCTGCAAATAGTAAAGGAGCATGCACCTTTGGGTGCAAACGCTCATGACAATAGTGCAGAGCCATGCAAGCTCCATGAGTCTGTGTGAGATGGCAGACAGTGAGGTGGGCCAGGCATGTTTGTGGGTTTAGAAAAAAAAGTGTAAACATTAGGTATACATTTATGTATGGGATACATATGAAATTAGTGGATAGTTAACAATGCATTATAAGAAGTTGGATCCCATGGTCACAACCACCCCGTCTGACCTGTTTGGTACCCAGCATACACTGCCAAAACAAAGCTTCCCAAAATACAGTGGGATATCTATTCATGGTGCACCTCACTCTGAATCTATACAAGTGCTTCTGGTGAGTACCCTGACTGCTGAGACAAGGAGTCCAGGAGGCATGCACACAAGTGACATAATAACCATAAAAACAACAAGGAGTCTGGTGGCACCTTAAAGACTAACAGATAAGGTGCCACCGGACTCCTTGTTGTGTTTGTGGATACAGACTAACACGGCTACCCCCTGATACTTGACATAGTAACTGTAGTGACTCTATGCTGACATAACTTGAGTTAACCCACACTTAAAGTGTAGATATGGCCTTAGGTCTATTAAATGTTTGGGAGAGGTAACAGGAACAGTAGGAGGGTAGACTAAGATTCATTCAGGTGTTTAGGCTCAAGGCATTGGAACTGGCCTTACTGCACCCTACAGTCTCAGGAACAAAGAGGCACATAAAAAAAAGATATAATTTATTTATTAAAATTTCTTGACTCGAGGGTGTATAACTTATGATTTTAAAATTCTTGTGGTTGTAAAGGTATCTTGGGGTTGTAGGTGTGTGTTCATTATATTTTGAAAGGCAAAACTATGAATGGGTTGAACAAAGAATTAGATCATTCCCTCAGGATAAGCACATTGGCTATTAGCCAAGATAATCAGGGATGCAGGCCCATGCTCTGCATGTCCCTAAACTGACCCTTCACTGCCAGATGCTGGGAGTGGACAATGGGATGGTTCACTGAGTCATTGCCTGGTCTGATCATTCCCTTAGAAGCACCTGGCATTGGCCACTGTCACAAGACAGGATACTAGATTAGGCAGACTATTGGTCTGACCCATGATGGCAGTTCTAATTTTCTGCAAAAATTACAAGATTTTTTTCCAGGGAGAAAGACATTAAGCTCAGTAAGGGGGAGGAATAGCTCAGTGGTTTGAGCATTGGCCTACTAAACCCAGGGTTGTAAGTTCAGTCCTTCAGGGGGCCACTTAGGGATCTGGGGCAAAATCAATACTTGGTCCTGCTAGTGAAGGCAGGGGGCTGGACTCAATGACCTTTCAGGGTCCCTTTCAGCTCTATGAGATAGGTATCTCTCCATATATTTAGGGGGTTGGACTAGATGATCTCCTGAGGTCCCTTCCAACCCTGATATTCTATGATCTCTTTGCCTGAATCCATCCTCAACATTATAGGAGATAGTATACTGCCTTTACTGAATATTTCAGAATCAAGTTGTACACAACAGCATGCAGAAAAACACTAAGGGCTAGACTAGGAAGCAAAATAACAGTTGCAAAAATGCAATCCCCATTGGTGGATTGACTCAAAACAAAGTTTTGACACTAGGCCAGAAATTCAGTCAGCTCTAAAATGAAAAGAAAAAAATAAATTTAAAAATTCAGGGAATTCAGGGAATCCCAGCAGCAGATAAGACAACTTGGGAAACTGCTCGGAGACTCTATGCAATCAGATACAGTGATAAGGGATTCTTTGTTTCTGAGGGGATATGTGTAAAATGTTTCACTGAATTAAATCTTAGGGATTATCTACACTGGCAAGTTAAAGCGCTCTAACTTGCTGGCTCGGGGATGTGAAAAATCACACACACACACACCCCCGAGCGCAGCAAGTTTGAGCGCTTTAAAGCGCTAGTGTGGACAGGCTCGGCTCCCAGTGCTCGGAGCTAATCCCCTCGTCGAGGTGGATTACCAGGAGCACTGGCACCCATGACAGCACTTTGAACTTTGTAGTGTAGACATAGCCTCAGTAGGTTAGATCAGACAAAGAGGAGCTGCATTGACGAGGCATTGGGATGCCTGTGCCTTTAAGAACCCAGCCCTGTGCCTGTGCCTTTAAGAACCCAGCCCTGGGAAGCCGATGCTGAGAGGTGCTGTCTGTGAGAGGGGAAATAAAAAAGCCCCTTTGTCCCCCACCATTTTTGCAAACACTGGTGTCTCAGTCCCAGTGGGGTAACTGTTACCCCCTGTGCCCTGCCTGTGCTGGGTTTTGCCCTCTGTCACCCTCTGCCAGCGCTTCACTCCTGGTTTTAACTCCTCCTACTCCCCCCCAGCCCTGATTTTGCCCTTTAGCCCCTCTCCTAATCCTGCCTCCAGCTGCTTGACCCCCCTGACCACTCAATTTCCGCCCCCTGCTCAGACCCTGGCCACCCCCTGCTCTGATTCGCCCCCTTTGCCCCTTTTTAACCCCTGTAAATAGCAGTCAGCAGATTTTTACGGCTAATAAGGGCAGGGTGAAGGGCAGTGGCTTCAGCAGATGTTACTGAGCATGCTCAGTTCGTGTGACCATACACAAAAGCCACTTTGCTCAAATAAAAATGCCTCTTGCCCCCCCAACAAACTATTTTGCCAAGCAGTGGTGTCTCAGTGCCACCGGGGTAACTGTTACCCCCTCTGTCCCTGCTTGTGCCAGGGTTTTGCCCTCTGACACCCTCTGCCAGTGCCTCACTCCTGGGCTTAACTCCACCTCCCCCCCCCCCATTCCTGATTTTGCCCTTTAGCCCCTCTCCTACTGCTGCCTCCAGCTGCTTGACCCCCCAGACCAGTAAATTTTCACCCCCTGCTCAGAACCTGGCCACCCCCTGCTCCGATTCGCCCCCTTTGCCCCTTTTTAACCCCTGTCAAAAGCAGTCTGCAGAATCTTACGGCTAATAAGGGCAAGGTGAAGGGCAGTGGCGTCAGCAGATGTTACTGAGCATGCTCAGTACACCATAAGTAGCACATTCCTATGGAGAGCAATTTAATACACTACACCGGCCCTGATCAGTGCTGGGCAGCTGCCGAGCTGTGATTGTCCTTCTTTCTTCCCCTTCCTCTCCCGAGCGTCAACATTTCTCCCGCTCCCTAACCACAACTGAAAACTATCACCACCCCCAGCAGCAAAACAGGTAACCACCCCCCTGCTCGCTCGCTTGTCCAGGAGGGCAGCGCCCATCCGCACCCGTGGTGGTGGTGGGGTTGTGAACTCTGGCAGGACGGTGACTGTTCACACAAGGGTATAATGGGCCCCCCCAGTCCCGACTAGGACTTTGTCCACGACCATAATACTTAACAAGGGTGACAAGGAACCAGGTCTGCAATGGGCAGTGGGGAGCCCGGCGGGGCTTTAACGCCGCAGCCCTGGGCACGGAGCACCCCCATCCGGAGAAGAGCAGTTTGATCGGGGAGCAAATCCTGCGGCTGGGGTCCTGGGGATGATGAGTGCAGGCTTCGGGCAGGGCTTCAGCTGCTGTTAGTGAGCATGTGCGGCCCCTCCAGGCATGCTCAGCAATAAAAAGGAAGCCACAGCGACTCGAGGGGGCAGAGTCAGGCACCAGATCAGTCTCGCTGCCGAGGTCCAGGGGAGGCAGCGCGGTGTGCTGGCCACAGGGGCTCACTCTGCAGGTGAGGACAGACTGACACAGGCCGGGTGGGCAGGACAGCAGACTCATTGCAGTGGGGGGCAGGCAGAGGCGTAGCGAGCGCCCTCTGTACCCTCCGACCGGAGGGGGCCCCGCAAGGAAGGGGACCCCTAAAAGTGGCAAAATAAATACTGCATTCCAGTTTCTGCATTGTAAGGGGCCCCGCCCGGATATATGTTCGGAGGGGGCCGTTCTTTGTTGCTACGGCCCTGGGGGCAGGCTCTGCAGAGTTGCGGGGAAACTCAGATTCTTAAAGGGGGGCAGACTGGCTGAGTCTTGGAAAGGGGGAGACAGACAGACTGGCTTTCTGAGAGTGACTGAGGGGGTGGTGTGTGGAGCTCACAGGAGGGGGTGGGACTGAGTTTCTGAGCAGTGTGGTTGTAGCAGATTTTGTCCCCTTTCCCCATCCCCTGTAAGGCTCATGTGATGCTGTTATCTCAATGTGCAAATCAGCATGTTCTCAAGAGAGCCTGTGCTCTGTGCTGTTTCAATTATTTCCATACTATGTGTACTCGGGGCAAAACCTGTTAGAAAGTAGCTTTGCATTAACAGGACTCACAATCCACTGTTGGTGAGTAGGGGTGCCAATGCCATCCGCTTCTGTTGAATCGAATCTTTAATTTATAGAAGAATTTAGTTTCTAGTCCTTATGATTATGAAGACAACCTCCCAAAGCTGAGCCAAGTGTAACCATTGCAGCGTTGAAGTCTTATGTCCTCAGATATGCCATTCCAGGGGGAGGGATAGCTCAGTGGTTTGAGCATTGGTCTGCTTAAACCAGGGGTCTCAAACTCAAATGACCATGAGGACTAGTACATTGGCCCGAGGGCCGTATTACTGACACCTCCCCCCCGCTGCCCTTGGCCCCACCCCCACTCCACCCCTTCCATGAGGCCCCGCCCCTGCCCTGCCTCTTCCCACCTCTTCCCTGCCCCCATTCCAACCCCTTCCCTGAAATCCCCACCCCAACTCTGCCCCCTCCCTGCCCCCAGGGGGTGCAGGAGGGGTGTGGTGGGGGCTCAGGGCAGGGAGTTGGGGTGAGGGGTACAGCAAGGGGTCAGGCTGCAGGGTGCGGCAGGGGGCTCAGGGCAGTGGGTTGGGGTGCAAGAGGAGTGTGGGGTGGGGCAGGGGGTTCAGGGCAGGGGGTCAGGGTGAAGGGTGAGGCAGGGGGCTCAGGGCAGGGGGGTTGGCTGCAGGAGGGGTTCGGGGGGCAGGATCTGGCCCGGCGCGTCTGCCCTGCCCCCGCAAGAGGCTGGAACGTGGGGAAGGGGGGGCGGAGGGGCTGTGTGTTTCTGTTGCTTGAGACACCGCCTCCAGCAGCTCCCATTGGCCGCGGTTCCGTTCCCGGCCAATTGGAGCTGCTGAGGGCGCTGCCTGAAGCAACAGCCACACACAGCCCCTCCGCCCCCCCCTTCCCCACGTTCCAGCCTCTTCCCGGAGCTGCGCAGGGCAGGCCAGACAAGCAGGGAGCATGCCCTGCTCCCGGTGCACGTCTGGCCGGAGCCGCTCTGGTAAACACTAGGGGAGGGTGGGGGGGCTCGCGGGCCACAGAAAATCACCCTGCGGGCCGCATGCAGCCCACGGGCCGCGTGTTTGAGACCCCTGGCTTAAACCCAGGGTTGTGAGTTTAATCCTTGAGTGGCCATTTAGGGAACTGGGGTGAAAATCTGTCTGGGGATTGGTCCTGCTTTGAGCAGGCGGGTGGACTAGATGACCTCCTGAGGTCCCTTCCAACCCTGATTCTATGAATACTGCTCAGAAATGTAACTGGGACAAACTGGATAAGTTTTGTTCTGATGCTGTAGACAAAGTTGGAAGCAGCAGCAGAGACAGTCATGGAGGAGAAGGCACCAAAGACAAAGGCTGCTATGCTACCTCTTTCCCACAGTAGAGACTTCCCTGTCTAGCAGGAGAAGAATTCTCCTTTTCCCAACCTTTCCAAGAGGAGAGAGAGGCTGAGGGTGGGACCGGGGCCATGTTTGGAATAACAGTAATGAGTGGTGGGTAAATTTTGTAAAGAGAAGTAGAATTGACCAGGCTCAGAAGTGACTTTTCAATCACTTGATTCAGGGCCGCCCAGAAGCGGGGGCAAGTGGGGCAATAGGCCCCGGGCCCTGCAGGGGCCCCCACGAGTATGTCGGAGGCTCCCCCCACCTCCGTCTTCCCCCATCCCCCGGCGTCTCAGCTGGTAAGGGGGTGGGGCTGCGAGCTGCGGCCGAGCGGCGGGAACTCAGGCCCTCCTGGAGACACCACGCTGCTGCAGCACTGTCCGGGGCCGCTCCTGGATGCGGCGCGCTGAGGCTCCGGGAGAGGGGGTAAGCGGCATGGTAAGGGGCCGGGGCCGGGCACCCCCCTGACCCCATCCCCCACAGCCCTGACCCCCAGCTCTGAGCCCAGCCCCTCTGAGCCAGGTACCTCCCCGACCCCATCCCCCCACAGCCCTGACCCCCAGCTCCGAGCCCAGCCCCTCTGAGCCGGGCACCCCCCGACCCCATCGCCCCACAGCCCTGACCCGCAGCTCCGAGCCCAGCCCCTCTAAGCTGGGTACCCCCCCGACTCCATCCTTCCCACAGCCCTGACCCCCAGCTCCAAGTCCAGCCCCTCTGAGCCGGACACCCCCCTGACCCCATCTCCCCACAGCCCTGAGCCCAGCCCCTGTGAGCCGGGCACCCCCCAACCCAGAGCCCAGCTCCCCACCCAGCCCTGGGGGGCAACAGCAGCACCACCCCCAGGCAGCGACAGTCCGTTGGCACCAACCATCACCCAGCAACAGCCCATTATGTAATTGCAAATGTATACATACCATTAAAGCATTTAATGTTTTTAAATGTATTTAGTGTATTTTCAAATTATTACAAATTAATTTTTGAATGTATTTCACTAGTTATTTTTTACATTTCCAAATACATGTTACTATAGTATTGCAACTTTTTTTATGGAAGGGGCCCCTGAAATTGCTTTGCTCCAGGCCCCCTGAATCCTTTGGGCAGCCCTGACTTGATTTCCCACTATCTCCAACCCAAGCAGAAGCTATAGAGCTCTTCAGGGATTATGTCCATATGAAATGTTAAATTTGGTGGCTTAGCTCCCTTGATAAAAATGTGCTTATATTTTTTCCCCTTTATATTGTTTGACATGCATCTTTTCCACTCCGTCCCCAGACCTCAAAAATGGTGTTAGAGATTTTGTTTCCAGAAATTCTCTCTTCAAGCAGAGACCCAGACATAAGTACTGTCTGGCCCAAAGGTGAATGTTTTAGGAAGTGATGCACATGTGAAAACAGGAGATTCAAAGAGAAACTGCCTTTGAACTAGAACTGTACCAGGTGCTGCCAATCTTATGCTCAGACCTTGCCTGCTACAGTAACCCCGTCTGCACAGGTCCTCAGAAAACTGCACAATCTGTTTTTCTCAAAAGAAACTTACAAAGTCCACCTGTTCCAGGCTTTGCCTGTAGAGCTTTGTCATTAACAGAATTTACTCAAAATATATATTTTGCTTGTCTTTCTGACTTCTCCCAACAGCTCAATGGCATCCCCAAAGAGATTGCAGGGTCTCACAGCAGCTACAATCACTCCAATGACTCCAGATGGGTAAATATTACCTCTCCCCACCAAAAGGGTTGCTGTCAATGTCAATTAATGTATTGTGAACTTTTCCCCAGAACCTTACATTTTCCTACTTGCTTTTCTGCAACTACTTTTTTTTTTTTAAGTTAACTTTCTAACCGTGTTCAACATCCCAAGAAGACAAAGGTTTGTGAAGCCTTTTGTTTGACTGACTAATCCCCTTCCTTGCAGTCCTGCAGTACTGGGAGCAGAGGTTAATTTTGTGGTGGGCAGCTTACTCAGGAGAGTCTAGGCTGGCTCTCGGAAGAAAAAAAAAAATCAGGTTGGTTACACTGTAAAAATGGAGTTGCTCAACCTTACCTGCCTTTGATAAGTGCTTTGAGATCTAGGTTTGAACAGTGTTATGTCTGTATTTACACCACTCCTTTCGACTTGTAAACTGAGAAGATTTCATCTGGAGTTATTGAGAGGCCATAAATATGGAATCCAACCCTGATTATTCTTATCACGAGCAAAATGAAGACTGTCCCTTTCTCTCTTTATCCAACCAAAGAGAAAGGGCAAAGTAACATCCACCAGATGCCATTTAACAGCCTGCATCCTGTAACTATGAAGGATGGTTTGCTTAGCTACTTCTTACAGTAGTAGAGTGTATTTATAAAAATAACAACTTCTATTTTTTTTTAGTGCCCAGAAGTTATTCATAGTGCTTCCCTTCTCAAAAGTGCTTAGTTTAATTACCAAAAAAGACACAATGGATTACAGCAACAAACAATTGGTCAGGAGGCAGTGGGGGAATTAAAAGAAAGAGGCATGAAAGTTAGAACTGCACATCTAAATGATCCTGTGACATCTTTTGGCCTATAAATAAATATCCATATGTGTACATACACACTTCTTTAAAATTGTTTTATAGTCCCACACATCTTTAAATTGGGGTTAAGGTTGCTGAAATGAACACCCAAACTGTGGGCCTTGACGGCACATGGGAACAGGGGAGTGTGGGTGGCTTCAGTCTCTTCTCAGGGGACATGGGAGCAATTAGCAGAGAAGCATCAGGTGACTCTAGACCTGCTCATTATGGTGAGAGCCCAGACCATGCATTCAAGTGGTAAATTGAGTGGGAGGGAGGGCAGGCAAGGTTTCAAAGTGTGTGTGTGCGTGTGTGTTGGGGGAGTGTAACTAGGTGGCTTGCTCTTAAGGGCTGGATGGAGGGCCTACAGCTAGTCACCCCAGATCATGAAGGAGTCACACCTAGGTTGAATCAGGGAAGCAGGATGCAGAGAATGGCTCCAGCGCAATATTCTCTGGTCTCACACACCTCCCTATCTCCCCCACTCACACTGGTGTAAAGTGATCTTCATGTAAGGGAGAATCAGGCCCCATCTGCCACTCTGACATTGGCTCACTAGCCACATAGTCAGAATAACTAAAAGGTTCTAGTGATGACTAATTTAAAATCTGAACCTGATAGAGATGCTGTGATTACACATGCTGTCTGTCTCACCAGTTTAAGGACAGCTAGACCATTAGCATTTTGAGTCACACTCCAATGTCCAAAGGGGAACTGTATGGCTGATCAACAACACTACATATTTCATCTTGTTTGGGAATGCTGCATCCCCCCCCCCCCCCCCCCCGGCAGATATTGAATCGGGAGCTCAGATTTTTTTTTTTTAATCTTGAGCATTCCATTCCAACCTTAATTCTCCTTAAATTACAATGTACAATACAAGAAACACTTAATAATCTGAGCATGGTAGAGCTGCTGGAAATGAGCCACTGCAGAAAAAACCCACAAAGCATCTTCAGTAGCAGAGGTAAGTGGCTGTGCCAGCGGGTCTTGTTTTGTCTCTCTTGTGTTAAAGCCAAGACCACAGACCATTCCGTCCCTTAAAGGGGTTAAATGGTGAGCATCCAAAAATGTAATGGGGGGGAAACTGTTTTTCCTTTAATATTTTACTCTGAGCCTTTCATCCTAAATGATGTCTTCGTGTGCTCCACAAATTACAAGCATGCAGCACACCAGTAAGATGCAGGGAGTGGGAAAGTGGCACTGGCAACCATCTAGCACACTGTAGAATACATATGGGGAGGGTAAGGGAAATTTTGACCAAGAACGCTGGAGTTTACCTCTGATCTTTGTTTAATTCTGTGACAGCAAAAATGGATCACAGCAGAGCTGGTCAAGATTTCTCAAAAAGTCTAAGTTTTATTCCATATAAGTTTTCCATAAAGGTTACCATTGTTTGAGCAGCTCTAGATCATAGGGTCTGTCTCAGTGATTTCTGTACTCCAGCATGTACCATTTAAAATTCAGACCATGGTTTTTAAGTACTCTTTCTGCAGATTAAGCCTGGATCCTGAGCAATGAGTTGTTCTCTTCCCATCTCTCACCTGACCACCAGTAACACATATTCTGCAGAGCAAATTATACCTCTAATTGACACAGGCACAATCCCATTGTCTTCACTAAGTTTGCACAGATTGGAATTTAGCATACAATATCTGGGAGGGGCTTTGCAGGGCAAGCAGCAGTAAAGAGTAGTGAAAATATATGGGTTAGAAACTGCAAAATTGTCAAGGTATGGGCTAGGTCCTCAGCTGATGCTAATTTACATCAGCTGAGGATTTGGTTCTCTGCTTGCCACTGAAGTGAGCAGATATGACTGTGAATACTCAAAGGAATAGCTCTGTCAAAGCAATAGTTACTACTTTTACCTAGTCACTTTTCAGTTAGACTTGCAGACTTAAAGCACTACAAGATATTAAATGTTTGCCCAGGGGAGAAAGGGCCTTTATTGTGGGTTTTTCAGATACAGAAAAAACAAACAACTGCCTAGAATTGTTTAGCCACCTCTGAAGGCCTGAGTGAACTGTGTTGGCGATTGGAGACTTTGGTGTCTGAGAGTCTACTAGTTTCAAACCTGCCATTAAATAAAACATAACTAAGCTTGGTATCCCTCCTAGCTACACTTTATTCCGGGCTTACCCCATGTTCCTTAGATCAATGGTACTCAAACTTTTTTTTTTTTTGCAGACCACTTGAAAATTGCTGAGGGTCTCAGCGGACCACTTAATGATCTATCCAAATATTGTTTGTACTGTTCGCTATTATAAAGCACTCTGGATAAAAGCACTATTTGGTCTACAAATAAAAGCAGACAACTCATATTTTAATATCAGTAGTCTTACCTTTCCAATGCGATGGATGTGCCCTCTCTCTCCCCCACCATGGCAGCCCCTGAGCTGGGGCTGGGAAGGAGGGGGATCTCTCCCCAGCAGCCCCAGCCCAGGAGCTGAGGAAAGTTGCCTCTTTCTCTAGCCACCGCAGCCCTGCACATCCCAAATTCCCTCCACCCCCTCTTCTCACCCCACTGCCCCCTCCCACCTACCTCCTATTCCCACCCCCACAAGGCCACCACCACCTCACCTTACATGTAAGTCTTCTCAGCGGTTCCCATAAGTAGGTGGGTGGAGGGGTGAAAGTAGAAACAGGGACTTGCTGGTATGGAGCTGGGTTGGGGCTGGCTCTGGCCCCCGGAAGGGGCGGGGATGGGGGGGGTCAGAGCCAGCCCTGGCCCGCCCTGTACTGGTAAGTGCCCTCCCTCTCCCCCGCCGGGGTAGCAGCGGCAGCTGCTGCTGCTCCAGAGGCTATTTAAAGGGCCAGGGCCTCTCCTGCTTCTACCGCCCCGGCCCTTTAAATAGCCCCCGGAGCCCTGGGGTAGCGTACCGGCTTACTTTCACCTCTGGGTGGGTGGCCCTTCATTCTCTTGTGTGTAGCCGCCCAGGCGCGCACCTTAGAGGGAACTATCTGCAGACAACCTGAATGGAGCTTACTGACCACTGGTGGTCCAAGGACCACAGTTTGAGAACCTCTGCTGTAGCGCTTTCCAGAAGTCAGAGCCAGCCTGGTTGCTGCTGTGTGCTCAGAAGGGCAGTGGTTATGAGACAGAATCAGGTAAACTTGAAAAATAGCGTTCTTATCAAGTCTTCAATATAATATATATATATAATTTTTTAAAGGCATTAATAAATTGTAGCAATAGAACACGTGAAGCTTTGTGGTTCTGATCGCTGAATATCTGGGTCTTATAGTTCTGTGAATCTCATGCTCTAGGAATCCCAATTTAGGTCTCACATACAGGACACTTTCTAATCTGGCGTTCTCAGCCCCAAATACCCTGTTCAGAAGCTTTTATGTATAGAGGTCTCCACAATTCAGGAAGAGGGCAGATGAATTTTTTTTTTAAGCTAGATTTCATACTCCCAACCCCTCTAGGGTATTAGAGGGAAACCTGTTAGAACTTGAACGTGGTCAGGGATTCCTTAAACACATGTTATTTCTGTCTTCCCCTTTTTTATTTTCTTTCTTTTCAGAGAAATTAACCTCTCTGTGATTGGGCAATATGTGGATTATCTTGTAAAAGAGCAGGGTGTGAAGAACATTTTTGGTAAGTCTTAAGCAGTGAATTGTGCTTCTTGTCAGCCAAGAGCTGTGATGCAATAGAATATGGGGATGGGAGCATTATAAACGTGCACTTAAGTGGAAGAGATCTTAGCCTATTCTTTAGGAATCTGTTTTTGCCTAAACTCCCAGTTATGTGCAGGATAGAGCAGAAGATGAGAATGTTACTGGAGTGGGGAAGGAAGCAGAGACCACTACTAGACAATGCCATATTAGGGCATTAAGAAGGATCAAAGCAGTGACAGAAAAGACCCATCTGAATGATTCTATCCACATGCTTGGGCAAGATGTGGTCACCTGATAGACAACATTGGATATGAGAGAGATGCATTTATTCAAATCCTATTTATTCAATAGGCACCTTTATCAAATGAGCTTCAAGTCCATTGTCCTCTTACAAGGGTTTCTTCCTTTCTGATTGTGTTGGCCTAGGAGGGTGTGACGGTGCTGCCCGTGGGAGCCAGCAGAGGTCACTCAATCAGGGTGAACTGCAAACAAAACAGGGCAGACAAACCCCAAATGCTGGTGGTTATTCCAATATTTAGATTTACCAAGCCAGCACAAAACAGCTTCTGTAGTACCTCACTGGTTACTCAGAAGTCCAAACCACGCAGTTCCCTTAAAGTACCCAGCCTCAGGCCTCCGTCCAGACACACACGTCAGATATGATGATTACTGAGAATCTTATCATATAAAAGAGAAAGTTCTTCCAATCCCAAAGGCTCAGCCATATACCCAGGTCCAATTATAACTTAGATCTTACCCAAAATACACACTATTAGCCAATTCTTATTAACTAAGCTAAAATTTATTAAAGAAAAGAGAGGGAATGTTGGTTAAAAGATCAATATACATACAGACTTGAATTCAATTCTTGAGGTTCAGATATATAGTAGAGGTGAGTTTGTAGTTGCCAAAAGTCCTTTTAGAAATAGTCCATAGGTTACGTTCCAATGTTCATATTCAGGGTGGCTCCAGTCAATGACTGGGGATCTCAATCCTTGTGGCTTAAGGTTTCCCCCTCTTGAAACCCAAAGCAGGATCGTGTCTCAGGGTTCTTATACACTTCCAGCAGTCTTTCGGCCTGAGAAAACACTAGGCTTAATTCTCCCTCCAAACATCCTGGCAATTAGCACAGGGTAATTTATTCATTAAACAGTTCAGATACAGGTTACCACAACCTTCAAAGAGACATATAGACAATAATACTGTTTCACTCAAGTATCATTATAAATGTGAATATTCCTTTTTTGATCTTTGAATTAAAGTTATAGCACTAGACAAGACTTGTTTGCTTACATCACAAGACCTGAGCAAACATCTACCCTTGAGATCTCTAACAATGCAGACTTGCATTTCAAAGCTCTATTCATTTACATATCTTTCTAACCAGTCCTTAAGGTTCAAACATGGGTTAGGTCAGTCTGTGAGTTAATTAAATCTTTCTGGCCCTGTCACCTTTCAATGAGATATTATATTATACTCACAACATCACAGAGGGTATATGCATTTAACTCTTTCAGTGCTATAGTCTCTCTCTCTCTCTCTCTCTCTATCTATATCTATCTATATATATATAATATCACACAAATTCCGCATGTTTAACTAAAGCACTTTAAAAAACAGTTTATTTAAATCAGTGCAAACCCTTGTGTGGACTTGCATATCTGTTTACAACTGTCCAATATTGGGTTAGTTTGTGTGATTAAATTTCAATAATGGTCTTTAGTCAAACCAGTGCAACTTCTCTGTGTAGGCCAGGCCTTAGAGTGTGTTGTGTTCTGCTTGAAACAGTGAATGGCACAACAGGAGAAGGGCTGTCACTGAGCACCCAGGAGAGGAAGCAGCTGGCAGAGGAGTGGGTGACCAAAGGGAAAAACAAGTGAGTAGCTCTAAGGAAACTTGTCTGTTCACCTAGACATTACTGCTTGTCTAAGCAAAGGGTGCACCCTCTAATTACTTCCTCTATTTTCTTTCCCTGGCCCTTTTATCAAGATGTTGCTGGTGTTGTCAAAATAAGGGACTATAGAAATGCTTATGGAGGCATGTGGAAGAGAGGCGGTTTTGGAAACCCCCCCAACTTAAGCAACAGGAAGAGGGCAAGGGAAAGTAATAAGGGATGTGAAAATGAGACCATCTTTGCTGCTTTTATGTTGCCTTAACACAGGCATGAGAGCCTCACAATCTTTGTATGTATTTATCTTTTCAACACCCCTGTGCGGCAGGGCAGTGCTATTATCCCTATTGTACAAATGGGGAAACTGAGGCACAGAAAGACTAAGTGACTTGCCCAAAACCACACCAGAAGTCTGTGGCAGAGTAGGAAATTGGCCTCATGTCTTCTGAGTCCCACGTTACAACTCTAATCATTGGACCATCCCTTTTCTTGGATGTTTTGCATATTCTCATATCACTCACCTTTGCGCTGTCTCTAACGTCCATGTTGAAAGTGAGTTGTGGGGAAGTGAGAGATGGGGAGGGAGAGAGTGGAATTGTGGGGAAGGGACAGTGAAAATTGGGGGGGGGGGGGAAGTGACAGAGGGGAAAACATTTTCACTGAATTTTCTTTTGGGTTTAAACTTTCTGGGCTTTTGTTTGGAGGGAGAAAGAGGGGAAACAAAAATGGGTCGAGTTTTTCCTTGAAGTAGGGGTATCTTGGTAACTTTTGTTCAAGTTTGAGTTAAAAAAAATTCTGGATTCGGGTTTTTTGTTTGTTTGTTTTGGGGTTTTTTATTGCTGAATAACTCAAAAAATTCCTATAGAAAGTTTAAGGGGGAGGAAAAATAATTTTGAAAATTTCCCATGAAAAATGATTTTAAAAAAAAAATTTTTAACCTACTTCGTGTGACTCTCTAAGCTTGCTGCATACAATGGCCCTGATTCCCCACAGCCTTGTATCTGGTGCATTCATTTCTACTGGTGCAAAATGGTGTCAGATGTTGCAGATCAGAATGATTAGCTCTTTACATAGGGGACGAGACTACACAAGAGACAAAGCAGGGGAGAATCTGGCCCACTGCTTCAGGAAGATCACTTGGCCAGCATGTGGCAGCTCTGGCGATGAGGATCTGAGAGAGCTGCAGAAATAAGATTGTGGGATCAGGGTGTCAAACACCTCTGGGTGGAGGAGGGTACTGGGAAGAAGTGTTGGATGTGTGGCTGAACTTTTTGCTGTACTCTAAAACTTTGTTTCTAGATCTCCTTTAGTTTGTATCCCCACTCCAATGAAGTATCTGCTGTGTGGACAAACAGAGGACATAATTCAGTATGCCAGACAGACAGTCTGGGTACTTTCCCCCACATTTAAATTCCCATAAACCAAAAAATAAACAGCAACCTTTCAATCTTTCTCTTGTGTAGGTTGGATCATGTGATCATTCACGTGGGAGCATTAAGTCTACCAGAGGCAAAGGAACTGGTACGTGTGTGAATTCTCTCTTAGCCTCCTTCCTTTGTCTTTCCATAACCTTATATATCAGTGGGTTGATCCCCTTTTCTTTTCTGAGTTTATGTGCTTACTGACATGTGCTCTTTCCATGTTATGCTGTCTTGGTTCTGGGGGATCCTGAGAGTACATCTACATGGCAATAAAACACTGGCCTGGGTCAGCTGACTCAGGCTCACAGGGCTTGGGCTGTAGGGCTATAAAATTGCAGTGTAGAAGTTTTAACTCAGTCTGGAGCCTGGGTTCTCAGACCCGCCCACCTCACAGGGTCCCAGAGCCCAGGCTCCACTCCAAGCCCAAATGTCTATACTGCAGTTTTATAGCCCTGCAGCCCAAGCCCAGTGAGCCTGTGTCAGCTGACCTGAGCCAGCCACGGGTATTTTATCAACGTAGTCATATCCCTGAGTCTTTGAGCACACAAGCATTGGATCTAATCAGACTGAGTTGGTTTGCTCTACTAGCATCTCCTGGACAGCTGCCAGGCTATGCAGAATTTGTTTGTTTGTATTGCTACAGGGCCTAGAATGCCCTTTCATGGACCAGGACCCCATTGCACTAGGTGCTGTACAAGCACAGAATATGTTACAAATAGATTCTCTGCCACCATTTTACTGGGGGTGGGGGGGACTTCCAAATGTGACCTGATGCCCCTCATGTGAACGGCCCCATTCATCTCAGTAATATAATTAATGACCATCGTAAATTGTATTACCCACTTTGTTGTGGATCACTTTAGGATAAACCTCAGGCTCCCCTGGGATTGAGGCTCTCTTGATTTGGTTAACTGGAGGAGCCAGCCAGGCTCCTCTTCACTGAACTCTGGTTGGGGGAAGGTTTAATGAATGGAGGCTTTTGCCCTTTGAGGCTTCGTCCTAAGGGATGAGCTCGTGTCATGAAGTTGCATCAGCTTGTCATGAGGGGATGTTGCTGCCTCATTGACGTATCAAGTAGCATCTGCTGTGCCCTGAAAATTCTCAGGTACCCTTTAACATTCCACCAGGTAGGCATGCAGGATGTGGGATCTGCATTCAACATTGGGATGCTCCTGGAGAAAAGGTGGCAATCAGAAAATTGCTATAGATGTAGTGATGTCCGGGACAAAAAATCCCCTCCACACCAGCCTATGTTGCAAGGAAATAGAGTGTCATTAGTGCTGAGAGAGTGACACTATGATGATGGGCATATGTTAGAAAAACCTAGTTAGGCTTATGTTTTTTTTTTTTTTTTTTTTGGAACCATCCCTAAAGCACAGGTTACTGGTAACATGGCTCCCCTATATCTGCACTTTATTCCTTTGTTTTCCCCCCAGGGCCTCCACTTCTCATTTCCTCCTCTTCTCTGTTTCTTAGGGGGTTTCCATACTCTCTCCCGTCTTCTGACTCAATCTCTCTCTGTCGGCCCCTGTTCACTTGTGCACTGTCTTGCTCGCTCTCACTCACACACACATGTTCTCAGGCCCAGATGGTCCACTCCTGGCCACTTCAGGGGATGTGGGAATCTTAAAGGCAAGTAGTAGCTGAAGGAAGGGAAAATTCTTGAAGAACCTGATGGTGCTAGAGAGCAGGATTCTATTCCTTGCTTTTGCCACTTACTTCCTGTGTGACTTGAGCAAGTCGCTTAACCTGTCTGTCTCCCAATGTGTAGAATGGGGTCAGTGATGCTAACCTATTTCTTGGGAGATGGGAGCTGTAAGGATGGAGGACCATTCATTAATCAGGCAGAGGTAATAGATATGTGTTTTGTTTAGAAACAGAGGTAGTGCATTACCTTGATGGAAGGGCCCCTTCATCACTGGCACAACTCCCATTGACTTCAGGGCTGAACTTGTTCCATAATAGGAGTACTTGTGGCACCTTAGAGACTAACAAATTTATTAGAGCATAAGCTTTCGTGGGCTACAACCCACTTCTTCGGATGCCCACGAAAGCTTATGCTCTAATAAATTTGTTAGTCTCTAAGGTGCCACAAGTACTCCTGTTATTTTTGCGGATACAGACTAACACGGCTGCTACTCTGAAACTTGTTCCATAATGTACAACTTGCTTCTAAGAGTTTAATTCATAGCGGTGGAATGGATTGATGTGGTTCTTCTTCACTATGTGCATGATAGAAACACATGCAGTGCATGCACCTTTGATACATTCTGTTCTCTCCTATTCAGGCCAAACATGCAGCTGCAATAGGAGCCAGTGGTATTGCTGGGATCGCCCCCTTTTTTTTCAAACCTACAAACAAAGGTGAGCAGAGACGTCTGTGGCCATCACATCCACAGAGGCCCTTTTTCTTCTGCAGTTTGCCACACATTCAGGCTGTCAGCAGTACGATATGGTAAAGGGAGGTCATGTTTTTTAGAGATCTGTGGCAGCAATGCTGCTGTAGTTGGTGAGAGCATCTGTATCTTTGCTATATGGTTCCTCAATGATAAAACTTCCTTTTATAGTGCTTATATTCCTCCTTCAGGTGTTGGGGTTTTTTTCTAAGAGGGCAGGTAATCGAGTTTTAACATAGGTCCTGTGTTATAGGCTCCATCTTTACCCTCTGCTGCTCTGGCTCAGAATGTAATCGTCCTCACTGTCATATGGACATTCTTTTGGAAACCATTTCTGGAAATAACATTGTTTGAATGCCAGTGGTGTGTTTGGTCTTGGTCATAAGTGAAACTAATTGATGATCTCTTGATGCCTACTGGACACACCAAATTGCATACATTACATTGGCATATTTGACAGTTTCTGCGGAAGCACAGGATTAACAGGACCAGTGCATATTACTTGTGAGGTGCAGAACTACTTGGGAGCAGATCAGAGCTGAGGATAAATGATAGAGCTGTGTGGAAGAAGCTTGCAAAACTCTGACCCTAGCCAGTGTTATCAATTTGTGAGATTAGCTCAAAATGAAATAACCTATTGTTGTCTCTTGGTTTTTATACAACACATGTAATATGAAGGAATTACACTGGCCCAGTGGGTTTGAAATAATCATGTTTACTAATCTTATAAACCATTCAAGGCCTAGCTACATATATACACTACTGTTCTGTTGGCTTCTGAAACCTAGACAGTGAGAAACACTAGAGAGCTCACAAACTATTAAAAGCATAGTACCCAATTCCTATATCCTGCACCTATTAAGTGCAGAAGAGATAGAGAAATAGTGTCTCCTTAGAGATAGGGTGACCAGATAACAAGTGTGAAAAATCAGGACAGAGGGTGGGGGTAATAGGCACTGTGACGGGTTGGATCACAGAACCCCCCCTTGGGAGCTGCCACCTGATGTGCCAAGACTACCTCTGCTCCTGCTTTCCCTGCCAGCTCGGAAACCCAGCACCCTGTCTTGCTAAGCCAGACACTCCCGTCTACTCCAACAAAGACCCAGGGTCTGAATTACTTCCCCCAAAGCTGCAGGTTTACCTGAAAGCAGCTAACAGAAGTGTTCCTGTCTTTAACACTCATATGCCCAACTCCCAACGGGGTCTAAACCCAAATAAATCCGTTTTACCCTGTATAAAGCTTATGCAGGGTAAACTCATAAATTGTTTGCCCTCTATAAGACTGATAGAGAGAGATGCATGGCTGTTTGCTCCCCCAGCTATTAATACATACTCTGGGTTAATTAATAAGTAAAGTGATTTTATTAAATACAGAAAGCAGGATTTAAGTGGTTTCAAGTAGTAACAGACAGAACAAAATAAGTCACCAAGCAAAATAAAATAAAATGCGCAAATCTATGTCTAGTCAAACTGAATACAGATAAGATCCTCATCAGTTCCAGAATGCTCCCTTTTACAAACTAATCTTTTAGCCTGGGTCCAGCAATCACTCACACCTCTTGCACACTGTCCTTTGTTCCAGTTTCTTTCAAATATCCTGGAGAGTGGAGAGGCTCTCTTTAGCCAGCTGAAGACAAAATGGAGGGGTCTCCCAGGGGTTTAAATAGACTTTCTCTTGTGGGTGGAGATCCCCTCCTCACTCCTATGCAAAGTCCAGCTCCAAGATGGAGTTTAGGAGTCACCTGGGCAAGTCGCATGTCCATGCATGACTCTGTTTTTACAGGTAGCAACCATTGTTTACATGCTACCTTGAATATCCTCAAGTAGACTTCTTATGTGGATTGGAGCATTCCAAGATCCATTGTCCTTTAAATGTTTCTTGATTAGGTACTTAATTTGCACATTCCTTTCTCCAGGAACTGATCAATGCTCTACTAAGGTTACACTGCTCTACAGTCAAAATGCTTCTGAGATAAATGTAGTCAAACTTTACTAATTCTGGGTCACTGAGAACGAAAATGATGCTTAAAATTGTTGATTGGCTCTAGTTTTCAAGATATGCTATTGGGTCAGTATATACGACCCTTGACTTGGGAATGGCGGAGGATAAGTGAGTTATAAAGGGAAGGGATCTCAATTGAAACCAGAAATGACTAAAATACATCTTTGACTGGATCTATGAATAAATCTATGACTGGGTTTGGACAGTACTTGCTTTTTAGGCAAAACAATGAATGATGCAATCTGAAGCTGGTATTGCATCATACATGATATGAATTGCATCATGTTATTCCTAGAAGTCATGGCTGATGCAATCATAACGAAGCTTACATCACTCTGCTGAACAAATTGCCCTATATCAGCTCTAGAAATCATACAGTGTCGTGCTCTCTTATTTGTCAGTGTTTGATTTTGCAAAGGGACACATTTCTGTTTAGCCAAAGTGAGCAGAGATGCCTCGTACTTGTGTGAACAGTGCAGATAACTTCTGCTATGTTTGTGGTGAAGTGACTTTTGCATCACAAAAGCACAGTATAACCACTATGGTTGAGAAAGCCTATCACCTTTATTTTGGCTGCAAAATTGGAGATCAGGACAAGAGGTGGGCCCCACACATATGCTGCAACACTTGTGCAACAAATCTTCACCAGTGGTTGAACAGGAAAAGGAAATCTATGCCTTTTGCAGTGCCAATGATTTGGAGAGAGCCAACAGATCATACCAACAATTGTTACTTCTGCATGGTGCCTCCAGTTGGGAAAGGTGTGTCAAAGAAGAAAAAGTGGACTGTGCATTATCCAAACATTCCATCAGCTATACGCCCAGTAACCCACGGAGAAGGACTGCCGGTTCCTGATGCACCAGAATCATTCTCACTTGAGTCAGACGAGGAAGAGGATGAAACTTCTGGTCCTGAACCATCAATGTCACAGGACCCACATTTTCTCCCATCCTCCTCCTCTGAACCACACCTCATAACACAAGGTGAACTGAATGACCTTGTCAGGGATTTGGAACTACCCAAGAGTAAGGCAGAGCTGTTGGGCTCCAGACTACAGCAGTGGAATCTCCTGGCAGGTGATGTTAGGGTTTCCATGTTCCGTGACCGTCAAAAGGATCTTGTCCCATTCTTCTTCATGGAAGGTGATCTTGTAGCCTGCAACAACATCAATGGTGTGATGGCAGCCCTCAACATCGTTCACGATCCAGATGAGTGGAGACTGTTCATTGATTCATCGAAGACGAGTCTTAAAGCTGTTTTACTGCATAATGGCAATGTTTTGCCATCAATTCCAGTTGGTCCTGCAGTCCATATGAAGGAAACCTATGACAACATGAAACAACTTTTGAGGTGCATAAACTATGACCAACATCAGTGGCAGCTTTGTGGCGATTTGAAGGTTGTTGCTCTCTTGCTTGGTCTGCAGACTGGATACACAAAGTACTGCTGTTTTCTCTGCGAATGGGATAGTCGTGCAAGAGATTCCCACTACATCAAGAAAGATTGGCCACTCCGACAGTCATTGGAGCCTGGGAGGAAAAGTGTTCAGCATCCACCACTTGTTGTATCAAGGAAGATTTTGTTACCACCCTTACACATCAAGCTGGGTGTGATGAAGAACTTTGTCAAGGCCATTGACAAAACACAAGCAGCTTTCAAGTACCTCCGTGGAAAATTTCCAAGGTTAAGTGAAGCTAAGATAAAGGAAGGTATCTTTGTTGGTCCTCAGATTCGTGAACTTCTTCGAGATGATGCATTTGACCATGCACTGCGTGGCAAGGAAAAGACAGCATGGAAAGCCTTCCAGTTAGTGGCAATAAATTTTCTCGGAAACAACAAGGCAGACAACTACAGGTTGTTGGTGGAAAACCTCCTCAAGGCATACAAAAGCCTTGGTTGCAACATGTCACTAAAGATACATTTTTTGCACTCTCATCTAGATTTTTTCCCACCGAACTGCGGAGCAGTGAGTGACGAGCACGGCGAGCGATTTCACCAGGACATTGCAACAATGGAGAAATGCTATCAGGGCAAATGGAGCCCATCAATGCTTGCAGACTACTGCTGGACAGTGACAAGAGATGCTCCATTTAATGAATACAAGAGACAAGCCAAGAAGCGCCGAGTAGACACTGAATAGGACTAAACTATGTACATAATAGTTTTTTGCCTTTTGTTTCATTAAAAATCAGCAAAAGGGTTATATAAATAAAATTTATTAAGTGTTACATAAACAGGACAGGTGAAATATTATCATGTAAAGCAACCATAAACACATGAAAAGACCTAGGTTTACAATTTATGATTAAAACTCTATCTACACAATATACATAGACATAAAATGTAAAAACTTAAATATCTTAGAAACAGTAGCCAATCAGTTGTTTTAATTGTCATATTTGAATTCAGCACATCAAAATACATAATAAATAGCACATTCTATCTCTGAAGCAGACGACTTCTCAAAAATTGTAGACCAGTGTTATTTAGAAATCAAGCCAGGACACAGCCAACATTCATAACTTTGAATACAAAAATGATACATGCATACAAATAGGATTAATTCATTCAGTAGATCATAACCTTTACGGAGATATGTTACATGGCATATGTAGCATAAAACACATTCTAAGCATATTTCCATAAAGCCTTATGGGAGGTACTGTCACAGGCACCTGTGTGTGTTTTTTTTTTTTTTTTTTTAAAAAAAAGCCCCAAATATCTGGACTGTCCCTATAAAATTGGGACATCTGGTCACCCTACTTAGAGATGGCTTGCTGATAAGTCTATGAACCTGAACTCCCCTTTATGTGGATGACCTCCTTCCCTTGCCTCAGAGTATGATTGCCTTCTTTCACTGCCTCTTTCAGATACATTGGTTGCTTTCTTACGGGAAGTTGCATCTGAAGCCCCTGGCATTCCATTTTATTACTATCACATTCCTCCTTTAACAGGTGTAAAGAGTAAGTATATTGCTCATTCAGTGACTCTTGCTCCTATTACATGCAGACTTTCCCTGTTCAAGGGATTTACTCAGAAAACAGTTGGTGAATCTAGAATTAGAAAACACATTTAGCTTGTCTACATTAGAAAATGTTACTGTGCTGAAACAGGATTGAATGGTCAAGTAGGTGCTGTACTTAGTGGGGAAGGAGAATTAATAACTCTTAACATCAAGAAGGATGAAGTATTTAATGCCTATTTTGCTTCAGTCTTTACTAAAAAAAGTTAATGGTGACCAGATACTCAACACAATTAATACACCGGACCATCGCTAGAACACGCATCTATATAGCACAAATTTGCATATAACACGGTCGCAGCCATGGATCCCAAATTTAATTACTTTAATTGCAATTCATTTTAACACGGTCCCCGCGTTAACGCAGTACCATGCATGGATACCAAATCCCGCATTCTAGTGAGGGTCTGGTGTATTAATAAGGGGGAAGGAACTCAAGCCAAAATAGGGAAAGAGCAGATTAAACAATATTTAGATAAGTTAGACATATTCAAGTCAGCCGGGCCTGATGAGATTCATTCTAGGGTACTTAAGGAACTAGCTGAAGCAATCTCGGAACCATTAGCAATTACCTTAGAGAACTCATGGATGATGGGTGAAAGGCGAACATAGTGCCTATCTATAAAAAGGGGAACAAAGAGGACCTTGGGAATCCTAGACCAATCAGCCTAACTTCAGTACGTGGAAGGATACTGAAACAAATTATTAAAAAATCAATTTGTAAACATATAGAGGATAAGAGTTGTAAAAATAGCAAGCATGGATTTTTCAAGAACAAATCATGCAAAACCAACCTAATTTCCGTCTTTGACAGAATTATTGGCTTAGTGGGTGGGGAGGAAGCAATAGATGTGATTGTAAGGCTTTTGACAAGGTCTCACATGATGATCTCCTAAGCAAACTAGGGAAATGTGGTTCAGATTAAATTACTATAAGGTGAGTCTGGAACTGGTTGAAAAGCCATACTCCAAGAGTAGTTATGAATGGCTTGCTATCAAACGGAGAGGATGTATTTAGTGGGCTCTCAGAGGAGTCAGTCCTGAGTCTGGTACTACTCAATATTTTTATTAATGACTTGGATAATGGAGTGGAGAGGATGCTTATAAAACTTGCAGATAACACCAAACTGAGAAGGGTTGCAAGCACTTTGGAGGACAGGATTAGAATTCAAAACAACCTTGACAAATGGGACAATTGATATGAAATCAACAAGATTAAATTCAATTAAGACAAGTGCAAAGTACAATAGTTAGGAAAAAATCAAATGCCCAAGCACAAAATGGGGAATAACTGGCTAGGTGGTAGTACTGCTGAAAAGGATCTGGGGTCACAAATTTAATGAGTCATCAATGTGATGCAGTTGCAAAAAAGGCTAATCTAAATCTGAGGTGTATTAACAGGTGTACCTCCCATGTCTGGTTGTACGCAAGACATGGGAGGTAATTGTCCCACTCTACTCTGCATTGGTGAGGCTTCAGCTGGAGTACTGTGTCCAGTTCTAGGCATCACTCTTTAGTAAAGATGTGGATAAATTAGAGATCATCCAGAAGAGAGCAACAAAAATGGTAAAGGTTTAGAAAACCTATTCTCCAAGGAAAGGTTAAAACAACAGGACATGTTTTAGTCTTGAGAAAAGAAGATTGAGGGGCGGACCTGATAACACCTGAAGTATGTTAAGGGCCGTTACCAAGATGACTGTGATCGGTTCTCCATGTTCAGTGGAGGTAGGAGCAGAAGTAATGGGCTTACTCTGCAGCAAGGGAGATTTAGGTTAGATGCTAGGAAAACCTTTCTAACTCTAAGGGTGGTTAAGCTCTGGAATAGGCTTCCCAGGGAGGTTGTGGAATCCCTACCATTGGAGGTTTTTAGGAACAGGTTGGACAAACACCTGTTCGGGATGGTCTTGGTTTACTTGGTCCTGCCTCAGCATAGGCAGCTGGGCTAGATGACTTCTGGAGGTCCCGTCCAGCCCTACACTCCTATGAGTCTATAAGATGAAATGATGCTGACTATGACATCGTGACCAGTGTAGACCAGGACAGGTTACGTTTAGCATCATGTCTGCTAACCATGGTTAAACCCTGCTTCCAGCAACCTTTCACCACACCTAGCTGACAGTGATAACCTCCACTTGTGCTGCTCAATACTGACCACATAGTCCTGGTTAGCTAACTGAAGTACTAATCACATTCAGCCACAATAAATTTTTCTAATGTAGACAAGTCCAGACAAGTTAGCAGTGCAGCTGAGAATTGAACTTAAGTTTTTTGACTCCCTTGCTCTAGGCACCAGACCGTATAGCCTCTTTGAATATATTTTTTAAGTGTAGTTGCCGGTTCATTTCTGAACTGCTTATCTAACTGTATTTCGCAGTTTCTGAACTAAGATTAATACTCAAGAAGGAAATAAGACATCTGATAGATATTAATGAAATCACTGCTGTGTAACAGGGCACAAGCCAGGAAATAGACAATGGGGGGAAAAAAGAAAATGCAGGTAGCAGAATTATAGAAGCTGTTCAGCTTAGATGTGGATGTGTCCCACATGATCTTGCTTATTGTCAATAAGCAGCAAGTATGTAATACGGGAGTAGGTATAAATGAGAGGGGGTAGTGACAATTCTATATCAATGGTACATTTCTCCTAACATGCATTTGTGCATCTCTTCATATATTCCAGAGTTACTTTACTGGTTCCTTTCAAGCTATTTAAGTAACCAAGCTCTTACATTTAAACCGTAAAGAAAATGTTGGAAAGCAACAAGTCTGCCTCTGATTACCTTGTGTGAGGGGAGGGAAGGGTCCTGACTCTGCTCAAATGAAGAATAGTAAGGCTTGAGTGACAATGATGACCCTTTGAGGAAGAGATCAGGGACATCTTATGTGACTGGAATGTGTTTCTTGATGTGAGATTGTTGTTCTGTGCAGTTCGTGTTGAGGAGCTGCTGGATGGTATAAAAGAACAGATCCCCACCTTCCAGGGGGTGAAGTTCAGTGACACAGACCTCTTGGACTTCGCACAGTGTGTGAAGAACAACAAAGAGCAATTTGTGCTACTCTATGGGGTGGATGAGGTAAGGGGCTCCACTCTTAATGATCTCCTCTAAAAACTATGTGGCTTATGCTAAGACATATCCTGGTTCCAACCTGAACAATTACTACCCAGTGCGAATTGAATTCTAGCCATGTTCAGGACCGCGAGTTGTACTGCTCATTCTTCCTTTGCTTTTTATTATATGAAGTAAAATGCTGTTTTCCCTCCACAAACTAGCATCTGCTGAGTGCACTGGCAATAGGAGCATCTGGGGCAGTTGGAAGGTCAGTCTTTTTGCATTCCTGCTCCATTTGTTGCCATATTTACCACCATCTGTCTATGTATTGTAATTATATGGCCCCCATTACTGTAATACCCTGAGTACCTCACAATCTTCAATGTATTTATTTATCCTCACAACATTGTTGTGAGGCAGGGTTGGACTATTACCCTCTTTACTGAGGGGAACTGAAGTTCAGAGAGACTAAAGAGACTTCTGTGTGATCTTGGGGAAAGTGGAGAAGGGAATCGAACCTAGGTCAGGGTCAGTGTTTAAGCACTAGACAATCCTTCCTCCCCCACTGAGGAGGTGTAAATGAGTTACCATACCGCATTGCAATTCATGTGTACAATATATAAATCACAAGTGACGAGTAAACAAAGCGATTGTTCCCCAGAATGGCTAACTGATTTTTTTTGTTCTTGGAAAAACAATGTCGTTTGTAAAGGATGATGGGAAGAAAACACTTAATTGTAACACTTTTTTTTTTTTTTTTCATTGGGAGCAGTCATGCTTTTAAGGCTCAGCTATATACAATATGTTTCAGACCACGTGGAATTTCTAGATCGGAATGATTACGTTCTGAAAACAAAATATTGCACTAGAAAGCCTGGGACGACTTGTTTGTTCTGGTTGCGGTAGCTGCTCTAAGCACCTCTTTGCATAACTGAGTTTACTTTGGTTTTTTTGGCAGCACATACAACTACCTGGGCAAAAAAAACAACTTGATGTTGGAGGCTTTTGCAAAGCAAGACCTTGCATTAGCACAACGGTATCAGGTACAGCATCTTTACCTGCTCACAGTGGGAGTGTCCTCTCTCTGCTTCCCTAAACTTCTCTTCACTGGGCACCATTCATTCTGTGGCTTCCCACCACCACCACTTTAACCACCTAATCTCTCACCACTATGTTCACACACAAACAATCTGTTTGTCTGGTACACAGCTCCCCTTTTCTCAAACCGATCCAGGCACAAACCCCGCTATTTTAACTAGCCGAGGCACAGCTCACCTTTCTTCCCCTTGTGTAACCTCCCCTTCAGCCCCCAAAACCCTATGTGGAATGGGCACTGTCCATCTCTTCTCTCATAAACAGTCTAACCTAGATAGGTCTGTTTGTTTCCCCCAGTCACGTACATGTTTTGGCTTAGGCACAACCTGTTCTAGGATCCTCTTGTCCCATTTCCAACCAATGTTCTTCTCATCCACCCTCCTTCCTCTTCCCTTCCTGTCCGTGTGCACACATCTACCTGCTGACTAGTCTGGAGACTGCCTCCTGCCTTTCTAACCTGGCTGAGCACCCCCTTGCTGATTGATAACCACCATTCAAATACTCTCCATCTATAGTGCTCCATGCCCAATCTCTTTTAAGGGGTGGTTGTCCTAGTCGTCTTTTTAACCATTCCAGATGGGTCACTGTCCACTCTACTCACTTTTTAACTAGTCTTGGCAGTTTCTTGCCCCTCCCTCATCAGTTGCTTATGGGGAAGGGAGGTTAGGCTGGACCAAGCATCATCTCTTTTCTTCTTGTCTCTCTTCTCCTGCTTCCCCTCCACCTCCCCCACACCACTGAGATTGGGCTTTCTTCCTGGTTAACAGTAGGCAATAGCATTCTGCACAAGGGTTCTCCATCATGCAGGGTTTCTCAGGTCACTATGCCATTACCCTTCTTGCTCAACATGTTGGAGGCCATAGAGATGGTGTAGTCAATATGCAAATGAAACACAATTTTCTATCGCAGTCTTGGGCAGCTGGGGCACTTCTCCTTTGTTCTAAAAGAGAGGGACTGGTGGCAGGAGCGTGGGGGAACTATGTTCAACAAAGGGTCCTCTATTCTGGAAAGGACTTCCTGTCTGGAAGTCTAGAAGGGCACGGTGCACCAGTTTCCTCAGACTGTTGTGTTAAGGGCCAAGTTGAATAATAAGGATGGCCTGAATGGGGAGTGGTTCATTGAGGTGGGAGCAGTTCAATGGGGGGGGTTGGAGCTGTGGATGATGTTGTTTACTTAAGAAGGCATGCCAAATGTACTGGGGACTTTCCCTTTGCTATGTCATGTGTATAATTGTTGTTATACAAGGATATGTCTTGTAAATATGAAGAAGTGAATTAAAAAATACTGTCTGTTTCTCTTCTAGTTCTGTACTGGAGAATTTCTCAGCTTTGTATTCAAACTAGGTAGGTGCTGCAATATCTTCCTCCCTCACTGTGTTGTAAAACAGGAACTGAAAATCCATGAGCTTCACTGAAGCTTCCAGGTCCCTGCAACCTGAGAAGCTCCCTTCTGAAAGGTCTTGTGCAAAGAGAGACCTCACATCTGCTGTTACTGCTTGAGTTATCAGCAGTTGGGAGGTCAATGACTGAGCTGGTAAAGCACATCAGGAAAGATTCTACTCACTCTCTTCCCTCCTTTCTCCAGGCTCTCTGACAAATTCCCCAACTTCAAAAAAACAATTTTTTTATCCTGACTATCCATTTTTCTTAAGTCCACTCTGTGTCACTCTTACTGAGTGTTCTCAATCCCGGACAAGATAATAAAGTGCCCTGATGACAAAGCACGGGGGGCCTGATTCTCCTCTCTTATGTTGTGTGGCAAGGCACCTTCTCGGTCTCACCAGGCTCCGCTGCTTTTAGCCTTGGTGAGACAGGCTTGGATAAAACAGTCCCTCTTGGTTGCACAGGGGAAGTCCGTTCCTTCTCTCCACCAGTCTTTTGGGAGGGAATGCAGCCTCCCCTCCTGGTGAGGCTCGCTGTCTCACTGCGCCTAACCTACTAGCAGCATGACTCCTTCTCTCGCTCCCCCTCTTCTCCCAACGGGGAGGGTTTAAAAGGGTCTCGGGAAGCCCTTAGTTGGAATCAGCTGATCCTAATTGACCTCAGGTAACTCCCTCTCGGCTGATCCTAATTGATTCTCTGGTAACCCCTTCTCAGCTGAACCTGATTGACCTGTAGTTACCCCCAGAGGCATAGCGAGCGCCCTCCGTACCCTCCGACCGGAGGGGGCCCCGCAAGGAAGGGGGCCCCTAAAAGTGGCAAAATAAATACCGCATTCCAGTTTCTGCATTGTAAGGGGCCCGCCCGGACATATGTTCGGAGGGGGCCACGTTCTTTGTTGCTACGGCCCTGGTTACTCCTCCTCAGTTGATAGGGAGGAGGGCCTTTTAACCTTCTGGGACTGTTTTCTACCCCTCCCCGCCTTGCAGCTGTCTGTCCTGAGTTTATCACAGTTGGTATAACTTAAGAGTAACTCCACTCAAGTGAGTGAGTTTTACACAGGTATAAGTGGTGTGAGAGAGAGGACAATCAGGCCCAAGAATCTAAACATCCATTTATGAGAAAAATAAGTGTTTTTACATTGTAGGCCTACTCCCCTTGTGCTTTCAAAACTATATCTATTGACTTTGCTGGCAAAAATACATGTTTTCTCCTGATAACCCTGCAGAGCCATCACCGCTTTGGGTGAGAGAGGCAGATTCTTTCTGGTTTGCACATAATCAAGAGAATTATTAACTGAATTCTAACTACAGAATCTGTATTACTTCTTTCAGAGTAGCAGCCATGTTAGTCTGTATTACTTCTGATACTATATGTAAGCCACAAAGGACATGGTTGGGCTTTCGGTTCCTAGGTTGTTTGCTGGGCTGAGAGTTAGATGATACATTTTATCTATAAAGATTACCCTAATTTGATCTGGAAGTCCTGGAAAAACAAGTATGGGAACCCTCCCAAAGCCACACTTAGAGTCATTTTTCAGAGCATAAGCATGCATTACTAAGGAAATATTGTACTTGGGGCATTTTGGAGGAAAATATGGGTAGCTAAGAGTGGTTTGTACTGTAATACAGGATGGATATTAACTCTGTTTTCTGTCTGCAAACATCACTTGCTGATTACATCGTTCTCCCTTGTGGGAATTTAAACTCTGGCCATATTCTAGGGTTTCACAAGAGATGGAATAGTTGGTGCGGTTGGTATTTTAGAGCCCTCTGTAGTGACTGTCTTTTATTTAAGTGATCTATTTAAGTAACCTGCCTTCTTTTTTTTTTTTCTTTTCTTTTCTTTTGCCTACCTAGGTTTTGGTGTTGCACAGACTAAAGCAGTCATGACTTTTACCTCAGGGATTCCAATGGGTCCCCCACGGCTTCCGCTCCTGAGTGCCTCTGTGGATTTTATTGAGAAAGCAAAAGCTAAAATGGAGAGCCTGATTGTGTGACTGTCCCAGCAGTTGATCTGATATTAATGTGGATCTGGAGGTTTGGGGCCTCTGCTTTTGTGATTCATCACTCAAAGGGTTCTCCTTGGGGAACACACTGACTCAATGAGATTTCCATCAGTGAATTTGTAATAAGTGGTTTCCTAACAGGGATGGCCTTGTTAGCCTATGTCTTGCTTTCTTTCCTTTAGCATTACCCAAAGGGGGAACCTTTATAATACAGGTGAATTCTGTTTATCTGAATGGCCTGGAGGACATCCGAGACCTTTGGATAACCAGGTGTTCAGATAAATGGAAGTGCTATTTTTAGCTGCAGTTTCACAGGTCTGGTCTACACTTCAAATTGAGGTCAGCCTAGCTACGTTGTTAAGATGCCCTAACCTCTCTGGTAGATGTGGCTAGGTCAATGGAAGAATTCTTCTGTTGACCTAGCTACTACCTCTCGGAGAGGTGGATTATGCCTATTGAGGGGAAACCCCCTTCTGTCGCTGTAGGAAACGTCTACGCTATGGTGCACCAGCGGCACAGTTCCAGTGCCATATCAGTGCCGCTTGAGTGGCTGTAGTGTAGACAAAGCCACTATTTCATACTGCAGTGATGCCAGTCCCAGAGGGAGGAGGGGAGAAAAGGATCTGGTATCACTGCGGAATGAAAGGGCGGGGGGGAGGGGGAAGGCAAAGAGGAGGATGGGAGAGAGAAAAGAAAGGAGGTAGAGGGGAAGGAGCCGCAGGAGACAAGAGCCTTCTTGACAGCCCAGGATTCCACAAGCACCAGTACAAATACTGTAGTGAGGGGTACAGCTGCCTGGCTCCCTCCCCCACAGCTGTCAGTGCTAGAACCAAGGAGGTTCTTGTCTCCTGCAGCTATTCCCCCTCTCTTAACTACATTTTGGATCCCCAAGAGTGTGATCTGAAAGAACAGTGTATTCCCCCATGCACTTAATGAGCCGCTAAGAGGTTATCTGAATGAGCACAATTAATCGGGATATTCAGTTAACTGAAATTTGAACTTTGCCTGTAGTTGCCTCTGCCCTATGGTGCACAAAAGCAAGGTATGCTTCTAATGAAGCAAACGTATAAGGGTATGTCTGTACTGAAAATGCTACAGCAGCACAGCTGCAGTACTTCAGCGTAGACACTACTTACCCCGATGGAAGGGGTTGACATAAGTTATACCAACATAAGTGGTAGTGTAGACATAGCCTGACTCTCTGCTGAGGAGGAAGGTTCCTTGCTGGAATTCTGAGTTCCTCTGGAAAGGGAAGAGGACTCTGACTTCCAGAATTTCCGTCTACTATGACAGTCCCAACACCCCCCACCCTCCCACCCTCACACACACACACACACACACACACACACACACACACACACACACACACACTTTTTATGATGCTGGGACGTGGGTGAAGTAATGTGCCTCTTGTACTCTGACATGACATCATTCTGCTCAGCCTGGTATTTTAGTGCAGCTGTTATGTCATATAAACCTACAAAAACTCCATTTTTACCAGTGAGTAAAAGGAATCTGGTTAATGTGCCCAGAACTCCCAGAAGACATTCTTCTTCCATAGGCTTCTTTCCCTTTATCTCTCCCCTCCATTTTCTTGCTCTCCCTGTATTTCCTCAAATAAAAAAATTAAGTAACTCTTTTGTGACAGAAGGCACTTGCTCCATCTTGTTCCCAGCATGTGCTGGCTAAAGCAGCACCAGGAATTGAACCAGAGGTTCTACATGGCAATGCAAAGCACTACCACTTCTTACAAATGTCACTTATTGCTGATGTTAAGGGGCCCTCTACACATATTGGACCTAATGTGCCACTACACCCTGTGTATTTGTTTACACCTTGGCAAAATGCTACCATCTAGGTGCCTGGAGAATTTTGATTTGGTAGCATTTTATACCCACTTTGCACAGGTAAGAATGACTGCATGTACAAGGTAGGGAGAATCAGGTCTGAGAATCTGGTGATCTGTTGCTATTTTAGTATCCAAGGATTCTGGGTAACCTGGAGAGTAACATTCCATTAATTTCTTCAGTTTGGCAGTAATAATCTCACTTTCTATCTGCAGAACACAAACTGTAGAAGCCCTGACTGAGTTAGATGATTGACAAGATTTTTCTCCTGAATCTGTAAGGCATGTAGGTAAGCTTCCCTGGTGGGTCAAACATGGAAGAAGGTGGCCTCTGAAATAGCAAAGAGCACTGCACATTTGCAACTGTGCCTTGCACAACCAACCATTGATTGGCGCAAGCGTGCAGAGAGCCAGCATGATAAAAATCATAGAAAAAAATAAGACTGTGTACACACTCCCAGATTCAGCTATTTTAGGAGAACTCTACTGTGTATTCCTTAAAGCTTTTACTTTGATGTTTTTAGGTTCTCTAATCCAAATGAGATTCTCTATTGCTGTTCCAATGTTATGCACATAACAATACACTGTTACTTACTTTCTGCATATTTTAATATAATATATAGATGCATCTAAACATGAGATCTTCAATTGAATAACTTTTCTAACAGACCCAAATTATTCCTGGTATTTTTAAGTCTGTCTTGGTCTGTTTATACAAATCTCCAGATATTAAACTGTGTTTACATCTGAAATTTTGTTTAATGTTTCAATGAAATTTCTGTATATTTTCTTAGTGATCATTAAAAGCATTCTTAAAAACATTTGCCTCTGTTTCCTCCTTGGAAAAATGCTCTTGAGGGGGCAGAGGTGGATGGGTCAGAGGGGACTGTTTTCTAGTCTCTCAAAATTTAGTAATATCTTCCCCTTCCTCTCATGCTCCGTCAGGAAGATAATCTTCAGGATGGATGCTGCAAGCACTTAAGCACATGCTTAACTTTACCCATGTTAGTAGTCCTACTGAAGTCAATGGTACGTCTTGCATGAATAAAGTTTTTAAGCACAAATATGCCAGCAAGATCAGGATCTAATCTCCTCCTTTAAAACTCAAGTATGGGAAAGATTGTGCCTGCCTTAACTCACTTTCAGTTGCTTTTTGACCTGCACCCTCTTCCAAACTACCGTGAATCCTAGTACCTTCTATCTGTTCTCTCAGAAAGTCAGTGGAAAGTGTTCTTGGGTTTTCATGTGGTTTTAAGAAATCTTCAATAAAGAAAAGTGCAAAGTACTTTGTTTAGGAAGGAAAAATCAAATGCACAGCTATAAAATGAGTAACTAGCCCGGAAGGTAGTACTACTGTAAAGGATCTGGGGTTATAGTGGATCATCGATTGAATGAGTCAAGAATGTGATGCAGTTGTGAAAAAGGCTAATACCATTCTGGGATATATTAACAGAATTTTTATATGTAAGACATGGGAGGTAATTGTCCTGCTCTATTTGGCACTGGTGAGGCCTCATCTGGAGTACTGTGTCCAATTCTGAGCACCACCATCTAGGAAAGATGTGGATAATTTGGAGAGAGTCCAGAGGAGAGCAACAAAAATGATAAAAAGGTGTTGCAAACTTGACTTATAGCCGGGTTTAAAAAAAAATAGGCATGTTTAATCTTGAAAGACTGAGGTAGGACCTAAGTCTTCAAATATGTAAGTGGCGCTTGCTCTAAAGAGGATGGGGATCAGTTGTTCTCCATGTCCAGTGAAGGTAGGGCAAGAAGTTAATAGGCTTAATCTACAGCAAGGGAGTTTTAGGTTAGAACATTTTCCTTAATATCTAACTCTAAAGGTAGCTAAATTCTGGAAGAGGCTTCCAAAGGAGGCTGTGGAATCCCTTCTCTGCGATGCCTTCTCAGGGTGCCCAGAACCATAAGCCACTGTGCTGCCTCTGCCTCTGCAAGAGAGCTTTGCTGGTGCTAAAGCTGTGTCAGCTCTGATACACCAGCCAGCCTTACCAGCAAACTCCTTGAGACCCTGCCAGTCTAAATCTTGCCTTGCAGGTAACATTCAGTGAACCCCAGTTACCAGGCTCCCCAGAGAGGTCTCGGCAGTGTCCAGTTCCTCTCACTAGACACTCACATTGTCATAAACATACAGCTAAGGGTAACCTAACATCCCTCTTTACCCTGTGCAAAGGGTTAATTCCTTTAACCTGTAAAGGGTTAAGAAGCTCGGATAACCTGGTTGGCACCTGACCAAAAGGACCAATAAGGGGAGAAGATACTTTTAAATCTGTGGGGGAAGGTTTTTGTTTGTGTCTTTGTTTTGTTCTCAGAGTCAGCAAAGGAACCAGGGCAGGGCAAATATATCTCCCTAAGCCATATCTGGACTAAGCATCTAGTATTGCAGAAATAGTAAGTAATAGCAAAGAAATGCGTTAGATTATCTTTTGTTTTAGCTTGTGAATTTTCCCTGTGCTAAGAGGGAGGTTTATCCCTGTTTTTGTAACTTTAAAGTTTTAACTAAAGGGGAAATCCTCTGTGTTTTTGAATCGGATTGCCCTGTAAAGTTATCTTCCATCCTGATTTTACAGAGGTGCTTCTTTTACTTTTTCTTTATAATAAAGTCTGGGGGTTTTGTTTTTGTTTTTAGAATCTGATTGGGTTTTAGTGTCCTAAAACCCAAGGGTCTGGTCTATGCTCACCTTGTTACCTATCTGGTTGGTAGAGTATTCTCAAGCCTCCCCAGGAAAGGGGGTGAAGGGCTTGGGGGGGTTGGGGGGAGGGAATATTTTGGGGAAACAGGAACTCCAAGTGGTCCTTTTCCTGAATCTTTATCTAACTCACTTGATGGTGGCAGCATACTGTTCAAGGACAAGGTGGAATTAGTGCCTTGGGAAAGTTTTTAACCTAAGATGGCAAAAATAAGCTTAGGGGGTCTTTCATGCGGGTCCACACATCTGTACCCTAGAGTTTAGAGTGGGGAAGGAACCCTGAAGTTTGTCTCCAAAGAGACTGTGTGCGCACCAGCCTTTTAGCTCCGTTGAGGATTAAAGTACATCCTCAGCTGAACTAACAGTATTTTATATCCAACCCCCAACCCCCCCCCCCCTTTTTTTTTTTTTTTTTTTTAATTTCTTTTCTGCAAAATAATTTCAACTTTTTATGCCACCTGGCAGGATGGAAATTCCAAAATTTCCTCAGCTCTACTTATTACTGGCTAGTTCTAGGGCTGCAAGTCACAGTACTAGCTCTGAAATTGGTTTTCAACTTAGAGCATAGCTACACTTGCAGATGTAGAGTGCCAGGAGTTAAACCAGCCCTTGGAGACCACAGCAGGAAAGCGCTGCTGTGGGTTCACGCTGACAGCTGCAAGCTCAGTGGCGTGGCCACATTTGCAGCACTTGCAGCGACATTGGGAGCGGTGCATTATGAGCAGCTATCCCACAGAGCACCTCTTCCCATTCTGGCGCTGAGGCTTGTGGGGGGGGCGCGGGGCATCCTGGGTCCTGTCCCAATGCCCCATGATGCATTGCTTCGCATCCCAGCAATCCCTGTGCTTCCGTTCACATTTGGTGCCATCTTTCAAAGGTTTTTGTACTGTGTGCTCTGTCTTCCCTTTCGGTCTGCGGGAATGGATCCCAAACTTGTGAGGAATATGCTGATGGATCTCGCCAGCACATCACGAATTGCACTCCTTAAGCTACAAAGTGACAGTGAGGAGTCCGATGTCGACTCGCATAATGCATACGACATGAGATTGCTTGTGGCATTCACGGACATGCTCACCACAGTGGAACGCCGCCTTTGGGCTTGGGGAAACAAGCACTGAGTGGTGGGATCACATCGTCAGGCAAGTCTGGGATGACGAGCAGTGGTTGCAGAACTTTCAGATGAGGAAAGCCACTTTCATGGGAGTGTGTGCTGAGCTCGCTCCCACCCTGTGACGCAAGGACATGACATTGAGAGCTGCCCTGTTGCTGGAGAAGCGCATGGCTATTGCAATCTGGAAGCTGGCTACTCCAGACAGCTACCAATCAGTCACTAACCAGTTTGGAGTGGGAAAGTTGGCGTTGGAATTGTGTTGATGCAAGTTTGCAGGGCTATTAATCGCATCCAGCTCAGAAGAACCGTGACTCTGGGCAATGTGCGTGACATTGTGGCTGGCTTTGCACAAATGGGTTTCCTTAACTGCAGAGGGGCGATAGATGGGACGCATATTCCAAGACCACCTAGCCTCCGAGTACATAAATTGGAAGGGGTATTTCTTAATGGTTCTCCAGGCACTTTTGGATCACCATGGGTGTTTCATGAACACTAATGCAGGCTGGTCCGGAAAGGTGTATGACGCATGCATCTTTCGGAACACAGGCCTGTTCAGGAAGCTGCAAGCTGCGACTTTCTTCCCAGACCAGAAGATCACCTGTAGGAGAAGTCGAAATGCCCATTGTGATCCATAGAGACCCTGCCTACCCCTTAATGCCGTGGCTCATGAAATCCTACACAGGAAGCCTTTACAGCAGCAAGGAGCGGTTGTTATACCAATAGAATAAAAACCAGCAGGATTTTATTAAGAGGGATAAGGCAAAGATGCCACATTTATTGTAAATATAATGATAAAGCAAAAGATAAAAGTAAACAACGTTGTTTGACTACTTACTCCTATCACTACTTATTCCTTATACACACACACACACACACACACACACACACACACATATATTTACACAATTATTCATTTAAGTTCTGTATAGGTGTTATAGTTACCAGCCTAGAAGTTGCTCATGCCAAGTTACTGGCCAGGTATCTTGGTCATGAGGATGGAGCCGAGTCTGTGACAGGTGCACCTGATGCTCCTGGAGGTGGGCAGCAGAACCAGAGACTCAAAGTCATCAGTCTTGAGAGTCCATTCTTATAGGAATTAATTCTTATGTTAGTCTATGGGAGCTGTTTCATCCTGCTGCTGCTGACTCAATCAGCAGATGGCACATTCCTGGACACATTCCTGGGCACATTTCTGGTGGCTCCAAACTGTCCAAAGTTTGTGTTTCTCATCCTTCCAGGTGATGGGGTGGATCCCAGTTTACCCTCCGGGGGTTGTCTGGTCATCCACTTGACACATTCTTCGGCCGATGGATGCTCCCTTTCTAGGCTGGCACTTCCCTAAACATTCATGTACATCAAGCATTCATCAACATACATTCCATATCTTAACCATATTTTAATTTACTGTCTCCACCACTTTTGGGGTGTGTGCTAATTCATTTGAGACTCCCGGCCCTTTAATCACGGAGAGTGGGGGTCTAGGAGCTGTTGCTGTTACAATGAAGTGAAAGTCACCTGTTTACATTGTATTAATTATTTCAAGAACAAAGTCAATTAACTTGTTTGTAAGTTTTACATAGTAATAAAGTATCTTTCACAGGATACATACAATCAATGGTTTCTACAGACAGTAGCTTACAAGTTTTAACAGAAGACCCAAGAGATTTTTCTACTTGGTGAAACTGTTGGATTTTAAAGTGTGGGGGACAAATTATTAGGGGGTCACTGTCACTTGGGGAAATCACTGTTAGTACCTTCTTTAGTATCCCTACACGGTTCAACAACAGCTGAGTCAGGGCAGAATGACTGAGTGTGCTTTTGGCCATTTAAAGGGCGGCTGGCACTGTCTGTATGGGAAGGTGGACCTGGCTGATGACAACATCCTCACAGTTATAGCTGCATGCTGTACCCTCCATAACATTTGTGAAGGGAAGATGAAAGCTTCACTCAGGCATGGAACTCGGAGGCTCAACACCTGGAGCCTGAATTTGAACAGCCAGAGACCAGGGGTAATAGAGGGGCCCAGTGCAGGGCTGCAAGGATTAGGGATGCCTTGAGGGAGCAATTCGATGAGAGCCACCAGTAATGTTTGGTGCCCTGCACAGGAGTGAAGTGCAGTGGTTCCAATGCTAGTAGGCATCTGTGTTTGCTACGTATGATGCACTGACTTGCAATGCCTGTTGCTTTCCTGGGCTATGCTGTCTTTTACTTAATGCAATAAACAATGTTTGCAAAGCCAAAAAATTCATTTATTGAAAAGAAACACAACTGCTGTGGAAACACACATGGCATCACACATCTGTGCTGTGTGGGAGGAGGGAAGGGGGCAGGGTGGGGAACGGGACAATCACAGATTTGCGTATGTTCTGTTATGTTCAGCCTTCCTGTCTGGAGTGCTGTGCAATGAGTGCTGCACTTCAGGCTGGTTAAAATGCATGGTGATGGGGGTTGAGTGCAGTGGGTAAAAGTCATAGTTTGCAGGGTTGGGTGGTGAAGCTACAGGTGTTGGAGGCAGCTGGTGGCGATAAGAAACCAGAGGTTGAGGAAAGTGGGTTGGTGGTGACATGGGGATACAAGGAAAGAGTTTTGGGACAAGGGCTGCAGGGGGTGGTGGGCGCGGATCTGCTCCATCTGGAGTGCTATGAGCACCTGCATAGAGTCCACTTGGCGCTCCATAATGCTTAGGAGCCACTCCATGCTTTGGTGCCAGCGATCCGCATTCTGCTGGCAGTGCCGCCTTTCAGTCTCCCACCACTCCTGTACTTTTTTATTTTCAGTAAGGGACTGCTGCATGACTTCACGCAGAAGGTCCTCCTTGCTTCTTCGCAGACGCTTCCTGATTCTTTGTAGCCTTTCAGCCATTGATAACAAGGACGGCTAGGATCTCAAGGTTGCATCTGTAAAGCCAAAATGCAACACTTAACAGAGGCAGTGTTGTTAACACTAGACAGAGCAATGATTTGGCCGAACTTAAAGACCAGCACAGTGCACGCAATAGCAGAAAGTGCCCATCCCAAAGCAAGTGCACATAACCACAAGAGCCCCGAAATCGTGAGTAAGCACAGGGGCGAGGGGGACTGATTGTTTCAGGGCTGTACTGTCCTCTAGGGTTCTGTGCCTTAGGGAGAGCTAACGGCTGCAGGGGGGCCCTATACTGAACTCTGTCCCCACATTTTCCACAGCATGAGTTCATCCTGGAAGATATTTCGCTCCTGAGGGTGACCTGGGAAGCAGGGGAGGGTCTTCTACTACAATGTGGCTTCTGCCCTGGTCCTTACGCCGCTTACCTGTGTACAGCAATGGTCCCCCCACCCCTCACGGCACAGTAGCGCCTGGTGCGGATATGTTAGCCTTACTGGGACAAGGAGCACAGTAGCTTCTGCCAAGGAACCTGCGCAAGCGGATTGCCCACCTTCTGCATGAGACCTTCGATGAGATCACTGAGGCCGATTACTGCGATGTGAGAGAGCACATCAATGCCCTATTCCGCATCTAGGCGTGCATGCAGCCCTAACCCTTCTTTCTGCAACCCTCCTCGCCACAATAGCCCGCACTGAACAACTACCTCCCCAAAATAAAAGCTGCTTACCAGGCACCTCTGCTGCTGTTTGTTCTTCCACAAGCACCGTCTGCTGCAACTGGCTACCTTCCTCCTGGCTTGAAAACAGCTCCTGGCTGCATGCATACAGGGATGCTGGGCCATTCTCTGGCTCTGGGCCCCCGTCCTCCTCCTCAGCACCCTCGCTCCTGCTTTCCTCCTTCTGCCTTGTTGCACTCCAGGCTGCCATGGCCTCTGAAGTGTCTATGGTGGTCTTCAGAGTGGAGGTGGGGTCACCCCCAAGTATCACGTCCAGTTCTTTGTAGAAATGGCAGGTTGTGGGCGCAGCACCGGAGCGGCGGTTTGCCTCCCGTGCTTTGTGGTAGGCATTCCGCAGCTTCTTCACTTTAACCCTGCACTGCACTGCATCCCGGTCGTGGCCCCTTTCTGTCATGGTCCTTGATATCTGCCCATAGGTATCATAATTCCTACGGCTGGAGCGCAGCTGGGACTGGACAGCTTCCTCCCCCCAAACACTGATGAGGTCCAGCACCTCGCCATTACTCCATACTGGGGATAGCCTGGCACGTGGAGGTATGGTCACCTGGAAAGATTCGCTGAGAGCACTACATGCCTTGCTGAGCAAACAGGAAGGGGAATTTCAAAATTCCCAGAGAATTTAAAGGGCGGGTCTGACAGTTGGTCACCTGAGGGCAGGGCAGTAGAGTTCAAAGTGATGACCAGAGTGGCTAGAAAGGCCAGAGAGGCCAATCAGAGCGCATTAATAGACCAGGGCATCCACACTGGCACTGCAGTGCTCCAGCTGGGACGCAGCAAGCTTTATGCTTCTCATGGAGGTGGATTACCAGGGGCGCTCTTGCTATGGAGTCCGAGCGCTCTATGTGCCTTGCCAGTGTGGACACCTCAGGAGTTAGGGCACTCGGGGCTGATTTAATGCGCTCCAACTCGCAAGTGTAGCCAAGGCCTTAGACTAAAAAACCACAAAAATTAAAAAATCAAAATTTTCCTGTCCTAGTGCTATTGAATCAGTCATAACAGAAATATTTCTGGTATTTGAGGCCTTATCTACACTACACAGTTTTGTTGACAAATCAGTGGAGGTGTACACATTGAAATGCTCCTCCTGCCAATGTAACTCCCCTGCTATGCCAACATAATAAACCCACCTCCATGAGAGTGGGGCCTATGGCGATGCAGTGTCTGTGTAGACACTGACAGTGGCTGTTGGCTGTCATTCTTGTCAATTTCACCACTGGAATGGCCATGAAATTGACAAGAAAAGTGGGCAGCTAGAGTATAGCAGCCCCCCAGGTCCCAGCTGGGAGCTAGGGAGCAAGAAACTCGGGGCAGCTTCCCTCACCCCCACTTCGAACCAGAGCCATGAAATTGACAAGGCTGCTGGGCTCCTGGCAAGGAGCAGAGCTGAGATGCTGGGGCAGCTGGACCCCGCTTCCTGGGGGTGAGACGCCCCAGGCAGCTTCCTTCCCGCATCCAGCGGGAACCAGGAAGGGGGCAGGGAGCACACCCAGAGCCTGTGGAACAGCTGGATTGAGTGTCAAGGAGTGTAGTGTGACTGCTGTGAGACCACACTGGTGCACAATATTCAGCTGCAGAATATACTAAGGCAATTGTTGTGGTTCATAGAGTCCATGGACTAGAGCCCCATGATGTTCCAGCCAATTTTCTGAAAAGTATAATACAGGACCTGGCCTTAGCGCGCAAGGTGTTGGCAAAAGGTTAAACTCCGATCCAGTGTAATGCCAAGATACTTTGGGTTAGCCTCCTGGCTGACGCTCTCACCTCAGAACTGCACATCAGATTTGGTATTAGCCATTTTATTGTTGAGCTGGAAAGTGGTTACCCTGGGTTTTTTTTTGGGTTAGGCCTAAGTTTCCAGTGGTGGAAATAATCAGCCATTGTGCTAAGATCTCGGGTTAGGCTGCAGCTACTGGCATGAAGGCTTGTATGCTGAACAGCTAGGGCAATGTCATCCACATATATGAATTTCCTTGACTCTCGCAAGCTCCCCACAGACCAGGACACACCAAATAAAAGCAGCACAAGACCCTGCCAGAACAACAGATGCTAAACCTGCTGATGCATCTCTACTGCTACAATGATCAACACCACCCACAACACGCCTTTGAAGATCCATCGATCCTACAGATGCCTACACAACATGTGGTGTACCTCCATCCAGTGCACTATATGCCCCAACTACAACAAGTATGTGGGTGAAAACAGACAATCACTATGCTCTCAAATGAACTCACAGGAAAATGATGAAAGACAAAAACAACCTAGCTCCTCTGGGTGAACACTTTTCACAGTCCTCATCCTTAAAGGAAAACTGCAGAACACTTTCAAAAGATGAGCCTCGTAGCTTAAATTCATTACTCTGCTAGACACCAAAGTTCATGGACTGAACACAGACATAGAATTTATTATAACAATCTGTAACCCACTAACCCTCTTTTTGTCCTATGACTGCAGAGGTGTTAACAGGTCACTCTACCTTGAATGGTCCCTTACAGTATATACTAGCTACTTCTGCTAAACAGTCTACCCATCTTGCATTTTGCTGTGAGGCTGGGAGTTCCTTTCCTAGTCCTGAAAAAGAATTCTGTGGCTCAAAAGCTTGTCTCTCTCACCAACAAAAGTTGGCCCAATAAAAGATATTGCCTTACCCACCTTGTCTCTCTTACAGTATCTGAAGCAGAGCCAGAAATTGTATAGCTAGGACTGTATTTTTTCCTCTCAGCTAGCAAGGGGTCAAAAGTAGTTTCCATCAATTGTTCACTTTAGCATAGTTTGCCCCCTGATCAACACTGGCTTCCTGCCCTCTCTTTAATCCCAAGGATTTGGATGTTCTTGCTTTTGTTTGGTTTTCTAAAATGTCTAGCTAAAGACAAGGTGGGTGAGGTATTTAAAACGTGTAACCTCATACCGTGGAATGTCTTTTCAACTCAATGGAACATGTAACCATGCTGGTTAACTACATTAGCTGGAAGTTTCAGCCTCATTAAGCAAGGAGAGACAAACTTACTCTGAGGCCTGGTCTACACTATGAGTTTAGGTCGAATTTAGCAGCGTTAAATCGAATTAACTCTGCACCTGTTCACACAACAAAGCCATTTACTTCGACATAAAGGGCTCTTAAAATCGATTTCTGTACTCCTCCCCGACGAGGGGAGTAGTGCCGAAATTGACATTGTCATTTCGAATTAGGGTTAGTGTGGCCGCAATTCGACGGTATTGGCCTCCGGGAGCTATCCCACAGTGCACCATTGTGACCGCTCTGGACATTAATCTGAACTCGGATGCACTGGCCAGGTAGACAGGAAAAGCCCCACGAACTTTTGAATTTCATTTCCTGTTTGCCCAGCGTGGAGAGCACAGGTGACCACGCAGAGCTCATCAGCACAGGTAACCATGCAGTCCGAGAATCGAAAAAGAGCACCAGCATGGACCGTACGGGAGGTACTGGATCTGATTGCTGTATGGGGAGAGGATTCTGTGCTAGCAGAACTACGTTCCAAAAGACGAAATGCCAAAACATTTGAAAAAATTTCCAAGGGCATGATGGAGAGAGTCCACAATAGGGACTCATATCAGTGCCACGTGAAAGTTAAGGAGCTCAGACAAGCCTACCAGAAAACCAAAGAAGCAAACGGAAGGTCCGGGTCAGAGCCACAGACATGCCGCTTCTAGGCTGAGCTGCATGCAATTCTAGGGGGGGGCGCCACCACTACCCCACCTCTGACCGTGGATTCTGAGGAGGGGGTAATCTCAGCCATGCCTGAGGATTTTGCGGACGGGGAAGAGGAGGAGGAGGAGGATGAGGACGAGCTTGCGGAGAGCACACAGCACTCCGTTCTCCCCAACAGCCAGGATCTTTTTCTCAGCCTTACTGAAGTACCCTCCCAAGGCAATATCCCAGACCATGAAGCCATGGAAGGGACTTCTGGTGAGTGTACCTTTGTAAATATAAAACATGGTTTAAAAGCAAGCGTTTTTTAATGATTAATTTGCCCTGAGGACTTGGGATGCATTCGCGGCCAGTACAGCTACTGGAAAAGTCTGTTAACGTGTCTGGGGATGGAGCGGAAATCCTCCAGGGACATCTCCATGAAGCTCTCCTGGAGGTACTCCAAAAGCCTTTGCAGAAGGTTTCTGGGCAGTGCAGCCTTATTCCGTCCTCCATGGTAGGACACTTGACCATGCCATGCTAGTAGCAAGTAATCTGATATCATTGCATGACAAAGCCTGGAAGCGTATGGTCCTGGTGTTTGCTGGCATTCAAGCAACATCCGTTCTTTATCTCACGTTATCTTCAGGAGAGTGATATCGTTCATGGTAACCTGGTTGAAATACGTGAATTTAATTAAGGGGACAGAGGTGGCCGTTCCTACTGGGCTGTTTGCCTGTGGCTGAAAAGAAATCCTTCCCTGCAGTTAGCCAAGCGGGGGGGGGGTAGGGGGGGAGGAGGGTGTTGGCGCTGAGCTTTTCGCGTTTGGCTAGCAGGGATCTTCCCTGATACCAGCCACATGGTGGGGGGAGGGGTAAAGCGATCATCCCAGAGAATTGGATGGGTGGGGAGTTAGTTTGGTTTCTGCAGGGATCTTCCCTGATACCAGCCACATGGTGGGGGGAAGGATAAAGCGATCATCCCAGAGAATTGGATGGGGGGGGGGGTAGTTTGGTTTCTGCTGCTGCACGTTAACAGGAAAACCGCAGCACTCAACGGGCTTTGCTTGGTATGTGGGAAAGGAGGGCGCTGCTTTTATGAAGGCTGCAGAAACCGAAAGACAATGGCTTACCATGGCCGCATGCAAGCTGAATTCTGTTGCCCGGACCTGCGTCTGTGATCTCTAACACCTAAGCCGCAGGCACTCAATATTAAGATGCAAAATGCAACCTTGTACCAAAATCACATGTGCTATGTAATGTGAATAGTGTTGTTCACCGTGAAAGAGTATAAGCATTGTTCTGTAAAATGTATCTTTTTAAATACTTCTCTCCCCTTTTTCCCTCCCTCCCGCAGCTGCAAATTTTTCAAGCCTCCCTCCTCCGTCCCGAAGGCTATCTCAGATAAGGCGGCGAAAAAAACGGACACGAGACGAAATGTTCTCTGAAATCATGGAATCGACTCGCAATAAAAGAGCTCATGTTGAATGAGTGGAAGGACACGGTATCAAAGTACAGGAAAGATGCCAGTGAACGTGAGGACAGGAGGGATCAACGTGAGGAGAGGAGAGACGCTCGAGATGAGAGGTGGCGGCAGGAAGATCAGAGGAGACAGGATGCAACGCTGGGGCTGCTGCGTGAGCAAATGGACATGCTCCGGCGTCTGGTGGAGCTTCAGGAACGGCAGCAGGATCACAGAGTGCCGCTGCAGCCCCTGTATAACCGCCCTCCCCCCTCACCATGTTCCATAGCCTCCTCACCCAGACGTGTAAGAACCCGGGGGGGGGGGGAGGCTCCGTGCACCCTCCCAGTCCACCCCAGTGGACAGCCCAAGCAAAAGGCTGTCATTATTTTGAACTTTTTTAGTGGCCTTTTCCTTCCCTCCTATCCTCCTCCCAAACCCTACCTGGGCTACCTTTGTCAGTTCTCTTCCTCTTTTTATAATCAATTAATAAAGAATACATGATTTTTAAACGATAGTGACTTTATTTCCTTTGAAAGCAAGCTGTGATCGAAGGGGGAGGGTGGGTTGCTTACAGAGAATGAGTCAATCAAAGGGGCAGGTTTTCATCAAGGAGAAACAAACAGAACTTTCACACCATAGCCTGGCCAGTCATGAAACTGGTTTTCAAAGCTTCTCTGATGCGCAGCGCTTCCTGGTGTGCTCTTCTAATCGCCCTGGTGTCTAGCTGCACGTAATCAGCAGCCAGGCGATTTGCCTCAGCCTCCCACCCCGCCATAAAGTCTCCCCCTTACTCTCACAGAGATTGTGGAGGACACAGCAAGTAGCAATAACAATGGGAATATTGGTTTGGCTGAGGTCTGAGAGAGTCAATAACGTGCACCAGCGACCCTTTAAACGTCCAAATGCACATTCTACCACCATTCTGCACTTGCTCAGCCTGTAGTTGAACAGCTCCTGACTACAGTCCAGGCTGCCTGTGTATGGCTTCACGAGCACTGGCATTAAGGGGTAGGCTGGGTCCCCAAGGATAACTATAGGCATTTCAACATCCCCAATGGTTATTTTCTGGTCTGGGAAGTAAATCCCTTGCTGCAGCCATTTAAACAGATTAGTGTTCCTGAAGACGCGAGCGTCATGAACCCTTCCCGGCCATCCCACGTTGATGTTGGTGAAACGTCCCTTGTGATCCACCAGTGCTTGCAGCACCATTGAAAAGTACCCCTTGTGGTTTATGTACTGGCTGCCCTGGTGCTCCAGTCAGGGCCGGCTCCAGGGTTTTGGCCACCCCAAGCAGCCAAAAAAAAAAAAAAAAAAAGCCGCGATCGCGATCTGCGGCAGCAATTCGGCGGAAGGTCCTTCGCTCCAAGCAGGAGTGAGGGGCCGTCCGCCGAATTGCCGCTGAATAGCTGGATGTGCCGCCCCTCTCCGGAGTGGCCGCCCCAAGCACCTGCTTGCCAGGCTGGTGCCTGGAGCCGGCCCTGGCTCCAGTGCCAAGATAGGGATATGGGTTCCATCTATTGCCCCACCACAGTTAGGGAATTCCATTGCAGCAAAGCCATCCACTATGAGCTGCACATTTCCCAGAGTCACTACCTTTGGTAGCAGCAGCTCAGTGATTGCTTTGGCTACTTGCATCACAGCAGCCCCCACAGTAGATTTGCCCACTCCAAATTGATTCCCGACTGACCGGTAGCTGTCTGGCATTGCAAGCTTCCACAGGGCTATTGCCACTCGCTTCTCAACTGTGAGGGCTGCTCTCATCTTGGTATTCTGGCGCTTCAGGGCAGGGGTAAGCAAGTCACAAAGTTCCATGAAAGTGCCCTTACGCATGCGAAAGTTTCGCAGCCACTGGGAATCATCCCAGACCTGCAACACTATGCGGTCCCACCAGTCTGTGCTTGTTTCCCGGGCCCAGAATCGGCGTTCCACGGCTATAACCTGCCCCATTAACAGCATGATCTCCAAAGCGCCGGGGCCCGCGGTTTGAGAGAATTCTGTGTCCATGTCCTCATCACTCTCTTCTCCGCGCTGCCGTCGCCGCCTCCTCCTTGTCTGGTTTTTCAGGTCCTGGTTCAGCATAAACTGCACGATAATGTGTGAGGTGTTTACAAAGTTCATGACTGCTGTCTGAGCTAAGCGGGCTCTATGCTTGCCATGATATGGCGTCTGCACTGTTCACCTAGGAAAAAAGGCGCGAAACGGTTGTCTGCCGTTGCTTTCATGGAAGGAGAGGTGACGCTGTACCCAGAACCACCAGCAACAATGTTTTTTGCCCCATCAGGCATTGGGATCTCAACCCAGAATTCCGATGGGCGGTGGAGACTGCGGGAACTATGGGATAGCTATGGGATAGCTACCCACAGTGCAACGCTCCGGAAGTCGACGCTAGCCTCGGTACATGGACGCACACCGCCGAATTAATGTGCTTAGTGTGGCCGCATGCACTCGACTTTATACAATCGGTTGCCAAAAATCGAATTCTGTAAATTAGGAGTAATCCCGTAGTGTAGACATACCCTGAGTGTCACAGCTAAATACAAGGTGGAACAAATCTGTGACACTGAGTATGTTTCCCAGACCTGAAGAAAAGCTCTGTGTAAGCTTGAAAGCTTGTCTCTCTCAACAGCACAAGTTGGTCCAATAAACGATATCACCTCCCTCACCTTCTCTCTCTAATAGCCTGGGACCAACACTGCTATAATAACGACGCATATAGCTAAAGTACTGCATTTTTCTTGCTTAGAAAGGCTGAAACTTCCAGCTAATATGCTTAACCAGCATGGTTACATGCGGTCCATTGATTTGAAAGGACATTCTACAGCAGTGGTTCTCTAACTTTTGTACTGGTGACCCCTTTCACATAGCAAGCCTCTGTGTGCTACCCCCCCCCATAAATTAAAAACACTTTTTTATATATTTAACACCATTATAAATGCTGGAGGCAAAGCAGGGTTTCGGGTGGAGGCTGACAGCTCATGACACCCCCCCTGTAATAACCTCACAACCGCATGAGGGATCCTGACCCCCAGTTTGAGAACCCCTGTTCTACAGGATGAGGTTACAAGTTTTATATATTCCAATAAAGCACTGTTCTACCAACTTTGGTTTTCCTTCTGCTCCCCCCCAGAGGGACTGAACACTCTGGTCCCAATCCAGCAAAGCACTTAAGCATATACTTAACTTTAAGGGAGTGAATATCTTAGTGACTTCAATGGTCCTACTCACTTGCTTAAAGTTAAGTATGTGCATCAGTGCTTTGATGGATCAGGGCTAGATTGCTCAACTTGCAGGATTGAGTTCTTACTGCACCTCAGTGTAGGACTTTCTCCCCCTGTGAAAGGTTACCAGAAATCTTAGTTTAAGCAAGCCCAGGTTTGTAAGGTGCCCTGGTTATACTCAAACCTAGCTTTGGCCGAGATTCTATACTGAAACTCAGTTGCAGCTAGGCTGACCAGATAGCAAGTGTGAAAAATTGGGGCAGAGGGTGGGGGTAATAGGCACCTATGTAAGAAAAAGCCCCAAATCGGGACATCTGGTCACCCTATTTGCAGCAGAACCTTTACACCAGGGGTTCTCAAACTGGGGGTTGGGACCCCTCAGGGTCATGAGGTTATTACATGGGGGGTCGCGAGCTGTCAACCTCCACCCCAAATCCCACTTTGTATCCAGCATTTATAATGGTGTTAAATATATTAAAAAGTGTTTCTAATTTATGAGGGGGGAGGGGTCACACTCAGAGGCTGGCTATGTGAAAGGGGTCACCAGTACCAAAGTTTGAGAGCCACTGCTTTACACCATTCCAGCCTACACCACTCCCCCAGCAGCAGAATCATCAACCCCCATATGTGATGAAAAATTTGTTGTTCTGTGTTTCACTAGGACACTTATAATTTCCCTCCTGCTTCTAAAATGCCTCCCCTTCTCCCTATTGTCTCAGTTTGGCAGTCCTGGCCCTGTAACTGCAGAAAGCTTTAACACTTCGTTTTTCATCTCATGCATTTCAGTGACCTTTGCTTTTTTTTTTTTAATAACTGTGCCCCCCCCCCCCTTTTTAATGTATAAAGGAAGTCTGAAAGTTGCTTTGTTTTTTAAAGTTTATTTTTAATATAGCTTTTATTTTATATGGAAACTTCTACTCCCTCCCCCAAAACAATCTCGTTTTCCTAGGCTTTGCAGGAAGACTATGGGGAGATCTCAGCACATTGCCTGTAAACTCCAATCCCGCTGCGTGCAGGGACAGCGACAAAGGCGGCTTTTATTCAAAGTGTGACCTGCTCATGGAAGTGAAATAAGCGCCAAAAAACCCAACCCACGAGTTTTAAGCAGGCCGACTGAAGCTCCCAGCCGCTGTGGAACTCCCACTGTCCCGGGAGCAGCAGGACCCGAGCGCTCCCGCCAGCCCGGGGCTGCCCGCAGGGTCGGGCTCGTGTCCAATGCAAAAAACAGAGCGATCCGTGTGAGCCGCCAGGAGCCCCCGCCCCAGTACAGCAGCAGCGGGGGGGCCTCAGGCTCCGCTCCCTTCCGGGCAGGAGCCGCACCGGGGCGTGCGCTGCAGCAGCGGGAGGCTAGGCTCCCCCGCAAGCTCGCCGCTCGAACCGGCCTGGGGGACGGGCCCCGGAACTGGCAGCCCTACGGCCGCTCTGTCACCACCCCCTACGCTGTGGGCGCGGCTCCCTGCATTCAGCGGTGGTGGGCCTTTGTTGATACTCCTTATACGCATGCGCCCCACAACCACCATTTTGTGGCGCTCAGCGAGCGAGGTGCTTCGCCCCCCCCACCGCACCTGCCCAGCCGAAGCCGGGTAGAGGTTGAGTCTAGAGGAGAGGTACGTGCGCATGCGCTACAGGGGGAGGGGCGGGGCTCGGTCAAGAAGAGGGGCCTGAAAGAGCACGTGGTGCCGTTGCGTGCGTGTTGTTTGTGCGCATGCGCTGTCGTTGGGCCGGGGCTGCGCTCTCCCCCTGCCATTACCCCCCATTGCTGGAGAGGCGCGCGGCTCTTACCCGTTCCCCTGCTGTGACCCAGCGGCGCTAACGGTCGCGCTGTCCCCGCAGAGCCCGCGCTATGGGGGATGTGAAGAACTTCCTGTACGCCTGGTGCGGCAAGAGGAAGGTGACGCCGACCTACGAGATCCGCGCCGTGGGCAACAAGAACCGGCAGAAGTTCATGTGTGAGGTGCGGACCAGGGCGCGGCGGCTCGGGCCCCTCACCGCGGCGTCGGAGCGGTCCCGGCGGCACGTACCGCAGCGCCGCGGCTGGCGCCTGTTCTGCGTGGCTCGTCTCCACGCACTGGGCCGGCAGCCGCAGGCGCGGGGTGTAACCGCCCAGGGCCGGGCCTGGAGTGTAGCTGCACACGTCGAAGTTAAGGGGCCAGTCAAGGATGCCGCCAGCACCGCCCGGCCATGGGCTCCCGCTCCCTGCAGCACCCGCTCAGGGCTCCCGCCTGGCTTCCCCACGCCAAGGAAAGGAGCATTGGCTCTAGGGCCATTTTGCTACCTCATCCTTTCCCTCTTCTCAACCTAAAAGTAGGAGCGGTGCCTGGGTGGCTCTGCTTATAGGCCCAGCCCTTTCATGTATTGTCACCACCTTGGAATATTCACTAATTTACGAGTATCAGAGGGGTAGCCGTGTTAGTCTGAATCTGTAAAAAGCAACAGAGGGTCCTGTGGCACCTTTAAGACAAACAGAAGTATTGGGAGCATAAGCTTTCGTGGGTAAGAACCTCACTTCTTCAGATGCATCTGTTACTAATTTACGAGTGACCTTATTAGTGTAATTAGCCAGCTTCTGCCACTTCACATTTGTTGGCTGAGCAAAACCAGACCCTAGGCTCAACTTATCTATAGAGCAAAGAACTGGTTGAGGCAACTAGCACCACGTCCCAACATAACAAACCCCATTTCAGCCCTAGCTGTTGTCCCAATAAAAATGTTGACATCCTGAATTACCTACTGCCCACAGAGGCAGAAAAGAAATAATGGTGAAGGGTTGTGGGGTATGTGCACAGCCTTTGGCATGGCTAAAAGCTGCTAGCACTTAAAAAGTTAAGACCCCACATATCTGCTTTGGGGAAGATGCTTAGTTAGCAGTGGAGCCAGGAGTGAATAGAAACAGCTGAGAGTCCATTGGAATTGGTTGGGTATTCACATGGTGAGGTTTTGATGTTGTAAACACTTACCTGAGGGTCAGTTTTTTGTCTGTTGCAGGTTCGGGTGGAAGGTTTTAACTACATTGGAATGGGCAATTCCACGAACAAGAAAGATGCACAGAGCAATGCTGCTAGGGACTTCCTTAATTACTTAGTTCGGTTGAATGAAATCAAGAGTGAAGAAATTCCAGCTTTAGGGGTAAGTGTCTTTGTCCCTATCTGTCACGTAGGAGAGCAGGTTTGATTCTCTCAGGCGGTAACTTGTAGTGTTGTGCCGCTAGGTAGGTTGTTAGCAGCAGAGATTGAACCTGGGACCTCTGGATCTAAATGTCGGAGCCACTTCTCCTGGAAGGGGAAAGCCTAAGGTGAGGTAGAAGACCCAGGAACAGGGGCTATGGAGAGACAGATAGCATGGGGCTGCTGGGGGTGGTCAGACGGGGGCTCATAAGGGCTAGTAGGGGAGGACAGACTGGGGCAGGGGCTGAATGGGAGTGGAGGCGCAGGGCCACATGGTGGTGGGGGTGGCTGGTTGGGGGCACAGAGACACAGGGAGGTGGTATAGGGATGGGAGTGGCTAGGTGGGGGCACAGAGACACATGGGGACAGAGGGAGGGGTGCAGAGCCACATGGGGATGGGGGGAATGGGTGTCTGAGTGGGGGTGGAGGGACACGTGGACAGGGGGTGCAAGGACACATGGGATTGCAGGAATACATGGGGAGAGGGGCAGATGTGTCTGAATGGGAAAGGTTAGGGGTCAGCCAGGGTCTGCACGGGGGAAGCTCCCTAACAATTCTTTCCCCCCCCCCAAAAAAAAACAAAACAAAACTGTTCCATACTTTTCCCACCCATACCCAACAACCCTCCAAGTTCACACCCAGGCTCCTTCCCAGCAATTTACTTCTCTCTCCCTCAGCTCCTCCGTTACCCCTGACTCCCCAAAGTCTTTGCATTGCTTCTGAGGGGTGCGGGAAAATTCGGTTCTGTATTGTAGTCTAAATGAATTATTACTCGGAGTTCTGTATTAATATGCCTAGTAAGGAATCTATTTGTCAAAAAACATTTCCTGAATCTTCTTTGTTGTCTGTATTGTTACAGACATTCTTGCTGACAGGTATTTTGAAATAAATGACCAAAAATAATTGAAACTGGTGTGATTATATTGTTGTTTTGACAAATACAATATGCAGAATTTTTAATTTTTTGTGCAGAATTCCCCTGGGAGTATATACTGGAGGAGATTGCGGGAGCTAGTCTCTTATGACTGCTCTAATAGTTTTATAAGCTATTTTTCATCGCTGTGTAATGAAACCAGTAATGGGTTTAAGGTCCTCTGCCATATTGCCCTTTTCCTGTGAAGCAGTGGCTTTCTGCTGCTTTTGGGTTGTCTTTCCTTTTGGATACTTCTGGCACTGGTCATAGTTTGGTCAAGCAATTGTGATGTAAGAGTGTCAAGTACTGTATGTGTCTGCCACAGAACACTGAATATCAGCTGTAAATTGATGGTAATCTTGTCTTTTGGTCTGTTGCTCATAGCTTTGCTGAGGCATTGGAGCAGTTTGTAGACCCAGGCAAACAGTACTGTATCATTTCTGCCTGGTTAGAGTCTTGACCCCATAGTTGTGAAGATTATTTTTAATGGAAGTTTATGATCAGAAGAAATTGGTAGCTTTGATCATCCTATTCATCAGGAAAAGCTTCCTGCTCACTACTGGTGAGTGAATTTTTCAAGCCCTGATTTATTATAGGCAGGGTTGGCAGCACCTGAGAAACCTCTGTGAGATGGGAGGGTCATTTTATCCCTATTTTACAGGTGGAGAATTGTGGCACAGAGAGATTAGGGTCAAGAGTAGTCACTAATCTTGAGTGCCCATTTTGAGGCCCCTGGGACCTGTCTTTATAGAATATTTAGCATTATAAAACAGGCTCCCATTGACTTCAGTACTTCTACAAATCAGACCCTGGGTCTCAAGTCAGGCACTCAGAAATTGAGGAACATTCAGTTAATAACCACCGGTGAAAAGTCTGGTTTAAGTAACTTGCCTAGCATCATGTAGGTACTCTGTGGTAGAGACAAGGCTAGAATCTGTTTCGCCGTTCACCTGCCCTAACCATGAGACTATACTTTATCTTCCTTCAGTCACCTACCTCATTCACTATGCACCTTGTAATGGTGCTGGCCAAGATGGTCAGAAGAGGAATTTGACCTGGGGAGGGGGTGGGCGCTCTGCAACTGTGGGGCCTACTTCTGATCCCTAGTGCAGTCATTTCTCTGAGCAGTTTTCCTCTGGGTAGTGTCCATTGACTCCTTGGATGTCTTTGAGCAGTCATGGGTGCTGTCAGGGGTTCTCTGCTCGGTGTCCCCTTCCAGTTCCCTGATTTTTCACACTATGACCTTCACTCCCATCTCTGTTTTTTTTCATTTGTTGTCCCCAGTATTCAGTTGTGGCCTAGGTTCACTGTCCCCCTCCCCCTTAGCCGGGGGAAGGGCCTTTAGCTACCGGTGCGTAGGCCCGCTTAGGGTGACCAGACATCCCAATATTTGCTTGTTTGTCCCGCGTCCTGACCGATGTTCGGTCGGGACAAACAAGCAATTTTGCCCTCCGCTCTGGCGCACAGGCGGAGCCGGGAGGGGCTCTCGCTCTCTCTCCCCCCCCCAACCCCCTCACTGCCCCATTGGATCCCTTCCCAAATCCTCGCCCTGGCCCCGCCTCTTCCGCAAGCACACCGCATTCCTCCTCCCTCCCAGGCTTGCGCTGATCACCTGTATGGCGGCGCAAGCCTGGAGGGAGGGGGTGGCCCCCAGCACTCGCCCTGCGAACTGCTCCAGTCCAGCTTCTCCAGGAAGGCAAGCACGGCCCGGCAGAGATCCCGCAGCGGCTCCCTCCGCCCAAGCCCCCGGTAGAAGGCGAGGCAGGCCTGGGCTTCCTGCGCCACGCACATGGCTCATGGAGGGCGGCCGGGAAGCGAGCCAGGCTGCCCCGGGGATCTAGCACAGCACGTGGGCTTGGCAGCTCCGGGCTGGGCCTTGCTCAGCTGTTGTGGCCACCATAGAGTTGGGTGGAGACGGGGCTGTGCCGCGGGGGGGGGAGGCACTCCGGCTCCCCCCCCCCGCGTCCCGATATTTCATCTTTGTCATCTGGTCACCCTAGGCCCGCTGTGTCCTGGAACCCGCAATAGGTACTCATTTTCCAACTTTTACAGCAAATGAAGAATGGTGTTTTACGGATAAATCTCCTTCACTACACAACTGTGATTCATTCCTAGAGCAAATCCTTTCTGCTAGCTGAATGGGCTGAGGTCCTGTGGGAAAACTATATGTGATTGTGTAATTACACAATCACAATGCATATGTATAATGGGGCTGAATTAAGGTTGTCTAGCTAACTGCTTAACTTTTGAGTGCTTGATTTTTGCAATATTAGTAATGTTCTTTTAACATAGGTTTTTGTGTGTAATTATACAGTGCATTCAGTGTATCCTGTTTATCATGGATATAAGCCATGGGCCATAAACTCACATTTTTCCTGTCGCTTGAAGCAGCTAGGAATGTTAAATTGTGAGTTTTAGTAGGACACCTGAAAGAGTTTAAATGCTCAGCAGTCAAGCTTTTTAAATGTTTTAAATGGAAGCTTCTGACAGCAATGTTATATAATGAACATATCTTTAAATTGTATGACAACTTTTCTGACATGAGTGTTGAGTGAAAAGTTCTGTCATTTTATATGAAGTTGGTGGCATTGCCATTCATGGGCTGTTTCCCTTCCCCAGGCAGGAGCTGCTGATGCTCCGGATGGAATAGTGCCTGAAGCAAGGGGAGATGCTGGTGAACGTGTTTCTACTCTGGGCGGACCTCTTCCTCCACATTTGGCACTGAAGAGTGAAACAGGTAAGACTTTGAATATCTGTAACTTACATTATATTTATTTTATATATATATATATACACACACACACACACACACTTAGAATACATTTTTTACCTTATAATATCAATGTCTCCTATGTATGTTTCTTCATAAAGAAAATAACTAAAAGTAATTGAGTATTTCTGAGGCGTGGCTGAGAACAGTTCAGATTTTTCTCTTTCCTCTTCAGAGCACCTGACTTCTCAGCATGCATCTCACAATTGTTAGGAGAGGGGTTAACCTTTCTTCTCTTCCCCCCCCCTCTCCCCCTTAGGTGGTGGACCGGCTGCTGGAGTTGGAAGCTCTGGCTATGGTGGGGCTCAGTGGGACCGTGGAGCCAATCTGAAGGATTACTATTCAAGGAAGGAGGAGCAGGAGGCACAGGCTGTAAGTTAACCTATCTAATTCTATTTTAGCTCTGAAACAAGTGTTTTCCACCCCTTTTAATGATTGATTAGAGTTTGCAGCCAGGCTTGTAATTTTTAGGAGTTCAGTATTTTGTAATTTTTTAACTGGCAGAAGATTTATCAGTGAAGAAACTAGCTGGTTACTGTTAACATCCGACAAACTGCTAACCACTGTAACTAATTTACTATCTTAAATTAGTAACAGAATAATTCTGAGTACACTGACGGTCAGATTGTCCTCATATCAACATTTATATTGTTTATACAGACTGTTTGCTGTGGCAGTCTGCGGAAATAGTCTTGAGGCCGTAAAGACACTTAAATTTCTTGTGAAAATTCCTGACTATTCTGTGGCACGCTGACCAATTACTCAGGAAACTTGACTTTTACATTTTGTTTTAAACATACTTGTAACAAAACTTTACAGTTAGAGCCAGTAACTTTTAAATTGTTTTCAATATTAGACCTTGGAGTCAGAAGAAGTGGACTTAAATGCTGGTCTTCATGGAAATTGGACCTTGGAGAATGCTAAGGCGCGTCTGAACCAGTTTTTCCAAAAGGAGAAAGTCCAGGGAGAATATAAATACACTCAAGTGGGGCCTGATCACAACAGGTTTGCTAGTTTCACTCATATCCTTCTGTAACAAGGGGTAGAAACATTTGTGGGCAAGAGGAATCCTTTCTGGGACCCATCCTATTGATCTAGTTTGTAGTACTCTGCAGTCCTATGCGGGAAAGCTTTGTTTCTTGGTCAGTAGCTCTTAAAAAAAGGCAATGAGCAGTAGTCCCTGGAAAGGAGATTGTGCCTCATGTTAATCTTCAGCAGTTCCTTTTTTACTTTCTCAGTTGATTTTAAAAAGTGCCTTTGGCTTTGCAGTGTCCTATCCAGTGTGTTAGAAGAATGGCGACTGCTTCTGGACCTTGGGAGGGAGGGGGAAGAGATCCTTGGCATTGGGATGTGGATGACACTGTGGAGAAATCTTTGCCTGATGGTTTTGGCACTTGCTTAAAGAAATGCCTTTTTGTTTTGCATTTTATAGTGGTAATATTGCTATGATCTGGGTAACTGGGAGGTCTCTGTTTGATTGCAAGGCGATTATCCCAGCAGTAAATAATCATTTGTGCTACTCACTATAAAATGCATTAAGGAAACATTAATTTAACGTGTAATGCTTAAATTAGGTTAAGCAGGGAATGTATCTAATGGAGACTTAACAATTGTTACCGCTAGAGCTGGTTGAAAATTTCCATTGGAATATGCTGATTCAATGGAATCAGTATTCTGTGGGAATGTGTTGTGATAGCATTGACAGTTTTGGCAGAAACCAGGAAGTCTGGCCAACCTGGTTTCCTGCCAACTGGTCAGGGTCCCAGGCTGCTCAGCTCCCTGGTGAGTGAGGCAGCAAGCTGAAAAATTCTATTTCAGTTCTTCTGAAATGGAATTCTTTCCATGCTGTGGAAAAATTCACAATTTAGAGTTTTCATCCAAACTTGGGACACTTCTTCCCCCCCCGAAAATGTGAAACTTTTTGTGGCAGGGAAAGTCTGTTTTCTATTTTAATAGAATCTTTTTGTGGTGAGAGACGCTGTCATACTGTTTTTAATACATCAGTTCTGTATACATAAGCCTTTTTGGAAAGCCGCTGTGCCCTTTGCCATCCTAAATGTGTTATCCAAAGGTTATGCTATTATCAAAAGAGACAGCTGGATTTTTGTTTTCTCTGATTCCAATATCCCTTGATCTACTCACAGAAGATTGCCAGGAACTCTGAAGTACCTCTCCAGTCAATTCCTATTAATGGTGGGAAATTTCATAAAAATCTTTTTCAGCTATATGAACACATTATGTGTTTGACATCAAGATACCCTGGTACTCATGTAAACCTTGTATTGCCATTGCTTCAAGTCAGTTCACTTCCATTTCAGTTTCCAAATGTTGGGCACTTAACCTCTTTCAAATCAATGGGGTGAGGATTAACTGTATACTACTGAGTACATATAAAATTCAAGTTTTAAGTGTTGTTCAGCAGAGTGTTTACTTCTGTAATCTGCAGGTTGCTGTTAGTGTATGTGGTGGTATGGGTTCCTTGTGGGTGGAGACCTTAAATCCATGTATTTGAGGAAAGTGGGGGTGGTGGTTGGTACTAGTATGTTTCTCAGCCTGCTTGCTGTTCTTCCAAAGAGCATTCCAGGGTGTAGTATTTATTACTCCCAGGAAGGCTCGTATGGATTACTCTCATGTGGATCAGCATGTTGGAAAGAGTGGATTGTGAGAGAAACCTGTTGCAGTGCATCTGACTCTTCAGACCTATTCTAATATTAGAGGCCAGGAGTAAATTCCCCAGGGTTGTGAGTTCAATCCTTGAGGAGGCCACTTAGGGATCTGGGGCAAAATCAGTACTTGGTCCTGCTAGTGAAGGCAGGGGGCTGGACTCGATGACCTTTCAAGGTCCCTTCCAGTTCTAGGAGATGGGATAGCTCCATTTAAAAAAAAAAAAAAAAAAAAAAAAAAAAATGCATATTAGGTGAATATCCAGTAAAAGCAGAGGAATAGTTGCACTATATCTCTGGATTGAAGAAGTAGGGTGGTAGTAGTATTTTCAGGAAGCACCAGTCCTCCCATATCTAGGCTTGGCAGAATTCAGTTTTTGATTATTTTTTTTTAATAATTTTAACAGATAATATCAATGTTTTAAATTTTCAGGTGTCCAAAACTGAGTGTGTCAGACAGTTGATAATAACAGACACTGAGATTCAGAAAGTTAAAGATTTAGAAACCAAACACAAATTGTAAATATAACATGTCAAAAGATACAAGGAAAATAACCTTAAATCAAACTAAGTTCTCAAGCAGCATTTTTCTTACTTTGCTTATCTGTAAATTTAGATTATTATTGATGGTAATGTCTTTTGTCCGTTTGTATGTGTATGATGAAATCTAAACTTGCTGACATTTACCAATAAAAATCTAATCCTTCCAAGTCTACATATAACTTGCCAGTTCTGATCTTTTTAATATTCTTTATATTGAGTGTCAGTTTTACTCTTCCATAACTGAGAAATTTTAAAGGAGAAATATGGCTCTTCAGTGGATTTTGTCACTGTCCCTTCAAAACTGAGTGGGTACGGGTACTTGATAATAGCATACATTTGGAACCAAGAGGGTTTATTTTGAGTGACAGGAATGTAAATGTAGAACGTCTGGGGCACAGAATACAAAATGAATATTTTAGCAAATGATGGGACAAGACTTTTACCTTTTGGGGACTTCACTGGCAGTCTGGGTACAGCATTGCTGCTTGTTTCATGCTGAAAGGGGTAGCAGACGGCGACACCAGAGATCTGTGCTCATTCACACATGTGCTTCTGCTTAGGCCGAACTAAGCAATCACATGGGAGTCTATTGTAAACTGATTTCTGGTGTCGCTGTTCCCCCCTTAGGTGGAGGAGAATGAGATTGAGTGCTGACTATAAGCCTGGCTGAGAAACATACTGGCATCGGTGTCATTAATGAAAGGGTGGCTGTTGTATCCCTGAGAGCCAGTGGCCTTTGACTCATGAAGCCGCTGTGCCTGAAGGTCAGTTCACTGGTGGTGCAGGAAGGAGTCTAACATTGAACTTAAATCCTCACCTAACCTTTGTTTTATTTACAGCGAGAAATCAAGGCCGTATCCTAGCTGCAAGGTTCTGCCTGCAGCAGTGGAAGCACCAGAGACATAGTTTTCAGAGAGGAACTGCATCTGTTAGAGCCCAAACAACTTGGATCAGATTTGCAAGTTTAAACCCAGAGTTATAACAACATGGTTTTAATTTCTAATCTTCGAACAAGCATTTATTTGTGCTGTGATTTAAAAAAAAAAAGGGGGGGGGCAAAACTTGTAAGGTAGGTGCCCAATGCCCATTGAATTTCAGTGGAAGTTGGGTGTCTTACTCCCTTAAGCGTCTCTGAAAATCACAGCCTTAATCAATGTACCAGTAGTCTCTTTAACAAGTTTATTATATGGTTAGCAGTCTGAATGTTTGTGTTCTGACTGAAGGCAAAGCCAGAACACATGGAAATGAGGGCAATCTGAGCAGATTGCTCTAGATTTCAGTGTTAGGCAGTACTGCGTATAGGAATCTTGTTAACAGAACAATTGACTACAATGCAAAAGCAACTCTGTTATCTGCCTATTTGGTCACACTTCACCATTTGATTCCAGGCAGGGTAGGAGCCTGTTCTTGTGTTGAAACATATATACCTTGATGCTGGAGTAAACAAGTGAAGATATCCAACACACACACACCCCATCCATCCATCCTCTTTCAGGCTTGTCAGATAGTTCTGTCTGGTGCTGTCAGTTTCTTAAGGTTCTGTTCTGAAAAATAACTGTAAAATGACATCATGGGTATGTGTGTTCATGAATCCAGATCAGACATACTCAAATTACCAGATTTTTTTTTCCAATTGCCAGTCCTTCAAAGTCACTCTTCAGTTCAAAAGTTAAGCTGCATTTTTACTAGTATATCAGTCCAAATAGTGAGTGTGTGGGTTTTTTTGGTGTTGCCCATTAACTGTCAAGTTGCATAGGGAAGAATCTGGATCTGCACCTGGAACAATTGATCCATCAGTCAAACTAGAATCCAGTTTACTCAGCTGAATTAGTTTTTATGGGATTAAAAGCACTAGAATCTTATTTTAGTCATTAGTTGTTGAAGTATGACTCTGCTGCTCAAAATACACAGGGAGCAGATCTCACGATTGAGAAGGTGTCACTGTACAGAGGAAAAACCTTGAAACATTAACCTTAAAATGTTTCATTTATTCTAGAATTAAGGAGGAAATAATTGTTTTATAATTGAGTTTTGATGAGCTTTGTCTAAACAGTTGGAAAGCCTGGCCATCTTGGAAATGTGGGGTTCAGCCACTCTCAGGAATTAAAGCCTTAACTGTCTCTCTTTGTGTGTTACAGGAGCTTTATTGCAGAAATGACCATTTATGTCAAGCAGCTGGGCAGAAGTAAGTGTCCTCCTTTTCCTCCTGTCTGGCTAGTTATGGGTCTTAGAGCAGAGAAACATGAGAATAATTCTGAGTACATGCAACACTAGTTGGATGGTGTTTCATGCAATAATGCACTGCTGCCAGTGTCCCAGTGGGCCCCAGTAAGCAGCTTGCTGAATTGTGTGAAGTCTTCTCACCATTGACTGCTATTATGGAAATGTTCTTTTACCTTTTCCCCCAGTAAACCTTTCAGCTGCTTGTTCATTAAACACATAGGCCTTTCCTTTGTACATTGTAAAGGGATGGCCTGTGATAACTGGCTACATAGTGTATGTCTGGTTAGTGAAATAGCTTAAGACTCTTGGCCTTGAACCACCTGAGAGATGCAGGTATCTAGTATTGCACTACTTGAATTATTGCTTTTAGAAATTATTTTTAACGAGCTGGCCTCTGCCTTCATGGAAGTCTATTTCAGTAAAGTCCAAAGCAAGCAAAGAGCTAGAAATAGGACCATTCAAGAAGACACCTTGCTCAGGTTAAGTATCTAGTCAGTGATCCAGGATAGAGATATATAAAGGACTAGGATGGGTGGGGAACCTTGGAGAATCACAAAAATTACGCAGTTTCAAACAGCTAGTTAGAAACCTGTGGGTTGGGTGGGTTTTTTTTTTTTTTTTTTTTTTAAGATACCAAGCACACAAGTCTTACTCTTGTGATTTGAACTTATAGCAGATATCTACACAATTAGAAACTTCACCAGTCAATGATCTTTTTATAATGTCCATAATGCAGTAAAATTGATGTAGTGTGGTGCCTTAAAACTGTTAGGTATTTGAAGACACAAGTAAAACAAGTGTCAAGTCTTTACTGGATTTGTGGACTGGTGCCTTGAAATTGAAAATGGGCCTGCAGCATAGCCTGGTCCAGGTGGGTGCTGTAAGGGAGTCCTGGCTTTCACAAATATTGTGGAAAAAGCCCTGTTAAGCATGGGTAGGCTGAGTGCTATAAGGTAAACCTGCTTGCGTGAATACTGTAATGTGAATTAACTTTTGTTGGTTACAGCCTGGCTGGAGCTGGGAGTCCCTCTTCTCAGTAGGGATCATTACTGAAACCTGCTTCTAAGTAGCCACTAAACCCATCTCATATTGCTATCTTATGCTAAAGCTATTTACCCACACAGACAACATGCATCACTGGCTACTATAACCTTAATGTTTGTATGCTACAGGAATCTTTGCTCGTGAGCATGGATCAAACAAAAAGCTGGCAGCACAGTCCTGTGCTCTGTCCCTGGTCAGACAGCTCTACCATCTTGGGGTCATCGAGCCCTACACTGGGCAGACAAAGAAGAAGGAAGGAGAAACAGTGAGTCTGCTATAGGAGAAGCAGATACTATTCCTCTGAGTCAGAAGGAGCAGTGAACTGGTGTAAATTTGTCTCTGCTTGCTTATGCTCCATGTTTAATGCTTGGGAAGCTAATGCAATTTTCTGATCTCCAGGACCAGAGATTGATTTTGATCTGGGGAAAGATGAGTGGCTGGGATGAACAGAGAAGTAACTGCGTGTGTATTTGTGTGTGTATGTATATGTGTGCACATGCGTGCTTGGAGCAGCAGAGAGGTATGCCTGAATATTGGGGGGGGGGGGGGAGGGTTTTTTATTTGTGGTCACTGTAAAAGGGTTTGCGCCGGGGCTCAACCCTTCAGGACAGGAGGGGAGCCACACCGACTCCCTACTTCACGAATTAAACAGTCCGTTAGCTCAGGACTCAGCCCCTCTGGTCCAGGGGGCTGAGGAAACCACAGTCAAAGAACCCAGGCCCTCTGGCGCAGGGCTGGGCGAGCAAGTAGTTTGGGGGCCCAGGCCCTCTGGAACAGGGGCTGGGCAGGCAAACGGTCACTTAGCTCAGGCCCTCTGATGCAGGGGCTGAGCACAAACAGTCAATAAGCCCGGGCCCTTTGTGGCTGGGGCTGGGCTAGCAAGTCTATAAGCTCAGGTCCTCTGGAGCAGGGGCTGAGCGCAAACAGTCAATAAGCTCAGGCCCTGGGATGCAGGGGCTGAGCAGACAAGTAGTTTCTTAGCTCTGGCCTGGGTCAGGGCGGAGCACAAACAGTCAATTTAGCTCAGGCCCTCTGTAGCAGGGGCTGAGCACAAGCAGTCAATAAGCTCAGGCCTCTGGAGCAGGGGCTGAGCACAAGCAGTCAATAAGCTCAGGCCTCTGGAGCAGGGGCTGAGCAGACAAGCAGTTTAGTCCCTCAGGCCCTCTGGGGCAGGGGCTGAGCAGGTAGGCAGTTTAGGAGCTCTGGCCCTGGTTCAGGGCAGAGCACAAACAGGCAATTGGCCTAGGCAGGTAAGGGGCTCAGGTTCCTACCTGAGCATTGGGTGAGGGGGAAGCCTGCCACCCGTGTGTAGGGGTGGCAGGGGGGGACACAGGCCCACCCGCTCCACTGTGTCCCAGCCCGGGGCCCTTAGCAGCGGTTAGTGTCGCTGCCGGTCAGTGGGGTGTCCTGGCCGAAACACACTGCCATGGGCTCATAGGCCTCTGTAGCCTGACTGGGGTCGGCTACCCCTGGGCTACTTCCATTATCCCCCTCAGGGCCTACCTCATCTGTGGCACCGGCTGCGGTCCAGTCCATCAGTGGAGCCTCCTCTCGGCCGGGGCTTGGTGGCAGGTCCGGTAGCTCTGTAGGGAAATCCGGCCACTGGCCCTCGGGCGGCTCCTCCGGATAACAGCAGGGCTGCAAGGGTTCTGGCGGGGCTTCCCCTTCGGGGTTGCTGTGGGGGAGTTCCAAGGGCGCCTCCCAGCGCCGGGAGCGGACGGGCTCCGGCGGCGGCTCCTCGTAATGAGCTCTGGGCAGCTCCGGCCAGCTAGGGCATCCACCTCGGGCCTCCGAGGTATCCTGGCGGGGCGCTCCCGACCGCACGTCTGCTCCCTGCGGTGGCCGGCGCCTGACTGAGCTCTGGCTGCCGGTCTTTATACTTCCTGTCCCGCCCCTTGACTTCCAGGGGGCGGGGACAGGCGGCGGTGGCTCCTCCCACTTGGGTGTTTGCGCCGGGGCTCCCTCTTCAGGACAGGAGGGGAGCCACACCGACTCACTACATCACATTCTACAATAGTAAAACTAAAAATAAAAAATATCTATTTTTCAACTTAAGAACATAAGAACCGCCATACTGGGTCAGACCAAAGGTCCGTCTAGCCTGATATCCTGTCTCTGACAGTGGCCAATGCCAGGTGCCCCAGAGGGAGTGAACAGAACAGGTGTAATCGTCAAGTGATCCATCCCATCTCTCCCATTCCCAGCTTCTGGCAAACTTGATTTAACTTGTCAGCAGACCAGTCAGTTTCGGGTTCTCTTGTGTTAGCAGTACTGCAGTATTTTGATTGCAAACACTGAAAGGAATGTCTACGTGTTCATTTTAACAAACAAACAAACAAAAAGTTTTTTTTTTTTTTTTTAAAACATAGATTTTTATTGAACTTAAATTTTGTATAAAAAGTACCTTTAATAAATGTGAGTTCTGAGCTGTCAGCATCCCTTTTCACTTCTCTCCCCTTAGAAGCCTCTCGGTGTTTCAATATGTTCTCCAGTGAGGTTCTTGTGGATATCTTGGGTTTTTATTATAGTATTTTTAATTTCACAGGTAGAACCTTATGAAGTGGTGATCTCTCCTGATTTGGAAAATCAGCTGAATAGCATCATACAGGAGCTTTCTCTTGAGGTCATGCCACAGGTGGGTGTATGGTTCAGACTTGGGCTGTCAAGTGATTAAAAAAAATTAATCGTGAGATTAATCGCGCGATGTTAAACAATAATAGAATATAATTTATTTAAATATTTTTGGATGGTTTCTACATTTTCAAATATATTGATTTCAATTACAACACAGAATACAAAGTGTACAGTGCTCACTTTATTTTTGATTACAAATATTTGCACTGTAAAAAGATAAGAAATAGTATATTTCAATTCACCTAATACAAGTACTGTAGTGCCATCTTTGTCATGAAAGTTGAACATACAAATGCAGAATTATGTACAAATAATAACTGCACTCAAAAATAAAACCGTAAAACTTTAGAGCCTACAAGTCCACTGAGTCCTTCTTATCAGCCAATCGCTCAGACAAACAAGTTTGTTTACATTTACTGGAGATAATGCTACCTGCTTCTTGTTTACAATGTCACCTGAAAGTGAGAACAGGCGTTCACATGGCATTGTTGTAGCTGGTGTCGCAAGATACTTATGTGCCAGATGCTCTAAAGATTCATATGTTCCTTCATGCTTCAACCAACATGCTGATGATGGGTTCTGCACAATAACGATCCAAAGCAGTGTGGACTAACACAAGTTCATTTTCATCATCTGAGTCAAATGCCAACAGCAGGTTGATTTTCCTTTTTGTGGTTTGGTTTCTGTAGTTTCCACTTCAGTGTGTTGCTCTTTTAAGACTTCTGAAAACATGCTCCACACTTCGTCCCTCTCAGATTTTGGAAGGCACTTCAGATTCTTAAACCTTGGCGCAAGTGCTGTAGCTATCTTTTTAGAAATCTCACATTGGTACCTTCTTTGCATTTTGTCAAATCTGCAGTGAAAGTGTTCTTGAAATGAACATATGCTGGGTCATCTGAGACTGCTATAACATGAAATATATGCAGGTAACACAGAGCGGGGGAGACACAATTCTCCCCCAAGGAGTTCATTCCCAAATTTCAACAACACATGATTTTTTTGGAAGCATGAAGGGGCATGTGCGGCTCTCTGTGAGCTGAGGGGTGAAAACATTATCTACTATCTGGCACATAATACCTTGCAATGCCCACTACAAAAGTGCTATGCGAACGCCTGTTTTCACTTTCAGGTGATGTAAATAAGTGGGCAGTATTATCTCCCGTAAATGTAAACAAACTTATTTGTCTTAGTGATTGGCTGAAGTAGGACTGAGTGGACTTGTAGGCTCTGAAGTTTTACATTGTTTTGTTTTTGAGTGCACTTATGTAACACAAAAAAATCTACATTTGTAAGTTGCACTTTCATGATAGATTGCATTATGGTACTTGTATGAGGTAAATTGAAAAATACTATTTCTTTTGTATATCACTTTTGCAGTGCAAATATTTGGAATCAAAAATAATATAAAGTGAGCGCTGTACACTTTGTATTCTGTGTTGTAATGGAAATAAATATATTTGAAAATGTAGAAAAACATCCAAAAATATGTAATTTCAATTGGTATTCTATTGTTTAGCAGCGCAATTAAAACTGCGATTAATCGCAATTAATTTTTTTAATTGCAATTAATTTTTTGTTAATCGCATGAGTTAACTGATTAATCGACAGCCCTAGTTCAGACACTTCATTACACTGTTTTTCCCCATCAGTCTTACAGTTTGTTTAAACATTTTTTTTTCTTTTTTTTTCTGAACTTGTAGCCTGAAGATCCAAGCTGTCCAGTTTTGCTCAACATTGGAAAGCTGGCCCATTTTGAACCATCTGTGAGACAGAATCAAATGGGAGTTGTCCCATGGTCACCCCCTCAGTCAAACTGGAACCCTTGGACCAGCTGCAATATTGATGAGGGTCCTCTGGCATATGTAAGTCTAAGGCAGTTTCTTAGAATGGATCTGTTCCTATTTTCATATTCCTGGAACTTGTAAATGCATTTTTCCAGGTTTCTGGGGAAAGTTCCAATAATCCATGGGACTTCATGGATTGACTTAATGGATTTTGGGTTTGGCTGTCTGACAGCAGCCCCTTGCGTGTCCTATTTGGCCATTTTGTTTCACACTGTCATTTTTGCAGCCCTTAAACAATTCCCATTAACTTCATAAGGCAAGCATATAGGCTTCTTTAAATTTCAGTTTATAACTATTCTCAGCCTGTCTCCCCAGGAATCCTGCTTTTGAAAGGAGAAACTGCTTCAAGCAGGTGTCACTTTCTTACAAGTCTGCTTTTCCATGGCTTCCAGCTACATAGAGAACAATGATGTGGCCTAGTAAAGAAAAGGAAATGTTGGCTTGGCGGATGCAGCTGGCTTGACTTGAGTACCAACATAACCTGGTCAAAATAGAATACCCATAGCAAGAGTCTTGTTTTCTATTTTTCTGATCCAGTTTATGTCCCTATCTCCTCCCTGAGCTTTGCTTGCTTGGCTGAAACAATTATGCATTGTTTTTCAAAACACGGCCCTAGCAACAGTCCATTAAATGCAAGCTTGAGATGTGTTTGTAATTAAGATCTTGAATGATACTGCAGATTGAACATATACTTCATATCACTCACAAGATTGCAGTGAAAGTGTTCTTAAAAGGAACAACATATGCTGGGTCATCATCTAAGACTGCTGTAATATGAAATACATGGCAGAATGCTGGTAAAACAGAGCAGGAGACATACTATTCTTCCCCAAGGAGTTCAGTCAAAATTTAATTAATGCATGATTTTTGTAAGGAGTGTGATCAGCATGGAAACATGTCTTCTGGAATGGTACCCGAAGCATGAAGGGGCATACGAATGGCACATAAATACCTTGCAATGCCAGCTACAAAAGTGCTATGCGAACTCCTGTTCTCACTTTCAGGTGATGTAAATAAGAAGCCGGCAGCATTATCTCCTGTAAATGTAAACAAACTTGTTTGTCTTAGCAATTGGCTGAATAAGAAGTAGGACTGAGTGGACTTGTAGGCTCTAAAATTTTACATTGTTTTGGTTTTGAGTGCAGTTATGTAACAAAAAAAATATACATTTGTAAGTTGCACTTTACGATAAAGAGATTGCATTATGGTACTTGTATGAGGGGAATTAAAAAATACAATTTCTTTTATCATTTTTACAGTGCAAATATTTGTAATAAAAATAATATAAAGTGAGCACTGTACACTTTGTATTTTGTGTTGTCATTTAAATCAATATATTGGAGAATGTAGAAAAACATCCAAAAATAGTCAAACAATAAAATACCAGTTGAAATTTATTAACAGTGCAATTAAAACTGCGATTAATTTTTTTAGTTAATTGCGTGAGTTAACTGCGATTAATCGACAGCCCTACTTATTAAGTATTGGAGGTGGTAGTTCAGCTAAGGTTTTTACTGCATCCTGCCCTTTTGTGCAGAATGGCTAATCTGTGGATGATGCATGTGAAAGATTGCCATCAGAGTGATCACTTCAGCAGTTCCTTGATGTATAGTTTTTCCATTCAGTCAGAGTACAATGCATTTGTATCTAGGCCTAAAACCGAGAGTTAGACTGTTACTGAAAACTTTTTGGGAAAACTAACTTTTTTAGAAAAATGGTCCATCCAAACTCTAGCATGCTGGTCTGGATAGGTAAAGAAATGGTAGGATAGCTCAGGGAACTTAATGAAAAGATCCTGTTTCTTTTGGGATTGCCTGCGTTCTTCAGTCATTACTGATTAGAAAGTGAAGCTTAAATCCTCACTATCGTGGTTTTAAAAAAATAAAACCTCACATCTTTGCAGTAGACCTTTCCAAAGGGCCTCTTACTATAAATTAGAAGTCCATTTTCATCTTTTTTTAATATATATATTCTCGCATCCAAAGTTATGTAGAGTAGGAAGCTGCAATTTGGCACAGTGTCTCAAAGAGAATATTTCTACTGATGATCTCACCGCAAAAAGGGTGCTAGGTCTTCGTTATGAGAGGAAATAACCTGTTCCATGAGTCAACTTTCATATGGAATTCTAATGCCATAACATGAAGGATTACTGCATGTGATCTTTGTGATAAATACTCAACCAAACTCCTGGTCCATCGGTTCCCATATCCTGTCTTTGGAAGTGGCAGGCATTTGATGTCTTCTGATAATGGACTGTCAAAGTAATATTGATGGTGTACTCCTGATTTGTTCAAACTGCATCTTTTTAGAACTACAGATTTGCACATATAACTTAACACTGAATATTTGGATGATGAAGTATATGGGTAATGGGTCAGAGTTAAGGTTATTGTGGTAACATTGCATTAGTACCACTTAAACTTCTTATTGCATTAATGTGGTTATTTTTATTGTAAATATAAATAGATGTCTTCCTAACAAGTCTCTTAACCCTTTGTGTACTTTCCAGGCCACCCCAGAACAGATAAGCATGGACTTGAAAAATGATCTCATGTACCGCCTGGAGCAGGATCAAGAGTTACAGAGGGTAAGTCTGCTGCCTGTGATTTTTGGCATGCTGGTAAGTTTGCAGAAGCAATGCTTGCTGTAATTTTCTTCACCCTAGCCCTGGAGTTGCTGCTGTTTCTGAGTGCAGTAGACAATTCTTTGTGCTGGGGATTGTGGGTTTTACTCGGGATTGCTGGCAAGTGCTTTCAGGGGCATGGGGCACTACTGCTGCAGGAATGGTTGCTTTAATATGTTTTGCCCAAGTTCAAGAATGCTACCATTATGGGTTTTGCAGGAAAAGATCTCTCAGGTTCACAGATCCCACTAATGTGGAGTAGAGTACATGTTTTGCAAGAGTGGGACACTCTTGATGTAGATAGAGAGCAGAATGGGTTGAATTGCTGAATATTACGGGAAAGATTTGGGTCTCTTTTCAGATCCTACAAGAGAGGGAGACCCTGCCTGTGAAGAAATTTGAGACTGAAATTCTTGATGCAATCCATCACAGTCCTGTTGTCGTCATTCGTGGTGCCACTGGTTGTGGCAAAACCACACAGGTTCCACAGTACATCCTGGATGAATACATCAAAAACGGCAAAGCTGCAGAATGCAACATTGTAGTAACACAAGTGAGGAACGCGTTATAAATCGAAATTATTTAGGTTTCATGGTGGATTACGATAAAATATCCTTCTGGACATGCTATTAAATCTGAATGTAATTAAAACCATTCACGAAGGCTGGAGAAACTAAATCACATTCTAGACAGTTGTGAAAACATCTGCGATACTGATTACACTAAATTCATTACTCCCTATGCATGTGTCTGTGTAATGATGATTCATGTTGCAGTGGGCATCTGATAAGACTTGATAAAATAATCTTTGTGGACAGCATCAGAAAACTCTGCACTTGCATATACAGTGCAGTCCTTTCTGATACTTAGTAATGGAATATCCTAGTTCAGGGATCGGCAACCTTTGGCACGCGGCTTGCCAGGGCAAGTACCCTGGCGGGCCGGGCTGGTTTGTTTACCTGCCGCGTCTGCAGATTCGGCCGATCGCTGCTTCCACTGGCCGCGGTTCATCGCTCCAGGCCAATGGGGGCTGTGGGAAGCGGTGCGGGCCCAGGGATGTGCTGGCCACCACTTCCTGCCGCCCCCATTGGCCTAGGATGGCGAACCGCAGCCACTGGGAGCAGCGATCAGCCGAACCTGCGGACGCGGCAGGTAAACAAACCAGCCCTGCCCGTCAGGGTGCTTACCCTGGTGAGCCGTGTGCCAAAGGTTGCCGATCCCTGTCCTAGTTGATAGGTGGGGCAGGTCAGACCTATTGGTTATCTGAAGGAATGGGATCCAGCAGATAAGGGATATGGGGGCCTATGGAAATCAGCTGGCATATGCAAGATGAACCATTTTTTAAGGAAAACACTGAGCTTGCACCTTTCTGGTGATCTGGTTTCCTCCATCATTCCCAGCTTCAGTAGTTTGCTTCTTGCAGTGTCTGCATTGTGATACTGTCCATTAGAAGCAGCTACTGACTTGCATCCTAGCTTCTATTTATTCACATTGTGCAGCAGGATCTGCTTAAGATAAAAATGTTTTGAGGTGCACTGGCAGAGCTGTGTAGAACTTTCATATTACCTGCCCAAACTATACATGGCTCAAGCCAGTGCTGTTAGTAACGTACTTTCATGAGTATTTTAAGAGTTTGGATTGTAGTTCTCATCTTTTTTGGGTGCTCACCAATGAGATTTGTCTTTAAATAACTATCCTCAACATTAAAGTTTGGGGAGAGGCACAGCTAACTTCCCCAGTCTCTCTCTACTTGTAGGTCTGTGAAATAGGTAAGTTTGCACAGTTTCATCTTTACAATGTGCAAAAAATGTTTCACCTCTCAGCCCAGGAGGATCAGTGCAGTTTCCGTGGCAGAGCGTGTGTCGTATGAGAGAGGAGAAGAACCTGGGCAAAGCTGTGGATACAGTGTACGATTTGAATCTGTACTTCCCCGCCCCCATGCCAGTGTGATGTTCTGCACTGTAGGTCTGTATTGCTTTGTTACCCAACCAGCCTAATATCTGAGTAACAGCTTAGATGCCTGGCACTAGTGCAGGGGTAGGCAACCTATGGCACGTGTGCCAAAGGCGGCACGCGAGCTGATTTTCAGTGGCACTCACACTGCCCGGGTCCTGGCCACCAGTCCAGGGGGCTCTGCATTTTAATTTAATTTTAAATGAAGCTTCTTAAATATTTTAAAAACCTTATTTACTTTACATATAACAATAGTTTAGTTATATATTATAGACTTATAGAAAGAGACCTTCTAAAAACGTTAAAATGTATTACTGGCATGTGAAACCTTAAATTAGAGTGAATAAATGAAGACTCGGCACACCACTTCTGAAAGATGCCTACCCCTGCACTAGTGGCACTGATGACAGTGAGAAAACAGCCCTTGTTTTCAGGGAGAATCTGAATGAAAATCGCAAGTTTTGTTCACCTGCTCAGCAAACTTTTCTCTAATTACGGAAAGGGAAATGTGCCAGTTTAGTTTGGTCATTGGGCTCATTAGAGGTTTGAGAATGAATACAGATCAGATACCATATCCACAATATTCCCTCTAAGTGAGATGAGGAGTAGCCACCTGAAGCTTAGGATGGGGAGGTGGTCTCTCTAGTCTCAACACTTGGGCCCCCTCCCCTCATTACATACAGGTGTAAATGTGGGGTTTAGACAAAGGGTTTCAAAATGTGCACAGTTCTTGTTGTAAACTGTTGTTGGCAACTCTCATAAGAGCATAACGGAGGCTTTGTTATAAATGTTTGAACTGCTGTGATCCATGTCAACATTCAGCTGTTACTATCCCCATTAATGTGAATTCCTTTCTTAAGGTGTCCTCCTAAGAAAACTGGAGGCTGGGATCCGTGGAATTAGTCACGTTATTGTGGATGAGATCCATGAGAGAGACATTAATGTGAGTTACTGAGTTGGAGGTCTGGATTGCTTTACCTGTTTACCAGGTCTTTTGTGTTTGCTTACTGTTTACTCTGTATGCTGTGTATGTGTTCCTGTCTTATGTGAAAGGGAATTGTGCATTTTACTAAATTGTATGGATCTGAGTCTTCTGTAATTGTTCTCAGTTGTAGTACTGGTTGAAATACTTCTGAGATGTTTCCAGCTGAAGATCAAGGCTTCACAGCTGCTTCTTACGTCCCTTTATAGGTCTTAGTAGGACTCTCTCCTACACTTTTGGCTTTCTCTAGCAAATAGAGCACTACAGTGCAAGTACTCTTTGTACAAAGTGGTTTGGTCCTGAAGATAAGAGTGAAAATTGGATAGACTGAAATGTTGTTGTCCTTCCCTTCCATTTTCTTATCTACAGTAATATACCACTTAATATGCTAGTACTTAAGCCACAATCATCAAGTTGACAAATACAATGCAGTAGTTCATCTTTAGTACAAAAATCTGCAACAAATTGAAAACTTGAAAGCACTGCAAAATGAGCAACATTTAATATAAAAGTGGGGATATTGTGCTGAATTTATTCACAATTAATTAAAAACTCTTTTTTTTAATCTACCTGAATCTACCTTGGTTTTCATAAGAATGGCCATACTGGGTTGGACCAGTGGTCCAGCTAGCCTATTTATCCTATCTTCTGATAGTGGCTGGTGCCAGATGCTTCAGAAGGAGTGAACAGAACAGGGCAGTTTATCGAGTGATCCATCCCCTGTCATCCAGTCCCAGGGTCCCTTACCATCTTAGGTCTATCAGTGAGTTATTAGCCACCCTCAAGGAACTTATCTATTTTTTTTTTGAACTCTGTTATAATTTTGGCTTTCACAACATCCCCTGGCAATGAGTTCTACAGGTTGACTCTGCATTGTGTGAACATGTCTTCCTTTTGTTTGTTTTGAACCTGCTGCCTATTAATTTCATAGGGTGAACCCTAGTTCTTATGTGAAGGGTAAATAACACTTCCTTATTCATTCTCCACAGCAGTCATGATTTTATCATATCAACCCTTAATTATCTTTTTCTAAGATGAGTAGTCCCAGTCCTTTTCATCTCTCCTCGTGTGAAAGCTGTTCCATATTCCTGATCATTTTTGTTGCCCTTCTCTGTACTTTTTACAATTCTAATATAGCTTTTTTTTTTTTTTTTCTTTTGAGATGGGGCAACCAGAATTGTATGCATTATTCAAGGAGTGGGTATACCATGGATTTATAAAGTAGCATCATGATTATTTTCTCTCATTATCTATCCCTTTCCTAATGGTTCCTAATGTTTGTTCCTTTCTGTTTTCCTCAGTAAGATTTGATTTCCAATTTTTAAAGGATGTCTTTTTGTCTCTAAACATCTCTATTACTCTGTTTAACCATGGTGGTGTTTTTTAGTCCTCGTGCTGTTTTTTTATTTGGGGTATACATACAGTTTAAGCCTTTGTGGTGTTTCCATGCAACTTGCAGGCATTTCAGTCTTGACTGTTCCTTTTAATTTCCATTTAACTAGCCTCTTCATTTTTGTGTCATTCCCCTTTCTTTGGAATTTCTTTTTCTCTCTCCTCCCTCCCTCTTCCCCCCCCCCCCCCCAAAAAAAGGGGATGTTAAATTTAATTACATTATGGTTTCTGTTACTGAGCTGTTCATCTATATTCGTTCTTGGACCAGATCCCACACATCACTTATGATTAAATCAAGGATTGGCTCTGCCCTTATGGGTTCCAGGACTAGGTGCTCCAAGAAGCAGTCATTAATGGTATCTTTCAGCTTGCCATACCAGAAAGCTGAATCTTATCACATGATTAAAGTTCAGTTTGTCAAAGTTAGGTTCCTCATTTGTACTATGAATCCTCCTATGAGGAAATGTACGTGCGTTTGTGGCATCCAGACTGGATGAGATGCACCTTTCCCTCTTCTAATAGGAGAGATGCTATTAAGGGCATGTACTGTATTGAGTAGTTAGATTTTTGTACAGAATTGGTGTTTTTTAAACTAAGAGGTGGTCTGAATGCAGGGAAAGCTAAACAGATAAGCCAGACTTAAACCGATAAATGTTTTCATAGTATAGATCAGCACTTCATAGTGCCTCATCAATTACCTCCCTTCTCATTTACAGTTGTAGAACGTCCTGTGTGTAGAACTACAGCAATTGTTCAGTTGTATTTTTTTAATGTGGACTGGAAACTAGAACCGCAAAGGGTTCTTTGGTGCTAACTTGTTGACATGGAAGTCAAAACCGCGTTAAGGAGGCACTCTAGAAGCAACTGAGACACTAGTCTAATCTGGTAGGGGGAAAATGAGCATAGGGAGTTGATAACTAGGTGCTTAATTCTCCAATATGCTAGCTGTTTTTCAGAAGTTAGTTTAGTTTGAAAGGTTCTTAGTAGAAGTGCTGTTCATGTGAATAGGCGATTACATAGTTGCTTATCTATTGTTAGGGTTCCTGGAGAAATGAAAATGTTTCTGGCAGCCTTGGCTAGTTGGTTAACACTCCTGTTTTCTCTATATACAGACTGACTTCCTCATGGTGGTGCTGAGAGACGTAGTTGAGGCATATCCTGAAATCAGAGTTATCCTTATGTCTGCCACTATTGATACCAGCATGTTCTGTGAATACTTCTTCAATTGCCCCATCATTGAGGTCTATGGTAGAACCTTCCCAGTTGAAGGTAAAACACTGGCTGAGTATGTATTTTGAGTAGTTGCTTTTATTCATTCTCTTTTCAGTCTTGCACAGAGTAGAGGGGACAAAAGCTTAAACAGGTCACATGAATCACAGCGTATCCTGAGATCTGGTCTATACCCTATGTCGGCAAAGAAGTCAGAGAACATTAACTGCTACAGAGTGAAATTTTTCTGTTTCTCTTAGAGGGTTAAATAGTGATAGTGATTTAACAATGAGTTGCTTCTACATAATGCATACATCTATTGTCTTGAATAAACCAGCCTAAATGATCCAGTATAAAAACGGCTGTGGAAAATACACAGGAAGAGCCTGAATGGACAGGCTGGCTGGTTAGAGGTGAGGAACAATGGTGGGAGAGTGTGGGGAAGCTTGTAGTGCCATTGCCCATACTGTACTTATTCTTTGTATAAATTGAGGAGTTTGGTTTCCAAGGCTGTCAGTCAAGCACTCATCTCCAGCACTAGCTTCAAACTCTGAGTCCTCATCCTGCTCTTTCGAAACTTTATGGCTATCTTTAGGAAGGGCCTGTGTAGAGCTATGGTTAGAATATGTCCCTCTAGTGAAGCTTATGTGACTGGTTGATGGGCATCCTCTATACTAACTTGATGGATCTGTCCCTGCAGAGTATTTTCTGGAAGACTGTATTCAGATGACTCAGTTTGTTCCTCCATTAAAGGATAAGAAGAGGAAAGACAAAGATGAAGAAGGTGGTGAAGATGACGATGTATGTTGGGCTTGTTTATATATGTAAATTAAACAACGTAATGCATGCATTGCTGTACTCCTTTCTTACTTGGACATCAATGAGGCATTTGTCCTGTTAGGGACAGAACACAATTTAACCAAGTTAAATTATAGTACTGTATAGTAAAATTTTTCAGATTCTCTTTGAGGGTTAAATATTTGCAGTGTTTCAGAAAAGTATTGTTCCTACATTATTATACAAAGACTAATGGGTGAGCAAGAGTAACTAATCAGGGGACAGAGGTAGTGGTCAGACGGCAGAACAATGGTATAAAATGAATTCCTATATAATTCACTGGCTGTGTTTTAATGACTGCAACATTGTTGCACTAAAACGCTTTCAGAAACCTTGTAACTATTGAAATAGTATGTGGGATTGCTGTTGATATATTTAACTGAATTTTCTGAATGCTCCTCTAATTGATGTACAGTAAAAGCTGTTTTATACAGCACTTCAACTGTAAAGCTCTATAAACCGGCATTTCTGATCTTCATTGAAAGTCCGGTTTATAGTCCAGTTGGTGTGTGGCTGGCAGGGGGTTGGGGTGCGGCGCGCAGACTCTGAGAGGGAGTTTGGGTGCAGGTGGGGTGCAGGGTGCCGGATCTGGGGGGCGCTCACCTTGGGTGGCTCCCTGGAAGCAGCGACCTGTCCCAGCTGCTCCTGGTTCCTGGCCAATGGGAGCTGCGGAGCCAGCGCTTGGGGCGGGGGCAGCGCGCAGAGCTGCCTCCCACACCTCCGCCTAGAAATAGCCAGGACAGATTACTGCTTGTGGGGAGCCGCCAGAGGTGAGCACCCCCCAGATCTGGCCCATCCGGCCCCCTCCTGCACCCAAACTCCCTCCCCCTTAGTTAACCGGCTTTTTTCATTTACTGGCACCCCCCATTCCTCCAACATGCTGGATAAAACAGCTTTTATTGTATTTATTTACCTTATAAAGTTCCAGTCCCATTTTGTCACGTCACCTGTGTTTTAAAAAATTGAACTGATTTGTGGATTCAAGCTTACTTCTTTTACTGCAGTAGATATTGCCAGCAACTATGCCTACCAAGAATTTGTATTCCTTACATGGCTGTAGGTGATGGTATCTTCTGTAAAAAGATACAGTCCTGAATCTTGTAATGACTAAGATCATTTAACTAGGGCCCTACCAAATTCACGGTCCATTTTGGTCAATTTCACGGTCATAGGATTTTAAAAATAAATTTCATGATTTCAGCTATTTAAATCTGAAAATTCACTTTGTTGTAATTGTAGGGGTCCTGACCCAAAGGAGTTGTGGAGGGGTTGCAAGGTTATGGGGGGGGGGGTACTCTATATAGTTCCTAATTTTCCCCAGCTGGCACTGTAGGTCTGTCTTATAGCAACAGAGGAGAGATCAACACCTCAGCAGGAAAAACTTAGTTGTAAAATCACAAAAAAAATCGTTAGAGGGTTTGCGCACAGGTGTAGAACCTGTACTTCTTACTCCTTTTTTAACTTGATTGCAAATTGACCATTTCTCCTTAAAAGAAACCATTTTTGTTTTCAAACCTACATATTGGTATTTCCTTAAAGAAAAGCAGTTTGATGCTATAATTATGGCTCCATTTGTTCTAATGGAGACTTAATTGGTTTGATAGTTTCCTACTCTTAAATTATAATTTTACTGGTTTGTAATTCTGAAAAGAGAATATGTATAGAAAAAAGCTGGGGAACAAGGCCAGGCCAACTTGTCCTGTGAGCCAGGACTGAGCCTAGGACAGTGTTTCCCATCCATCCATCCATCCCATTCATCTATCTGGTTTGCGTGGCCCTCATCCCCATAGTATCAGAGTGCCATCTGGTTAAAGGGTTTTTGTTTGTTCTCTACATCTGCAGGCCAACTGTAATCTTATATGTAGTGATGAATATGGTCCAGAAACAAAACGTTGTATGGCCCAGTTGAACGAGAAGGAAACTCCCTTTGAGCTCATTGAGGCCTTGCTAAAGTACATCGAGACCCTGAATGTTCCAGGAGCTGTGCTTGTCTTCTTGCCTGGCTGGAACCTGATATACACCATGCAAAAGCATCTGGAAATGAATCCACATTTTGGTACAAACAGCATTTGGTTATTTTCTACTCTGTGTCCTTCCCTCAGAACAGTTACTGGATGAATGTAAAGATGACTTGACTGAAGGAGTTGGTCCTTGTGTGTGTGTCTATATAGGATGAGAGCTGGGTTTGAGTAGATGGATGAGAGAAAGTGGAAGGAAGGTGTTTAGGTATGAAGCAGTGGATGGATAAGAGAGAGTTGAACTTTAATGTCTGATATATAACAGTTATAGTTGTTTAACCTCCCGGTGTTCATATTGTAGGAAGCCACCGCTATAGAATTCTGCCCCTGCATTCACAAATTCCTCGAGACGAACAGCGCAGAGTGTTTGATCCAGTGCCTTCTGGAGTGACCAAGGTGTGAAACTATGTCACCTACACAGAGACAGAGTGTAGTATCGTTGCTCTCTCCTGTACTTTTGAGAGGAGTTTTTTAATGCTGGCATTCTACATGTTACCTTACAGACCGTCCTTGGCTCCTTGTTACAATACATATATTCTAATACAATTTTCCTGTTTTCATAGGTGATTTTATCCACCAACATTGCTGAGACTAGCATTACCATCAATGATGTTGTCTACGTTATAGACTCTTGCAAGTGAGTTCCCGATCCAGATCTCTATTTTACACAATGTATTCTTTGTTGGAATGCCAAGTAGTTTTTGCGAACATGCAGTACTTCCTTGTATTGCTGTAGCCCCAAGACTGAGTTTGGAGACCTAATCTGCAGTGGTTGTGTGCTTCCCCAAGCAATCTACACAGTTAACCATATTGGCGTATCTGTAAATTGTCCTTGGTCAATTGAATACCATGCTAATGGTATTTATATGGGTGTCAGTGGGATTCCTGTATGCTGTTTTCCAAATGGATGATTTCATACTACAGACCTTGGTGTCCCTAGCCTCTGTTTGTCAGCGGGTGGAGATGGATGGCAGGAGAGAGATCACTTGATCATTACCTGTTAGGTTCACTCCCTCTGTGACACCTGGCATTGGTCACTGTCGGTAGACAGGATACTAGGCTGGTTGGACCTTTGGTCTGACCCAGAATGGCCATTCTTATGTTTAAACTCTCATTGTATGGTTGCTGGGGGAATATTAAGCCTTCCTATATTAGTCTGTTATGCACTCTGACTTGCTGTATGCACTTTGAGCATGTTATAGTCATGAATCACTAATTGCATTAGAGCTTTGAGCTGAGATTTAAACTTTTGGGAGAAGTCCAGGAAATACGGGTTCTGATGCAGTGAGTGGGGGCACTATTCTTTAAGCAGAAAGACTAGCACAGTTAACTTTTTTTATTCCAGTTTTGCTGCATTAAATGATACAGTGCAGACCTGCTTTGGCAATATTTGCTCTTCATTGTTTTTACTACTTTTACAGACAAAAGGTGAAGCTGTTCACTGCTCACAACAATATGACAAACTATGCCACAGTCTGGGCATCAAAAACTAACCTTGAGCAACGGAAAGGGCGAGCTGGCCGAGTGCGGGCTGGATTCTGTTTCCATCTGTGCAGCAGAGCTCGCTTTGAAAGGTGAGGCTGTGCCTCTTCTTCTGGGACAAAGGGACATTTGGGAGCACTCCATAAATTACAGAGCATGCAGTTGTGACCTACTTCAAACCAAGCAGAGGAAGCAGATTAATGCAAAATCATGGGGATAAGATTGCCGTGAACTGTTGCATTTCCTCAGACACAGAATTTAGTTCCCGCTCTAGAATCTGTGGGTCCCCTTAGAAAACTGCCATGGAAAGCAGGGAAATTGTTTGAGATGTGACTTCAGGAGCAGTCCCCACTTGACTGGACAAGTATGGCCCAGCAGCCTGATGGAGTAACTGGGAAGAAGGAGCCCCATGCTTCACCCAGTGAGACACTGTTGAGGCCCAAGGTATTGAGAAGAAAAGAAAAGGGATTCTAGAATGAGCTGCCACAAAAGACACCTGGATCCTACCAACCAAAAAGTGCATGCTTGTGTAGAGAGATGCTGGGATCCTACTCCTCTCCTAGAGAGGACAGCAGGTGTGGAAGGTGGTGAGAACCAGGTGAGGGGGAAAGATCTCGGAGGAGAGGAGGCAGGTAGACAGATGTTCTTCCTTTTTCCCAACTCCCTGGCCAGAAGCTGCTAACACCTCTTTTTGCTGCCAAAATGTTGTTTTTCTCCCACTTCCATCTGCTCTAACATTCCCAAACTGCTGAAACCTGACCCCTTCTCATTCCTATCTGCCAAACCTTTCCCCAAAGACACAGCCATGTAACCCTCACTGCCCAGCTGCAGGGGCTTACACAGCTGTCAGATTCTACTATATTTCACCCACTACCCTGCAAAACATCACCGTACACCCATTCCCCTGGACAACAGCTGCAGGATAGCTGTATGTTTACAGTGATTGATGTTAAGAAATCTCAGTTTCTGAAGCAGCATGTAATAAAAACATTCCTAAAATCTTTGTTGAATTAAACATTTAAACACATGATAGTATAATGTGATCATCTTAATTCATTATGAACTTCTGACAGCAAACTAGTTGCATGCTGTTAAAGAAATCATGGGGTCTTGTCAGAATTTAAGTTCAGCTTACCACAGAGAACATGGAACCCCAGGAATTACTGTGCTTAAACAGACAAATTGTAAACAGGAGATTGAGTCGTGTATTTCCAATGGGGTCCCACAGGGTTTGGTTCTTGATCCTACACTATTTAACATTTTTTTGTGTGTCAGTGATCTGGAAGAAAATATAACAACTGATAGTCTGTGGATGACACAGATTGAGGGAATGATAAAGAATGAAGAGAACAGGCCATTGATAGAATGAACAGGATTGCATGGTAAACAGGGTGCAAGCAATCAGTTTTAATAGGCTAAATGTAGACATCTGAGAACAAAGAATGTAGGCCATACTTACAGATTGGGGAACTGTAGCCACCATGATCTCTCTCTCAAAAAACCCCAAAACCTCCTGCTTCCCAGGATAATGAGGAGAACATGAGCTCCCAGTGCAGTGCTGTGGCTGAAAAGGCTAATGCCATCCTTGCCTGAATTGGAATCTCTATTAGAAGCAGAGGTTATTTTAGCTCTTTATTTGGCACTGGTGCAACTGCTGCTGGAATACTCTGTACGGTTCTGATGTCATTTTATGAAGAAAGTTGATAAATTGGAGAGGGTTTAGAGAAGAGCCACAAGAATGATTAAAGGATTAGAAAACATGTTTTATCATGATAGACTCAAGGCGCTCAATGTGAGATTAACAAAGAAAAAGTTTAAGGGGTGACCTAATTGTATAAGTACCTGCATGGGGAACAAATATTGAATGGACTCTTCACTCTAGCAGAGAAAGGTATAACATGAGCCAGTTGAAAATAAGACATAAATTTTTTACCATGGGAGTAATTAACCCTTGGAACAATTTACCAAACGTTGTGATGGATCCTCCCATCACTGGCAGTTTTAAAATCAAGATTGGATGTTTCTCTAAATTATATGCATGAGGAATTATTTTGGGAAATTCTATGGCCTGTGTTGTACAGGAGATAGGACTAGATGATTACAATGATCTCTTCTGGCCTTGGAATCTCTGAAAGCCTAGCTTCATGCAGCGTAGAAGGAGAAAGACAGTTTGAACTGTGGAAGCAAGGGTAAGAAGTAGAAATGGATGGGACCATGTTCACTTGGGAGGCATGTTTATCCCAAACATCACATAGGATACTAACTGTTCAAAAACTCAATCATTTCTAGGGGTTAACACTTGAACTGTGGTCCTCAAGGCAAAGAGACTGAAGGCACTGTGTTAGGGAGAAAGGGGCCCAAGAGCTCCATCCCCACCACACCTCCATGCTTCTAGAAATAAATACTTGGCCTGTTTCCAGTAAGAGCACTCCTCCTTGTTGTTAACCCAACTGAACCAGGGACCAGCAGATGGTGTTGGGAGTGGAGGTGACAAAGTAGCCAGCATGGAAACTGGAAACAGGGTAGTGGTAATAGGCAGCCTGGAAGTAATTGACCTGCCTGAGGAATGGAAGATCTGTTCTAGCATTCAGGTTTGGTTGTGGAAAGGCAAGGAGATGAGAGAGAGGGTTCCAGTTGGAAGGAAAATGGGAATTTCTGAAGATAAGTACTGTTAATCAGTGCAGGTTGCAGGACGTCACTGAGGGTGGATTGATGAGGTAACTTGGTGAATGTATTCATGTAGGAAGGCTAGGTTGCACTTGATGGGATGATCTGTATTGGGGATCGGGAATGCATATGTCTAGAAGGTTGACTTGTTTTGTTCTCCCCTCACTGTTTTCAGGCTTGAAACTCACATGACACCTGAAATGTTCAGAACACCACTGCATGAAATTGCTTTGAGCATCAAACTTCTGCGACTGGGAGGGATTGGACAATTCTTGGCCAAAGCGATAGAACCACCACCTTTGGATGCAGTGATTGAAGCAGAGCACACACTCAGAGGTACTCCTGTTGGGCCACAAGGTTCTTTGTTAGCAAACCCAGAGATGTGACATTTACAGCTTTGAATGATTGAGGGTCTCAAGGTCAGTTGTAAGTAGCTTTGACATTTATATTGCTAGATAGACATTTATATTTCTAGGTTTTCTTTGGCTGGAACAACCTGATGTCTGAAGACCTCCTTTGTGGCTCTGGAATGCATTTTCTGGGTAGCAGTGAGTTTCTGAAACTGGAGCAGTACTTAGAAGAACACAAATGTTCCTCTATTTGACTTCCTAGCTTCAGGCTTGTTTTGTTACGTTTTATGAGGATCTTGTGAAGCTGGCTACTACTGTATCTTCAGCTGTGAGACTCATATATATGAGATGCAACTGAGTCCACTGCATTAAAGCATTTGGGAGACTGGTTCAAAAGAAGTCTGATCTAGGCTGATGGATTGTGTTATAATTATTTTGCACTTCTATACTGCCTGGTCACCCAGTTTTGTGAGATCCCTTTGTAACTCATTGCAGCTTTGGATTTAACTATCTTGAGTACCATAGTCTCAAATTTTGCCACCTGACTGTTCACGCCCCTTTCCAGATCACTTATGAATATGTTGAACAGCACAGGTGGTCAATACAGATCCTTAGGTAGCCCCCACTATTTACCTCTCTCCATTGTGAAAACTGACTATATATTTCTACCCTTTGTTTCCTATCTTTTAACAAGTTATTGATCCGTGAGAGGACCCTTCCTCTTATCCCATGACTGCTTAGTTTACTTAAGAGCCTTTGGTGAGGGACCTTGTCAAGGGCTTTCTGAAAGTCCAAATAGGCTATTTTGACTGGATCTCCCTTGTCTTCAGGCTTTTTGATACCCTCAAGGAATTCTGATTATTGAGGCATGATTTCCCTTTACAAAAGCTGTGTTGACTCTTCCCCAACATAATGTGTTTATCTGTGTCCAGTCGTTCTGTCCTTTCCTATAGTTTCAACTAATTTTCTTGTTACTGAAGTTAGGCTTACTGGCCTATAATTGCCAGATCGCCTCTGGAGCCCTTTTTTGAAAATTGGTGTTACAGTAGTTACTTTCCAGTTGTCTGGTTACAGAGGCTGCTTTAAGCAAAGGTTGTATATCACAGTTAGTAGTTCTGCAATTTCATATGAGTTCCTTCAGAACACTTGGGTGAACTCCATTGTTTAAGTTCTTAAACTTCTCAATCTCTCATCCAAGGGCTAATTAAATCTTTGGTTTGACTTTGGGCTTGTCTACACTGGCAATTTACAGTGCTGCAAAAAACACCCCCCTGAGCGCAGCAAGTTTCAGTGCTGTAAAGCACCAGTGTAGCCAGTGCACCAGCACTAGTAGCCACGCTCCCAGCGCTGGTAGCTACGCCCCTCGTGGAGGTGGGTTTTTTTAGAGCGCTGGGAGCTCTCTCCCAGCACTCTGCTATGACCACACAAGCCACGTTAAAGCACTGCCATGGCATCGCTTTAGCGTTGTCAGTGTAGACTAGCCTTAGGCAACTGCCAGAACCATCTTTGCTGATCAGTTAATCGCTTGTTTCAGAGCTGGATGCCCTGGACTCTAATGATGAGTTGACACCTCTTGGGAGAATCCTTGCTAAACTCCCCATTGAACCTCGTCTGGGCAAGATGATGATAATGGGCTGCATTTTCTAGTAAGTTCCTCAGTATCAGTGATGATTCTTGGCTGTCTTGCCCTGTGTTCTTGAATCTTCAGGCATCCAATAATGTCAAAAAAAAGATGCACCCAGATGGGCCGTGAATGGCACTGTGGGTGGTGGCGTGGAGGGGAAGGGGAGGAAACTGAATATTCATGAGATTAGGAGACAAATAACATCACTGAGTGTAGGGAGCCAAATATTCATGAGCTAGGGAGGAAATAAATGGCACCAGTAGAGACTGAATATTTATGAAGTGGGGGAATGGGACACTGAACACTTGTAAGATCGGAGTGAACTGTGGTTGGGGAGATGTGAACAGTTAGCATTTGAGAGGCGAGGTGAAAAGAACCACGGGACTGAATATTCATCAATAGAGGTATGCGGGCGTTGGTTTTAATCATGAGGGGTGGTGTTGGAGAACCCATTATCTGGAAGAGGGTGGTGAACAGGATTGTGAGAACAGATGGGGGAGGGGAAGAGGCATAATATTCATGAATGTGCTGTGAAATTCCAGCCACTGTCATTTGATCTAATTAATGTCTTTACCCTGGGAAGAGCTGCTGTAAAGAAGTCTCTCTAAGAATAAGTACTGAGGTAATGAGGCCCATGTCCTTAAGCAGGAAGTTTTTACTCATGTCAGTGGGCCTGTAACAGCTGTTGGCAACAAGTCTAGGAACAAACCCAGTCATAAATACTTCTATGGTTTTTGTTTCAGTGTAGGAGATGCTGTGTGTACCATCTCCGCTGCCACCTGCTTCCCTGAGCCTTTCATCAGTGAGGGTAAACGGCTGGGTTACGTCCATAGGAATTTTGCGGGGAACAGGTTTTCAGATCATGTAGCCTTGCTTTCAGTCTTCCAGGCCTGGGATGATGCAAGGTATGTTGGCTTAGCACAGAACTTGATGGAAGATTAAGGGTAATGGGTGAGCAACTATGTGACCTGACTAGATAGCCAAATGGCTGTGTTAGAGTTTCCGTTTGTGGCACTCATCCTTCTCTTGTACAGATCTTCTTGAGTCCAAGTGAGTCTGTCTTGACTGTTTCCTTTTTAGAATGGGCGGTGAAGATGCAGAAATAAGATTCTGTGAACACAAAAGGCTCAACATGGCTACACTCAGGATGACTTGGGAAGCCAAAGTCCAGCTTAAAGATATTCTTATCAATTCTGGCTTTCCGGAAGGTAATATTCCATGGAAGTAGTCATTTCAGTATTGTCCTCTTCAATCTTTGAGAGCTGAGGGATAGGTTTCCAACCTGTTGGCTGGCTAATAGCCCAATAATGGTGAATACACGGCATGTGGGCCCATGGTGAATTTGCCCCAGCACTGTTGTGCTGTTAAAGCAGCTTCCACCTGAGTGTTGTTGCATGCATTCTGCCTCTCCTAGCGGAAGAGCAATTTAAGGACTTGTCTACACTGTGCATTAGTGCGCATATTGGGACTACGTTAATGAGCACTAGGGAACTTAGTGTGTGCCAGCAGGGTCCATGCGGGCCAATCAGTGTGGAACACCCTAGTGCATACTAGAACTTACACCCCTCTAGTGTGGACTAATGCACAGTGTAAACAAGCCCTACAACTGCTTGTGAATTTAGCACTGCAGTGGTGGTAAATTATGGAGGGCAAGGTTATGAGGAATTTGACCTTTTAAGTGGTAGTTGTCTTTTCAGATCCATCTCCATGGTTTTGCTTCTCATACTTCTCTGCCTCTTACCTCTGCCATATATGCTCCATATTGCAGTGATATTCCTTCTAGATGAGAAGAGCTAGAGACTTCCCTTCCAAAATCACTTGGCATAGCTGTTGCATTATCCTAAGGGAATTACTCAGGGCATTACCTCCCCACAGGATCTGAACACTGCCTTTCCTGCTCTGTAGTTTTCTGGGCTTGTGCTCAGATCTTCACTACATAGCATGTTAGCTTAGAATTCTTTGTATTTGAGTTTTCATTTCCATTAAGCAGTGAGAATGTTACAATACATAGCAAAATCTCTCAGCTAGTCACCAATATAGGATTGAGCAAGACATGACTTAACACAGCCATGTGCAAATGGCAAGAAGTCAGATTTATTTTCAAATGGAGTCTATTCAGAGAGAAGACCAAATTTAAGGACGGTACCTATAAGTATCCAAATTAGGTTGAATTTATAGAGACGTTGTCAACTTGAAATCTAGTAAATTTTAGTGCCTTCTGCATAAAATTAATAGCAATGGCCAGGTCCCTAGTGGACTTTATGGGGTCCTTGCCTCTCACCCATTTTCAAGGTAAAAACTTTGATTGGGGTAGGGTTTGGGGCGGTTTACATTTATTTTGTTCTTGTAAGGTTGACTTTGTTTGAGGAGTATGCTTGGGTTGGGGTCTTTGGGTTAGGAGTCAATGCAGAGAGTTTCCATTCTTGTGGTGGAAGAAAAGCCCTTTTTTTGAAGAGGAAGGTTTTGCAGAGTTTCCTAAAGATGGGACAGGTTCTAGATTCGATAATCTCTGGAAGTTTTGTTCCATGTTAAAAAGTTGATGGGAATCCAAAGTGTTGCTCTCCCTTTCATTTTCTTAATATCCAATAGTCTTTCTCCCTCTGCTCTCAAGGATAAATGCTACAATAATTCTCTTTCTGGGCTAAATGACCCAACAACCCCCAACCTGGGACTCCAGGTTTGTTGTGACAAACAGTGACACTATTACAACATCCAACTTGACCTCTTTGGGAGGTCCTATGTCTCCAAAACAAATGAAGAAAAAAAAGATGTGATACAGCTACTCCTGGACAAGCTTTTATGTCCTTGTTCTTGAGTGTGTGGGAAGGGGAATGGCTTTAATTTGTAGTTTATTTTTCAGCTCTTTCCTCATTGAATACTAGAAAATGTGTGTTCAGTTTACTCATTACAAATACAATTATTTAATGTTGTTGTGATGCAGCATTAAAATGCCCTTTTCTAAGGGCAGAGATGTCTTGAGAACCAATGCCTAAATAAATAGTTGAGTCAGTAAATGTTCAGATCAAAGATCCTGAATAACTTAGTTGCACTGCACTATGCGAGATCTGGAAAGTAGCCTGTTTTCTGTTCTGTCAACAGAGTGTTTGATGACTCAGATATTTAACAACACTGGACCAGATAACAATCTAGATGTTGTGATCTCCCTGCTTGCTTTTGGAGTATACCCTAACGTCTGCTATCATAAGGAGAAGAGGAAAATTCTTACCACTGAGGGGCGCAATGCACTTATCCACAAGTCATCCGTCAACTGTCCTTTCAGCAGCCAGGACATGAAGTATCCATCTCCTTTCTTTGTTTTTGGTGAAAAGGTAAAGAGAACCGTGAAATACCTTCTTTGATAAGGTTACGAAACTTTATGCCCATTCTTCATTTCAAAAGGAGCCTCTCTGGCACTGTTCTATTTCTTTAATGAAAATGTTAGTGCTAGGTGAAACAGAGTGGATTGCAGCCCTGGAATCCTGTATTCCAAGGCTTTTCTGTTGTATGGCAAAAAAAACTGGAATTAGCCCTCTCCTCTTGCTGTTCCCTGCTCAAGGTCAGCTGATTCAGAATTCCATGTTCATTTATTTTATATTGTGCACAGTCCCCAAGTGTTCAGTGTGCTGCATATCTTTGTATTGACAAGTAACTGCTTTATAGAGTCAAGGGGCATGATGGAGGTTTAAGGAGCTGAACAGGGGACAGCTATGGCTTGTGGCACCCATGAAGGTGAGGGCAAGTAGCTTGTGTTTTGTTACCCAGAATGCATTTGAGTCTTTTGGTGCTGGGGAGGGGATTCCATCTCCTCTTCACTCCTGCGCAAAAAGGGGAGGGAGAGAGAATTATAAATTTGGGGGGCTGCAGGCATTAATTCCTTGCTCCCGTCACTCTAGCAACCCTGGATAACAGGCTGCCTCATTGGGGTGGAGTGCAATATCTGCCACAACAGCCAGCAGTGACTGATCTCTAACCGTAACTGGGCTTGCTAACACACCATTGAAATGAATGAGGCAGTTCATAGAGCCATTGTTTGTCTGTCTGCAGAGTTGGGCAGATGTCACTGAATTGGTTTATGCCAGATCCTATTTTGAAGGTATTCTCAACAAGTACCAAGTTCAGGTTTTTGTTTATATAAACAAAAGCCTAGGTTTTTAGCACAGTTATGCAGGAATTTAAAAATCTGCAATTGTGGGACAGTTGTATAATCACCAGGAATATATGGATCACTGACTATCCAAAGAACAGATTGCAAGCTTCCCCTAGAGTGCCCTACCAAAGTGCAGCATCCCAGATCTGTTGTATGGACTATCTTTAGGGTGAGAGGAGAGTTCCTTCTGATGCTGGGGCATTGTGCTGAGATTGACAAAACTTGAGGTGTTTTTTGTAAAGTGACACCTGTTCCTTAGGAACTGCATTGAGACCACAAAATTCATTTCACATGGACAAATGAACAGCTTTTAAATGGTAATGAATTTGTTTCAACCAACCAAAACTGGATTCACAGCATCTGTCCTGATCTGACGAGCTCGGTCTCTCAATGGATTAGTAATAAATACAATCTCCCAGGGATTATCCTGTTTGTAAAAAATTCTGTTAGTTTCCATGGCCAGTGGAAGAAAGAGCCGTCTTAGTTCTTGAAATGGGAAACCATGTTCCTCTTCTACCTGCAGATCCGAACACGAGCTATCTCTGCCAAAGGAATGACTTTGGTGAGCCCGCTGCAGCTGCTTCTGTTTGCCTCAAAGAAAGTCTTATCTGATGGAGAGATCATTCTGGTGGATGACTGGTATGAACTTCCTAGTTGATCATGGATAACTGTGAGGAGAAACAGCTGGTGACATAGCTATAAGTATGTTTAGTATGGGAAATGTAGGTCAGGCCGTGCAGTAACAGATGAATTTCATCAGAGTATTATCCTTGGTGTGTGTAAGGATGGGGGAACAGTTTATTTTGGCAGCTCCTGTTTTTTCTGTAGATTATGTTCCTAAATTGAAAACATGAGGCACTGGCTGGATTCCACAAAAGCTGCTTTCCCTGAGATCAGATCTGAATTAGAGGCAGTGTAGAATTTGGGTCACCGCCTCATAGACAAGCAGGAGGAAAGATAGCCTCATCGTTAAGACACAGGACTGGGTCAGGAGTGCTGGCTCTGCTACTGACTTCCTGTGACCTTTGGCAAGTAATTGGGAAACAGAGGTAAAAAGACAGTCTTTACAATGAGGTTAATGCCTACCCACTTCTCAGAGTTGAAGCTTAGTTCACTAACATTTGTCAAATTTGAGATTATGGGATAGTGCGTAGTTTTTGATGATATCTTTGTGTCCGTAACAGAGCCTTGAAGAGCTCCTGTATTTTTGAGCCTGCTTTTACGTTTTGGCATCTTTTATTCCCAGAGGGTAATGGAGTAGTAACTGGTAGTACCTGAAGCGTTCCCCAGGTCCGAAGAGCAGGGAGTCAAAAATGTAGCAGCTGTTCTAATTGGCTTCTGATTTCTCTCAGTGCTGGGGAATCTCTCATGTTGCCAATCATACTTTTTCGGTTCCAGATGGCGGCATTCCCCATTGTTAGGGTGTTATCCATACTCTTAACTTTGAAGTTCTAAGTGTTTTCTGTGGTGGTTGCCACTAGACACACTGAACACCTGCTCTGTGGAACATTGTTCTCTACAGCCTCTCTCCTGTAGGCTATGATGCTCTATATCTAGAGAGATCTTCATTTTGAAATCATTTTTCCTGCTCTAGGATTAAATTGCGGATGTCTCATGATGCAGCTGCCTGTGTCACTGCCCTACGTGCAGCAATGGAAGCTCTTGTTGTTGAAGTAACTAAAGATCCTGAAATCATTAGCCAGCTGGACCCAGTGAATGAGCGAATGCTGAATGTGATCCGCCAAATCTCCAGGCCTTCAGCGGCTGGCATCAACCTCATGGCGGGCAACACAAGGTTAGCGCCAATCTGTTCACGTATACAGCTGGATCCTTGGAGTAGGAAAACATTCCTTGTAACTTGGAAAGCCTAAACATTCCGAAGGCCAAAATGTGTCTGAACTCCTATGCCAGCAAAAACTCCTATTGTGGGATTTAGTTTGGAAGCAGGCTGCCTGATGTGGATAATGAGTGTTGAAGTTTTTATATACTAATATTTTCAGTGAATCATAATGTCTGAAAATCTTCCTAAGAAACTGTGCAAGCAGTGAAGTTGCAGGTTGATGGAGGATGACAAAAGGAGAGTAAAATGATGGCTCCTGTAGTTAAGAGTTAATGAGGTTTGGTGTGATTGGCTATCCTGTGATACAGCATGTACCAAGGATCTTCTGGATTTCACAAACGAATTGAGGGGGCTGCTCTACTCATGCATGATTTTTGAACTGTTTGGGAAATGCACACCATCACATACACAAAGTATACTGACTGTAATTCCTTCCCCAGGCCACGTATGTCACCCTCCCATTACTAGCAGAATTATAAAAAATGATGCATAGTAGTTTCAGGAAACTGAAATAACATAACCGTTAGGCCCTGAAGTAGAAATCTTTCAAAAACCTGGGAGAGTATGGTTAAACTATAGCAACTTGGTACGCACAGATGGTTACTCTGCAGAGAGTAACCGTTTCACTGGCCTGCAATAAACTTCACACCAGAAGACTGATCTTGGTATGAAGTGTTTGAACAAGTTAATTTCAATTTAACCCTACTGTCAAATTCAGAATATGGTACAGGTCTGTCGCATCTTACACTGGGGTTACGTTCCGCAGTCAACGCGTAAAGCGAAAATCGCATATCGTCAAAATTACATTGAGTGTAATGGCGGGCGGAATTGCCCGCACTACAGGTACAGTATTAAAATTGTTATTTTTCTTTTTTTTTTTGTTTTTGCCGACTGCGTAAAGCTGAAATCGCGCATGTTAAATGCGCGTAATATGTGACAGACCTGTAGTTGTAATCCAAGAGGCCATGGTACCCTGGTGTGTACATCATATGGCTTGAACATTCTGGCAGCTGTAGAGTTGATTTGGATTTGCAGTGGTGGGCATTAACTTGTCTACTGAATTTTACATACTCTGAGCATGTGTGATTTCCACCTACTCAAGGATATTTAGATTGCCTGCAATTTCATACCCTTCACATCAATTTGTGTTGCTCATTATACAAAACAGATTTAAGATGTAAAGATGACTTTTCCCAAATCTCTGGAGATATAGTAATGGTTGAACTGCAGGCAAGGAGAGAAATGTATTTGGTTGATAGTGTTTGACTTCTCCATTCTACCACAAATACTCTTCCTGAAGAGATCAGTGCATCATTTCTTGAGTGCTTGTCTAATCGTACTGTGTGATGCTAGGATTCGCCCTTGGTCCTAATGGCTGCCTAAGAGCAGAAAACACTACTCTAACATTAGTCAGATTCAGTGTGGGCAAAGCACACATCAGGGTTGGGATTTCTCTTGTAGAGTATGGGTGCTGAAGCTCCTCATCCAGTCTGTATAAAGAATAATAGAAATCAAAAGTTCTCCAGGCTCATAAACCACTATAAACTGTACCTGTGTTGCTCAGCACAGCAAACCATTAGACAGCAAGAACCACTTTTGCAGTTTTTACAAAAATATCTGAAAATAGTTGGTCTCAGTCCACACGAGTCTCACCACTTCTCATAATACAATACCTATTTGTGCTTTTCCATACCACTGGTAAACATGGCTGTGTATGGGGAAAGGGAGCTGTAGAGCTCTGTGATGTATACACATGAAAGTTCTAACAAAGAATCTTTTCTCTGCTTCAGTATCAGTCCTAGTACAGCTGCTGAAGGGCTGCATGGGGGGGGAGTTCCTGTTTCAGTATCCTTTCTGCTTTAAGGAACAGGCTGACTCTCTTTCCCCTCCACCCCACCCCTTCCCTAACTATGTCAAGCACATCCTATTTCCAGTCCGCTCTTCCTTCTCCTGCAGGCTGTTTCCCATTATTTTCTCAAATGCTGGGTGAATTTACAGGGCTAAATGTTAATGACTTCAGAGACTTTAATGTTCGTTATTCTGCTGTTATATAAGCAGAACAGAAACTGTGCTTTCTGTGTATCATTGGACCATTGTTAGCAGTAGCCTCAAACGGAAACGGCTGAACCACTTTGGTTGAAATTCAGCCTGAGGCAAGTGGCTGGCATGGAAAACTTCAGCCCCATAATGGGACTTTGGCAAAGTTATAAAACAATTGAAAACAGAGTCTTATAGTAGGACATGTCAGGCAGCCCTGCCTCTAATAACCTGTTTCATTCCTTATTTCTGATGTAAATAATTTAATAAAAGTGGGGGAGACTCAACTGTATGGAGTATAGGTAACTGATCAAAATGAGGGACCAACTTCTATTTTTTCTTAAACATACCTATGAGGGGCAAAATAGAGAGCCCAGCACTTCCCACATAAGCTGAAAACTGCCACCCCTACCTATGAGTGGTGATTTTTGACAAAGTCTACATCAGTGGACAATTTTATCTCCGCTTTAGAATTTTTTCAGAATGGGTGTGGTCCTGGACCAGATGAGATCACTCCGGGCTGCTCTTTAATGAAGCTTTACAGGGAGCAAATGTCTAAATTGGGTGTGGGATTTGAGCATACTGCTCTGCTGCATAAAAGAAGTGGGAGTTTTTATGTTTTTGGAACTCTCCACTCTGATGGTGATGAAAATATTGAATCCTATAAAGTTGTGGGTGTTAAATTAATTTTTTCTTAAAACTTTTCTTTCCTAGGTTTGGAGATGGTCCTCGTCCACCCAAAATGGCTCGATATGACAATGGAGGTGGATTCAGAGGACGGGGAGTTAACCAGCGTGGCTCTGGCTATAGAGGTGGAGGCTATGGGGGTGGAGGCTATAACTCGTACCAAGGTGGCTCTGGAGGAAGAGGATACCAAGGTGGTTCTGGGGGAGGTTATAGAGGTGGGGGGGGATATAGAGGGTCTGGGGGAGGGTATCGAGGCTCGGGTGGGGGATATAGAGGGTACCAAGGTGGTGGGAATAGAGGTAATTATGGAGGTGGGTATGGGGGCCAAGGAAGGGGGCGTGGTGGTTATTGAAATCCATTGAAGTCTTTCTTGTACTCTACAAAAATGTGCATGTTTCCTTCTGGAATTTCTTTGTTACTAATACAGAAGTCTGTTTGTCATTCTACTTGTTCACAGTAGCTTGAAACAAATTGTTTAGGACTACTGGTGATATTATGTAAAATAGAGTCCTTACTACAGAGTACCACAGTCTGTATACTTTGTTCTTAATAAAGTGTTCTGTTCACAAGACGTAACATGTTTTGTCTCTGTATGATGTTTGGATTCTGGACTTGAGCATGGCTGTTTCCTTTTAGGTTTAGCATTTGTCTATAGGAGGTATGAGAAATTTGGGAGAAACGTCTTTATTGTCTCCAGGGTGTAAAAGAGCATGTGGGACAGATAGCAACAATTCTTCAGAATTGCAAGGGTTACTAGTCGTTGCTGCTTCAGACCATGATTGCACTGAATGGACAGAAGAAGAGGTTTGAAATCCTAGGACTTTGTTAGCCAATACGCAGTGAGGTGTAGAATACACTACATTAATAGATATTATGAGCACAATATTAATATAATGAACCCGATTATATATGTGTTGGGAAGCTACATTAAGTATTGTGCTCTCCCCCCAATTCTGTTCACCCATGTCAAATATCCTACTACATTTGTCAAAGCTGAAATCGGCTTTACAATTAGAAAAATAGGAAACATGGCAAAGCAAAGATGCATGAATGCTTTGTATCAAGTTCAGTTAGGATTTACTTTCATGGCTCATCAACACATGGAGTGTAATATTCAAAACAAAATATGGGAAAGTACAGGGAGATACCAAGGACAAAGCTGGCACAAACTAGTGGGTTAAACTTTAAAGTGATGTGTAAAGAGTTGTAACTTGTAAAATCATTACTACCAGCTGAAATGCATATCTTTGAAGCATATAGCTGCAAGCATTTGCTTCCCAGGAAGGTATGCATGTCTCCTTTTATTGTACTGCTTTGTCTTTAGACCATATATTTAGCTAAATTGGATTATTTGGTCTTGAACACTTTTAAGAATGATCCTTGAGTGTAGTCAAACAATTGGCTACACCTTTTAGTCGATAACTTGAACAGCTGATGTGAGGGGAATCTCTTCCTTTGCTTTAGAATGCACTCTGCAAATAGGCCCTGCTGCAGTGCCAGATGACACTGTCCCCTTTTACTGCAGATTTACAGCAATTTAGGTTGTCCACTGGTTGGCTACTAGTATGTGCTGCCTTGCTCTATAGAGAACTGTGCCTAGTGAGGTAATAACATGGGCTAGGTTTCTCTGGCTCAGATACAGGAACCTCCAAGGGAAGTGTTTGAGGTTGATGTAGAGATGTTTGCCGACGCTGAAATTAACTCGGAAGTATGAAAAACCCCATTCATCTAAACAGATATTAACTTACAATGTTGACAGGTAAGCAGTGAAATAACTTGTATGATGAGAGAGGATTTCTGTTATCTGCCCATTCTACTAGGAGTGGCAGCATTTTGGCACCATGAGTAAGGACAAAGGACCTGAGAGTCCAGTATGTATCTGACCTGCTGCAAGGGGGAGCCAAACTAACTCGGAGGGGCAAGCACAGGGAATCCAGCAGAACTCCTAGGTGTGTTTTGGATGCTAATAAATAGAGCCAAGGCCAGAGAATGTGATACATCATGCTTGTAATCAGGTGCTGTCTCAGATGAAGAGCTATGGACAGAACTTGAGTGTTACAACCTTCCCCTTGCCCCCAGCACCCCTGATTTTAGGGGTTTAATTCTAAAAGAAACAGCCCCTCCCATAAGCCACAGAAATCATTAGACAGCAGTATAGTTCAGTAATTACCAACCTGGGCTGGATGTAAACTGGTAATGTATTGCTTAAAGACTTTATTCCATTACCAACTATCTGAGCTATCCACTCCTATTTTTTCCTCTAGTTTACTGTATGGTGCTCCTTTTTCTCCCTATTTTTGATTTCCTTAATCTTAGTATAAGGTGTAATATAGCCTATTGAACTAAATTATTGCACATGTACACTGAAACAAATATGCAGAAAACTGTATTTTGTAATTAGATGTGTATATAAAACAAACAAAACAACTTTAAACTAAAACAGATATATTGCACAACTTCTATCCTCTCAGCTACTGAGCTTGTTAAGTGATATATGAATACTGCTAAGAATTCCCTCAAGGTTTCTCTTATTAATAGTATTGGGAAGTTCTTACTCCTGTTTTAGCAAGGTGGGAGAAGGCAGTGGGCTGATCTCTTGTGAACCACCATTGATGCTGTAACCTATTGTGGACTCAAACTACAGGCAATGAAAACTAAATTTAAATTAGTTGTCTTACACTAAGAAAATATAAATGTATATAATGGGGAAAATCCTATATAGTACAGCTTTCTGCAGCCCAGTGTCTCCCACAATTCTGCTACTTATAGGCTATTCTCCCACTCCTATCTACTGGTTTCAGAGGCAATTAAAAGCTGTATCATAGCCTGTGCTAGACACATTCCCTTTCTTGACCTGAGGGCAAGATATTGCCTCCACCCAGCAATCAGTCATGGTTCTCTCTGCTCCTAACGTTGCCTTTTATATTTTTTTTTTCATTTTGGGGCATTAATAAGTAGCAGCCTTTGTTTTCTCCTCCTCTTGGACCAAGTATTTAGAAGCAGGTGGCTGAAGCCACACAGAGTCTCCACTGCAGTGCCTCTCTGCTGAGCTCTTCTTCCTCCTTTCAGGGATAGCAGAGCAGCTGCACAAGCACCGCGGTGGCTAAGCCTAAAAGGCTCTACAGAGAGCAAATTATGCCCTGCCTGTTCTCAGCCACCTGACCGTAGTGTGACTAGGCACAGAGTTTGGAGTTGGACAGGCATGTTGAGACTCCTATCCTTTCAAGCAGCTGTGATTTCATTCCAGAAATGCCCAACTGGCCAGAAAGAGCTGAACAGGGAGACCTAAGGCTGCGGATTTCATTCAGCTGGCCCAGGGGCTAAGTCCTGAACTTTGAAACCACGTTCAAAAAAGTGGAATCCACAGTCCAGATCCAACCTAAGCAGGCCCTCTAAGGTAAGCCTCAGAGTAAATACCTCCCTTCCAAATTTTCTCCTTAGACAGTGATTCCACCGCACTCACCTTTTGAAGAAATAATCGGGGAGGAATGGGTCTCTCTTGAAAAGGGTAAACACACTAACAGGAGGTTCTGATTCTTTGGCGCTTTCCGCTTGTAGAATGCTCTCTGATGTACTTAAGGTTGATGCTGCTATAGCACCTCTACCAAAAGATATGATTATTCCAACTGAAGGGGACTTCTTCCCCAAGGATCCAGTGGACAGCAAGGTGGAAGGCCATCCTTAGAAGGGATTCTGATGCCTCCTCAGAGCATCTCTGGCAGCCACAGGCTTTGCTTGAGTCACAATGTCATAGCTAAAGGACTTTAAAGCCCTTAAGGGCAGAGACCAACTGGACTTTATACTCAAGAAAATCTCCCAAACAGCATTGGTAGCAGATGCTTCAATGGATGCTATAAGATTTTTCTGCCCGTACCATGGCATCCAGCTCAGCAGCCAAGAGACGCATGGCTTCATCCCTGTAAGGTAGATACTCACTCCAAACAAATCCTGTGCTCCTCTGAATTCACAGGACCTCCCCTGGGAGAAAAATTAGACAAAAGTCAGTCCCTGCCCTCTCCAATTAGTGCTCAAAGAACAGACTACAAAGCTACTATCAGACACACTCCTTTTTTCCACCTTCCTCCCATAGGTTCCAGAGGAATGATAACACATGTTAAGAGAGAACCTTGGAACTGAGAAGTGATCAGAAAACCTAAGGGTGGCTTCCATGACCTCCATGAGTTCATTATGACAATGAATGAGTGTGCCTCCACCTAGACCTCAGTTTAGAGGCAGAAATTCTCAATTTCCAGATGAATTTCTTGCTTTTACCACACAAGTAGATGTGAGAGAGGGTGCACCAGGGATACTTCCTCATGCTAAGGGCCCTGCCCCCTCACTTCTTCATCCAGTCTCCCATAACCAGTGACCCCACAAAGCGTTAACAGGTCTGAAATGAGATTTCCCATCTGGACATAGGAGTGATGGACATTCCCCCAGAAAAACACTTCTCAAGGTTTTACTCCTCCTCCTTCATTGTTCAGAAGTGCACTGGAGGAGTCAGGGCCATACTCAACCTCTTCAAAAAGAGATGAAGAAAATTCTGGATGGAGTCCCTAGCTTTGATAGTGACATCCCTGTCTCAAGGCTACTTCCTAACCTCAGTGGATTTCGCAGACTCAACCTCCACATTCCACCACAGGCTTTTAAGATTTGCTTAATGGCACAGATCACTACCAGTACGGAACACTGCCATTTGGTCTCTTGGTCCCCAGGGATTTATGAAGATGCTGGCAGTGATCATGGGCAGACTCAGATCCCAGAGTATTCACCTGTATCCCTTTCTGGACGAGCCCTGTCCCACAGCACGTAGTGCCACGATCCAGACTTTGAATCTTCTGCAAGCACACGGATTTGTGATAAACACAAAGAAAAGTTCCTGGATTCTGTTGACAAGGATTATTCATCTGGATGTGGAGAAACACGTTAGCGACACTGATCTGTCAACCATCACTCAACAGATTCCAGAAGATTCAGGATCTGATATCCATGATGGACCAGTGCATGAGCCCAACCATAGCTGTGCGGATTCAGCTACTGAGCTTCCCGGTCTCATGCACCGGAATCTCCCCAGGGCAAGGTCACACATCAGGTGCCTCCATGGCCTTTCTTCTGAAAGTATGAGACCAATCCCCAGAGCGCATACAAAATCAGGTACTAGTCCGAAACCAGATTTCCTCCCTGAGATGAGCAGTCCCGGACAAGTTCCACAGAGCAGTCTCCATATGCCTTCCAGACACTCAGATTCTTACCAATGCCAGCCTAGACTGATGGGGAGTACATATGGAGCTCAGGGAAAGGAATCCTAGCATCAATTTCTTGGAGCTCAGTGGGTCAAACCAGCTGTTCTGAGATTCCAGAGCCACGTGGAAGGCAACTACATCATGGTGAGTCAGACAGAATGACAATGGTTGCATACATAAACAACTAAGGAGGGAGAAGCAGCGTTGCTCTACATGTAGAAGTGATGGAGATAAAAGTGGGGGCAGAAAAGATTCTCTGTTACATAAAAATAATCCACATAAAAGAGGAACTGAACCAAAAGGCAAACTAGCTCAGCCATTACAATCTCAACAACCCAGAATTATCTTCAATCTGATCACACAGATGATCGGTTCCCTTCAGCTGACCGGCTTGCCAATCACAAGAATGCAAAGTGGCCGAAATACTTCACGAGGGAAGCAGATTCAAGTCTATGGGAACAGATGCTCTGTCAAACGGATGGCCTCAAGGCTGACTATGCACGTTCTCGCCCTTCTTTCTCATAGGGAAAATGAGCCAAAAGATGCGGCGAGAAAAAGCAAGGGTGATGTTAACTCTACACTGGGCATAGAGACCCTGGTTCTCTGACATGATAGATCTAAAGCTGAAACCACCATTGCAGCTACTGGTGAACTCAGACATCCTTTATCAAGGACCATTTCTCCATCTGGATGCAGCTCATCTTTATGTGACAACCTGGCTGTTAAAAGGGATGTGTTAGCCACACATGGCATATCTTCCAAAGTGATGGGGATTCTGCTGTCTTCTATGAGGGGTTCCACACTAAAATCCTATTTCTCCAGCTAGACCAAATTCAGCAGTTGGTGTCAAGAGCACAGAGTAAAAGATCGTGGGACTCCAGTTAATTTGGAATTTCTTCAGAAAGGAGAGGATAAGAGTTCATGCCAAGCACCGCAGCTTGCTAGGTGTCAGCCCTTCATAGTGTACTGGTTTACACTATCCTCTGGCTCCCTGGCCAATAAGCCTCAGGTATCCAGGTTCCTCATAGTATTTTCACTGGCCAGATCAGCCGTCAAACTGATTTTCCTGAAGTGGGGCCTAGCACTGGTATTGAAAGCCCTAACCATCCATCCCTTTGAGCCTTGGACATAGCTGTATCACCATGTTACCTCTCCATCAAAACCTGTTTTCTAGTTGCCATCAAAACCACCAGATATGGCTGCTAGTTCTGGAACTCATCTATGCATGAACCTTATTATGTGTTCCATGATGGTAAGGGTGGTGCTAAGAATTTCAAAAATGTTCTTGCATAAGGAGAATTTGCCTTTCCATGTCTCATAGGAGACTGTCCTCCCTTCATCCTGTCCAAAGCCACAGCCACTGACTGGGAAGCTATGGCACACCTTGTATGTCAGATGAGCACTAAAGATTTATATCAAGTGTACAGAATCCATAAGGAGATCAGGCTCTCTGTTGGCTTCTTTTCACCCAGTATGCCAGGGCCTTAGGGTATCCAAGCTATCCCTGGTCAGATAGATCAGACTATGTATTGTGCAGACATACAAGGCATATGTGTGCAGGTCCAGAAGGAATTGAGGCCTATTCCACAAGACCCTATGCAACCTCTTGGGCCAAAAGAGCATGTGCTTCCACCACAGGGGTCTGCAGAATAGCGACATGGAGAAGGGCTAACATTTATTAGACACTATAGAGAATCTTCTGAAGAGGCTTCCTTTGGCAAGAGGGTGCTACAGACTGTAATCCAGTAATAACCTTGCTTTTTGAGCAATCCTGAAAATGTTTTTCCTTTTCTTCATTTGTTCTCTTACCCCTCCTTACTCCTGTCCACTGCTTGCTTTTTCCCATAGGTAGTAGAATTGTGGGAGATGCTGGGCTGCAGAATGGAAAATTTCCTACCTGATCATTTTGTCTGCTAGCAGCATCTCCAACGATTCTACCCACCCTGGATGGCTTGTCAGCTGAGGGTGAACATCTTATTTGGATAGTTACCTTCCAAGCAAGGACTTACTGTACATAGTTATTTGGTTGGCATTGGAATTATTGTTACTGATTATTTTCTACAAGTTTTGACACAGCTTTTGAATGAATCATCTGGCAGTAGACTGGAGAAGGGGGTGTAGCTAGCACAGCTTTGAAATGCCTCTGCAAACTGCAGCCAGGAGAGAAATAGCCCATATGTAGCAGAATTGTGGAAGAGACTGCTAGCAGAAAGAAAATTACCAGGTAAGAGATTTTCCATTATCTACACTTTCTCGTGCAGCTCTACTGATAGTAACCACAATAGAAGGGTCACTGAGAATAAGTTAGCACTCGCATTTTAGCCAGAGTTGTCTAATCCTACTCAGAGTAGGTCTGGATAATGACTATGTAAGGGTGTTCTACATTAGTGCTCAACTGTTATTGCCAGTGCAGTTCTACCAGTGGTAGTAACAGTGGAGAAACTAAGGATCAGACTACTGTAGACACAGGCTGTTGTTCAGTGTTATAAAATGACCTTTCCTAGCCTGCTGAGAGGAAAAATATCTGTTCCCAGTTTAGACTATTAAGTCAAAGGACACACACTGTAACCCAGGACTGAAGGTGTGTGTTAGAGTTAGATGCTCTAAAAGTTAACAAAGCACAGTAAGGACAACTCTAGTCATTTTCCATAACATTAATTCAAAGAAGCATTTAAGACTAACAGTCTTCAACTTGGAGTACTGTTGCTTTAATCAAACAATTTTTATATACCAAAACATACATCAAATGCATGTTTAACTATTAACTATGCTGAGACCCTTGATATCATCTAGTGTGTTACTACTCATCTCTAGGCTCAATTCATGCATTAGTTTGGAAAGCAGATCTTCCTCTGCATCTCCTGATGCAGTAAATTCCAGTATCCCTCCTGTATTAGAGAGTTGGTCCATAGGCTGAAGGATGGTCACTCCATAACCATTGTTACTATAAATGTGATTATTTTTCATCTTCAGTTTAGGGACAGGAACAACCTGTTAAGGATTCAAAACAAACTAGTTTTGAAGGGTGCATTGTGCTCTTACACACTTAAACATGGCATAAAAGAATGCTTGCACTGTTCACATTCAAAAGAAACTCACTTTCCTTTATAGTTCTAAGTATTCCTCTCAAAATGACAATGCCTTATCTCAGATTTTTAGATTCTCTCATAACTGTTAAAAGGAGCAACCTAATTCAAATCTGAAAAGACTTAGCAAATACATTTTAACTTTTAAAACTACTGATTTTAGTACTAAGACTACAGTTTCAATTTATTGAAATTTGATCTAACATCCTTTGAAGCTTCCCACTTTCTACTGTTACTATATTTAAGCAAGTATCTTTCACAAAGTATAGTATAACTAGTAGCTTGCAATCCATTCACCATAGCCAGCTCTGCTGCCCTAGCAGCAGTTCACAATGGGACTGAAATTGTCAATCTTCCATTTTCTGACTGAAATCCTAATACAGGTCTGTAGCATCTTATGCTGGGGTTACGTTCTGCAGTCAGCGCGTGAAGCGAAAATCGCATATAGTCAAAATGACCCTTGAAAATCCCTTAAATCACCCATAAAGTACAGTTTTGTGTATACCACTCTGTACAGTACTATGTATCCTATACAGCAATGTACAGTACAGTATATAATAAAGACTACATATGCAAAATATAATTTTACAGTATTTTTAATAACATAACAGATGGAAGAATGAAAGAATAAAAAATGAAAACAGTACAGTACTGTAAACCTGAACAGTCACCAGTCATCCTGGATATTCTTGCTAGTCTTGTACTGTACACACTCCAATGATTAGTCTTCCTCTTCCCCTGACAACACGATCATTGAATCGCCAGGCTTGGGTGATGGAGAGCGAGTCGTAGACGAAGTGGTTGGCTCTGGTTCAGCTCGAGAGGTTGATTGTGTAGGCTCTGCTGCTGGTTGTTTTTTCTTTAAAAACATGGTGATTGGCAACTGTCACTGTTGTCTCTTGAGCTCCTCAAACATTTCTTGGTACGGTCTCAAATCATCCATAATACTACGTGTGATTTTGAGGCTTCGTTCCATAGAAGGATCATATTCAGAAATTAAATCATTCAAGTGTTTCGCTGGTTGGAACACTTCAGAAAATTTATGAAGATTCCAACTTGCTGGCTCTTCCTGTTCGTCGTCATCTTCGTCTTCTGTAGACGATTTTATCAGTTCCTCTAACTCTTAGTCAGTGTTTCTCTATGGCCCTCAATTAATTCCTCGAGGATGTCGATGAAGCCATCACCACTCACTTGCCTGGCCACCTGAAAAATGAGTTTCACTTCTTTGTCAATGGTCGGGAAACCCTTAAAATCATTCACACAGTCCCATAGGTTTCGCCAACATGCATTGACTGTTTCAGGCTTGATTGCATCCATCGCCTGTTCAATATAAGTGATGCAATCCGCAATGTTGAAGGACTTCCAACACTCCATCACATTAACATTGGGATCATCATCCATAGCGGTAAGGATCCCTGAGAATGTAAGCCTCGTGTACGTGGCCTTGAAACAGCTAATGACGCCTTGGTTGAGAGGTTGGAGGATGGAGGTGGTATTGGGGGGGGGAGAAAGACGACTTCAATGTCAGTATGCGCAAACCGGAGTGCCGCAGGGTGGCCAGGAGCATTGTCTACGATCAGTAACACTTTAAAGTCAAGTCCTTTCTCTTCAAGATACTGCTTGACCTCCAGAATGAAATACTTGTAGAACCAATCCAGAAATAATGCTGCCGTCACCCAAGCCTTTTTATTTGATTGCCAGAACACAGGCAGGAGATTTTTGTTCTTGCCTTTTAGGGCACGGGGATTTATTTATTTTTATATGGAGATATACCTATCTCATAGAACTGGAAGGGACCCTGAAAGGTCATAGAGTCCAGCCCCCTGCCTTCACTAGCAGGACCAATACTGATTTTTGCCCCAGATCCCTAAGTGGCCCCCTCAAGGATTGAACTCACAACCCTGGGTTTAGCAGGCCAATGCTCAAACCACTGAGCTATCCCTCCCATTTGCAGCCCTGTAGAGCAAGCCCGGCTTTATTAAATGCCCAGTCGCATTGCCACAAAGCAACACGGTCTTTAGCTGCTTTGAAGCCAGGGGCTTGTCTTTCTGATTTCGAAATGTAAGTGCGGGTGGGCATTTTTTTCCAGACAAGCCCAGTCTCATCAGCATTAAAAACTTGTTCTGGAAGATAGCCCCTTTCCTCTATGATTTTCTTTAATTGTTCGGGGTAGGCTTTTGCAGCCTCCTCCTTGGCAGATGCAGCTTCACCAGTAGTCTGCACGTTTTTGAGGTTGAAGCGGTTCCTAAAATCGTTACGCCAACTGTGGCTGGCTTTGAATTCCTTCTTATCAGAAGGCTGTCCCTTTTCGGTGGGAGGTTTGAACAGCGCATAGATGCTAAGAGCCTTTTCTCGCAACATGTTGCCATTGATAGGCACACGTTTACGGTTCATGTCTTCCAGCCATAAGTTTAATGACTTTTCAGTCTTCTCTAAAGTCTTATCACGCACTTGGCTCGTCACCTTAGCAGTTACTGGAGCACTTGATGCCACGGCTTGACAAATTTCTCTCTCTCGAATCTTGATGGCACAGATGCTAGATTCGTTGCGGCCGTATTTACGCGCCACGTTAGCGATGGACATACCATCTAAGTCCAACACAGCCAGTTTTTCCTCCAGCGTTGGAACAGATCGCTGTTTCTTCGGTTGAGCACCAGATGAAGTAGGTGGCTTGCGTTTAGGGGCCATGTTATACGAAAAATACATACTGTATCTTTAAACAGTACAGGTACAGTAGAATCTCACTCAGCGCGGCAAGATGCGCACAGTATGAGAGGCACAGGGGGACTGAGTACTGCAGTGGGAACAGCAGATTTGCTTCTCCCATCTCACACTCACTCCGGGGCATACGCACTATTTAAACTTTTTTTTTGGCCAACCCTCCAGGGTTATTATAGGGGAGAATCTTATCACAGGCCTAAAGACATGCTGTTGCTGTCAAGTCCCAAAGCAAAAAATATTTTAGTGGGAACAGCAGATTCACGTCTCATGCTGGTGGAATCGCCCGCACTCCCCCCCACCCCCCGACCGCGTAAAGCTGAAATCTTTGATGCGACAGACCTGTACTGCTCAGCAGTTTGATAGCACAGCTACACAAGACACATGACCTATTCCATGTCCAACTCACTATTTAGTACAGATACTGACAAGAGAACATTGTGAAAAACTGTTTTGCTGAGAATTTAAATGTCAGGAAATTGATTTATTCCTTATGTATGTATGCATTTATTCCTTGTGTGTGTATTTTTACTCCTACAGCAAAACCCATATTGTAATTGTCTCAATGATTACCAGATCAGTCTTGCTCAATTTTTTTTAAATGCCAGGTCCTACAAGCTCAGCCTGGTACCTGAAGTGAGTGATTAACCATTGGAACAAACTACAATGTGAAGTGGTGATTTCTCCATCTCTTGATGGCTTCAAATCAAGATTGGAGGCCTTTATGGAAGATATGCTTTAGTTCAGTCAAAAAATTTGTAGGGTTTCACACACGAGTAACTTGGTGAAACTCAACAGCCTGTGATCTACAAGTAGTCAGAGTAGATGGGACCATTAGTTTCTAAATCAAACTATGAAAACAAGCTGTATTGGCTCATGGGCAAAATGCTATTACATGTACAATTGATGAGCACTGCCTTCTTGTGCAGATCATCTATAGTTTTTTGTTTGTTTTGTTTTGTTAGATTAGCCTGTTAGCACATAGTTAAGTCTTACAGATGGGAACTAAAATGTGACAGAAGTTGACTAAGAGGACCTACAAAAAAAAAAATCATGAACTCAGGGTAAATTCTTAACTGTTGAGTAGAGCAAGTGAGATCATGTGTAACAACCAGTCGAAGCAGTAATAAAGAGAAACTTCTTCACACCAAGGCCTTCGCTTCAGTGGGAAAAAAGGTATATTGCTAATTCAATTTAGCTAACCTGAGGTACAATTCTAATGCAGGGCTTGTCTGCACTGCAGTGAACTTGAGTGTGATGGTGTTTAAGTTGAGTTGTCTGGCCCATTAAGAGGTATAAGCTCAATTGAGCTCAACTCATTAGCTGCTCTCACTACCTTTCTGGAGAGTGCAAACTCCACTCAAATGGCAACCTCTACTGATTTCCCACAATTCCTTTGTGTACCCAGAAAGGAAAGACATGTTCTCCCACAATTCACTGGGAAAGTCATGGAGCAGCTCATGTTACTGCAGCACAAAGAACCACAGAATATGACCTCAGAAATCTTAAGTGCCACACGAGTGAGTGCCGTGCTAGTGTGAACACAGCAGCTTGAGTGTTTTGCAATGTGGCCACTCACTCAAACTAGGCTAACTCAAGAAGTAACTTGAGTGTAGATAACTCAAATTAATTCTGCAGTGTGTAGTTTTCACATGAGTAAGGCTATGATTTTGTCATGGAGGTCGTGGAAGTCACTGATTCCATGACTTCCCAAGACCTCTGTGACTTCAGCCTGCAGCGGCTGGGAGCTGCAGGGTACCCTCGTGGGCGGCAGAGGGACCCTGGAGCTCTGAACAGTCCCCACAACTGCCCAGTGACTTCCAATTTTGTCGTGAATATTTTTAGGGTTTCCGTGAATTTTTCTTTATTGCCTGTGACCTGTCCGTGACTTTTACTAAAAATATTCATGACAAAGTCTTAGCCTTACATATGAGGTAGCAGATTGAGTTAAAAACTATAGTGGATCTTGGGACTGCCTCTCTTTCCCCTTAAAAAACACCCCTTCCGTGCTGCCTCAAAAGAAGCCCATGTAGCAGGGACACTCCACCAATCCCCACAAGAAGCCTGGGCACAGGGACCCCTTCCAAGACAGCCCTTCCAACCGCCACCACCGCCGCCCAGCATACCAGCCTCTCACTTTCCTAGGTACCAAATGCTCTTACTCAGAGTTTAGCTCTCAGCGCCCTGATGCATAGCACTTCAGTAACTGCTGTACATTTGGTGTCTAAAAAGTTGAGAAGTGTGCTGGGACACTAGAGGTTACCTGATAGGATTCATGAAATTCCACACTAATGGTTGGTAGCCAAGGACTTAGCCACTGGATTCTTGAATTAGAAATTTTAACTAAAGAAATGCAATTTTTACAATAAACATGATGTTCCTCATTTCTTTAGTTTCCACTAACTTCTGCATTTGCAACAGTACAGCTATTACTTTATAGAAGTGTCAGTTACAATTGCTAGGAGAACACAGCACAGTTAGTTACCTTAATGTTAATTCCACCTAGGGCACCCTGTGAACTCTCACTGGTTTTGAAGTTATTGCAGTGGTGAATTTTGTTACCCTCCAAAATGGCTGTGCTTCCTGGGTGAAGCTCAACACCAGCACCCTGTAGGTTAAAACAAAAAAATTAAATCCTGAAAGTAAGGATTGCCACAGGAAAAGCATTCAGAGTACAGTCAAGTATGTAAAAAGTGGTTCTGCAATTTCGTATGAATATAAGATGTCAAAATTGGTCCACTGCAATTTATTATAGTGAGGAGTGGAAACCCATAAAACTATGCAATTATGGGACCTTGCAACTCCTGCTCACACTGGAATGAAGGGTGGAGTGGAATCACTATTCATTGCTTAGCATTTATTACTTTAAAATTACATCTTCAGGGATATATTTTAGTCACTACATCAGTGTTTTACATGTAAAAAGTACCAAGCATGAAAATATTGCTTAATAATTCTCAGTTTGGTTTTTAATAAGTAGGAAAGCAACTCCCAGCTAACACTTAATTCCATAGGTGAGGATAGCACTCTACCCTAGTAACACCACAAATAAAAACAAGGCTGCTGCCCTGAAGAGTTTAAACAAATTTGCTACAGAAAATTGGAAGTTAACTGAAAATTACATGTAAGTTTTCAAAACAGAATTTGAACTTGAGGTATTTCCACTTGCAATTCAACAACAGTATTTGTCCTGTTTTTTTTTCTAAAAAAAGCTTCTGTATGCATGTTAACATTTTATACTTGCTTGTATATTAAATTTATTTTTTGATATTTATGCACTCACCTGAGCTCCAGTAATCTCACTGTTTGTAATAGTCAGAGAAGCTCCAGTAAGCACACAGACTCCAGTTCCTTCACATTTCAATATACAGTTTACAAAAGTCATATGACCAGATTCAACCACCACAATACCATCAACAGTCCCCTGTTGTACTAAAGTGAGGTGCATTAGTTTCACATTTTGGGCTTTGGATACCACAAAACTCTCATGAGTAGGCTCTGAAACGATCACAATTTCTTCTGGCTTTCCAGCTCCTAGTTGAAAGAAGAAAAGCACTGTAAACATTTATTTCCACATTATACGTAAAGCAGCGAATACCTTTTTGCTGTTTGATTAACTGTTACAAGGTTTGGGTTAAAATGAGTATTTCGGGGGTTTTTTTAAGTACCAAATTAATTACAACGAATGACTTGCCTATAAAAAACGGTTACCTACCTTTCATAACTGATGTTCTTAGAGATGTGTTGCTCATGTCCATTCCAAGTAGGTGTGTGCGCGCTGCGTGCACGATTGCCTCTCTGGTCCCTTGAGAAAGCATCTAACCATGGGGTTAGCAAATACTGACCGCCCCGCTGCACCCGGGTGGAAAGAGGAAGTAAGAGCCAGATGCACCTTGATCAATGAGACTGCCAGCCCCTGCTGCTTTAAGTAGAGTACCTAGCCCAGTATAAAGGGGATTGAAGACTGCGGCGGAGGGGTGCCCTTCTGCGAGGACCAAATAGAGAACCTTTTCTGCTTGGCCAGATAAGTGGCATGAGTGGAGGGCTTTCTACTGCCAAGGAGAATCTCCCTAAGTGAATTGGAGCATTGGAGCTCTAACGAGTTTAGCCATGAAATTTCCACGCTGTGAGGTGGAGGTTGGGGTGCTGGAGGTGGCCGTGGTCCTGCGTGATGAGGTCCGGAATCGTGGGCAAGGCCATGGGCATGTCCACCAAGAGGTGTAACAGAGTGGAGAACCAGTGTTGGGGTCATGCTGGCTCTGAGAATCAACAATGCCTTGTCCTGCTGGATCTTGAGGAGGACCTTGTGGACGAGAGGGAAAGGCGGGAACACATACCGCAGGCACCCCGTCCACAAGAAGAGAGAGGCGTCTGATCAAGCTGGGGCTGTGGTTCAGAAAGGAGCAGAACTGCTGGCACTTCCTGTTCCATGTTGCAAACCGGTCTAGCTGGGGAGACCCCCACCTCTAGAAGATATTGCTGACGACGTCCGGGCAGAGAGACCATTCGTGGCCATGAAAGGATCTGCTGAGGCGATCGGCCAGTTCATTTTGTGAGCCCGGCAGCTATCATGCCTCCAACTGTAGTGAGTGGGCGATGCAAAAGATCCACAACCTGAGGGCGTCCTGGCACAGGGGAGAGGAGCGAGCACCACCGTGTTTGTTTATATACAACATCACTGTGGTGTTCATAGATTCCTAGATTCTAGGACTGGAAGGGACCTCGAGAGGTCATCGAGTCCAGTCCCCTATTGTCTGTCAACACCAATACACATTTGCCCTGGAGATGGGCCTGAAATGTGTGGCAAGCTAGACACGCTGCACACAGCTCCCTGACGATGTGCAGCGATAGTTCCGCCTGGGACCATAGACCTTGAGTCCTGAGGTCGCCCATGTACACACCCCACCCCAGCGCCAATGCATCTGAGACTAGTAAGAGCGATGGCTGAGGTTTGGAGAAGGGTTCTCCTGCACAAACTACTTGTGGATCGAGCCACTAGTGGAGGGATTCGAGAACCCAAGGAGAGAGCGTGACCAGTCTGTCTAGATGGTCCCGGTTCGGCCTGTTCCTTTGAGCCAGCCACACGTGAAGGGGACGGAGCTGCAACCTTACATGCTGCACCACGTAAGGGCAAGCTGCCATATGTCCGAGCAATTTTAGGCCATCATGGTGGGGAACCAGTGGAGACCTTCTATGATGGTGCTCATGGCTAGAAAACAAGACTTGGGCAGGAACGCCCTGGCCTGAGTGGAGTCCAAGAGGGCCCAGATGAATTCTATTCTCTGAGTGGGAATTAAGGTCAACTTCGCCACGTTGAGAATGAGACCGAGCCTGAGGAACATCACACGCACCAGGTTCACGTGTTCCTCCACCTGGGCTTGAGGTGAGCCAGTCATCTAAGTACATCTGATGCTTTTGAAGAAAAGCTGCCACGACTGCCATGCACTTCAACACCTAGGGGGCCGCTGATAGGCCGAAGGGGAGGACCGTGAACTGGTAGTGCGTGTTGCTGACCACAAATTGCAGAAACCTTCTGTGGAACAGGATTATGGAGATGTGGAAGTATGCGTTCTTCAAATCAAGGGTGGCCTACCAATCCCCCGGATCCAGAGAGGGAATGATGGAAGCCAGGGAGATCATCCGGAACTTCAATTTCTTTATGAATCTGTTGAGGTTTCGCAGGTCTAAAATGGACCTAAGCCCACCCTTGGTGTTGGGGATTAAGAAGTAATCTGAACTCCAAAGGAACCTCCTCTACCGCCCCGAGCTGTAGGAGCGTTTGTACCTCCTGTACTAGAAGTTGCTCGTGAGAAGGGTCCTTGAAGAGGGACGGGGAAGGTCGGTGGGAGGGAACAGAATTGGAGAGAATATCCCAATTCTACAGTGCTCAGGACCCAGTGGTGTGAGGTTATTTGAGCCCAGACACTGTAGAAAGGGGATAGATGGCTCACAAAAGGAGAGGGAAGGATCCAGGTATTGAACTGGTGCTCCGTCCTCGGGCACACCTTCAAAAGTTCGGCTTTGAGCTCAAAGGCTGCTTAGCCTGGCCCTTGTCGGAGGAGGACTGAGATGGGCATCTCCTGATACTTCTGCCCCACTTCCTGCTATAGTCCTGGCTAGGAGGGGCAGAGTAGAAGCATGAGGCAACGGTGTGTGCAGCCCCATAAACTTGAGGGTCACCCGCGACTCCTTAAGGGTATGAAGCCTTGAGTCTGTCTGTTCCGCAAAGAGGCCGGAGCAGTCAAAGGGCAGGTCCTAGATTGTATTGTGGACTTCATGCGGGAGCCCGGAGACTTGCAGCCAAGAGCTGCGCCTCATGGCTATGGCAATGGCCATATTGTGGGTGGCCGAGTCTGCTGAGTCCAGGGCAACCTGAAGAGAGGTCCTGGCAACCACCTTGCCCTCCTCCAGGACCGCCCCAAACTTGGAGCAGAAGTCAGCTGGGAGCAATTCCTGGAATTTGGCCAGAGAACTCCAGGAGTTATAAGCATAGCGGCTCAGGACCACTTGCTGGTTCACTATGTGAAGCTGGAGCCCCCCGGTGGAGTAGACTTTCCGACCACAGAGGTCCAGCTTCTTCACATCCTTGGACTTGGACATAGGCCCCGGTTGCTCCTGTTGCTCCTTGTGGATAGCCGCCTCTACCACTAAGGTCCCAGGCTGGGAGTGGGCAAAGAGGTGTTTGTACCCCTTAAATGGCACAAAGTATTTACACTCCACCCCCTCGGCAGGATGGCGGCGGGTGTGTGCCACAGCACCTTGGTGGTATTTTGTATAGTTTTAATGAGGGGCAAAGCCACCCTCAAGGGCCCTTCAAGAGCCAGAATGTCCATCATTGGGTCCGTGTCCTCAGAGGCCTCCTCTGCCTGCAAGTTCAGGTTCTGGGCCATCCTCCTGAGTAGGCCCTGATGGGCCCTGGTGTCCATACCAGGCAATGTGGTGGAGGTCCCTGCCACCACATCATCTGGGGAGGACGAGGACGATGCCCTTGGTGGCATTGGGTCTTCCTGACCCTCCGGCTCACAGGGATCCACCTGCGTGAAGGCCCATTGAGCGGAGCAGGTGGCAGCTGCAGTACTGAGTGCCACAGCCGCTATGGTGCCAGCGCCCGTGTTGGTACCCAGTCTTGACTGTTTGTTCCGTCTGGGCTTCCGCATCCTGATCACGGGGAGGCTCCCTGGTGACAGAGGAGGTCGATGGAGGCATCCGAGCCTCTGATACCATCGACAGGGACCTAGAACTGGGCCCCTGGGCTTGGTGGTAGGCCCATGGAGTCCAAAAGGGCCACCGAGTCAGCCCCTGCCACTGCCAGGACACTACAGGCACCAGCTGCCCCTTGTCCTGCCTCGGGCTATGCCGAGATGTGTAGGAGTCCACTTCTGAGGAGAAGTCCGAGCCTGACCAGGGTGGTGTGGACCTAGACGGTGCCGGGGAATGGTGCTGCATCATAGGCTTGCCCCTATGACGGACGAGCGCCGGTACCACTGTCTGTGCCGGAGCACGAGCTGGCGGGGCAGGAGACTGTGCCATCATGGCGATCAGGTCCCTTGGTGCCTCAAAGGTGTCTGGCGTGAAGGGAAGATCCAGCTCCTCCTGCACTGGGGAGTCCACCAGGACCAGACTCGACGGATCTCCCCAAGAGGCCAGAGTCAATAGTGCCAGCATAGACAGACCCAAGGTTGGTCCACTGTCTTAGTAGGGGAGTGCCCCCTGTCCGCTCTCTTCTTTTTGTGAGGCACTGAAGACTACGAGTGGTGTCTCATACTGGAGCTGGTTCTCGGTGCCGGGAATGGCGGTGCAGAGGCTCCTTAAATGAGTCCTTTCTCGGTGCCATGACCTTCCGCACTGAGGCCGGCGCACTACACACCAAAGTGCCCAACCCCGGGTCCGACACTATCTGGGCTAGCTGAGGGCAAAGGGCTGACTTCATCAAAAGGAGTTTCAGCTGAAAGTCCTGCTCCTTTTTGGTCCTAGGCTTAAAGCCCCTGCAAATTTTACTGTTGGACTGGTGTCCTTCTCCCAGGCACTTGAGACAGGAGTCATGTGGGTGTCCCTTGGGCAGGGGCCTGAGGCAAGACCCGCACTGCTTGAAGCCCTGAGACCAAGGCATGCCCCAGTCCCAGAGATGGGATTGCGAGGGAGGGGTAACCCCCAACATAAACTTAACTAACTACAACTTTACAAACTATTTACAGATAGAGATGAGAAGAGAATCCACTCTAGAGAATCACTTGCGAACGCAAGAGAAAAGCTGCTCCAATGACCATCACTGGTGGTAAGAAGGAACTGAAGAGGTGGCGGGTTGGCAGGGACCGCCATGAACGCGCCACTCCGGGGGGCTCCACAGCCAACATGACGGGTACCATAGGGAAAAACCTTCCAACGATTGTGCACGTGGCGCGCACACACCTACTTGGAATTAACATGAGCAATCATTCGAAGAATTTAAGTTATCCAAATTTGTTCCCTCTCCAGATCTACTTGTTTCATTGCATGTGCCATGTTACACTGAACCAGGACCTAATAACGATACACGTTTAGCATGCTGGTCAAATGCCAAGTGAAAATAGCAAAACATTATTTTGCTTTCCTCAATCTTAGTTCTATAAGCCTGGTGCTCAAAACACAGAAGTTCTGAAGACATGGAGAAATAAGTATCACTGTGGAGACAAATTCTGAGAACTCTATTTGTTAATGCAATACGCAGCTGCAGTGCTGTCTGTTAACAATTGAAAGTGACCCATGAAGCAGCAGCAGAAGAGATTTTTAGAATCCACCTTACTGCTCCATTCTAGAAAATGTATCACACAAACGGTCAACTTCTGCAATGTGCCCAAAGAAATGAAACTTCCTTCTTCCTGTTCTGTGAAGTTCCACCAGTGGAGATTCCTGAGGATTTAAAGAATATTCAGCAGAGCTCCTATATGATTCATATTTGGAGTGTATTTTGCTTCCAACACCACTAGATATCTGCGAGCTCCTGGCACCAATGAATGACTTTAAAAGATCTGCCTCTATATGAAAAAGGTTCACGTCAGAGCTGATGTTATTGGCGTCCGAGACTTCAGTACTCGTAGAAGTCATAGGCATAACAGTCATGGACCCTGATCTGTTTTGAACTGACTTTATTTTGGAATTTATTCCTCATTTTCCTGGCTTTGAGACTAAAAGAGGTCTACTCTATTCAGTCAAAGGACAGCTGATTCAACATCAGAGTCACGGTTTGAGCTTTTAAAGCCTCTTTGATGAGGATGGCATAAAACCTCTGCTGCTTACTGGTGCAGACTTGAGATTTGAAGGTTCTGCACACAGTGCAGCAGTTTGGGGAACAGGCTTACTGTAAGCAGAACAAACAGCAAATGCATGTGTCTGCCTCAAGGAACCAGGAGGGAAATGACATACACTGCTTAAATCCACCTTTCTTATCAGAATCCTTGGAAGTGTGATCAGCTGGGATCAAAAATCCTAGAACTCGAAGTCCAAAATAAAAATAAAATGTGCAAGGCAACAACCATTTTACCAAATGTACTAAGTTATAGTTTGGGATGAAAACAACAAAGCCAATTGAGAGGGCTGGGTCTGCATAGCCTTTTGCAGTCCATGCTATGAACATCTGCTGCTATGAGAGGACACTGATGTAGCCTTAAAGAAACTAACTGATAGATTTCAAGTTCGAATAGGCCGAGGCCACCTCAAAGAACCTTAAATTTATTTCTCTATTCTGAGTTTACTGACCATAATGCTACATTAACCTATTTTGCATTTAAAATTAGTTCTATTTATACAGTAAAGCCTTTCTTAAGAAAATATCTAAGGGATCAGCAAAGATTTGTTGAAGGGATGTTTTGAAGTGGTCTGATACTGTTGCCTGTTAGTGATCTTTAGCAGAGAGTTCACTATTTAGGTAGAATACATGATACTGTAGTATAAGTGTTTTAGTTAGTGTTGGTTACATTATTTACACTCATAAGTAGCTCCTCAAAGACCTTGAAAGAGAAGGTGATGGAATCTGGTTATACTGTGGCATAAAACAGGCAAGCCCATTAAGGCAAAGTGCCTGATGTAATCGAGAACTTGCTCTGATCCAGCAAAATCAAAAATCCAAACTAGGAACCCAGGAACAGGTATAAAGCAGCCAACATTAAGAGCACGGCTACACTAAGAGTTTACAGAGGTGCAGCTGCACTGCTGTAAACCCTCTAATGGAGCCTGCTCTAAGCCAACGGGGGAGAGCTCTCCTGTTGGCTTAACTACTCCAGCCCGTGAGCGACAGAAGCTATGTCGGTGGGAGAAGCTCTTCTGCTGACATAGTGCTGTTCACACCAGCGCTTATGTCAGTGTAACTTATGTTGCTCAAGGGGATGATTTATTCACATCCCTAAGCAACATAAGCTTTGCCAACATAATCTGTAGTGTAGTCATAGCCTTAGTTTCCTTTCTCATGGATGTTTTGAATGAATGACTCAATGGTTGAAGACATATCAGGAGCCAAGGGTTTGTGCACACGTGTATTATGGACTGTGGCAAATTGCCGGCACTATTATGATGGGTCCCGCACTTTCTCCTCTTGTGGGGGTTCAGGGCGCTGTTTCTCACCGCTTAACTGGGGTATCAACTGCCCAACTAGTGTCCCCAAAAAAAGGGAGTGGAGAGGGAGGGACCCAGGCCCGCCCTCTACTCCAGGTCCCAGCCCAGGGGCCCTAGGGATAGCGGTGAACCACTTGAACTAGTGATTCCTTCCCCTGGGCTACTTCCCTCTCCAGCCCTTCAGCTTGTGGGGCTTCCTGCCCTCTCCCCGCTTGGGCCAAGTTTCTCCCAACCCCTTGTGTCTGTAGAGTCCCTCTGCTCTGTACAAGCCGGGTTTCCCTTTACCTAGGGTCTTGGTCTTCTGGCCCACCACAGCACTTCTCCAAACTGCTCTCTGCTTCAACTCCTTCAAACTGCTCTCCTCCAAACTGTTCTTCGCTCCAAACCACTCTGCTTCAACTCCTCCAACTGTCTGACTGAAGCAGGGGTTTATCAGGTGACTGGCTTCAGGTACTCTAATTGGCTTAATTGGTTTCAGGTGCTCTAATTAATCTGTAGCAGCCCCTCTTCCCTCTACAGGGAATAAGGCTCTCATCATCCTGGGGCTTACATATCTCCCATCTATCACTCTCCTGCTGCCCTCTGGCTGTGCTATATCACAGGACATATTTAGTCTTGGCGGATGAGACAGATAGGATCTAGGAATAGACTTAATTTCAATACAGCTAGTTTGATGAAGACAAAGGTAACAAGCATCTGAGTTCATACTGCAAAGATGGCCCATGTTTACCAGCGTACACCATTCTTGAGCATTCATTACACCTATCTGCTCTGAAGACTCCTAGGATCACAGAGACATTTGTTCACCTAAAGCAAGCAAAGCAGAGAGGCTGGGGACAGAGGCTGCCATTTCGGAGACCAGTGAAGACAATCGCTCAGAAGCATGACACGAAGTTACAGAGCTAGCCAGCTTGGGTAAGCCGTAAGAGGAATACTTACTAGCATATCTTCTGTTTCTCATCCATTTTAAATAAACCCTCCTGAAGGGAAGGCCTGACTAGATTTAAGAGAAACCAGTCTAGGGAATAATCTGGAAGGTTGAATGGGAGTTTAGAACTTGAGTTGTCCTCAACTGGGATGCAAGAGGAAGTTTAAGTGCACCTGGATTGTTGCCAAATAACTTTACAGAGTGCTATTGATTAATTATTGCTTTATTCAAGTGTGACACTAGTGCAAATCTATCAAGTTGTGGATTGACTAGGATCTCAGAGATATCTTCTAATCTAAGGGCTTACCAGATGAAAAAGAGTACTTCTAGATGCAATGTCATCACTTTAAGAGGAAGCCATGCAAGTGCTGAAAGATGAGATGGAGAGTACTTTAAAAATAAACTGTTAAGGGTACCAAAGAGTGGAAAAATCTGTTAATGTAAAAAACAGATTCATTCTTTTTCCAATTAAAAGGATCTAGAGCTTCAATTTTGCACCTGAAATCAGTTGCAGGTGTACATGACAGAACTGAAGTTAAATAATTTGTGCCTGACATTTTGCACTTGCACTGAATTGTATATGCATGACTGGCAGGCCAGTTTAGACCCTATTAAAAATTAGGGCCAAGACGTCATCTTATACCAATACTAAATGCATCAATACTATTGGTGTTGGCCAAGCTAAGGAAAATTTTTCAGAAGGCTTCAGTGAAGAGGGACATATACTTTAGGGCTACTTATTGAGTTTTGGTTTTAATTTTCAGTTTCTTGGTTGAGTAACCTGAAGAAAAAAAATCTAGTTGCTAACCTGTCGAAAAAGGATATAAAAAGATTTTAGTCCTCACATTTACTACTTCCATATTCACTTGTTAACTAGGAATGCTGCCATTCATCAACAAGACTACTACATTACTGGTTTCTTAACAATGAATAAGGCTAAGATTTAGTCATGGGCAATACACAAAAATTCACGGCCTGTGACGTGTCCATGACTTTTACTATAAATACCTCTGACTAAATCTTAAAGGGACGGCTGATGCGGAGAGGTCATCCCGGGGGGGCTGCTGCTGGGGGGGCCGGGGCCAGTGGCCAGCTCCAGCACCGGCTGCACCGGGGACGGCTGCTGGGGGCCACCCGGGGAAGCGGCTACTCCAGCCACTTGGGGACCGTCACCGGGGGCCACCAGCAGCAGCTGCACTGGCCATCCGGGGCCTGCTGCTCAGGCTGTCCCCAGGGCCACTCCAGCAGCAGCTGGCTGCGGGGCTGCTCCAGGAGGGAGCAGTGTGGCTGTCCCCGGGGCCACCTGAGCAGCTGGCCCTGGGGTCAGCCACATTGGCCCCCACAGAAGTCAGAGGTCATGGAATCCGTGACTTCTGTGACAAACATGGAGCCCTAACAATTCTTACTGAATTAATATATCGCTAAATTCCTTATATACTGCATTCAGTTGCACAGTATTTTTACACCGGGGTGACTAGCACAACTTTTATTCTGTCCGTTTTCAGATTCAGTGTTACTAATCCCATTAGAATTCACAGTGGGTTCCCCCCTGCCTCCCTATTTACTTGTAGTAATTGCTGATCTGAAGGACTGCTTTATATAGTTACAATTTGTAATGTTAAAAGTAAGTAGAATGCACTGCTGACCTTGAATAATAATATCCTCAGTTAACATGGAGAGGTTTACAGCCTTATATTCTCCCGGGAAAATGACCACACTATCGCCACTGTAACAGCTATCCAAAGCCATGTTTAAATTATCATGTTGTTGAAGCAGTGTCTCAACAGAAAAATCCTTAACCTGTACAGGAAAGAGGGAGCAACAACTATTAAGACAAAACACACAAACGCCATGAAACTTTTGAATTAACAGACAATCTTTTGAAATCTGCTGCACTGTTATTTCTTACAGTGTCGTTTACCTTTGCAGAGTTGATTTCAAACAGCAGGATTGCATGTTGGATGTGGAGTCCCACGTTCCTACCCATCCCAATCCCCTGTGGAACATTCTCGACCTTGCCTGGCTGCAGAGAGCAGCATGAAGGGAGTGACAAAAATGAACCTGCTCCTTTCCTGCCAGCTGCCCTCTTTTCCATAGCTAAGCTTTTTCCTCCATGAGACCCTGTCTGATCTCCAGCCCCCTCCTGCTCTTTCCCCCTGGACTTGGGGATTAGTTGCTCAAAACAGAGTAGCCTGCATGTTTGGAGTCATTTGGCTAAACTGTGGCAGCTGATCCCCACCAGTAGCTCCCCTTCCATGTTCTGTTGCAAGAAGAAAATCTTCACCCCATGTGGAGAACAAGGAAGAATGCACCTGGTCCCATGTCCCGGAGGAGACTCCCACCATTGCTGCTCCCCCTTGACCCAAAACTCTTCACTGGGAGGTGCTCAGAATGGAGTACTGGGGAGAGGAAACTCAACCCTCATGTGAAAGGTACCAGGTAGATGGTCTTTGAGAGCTCGAGAGGAGGGGAAAGAGATATTAGGAAGTGAATGTGATATGGCTCAGTGCCCGAGTGTGTATGATGGATGTATATATGTCATAGGGTGGCTGACCCTGCCTCCCCTTATCTACCTGTGACAGGATTCTTTAAGGAGAGCAAAGCCATCTAGGCAGCTAACTAGCTAAAACATACCTGGGCCTGATAAAAGGCTCAGTTGGAGGGAAGTGCTCCCAAAGACTCTAGCACAGTGGTGGGCAGCCCGTGGGCCCCACGCGGCCCACCAGAGTAATCCGCTGCCAGGCTGCGAGACAGTTTGTTCACACTTGCACGGCCGCCTGCAGCTCCAAGTTCGCCATTCCCGGCCAATGGGAGCTGCAGGAAGCAGCGGACAGCACGTCCCTGCAGCCTGCACCGCTTCCCGCGGCTCCCATAAGCTGGGGAACAGCGAACTGCGGCCACTAGGAGCTGTGGGCGGCCATGCAAATGTAAACAAAGTGTCTGGCGCCCCGTCAGCGGATTACCCTGACGGGCTGTATACGGCCTGCAGGTTGCCCACCACTGCTCTAGCAGGAGGATAACTATGGCCTGTTCACCTCCAAGCTGACACGTGAAAGGAGTAAAAAAGGGGCCAGCTGGCCTGAAGCATAATCCTGCTCCAAGAGGAGCGCTGTGGATGGTACTCCTCATCTGAGAAGCATGAGTTTGTTTTGCATGATAACCCAGCTCTGGGATGGGTGCTAGGAACTCCTGAACTTGGAAGAGGGTGCTTGTCAGCATTAGCCCCCAGGTCAGAAGAAGGGTTGGAGTTGAGGGGCTTAATGAGATGTGGCTTTTTATACTCTGTAAAATAAGTTAATAAAACATCACAAAGAGTGTATCTTGTTCTGTTCCCAAGTCTGAGTAAATCATTGCATGACCTCAACAGAATAAGAGCGCAGCAGGACTGCAAGGCCACACCATACCCCAAGTGGGCATGCTTAATGGCATCTACCTGTTACAATATACTATTGGCATAAAGGAAGAAAAAGTAAATGATGAAGGGGGGAGGAGGAGAAAGATAAGGGGAGGGATTAGTAGAAGGAACAATTCATAATTAGGGCCCCTACCAAATTCACAGTCCATTTTGGTCAATTTCATGATGATAGGATTTTAAAAATTGCAAATTTAATTATTTCAGTGATTTAAATCTGAAATTTCACGGTGTTATAATTGTAAGGGTCGTGACCCAAAAAAAGGAGTTGTGGAGTAGTTGCAAGGTTAGTGTAGGGGAGGCTGCAGTATTGCTACCCTTATTTCTGCATCTATCAGCACATGGTCATAGATTCCTGGAGTAACAGTACAAATGCCTTTCATACCAGACAAGGCGGGTGAGGTTATATCTTTTATTGCATCAACTTCTGTTGCTGAGAGAGACAAGCTTTCAAGCTTACTTAGAGCTCTACTTCAGGTCTGGGAAACGTACTCAGTGTCACAGCTAAATACAAGTGGAACAGATTATTTAGCATAAGTAGTTCATACAAGGGACCATGCAAGGTGAACAACCCTGCAGTGATAGAGGGGAAAGGAAAGGCAGGAGGGAAAGCCAGCTGGGGGAATTGTTAGTGGGTTATAGATTGTTGTAATAAGCTATAAATCCAGTGTGTCTACTCAATCCATGATTTTTAGTGCCTTGCAAAGTTATGAATTTAAGCTCCCAAACTCATCTTTTGAAAGTGTTGTGAAGGTTTCCTTTGAGGATGAAGACTGATAGGTCAGATACAGAGTGATCATTTTGTGAAAAGCATTCAACCACAGGTGATATGGTGTCTTTTGTCTTTTATCATTTTCCTGTGTAAGTTCATTTGAAAGCATAGTGATTGTCTGGCTTCACCAACATATTTGTTATTGGGGCATTTAGTGCATTGGATGAGGTACACCACATGATGTGATTGGCATGTGTAGGACCCATGGATCTTGAAAGGTGTGGGGGGTGTTGATCACTGCAGCAGTGGAGATACGTCTGCAGGTTTTGCATCTCTTGTTGTGACAGGGTCTGGTGCCACTTTGAATTGGTATGTTTTGGTCTATGGGGAGTTTGCTTCTGATTATGAGCTTGGAGAGGTTGGGGGATTGTTTGAAGACCAGAAGAGGAGTTTCAGGAAAGATATCTTTCAGGATGGGGTCCCCATCAAGTATGGTTTGTGGTTGTTTTGATGGTACCTCCATGTGGGTTCCAACGCTGGGTGTTAGGTGACAATTATGGGGGTGTGGTTAGAGGAGGGTTTATTTCTGTATTGAAGCATGTTCTCTCAGGGTATTTGGATGACCTGTTCCATGAAGCAATCTACTTCTCTGGTGGAGTGTTCTTGTTTGGTGAAGGCAGTTTTGCGTGAATTGAGGTGTATACCCAGACTCTCTCCTCAGAGCATATTCTGTGGTATCTGAGTGCCTGGCTGCAGATAACAGATTTCTTGGTGTGTTTGGGGTGGTTATTGGATCTATGAAGGTAGGTATGGTGATCTGTGAGTTTCTCATATATAGTTGTCTGTAGGGTTCCATTGTTGAAGCTGATCAGGGTGTCCAGGAAGTTGATGCTAGTGTGGGAGTGTTTCAGAGAGAGTTTAAGGGATGGGTGGTGGTGGTTGAAGTTGTGGTGGAAATCTATGAGGGAGTTTAAGTTGTTGTCCAGATGATGAAAATATCATTGATGTATCTCAGGTATATCATTAGTTTCTAGTGCATTCATGCCAGACAGAAGCCTTTGAGCTTTAGGATGTTTATGTAGAGACAAGCTTCTTGAGCAGGCCATAGGTCCCAAGTTTAAAGGTGCTCTAAGAGAGCCTCCCTAAGTGAGGAAGTCTGGTGAACAGTCTTCAAATGTAGAGGAGCAGAAGGAAAGGTTACTCACCTTGTGCAGTAAACTGCAGTTCTTTGAGATGTGTGTCCGTGTTGGTGCTCCACTTTAGGGGGCAGTGCATCCCGGCGCCGCCGATCGGAGATTTATGGTCTCACGCATGCGCAGTTGGTGTTTCGCGGTGCTGTTGGTGCCGCGTGTAGCACACGCATGACCTGAGCCCCCAGTTCCTTCTCTACCACAGGGTCCTCACTGTGAACGCCGAAGTAGAGGGGAGGTGTGTGGGTAGTGGAGCACCCATAGGGACACACATCTCAAATAACTCCAGTTACTGCACAAGGTGAGTAACCTTTCCTCCTCCTTTGAGTAGTGTCCCTGTGGGTGCTCCTCTAAGGGCTGCAGGGACTTTGGGTTCGTTCGAGTCATTGAGGTAAGTACTGTGAGACCCACTATGGCATCAGCCCTGGAGTCCTGTGTGACTGCATAGTGCTTTGCGAATGTGTGGACGGAGGCCCAAGTGGCCGCCTTACAGAGCTCTAGTATTGGAACGTTATTAAGGAATGCTACTGAAGATGAAATGGACCTAGTAGAATGTGCTCTAATGTGCTCTGGTAGTTCTGTATTCCAGATATGGTAGCATGTTTGAATGCATGTGGAAATCCATTTGGATAATCTCTGAGTGGATATAAAGTCTCCTTTCAAGCACTCAGTAGTAAAGATGAAAAGTCTAGGGGATTTCCTGAAAGGTTTGGTTCTTTCAAGGTAGAACACTAGCGCCCTTCTAATGTCTAGAGTGTGTAGGGCGGCTTCTGTTGGAGTACCATGAGGCTTAGAGTACAATGTCAGTAGGTGAATAGATTGGTTCATGTGAAATGCTGAAGTTACTTTCGGTAAGAATTTAGGATGTAGACTTAGCGTGATCTTGTCCTTGAAGAATGTTGTGTAGGGGCACTCATGGCAGATCCTCCAATCTCGCTCATCCTTCTGGCCGAGGTAAGGGTGACCAGGAAGGCTACTTTCATTGATAAGTGGAGTAATGAGCTGGTGGCTAATGATTCGAATGGTGGTCTGGTGAGGCATTTCAGTACCAGGTTGAGGTCCCATGTTGGTGTAAGTCACTGAACATCTGGGTAAACATTTATGAAACCCTTGAGGAAGCGTTTTGTAGTTGGGTGTGCGAACGTCAAAGTTCGATCTCTCGGTGGAATGCTGAAATTGCCGCAAGATGGACTCTGATGGAGCTCATTGTTAAGCCAGTGCTTTTCAGCTCCAATAGGTATTATAAAATTGATGGTAGTGGTGCTGAATTGCTTGTCAGGTGTCTTCCTTGACAACAGGCGGAGAACCTCCATTTTTGAAGGTAGGTATTTCTCATAGTCAATTTCCTGCTGTTTAATAACATGTGTTTAACTTGTTCTGATCAGGTTATTTCATCGTGGTGGAACCATTCAGGAGCCATGCCTGTAGGTGGAATATCTCCACGTTCGGGTGAAGAATGCGACCGTTGTGTTGAGTCACCATATCCAGTCAGCGAGGGAGAACTCGCGAGGTGTATATTGCCATGTGTAACAGGTAAGGAAGGATACCATGCCCGCCTGGGCCATGTCGGAACTATAAGGATAACCTTGTCCCTGTCTGCTTGTATCTTGTATATCACTGGTATCGGTGAAAATGCATACATGAGTTGTGCCTCCCATTTGATGAGGAAGGCATCCCCTAGTGACCGTAGTCCCAGTCCTGATCTTGAGCAGAACATCGCACATTTGCGATTCATCAGGGATGCGAACAGATCGATGGTGGGAGTGCCCCACCGTTTGAAGATTGAACTCAAGACTTCTCCATTCATCTCCCATTCGTGATCCTGAGAGAAGTACATGTCTGTTGTTGCATTCTGACAGCCTGGCAGGTAACACGCTGAGATGTTTGGAATTGGTGCATACAACATAAGTCTCATGGCTTCTGTGCACAGAGAATGTGAGCAAGCACCTCCTTGCCTGTTGATGTAGAACATGCAGGCGATATTGTCGGTCATAATTTGAATGGATTTGTTCCATATACGAGGTAGGAAATGTCTGCAGGCGTTGCGGACTGCTTGTAGCTCTAGCAAATTGATGTGCAGTTAAGTCTCTCCCAGAGACCATTTGCCCTGTATGGTGTGTTGACCACATGTGAGCACCCCAGCATATCAGTGAGGCATCTGTGGTGATCACTGTTGTCGGGGGTTCCTGTTGGAAAGGAATACCCATACAGACATTTTGTGGACTTGTCCACCATTGTAATGAGTTCTGGACACTTTGTGGAACTTTGAGACGTTTCTGTAGGTTGTTTGCTTGGTATGTATACCGTGCGCAGCCAACCTTGTAGGCATCACATATGTAATCTTGCATGTCATACCACGAACATCATGGCCGTCATGTGTCCTAGTAATTGAAGGACAGTGCAAGCCCGAACTTGAGGACTGACTTTTACCTCTGAGATGATGTTTGTGAATCTGATAAGGGTTAATGATGCCTTGGTTTTTATGGCATCGAGGTGTGCCCCAATAAAGTCTAGTTGTTGTACCAGGTTTATGGATGATTTTCATTTGTTTATTTGTAGAATGAGCTCCCGGAATAGTGTGATGGTGGATAGGTCGAATGGTAGTACTCTGTATTGGAAGTGTTCTCGTCCTATCGTTGAGGCTGGCATTATCATATGGTCGCTGTTGTTGTTGTTGCCTGTTGTTTAAGGAGTCTCTAGGCTCTAATATGGTTGGTATCTCCTTCTCTTTGCAGGGTGGGTGTAAATCCCCCAGGTGCGGACCGTGGCCCAAGAGACCCTCATTGAATGAAGCACCTCGTCTGTCTTCTGAGAGAAGAGTTATTCCCGGTCGAAAGGTAAGTCCTCTACTTTTGTCTGGAGTTCTTTTTATGTCCCTGAAGCCTGAAACCATGAGGCTTGGTGAGTTCCTACAGCTGTGTCCAATGCTGCCTGAAGGACTGTTTTGGATATGAGCTGGCCCTCAGTGACAATGGCCTGCAATTGTGTCTGGTTTTCCTCTGGGAGTTCAGATGTGAACTGGGCAAGTTTCCCATAGTTGTTGTTGTCGTATTTGGCCAGTAGTGCTCAATAATTGGCCACTTGAAACTGAAGGGTGCAGGAGGAATATACTTTGCGTCCGAACAAGTCAAGTATTTTGTGTTTTGTCATGGGGTGTAATCTTGAATTGTGGCTGTTCGTTACGGTGATTTACTGCCTCGACAACTAGGGAGTTGGGAGGTGGGTGCGCAAATAGAAAAGTCTGCCCCCTTGGATGGTACGTAATATTTTCTATCTGCTCTTTTGCAGGTGGGCAGGATAGAAGCAGGTGTCTGCCAGACGGTCTCCACAGGATCCAAGATGGCCTCATTGATGGCACTGGCAATTTTAGAGGTAGATGCGGGTTGCAGTATTTGTACCAGCTTGTGCTGGTTTGTCTTTACCTCCACTAGTGGGATGTCGTGGCTTTGCAAGACTCTTGAACAGCTCTTGAAACTGTTTAAAGTCATCTGCCGAGGCTGGCAGTGGGGGCATAATCGCCTCATCTGGGGAAGAAGATGAATTGTGTACAGAAGATGTCATGATCTGTGCCCATCTCTGTGTCCTCCCCCTTCCTGTGTCTCCAAGGGTTGTGGTGTGGGAGATGTTGGGTTAGAGCGCAGTTTGCGTCTGTGCACTGTGGACAGTCTAGAAAGCTGAACCCTTTTTGAGCTCCATGGTTCCCAAAGCGTCCATTGCATTGGGAAAGCCATAGGAGGGTACATCCATGGGGGTCCACACCAAGGTTGGTTCATCTGGTGTCTTGGACCCATGTGGCTCCACGTTGGTCAGTGGACCTTAGGTGAGGAGTGACGTAGAGATAGGAGGTACTGTCCCTGCATCTCCTCCTCCTCATCACTGGAGAACCGTGCTATGTCTTGTGGGCTGTGATCTCCTCTGGAGCCTGTGGGGGAGCCCTCGGCACCGATTATCCGTAAATGTGGTGCAAATGAGATTTCTAAGTCTCTCTGGTACAGCGGAGACTATGTTGGTGCTGATTTCTGAGAAGTCGCCGTGGGTGTTTTCCCTTTCGTTGATAAAAGTCACTGCCGCTCGGTGGTGGTGTTTGGCCGGTGCCATCAGTGACGATTTGGTGGTGTCTACCAGTGCCGACTGAGTTGTCGGTGCTGGGTGTGGATGCATGGTGCCTGACCCACTCAGTGCTGAGTCCCGTACCGGTGAGCTCGGTGCTGTGGAGGAGGCATGTTTTCATCGGTGCCTCAACTCTGTTTCTTTTGCTCTGACCTTGGTGGTGCCGGAGGTGCCTGGAGTGTCATAGGTGCTCACTGGAGAGTAAGATGGCATCGGGGATAGCAATCTTGCAGGAAACCGCCTCTGTTTTCATGGACACCTCTGCAGAGACGTTTGAGCCCTCTTTTTTGGTTTTTCAGAGGGTAGGTCTCCTTTTCCATCTTAAGGAGGGCCCAGAGAGGATGTCTGCTTGTCCGCCTCAGGCTGGAAGGACTTCTCCATCAAGATCATTTTAAGCCGGACATCCCTGTCCCGTCAGGCTCTGGCTTTCGGGTTGCTGCAGTGGGGCATTACTGGGGAATATGCCCCTCACCCAGGCAGCATATGCATAAAGAGTGTACGTCTGAAACGGGCACGGCATCGCAGCAGGAGCCGCATCGTCTGAAGCCTGGAGACCCCGGCATTTTAACTAGGGATGATTGACTAATTAACAAGAAAAAAAAAAATTTAACACTGACTAACTCTAACTATCTCTATAACAACTTTATATAAATATTTATCTAAAAACTATTTCTTAACGGTTTTAGGGAGAAGTGCTAACACTGCCCCTTTGCTCCGTCTTCCGCCGAGGACGGTTGAGAAAGAACTGGAGGGCTCAGGTTGTGTGCGTTCTACACACGGCACCAAGAGTACCGCAAGACGCCTACTGAGCACGTGCGACCTGCGTGGACACTGCTACCATAAATCTCTGATCGATGGCGCTGGGACACACCGCCACCTAAAGTGGAGCACCCACAGGGACACTGCTTAAAGGGGAAAAAAAGGGTATTCTGTTGTACATCTGAAGGTCTTTCCACCAATTTAACAAGGTGAGGATTTCTTGCAGGACCATGACCATCAAGTTCATGCAGTGTCTGCTGGATGTCCAATATGACTACAGCTAGGTGGAAATTTTCCAACCAAATGTTTTTCCTTCCAAAAATGCCAATTCATCAAAAGCCAAATATTTTGCAGAAACATGTCAAAATAAACATATGTTCTGAGACAATACAGGCATGGTTTCAATGGAAACTTGCCTGGTTTTCTGCCAATTCACACGCCCGCTTTGGAGTCAGGATCCACAACTTCATGGCAACCCTGTTATATGGACTGCCTAAGGGCCACAGATCCCAGGGCTTCCAGACTCCCACTTAGCATGGGGAGCAAGCTGACCCTGGGGCCTGGAAGCTCAAGCTCTATCCAGCTGAGGCTCTCAGGTCTAGGCTCCCAGGTCAACAGCAGGGAACTTGGAAACCCTGCGAACTTCCTTTGATGCTTTTTTTTCTCCAAATATTTGAGGTACTTATATGCCCTCCCCCATTTTAGTAGTATATCAGCACCTCACCATTTTTAATGCATTTACCCTCACAACACCCTGTGATGTAGGGAAGTACTGTCATCCCCATTTTTACAGATGGGCAGCTGAAGCACAGAAAAACTAAGTGGGGAAGACCATAAGGAGCAGGACACAGAAGATGATATACCCAAAGGGCACTAGATAAAGAGCTGCAAGAGACCCCATCTTGGCCACAGCCAGGTGGCAACTCCTGTAAAGCAGGCAAAAAGGAACAAAAAATCCTATATCTGGAACAGCTGATCAGGCAGCAACACACCTCCGAGGTCTCACTTTGACAATGAGCAAATGTATCTCCCCCCAAATCTGAATCTTGGAGGCAGTTTCCCACTTCTCTGGAGAATAGTCTCCATTGACCACAGAGAAGTGGGTAACGGATGTAGTGCAGTTAATCCCTGAAACAAAGGGCCCCATTCCATCACTTCTTCATCCAATCCCCCAGCTCAGGCAATCTCATCAAATGTGAATTGATGCTAAATGAAACCTCACTTAGACATCCCTAGCAACAGAAAAGTAGCCCTCAAAAGATTCTTAGGCTATTTGCTATTCATCATCCAAAAGCTTACAGGAGGGTCAGAGCATTCCTGGACCTAAAATGACTCAAATGGATGAAGAGAATGAGCTTCTGCATGCAAACTCTTGCTGTGATGGTGACATCCCTGTCCCAAAGGGACTTCCTCACCTCAGCTGACCTAGCAGCTAGATGCATCTCTATGTCCTTATGTCTGTGCCACCGCTGCCTACTCAGATTTGCTTATGACACAGGTCATCCCTGTACAAAACTCTACCACCATTCAGCCTCTCTTCTGCCCTCAGGATCTTTTACATTATACTGGTAATGGTCATAGCCAGACTTCAATCTCAGGGCACTCACCTGTATCCCTTCCTGGACAACATTTTAATCAAAGCTCCAACCAGAGCAGCAGACTACGCTGCCACACTTTGGATACAGCAGTTGCTTCAAGAACATGGTTTTGTGATAAACACCAAGAAAAACTCTCTGATCCCCTCCACAAGGATAGCTCTGGGAGTGGACATAGACATTACTGAGGCAAAAATCTACCCATCACTGGACAGATTCCAAAAAATCCAGAACCTTACATCTATGCTAAAGAACATAAGGCCATCCGTAGCTCAGTGTCTCCAACTACTGGGTCTTTTAGTTTTGTGTATATAAGTCACCCCATTTCATGTGTCTCCATGTGTTTCTCCTCAAAGTATGACCCATTTGCTGGAAAATATACAGGATCAAGTATTGGTCCCAAGCCAGGTATTGGATTCCCTCAGATAGTAGGTAATCCCAAAGATTGTCTGCAAGGGTCTTTTTCATATGCCTTCTAGACCCACAGGTGCTTAATAGATGCCCACTTAGGGGATGGGAGCATACCTGGGACACAGAACAGCACAAGGCACCTGGAACTCCACAGAAGGGAATCAAAGCATCATTCGCCTGGAGGCTCCATGCTGTTAAGCTCACCCTATGAAGATTCCAGAGGGAAAGGGGTCTGACCAGGTCTGTCTTCATTTACTTACTGAAGGCAAGGCTAGAGAAGCTGTGCCTACCTCCAGAAACCCATGAAGATCCTGAGAAGTATTCTTTCCCCCTGAATGAACAAGAAGTATTTTTTTTAAAATAACTTCCCCTGTAATTCTTTCCTAATTCTCCAGAGGCATAGGAAGCTTACTCAGATATGCAACTTCTTTTGCTGCTGTTATCCAGAACTTCAAAGAGTTTTAGACCACTGAATGGTATCTTGCTCAGTTCAGTTCTGGAGTGGTGTCCACACCTGGAGGTGAGGCCAAGTATATCTCTTAGCTATGGTGGAACAAAAGGAGGCAATGGAAAGGCCAAGACGGACAGATTCAAGGGACAAATATCTCATGATGGCAGAATTTCTGGATGAACAAAAACCCAGGGGGGAATGAGTGGGACAAAGAACCATCTGAGAGGAACCAGAATTAAATGAAGCCAGGCTGCAAGAACTTGGGGTGGTAAGACTGGATAAAGCAGCAAGAGTCACTTTCACAGGTAGAAGGCTTCTAGCTAATTCAAACACACATGACGTTCCCTCTTGTGGAGACAGAGCGTCTAGCTTCATGACCTTTTTCCATGGCTGTGGTGTCCACTGGTCCCTAGAGCAATAAGTAATAATGGACACCTCATCTCCAAAACACACAGAACAGTCTCTTAATGTATGAGCCTGTGACAGCCTATCACTAACTGGTGTGAGATACCCTTTTCTAGGACTATTGCTGGCCATGGCAAAGTGGAGCTACTGCCCTCCAAGCCAGAAAAGACACATCCCCATGAACACCCTGCTGCACATCTACTTCTGTCAGCTCGTCTAATGAGCTCTATGGTTAGATGTCTGCTGGAAGGAGAAGGAGAGAGAAAATGTGGAAGTGTGGGGGAAGGAATGCCAGCAAGCCACAGTAGCCAAGGTTTTCCGCAAGTGCTCTGCAGTGGAATGACAACAAGTTGTTTCTGCAAAGAGAGGTAAAATAAACGGAGCTTGTTGTGCAGTTACTAGGCTTACATATGGGGAGTTTTGACAACAAAGCTTCTCACCAGCGAGCTACTTTTCTGAATGGGTGTGGTCAAACCACTAGTCCATTTCAGACTAATGGATTGCCTATTAGAAATGTATATTCTCTCTCATCCCACGGACTGAGAGGATTCTATGCGACCACTTCAGTTAAATCAGGAAGTAAAAGTTTAGAGGTCACTTCTGAATAACTATCTCCTTCAAGACAGCTATGTACTAATATCGCCTAGGTCATTTGGCCTTGGTTTTGTTTAGCACACTTAGTCCTTCTGACTCAGATAAAACATAATGGAAGTCTTCCTCACCATTTCTGCTGTAATTGTTTTAGCTACAATATGAGTTACAGCTTTCCCATCATCTCTGTGTCCTCTCCTACGCCTCAGTATCCTTGGGGTCAGAGGTCCATGAGCTCTGTAATTTAGACCAAAATCTATATACTACAATTAGTTTTATACAAAGCATTTCTGACGGTATGTAAAATTGTTTGACTTTAAGAAGTTTTATGCTGAATTTATTAGATTTTAACAGATATATGCATTTAAACAACATCTTCATCCGTGACAAACATAACAGACATCTCCAGCATCACAAAACTTTCAGTGTTAAATGCAAGATATGCAAAAGCAGCACATTTGGTATTTCCAAATTTGTTTAGACCAGTCACTCACCACTTTGCTGCCATCTCCAGAATCCTATAAATTAATATATTTCATGAATTTGGCTTTAGGGTCCTGGGCTTTGACCCATGTTTGAAAACAAACATTGAACTCTATTTAAACACTGTTCCCAGTATAATCCATTCAAAAAGATTGTCTGAGTGACCAGTACAGGTAGGCCAAAAAATATTTTAAGGCCATTTTCAAAAAGCATCTTCTAGCCTAGATCAACAGTTTGACTCCATCTTTTGATACAACATAATTCCTTTACTATACCAATCCCCAATGAAAAGTGCATATGGAGTGTCCAAACAAAAACCTACCAAAAAAACCCGACACATTTCTTAAAATGTAGGCACATCTTAAAGTGTGGTTATGGTTAGAAAGGGGACTCTTCAAATTATCTATGCTTCATATTCTTTCCTCCCTCAGTATAATAAACCACTTCCATTTTACAAAACAAAGAGAATTTAAATCTGCAAGAGATGCAGGGCAAGGAGGAGCATTAGAAGGGATTGGAGGTGGGGGGGAGGAGGCAGGACAGAAACAGAAGAAGGCCTGGTCTACACTACGACTTTAATTCGGATTTAGCTGCCTTAATTCGAATTAACGCTTGACCCGTCCACACAACGAAGCCATTTAATTCGAATTAAAGAGCCCTTTAATTCGATTTCTGTACTCCTCCTCGACGAGAGGAGTAGCGTCAAAATCGGTATTGTTAATCCGAATTAAGGTTAGTGTGGCCACAATTCGATGTTATTGGCAATTCAATGTTATTGGCTACCCACAATGCAATGCTCTGGAAATCGATGCTACTACGGTAGCTTGGACGCACACCACCGAATTAATGGTGCCTAGTGTGGCCGAATACATTCAAATTTATAAAATCGGTTTCCTAAATTCGAATTAGATAAATTCGGATTAATCCCGTAGTGTAGACGTACCCGAAGACAGGGATAGGCTTGTTGGGGGAAGGGAAGAAAAGCAGGAGCAAAAGTGGCTGGAGCCACTAGACCACACTCCCCAGCAGAACCTGGAACTAAACCCATTATTCCCAAGTCTCAACATTACTTTGCTATCTAGGAAATCGCTGTGAAACCCACTGAAAGTATGTCTCTCCAATTCCCATCTACTGGCAGTCCCACACAGAAGATAAACTGCCTTCTATTGCTATCAGCTGTGTTAGCTCAAGTGGTAGAGAGCTGTGCCATGAACCAAAAGATCCCAAATATGCTGTTGACCTATGTGGGGGGTAAATCTGTTCCCACATAATGGAATTTGTTTTTGAAATTTAAGTTTAAAAATAAAAAAAAGACTAAATAAATAAATAAACAGTAATGTAGGAAAGTCAAGCACTCAGAAGTTAGAAAATGTTAAAATTAAGTTTTCCTGTGCAGCCTTAATTCAGCTTCCTTGTGCATATGTTATGGTAGAGTTTAATTATGTGTTCATGTATATTTTTTCCCTACAGAACTCCTGCCTCATTAAGTTCACAGGACAAACTGTGCTGTAGGAATGAATCAAGGTTGTGTACTGAGTGAGACTGTTGTAGGACTGCTGCCTCATTTGTTGCAGAAGTTGGAAGATGTGTAGTGAATGAGGCAGAGAACTACAGGAAGAAAAAGATGATCTTATCATTAGGGCAGCTGAATAACATTATGGGAACTGAATTCTATCCCTGACACTGCCACAGAGTTCCTATGTGATGCTACGTATGTCACTTAAAGAAAACTTTTCACAGGTGGTCACTAATTGTGCATTCCTCATTTTCTAGGTACCTGGCTTGAGACACATGTGGGTTCATTTGCGTTAAGTGCTGAGCGCACACAACTGCAACTGAAGTCAATGGGCACTGTACTTTCAACATATAAAGTGCTATAAAATGCTACGTACTCTAAAAACCAAGCTTCAGGCTTCTCAAATTCAGCACTCAAAATTAACTGACACTTCTAACAATTTTGAATTTAAGCTTTGTACCTCAGTTCTCTATCTGGAAACTCGGGATATCATCTCCTCGCCTCTCAGGGGATGTTGAAGATTAATTAATTAATGTTCATAAAGAACTAAGATACCTCAATGAGAAAAATACAGAAAACACCATGAGCAAATTAATAATTCTGTTCAAATTCTGCACTGAGTAGTGTGCAGTAAATAATGATGAGGATAGAAATAGTGAATAGTGAACCATCTATCCTGTGCACTGAATGAGGCAGGGGTCCCATGTGGGGGAAAAAGTGATAACATAATTAAAGACTGTCAGAGAACATATGCACACCAGGGCCTGAATTAAGGTTGCCTGTGGGCAACCCTAACTGGCATTTACCAATTTTTGAATGCTTGACTTTGCAACCTTCTTTTAACGTAGGGTTTTTAATATAATATGGATTTACAGTACATATTTTTATACAGTGAAATACTGCAGTTCAGACAGCATCTGGATAAGGACTGAAGTATGCTGATAAACTAAAGAAAAATGGAAGGACAGGGATTTTTCTAAATTTTAGTGATTTAATAGTTCCACTGGAGAGTAAGTAGCAATCAGTTGTTTACCTTAATGTAATAATTCCACTAGAGAGGATATCCGTCTCAACTACTGGCAGGAAGCTTTTAAATTCATAGTTTATAATTAATTACAGTGCTAGTTAACTTCTATTAACATTTAGAAAGGACAAGCAAGAAATTATGATGTTTAGAATGGATTTTGTTGTAGGGCCCCAAGTATGAACTAGTAACTATAGAACAGTGGTTCTCAAACTATGGGGCACACCTGGGAATGTGTCACGGGAGGCACGGTGAGCACTTTTTTTTTTTTTTGGGAGTTCCAGCTGTCAACCCCAGGCGGCTGGGGCTTGGGCAGCAGGGCCATGCACAACCAGGAGGCCAGGGGAGGGGATAAAGAGGACAGCCGGAGGCCCGCCATCCCAGGGCTCTCCTCACCTCCCTCCCCCAATCCCTCACCAGGATGTAATCTGGGCTTTCCTCCCCCCACCAGTCCTTCACCTGGAGGCAGCGGCAGGGCTCTGGCTATCAGCCCTGGAACAGCAGCAGCACAGAAGTAAGGGTGGCAATGGGGAGCTAAGTCTGCTGTGAAAAGTGATATTGACAAAAGGCACTTTTAACATTGCCACCCTTACTTCTGCGCTGCTGCTGGCACAATGCTGCCTTCAGAGCTGGGCACCTGGCCAGAGGTATATGTACTTGTGTGGCAGGGGCCGTAAATGACTACAGACACAAAGAAAGGGGACTCAATCAAATAAGTTTGAGAACCACTGCTATAGAAGTTACCTGAGGCGAAGGTCCTCCCATATTTTCAGCAATCCACATAGCATTACTAGTTCATAGTATTTTTTCCAACATTCAACAGCTTCTTCTGCTGTAGGTTCTTCTTTAATATTACTTTGGTACTGAATCAATTCCAAATGCATGTTTTTATACTTCTCCAGATTTTTTCTAAAACGTTGACCAATTGGAGCAGGAATAGTTCCATTATCAATATCACACCAACTGTGAAAATAAAATAAAAGTTATACTTCTGTTATAGGGCGTACAGACCCCATGCTGGCAAGGAGGGGGTTAATGAAGGACTCTGGACCCAACTGGCCCCGCGTCATTACACCTGCAGCAGATGTCAGGTATGGAGAGGGGAGTTAAAAGAAGTCCCAGCTCAGTGCGGGGCTGATCAGGAAAGAAAGCAGAGCTCTGCTTCTTTGCCAAGGAAAGCCTGGTTTCAGCCAAGAGTCAGATACAGCTTGCTGTCTGGATGAGCCTCCCAAAGGATGAGATGACCAGGCCAAGTAAGACTGACCAAAAGGCCTGGCTGCATGGAGACATGCCCTAAATCAGGAGTCTCAAACACGCGGGCCACATGTTATTTCCTGCAGCCCTCCAAAGGCGCCAACTTCTCCAGCAGCCAAGCTCCCCTCTCCCACCTCGTTCCCCTCCCCCCCCCAGCACGCTGTGTCCCTGCTCCTCCGCCTACCTCCCAGCACTTCCTTGGCGGCACTTAGGACTTTCCAGGAGGGAGGGGGGAGGAGCAGGGACGCGGTGCACTCGGGGGAGGAGGCGGGGCAGGGATTTGGGGAAGGGGTTGGAATAGGAGCAGGGAGGGGGCGAAGTTGGGGCGGGGACTTTGGGGAAGAAGTTGGAATGAGGGCGGGGAAGAGGTGGGGTAGGGGCGGGGCTGCTTGAGACCCCTGTGATAAACTGTTGGGGTACCGGGCATCATCGCCCAGGGATCTCTCTTTTAGGGGTGCTGGGCACCAAGGGGTCCCCCCCACATCACCATGAGGTCTCTCTGTTAGGAGTGCTGGGCACCCAGAGGTCCCCTCCCCATTGCCCAGGGTTCTCTCTGTTGGGACACTGCACAGTGTCTGTGATGAAGTGGAAATTTTCTGTAACATTTTTATAATTCCTAGGCGAGCCTCAGTTTCCCTCTCGACTTTGCGCTGTGACTGGGGGGGTGGAAAGGGTTACACAGTGCAGGAGAGAGTCGGCGCCTATGGCGGGCCACAGGAAACGGCCTGCAGGCCACGTGTTTGAGACTCCTGGTGTAGATCATCATCAGTGTTACTGACCACATAAGGAATAGTTACAGGTGTTTATATTTTATTAAAACCCCTCTTCGCATTACAGTTTTAAAAAAGTTAATACATTGACTTTTAATAGCGTACTATATTACTCTTCATTTTTTTTCATTTTTGACTATACTTTTGTATCGTTGTATGAAAAGGTTTCAGTGATGTGGTCCTCGTGGTGATTTGAGTTTGAGATTCCTGCCCTAAATAGAAGGGCAGGATCCTGCTGAAGATTCCTTGGATAACTCTGTTTTTGAGTTCATAGCATTCCTTTATTTTTGGACTTTAATACCCCAGAAAGGGTAGGACTCAAGTGTGCCTTAGCTGGAGGGCTAAAGCACCAATGCAGTAGACCCTGTGAGAGGTGGCAACTGACTGTTGGAGACCCTATGACAAGGTGAATAGTGCTCCAATGTACCATGAGGAGATCCCTCACAGCTTCTTATATATATATATATATATTTATATATATATATAAAAAAAAAAAACACACACACACACACCCCTCAATCTCTTTTTTGGGATAATATACTTACAGTTTAATTCTCTCTTCTACCAGTGCCGCATAGGTCTCACAACTTTCATCTTCATCCCAGTCCCTCCAAAGGAAGTCGTAGAAAAACCTAAAAGAGATATTGACATTACAGGGGGTCCCCAGTATACGTCAGGGTTACGTTCTTGAAAAGGGCAATGGATACTGAAACGACAGTTACCAGGGAATTTAATTTTTCCCCATAAGAAAAAATTGCCTGCCCCACTCTACTCCTGCCCTGCCTCTTCCCGCCCAGTTCTGCCCCCTCCTCCGAGCGCACCCCATTCCCGCTCCTCCTCCTCCCTCCCTCCTGAACCCCATGGGAAGCACCCAAAGAAAAGCCCTGCAAAAGGTGAAGCAACAGCTATGTGGATCGGAACACGTTCCCCTATTGGTGAGCGACAGATTCAAGAAATGACGGACAAGGGGGAGACTTATACCGGGGACCCCCCTGTATGATACTGCCACCACATTTGTTCTTGCGTGAGAAGCAGAAAAAAAAAAAGCTTCCATATGTTTTGGCAATCAACCTCATAACTTTTTACTGTGGTGATCTCAAGTTGTGAAAAACATTTTCACTTCATAAAAAACTGCAACACCGCAAATCTTATTTCCCCGCAAGAAAAATCTGCTTAATTTCTGCAGTTTGATTTCTCTCTTCACCTCACCAGCAACCTTAGGTAAAATCTCAACAGCACTTCTATAAGTTCATCTATATGGTTGTTTATGGCTGTCCAAAAGAAAAAATGTAGTTACCTACCCTTCATTTTTCCTTCTCTGAAATGGGCACCTGGTGCTCCATAATCTGTTACAACTAGGTTACTCTTCCTCATCTTCCAAGCCTTGTGACTAAAAAAAATAAACTCCACTAGCTTCACAATGTAGTGCTGGCAATTAGAACTGATAAGAGAAGTGATTGCCTCTCTGTAACTCCCCAATCAACTGCTCATGCTAAGATGATAAATTATGAATTCCGATTATAACACAGGGAAATGGAAGAAACTGCTTACAGCAAAGAAAGATCCTAATATGAGGGAATCACAAGATTTCTCCATCTCTCCCTGCAGGAATATTCCATAAAGAGAAAATAGGAAGAACTGAGACATTTCCCCTCCAACTGGAAATGAATGCAAATTAGGTGACAACCTGGGAGAGATCTCTCAGAGCACCAGATGCCCACTTAAGAGAAGGAAAAGTTACATGTAGATAGGTAAATTTAACCTGTCTTCATCATGGGTACCTGGTGCTCAGTAATCCATTACAACTGGGAGGTAGCCAGTAAAACGTATCTACATAAACAGGAGGGAAACTTGAAACATCAAGAGTGAACCACAAGGAAAAAACAACTGCTTGAGGATAGGTTTATTTTGTTTTACTTTTCTTCTGTCTTCCCTCAGCATGTGAAGTGGTTTATTGAAAGAAAACCAAGAGAGAGCCTGCAGGACCTTCTGCCCAAAAGTTATATCAAAGACAAAACATCTATTTAAAACAATAAAGGAATGCACTTAAGTCCACATAGCTATACTACAAAATTACTTCAAAGCACTATGCTGTTCTGTCCAGGAAATGGACATATGCCTGAACTTTTACAGGAGGAGGGGGATCTTTTATGAACAAACTGTAGGCCTGACAAACTCCTTAATTTATCCATCTAGGACTAGTGTCTATAATGCTTTTGTTGCAATCTTCCTTAGGTCATCCATCTAATATTAAAATTGCATCCAATTTTCTTCAAGAATTAGTTTTATGTAAATAGAATTTGAATATCCCAACATCTAAAAGCAAGTAACTGATTCTCTTAGTGGTGAAAGAACTTAGGCTTGGTCTACACTTACCCCCCAAGTCGAAGTAAGGTACGCAAATTCAGCTACGTGAATAACGTAGCTGAATTCGACATACCTTACTTCGAACTTACCGCGGTTCAGACGCGGTCCACACGCGGCAGGCAGGCTCCCCCGTCGACTTCGCGGTACTCCTCTCGTCTAGCTGGAGTACCGCAGTCGACGGGGATCACTTCCTGGTTCGATTTATCGCGTCCACACCAGACGCGATAAATCGAACTCGGAACTTCGATCCGCAGCCGTCGAACTACCCGGTAAGTGTAGACTAGCCCTTAGAATACAAGGAAAGCAAATAGATTACAATGTTCAAGTGGAAACTATAATTTCAGGGGACACAATTCTGTTGCAGGCCTGAAAATCATTTCATCTGCAAAAAAACTGCACAGAAAGATTCCAGATGGATAAAGCCCCCCAAACTTTAGACTTGATTACCCTTGCGGTCCCCTCTAACCCTATGGCTCTATCAACTAACTCTCTCCTGGCCAATGTAATTGCGAACAGGTAAAATGTTTTAATAAGTATGGGGAAAACTCCCCCATTTGTTTAGGAAAAATTAGATTATCTGAAACATTAAACTATTCTACTAGTCTCCTAACAGCATCTCTGCAGAGAGACAGCTTTAAGGAATTGGGAAATGTGAGGGTGTTGCAAAAAATGCTAGAATTGGAAGGAATATGCTACAAGTAGCCTAACATTGAGACCTGAACCTTCAGGAAGATTGTGTCATAGTTTGAGCAAGTGCCTATCTAGAAGGAACTCCAATATATGTCCTTTCAAGAGCACCATGAGAATCAAGTTCTCAAAATCCTTTGAAGTTGCCAGATTTGTGGACAATTTCTAGATTTGACTAGGATGTTCCATGAGCTCTCCTGAATATTCATGCTCTAGAAGGCAAAAACTTCAATTTCCAGGCCAAACACTTCATGTGCTGAGGTCTAGAAGTTTGAGAGGATCCTGAAATATGTTTCCACTTGACCAGGAAGTTTGAAGTGCTTTTTTGGTCACGTACACTAAGGTATTTTACTGAAGGCCTGAATTAACCTTTTCAAAAGACACAGCAACCCCCAATATACTGGGCTATCCATCTTAACTGTTGTAAAGATTGCTGTTTCTGCAGCTATAGCTTTTGCTGCTGCCTCAGTCTATGACTTGCTCCTTGAAGAGACAGAGGAATGCTTTAAAAAAGAAATGACAGAAAGAGTTTATAAAGGGGGAGGGAAAGCTGAGATGAACATGCTCTGACCTTAAAGCCTTACTGAAGTGGTTTTAAAGCTGCGCAACAAAACTCTCCTTTCTTAATGCTAACATTTTAGCACAGGATTACAGCCATTTGGATTGTCCATTGAAGCTGTCAAGCTAATGGTGTAAGCAACTAGCCACTCAGCAATATCACTTGAATGAAAATTGTTGTCAGGCTCAGTAAAGTGGCAGGCTAGACCAGTTTGGAACACGTGAAAGGAAACTGGAAGAGAGAAGCTCAGTCACATCCCTATAGATTCCAGCTATTTTGATGGTCTGTTATTGGTATAGGCAGGCTGCTTGCAGTAGGGGCTAGGATGCTCTGCTGCACTCATAAGAAAAGTCAGCAACAGTGGTAAAAAGGCAAGCTGAGTTAGGCCACGCTGAGCTAAGGGAGGCCAGACAGAAAACAGGTCTACTGACAGGCTACCAGTATGGCCTAGATCACTCTGCATCCTGCAAAATACAAAAATCAAATCAAATTGGGGGCAGGGGAAGAGAATGCAGTGGTAATACGAAGAACTATACTAGGCCATACTGTCACCACACTTGAGAAAGCCAGGGTAACAAAGGGCTAGTGGGCATCAGCAGGCTGGACCAGGCCACTCTACTGACTCGCTGAGGAAAAGACAGCAGAAGGAGTGGTAATAGGGTGTAGGGAAATGCAGGCTATAGAATATGCTTCACAAATCCATATCTGCACAACCTCAGGCTGCCCTAATATAATGGTAACTGATACCAAATACAGAGAATCTGAAACATTTGAGTGCTATGTTGATGGGGTTTTTTTTTTTTTAAACGATGTTTTCATTTTCAGAGCCTGTAGAAGTCAGAGCTTAAGCACAAGAAAAATTGTCTAACACCCTAGACAGTTGGGCCAAAAACACCAGGTACATTGGCAAACTGAAAGCAGTAGGCGAGTCATGCTCCCAGGTTGTTCCTGACCCTGCTGACTTACCCGCCTCTTGGGAACATTCCTAGAACCCATACTTCACCACAGTCAGATGAGAAAAATAAAAAGCTAGGGGCCTCTGGCTTGTTGCTTCCAAAATGCCAGGTCCTGTTGCAGAATTTCCATTCCAACCAGCTTAAGGCTTGCCTGTCGGATGTCTGTAGAGTGGAGTGAGTAGGTGGTGATCATAGCTCAGCCTGCTACACTGCCATGTTTCCTCCTCAGTAATAGCTTTCCCGTACACTCCTCGTCTCAAAAATCCTCTAAGGCCTGGTCTACACTACAAACTTACATTGGTATAACTACATCGCTCAGGAGTGTGAAAAATCCATGCCCCAGAGCAACGCAGTTATACCAACCTAACCCCTGTTATAGATAGCGCTAGGTTGACGGGAGTACTTCTCCTGTCTACATAGCTTCCACCTCTCATGGAAGTAGAGTTTCTCCCGTCAGCATAATATCTTCACTAAAGCGCTACAATGGTGCAGCTGCACTGGTGTAGCTGTGCCACTGCAGCTTTTTAAGTGTAGACCTGCCCTAACCTACTAGGGGCACCAAGAAGAGGAAGAAAAAAGAAATATGCACAATGGAAGTAACTCCTGCTTAGAGATGAGTCCCAAGAGAACCTCCAGGTTCTTTGAGCAGAGGCAAAACACTGGGGCATTAGAGAGGCAATCACTACACCAGGGGTCGGCAACCTACAGCATGCATGCCAAAGGCGGCACGCGAGCCAATTTTTCCAGCCCCGCTCAGCCCGCTGCCGGCCTGGGTGAACGGAACCCTGGCTGGCAGCAGGCTGAGCGGGGCCAGCAGCTAGGACGCCGGCAGGCAGGAGCCGGCGGGTCTGGGGTTCCTGACGCCAGCCTCTTGCCAGCCAGAGTCCGGCCATCGGCCCCGCTCAGCCTGCTGCGGCCTGGGATACCAGCCGCCGGCCCCGCTCACCTCGCTGCTGGTCTGGGGTTCCAGCCACCCAGCCCCCTGTATTTATGTGCCCGTGCTTAATTTGTGTTTTCGATGATTTACCTTCTAAAAAAATCTCCCATGTCTCACACCCCCAGGTTAAGAACCACTGCACTAAACTGATAAGATCTGCATTTTAATTTAATTTTAAATGAAGCTTCTTAAACATCTAAAAACCTTGTTTACTTTACATACAACAATAGTTTAGTTATATAATATAGAGTTATAGAGAGAGACCTTCTAAAAACATTAAAATGTATTACTGGCACGCGAAACCTTAAATTAGAGTGAATAAATGAAGACTCGGCACACCACTTCTGAAATGTTGCTGACCCCTGCCCTACATTGTGAAGCTAGAAAGAAATGGCAAAATGACTCATTGAAAGAAATCCTTTTCTGCAAACAGTTTGTTTCTACACATTAACAAGCATTTTGTCAGAAAATTCCTGACTGGCTCTACTCAAGATACAGTACTGCAAACCTTGAAAACACCATATGGTTGGCGCATTAAGATAAAAGGGTCAACACCTTTTAGAGTAAAAAAAGCAAAAGTATTAAGGCAAAGCACCAGAATCCAGATAGAGCTGCTGAACCTCAGGTCCAAAAGCTGTTCCCTCCTGGACTAAGTAAATCCAATCACATTGCAAGGGTTTTTGGGGCCATTAACTGGACTGCATCAAAATACGTTTTCATCCTTACCACTTTTTAAACTGAGACTTTTGTTTGTGAATACTCTTACACTATTAATGAAGCAAAGTAAATCTTTCTAATCTTTCTATTTTAGGTACAGTTCCTCAGTTAACATTTTAGCATCTCTGAATGGCAAAAATACAGGGGAAAAAGCTAAATACCTCACAACGTCCAAAGCCTGGGCAATATCAAATACTACCATATCCTGCCCCTCGACAGGGTAGATTTCCAGCAAAGGTACACAATGGTCCAGTTCCTCCAAAACATTATCAACAAGCTCTCTTGGAATATTTGCAATATTAGAGGAAAATGGTTCAGCAACAGATATAGAAGCTTTCAAGTGAGATGAGGTGCTCTGAGATGGTTTGCAAGTAACCTAAGACATAAGAAACATATAGTTACAAAATGTTTTTAAAATGGCTATTTCTTTGTTAGTATGATCCTGCAATCCTGCCACACACACAGTTCTTTCATGGGAGTGCCACCTGTAGAACTGATCCATACTAAAAATAATTAGTGAAAATGACATCTTCCTTTAATTTTACCTTAAAGCAGTAGTATGATTTTAAGAGATTAGTTGCTACAGAATAGGTAAACTGAAAATTATGAGTTATTTTTTTAATCTAAACACTACAGACAGCTGTAGAGGCCAGTATTTAAGCCTGTTTATCACTCAGGGTGAGAATTTGCAATTTCATATTCTACTTATCTAGTATGTTAAGCTCAGTTTGAGGTTTTGTTTATTTACTAGGTAATCTCTTTGATCTGTTTGCTATCACTTCTAATCACTTAAAATCTATCTTTTTGTAGTTAATAAACATATTTTATGTTTTAATCCAAACCAGTGTGCGTTTGACTAAGGTGTCTGGGGAAAATCTCAGCTTGATTACCACAACTATGCATGGTACTCTTCACATTGAGGTTAAGCCCATATATAATGGCCAGATTCGACCAGGGCAGAACGAACAGTACTGCTCTGGGGTCTTAGGCTGGGAGGCTAGTGATTAGAGAGCCTGCATGTGACTGCAGCTGGGTGTGTCCCTACCTGTGTGAATACTGGTGAAAGTGCAAGCCTGGAGGGCTTTGCAACTTGTCACGGCAACACAGTGTGAAAGGGAGCTGGTGGGTCAGAGAGCTCAGTGATACCCCAGTTCTAGGTGGCACCCCGGGGAGGAACCTGTCACAGGAATCCTGTGGGGGGAAAATATAGCATGTAATCTCATAATTAAAGACTACTGTAATGTTTACAGGAGCAGAAGTTAAGATTGTGAAAGCGACCTTCATTTTGGCATTTTCAGACTCTGGAATACTTAATTTTTAACCTTAACTTCAGTATTTTTTTTTTTTAAAAAAAACTACATTAAAAAATAGAAAATAATTTGTGTGACTACACATCACATGTCACAGAAAGGAAAAATTTAGTTAAAAAAAGAATTGATAGTCTAATCCTGTCCCTACCATTATCCTGTTTCCTTGAATTTGCAGGTTGGAGGATATAGTTATTCTTTTTTTCCAGTTCTCAAGGACCAATGTGCAATAACAAGCACTTGAACCAGTCTCAGAAGAAGCACTAAGAGATCGTATTGCATACCAGGATCCCCAAGCAGTGGAGTAATTATGTCCATAAAGTTGGGTGAAGAACAAAGACACTACTCCACAGCTAGATAGCAGCTCAACTCCCATGAGGTTTTGTGTAGTCATCAGTCAGGAGAAGCTCATTAAGTTTCAGCAAGAGCTGTACACATCTCCAGAATGAAACTGGGGAAAGAGGAAAATTGTTTCCTCTAATTCACTTGTTTACCAAAATCTCATTCCAAGATTTTAGCTTCTTTGTGGGACTCCCCTGGCATAAGGATTCCAAATCAGTGGGGATGAAGGGTAAGGTCATGAGATCTGTGAGGACCAAAGCATCTCTAAGTCCACTTTCCATAAGGTAAATAACCTCTTTTCCAATGCTTGTCCATAAGGATCCCACGCTGCAGGTGAGTGACCAACAGTTACCTCTCAAAAAAGCTGGCTGTAGGATTCCTATCCAAGATGCCACAATGGAATAATGATAGGTATGTGAACTGATCAAACTCCAACTAGCTTCTCTACAAATCTCAGGAATACAGAATGGCAGAGTATACAAAGATGGTATTTTCTACAATCTGACTACCATACACAATAGCTCAAAGTATGTCCTTTTCTGCACTTGAAAATGTTAGTGAATGCATCTAGTTCCAAAAGCATGCACAAATGGAGGACCTAAAAAACGGTTACTCACCTCTTGTAACTGTTGTTCTTCAAGAGGTAGTGTTCATGTCCATTCCAATCAGGTGTGTGCGCACGCACGTGCACAATGGCCGGATGATTTTTCCCATAGCAGCATCTGTCAGGTCAGTCTGGGTGCCCCCTGGAGTCACGCCTTCATGGTGCTCAATATAGGGCCCTGCCGACTCGCCACCCCTTCAGTTCCTTCTTGCTGGCTAGAGGGGAAAGAGGGTGGGTCCTGGAATGGACATGAACAATGCATCTCAAAGAACAACAGTTACAAGAAGGTGAGTAATCGTTTTTTCTTCTTCTTCGAGTGCTTGTTCATGTCCATTCTAATCAGGTGACTCCCAAGCCCAAATTCAGGAGGCGGGGTCGGAGTTGTCCACTGATTGGAGTACTGCTCATCCGAAAGCCGCATCATCTCTGGCCTGCTGGGTAATTGCATAGTGCATGGAGAAAGTGTGTATGGAGGACCACATCGCCGCCCTGCAGATTTCCTGAGTAGGGACCTGGGCCAGGAACGCTGTAGATGAAGCCTGTGCCCTGGTAGAGTGTGCAGTAATCAGAGGTGCAGGAACACCTGCTAGGTTGTAGCACTCACGAATATGGAGACGCTATCCATAACAAGATGAGTTGGGATGACACAGGCTGACCTTTCATCCTGTCCACCACTGCCACGAATAACTGGACTGATTTCCTGAATGGTTTTGTTCTCTCGATGTAAAAGGCCAGCGCCCTGTGGACATCCAGAGAGTGGAGCCTCTGCTCCCTGCCGCTGGAATGAGGCTTAGGGTAGAAGACCAAGAGAAAGATGTCCTGGTTGATGTGAAACTGCAACACAGCCTTCGAGAAGAAAGCAGGATGGGGCTTGAGCTGAACCTTGTCCTTATAAAACATGGTGTAGGGAGGGTCTGATATTAGGGCCCTGAGCTCAGATACCCTCCTGGCCAAGATTATCGATACCAGGAATGTCACCTTGTAAGAGAGGTAGAGCAGGGAGCATGTTGCTAAAGGTTCAAAGGGGGGCCCCATGAGCCTACAGAGGACCAAGTTGAGGTCCCAGACAGGGACAGGCTGACAGACATTAGGGTATAGTCTGTCGATCCCTTTTAGGAATCGGCTGACCATGGGGTTAACAAACACAGAGCGGCCCTGCACGCCCAGGTGGAAGGCCGAGATGGCGGCTAAGTGCAGCCTTATTGAAGACCAGAATCCCTCCTGCTTCAGATGGAGGAGGTAGTCCAGAATGAGTGGCACTTAAGCGAACGTCGGGGGCGAATGGCGCTGCGCCGACCAGATTGAAAATCTCTTCCACTTGGCAGGGTATATGGCTCTCATAGAGGGTTTCCTACTGCCCAGGAGGACCTGTCTAACCTGGTCTGAACAGGAAAGCTCCAACGGACTTAACCATGGAGCTTCCACGCCATGAGATGAAGCGACTGGAGGTTCGTGTGTTGGAGACGCCCATGATCTTGCGTGAGAAGGTCCGGGAAGAGCAGCAAGGTAATCGGGGCTCTCACGGACATGTCTAGGAGAGTTGTGTACCAGTGCTGATGGGGCCAGGCTGATGCTATCAGTATGACCTGAGCTCCATCTCTGAGGATCTTGAGAAGCACCTTGTGAATGAGTGGTATGGATGGAAAGGCGTATAGGAGAGAACCTCCCCAATGGAGGAACACATCCGCGCTGGAGCCTGGGCTGTGATTCTGGAAGGAGCAGAACCGCTGGCACTTCCTGTTGCGTCACGTGGCGAAAAGGTCTACCTGGGCAAAACCCCACCTCTGGAAGATTGAAATTGTGACGTCTGAGCGAAGGGCCCACTCGTGGCTGTGAAATGACCTGCTGAGGTGGTCTACCAGCTCGTTCTGTACCCCGGGGAGGTACGACATCAGATGTACTGAATGTTCTACACAGAAGTCCCAAAGCATGAGGGCTTCCTTGCACAGGGGAGAGGAGCATGCACCCCCCGTTTGTTGATATAGAACACTGCTGTTGTATTGTCCGTCATGATTGATACACATTGTCCAGTTAGGTAAGGACGGAAGGTCTGACATGCTAGGCGTACCACTCTCAGCTCTCTGACATTGATGTGGAGACCCAGATCTGCTTGAGACCAGAGGCCTTGAGTTCTGCAGTCTCCTAGATGAGCTCCACAGCCCATCTGATGCATCCATCACCAGTGACAGAGGCGGCTGTGGGGCAGCAAAGGAAACCCGAGCACACCTCCTGAACATCAATCCACCACCAGAGGGAGTCGAGGACTGGGCGAGGCAGGATCACAATCCTGTGCAAACTGCCCTGGGCTGGCCGATATACTGACGCAAGCCACGACTGAAGCGGTCGAAGCCTGAATCTGGCATGCTGCACCACATAGGTACAGGCAGCCATGTGTTCGAGAAGTTTCAGGCAGTTCCTCGCTGTAGTGGTGGGGAACTGTCTGAGGCCTCGAATTATATCGTTGAGGGCCTGAAACCTTGCCTCCGGCAGGTATGCCCTAGCTTGGGTTGAGTCCAGTGCTGCCCCTATGAACTCTATCCTCTGGATGGGAGACAGAGTCAATTTTGCTTCGTTTAGAAGTAGACCAGGCTGTCTAAGGTGGCTCCGATGAATCTGACCTGAGCTTCCACTTGGGTCCTAGAGTGGCCTTTGATCAGCCAGTCGTCGAGGTAAAGAAATACCTGTACTTGGTGCCTTCGCAAGAACGCGGCGAAGACTGCCATGCACTTGGTGGAGACTTGAGGTGCTGCTGACAGGCCGAACAGGAGGACAGTAAATTGGTGGTGGGTACTGTTGACCACAAACCTGATGTACTTCCTGTGGGGCTGAGTAATTGTGATATGAAAATGTGTGTCCTTCAAGTCGAGGGCAGCATACTAGTCTACTGGATCTAGTGAGGGAATGATGGAAGCCAAGGAGACCATGCGGAACCTGAGTTTCTTTATGAACTTGTTGAGTTCTCACAGGTCCAGGATAGGCCTGAGGCCGCCTTTGGCTTTCGGTATTAGGAAATACCGGGAATAAAAGCCCTCACCGCGTGTTCCTGAGGAACCTCTTCCAGTGCCCCTAGCGATAGGAGCGACTGCACCTCCTGGATAAGGAGCTGCTCATGAGAAGGGTCCCTGAAGAGGGACTGGGAAGGAGGGTGGAAGGGCGGGAGGGTACAGAATTGGATGGAGTATCCCCTCTCTACCATGTGGAGCACCCAGCGGTCCGAAGTGCAGGACCATGCATGGTAAAAAGGGGACAGTCAGGAGAGAGAGGTATGGTGGGGTAGATCCAGTCTCTGATCTGGTGCGCCATCCTCAACCGCACCGTCAAAAGGCTGGTTAAGTGCCAGAAGACAGTTTGGGTTGGCCAGAGCCCTGGCCTGAAGACGGTTGTTGTCTCCTCCTGTTCCTCCTCTGAGAACCGTCCCGGCAGTTCTGGTGATGGAATCTCGGCAGAGGTTGTGGTCTGAAGTGTCTCCGCTGTGTGGCGGGAGTGTGCAGATCCAAAGACTTGAGGGTGGCTCGTGAGTCTTTCAGGCTGTATAGCCTCTTGCCTGTCTTTTCAGAAAAAAAGTCACACCCTCAAATGGGAGGTTCTGAATAGTCTACTGGACCTCATAAGGCAGCCCCAAGACTTGGAGCCCCTTCTCATGGCCACCCCAGTAGCCATGACCCTAGTGGCAGCATCTGCACTGTCCAATGCGGCCTGGAGGGAAGCCCAGGCGACTAGCTTCCCCTCCTCCACCAAGGCCGAGAACTTGGCTTAGGAGTCTGAAGGGAGGAGCTCCGTAAATTTGGCCATCGCCGCACAGGTGTTATACTAGTACCTGCTGACGATGGCCTGCTGGTTCGAAATACGGCGCTGCAGACCCCCAGTAGAATAGACCTTTCTCCAGACAAGGTCTAGTCGCTTAGCCTCCCTGTTTTTTGGGGAGGGCCCTTGGAAATCCTGTCTCACATGGGTTAGCAGCGTCCACAACAAGAGAGTCGGGGTGAGTGGGAGTATAAATGTTCGTACCCTCTGGAGGGCACGAAATAACGCCTCTCATTGCGCGTGGCAGTGGGCAGCAAGGAAGCTGGGGTCTGCCACAGGATCCTGGTAGTGTCCACAATAGTCTTAATCAGTGGTAGGGCAATACGAGAAGGTCCTGAGGGGGGTGAGGATGTCCACCATGGGATCAGCCTCCTCGGCCTTAATGCCCAGACTCTTGAGCAGCCCTTTGCAGCAATTCTGCAGCACCCTGTTGTCCTCAAGCACTAGGCTACGACTGTACCCACCAATGCCTCATCTGGCAACGATGAGAAGAAAGCACTTATAAGAAGCAGATGCTCCCTGCCATCCAGCCCCAGGAGATCCCGCGACACTCAGGGCAGCATCGGTGCTGATGGGGCGCTCGCCGGCACCGGGGCTGTAGACTTCGAACCCGGTGTTGGCGCTGCCATCAGTAAGACCCAGGGAACCATCGTTGGAGCCAGTGCTGATTCCCCCTGTCTGCGCCGACGAAGGTGGCGGGCCCATCGCTGGTATCTGTGCTGGAGCTGTCAGTGCCTGCGCCATAATCGGCACCGAAGTCAGGTGGCTCAGCGGTGCCGATGCTGCGGCTGGAGGTGTTGGCATATGGGCTGGCGCTGAGGCAAGCTGCATAGACTATGGCGGGATGAAGGTGGCTGAGGCCACAGAAGATGCAGCAGAGCCTTGGTGAAAGGCCCAGGAGGTCCAGAATGGCCACGGTGGTGGATTCTGCCACTGCAGTGGCCACACCTGGGGCTCTCTCCTGTCTCTCCCGGACCTCGATCTTTGGCTCCTACTTCTCCTGGATTGGTCAGACTCTGACTTCCAAGGTTTCTAAGACTGAAGACCAGGGAGGAGCTGAGCCTTGGTGCCTCGAGCGTCAAGAGCTCGGGGAGCAGGTAGGCTCTCTGTTCGAGTGGGCCGGTGCCGGGGGACATGGAGAGGGGGAGCGCCTGGACATCATAGCTGGCTTCCCTCTTGACTGCGCCAGGGCGTGGGGCCGCCAACACTGGAGGTTCTTCCCTCATCGGGGGCGAGAACGGCACCGTAAGGTACAACAGGTCCCGAGCAGCTTCGAAAGCTTCTGGCGTCTAAGGGAGCTGTAGCTGCTGGCCTCTAGGGACCGGTGCCCGTGGGGGACTCAACTGCCTTGCCTGGGCAGGAGTCGACGCGGCCCCAGTGGGGGATCGGAGCTGTGGCCCACCTGGAGTCTCACTTCTCTGGACTTAGCCGGAGGTGACCAACTGTCCAGCTTCTTTTTCTTCTGAGGCAACGTTGAGTGGGATCAGTGCCTGCTCTCAGCCGGGCCTCATGAGGTGCCATGCCGGGGCCGAGCGTCCCAGGACCAGTCTTTTCTCGGAGCCAAGCTTGACAACTGTGCTGGGGCGCTCTGCGTCAAGGATGACATGTTAGGAGCCAGGTCCCCTGATCCTGGGTCGGAATGAGGGCGTACAGCTGCCTCCATGAGGATCACCTTAAGCCGCTGTTCCCTTTCTTTAAGAGTTCTAGGGCCGAACTCGCAGCAGATCTTACAACGATCCTTTTGGTGACCCTCCCCTAGGCACCGTAAACACGAGGAGTGTGGATCGCTCTTCGGCATACGCTTCACCCAGGCCACACAGTTTTTAAACCCCGGGGACTGCAGCATACTACGGCTCTGGGGAGTCAGAATGGGAGGGACCCCCAACAACTCTAATTAATAATAAATAAGGTAACTATATACAGAGAACTGCAGAATGCGCTTGCTAAGCAAGGGCTACAGGAAGTTCTAGCCAACCGTCACTGGCGGTAAGAAGGAACTGAAGGGTTGGCAGGGCCCTATATTGAGTGCGATGAAGGCGTGACTGCAGGGGGTGCCCAGACCGACTCGACAGATGCTGCTATGGGAAAAATCTTCTGTGCATGCGCACACACCTGACTGGAATGGACATGAACAAGCACTCAAAGAAGAATAGTTAAATACCCATCACTGTATGAAGATCTGAAAACACAGGTGTTTGAGAACTTCCTAGAAACATTTGAAAAAACTCAATGATGATTAGTGTGCAAGATGCTGTGAGCCTTGCTTATTTTTCCATTAAACTTTAAAAACCTAAATGCTTTATTTTAATGACAACTACCGTATATACTCAATCATAAGCCAGTTTGTTTATAAGCCGACCCTCCCAAGATTGATAAGTAAAAATGGAAAAAAAATTATAACCTGTTCATAAGCCAACCCTATAATTCAGGGGTCAGCAAACTTTGGCTCCCGGGCCATCAGGGTAAGTCGCTGGGGGGGCGGAAATGGTTTGTTTACCTCGAGCGTCCGCAGGCACGGAGGTAAACAGTGTGTCCCGGCACGCCAGCTGCTTACCCTGATGGGCCAGGACAGCAACTGGTGGGGAAATTCTTTGGGGAGGGGGGAGAAGCTGGGAGTCGGGGGAGTAACCCCTGTGACCCCACCCCACATGACCCCACCCCTAGTCTGGGACCCTCACCCTCTCCCCATCCCATCCCTTATCTGGGGAGGGCCAGGGGAGGATGTCTTTGACCTGGCTAGAGCTGCTCCTGCAGGCTGGGGAGCGCGACCCCAGCCTGCTCCAGTGGGCCAGACCGGGCAATGCGGCCACATGATGTTCCAGTGGGCTGGGCCGGGCGGCACAGCCACAGCCTGCTTCGGCAGGCTGGGCGGGGCCGAGCGGCATGGCTGCAGTCTGCCAGCCCTGGAGCTGCAGCTGCTTTGGAGGCTGCGGGGGGAGCAGCGTGGCCAGAAGCAGAGAGAATCTGGCCCCACCTCTTCCCTTCTGTCTCTACTGGCTGTACTGCCTCTCCTTGCTCCCTCTGTTGGGGGGAAGGGCTGTGTCCCACCTCTCCCTCTCTATACCCGTTCATAAGCCGACCCCCTTCTCTGGTGCTTCCCTTTTTTACTAAAAAAAAAATTTGGCTTATGAACGAGTATGTACGGTAACTAGAATGAAAAAATAAAAAGGAAAATTACTTCAACAAGTATTCCAACAAAAGGTATAAGGACATCTTCAGAATTGATGAAGAAAAGCTCTGGATTGGTCTTCCAGACTCCAAGCCATTTTTCTTTCACCTTCAATTTCTCCAGAAGATATTTACTCATTGCTTTATTGGCATCTTCTGCCTATTACATGAACAAAGAGATGAGAATTTTTTCTATCTTAAAGGCACTGCACTTTTAATTAAAAATAAATTCATATAAAACTTCACATTAATCCATAAAACATGATACATCACTCTAAGGCAGTGGTTCCCAAAGTGGGGTTTGCAGAATGTTAGAGGGGGTTTGCCAGAAAAATTTCCCTAAGGGTGGGCAGAGGACCCCGGGCATTGGAGGCAGCAGGTGGGACCCAATTGCAGGGCAGACAGCCCAAGCCCCAGGAAGAGCGGGGCCGGGCAGTTGGGGCTGGCAGCCCGAGCCCTGCCCCCATCAGTGGGGGAGCCGGCAGTGGTTCCGGACTTCCAAGAGCTAGGCAGAGTAAAGCAAGCACATCCATCACACTGAGGAAATTTAAACTTAAATCCCTGGAAATAGTCTTTTTTAGGAGGGGGTTCATGAGATTTCACAATTTAGTGAAACAGGTTTGCGGGCTGTTAAAGTTTGGGAACCACTGCTCTAAGGGCAGCAGAGAAGAAGGATATAATGGGGAGGAGGGAGAAGGAAAGAAAATAATGGGGGGGGGGAGGGAGTACACTCTCTTACAGGAAAGAGAAAAAAGCAAAAAAAGGCGTGAACCCCAGAGGGGAGGGGGGAAATACTTTAAAAAAAGTTAATGGACAATGTTAAAATTTAACAATACACAATTACTTTAAATCAGAGTGCTGTGAGAGACTGTACTGACAAATAATAACCAAATTCCTAAATTTTATTACGCTGCTACTCTTCAGGGAAAGAGGATGGATTTTAAATAGCTTTCCAGCTTATCAGAGACAGCCATTATAACTAAGGCTTGGTCCACACTGGGGCGGGGGATCGATCTAGGAAACGCAACTTCAGCTACGAGAATAGCGTAGCTGAAGTCAATGTTTCCTAGATCGAACTAAGTTTATTTACTGCAGGTCCACGCGGCACAGGCAAGCTCCCCCGTCGACAGCGCTTCCTCCTCTTGGCGAGCAGGAGTTCTGCAGGCGACAGGGGAGCGCTTCTGGGATCGATTTATTGCGTCCAGATGAGACGCGATAAATCGATCCCAGAAGATCGATCTCTACCTGCCGAATCAGGCGGGTAGTGTGGACCTAGCCTAAGAAAGGAGGTAACACTATCTCAAAACAGCACAGTGGGGAATCATTGAATAGCTTTTCAATTAATTCTGTCAAGTTAAGCTTTAGAATATTGAAGCTTATCAAATGACAATACATGGGAAGATTAAGACTCTGTACATACTATGAACCACCATCCTTTTATTTAATAAATGCCAGTTGAGTGACACATGACATAGTTTAGGGTGGCGAGGTTATTTCATATCTGTGAGGTGTGCAACTTTTCCCAGAGGTTGGCAATTTATTTTATTTTACAGAGAAAAAAATGCCAATTTCTTGCACTAACACCATTGTGAAGTAGACTTGACACAGCTACTAAATAACATAAGAGAGAAGGTGGGTGCCATACTATCTTTTATTGGACCAAATTCTGTTGGCAAGAGATACAAGCTCTCAAGCTACACCAAGCTCCTCTGCAGGACCTGTGTAAGCTGGAAAGCGTGTCTCTCTCACCAACAGAAGCTGGTTCAATAAAAGGTCCCCCATCTTGTCTCTCTCAGATCCTGGAACTAACAGGCCCAGTAAACACCATGGCACTCTGCAAGGGTGTTCTCTAACCTTACAGATGCCCCTTCTTGGATTTTTATTTTTCTTCCCAGCCCCTCCCCTTTCCATCTGCCATTTTCTCCTCCCTTCCCTTCGTTCCGATTGCTCTCCCCTCCCATTACATTCTTTACTCCGCCTCCCGGGGGCAGCGTCCGGAGGGCATGATCGCACGGTCCCTTCTGTGGATCTTCTCGTTGGCTGGAGCTGTTTACCGTCAGAGGGCGGGCCCGCGTGGGGCTGAGCGCGCCTCGCCTCTTCGGATGCCCTGTAGAGCCCCCAGCCCCACCCCAGAAAGGAACCCCTCCCCTCGCAGGCGGCTCCAGGGAACTCCCCACCTGCCCCGGCCAGTGCTGCGCTCAAGGGTACGGGCCCCGCTCACCTTGCAGCCCCGCAGCAGCCTGTCGCAGTACAAGGCCACCTTGTCCCGCCCTGGCACGGCCCCCAGGTGGGACGGGTACTGGGCTGGCAATGGGTCGGCCTCCCCCTCTTCTTCGCCCTGGCTGGAAAGAAGCGGCCGCCGGCAAGGCCCAGCGCCGGACGAGGGCCCGGCAGGCCATGAGCGGGAGCTCTCACCGGAGGCCGGTTCTATCTCGGCCACCCCTTCCTCGGGGCCACTCGAGGCCATTGCTTCAGACAGCCACGCGCCTGGCGGCCCCGGGCCGTTACCCGCCGAGCCGGAACTACAGCCAATGGGCGGCCGGCGCGGGACACCCAGCCAATAGGGGACCTGGCTCGTGACCACCGAGCGTTAGCATGACTCCGCCTCTTGTGCTCTGCTCTTCCCTCCAAACTAACCGCGCGCGCGAGCGAGGTTCCTCATGCGCGTGACGGGGCGGGGCTTCAATGGCTCTTCTTTGCGTCTCAGATTTCCTATCTCGTGCCCCACCCCGTCGCAGTACGGGGGCGGGGCCGAGTCCTGCTCTCATCCGGGGAACTGGGGATCCCGGGGATTCAACCACCTTCCCTCTTTTTGGCCCCCTCCCACTGATGAGAGTCTTCCACATGAGCCGCTCCCCCCCACGGTCCCTTCTATTTGTTTGTGGCAGGAGTGTCCCCCTTGTTCTGGCAGCTGGTTGCATGGCCTGGTGGCTGCTCAGCCGCCATGAAGCCCTTAGGGCCGGGTAGCAGAAGGGTTTTGTTTGTAACCTGATTCACACCCTGAGGTGCTGCCCCACACGTGAGGTGACTCCCTTGGGTCCGAGGGGAGGGGGTAGATTGGAACACCAGGTGCCAGTATGCACTGCTTCATTGCCCACCAAGCAAAGCAGCCTGCTGGGGGGCCTTCTCCCAGCATGCCCTCTCCTCCCCTCCACAGCCTGAGCCAAGTGGCTAATGGGGGTGCCAAGGCCCAGTGTGCTGCACTGCACGTTGCATGCGGGACCCAGCACAGGTTGCTCTGTCACCACCAAAGCAGGGTGGCAATTTCCATATATTCCTTAGGAATGTATAGTCATCTCTTCAGTGCAAACACGTACAGAAATCCATGTGAAGACCTATTAACATCTCTATTTCAGAACAACATTCTTGGATGACAGCAAACGTCAGCTGCATGTGCGCTTCCTGTCTAGCATCACCACTTCTTGATAAATATTTTCTGGGTCCTTCATCTCCCCATACTAGCGGAAATCACTGAAAACCAAGAGCAGCCTGGAATGGTGCTTAAGGGCTAGACACAGCTTGTGGGTTGTGTTTGACTTATAAGGTGCTGTGTTTTTTTGACCATCCCTGTTTCATAGACTCTTCAGAAGCTGACAACTTCTTAGACTCAGCCCTATCTAAAGTAGTAATGTAAAAGAACTCTCAGAAATTATCTGACATCATTTTCCTGTTTAATGAACTGTCTCCTCATTTGGACTAACTAACTCCTGTTTACACCCTTGAACCTAAATAAATTGGCAATACTGTCAGGGAAAGATGAGTAAAACATTGTGGGAGAACATCTGCCATCTCACACGCCCATCTGGAAGGACATTTTGTTAGATAGTATTTGGGGTCAGTATGGGGAAAATGTTAGCTGTCTAGTATAATAATGGACTTCAGGGGAAAACTTAAGATTTCAGTCATGCATTTGTCCATCCTTAGTCATCCTGGACTTTCTGTCTGAATATCCAGATGTTACTAAAGTAAAACCTAGCCATGTGAACTCAACTGATGAAGAGCAAATAGCTACTTTTGCCATATTGCCCTGTACTTGTGTATCTGAAAGAGTGAAGTTTATTTGTTGCAAATCCTGTGCCCCTGTATTTGGGATCTGTATCAGTAAGACCCTTCCATCCTGGCTCATTTTGCTCACCTCAGACCTGGTAACTCATTCAGTCTAGCTCTTTCAGATAAATCTGAATCACATTGGAGGCCAGGGAGAGTAGCTGGAACTGACTGGTGCCCTGAAGAAAGAGGTAGGGGCAAAGAGTGGAGAAAGACCTTTAAATATTTCCTCAAATGACAGCAAAATGAAAAAAAAAGGCTCTGGGTGATTATGAATATGTCTATGTTCAGTGAGTAAGAGGAATTATTTTTTTCTCATTTTTTCTTGTTTATTCTACTTTGCCAGCAAAAATTGAAGGGCGTAGCCTGAAAACACCCTCAGGGAGCAAAACTCATTGAATCCAGTTTTGCACAATATATATCCAGATTCTTCCTTACTATAAAAAGACTCATGGGAGCTTCTGTGTCATGGAACAGAAGTTGGATATTCTTGTTTGCGTTGTTTTGTCTGCTTTTGTTGTTGTTTGCTTGAATTTTGCAGTATATAACCTCAAATTCCATTTGTAACATGGGAAGAAGTAAGAGGAGAAACAATGCCAAGGGAACCAGCTGGAGATTGTGAATCCCATGTATAAATGAAGGGGGGAAATCTTGGGGGACCCACTCCTGAAAACAATTTGAAAAATGGATGCACGCTGGAAGTGTTCTGAGGCCAGAAGAAATGACACCCTTTCCTTTCCTGGTTTTCCTTTTTCTTTTAGTTTAATTTCCTTAGATCAGATGATTAGGTCATTCTCAGTTCTGTTGCTCCTTCCCAATGCCTGAATTAACTGTTGTAGATGCACTACTTTGTCTTTCTGAGGATAAGAGGCACTCTTTCTTTTGGGAGGATTTTATCTAGCTTTCCCTTCCTGATTTCTAAATGCTTTTTCTCTGAAATCTCTTTTCTGTATCCTCTCCCTGGTTTTCTGCTTTATCTATTTGCTCATCCATCTTGTTTTCTTTCTTTTACCTCTCGTAGCTTTCCTTCCCTTTTCCCCTCTATACTTGTCTGTGTGGGTTGCAAACCTGTTCTCATTTGCCATGGCTGGTCTTCTGCTGATGCGGATTAACTCAACCATTTGCAGCTATTCTTCCTCAGAAGCCAAGAATATCCCATAAATCATTGCCCGGATCCCAACAGCCTCTCCTTTGCAACTCTGTGGGAGCTTGTGGAAAGGATTCTGTGGCACATTTCAGGAAGACTGTTTGTGAGTGACTGAATGCAGGGTCACAGTAACTGAAAAAATATTGAGAATCTCTGATGAATTGTTCTCATCTATATGCCAAACAATTTGGCACCTGAAAGAGACAGAAACGGGAATGTGTTTATGGAGGATTCTGGGTTATGAAAAAATAGATTGAGTGACAAGCAGCAAATAGAAAAGCAACTCTAGACAGTGCTGATCAAGTGTGTGACAAAAAAAATTATTGGAATAGATGAGATGAACTAGGAAAAGGCAAACGCAAATATCCAAAAGTTAATAGACTTTATTTAAGAGAGAGAAAGATGAAGAAACCACTGGTATAACTGTAGAAGAATTACACTCACTACCTTTATAGAACCCCCAAAATAAGTGTAGAAACTCTTAAAATTCATGATAGAATTGACTTTTGATGCTTGATAAACCTTTAATATCTTACAAAGCCATAACATTTAATTTTTCTCCTCTAACATGCATATCAAGGGGGAGGGGTTAGTTTTAAGTGTATATAAATATAAAAGGGGGGCTTATGCATTCAAAAATATACACATACAAAATTGCAGACACAAATTTAAGTGGCTGGATTGAGGCCTGGTTGAAAATGTGGCCCTAGATGTTTAATACTGTTTTCCTATTACTGTATCAGGATTTTTGAAGCCTGGTGCCTTTTTAAACTATAAAGTTAAAGGAACTTTGGTGATGAAACCTGAGTTGCCAAAAGTCAGTAAACCATTCAAATGGACTGTATGGTAAACTAACCTAAATTCTGATGTTTAACTTCTTGATAGCAAACAGCTGCAGTTCAGAAGAGTTGAAAATTATTATTTTAAAATGACATATTAGTGTGTGAAGCAAAGGTGACCTCAAAGGCTGAACTGCTTGATTAATGCTGCAGTCGCACCTGCTCAGATTAAAAACTGTTAAGTGAATTAACCTCTTTAATAAAATAAATCTCTTGTGCTCCAAGCTGTAGCAAATTAGTAACTGTTAAAAGAAGAGCAGAGGTTTCATTATACTTCCAGAATGTCAATATAAACTAACAATTTATAAACACTTTTTATAAACAGGTAGACAAGCCATACATTGAAAGATTGACTTTTTTCAGTGTGATTACAATGAAAATATCGTAATATTTTCTTCTATATTAAAACACAAAAATGGATATGCTATTATTTAAAGATAAAGAAAAAATAAAACTAAGATGCAGAAATTAGAATCTCTTTTCCAGTTTGATTCACTATATTTTTCTGTGTACTTTAGAGATTTTGTCAAGTTCATATATCTGCTATTCCCATGTTGAACTGAGGAGCAGAGGTGAAAAGAATGGCAGAATGCTGATGCTGGCACAGGGCAAATGTGGTTTGAAAGTAGAAAACTATCACTTTGTTCTACCTCCAAACTTTTTTTATATATACATTGTGGTATCTCCTCCTTAAATAGCTTGTTACTGACCCTTCAAAAGCAATGAAGATGGAGTTGAAACATTTAGAAGGAAACAGTCTATTTTTAATGCATTTTTAGAGATTTTTTTTCTTTCCATTGTTTGCAATATCCACGTAGAAGTTTAAAAATATCATTTCTTTCCCTAACAAAGATATCCTTTTCCATTTGACACATGTTGATTTTTCTCCATGCTTAATAATGGTAGTAATAATAGTAATTATTAATAATATTTAGCATTCACATAGCTCTTTTCATGTTCAAAGTTAAGAGGACAAATTGTCCTATTAAAAAAAAACTGAACACACACACATACACACACACACACACAAGGATACAAGAATTTCTGGGAGTTTCCACACACACTGCATTTCCAACACATTGTTCCTTCACAGGGCAGAATTTAGCCATCTAGCCCTTGCAGAACGAGAACTGGCCTCTTAAATCCCCAGATCCTGGGAGATCCATAGATGACAGAACCATCCACATCGTGGTCTTCTACCTTCGCACGGCTCCCCAACCCTCATGGGAACATAACTCTACAAGAGCCATGATTCCATGGGATCCACCACTGGACCCCAATCAGTTTAGGTTAACAGCAAGTAATAGAACGCTAACAAAATCAACATTATTTTGTTCTGGGATCCTCAGTAGGGTTGGGGGTCATGGTACCTTGGAGAGCAGCCATGCTCCTGTCTACACTCCTTTCCACGCACGGATTGTAATCCTCCTTATGCTTAGAGCCCCTTCCCCTGGATCCATGGAGAGGCTTTCACTGGGTCAAGGAAAAGCAGGAGGGGATGATGCCATGGAGCTGGCACTCACTCAGCTACTCCGCAGCCAGATCACCAGAGCTGGATCCTCTCCAGAAGTAGAGAGGACCGACTGGCCCATACTACTACTTTCTATTTGATTAGTAAGCCCTGACAAAGAGCTCAGCCATGCAGAAGACACAGAATGAATACAGATCCTGCCCAAAAGAGTTTATAATTAAAGGTCAGACAAAGAAGACAGGAAAATACAAAGCAGAGAAGAATTTGGAATAAATGTTTAACTTTTTATTAGTATGTAGTTTGTAGAGGCCTCAGTCAAGATAACTTTTTGCTAGGTACTATACAAAAGCATAGTAAGAGATAGTCCTTGAAGAGCTTACAATCTAAATAGATATGACAGGCAATGGGGCATAGAGAAGTGAACTGATTTATCCAAGGTGACAGAGTGGGTCTATGGCATGACATCTGAGAGGTAGGTATAGGTAAGTAGTATTATGCCCCATTTTACAGACAGGAAAATGGAGACAAAGTTTAAGTTTATGGAGACTTGCCCAAGACCCCAGAGGAAGTCAGCATCAGAGCTACACTGCTACAGCTCAGGATCACACTACTAACCTACACCTCTTTCTTTGTTAGGGCCAAAATTGACATACTTCCTTTGAATATAAGCAAAACTGGTAGTGACACCTCTAGATAAGTTTGCCTAACATGTTCCTTTATAAGACCATGTTGCTAATAACTTTGCAAAACATTAGCTGTTTGGGTTGAAATTTTCCAAGCCAGGTGTCTGTCTCAGGCTGAATTTTTTTTTTTAATTTTCAGCTAAAGTGGTCCAGATGTTTCTGTGAACATAGATTAGGGAAAACTATGTTGTTTTGCTCATATTAAAAAATTGGTACAACCAGTTCATTGAGAAACTCTAGCGTCTGTATGCTTTGGTGTCAAGGATATGCCTTTTATGTCCATGTAAAAATCTACCCAAAATTGGCTGAGTTATGACCCACTGAAAATTGCAGTTCACACATGCTCAGTAGCAACCTTTTAGAGTTTGGCTGTTAAGTTCTCTGAAGATTTAGTCTGGACTGAGCATGCTCTATCCCTTGGCTACAAGGGCTGAGAAGGACTTCCTGAGCAATTGCTTCTCCTGGCTACTGTGTCTGTTATGATGCCAGGTACTGGAACTGAGAGTAGAGAGACTGTCAATAATGTGCTCTCAGTGACCCCTAGTTGGCACCCAGGCAATGAGGAGAAGGCTGCCTGACCAGGGTTGGGTATTTGATCGTCCAAAAATGATTGGTCAATTGACCAGTCAGACATTGGTCAAATATTTGCAGATAATCTAAAAATGGTCAAATATTTTAAGCATTAATGTATTAGAACAGTAACAAAAAAAGAGTCAAACTTTATGGTCGCCAATAGGCTTAGTCTTAGATAGAGCCTTATACCTAAGTATAAGATTAGTCATGGGTATTTTTAGTAAAAGTCATGGACAGGTCACGGGCAGTAAACAAAAATTCACAACCCAGTGACCTGTCCATGACTTGTACTATAAATACCACTGACTAAATTTTAAGTGCTCTGGGGGACTCTAGGGGCACAACTGCTGCTCTGGATGGGTGCTCCGAGGTGTAGGGGCTCCAGGGCATCACTGGTGCTCGAGGGAGAGCAGCCTGGGGCACCGCTGGTGCTGGGGGGGGGTGGCCCAGGACCACCACTGCTGCTTACGGGGGGTGTGGTGTGCCCCGGGATCACTGCTGCTGCACGTGGGGAGCGGGGTGGCCCAGGACCGCTGCCGCTGCTGCTCACGTGGGGGTGGGGCTGCTGCTGTGGGGGAGGGCGCAGCCTGGGACCGCCGCTGCTGCTGGGCGGATGGGACCACCACTGCTGTTTGTGGGGGGAGGGGGCGGGAATGCCAATGCTGCTCATGGGGGTGTGTGGCCCAGGGCCGCTGATGCTGCTTGTGGGGGGGAGTGTCCCGGGACTCCTGCTGGGTGTATGTGTGCGCAGCCCAGGACCTCCACTACTGCTGGGGTGGGGGCATGGCCCAGTACTGCCAGTGCTGCTCCGGGGACCGGGAGGACCAGGACCACACAGCAGCCGCACCGGCCGCTGCAGAAGTCATGGAGGTCCCAGAAAGTCACAGAATCCAAGACTTCCGTGACAGACTCACAGCCTTACTTATACCTAATTACAAAAAAAAGAAAAAGAAAAACCAAGTTACTTGAGTTATTTTAACTCTAAAAAATGCAAAACACAATGAATTTAAGATCTAAAAAAATGAAAGAATGATTATTAAGGTGCCCTGGGATGTATATACTCCATCCTGGCCCAGCAACCAAGGGGTTAATGCAGGTAGTCCCAGCCAATGCTGATTGGCAGCCTCACAGCAGCTGGAAGGATAAAAGAGCTAGGGAAGCAGAGGGGTGGCTGCCAGAGGAGTGAGCAGGCTGGAGAAGAGAACTCCTGCCAGTAAGCTGCTGAAAAGCCGCTCAGAGACAGCACCCTAAGAAGGGATGACCAGACCAGCAGGCTGAAGAGCCTACAGAAACCAGGGGGAGGTAGGAAGGAGCTTAGAGCTTGGCTGGAGTCGAGTCCTGGTTTGGCGTGTCTAGGTTGAGGACTCTGAGCTGGAACCCGGTGAAGTGGGCAGGTTTGGGTTCCCCTACCAAACCCCTGAGGCATTTAAGAACAGAAGGGATTTTCAGGGCACCAGGAATTGACTGACAGCCCTGCTAGACTCTGTGAACTCAGGTGCAATGCTCTGCCTGGCTAGAGGTGGTGCTGTTGCACCAACACACCAGCTCACATATGTGTTTTTTTTTTAGCAATGTTAGGTTAGCACACTGGTTCTCAACCATGAGCATGCGTACCCCTGGGTGTATGCGGAGGTCTTCCAGGGAGTTCATCAACTCATCTAGATATTTGCCTAGTTTTACAACAGGCTACACAAAAAGCACTAGTGAAGTTAGTGCAAGTTAAAACTTCATACAATGACTTGTTTATACTGCTCTATATACTATATACACTGAAATGTAAGTACAATATTTATATTCCAATTAATTTTTTTTATAATGATATGGTAAAATGAGAAAGTAAGCAATTTTTCAGTAAGAGTGTGCTGTGACACTTTAGTATTTTTATGTCTGATTTTGTAAGCAAGTAGTTTTTAAGTGAGGTGAAACTTGGGGGTACGCAAGACAAATCAGACTCCTAAAAGGGGCACAGTGGTCTGGAAAGGTTGAGAGCCACTGGGTTAGCATTTAAATGTGAATAATACTCAAGACAGAACAGTTACAAAAGAAAAATGAAATTAAACAGAAGTAAAACTGATAGTAACTATAAAAAGAAAAATGTAATGTTTAAATGTATTTATGCTAAGAAGGCAGCAGGTCACCTCTTTAAGCATCTTGCTTTTCATTATCTATCTTTATCAACTTCAACTGCTTCATCTCTATTTTTTTTGTCACCATCAGTATCTCATTCTTTCTCTTAATCTGGTGAAATACTGTGTCAAAACCCTGGTGCAATTCTGCTAAAAGTTTAAGAAACTCTCTTTATTTTTTTGAAGAGCATCATCATGGGAATGCCTGGGTTCTTTTACCCAGCTACCCAATGTATTATCCCACAACCACCATTCACCTAACACACGCACTTCTTTTTATATTAGCAGGCTTGGAAGTTAGGGACCTCTAGTCTATTGAGAATATTTCTCAATTAGTAAGAACAGAATGGATTATCAATCCCTTATCGAACAGCCTGAGCTCATGCATACAAAGGGCTCTCACACAGCTGTATAAATCAACACAGAACAGTTCTCTGCCATTTTCCAAATGGATCTGGGTAAACAGTCTCTAGTCTTTATAGTAAGAACCTCACCACACACTAGTGTAAGTCTAAGTATGAGAGGAATGTTTATATAGTCGGGTGTATGTCAGTGAACCCTTCTAGAAGGATTAAACTCTCATCTTCCATGTGACATGAAAATCCCCTAGTGCAAGAACACCACATTTGTTTTTTTTCTCTGCTAGGTGAGAAAGTTGTAGTACAGTGACAAAGATAGCACCCAGTCCAGAGTCTAAATTATTACATTCAAAGTGCACACTAATTTCAATCAATTTTGCACATACATAGACAGGGGAATTCACCCCTGCTCTGCAACCCTTTCCACTGGTGTAAAGGGACTGCTGGAGGGATGCAAGATGTGCTCTTGGGAATACCCTGCGCGCACACACACACCTCTTCTCTCCACGCAGGAGGCCCTCAGGCAGGGGGCATTTCATAGAGTTGAAGTGAGAGGAGGTATAGTTAAGGCAGTCCTGTGCCCCAGAGATTCCATGTCACTGCAGTGACCCATAGGGAGCAGCCATGAAAGGCTGCTGTATAACTATAGGATGTGGAGTAACTCAGGGCTTGGCTACACTTGCGAGTTAGTGCACAATAAAGGAGCCCCGTGCGCACTAGCTCACTCCCCGTCCACACTGACAAGGCACGTAGAGCGCTCTGACTCCGCGGCTACAGCGCTGCTGGTACTCCACCTCGGCGAGTGGAATAACATTTGCTGCGCCTCCGCTGGAGCGCCACGGTGCCAGTGTGGACAACCTGTCCTGTTAATGCGCTCTGATCGGCCTCCAGAAGTGTCCGACAATGCCTGTTCTAGCCACTCTGGTCATCACTTTGAACTCTACTGCCCTGCCTTCAGGTGACCAATCGTCAGACCCGCCCTTTAAATTCTCTGGGAATTTTGAAAATCCCCTTCCTGTTTGCTCAGGTGTGGAGTGCCCTCAGCTAATCTTTCCAGGTAACCATGCCTCCACCCGCCAGGCGATCCCCAGTATGGAGCAATGGCGAGGTGTTGGACCTCATCAGTGTTTGAGGGGAGGAAGCTGTCCAGTTCCAGCTGCGCTCCAGCCATAGGAATTATGATACCTTTGGGCAGATATCAAGGGACATGATGGAAAGGGGCCATGACCGGGACGTACTGCAGTGCAGGATTAAAGTGAAGGAGCTGCGGAATGCCTACCACAAAGCCCGCGAAGCAAACAACCGCTCCGGTGCTGCCCCCACGACCTGCCATTTCTACAAAGAGCTGGACGCGATACTTGGGGGTGACTCCACCTCCACTCCGAGTACCACCATGGACACTTCAGAGCCCAGTTCAACAAGGCAGGAGGAGGAGCAAAGCAGGAGTGAGTGTGCTGAGGCATGTAGCCTGATTTAGGGTGTGCTGATAATATTAATTTGGATAATATGGGAATTTAATTTATTTTATTAATATTAATAATAATCATCAATATTAATTAGTATGGGTTTTAGGCTTGCCAATCTGTTTGATCAGAAGATAAGTTCTTGTCCTGAATCAGGCTCCACAGAATTTATAAAGGACCCTCGGGGGTATTACAGGAAGCTCACACTGAGACAGATATAGTCTTAAAGACTTTTTATTACAATCAATAATAGTAAGTAAATGGTAAAATACCCAGAGTTACAAAGTTACAATTGCATTACTGCTATTCAAAAGATACATATGATAATATAGTATTACATGCAACAAAGCTTTGGTTAACATACTCACACCCTTCCTTGATAACCTGGTGGTAAGAGACACAGGACCAGCCTTGCGGTTCAGGTTTCTCAATTCTTGAGCGAGGGATGCAGTCCTTAGAAAATGCTAAGCGCTATCAAAGCTGACTAGGGTTTACTTGACTAACTTAAACTTAAATAAAAACCTAATAAACAAACTAAGAATAAAACTTAGGAAAACCAAGCTTAGCCTAGTTCCCTTGAAACTTAAAGTTTAAGAAGAACAAGTATAGCCTACAAGTAGTAGCAGTCATCGTAGATAGAGTGGAGGAAGTAAATGAGAATAGAGTAAAGTGAGAACGGAGAGAGAAATGGAGATGGAGTAAAGTAAGAACGGAGATACTCTACTGAGGTGGGTTACCTCTTTTATAGGGCAAATGCCGGACCTCCTTCATCTTATGCCCAAATTTCATTCCTCACCCACAGAAATGTTAGGGTACACTTACCCCATAGGCTAGTATGTATGTGCGTATTGATGACAGGTATGTACGCACATCAGTCTCTTGTGGTGTACTTGTTAAGTCTGTGGGGAAAAAACCCCTATGCCATCTTCCATTGTCTATTGGTCTAGATAAAAGGTCATAGACATAGGCGTGGGTACTCATCTATTTAGGAAACAAGCTATAGGTCAACTTTGCTTTTTGAGTAAAAGGTCTTAATATAGATATGCTAACTTTGCCTTAGCTTAACATACAGGATATAGCCTGTAGGTCTCTTGCATTACAGCCAAACTTACTTTAATATAAATCTATAAACCTATTACAATAAACCAAATACTTAAACTATAAGAAAAGATATAGATATAGATATATACAAGCAAGCAGGTTAGTCCTATAGGCTACAGGCAGAGGAAGGCACCCCAGAATCCCTAGATGCATGCAGCCAGGGGCTGTTCTCAAGCCAGGAGGAAGGTAGCCAGTCGCGGCGGCCAGTGCTTGGGGAAGGACAAACACCAGAGGAGGTTCCCGGTAAGCGGCTTTTATTTTGGGAAGGAAGTTATTCGGTGCGGGCTTTTAGGGCGAGGAGGGCTAGGGCTGCATGCATGCCTAGATGCGGAATAGGGCATTGATGTGCTCTCACCTCATGGTAATTGGCCTGAGTGATCTCTTCAAAGGTCTCATCCAGAACTTGGGCAATGTGCTTGCGCAGGTTTCTCAGGAGAGCCACTGTGGTCCTTGTCCCAGTAAGGCTAACTTGTCTGTGCCACTGTGTCGTGAGGGGCGGAGGGACCATTGCTGCACACAGGCAAGCTGCATCTGGGCCAGGGCAGAAGCCTCATTGCAGTAGAAGACCCTCCCTCGCTTCCCAGGTCACCCTCAGCAGCGAGATATCTTCCAGGACGAACTCCTGTGGAAAATGTGGGGACAGTGTTCAGTATAGGGGCCCCCTGCCACTGTTGGCTCTCCCCATGGCACAGAAACCCAGAGGACAGTACAGCCGTGAAACAATCAGTCACGCTTGACCCTGTGATTACTCACCATTTTGGGTCTCCTGTGGGTTATGTGCGCTCGCTTTGGGATGGGCAAATTATGCTATTGTGTAGACTGTGCTTGCCCGTAAGTACAGGGGAACCATTGCTCTGTCTGGTGTGAACAATGCTGCCTCTGTTAAGTGTAAAGGCATTTCGCCTTTACAGATGCAACCTTGAGATCTCAGCCGTCCGTGTCATCACCGGATGAAAGATTCCAAAGAATAAGAAAGAGGCCACATAGAAGCAAGGAAGACATGTTGCATGAAGTAATGCAGCATTCAAGTAATGAAAATCAAAAAGTGCAGGAGTGGTGGGAGAGTGAAAGGAGGATCCAACAGCAGAACAAGGAGTGCCGGCACAAAAGCGCGGTGCTCCAGCAGCAAAGCACGGATCGGCTGATAAGCATAATGGAGCGCCAAGCAGATTCGATCCAGGCCCTCGTAGCCATGCAGGCAGAGCACTACCGTGCCCACCTCTCTCCCGCCCCCCCACCCCCACAGCCCTTGTCCCAAAACTCTTTCCCTTGTGCCCCCATTTCACCTCCAACCCACTTTCCCCAACATCTGGGTTCTTACCGCCACCAGCTGCCTCCAACACCTGGAGCTTCACCACCCAGCCCTGCAAACTACGACCCTTACCCACTGCACTTAACCCCCATCACCATGCAGGATAGCCGTCCTGAAGTGCAGCACTCATTGCACAGCACTCCAGACAGGACATACGCAAATCTGTGATTGTACCGTTCCCCACCCCACCCCCTTGCCCTTTCTGTTTCCCAAGCAATTGTGTTTCTTTTCAATAAATGAATTTTCTTTTCAATAAATGGATTTTTTGGCTTTGAAAACATTCCTTATTCTGGCTGGATAACTGTACTCCGAGAGTAGTTATGAATGGTTCCCAGTCCTGCTGGAAAGGTATAACAAGTGGGGTTCCTCAGGGGTCTGTTTTGGGACCAGCTCTGTTCAATATCTTCATCAACGACTTAGATATTGGCATAGAAAGTACGCTTATTAAGTTTGCAGATGATACCAAACTGGGAGGGATTGCAACTGCTTTAGAGGACAGGGTCATAATTCAAAATGATCTGGACAAATTGGAGAAATGGTCTGAGGTAAACAGGATGAAGTTTAACAAAGACAAATGCAAAGTGCTCCACTTAGGAAGGAACAATCAGTTTCACACATACAAAATGGGAAGAGACTGTTTAGGAAGGAGTACGGCAGAAAGGGATCATGGGGTTATAGTGGACCACAAGCTAAATATGAGTCAACAGTGTGATGCTGTTGCAAAAAAAGCAAACATGATTCTGGGATGCATTAACAGCTGTGTTGTGAGCAAGACACGAAAAGTCATTCTTCCGCTCTACTCTGCGCTGGTTAGGCCTCAACTGGAGTATTGTGTCCAGTTCTGGGCACCGCATTTCAAGAAAGATGTGGAGAAATTGGAGAGGGTCCAGAGAAGAGCAACAAGAATGATTAAAGGTCTTGAGAACATGACCTATGAAGGAAGGCTGAAAGAATTGGGTTTGTTTAGTTTGGAAAAGAGAAGACTGAGAGGGGACATGATAGCAGTTTTCAGGTATCTAAAAGGGTGTCATAAGGAGGAGGGAGAAAACTTGTTCACCTTAGCCTCTAAGGATAGAACTAGAAGCAATGGGCTTAAACTGCAGCAAGGGAGGTTTAGGTTGAACATAAGGAAAAAGTTCCTAACTGTCAGGGTGGTTAAACACTGGAATGAATTGCCTAGGGAGGTTGTGGAATCTCCATCTCTGGAGATATTTAAGAGTAGGTTAGATAAATGTTTATCAGGGATGGTCTAGACAGTATTTGGTCCTGCCATGAGGGCAGGGGACTGGACTCGATGACCTCTCGAGGTCCCTTCCAGTCCTAGAATCTATGAATCTATTGCATAAAGTAAAAGATACCTTAGCCCAGGAAAGAAACTGCTACTGCAAGTCAGTGTAGCAAACACAGATTCCTACTAACATTGGAACCACTGTACTTCACTCCCGTGCAGGGCACCAGACATTACTGGTGGCTTTCAGCCTCAAATTGCTCCCTCAAGGCATTCCTAATCCTTGCAGCCCCATGCTGGGCCCCTCTAATAGCCCTGCTCTCTGGCTGTTCAAATTCAGCCTCCAGGTGTTGAGCCTCCGAGTTCCATGCCTAAGTGAATCATTCACCCTTCCCTTCACAAATGTTATGAAGGGTACAGCACGCAGATATAACCGCGGGGATGCTGTTATCTGCCAGGTCCACCTTCCTATACAGAGAGCGCCAGCGGCCCTTTAAACGGCCAAAAGCACACTCCACAGTCATACTGCACTGGCTTAGCCTGTTGTTGAACCGCTCCTTGCTGCTGTCAGACTCCCTGTGTAGGGTTTCATGAGCTACGGCATTAAAGGGTAAGTGGGTCTCCAAGGATCACAATGGGCATTTCGACTTCCCTTAGGGCAGCGCTCAATCTCGTGTCCTTGTGCCGCAGGGTGGGGGCGAGCTTCTCACACAGTCCCATGAAAGTGGCTTTTCTCATCCAAAAGTTCTGCAGCCACTGCTCATCATCCCAGACTTGCATGACGATGTGATCCCACCACTCAGTGCTTGTTTCCCGAGCCCAAAAGCAGCATTCCTCGGTGGTGAGCATGTCCGTGAATGCCACAAGCAAACTCGTGTCGTATGTGTTACTCGAGTCGATATCGTCGTCGGAGCCCTCACTGTCACTTTGGATCCTAAGGAATAACTTGACCCCCAAACATGACATGCTGGCGAGACTCGTCAGCATACTCCTCAGCAGTTCGGGCTCCATTCCCGCAGACCGAAAGGGAAGACAGAGCACGCAGTACAAAAAACATTGAAAGATGGTGCCAAATGTGGACGGAAGCACAGGGAATGCTGGGATGTGAACCGATGCATCACGGGGCATTGGGACAGGACCCAGAATGCCCCGCCCCCTCCGCCCCCTTCCCACAAACCACAGCACCAGAATGGGAAGAGGTGCTCTGTGGGATAGCTGCCCATAATGCACCGCTCCCAATGCCGCTGCAAGTGCCGCAAATGTGGCCACGACAGTGCGCAAGCAGCTGTCAGTGTGGACAGACTGCAGCGCTTTCCTTATTGTGCTCTCCGAAGGCGGGTTTAACTCACAGCGTTCTACATCTGCAAGTGTAGCCATGCCCTCAGAATTAGTTAAAGCCACCTTTGCATCCTTTCTGCTTGGACTCCCTCTTGTGTGCTACACCTTCTAAAATGCACACTATGCAATCTGGCCCTAAAAGTTTTAAAACATTTTTTAACACATGTTCTCAGTGGTGTGGAAGCAGAGAAAGAACTGACAGGAAGGGGATTGCAATGCATGACAGTTTGTTAGCAAGAGTCAGGCTAACTGTAACCCTAATAACGCGAGATTTGTAGAAGCGAGGAATGTGTGAGGCGAGTGGGAAAGAACTGTGTGAGAAGTTGTTGCGACCTTGTGTAGATAATGTGTAGATAATATGGAATGTAGACTAAGAGTCTACATTAGTGAGCAAAACAAGATATCAGAATGACCTATGTATAAACAAAATGCAGCTGTTGCTCTTTATTGTCTGTAACAAAAGGTATAAATGCTTGCTGTAATTGTTTGCCTGTTGAGAGACCTGATTAGCTCTCTTCCTCTATGCAATTGATAGAGAGAAAATAAAGTATCTGACTTGCTGTACCCAAACAAAAAGTGAGAACTCTGTTATTCTCCGACATTGGGCGTACACAATAGCTTTGGTGGTTCTGTTGATTTTTGTGCTCTACATGGACAGTTTCAAGTCCCATTCAAACCTTGGCCTCTGTGCTGAGATTGCCAATGAGGGTGCCAAACAGTCCCACTATATTGTGAGTGTGATTTTATTATGTGAATGTTTGTCCAACAGGAAGATTGAGACTCCCAATTATTACACATAGGCCACAAGTGCTAACAACTCTTGATCACGTCCAAGAGGGGTTGTATTTAAACCAGTGACCTAAAGGTAAAAGGCTGCATATCCCATTGCTAGTCTTGAATCCATTCCCTCCAAAGGGGGGTTCTAAAAAAGAGAAAATCAGAACACCCCTGAAACCCATTCACTCACTCTATAAAGCAACCAACTTATGTCTCTTTAATTTACATAGAATCTGTTTCTTGCAAAATTATCTCATTAAAAGGAGCAGAGAAATTTTATTCACATACCAATGGTTATCGTGCAGATTGACTTGATGTAATCTACAAATGAATAACTGAGGAAGTCAGATTTAAATAAAATAATCTGTAAAATTTGCTGTTTGTACAGCCAACAGTTCCCTTCTGCAATTTATCTATGAAAGTACACTAACTTTCTGCTCTCATGAAATCTTGGTATATGTATTAAGCAGCTAACATGATTCTGATTTATTTTAATTATTACTGTTTGTGGTAAATCCAAAGTGTAGCCCTGAATTAGGGGGAAATTTGCACTGACATCTCAGACACATTAATTTGCCAAGCTACCTCATACTCTTTGCAGGGCAGTCACAAGGCCCAAGACTACTTTAGGAGTGGCCTATATAAACGCAGTGACCTGAAACCACTATGCTAATTTTAATAAGTGCATAACTTACAAAGTGCAGTTGCTGCATTGCATGTGGAAAGAACTGAGATAACTTTAAAGGCACTTAATTAATTTTCAGTTTGTGTTTTTTCTAAGTTAAAATGTGACACACCTCTACTCTGAGAGTTTTGGCTCCTGTTTCAGGTGTGCCTTTATGTCAGTGCTTGGAAAAATCAAGTCATCTTGTTATCAGTATGTTTACTGATAAGTCTGAACTAGTACCCAGTTTGTGAGAACTGGACTCTAATCATAGCCTGCATGATGCAGAGCTGCATGGTCAAGTTAGCTTCAGTCATTAAAGAAGATGTAGGGGGGCTAGATTCTAACTGGTTTAAACTGGCATAGCCCCAATGATTTCAGGGGAGCTATGCAGATTTACACCAGCTGAGTATCTAGCCTGACATACTCAGTTCCACTTCACAAAATACAGTATTCAATTAGGATGGAGGAAGAAATACATCTAGGTTGTGGGTTTTTGCTTTTAATGGAAAGAGTATTTCCTCATCTGTTTCCTGATGTTTTACCGGAGACTGAAATGAGGTTTTCAAACACACTTGTGAGAACATCTGAATATTGTCACTCAAACTTTCCAAGTTTTTATCCTTTTGCTTTCATTGCTGGAGACTTTCTAAACAAAGATGGGCTAGATTTCTCTCCCCGTCTCTCTCTCTGTTTAGTTTATTTGCTGGATTGTGTGTGGGTGTCTGCTGCAATCACTGTTGTTATGATTGTGTCTATTGAGAAAGATAGACAAGCCTGTGGGAAGTCTCCACAGGATGGAGGGCACAGCAGAATGTGGCTTCATCTCCCAGCACCACATATACTTCCTCTGCTGAATATGCTAGACAGACAAGAGAATGGTATAAACTGTGCTGCTGGAAACTCTTTACATTTCCCAAAACAACCAGACTGTCCCAAGTGACCTTTTGTAAGCATACTTTGTGTTTCTTCTAATGTCAGCATGATTATAAGCAAATGAGCTGATCTGTCTCTCACTTTTCAATTTAGGCTTACTTGTATGTTCTTTTAAGAATAATTTGCACTTCTATAGCCCCTTTCCACTGAGGATCTCAAAGCCCTTTACAGCCCTTCGCTAATAAGAGGTAGGAAAGTGTTATTCTCATCATATAAACTGAGATACAGACGTGAAGCAACCTGTCCAAGATCACACAATTATCAGTGACAGATGGAGGAAATCAAACTCAGGAGTCCTAACTCCAGTACCTCTCAATACCTTCTTTTGACATATATATTTACACTTGGTACACAAATAGGCATTGATGCTTTATCCCTCTCAATATAATATAGAGAGGGTGGCTGGCAGGAAGTTCTCTATAAGGGCCCTGGGATTCTTGAATGGCCAGATTTGTTGAATCCCAGGGCACACTGTTTTATGTGCTCTGAGTAGAGGTAAGATGATTGAAGTATAGGCCCAGTGTATGGGGTGTTAGTATTTGGTTTGGGCTGTTGCTTGGTAGATGGGGTGAGCTGAATGAATTGTTTTTCAGTCTGTAATTTTAAATAATTGGCAGCCTTCTCTAATGAAAAAGAAAACAAAATATTGCCAACTTTTAGAAAGTCTTTTCCAGAATTCAGAAATCAATGTAGGTTGCGGGCCTTGGCACTTCCTAGGTTCCTGAAAGCTGATGGATAGAAACATCATTTTTATACAAAAAAGTATTTTGTCCATACTTTTTACATTGTTCTTCACTTCCTTCTTTTGGTTCTTTATTATCTCCCTTTTGTTTCTTGTTATGCTTTTTTTTAAACCAGATCCTCACATTTCATAAAAGCATCATGGTTAGTAAATAGCCAGTCTTGGCCTTTTAACTATAGGGTGCGCCAGTGGCTTCATAACATACCTATGTTCCTTACACCAGCGCTCAGAAATGTTTTAAGCACTCACCTTTCAGCATGAAGGATGTATCATTACTGAAATATTCATACCCTTTTTGAGGAAGCAAATAGAGAAGGTGAACCATTGCACCAATATGTAATGCTATACATGTGTGAGGAAACACTACATGATAAACTCTATCAGGAATAGGATAGTTTCCAGACCTAGTCAAGGGCATGTGACATACATGTCAATGAATAATGTGGTATGCGGCATTAATTGACATGTCTGCAGGCAGGTGGTTATTCATACAATTCATGGATTTACTTCACTTTTCATTTTGTTTAGCAGAGTTGTTACATTGCTACTATGTGCTGTTTAGTACTGAATCTGAACTGGTGGGATCTGTGAGCTAAACTCAGTGAACTGTTTTGCACTACTGATATGTGATATCTGCCTATTTGGAGATATGCTTAAGGCAGGCTTTGTGTTTAAAGTTATGATTAATCTTTCATGGCACCATGTATCTGACTGAACTATTTTGATCTTTTCTCTAAACACACACACACAACTGTACCTCGGAATTTATTAGTGTTGGGATGAAATTCTGTGTATGTTCAGGGAGGGAAAATGAGGGGCAAGACATTGGTTTACAAGATGAAACATGACACTTTGTATCAGCAACACACACACATCACTCCCACGATGATGTGGGGCTAACTATTGGTTGAATGCTGACCAGCTGCAGGGGGACTGCAGATCTGACAGCCAGTCATTTCTACAACAGACAGACCAGTAGTAGGCAGAGAGGACGATTGGGAATTGCTCAGGTTAAACATGGTAATTCAAAGTGATTTGCTTACTTTTGAGAAATCTATAGGCATATCTTCCTGACAGCAGCCCTCCTGGCATGATAGAATGAAAGCCATGGTAAAACATTGCCCTGTTTTGGAGGGGGCTGGAGAAGAACCCATATTTTACTGAAACATAAAAATAACTATTGTGTTTTAAAAAAAAAATTGCTATATTCTTAAATCTCCCCAAATACATTTTACATATTCTGTAGAAAAGAGAATTAGATTAATGCTGAAAGAACAGGAATAATAGGAAAAGACATTAATATTCATCTTCTATTGCAGAAAATGATGCAACGCTTGTTGACAGCCTTTTACCATCTTTTGCTTCATGTCTTAAATTTCCAGTTATTTGAAGTTAGCATGATTCAGGCACTTCTTTTAGAGCCTTATTCTGTAACCTCTTTGGATGCAGAATGTTTCCTGAATCAGGCACTTGGGGAATAAGCAACATTTCCAGAAAATTATAGTTTTTTACAAAATTGTGATTAGCAATATGGCTATTTTCAGCATCATTACTTTATAACTAAAGAAACTGGTTCAAGTTTTTGACTAATTGCCTTTGCAACTCCATTAAGATACATGTGAATCTACTTTTAGACTAACATGAAAGGAATGCTTGAAACACTGTTGCTTTGCCTCTTGCTGTAGCTTGCTTCAGTCAGGGAGATTTAAAAATTAAATAGTCTGGTTTTATTATTTGAGAGGCAGGTAGGCTTTTATATAAAATTTGTGTCCCAAAACTGTGTATTAGGAAGAAAGGACTTTTGGCTCTGACCAAGTTAAAGTCTAACCTTTCATCCCAATTTTGTGCATCAAAAAAATGCTGTTCAACATTGAGCTCATGAGTACCAAAATATGAAAGAGGAGGTTCATAGTTATAAGGCCAGAAAGGATGGTTCTGATCATGCAGTCTGACCTCCACAGGACTTTCCTGAATTAATTACCATTTGAAGTAGAGCATATCTTTTAGAAAGTCATCCAATCTTGATTTAAAGTTATAAGCTTCTGTCTGTAGAACAGGAACTGTTCCTGCCTGTACATGACTGAGTGGACATATGATTTGTGTTTTCCTAGTATTTCAGTTCCATCTTTTTGCTAGTTTTGCATTTTTAAAATTATTTTGAGTTGGGACTTTGTAGGATGGTTGAGATCATATCTGATGGACTAACCCATGACCACAAACATCTCAAAATACCTATGGATTGTCTGGCTGACTACTTGGATTTATTTTTGGATCCGCTGATTTTTTTCCAAGTCCCAAATTACTGGAATGAGGAGGTTTAGTTTGCATACAGATGATCCCATCAAACCCGACTGGATGATGACATTAACTTCAGAAAAAAAGTGCCCCATTCTGCCAAGGGACTCCTGAGGAGGAATGTGACAGACATGCCCAGGCATACCCTGGTAAGTAAATTGCCCTGTGTCAAACCACCTTCTCAATATTTCACCGAAGGGGTTCGTGTGTAGTCTCTGCTGAGAGCTAAGAACTAGCTGATTGTCATGGTTATTGCAAGATGTTTGTATGGGAATTGGTTTATAAGAATGTAAAATAAAGAATAGTAGCTTGCAAAACTGCTGAAGTGAGACTCCTCTCCTGAGGCAAAGGGAGGTCTCAGGGCTAATTCAATCAATCTTAGAGAACAATGGATGTCCCTGGAGACAGCACTTTGTTTACTGTCTGAGGAAGATGCAGCCTTGATCATACTCAAAGACAATAGAACCCCAAGAAAGTCTCAACAGGGGACCCCCTAGGGATCTGTAACTACATAAGGGAAGAGGAGAGGGGACAGGATTGGTACCATTACAGACGAGTGACTCTGCCAGCAGGGGTTGTCTCATGCAAGGTGGATTCCAACTTTCTGAACTGGACAAACTCTGTAAGGATGAATTAGGTGAGAAATACCTTAGTAGATAGGAAAGTAACTTGCTAATAAGTTTAGGCTACACATTTTTTTTACATTAATCTTTTACCTGTAACCTTGTGTTTCCAAACCCTTATATTTGCTTTTATTTAAATCACTATCTTAAGCTCTGTTAAATAAACTTCAATTTTGGTTTTGCTATAGACATGTCTAAGTGCCTTGTGCTAAGGAAAGTGCTGAACTGCAACAAAACCAGGGAACTGGGGTGCACTGCTTCCATGGAGGCAGCAAATCAGTGTACATTGTGGGTGTCCTGGAGAGAAAGCACTGAGCACTCAAATGTAACAAAGTGGGGTGTGAAAATTGCTAGCCTGCAGAGGAAAAGAGTGGTGCTCACTGAGCCTGGAGTGGAGTGCTTGTGTTGCCAGCAGCAGATGGCAGGAGAGAATTTCCCCTGCTGGGCACAGACAGGGTTCCCTCCTGCTCTGAGCATCACAAGGAGTTCCAAGGGAAGTAAACAGCCAAGCCACCATGTTCAAAAACTGAAGGAAAGGTAGAAGTCATTATTTTCTTGCTTCTGACCATTGACTTGAAACCTTTGCTTCCTGCTGCAGTGGCCATTGGTTTCTGGCCAAGTGATGCCACAGTGCCTCACAAAGAGGCCTGTGCTTCCTCCACCCTCCCAGCTGGTCACCAAGAGGTGGGAGTCCAGCAACATGCAATAACTAAGATTCAACATTTATAAGCAAGTAACTTCTAACCAGACAGCAGCAGTCCATTGATGTTAAAACATCTGAGCTGATAAGATCACTGATTAGTCTTTTCAGACAAGTACCAGGTTCTGAAGCTGAATCAAAACACAAGAGTTGCAACAATCATCCTCCATAAGTATCAGTCTTTTTTTATTTTTTCTCTTTCCAGTTTTCCTCTACCTTCACATTCTTTGTGTTGTTGTTGTTGGTTTTTTGTTTGTTTTAACTCCAGCAGATGGATGGTAGTCAGTGTATGTGTGGATAAAACCAACAGAATTTGTTTTAGAATGGTGGCTATAGAATAAATAAAGTACCTGAAAAAGCCCTAGGTTAAACAACTTTGCTATACAAGACCACACATGCATATATGTAATGATTTAGGAGTTGTATGTTTTATCTTAAGAAATTGTTATGTTTACTTACATTCAGAATTCAAATGACAAATTAAAAAAGTTGCACAATAGAACCTCAGTTATGAACTGACCAGTCAACCCCACATCTCATCTGGAACCAGAAGTACACAATCAGGCAGCAGCAGAGACAAAAAAAAAAAAAAGGCAAATACAGTTCAATACTGTTACATGTAAACTACTAAAAAAAATAAAGGGAAAGCAGCACTTTTCTCCTGGATAGTAAAGTTTCAAAACTGTATTAAGTCAATATTCAGTTGTAAACTTTTGAAAGAACAACCATAATGTTCTGTTAGAGTTACAAACAATCTACATTTCCAAGGTGTTCGTAACTCTGAGGTTCTACTATAGCATCTTGGATTATATTACAATGTTTCGTGTAACCCTATAGTGGGGTGAGGGAAAAATTTGACTATTACCTCTCAATAATTTGGGGTTGACAAGTTATGAGCTTTCTGTAGATATCTTACATGTTACTCTTTATGGGTAAATATCCTGTAAGACGTTTGGTGTAGTGAGTTTGTTGGGTCTCAGGTAAGAGATGTTTGCAAAGAATAGGTCTCTGTCAGCTGACAAGTTGGCAAGACAGCTGTCAAATCCTAGCAGAAAAAAAGCACTTGTAGTTTTTACCACAAGATAGCAAGGTGATGTCGGCACTCTATCCCCACCCCCAAATCCATGGTTTACTAGTTTACACCGTGGTAGAACTACAGTGTCTTGTCTCCACTAGGATTTTACAGTGGAGTAGCTAATGTGTTTGTTAACCTGTAGTAAAAATGTGTCTTTTTTTTAGCCATGAAGACACAGCCATAGCACTTTTGTTACATCTTGAGGCTGATATTCACAATTGTCACTTTCTTCTAGTTTGGTGGTGATAGTGTACATTAGGTTGCTCTCTGAACCCTGAGGATCCCCGATGTTTCTTTTTACACCTGTCCTCTTTTTGGAGGCTTGCAATACTAGCTAGACTCAGTTCCTGGGCATTGATACCTTGTACCTTTCCCCTTTTTCACACCTGTGCAGGGCCAGGCACAATCTAGGCCTTCATTAACCATTCATGCTGTTACACCAAAATGCCATATTCTCAATTCTCTCATTTTAAATTAACAAAATACAATTATTTTAAACTGAAATATGTGTGGTACTATGTTGAGGAATCTGATGCTGTTGGAATACTAGCTGCATTAATATGGCATTGCTGAGGGATCTAGCATCTCACTCCACTGTAGACATAAGGCTCTTGGCTATGAAGTATAAACGTGATGCAGAGAATGTCAGTTTTCTTCAATTGTCAATCAACTCATATCTAATGGAGTGATGTTTCCTGTTTACTAAACAAATCTCTGGAGAAATACCCTTTTTCTACATAGCAGGAGATCTGAGTTTACACAAGAGTAAACATAGGTTTGTCTGCATTCCTGAATCTGAAAAGTTGCAGGGAGATCCCATAGTGATAGCTGTCTCATTGTTAGTAGCAATAAATCAGAACCCAGCCTTAGTCATGTCTGGCAGAGCTGATGCCTCCAAGCACTACAGAGATCTGGGTTCAGACAGGATAATGTCCAGGAGGATGAGTTTATTAGGAATTTTTTAAAAAAAGGAGGGGAATACACCAATCTGATAAACAGACATATAATTCTGCCATTCTTTATGATCATTTAGAGTGTTTTCTTTACTTGTTCTGTTTGACTTACCCTGTGGCTTTGAGTAAGTTCCTTATCTTTTCTCTGCTTAAGTTTTTCCAATATGTAAAATGAGGATCATACTTATCTACCTCACAAAAGTAAGGTAAGGATTCATTATGCAGAAGCAGTAGTTATAGTTGCAACTGGAGTTCCATTATAAGGCTGACTGTGATTCTCACTCCCAACCCCCATTAGTTAAAAAAAACCTCTAGTATGCTTTCAGATTTTTTAGGGTTAAGTCTCATTGGCAACTAGTAACTGACTTAAAAATCTTGACAAACTTTATGTTTCTTGATGTTAATAGCCTTTAAAATAATTCCTTACAAATTTTTACAAACTGCACTACTAGAGGGAGATATAGAAATGTTAAACACCTAATCATACAAAATTACAATCACAAGTAGATTTTTTTACATTGGCTTTTGTAAGACAACTAGTAAAATTTGAAAGAAATTAATACTATTATAAAAAAAGTATAAAACTTTGCTTCTTGGTTAATGAAGCCAATGGGTAAATACTGAAAATGACCCACGTATTCCTGTTATTCCTTCTACTCTCCTAGTAACCTTAGCTGCTAAATCCTAATCTGAAACTTCAGGATATTCTGGCCCAGAGGCTACAAGATAAATCATAGGGACACTAAAAAGAACGAGGAGTACTTGTGGCACCTTAGAGATTAACAAATTTATTTGGGCATAAACTTTCGTGGGCTAAAACCCACTTCATCAGATGCATGCAGTGGAAAATACAGACTAACACAGCTACCACTCTGAAATAGGGACACTAATAATCTATGATTCAGCAGGATGTTGGAATGTAGATAATGAGAGAATTTTAAAGGGAAGCTACAGAGAACTTAAAGTAAACAGTCAATTTGGCTAAATTTTACAGTTACATTTTTCCCTTGGGTACATAAAACTATTCCATTCCCCGCATCTCCACTTCCTCCCTTATTTCCTCCCCTCCCCGACCCCCCAAAAAAGACTAAAGTGCAAAGAATCTTAATGACAGGAAATACCTCAAATGCATTTTAAAGCAGCTAAAGCCTTCTAGCTTCTGGTGGCCTGAACTCACCCTGACTTGTATGACTTATTAAAGTTGTATTAAATTCCCTCCTTACATGTTGCTTGAAACTCCACTTGCACCTCACTCAGTGAGAGGATTTCTCCCTGCAGGAGTGGCTGTATTTTACTGAATGGTACCAGGGTATTGGACAACCAAAATTTTATTTGTGAGGAGAGCAGAGGTTAGATGGGGGAGCCAGGCTAAGAAATAGTGCTCTAATCTTGTCCAACAAATACTACTCAGAGCCAAATTCAGACCTAATGTAAGCAGGTGCAACTGCCCCAAAGTCAATGGAGTTGCACTAATTTCCATGAGGTTTGATTTTGGCCCTATGTTCCCACAAATTCTTGAGGCTGCAGAATGAGGCAAGGGAAATACTGTAATATATTTAACAAATTATAGTGCAAACCATAGAAAATATATAGAAAAAGTTCATTTCTTGGGGCTAGAAAATTGTTGAATATTTAGAACCAAGGAAGAGACTGTCTGGAGGTGGTATATTGTGCAGCTTTGGTCATCTGAGTTTTTCCTATGTGACTCCATTATGTGTCTTGCTGACTGCCCTTTTAAATTCATTCTTTTACATATGACTTTAGCATTTGAGACTCTCCTTTGGAAAGACCAGCTTCTTTGATATTTTATTTAGGTACTGATACCTACTTGCAACTTGTACTCAGTGTCTGATTTACTTTTTGACTCCTTTTTTAGTAACTCGCTACCTCCTCTAGATAGCTAGGTGGCTTGGTAGAATTCTCATTTTTGATTCATCTTAATTCATAGATTCATAGATTCTAGGACTGGAAGGGACCTCGAGAGGTCATCGAGTCCAGTCCCCTGCCCTCATGGCAGGACCAAATACTGTCTAGACCATCCCTGATAGACATTTATCTAACCTACTCTTAAATATCTCCAGAGATGGAGATTCCACAACCTCCCTAGGCAATTTATTCCAGTGTTTAACCACCCTGACAGTTAGGAACTTTTTCCTAATGTCCAACCTAAATCTCCCTTGCTGCAGTTTAAGCCCATTGCTTCTTGTTCTATCCTTAGAGGCTAAGGTGAACAAGTTTTCTCCCTCCTCCTTATGACACCCTTTTAGATACCTGAAAACTGCTATCATGTCTCCTCTCAGTCTTCTCTTTTCCAAACTAAACAAACCCAATTCTTTCAGCCTTCCTTCATAGGTCATGTTCTCAAGACCTTTAATCATTCTTGTTGCTCTTCTCTGGACCCTTTCCAATTTCTCCACATCTTTCTTGAAATGCGGTGCCCAGAACTGGACACAATACTCCAGTTGAGGCCTAACCAGCGCAGAGTAGAGCAGAAGAATGACTTCTCGTGTCTTGCTCACAACACAGCTGTTAATGCATCCCAGAATCATGTTTGCTTTTTTTGCAACAGCATCACACTGTTGACTCATATTTAGCTGGTGGTCCACTATAACCCCATGATCCCTTTCTGCCGTACTCCTTCCTAAACAGTCTCTTCCCATTCTGTATGTGTGAAACTGATTGTTCCTTCCTAAGTGGAGCACTTTGCATTGTCTTTGTTAAACTTCATCGTGTATTTAGCTGTGACACGCTGAGTACGTTTCCGAGACATGAGGAAGAGCTTTGTATGGCTCAAAAGCAATCCCCCTTCCCTTCTGCTTCCCCCTTATCTACAAGGTGCTTCCTGCCTTGTAGCTGGGGGGAAGTGGTAGATATGGTATATCTTGTCTTTAGTAAGGGTTTTGATACTGTCTCGCGTGACCTTCTCATAAACAAACTAGGGAAAAACAACCTAGATGGAGCTACTATAAGGTGGGTGCATAAGTGGTTGGAAAATCGTTCCCAGAGAGTAGTTATCAGTGGTTCACAGTTATGCTGGAAGGGCATAACGAATGGGGTCCTGCAGGGATCGGTTCTGGGTCCGGTTCTCTTCAATATCTTCATCAATGATTTAGATATGGCATAGAGAGTACACTTATAAAGTTTGCGGATGATACCAAACTGGGAGGGGTTGCAGGTGCTTTGGAGGATAGGATTAAAATTCAAAATGATCTGAAGTAAATAGGATGAAATTTAATAAGGACAAATGCAAAGTACTCCACTTAGGAAGGAACAATCAGTTGCACACATACAAAATGGGAAATGACTGCCTAGGAAGGAGTACTGTGGAAAGGGATCTGGCAGTTTTAGTGGATCACAACCTAAATATGAGTGAACAGTGTAACGCTGTTGCAAAAAAAGCACACCCCAGAATGATGTTTATTAGTAGGAGTATTGTAAGCAAGACACGAAAAGTAATTCTTCCACTCTACTCCACGCTGACTAGGCCTCAACTGGAGTATTGTCTAGTTCTGGGCACCACATTTCAGGAAAGATGTGGACAAATTGGAGAAAGTCCAGAGAAGAGCAAAAAAAATGATTAAAGGGCTAGAAAACATGACCTATGAGGAAAGATTGAAAAAATTGGGTTTGTTTAGTCTGGAGAAGAGAAGACGGAGAGGGGACATAACAGTTTTCAAGTACATAAAAGGTTGTTACAAGGAGGTGGGAGAAAAATTGTTCTTCTTAACCTTTGAGGCTAGGACAAGAAGCAATGTTCTTAAATTGCAGCAAGGGCTATTTAGGTTGGACATTAGGAAAAACTTCCTAACTGTCAGAGTGGTTAAGCACTGGAATAAACTGCCTACGGAGGTTGTGGAATCTCCATCATTGGAGATTTTTAAGAGCAGGTCAGACAAACACCTGTCAGGGATGGTCTAGATAATACTTAGTCCTACTAGGAGTGCAGGAGACAGGACTAGATGACCTCTTGAGGTCCCTTCCAGTTCTGTGATTCTATGTCTCTCTCACCAACAGAAGTTGGTCCAATAAAAGGTTTAACCTCACCCCCCCCCCCCCCACCACTATTCTGGGACAGACACAGCTACAACAACAGGGCATAGAATTTTTGACCTAGTCATTCTAAGTCTGATCCTTAATTCCTAGTATTGTCTTGCATTTTGTGTGATCTGCCAGCCTGTTCCAGTGCCCGAGAGGGAGAGGTGGGGAGCCTGAGACCAGAGAGTGCCGTGCTAAGCAGGAGTAGAGGATGGACTGTTAGTTGTAGAGCCCTGGATTGGAGGCTCTTCAGCAGCATGGAGTCCCCCATGGAGCTGCCGCTAGCTCGGGGTAGAGGGGGGCGCAGAGTGCGAACCCCCCGCCCCCAGCTCAGACTCCGGGTTTGATACAGAGAGGGGAGAGCTGGAGAGTTTGAATGTTACTTGATTTCCGTGGGCTGCATGCTACGGGCTGGAGGCGGGCGTCTGCAGCCGGGTCCCGAGTGGGGAGTGGGGAGTGCAGCCCCCGCCCCGCAAAACCCTGTCGTGCGGGGATCCATAGGCTGCAGCTCCCTGTCCCCCCCAGAGACGCAGCCCTGTGGGTGCACCGCTCCCCAGCACGGCTCCTTTAAGTCCCCATGCGCTCGTCCGCCCTCCAAAGCATTCCGGGGAGGGGGGTCACCACGGAAACAACCGAGCGCTCCTGAGACCCAAGTCCCCCTGCCCCGGCCGGGAAGGGGGAGGGATGTCTCCCAGCGTGCACCGCGCGCGCAGCCCCCACCCCTTTGTGGCTCCTGCTCCTCCTCCGGCCGGGCCCGCTTCCCCTCTGCCTGATCAGCCGCAGAGCACCGGGAGCCGCCCGAGCGTTCGCTGCTCCAAGGCTGCCTCTCCGCACGCAGCCAGCGCGCGCCCACCAGCTCAACCGCCGCCGCGTCTCGCGCCCCCGTCCGCTCACGGCGCGAGCCGCTTGGGAGGCGGCTGCTGCTGCTCCATCTCGCGCTGCGCAAGGCGTCGCTGGTGTCGGCCGAGGATGGGTCGCGGGGTGCTGCCTTTGCTGTTGCTGCTGGAGCTGGCCGGGCGCTGCGCCGCCGCCATGGACGAATGCGTGGACGAGGCGAGCGGGCGGCCGCAGCGCTGCATGCCCGAATTCGTGAACGCCGCCTTCAACGTGACCGTGGTGGCCACCAACACGTGCGGCTCGCCGGCCGAGGAGTACTGCGTGCAGACCGGCGTGACCGGGGTCACCAAGTCCTGCCACCTGTGCGATGCCGCCCAGCCCCACCTGCAGCACGGCGCCGCCTTCCTCACCGACTACAACCAGGCCGACACCACCTGGTGGCAGAGCCAGACCATGCTGGCTGGGGTGCAGTACCCCAGCGCCATCAACCTCACCCTGCACCTGGGTAAGTCACCGGGACCCTCCCCCGCGGGGGACTGCGCTTTGCTCCGCCTGTCCCCGCCCTAGGCCATTCCCCCTCCCGCAGAGGCGCGGAAGGGCTGCCCTGGAGGGACCGGTACCCGTCTCCCCCCCCCCCCTTCTCCCACTCAGGAACAGTGGGTACACGTGCATGCCTTCCCCCTCCACACACTTCACTTTTCTGCATTGCATTGCGGTGCCCCCGTCCTACAGGAGCACGGTCTCGCGTACTCCCCTTTCCTCCTTGCCATCTGCACCACTAGGGGCACGGCTACATGTATGCATTTCCAAACCCGGGTGGGAAAAAAACAGCTTTGCATGCAAGGCTTCCCGCAATAGCAAACTGAGGAGCAAAGATGGGTTTGGGGGAGGAAGAGGGAAGGGAGGTGTGAGTGCTTGGAATTCAAGGATGAAAAGAGCAGGGCTAATTTCAGACCAAGCTTGTTAACTCCTTTTAATAGTTTGTGTGGCTTCTAAAATTTCAGTGACCCGCACTGTAAAAACATAAAAGAATCGTAACTTTATACGTATGCACTCCTCAATCATTCCCTTCTGTCTGCATTGTATTGGGGTCCCTGTGCCGGATGATCATTACCTCTCCCTTTGCAACCTGCACTAGCAAAGACCCATCTGTATGCACTGCTGGTTTTGCCATCTCATGCACAACCGTCCTGTACCTAGTGCTTAATACCTAGTGCTTAAATCAACGGAGAAACCTTCTTTTTCTTTCTTGTTCCTGCATGACCAGAGGCTTCACTATTCCTCCTCCCTTTCCCCAAAATATCCTCCACTAGTAGAGTCTCTCCTGCATACATGGCCCATCTCTACACTTAATTCCTAAAATTAGAAATCTAGTTCTTCCCTTCTGTCTGCCTGTCCTAAACGAACAGGAGCTCTCCCCGTCCCCTCCCTGCTTCCTGTACTAGAGTTGCATGATTTCTCCTTTTCCCAAACAAGGACTGTACTTCCTCCTCTCTTCACAATCACCCCCTTTAAACTAATAGAACTGCCGCAGCCTGTCAGAAATTTTGTCCCACTCCCATGCTCCTCATCCTTTCCTTTTTGCCTTCTAATAATGACCCTATCTGAATTTTCCTTGAGATAAGGTAATGAGGGCCAGTTGCCCCTTAACTTTTGTGTTGAAACTTGGAGATCTCCATGGCAACTTATGCCCATTCCCATCCACTGAACAGATTAGTCATAGTAAAGAAAGAAAAAAATGTAAACCTGATGAAAACTGCACAATACACTTTTTGGGCGGGGGGAAGGGAGGGAGGAAGGAGGAGAGGGATGGATGGACTATGCATAATGTTGCTCTGTGTGTGTGTGTGTGTGTCTGGCACTTTAAAGATTTTTTTTTATCAGAGTTAACTTGTTGCTTTGTGGTATTCAAATTTAATTAAAGGCCACAAAGCTTAATCCTATCATACAGAAAACAAAGGTACATGTGTCTGCCCCAGCTGGTAATAAATTACTGAAAGTGACTTCTGCTGTATACAAGCAGAATCCTCTTTGGATTCTCCCTTTCTTTGATTGGTGTGTTTACTGTTTTTTTTTTTTTTTTTTTTTTTTTTTTTTTAATTGAATGGGGTCTTCTTAGCAAAGGTTTTGATTCAGTGCTAGAAATACTTTTCATGCTTCTGGGTTGCATTTTTTTAAATGTAATTATATTTATGAAGTTTGGCAATGTATACATTCAAAATTAACAGTTAGGTATATAAACAAATCATAAATGAAAACTGCAGGGAAGTGCTTAAAGATCTACAAAGTTAAAGGCTTGCCAGTTAGGCTGTAGATTCAGATCTCATTGTGCTTGAAACAAACACTTGAACATAGGGTTTTGCAATAAATCTCAGCTTCTGCTATCTGCAGAGCAATAACTGTCTCATTCTTAATGCACAAAGCAGGATAAGCTTGTAGACATCAGACTTGGAATTCTGAAAGGGAAAGGTTGACAAGAAAAACAAAGGAAATGGAATAAATACTTCCTGCAGTAAATGTATTAGATTTTCTCTGCTCATGTGCTCACTATTCTGTTACTCTGAAGTGGATGAGTTGCTGCTAAGAGTTCTGGGCTAAATTAAACAATTCCACTTTTTGGTCATGTTGAACGAACTTCTATACGGGAACAGTGCTGTCTGTTACTCTGGCAGATATAGCACCATAAAATTAAAAAAACTACTCTTTGGCATGTGAAAAAGTAACAGGATGTGTAGTAAAGTTCATTTTAAAAGAGTGAGATTCACCAACATGAGGTGACTTGTGCTTCAGTGGTGGCTGAAGTACATGTGATCTGAAAAGCTTTTTGGCGGCTAAGGTACTATATAACACCAAGTGTACCGAGGATGATATATAAATATTTTACAGAGGCAAGGTTTCTTGTCAATTAAAAGAGGAGATTGGAAATTTAAGTCTAAGCATTCAGCAACAGGATATCATGGTCGCTTGAGTATTCTCAAAAAAATTAGCTTTGGAATAAAACTTCTTAAGCTTGGTTTCAACTTAGAAGCAAACTTTTGATCCTGTTGAAATTTCACCAAAATTGATTCAGCTGTTTAAGCTATCTCAGTGTGGAGGAAAGGGAAGTGGTGTTTTTTTTTTTTTTTTTTAAATATTAAATGGTTCAGATGCTGTTTGGTGCTTGAGTAACTAAAAGGCAGACTTAAGGCATGTCTACACTGGCAGAGTTACAGCACTGGGAGTTAAAGTGCTGCTCAGAGAGAGTGTGAACACACAACAGTGGTTTCCCTTCAACGGTCAGCTGCCTGCGCAATAGTGTGTGCACATTTTTGTGGTACTTGCAGCGGTATTCAGAGCGGTGCACTCTGGGCAGCTATCTCACAGAGCACCTCTTCCTCTTCTGCAGCTAAGTGTTGTGGGAAGGCAGAGGGTGTCGCAGGGCATCCTGGGTCCTGTTCCAGTGTCCCGTGATGCACTGCTTCGCATCCCAGCAATCCCTGTGCTTCTGTCTGCATTTGGCGCCATCTTTCAGTGGTTTGTTTACTGCACGCCCTGCTTCTTCGGGCTGCAGGAATGGATCCCAAACTGTTAACCAGTATGCTGCTTGCTCTGACCAACACGTCACAAGTGGCAGTGGAGTTATCCTTAAACTACAAAGGCAAGAGGAGTGTGACATTGATCTCACCACGTGTACTAGCTACGACACGAGATTGCTTGTGGCATAGTGGAATGCCGCTTTTTGGGCTCGGGAAACAAGCACTGAATGGTGGGATCACATCGTGATGCACGTCTGGGATGATGAGCAGTGGCTGCAGAACTTTCAGATGAGGAAAGCCACATTCATGGGACTGTGTGATGAGCTCACCTGAGCCCTGCATCGCAAGGACACGAGAATCAGAGCTGCCCTGCCGTTGGAGAACACGTGGCGATTGCACTGTGGAAGCTGGCTACTCCAGACTGCTACCGATCAGTCGCTAACCAGTTCGGAGTGGGAAAGTCGACCCTTGGACTTGTGTTGACGGTAGCGTGCAGGGCCATTAATTGCATCCTGCTCCGAAAGACTGTGACTCTGGGCAACATGCGTGACATTGTGGATGCCTTTGAACAAATGGGCTTCCCTAACTGCGGAGGGGCGATAGATGGCACGCATATTCCAATTCTGGCACCAGACCACCTAGCCACTGAGTACATTAATCGCAAGGGGTATTTCTCAATGGTTCTCCAGGCGCTTGTGGATCACCGTGGGTGTTTCACAGACATAAACGCAGGCTGGTCCGGAAAGGTGCATGATGCACACATCTTTCGGAACACTGGCCTGTTCAGGAAGCTGCAAGCGGGGACTTTCTTCCCAGACCAGAAGATCACTGTCAGGGAAGTTGAAATGCCCATTGTGATCCTGGGAGACCCCACCTACCCCTTAAAGCCGTGGTTTATGAAGCCATACACGGGGCAACTTGACAGCAGCAAGGAGTGGTTCAACAACAGGCTGAGCAAGTGCAGAATGACTGTTGAGTGTGCTTTTGGCCGTTTAAAGTCCCGCTGGCGCTGCCTCTATGGGAAGCTGGACCTGGCCGATGACAGTATTCCTATGCTTATAGCTGCATGCTGTATGCTCCATAATATTTATGGTGGGAAGGGTGAAAGCTTCACTCAGGACTGGACTGCAGAGGCTCAGTGCCTGGAGGCTGAGTTTGAACAGCCAGAGACCAGAGCTATTAGAGGGGCACAGCCTGGGGCCATAAGGATCAGGGATGCCTTGAGGCAGCAATTTGAAGCTGAAAGCCACTAATATTTGTTGGTATGCTCAGGAGTGCAGTGCCTGTAATGCTAGGAGGTGATTGGTGCAGATGATGCAATATGAGGGTTTAACATCATTGTATGTTGCTTTGCAGGGCTTGTTTAGCTTTCAATTAATAGAATAAAGATTGCTTTCAAACCAACACAATTCTTTTATTAAAAAACAACAACCGGAGGAGAGAGTCAAACAAAAAAACTCATCAGCGGTGAGGGGTATGGGGGAAGGGAAGGTCCCAGGAGGTGGGGTCCTGGGATGGCAAAAAAAAAATTTGTGTATGTCCAGGGATCATATCCAATCTTCTTTGGAGTACAATGCAGCAGGTACTGTATTTCAGCAGGGCCAAACTGCAGAGGGATGGGTGTTGAGTGCAGTGGATAGTGCGAGTCCACAGTGCTGGACTGTGATGGGGGAGGAGTGGAATGTCGCAGGTATAGACTGGAGACAAGAGGTTGATAAGAGTATGTTGGTGGTGTCTGGGGGGGGAGCATGAAGAAGAGTTTTGTGACAGCGGCTGCATAGGAGGGCGGGCGCACGCAGAGCTGCTTGGTTTGCAGAGCTAGTATTGCCTTGAAGAGCATGTCTGCTTGGCACTCCATGACATTTAGGAGCCGCTCTGCGGTTTTATTCTGGCGTGCCGCGTTCTCCTTTCAGTCCCTCTTCTTGCTGTCCCGCCACTCCTTCAATTCCTGTTTCTTGGTGGCAGAGTGCATCATACCGTCACGCAGAAAGTCCTCCTTAGGGCTGGTCTACACTTGGGGGGGGGGGGGGGGGAATCGATCTAAGATACGCAACTTCAGCTACGAGAATAGCGTAGCTGAAGTCGACATACCTTCGATCAACTTACCTCCCGTCCTCACGTCATGGGATCGACGGCCGCAGCTCCCCCGTCTACTCCGCTTCCGCCTCTCGCTCTGGTGGAGTTCCGGAGTTGACGGGGAGCGCGCGTTCGGGGATAAAATCGATCCCCGATAGATCGATTACTACCCGCCGATCCGGCGGGTAGTGAAGACGTACCCTAAGTTCTTCTTGGCCGCTTTCTAATTCTGCGCAGCTGTTCAGCCGCCGATAACAAAGAGGGAGGCTGGGCTCCAAAGGTCATCTCTGTGACGTTTAAACGCAACATTTTACAGAAGCAGTATTGGTTGCAACATACAGAATGCTGGTTCAGTGATTTAAAACACTGCCAGTACTCACACACCTGTCACTAACTGGCTGACCCCAGGCAAGCACACATGAGCCACAAGACCCCCTAAATGGTGAGTAGCCGCAGGGGTAGGGTAAATTAGTCTTCCCGGACCCTGCTGTACACTGGGCATGTGGCTCTTGGGGAGAGCCAGTTCTGTGGGGGGGGGGCTAATAATCATTCCTGTCCCCACACTTTCCTACAGGCTGTGATCATTATGCTGCTGAGGGTGAGCAGGGAATCAAGGGAGGGTCTTCTCCAAGACTGCGGCTTCCGTCCTGGCCCCTATGCGGCTCGCCTGTGTGCAGCAATGGTTCTCCCCCGCCCCTCCCCCCGCCTTTGACAGCACAGTGGTGCGGGAAAGTTACTGTTAATGGGGCAAGAAACAAAGCAGCTCTGCTGAAGAACCTGCGGCAGCAGATTGCCCACTATCTCCACGAGAGTTTCCCGGAGATCTCTGAGGGAGATTCCCATAAACTGAGGGAGTCAATCAACAGCCTGTTCCGCTGCTCAGACTGGGCATGCGGTGGGAGACAAGCCTGCTTTCTGCAACCTTCCTGCCCCCCACAATTCACTTCACCGAGTCCCAAAATCAAATCCACTTACCAGGGACCTCCTCTCCTGTTTGCGCTTTGCCAACATCCGACAGCTGTGGCTGGCTAGCCTCCTCTGGGGTAGAAAAGAGCTCCTGGCTGCATGCATCTCTGACCTCTGAGCCATCCTCTGCCTCTGGGTCCCTGTAGCGGGGTGGACACCCGCTCCTGCCTGAAAGGGCCTGAAACAGCCCTGGGAGAAGGCTGGTGGCTGGGAGCTGCTAAGCTGGGCTGATTGGGGAAGCAGCTGCAGCTGGGCCACGCCCCAATCAGGCCTCAGCTGGCTCTATATAAGAGGCTGGGAGCCAGGAGCTCAAGAGTCTCTCTCTGCCTTCAGAGAGAGAAGGGCCTGGCTGCAGGGAGCTAGACACAGAGTACCTGGGGGGAGCAGGGCTGGGGAAAGGCTGGGGAGCTCCAGCTTGGAAAGCCCCAGGCTGCGGCCTAGGAGAAGGCTAAGGGGTACTGGGGGTTGCAGAGGGCAGCCCAGGGCTAGGTCAAGGCAGCAGGTCCAAACCCAACCTTGCTGATGATGAGTGGCCTATGCTGCAGTCTGCCCCAGAGAGTGGGGGCTAGTTGGTGACTGGCAATGGCCTTATCCTGAGGTGAGGTGGGGTTAGTGGGTGGGGGTTCCCCTGGGAGGGGAGACCCAGCATGTGTGGGTATTGCCAGGGGGCAGCACCCAGAGCAAGGGGCACCGGGGTCCTGGGAGGGACACGGGGGGCCAGTGCAGATAAAGGCAGATCACCGGCCTGCAGAGGGCGCTCTAGAGGCTGGTGAGCTAATTCCCTGGACGACCAGCAGGAGGGGCCGCAGGGGTGAGTCCGGAACTTCTACAGTCCCCCTCCACATTCTCGTCCAAGATTTCTTCCTCCTGTCTTGGTCCACTCTCGACTGACACGCGAGCCACCAAAGTATCCACAGTGGGCTTCGCAGTGGCGGTGGGGTCGCCGCCAAGTATTGCGTCCAGCTCTTTGTAGAACCGGCAGCTTGTGGGCGTAGCACCGGAGTGGCGGTTTGCCTCCCGCGCCTTGTGGTAGGTGTTCTGCAGCTCCTTCACTTTGACTCTGCACTGCAGTGTGTCCCGGTCATGGCCCCTTTCTGTCATGCATCGTGAAATCTGTCCATAGGTATCATAATTTCTACGACTGGAGAGCAGCTGGGACTGGACAGCCTCCTCTCCCCAAATGCTGATGAAGTTCAGCAATTTGGCATTGCTCCAAGCAGGGGATCGCCCGGTGTGTGGTGCATTCATGGCCACCTGGAAAGATGCGCTGAGACCACTGCATGCATCACCGAGGAAACAGGAAGGGGACTTTAAAAATTCCCAAGGAATTTATGAGGTGGGGATGTCGGTTGGTTGCCTGAGGGCAGAGCAGTAGAGTTCAAACCGATGACCAGCAAGGTGAGAACAGGCGTTGTGGGACACCTCCCAGAGGCCCTTCACAGCTCTGTAATTGACCACGGTGTCTACACTGGCCCAGCGCAGAAAGCTGTACGGCTCTCGTCGGGGTGGTTTTTTTTTTTTTAAAGCGCTGCAACTGCGCAGTGTTGCACTGAGTGTCTTGACAGTGTGTACACCTTGGGAGTTACAGTGCAGAAAGCTGCTTTACTGTGCAGAAACTTGCCAGTGTAGACAAGACCTTAGTTAAAAATCTTCTGATTTAACATATGGGACTGAATAAGAGTAAATGTATAGGTTGAACTAGGAACGTCTCTCAGATAAGTTAATCATTTTATGCTTTAGCATTCTTTGTGTAATTTCAAAATAGAAGGACCAAGATACCTTTTAAAAAATTCTCATGTCCCCAAATTAATAAATACTTTGTTTTAAATATTATACATTCAAGGACATGCAGATTATAGTTCACTATAGTGTGTCCTGTACTAATGGTCCCCTGCGAACAGCATTGACCTGTTGCAGTGGCCACTAAAGTGTCAGTATCTTCAAGTGTTCCTTTATATGAATTGCACTTTTGTGCAGGCACCTACTACAAAGGCCAGAAAAAGCAATCTCATAGTATTGCGGTTAGTAATGGGTTTTATTGTATAGGATGGCTCAATTCAAGTACAGTTAATAAAGAGAAGGAAGATCTTGAGAGGTTATTAAGATTTCATGTAGTCATTTTTATCTTTATTTTTATACATTGTTTAGAGTTTTTATTCAGGACATTTGTTATAGGAAGAAAGAAATCCTCTTCCTACAACAATAACTTTTTCTCAACTTTTCTGTTTTGGACAAATGTATTATTAATGAGCCCCATATAAAGTCAGAATTGGATTTCATAGGCATTTCATGCTGCTCATTACCATTGTCATGTGAATATCTACATTCATAAGCTGCTTGCAGTGTTATTGTAGCTGTGTTAGAGACAAGATGGGCGAGGTGATATCTTTTATTGGACCAACTTCTGTTTGTGAGAGAGACAAGATTTTTAGATTACACAGAGCTCTTCTTCATTCAGATCGTATAAATTTTTCAGGTCTAGGAAACATACTCATACCCCTAAATACAAGGTGGAACAGATTGTTTAGCATAAGTAGTTAACACATATTTCAAGGGACCATTCAAGGTGAAGTGTCTAAATACAGATGCTCTAATACAAAACATTACATATGCCCACATGTACATTTCAAAAGGAATTATTTTGGGGAAGTTGTATGGCCAGTGTTACACAGGAGGTCAGGCTATGGTCACAGTGGTCTGTTCTGGCCTTGGAACCTATGAATCTACAGTACATCCAAGACACTCTTTTTTAAGTGCATTTTCTCTATAAAAAGTTAGAGGAGTAGTATTAGTATTGCAGCATAGTTATTGTTGAGACGGAACATTAATTTCAAGTTTCCGTTTGCAGGTTCTTGTGGGGTTTTTTTTTTTTAGTACTCTTGCTCTCTTGCTTGTTTTTAGGTTAGAATTGAACTTAACAAATAATTTGGCTGAGTTTGAGCTATTTGGAATGTGCTTTTTTTGCTTTGCCAGTTCTCCCCCCCCGTCCCTCCCCGGCAGTTTCTTCATACTCTGAAATTTTGAAGAATAGTAACCTTGCTGTAGACGGAATCTTCCATGTGTACTGACATGGTGGTAGAAATTTTGTTTAGAAATAGCAAAATTGTAAGTGTCAAACTATGTGTGATGCTATGCTGTTTTGTAGTGACTTTCTGTAAGAAGTGCAGTTCACTGACTCGTACTGAAAGTGTAAACTGGGTAAGATGGTTTTTAGCCTTGAATGCTCTGGACTCATCTCTGTACCTTCACCAGTCATCCTTGCATGAATTTCACACACTTTGCATGAATGTTCCGTTCAGATTTCATATGCTCTGAGGCTGTGTCCCTCAGAGTGCATTGCAGCCTATTGAACATTTAATAATAAAACAGTAGGGAAGAGGGCAACAGGTATGATAGCCATTTGTACATTCGAACATAGTGCACTTTGGGATGCAAACCTCAGTATGAAGCATCTTTTTATTTTTCAGTGGCTAGTTTGTAAATTCAAAAAGTGTTTATTTGATACTACAATCTCAGTAATTAAATGCATTGGTAGTCAGGTTAAGAGAGAGCCACTTTTCAGGCACAACTAACCCATTCAAGACCAGTGCAAATTAACTATTTTCTTTCCACCATGCAAGCTGCTGACCTGTTATGAAGAATCCTAAGTGTATTTGTAAATCGAAGATCTAGAGTCCTCTATTCTTGAAGCTATGGCTGTGACAACACTTTCATAGATTCCAAGGCCAGAAGAACCAGTGTGGTCATTTAGTCAAACCTATTGTATAGCACAGGCCATAGAACTCCCCCAAAATAATTCCCAGAGCACATCTTTTAGAAAAACATCTAATCCTGATATAAAAATTGTCACTGATGGAGAATCCACCATGACCCTTGGTAAATTGTCCAGTGGTTAAGTACTCGCTGTTTTTTTTTTTTTTTTTTTTTTTAAATTATGCCTTATTTCTAGTTGGAATGTATCTAGCTTCAACTTCCATCCATTGGATCATGTTATACCTTTCAATGCTAGAGTGAAGAGCCCATTATTAAATATTTGTTCCCCATGTAGCTGCTGATAAACTGTAATCAAGTCACCCCTTACCCGCCTCTTTGTTAAGCTAAATAGATCAAACTCTTTGAGTCTGTCGCTATAAGGCATGTTTTCCTCATTCTTTAATCATTCTTGTGGCTCTTCTCTGAATCCTCTTCAGTTTATCAACATCCTTTTTTAATTCTGGGTACCAGAACTGGACACAGTATTCCAGCAGCAGTCGCATGAGTGGAAGGTAAAATAACCTCTCTACTCCTATTTGAGATTTCCCTGTTTATGCATCCCAGGATCGCATTAGCTCTTTTGGCTACTGTGTCATGCTGGGAGCTCATATTTGGCTTATTATCCACGACATCCCCCTAATCTTTTTCAGAATCATGGTTTCCCAGGATAGAGTCCCCCACTATGTAACTATAGCCCTATAGCCTCCATGGATTCTTTGTTCGTAGGTGTATACATTTAGCTGTATTAAAATGTATATTGTTTGCTTGCACCTAGTTTACTAAGTGATCCAGATTGCTCTGAATCAGTAACCCGTCCTCCTTGTTATTTACCACTTCCCCAATTTGTGTCATCTGCAAACTTTATTCATGATGACTTTGTTTCTTCCAGGTCATTGATACAAATGTTAAATATCATAGGGCCAAGCACTGATCCCTGCAGGATCCCACTAGAAACACCAACACTAACTTGATGATGATTTCCCATTTATAATTACATTTTGAGACCTATCAGTTAGCCAGTTTTTAATCCATTTAAGGTGTGCCATGTTAATTTTATATTATTCAAAATGTCATGCGGTATCAAGTCAAACAGAATTCTAAGTCTGTTATGCCAACACTGTTACCTTTATCAACCAAACTTGTAATCTCATTAAAAAAGAAAAAGATATCAAGTTAGTTAGGATCTGTTTTCCATAAATCCATGTTGATTTGCATTATTTATAATTACTCTCCTTTTAATTCTTTATTAATCGAATCTCCTATTGGCCACTCTCATATTGTTAACTTGCCTGGGATAGAGGTCAGGCTGAGGGGCATATAATTACTCAGGTCATCCGGTGTACCCTTTTAAAAAATTGGTACAACCATAGCTTCTATTCTTCTGGAATTTCCCCAGTGCTCCAGGACTCCTTGAAAATCAACATTAATGGTCCAGGAAGCTCCTCAGCCAGCTGTTTTAAAACTCTTGGATGCAAGTTGTCTGGACCTGCTGTTAGACATTTTTAAAACGTTAGTAGCTTCTGTTTAAAATCCTCTAGAATTACTAGTGGAATGAAAGGAGTGTTATCGCCATATGATGAGACTATATCATCTGTTTTTCCCCAAATACAGGCTTCTGCCTGTTCCACATTATTGTTGATGATTCTACTATTTCCATCTAGTAATGAACCAATATCATTGTTAGGATTCTTTTTGTTCCTAATATATTTTAAAAACTCCTCCATATTGTCCTCAGCTCTGCTGGCCATAGACTACTTGTGTCCTTTTGCATCCATTATCAATTTCCTACTATTTCTAACTTCTGATTTATAGTCATCCTCTTTCTTCCATTTGTTATGTATTATTTTTATAGATTCCTTCACTTCCCTCCTAACCCAGGTCATATTTTTTTAACCAATACAGCCTTCTTTCTCAATTGTAGGATTGACTTTTTGGGCATCTAGTAAGCCAAGATGTTCTTAAATGATTCCCAATTATCATTCACATTTTTCTGATTAAATTCTTTCTCCCAGCTGATCTGGCTCATAATTGTTTTTAGTTTTGTGAAATTGGCCCTGTTAAAACACCATGTATCTAGATTACTCATCTAGACTTTATTCTGCTCGCACATTATAAGTGATCATGACTTGATCACGTTTATACCTAAACTACCATTAATTTTCAATATAAAGAGGGGATGGGGATTAGAAAGTGATGGTATGTGACTACTTTTTTCCTTTGCACTTTTTTTTTATGTGGTAGCAATGAAAAGTTTGGGTATAATATACCCACCTATTTGTGGTTCTCCCCCAATTGAAACCTTCTGCTGCATTCCTGATTTCCCACCCACGTTAATTAGTACTTAATTGCTGTTAGTATTGCCACTGAGCCCGTTTATATGCACACCCCAGACATAATTACTGCCTTAAAGAGTTTATTCATTGAGGGAGCAGGAAAAGAAATTGAGTGCTGAAGTTTATTATATTTAAGCAAAAATCAGGTTGTGCAGCAACCGATCTGTGTTATTTCAGTACTGTGAGAGAGCCCCTCGTTCACATACCTTTTTCAAGGAAACGTCTCACTGAGCGTATGTCTACACTGCAAAGTTGTCAACAAAACTTTTGTCTTTAACAGGTACTTAAAAGCCCCCTCTCCCCCTTCGTGAAAGACAAAAGTTTTGCTGACGCAAGTGGCAGTGTGAATGTGGCTTTTTTGGCAGGAGCGTTTGCCTGCCGACAAAGCTAACACCATTCGCGGGGCTGGAAGTATTTTATTGGCAAAAGTGACGACAAAGTACCGACAAAGAGCGTTTACACACGCTCACTTTTAGCGACAAGGCTGTGTCAGTACAGCCTTGTCGCTAAAAGCTGCGTGGTGTAGACAAGCCCTGTGTCTCTCTTCCTGTGCTCTTTCCCTTCAGTCTTCTGTCCTCTTTTCTTCTCTTTCCTTTAATTTTCCCTCTCCTGGACCTGCTCCAGTGACCCAGCTTCCCATTAACTTTCCCACACTGATCCCTGTTTCTCTCCTCCCCAAGGGTTCTTGCTGCTACTGTCATTTCACTTTGTTCATGCACTCCTACTCTTTCCATCTGCCACAGAACCTTTTGATCCCAACATTTCGAACCTTCTGCTAATACGGAGGCAGCATTCACAGCACACTGGTTGGTGTTCAAAACAGTAGAGTCCCTGTCTACATTACAAGTTCAGCCTGGTTTTTATAAGCATCTTGTGACACCCTCGCCTGGCTCATTTACATAAAACACAGATGAACTGTGTCCATGCAGAAGCTTTTTTCACAATACTGTTGAATCCGTGCATCCCCACCAATTTATTCTAGGACAGTCTGGGTAACTATCCTGGAGTATCTCAGCAAGAAATAGTGCCCAGATGACATGCACAAAGAGTGGCACTACCAGCATGGTGATGTGTTCCGTGTGACTTATCACACAGAGAGCCTGAAGAAAGAGGCTTGTCCATACATTTTACAGAGGCATGATTAGGGTCTCTATCCATGCTAAGGATGAAACTGTTGCCACAGTTAACTGAGTATTAACTATGTTGTTTGTAGAGACAAATCCGTTTTAGAGCTAATGTCACAATTTACAAACCCAGCTGAAATTTGAGTGTAGACAGGTAGTGCCTAGCTTCCCAATATGTTCAACGCAAGACTGAAAAATAACTGCATGCCTCAGTTTCCTAGTAAATACCAGTGCATACTTGAAGAAATAGATTATTTTCGCACCATGCCAACTACGTTACTATATTTTCCTTCTGACTACTCAGCTAGCAGTGCCCTGTATTTTATTTTGAGGAGAGTAACCATGGCTGATTACGTATGCTCTCTCCTTGAAGTACAGTTTGGGGCATGATTGCCATTTGAAGGCATTTACAAGGAAACCTAGGCAGGAAGCCAGTTTTCATGTTCAGCCTGAGGATGGAGTTGCTACTTATTCACTGCAGCCAGGATTTTTAAATACAGATCAGCAGCTTGTCCTTAGGCATATACAATACAACTTAATTTAAACTCATTTTATCTACACAAACCTGAGACGACCATTTTTAATTTTAATTAATTAATTAATTTATTTTGGAACACAACAGCATTTGAGATTCCAATTGCCGTTTGACCCAATTACCTTACTAAAAACATAGGCTGGTGTTTTAACTCTTAAGTTTTTTTCTTATGAAATGACCGCAAAGAAAACTAAACACAAAGAACTACATTAATGTAATAGAATAGCTGAAATTCTGCATGCAGAAGCTATAATGTTCAAAACTTAGGGTGGTTGTGGGAACCACAACCAAAACATCATACTGTTGCTAACTGCTACTTACTGCTTTTGATGGTGGTTTAGAAGTGGTTACTATAGTTTGAATTTCCTCACTTAGATATATGAAATCTTAGTTGCAATATGGCTTTTGCATTAATATTTTTAGGCATTCTTTTGCAGCCCAGTGGGGACTTTTATCTTTTTCCTTATAATAAGATGGTTCCTGCATCTTTAAAGATACAGGTGCATTTTATCTGGGAATAGTTGTGCCTGCTAGTGCTAGTATACTTGAAGGTCTGTCATTTTCAGTTATAAACAACCCCTGTTAACTTGTCTATAAATCATTTGAGTTGGAAGCTTGAAAGAGAAGGTCTTGGCCTGGACATGATTTCTTTTAACCATATGCTAAATAAATGTGTTTTGTCATGAAGTAAAGCAGTGATATGAAACTGAAAATGGATATTAACTGTTTAGTATGGGGTTACATTTACTCTCTCATATGTGAGCACAGTGTGTTGAGTCAGACAGTTTTAGCTCATTAATTTCCCTGCTTTAGTAGGTATCAGTTGGACCTCTAATCTTTTTATATAATGTAGGTGGTGTTTTGTCAAAGTAGTAAATATTATTTAATCTGGAAGAAATCTCTCATCTGGGAGAAATGACTAACTGTGCGATTTGTCAGGAAATCCATTGGAGACTTTGTTAAATCAAGGTCTGGGAATGGCTTGCTGAGCAGTTCAGTGACTTCACTGTGGTATTTGTGGAGCCCTGAGGGGACTCTATTTTAGTTAGTCTCACAAAGGCTTGATTTACATTTTGCAGGTTTCAACATGAGTAGTTAAGAGATCAGCTTTTTAATGGCCAGCAGTTGTTCAGTGCAGTTATATAAAGTTGCTTTAAAGCTCTTTATCTCCCTCCACCTCCCACACAACCTTTAAATTCTTATGTTTTCTCTAATTCCTTTCTCCTGTTTCTTTCTTGGGACACTGGTGCCACACTACAGGAGGCGTTTGGGAATACTATGCATGGCTGAACATTTATTTTAGGGGATGGAGAGAGTTGGGATTGTATGGCATTTTGCTGCACAAAATAACTGCTATTTGTGGTGCTCAGTATGAATTGCTGTTGGGATTTATCATTAGACCTGGCACTTAAAAGCAGTCACGTTTGTAGTTTTTAATATTAGCTGTCATTTGATGTTTGTTGTACAAATATTGGTTTATGTAGTAGGTAAAGGGGTAGATTTTTGTCCCTTGCAAGCTCCCCTTAAATATAAGTTTCTTAAAGCTTGGAGTTGCTGGTTTTTCCAGGAATCTGCAAATTGCAGTTAATGTGATTTAGTCTCAAACTGTCTAAATACAATGGTAGTTTCAGTACAAACCGACAAGACAGGAATTTCAAATCTGTGTCTGATTTCAATTCTTAAATTGCAGCACAGGAAGGCACAAAAGCAGAATTGAGAACATTATTCTTAACTTTGAGTGTTGTAGCGCCTGCCAGTCTAACATCTGTAAAGTTAAATAGTGTGTATGTTCTCAGGCCCCAGTCCTGCAAATCACGGGTGGTGGGTATAAGAGGCCTGGGGAGGCTAAGCCTCTCGAATCAGGATGCGGTGCACTTCCCTCTGGAGGCACGCTGGCCACAGCCTTTGGAGCACCACCGCCAAAAGGGCATCCGGGCTGTAGCCATGCCCATGCTCTGCCCTGAGGTCCCGCTCGTCCTCTTCCCCAGTGGCCCTGCCCTCGCTCTGCCCCTTCCCCCCAGGGTCAGGCCCTCACTCTGCCTCTTCCTCCGAAGCCTTGCCCCTCCCCCCGCGCCCGCCAGTTGGGGTGGAGAGGCGTGAGTGGCAAGCAGGTGGTGCCTCAGGGCAGGGGGACAGGCCTAGGGCGGAGTGGAGGTTGAGCATGGGTGGGGCCTCAGGGGAGGAGGCCGAGCAAGGGCAGGTCTTGGGGCGGAGCAGGAGGTGGGGCCATAATCTGGGCGCTGGTGAGCCCCTCGCTTCTAGGGAGCTTCCAGTGCTCATGCCTAGCCTCCCCAAATGCAGGAGTCACGCGCTGTCCTTGCTGCAAATGGTATCATATGTGATTTAGTTCCGTGGAACTTAATAAAACTAATCCATAAGCATAATTTTACATAGACATGCTTAAGCTGAATATCAGGGTTTCAGTCTCCTACCATTAGTTTAAAAACAGTTATGAAAGTGTAAGGGTTGGCATGTTAAACTGAACTACTGTACTTGTGGACACAGGCGCTGGCTTCTAATTTTCCCTGGGGGAGCTCAGCCCCTTGTCAGTCCCTGGCCTCGCCTTCCTGCTTCCTGCCCACACTCCACCTCTTCCCCCTAGGCCCCACCCCGCCTCTTTCTGCCCCTTCCCCAAGCGTGCCGCATCCCCTCTCTTCCCTCTCCCCCTCCAGCACCTCTTGCAAGCCGCGAAACAGCTTATGGACTAGTATTATTGCACAGTATACTCCTGTTTATCCAGAACTAGGGATGTAAAAGTTTAACCGGTTAACTGATAAGCTTGATGCTTATCGGTTTCTGTTAACGATTAAACTCCGCCCAGAGTCCCGGCTGCTGCCATGCAACTGGGGGCTCTGCTGTCGCCCCGTGCAGAGCTCCATGGGGGCTGGCAGCCAGGACCCCTGGGCGTGGGGCCGGCAGCGGTGCACTGCTGAAAACATGGGGGTGCTGCAGTACCCCCTGCACCCATAATTCCTCAGTTAAATGTTTAACCATGTAACTGATAGAATTTTAATTGGTTACACGGTTATTGTTTTTACGCGTTCTTTGCATCCCTATCTGAAACCCTGCTAACATGGGTGGCGGGTAGCATAGGCTGGGGAAGGCTGAGCCTCCCCAAACAGCCTGATGTGGCCCCGCCCATGCTCTGCAACCAGACTCCCTCCTGCCTGCTTCCAGTTGCCTTCCCACGCGGAATTCCGTGGCTGAGAGGCTGACACAGGTTCTCACAAAGTCCGTGGCTGGGGGACTGGGGCCACGCCGCGCCACACTCCGGGCTGGGAGCACGGGGGGGGGTGCTGGCGGCCACAGGCGGTGGGGTGATCTGGGCTCCAGTGGGGTGGGAGGGATGGAAGGGGAGGGGCAGGGCCTTGGGCAGAGGGGGTGGGGCCGGGGCTAGCCTTCCCCAACCGCTCGTTCACCTGCAGCCCATGGCTGCTAACTGAACATCTGCATTACCTGAATCCCCGCCATGGATCCCAGCATGTGTCCAATGCTGGGGGGGCAAGGAAGAGATTTGGATAATGTGGCGATTTGGATAGTGGAGCAGACACCCCTAGCTGGGACTGCGGGGCGGCGAAGGACAAGCCCACAGTCGTGGGGGCTGTTACTCTGCTGCTGGATGGCTCCTGAGGCAGTGCAAGGAGCCCTCTGCAGCCTAGCTTTCCTGGGAGGGAGGGAGGGAGTGAGTGAGCGTGGCCAGGACAGCAGAGCTGCAGTGGGCTCCCTACACCGTTGCTGGGCTGATAACACCCGATCCCTGCGGGCGCAAGGTGTGGGGGAAGTCAGAAGGGACTGCGATCCTGGAGGGACAGAGCAGAGATCCATGGCCAGGACTGGAAGGGGTAGAAGGATGAGCCCTGCCACAGGGAGGCCACCCCACTGCTGAATGGCCCCTGCCCTCTCAATTATCTGAACTCCTGTTTATCCGAATAAATAAAATCTGTGTCCCCCATGCTATTTGGGTAATCAGGAGTATACTGTATTTGTATTGTGATAGCCTCCAAAAGATTCAGCCAGGATCATAGCCCTATTGTGATAATGCTGTACCCCACTGTAAGCGTGTATGAGAGAGTTCCTGCCCCAACTATCTCTATACAAATTTTGTTTTATTTGTAAGTTTTTCAATAGTGCTCATCATGACAGTATTGTATGGCTCACGGACATTAATGGATTTAGTCTAGCAACTTTCCTGTAAACAAAGAAAATGTTATTTTATGGTTACCTCAGCTGTGACATGCAGTAGACTAAGTGCTGGTCTACATTAGAAAAGTGAGCTAAAATAGTTTACAGATTAAGCTAAACTGATTTTAAGCAAGGTTTGAACTTGTTGACGTGCATCTGCGTTAAGGATCTGTAATGAAACTAGAGACATTTAGTTACCCAGGGCAACGTGTCTAATGTAGACCTGCCATAAGCGACTTGCCCAAAATCACACCAGAAGTTGTGCCATTCTTCTTCTGTATGGTATATTTTATGAAGAATTTTTCATCTTCTATACAGTTTTCTCCATGTGCTAAAATGAATCCAATAAATTCAAAGGTGGGGGGGAAGGGAAGGGGACAGGGATGACTACTGTAAGGAGGGGTAAACATTTATTTGTAATTGTTAAGGAAGAAATACTTGCATGCTCAGCCCTCTTATGTATGAGGTTTAGGGTGGAGTGTATTTTAACAGGGGAGTGACTAAAGCAATGGAAAAGAGGAGCTTAAAATGAAACTGCTTACAATGCTTTTTTAATTAGGTAGAGGTGGTAATAATGGCGGGGTGGGTGGTTAACACAAGAGTGTTGAGGAGAATTCAGCAAGCTGTAGCAAAATTAGCAGAAACAATTTCTGCTCCAATTGACAGCTGACTAGGATTCTAATGTAGCTTCAGTGTAGTTTACCCAGTGAGCAGCAATGATTTCATGGGCTCATGATAACTGGCTTCACCCACTGAGTGAAGCGATCTTGTTTCAGCTATGATGCTTACACGAAGTACTGATTGTGTGCATTTCTTCCATCAAATATGAGAGGCAGCTTCGTTTAAAAAACAAAACCAAACCCATTTTTCCCTTTGATCAATATAAATGATAACCCTTTGAAGGCTAGAGTCAGTAAAGTGTGTGGGGGTGTGTGAAGGAACCTTGAAAATGCCTGTCTTTGAGTGTCTGATTTTTTTTCTTGTAGTCTTATTGATCTCTTTAGCAGAGTTCATAAATTGATAATGTTAGCAGTGGAGTTGACATGAAAGCTGCTAAATTGAGCTTTTTTGTATTGTGAGATTGGAGAACTGTTATTTACAGAAATGTCACTGATTTCTTTGAGAACTTCACCAGAGTGCTGTGATACTAAATTGCTGCATTTCCTGGGATCTGCTGCATTATCACCCTTGAGTGCTGCGCTGAGTTAAATGCTCATGAAGTAAAATAAAACAGACTCCTCTGAATTTTCCACTGTGGAAACTTGGAATCTGCGAGAGGAGTGGTCATGTTTGAAAATGAAAAGGAATCTGGAAAGAAGAGGTTATAGAAATGGAGGAACTTTGATTTTTTTTTTTTTTTTTTAAAGAATCGCTATTGTCTTTATTCTCCTCCACCTCATCACTCTAGGGTGACCAGATGTCCCGATTTTTATAGGAACAGTCCCGATATTTGGGGCTTTTTCTTATATAGGTGCCAATTACCCCCTACTCCTGTCCCGATTTTTCACACTTGCTATCTGGTCACCCTACATTACTCCCTAAAATCTCATCCTGCTTGTGGGATATCTTTTTAGAAGATTCTTTATTGCTCTACGACCATCAGCATTTTGGTTTGAAACTGTGTGGTCAAGCACTTCTTGTTTCTGTGTTACTAGTTTCAGTTACCACATGTGAAAGGCATCAAATAAATGCTTTAAGTAGTAATGATGCCTGTAGTTCTTACACACATGCAGCTATATTCAGCACTGACAGTGGAAGAGTTCACTATTTATCCTTTTGGAAATAGTTTCCAAACATTAGCTACTACTGAATATTCTGCAGGTGAGCCAGTATGCAGGGCATCAGCCTAAATTCTAGGTGTAGTATTCTGGATACCTTCTTTTGAATGAAAAGGGGATTTACTTTATAGATGAGTATTTCTAGAAACTTTTCTTGGGGAACTTCAAGTAGTGTTCTTCACACTTCTTATGCAGATGACATATTGAGGAGGAAGGATGACTCAGCAGACTTCTGTTTGTGATAGTGCTGGCTGTGCTACAGGCTTCCAGTGTGACCATGGACAAGTCACTTAACTTCTCTGCCTTTGTATTGATCCCCATATTACAGGTGGAGAAACTAATTTCACAATGGTGTTGTAAGGCTTAATGGCTTTTGAAGGGTTTTTAGATCTGTGGATAGAAGGTGCAGTACAAGTGCAAAATTGTTAAATAACTTAAGGTGTGGCAGCTGACTAACAATGGAGCAGGGATAGGAATCTAATATGATACAGACAAGGACAAAGATTTGGCTCATCCCTTGTTGTTAAATCTTTTTGTAACAAATGACCTGAACAGTTTTTTAGAAAGCTGCTTGGTAATGGTTTGAAACATGCAGATCATAAACCTGCTGTTTTAGAGAGTGGTTGCTCTTCCTTGGCATGTTTGCCTTTAAATAGACAGTGGCTTTCTCATATGCGAGGTTTAGTTCTTGGCTTACTTGTGGGTGGCCTGAACTTGCTGCTGGCTTCTCTCTGAGGTGGTTTTTTTTTTTTTTTTATTCCAAGATTAAGTGAGAGATCTCTGTAAAGTTGAGCTTGGCACAGGCTCACTACACTGAGTTGATTTCATATCTATGTTACAATGGCATCTAGAGGCCCTAATCATCACCATAGCCCCATTGTGCTAAGTGCTCTACAGACATATACATATATGCACTTGTCTGTATGTATATGTATACATATACATACAAGTCTGTATGTATATGCATACATATACATACAGACAAGTGCAGTTGGTTCCTGCACTTAAGAATGTAACATGTCATTTTATTTTTATGTGGAAGACCAAAATGTCCTGAACAACACACAGAATAACTGTTTTTCCCCCTGTCTGCCCCATAGTCCTACAGCTCTTGCTCTCTAGTTTTCACTTCGCTGCATGGTAATAGCCAAGGCTTGAAAAATCCACTCACAGGGCAAGTACATTGTTTTCCTGGGCAAATGCCATCATTTTCAGCTGAACATAAGTTTTCATTTAAAACAAAAATTCTAGCCCTTCTGGTTGTGAAGAAACCCTAAAAAACAGAGTAAACTGATGTAGTGCTGTCTCCTTTGTTGTGCAGAAAAATAACACCTTTGACGTTCACAGCTTTCCCAAGCTGTGGCAATGGAAACTGGTATCGTCAGTATCACTACTGCTACTTGGAATTCTGTGGTCAGCACAGGAATATGTTCATACCATCCACAAGAAGCAACTGAGTGGATCTGAACAGTAGCAGAGTTGGGTAGTTGTGCTCTTCATTGAGAAGGCTGACCCAAATAGGAAAGCTCCCTCCCCCCAAATTTCAGGAACCAGAAGGCGGAGGAGGAGGGCTAAAGTAGCACTGCATGAAGTACACAGTTTGTAGATCACAGGAGCAAGATGGGAAAGATCTGTCTTTTGTCACTTGTGTTCTTACTATTTCTGCTGCAATATCTTACTGAAAGTGTATGCCTCAATTCCTAGACAAACTGCTACAATGGAGTTAAAGTTGAGGCTGCATATCAGTAAATTAGGGTAAAATATAACAGGGATGTAAGTATCCAAAAACGAAATGTTACAAACCCAGGAAATTCAGCATGGAGGTTATACTTAAAATAAATCCAAACATGTTAGGTACAGTTAGGACACCTAAGCAATTGTAACGCTGTCCTGTAGTGACAACATGTAATAACTATGAGAGGAAGGATGGTTCAGAGGTTAAGGCAGTAGCCTGGAGCTCAAGAGACCCTGGGGCTCAAGAGACCGTGGTTCAATTCCCTGCTCTGCTACAGACTTTCTGACCTTGGGTAAGTCACTTAGTTTCTCTGTGCTTCCTCAGTTCTCCATCTGTAAAATGGGATAATAGCACTTCCCTACCTCACAGGGGTGTTGTGGAGACAAATGCATTAAAGATTGTGGTGCTCCTATACGACGGTAATAGGGGCCATATTAAGTACCTTAGATTGACTATAAGATTCTGATTACAGTATTTGTGTTTATGGTCCCATTGAGGATCTCATGATCTGGGGCCATAAACATATTTGTTTGTGGTTCCTTAAACTGATTTTTGAAGACTTTTTTTTTCATGGTGTCACTTACAGCGTAGAGTTAAGGTTGTTTGGGTACCCTAACTGTGCATTTCCACACTACCATGTCTAAACTTTCTGGGTTTTTAGCTCTTGGATTTGGAGTATCACAAAGGAGCCAGAACACAGTGGCCAGCTAAGCTGTCCTGTCCTCCAGCTAGCTTCTGCCATTTGCATCTTGTGACCCAAGAACCCCTTAATGCCTGCTGGCAAGGGGATTACAAGAACGTCCTGATTTTTCGCGTGTATATTCTGGTTCACCAAAGAATGTCATGTGAGGTCTTAAATGGAAGTCTAGGTCACACTGGCCATTAATCTTGTTGTGAAATAGGTGTAAGGAGTTACGCATGTATACCGAAAATGTTTTAAAGTTTGTATCAAGGCATAGTTGACAAACAGCTTTTAAGAGCTCTTTGCAATCTTGAAAGCTTGTCTCTTTCACCAGTAGAAGTTGGTCAAATAAAAGATAGTACCTCACCCACCTTGTTTCTCTAATATCCTGTGACCGACACTGCTACAACACTTCAGAAGACAGCTTTTCTGTCAGACAAGAGATGTTTGTTCACCTGTCTCTCTGTTGAAATGTAAATTAAGTATTGTCTTGTTCACAGTGGGTCTCCCATCACCGATCTAAGCTGAATGCAGTTGGATTGTAAGAATTTCAGAAAGGAACCAACAGATATAGAAACAGAGTGAGGGAAGAGAGCCTTATCTTGAGATACACTTCAAAAGTTTGCTGACCTATATTTGGGGAAAAAAGAAGACACCCTATCCTCCTGCACCTAGGAAGTAAACAGGCAGTGTGTGTACATTCATTAAAACAGGATCACAACTAGTCTTGGTTGGAAATGCTGCAGAGGACTTTGGGTGAGATAGGACTTTTTTAGAGAGGAGGTTATGCCTGTTAAGTTTAGTTTCTAGAAAGTGTGTTATGATTTTGTTTTATATGTAACCTTTTGTTTCCGTTGTCCTTATTCACTGTCTCTTGAATCTTTGGTTGTACACTTGTTGTTGTTTTCACTATAAATATATCTTAGTGATATTAAACCAGGTGGTGATCCTGAGATGAATCATACAAGCTGTTGTGTACACAGCTCCCTTGGGGAGAGCAGAGCTAGTATTTCTGTGAGTGTTCAGTGGATAAGGGTCTGGACACTACAGAGGAATGTTTCAAAGGGGTTTGGGTACACCTGTTAACCTGTAAGGCAAGAAAGGGATGACATAGCCCATTGGAGAGTGCTTGGGTAGCTTAACAGGCTGGTAGTGTCAGCTCCCTGACCCAGCTAAGCACAAACAAGTCTCCTTCATCCTGGAGGTGGTGTGGGTGGATAACACAGTGATTTGCAATCCTGGGTACCCCAATAACCATTACATACCTATCCACATTTTCTTGCTTGTGCACCACAGTGTCCCCCCGACTCCTGTCCTTCACATTCCCCTGCACACACATGCCCAAGTTTCTCTCTCCGTCTTTCACCTCTGAGTAGATGTGGTGCAATCAGTAGCTTTTAAAAATATTTAAGATTTAAAAAAAAAATTTCTTCTGTCAGCAGAGGCTGTATAAAACATTTTCCAATAATTGCTCTCTTTCAAAATGTCCACCCATCTCACCATTCTCAATGATTCCCATTATTTCCACTGAGTGAAGCCACGCTGCTCATAGGGAGGGTGGTGGTCATGACTTTCTCAGCATGCCCACCAAACTGGCTACTGACCCAAGTTTGTGGTCTCAGTCATGTTGAGAAATAATGGGAGGTGGGAGCCATTTTGAAAGAGGGCAGCTCTCCATGGAATTTGCTGGAGCAGAACTTTGTTCAGCCTCTGCAGAGGGAGAAATTGTCAGTTATGAAGAATAAAAATGATCATTGATCCTTTAAAAAATTTAACACCTAGGGGTCACTTATGCCTAGTCAGTGATCAAAATAATGCAGACTTTTAAAACTTCCCTTATAGTTACTCACTGAAATCTTGTGTATAAGCTACTTTGGAAGAAGTTATTTTTAATGATCCCATTTTAAACTAGTTTTATCTCCTTAATTAACTAACATTTACTTGTACATTTGCAGAAAATTCATTCTGTACTCAGAAAAATTGATATAATCTTGGGGAGGATACATATGGAAAATAATGTAACAAGGATATTGAATCCTTGTTTTAAGTGCAAAACTACATTGTCTTAATTCTGCAGCCGCAACTCCATTGTATTCTGTCCACTATAACTTATGTATTTTTTTACCTGTAATGCTTTTCAGAGGTCTGCCTTCCCCTGAATATCTATTGGCCTCCATTTTGACCATACTTCTAATATTTCAAGGTCCCTTTGTATTATCTCTTTGTTTTCAATGTTATTTGTAACGCTTCCCAACGTAATATCTTCTGTGAATTTTGTAAACATTCTGTTTAGTCAGTCCCTCTCCTGAATCACTAATGAAGATACTTAATAAGATTGTATTAAACACCAATCCCTGTGATACCCCACTCGACACCTTCCCACCTTGATAAATTACCACTGGAGACAGAGAAGAAACGGAAATCTGTGGTGATCTGCCTGAAGCTCTGAGTCAGTGCTCAAAGGGCTGATATATAAAGCTGCCCAAAACTTCAGATAGGTGCATTTTAAAATAACTCAAAATAAATCAAAATGGCTTTAGAAGTCAAAATAACTGACTTCTGAGATAAAAGTCCATAGTATCTAATTACTGAAGTCTAATTATCTCTTCCCCGCCTTTTTGTTTTTTCAATGCCTCTTCTCTTAGCAGCAGTTCTGGCTAAGCTGGGAAGGAAAGCTTAGGACTGTGGGATTGCTGTTCAGCTCCCTATCTCTTCCCCTCCATCAGTGTTCTGCAGGCATGAGTTAACTGATTAAATTACAGGCATTACACGAGTCAGTGCTCTTCTGCTTTCTAAGCAGACTGATTATACGTACATTTGTACATACACACTGCCACTTTCTCACACCCAAAGCGGCTTTTTTATCACATGCTTGATTCCCATTCTGAGTGTGCATTTCTTTTGGGAAATGGGTTCCTTGTACAAACCACAACAGAGGATGCAACACAACAGTCACACAGGGAATAGCATACCGGTATCTTTACAAGTTACTTATGCAGGGTTAGAGTTTTTCAGGAGCTTCACTTTGACTTCCTGGAAAGTGGGCAAAGATTTAATTCTTTTAAAAAGGTTTTTTTATTGTAACTCTTACTTGTACTTAATGCTTTCTTTTTATTTTCAGTAACCGCTCTAATTCTAAATGAGAGTAGGACACTATAGTTTGTTTTTTGTGGCTTCTGAAAGCCACAGCCACTGGATGAAGAACAATAGCTTTGCCAAATTGCTAGAAGCTAGAGGTTGTTGTAGGAGATTGATGTTCCAAATGATGGCAGGTGCCCTGGTAAAGAATAGAGTGACCTGGAGAAGTGCAGACCTGAAGCACCTACTGTGTTGTAAATAACATTAGATGTTCTTGTCTATTAATATTTTTAGAAAGGTAGGAATACGCAACAGCTCTTGATTTCAGATGTTTGTAGTTATTGAAGTTGAGATTTGAGATTGTGTCTGATTAGGAAAAACTTGCTGGAAGTGACTACACTGGGATATGTGGCTCAACAATGTACTTTGCAGGAGCCAAGAAATACTTTTCCTTGGCTTTGAATTTCGTTCTGCTTGGGACTCTGTGCTAGTGGACTACTGGATAAGTGCTTGGTTAGCCCAGTGTGACTTCATTCCATTGAGCCATGGTGACTGTCAATATATTGCTACATCCTGGAGAGCTTCAACTATGTTTCCTATCAGTCAAGGAATATGAGGAATTATGGTCATGGTTTTGTGGTTAAGGCACTGGACTGGGTTTCAGGAGATCTAGGTTAAATTCTTGGCCCTGCCACAGGATTCTGTGTGACTTTGGGCATATCACTTAATTTTGCTGTACTTCACTTCACCTCTGTAAAATGGAGATACTTGATTGCTTTACAGGGGTTTTGTAAGGATCAATCCATATTGACTTGGGAGTGCTCAAGTATGGTGATTGCTGCCATAGGTCCTAAATTCATTACAATTTCATTTTTCAAAGCTGCTTCTGCCTATTGAGTTCCACATTTTCTAGGAGATCACAACATTCCAGGAAATAGCTTACTGATTCTTGGATACTACTTTGTGTTTGGGACCCACTGATATAATCTGAGGTCTCCAAATGTATTTACAAAGCCTAGCTGCCAGTCACTTAAAAAATATGTAGATAGTGTTGGGAAAGAGTATCTGAAGACAGTGTGAATCAAAGCTGTTGAATTCACATACTTCAGTTCTGTGCCAGATGAAGCAAAAACAGATGAATAGTAAAGGCTATATGCTTTAGACAGAGGTGGGACTCGGGGGGGTATTTGCATGTAAAGAATCTTTGCACCAATTACGGTTTATAGATTCTGGTGACAAATCATGTTTCAGTACTAATTCATAGCACCAAACAATGGAATCTGAAAATATTTGGAACAGCTGTGATACAGCTGCAGCAATATCTGTTTATGGAATAGGAATTGCTGTTAGAGGCTTAAAGTTTGTTTACAGTCCTTGCAAAGCTCTCTTGTGCATACCAAAGAGCAAATCAGCACTGGCTCCGAGGTGGACTTGAAGTAGTTTAGCTCAGTGGCCTCTTACAATATTTTCTTGCTAACCAAGTTACCCTCTACTACATAAAATATTCCAATATTGGTATAATATTCATCTAGGCTTTTAATTTTGATCTTAAAGTCCACATCATACTTCTACCGGTTGTCAAATGGGATTGATTTTTAAAAACAAACACACCCACATCCACACCCACCCTTTGTAACAGACCGATAGCTCACCTCATAGATTTTGCTTGTAAGTAAGTTGTATTCCCTAACTTAAAAAAAATCTAAATTCTCCCCCTGCCCTAAGATTCAGTATACTTATTCTATGAGGTTCCTTGCACAACATTAAGCCATTTTGTCTGATATTTCTAAGTAATTGAGCCTTCCTGTTTCTTTTGGTGAGCTATATCCATTTTTTGTGTAAAGTCTCTATATTAACTGGAAGATGATACAAGGCAGTGGAAAAAGGTTCTGAATGGGGTTATCCCATGGATGAGCATAGTTTTGATATAAATAAAGGATTTGTGGGGCGGGAGGTTATTCAGCAAAATGAATAGTTTGTGCCATTAGCACGGTGTACTAGAAAGTAACAGTGTCTGACTAAATAGCCAATGTCTTTCAAATTCACAACAATGCTGGCACCCCCACTGCTTTTGGCTTTCTTGCAAACACACAGCTGTTCTGCCCAGGCATCCCTGTGTGTTCAACATCCGGATACTGTAGTTTCCTCAGTTCCCATCACAGCAAATGTCTCAAGACACCACACCAGGCTTGCTGGAAGAAACCTTAAGAAAACGAGCCTCTGTTGCTGACAGATGAATCGTGGACATAGAAATGGAAAGTGGGGATACTTGATTGTGGATCTGAAATAAACACTCCCATACATAATTAGCTTGCTGTATGACTTTCTCGGAGGGATGGTGCATGTCCTAACTTGTTGAAGAAATTTGTTAGTGATAGCCCTGAGTACAAACTAAGCATGTAGTTGTGCAGCTGAATGTAGGTACAGTAGCTAGTCCATAGCTGCAGAAACACCTTCTTTGGCTGTAACTGCTAGCTATTTCAGGAATGGGTTTATATAAAATATGCTGCTGAATTTTTTCAATTCTAATCTCTCCCCCCACTCCTCCTTGCTGTGGGACAGACTTATATTTGAGAGTAATTTTCATCATGAAAATTAAAGCAGAAAGGATTAAAGTCTGTTAAATTACTCTGGGGTGAAGAGAGGTGATGCCTTTGAGAAGGTTGTTATAAATATACAAGTTCCTCCTGAAGTTACGCAATGGTTGCTGGCTATCCTTGGAAAAGAAATGGTGGTAATTTCAGATGAAAGTACAAGGTTTCTCTACAGACCATAAAGAATGACAACTTCACTGCGGATTCCCTTATTTAAAAGCCCTCTTTAACTTGAGCTAAGGTAACTAAAAACACTCCTATCGTAGCTCTTAATTTCAAAACTTTACATACTTTAGAGGGGTGTATTAAGACCACTTGTTGGCTTCCATCTCTACCTTTTCCCTAATACCTTGGCATGGAGGACCTGAGAACCCGTAGAATAGGTATGATACAATTGCACCATAGGGGTTGGAGCCTGATTACATTAGAGTTAATGACCACAGGGATAAAGCACTGTCTGGGACAGAGTTGCTAATGGCTGCCTCAAAGTGCAGAAGGAGCATCGCTAATTGAAAGAACATATACTCAAGAAATTATAAAACTACTAGTTTTATAGTCTTTTTTTCCTACCCTTAAAAAGGTGAGTTTTTTTGATTCTGAGGAAGAGAATTCCCATTCAGTTGAGAGGCTATTTATGTCTGATCTGTCTGAATCAGCAGTCAGAAAGGGACTACAGTAAACCCGTTTTGAGAACTGGTTGGAGATTAAGTAGTTGATAAAATTGCAAAGTGCATGAAATTGAATATCTCTATATGACAGTAGATACTGTGTATTAATTGCAGTATTGTGCATGGCATTGTTTTTGTCTTGTCCTTCAACACACTTCAAAGTAATTTCCAATGCATTGAAAAGTGAAGGGATGTTGACTTGTTCTTCCCAGGCATCAAATTGAGGTTCTACTGTGTTTAAAAAGTATTACGAGAGGGGGAAAAAGACAGAAAAAGATAGAAATTTTTCTTTTGAACCCAAAAGATATATGCCATTTCATTCCTCTCTAAAGGAAGTTGCCACAGGAAATGGATGCTTCATAACTGGAGCTGGGCAAATAAAGATATTCCATTTCACAGAGGATTTTGCTGTTCAGAAATTCGGTTTCTTTATGATGAGGAACAAATACCAAAATTTTTGAAATTCTCCGCAAAAGGAGTTGGAGCCCTGGATTCGGGACAGGCTGGGGGTCTGAAAGCCCTAGGGGTCCCCAGTCCCAGGGCAGCCTGCCAGATGGACTGTCATGGATCCTGGAAGCTTGGGCTCGTCAGCATGCAAGTTGGCTGGAAACCGACAGGTTTCAAAACCCATCTGTTTTCTGGAGGAGCTTCATGAAAATTCAACAATCTTCATGGAGACTGTTTCGATTTCGATGAATTGGCAAATTCAAATGAAAAACTGTTAATTGGGATTTTTCAGACTAGTGGGTATTCTTTTAATTCCCAAAATAAAAGTTGTAGTAGCCACTCTGACAAAGTATATAATGATCCCCACTGCAAGTTATTTTGTTTTCCTCTCAGAAGATGACATAACTACATAAGAAAATGAAAGAATTGCTGAGAGAGAACTGCAGAGGTCACCATTAAATTGTCAGCATTTACCAGCAGTTACCACTTTGTAGTTTGCAAGTATAATATTTCACTATGATCTACTATCTTAAATTAAAATATTAAATACTGCTATCTTCTTCAAGTGGGCCTCTGCATGTTGTGCTGCTGCTGCAGCTGAAAGGGTGGAAACCTCAGGAAGCAGCACCTTTTGGAACGTCCTCATACCCCTCCACTTGTGGCTCCAAACATGTGAGGCGAGGCTAAAAAAGGGGATTCGGTGCTTCCTTCCAACTACAGTAGTGGACCAAGGGCCTCACTCTGTCTCTTTGATCTAGTGCTTTGGAAGCCTCATTCCTGGTGTTTGTAGGTACTTCATTATTTTTATTTTCTTCGTTGTAAAGAGTGTAGTGTCTGCAGTCTTTGTAACATGTACTGTATAAGGAATGCTACTTTTTATAATCTGGGAATATTTCTTTAAAATTGGGAATGGCTTTTATTGAATAGACGTTCAGTGAAATCTAAGACCAGATCTGTGGAGAGAATCTGAGCCCATCTTATTATACTCATAGTTGCATGCTATTTTTCACAGGAGATATCATAACTTTTTTTTTTTTTGCCCTGCTCTCACATGTCAGAGAAAGTTTGGATTAAAGCAGATGTTCCCATAGCTCCAAATATATCTATCAGAGGAATTTGGAGTTATAATGTCAGTTTGTCATTTCTAGTTCTGAATTGCTACGGGAAGAGTGACTCGATCATAAGCCGGTTTGTTTATAAGCCGACCCCCCCAAGATGGATAAGTAAAAATGGAAAATTTTTATGATCCGTTCATAAGCCGACCCTATAATTCAGGGGTCAGCAAACTTTGGCTCCCGGGCCATCAGGGTAAGCCGCTGGTGGGCAGAGATGGTTTGTTTACCTCGAGCGTCCGCAGGCATGGAGGTAAACCTAAGTAAACAAAATGTCCCGGCGCGCCAGCTGCTTACCCTGATGGGCCAGGACAGCAACTGGTGGGGAAATTTTTTTTTGGGGGGGGAAGAAGCTGGGGGTCAGGGGAGTAACCGCTGTGACCACCCCCCACATGACCCCACCCCTTGCCCGGGACCCCCACACTTTCCCCATCCCTTCCCTTCCCACCTTATCTGGGGAGGGCCAGGGGAGGATGTCTCTTGCCTGGCCGCAGCCTGCTCCGGCGGGCCAGACCGGGCGGTGCGGCCGCAGCCTGCCAGCTCCGGAGCTGCAGCTGCTTCGGAGGCTGGGGGGAGAGCAGCGTGGCCAGAAGCAGAGACTCTGGCCCCGCCTCTTCCCTTCTGGCTCTGCTGGCTGTGCTGCCTCTCCTTGCTGCCTCTGTTGGGGGGAGGGGCTGTGTCCCACCTCTCCCTCTCTATACCCGTTCATAAGCCGACCCCCTTCTCAGGTGCTTCCCTTTTATACTAAAAAAATTCGGCTTATGAACGAGTATATACGGTAAGTTGTTTTCAGATATGTTATGTGAGCTTACTCCACTCTAGAAAGTACTGAATCATCTTATGCTAGAGCTCTAGCGTCTTCCTGGATTAATGCACCCAATGCCTTAACAGCAGAAATCTTCAAAGGTGTGTGAATGGGTGAAAATCTCACCCTGCATTCAGCACAGCACATGCCCGGATACTGGGATAATGTCCAAAACTCTTCCTCTTCCCTCTGTTTTTGGAGCTTTTATTCTTTATTCTTAGCAGCAAACAAGAATGTTAGCCTGAGCTTCCTTCTGAGCTGGTTATTTTTATGTTGTTCCCCCTGCAAGACTTTCCTGCCTTGCCCTACACTTTTACCATACACTGTCTTTTATTTTTCAGAGACCCACCTGGTTTGCCTACCAGAAAGAGTCAGCAAAATAGCCCTGCATTTCCATGCAACAGACTTGATTTCCTGTTGCAAAATTCCACTTGTCAACCATATTGAACTAGATGTTAAATAATCTGCAGCAGACACACTTGTAAGGCCAGTTCTCTATTCTGTAATCCTCTTCAAGCAGAAACTCTGTTGTAAAGGTATATGGCTACCATGGAGGGGAGATGATTCTGGGAGCTTTACCATATTTTCTTTTTGTGTTTCTATAGCATTTTCATATAAGGATCTTAAAGATCTTACAAATGTGGAGCCTCACAACATTCCTATGAGGCAGCCAACTGTATTTTATCCCCATTTTTTACAATTGGGGTAACTGAGTCACGGGGCAGTTTAAGTGACTTGCCTAAGTATGGAAAGCAAGTCAGTAGTAGTGCCAGGAACAGAACCTAGGAGCCTGGATTCACAGTCCTGCACTCCAACTACTAGATAACACTCCCCGGCTGCTTACGTTCTGTTGTGGATCACTGTTTGAAGGGAAAAAAAAAAGGGGAAACTTCCCTCACTCATCCATTTCCCCCCCCCCCCCCCCCCCGCACCTCCCAAATAACATCACCATCAGTCTGACTCTCTCCTCCAAAGGTGTTCTGGGGATTCTTGGGGCTATTTTTTTAGTTATTAGATTGTAAAGAGGAAATGTATTAATTTAAAAAAAAAAAGGGATTTATGTCAAGATGACTCTCATGATCGTCTGAGTCCAATTTTCTAACCTGGTGCTCAAATACTAAATTGTGTGTGCCCTAATTTAGGTACCCAAATTTGAAAACTGCATTCTGTTATTTCTATTACTGTCGCACCTAGTTTTTTCTTACCATGGATTTGGATTTTCTCTAGTGATGAGTGAGACATAAGCCAACAGAGGAGTCTTGCATAGTTGGCAGGCATCTGTTGCATATCTAAGGGAGTTAAATGCACTAACGCTTCCATCTGTCTTCTCTAGTGCCTCAGTTTTCTCTAGTTTCTCAGTTTGCAGGTTGTCCATGTTGAGATTGTCAACACTTCCTTTATTAAAACCATTTCCTTTGAATTCAAACTTGGCATATGCATAGTCTCGGGGAACACTTTTCCTGCAACTCATTTGCCACCGATACAAACTGCAGAGCTGCTCTTCACAATACATTTTCATGGATAACTTTAAAAAAAAATTCTTACATCTCACTTCTAGTTTTGGAAAAGGGAACTGGATTACTGCCTGATACCTCCTCTTCCATACAGCCAATTTGCCATTATCTTCCTTTTTTTCTGAGAATTTATACGTAGCTTCCACCTGCCTGCTTAAAATAATCTTTTAGCCGTCTAGAGGTATAGAATAGCCATATAGAGCACCTGAGGGCTTTTTTGCAGAGTCCTCCTTTGGTGAACGCCCCACCCAGGTAGTAATGGGAGATGAACAAGAAACCCCCTTGAGCTACACATTTTTGTGTGAGTATGCAGCATGGCAGAAATTCCTGCCCAAATGATTGTCCATGAAAGGAATCCAGTGCTTCATTGAGCAGCTTTTCTGCCTGGCCAGTATCCATTACCTGCCTCAGCTGTGCAGGAGGCGGGTACAAGTACAGACCTGGCAACTCTACTAAAGGTACACGAGGAGAGGGAACTTAGGGTGCAAGGACTGACACAATATAAACCTAGGTGAAATTTTTCCCGTGGCAGATGCACACCTAGGTGTGGCAGAAAGCAAAGGGTGTGTGGGTGGGGGAATACCATTTAAAAGAGAACATTATCAAAAATGAGTGGTTTTGATGTGAATTTGCAAAGGAATCTTACAATGTAGCTTCCTCTTTTTCTCCCCCCCCCCCCTTCCCAGTAGAATGGGACTGAGAATTGTCTCTCTTTTTTTTTTTTTTGATGCCTGAAAGCCTCTGAAGTGGGTTTGGCTTCACATATAGCTTTATAAGTCACTGGAGCAGCTGAGTCACACAGTGGTTGCTGTGTTTCTAGTTGGGGGACTTTGAACTTCTCTCAACACTTCCTTCCTGTTGGGGCAGGGGAGAGATTTGAGGCTTCAGGGTTTTTTTGTTTTGTTTTGTTTTTTAGTGTTGTGTATATATGGTTTCTTTACAGTGCATCAGGTTTGCAACCCCATTTAGACTAAGAGTGCATTGCCTGAACATCATAGCAGAATTCTGCTGCTGGTATTGTGATTAAAAGTGAGTATGTGAATACTTGTTTGCAGGAGGTGGTTTGCGCACATGTGAACATGATGTGATGTTTAGGTGCTGATGTTTTTAATATTGGACTGAGAACTCCTATTAGGTCACTACCAGTTAAATGGACTTGACTGCCAGGAAAATCCTTTTTGGTGAGTGCTAAAATTACCTGAGACTAACAGCCTCTCCCACACAACATAGTCCTTTTTTTTTTTCCACAACAGCTGTTGCAATAACTTTTACCTATTCATATAAACATTACACACTGATCACTGATTAAAAATATTAATGCAAAAGCCATATTGCAACTGCAGAAACACCTAACATAGTCCTACCCTGCATCATAGAATATGTACTTCCAGGTAACCGAACATTGCAGCTGTCAGTGTCTATCTTTTTCTCTAGCTGAAGTATAGTGGTAATGCTCAGAGCCCATTTGTATTACTTGAAGCTGAGAATTGTATGTATGTTTGGCTGTGAAGAATGCCTCTTATGTGACTCGTGTATAGTTTGCTTCCCTTCGAATTGCTCAGCCATGGCTACTTTGGCCAGATGTGAAACTTAAAAATAGAAGTCTTCAAAGTGAAGCTATTGTTTGATGTTGACAGGTTCATTGTCATCTGACACTTCTTGTACAGTACTTTGAGGAATTCCAATTTTGGGAGAGGAGTGCCCTTTGATTTCCTCTTACACGTGAGGGTTCCCTCTTCTGGGTTAAGAGTAGGATATCCTTTTGATTAAAAAATTAGTTTTAGTATACCTGTCTTGATTCACTAGTGAGACCTAGACACTTCACCTTATTATACTGGGTTTAGGATTCCTGCTGAGTTGTGGGTTTTTTCATTGTTAAAAGGATACTAGCTGGAAGGCGAAGAGTTAAAAGTAGTTTCTAGTAGTACACCTGCTCTGAGTCACCTTGCCAGTTTTTGTGTTTTTACAATTACATTTTTTTTTGTTTAAATGTTTTTGTCACCCCTGTTGTATACAAAACCCACACCAACTGGGGATATAGACTAACTTGAGTATACAGAGGAAACAGTGAAACTAATTATATATGCAAAGTGCTGTCAAATGCAAAAAGTAAACTGAAAGAGATTTTTCCTTTTCCAGTCTTTGTTGTAGCAATCTAAGGGTATGTCTACACTATGAAATTAGGTCGATTTAATAGAAGTTGATTTTTTTAGAAATCGATTAGATACAGTCGATTGTGTGTGTCCCCACTAAGCGCATTAAGTCGGCGGTGTGCGTCCACAGTACCGAGGCTAGCGTCGACTTTTGGAGCGTTGTACTGTGGAAGCTATTCCACAGTTCCCGCAGTCTCCGTCGCCCATTGGAATTCTGGGTTGAGCTCCCAATGCCTGATGGGGCAAAAACATTGTCGCGGGTGGTTCTGGGTACATGTCGTCAGGCCCCCTCCCTCCGTGAAAGCAACGGCAAAAAATCGTTTCTCACCTTTTTTCCTGGGTTACCCGTGCAGACGACATACCACGGCAAGCATGGAGCCCGCTCAGCTCACTGTCACCGTATGTCTCCTGGGTGCAGCTGGCAGATGCGGTACTGCAGTGCTACACAGCAGCATTCCCTTGCCTTGCGGATGGCAGACGGTGCAATACGACTGCTAGCCGTCATCGTTGTCCCGTGGGTACTCCTGGCCAACCTTTGTTAGGTTGGTCCGGGGTGCCTGGGCAGACATGGGTGCTCCTGGCCGGCCTCGGTGAGGTCGGTCGGGGGCGCCTGGACAAAAATGGGAATTACTCCAGGTCATTCTCTTCTTTAAGTTTCGTCTAATGGAGATTCAGTCCTGCCTGGAATATCATGCCAGCTGGAGGCTTCTTGCCTCAGGCTGCTCTCCCAGTCGGCAGTACCGCGCGGTCGCACCTACCCAGCCTACCCCTTGCTCCCATGGCTCATGAAGCCTGGACAATAGTAAGGAGCAGTTCAACTATAGGCTGAGCAAGTGCATAATGGTGGTAGAATGTGCCTTTGGACGTTTAAAAGCTCGCTGGCGCAGTTTACTGACTCGGTTAGACCTCAGCGAAACCAATATTCCCATCGTTATTACTGCTTGCTGTGTGCTCCACAATATCTGTGAGAGTAAGGGGGAGACATTTATGGCGGGGTGGGAGGTTGAGGCAAATCGCCTGGCCGCTGATTACACGCAGCCAGACATTAGGGCGGTTAGAAGAGCATAGCAGGGCGTGCTGTGCATCAGAGAAGCTTTGAAAACCAGTTTCATGACTGGCCAGGCTACGGTGTGAAAGTTCTGTTTGTTTCTCCTTGATGAAAACCCACCCCCTTGGTTCACTCTACTTCCCTGTAAGCCAACTGCCCTCACCTCCCCACTTTGATTTCCTCTTGCAGAGGCAATAAAGTCGTTGTTGTTGTTTCAAATTCATGCATTCTTTATTAATTTGTCACACAAATAGGATAACTGCCAAGGTAGCCCGGGAGGGGTGGGGGAGGAGGGAAGCACAGAGATGGGGTAGTTGTAGGGGTACCCCCTAGAATGGCATGCAGCTCATCATAGAAGCGGCATGTCTGTGGCTCTGACCCGGAGCGGCCGTTTGCCTCTCTGGTTCTTTGGTATGCTTCACGCGGCAGCTGTGGGTCCCTGTTATAACCTCTGTCCTTCATGCCCTTGGAGATTTTTTTCAAATATTCTGGCATTTCGCCTTTTGGTATGGAGTTCGGATAGCATGGATTCGTCTCCCCATACAGCGATCAGATGCAGTACCTCCCGTTCGGTCCATGCTGGAGCTCTTTTGCAATTCTGGGACTCCATGGTCACCTGTGCTGATGAGCTCTGCATGGTCACCTGTGCTGATCAGCTCTCTACGCTGGCCAAACAGGAAATGAAATTCAAAAGTTTGCGGGGCTTTTCCTGTCTACCTGGCCAGTGCATCTGAGTTGAGAGTGCTGTCCAGAGCGGTCACAATGGAGCACTCTGGGATAGGTCCCAGAGTCCAATACCGTCGAATTGCGTCTACACTACCCCAAATTCGACCCAGCAGGGTCAATTTCAGCGCTAATCCCCTTGTCGGGGAGGAGTACAGAAATCGATTTTAAGAACCCTTTAAGTCGACAAAAATGGCTTCATCGTGTGGATGGGTGCAGGGTTAAATCGATCTAACGCTGCTAAATTCGACTTAAACTCGTAGTGTAGACCAGGGCTAAGATGTTACCTGGAACAATGGTAAATTACAATTAAGACTGAAGGGCCTTGTATATTGACATTGTTCCTCTTACGCAGGTCATGTCTACCCGGCAGGCACTATAGTGGCATTGCTACAGTGCCTTAGCTATATGTCGCTGTAACTCCCAAGGGTAAATGCAGACTACAGCCATGGGTTGGGTTTTTCCATTCCAGTAGGAACTCCACCTTCCCAGAACACCGTTAGCATAACTTCAAATTCTTAACGGGAAGACCAACCTAGCAGCCACTGCAGATCAGTAGATAGATGTGCATGACAAAAGTTAATCAGCCTTGTTCACATGTAGAAGCCTGAATTATTTCTTCCTGCTATGTGGGCTTAAGAGGCACTTTGGGAGAATAAACTTGCTGGGCCTATAGAATACTTAATAGAATTTAGTCTAATTGAAAAGTTTATGTAACTGGCTACCTCCTCTGCCATACAACCAAAAATAGGACTCGTAATATCCTTTGGAAACAAAAGAGCATAGGGATAATCTTTACTAGTACTACTGATGAACTTGCAATGAGTTTATGGCCTTGTCTTACACTGCTAAAAAAAAGTGTGTATTTTTTACTTCAGGTTAACTAACATACATAAGCAGCCCTGATGTAGGGGGAGGGAGGGGGGGGAAACAGCGAAGACCAGGCACTTTACCTTTCAGTAGAACTAAAGTGGTTGGTCATCACTGTGTGTTTACATCAGGATAACTCATGCATGTTAGTTAAGCCAAGGTGTATGGGGAAAAACATATATATATTTTAAGCAAAGAAGAGATATTTTGGTCATCCAAGAGGCTCGGATAGACTAATTTCTAGACATTCTCCCTCTCTTCTGACCTCCCCGGCAAACAAAAAACCCTTACAACAAAATCTCACACCAATTCTAGAGGATTGGATTCAGGCTGGAGAACCTCCTACCTCTATGCTGGTAATAACATTGAAGATTTCCCTGGGAAATTATATATGTAGTTTGTGTATATATATGTGCGCGCACACACTCACTCACTCACTATAGGTTCCTCCCTTAGTTCTGACCACTGCTGATATATGGCAATGCCATTTGGACTCTCAGCTCTGGAGGTAATTGTAGCTAAACAGAGGGAAGAAGGTGTGACCAGTGCCCCAGAATCTAAGCTTTATAGCAAAAAACCTCTTTCTAGTTCTTATGATTGCAAAAAAACCTTCCCAAACATGTACATTGTATAATCCACTGGTTTTCAAACTTTATTCTGGCGACCCAGTTGAAGAAAATTGTTGATGCCCGTGACCCAACGGAGCTGGGGATGAGGGGTTTTTGGTGTGGGAGGGGCTCAGGGCTGGGGCAGAGGGTTGGGGTGAAATGCTGTTAAGTGAATCCAATTTCCCCATAAGATTGAATGTAAATAGTGAGGTTTAGGTTCCAGGGAATATTTTTTCACCAGACAAGACATATACATATACCGTATAAGTTTTTAAAATAATTTTAAACAAACAATTTAATACGGTACTCCCCAATGATGATGATTGTGAAGCTTGGTTGATGCAGAGGCGTAGCGGGGTCGGGGCATGGGGGCTTGCCCTGCTCCACCCAGTGTTCCAGCCAGAGCACAGGGTCGGGGGCTTGCCCGCTCCCTGTCTGGAATGCCGGGCGGGCAGAGCGGAACATTGCACGACTTTAAATGAGTATGGTCTCTAATGGATCAGTGACCTAATAACAAAACAATGTTACCTGGGACAACATTAAGTGGGGAGTTACTGTGTATAAAACCATACACAAGCCTCAGAGGTTTGCATGGGCAGATAGGGAAGATGCTTTTGTAACAATCTGTTGCTAGATGAGGAATTTCTTTTGGAAAAAATCAGCTGGAATTTGAAGCAATAGGGTTAAGGAATGAGTCCCCCACTTTCCCCATTGTTTACTAGTTTGGGCTCACCTAGGCAGATGAGAGAACCAGAAGTGCAGATTTTAAGAAGGGAAACATGAAAGGGGAGTGAGGAGCTTTTCTAGGATGAAAAAAATGAAAGTCTCAGTAGCAGCAATATAGGTGGAGAGTGAGCTCAAATTTCCAGATGGAATGACAAAGCTGGCAGGTGACTTTGAGGAGTTAGGAATTGAACAATGCAATTCACCCAATGTAGTTTCACATAGGAAAGTCTCCAAATAGATTTCTTGGTATCATGTAAGAAGAGGTATTGGAGGAGGTATTGCTCTAGACATTGGCTGGAAGATGGGGATACAGCCTGGCCAGCAGTTGCTGTCTCAACGTAATGGGCAAATAATTGTAATATAGAAAGTTCCTAATTAAAATTGCATAACAGTGCCACATAGTACGAAAACAAGCCCTTATTTACTCTGCCTCTGTTCTAAACATACAGAGTCAGGTTTCAGGTTCCATTGGTTTCAGTGGAATGTGACTACATGGTACTCTGTATTTCTGCTGGAATATGGTGGTAGTGTGGGAATTGCCTGGTCATGACTTCGAGACCTACAAGTAAAATATATTTTGAATAGCTTATTGCCCCCTCTTGTTTGGGCATTTAGCACATAAACCTACAATAAGCTCATTAAAAATAGTTATGGATTTGCATGTCACTTTGACGTTACTCAACTGCGCTTTTTTTAATTGCTGCCAGACTAATAGCAATGACCCTCATTTTCTAAAAATAATTACACTGATTTACTTTTGCCAGGAAGGAAACATTGTTCTGACTCTAGTTTTTTTCAGCCATGGATGAGCAGCATGCTGCTTATAAAACCTTTTTAGGATTTTAATTTATCCCTGTGATGTAATTTACAAAATGTTCAGTGCCATGGGTCATTCTATTCCTATGCTAAATTTAGGAATAAGTCTGGTAGTTTTGTTTTACCCTGAGAAATGATATGTAAGATTAGTGTACACCATTACAGCCTCACATTCCTAGTTGTTGAAAAGATTGGTGGTTTCCTTTCTCCTCTGCCTTTTTGATGAAACCTCTTCCTCCCTCTTCCCACAATTCGTTGTGTATTCTACACTAATTTCTCTTCCATGCTGTGCAGGAGTTGAGACAAGAGGTGGTTGAGTTGCTGGGGTTTGTGTGTATATCTCACAGGTAGCCAATACATGGACCGCAGGCCAAATCCGGACCGCCAGATGCTTTTGAATGGTTTTATTTACTTATAATTATCATTATTTTGATGTGAAAATTGTTTCTCTGAAGTCTGGACCTTGACAAAGAAATTTGGACTTTGACAAAAAGTTCTTGACTACCCATAATGTATCTGCTCCTCATGTGGTAGACTTTATTTCCTCTTTGTGGTTATTTTATTGTTTTCTTGCAAACCCACATCTTTCAGTGTTGCTTCCTGTCTGCAGTTCTTTACCAACACTGGAATCTGTACTGATCTGTATACCAAAGCAAAAAAAAAAAAAAAAAGAAGACAGATATCAACTCTGGCTGTAAAGTTGGTATCCAGCCAGATTAGGAGACAAATTTTAATTGGACCCTATAGGGTTTTTTAATGTTTTTTTTCCCTCTCTTTCCCCCCCCCCCCCTCCGTATTTTGTGTATGGGAAGAGGTTATACCATGCAAGTATTTCAGCCTTCCTTTTTCTTTCTTTTTTCCTTTAATGTATCTAGTCAACCTAAATAAACTTCCCCAAAGAAAAATAATTTTACATACTGTAGATTCCCCATTCATTTCTTTTCTTGTCTTTGACATGTATTTTCTGAAGTTCTCTATCTTCAGAAATATCTGCTTTATCTATGAATAAGGATAGTATTACAAGCCTTAGTGGCAATAAGAATACCACATTATGCTTATACTCCAAACACTTCCTTTCTGTTTGTCTTGGGGATTTTTCAAAATCAGTTTTAGCTAGCTAGATGGTGTATTGTCTACTGGCTGAAGCACATACCTGGGCATCTAAATCTGGGTGCTATTTCCAGTTTTGTCACTGACTCAGTGTACCCTTCGGCAGCTCACAACTATTTTGTATTTCAGTTTCTCCTTTGGTAAAATGGACAGAGCGGATACTTCTCAGGTGTGTTACGGAGCTGAATCAAACATAAAAGGCTTTGAATGAAAAGCATTATGTAAGTGACAGTTATAACTAGTATAAGTATTAGATTTGCTTTTATTGTTTGTCTGCTTGTCTCTTATATTTGACCGTGTAAGGTCTTTTTTTCCCTACTGTTACATATTGCTTATCTGGTATTGTGTGGTGTTACTGAGTTAAGGCTAGGGGTTTCACTGAAAAATCTGCTCAATGTGCATCGGCAGTCAAAAAAGCTAACAATGTTCAGAACTGTTAGGAAAGGGATAGATAATAAAACAGAAAAATATAAAGCCGCTCTATAAATTCATGGTATGCCCACACCTTGAATACTACGTGCAGTTCTGGTTTTCCCATCTCAAAAAAAGTAAGAAATATAGAGAGAGGCAACAAAAATGGTGAGGTGTATGGAACAGCTTCCATATGAGAAGAGATTAAAAAGACTGGGACTGTTCATCTTCGAAAAGATCACTAAGAGGGAATGTGATAGAGGCCTATAAAATCATGAGTGATGTGGAGAAATGTTGATTATCCGTTCATGTAACACAAGAATAAGGGGTCACCCAAATTAATAGGCAGCAGGTTTAAAACAAACATAAAGAAGTACTTCTTCACACAATGCACAGTCAACCAGTAGAACTTGTTGCAAGGGGATGTTGTGAAGATCAGAAGGATAAGTGGGTTCAAAAAAGGAATTAGATAAGTTCATGGAGGATAGGTCCATCAATGTTTATTAACTAAGATGATCAGGGATGTAACCTCATGATCTGTGTGTCCCTAAGCCTCTGACTGCTAGAAGCTGAGACTGGACAACAGATGATGGATCACTCTATAATTGCCCTGTTCATTCCCTTTGAAGCATCTGGCACCGGCCACTGTCAGAAGACAAGATAGTGGGTAGAGCAGGGATGGGCAAACTTTTGGGGCCGAGGGCCACATCTGGGTATGGAAATTGTATGATGGGCCTGAATGCTCATGAAATTGGGGGTTGGGGTGCGGGCTCTGGGGTGGGGCCAGAAATGAGGAGTTCAGGGTGCGGGAGGGGGCTCGGGGCTGGGGCAGGGGATTGTGGGGGCGAGAGCTCTGGCTCTGGGTGTGTTCTCTGGGGTGGGGCTGCGGATGAGGTGTTGGAGGTGCAGGAGGGTGCTCCAGGCTGGGACCGAGGGGTTTGGAGGGCGGAAGGGGGATCAGGGCTGGGGCAGGAGGTTGGGGCATGGAAGGGGGTCAGGGTGCAGGCTCCGGGCGGTGCTTACCTCAAGCAGCTCCCGGAAGCAGAGGCATGTCCCCCTTCCGGCTCCTATGCGGAGCCTTGGCCAGGAAGCTCTGCGCCCTGCCCCTGCAGCTCCCATTGGCCATGGTTCCCGGCCAATGGAAGCTGTGGGGGTGGCACTTGGGGTAGGGGCAGTGTACAGAGCCCCATGGCTACTTCTATGCATAGGAGCCGGAGGGGGGACATGCTGCTGCCTCCGGGAGCCGCACAGAGCCATGGCACAGGCGGAGCAGGGCAAGCCCCTGAACCCGCTCCCCAGCTGGAGTGCTGGAGCGGCGCAAGCCCCGGACCCTACTCCCCGGTAGGAGCTCAAGGGCTGGATTAAAACATCTGAAGGGCTGGATGTGGCCCCCGGGCCATAGTTTGCCCACCCCTGGGGTAGAGGGACCATTTGTTCATTATGCTAGCGAAGCATTCCTAGAATAGATGCAGCTTTTGCTGGTGTAGCTTATTCCAGCCGTCCCCCTTTCCCCCCACCCCCACCTCTCTCAAATGGTGATGAATGATACCAGAAAAAGCAGAGTTTTGCTGGTATAGCTATGTCTGCAGTAGTGGCTTTTGCTATGTTGGTCACAAATCACATCTCTTCACACTTTTTGTCGCCATAGCTATGTTGGTAAAAGTTTGAACTGTAAACCTGGCTGAAGTCCTGGTAGTGAAACACAGGATTAAAATTAGTCAGGCAAACCTGTTCTCCTCTGGGATTCCAGCCCTCCTGTTGGCCAGACCTTGCTTTTAAAAGCAATGCTTGCTCCCTGTGAATAAAATCCATTGAACTGGTGGCTAGGACTCTTACCTGCCCCTCTTCACCAAAATTAATTCTCTACCACCAACTTTTGGGAATATTCATACGTATATGAAAGTATCAAAGGAGGATTTTTCTCTCTCTCTCTCCTCCAAACATGCAAAAATAAAGTGCTGTTATTTGTTGTTTCACATCCTTGCTGGGCTAGCAGCCCAAAAGGAAAATTGGGAAACGCTTTGTCAGTTATTCATAACTATTTCAAGATGTTTATATCCTAATCGCAGTACAGCTTCCTAAAATGAAGACTTCCAGAAATAGGAATTGCCAAGGACTGAATTTGTAATCTGAAGGGAAGGTGCCAAATAACATTATATTGAGGTCCAGTTTAGGCATGAGCTCATTTTTCTTTCCAGATGAATTAATTTGTTTCATAAATTCATAATTAATTATTGGTAATATATAAAACTGTACAGTCCTGTCTACCATTTTTAACATGATACAAAGACAAGATCATATGAGAGAACAAAGTAAAATAATCAATCGTCTACCTATCTTGCTTTTGGAAGAACTTAACTGTCTCTTCGCATCATTACATTTTTTCCCCTAAATAAGACCTATGAGAATTGTCCCATCCCCCTGAGATAGGTCAACCTGTGGAACTGTTTGCCAGAGGATGTTATAAAAGCCAAGACTATAACAAGGTTCAAAAATTCATGGAGGATCGGTTCATCAATGGTTATTAGCCAGGATGGTGTCCTTAGCCTTTGTTTGCCAGAAGCTGGGAATGGATCACTCGATGATTACCTGTTCTATTCATTCCCTCTGAAGCACCTGGCATTGGCAACTGTCAGAAGACAGGATTAGATGGACCTTTGGTCTGACCCAGTATGGCCGTTCTTACGAGATTAAATTGATGATACACTTGACTTTAGTTCTAAGGGCTGGTCTACACTGGAGGGGGGATCGATCCAAGATACGCAACTTCAGCTACGCTATTCACGTAGCTGAAGTCTAAGTATCTTGGATCGAATTACCTGGGGTCCACACGGCACAGGATCGACGGCCGTGGCTCCACCGTCGACTGCGCTACTGCCACTCGCTCTGGTGGAGTTCCGGAGTTGACGGTGAGTGCGTTCGGGGATCGATATATTGCGTCTTAACGAGACGCAATATATCGATCCCGGATAAATCGATTGCTACCCACCGATACGGCGGGTAGTGAAGACGTACCCTAAGTGTGAAAAGTGAATTGGCATGGATGTTGAGTGTGAAAGAGATTTCAACCCCCTTACCCCACATTGCTCTCTCTAGATTAGGAAAATGAGTGTTTAGCTAACATGTTAATTAACATGTTTTTAAACAGCACTTAACACCTACTGTATATAAAGACAGGGACCCTCGGTTTGACCATAACCAACTATCACATGTTTACCTTTTGTCTATGTACTCAGTGTTGTTCATTATTATTTTTATTACTTGTATTATTATAGCACTTCTGGAACTCTAGTCATGGGCAAATGTGTTAGCCTCATGTTTTTATTAGTTTGTTTTTACCACATTTCATTTTCCTGGTCTACCCAGAACCTATGTGGGATGCAAGGAAAGAGGTTGATGCCAAAAATACACCTGAGATTTCCTAAACTGTTGCCTAGGTTATAATATAAACATAATAAAAGTGTAGTATAAAGAGGGTGAGAAGATGCTATTACTCATGACATCACAATCAGTGTTTTTACTACCCGGGTTACAGGTTTAATTTACCTGTGATAGCATGTATAATCTGAAGACTGACTTGTATGTTGATAGCACTGTTCATAGTGTGCCTTTGATATGTTTTCCTGTCTCACTTACCTGAGACATTTTAAAGAAGCAGAGCAGTTTCTAAAAGGCTCCTTGTTCTTGGAGTGGATTTAATGGACTTCTGCTCTGGTTTTTAAATGCCAATGATGTCCACACCAGTGGGAGTTCTTCCTTGAAAACAAAGTAATTGTTTTGCCTTGTGTCTTTCATTTTGCTTGTAATACCTTTTTAAAATAGCCTGATTTATACACAGAGCTTGCAGTCCATAGTATTAGGTGAAAATGGGATGGAGCAGGCTAGAATCTCCAACTGGTTTCTGGGCTTTTTCATTGGAGGGGGGTGAAGGAAGCAGAGAAATTTGGTAATCCATAGTCTATGAATACAGCATGTCCATTGCATGGCAAGTCTGCTGGTGCTTTGTCTTCTTCCTCCTTCCTTCTCCCAGCCTTGCTTCTACAATGTTAGGATCACCTTTCATGTGTGAACTGTAGTAACAAAAAGGATTTATTCAAGTTACTTGCTATTGGACAGAATTTTCTGGGTTTCATTTCTAGGTCCCTAGTTCCTGGAAGAAGCTTGTTACAAGGGAGTGACAGTAGCTCTGTGATATCAGAGTAAACTTTAACATTAGGAATGCTGGGTCTGCCTAGTGAGAAGTGAGCTTAGTGCCTTTTTTATGGGCCTCTGAAACCCAGCCTTTGTAAGAAAACATGTCCTTTTGATTTCATTTTGTTGCTATAGTAACCTCATTAAATATTGACTCTGTTCTATATTTTCTAAAGACCAGTGTGCTCTAGCGCACCTTTAAAGCACCATTGTGTGGTAGAGAATTTCTCAGGAAGGATACCTCTGGTGGGTGGACTTGATACATGTGCCTGCTAAAATAGCATAAATTACAAATACAGACTTGCTTTTTATAGCTGGTGCATTTAGTTGCATTTACAAGACTGTTTACTCTGCAGCTGCAATGAGCAGAAAGATCACAGTGCTTTGAACTTGGTTTCCTGAGTTCAGGGTGGGAGGTTGGGGAGATGTAGACAGGGTTACCTTATAGTATGCTTCCTTTGTAACCTAATGAGGAAAGCTGGTACCAAAGTTGTCAACAAAGGGAACTTTCACCCAAATGGGCTGTTTCATCAAAGCTGAAATGTTTCGCAGAGATGTATTTGTTTTTATAAAGGTTTTGTTGGGAAGGTTTGGACAGATTGATTGGACTAGACTCTATAGCCTGGTGGTTAGGGCACTGGGCTTGGGGTCAGAGAGACCAGGGTTCAAGCCTTTGGTTCAGAGTGATCTGGGATGAAAAACTGCACTCTTGAGTCAGGCTGAGTGGGGACTTGAACCCTGGTCTCCCACATCCAGGCCCATGCCCAAACTAATTAATATGTTATAACTATAGAGAGAGACATGCACACACAGAGATGGACAGACAGATGGGGACACACAGATGGACACAGGAACACATGGGGATGTGGACACGCATGCATGCTCAGGTTTTGATCTGAAAACAAACACCAACACAAACTCTTAAAAGGTTTTGTTTTTGTTCCGGTGCTGAATAAAAACAAATTTAGAAACCTTGAACATTGCTCTGGAACAGTTGTCCCTTCTCTGTTTCAAAATGTATGCTTAAATACAGATTGAAATGTTTTTTTCTGCTAAAAATAAAATAAATCTCTGTAGCATCAAACAGTAATCCAGGCACACCTTGAGATGTGGGCATCAGGTTACTGTTACATTGTTAAATTGCAACAATGTCTATTGAAATAGTTTGATGTCTGTTCTGTTTCTATATCATCCTGCACCTCTGGGTTACAAATTAATGAAGCACACTTATTTTCAGATAAATAAATTGGGTACCTCTTTAAGATTTCAAAACTGTTCCCTTAGACAATGGTCTGAGTCAGCTTCATTTAGTACTTTCCTCTCTGGCTTCCCAAATTTCCTTTCCTTCCTGACCATGAAATCCAAAGGGCTCGCTCAACTTTACAAAGGAAAATGCCTAGGACTTCCCTTGCTTCTTACTGCTCAGCTTGGAAACAAGCCCATGTGTTCAAGATGCACTCTACCTGCTGGCTCTGTTATGCGGCATCAGATTAGCCGGCTGCAACTGCTTCCTCTATACTATTCAGACTGTGCATTCTGCAGTTGCAGTGTTGCAAAGCAGAGTGTTTAACGGAGGCACTTGGGGGTCCCAGGCCTGGAGAACAGTGATGTTTGTTCCCATCCACGTGCTGCTGGCAGTGGCCCTGCTCATTAGTCTCTCTAGGAATTGTTTTGTGTAAAATCAGACTTGCACAAACGAGGGGGAAAGTCAAAATGGGGAAAGCTTGGTTCATTTGTCTTTTCAGTTGCTCAGGACCAATGTGCAGAAGAAATGTTTGAGCTGGAGGTTTGTTGCTTTGGGGAGGGGAGGAAGAGGAGAGAACCTCTGTCTTTAAGGGCTTGAAATACAGCCATAAACTCATTAAATGGAAGTCAGACTTGCCTACCTCTCTACCGAGAGGACTGGACTTGATTCAGAATTCAGCACAGGCAGAGCTGCTGACATTTTGCTGCTGGGTGTGGATCCTGAAGACTGAATTGTGGAGCCCAAATAGACTTGATTCGTCATTCATCTGTTCTGCAGAAATTTGTTTTGATTGTTTTCCATTGGGCCAGGGGTGTCTTGGCCTGCTTGTGTGCCCTTGTGAGGTTTCCCTTACCATACCATGAGTTGTTCGTTTGGGTTAATGCCCGTCTGTGGTGTATGATATTGTGCCCTTCCTCTGAGTTCTGTCACAAAAGCATGCAGACTTCCCTGTTTCTGGTTTGTTTATAGGGCAGCCTATCTGTAGTCAGTTACATCCTGAGTGAGACCAAAAACCCACCTTGGTAAATGGTCATGGTTTTTAACTCTTCTTAATTGCGAACTGAATGCTGTGACCCTGGTCATTGAGTGTTACTTATAAGTTAACAAATCAAAGCACACTGCTTTAGTTGTCTTGGGAGAAAGTGTTGCTAGTCAAGGGTTTCCCAGGCCTCTTCGTAGAATGGGCTGCATCCATCTAAACAGAGAATGTGACTTGTCCATCTCTCCCCCATTTAGTCATGATTGTGTGAACCACTTCACCTCTCCTCCCATTTGTGATCATATAACATCCAATTTGCAATTACAACAGTTGCTTACATGGAAAAGTAATATTTTTAGCTTCTTTTAATGCAGCTTAGCAGTTGAAAACAAGGAGATCCAGGACCATGAAACCAGCAAGTTCTTTAAGGACCCATCGGTGTTTAACAACCTGCAATCTGGAAACCGCTGAGATAGTGGTTACAGTAGGCAGGGCCGGCTCCAGGCACCAGCCCACCAAGCTTGTGCTTGGGGCGGCACCTGGAGGGGGGCGGCGCGGCGCTCCAGCCGCTGGGGAGAGCGGGGCCACAGCCGGGCTCGCCGCCCTCCCCCCGGCGCTCTGGCCGCCCTCCCCCCCGGCCGCCCTCCCCCTCTCGCCGCCCTGCGCTCTGGCCGCCGGGGGGAGAGCCGAGCCCCAGCCGGGGCTCGCCGCCCTGCCCCCTGCGCTCTGGCCGCCGGGGGGAGAGCCGAGCCCCAGCCGGGGCTCGCCGCCCTGCCCCCGGCGCTCTGGCCGCCGGGGGGAGAGCCGAGCCCCCGCCGGGGCTCACTGCCCTCCTCCCAGGGCTCCGGCCGCCCTCCCCCCGGCCGCCAGGGGGAGAGCGAGCCCCCGCCGGGGGGAGAGCGGAGCGGGGCTCGCCGCCCTCCCCCCCCCGCGTCCTCCTCCTGGCCGCTGGGGGGAGAGCGGAGCCCCCGCCGGGGCTCGCTGCCCTCCCCCCGGGGCTCCGGCTGCCCCCCTTCCCCCCCCCCCCCCCCCGCAAGGGGGGGGGGGGCGGCCGGAGGCTTTTTTGCCTGGGGCGGCAAAAAAGCCAGAGCCGGCCCTGACAGTAGGAAACTGCTGCCTGCAGTTGTGGGTTTTCATGCTGTTTCTGACACACACTCTATATCAGGGGTCGGCAACCTTTCAGAAGTTCTGTGCCGAGTCTTCATTTATTCACTCTAATTTAAGGTTTCGCATGCCAGTAATATATGTTAACGTTTTTAGAAGGTCTCTTTCTATAAGTCTATAATATATAACTAAACTATTGTTGTATGTAAAGTAAATAAGGTTTCTAAAGTGTTTAAGAAGCTTCATTTAAAATTAAATTAAAATGCAGAGCCCCCTGGACCAGTGGCCAGGACCCGGGCAGTGTGAGTGCCACTGACAATCAGCTCGCGTGCCGCCTTCGGCATGTGTGCCATAGGTTGCCTACCCATGCTCTATATGCAGGGGCCTGTGTATTTCACAGTTCCACAGCTGTGGAATTTGGTAAGAATTTCACTCCTTGTTGCAAAATTTAATAGAATCTGAGCTTTTATTTAAAAAAAAAAAAAAATCTAGCCCTCAAGGTTGCGAAGAAGATCTGAATAGTGTTAAAACTATTTAGGATGTCTGCACAGTGTTGCCAACTTAGCGACTTTGTCACTAGATTTAGTGACTTTTTGGTTTCCCTAGCAAGAAAATAGGTGTCAAAGTGATCAGTGATAAATCTAGTGTCTTTCACTGCCAATTACAGTGACATTCAGAGAAAGAAGTCACCAATATCTGTAGTCAGAAAATCATTCACAAGCAGCTCAATAGTGTTGTTAAAATCCATTCCATGCTCTTCTTACTACATTCTGTGGCACACCAAGTCAATGTCATTATGTCTCAATTGAGCATGTTCTCAGAAGGAGTCACACTCCAGGGCTTCTTGGGCTGAGATCACTTTAATCTGCAGGCGAGGAAAAGAAGTTTGTGGAGGCTAATTAAATGCTTTGCTAAAGCCAGGCGCACTTTGGAGAGGGCTTGTTTTTACCCAAATGTGTTCTTTCTCACCGCTCCATAGTAAGTAGCACACCCTGTGATGTAGGGAAAGATGGCTAATGAAGTGGGCAGGGCGGGGGAGGCAGGCTAGCCAGCGAGGAGAGCCGCACAGATGGAAGATGGGGTGGGATGAGACAGGGTCATGTTCCCCAATGGGGCGGTGGGGCACCATGCCTCCAGGAATGAAGCCCTTACTACAGGATCAAGGGTGGAACTAGCTTGATTTCAGCTCCCCTTTACTGCTTCCCCTGGCTTGGCCTGAGGTTAGCTGCCCAGCTGTTTTCAGAAATGAAACCCTGGAAGCGGGGGGAAGGGGTCCAGCTAGCGGATTTTTGTTTTTAAATCTATTGGGCTCTCTGCAGTGCCGAGCTCAGGTCAGGTGAATGCCCTCTGGTTCTGGGCTCTCCCTTTCACTAACCTGTCGGCTCAAATCCAGGCTGGCAAGAAAGGGAGGCTCAGCTGAATAAACCAACCTCTGCCAACCTGGGCTGCAGTGTACAGAGTGCCCTCCCCAATGAGCAGAGGGCTGCAGTTTCCCTCCCAATGAGCAGAGGGAGCCATCCTGATGATGACCGTGTACTGTTGTAGTTGCTTCTGGTGTGCAACAGAATGTAGTAATAAAATTCATTCCATGCTCTTCTTAACACTATTGAGCTGCTTGTGAATGATTTTGACACAATACTCACCTGTGTGTGTGTGTGTGTATATATATATATATGTATATGTATGTATGTATATATTATTTTGTTCGGTGACATTTTTGACTCCTTTTGAGTGCTTAAGCAGCTACATCCAGTGACTTTTCAGGGTTTGTCTGGTGACTTCCTGCTGTGTGGAGTTGGCAACACTGGACTCACTCTGCAAACTCGAGAAGCCCTAACTGCAGCTATAACTCTGAGAGATGCGAGTTGCCTCAGTCATCTCAATGGGGTGTTGGAACTGAAATCTAATGAAGCCAAAAGTCAATATTTTTAACTATTTCACTGCTGTAGTACAAGAAACTACTTCTAACATGTTTTTATAAAACTGACTAGCTTTCAAGATATGTCGCTCATGATGGTGTTGTTTTAACTGTGTGAAAACTGTGTGAAACATTTTAGATCTTTGAATGACAGATGCTCAACAAGATAGTAGAACCACGTCCCACTCCACTTACTTTGAGCTCCATTATTTTAGGGATAATCATAAGTCATGATAAATGGCCTGTAATGTGTGAGAGATCTTATTTGCTGCTGTTGGTAGTGTTTATTGGTTTGCTGGTTTTATCAATACTGTGTACACAGTGAAAGGAGGTAGGAAGACTCCTTGAGTAGCATCTCATTGACATCATGGAAATTAAAACATGCAATTAAAACATGTGGCATGATGTTTTTTTTTTTTTTTCTACCTCCCTTCCACGCTAACTTATTCCTCCCAGTGTTTGTAGCAATTAAGCTCTTTCTGTGTTTGATTTCTGGGTTTATAGCAGAAGGTTTGTTGGGAGTAGGTGTACAGAAGAATCATCTCCAGTGAGGTTCAGAGAAGTCTGTGACATTAAAATGAAGCTATGTAACTTTGGTACCTTGTCTTTTCACATTTCCCACCAACTTAAAATCTGTGCAGTTCTTTTGACTATACTTAAAATCTAAAGTAGCTAGAATTTTTTAGGCTTTGTGTTGTTCTTTTAATTTGGAATATAGCACAAACACCAAAGTATCTTTGGCACATGGCTGAAGTTTTCTTGTGGTGGTGGAAGAAGTTTTGAAAGTTTTTTGTTTCAATAATTTGTGTGGGGAAAAAAGTCTGTCACTTGCAGGAATTTTCAGATTTCCTGTAGGACTTTTCATCATTAAAGGGACTTTTCACTATGAAAATAAGTCCTAACACAGTAAATCCAAAGTGTATCTGTGTATATTTTGCCATGATTACTCTAGTTCTGCCAAGTTTTTGCCTAATTATACTAAAACCAGAAATAAGTAATGAGTCCTGATTACAACACAACTTTGTCCACAAGCACAGTAAAAATATGGCTCCATGTAGTTTAGAAGAGACCTTAACTGTATTTTGGACAGTCAAAGGGTGAGAACATAGGTAAGGTCCAATCTACAGTACAAAATGGAACGGTGCTCTTAATGTGCATGGCGAATGGGGTTGTGTTAGGGCCTCTCCCTGCAGCGCTCGTGAGTGTATGTACAATCTTTATAAAAACTTCAGATTAACAGTTTCTAAAAATACCCTTCCAAATATCCTCTTCCAGAATGAAAGCTTTCTTCCCTTTCTCCCCTTACATTGCACCACTCCAAAACACAAAGCTCAGGAGAATATACCAATATTTCCATTACTCCTAAATTACTCCCTAGATCAGAGATAGTCAGTAGGCAGCCAAATCCAGACTGCCAGGCGCATTTGAATGGACCCTGAAATCTTTCTTTAGTTGTTGTTGTTGTTGTTTTTTATTATTTTCTCTGTAGTCTGGATCTTGACTATACCTTGATGAAGAAATTTGGACCTTGACAATAAACTTTCAAGTTTGCTTTAATGGGTCTCTTCCTGTCTTTCGTTTGTGGCTCCACCTCCTGTTGCTTACCTACTTCCTGTCTGTCCCATAAAGAGGCCCTTTTTATCCATCCACACTTTCAGTGGGTGACCACGTTGGTTTTCATGACTTTGCTACCACTGGTTTCACTTTAAATCTAACTCTGCAGTCTCAACTCATCTGTTCCCTTCTGTTCAGTGTTGGATATGAGGCTACATTCATCTAGATGGCATATTATCAAGGCATAGAAAAAGGGGGTTTTGGCAGAGAGGATGGATTTGGGTATGCTGTAAAAAGAAAGAAGCAGGATATAGCAACAGCTTGAATGTTGGGGGCAACTGAGAAATAAGAATCAAGGGTGACACCAAGTTTTGAGCGTAGGGAGCAGGAAGGCTTGTGGTATTGAAAGGTAGGGTGGGGAAGATGATGAGTTCTGTTATTTGGGGGGTTTGTTCCTGTAAATGGATGGCAGGAGATCCAGAAAGAGATGTCAGAGTGATGCAGTTCAAGACTGGCTCTGAACAGAACAGATAATATATTCGACCAGTGGAGGGCGGAAGCTTACACGCAGACTTGGTACAACATGTGATATCTCTTGAACATGATGAAAAAGGCGGGGGCAGCAATCCTCGTACTTTTAACTCTAAGTAATACAGAAAACTTAAAACAAACCAAATCCTTACTAGCTCTGTTCCAAAGAATGAAACTCTTTTTGGCAAAAGCAGCTAAAGAGAGTTTGCACACGTGCTGTATGGAGGAGTTGGGCAAAGACGATCACTACTTATCAAACTATAAATGAGATGTCTTTAGCTGGCTTACTTGCAGCCCCCATGCCACCTCTCCATTTAGAGCTGCAGAATCTAAAAATGTTTACACCTTGAACAGGCAGTGTTAGTGCATCAGCCGCTCTGTTTGTATTTGTAAAGATCAGGCTGATTGTAGAACGCATCTCCTCTCTAGATCTGTAACCCATTTTGAAGGGAATAGTCCAAGTCGTAGGGGGTGGGGATGGCAGAGAGGAAGGACAGATGGTTCCCTGTTTTAGATCTGCAGTTTGTGTGCCTCTGTCAGATTAAACAGTTTCTTTTGCTAATCCCAAAGCCTATTACAGATAGTGCATATGCTGGATATCTGTATAAATACACATGCACTTATTTAGACCTTTTTTGCATGTTTGAATGAAAAAGGGTGGGGGAAGATTATTGGAGTATTCACTTCCTGCCTCTGGATAGCAGGCGAGAAGATGGAATGGGAGGAAGAGCTCAAGTGAGGTCTTGCTTTATCTTTGTTAAAGTAAACATCTTGCAGAGCTGTGAAAGTCAGAGAAGAACTTTGGTGAGCTGTTGTGACATTCCTCATTCCAGAGGGCAGGATCACCCTAACATTCAGGGTTGTTTGTTCTCAAAGGCTGTTGGCTGTGGGCTGAAAATTCTCTGCCTTTTTTGGGCTGGGCTTGGAACAGAACTTCATGCTGCTTTCCTAAAGTGATATTTGTGACCGCCATTGCTTTTGTTCTTTTTACGATGTCAATTCAGACTGACTCACCACCCAACAGATGTGTATGAATGACTTTTGGATCCTTACTACACTCTTAAATTGCTGTGATTGATTAATATTTTTCAGCTTTTCATTTAATTGCTTGCTGCTCTCCTTCTAAAGGACAATGTCCCCATACACGCTGTTGCTTCACACGGTGAAGAGTTTTTCTGGAACCTTATTATACTTGGTTATATTGAACTAGTAAGGGAGTGACATTGCTGGTTAAATTTGCATCCTCCCACTTCAAGTATTCAGGACAATCTATCACCAGTAGGTATGACATTATTGTTCCTTGTTATATTTGTTGCCTGTTCTGAAACACCAGTGCGCAATTATGAAAATTCAAGGATGGGAAATGACTCTCTGCATAGTCCCAGTTTTCCTACGTTGTGGCTTCTGTCGTGACCTTCACATTGGGTGTTTTAACTCCATTAACACTGGGACTGACGCTGCTGCTGTTATTGCCATTGATCTATGTTGGTAAATCCTGCCAAATTGCATCATTGAGGAGTTGAGACAGAGATCCATGTTCTTTTTCTAAGAGGTATAATATATCTAGGAGAGATTGGGGATATTGCAGACTGTGTGTTGTGTGCTATCCAACGTCAAAATACTAACATCCCCCTATACTCTGTATGTTACTCCCGATGACTAATAACTGAAGTTTCAACACTCTATATCATCTATTTGTAAACATTTTCTAATAAAACTTTATATCTAGGAGAGAAATGAAATGAGTTACCTGACCCAGGGCAGCTGCTGTCAGAGAAAACCTCAGCCTTTTCCCCCAGATTAGGAGGATTTAAAAGTAGGAGAGTGACCCTGATACGCTGTGAGGTAGGTCTGGAGCCAGCCCGCTAGTAGCTATTGCAACAAGGGGTGCCTTTGTTCATTTGTTTTTGTTTTTTCATTTTTTGGAGGGGGGAATAATTCCCGCTCAGTCTCTATGAATCCTGTTTTATAACAAGTTATTTAGATATTGCAAACTGCTCAGCAGAACATGTGTATACATTACAGTAAGTTCTGAAGCAGTGGGTTTAGTGAGCAAGTTTGAATGATCATCCAAAGATTTTTAGGTCACTTGACTTCAGTAACAGTTGAATTTAAGCTACTAGTTAAAAAAATGCCAGTTTTTAAAAAACAGGCCAGCCCGTCGAGAGAAATTTGGGGCTCTAGTGCATCATGTTTGCTGGGGCTCCACAGCCTCCCGTTTCACCCCAGTTACAAGCACATTGGGGGGCCCTCTATGATAGGGGCCCCAGTACAGTTGTCCCCTCTTTCATCAGCCCTGAAAACAGGCTGGCATTTTTTTGTCTGTGGGAGAAACCTGTATGTGGGGGGCACTTCTACCTTGTCTAGCTAAAAAACTAATTATTTTAATATGTGGAAAACCTGTCAGATAAATTGAGAGCTACAGAAGGTGATGTTGATTGTTGCTCCCTTTAAAGGCATCCTCTCTTTCCCTCTTTGGCTGCTGTGGACATTTTGAAGCCTTTGGACAATATCTACTCCAGCTACTTCTACAAAGCATTCAAGCTCTTCATTGTAAAGAAAACCTGGATGCCTGTAAAAGGAGTTGAAGGGGAGGAGGAGGAGCCAGTTTAGCTGCCTCCTCTAGGAGTCATTGGAGAGGATGCTGGAGCTGCCAGGTACCAGTGGGGGAAACTCCAGCAATAGAAGAGCCAGGAGCTGCCAATGGGACCAGAGCTGCCAGTGCAGAAGGAGTGTCCAGGAAAGCAGGAAACTAAGCATCTGGGCAGAATATGCAGAGGCAAAGGATAACCAGGTGGCTGAGAAGCACATGCAGAGGAGCAGGTCAGAGAGTTCAGGATATTCTGTGGTTGCTTGGCTGTGGAATTTGCTTCCCAATTGTGCAGTAGTCTTGGGTTTTCTTTTAGGTTTTTTTTTTTTTTTTTTTTAATCTTATTTTTAGCCTTCATGGCTGTGAAGAAAAACTTCCTGTCTCAACCCTAAATTACTGTGACAACTCCAACCAGTTTGTCAGCGTACCACAGACCTTCCACACCAAATCACAAGCCTCTACCACTTGAGCTAAAAGAGTAACTCCAGTAACCACTCATGGGCATGGGGAAGATAGTACATTCACTGCACATAGGGGTTGGTTAAAGTAGTAACCGGTCATAGATCTGGCCATGTTCCGCCTCTGTGGCAGATCACCAAAGTGCTGTGAGGGGGAATCCAGCTGCTGGATCCTCAGATGCTTTAAGATTCCTTGGATTTCAACAGGCTGCAGCACTGTTTCTTTCTTTGTCCTCTCTGGCACATTTTGTGGGCAGCAACTCTGTCTGCTACTCCATCATGGGAATGGAGTGCCTCAGCCCACGTGTCTTAGGTCACCAGGACCAGGATAGCTTAAATTCACCCTCTCCCAGAATCCCGCCAAAGGTGTGTACTTTGAGTTACTGTTTAACACTCTCAAGGGGCACATGGCAGCTATGAAGCATATAACACACAGTGTCAGGGAAATTAGTAAGGGGGTGGGTAAACTTAAAGCTAGCTATGGAATGCCTTAATTAGCACAATATGAAGACTAACCACTGTTTTTTCACTAAAGGAAAGTTATACTTCTCCTGCTAATCATAATTATTTCGGTGAATAAACAAGATGGATAGAGAATCTGTTAACATAGCTTCCAGGGACTTTCAAAAAAGCTTTTGATAAAAACCTCCATGAGAGTAAGTTATGGGATGAAATATTATGAAGCTGATTGTGAAAGGAACAAAGTTTTAAATGGTTGGTTTTCATCATAGACAGAGGTTAATAGTGAGATGCCCCGTGGATCTGTACTGGGAGCTATGTTTAATATATTTAGTGGTCTGGAAAAGGAGGTGAACTGTGAAGTAGTAAAATTTTCAGATGACAATTATTTAGGTTAGTCAAGATTAGAGAGAATTGTGAAGAACTTCAAAAGACCTGGCAAAGCTAGGTTATTGGACGCCGCTGGCAAATAAATCACTCTAAATGAGTGCAAGGTAGTGTGCATTGGAAGGAACTGTTTGAACTGCTCATGCATATTAATAGGTTTTAAATTAACTTTAATCACTCTAGCTCTGCTGGTGGTTGCAATGATGGCAGCTATAACATAGACCAGATTAGAACATTTTATCACTACTGCAATGAGGGTCAATTATAGGTTCTAAATTTCCTAGATGCTGTGGCCACTATGGGCAGGTTAATGAAGACAGCTGTGCAGGGTGTAATGGTACTTCACTTTTTTTAAACTGTAATATGATATGAAATGGATAGAGTAATACCTAAAATACACCTCTACCCCGATATAACGTGACCCAATATAACACGAATTCGGATATAACGCGGTAAAGCAGTGCTCCGGGGGGGGGGGGGGGGGCTGCGCACTCCGGCGGATCAAAGCAAGTTCGATATAACGCGGTTTCACCTATAACGCACTAAGATTTTTTGGCTCCTGAGGACAGCGTTATATTGGGGTAGAGGTGTATCATGGCATTGTGTACTTATTTTTTATCACTCCATTTCAAAAAGGACATATTGGAAATAGAAAAGATTTGGAGAAGGGAAAGAGAGAAATTTACACACCGAAAGACAAGGTAGAAAGGTTAGGAGAAGTATGTAACATAATAAATTTATGTAATTGATGGCACAGAAAAGGTCAGTTGTTCACCCCCATCTACTCTCACAATAAAAGGGAACATGCGATAAGACTTAAGACAACAAATTACTAAAAATTAATCCTATAGAATTTAGTGCCACAGTGAGTTGCATCTATGTTGCAGCTGATAGCATGCTTCCCAGTGTGGGTGTAGACACTCGCTAGCTTTGCTCTAACTAGTGTACTAAAAGTAGCAATGTAGCTGGGAGTAGCATGGGCAGCAGCTCAGACAGCTAGTCTGAGTACAAACTTGCTGGGACCCCCCAGATACGCACTTGAGCGGCTAGCTCGAGCCACTGCCCATGTTATCCCCAGCTACGCTGCTATTTTTAGCATGTTAGCTTGAGTAGAGCTAGCACATGTCTGTCTCCCTGAGCTGGGAAGTGTGCTCCCCACCTGTAGGGTAGATGTACCCAATGTATTTTAGGGCAAAGACTTAGGCCATGTCTACACTAGTACTTATGTTGGCAAAACTTTTGTTGCTTGGGGTATGAAAAAAACACACCCCTGAGCGACATAAGTTTTGCCTGTATAAGCTCTAGTGTGCACTGTGCTATGTTGAGTTGGTTTTATTATGTCGATGTGAGAGCTCTCTCCCGTCAGCATAACGCGGCTACATGAGCGCTTTTGCAGTGGCTGTATCGGTACAGCTATGCCGCTGTAAGCTTGTAAGTGTAGACGTGGCCTTCAAAAATTTGTAAAAGGATGAAGCACTCTTATGGATAATGAGAACCCCTGCAGACACATTAATAGGTTAACAGTGATATAAATCCCCACATTTCAGGGCCATAGGCCAGCCACTGACTGCTGTGGGCCAGAAATATTTCCTCTTTGGTCATATTGGTGATAGTTTGTTCGGTGATGACATGTTTTCCTCTGATATTGACCAAATGCTAGAGAAACTGGAATGGTATGGCAGTTCTTGTGGTTTGGAGGAAATCTGCAAGCTTTTGCAGGTGCTGTGTATGGAGCACATACAATTTGTGCTTATCTCTGTATAATCCTGGGATATGTGTTCTAGGGGCACAGGTAACTCGCCTGCTGCTGATTATGCTTGACAGATATTTCATTTGTATTTTGCCAGAAAACGAATCCAGGAATTTTACTTTGAAGGTTTTGACTTTGTGAATTGATGGGTGGAGTCTGGGATAACCAGCGCTTTGGAACATGTGCAATATCACCACATGGGGTTGGAAGAGAGTCATGTAATTTACGTGGTGTTCTGCAATCCATTGCCCAATGGGGTTTCTGTGTTGAGAGAAAGAGGCTTCTAACTGCAGCTGTGATTTAAAAAACAAACAGAAGGAAAAAACAAAAATAATAGTACAGTTTGTGCTTTATCAGTTTGTCCAGGCACTAAGCAAGCAAAATGGAACAGATGTGGCATATCTGGTTGTAATAAACTTGGCAGTCCTCTCTATGGAACATGCATATGCAGCCCCTCCCATGCAGGATATTTCATGCTTTCTCTTTTCAGTTGGTCTTTGTGTATTTTTGTGTGTGTCTAATACAGAGTTTACAAATTGCTACTCCCCCTTTTTTAACGTTAGCCCTTTAATGTATGACACATAATTATACCTATTTTGCATTACAATTGTTGATGATTTTATCCATATGAAATCTGTTCTAATATCACATTTACAGACAAAAGCAAAAAAACCCCAACCCTGTAGAGGAGACCAACCTTTCCTTCCCACTCCCAGAATTAGCCTGTTTAATGCTAAAGGATCTAACAAAGGTGTTCGCCTTTCTCCCTGAGTGGTTGGGTAGGGATATTTAAAGCTAAGATTTTTGTCATGGATATTTTTAGTAAAGGTCATGGACAGGTCACGGGCAATAAAGAAAAATTCACAGAAGCTCATGACCTGTCCCTGACTTTTATGAAAAATATCCATGATAAAATGGGAAGGGGCTGGGTGGCCAGAGGCCAGCTGGGAGCTGCGGGGTACCCCCACTGCCTATGGCAGCTTGGAGCTTGGGGGGCCCACTGCCTTAGGCGTGGGGGTACCTCGCAGCTCCCTGCCGCTGTGGGAGGCGATGGGATGCTGCAGCTCCCAGCCGCCGGGGCTGAAATCATGGAAGTCTTTGGAAGTCACGTATTCCGTGACTTCTGTGACCTCCATGGCAAAATCGTATCCTTAGGGATATCCTCTGAAATGATGATGATGATGATGCTTACACAAGGTCACGAGATCTCTGTAATGGGTTCACCTGGCTACAACTGCACTGCATGCATTTTTTATAAGATCATGGGACTGGTAGGAAGAAGAAAAATCTAGTATATTAAGGGATAACTGACTTACTCAAATATTTTTAAATAGGAAAATAAAATTGGAGTTATGTATTGAGTTTGAATTGAGGAATGAGGCGGTAAGTCTACATATGCTTTCTGACATTAAACATCACCAAAAAAAGCTAAAGAAGTTAGGGCCTTGCTGTGAAGATGTGAGATGTGAAATGCTATTGTCTGTAAGGAAGCGAATGGATAGGTTTCAGTGAGTGCTATAGCATGAGATGCTGTCAGCTACTTACATGTGAGTTACAGCTTACTAATCTTTTAACCTTTGTAACAGTCTTACAGTTCACAGCTACATGAGTTATTTCAAAGGCTTTTCTTGCGTTCTTAATGGTACTTGGTTTAATTGCAAGTATAATTTGGAGTTAACTGTCAATGTGGGGATATACATGCTAACTGGATATCCTGGGAGATGAAAGAATCTCTGTTGGGCCTGGAAGAGGAAATGAGATTGGAACGACTGTTTAGAGGCACCACATGGTCATTTAAACAAATTGGAGAAAGTTTGTAGGTTCATCTTACTAGGTGCTGCAGACGGGGGTCCATGTAGACACAGATTAAGCCTGCAGGCTTCATGAGCACAGAGAAATGGTTACCCACTGTTAATGTTCCTTTGAACAAACCCTACCTCGAGAATAAAGTGTAAAAAGCCTGTTTTGGATTTCACTAAAATTTTGCAGTTCCAAAACAGTTAAGTTTGACTTTGATTCTTCCACATGCTTGTTGTCTGTTTCCAAACCACAGGTGCAGTCTTTTGTCTATGGTAGACTGAAGAAGAACTCGATAGCTTGTCTCTCTCTCACCAACAGAAGTTGGTCTCACCCACCTTGTCTATCTGGGGTAAACTAAAATATTTTGGATACTTCAGTCTTTTGAAGGATATAATTGACCCCTGAGGACTTGTCCAAACTTTCTGAAATGCTGTATTGTTTTGAATGTAGGTAGTGAGCAGTATTACTGCTCTTCTCACTTGCCATGCACCTTCTTTGCACTGATGGCTTACTCCTCCTAAGGCCTTGGTGCTCCTTGGTGCATGTATGAAATGGCTGGGAACAGCCTTGGATTGCTTTCCCACGTGCTTGTGAAGGTGAGCTTCATGAAAATGAGTTGGGGAAATGAGCATCACTTCAAACACAGTAAGTTTGGGGGAGGCTTTGGGTGTGTTAGTCAATGTGGTTTAAGTTTGAAGGGCATTATTGTCTGGTCTGTTGACTAAGGAATTAGTGAATAAATAGTGTGCTTTCCTTAATGGTCTTTGAAAACTGAAGTGCCCTTTAAAAAGGAAACCTATCCAGTGACCCTCACTACCTTTCAGAGACTAAGTTCAATTAAAAATTAGTCAAACAGCTTTTAGGCACAAGATCGAATCACTATTGACTGTGAAAAGGAAGCAGTCTTTGGTCAGAACAGGGACACGTTTATATGTTCAGGTCTCTGTCGGAGGCCTCTGTGTGTGTGGATGTTGCTGTGCCATGTAAGAGAAGTGCACATTTTTTTTGCCTTTTTACTTTTTTTGTTCACTGACAGTTATCTCTGCAGCTTCTTTGTGAATGTTTTGAGAGCCCAATATAAACTTATTGGTAAGGCCCTTCTTATCTTGCAATATTGCAGATTCAGCAGTATTAGGCTTCCACTGCAATTTTGACAGCAGGAGCCCTGGCTGCCCTGGGGCTGAGAGTTGGAGTCCCCGCTCTCAGCCTGGGGCAGCCGACAGCGGAAAATTGCAGAAAAATATAATGGACTTTATTACTGCAAATAATGAGGTCCACTATTACTTTTTTGTGATTTTTCTTTGGCTGGTCTGCAACCAATTTTTTGACAATCACCCCACAATTCAAGTAGGGCCTTATTTATTGGACATATTTCCAATGGGTACCATTCAGTGCAAGGAGCAACGCAGAGAACTGAGATGTATTTATATCTAGACCTTTGGTGCTTTGTGTATGTTGAAACTGCTTTTAAAGGTAACCAGCAGAGGGAAAAAATTAGCTTTGTGCCCTTTTCTTTATGATGTCTAAAGGGTGCCTTTAAGACTTCAAAAAAATTTGGCATGCTTTTTACACTAGAAATTCAGATCTTTTCTAGGGCCTAGCTTGCACTAAAGAAGGGTTTGCACCAGGACAGCTATACCAGTTCTCTAAACAAAATAAGCTATACCGGCAAAAGGACTTTTTTGCCAGTAAAACTGTGTCTGCAGTAAGGCTTCTTGATGGTATAAAAATGCTGTAAAGGAATCACTCCCCTAATAAACATTTCACTATATTGGCAAAAGTTTCTAGTGTAGACCTGGCCTACGTTAGAAGACTCTGATTGGAGAACCAGTGCAATGGTGACATCACACGAACTCAGAGTGAAGGTTAAGTGATTTGAGAGGCAAAAGGATTTTTAGCCAAACGGTTGTCCTTTTTTTAACACCTATTTTACTCCATTGAATAGGATTTTGAATAAAAGAAGAATAAAAGAATCACACCCTCAGCTTCAGTTAAGGTGTTACATTTAGGTCAGCACAGAGGACTAGACTTGATGACTTCTAGAGGTTCCTTCCAGCCGTACATTTCTATGATTCGATGGGTATATATGCTTTGAGATCTTCCAGCAAAGTCAAAGAATACTAAACTTGATATTCCTGAGTCTTTTCTAAGGTAAAAAAATCAAGCTCTTAAAAATCTTTCAGGCCTTACATCCATTAAAAGCAAAAAATGGCAATGCCCATGCATATATTTAAAAAAAAAAAAAAATCTTTTGGAAACAGAAATCACCTGAAAAGGAGAAACAGTATGTAGTTTACACTGAATTAATTTCCTGTTGTTGTTCTTACTTTTCGAAAAACTAATCCTGTTGAAGAGTTCAGCTAGCTTCATTTAGAAGGAATTCCAGTGTAATCTGGAAGTGTTATACTAGTATATTTAGATCAGCTTTGATTTAGAGGGTCTCACATCCCCATCTGTTTAGAATCTGGTTTATAGGATCATAGAATAGTAGTGTCTGAATGGCAGGGCTTTTCATTGCCCTGGCTGGTGTGAGAAGACCTGAGCTAAAGCTTTCCTGTGAGCATTCTTTTCAAGATAGGGTGTTTAATCAGTCTGTGGTTAGTGTTATAGAGCTCTGTTGGCTTTAGAGCAGGGGAATGTTTAGTGCTTAGGGATGACATTTTCAAGTCATAAAGCAGATGGGATATATCTTTAAAATAAAAAGCTTTTCCAGATAAGATAACTGTTCGTTACATTCATACAAGCAATTTACTGCTGCAGCTTGTTGGGGCCCTCAAATTTTGGTGTAAGGCAAAAGAAGTTAAACACATTCAAGCTGGGATGTTTCTGGCGTTCTCTTTTTTTCCAGCAATTTAAACAGAGGGTCGGTTCTCTGAGGCCTGGTCTACACTATGGAGTTAGGTCAAAGTAAGGCAGCTTATATTGACCTAACTCTATAGGCGTCTACACTAAAATGTAGCTACCACCAGGATAACTTGCCCACTACACCAACTTAATAACTCTACCTCCACGAGAGGCATAGCGCTTAGGTCGATTGTAGTTAGGTCAACACGGTGTCAGTGTAGCCACTGTTGCTTACATCAACTGTTGTTGCCTTTCAGGAACCATCCCACAATGCCCCCAGGTAAATTGACAGGTAAATTGGCGCAAGTGCTCCTGGTGAGGACGCATACTATCTGCGCAAGGAGTGTAGCGTGGACATGCAAAAACGATTTAATTACTGTGGTGGCTATACTTTGACATACCTTAGGTCGGTTTAATTTTGTAGTATAGACTTGCTGTGAGAGTTGGGCCATACCTGTAGGAGCATTGATCAGTAAAATGGTTTTCTGTTCGAAAACCTGTCTAGAAGTAATGATCAGCTTCAAGTCGTTGGCAAATTAGACCAGAGTCTCTACTTTCCCTAAGGGTATGTCTACACCCAGCCGCTAGTTCGGCGGCTGGGAATCGAAGTTCTGGGTTCGACTTAACGCGTCTTGTCTGGACGCGATAAGTCGAACCAGGAAGTGATCGCCGTCGACTGCGGTACTCCAGCTAGACGAGAGGAGTACCGCGGCGTCGACGGGGGAACCGCGGCGTCGACGGGGGAGCCTGCCTGCCGCGTGTGGACCGAGGTAAGTTCGAACTAAGGTACTTCGAACTTCAGCTACGTTATTCACGTAGCTGAAGTTGCGTACCTTAGTTCGAATTGGGGGGTAAGTGTAGACCAAGCCTAAGTCTCTTGACGCTTGCAAAATAGTATTGAATTTGCTTGCTGAAATCCTCTTTTGAGTAAGAAGCATCCAAGAAATTCTTCACCTTTTTAAGACTACCCTGATTGCCATTTGTTTATCCAGGAAGGAGGCTGTTACAATCAGTACAATAGCTCTTGTTTGTTTTGATATTAAATTGTTTATTTTACAATGGATTTAGAAGCTCTCATGGAGTAATGGTGGAGGTTTTGCAGTTAACTAGGAAGGCATGGGCATCAGTTTTGTTTTTGCCAAACAAGAGGTAGTTGTGGTTTTGATATTGGGTAGAGAATGCTTCCCCCCTCTCCCCCCCCCTTGGCAGAATCAGAGATGACATTTAATTTCAGAGAACAAAACTTTGAATTCCTCAGTCGCCACCCTAGCCCATCATGAATGTGATTAGCTTAGGTTTTATACTGCCACACATCACCATTGAGCACCGTCCATGTAAAATTAATCGCAAAGTCCCTTGTGCACTTCATGGAGTCTTTTCTTTCTTTTCAGGGTACAAACGCTGCTTAGAGTAGGAGTTTCGGTTTTGTAGATAATGATTTTTTGTTTTTGTTTTTTGTAAGTGGGTTTTCAGAGGTTTTTTGGTTGCATTTTTTGAGTAGGTGGTGGTGTCAGCATTGTCATTCTTATGGTTGAAAGCCCTTTTTGAAGAGGAAGGCTTTGCAGCATTCCCTGAAGATGGTCAGACTCTAGATTCGCCTGATCTCCTTTAAGTTTGTTCCATAGCTGAATCCCCTTGACCCAGGGTGCTTTTGTGTGCTTCGTTCTGCATTGTCCCAAAGTGGCACAGCTATATATTGGTGGTTTCTTGATTAAAATTTGGTCTTTAATGTAGCTGGTGCTCGAACAGTTAATTGCTTTTGAATTGGTATCAGAAGCTGACTGCATGGGCCTAATGTCCTCAAGGCAGCTTACATCTTGGAGAAGGCAGGCGGTTGCATTCTGTACCCACTGGATCCTGTGTGTAGTCTTCACATTCAGCTTCAGAGACAGTGACTTACAGTAATCCAGCCAGGAAGTGATGAATAAATCACCATGGTCAGGTCTTTGGGAGGAAGAATTCTGGTGGTGAAAGAAGGTATTTTTAGAAGAATAGGATGTCACTTGGTCACCCAAGCTTAGCAAGGAGTTAAACAGAACCCCAAAGCATCGCACCGTTTTGATGAGTGGTGGCCGTACACCTTTACTGGAAGGTGGAGGCAAAGTCTCTGTTTTTTCAGTGTTGCTTCTTTCTGACTATCATCACTTTGGTCTTGCCTGGGTTCACCTTGAGCCAGCTGTTCTTCATCCAGGAGCTGATCTCTTCTCGGTAGAGGTTGCATCAGTTGAGAATGAGGTGTATAGTTGAATAGTACTAGCAGACCATTGGCAGCTGAGCCTGTGGCATCTCACTGCCTCTCCCAGTAGTCTCATCTAGCTATAGAAAAGAGAGGTAGTATGGACCCTGTGGGACCCTGCAGGTGAGTGCTTTCATAAGAGGAGCAATTATCCATCACCACTCAGTTCTGCTGGAGAGGAATGATTTTAGCCACTCGAATGCTGAGACATCTACTCCTAACATGTGTAGGAATATTAGCAGTACCTTGTGGTCCACTGGTGATGTAGAGAGGCCCAAGAGTATCAATATGGAGATTCTGTCTGTGTCTCTAGCCATCAGGTCATCTTTTAGTACCACTAAAAGAAGTCTCTGTGCTGTGCCCTAGTCCAGAGGTTCTCAATCTTTTTCTTTCTGAGGCCCCCCGCAACATGCTATAAAAACTCCATGGCCCACCTGTGCCACAATAACTGGTTTTCTGCATATAAAAGCCATGGCTGGCGTTAGGGGGTAGCAAGCAGTGCAATTGCCTGGGGCCCCATGCCACAGGGCCCCCACAAAGCTGCGTTGTTCGGGCTTCAGCTTCAGCCCCAGCCCCAGGTGGCGGGGCTCAGGGACCTGGACTTCAGCCCCATGCAGTGGGATTTTGGCTTTCTGCCCTGGGCCCCAGCAAGTCTAATGCTAGCCCTGCTTGGAGGCCCCCCTGAAACCTGTTCGAGGCCTCATGGTTGAGAACCACTACCCTAGTCTGAACCCGTATTGTGTGAGGCATCTAGGGGTATGTCTACACTACGAGGGTAGTTCGATTTCTCTTAAATCGAAAATGTAGAATCGATATTGCAAAGTCGAACGTGTGTGTCCACACTAAGGACAGTAATTCGACTTTGTGAGTCCACACTAACGGGGAAAGCGTCGACATTGGAAGCGGTGCACTGTGGGCAGCTATCCCACAGTTCCCGCAGTCCCCGCTGCCCATTGGAATTCTGGGTCGAGCCGCCAATGCCTTCTGGGTAAAAAAAAAAAGAGGGTCGAGGGTGCTTTTGGGTAATTGTCATCATCCGTCCGTCACTACCGCCCTCCCTCCCTGAAAGCGCCGGCGGGAAATCAGTTCGCGCAATTTTCCGGTCAGTGCCGGCGCGGACGCCACAGCACTGCGAGCATGGATCCCGCTGCGACCATCGCTGCAGTTGTGGCCGTTGTCAACGCCTCGCAGCTTATCATCCACCTTTACCAGAGGCAGATGCAGATAAACCAGGCGAGGAGGCTACGGCACCGCGGTGAGGGCCTGAAGTCTGAGAGTAGCACAGGCCTGTCAGAAAGCACGGGACTCAGCGCCGAGGACATCACGGTGACAATGGGTCATGTGGATGTTGTGGAACGGCGATTCTGGGCACGGGAAACAAGCACGGACTGGTGGGACCGCATAGTGCTGCAGGTCTGAGACGAATCCCAGTGGCTGCGAAACTTTCGCATGCGGAAGGGGACTTTCCTTGAACTTTGTGAGTTGCTGTCCCCTGCCCTGAAGCGCAATGACACCCGGATGCGAGCAGCCCTGACTGTCCAGAAGCGAGTGGCCATAGCCCTCTGGAAGCTTGCAACGCCAGACAGCTACCGGTCTGTCGCGAACCACTTTGGCGTGGGCAAATCTACCGTGGGGGTTGTTGTGATGCAAGTAGCCAACGCAATCGTTAAGGTACTGCTCTCAAAGGTAGTGACCCTGGGAAACGTGGAGGTCATCATAGATGGCTTCGCCGCGATGGGATTCCCATACTGCGGTGGGGCTATAGATGGAACTCACATCCCTATCCTGGGACCGGACCACCAGGCCAGCCAGTACATTAACAGAAAGGGCTACTTTTCAATGGTGCTGCAAGCACTGGTGGACCATCGGGGACGTTTTACAAACATCAACGTCGGGTGGCCGGGCAAGGTTCATGACGCTCGCGTCTTCAGGAACTCTGGTCTGTTTAGACGGCTGCAGGAAGGTATTTACTTCCCGGACCACAAAATAAGTCTTGGGGATGTGGAGATGCCTACAGTGATCCTTGGGGACCCAGCCTACCCGCTAATGCCCTGGCTCATGAAGCCCTATACTGGCGCCCTGGACACTGAAAAAGAACTCTTCAACTACCGGCTGAGCAAGTGCAGAATGGTGGTGGAGTGTGCTTTTGGACGTCTCAAGGGGAGATGGAGAAGCTTACTGACTCGCTGTGATCTCAGCGAAACCAATATCCCCATTGTTATAGCAGCTTGCTGTGTGCTCCACAATCTGTGTGAGAGCAAGGGGGAGACCTTTATGGCGGGGTGGGAGGTTGAGGCAAATAGCCTGGCATCTGATTACGCCCAGCCAGACAGCCGGGCGATTAGAAGAGCCCAGCGGGATGCGCTGTGCATCCGGGAGGCTTTGAAAGCTAGGTTCCACAGTGAGCAGGGTAACCAGTGACTTTTAAGGTTCTGTACAGAGAAGCTGAACCTGCCCCCGTTTCTTTACCCAGGTAATGTTGACTATCTCTCCAGTTACAGACCCCCTCCACCCCCTTCCAAAAAAATAAAATCAGTTTTATTTTGTTAATGAACACCGTTGTCTTTATTACTGTTTTTGCGGGAATGTTTTAAACCTGGGATGCAGACTGTGGTGGGGAGCGGGTGTAGTGTACTGATGCAAATGATCCTTCTAAACTCCAGGAATGACAGGATTCGCAGTGGCGGACTGGTTGTTTCAACGGAGCCTGCCAGCCCTCCTGAGCGGGACTGCGTGTATGTGGGGGCTATGTGACTTTATGGCAGGGGGAGGAGGGTTACAGATCCCCTGCTGCGTGGCTCTGTGATCCAGGACAAGGACCGCTGCATAAGATCTGTAACTGCCCTCCCCCACCACAAAGTCACAGAGCAACCCCCCCCCCCCCCCATGCACAGAACATGAAAACCACCTCCCAGACTGACCAGGGTAACTAGTCACTGCACTGTGTATGTGCCCTGCTGCTGGACCTGCCCCCGCCTCTGTACCCTGCTAAAGGTGACTGTCCTGTCCAATTACCAAGCCCCTTCCCCCCCTTCAGACAGACTGTCCCACAAAAGAACATGATTGAAACAGTAATGAACAGAAACGTATTTTTTATTAACAACCAGACATGAAACTGGGGGGTGAAACTTGGACGGGGGCTTGGGTGAGGCGTGCAGGAAAGGACTTTTCAAATTTTGGGGAATGACAGCCTTCTGGTGCTTGAGCAGTCTGCAGGGGTGGAGTGAGAGTTTTCACGGACTCTGCCGCCCCTCCTTCTTTGGACTTTGGGCGAGGGGGGTATGGGACTTGGTGGCGGGGGAGTGCGGTTACTGATAGACTGCAGCGGGGCTCTGTCCTCCTGCCTCCGTTCCTGCAGAAAATCAACAAGGCGCCGGAGCGTGTCCGTTTGCTCCCTCAGAAGTCCAAGCAGCGTTTGAGTCGCCTGCTGGTCTTCCTGCCGCCACCTCTCCTCACGTTCCATGTGTGTCCGGTGCATTTGGGACAAATTCTCCCTCCAATGGTTCTGCTGTGCTGCCTGGGCTCGGGAGCAGCCCATTAGTTCTGAGAACATGTCCTCTCTCGTCTTCTTCTTCCTCTGCCTAATGTGCGCTAGCCTCTGGGAGTGTGATGCCAGGCTGGGTTGGGAGACAGTCGCAGATGTGGCTGTGGGAATGAGAAAAAGGTAGTGAATTCCTCCGAAACATAAATGTAGTTGTGAACAAAGAACATAGTCTTTCTCTGTGAACAAGACCATGCACCGCACCTATCACATGCGCACTCAGGACAAGGTCGAATTTTCGGACCTCGCCTTCAGTGCCTGGGGTCTTGCACTGCCGATCTGGGAAGCGGGGCAGGACACCGGAATTTCTGTAGCAGGCTGACATGGTAAGCCGTAGACTTGTGGCTGCTTAAAACTTTAGTAGTACCACTGGCCTCCATTTACATTGAAAGCAATGCCAGTCTCTGCTGCCAGCAATCGGCCAAGCATGAACTCTGGCCCTCTCCCACCCCCTCGCGGATGTCCCAGGGAAAGATCCCTGTATGCTGCCCCTCTCCCGCCTCCACCGCGTGGCTGTAAACCAAAGGTTACAGTTCTGTAAAGGAACTTGCAAGCAGTCCCAATACTAACAGTCCCCTACCTAATTCAAAGCAGGTCATCATGAGCGACATAACAATAATGAGGATCTCGGACAGCGATAAGGAAAGGATGCTTCGGGAAAGCCTGCAAAGACCAGGGCCCTATGCCGCCATGCTGTGCAAGGCAATGATCCCGGAGTACTTGAGGATCTCCTGGCGCGGGAACGTCTCCTACTTCGGAGGACCCACTAAGACCGTTCTCCCCAGGAACCTGATGAACAGGCTTTCCCATTACCTCCAGGAGAGCTTCGTCGAGATGTCCCTGGAGGATTTCAGCTCCATCCCCGGTCATATAGACCGCATTTTAATATAGCTGCAGTGGCAGGGACTAAAGAGTGGAGCAGCTTGGGCAGCAGAATCATGCACAGCCGGACACTGTTAGATTTTTTTTAAATAGTTGGAACTGAATACTTAAGCGCCCAGGGTAAAGAAATCATGAAGAACACATTGTTCTTATTCTTAATATTCCAGTTTTGTTAAAAATAAATGTTTACATGTTTAAAACACTTACTGCTTGATCCTTCCCCTGACTCTGTGTCCGGGTTAAATGCTGGGGAGGGTTGGTAGGGGATCTCTGTAAGGGTGATGAAGAGCTCCTGGCTGTCGGGGAAATCAGCTTGGTAAGCGCTGTCGACTGCCTCGTCCTCCTCATCTCCTTCCTCATCTTCCCCGTCCGCTACCATGTCCGAGGAACCGGCCGTGGACAATATCCCATCCTCAGAGTCCACGGTCAGTGGTGGGGTAGTGGTGGCGGCCGCACCTAGGATGGAGTGCAGTGCCTCGTAGAAACGGGATGTGTGGGGCTGGGATCCGGATCGTCCGTTTGCCTCTTTGGTCTTCTGGTAGCCTTGTCTCAGCTCCTTGATTTTCACGCGGCACTGCGTTGCATCCCGGCTGTATCCTCTCTCTGCCATGGCTTTAGAGATCTTCTCATAGATCTTTGCGTTCCGTCTTTTGGAGCGCAGCTCGGAAAGCACGGACTCATCGCCCCACACAGAGATCAGATCCAAGACTTCCCGATCAGTCCATGCTGGGGCCCTCTTTCTATTCTCGGATTGCACGGCCATCTCTGTTGGAGAGCTCTGCATCGTTGCCAGTGCTGCTGAGCTCGCCACGCTGTCCAAACAGGAAATGAAATTCAAACTGCCCAGACAGGAAAAGGAATTCAAATTTTCCCGGGGCTTTTCCTGTGTGGCTGGTCAGAGCATCCGAGCTCGGACTGCTGTCCAGAGCGTCAACAGAGTGGTGCACTGTGGGATAGCTCCCGGAGCTATTAGCGTCGATTTCCATCCACACCAAGCCTAATTCGATATGGCCATGTCGAATTTAGCGCTACTCCCCTCGTTGGGGAGGAGTACAGAAGTCGAATTTAAGAGACCTCTATGTCGAACTAAATAGCCTCGTGGTGTGGACGGGTGCAGGGTTAATTCGATGTAACGGCGCTAAATTCGACATAAAAGCCTAGTGTAGACCAGGCCTAGGATGTTGGCTGATGTCATGTGTTGGAGCTTCTTGCTGACCGCCTCCTCTCCCAGTGTAACTGCCTATGGTACGTCCAGCAGTAATGAAGTACATTAGCTTGATATTTCTGCTAAAAGGATCAGCTGTGGAATAGTTAATGTTGACTTTTTAAATTGTTATAATTAGTTTTCAGAGTTAACCAGTTTTGATGAATGGGGAGCAGTTCACACCTCTCAAAGCCATTATTTTAGGCTGTCTGCAGGCTCAGGAAATCATAAATGCTTTACATCTGATTCACACTGCAGTTTATTTTGGCAATCTTAAGGGACTTTTATTTGATGAAAGCTTAGATTCTAGACCAGCAGTTCCCAAACATTATTCCTTCATGTACCACCTTCTGAAATTGTTGTGAAGTGAATGGGTGGAACATCAAACTTATGTACACTATTTGGAACCGTGGTCTAGACTATTGTGTAGCACTTTACATGGGTATACAATTGTAATTTACACAGGGCCCTATAAATATGTTAAAATTACCAGTTTCCCTGATACAATATTATCTGGGCTGTGACTGTCGAGAGCTATAATATTTATTATAGAACAGTATAGAGTACAGTAGAAAGCTGTCATAAATGGGTTGTATTTTTGTGGAAAATGTGATGAGTGCAAATTCATAACCTAGTTTTAGAGTAGGAGGAGAACAACAACACTATAAACAAGGGTCCGAAATACCACCGACCAACTTCATATGCTGATGTAGACATTAAATAAATGATTCTTACAGCACTGAATGTGTGATGGATGAGGAAGTACTAGTTGTATAATCTAATCCATGCCTCTCTATTTTCTACAATAGGCTCTCACGCTAACCACTTAGCATCTTAAAGGGCTGTCCCAAGTACAGGATGTCTGTGTGCACAGCTCAGAAAACTGAAATATTACTCTGTAAATAATAACTTGGATTTTTTTGTAGTCTGTCTTCTGTGAAAAATATCTTCTGATAAAAGTAATTTAGACTTCTTGTTTGTAAGTGTAACAGGAGTGAAGCAATCTCACAGTCTGGTGTGGTCTAGCATGTGAGAGTACACACATCCCAGGATGTTATTTAGAGAGGGGTCTGGTTTGTTTCTAACCTTTTGAGATCCTGTCTAAAGAGTTGTGTTGCAAGAGTGGCCACAGGGGGTCCTGTGCTACAGTCACATCACTAGAAATGTTCTGTAAAATAATCCTAGTGGCTGGCAAACTACTCTCTGCGAAGTGAGTGGGTTGTATTTTGTGTTGTCTGGAGTTCATTCAGTAAGTGTTTTTGCAGCTGTTCCTATTCCATGCTTTTTTATTAAAACCGAGATCTAGGTTTTTAAATACCCAGAGCACTACCCACTAGGAATAAGTATTCAGATGGTAGGAGCACTAGCAGCTTTTCTTGGAGAGCTTTGGAAGAAACTGCATGGCCACTCCTTCACAATTCATTTGCCACATATGATTCTGAAACATTAGGGGCCTCGTCCTCCTTTGGTATACGTAGTTCATGGTAGTATAACTGGGATCTACTCATGGGTATCTAGATGAGAGAATACTTTAGTGTCTCATTCTGCCAAGTGGCCCTTTATCCCAATAATTTGCTATTAGGAAAAGACAGCACAGGAGATGCCAATGGTAAGGACCTTCTACGTGATAACCACTGGCACTAGATGATTATTGTGGGCAGTAGGGTATGATTAGCAGGAAATTTATTTGATGCATCATTGGCATTCCAGGTATGAGGTCTCATTTAAAAATGGCTATAGCTGTTGCTCCTTCGAAATATTTTTTAATAAAGGTAGATTCCAGTCTGTGAATCTAATTTTCAGCACAAAACCATAACAAAGGGTTTTTTAAGGATAGACCGTATTCTCTATTCCTAGGCAGGCAGGGATTCTCTAGCCTGAAAGGAAAAGGCTGTGTTCTACAATCCCTTCCCTGGCTTAGGTTTGTTACAGGTGTAATTAGATGTGCTTTCGAGCATGAAGTAAAGCTACTTCAGATCCATTCTATTCTTTCTCTAACTTGAAAGAAAACAAAAAGGACTTAATTAAACAAACAAAACAAAAAGCTTGTTTGCAGCTGGAGGCATTGGGAAGCCTAGAATTAGAGTTCCCTTTGAAGTACCAGTAGGTATAATTCTGTATCATTTTCCTGGTCAGTGTGATTCCAAGATAATCCAGGGGGGTTGTTTTGAGCATGGGAGAGTATGTATATTGTACTTGTTTGTGACTTGTCACTTTCCTTTGTTAACTTACCTCTCAATTCTTACCAATGCATAACACATCTGATAACTATATTTGTGCCTTTTTTTTTTTGTTCTGTCCATCTGCATGCCTACCCTCTCTAAATATGTACTTATTTATGCTGCTTTACTTTTATACACGTGCACAGCTTTCATGAATGCTTTCGGTATGCGTGTTTTGTTTTCCTACATAAATAGTAGGGCACCATACTCAATAATTATGATAACTAAATGAGAGTCAGTGATAGATGCTGAAAGGTGTTCACTGTGAGTTCGGATCTTAAGTGAAACTTTCTCTTGCTGCCATAAGAACTGAGCAAGACTTTGAAAGAAACTTCATTTCTGATTGATTCAAGGCTGCTTTTGGAAATGGATTTTTGTGTACCTTATTAAGTGCTCCTACTCCAACAGTAGCTTTGTGAAGCCTGTCTGTTTCCCCAGGCCCTCCCCCAGGGAGTGGTTAAAGGGAATAAGGCTAGGTCTACACTACCCGCCTGAATTGGCGGGTAGAAATCGACCTCTCGGATCGAATTATCGTGTCTCGTCGGGACGCGACAATCGACCCCCGAATCGATGCTCTTACTCCACCAGCGGAGGTGGGAGTAAGCGCCGTCGACGGGAAGCCGCGGAGGTCGATTTTGCTGCCGTCCTTACAGCGGGGTAAGTCGGCTGCGATACGTCGAATTCAGCTACGCTATTTGCGTAGCTGAATTTGCGTATCTTAAATCGACACCCCCCCCCCCCCCCCGTAGTGAAGACCTGCCCTAAGACTTCATTGGTGGTGGATTGAGGGTGATGGTCTATGTGGGAGTTGTTCAAATGTTGAGGAGGGGGTGTGTAAGTGAGAAGCGATGTATAAACGCCTAATATGTAAAAAGAGAAGAGTGCATTTTGATAAATTGAAAGAACGATATAATAAAACATCTTGCTGTAGAGTCTTTAGCTCTACAGTACAACTCCATATGTTAAACATAGTGAAGTTATATGTTGTGCTTCTGTAAATCTGTAGCAGGAAACTGGGCAGTTAACCTCTCTGTACTGTCTTCCCCAACTGTAAAATGGTTATAATGTTGCAGCTTTGCAATATTCCATTTGTCCCGTGTGAATATCAAGAGCCACTAGAATTATTCAAGAGCTGGAAAAAATGTCTTACAGTAATAGACTTAAAGAGCTCAATCAAAGATTGAGAGGTGACTTGATTACAGTGTATAGGTATGTTCATGGGGAGAAAATACTGGCTATTGAAGGGCTCTTTAATTTAATTTAGTAGAGAAAGGACTAACAAGAAGCAATGGCTGGAAGCTGAAGCCAGACAATTCAAATAAATCATTAAATAAAATTTAATCATTTTATGACAGAATTGAGTTTCTCTTTTCCTCCAAGGTGTGTCCTTCTCTCTCTTCCCCCCCCCCCCCCCCCCGATCTTCTGGAATACAACTTTGAGAATGAAATCTGACAATAAAAACTAGGAAGAAAAACAATCTCTCTTTAAAAAGGTGTTTTAATCTAACTTGGTTTGACACAGTTTAGTAAATCATTTAAAAATCATTCCAACGCTGATGTTTAGAGCTGTGGAGAACTTTTTTCTGGTTGTTGTGGTATGCATTTACAGATGCTGTCAGGAGCAAGGAATCTGTATGGGAGGTGTGTTTCTAGGAGGGTTGCTCTGGCCCCAGGGATGAGATGAGAGTGAAGACATTGGCACCATATTTCATAATTCCATTAATAGCTTTGTAATGAAATTCCTGTGGTATGGTGCCAGTCAATTTTGGTCCTTCATGGGGTGTAGTGATATCATTTTCTTTGCTCTAGATACCACTGAGTGATATCTCTGCCTCAAGATAAGAGTCTTCCAAGCAGTTAAATTAAAACTTGCCTATATGCTACCAGGTTACCTCAGGCATGTTTAAATGTGGAACTGGCTTCAAATGTTACTTTTAAGGGGATAATGCTTTTTTTAAATTAAGAAACTAGTGGTGTTCTCTCTGCAGAATGACAGTAAAGAAAGAGGTACATCTCTTTGTTTCATTGTCCTACAGTGCACTCAACCATGATCTTCTAATTCCGCAGAGATTAAAGTGAAGAGCATATCCTTGTTTAATTTCCAGAATGGTATCATTTTTCAAGGGTAACCCGTCCACTCTTCTTAGGATTAAGGAGCCACTTTGAAAAGAGGCTCACCTCCGTTTTTCTTGGTGTGCATTTATATGTGGCACCAATAAGTGGAGGAGCAGTTGGTTCATTGTACGGCCACCTGCTGTTTCAGCTGGGTGACTGCACCAAGCTTGACCCACACCTGTTGATCCTCATATGGTGGAGGGGTGCAATTTGACAACCTGGATATGTGATGGGAATAGTGAACCTTCTAAAAGTGGAACTTGGATTCCTGATCTGCTGTAATCTAGGTACATGTACCACTGTGTAACGTGAAATCCATTTAAAGTAAGTATTTGCCCTTTGGATTGAGGAGGGACTTTAGGGTTTTCTGTGCGGAATAGTAATTTATCTGGCTAATTCCTATCTGTCTAGTCTCTAGTGAATAAACATAGGTAGCTTTTGAGGCATTTCACTCTAGATGCAGGATGTTTATGTCCAAGCTGTACAAATAATAATGGAAGGGAGGGGTGGCTTCCCTTATTTTTCTGTATTAGCCATCACTTTCTGGCTTTTAAATCCTGTGCCTGCACACACAGATGCAAGGTATGTGGCTCTTCTCTGACTGCCTGAGATGGGGCAAGTGTAAACTTCTTCCGCGCTGAGCTGCCTTCAGTCTGTGCAGAGGAAATGAGCATTTTTTGTTGGAAGTAGGGCTGCAATAGGCAGCCATAATGACTTATCAATGTTGGATCATCATGCAATAATGCACTTCACAGCCCTCTGCTGTCCTGAGTCGCCTACGTGCACAAGTGAATGGTGCCTTTGTTCTGGGTTGTTTGGAAGAATGCATGAGCTAATAGGGCTGGTGGGAATTCAGTTTAGTTCCACTGTGTTAAAGGCCATGCTAATTCCCAGCGTCCTAAACTTTTCTTCCTTCCTTCTCTATTTAAGAGCAGAACACTTAGAAAATTCAACCTATGTTACATGGGCATTCTTTCTTAAAACTCCATATGCCAATTATCTCTAATGGAGTGTTGCGTGGTGACCTCTTCAGACATTGTCCATCGCTAGCCTCCTCTTTGCTCTCTGCAAAGACAGTTGCATTTCTAAGCCCTTTGGGCAGGCACTGGAAGTTCTTAATCCTTAATAATTAAAGTGAATTCATAAATGTGTTTCATAATGGCTATATTTTCCCTTAAATGCTCCTTCATTGAAAGCCTCCACTCAGAATTGGAGTGGAATTTGTCTCTTTGCTGCTCATAGTAGTTTAGATTTTTTTTCTGTCCTTCCATACTCAAAGTGTTGTAAGTATGGTGCCGGTGTGCAGCCAGATGAATAACAGTGGATTATCTTGCAGACTGTGGTCTATTAAAACCCATTTTATTGAGACAGGACATGTTGGCCAGGACATTATTTTTTCTCTGCTCATTTTGGAAAGTGGGGTGAATGCTTTAACTGCCACCTGGCCCCTCACTAAAGGTTGGTTAGAAAGTGCCCTTGATTCAGCATCCCATCTGAAGAACGTCAGTCTCATGGCCCATCTCCTGCTATTTGAGGCCTGTTGTGAATTGTGACCTTACAACCCTTTTGGCTTATAGACCCTTGTCTTATGCTGTGCAGTGCATCCCCTTTATGTTCCAGGGAATGGAATCACCCTCTCTTCTCCCAAAATACTGTGTGCCCACCAGTGGTTCCGTCATCCAAAAGAAGGGAAACATCTTAGTGCTTGCCAATAGAAGGCTGAACATGTTGCACCAGTTGAGAATTTGCAGGGGTTAACCAATTTGGACTACAGCTCCCCCTCTTCTCAGTATATACAGTACTGATCTTCCTACTCGCTTGCCTGTGTGGCTTACAGTCAGGGATGCAGCCATAACCCTGGAGTTCCAGTATCTAAACTGCTCTTGTCTTTCCTATTGGCAGTATGAGAGCTTAAGATACTACCCTCCCACTCCTTTCACTGTCTGTTCTATCTAGCAATCTTGTGACTGATCGTTCAACTTTATGCTAGAGCTATGTTTTAGTCAGAGTGATGGATGTTGACTTTGGACCAAGGCTTGAGGAAGGGTGGTAGGGTAGTTCTCTGCAGTCTGACTGTATTTCTGACTGGCTGGGAGGTGGACAGGGCTGGAAGTGGAGGATTTGTAGGATCAAAGTGGAGATGGATGAAGACTGACAAGATATAAGGAGTGATGGGTGAGCAAGTTAGGAACAGGGAGAGAAGAGCAGAATTGAGGGACAAGAAAGAGCAAAGAGAAGGGGGGTAGTGGGAGAGGGCTAGATGAGCACAAATAAGAGGAATGGAGAAGCTGCTTTTGTATGTGTATTTTGTAGGGCAGAGAGAGTGTCAGAGGGAGAGATGCTAACATTAATTCGCCTTACTTGGTGGTGTCCCGAAATAAAATTAATTGAAGTAGCAGTGGAGAAGCAGACATGCCTGAAGACACTCTCTGATTTGGTTTTTTATCCTCTGTATTGAACCAGAACTTGGATGTCCAGTTGAGAATTGAGCATATCTATATGAAAACTGAAATGCAGACACATTTCCAAGGCAAATGTTGTATCCACTAGCCTGCAGAACAGAGTCCGGGGTCAGTTTAAAAACAGACATTACTTTCACAAGCAGTGCCCCAAGCCCCAGAATGCTGCATGCTTTAATCATTAGTGCCAGAGTTAATGTTGACACTTTAAAAGAGGTGTGATCTGCCATTCAGTCCAACAGGGTGTAAATTGTCAACATTTGGTTTGACTTTAATCAAAATGCTACTTCCCCTGCACAATGCCTGAGTCTTTGCACAGTGAATCTGAGGTGCTGAAGTTGGAAAAGGGATACTCCAGCATCAGCAAGCACCTTGGCGTACAGTAGCTGCTCTATAGCATGTATTGCAGCAGCTGGTGCCCCTGTGCACATCTGAAATGGTAGAGTTTGGGTTATCAGATCTGCTGGTTTATCTCCCTGCTTCTCCCCATGCTATTTTGCCCATGCCACAAGACCTTCAAACTTCTTCATTTCTCCCAAGGAGAGGCATAACAGCATGCTGAGGAGATGGCATGCCTCAGGCCTGGTCCACACTAACCCCCCACTTCGAACTAAGGTACGCAAATTCAGCTACGTTAATAACGTAGCTGAATTCGAAGTACCTTAGTTCGAACTTACCACGGGTCCAGACGCGGCAGGCAGGCTCCCCCGTCGATGCCGCGTACTCCTCTCGCCGAGCTGGAGTACCGGCGTCGACGGCGAGCACTTCCGGGATCGATCCGGGATAGATTTATCGCGTCTAGACAAGACGTGATAAATCGATCCCAGAAGATCGATTGCTTACGGCTGGACCAGGAAGTAAGTGTAGACCTGCCCTCAGTGTGTCTTCATCATGGTCTCCCCTTCCTCTTCCCATGAACAGTGGAATTGCCATGATTCCACTGCTTTTGGTCTTCCTTCTATACAGGTGGTTCTAGAAAGGAGTAGCGTTTGGCTCTTCCAAGTCATGACAGACTTGGACAACGCTGCATCAGATCACATTTCAAAGGTTATCTTTGCCACCCATAGAGACAGTAATCTCAATTATTATGCAAGTCAAAGTTTGCATTCGGCAGAAAGTAGTGGGACTACTAGGCTGGTGTGGCTGAATGTTGCATGCAGCTCAACCCCACTCGTGTTGTATGGTCAGTAGATCACAGAGACAATGAAGAGATGCGTCTCTTCCTTCAGATCTGAATCGCGAGTGGGGGATATGTGTATGTCAGTAACACCCTGAAGAAAATGAGTCTGACTTGTTCAATTTTGAATTGTTTCCTGCCTCCCTTATTCCTATTTTTGCTAAACCTGCCTTTTAAAAAAAGGCCCCTTGTCCTTTGAGTAAACTCAACTAAGCTAATAACAGGAGCAGGCTTCCTCCTTCCCTTCTCTCCCTCTTCCTCCTGCCCAAGCCAAGTAGACAGTGAATCATTAATGGGTGTTACTCTCTCCCAGTACTGGCAGATGACTGGCTTGACACTTAGAATAGACTGGTATCTTTTAGTTCTGATCTTGGAGCTTTGCCTTTCTAAATCAATACTAGCTCTAATACCTTTTTAGCATTTTTCTCTCCTCCCCCCCCCCCCCAATATTGCTGTTCTAGGCTACGTCTACACCAGTGGTTCTCAACCAGGGATACACACACCCATGGGGTATATAGAGGTCTTCCAGGGGTACGTCAGCTCATCTAGATCCAGTGTTTCTCAACCTGGGGAATGCAAGACAGGTTTAGGGGGGTCTCAAGTGCCAGGCTGGTGTTAGTAGGTGGCAAGCAGGGCAATTGCCTGGGGCCGCACACCACAGGGGCCCCATGAAGCTTCAGCCCCGGGAGGCAGGGCTTGGGCTTGAGCTTGAGTTCTGGGCAGCAGGGCTCAGGTTTCAGACTCCTGAAAAGGATACTGTAGTCTGGAAAGGTTGAGAACCACTGGTCTACGCTACGGATTTCTGCCAGTCCAGCTACATCTATCAGTAGTGTGAAGAGGTGTGATTCCTGAACAACGTAACTGGGCCAGCAGCAGTCCCTAGTATGGACATAATTATACCTGTAAAGCTGCACTTTTACCGGTATAGCTTGTTTCATTCAAGGGTGGAATATGCTGGTAAAAGTGCAGCTTTGTTGGTATGAGCTGCAGCCACATTAGGAGCACCTTGCCAGTTTAGCTATATAGCAAAGCTCTCCTAATGTAGACATGGCCTTAGAACAGCTTCCTTCCTAGTTCTGCTCCATTCCTGAGCAGTGTAAATTATGCTGGTTGTAGCGTCTCTTCCTCCTTCTTCAATACTTCTAAAATAAACTCTTACTGTTTCTTTAATTTAGACGTCCATGAAAGGTGCTGGATTAACAGCTGCTGGATAGTAACCCACTTTACACCCACTTTACATTGTTGTGGGACGGAGTTAAGCTGGTGACCAGAGGTGAACAGGTTTGTATCCCATTACCAGTCCCCTGAACCAGCCAGTTTCCCTGTAGCTTGCTTCACACTGTAAGGGCATGTCTACACTGGCAGAGTTACAGCACTGCTCAGAGTGCTGAAGGGATACCGCTGTTGTGTGTTCACACTGTCAGCTGCCTACACAATAGTGTGTTCACGCTTGCGGCACTTGCAGTGGTATTCGGAGCATTGCACTCTGGGGAGCTATCCCACAGATCATTTCTTCTTCTGCCGCTAAGAGTTGTGGGAAGACGGAAGCGGATGTAGGGCATCTTGGGTCCTGTCCCAATGCCCCATGATGCATTGCTTTGCATCCCAATGCTTCCGTCCGCATTTGGCGCCATCTTTCAATGGTTTGTGTACTCTCTTCGGGCTGCAGGAATGGATCCCGAACTGTTGAGCAGTATGCTGCTCACTCTGACCAACACATCACGAGTGGCAGTGGAGTTATTCCTTAAACTACAAAGGCAAGAGGAGAGTGACTTTGATCTTGCCACGTGCACTAGCTACGACACGAGATTGCTTGTGGCATTCACAGATACGTTGACCACAGTAGAATGCCGCTTTTGGGCTTGGGAAACAAGCACTGAGTGGTGGGATCACATCGTGATGCACATCTGGGATGACGAGCAGAGCAGTGGCTGCAGAACTTTCGGATGAGGAAAGCCACATTCATGGGACTGTGTGATGAGCTCGCCCCAGCCCTGTGTCACAAGGACACGAGAATCAGAGCTGCCCTGCCGTTGGAGAAGTGCATGGCGATTGCACTGTGGAAGCTGGCTACTCCAGACTGCTATCTATCAGTTGCTAACCAGTTCGGAGTGGGAAAGTTGACCATTGGACTTGTGTTGATGGAAGTGTGCAGGGCCATTAATCGCATCCTGTTCTGAAAGACCGTGACTCTGGGCAACGTGCGTGACATTGTGGATGGCTTTGCACAAATGGGCTTCCCTAACTGTGGAGGGGCGATAGATGGCACACATACTCCAATTCTGGCACCAGACCACCTAGCCACCGAGTACATTAATCGCAAGGGGTATTTCTCAATGGTTCTCCAGGCGCATGTGGATCACCGTGGGCATTTCACAGACATTAACGCAGGCTGGTCCAGGTGTATGACGCATGCAACTTTCAGAACGCTGGGCTGTTCTTGGGGAGAGCCAGCACTGTAGGGGAGACCTGATAATCATTCCTGTCCCCGCAATTTCCACAGGATGTGATGATTATGGAAGATATCTCGTTGCTGAGGGTGAGCAGGGAATCAAGGGAGGGTCTTCTCCAAGACTGCGGCTTCCGCCCTGGCCCCTATGCAGCTCGCCTGTGTGCAGCAGTGGTTTCTCTCTCTTCCCCCCCCCCCCCCCCCCCCACACACACACACATACACCCATGACGGCACAGTTTTGCGGGAAAGTTACCGTTAATGGGCAGGGCCGTCCCTACCTATGGTGATGCTCTATGCAGCCCGAGCAGGGCCACGGGGGCAGGAGCTGGGGGAGGCAGCAGCAGGGATTAGCAGGGGTCCTGGCGCCAGCAGCAGGAGTCGGGATTTCCTCTCCCCCCCCCCCCCCCCCCGCACACTCACTGGTGGCAGCGGGAAGCAGAGCGACCCGGCCCCAGCACGCTCCGCTCCGCTCCCCCAGCTCCCAGCCCTGTCGCTTGGAGGAAGGGGTCAGGCCTGCCCCTGCACTCAACAGCAGTGTCTGGAAGCGGAGCAAACACGGCTGGGAGCTGGCGGAGCAGAGCGGGCTGGGGTCTGGTTGCTCTGCTTCCCGACGCTGCTGCTGGTGAGTGTGGGGGCGGGCCCGACCCCTTCTGCCAACTCCAATACCCCCACTAATCCCACAGGCCGCGTTGCTCAGGGGACGGGGCTTGGGGAAAGGAGTCGAATGGGCGCAGGGTGGGGGCGGAGCAGGGGAGCTGGCTGGGGGATGGGGCTAGCCACCTGAGCCAGCGCCGCATATACAGCATGCAGCTGCCTAGGACACCATGAAATTTGGTGCCCCAAATTATGTGGTGCCCCACGCAGCTGCGTATTCTGCGTATGCCTAAGGACGGCAAGAATGGGGCAAGAAACAAAGCAGCTCTGCCAAAGAACCTGCGGCAGGGGATTGCCCAGTATCTCCATGAGAGTTTCCTGGAGATCTCTGAGGGAGATCCCCGTGAAGTGAGGGAGTCAATCAACAGCCTGTTCCGCCACATAGACTAGGCATGTGGTGGGAGACAAGCCTGCTTTCTGCAACCCTCCTGCCCCCAGCAACTCGCTTCAGTGATTCCCAAAATCAAATCCACTTACCAGGGGCCTCCTCTCCTGTTTGCACTTCACCAACATCCGACAGCTGTGACTGGCTAGCCGCCTCCTCTGGGTAGAAAAGAGCTTCTGGCTGAATGCATTTCTGATCTCCGAGTCATCCTCTGCCTCTGGGTCCCCCTCCACATTCTCGTCCAAGATTTCCTCCTCCTGGCTCGGTCCACTCTCGACTGGCACGCGAGCCACCGAAGTATCCACAGTGGTCTTCGCAGTGGAGGTGGGGTCACCGCCAAGTATTGCGTCCAGCTCTTCGTAGAACTGGCAGCTTGTGGGCGTAGCACCGGAGAGGCGGTTTGCCTCCTGCGCCTTGTGGTAGGCGTTCTGCAGCTCCTTCACTTCGACACTGCAACGTGTCCCGGTCATGGCCCCTTTCTGTCATGCATCGTGAAATCTGTCCATAGGTATCATAATTCCTATGGCTGGAGTGGAGCTGGGACTGGTCAGCCTCCTCTCCGCAAATGCCGATGAAGTCCAGCTGTTCCGCGTTGCTCCAACCGGGGGATTGCCTGGTATGAGGAGCAAGCATGGCCACCTGGAAAGATGCGCTGATACCACTGCATGCATCACCGAGCAAACAGGAAGGGGACTTTCAAAATTCTAAAGGAATTTACGGGGTGAGGATGACAGTCACCTCAGGGCAGAACAGTAGAGTTCAAACTGACGACCAGAGAGGTGAGAACAGGCATTATGGGACACCTCCCAGAGTTCAATCGCAGCACTGTAATTGACCACCGTGTCTACATTGGCAGTGCAGCGCTGGAGTCCTGGCGCAGAAAGCTGTACGCCTCTCATCAGGGTGGGTTTTTTTTGTTTTTTTTGTTTTTTTTTTTTTACTGTACTGCAACTGCGCAGTTTCTGCACACTAAGTGGCGTGGCAGTGTGTACATCTCGGGAGTTGTAGTGCAGAAAACTGCTTTACTGTGCAGAAACTTGCCAGTGTAGACAGGGCCTAAATTCTCAGCTTCCCTGTGCCTCACTGATTTGATTTATTTTTCATTCCACTGAACCAGTCTAGTCCTGTTTGAGTTGACTGACCAGTGTTCCAGACCTTCATTGTCAGTTTTGAAGATGTTAGTGATTAGAATGTTGAGTTTTTTTAACATGCGTTTTCAGGAAGATGATTTACATATATAGCTTATTGTAGGTCTTGGTGCTGAAGCTGTTATGAAACTAGGGTGCTCAAGAGACTAGAGGCAGGCCCCTGTTCATTGGTGGAGTAGTGTCAGCCTGGGATTCAGTGAACGTGGAAAGTCATTTCCTTTCTCCTCCACACAACAGAAAGCAGCCTTTCTGTGCTAAAGGTTAAGGTCCACTAGCTGGATGCATGCAGTATCTCACTGCACTGTTCCAGTCTTACGGATAGCAGTACGAACTCTCTTGCACTTCTCTTCCCCCTATACTAAAACACATTGCCTTAACAATTAATTGTATTAAAAAAAAAATGTAAGCAGTGCAGATAGCCATCACGACAGGATTCTGGTCAGGAAGACTTAGGTTGTACCCAGTATCCCATGTCTTTGTTCATGTCCACCCAGATCCGGCTCCTGAGGGAATTCCTGCAGAAGTGGGTTGTGTTCAGGTTGTTGGCAGCAGATCAAAGGAAGGAGGAAAGTGTTTTGGCTGCTATCCAGAATGTAAACAGAAAGGTAGAGATACATTCTGTTGTGGACTGGCATAAAATGCTTGTAGGGGCTCAGGAGAGTAGCACTTTCTGATTGAAATAATGTGAGATGTGATTGATTCTAGAAGGATTTTTTTGTTTTTGTTTTGGTTATACACTGGCTTCCCAGACTGGAGGGAGTCATGGCATAGCCTTTGTATTTTGAAGAAATCCAAATAGATTGGGGCCTGAATCTTGGGCATGAACTGTGTCTCTCTTTCTCTCTAAATCAGTAAAGGTGTCTGGTTCTATATGAAGTACACCATCCTCAAATGAGCTTTCTCCCACTAGAAGGATTTAGCAAAAGCATTGGTGCTAGCTACCAGGAAGACATATTGGGGAATCAAGGAAGAGTAAAGAGAAGAAAACTGATTTTCCAAAGTACAGTGTGGTGAGGGTAAGTGGATCGATAATGGAGGAGGAGAATGTTAGTCAATACTTATCTCATAAAGGCATCTGCTCACAATCGAGCACTTGTAGCAAGAGTGCCAGCTGGCGGGATGTTTTCATGATGTAAATTATCCATCCGTTCTGAAGAGCCAGAGTACAAGGAGGCCTTTTGTGTGTAAGGATGAATTCCTAACTCTGAGGACAAGGGAAGGAGTTTCTTTTAAAGATCTAATGGCATCTACTTGCATTTTCCATTGCATATTTACAGTTTTCAGCATGTCGCATTTCCTGATACCACTGCTGCTATTCTAGGGGCTGGCCAAAGTTTCCCCCCTCATCACCTTTAACTGCTGATAACCATTACACTGCTCTACAGCCAAAATGCTTCTGAAATAAATGTAGTCAAACTTTACTAATTCTGGGTCACTGAGAACGAAAATGATGCTTAAAATTGTTGATTGGCTCTAGTTTTCAAGATATGCTATTGGGTCAGTATAGACGACCCTTGACTTGGGAATGGCGGAGGATAAGTGAGTTATAAAGGGAAGGGATCTCAATTTAAACCAGAAATGACTAAAATACATCTTTGACTGGATCTATGAATAAATCTATGACTGGGTTTGGACAGTACTTGCTTTTTAGGCAAAACAATGAATGATTCAATCTGAAGCTGGTATTGCGTCATACATGATATGAATTGCATCATGTTATTCCTAGAAGTCATGGATGATGCAATCATAACGAAGCTTACATCACTCTGCTGAACAAATTGCCCTATATCAGCTCTAGAAATCATACAGTGTCATGCTCTCTTATTTGTCAGTGTTTGATTTTGCAAAGGGACACATTTCTGTTTAGCCAAAGTGAGCAGAGATGCCTCGTACTTGTGTGAACAGTGCAGATAACTTCTGCTATGTTTGTGGTGAAGTGACTTTTGCATCACAAAAGCACAGTATAACCACTATGGTTAAGAAAGCCTATCACCTTTATGTTGGCTGCAAAATTGGAGATCAGGACAAGAGGTGGGCCCCACACATATGCTGCAACACTTGTGCAACAAATCTTCGCCAGTGGTTGAACAGGAAAAGGAAATCTATGCCTTTTGCAGTGCCAATGATTTGGAGAGAGCCAACAGATCATACCAGCAATTGTTATTTCTGCATGGTGCCTCCAGTTGGGAAAGGTGTGTCAAAGAAGAAAAAGTGGACTGTGCATTATCCAAACATTCCATCAGCTATACGCCCAGTAACCCACGGAGAAGGACTGCCGGTTCCTGATGCACCAGAATCATTCTCACTTGAGTCAGAAGAGGATGAAACTTCTGGTCCTGAACCATCAATGTCACAGGACCCACATTTTCTCCCACCCTCCTCCTATGAACCACACCTCATAACACAAGGTGAACTGAATGACCTTGTCAGGGATTTGGAACTACCCAAGAGTAAGGCAGAGCTGTTGGGCTCCAGACTACAGCAGTGGAATCTCCTGGCAGGTGATGTTAGGGTTTCCATGTTCCGTGACCGTCAAAAGGATCTTGTCCCATTCTTCTTCATGGAAGGTGATCTTGTAGCCTGCAACAACATCGATGGTGTGATGGCAGCCCTCAACATCGTTCACGATCCAGATGAGTGGAGACTGTTCATTGATTCATCGAAGACGAGTCTTAAAGCTGTTTTACTGCATAATGGCAATGTTTTGCCATCAATTCCAGTTGGTCATGCAGTCCATATGAAGGAAACCTATGACAACATGAAACAACTTTTGAGGTGCAAAATCTATGACCAACATCAGTGGCAGCTTTGTGGCGATTTGAAGGTTGTTGCTCTCTTGCTTGGTCTGCAGACTGGATACACAAAGTACTGCTGTTTTCTCTGCGAATGGGATAGTCGTGCAAGAGATTCCCTCTACATCAAGAAAGATTGGCCACTCCGACAGTCATTGGAGCCTGGGAGGAAAAGTGTTCCTTGATTCAACAAGTGGTGGATGCTGAAGATTTTGTTACCACCCTTACACATCAAGCTGGGTCTGATGAAGAACTTTGTCAAGGCCATTGACAAAACACAAGCAGCTTTCAAGTACCTCCGTGGAAAATTTCCAAGGTTAAGTGAAGCTAAGATAAAGGAAGGTGTCTGTTGGTCCTCAGATTCGTGAACTTCTTTGAGATGATGCATTTGACCATGCACTGCGTGGCAAGGAAAAGTCGGCATGGAAAGCCTTCCAGTTAGTGGCAATAAATTTTCTCAGAAACAACAAGGCAGACAACTACAGGTTGTTGGTGGAAAAACCTCCTCAAGGCATACAAAAGCCTTGGTTGCAACATGTCACTAAAGATACATTTTTTGCACTCTCATCTAGATTTTTTTCCACCGAACTGCGGAGCAGTGAGCGACGAGCACGGCGAGCGATTTCACCAGGACATTGCAACAATGGAGAAACGCTATCCGGGCAAATGGAGCCCATCAATACTTGCAGACTATTGCTGGACAGTGACAAGAGATGCTCCATTTAATGAATACAAGAGACAAGCCAAGAAGCACCTAGTAGACACTGAATAGGACTAAACTATGTACATAATAGTTTTTTGCCTTTTGTTTCATAATAAATTTTATTTATATAACCCTTTTGCTGATTTTTAAAGTGTTACATAAACAGGACAGGTGAAATATCATGTAAAGCAACCATAAACACATGAAAAGACCTAGGTTTACAATTTATGATTAAAACTCTACTATCTACACAATATACATAGACAAAAAATGTAAAAACTTAAATATCTTAGAAACAGTAGCCAATCAGTTGTTTTAATTGTCATATTTGAATTCAGCACATCAAAATACATAATAAATAGCACATTTTATCTCTGAAGCCAGACGACTTCTCAAAAATTGTAGACCAGTGTTATCAATCCTTCAAATGGTGGTAGAGGTTCACTACTACATACTGTTCGACAGTAATAGTGATTTGGGATTCTGTTTGTGCAAACATCCTCTCAGCAGTGCCCTATCCAAACACCTCCCACCCCAAATATAATTATATTTAATTTTTTAAAATTTTTTTAAAAATTAAATCGATCTCCCTTATCTTCGAACATCCCTCAATTTTGTACTTGTAGACTAAAAGACTACGTGTTCTCTCTCTCTCTCTCTCTCTCTCTCTCTCTCTAATGATGATTCGGGGGTTCAAAGCTCTGTTTCACGGCAGTCAGTGTCAGCATATGCCTGCTGTTAGAAGAAGGAATTCATTTCTATGAAATGAACACAGCCTTCCTTTTATCCAACTCTAATCTTCTTGCCGTATTCATGTGCCCAAAGAGAGGAATCTCTCCCTCCTCCCCCCCCCCCCCCCCCGAGATTTGAAATAAACTATTTATTTTAAGGCTTTTTGGCACTTGGAATGTTAAAACTGTTGTTGATCTCTTAAATTGTTTAGCGGCATTAGCTATACCTCGTTTAGCCCAGGTCCTGCTCCCATCATGTTTGAAGTAGTGTAGTTCAGATTCCATAGGGCAGCTTTAAGACTCTGTGTACCCTCAGGGAAAATGAGCTGTTCTTTTGAAGAGAGAGATCTGTTTGAGCGGAATTAAAGGAGGTGCTGTTGGAACTTGGGGACATGTCTGTGAATCCTTGTAGGAGATGGCAACGGGAATTAACCAAACAGAACCAAAGTTCTTTTTTGTAAGTTCTTAGATGGCACCCATCCCTATAGTACCTGTCTTCAGCTGCTTAAGCATAAGCATTAGTAGGGTTTGAGTTCACAGAATTGTAAGATTAGATTTATAAGAGTTTCTGTGGGCAAGTCTACACTACAAAATTAAGTTGACTTAAGTTATATCGACGTACAGCCACCGCAGTAATTAAATCGGGGGTTTTGCATGTCCACACTAGCTCCTTCTGTCGGCAGTGTGCATCCTTACCAAGAGCGCTTGCACCAATTTAACTGACAGTGTGGGGCATTGTGAGGTGCTGACTGCCAGGGCCCCACCGCCTGGGGCTGACAGCTGGAACAATCTGATGTAAGCAACACAGTGTCTACGCTGACACTGTGTCGAACTAGCTACGTCAACCTAAGTACTACACCTCTCCTGGAGGTGGAGTTATTAAGTCGGTGTAGTGGGTGACTTACATCGGCGGGAGCAACATTGTAGTGTGGATGCTTAGAGTTAGGTTGACGTAAGCTGCCTTACGTCAACCTAATTCTGTGTTTGTTCATTCTTTGAATATAGATATTTTTATTCACCTTGGGCCTAAATTTTTAACAATGACCAGTGTTTGTAGGTTTGTTTGACAACTTGAAGGGATCTCATTTTTAGAAGGTGAGTGTTCAGCACTTTCTGAAATCCAGGCCTGTTTAAGGTGTTCCCTGTTGCATTCTCCATAGTGGTGCACTCATCATGATTAGCCAGCCCACCACCACCACCACACATGACCTCACGCTTCAATAAACTTCTTTAACGAACAGCTGGAATTCTTCCCAAAGAGTAAATGCTTGCACCTCCAAATAGAAATCAACTACCCTTTCCCTAGTTTAGTATTATCAAAGGTACCTGGCACAGGCCAGGGTCAGACGTACACCTCTACCCCAATATGACACGACCCGATATAACACAAATTCGGATATAACGCGGTAAAGCAGCGCTCCGGGGGGTGCGGGGCTGCGCACTCCGGTGGATCAAAGCAAGTTCGATATAACGCAGTTTCACCTATAATGCGGTAAGATTTTTTTGGCTCCCAAGGACAGCGTTATATCGAGGTAGATGTGTATATGTGTTTCTAGGAACAGAAGAACAATGGTTTCTTCTTAAGTTGAAGTTAAAGCTTCCTTCCACCTCTCTACATTATTGTTGAAAGTTCTTAGTATAGAAATAGTGTGAGGTGAATTAGTTGCTACAGAGAGGACTTCACTAGAGCATTAGGTAGTGTTAGGATGCAGCCTTGAGGAGTCATGTTAAGCACAGCTTTGCAGTCAGTGTAAAGAGGAAGAAGTTGTCTTAACACAGGGGCGGGCAAACTTTTTGGCCTGAGGGCCGCATTGGGTTTCGTAAATTGTATGGCGGGCCGGTGGGGAGGGGGTCGTGGCCCGGCCCCCACCTCCTATCTGCCCCCCCCCCCGACTACTGCCCCATCCAATCCCCACGTTCCCTGATGGCCCCTCTGGGACCCCTGCCCCATCCACATACTCCCACTCCCTGCCCCTGGACCCCCGCCACCCCATCCAAACTGTCCTCCCATTCCTGACGCCCCCGCCCCCTCCCCCCTGGGACCCCTGTCCCATCCAACCACCCCTTCTCCCTGTCCCCTGACTGCCCCCTGCTGCCCCATCCAACCCCCCCTCCTTCCTGACTGCCCCCCAGGACCCTTTCCCACATTCAACCCCCTGTTCCCCCCCAACCACCATCCCAAACTCCCCTGCCCTGTATCCAACCCTCCCTGCTCCCTTACCGCGCTGCCTGGAGCACCGGTGGCTGGTGGTGCTACAGCCGTGCCGCCAGGCTGGAGCCGGGCCACGCCGCCACCGCTACCACCACGCTGCACAGTGCACCGGGTCAGGCCAGGCTCTGCAGCTATGCTGCCCCAGGAGCTCACAGCCCCGCCGTCCAGAGCACTGCGCCGGCAGTATAGCAAGTGAGCTGAGGCTGCGGGGGAGGGGGGACAGCAGGGGAGGGGCCGGGGTCAAGCCTCCCGGGCCAGATGCTCAGGGGCCGGGAAGGACGGTCCCGCGGGCCGGATGTGGCCCACAGGCTGTAGTTTGCCCACCCTCGTTTTAACATCACATCAGCTGGTCTTCAGTAAACTCTGTAGTTCCAGCAGGGTTTCCCCAGGACCGCTTTACGCATTGTTAAACACAACCCCTCGGTGTACTGTTTAACAACATGTTAATCAACGTGACTGTTCAAGGGAGTGTTATAACATGACCTAATGCTCTGGTGAAGACAAGCAGTGTTACACTGTTCTTGTGGAATAAATGGTTTCTTTTCACCTGGTCTCCTCAGTGTGCAGAATAATGGATATGTTCTGTACATTCCCTTTGAATAATGGGTGGAACTGGAAACATAAGATGTTGCCTCTGAGCCCAGTGGATAACCATACAAAGCAACTTAGCATCTACTGTTGCATAACTGGGCGGTTATTTGCATACTTCATAACTAGTTCTTTCCATTGTCTAGTTGCAGTCATTAGAAAACAGCATGAGGGAAGGGAGGGGGGAATTTACTTGTAGTAAGAGAGGGAGAAAAAGAGAACCTGTTGGTATACTGCAGAAATGTGGCTGTTCCACATGGCAGATTTGTTTTACTCTGGGAAATCCCTGCCTGCTTCTGCTGTGGATCCTGAAAGCTTCTTTTGGGGAACACGGGCTGTGAGCTAAGCTCACTAGAGCATTTTATTCTTGACGATTTTCAGCTCAACACAAAATTCCACTCTCCTTCATTCTCCGTTTTCTTTTCAAATCTCTCCTCCCTTCTCTGCTGCCCCCAGAAATAATCTTTTTGATGAAGGCTGAATACAGCTTTTACTCAGTGTAAGGGGAATGTAATAGTACAAGAAAACTCGGCTTCCCTTGTCCCTGTAACATCGTAGACGTATCCAAGTCAAAGCTGTGTGGCATTCTCAACTTTTTGGCTGAAGTTTAGTTTCATTGGCTAGGTCTCATTTTGTTGCATTTTTGCTTGTTTTATTTCACGTCACTCCTGGAATAACTGCTCTGGGTTTCCTTGCCTCGCTAATTTTGGTGGTAGTGAGAGTTCCACATGTTGGTCCTGTAAGGCTCTTCCTGCAGCTGAATGAGGTGAGGTTTATTTTCAGGTTTGCAGCCTCAGCTTGGAAAGCATAGGAATTAGGGCTGTCAAGCGATTAAAAAAATTAATTGCGATGTTAATAATAGAATACTATTTATTTAAATATTTTTGGATGTTTTCTATATTTTCAAATATATTGATTTCAGTTACAACACAGAATACAAAGTGTACAGTACTCACTTATATTTATTTTTATTACAAATATTTGCACTGTAAAAAACAAAAGAAATAGTATATTTCAATTTACCTAATACAAGTACTGTAGCGCAATCTCTTTATAATGAAAGTTGAACTTACAAATGTAGAATTATGTACAAAAAATAATTGCATTTAAAAATAAAACAATGTAAAACTTTAGAACCTACAAGTCCACTCAGTCCTACTTCAGCCAATCGCTCAGACAAACAAGGTTGGTTACAATTTGCAGGAGATAATGCTGCCCACGTCTTATTTACAATGTCACCTGAAAGTGAGAACAGGCATTCGCATGGCACTGTTGTAGCCGGCATCGCAAGTTATTTTACGTGCCAGATGCGCTAAAAGATTCATATGTCCCTTCATGCTTCAACCACCGTTGTAGAATACACGCATCCATGCTGATGACGGGTTCTGCTCGATAACGATCCAAAGCAGTGCGGACCAACGCATGTTCATTTTCATCATCTGAGTCAGATGCCACCAGCAGAAGGTTGATTTTCTTTTTTTTGTGGTTCAGCTTCTGTAGTTTCCACATTGGAGTGTTGCTCTTTTAAGACATCTGAAAGCATTCTTCACGCCTCGTCACTCTCAGATTTTGGAAGGCACTTCAGATTGTTAAACCTTGGGTCGAGTGCTGTATCTATCCTTAGAAATCTCACATTGGTACCTTCTTTGCGTTTTGTCAAATCTGCTGTGAAAGTGTTCTTAAAACGAACATGTGCTGGGTCATCAACCGAGACTGCTATAACATGAAATACACTTCTACCCCGATATAACGCAAATTCAGATATAACATGGTAAAGCAGTGCTCGGGGGGGGGCTGCGCACTCCGGCGGATCAAAGCAAGTTTGATATAACGCGGTAAGCTTTTTTTGGCTCCCGAGGACAGCGTTATATCGGGGTAGAGGTGTATATGGCAGAATGTAGGTAAAACAGAACAGGAGACATATAGTTCTCCCCCAAAGAGTTCAGTCACAAATTTAATTAACACATTATTTTTTTAACGAGCATCATCAGCATGGAAGCATGACCTCTGGAATGGTGGCCGAAGCATGAAGGGGCATATGAATGTTTAGCATATCTGGCACGTAAATACCTTGCAACGCCGGCTACAAAAGTGCCATACGAACACCTGTTCTCACTTTCAGGTGACATTGTAAATAAGAAGCAGTCAGCAGTATCTCCCGTAAATATAAACAAATTTGTTTGTCTTAGGCCTTGGCTACACTCGGGACTTCCCAGAGCTGCCGTGGCAGGGCTGTGAAGCGCGAGTGTAGTTGCGCCGCCAGCGCTGCGAGAGCTCTCTCGCAGCGCTGTATGTACTCCACCTCTCCGAGGGGAATAGCTTGCAGTGCTGCAGGCTCTGATTACACTGGTGCTTTACAGCGCTGTACTCGCTGCGCTCGGGGGGGGGGGCGCGTTTTCACACCCCTGAGTGCAGCAAGTTGCAGCGCTGTACAGCGCCAGTGTAGCCAAGGCCTTAGTAATTGGCTGAACAAGAAGTAGGACTGAGTAGACTTGTAGGCGCTAAAGTTTTACATTGTTTTGGTTTTGAGTTCAGTTATGTAACAAAAAAAAATTTACATTTGTAAGTGACACTTTCACTATAAAGACATTGCACTACAGTACTTTTATGAGGTGAATTGAAAAATACTATTTCTTTTATTTATCAGTTTTACAGTGCAAATATTTGTAATAAAAAATAATGATATAAAGTGAGCCTTATACACTTTGTATTCTGTATTGTAATAGAAATCAATATATTTGAAAATGTAGAAAAACTTCCAAAATATTTAATAAATTTCAATTGGTATTCTATTGTTTAACAGTGTGATGAATCGCGATTAATTTTTTTGAGTTAGTCGCATGAGTTAACTGTGATTAATCGACAGCCCTAATATGAATGCATCTTGGCTTTGTTGCCTTTTGGTCCGTTGAAGGATTTCAGGCGTCTTTGACCTACTGGCCAGATTCACAGCCTCAGTTGTTGGAATCCTGTAAAAGTGATTGTCAAGAAACAGAGGGGTAGCTGTGTTAGTATCCACAAAAAACGACGAGGAGGCCTTGTTGTTCTTGTCAAGAAACAATCAAAAGAAAAAAAAATCTCAAACTGCTGCTGAAATTATTCACTTTGAAGCACTTTTTTTTTTTTTTTTTTTTAATGAGCACTGTTTTTGGAATTGATGGGTTGAATTTGAGACACTGTCAGCAGAAGTGGAAAACCTGAGAGAGAGAGACTACTTGTATGCTTAAGCAACTCTCTTCTTCTCTCCACCCAATACCACACCTTTCCCCAGCTTCACATCCAGGCATTGTGATGTTCCTTTAGGTTGAGTATCAGCAGGATTCCAAATATGCTCTGTGTAAGAGGTTAATAAGTTACACTGTGCAGTTATAATATTGTTAATTATTTCACTATTGCTAGATTGCACAGGTCCTGTCAGCAGTTTTGTATAGAACATCCGTTCAAGTTAATAGAAAATAGGTGTGATAGACCCCTGTCTCTTTCTGGAATTTAGCACTGAGGAGGGAATAAATCAGATACATTTAATCAGGATCTGATTATCAACACCTTATAGATTCTAGCCTTTATGAGTACAGTTTAAATTGTGACATCAAGTGTAAAAAAGACAGTTTAAGTGACTCGCCAAAGGCCACCAATGTATCAGTAGCAGAGCAGGAATTAGAAGTCAAGTGTTAATTTGCCTTTCAATCGTTGCCTAATGCACTGAGTCACGGTTTATTTAGATTGTAAACTCCATGGGGGTAAGAATTGTTATTTTTGTTGCATGTTTGCAGAGTCTAGCATGATGGAGTCCCAGTCCCTGACTGGGTCATCCAGTTGATACCACAATGAAATAATACCATTTTGTATAATTGAATACTGGAGGTTCACTTTGGCTTTAAACACACACACGCTCACTCACTCCAGTGTCTTCCCTTTTTTAAGGGCTTGTCCTTTTATGGAGCTTCATTGGTGCAATTCAGTAAACTAGTAGATTGGCTATGTTAATGTTTGAGAGTATGCAAGATTACTTAGATGATCAATGTATTTTAAGACCATAATTTGACTTTCCTTAAAACATATATGAAAAGTTCTACTGATGCTGAATTACTTTTTATTTAAAATCCACTATTTTAGCGCTTACTTTAAAAGGCAGCATATTGATGTGAGACACAATAGATGACCAAATATTTTGAGCTTCCCTGCTGGTTCTGTTGCCCCCGGGTAACTACCGCTGTGTGTACTCTTGTCGGTATTGATGCTGATAAAAAGCCTTTATTTAGGCATTTTGCCTTAGAAACTGGAGTCTCCAAATTCTCTGGGTAGTTGTTGTATCTGCCTTTCTTCCGTCAGGAGCAGTGACCCGCTGGGTAACGTGAGATGAGAACTGCATTTATGAAATGCCCAGTCTCACTCAGACTTTCAAAAGCAAAAAACGTTTCTGGAGTCACTGGTATCCTAAAGAGTTAAGGTTTATCTGTGCGAGAAAGTTGCACTGGCTTAACTTGTGGTAGGATATAAAAAACAAAAACAAAACACTTAGTTAAATTGATGAAAAAGGCTAGGAGGATAAACTAATTTCCATTTCAACCAGGTTTATTTTTATTCAGTTGAACTCAATAGCTTTAAGGTAAACAAAAATAAGTTTAGTTTAAGCAGAAATAAACCACTCTTAAACTGGTACAATGCCCTGTGTGGCCACTAAGTTTTATGTCTGCACTACAGCTGCTGTAGCTGTGTGGCTGTAACACCATAGCGTAGATCAGGGGTCGGCAACCTTTCAGAAGTGATGTGTTGAGTCTTCATTTATTCACTCTAATTTAAGGTTTCGCATGCCATTTTTAGACGGTCTCTTTCTATAAGTCTAGAATATATAACTAAACTATTGTTGTATGTAAAGTAAATAAGGTTTTTAAAATGTTTAAGAAGCTTCATTTAAAATTAAATTAAAATGCAGAGCCCCCTTGACCGGTGGCCAGGACCCGGGCAATGTGAGTGCCATTGAAAATCAGCTCGTGTGCCGCAGGTTGCCTACCCCTGGCGTAGATGCTTCCTACATTGACTCTAACTTTTTAAGTGTAGACAGGCCTTATTTAACTAAAACTGGTTTAAAAATCTCTAAAGTTAAATCAGTGCAACTGTGTATGGAGATAAGGCTTTGGATGTCAGTTAAAACCATTCCAGAATTTCCATTCAAAAGAAGTGACCAGTGGCTGCCACAAATGCTGCTTTGTTGAACAATATTTTTCAAGAGATATCAGAGATGGAGTCGATGGCAAACGGTTGCTATATGTTGAGGGCATAGACTGAGCATCCAAGAGTATTTGTGCCCAAAATAAATCAAATATTGCCTATCTAAGCCCCTGATATGCTTTAGTATGTGTGTAGCTTTAATTTTTCTATATGGTAGCTGTCTGTCTGCAGTTAATCCAAAACCCAGCGTATATTTAGCTCTAGGATTTGTTGATTAGTGAGATTGTGCGCACACAATCTGTCCACTGAGGTGGAACAATAACAGCTGTTGTGCAGCTGTACACCTCATCCTGGGAACTTTTCTCATAGCCAACTAGGCCTGTGAGGAAGGTGATTGAAGCATTTTAAAGGTCCCTTCCCACTATTGCTTTAACTGTTTAGAGCACTGAAGAACAACCTTCCATTACTCCGCTACTACCCATTCTCTTTTGTATGCAGGTTCAGTGTTGATGTTCCCATTGATGTTGGCAGGGCAAGTAAGCCCATATTGCAGCCAGTTCTCCAGTGACTGAGTAGTAGAGAAAATATTCTTTTAGCTGTGGACAGGCCATTGATATACTCCATTTCTTCCTTACTTGTAATCGAGGCTGAGGAAAGGCAGCCAATGTACACGATCTCAATAGCTGGAAAATGCATACAATAGCTATTGTCCTTTAAAGCTACACTGTAGAGTGCTGGAAGTTGCCTTGCAAAGCTTGGCTGAAATTCCTTAGAACTGCGTTAACAGAAGTACTTATGTTTCTGAACAGCCCAGCACCCGACTGCATTTCCAGTGCAGAAAGGATTTCTCACCCCTACCCCCAGAGATGTGAAGCTGTTAAAAATGTTTCTTCATGTAGGAGGTTTCAGCAGAATTCCTTGACTTGGCACTGGGTGAACGAAGGCTGGATTCTTATTGTTCTGTTCTGCCACCTCCACACCCTGTAGCTCTTAATGCAGGCAGTATTTCTCAGTTTTGAGTATTCCATTCAGCAAAACATCTGCACTTCATCTTTGATACGGGGCAGGAATGTCATAGACCAAAGCAAAGAATGTAGCAGAACATTGAGAAGTTAAATATTTTCTTGGGGGTGTAAATCCCCTGGGTGGTTCATGTGTGCTCTATGGGGGTGGATGTTCCAGTCACTGGAAAGAATCCATTAGGGAGGATTATTTGCTGATTGCCACAAACCTGTTGGGAGATAAGTATGGGGTGGGAAGGTCATTTTACGTTCACTGTCATGGTGAGGGGAGGAAGCATCTTTCATTTGTAAATCCCTAAATTATTCTTGATTTGGAAAAGTCTTTTCAGAGACTCTGAGCTTATTGGCCAGGAACTTCCCTCTTGTTCTGTCCTTCCCAGGGGATAAACTGAATGAACGCAAGCCCTATGATCCAAATTCTAAAGTAAAGGCTGTCATGGAGTAGTGAAAGAGGACCCCATGATAGCAATAAGGGTCCTGGTTACTCCTGATTTTCTAACTGCATAGCAAGTGGGGAGGTCTTTGATATGTGCCAGATTGTTCTCCCCTGTAACTGTACTGGTGTACCTCTTCACTATTAGGTTAATACAGTATTATTCCCAGCGATGCGTTTGACTGCATATTCACAGGAAATAATATCAGATTAAACACTAAAAGAGTGAGGAGTGATTAACTAGGACAGGTTTCAGAGTAGTAGCCGTGTTAGTCTGTGTCCGCAAAAAGAATAGGAGTACTTGTGGCACCTTAGAGACTAACAAATTTATTGTAGGTGCCACAAGTACTCCTATTCTATTAACTAGGACGTAATTCTTAAATACACCTCTACCCCGATATAACGCGACCCGATATAACACACATTTGGATATAACGCGGTAAAGCAGCACTCCGGGGGGGGGGGGGGGGCGGCACGCTCCAGCGGATCAAAGCAAGTTCGATATAATGCGGTTTCACCTATAACACGGTAAGATTTTTTTGGCTCCCGAGGACAGCGTTATATCGGGGTAGAGGTGTATGCATGACTCATTAACACGCGGTGACAGAGCTTCTATATCTTACATACAATAGGCCTAGGCTGTTCACATGGCACACAGGCAGACACTGTACAGTGAATCTATGGGTTTTTGAATCTGCATTGTCAGGGTTCCTTCCCCACTCTGAACTCTGGGGTACAGATGTGGGGACCCGCATGAAAGACCCCCTAAGCTTATTTTTACCAGCTTAGGTTAAAAACTCCCCCAAGGCACAAATTCCTTCCTTTGCCTTAGTATCGCTGCCACCACCAAGTGATTTAAACAAACATTCAGGGAGGGCCACTTGGAGCCCTACCTTCCCCAAATATCCCCACAAGCCCCTACACCCCCTTTCCTGGGGAGGCTCGAGAATAATATCCTCACCAATTGGTACAGGTGAACACAGACCCAAACCCTTGGATCTTAAGAACAACGAAAAATCAATCGGGTTCTTAAAAGAAGAATTTTAATTAAAGAAAAGGTAAAAGAATCACCTCTGTAAAATCAGGATGGTAAGTACTTTACAGAATAACAAAAGACTCAAAAACACAGAGGATTTCCCCTCTAGGCAAAACTTAAAGATACAAAAACAGGGATAAACCTCCCTCTTCGCACAGGGAAAATTCACAAGCTAAAACAAAAGATAACCTAATGCATTTCTTTCCTATTTATTTCTGCAATACTAGATGCTTAGTTCAGATATGCTTAAGGAGATGTATTTTCCCCCTGCCCTGTTTCTTGGCTGGCTCCGAGAGACACAGACAAAAAACCTTCCCCCACAGATTTGAAAGTATCTTCTCCCCTTATTGGTCCTTTTGGTCAGGTGCCCCCAGGTTATCTGAGCTTCTTAACCCTTTACAGGGTAAAAAAGAAATTAACCCTTTACAGGGTAAAGAGGGATTTTATGCTACCCTTAGCTGTATGTTTATGACAGCATCATAGTTCTGCGCGTGTTCTAGGGCAACCGATCTGCAGGACACTGGCATCCTGTTGTGCTGTAGGGACACTTGCCCATACTGATGTGAAAGTACCCCCAGAATACACTAAACTCTTAACTAGTTCAGTTGCAGAGGAGTCAGTAAATCCGGTCTCCTACTTACCTGTATTATAGACAATTATGTCACTAGACTCTGATGCCTCACTGTGATGTGGCTCACCATACAGAGAGTTCCATACTGGGCTGGGACAGCATAGCTTTTGGAAAAATCTATAGATAAAGCACTTCTGCAACAACATCCCATTAATACTCAGATGAACTCTCATCTCTTTATAAGTGAGACTTTTCTGTAGGAGTGAGTTGCTATGTTATCTTTCAACACTGCATCATCACCATCTTAGGGAACAGATGAAGGCATTTTTAAAAAATTCTTCTTATTCCTTGCAAGGTTTGAAGCTCTTGAAGGAATGAAGCACTAATGCACAGCTTTGTAACTGTCTGTTTTATGTGGACTGTGCTGTACGGGAGCATACTTCTGGGAACAATGTTGAAAGTATTGACGTCCTCTTTTCTAAGTAAAAATAAATTTCCCCTTTCCCCAAAGCTCCTGAGTTCTAAGGGTCAATAGATTTCACAGAGATGGGTTTTGTGGATCAGTTGCTCTCTTTGGACTCAGTAGGATTTGGCAGTGATGAGTTTGGGATTCATAACAAGAAAACATTCTTGTTCTTATGATCTACAAAATTAAGATATAGTTAATCTTGAGAAATTAGATTTTTTTAGCAGATTTTGTTGCAGTTCTTCAAACTCCATGAAAACACATGTGAATGTTGCTCAGCCTAGGTAACTAACAGTTTATGCATGTGTAGAGGTCACATGAGTTTTAAGATACAGTGGTCTGAAGTTTTAGTATAATATAGAAATTACATAAATGTTCAGAAGTGCAACACAAAGTTGTCAAACAGATGGAACTGATGTCCATCATAGACCTGCTTTGGTGACACTTGAACTTGCCTTTTTGTGTGTTCTGCCAGTTTGAGGTCAGGTTTTCATCAGGGCTTTGTCATACATTTTATAACACGTTGCTTGTTGTTAACTAAGCCGACAGGGTTGGTACCACCTTGTTTAAGGGAACAAAACACAGTACAAAACTCTCTCTGCGCTAATGAACCATTTGAATCTCATCTCCAGGGTGTTTGATTTGTTTTGTCTACAGGAAAGGCCTTTGACATCACATATGTGCGCCTGAAGTTCCACACCAGCCGGCCTGAGAGCTTTGCCATCTACAAACGTACCAGGGAAGATGGTCCGTGGGTGCCTTACCAGTACTACAGTGGCTCTTGCGAGAACACGTATCAGAAATTAAACCGAGGCTTTATCCGGACTGGGGAGGATGAACAGCAGGCACTCTGCACGGATGAGTTCAGTGACATCTCTCCACTCACAGGTGGCAATGTGGCTTTTTCAACACTGGAGGGGCGGCCCAGTGCCTACAATTTTGACAACAGTGCTGTGTTACAGGTATGCGGGTAGGAATTGGATAAGAGGCATGCAAGCCCTTTGTTATCTGTGCACTATGGAAACCTATTAGAAACTAAATCCATATCTCTGATATGCTGGTAGGCTTAGCAAATGGATACAGTGAACAGTCCAGCATTTCAGAGATAATGGAGAAAAATAGATTGATATTAGAAACTGGATATTTGCCTCATCTGTATGTATATTCTGACCATACTTCAAAAAAGTGTTGTTTTTCTCCCTCTGCCTCTCCCACCCAGATGTGTGAAACTGTGCCTTTGTCTGGAGGTGTTTGGCTGCAAATTTAGTATACATTAGATTTGTTTTCCATTCTTGCTGGGCTGTTTTGCAAGGGAACTGCTGTTCATTAGATTTGTGCAGTTTTGCAAGTGCACATACTTGCATCTTGTTCTTTCTTTGTTGAAGATATTTCCTACTGCTTCTTAGCACATAGCAGTAAAGGCATGAGAGGATTGGAGAAAGCACATAAAGTTAGTAAAGGAGCCTGGAAAATGTATTTGAATGCGGTTTACAAGGAAAAACATTCGAACCTAGAGGGAATGGCAAAAGTTTTAGGGCAGGCTCTCAGGAGATAAGGAGAGAAAATATTGGGTGGGCTTCATGAGTGACTTCTGGCACCAACCCTATTTTTATGTGGAAAGCTAGTGCTAATGACGGGAACACTATAGTGCATTTGAGCTTTGCATTGGTGGTTTGATTCTCATTTTGGTGGGGTTTTTATCTCCGTTAGGAATGGGTGACGGCTACTGACATCCGAGTGACCCTCAATCGTCTGAACACCTTTGGAGATGAAGTTTTCAATGATCCAAAAGTTCTCAAGTCCTATTATTATGCAATTTCTGATTTTGCTGTGGGTGGCAGGTGAGTAAATCATTACTAATAAAAAGCCGTACTTAGTACTGGCATAGTGCTTTAATCATTAGACTGCTTTAAGGACATTAATTATACTAGACCCATTGAGATATGCTAAAGCAGAAGAACAGTAAAATGTGTTTTATGAAGCCTGTAATTACTCCTAACCAAAACTGTATCTAAGTGCATGAAAGAGCTGTTTCGCTTATGTCAAATGTAAATAGCTATAGCATGGGAACTTTATCCTGTTAGAAATCCACACAACACTCCCTCCTAGATCTTCGACTTTGTCTGCATTATCATTGCTGATTGTAAACTGTAGGTAGACAAAATTGAAACTAAATAGATTTAATATTAATATTAAAAAAGAATCCACATGATGTAATACTTGTGGTGGTGGTGATTTTCATATTTAATTGACTTAAGAGCCTCCATTTTTTTTATATGCCACAGAATTTCAGATCTGCCACAGAAACCAGAGTGGTCCTTAGGTCAAGTTTTCCGCAAAAGTTCTTCCTTATTTAAGGAAAGTGGCCAGATCTCTGAGAGTCTTCAGTCTCTAGGATATCAGCCTGCTCTGTGTGTGACCTGGACCTGGGGAGCTTAAAACATATTATGTCTGAAGTCAATACATTCATTTCTCCTGTTCTGCAGGTGCAAGTGCAATGGCCATGCAAGCGAGTGTGTGAAGAATGACTTTGGGAAGCTATCGTGTAACTGCAAACACAACACTTTTGGGGAAGACTGCGAGAAGTGCCTTCCCTTCTACAATGACAGGCCATGGAGAAGAGCAACAGCAGAGAGTGCCAATGAATGTTTGTGTAAGTGGCTTTGTACAAGAAAAATCTTTCTGTGGTATATTCCACCGCCTCTACTCTCAGGCAGGTGGCAGCCAACCACAAGAAGTCTTTTTTAATATTTAGTTTCTCCCTTTCCCTTCCTCCTGGCAAGTCCCAATTTCTTCCTTACTCTGTCAAATTCTGTCCACACTAGAGTCCACATTTTAAACAATTTGCAAACACTTTTATGCCTGTGTGTTTTTGCATGGCGGCTCCATGTAGTTACAGCGCAAGATGGGTGGGATTTTCTAAAACACGTAAGTGACTTAGGAGCATAAGTGTCTCATTGACGGATCCATGGGGTCTGGTCTATGCTACAGCCTGTAACCAGTCCCTTGGGAGTGACCTTTTTAGTGTGCCGAACTCCAAGGGTTCATGCAGTTCCACAGGGGCACATCCATGGCCTCCAAGACTGGGCCTTCAGGCATCTTTAATCCCTGTCTCTCCATGGCTCCTTGCAGTGAATTCAGCCAAGCCAGACTCCTGTGAGAGGCTTGTGCTGTACCCCTTCAGGGCTCAATGCTCTCGGTGAGTATTTGCAGTGACACCAGGCAGCCTCTTCAAAACAGAGTAGGATTTATTAGTCACCTGGCATAGAGAATCTGAAGGTCCTTAGTTCAGCAAAGAGAGGCAAAGTTAAGTCTATAGTCTATCCTGGCCAAGCCAGTGCAAAAAGTCCTCCAAGCTGCTGTGGACTCCATTTCTGGCTCTGGCTCTTTGTCAGTTCAAGGTGAGAGCTGCTAAGTCCCACCAAAAGCCAGCTCTTAACCCTGCATTCTGACACATCTTGGTCCATTGTTCTCAAGCTGAGGCCCCTGGTCTGCCTTCCTGCCAAGAGGTGGGAGAAAACCTCCTTCCTCTGGGTTGTTGGTTGCTAGATGTCAATGTCTTGGCTGTGGGAGTTTCCCATTGTCTTTTTCCAGATTCTGTATTGATACGGGTTAGTTTCAGCAGGCTCCAGACAGTTCCTTAATGACACATTCATTCCACTCCATACAGTGACATGACACAACAGCCATGCCTCCTGTTCTGTCCCAAGAGCAGATTTAACCCCCTTTTCACCCACTGTGTAGCAAGGCAAAGCATGGGGGAAACTGAGGCACGCATCAGCATTATAAAAATATTACAGAAAATTTTCCCTTCATCACTAGGACTTGTGCTTGTAAGTCACTTAGGCACTTTTGAAAGTCTTGCCTGTTACATTTGGAAACTACCCAGTCCGCACAAAATGGATCGCTTCAACTAAACATTTGAATAATGTAGAAGTTTGTAGCAAAGCCTTCACAGTGAAATCCCAAATTTCCAGAGAAAAAGGACCAGACTCATAGGGTTTCCTTCTTGTTTTGAGATAGAGCTAAAACTTAATAGACATCTCATTTGGTTATCAAGAATGTAATGAAAATGTAATGTAGGACCCAAGGTCCTTTTGTGACAGAACCCATTAATGTAGGTATGTTGTTACCATTTATTATTTGTGGCACCACATTGGGTGCTTAGTAAGGATTTGGGTACCATCGTGTTAGGTGCTATGCAAACAAGTTAGGTCCCTGCCTCAGTCTAGTATAAAAATATAGTAAATGCAATTGGCTGAGCACACCCAGAGTAGAACTGACCCAGCAACTTGTTTAAAGAGGTTGGGACTTTGTTTTAGGGATGCATTTGAGTCCTAGCCATGGAGAGTCCCTTTTCTGGAAAAATGGATAGTTTTTGGTCCTGCATGGCATCCTAGTTCAGCATAAGTTATCTTACACTAACAAAGATTTTGTGCCATTCTTCCTCAGGAGGACCCAAAAAAATATGCCTAAGTGTCTCATGGTTCTTAATGAACACAATAATGACGTAGCTCTGAACTCCATTGCCATGAAGCAGACGATTGCTTAGCTTCTGGAAATAGGGTGCAGAAAGATATCTGAAGGCTGAGTCTTGTGCTTATCAGTAGAAATACTTCACAGAATTGGTAGAAACTCCCATCCAAACTCCACCAGTATCACTGACAGATCCCTAACAAGGGGTGTGTTCTTATAGTAGAACATCTACTGAAGAATAGAATTGCGTCATACAGTAGTTGCATACCACAAAATTATATGCACATGGTGCTTAGAGGGCCCCCAGAAGAAAGAGAAATGGGATTGTTTCTGGTGTGCAGCATACTGCAGGTCCTAATGAATGCAGTGGCCTTTTAACTGAAGAGTTCAGTTAGTATTCAGTGACCTCTTCCCTTTGCAGTCAGAGTTCTTGATCTCCAGAATATACTCAGACTTCATCCCGGTCCAGGCTATTGCAAAGGTGCAGTGGTTCTAATGTATCTCTTAAAAATAAGCCAGTTTATTCGTGCGGTCTTCTGTTAGGACCTATTGCGCCTCGTAGTTTACTTATAGGGGTGGAGGGTGGAAGACTTTCAGACAGGAACCTTCTTCCTGTCTGACTGTATATTAGTATTAAAAGTTCCCAGTTGTTGATACAAGTCCTGTGACTTCAATTGACAGCCCACTGAAACCAATGTCTTGTCTACCTCACTCCCTAGACATAAAAATCTCTCTGCATGAGAGGGAGAAGAAACTTTTCTCACAGGCCTTTCTGGAAGGCTTGTGTCACTGTTATCTTCTCTCACTGTTTTGCGTGCCTGAAATAGCATTACTGTGTGGGAAGGCAGCAGGAAGGGTGGAAAGCTGTAGCCCAGCTGGCAAGGGAGCAGCATGGAAACTGTAGTATTCCTCCTGACATGCGTAGAAAGCAGTGTTTTTTCAACAGAGTATTTGTTAAGACTAGCTTCTTCCACCTAGCAGAGGGAAGGAAACCAAATACTTCTGGCCCGTGCTGCTGTTTTCATTGATTGGAATGGCAAGAGCAGCGTTGTTTAGATTCCATCTGTCTTTGCTGATTAAGTCTGTGTGTACCAGCAGTACCTACATCCCTATCACACATTAACACAATCTCTCTGACTCTTTGACATCTGCTTTTCCTTCACCCCAGATTAATTTCTAACTCATTTTGTTTTTGTTGCATTGCTCTCTGATATAATAACCATGTACATCTTCTCCCGGACCAATCACTCTTCTGCTGACTTTCCTACACCTTGTTTCTGGGGCAGGTCTAGTATTGTAGGTGAGAGTAGGATACCTTCCTATGGATATGAACTGATTTAACCTTGTGCTTTTTCCCACAGCCTGTAACTGCAATGGGCGGTCACAGGAGTGTTACTTTGATGCTGAACTGTACCGCTCCACGGGCCATGGTGGTCACTGCATTGGCTGCTTCGATAATACTGATGGTGCCAACTGTGAAAGGTGCCGGGAGAACTTCTACCGCCTTGGAAGTGAGGAAGGATGTCTACCATGTAACTGTAACGCTGTTGGTAAGTCAGGATGCAGAATCTTCCCTCCTGTAAACTTTAAAAAAAAAAAAAAAAAAAAAAAGTGCACAACATATACTATTTCAGCTTAGAATTGTTAAGTAACCTGCTCATATTTTGATCTGATTGCTTCAAGGAAAATGCACGGCAGCCAAGATCATAGACTTTAAGCAGATACAATACATATACAATAGTTCCTTTTCAAATGCATTCTAGAAGGGCTTTTTCTGTATATTATAACATGCTACAGTGATGGGCAAAGCCCTGGACACACCCAGTAGGTGGAACTTTGGAGCTGTTGCAGTCCAGCAGAACTTTTTCAAATCATCTAGGTATCCAAAAGCAACATTTTGAATACCTTGTTTTATTAAAGGGTGAATGAACTAAGACATTTGTGGTAGTGTATCTAAGCACCATAAAATGTGAACCAAACTAACTAACTTTTAAAAAAACTCTTTTAAAGGAAAGTCAAAATACTCTGCTGGATATATATATATATATATATATATTTTTTTTTTAAAGAAAAAATTTCTGTCATAAGAACAAATTAATAGTAGTCAAGCAAATTACCTGACCTGTATTGGGATCAGTCCCACAAATAATAAGAGGAATGGGGAAAACAAAAAGGTAGTGGAAGCTAAGGTAAGAGCTGATAATCCAAAATAGACCAGCTGAAATAAATTAGGTCTGGCAGAGTCCCTCACCAGCTGCCTTGAGAGCATGTTGCAAGCACTATCTCCCTATGAACTCCAGAAGGGAAGTTCCACATTCAAAAAAACTTTTAACCAAGAAAGGCATGCCCACGCCCTTTTCTTCCCTGCCTCCACCCCCAAACTTTCCCTGGGCCTTACGTTAAGATCAAGTCAGGCCAACTGTAAATGCCAAGTAGGGACATGGGAAGAGAGGTGATTGCTCAGGTATGTAGGGGCAAATTATAAAGGTCTTTATAACTTAATACTAAGCCCTTGACTTGTAGCCCAGGGTATGCTGGCATCCAGTGTGTATTAAAAGTGTGTGGAGTTGATTTAGGATGATATTTTTATCTACGTAATGTTTTTATAAACAATTATAGACTGGATCACACAGGGAGTTTGAACTTTGAATGTATATAGGAAAGGTTTTGTGAGTCCTTCACTCTTAATTATTCTGTCTGGTTTAATCCTCTTATAAATTGTTTCACTTGCTGTTACACACAGCTTTTTAGTGCAGCCTGAAATGGAAGGCAGAAACCATTCCTTTTTATACATAAAAAGTTGCGTTATATTACATATTTGTTCACTTACTAGCCCTTAGAACACTGACATTTTCCCAGACTGCTAGCCAAACAAATGCCTGGGAGAAAACATTCTGTCTTCAAAGAATTAAAGAAGCTGATTAAAATGTGTCTTCAGGACCAAACTCAGGGAGCATGTCTGTGTCCCTTTCACAAGGGAATAAAAAAGGTCGAAATTTTCATTCAGATGCAATTTTATAAAACGTAGCTTTAAGACCATTCCTTGCTACAAATGTGAGGCTTGTTCATGTGTTCCTCTACCAATCCTCCTCAATACTATTAGGTTTATCATTCAAAGTCTATCAGTGTGATGTATAGTGGTTTCTTAGCATTTACATTCTACCAGTATGACGTACGGCATGTGAGCTATGTGAGGCCAAGTGTTCCTTCTCAGTGCTCTTGTCATCTGGCCTCCTGATAGGGAGGAGAAGAAGTTTGAGCTGTTCCAGCACTGTGTCCTTTAGGAGCTCACTCCCTGACCACAGACAGCAAAAGAGAAGGCTGAGCTGGCCAAGAACAGCCCATGTTCAAGAGCCTATCTTGCAATACAGGAAAGTTGGGGAGAGCCCAGGCTGGCTGGAAAAAGGAAACCTACATGTAGACAGTCTGCCCCAGAGCATGGGGTAGGAGAGGGGGCCTATTGAGTATTATCTGTGTGCGAACTAGCAGCACTTGTAGACTTGGTGGGGCTTGAGAAGGCAGAGAAGTGGGAGAACCAAGGAAGAAAATCTGTATGTGAAGGGAACTAATCAGGGGGTACCTCGGCAAAGGGGGAAATGAAGATGATTGGGGTGCAGAGAAGAGACTTCAGAAAAGGAGGGTGGGGAAGAGAAGACTGCGAGTGCTGTACTGAGGGAAGGCTAATGAGAAGGCATGGGATAAACTGGAGATGCAGAGATAACAGTGAGAATGGAAGAGACAGAAGGGAGAAAACCCAATGGAAAGGAGCAAAAATGGTACAAGGAGAAAATGAGAATAGAAGTGGGAAATGGGAGAGAGGAAAATGGAAAGAGAAGCAAAACAAGTGCAAGGTCAGTACAGCTTTATTTCAGATGCACAGATGTAAAGATATCATTTGAGTGATGTCATGGGAGTACACGTTTATGAACAGTCATGTAAATCAGATGCTGCCCGTGGGCTCTTGGCAAGTTTTCATTCTAGATCTTGGAGTGACCCATCACTGTTCTTCTGTTCCCTCTCCCTGCATATCCCCCAAAGCTCTCTTAGCACACAGTTTGATCTGCAACAGCTAATGTAATCACACGCTCTATTAAAGTTCCCTTTTTTCTCCTGTTCCCATAGGCTCTCTCAGCACTCAGTGTGATAACTACGGCCGGTGCAGCTGCAAACCAGGAGTGATGGGAGATAAATGTGACCGATGCCAGCCAGGGTTCCATTCCCTCTCAGAGGCTGGGTGCAGGTAAGGGATTTTTTTCCTGTAGTTAAAATAGAAGGTGAAGGAGCTACTGCTCAAGAGGGGAGTGTGTGAATTTTCCTGTAAACTTTCTTTTCTTCTGGTTTCTGCACCCAGTTCTCAATGGGTTTCTTTCTCCTCTCCACTGTCTCCATCAGGCTATGTTCATGCAATCCTGCTGGCAGCACAGATGACTGCAGTATTGAAACAGGGCGATGTACCTGCAAGGACAACGTGGAGGGATTCCACTGTGAGAGGTGACTTGCCCTTTCAGTAGCTCTGTTGCATATGTCTCAGGAGTGTTCTTGGTCGCTGTGTGTTTTGAAAAAAGATGAAGAAATAACTTCTTACTCTTGCTCATTTTTAGATGTAAACCTGGATTTTTCAATCTGGATCCAGCCAATCTGAGGGGCTGCACCCCTTGCTTCTGTTTTGGTCACTCCTCGGTCTGCACCAATGCCGTTGGCTACAGTATCTACAGCATCGTCTCCAACTTCCAGACTGGTAAAGACAGATCTTCCTTTGACTTCAAGGCTGTGCTATGGACTTCAATCTAAAAATTAACTCTTTCCTTCTGCTCCTCTTCCCCTTTCCCTGTGCTGGGTTACTGTAGCCAAGGCATTCAAATTGTAGGTACCTAAATATGTAGTATCACTTTCAGAAGTGCTGAGTACCTACAATACACATTAAAGTCAATAGGAGGTGCTCAGTGTCTTCAAACATCAGACAATTTTTATTTAGTTGGCCAAATATGGATTTAGATGCATGACTTTAGGCTTGAAATGTTTTAATGTATATGTGTACTGAGGATGTAAACACTTCTCTTTACGCTTAATGCCGGCAGCTAGGGGAAGGCATTTGCTCAATTTGAGAACCTAGCCAAAAGTTTGGGCTTCTAAACTTTATAATATAACAACTCTTGGGGTTTGAGTTCAGTGTGATTTTGGCAAAATGTGGCTTCTGGCTGCTTCCTGTTGTTTTCATTGGTAGTCCTAGAATCAGGGCAAGACCCACTTTTCGTACAATCTCTTTTTGCTTTCATGCAGCAGTAAGCTGTATGGGCTGCTATGCAGCTTGGAAATCATGTTTCTTAATTAAAATTCCCCTGGAAAAAAAAAATGTTTAATGGAAGCCTGAACTTCAAAGTATGGAAGTCTCTACAAATTTCACAAAACCCCAGATATTTGCATGTTCTCCCATCCCTACTTAGTATTACGGTTTTTCTGATGATAGAGCGGTTTAAAAACTCTGCTCTTTGAAAGTTAGAGAAAATGGTGGGCATAACGTGCGTGAAGTTAGCACTTTGTAAGTTCTGGGTTGAACTGGTAACATAGCAGTTTCTCTTTGTAAAAGGGTAGAAACAATGACACAAACTTCCTAAAGCATGTTCGCACCAGTGCATAAAATGTAAGCTAGAAATTCCCTGGGTGACGCATTGTGTTCCGTACGTGATATGGTATCTGTGATGGGTTCGGTCACAGAGTTCCCCTTGGGACTGTCACCTGATGTGCTGAAATTACCTCTGAGGCCGTTTTCCACTGCCAGCTTGGGACTCCAGAACCCTGCCTTGTTGAGCCAGACATGCTTGTCTGCTGCAACACAGACCCCGATCTGGTCCACGCCCCCAAAGCTGCAGACTTTAACCAAAAACTGCTCAGCAAGTCATCTATCTCCAGCACCCAGACACCCAGCTCCCAATGGGATCCAAACCCCAAATAAATCTGTTTTACTCTGTATAAAGCTTATACAGGGTAAACTCGTAAATTGTCCACCCTCTATAAAACTGATAGAGATGCACAGCTGTTTGCTCCCCCGGGTATTAATCACTTACTCTGGGTTAATTAAGAAACAAAAGTGATTTTATTAAGTATAAAAAATAGGATTTAAGTGGTTTCAAGCAATAACAGATGGAACAAAGTAAGTTACCAAGCAAAATAAAACAAAACATGCAAGTCTAAGCCTAATACATTTAAGAAACTGAATACAGGTAAATCTCACCCTCAGAGATGTTCCAATAAACTTCTTTCACAGACTAGACTTCTTCATAGTCTGGGCTCAATATTTTCCCCTGCTACCATTTTTGTTAGTTCCAGCTCAGGTGGTAACTAGGGGTTTTCTCATGACTGCCAGCCCCCTTTGTTCTGTTCCACCACCTGTTATAGCTTTGGCACAAGGCGGGAGTCTTTTGTCTCACTGGGTCCCCACCCCTCCTTCTAAATGGAAAAGCACCAGGTTTAAGATGTATTCCAGTACCAGGTGACATGTCCTGTGAGACCCCCCAAGCCTCCATTCTTTCCGGCCTGACTCACAAATACAGGAAGGCTTACAAGTAAACAGAGCCATTTACAACCAATTGTTTTAGTTAATGGGAGCCATCAAGATCCTACTTAATGGCCCACACTTTTTGCATAATTACTATAGGACCTCAGAGTAATACTTCATATTTCTAGTTTTAGATACAAGAATGATACATTCATACAAATAGGATGAACACACTCAGTAGATTGTAACCTTTGTAATGATACCTTACAAGAGATCTTTTGCATGAAGCATATTCTAGTTACAACATTATATTCACACTTATATACATATTTTCATAAAACATATGGAGTGCAACATCACAGTATATACCTTATGGAGCATTTCCCCTTGTAAATCTGTATTTCAGGGGAGGAAGAGTGGCGTGCTGAACAGCGAGATGGCTCTGAAATTTTACTCCAGTGGAGTGTGGAAACCCAGGACATCTCTGTTATCTCAGACAGCTATTTCCCTATCTATTTCATTGCACCGGGTAAGTAGAGTCAGAGACGAGGTTCTCTCTAAAAATTCACCACGTTACCATATAGTAAATCTTCACTTTTCTGCCCCTAATTATGAGGGTTTCGTTTCTGTTTCAGGCAAGTTTTTGGGCAACCAAGTTTTGAGTTATGCTCAAAATCTGACCTTCTCCTTTCGGGTGGATAGGCGGGACACTCGTCTCTCTGCAGAGGACCTGGTGCTTGAAGGGGCTGGGCTTAGAGTATCTGTGCCTCTTATTGCTCAGGGCAATTCCTATCCTAGCGAGAACACAGTGAAGTATGCCTTCAGGTGAGTGAGTGTTCCCTGTAACATGGAAAGAGTCGGGGCTGACTGGAGAGGAAGGAGAGTAATGGCTGTAACAGGAATCTAGCCTGGGGTGGACAGTGTTCTCAGAAGGGACAGTAAGAAAACCGGAACTGTTAAGGTTGTTTTTTCAAAATGGAATTCATAATCATGCCATCAGATGAATGCAGTGCATATGGCCTAGTAGTACTACATACTTATATCCTAAATCTGTTGTAACAGCATATAATTGCTCAAATGGTCCATTGAAAGAGCACATCCATCAGCATGTGAAAGCTGTAAACATAGAAAATGATACATGCCTCTTCTCCATAGGCTCCATGAAGCAACAGATTACCCGTGGAGGCCTTCTCTTACCCCATTTGAGTTTCAGAAGCTGCTTTACAACTTGACTTCTATCAAGATCCGTGGAACATACAGTGAGAGAAGTGAGTCATTCCACTACTTGGGAAAGTGGGTCTAGGGATGAGACATGGTGTGGTTTCCACAACAGCTGTATATGGGAGAGGTGCAGATTATCTTACTGCTGCAGAATGACAGTGGCCAGCATATTTCAGATCCTAATTATAAATACCTACGGGTGGTTGGTTGTCAGTCCATGACTCATGCTTTGCATCAGTCTGCCTTATGACATCTTATTTCCTGGGCCACTTGCAGGGTACCTACTGTCACTGTGATATGAATCCCTCGCAGGAGGCCAAGGATCCACAGTCTCTGTTCCTTTGGGCTTTAAAAAAAAATTTAAAAAAAATGACTTCAGCATTTTTGTCATGACCATGCATAGACCTGATTAATGAAAATCTGGGAGCAAACCAGATTCACCCCAGAATTCTGAAGGAAGTGGCCGCAGAGATGCCAGGATTCTTTAACACAGGGGTGGCCAACCTGTGGCTCTGGAGTCACATGCGGCTCTTCAGAAGTTAATATGCAGCTCCTTGTATAGGCATCGACTCCGGGGCTGGAGGTACAGGTGCCAACTTTCCAATGTGCTGGGGGATGCTCACTGCTCAACCCCTGCCCCCACTCCACAGACCCTGCCCCCACTCCACCCCTTCCCATCCCCTCCCCTGAGCCTGCCGTGTCCTCGCTCCTCTTTCCCCCCCCCCCACTCCCACCCTCCCCACCCCCAGAGCCTTCTGCACACCACAAAACAGCTGATCAGGAGGTGGGGGAGGGAGGAGGAGGCGCTGATCGGCGGGGCAGCCGGTGGGCGGGAGGCACTGGAAGGGAGAGAGCTGATGGGGGGCGGGGGGGGCTGCTGACGTGTTACTGTGGTTCTTTGGCAATGTACATTGGTAAATTCTGGCTCCCTTCTCAGGCTCAGGTTGGCCACCCCTGCTTTAACGAGTGTGGCACCTACTCTACTGCTATTACACTTGTAATGTAAAGAGGAAAGAGATAGGAAAACACAGAACCGATGAGAGATAATTGTTCTAAGTGGGAAGGGCCTGATCCCAAAACCTCCCCATTTTACAGAACCTCTGTTTACTTCAGTGGGAGTTCCACATAAGGAGGTGCTGTGGGAACTGGTTGTGATTAGGGACAGAACATTGATTGCCTTGAACACAGTTGAGAGATTTTCATGCTAAAACAAATAGATTAAAAAAAAAAAAGTATGAACGTTTTAGATTGGGAAATCTACAAGAATTTGAAGTGGAATTTTTTTACACAAGAGGAATGTACCGATAATAAAATAGAGGGTAGGAAGTCGGCAATGTGACTTATCTGATGAGCATTCCAGCTGCTGCTAATATCCCATGATACGTGGGGTTCTGTTTGGAGTTCTAGAGCTGTAACACTAGAGCAAATATCCTTACGTCAACATATAACAATCATTTTACATCTGTCATAGAACTCTGCCTAAGAGGAATTACTAGGGAAAGTCACCTTAAGGTACCAAGGGGAGGTGCCTTTGGAGGAGAAAAACTCAAAAGAGAGTGGGCAGAGGGATGTCTAGGTAGTTTCTTCTTTCTCTTATTGTGAGAGTGTGGGTCTGATGAAGAATCCACTGCATAAATTTTAAAGATTCAAGAGGGCTTGTTTGTCCTTATAACAGGGAAGGTTAGGGACCATTCTTGGTTTCTGAATGGAACTATAAACAGTGCACACACAAGGCATGATTTTTACTGCCAAAATGTATTTACACAAATCGTGTTCTTTGCATCCTGCTATGTTTTGTATGGCGGTTTGGCAAGCTGCCAGCTCTACATACCTGTGTATCTCATCCATAGGGAACTGCCCTCTCTGCTTTCTGGCCTTTGTTCTCTCTGGGTTACCTGGCATCCTTCTCGCATCGACCTAAGCAACTGCTGACTTTCCTGCTGAAGTAATAGCAAACACATCTCTTCCGACACTGGGTGGTCTATCTCTGACTTGTGTGTTAATATACTGTATTGGGCTCGTATCATACCATTTTTCCTGTGTGGGTAATTAAATGCTTCTCTTCCCAATCTCTTTCCAGATGCTGGATACCTGGATGATGTCACTATTGTGAGCGCTCGTCCTGAGCCTGGAACCCCTGCAACCTGGGTGGAGAGCTGCACCTGCCCAGCAGGATACCATGGGCAATTCTGCGAGCACTGTGCCCCAGGTTATAGGAGGGAGACACCTAGCCTTGGGCCATTCAGTCTGTGTGTGCTGTGTACCTGTAATGGGCACAGTGAGAGCTGTGACCCAGAGACTGGTAAGGAGGAAGACTGGGGCCAAGGGGGCCAGCATGAGGAGATCTGATTTTTTTGTTTTAATTTTTTTTCTTTGTGTGAGGAATGGGATGGGGATAGTGACTGGAACAATATTAAAAACATATCCTGGTATTTTTCTCTCTCCTCCCCCCCCCCCCCCCCCAAAAAAAAACAACACCTTTCTTTCCTCCTCCCCCCCCCCCCCAAACCCACAGGTGCTTGCGACTGCAGAGATAACACTGCAGGCCCTCACTGTGAGAAGTGTAGTGATGGGTATTACGGAGATGCAACTACAGGCATTTCCTCAGACTGTCAGCCATGTCCATGTCCAGGGGGCTCCAGCTGCGCCGTCGTGCCCAAGACTAAGGAGGTGGTGTGCACCAATTGTCCTGCTGGTACCACAGGTGCGTTCTTTATTCAGAGCTTCCACATCCCATCTGCCCAGAGAGAGCCTTCTTACACCAGGTCTGCTGCTTTGCACAGTGAAGAGAAATGAGCAGAACTGATCCCTTCTGTATTTTGTGGTTGCTTTTTTCTTAGCAGACAGCTTGGTAACTAGTATCGAGCTCTTTGTTGCCATAATTCTTGGGATTCTATGAACTGAAAAAAGCCAAATGTTTCTCTCTTTCCTGAATGGAGAAACTGAGATTTAGTCTGAGCAAAGTCTGAAAATACTTGGGATACACGAGCCGTGATCATTTCTAATACTGAGCACTGTTAATCATGTGGAGCTGGGTGGAAAATGGGATAGTCACTAAAACAGGCATGAGAGCTGTTGAATTTTTATGTTCAAATCAGGATAAAATTAGAGGGCATATCTTCCCTCTGCCAGTCTGGCAGACATTGCATGTTGTTTGCTGCAGCAGGTTTGTTCTGCCTTGGAAGCCATAGGCTGCAGTAAGTCATCAGGACAGGTCAACTTATGTACAAATCCATATTGTTTTTTACAGCCTAAAACAAATGTCTCAACAGATATATATCTTATTTTAAATAGTAAATCGTAAAGCAGATGATGGTAACCCTTTAAGTAAAGCCCTTCTTGTCTATCTATAACCAGCAAATACAACTCAAAGTGGCAGGCCTTCAGCTGAATTTAGGCTTGACACCAGGGAGTCAAAAGTAGAGGGCCCTTTAAATGCTTACAAACACTTGGCTAGATGACTGCCTCTGAGTCCCTGCACTGGTTTGTTGTATCTGCTCCAACACAAGAATATGCCATCTCCAGATCAGCTTGGGGGAGTTGCACAGACATGCAATAGATTGATTTTTCTTTTTCTTTTTCTTTTTGATTGTGTGTTTTGTTATTGGCTCAAACTGCTAAGTTCAGATCTAGATCCAGATTGCCTTAAAGATTCAGGCTTATCTTTATTTATTACTGCCACATCTGGCATGCCCACACTAGTCAGTGCTGAGCCTGCTGGGCTCTGCTGCTCTCGCCTCCCTCCCAGTGTGTCCTCACTTATGGTGATGTGATGGAAGGGAAAGGGGGAAGTTTGCATGTGAAAGAGCTGCCTGAGAAGCAGAGCTTTTAGCTTGCCTGGGGCGGTCTGGCAAATCTTCTGTGGTTTCCATCCCCGTCTTAAGGGGTACGACAGATCAGAGTCACCACTAACACCTTAGTAGGACATTGGGAAGCGGGGGAGAGTATTGAGCTGTTTTGTGCAGGTAGTTATAGTGAGGGAGAAACTGGGGACAAAGTTTTTCAGGTGCTGCCTAGGGAGGCCAAGGGGCTGAATTGTGTATTTGTGACTGCCTAGGGTGGGGAGCTGGAGTCACTGCAGGGCTGTCTTCTATATGGAGTCTTCTGTCCTTGTTGCAGCATCACAGTCTCCTGTAATGGAAATGGCTGGTGGGTCTCCATATATCTGTCTGCTTGCTTTAGCTGATCTCAGTTGTTACAATTAATAGAGGCAGGCATTTTTTGTGTTTTATATTTTGGAACTTAGTCTGTGCTGGAGTATAGATTAACTAGTGTGTGAAGTCTGGAACAGGTTGGAGAATTGTGATATTAAAGTGGCACAAAATTATGACAAACGTGCAGATTGCAAAATTAGTGGCTCTTTAGTCCAGTGTTTCTCAATGACTGGTCTGTGGACCAGTGCCGGTCCCTGAGATCTCCCTGACATGCTTTAGGAAGGGAGCAAGAGGGTCTCTGGTATCCAAATGGTTGAGAAACGCTGTTCTTCTTCGAGTGCTTGTTCACGTCCATTCCACATTAGGTGTACGCGCGCCGCGTGCACGAACGTCGGAAACTTTTTCCCTCAACGGCTCCCGTCGGGCCCGCAGGGTCTCCCTTCCCGCCAGAGCGGCGCCCCGACCTAGCGTATATATACCCCTGCTGGCCCGACCCTCCCTCAGTTCCTTCTTACCGCCCGTGGCGACGTTGGAACAGCTCTTCTCTCAACTCGAGAGTGTCCCTTAGCATAGTCATTAGCAGTAGTTATCAGTTCTTTGTTATAGTAAGTGTTAGAGTTAAGTAGTTTAGTTGTTACAAAGACCAACCAAACTCTTGGTGATAGGGGTTTGGTCAACCCCGGCACCGGCCCTGGGCGGCGGGGCATGCCGCACGCCCAAGGCTTCAAGGCTTGTGCCACGTGCCGCAGGCCCATGCCAGTGAGCGACCCGCACGAGTCCTGTCTCCGTTGCTTGGGGGAAGCTCACCAGAAGGAGCGCTGTAAGATTTGTAAGGCTTTCAAGCCCAGGACTCAAAAAGAGAGAGACTTTCGCCTGAAACAGCTCCTCATGGAGATGGCGTTACAGCCCTCCGCTCCCACGGCACCGTCGGCGTCGGTGCGAAGTGCCCCGGCATCGGTCCGCGACCCAACACAAGCGGTGCAGGCTAAACCTGCGGTGCCGCCTCGGCGCGATCACGCCCGGCACCGATCTGCTTCGCCGGCCAAGCCCAAGAGCCAGCCCAAGGCCCGGGGTCGCTCCCCGCACAAGAAGACGGCGCCTACGAAGACCGCTAGCGCGCCCAAGGCCGTGCCGGCCCCGGCACAGGTCCCGGTACCAGTGGCTCCGGCGCCGAAAGGCCCGTCGAGCCCCGGGACAAGCGCGTCGAGTGAGGAGGAGGGGCTGGAGGAACTGTTGGAACAGCCCTCCACCCCGGACACATTTGAGGCGGCGAAGGACCTCATTGAATTGTCCTCCGTCAGCACACTCCGCGCCAAAGACATACCGCCAAGGCTGCCTTCCAAGGGCAAGCCGGCGATGATGCGCCCGTCGCGGTCGCCATCTCGGCACCGCTCCCGGCGCCGGTCCCGGTCGAGCTCCGCCTCGGTGGACTCCCGGCTTCCCGCCGCGCAACGGGCCTCCACGCAGAAGGGCCCCGGCGCGAGCGAGGCACCGTCCCAGCAACCCGGCCCGAGCAGGCACCGGGGCGCTTCGACGGCGAGGACCCCAAGACCGTCCTCCCGCAGCCGTTCCCGGTCCCGCGGTCAACGGTACCGTTCCAGATCCAGATCGGTACGGCGCTACTCACGGTCCCGGTCCCGACGGCACCGCTCCCCGACACCGGATCGGCACCGCTCCACGGCACCGCCGTGGCCCTCCAGGTCGCCGTCGCTCGCGTCGGAAGTGAGCTCGGGGCGGTCGAGGTACGATCGCGGAGGGCATTCCGCTACACGGCACGAGACCTCTTGGCAACCACACTGGAGCCATCCGGGACAGTGGCCGTTCTGGACACCGTGGGCCTATCACCAGCAGGGCCCGCCATCCAGAACTTCGAGGTCGGGCCCTTCGGGGGACCAGTCCCGCTCCCCACGGTACCGTTCCACCTCCCGTGCGGAGGCTACGGTCTCCAGACCGCCTGAGGCCGAGAGGGCGGACTCGGCACCGAGCCAGGCACCGTCCGTGGCCCAGGGCAGGGGACGCACCCCGGAGGGTCAGCCCGCTGAGGAGGGCTTACAGGAGGATGAGGACGCTCAAAAAGCCATGACCACCTCCTCCTCACCAGATGAAGCCGTGGCGGGCACAGCAGTGTCCGGCCCTCCCCCAATTGACCACCGGGCACACCAGGACTTGCTCCGCCGGGTGGCCCTCAACTTGGGGTTGCAGGCGGAGGAGACGGTCGAGCAGGAGGACCCCATGGTAGACATTCTCAGCCCGGAGGGTCCCTCCAGGATTGCTCTTCCATTGATAAAGACTGTACAGTCAAACTATAAGACTGTGTGGCAGACGCCGGCCTCCTCTGCACCGACCGCACGGGGCGTCGAGAGGAAGTACTTCGTCCCATCCAGGGGGTTTGACTTCCTCTTCTCCCATCCGGCCCCATGTTCGCTGGTAGTTTCGGCGGTCAACGAAAAGGAGCGGCATGGCCAGCAGGCCCCGGCCCCCAAGGCCAAGGAGGCGAAACGATTAGACCTCTTCGGTAGGAAGGTCTACTCGTCGGGAGGCCTCCAGTTGCGGATCGCGAACCAGCAGGCGATCCTCAACAGACATAACTTTAACTCCTGGGCGTCGGTGTCCAAGTTTAAGGAGGCCCTGCCTCAGGGGTCGCAGCCCGAGTTTGCGGCCATTGTGGACGAGGGAAAGGCGGTGGCCAAGACTTCTTTACAGGCCTCGCTCGACTCGGCCGATGCGGCCGCCAGGACTATCGCGTCCGGAGTGGTGATGAGACGTTCAGCGTGGTTGCAAGCGTCTGGTCTTCCTCCAGAGGTGCAAAACACCCTCCAGGACCTTCCGTTTGAAGGGACGGGGTTGTTTTCGGAGCAGACTGATGCCAGGCTCCATGGCCTCAAAGATTCGCGGGCTACCCTCAAGTCATTGGGGATGCATACCCCCGTGACGCAGAGGAAACCCTTTAAGCCACAGCCTCCACAGAGGCAATACCAGCCTCGCCCTCGACACGAGCCTTACCGTAGACGGGGCAGAGACAATAGGCGTAGGCGCAACAATACGCCTAACCACGGTCAAGGCCAGGGCAATAACAACGGCAAGCCGCAGCCGGGCAATAAACAAGGATTTTGAAGATGCGATCGAGGACAGCGTACCGATCTCTTCCCCGGATCTTCCCCTGTGTTTCAGGGACCGCCTATCCCGTTTTTCCCGTGCCTGGTCCCATATAACATCGGATCATTGGGTCCGCCGCACGGTAGAGTCAGGATATGCCCTCCAGTTTTCCTCGCCCCCCCCTTCGCACCCCCCCCACCCCCCCCCGTCCCTCTTCAGGGACCCCTCTCACGAGCAACTCCTTATGCAGGAGGTACGGACCCTCCTCGCTGTAGGGGCGGTGGAAGAGGTTCCTCCAGACCTCAGAGGAAAAGGGTTCTATTCCAGATACTTCCTCATTCCCAAGGCGAAAGGGGGCCTCCGTCCTATCCTGGACCTTCGCAAGCTGAACAAGTACTTGCAAAAACCACGTTTCCGTATGGTCTCCCTCGGTACCATCATTCCTTCCCTGGATCCGGGGGATTGGTACGCTGCCCTCGATATGAAAGACGCGTACTTTCACATCGCTATCCGCCCGGCCCACCGGCGGTTCCTGCGCTTCACTATCCAGCAGCGCCATTTTCAGTTTGCGGTCTTGCCCTTCGGCCTGGCAACGGCCCCACGTGTCTTCACGAAATGCATGTCCGTGGTGGCGGCCTTTCTTCGAAAGCGACGGATGCGCGTCTACCCATACCTGGACGATTGGCTCCTGGCGGGCCGGTCAGAGGCAGAGGTTCACGCCCACGTGACGTTGGCGCTACAAGTGTTCCGCGATCTCGGCCTGTTGGTCAATGTGCCCAAGTCCTCACTAGTCCCCACACAGAGACTGGAATTCATAAGGGCAGTCCTGGACTCGGTGGCAGCGAGGGCGAGCCTTCCCGTATCTCGTTTCCGGGCAATCCAGGAGGCCGTGACCTCCATTCAGAGATTCCCCACGACCACGGCCAGACGTTGCTTACAGCTCTTGGGGCACATGGCGGCATGCACCCACGTGGTTGGACACGCCCGCCTCCGGCTCCGACCTCTGCAGCTGTGGTTGGCCCAGGTATATCGCCCCAACAGCGACCCATTAGACATGGTTGTCACGATTCCGGCTCGGGTCTCGGACGCCCTCTGTTGGTGGCTCGACCAACAGCAGGTCTGCGCGGGGGTCCCGTTCGCTGCCCCACAACCAGTTCTGACGTTGGTGACAGACGCGTCGGACCTGGGTTGGGGGGCGCACCTAGGGGACCTACGCACTCAGGGCTTGTGGTCCGGGGAGGAACAGTCGCTTCACATCAACCTGAAGGAGCTGAGGGCGGTTCGCCTCGCCTGCCAGACCTTTCACGCCACCATAAGAGGGCACGGCGTGTCAGTTCTGACGGACAACACTACCGCTATGTTCTACATAAACAAGCAGGGCGGGTCCCGGTCCTCTCCCCTCTGTCGCGAGGCACTCCTCCTCTGGGACTTCTGTATAGCCCATTCAGTACACCTCCGGGCTGCATATCTCCCCGGGGTCCAGAACGGATTGGCGGACCGCCTCAGCCGGTCCTATCTCACGCACGAGTGGAGGCTGAGGCGGGACATTCTCCGGTCAATCTTCCTGAGGTGGGGGTTTCCCCAGGTGGATCTATTTGCCACCATGGACAACAGCCAGTGCCCACAGTTTTGTTCCTTCCAGAACCGCAGTCCGGGTTCTCTGGCGGACGCCTTTACAATCCCGTGGGGAGGGAGCCTGCGATATGCCTTCCCCCCATTCCCACTCATCCACAGGGTCCTTCTAAAGACCCGCAGGGACAGGGCGAAGGTCATTCTCATCGCCCCGGCGTGGCCTCGTCAACACTGGTTCACAACGCTCTTAGAGCTGTCCGTGGCCTCTCCAATAACCTTCCCCCTCCATCACGACCTCATAACACAGGATCGAGGTCGCCTACTCCACCCGAACCTGCCATCGCTGCATCTGACGGCATGGCTGCTCTCTGGCTGAATGAGGCGGAGCACAGATGCTCCCAGGAGGTCCAGCAAATCCTCCTGGGTAGTAGGAAACCCTCCACAAGGGCAACCTACCTGGCCAAGTGGAAGCGCTTCGCCCTCTGGTGTGAGTCTCAGCGCGCCCGGCCCTTGCGGGCCTCGATACCGATGATCCTGGATTACGTGCTGAGCCTTAGGCGCCAGGGCCTGGCCCCCGCTTCTATTAAGGTGCATCTAGCCGCCATATCGGCTTTTCACCCGGGGGAATTGGGGCTGTCCGTGTTCTCCAACCCTACGGTGGTCCGATTCATCAAGGGGCTGGATAGGATGTTCCCCTACACTCGCCCACCTATACCCCCGTGGGACCTCAACCTGGTCCTCACTAAACTCATGGGGCCCCCCTTTGAACCCCTGGTTCCCTCATGCACCTTTCATGGAAGGTCGCGTTCCTCGTGGCTGTCACCTCGGCTAGGAGGGTGTCGGAGCTGAGGGCCCTCACCTCGGAACCTCCGTATACTGTTTTTTACAAGGATAAGGTGCAACTCAGGCCTCACCCTAAGTTCCTTCCTAAGGTGGTCACGAGTTTTCACATGGGGCAGGACATCTGTTTGCCGGTGTTCTTCCCCAAACCCCATACGGACCCGCGCCATCGTAGCCTGCATACCCTCGATGTGCGGCGGGCGCTGGCTTTTTATCTGGACCGTACCAGACCTTTCCGCAAATCAACTCAGCTATTCGTGGCCATTGCGGAACGAATGAAGGGCCAGCCTATTTCAACGCAACGCCTGTCGGCGTGGATCGTGCTTTGCATACGCACGTGCTACGAGCTCGCCAACGTGCCTGCACCTCTGATCCGGGCTCACTCTACTAGGGCCCAAGCGTCCTCGACGGCCTTCTTGGCGCAGGTCCCGCTTCAGGAGATCTGCAAGGCAGCCACCTGGTCGTCGGTTCATACCTTCACGGCCCACTACGCGATCCACCATCAGACCAGAGATGACGCGATGGTCGGCAGGGCGGTGCTTCAATCTGTTATTCCTTGACTCCTACCCTCCTCCAATGGTAAGCTTGTGAGTCACCTAATGTGGAATGGACGTGAACAAGCACTCGAAGAAGAAAAGACGGTTACTTACCTTCTGTAACTGTTGTTCTTCGAGATGTGTTGTTCACGTCCATTCCACTTCCCACCCTCCTTCCCCTCTGTCGGAGTCACCGGCAAGAAGGAACTGAGGGAGGGTCGGGCCAGCAGGGGTATATATACGCTAGGGCGGGGCGCCGCTCTGGCGGGAAGGGAGACCCTGCGGGCCCGACGGGAGCCCCTGAGGGGAAAAGTTTCCGACGTTCGTGCACGCGGCGCGCGTACACCTAATGTGGAATGGACGTGAACAACACATCTCGAAGAACAACAGTTACAGAAGGTAAGTAACCGTCTTTTTTAGACTTTTCAAGTTGACAGAATATTGAGAAAAACCGTATGTGGAAAGTTGTGTATTAGTATCTCATTGGCATGTTTCTTAAGAACAAATCAGAGTATTTTTGGAGTGACACAAAGGTTTTTAAATCACAGTTTAACTGGAAATCCAAAGGTAGATTTAACTATTGGAGGTTGTGACTGACTCCTCCATTGTAGTGCTTTGAAGCATGATCTCTTCCTGGTCACTTCACATCAGACGAGGAAAAAAGTGATGAGGGACTCACTTTGCAGGAGAGGCTGTAGGGTAGTGGTTCTCAAACTTTTGTACTGGTGACCTCTTTCATATAGAAAGCCTCTGAGTGTGACCCCCTCCCCCCCCCCCCCCCCATAAATTAAAAACACTTTTTATATATTTAAAACCATTATAAATGCTGAAGGCAAAGCGGGGTTTGGGGTGGAGGCTGACAACTCGTGACACCCCCCCCCCATGTAAGAACCTTGTGACCCCCTGAGGGGTCCCAACCCCCAGTTTGAGAACCCCTGCTGTAGGGGAATCCAGGTTACCTTGTAACCGCTAGCTGCCTACTGTGACATGTATGCTTGTCCTGCCCCCAGGTAAAAGATGTGAGCTATGTGATGACGGCTATTTTGGAGATCCACTTGGTGAAAATGGCCCTGCCAGGCTTTGCCGTCTCTGCCAATGCAGTGACAACATTGATCCCAATGCCGTGGGGAACTGTAACCGCTTGACAGGGGAATGCCTGAAATGCATCTACAACACAGCTGGCTTCTACTGTGACCAGTGCAAAGATGGTTTTTTTGGGAACCCCTTAGCCTCCAGCCCTGAGGTTAAATGCAAGGGTAAGTGCCTTTCTCAGCTGTTTCACATGAAAATCAGAACCCTTTACATGGCTACAGATGCCCCTTCTTAGTCTCACTGGCACATCCTTGGAATGATTGAACGTTTTGGCCCCACAGATCTGTCCTTTTGTGGTCTGTCTTGGCCTGACATCATAATAGGGAAAATGTCAGAACTCCAATTTTGGTGCTGCATGCAGACCTATCAACTGCAGTGCTAGATTTCATACTATGCTGATGGTTATGGCTTGATAAAATGCCGATGCTGTAAGCCTATCGAGTGGCCTGACACAGTGTGAGCCTTGTATGTGGTATGGCGGTGCAGCTTACGATTTGAATTCATGTGCCATCTGGCATGTTTGGAGGTTCCAGTCTAATGCTGGTATTCTGCTAATTACTGGGAACATGTTCCCCTTTCCATCTCTGGCAGCGTGCAGTTGTAATCCTTATGGCACAGTAAACCAGCAGACAAACTGCAATCAAGTAACTGGGCAGTGTGAGTGCCTGCCACGTGTCACTGAGAGGGACTGTAGTGCCTGTGAGCCTGGCTTCTACAACCTACAGAGTGGACGTGGCTGTGACAGGTGAGGTTGGCCTGCAACTGTGGCAGCGAGTGTGTTTTTCGGGGGGAACCATACTTAACCCTGATTTCAGCATCCATAACAGGTGGATGGGATTTTCTATGAACAGTGATAAGGCAGGAGGAGAGGATTAGTCATAGAGCAGATCTGATAAGGGTTCTATAGAGAAGGGTAATTTATAAATAGAAACCATGTTGTGATTACAGGCGAAGACTGGTAGGTGAGGGTTCTGGATCCCATTCCTAACTCAGTCCCTTCATGATCTTGCACAGTTCAGTTAATTTCTGTGCCTTGCTTTCCATATCAGAGACAGGCACAGCAATACCCACCTCACATGGAAGGTGTAAGGCTTACTGCTTGCATAGGACCTCTGAGATCCTCAAATGAAAGGTGAAAGTGCAGCCTATTGTTTTTGATGGGTTTTTTATTGTCACTTGAAATATCGTCTCCTTCAATAGGTGCGACTGCCATCCGCTGGGTTCCACCGATGGCCATTGTGACATACAAACAGGGCAGTGTGAGTGTCAACCAGGCATCACCGGGCAGCGCTGTGAGAGATGTGAGGTCAACCACTTCGGATTCGGACCTGAAGGCTGCAAACGTAAGTGGTGGGTTGGAGAAGGAGGGGAAGTGGAAACCAACACGACGTGTCTGTTTTCTCATCCTCTCCTTGCCTGCCAGCTGCTGCTTTCTTCTTCACCAGCCCCATGTTTAATGTAACAAACAAGGGTTGTCTTATTGTGTCCACATCCCGGAGAGTGGGTGAGACCTGGTCCCAGTGAGGGTGTTTGAATCTTGATTTATTTGTAAGAGTTTCTTTTTCTGTCTCTGGGGGTCTCTGATTGCATTTACTTGTAGACATCTACTTCTTTTTGGCATAAACACTTGCTCTGAATATTTTTCCAGAACAGTTCTGTTTTCTGCTCTCTAAGCTCCTGCGTCTCTACTCTGGAATGTGCCCGTAAGTTGCTGACTCAGTCCTGAGAAGAAACAAAGTGTAAATGTGATACAAATATTGGGCTGGATCTACATCTTCTTTCCAACTTCCTTGTTACTGTGAGAGCAAATTAACTATTTGCAGATCATTCTAATGAGATGGACCAATACAGAGAGGTCAGTTTGTGGGGCACTGGTGTGAATAGAGTCTCAAACTGAGAAGTTGCATCTTGCGCTTTACCTGATACAGTGCACAGAAGTGTCAAGCCTCAAATTGTGTGCTGGTGCCCTGCTGTGGTGTTCTTTCAGAGAATAGTCTGTAGGTCAGAGCAATTCTCGGTCTCTTTTTCTCTCAACCAGTCTGATTCCCATGCTTTAATTTTTATGCAGCATGTGACTGTGACACCGAGGGCTCTCGCTCCCTGCAGTGCAAGGAGGATGGTCGCTGTGAATGTAAGGAAGGCTTTGTGGGGAGCCGTTGTGACCAGTGTGAAGAGAATTATTTCTACAATCGGTCCTGGCCTGGCTGTCAAGAATGTCCTGCGTGCTATAGACTGGTTAGAGATAAGGTAAGACCTGCAACGTAACGCTCTGCTTGTCTCCTATTACTGCTGGAGGCTGACAAACACCAGTAGCATACCCCTCTGCTGCTTGCTGGGGGATGAACTCTTTTGAGAGAGACAGACATGGATCTAGATGTACTTGCATGGAGATTCTCTCACGGTGTCTGAGTGACACCTCCTGGAAGCTGAAACAACTGACCAGTACTTTGTGTCTCAGCTTTTGGAAGGAGGCTGTTTATTTCTGTCCCCCTATCTCCTTTGCTTAGGTGGCAGAACAACGCGAGAGGTTGCAGGAGCTGGAAAATCTTATAGCAAACCTTGGTACAGGAGATGAAACGGTGACTGATCAGGCCTTTGAGGACAGACTGAAGGAGGCAGAGAGAGATGTCATGGACTTGCTCCGAGATGCACAGAACAGCAAAGGTAGGTTGAACTGATCTGACAAAGGGTGCCATGGAGCTAACGATTTGCTGTATTCCTGGTCCATTAGAGGAGCAAAGCTTCTTTTTGTTACCATATAATTTGCATCAGGAGTTGTGAACATTTCAAAACACTGTTGAGGAAGTGTGCATGGGGATGGTTGTATTTTATTCCTGACAATATTCATGGCTCTGTATAATAAACAAAAATAAAGAGCTGTCTAAAACCGACAAAAAGACAAGTGGCCCACTCAGAAGAGAGACTAATTTAAAGAGGCTTTTACTTATTAACTATGAAAATCTTTCTGCTTGTTTAAAAATATACACATACCCACATTAAGGGTATGTCTATTTTCATAGTATTCACCAGTAGCAATGTTGCCGCTGTTGCTCATAGCTTTCCCAAAATAATTTTGTTGGGCCTAAACATTCCTTGTTTGGTCTTAGCCCAGAGATGAATAGGTTATGTTTTCCCGGTTTGTTCAAGCTCTGTTCTCTGTAGGTTCTTGTGCTGCCCTCATCACCATAGCATGTCTGCGTCTTTAAGCAGTTTGCTAAGTGACGTGACTTACGGTGGGTATATGCATGTTTTTAAATATACATGTTGTGCATTTGTTAGAGAAGACCGTTGTCAAAGAAACACGCCTTGAGCTTGGAGCAGAAAGGAATGAGACTTGTGGTGGTTCTTAGTTCCTGTGCAAGTTTGTTCCATAGTCTCAGTACAGCCTTGGAAAAAGCTCTGTTTTCTACATGGACAAGCTTTACCCTCTTGGTAGAGAGTTCCATGGTGCTCAAGGAGCTGAATTGTCAACCATGGTCTTCATCCTGGAGCTTTTGGCAATCTTTAAAAGATATGCTGGGCCCAGGCCTTTGAAGGTCTAGAAGATAAGGACTGTGGGTAGCCAGTATAGAGAGTCAAGGACAGGTTTGATGTGCTTCTAGTAGCCCCTGTTGAGGATGACACATGCTGCAGAATTTTATGCTAGTTAGGGTTTCTTAGGGGCTGATAGCTTCATTCCCAGGTGTATCACATTGCTATAGTCCAGGCAGGCAGTGACAAAGGTGTGTATGACCAAAGCCATGTCGCTGTCTGCCAGGATGGAAAAGAGCCTCCTAGCCAACCAGAGATGGTAGAAAGCACTACTCACAGGTGCTGTTGTGCGAGTGCTTAGTGTCGGTGAGAAATCCAGGAGTACTCCTAAACTACACTCTTAATTGACCAATTGTGGGTGTTTGCCTTCAACCAAAGGAGACTGCGCCATGGCTGCACATTCTTCTAAATGCTTTCCTCTGCCCACCGGCATCACCTCTGTCTTGCTTGGGTTCTGCTTCAGTCAGCCACTGTTCATCCATGAGCTGATCCCATGCCAGCACTGAAGCCATATTGGTGGCCGTGGTGAAGGGTATACGCTTCGGTCAGCCTCTGTATCATCTGCATGGTGCTGGCACCTGAGTCCATGTCCTCTGACCAATTCAAGACACAGTCATCAGCCAAGGAGGTTGTAGTTTGGATTGACAGGTGTTGGTCTGAGACTCTTATAGGGTGTCCAGCACTACATGAGTGATTGCACTGAACTCTGGGACTAAAGGTGGACTGTGTGCTGGCCGGCATAGGAGGAGCAAGTCCATGCTGTCTGAGAAACCTTCCCAAATGTGCACAATCATTTCAGAAATTAGGATAATAGTTGTTCATAGTGCTTGGTGCTGGAACTATATGACCTGCTTACGTAAGTGATTCGAGTGCACAGGTGGGTCATAGGATTGGGTCTTTGGTTGGTTTGTTTCCCAGCCCTCACTTGAGGAGGTAAATAATTCCCCTTTTACAAAAGTCAATTCAGTGTTTAAATGTTCAGCATTGTTACTGTTTGGGGGGGTCTTGTGGCTCCTTAAGACTCTAAATAGCTTGACCTTTGGCATGCAGGGGTCACTTGACCTTTGGGGTCTCCTAGGGTATGTCTACACAGCATTTTGAAGCTAGTGGGAGCCTCAGGCTTGGGATAGTGGGGCTCCTGCTGGTGCGCTAAAGATAACAGCACTTCAAAGTTGGGGCTTGGGCTTGGGCTTAAGCCACTGGGGCCTCGGGAGGGCTGAGCTCCAGCCCGAGCCGTAGCTTCAAAGTGCTGTCTCCAAAGGTGTATGTAGAGTGCTAGCATGAGTCCCACTTCTCCTCAAGCCTGTCCATCCGGGCTGGGAGGCTCGCTCCCATTCAGTTCAAAATGCTGTGTGGACATACCTTTAGGTTACTTGCATCTCAGGAAAGGCTGTGAAGCTAAAGTGCACTAGTGTAGCAGGGAGAGCTCTGGGCTTTTTTTGCTCCTCTCTGAAATAAAGAAAAGGCAAATTAAATGCAGAAACTGTTAGTTCACCATTAAAGTTGAGAGAACAGGTACTCAAAAAAACCTCATGTCAATTTCCTGCAAACACGTTAATTTGAACACTTGGTGCATGTGTAGTATTTTCTATCTGAATATGTAGTTTAATAAATGAAAACTTGTTCACATTAAAACATCCAGGATGTGTAATGTGGCCAAGGCAACGTTGCTATAGAAACCTTAACTCTTGGATTTCCTGAGGATTTTTGTTTTGTTTTGTAGTTGATTTATCAGCCTTCATGTTGCTCTTATTTTTTTTAATTAATCTCACTTTATGCACAGAATGTGTATGTGTGTTTATAGGACACAATATTAAGCTAATGTGAAGGGTCTGGTTTAAAAAACCCAAAACCTAGTTAAGCTCTCTCCTTGGGTGGCCCTACTGTGTCTTGGTATTCTACCATATCCATATGATTAGTCACTGTTTCAAGAACTGTAATAGTATTATCTTACTTATCAGTTTTAGAATTAGGGCAGGGTTTGGGGAGGCCATGCAAAGGTTTCTACCTCCTATAGCATTGCAGAACCCAGATCCAGAGGGGCTCTCTACCCAGCCACGTGATTGGGAAGTCTTTAGGATGGGGAAGGCACTAGGCTGGTAAATCTGTTGCTGTGTAGATCTGCCAGCTGTTACTCTCCTCCTTGTGGAGCAGGAGAACAAGCTGTGGAGGCTGTTGCATCTCAGGTATGCAATAGTGGTTGCAAAGCAGCTTTGGAGCCTGGGGGTGAAGATTCCTTACTCTCTGCCTCTATGTGCAGCAGAGAGCAGTGCATGGCTTGCCCCTTTATCTGTGCATTTTTTGATAGAATTTGAACCTAATACCGTTTTCAAACTGGGGCACACACCCTTGAGAGGGGTGGAGGAACATTTTGGGGGGGGGGGCTTGTGCCAGCCCTGTGTGGTGGGGCCTGGGCATCACCTCCACCCTGTGACTCACCTCCAGAGACCATTGCATGCACCTTCCTCCACCCTAAAAACCCAAGTAGGGAGGGGCAGAGGGGCAGGTATTGGCCATGCCCTACTGGTGCAGCCTGGCTGCAAGGTTGAGGAATCTTTGGCTGTGCCATTGGTCATTTGAAACTTTACAGGTGTAGGTAATATAATTAAAGTTGTGTTAAGGTCTCTGTTAGGTTTATCAAGCATATTTTTGCATATGTCTATTTTTGTCTGGGTGGGGGGGTGCAACCAAAAAATGTAACTCAAAAGGGGGCTCAGCTCCAAAATTTGCAAACCGTTGCCCTAATAGAATAGGGGAACAAATGTTTCATGCTTTGAACATAATTCATTTGAAAAGCAACTATCCACCTCCTTTATGTGCCAGGTCTTGCATTCAAAATTCTGGCCAAATGTGCTCACAAACGCTTATTGACCTGCAGGGGCATTAGAAGGTAGAAGCGTCTTCATTTCTTGTGGTTTTTATGCACATTCTCGTAATGACTTGGATCGTAAACTGATTACCCTCTCATTAAAAGGCTCTTCTGGACCCCTTTCAACAAGGGATTAACCTACCAACATGTTGCAGACGGCAGCGACTTACCAAATGTTTTATTTTTGCAACTCATGCTCCCAGCGTAATTAATTTTGCTTCCTCCCTTTTTATGTTGTTCGCCTCAGATGTGGATCAGGGCCTGATGGATCGTCTCAAGGAAATTAACAGCACTCTGGCAAGCCAGCTTGGCCGATTACAGAACATCCAAAATACAGTGAGGGAGACTGAAGGCCTAGCTGAGCAAGCCCGAGACCGGGTGGAGGGCACAGAAGACCTGATTGAAGTAGCTTCTAATATGCTAGAGAAGGCAAAGATAGCAGTTGCCAATGTGGTGAGTTTTTTGTGACACTAACTCCCTAATGTGTAGTGTCTTCCATTTTTGTGAGTAGAATAAGGTACTTAATGTCTTCAGTACATTTCTCGTCCCTGCCCCTCATCACAAACTAGCACTAAGCTTGGGTTGTAACATTGTGTGTTTAACATCATAGAGAATCTCATCAATCTGGGGATAAGTTTTGTTAGTGTGTGTGTGTGGCACAAACAAATGAGAAAAATATTACTAGTTGAAAGGAAACTCTTGGTATTCATAGTTTTAAATTTTTTTACTTGCTGTTTATAACAGCACTTGAATCGGAAACATGTATATCTTTGTACAAGATTTGTTGTCTCTTCCATTGTACACTGGGTGAGCTGTGTATATCCCAGTACTCGTAAACAACCCTAAAGGACTTCAGTAACCACTTTGCCTCCCCTGTGCTCCCCAATCTCTCTCTCACATGCACACACTCACACATCCTAAACACAATCTTGGAGCATTTGTTTTTGGGGAAGAACCCATGCAAAAAATCACACAGACTTTGCAAACTAATATAAGAAATGAGAAATAGAGCAGTCACATTAAGTCTGCAACCCGTGACTATGAATAATTAAAGTGACAATCAAAAAAAGAGAAAAGAATAGCTTCTGAAAGGATGTTTGATTTTGCTTTCAGTCCATTACCCCACCAGTCTCCAATGGTGACCCAAACAACATGACTCTCTTGGCAGAAGAGGCTCGTAAACTGGCTGAACGGTAAGGCCTTGTGTGCCAGTACAAAGCATCAATGTAAGGGTAGGGCACTTGTTTTTTGCCTTCTTGAGGGCTCAATGGGCCCCTGCTGGGAAATGGAAGGCTAACCTTAATTTGCCTGGAACGGAGCAAGCCTCCTTTTGCTCAATATGAAGTTGCAGCTGCTTGGATCAAAGATGGGGTATTGAATTCTGGGACCTGTAGTCATCAGAGCTGTATATGAGTATTACTGACAAGGGCAACCTTTGGCCTAAACACAATGTAAAATCATAGTAATACCCTGCAATTGCCCTCACAAGCTTTACTGGTGTGTTGGCAGTGGGTTGGGGAGACAGAACCTCTTTATTAGCACCCTAATTGTGGTACTGGGAGAGGAAGGGGAGTGGTAGGTGGGAATAAAATTGGCTGGTAATTCTAATTAGATTATTTTCCCTCTGTAATATTGCCCAGACACAAACAAGAAGCTGACGATATTGTGCGCATAGCAAAGGCAGCAAATGATACATCCACAGAAGCGTATACATTGCTATTGAAGACACTGGCAGGAGAGAACCAAACTGCGAGTGACATAGATGAGCTCAACAGGAAGTGAGTCAGTAACAGAAAGCAGATTATTCTCCCCTTGGTTTGAGTGGGGAAGGGGGATGGTGCTTAAAACAAGATGTCATCTGTACTTTGGCTGGTGGGAGATACCTGCTTTTAAGCAGTAGGTTTCGTGTGAGTTCTCTGTCTTCACTTCTGCCAAGACAGTTTTATCCCTCCTTTGCTGATTCAGTAAAAGAATGAAATCATAGGCTAACTGAATACTCTGTTGTCTCTTAGGTATAATCAAGCAAAGAACATTTCTCGAGACCTAGAGAAACAGGCTAACAAGGTGCATGCAGAGGCAGAGGAAGCTGGGAACAAGGCCCTGCAGATCTATGCTAACCTCACCAGTCTTCCTGCTGTGGACTCCAAGGGTCTAGAGGTATCTGAGTCAAGCAACATGCACAGTGTGTTCAAAGATCAATGGTGGCAAATATCATAGAATGTCAGGGTTGGAAGGGACCTCAGGAGGTCATCTAGTCTAACCCCTGCTCAAAGCAGGACCAATCCCCAGACAGATTTTTGCCCCAGATCCCTAAATGGCCCCCTCAAGGATTGAACTCAAAACCCTGGGGTTAGCAGGCCAATGCTCAAACCACTGAGCTATCCCTCCCCCCCGGAACTGATGTGATAAATTACTAATGCCTTGTTTAGTGCTTTGCAAACAATACTGGAGCCTAACACCTGTATGTTTAAGTGCCATGTAATTTTTGTCTGTATGAAATAGTCAGGACCTTGACATTTCAGTCCTCATCAGAAGGACGCGAACACAGGAAACTGCATGTTTCTCTATTTATCCATTTCTAAAGGATGAAAGACAGAGTCACCTGCTTTTAGGGAACGCAGGAATCTCAGACCTAATGCCGAGCCCTCTAAGCTGTTCCCTTTCCCATTTCCCCCCCTCCCCTTCCCACCATCACCATACACACACACACACTAGAAGAGAGTTTGATGTAATCTTTTTTGCACAGGGACTGTCTCTATATGTGTTCTGTATTGCATTCAGCACAGTGGGGCCCTGATCCTGTTAGGAATTTTTTAGTATCAAATTAGTAATAACTGAATACTAGGAGTCTAACTGCAGCTTCTGTCTCTTTTGAGCACTAGAAAGTACACAGTGTATCTGATGTCTCCCTGCAAAGAAGTTCTGTTATGTTCACAGAAGCTGGTTTTGTTTCCGATCTCCACATACAGAATGAGGCAAATAAGATCAAGAAGGAAGCAGAGGAGCTGGATCAGCTCATTGACAGGAAGTTGAAGGATTATGAGGATTTGAGAGAGGACATGAAAGGGAAGGAGCTGGAAGTGAAGAATCTCTTGGAGAAAGGAAGGACTGAACAACAGGTTAGTTCTGGGGTGTGCAGGCTCTTACTTCCTGAAGTGACCCTAAGGAAGCAAATGACAGACCAGATCTGAGAGATTCAATCATTCTTATGCTTCTAATAACTGACTTTGTGGACATCAAGGTGGGTGGAGAGAGTAAACAGCAGGTTCTGAACACAAGATAGGAAAAGCTTGTGAAAATACAGTGGTGTTGAGATTCTCACTGGAGGGCATGAGCAACAGCGGACTGTGCTATGTTGTGTCATGGGGACAGGTACCCCTCAAATGAATGTGTTATATGGTTGCAGAGGAAGCATAGTCTATCATTGATAATGAGCCCTTTTTTATACTGGGCTGGGATTTGCAGGGCCACTGGCATGACACATTGTGGCATGGCTAGATCTTGTTCTATAGAAGATGAGAATATGCTGAGCTGTGTTATGTATCTCTAGACTGCCGACCAGCTGCTGGCCCGAGCAGATGCTGCCAAAGCTCTGGCTGAAGAAGCTGCCAAGAAGGGAAGAGAGACGCTAGAGGAGGCCAATGACATTCTCAGCAATCTGAGAGGTATAAGAGAGACTTCTAGGGACAATATCTGTACTTGGTTTGTATAATGACCAGGCCTCTTCCATCAGAGGCAGACTTGTTTAGGGAGTTGTGTGGTTTAAGCTCTCGCCCCTGGAAACTAACTTTTCATTCAACAGTGACCATCAACCTACATTGCTAGACTCCACTTATAATTTAGCATCACTATGCAGTCTGCATATTGAGCCTCAACCCCCCCTGATCCGCAGTCACTGGTATTCTGGAAGCTTGGAGCATTGCATTTGCCAGAAGGGAGAAAGCCAATAATAAACTTGTGCAGTCAATCAGTACAAGCAGTCAATCAGTACATCCTGGGTTAATACCTGTGATACCACCAACGTGTGTCTCTCCTGTAACAGAAACCATAGCACTCCTTTCAAAGGCATTGATCAACTTCCCCCCCTGTTCCCTATCGTTATTCTTCCCTCCAATTTAAAGGTAGCATAGGCTGGGCTGCTTGCTAGGCTGCTGGCTAAGTTTTCTTGGCCTGACAAGTGTCTGAGCCTTCCAGAACAGGAGGCAAAACAATGCCTGAATTTTTATCAGATTTTGACAAGCGTGTGAACGATAACAAGACAGCTGCCGAGGGGGCGCTAAAGAAGATTCCTGCCATTACTCGAACCATTGCTGAGGCCAATAATAAGACAAGGCAAGCAGAGCTGGCGCTTGGTAATGCTGCTGATGATGCCAGGGAAGCCAAGAACAAAGCAGACGATGCTGAGAAAATTGCTAATTCTGTCCAGAAGGTGAGACTCACAGCACTGTTTGAGTCACTCTTTGTGAAGTAGTGAAATTAACTGAGTAAATTTCTTTCTGCTCCTGTCTGTCCTGCTGGGACTATGCACTTCCTGCTCTACTGAGTTGTGTTAAGCCCACGGTGAGCTAACATGGTTTTCACTACCCACTGTGTAAACTCCAGGGAGTGAGATTAGTTGGTGTGAAATCTACTGCTGAATTGTGTGGTTGAGCTTGCCTCTCCCATCAGAAATGGCACATACAGCAGAGAAACTTGCCCTGGTGCATTATGGGAGAAAGAAAGAGGTGAAGAATTTTCTTTTGTATCCTGCGTGTTCCACCCTTTTTGAACCTTTTATCTATATTGGCCTTAGAATGCTGCCAGTACAAAGTCTGAGGCCGACAAGACTTTCTCTGATGCGACAGAGCTAGACAAAGAAGTGGATGACATGCTGAAACAGCTGCAAGATGCAGAGAAGGAGCTGAAGAGGAAGCAGGAGGATGCTGATCAGGATATGATGATGGCAGGCATGGTGAGTTATTCTAGGAGCTGAATGCAGTGCGTGGGACAGTAAGAAGAGTGGATACTGGTATCCGTTGGTGAGAGTTGGTATGTTGGCTCTGTCATTCTTCGTATCTTATTGACTGTCCTGTTGCAAAAACATCTGGTTTGGGTCTCAAGTCCAGTTAGTGACTTTTTTTCACTAAGTTATGTCAGAGAGAGGGAAAAACCAGGATTAGAATATAATGCCTCTTGTAACTTTAACTATAGAGCACTGCCACAACTTTATAGTCTGGAGACAGACTTCCATGACCTAAGACTTGCCCCATCTCTAAACAAAAGAATGATTGCAGCCCAATATGGTCTCTGTTGTCCAATGGAAGCCTCCTCCAGTATTCGTTTTCCTATGGAAGGCTAAGTAATTTCATTTTTGTATTGCCCTGCTCTCCACACTCACACATCCAAACTGTGATTCAGATCTAAGATTGAAAGGGGTTGGGGATTATCCTAAACAGAGGAGTCAGGGATGCAAAACAGTGTGTAGAGACATATGAGATTAGCTCTTTGTGTCCTTGGGCAAGTTTCATGATCTAGGAGGGCAAGTGTTGGGTGGGGAAGCTTTGCTATGCGGAGAGGCAAATCCATTATGATCCTGACCACTTTGACATCATTGCATTTACACACACTTCTTTTTCTACAGGCTTCACAGGCTGCTCAAGAGGCAGAAGACAATGCGAGAAAAGCTAAGAACTCTGTTAACAGCTTGCTCACCATCATTAATGAACTTCTGGGACAGTTAGGTATATATCTAATTTACAATTCTTCCCACTCCTAGCAGAATTCTGCTCCTAAACACACATGCCTTGTTCTTCAGAACATTGTTGTATTGCAGAAGCTGGAAAAAAAGTAGTAATTGGATTAGCTTGGCATCTAATGGTCCATTAAATTATTTATTTCTGAATCAGTTTTTTGTGGGTTATCCTCAAAGACTCACTGTGTATGTGCTGTGTTCATTGCTGCTTTGTGTGAGCATTGCAGATGTGACTCTTTCAGTTTTGCAGTGTCTGAGACTGGCCCTTAAGGTACAAAGAAGGCTGGTGTGTGTATGTGAGGAGCTCTTTGTCCTCGTTCATTTCCTGTGCTCAGATTATATTCCTTTCTGCTTTTGGAGACTTAACTACCCGTTTTGGTTACTGCATCTCCTATGATGGTCCCCCAGCAGAGAAGGAGAGCAGAGAAATGATGAAAAGCCCTCTAGCTCCCGTTTGGATAAATAGGTTAATGGTCTTAATGTTGCTGCTTGGAGGAGTCTAGAGCCCTTTTGACAAGCATACCCTGGCTCCTTCAGGAAAGGAGGAAAGGGAAAGCTCCTGTTCAGAGCCAAAACGAAGGGTTGAGAGGGAAGGTAGTCCCTTCCACCCTCTTCTCTCTCAACCACAGTCACCTACAAAGGAGGCCACCAACAGAGTCTCTCCGATAGACATTGAAAGTAAAATGAGAGCATCAGCTGGCTTTAGACACTACTATAGCCTTCTAAAGGCAACAAGACATCAGTTAATTACAATGGAAAATATTTTCCCTAACACATTAAACCCTCTTCTTCCCCCCACGCTGCCCACCCTGGAGTTTTGTCCTTGTGCCGTGAACAGCGTGTCGGAAGAATGTATATTCACAATAAATGCCTTGCTTTTTTAAAAGTTCCAAGTTCTGCTACATCCAAAGGCTTGAGTTAGGATTTGCTAAATCCCTCCTATGTTTGCAAAGCCCTAGCCCAGCGACAAGTAGAGAATAATTAACCGTATATTGCACAGTTGTGATTCATTCATAGGGATCATATAACGTTATAAACTATGGAAGTGAAGCTTGTGTTAAGAACCCTCAAGATAGAATTTGACCTTGTATTATTAAATTACATTAAAGACAACATTTAAAAATGTATTGAAAACAAAAAGGGCCATATCCTCAGCTTGTATAAAGCAGCAGAAGACTTGGCCCACAATGTGTGCAATGAGTTAGGATCATTTAAGTCAGCTGTTACCCATGAAGTATAGAGACTGGGTGATGGGCTTATTATTTATTTGTGGTGCGTTCAGGCAAGTGTGGTATTTGCATCCAAATACAGAGGAACCCACTTAATCTGAAACTCCACCTTGTGAAGTGCAATGGTAGTTTTGCTTTGTTTCATGGTATTGAAAGTGCCAGTAGCAATTCCAATTAGTATTAATGCTCTGTGAAAACAATTATTTCACCATAAGACGGTTCCACTGTATTAATCCATAATTTGCCCTCTACTGGGTAAGAGCTTGAGAGCAGGCAACAGCCTCATGAAGTGTTAGTGGAATTCACTGTGTGCACTGCTGGTTTTCTAGGGCAACTGGACCCAGTGGACTTGAACAAACTGAATGAGATCGAGGGTACCTTGAACACGGCCAAAGATCAGATGAAAGATAGTGACCTCGACCGGAAAGTGACCGAATTGGAGGATGCAGCCAGGCGGCAGGACGAAGCCATACAGGCCTACAACAGGGACATTGAGGATATCCTGAAAGACATTAACAACCTGGAAGATATCAAGAAGACCTTGCCGTCTGGCTGTTTCAACACCCCGTCCATCGAGAAACCCTAAGGGTGTGCTGAGGGTGGGGGGCATTCCCCCAGTGACTGGTGGAGCAATTGTTTGGCTATGGAGTGCCTTAACACACAGAGTACCTTCTTCGAATCCCCAGCTCTCCGCTGCTCACAGTTGCTGTCTTCTTTCCAAATCAGGAAAAGTTGCAAAGTTTTAAAGAGAAGCAAATTAAATATCCATTTTGGGGCATCAAAAGGTTTTTTTTATAAATTTTCTCTTCCTCAACACTCCACCTTTGCCCCTCTCTCATACACACTTCCCTTTGATTTGCACAAGGATGTGAAATGTTTTGGACTACTCTTACTGCGGTGCAGAAATGACCACGTGAGCCGGTGTACAGTGGGGCAAACTAGCTCTCGTTTTTCTCCTCTTCCCCCTAACATGTTAAAACCTCCTCAGTCCCAGAGTTCGCTGTTTCTATGAAGGAAAGGGTTGGCTATCAAAGTATTATTACAATGGCCAGTATAGCTGCACTCATAAAGAACACTAATCCCCTTCCCCAAATGTTAACCATTTTTTAAAAAATCTACGTAAATTAGTGGCCAATCAAAATTTTTTGTACCCATCTACCAAATGGTTTAGCATCTTTCTAGAGTGCAGTATATCCATCTACTGAGAAAGATATACAGCCTCTAAGAAGAGCTTGAGGGAGGAAAGGGAGAGGAATGGGGTGATAGGTCTCAACAACATTACTGTTGACCTATAAACTAGAAATTTTGTCTCATATCTGTGAACAGCTGCCTAACCCAATTCTCCAAGTAGGGAATCTTGCAAGTGATCAGCTCTGATCTCCTCAGTAATAGTCACTAGGAGTCTCAAAAGAAAACTTCCAGAGTGAGAGAGAGAGAGACAGATTTTTTTAAGCCACTAAGATCTTTTTGAAGAAAAAAGCAGAGAGCTCTTACCAGTTAGTCTGTCTGAATATGAAGTTGGTGCCTTCAGGTAGAAAATGGGTGTCTAAGATAGAGATGTAAGGGTCTGTCTCTCCATCCCTATTTTCCTGCTGATCTCCCAGTCTTCCTAAAATGCTGCAGCACAGATTGTTCAGGCCTAGCTCTGATGGCAGATATCCAGCACGCGCAGTATTTCACACAGCTGCCACTGCTGCCTCTTTAGAATTTCTGTCCAACTCAATGTCACCTGCTCCCACCTAGTTAAGCTACCTTGTAGGGTGGGGGGAGGGGTTGCCTTTAACTCCTCCCCCTTGAGTTTTCTCATTAGATCAGTCTGACACCCCCTGCCTTTGAGATCCATATATATCTATTCTTAAACACTATGCAACTTTGTACGTTTGCGTAGCGGGGAAGAAATTATTATCTGACACACACTGGTGCTATTAATTATTTCAAATTGATATTTTTGAGTGAATGTGGGTTTTTTGTTTTGTGTCTGTTTGTTTTATCATGATTATAGAGTGAGGAAGTCTATCTTTTTGTGTGTGTGTGTAAATATACTCGGTCCTATTTCCAGAATGGCACAGTCTGTTCTCCTCTACTTGCTTCCTCTTAACCATCACTACACATGCACCATATATCTCTTCCATTTATTATTCCTTTGGGGTCAGACATCTCCCCTGGCCAGGCTCCTGCTCTCTTCCCTCCTTTGTGTTTGCAATATCTCTATTCTGTGGTATTAACAATAACCCGCTTGCCTGTGTGTGCAGCCCAATGATGGGGCACCCAGCCTCTCTTCCAGAGCCAGCCCCAGCCCCCCGAAGGACTCTGAAGTGTGTAGCTCATAAGAAACTGATTACCATCTTTGTTTCTGACTAATGAAAGTGAGATGCTGATTTTGGATGGTTATGGCTTTGCTCCTGGGAGTTGTAGCACTATTATAGGCCCAGTAGAGGTCTAAATGCTGAATCTGTAGCCTTCCTACATGTGCGAGAAATGAGAGCTCAGTTTGGGGCTCTGTACAGCATCAGGGACAATGCTACTGGGCAGGGGAGAGTGGTTCCAGCCAGCCCTCATGTCTCCTGCATCTTTCTAGGAGCTTGTTACAATTTACCAAAAACTGTCTTGGAATTCCCCTGCCTGTGAATGCTCCTAATCCAACCAGTGGAGGAGAGCTGCCTTCGCCCTCACATTCTGGAACTTTCACATATCAGTATTTCCTGGCTGACTGCTCTGGTCCTGTGGCTGCCTCCTAACCATGTCACCTCTCTGCCAAGGCTGTGGAAAGAGCAGATACAAAGAGGCAACACCATGCCCTGGCTGACCTCAGGTGTAAGGTTTCTGGCTTTTCACTTTTTCTTAAGCTGTTTTTAACAGATTTTTATTTTTAAAAAAAAGATCTTTATAAGCAATCTCTTAATACACTACTGCCTTACAGCCCCATTATCTCATTGTATAGGTCCAGTTATTTCTTTGCATAATGTGATGACAAGAAGGCTGCTGGTAGAATGCTGGTTGTCACAGGGAACACAAAGTTCCCTCATTTTATTCTTGCCTGTGGCCTCCTCCATATGTGCCTTCACTTCAGCTTTTGCCTTAATCTGTGGTCTTGCTGTCTGGGGCGGTGAACAAAATGCAACACTTTAAGTTTTTTTTATGTATAAAACAGTATTTCTTATTTATAATAAAGTCTGAATATTTGTAACCCCTTATACCGTGAGTTTCTTTGAGTGTTCCTTTATTTGGGGGAAGCGGATGATGACTTGGCATGTAAGGTTTGCCTCTTGAAGGCCAATGAATTCAATATGTGGGTTGGGATACAGATCCCCCTTCCCCCTTTTCTACTGGGATTGTTTTGGTTTATCTGCTTTGAGAGGACCTCACCTAAATCTTCTCTTGGGATTTGTAACAGTGAAGAGATCTCATCTCATGATGAGAACCATGAGAGGAGGAGTCTGACTTTGCTCTTGTGGGAATTGATAGATGGATGCTAACTTTCTCTGAACTTTCGGAGGCAATACATATATGCACTGTGTACCTTCTGCTGTCCCTGCTTTGTTTGATGTAGGCGGTAGATCCCTGCCCGGGACTATATTTTTAATCCTGCTCCCGTCCCACCCAGCAATACCTTCTCCCACTCACACCTGCTCTTGCATTTTTATCCCGCTCCCACCTACAAAATCCTTAGATTCCGCTAGAGAGAGATTATCCCCCGCTACTTTAAAAAAAAAAAAAAAAGAGGGGGGGGGGAGAAAAAAAAAGGTCAGTTAATATATATACAGAAAACATCAGAGTTACAACCACAGGAGTTATGAACTGACAAGTCAACCACACATCTCATTTGGAACCAGAACTATGCAATCAGGCAGCAGCAGAGACGAAAAAAAATCAAATACAGTACTGTACTGTGTTAAACATAAACTACCAAAAAGAAGGGAAAGCAGCATTTTTCTTCTGCGTAGTAAAGTTTCATAGCTGTATTAAGTCAATGTTCAGTTGTAAACCTTTGAAAGAACCACCATAACGTTTTGTTCAGAGTTACAAACATTTCAGAGGTACGAACATCCTCCATTCCCGAGTGTTCTTAACTCTGAGGTTCTGCTGTAAAATGGAATTCAGACACAATTTTTATCACTAAAAGAATAAAACAAATCTTCCTAAAACCATGTAAAAAAATACTTTAACTCCTGTTACAATAGACATCAAATCTCTTTCTATCCCCTACTTAAATTTAAGTATTAAAACCTTTATTTTTAAAAAACAAATTTGCTTTACATTGCTGAATTTCTGTTTCTAACAAACTGATGAGAGATTTAGTGTTTTCCCACAAATTACCAGTGTGGTTTTTTTGCCCACCCAATCTGGCCCGCAACAAAATACATTTGACTCATTCCTGCAATTATGGCAGTGGGTCCTGCAGGACCTGTGGGATCCCAGTCCCGCTGCAGGGCTCTAGTACTAGTAGGTGGTATCAACACAGTTACTTCTGAACTGACTCCACCATCTTCCTGCTAGAGAGGGGGAGTGCTCCCATCTCAATGTTCCCTTTTTAATGTCTTGCTTTACTTCCTCTTCTCTCATCCTTCCTCATTTCAAGGATCTTTTATGAAGTTGGAAACATGCCAATGTGGTTTACCGCCCTCATGGGTCAGAGATGAGGGCTTTCTTGTTAGAGGTACATCCTTCTTCAAGACAAGTCTGTGCCAGCAACAAAAATCCTGTCCTGGCCACTGTCCAAACAAAGCATACAAGTTTAAAAAACAAAAACCCAAAGTGAGTTGCAAATTGTGGTAATTAGTTCTCTCACTGGGCACATGAAGGAGTTTTAGTTCTTTTGGCTAAAAATAAAATCAGTTACATGCTGCAGTTTTCCTTGTCACTGAAGGGTAAGTGTATATGGTGTGGCCAGCTGGGCGAGTGGGGGTGCTCATCACCCATGGAAGAATTGAAGGGTAAGCAGTATGTTTCTCTGCACACTGTGAAGGTAAGGTCTGTTCTACCTTGATTAGAGAGGCTGAAGAGGAGAAGTGACTCTGAGCTGAAAGAACACCACCCTCTTCTGGGTTAAAGGGAATTTAGCTTCTATGTTTAAAATTAGGTCTTATGGAATAGGAAACCCCAATGATTCTGACATTCCCTGGACTGTTCCAAGGGACCTCCACCATGATCTGCAGTGGTGAGAAGGAAACTTCTGCTCCAGTCTCCCCAGCTTCCATTCATAAATTTCATAGACTCTAAAGCCATAAGGGAGGGACCATTATGATCATTCAGTCTAACTGTCTACAGACCACAGAATTTTACCCAGTAATCTCTGCATCAAGTCTATAATTTCTGGTTGCACTGGAGTGTATCTTTCAGAAAGCCATTCCATGACAAAGAATCCACCACACATATTGGTAAGCTGTTCCGATGGTTAATTACCCTCACCGTTTAAAAGTTTATTTCCAGTTTGAATTTCTCTAGCTTCAACTTCCAGATCTTGGATTTTACTAATGCCTTAAATTAATTCCTAGGCCTGGCCTAGATTGGGTGCTAGTGTCACACCTTGAAATCCTAATGTCACCTGCTCCCATCTGGTTAAGTTCCCTTGTAGGGTAGGGGGAGGAGGTGCCTTTCGTTCCACCCTTTATTTGCCCTCTGAGAAGGTAGCAGCCTCTGGAGTTTTCTCATTGGATCAGTCTACTCGGTCCCATTTCCAGTGTGGTACAGTTTGTTCTCCTTTACTTGCTTCCTCTGAACCTTGACGACTCATGCACCATTTATTATTCCTTTGGGGTCCGGTATCTCCCTTGCCTGGATTCCTGCTCTCTTTCCTCCCCTGTGTTTGCAGCATCTATATTCTGTGGTATTGACAATAACCCGCTTGTCTGTGTACTAAGCTGAGTGACGGGGCGACCTGCCTCTTCCAGCAGCACCAAAGGACTCTGAAGTGTGCCGCTCCGAAGGAATTAGCTACCTTCTCTGTCTGTGAATTCCAGTGTTGCGGCACGTTTTCAGACCAACGCCAGTGCTAATCGGTGGTGTTGTCATTGAAAGCACAGATTGCCCCCTATCTGCATGCTTTCTCCTCTGCCCTCACCCCTGCCACCCTCTCTTAGCATGTCGGTAGGAATTTTTAGACTCTCTCACCTGCTCCTCTCTGCAATCTAAAGCTGTTTAAATTCCTTTGCTAGCTGCCTGCCTCTCAGTAATTCCTGTTTTATCTGTGAAAAAGCAGGGCTGTTTTCCTGGGTGGCATGTCAGTTTCAATAACTTAGTGGGTGTGACAAGACATACAGCTGCTGCCAAAGTTGAACCTTTGGGTGAATATCCTGGACAGGTTTCACTGTGGTATCGTTCCTTTTGATTAATGTCCATTTTGTATTGCTGTCCACTTCTGATTTGGTAGCAGGCTGCTCTTTACTGAGCCTGTTTAACTAAGATGGTGTCTACTAAGCTTCCTCCTCAGTGGAGTAAATTATCCCCCCTTCAGCTTATTTGTGTAATAACATGGAGGTGCACTTTACAATTGGTAAAATGATAAAGAGATCCCTGCCCCAAATAACTTACAATGGAAGGCATGAACAATTGCAATATGGCTAATGGGTGAAGAGCACTGTGAGGACAGGATAAAGTCGCCTTGCTCTGTCACTGTATCCTGGTCTGCAATGGGTCAATATAATAGTTCAACAGCATTTTCTTTAGGTGTTGGCAAGGTGGGCGTTCTTCCAGGACTGTCTTAAGACTGACTGACTGCATCAGGATGTGCCTGGACTGGAATAATCGTGAGGATTCTCCACAGTTCCCTCAAGTGCATCCCAGCCTTGTTACCAGTTGCTGCCTTCCTGTCACCAGATTGTTCTACCTGGGTTTAAACTGTCTGCATCACGATGTCAATGAGTTGAGTATGTGATGGTTCCAAGACCAATATCACAACCTGAAGGAGGTAATTGCACAATGTTCTCTGTCTTGTGGGGATGTTCCCTCTTGTAAAATCAAACAGCCAGACTTTCTATTGGCAGTTCCTGCCCAAAGCCCTTGCTAGTGCAGTATCTCACTGCTACAGGTGGGTGGTATCTCCTGGTCAGGACTGGAGTGGTCCATAGGTGGAGTGCTGGGAGGAAAACTAAGCATGAAGGAGGCTGGAGGCTGTTCCTTCCAGCTCAAGTTTGGGATTTCTTTGCGAGGCACTTGACATAGTGCATAAGATAAACTGCAAGTAAGTAAGCCCATGAAGGAAGCAGCTGCCTGTTACTGAAATGGAATCTGTGGATAGTGAGAAGCTCCAACCCATCCATAAAGGACTTAATGCAGGAAACAGCTCTCAGTTCAGTGCCATCCCGTCCTGGGGATCTAAGTGCAGACAAGGAATTCCAGCAACTCCACCAGGGCTGGTAAAGGCAGAGGGAGACTTAGTGTTGCTTGTATTTCTGTGATTCTGGTCAGCATTGCATGAGCTGTGTCTTGTGGGAAGTGGAGTGCGGCTGACGCTGCTGACTCCAGGGAAATGCTGTTTGTTTGCTCCCTGCGCTAACTGGCACGTCACAATCTCTCGCCTCAGAATTTTTTCTGGTTCCTCTTTGTTTAACTTTTTGCCTGCTGGAACCAGGCAGGTTTGCCTGCTGAAGCCTGTGGACCATGCGTGTCCTTCACACAGCCCTTCCTAGGAGCCCTATAACCATGCTCAGGGAGTTTGGATTGGTGGGAAGGGGCAAGGGCATGGCTGAGACAGAGCTCACACTGTGGTTTCTTTCACAGCTGTGGCTGCTAGAGGCTCATGCTGTGGTTGTCTTCAGCTGACACTGCTAGTGCCTTTGCTATCCTTGCCAGGCACTGCTGTGAGAACATTGTGGGAGACAACCAGCACTGGCCGGGGCATTAGGTGATTGAGGGAGTTGTAACCTCTGATTCTCTGAACAGTACGGAGCTGGATTTGATAAGTGATGCTGGCTGGTATTAATTATTTGTGCATCTTCCTAAGTATTCATAGCACTTCACAGGCAAATAACACCTGTGCCTTCCCTGAGGGGGATCATCAGCAATAGTGAAGGCACATGCAGCACAGTAAAGAGGGCTGGAAAGGTCACCTTTGTGCTTTCCAATCCCCCAGCTGATTGTGCAGTGGGCTGGTCTCCCATTGTAACTAAAGGCTGCTGTGGTACACCACTGCCAACAGCCCCGAGATGGCAACACAGCTGCCAGGGATCAGCACGGGGTAGCCACACTACCTATGTTGGCAGCATGGCGTGGGAGTGGTGTAGGAGGATCCCACTACAATGAGGTGACCTTCCTGCAGCTCCAGCAGCGTGGTGCCAAGTGGCTGCAGTGCAAGGATCTGGGCTAACGGGGCAGGGAGAAAGGAGAACGAGGGATCCAGCAGTAAGATCATGGGGTTGCGCTGGGGTTGCTTTATTAGAGTGCTTGGTGGTTCTGCTTTGCTTTTTGCTGCAGGTACTGTTGCGTGGTGGTGTTAGTACAGTCTCTGTCTCCATTTCGTGTGTGTATGACTGAGGAGTTCAGTGAGAAAGGGGCAGGAGTGCCCCTTTCCGCCCAGGAGAATGGAGGGGCTGAGGGAGAGCAGAAGGGAGGAACACGGGGACTAGGACAGGTGGCCTGGCTGTGTTGAATTGGCAGCAGTGAACCAAATGGCAATAAGTTAATGGCAATGGCCAAAGTAGATGGTGTTTGGGGTCCTTGCAGCTGAGGTAAAAACAGCTGATTGACTCAGGCAAAGATGTCTGGCAGGGGAGAGGGCTTTCTGAGGGAGCTCTGGACTCTGAAGGGCTGCTACTGCGAGAGTGCAGGGGGACCATTAGGACCCAGTGTCCTGGGGTGTTTCCTCAGTGGAGGTCTTATGGGGATGGAAAGGGATGCTGGGAGGCCTGGCTCTGCTCCTTTACCCCACTGGCTGGAGTGAGGATTACTTTCTGGGTGGGGCCCTTAGGGGCAGCCCTCTTGTGGCTACGGATGGTGAATGTGCCCTGCCTGGAGGAGGCAGGGTGGTGGCGGGGGCCTTGAGCAGCTTCGTAGCGCAGGCCAGGATTGGGCTGGGGGCTGATTGGCCACAGCTATACAATGCCCAGGTGGGACACGTGCATGAATTCTGAGGAACAGCTGTGGCGGGCGTAAGCTGGGTATGTTCAATCAGTAACATGTTCCAGATAAGATTCACTAAGCCTAAGCTGATAGACAGTGGCTCTGGGAGTTACAGGGAAATGTCAGGAATGGTTTGAGAACTTGCTTGGCGGCCTGCAGGCACCTGGCAGCAGAGTTGCTACAGGATTGTGAAGCAGAGAGAAGAATGCAGTAAATGCAGAAGAAAGGAAATAGATTCCTTCCTTATCTCACTTACCTGTGTGTGTGTTTTGTGACAGACAGGCAGGGCGTAGGCTAGGCAAGGCCAGACATGACTGTACTTCCTTGCGCTGCTGACACCTCAGCTGCAGTCTAGCCAGGCAGGCCTGCCTGGCTTGCTCACTGGAGCTGCATGGAAGGGCACGGTTCCTGAGTGATCTGCCACAGCCCAGAAGGGATGGAATTCGACTTGAACCTCAGCTGGAAGAAAGGTGTCCCTGGGGCTGTTAATCTGAGCAGGGAGGCAGTCATGGTCTTGATAATTCTGGAGAACATTCCTCTGAGACCTGCTTTTACCACAACCTGGCCGCCTCCCTGTCCTGTAACTCTCAGGGCATTTTTAAAGCTGGTGACAGGCTGGGTCTTGCTCACTGGATCGTTGCTTTCCATTAAGAATGAGGGCAGGGCAGCCTGGACTTCGCAGTCACTGAAATTAACCAGCACTAATGGGTTCAGGAACAAACAGGAAATGCCAGGAATCTGCCTGGTACCTTGCAAATGTTCCTGGCAGAATCCCATTTTGGCAAGGTTCCAGATTTTATTCTGAGGACTGTTTTGTCCCATGAAAGCCGTGAGGCAGCCTGGCCTAGTGGACTAAGCACAGGCTTGGGAGCCCAGGAACTTCTGCATTTTAACCACAGCTCTGTCACCTACTTTCTTTCTGTGGCTGTGGGCAAGACACTTAACCTCTCCAACCCAATTTCCCCATCTGTAAAATGGGGATGAAGATATTGTGATGCATCCTGGGAATACCCAGGGTTGGGAGGCACCCTGCTATCACCTACCCATACTGTGCTACTGTGAGGAAGCCTTGTCTTTGCCTGCTGGGGGTCAGCTCCCCAACTCTGACCTGCCCCAGGCAACACAAGCACCTCCTTTACAGGCCCACTGTCACTTTACACTTAACACTAGGCATGCTCCAGCCCCTGAGCCCCTCCCAGAAAAGTCCAACCCCTGCTCCACTGGCCACCTGCAGTATTCGCAGACTTGCTGTGCCCAAAGGAACAGTATGCCCCAGCTTACCAGTTACACTTAAATCACTGCTCTGCTTAACACACAGCACTTATGTATGTTCGTTTATTTAGCAAAGTCTAGTGATAGCAAGCAGAAGTACTGGAAACAGATGGTTGCATATAAAATAAAATTTACATGCATTCTAGAACCTAGACTGAACATAAGAACATAAGAAAGGCCGTACCGGGTCAGACCAAAGGTCCATCTAGCCCAGTATCCTGTCTACCGACAGTGGCCAATGCCAGGTGCCCCAGAGGGAGTGAACCTAACAGGTAATGATCAAGTGATCTCTCTCCTGCCATCCATCTCCACCCTCTGACAGACAGAGGCTAGGGACACCATTCCTTACCCGTCCTGGCTAATAGCCATTAATGGACTTAACCTCCATGAATTTATCCAGTTCTTTTTTATCTGACTTATCTAGATACTTTCATGTCTTCGACCAATGCGCACCCAGAGTCCTTCCAATGTTCTGTAGCCAGGCTTGGCCATGATCTTCTGTTCCTAAGCCCCTTCACACAGTAAGCTTGCCCCCTGGGTGGAAGATGCTGTGTGTTGCTTTGCATTACCTGATGTACCAAACTAATCCTTTGGTATTAGGCACAAGCAGGATGACCCCCTGCTGATTGTTTTGTTCCTTAGGTTCTCTCCCCTGTAGATTTTGACAAGCTTTTAATTAGTGTCAGGCTCAGTATGCAAATAGGCTGCTGTTGTGAAGTGGACAATACACTATGACCAGACAGAGAAATAAGGGTTGCTTACCCACTGCCTGACACAAACCTGTCTGACACATGTAACCTCATGGAGACCCTGTCTTACCTTAGGAACATAATTTTCATTATAGGTACATAACTTCATAAATAATATCCTTATATGCATTTTGCAATGATTATGGCCACCAGCAAGCTATTGGATCTCAGTAGAGACCTCACATGCCCCCCATGGGTGAATTACCCAACCCACGGGACCTTGTAAAACTATGTGTATCCCCTGTGCCCTATGCCAGTTGGCACTGAACGGTCCCTGGGTCACAGATATCTCACAGAGATGAGGGCAGAAAACCTGCATTCAGCTCTTTGAAGAGGTAAACCACTGTAAGTGCTAACTACTCAGTGCGTGCGTACTCCAGTCTTCATCTCTGAACCCTGCGCTCCAGCGGAAAGCTCTTGTAAAGGGCTCTCCATTAAAAAAAACAGGATTGGTGTTTTTCCTTCCCCACCACCCCTGCTGCCTAAAATCCCCTTTCTTTGGGGACATAGTGACTTAGGCATTGCAACGCTGGGCACAACACCTAAATACATTTAAAAATCTGGGCCTAGCTGATTTAGGAGCTTAAATCTCATTTATTAACAGAAAAGCCAATGCAGAACGTAAACGAAACTTTCACCCCAACATCTCAGCTGTGTGACTAGATCATTCTGAGGCCACCTGTCCCCCACAATGCACGCAAGGTCATGCTGGTGGGGACAGGGCAGCACGCTTGGCAAAATGGCATTGTCTGTGCAGTGTGCCCTAGCCAGCGCACATGGTGCGTATTAGGTCATGCTGCCAGGGACAACTGAGGGGATGTTTCAGAGTGGTAGCCGTGTTAATCTGTATCAGGAAAAACAACGAGGAGTCCTTGTGGCACCTTAGAGACTAACAAATTTATTTGGACATGAGCTTTTGTGGGCTAGAACCCACTTCATCGGATGCATGAAGTGAAAAATACAGGAGCAGGTATAAATACATGAAAGGATGGGGGTTGCTTTACCAAGTGTGAGGTCAGTCTAACGAGATAAATCAATTAACAGCAGGATACCAAGGGAGGAAAAATAACTTTTTGAAGTGGTAAGAGAGTGGCCCATTACAGACAGTTGACAAGAAGGTGTGAGTAACAGTAGGGAGAAATTAGTATTGGGGAAATTAAGTTTAGGTTTTGTAATGACCCAACCACTCCCAGTCTTTATTCAGGCGTGATCTGATGGTATCCAGTTTGCAAATTAATTCCAGTTCTGCAGCTTCACATTGGAGTCTGTTTTTGAAGGTTTTTTTGTTGAAGAATTGCCACTTTTAGGTCTGTTATTGAGTGACCAGAGAGATTGAAGTGTTCTCCTACTGGTTTTTGAATGTTGTGATTCCTGATGTCAGATTTGTGTCCATTTATTCTTTTCCGTAGAGACTGTCCGGTTTGGCCAGTGTACATGGCAGAGGGGCATTGCTGGCACATGATGGCATATATCACATTGGTAGATGTGCAGGTGAACGAGCCCCGGATGGTGTGGCTGATGTGGTTAGGTCCTATGATGGTGTTCCTTGAATAGATATGTGGACAGAGCTGGCACCGGGGTTTGTAGCAGGGTTTAGTTCCTGGGTTGGTGTTTTTGTGGTGTGGTGTGTAGTTGCTGGTGAGTATTTGCTTCAGGTTGGGGGGCTGTCTGTAGGGATGTTGTTTTCTGGGGATGTGTCAGTGGCCACTCTACACCTGAGTCCAGTGCTCACCTCTACCCAGGCTCTTTCCCGGGGGTCCTCTCTGTTCCAGGCTCTGCCCATGGTGTGAGGCCTCTTGTCCCAAGCAGAGTAAGACCCTTCTCTGGAATTGGGGTTTCAGGGAGGTCCATGCATTGCAACTCTTTTCCCAGGACAGCAGGTGATCTTTGCCAGCCAGGCTTCCAGCCAGTGTCTGCGAGACCCCTGGCGGAGACCTGGCCCTCCTGGATGCCTGCTGACTGCAGCCCTCTGTCTAGGCGGCTCCCCTCTCTAGGAGCACCTCTTACAGGCTCCCCATTCAGGTGGCTTTCCTGGATAGGGTTGCCAGGTGTCCGGTTTTCGACCGGAACACCTGGTCGAAAAGGGTCCCTGATGGCTCGGTTAGCACCTCTGATTGGGCCATTAAAAGTCCGGTTGGCGGTGCAGGCAGGCTCCATGCCCAGCTCCCAGGAAGCAGCTGGCATGTCCCTCCGGCTCCTGGACAGAGGGCCGGCTGGGGGGCTCTGCATGCTGCCCCTGCTCCGAATGGTGGCTCCACAGCTCCCATTGGCTGGGATCTGAGGCCAATGGAAGCTGCGGGGGTGGTACCTGTGGGCCAGGGCAGCGCGCAGAGCCCCCTGACCCCTCTGCCCAGGAGCAGGAGGAACACACCAGCCACTTCCTGGGAGCTGCCCGAGGTAAGCGCCACTCAGAGCCCGCACCATGAACCCCCTTCCATACCCTAACCTCCCGCCCCAGCCCTGAGCCCCCCCTGCACCCAAACTCCCTCCTGGAGCCTGTGCCCCTTCCCACACTCCAACTCGGCCCCAGCCCAGAGCCCCCTCCCATACTCTGAACCCCTCAGCCCCAGCCCGGAGCCCCCTCCTACACTCAAGCCTCTCAGCCCCAGCCCCACACCAGAGCCTACACCCTTAGCCAGAGCTGTCATGCCTCCTGCACCCCTGCCCCAGCCTGGAGCCCCTTCCCACACTATGAACCCCTCATCCCTAGCCCCACCCCCAAGCCTGCACCCCTATCTGGAGCCCTCACCCCATACCACACCCCAACCCCCTGCCCCAGCCTGGTGAAAATGAGCAAGTGAGTGAGGGTGGGGGAGAGCAAGCGACGGAGGGGGGGGGGATGGAGTGAGTGGGTGCGAGGCCTCGGAGAAGGGGCCAGGCTGGGCCTTTGGGGGAAGGGGCGGGGCAGGGGGCGGGGCACAGGTGTTTGGTTTTCTGCAATTAGAAAGTTGACAGCCCTATGACTCTGGAGTGCTCACCCTAGCTCCCCGCTCACCCCTCCCCTGTATGCTCCTTTTCCTGTTGCCCTTTAGAGTTCTCCTCTAACTGAGCTTGTGTTAGACTAAAGCATCTCTTCTAGAGAGTCCGTTTTGATTTGAAGAGAGGGAGAAGCCACCACTTCCCTTAGTAGTTTGTTCCAATGGTTAACTTAACTATCCTCACTGCTAAAAATCTCCTCCAATTTTGTGTGACTTTGGTTCTAGGGACCCACCTTTAAACCACTTCAGTGTCCATATTCTACCTCAAGTATCCCTTTCTAAAAACCATAAGGGCACATATGGGAATCCACTAGTGTACGTAACAGGATGCTCCTATAAGGGCAGAACTTTTCCTGACCTTTAACAACCTCCACAGTGTGATATGTGGTGTCAGAAAAATAATCTTTTAAAGGACACAGCAGAGAGATTTTTCAGGATGTATAAGGAAAAGCTGTTCTCACTGTTCTTAACAACCCCTTGAAATCTCACTAGGCGATAACAATACCCAGCTCTCTCAATACTTTTTATCCGTAGGTGTCGTAAGGAGGTCAGTACCACTACCCCCAGTTTACAGATGGGAAAACTGAGGCACGAGGAGGGAAAATGACTTGCCTGAAGTCACTCAGCAAACCAGTGTCAGAACTGGGAGTAGAACCCTTTTCTCCTGAGTCCTAGGCCAGTGCTGTATCCACCAGCTCATACTGCCTCACGTATGTAAACCATCTTCTTTCCAGAATTTGCTTGTTACCCCGTTGTGCTGAGCATCTGTTTTAAAACTATTGACACTGGTTTACTTCCTAGTTCCTGCACAGAAGTAGAATGGAAACTTATGGTTGGCAAATCTCTATGCATTGAGGCAAATAGAGCCAGAAAATGACAGTTGCTGATGGGATGAGGATGTGTCCCTGGACCAACTTGTGCACTCAGGTTTTAGTCTAACTGTAAGTGTTTATGCTCTTCGTTTAACTCGATGGAATTAACTTTTTTTTTAGTGGGGCTGCCAGAGACGACACATCTGAATTGAAGGATCCAATTTGCAATGATCAAAAACAGCTTTATGACACTGCTTCACTGGATATTGACCCTTTTTACCTTGTCATCGGTCTAAATCTTGCCAGGTCAGTATATCCTGAAAGCTAAATCAGCTGCTGGTCAGTCGCCAAATAGGAAATAAACAGGTGGTCTCAGTCCAGGCCCTAGTGCCCACGTTGCCCCACCCCTCTAGAAAGGTATTGTGGTTGGTAGCTTTGCTGGCAACATTAGCATAAAGAGGCACATTTAGTTATTGGCATAGAGTCAGAGTTACCCGCTTACTTAAAGAAATTTTTCACATAGAACAGGATCAAGGCCCATCTGATGGGAGGAGTATGGGGGATGTTGTACTGCTGCTATCTGCACTGTACCTATTCTGCACTGTGGTCTCTGGGACAGTCAGTTATGCTCATTTAATTAGCCTGAAATTTACTTTTTAAAACGTACAGAGCCATCTTTGCAGATATATTAACCTAGAGTCTATAACCTTTGAGAATATTCCTCCTAGGTGGCAGCCTGTTTTTAATCCAACGATGGAAAACCCCCTAGGATTCTTGCACTGGAGAGAAACTCTTTTACACCATTTAATACAGAACTGTAAAATCATTAGGTCACTCTTTACAACCGCTCTGATCAATTGGTGAGAACTTCTCCCGCAAAGCATAGAGACTGCTGTGTTGCTTTTACATTTCTTTTTGACAATGGATTGAAGACTGAATCCCTTTAAGTGAGTATCAGACCCAGAGAGTAAGGGGCGGGGGAAGAGAGAGAGAGCACCTCTATGGCTGATATCAGAGATCATTTTCATTTTAAAGTTCCCCAACTAGTAGCACAGTGGAGGTCGGGCTCTTCCCCTTGTCGTTTATTAAGACCCTCTCCAAATTGTGCTGTCATACCTAAGGGGCTATATAAACAGAATGTCATATGTAATTTCATTTTTGTGGGGGGCTGGATGCGCTCTTTTCTTCCGGGTCCAAATGAACTGGCTTGCCTAGAAAATAAGGTTTTAAAAGGTATCTTTTGTTTAGTGTCTGGGGCGCGTTAAATGCTAGGATCCCAGACATCATGACTTAGTCCTGGTGGGGAATGACTGATGAGTAAAGATTAAGTAAATATGTATGAAGGATGAGTAAGAGGGAGGGGAGATATCCAGCTAGTGTGTGAAGGAGGTAAACCCCAAGGAGATGAATTGGTTAGAGTGGTGTGAAAGGGGACAAAGAGGAGTAATGCGACAAAATCAAATAAGGAAAAATGTTGATTAATGTCAGGAAAATCTTCCTGACAATGAGCTGCATTGTTCTCTCGGGGAAGTGGTGGTAGTCCCATTGATGGGGGTGTTTAAAGATATGCTGGGCAATAGAAAATACACTGCAGTGATCAGTTCTGTCTTGGTGGGTGGATGGTGTAATGCTGGCTATATAGATTGGTGGAGGAAGAAGTGGAGGAAATTGTGTATTTCGCAGCACACAAGGAATCTTTATTAAATGTACTTCACCAAATGACCGAACGACCCACAAGGTGGTTTGGCAAGAGCCCGCTGTTAATTACAACATTGGGAATATTTACGCCTCCCCTTTTAAAACACATCAGATAAGGTAATTCTGGGTGGCAGAAATCGACATGCCATCAGCAGCTTGGTGGGTTGGGTTTATTGTTTGTCACAGGCTATGGCTAAGCTCTACTGCGTTAAATTAAAAGAGAAAAAAGCTCTAATAAAAGATCACTCAAAAGCAGAGGCAGGTAAACGTGGCCAAGGGGAATCCCAACCGTGCAGTGGCATCATGCTGGTGGCACTCCACGGACTCCCCAAAATGCTGCTCCTGATCTCCTGGCAAGGAACCGAGCAGCATTAAGTCAGCCTCAGGAATTTAATCCTTAGGAGGCTGTTGGGCAGTTTAAGAGATTCGGAAGGAGATCTAAACATTAATGACCTGATTTAGAGATTTGAGGTTGGCTCTGAAGCTAGTAGAACAGCAGTAAGTTGGGAAGCATTGACTGGACTGGATTTCAAACCGTGGGCTCAGGGCCCATTGAGTAGAATAACCAGGTAGGCAATCAGAAAGCTTGGGTTCAAAGCTGAGCTTGTAGTGCTCCTTAACTAGTTCTCCCTGAGCTGGTAATGCTCATGGGCAGTTCACCAAGGCATCAGGTGAGGTGTAGTTATACCCAGCTGAGACCTGTGACAGTAATCAGAAGGCGTATGATGTAGTGCATAGGGCACTGGACCTGGGTTTTAATCCTGATTCTGACCTGCTGTGTGAGCTGGGGCAAGTCACTTCACCTCTCCATGCCCTTTGTTTTGTCTATTTCGATTGCAAGCTCTTCGGGTCAGGGACTGTCTCTCACAATGCGTCCGCACAATGGGACCCTGATCTTGCCTGGGGCCTCTAGACGTGACTGTAATACAGGTGATGGTGATCAATTCACAAAGAGCACTCTAAGGAAGGGAGGGTGACTGAGACCGGGCCCCCTTGATTTCAGTGGCAGGCTTGGGTACAATGAAGGATTCACAGCATCTGCAGCGGTTTTTATTTAATTTTGAGGGGCTTCTGCTGAGGAGAAGAAACTCATTACTAAATCATTGGCACTGACTGGGAGGAAGCTCACACTGCTGATGGGTCTTTCTATCCCTCCAGACCTCCCTCCTGTCTGGGTTGGTGCTGCTGTTTTGGTTGGTGTAGGACAGCCCAGAGAGCTGGTAAGGAGTTCTGAGGTTTAGGTGTGTCTGCTTCATATGGGCTGGGCTCTCCTTATTCACCAAGTAAGTCTGACTGAGGCACATGCTTTCTTCCTGTGTCGGGAGTGACTCAGGTACAGGAGCTGATAAAACCACCTGAGAAGAGAAAGCGAAGCACACTGGAAAGCCAGCTGCAAGCTCCCTGCTCTGCTCTGGTGTATTGTGTATTCATGCCTGGATCCCCAGAAATGACTTTGCACTGGCTGCTAACCCTGAGCTGCCTCTGTCTCTCTCTCTTCCTGCCTGCAGCCATCGGTACCAACAGAAGAGAAGGTGAGGCTTACATGATTAGATCTTCCTGCTTCAGTTTAGAAAACTGATTCCACTTACAATTTTTTATTTTAATTCTGCACTGGGTGAAGGGTACTTCAAATGACCTTAACTGCTACAGAGCCCCTAGGTGAGACCACACCAGGCTGTGAGATCTCACTCCCCTTCTCCTGGGATTTCTCAGAGACGCTTGTGGATGGGAGTGATAATGTTTTGGTTGGGAATAAACACTTGATACTGTATTATTATCTGGATTTCCTCAGAACTTAAACATCACAGGAATGCTGCATTGGTTCATCAGGACCACTGGTAGCCCAGATTATTCTGGGACCCTCTTTAAATAACTTACTGGCATGTAACTACTTTCTTTAAAGACTCTCTATTTGAGAGAGATTTGGGTCTGAACATGCTAATTACATTATGCTGTATTGTGTTAATATAGCACTTTTAGTAGCCCAAAGTGTATGTTGCTAAGCCAACGCATGAACTGGAAGAAGAGAGCCTTTTTTGGTTTAGTAACACTTACAGAATTCAGATCTTGTGGAGAGTTGCCTTTCAAAATGTTTTGTGTTAGACCAGGTCTGCACACCCAGTGTTTGCAGCTTTCCGGTGAACACATGTACAGTTATCTGTTGTGACACCACACAACTAGTGTTTTTATATGTTGTGAGATACTCTGTATGATGGTGTTGGTTATATATCTATACATGTTTGAATGGGTGATTGTGACCGGTACTGTGACAGTGCAACTATTTATGTGTGTGGCTGTATGACGGTGTGACACCTTGCCTGTATAGTATGTTTTGCTACATTGCATTGTATTGCGTGTATGGTTACAGAGTGTGTATTGACAGTAGTAGGGTCTTCATAGACCGTGCAAGCTGGTCTGACCTTATGGCTATTGCTGCTACTATGTATCATAACCCATGATAGTGTCACACCATTGTATAGGTGTGTTTGTGACTGACTTGAATGTGTGTTGTAGGCAATGACATGCCACAAAGTTTGTTTATAGATATTTGCTCAACACTGTAAGTTTGAGGGCAGCATCTGTGACTACGTTGATAAAGGCGTGCTGCTGTGTATACTTCATATTTGCCTAAATGTATTTTGTTAGAGTTTAATACATTTTAAATTTTAGTGGCTTGGAAGTGGGGTCTATAATTTCAATTATTTTTAATGTAAACACACCAAGAGATGATAGAAAAAGTAAAGGAAGAAGTATTGAAAACAATCCTGTTTTTGCAAAAACAGATCTGATTTATGTAAGGTGCAGCACTAATCAGATTATTAAAACACACATAATTATATCTGAAATGAAATCTCTTAATAAATCATCATAGTTTCTCTTCCCTTTTCCTGCAGTAAATGAATCTGTGTAGCCAGACGTTCAGTTTATGTGGACTTTGAACTTATTATTCGCACTTGGTATAGAGTGACAACCAATGGCAAATTATTGACAGGCTCTTATTGAGCAGGATTAATCTATTACAAACTTCCTGAATCAGTTAATCAAGAGTAGCTCAATTTTAATGTTGTTGGTACTCTCTCCTGCACTCACCAACCAGCCAGGTCCTCGCAATTAATACAATTTTGTTTACAACTGAACTATTTAAATCAGATTAGCTAAATATGAAATCTCATTTAGTTACAGAAGATCAGAGGCTGGTTTTTCAAACTGCTCAACAAAACCTGTTGTAATAGATGTGTATGTTGTGATGTAGGCAGGTGTATGACACTAAAAGTTTCCTGATGTAGGCAGTGTGTCATTCAATGAGTGCATGCGTGGTTGTCAGCATGGCATTGTTTATAATGATTTGGGCATGGAAGGCTGTGCACTAGCATGAAACAATTTTTTCCATGTGCCATTATATGTGATGGTGCGAGCTGTGTGTCACTTGTGGCGTGCGTGTCTTTTTCGGTTGGCTGTGGATTTATACACATTTTCCTGTACCCCTGCAGGTATTGGTGCCAGAGAGGGAGATCTAGGTTTACCTGTGCCTTGCGTCTGTTAAAGGCTGGTTCTCAAGCATTTCTGGTGGGAGAAACATCCTTGGATGTATCAGGACACTGGTGGAGTCAGATGTGTGGGGCTCAGCAGTGTTTGTTGTCCCCTTCAAGTGGGGAGAGTTTGGCACATGGATTGTAGGTGCTCTCATTATTCGGGGGCGAGGGAGGCTTTGGCAGCTGGAAGGGAGACTGAGTGAGTGCTGGATACTGGTGTGTGTTTCTGGGGCTGAAGGAATGGGTTGGATTTGGGTGCTAGCTGGCAAGGGTTGAGCCCACAGGTTCATCTTGCTGTGATGGGGTGGAGGAGGTGGCATGCTGGGCTGGGGCCCTGAGAAATACAGAGCTCTGTGCAGTTGGCACATGCCATGGGCTGGCCTCCCTAGTGCTTCCTCCTCTGACATTTAACTGTAGGAACGAATGGGTGGGTGTTTGGGGCTCGCTGACCAGCAAAGACAGCCACCCCCGGTCTGCTCCTTTCCGCCTGACGGATTCCTCTGCACTCTCCTCTGGGATGTACAGACCCTGCCAGGTTCCCAGGGCTCATACTGCAGTAATGAGCTCTTCAGGCTGGCCTAGAGATCTCAGACTCAGGCCTTTTCCTGGCAGAGGCCTGGGAAGCTCCACTGGCTCGGCACAGTGCTTTGTGTGCCACTTGGAAACTAGACAAGAGGGACATCTCTGCCATGTCTCCCCAGCTCTGTCTTTGTGTTTGTCCAGCCCCAGACAGAGTGATGTGCGTAGGAAAAGCAGGGTCAGGCCAGAAGAGGCATCATCCTGCAACATCACACTCCCCTCCTCTGCTCCTCCCAAGAAGCACTGACGCAAAATACATTCAATGTGGGAATTGCAGAGCCCCGGAGAGCCCGTAGGGGAGAAATACTGACGGCCTGGAGGAACAAGGCAGCCTGCTGAACTCCATGAATACTGTTGCCCCTTTTCGACCCGAGCGGCTAGTCAAAGTTCGGGGCCCTGGGGACGTTCCGTTTGGAAGTAGAAATTGATGGAGTCTGGGATTTTCTTTGGTGCAATTTTGTTCATTTGCAAGGTACAAAGCCCCGCTTCTCTGAACGCAGGAGGAACTAGGGACAAAAGGAGCAGTTTCCTAGCTTACAGTCCCAAGCCGCTTTAGCCAGGACCTGACCCAAAAGCGCTCTCTCGCTTTCTCCTGAGTCATGCTGTGCTCATGGGCTCCTGCTTGGCTTTCTTCCTCCTCTGAGCCTCTCTGTCTCCAGCTTGTCTTTTTTACACACACATGCACATGGCCCCCTCCCCCAAAGCCCCCTGTCTTCTCAGGGTCTGTCTACACTGCAATCAGACACCTGCGACTGGCCAGTGCCAGCTGACTTGGGCTCATGGGGCTCAGGTAAGGGGCTGTTTAACTGAGGGGTAGACGTTTGAGCTTGGATTGGAGCCTCGGCTCTAGGACCCTGTGAGGTGGGAGAGTCCCAGCGCTCATGCTGCAGCCTGAGCCCAAACATCTACATCACAATTAAACAGCCCCTTAGCCCAAGTCAGCTGGCAGGGGCCAGCAGCAGGTGTCTAATTGCAGTGCACACCATACCCTCAGTCCAGAACTCCTGGGTGGGTTCACAATCCTCTTTTCTCTTGGGCGAGGGAGGGGCTTCCCCTTAACTCATCCTGACAGTTATGCTAATTGAAGGGTGCGTTCACACCCAATCTCAAAGCGGTTTGTGTTTCAAGCAGCCCCCAGTCTCTCTCAGCATAGCAATGCCACAGTGCCTACAGCTGAGTGCAGGGCAGTGACATGAGTTATGGTTTAGCTCATTACAGTGAAATAAATAGTATTGCCAAGCCACGACTCTGACTTCTTGTGGGCAGAGGCAGACTGGTGATGCTGCTGCTGCTGATTGATGCAAGATGTGATCAGTTCATGGAGGCAAGCAAGATTTTCTGCTCTCCCATGCTTGACGAGTGATCAACACGGCTAAGACTTCAGGGGAGAAAGGAACTTCTTTCCCTATTTCGGGACCCAGTTTGGGCTCCCTGTCAGCTCTGTGGCGATGAGGAGGAATTCCAGGCTTTGGCAGACTTTCAGTGACCCGTGCGCATTTCTGATGGCACAAAACTTTGTGGACTTCGGTGTCATTCGCCTAGAGCAGGCACAATCCAGTGAAGTCTGTTGTGGAGATGGCAGTGCAGCGGTGAATTCTAGCTGCATTGAACTGACCGTCTGCTGGTTTTATTCATCTCCTAGAATAAACAAATAGGAAAAGAAGATTGCCTGTGGATTCAGCCATCTCCATGGGACCTTACACGGAAAGGGGAGAGGTTATGGTTGTCATGGAAGATTTATTACATTTAAATGTGTTGGTTCCCAGGTGCTGAAGAGACTCTTTGCATGCTGATTTGGTCTGTAACGTTGCCAGCCTCATTCTTCACTACAGCTGAAATGTGAGTTGCACAGACTCAGGACCAACCCTATTTTCCTCTAAGGGCTGGTCTGCACTACAAAGTTAGGTCTGTTCAACTACATCGCTCAGGGCTGTGAAAAATTCCACACCCCGTGTGTTGTAATCGAGCCGACCTAAGCCCCAGCGTAGACGCTGCAAGGTCGACAGCAGAATTCTTCTGAGACCCTAGCCACCGCTTCTTGGAGAGGTGGGTTTACTACAGCAATGGAAGAACTTCACTGTGCCACTATAGCATTCCTATATAGCATATAGACACACCCTTCTTTATACATGAATTTAAGAATACAACAATGGTAGGGAGCCCAGGGCTTGCCCGTCTCCTGCTCCCGCCCTCCAGAAGCTGGAGTCATGATCAGAACAGCAGGCGAGAGTTTCTCCCTCTGTATGGTGTCAGGGATGCTTTGAGAATGAGGTTTTGCTGGGCACGTACTCTGGACCCCCCCCCCCATCTTGGCACAGCATTAAAGAACCCCAGCTGTTCTATCTGCAGGCCTCACCTTTTCCGAACAGCTGGAGAATTCAGTTTTCCCAAGGTAGGGCCTCTCAGCACCAGATAGGAAAGAGCTTTTCCACTGTAAATCCCCTTCTTCCCTCAGCCCTCAAACACAGCATCGCATTATTGACTCAGACAGTTTAGGGTTTTTTTTAAACTTAATCTGCTTTAGCTCTCCCGGGCAGAGGCTCCTGGGGAAAGCCCAGCAGTAGGAACAAACACTCAGGCCAGTATGGGACACCACTTCAGTTAATAATGCATTAGCCCAATCTATTGCCCTGGGCCAAGGCTATAGATGTAGCCCCCAGCATACTCCATGCGAAGGCAAGATGTGAAAATGTGCCCTGCTCTTATCCCCATAGGATGTGCTGACACCAGTTTAACAACCTAGCCAAACTTCTGGGATATGCAAAAGCTTCTTGGATGCTGTGCCCACGTGATCAGACAGCATTAAGCCGGCCACAGTGAACCACACAAGGGAGTCAAATGAGGATGGAAACCTTTTGAGAAAAATCTGGCTCAAGGAACCACTTCTGTGGCTCTGGAACAGACTAGTCTCCCAGTGGCAGGATTGCAAGTAGAGAATTATGTTACTGGAGTGGACCGAACTTGGATGGCGTATTCATTATGTTAGCAGCCCTGGCTGATGTATGTGAATGTGTTTGTCTGCCATGCTCATTAATGGTGCATGGATGAGGATGTCTGAGTGTGTTTGGGGGGGGCGCTGGGCACTGTATGTCTAGGTGGTGGGAGTAAAGGGCTAGCCCAGCACGGTGGGTCACAAATGTGAACAACATTTTTAAAGGAAGAGGACAATGGGTCTAATTCCTAAGTAAAAATCTGAGTGCTAAAATACCAGGGGAGAGTTAGGTCTGCTCCCTGCAGCTGTGCTGGAGGGCAAGCAGGTTCCTAGGAGCCTTTCCCTGGCATGCTGCCCATCCTGGGGCTGGGGAGCACAACCACCAGGTGGTGATGGGGAGTGAGCACTGCCAGCAGCACTCAGCAGCCCAGGGATGGAGGGCAGAGGCTATCCCCTTCTGCAGCGTGGATGGCTCTGTGTCTCGAGGCAGATGTTAGCACTCAAGGGAAGTGGAAAATGGCAACCATGTGTTACCCATCCTCACTCTATGCACCAGATTGCTGCTTGCTCTGGAATTCCCCCGATCAGTGTCTCTCCTTTCCTAAGTAAGAGATTTCTTCTTTGTTCTGTTCTCAAGCTTCTCTCTGTCTCCCTCTCTCTTGTTTGTCTTAGGAGACTTTCCCTGGTTTCCCTCTTTCCAGTGTCTCCCTTTTCCTTTGCCCTTCTGCATTTTGTCTCCATTTGTAAAGTGAGGTTAGCGCTGGTAGAAGATGCTGGATTAACAGCCTGGGAAACCCAGCTTCTTGGTCTAGATGAGGTGCAGTAGGTCAGACTTCCCTAGCAGGGACAATCTCTACAAGGGCAGCTCACCCCAATGGCCCATTCAGTCCTTGGTCTCTCTGATACAAGGTGGCCAGTGATTAGCAGGATTTTTCTAATGTAGACACTTGGATGCTAGAAGCTGAGACGTTACAATTTCCAAACAGTTTGCAGATGGGGATGATTTTGAGCCAGTGACCTAGAGCAGTCTGCATCCAATTCTCCACATCTTCCCCACGTTCTAAACTTTTGCTAAATTGCTCCTCTCTTCCTGTCTCTCTGTTCTCAGCCCGTCTGTTCTTTTGACAACATCTTTGTCCTCCCACTGACCAAATGTCACCTGTAGTTGCTAAGGAACCCACAGGCCCTGTCCTTTCAACTGCCTCCTAAAGGGGACTTTGGCCCTACAGCTGAGTTTCTCTTTTTAAAAAATTGTGGTACTGAAAAGTGAGCTGTGTCTAGACATGCCTGGGTGTGCCATGTACGTGAAAGCAATTCTGGTGCCTTGAAGAGAATAATGTAATTCTCTTCAGTTGTAACCCTTCTGCCAGGTGGAGTCGGCAACAACAAGGGCTGGGTTCAATATCCAGGGTCCCTCTTAATAATACAACACAGAACTGGCTCGAGTCCCCACCCAGTAATCTGGGAAAATTAAACACCACCCCTTGGCGCCTCTAAGAGGCAACGCTTCCCCTCTTGTGAGCACTGAGTCTGTAGGGCAGAGAAAACTTTTACTACAAAGGGGAAAGGAACCTGGCATTAATTTAGGGAAAAACCACAATCATGATTCAAACACATCTGACCACGAGCAAAACTCCCACCCCAGAGTACATTGGGCAGTGTCCTTTGCCTCCGTTTCTCACCTTGCATGTAAAAATCCAAAAAACTAATGTCTCTTACCTTTAATGCGTCACTCCCCTCTCCCTCCAGTGCCTCCCACTCCCAGCTGCTGTCCTTGGGCAGTGGAGACCCAGCATTCAGAGATGCATTCATGTGAGTTCACCTCCCATCTGGAGGGGGAAGGAATGTCAAGCAATGCCTTCCTTGCCGCTGCCACCGCAACGGGCTCACAGTTCACACAGTGTCACTGCTGCACCATTGTTCACTCTGCTGCTGTCATTTGTTGTGCCACCGTTCACTCCACCGCACCATCATCTGCTCCATCACCAATGGCCCTGTGCTGTCACCTTCTGCTGCCATCTGCTTCTCTACTGTGACCTCTGCAAGTCGGTCTCTTGAGGTTCCACCCAGGTCCCAGTGATTTCAGCTCTGTGTGGGTACCTCACTGCTAGTGCAGGCTGGACAGTCTCATCTGCGGAAAGGCTGTCCCACAGCACTTAGACCTGATTACTGGTGATTTCAGCTCTAGTGATCACTTAACAAAACAAAAGACTCTCAATGGAGCCTAATTAGCTCTGTCTTTAAACAGAGGAGGGGGTAGGTTAAATGGCATCCAGGAGTCTTAGGCAGAACCCACACTTCCAGGCAGGAACACCTGTCTTTCCAACCCCCCCCCCCCCCCCCCCCCACACACACACACACACACTCTCCACTGGGATCTGGCATCCAAAGCCCCTGTTAGTGAGTTCGGTTGAGGGTGACCCCCTCAGTCTGGACAGGCTAATTACAGTTCTGCTGCCCTTTACTCATACAATAAAGGTAACAACATTTCATTACAGTGACTGTACTTAGCCTGTCCAGACTGAGGGGGTCACCCTCAACCAAACTGAACTCACTAACAGGGGCTTTGGATGCCAGATCCCAGTGGAGAGTGGGGCGGGGGGGGGGACAGGTGTTCCTGCCCGGAAGTGTGGGTTCTGCCTCATTACCCCTGCTTTTAAGGGGGTTAATTTTTTTTATTAAAGCTAATGTTAAAATTGTCAAATACACAGGTTAAGGAAAGCTTGTCTATACGTCTTACTAAAGTGATTTGTAACCCAACAGCAGCCAAAATTGATCACTCGGGCAACACATATGCTCTGTCTGCTGTATACCTAGGCAGGGTAGGTGTGCTCATATACATACAGTCTGGTCCTGAAGCCTTTTCTCCCCAGCTCGTGGCTAGCTGTCAGGGAAGAGCTCCTTCAGAGCTTGCTTACACAGCAATAGAAAAGTTCTCAAGCAGCATCCCAGGTAGGCTATTCAGACAATCCATTCTCTGAAGATCTGTTCCTTAGAGGAAAGCCAGGTCTACACTTGGAAGGATCTGCTGGTATAACGATACTGATATATTGTACCAGCAAAGCTCTCTTTTTGTGGATGCAGCTTATATTGGCAAAGGGTTTATTAGAGCTAGCCAGCCAGAGAGTGAGGGGGGGAACTTGTGTCATTCTGTACAGGAGAGATGCTCAAATGTTATTACTAAATGTCTATAGCTCGACTCAGCCCATCCTGCAGGTTTTTGTGTCTGGGGGAGATGAGTGTTCAAGACTGGAAGGCGGTGCAAGTTATTCACAGGCCCAGAGAGAGGCTGTCACACCTATCTGTGTGTGGAAGTGGGGAACATGCAGGGGGTGGCAGGTACATGTGGCTCTGACAGTGAGCACAGATTTGCAAGAGATCTTAGTAAGAAACCCTTCTGAGCTCTGGAATCTTGTTCTGAAGGAGTCACGGAGAAACGAGGCAGGTAGGGACAGTGTGAAGGGAAACAGAAAATTACATGTGAAAGAGCATACAGTTACAGACACGTTGCAAGTGATGTCAGTGTCCTCTCTTCAAAGACTGCAGTGGGGTGGGAGGTGCTCTGCACATCACAGGATCTGGCTCTTTATGCCTGACTGAAGAGATTTCTTTGCTTGAAGGGGTTTTGCATGTGAAAATGCCAGAGAACTAGTTGCAACATTACATTAATGATATGGAGTATTTGCCAACAATTACCACATTTGATACGTAAACCAGGGGATATCTGCTATCTCCAATGCTGCAGCATCCCTGGCTGGGGACATAGCGGCACTGGGGTTCCCCAGGCTGCAGCTGTCCCCCTCGCTCCCACCGTGGTCCATGTACTGTTCCATATTGAGTTGGGCTCCGCCACACGGAATCAGTGGCTGAGTTGAAGCAAGGAGGAGGTGAGTCTGGCAGGGTGGAGGCAGGTCTCAGCACTGAGATGCTGCTGAGTGCAATCAGCAGGGAGCAGCGATTAAAGGGCGCGTGCTGCTGTGTGGTTGAGAGGGTGAGATCAGCTCTGGTTGGTTTGGCAGCGCTAGCAGGCCCAGGGTTTGGCTGATGTGTGCGGCTGTCTCAGGTGTTTGGAATTCCGGTCATGTCTGAACCTGGTGGTGTGCGCTGGCAGCCAGCTGGGGCAAACGTACAGCTGCTGCTGCCAGGGGCTCCCAGGATTCCTACTGCTAATCTCCGATCACAGGAGTGTTTGGATGCTGATGGGCGTGTGAGTGCAGGGAACGATTTCTGAACACACCATTCTTCCCAGCTGTCCTTATTGGGTGATTTCCCTGTTAACCAGCACACTCGGACATGCAGTCCAGCTGTGCCCCGGCCTCAGCCCAGTTTCCTGTTGCACCCAATGCTCCCCCTGCTGCAGCAGGCCCTGGCCAGTGGCTACAATAGGTCTGCAAGCTGTTCCAAGGGGCAGGGCAGCCTTGTGAAGCAGTTGCCCTGCGGGCGTCCCTGAGCACTGGTATCCGTAACCTAACAGACGCACTGCCAGCCGCTGCCCTGGATTCTCAGCAAGTTTGGAAGAGCTTATCCAGACTCTTCCTGTTTGGTGGGCCTGGGGATAGTTGTAGAGTGACATCATTGCCGCATAGTGACAGATTCCCAGCTCGGCCGGTGTTCGTCTGTCCAGCGCGCTGCGTTCTGTGTGGGCTCTTTCCCTCTCTTCTCTTTCCCCTTTGGTTTGGTTCCTTATTTCTGAGCCTTCACCCCACATAAAGCACTGAACAAACATGACCTATTACTTTCTGTTGCAGATGACTTTGTGCTGGACGTATTTCTGCCATTTCCCCCTTTGTTTCATTGTAAATGGTGATGCTCCCCCCACCCTTTGTATAGACACAAAAGATTAGATCAATTAGATGAGATTCATTTTCCTTTTGCCCTAAATACCTGTCCCTTGTGCTCTCTCAGGAAGTCTGGACAATGGGACACAGCCGCAGCTGGTATAAACCTGCATCACTCCACTGACCTACAAGGAGCGACTCCAATTCACAGAGGCTCAGAATCTGTCTGTGTGTGTGATTGGTGGTGTTCAAATACAGCCAAACCGAAGGGCGGGGTGGGGGGGAATATTTCTTTTACATCTGTTGCGATCCCAGCCCAACAGCACTCTGTACCGTGAGCGCTGCTGTGGTGTCAGACTTCCAGAAGTGACTAACAGACTTTGGCCTCCTACAAAATCTAGCCTCAGGATTTTGCTTTCTTAAGAAAACTTATGGTGGTTCCCGAGAGTCCAAATCACCAAAAGAACCCAGCATACCTCATACCAATTGGCATAAATCAGGGTGGCCAAACCCGAGCTCGTGAGCCACATGGGGCTCTTTTACAGTTAAAATGTGGCTCGCAGAGCCCCCCACATCCCCATCCCATTCTCCACCTACATCCTGGGGCTGGGGGAGCTCAGGGCTTCTGCCCTGTGGTAGGGTGGTGGGGCCTAGTGGCTTCTGCCCTGCTGGGAGGGCGGGTTTCGGGCCTTCAACCGCTCCTGCTGAAGCCCCGAGCCCTGGCTGGCACACCCAGCTCTCAAACTTCTGAAGATTATCGTATGCAGCTCAGAGGGTCAGTAAGTTTGGCCACCCCTGGCATAAACTAAGGACACGAATGGCTGGATGATAGTGGTCCATCAGGGTTGCCAACCCTCCAGGGCTGTCCTGGAGTCTCCAGGAATTAAAGATTAATCTTTAATTACCGATTGTGTCAGGTGATGAAACCTCCAGGAATACGTCCAACCAAAATTGGCAACCCTACGGTCCGTTCAGGTCAAGGTTGGGGCATGTTAATGGGACAATGCACTGCCCGTGCTATGCGTGTTTTCTGGCTAAACAGAGGACTTTGATATCCACAATTCTCAGGCTGGCACCCTTTACCGGCACTACGTTTGCACATGAAAACTTAACCTCCAAACCTGATCCCTTCTGAGTAAGAGCTACTGGGGTCCCTCTGTTTAACTGTGGCCATGTCCTCTGCTCTTTCAGTCTGTGACTGCAATGGGAAGTCCAGTCAGTGCATCTTTGACAGGGACCTGCTCCGAGAAACAGGAAATGGGTACCGTTGCCTCAACTGCATCGACAACACAGATGGCGTTCACTGCGAGAGGTGCAAGGAGGAGTTCTATCGCCAGCGGGATGGAGAAAGCTGTCTGCCCTGTAACTGCAACCCCAGAGGTACCTGAGCAGCTAGATGGGGACACAGGAGGAGGTGGGGGGCGCTTCAGAGGGAAGAAGGGATTGCCCCGAGGGAGGGGGCCTGGGCTAGAAGTGATCAAATCCAACAGCTGTCTTGGAGCTGATATGTATTGCCAATTAAAATAATTCCTGCCTGATTCTGGTGGATTAAATTGAATGGATCCTTAGCCATGTCTCTCCCAAACTCTGTCTGTTATGGTGAATGCTGGCCGGGTTGTGGGAAGAAGGGACAGTTTGCCCTGGGCCCCCCTTTTGAGAGGGCCCCCAAACTGAGTGGCACTGAGACCTAGCACACGGGGATGCAGCACCACTCGGGTTTGGAGGGTTACCAGGCCACACCTGAGTGATGCTGTGACTCTGCACGTCAGGTCACAAAGCCCCTCCATCGTAATGTCATGACTTAGGGGCTGCCAGGCCAAACCTGAGTGGTGCTGCGCCTCGTGTGCCAGGATGCAATACCCGTGCGACAGGAGCTGTTGCTGCAGGGTGAGTGCAGGGTGTGGTGGCTCGATTTCAGATTTTGCCCCCGGCCCCTGAAAAGCTCTGTGCGGCCAGACGCTGCTGGGACGGTCATGCTGCCGGAGTCCCCGTTGTCATCAGCACGGCAATGCTCTGAGGCAGCTCATGCTGCTGAAATCTTACCTTAGGATGTGTACAGTGTCACTGCACTAACAACTTCCTTGCTAACCCTTTCCAGAGGGGGAGAGAGGGGGAAGGAGTGGGTCCCACCTATCTCAGCAAGATGTGTCTTGCAACCGCTGCCCTCCCTGCAGTGCCTTTCCCTTGTAACATTTTAATAATATGGTATCATAACCCTGGAGGCCAGCGTGAGGCGTTCTGTGGGCATGGCTCACGGATAGCAAATGTTCTAAATTAGTTCATCTGAGCACATCCAAGCCAGCTCCGTTCAAGTCTGGCGAATGAATATGAGCTCTTGCCAGGTCAGGTCCAGCAGATCTAGAGAAATTTGTGGTTCAGAGGGTTCAGAACAATCCAGAAGAACCCATGCTGCAGAAGCTCAGCCTTAGCTGGGCTGCCGTCACAATGTGATGACTTAGACGGCACTAATTCATTGTTCGCTTCAGGCTGGGTTTGCTGAACTTGGTGGCTAAAACCTGAATTGGAATCTAAACCTCTGCCATGGATTAAGAGACTGCAGATGGAGAAAGAAGGATTTAGTGAGAGCAGCTCAGCCTTACAAGGCACTTAACCTTTGTGAAAAAACACATAGCCCGGGGTTAGGTTGCTACTCAGTGAGTCATGCAAGTTCATCACCCTTTAGAAATGTCATTGAGAACGTAGATCTGATGGAAAGCTTTGGGGTTTGGCTCCGGGACAGGCCTGGCATTCAAGGAGCACGCAAGATAGCAGGCTGCCTAATAGAGTGAGACCGGAGCTATTGGCTTCACCATCCCCTCTTCTCTTTACCATCTGCACTATGTTAAAGGCTCTCTGTCATTTTTAGTGAGTGGTATACCCTAAAGCCAAGACTGTCAGGAAGCACAGCCATATCCTGTGAGTGGCAGGAGTAGGGGATGCAGACCCATGTGCTAAATTGCATTAGTCATTGCATGCACCACTTCTGCACTCTGCGCAGTATTCCATCTCTGCTGCACAGGCACTTCGAGTATTCCAAACCTCTGAGCAGCTCCAAACAGCTGCCGGTTCTTAAACTCAGCCTGCCGCTGAAATATGTCCTTCATGGTCGCTTTTAACTCACGCTTGCTCTCAGCCTGCCAGGCCACTAGGAGTGGAACCTGTCCCCACTCTGTTAAAGGTTTGAACTCAGCAGGTTGAGGGTGATCAAAAGGTGGGGCCATCTGATTGCTGTTCAGAGGTCTGTATGAAATGCATTTGCTGGACTTTGTCCAGATCCCAGGGGACAGGTATGCACATCACAAAAGATCTTAGCCAAAGCCCTGGACCTCACTGAGCCTTGAGCCAGGTCCACAGCTGCCACCACGTTTTGAAGTAATTGGCGTTCTCGCAAGAGGCTGAGGATTGACTGGGCCATAGAGGTGTAAGCATAGTTCTGTTCCCAAGTGTGAAGTACCATGTCTGGGGGTGGGCGGCACTGTACAGATGCTCACCAGGCTGCTGTACCTGTTCTGTGGATAAATAGAAGACTTCAGTCACCAAAGTTACTGTAGCCTGCTACCTCTCCCCAGCACTGCCACTTTAAAAGAGGAAATAATAGATAAACCACACACAGCATAAATGCCCTCGATGCTGTTTATGGCGCACTGACCCATGGCAGCTCATTCTTGTGACAAGAGATGGGCTTAATGGCTTTGACGTCCCGGAGGGAATCCCAGCAGAGGTGTTTGCCTTGTTGCAGTGATTACATGGCAGGGATGTCTGTTGCTTGTCTAGTTCTGGTGGTAATAGCCAATTTTCTGTGCGCAGAAAATACCTGCATTTCTTAAATGCTACAGATGCGCTGTACATGTCAATGAAGCTCTGCACACGTCCGTTGTCCACAAACACAGAAATCAAGTCGTCTTTAGAACCATTCATTAATACTGAATAGAAGTGCACAGAGGTTTTCTTCGGTGTGTCAGTTGGTTTAAATTCTAGGACTGAAAATATCGACTTCTCTTTGGATCGTTCCCAGTACTGCATTCTAACAGGAATGGAAACCGGTGCATGAGAGCACACTGTGAATATGGCAGTGTGAATATGAATCTGTTCTCTACTGTAGTCTGTCTCCCTGTCACTCAGGCAGGCAGGGCAGCAGGTTAGCTGGAAATAGAGACAGCCAGTTCAGGAAGATGGTGTGACTTGATGTCATGTGGGCAAGCGTGGGCAACAATCCTGGTCCAGATTCTCAGCTGGTATAAAATTGGTGCAGCTGCATTGAAGTCAATGGAATTACATCAATTTACATCAGTTTGTGATCTGACTCAGATGAAACAATTCTGGGATTACCTGGTGTTGTGTGGTGGTGTTGAGGTTATTGTAGGACAAGAGGATCTTTGTCCCTTAAGAGTCCACCAGCACCTACCACTTTTTATTCTTTGCCTGAAGTCATAATCTTTTGCATGGGACGTCATAACAATTTCCACAGCAAGAACTGATATCACACGCACACACTGTGACCTCATGGGTAGAGTCCTGCGCGGATACAAAATTTATGTCCGCATCCAATCCGCGATCCACAAGCATGGTCTGCGGATATAAAGCGGATAGCCGCAGATTTGCAGGGTTTTAGATATAAAATTTGGATCTGCATCCATCCACGATCCGCAAACATGATCTATGGATAGCCGCAGATTTGCAGGGCTCTACTCCTGGTGGAAATTAGCAGCAGGGGCAATGGCGATATTAAAATGAAAGCACCTGCCTTCAGCCAGTTAACTTGGATATCCCCAATATGGGGGAATTGATTATACAATAGTACAGGGGTGGCCAAACTGTGGCTTGGGAGCCACATGCAGCTCATTTACAGTTAGTGTGGCTCACGGCGTCCCCATGTTCCCCCCCCCCACACACACACATTATCCACCTACTAGACTGGGGGCGGGGGGGTTGGGGGGAAGCTCAGGACCTCTGCCTTGCTGCGGGGTGGTGGGGTAGGTGCTTCTGCCCAGCAGGGAGGGGATTCTCAGGGCTTCTGCCCAGCAGGGAGTAGGGTCTCAGGGCTTCAGCAGGAGCAGGGCTGAAGCCCTGAGCCCTAGCAAGTGTGCCCCAGTTCTCGAACTTCTGAAGATTGTCATATACAGCTTGGAGGGTCAGTAAGTTTGGCCACTCCTGCAATAGTATATGATAAATAGTGAGATTTGTCTCAAATTAGATTTTTTCCCCCCTCATATTTTTCCTAAGGGCCCCAGTGGGTGTTAAATTCCTTCAGGAGTGTTCTCAACCCAAGATAACCAGAGACAACACAGTGACGGTGAGACTATTGAATTCTCTGCTTCTCCTGTTCCCATAGGCTCTCTTGGCCTGCAGTGTGATAACTACGGCCGGTGCAGCTGCAAACCCGGGGTGATGGGCGATAAGTGTGACCGGTGCCAGCCGGGGTTCCATTCCTTCTCAGAGACTGGGTGCCGGGCAGGCGGACAAGTGTCGTAAGTACCTGATACAAGCTATGCAGGCTGGACTGTCCTTTCCAGAGCTTTGCAAGCCTTTGTGTGGAGCCTGTGGTGACTGGAGACAGTTTATTCATGGGCACTGTGCACAGGCAGCATGGTATGGTAGTTTCATTCCCTCTTCCTAGTGATGGGATATGAGGCATAGGCCTCTCTCTGATCCTTATTCCTAACACGGTGGCCATTGCCATTCTAGAAGTGGCCCTGAGGACAGAAAGTGAAGTGCTCATTAATAACACTCCAGTGCACCTCCATGCAGAGCTCACGCCCTAATGTGTCCCCCTCCCAGAGGTGAAACACGCGATATCTTCACAGACTCTGGCAGTTCACGTCCTGCAGTTGCTTATCTACTCTTATCCCGATTCATCTGGAGTACTGAAACTCTAAGACAACACGTTCAAAGCTGATGGAAAGAGATGCTTGGACACAGTGCACAATTAAGCCGTGGAACTCTCTGCCACATGATATTGCAGAAGCCACAAATTTAAGTGTTCAAAAAAGTGTAGTTATTTATTTGCACAATGAGAACATGAACAGTTACAATAAACAAATAAAACAAAACAAACCCTGCCTACAGGTGTGTCGCATATCACTTAGGGTGACCAGGCAGCAAGTGTGAAAAATCGGGACAGTGGGTGGGGGGTAATAGGCACCTATAGAAGAAAAAGCCCCAAATATCGGGACTGTCCCTATAAAATAGGGACATCTGGTCACCCTAATATCACTTAGCATAATGGAGTTCTGGTCCTGAGTAGAGTCCTGTGGCACTACCACATGCAAATAAATAAAACAGGGACATAATGGCTCATGCTCCTAGGCACACCCCAGACTTGAAGAGACAGGAGTTAGGAAGAAACTGCCCCCATGGACAGGCTAGTCCAGAATGATCTTTATGGGGTTTCTTGCGACTTCCTCTCACATGTCTGGTGCTGGCTACTGTCAGAGTCAGGGTGCTGGACCTCAGATCTAATCCAATGTGGAGAGAGTTCTCAACCTGGAGGTGTGAACAAATATCAGGAGCAGTGACCAGCCTGCTGTGTGTATATTATTAAGCAGGAGGGGGTTCCTGCTAGACGGGGCTGAGAACCACTGCATTATAGCAATTCTTGTTTCTAATACATCACCGTGTACCACCGTTGGTGGGCCGACCAGGCTGGACCATGTACTTGCTGTGTATACTGAGCTGTTTACATATGCCCACGGCGGTAATTGAGCTGAACTGGAAATCAATCCAGGACACTTTCTTTCCTTCTCAGGAGTGCTCAGTGTGACTGCAATCCAGCCGGTAGCGCGGGGCATTGTGTTTCAGGTCACTGCGTCTGCAAGGCAAGTGTCTCGGGAGAGCTATGTGACAGGTATGTGCATGAGCCCTTTGCTTCTACAGAGCAGGCTTTAAAGGTCCCCTTCCAAATACAGACCGCAGACCCAAAGGGCTCTGCTGATTAGCATGTGGCTCGGGGGGCAGGAGGAGGAGGAAGTGGGGGTGTGAGCCACCTCCACAGGCTGCGATTTCTAGTCCCAAAGCCTGTTGCCCCTCATGCTTCCCAGAGCCCGGCTACGCCCTTTGCCCTCAGGCTGTAGTGCCAGACCTTTTGTTTTCAAGGGACTGCCACTGGGCCCAAAGCCTTGTGTGATTCCCATTGGCCTTTCCCTTTGTGAGGATACCCAGTATCTCTCTGCCCAGGTGCCAGGTCACAGAGTAACCTGGAGGCATGGCAATAGCCTCACCTGCCACAAACAGGAGCAGGGCACTGACTGAGCAGCAGAGCCTAAGAAAATCCCCTAACGTGTGTGTCAAAAAGTGCCTCTGGACGAGTTCTTCAAAGCCAGTTGCACCATCACACACCCAGCAGGGAGCTATTATTCCTCCCAGCCCTCTGGAGCAGAGCCATGTCCAGGCAGGTGAAGCTGCATAGCAAGATCCACCCCAGACCTGCTACAGTACATTCCTCGGGTACGTGCTGTGCTCTAAAGCTGCTCCCTTGCCCGGGACGGAGAAGGGCAGAGGGCTGGTGGGGGAGTCTGCTCCAGAGGTGGTGAATCACACTTGTTTATGAAGCCTTTCCACAGGGGCCAGTTTTCGCAAGTGCTCAGCACCCACAAGTGGAGCCAGAGAGCTCAGCACCCAGCATGTGCTTTAGAAATTCTGGTCCTTAATGGGGGTTCTTGAGCTCTTTAATATACGGCCTATGTTGGGCCTTTGGGAAGGAAATTCCTTGTGGCTCTTTAGCAGCTGTTTGGACAATGGCTGGTTGGTGCTGGGGGAGGGGTTGTGGTGGAGGAGCTGTGAGAGAACTTGCACACGGCTAGTTTGAAATACCTTCTCTGCAGCTCAGTTGTTCCTGGCACTATTGAGCGCGAAAGGACAGCGAGTGACCCTCTGGCTGTAACCTCTGCTCAGAGAGAGATGCACGTGCTGACAGCCACACTCAGAGCCATCAGCTTTCAGGTGGCCAGTGGGTGCTTTGTGCTGGTTGGGTTTCATGGGTGTGTACAGGGAGGCTCACCCAATAAGCAGGTGAGATGGTGCACGCTGTGTGTGACACCAGGTGTTCTGTGCTGATGTGAAATGTACCGTAAAGCCCAGTGGATTGATGCATTCTCTTTTGCAGGTGCAAGCAGGGCTACTATCATCTGGATGCAAGAAACCCCGAGGGATGTTCCCAGTGCTTCTGTTATGGCCACTCCGCCATGTGCACCAGTGCAGAAAATTACAACATCCATAAAATCACTTCCAGCTTCCAGCAAGGTAAAACCTCCCCCCCGCCCCCGTCCCTATGTTTGTATTACTGCATTACCTTCCCATAGTGTTTGCACCTTTGTGTTCGCTGCCTGCTGGGAGGTGTGGCTCTGTTACCTCCTGCTCTACGGTGTGTGTGAATCTTCCTTTCACATGATGTTCCCTCGTGGGGATGGAGAGATTGAAAACCATCCTGCTAGACCAACCTATCCCACAGTGACCAGTTCTCAGTGATTGCTCAGCCTCCTTTCCAGCCAGCCGGCTCTCTTCATCATTCCATGGCATGCCTGATGAATTTTTCCTCCTTTTGTGGACATGTGTTTTACTTAAGTGCATGGAGAGCAGCACTTGAGACAAATGCAGATATTCAGCTTTCTACTCATGGTTGCCATTGTCACTTATCAGATATGCATTGCGCTGTGGGGGGAGGGCAGCCAGTCGTTTGTTTTTAAAGAAATCAGTGGGCCAGATCCCCAGCTGGGGAAATCAGCACACTACACAGACATACACCCGCCGAGGATCTGTCGCAGGGTGTGTATTTATTAAATAGCAGGAGACGTTTATTCGGAGTAGTTTCTAATTCAGTTGTGTGTCACCTTTGATCTCATCAGAGCACCATGTGGCTAGCAGTTCTGATCTCACAGCTGCTCAAGCTTCCCTTTACAGCATTTACTCATGGACTGATTTGCAGATCATAGAAAGCCATATCTGAGAACACAAAGTCCATCTAATTCCATCTTCCTGCTCTTTGGCACATGATCCCTGCTGTGAGCAAGGATATCTCCAGTCAGAGACAGCTAGCGTACGAAGAACTTGACTGGTGACTGTGGTCAAGGTGGTCACTAATGTACGGCGTGAGGAAATGGGTAGCGCTGGCCAGAATGCTGCCCTGGGGAGAGGCAAGGGAGAGTGGAAGTGTGCAGGGCAGAAATGATTGATTACAAATGACCTTCTGACTGCCTTTCCTTTGTTTTATTTTCCCTTCTAGATGCTGAGGGCTGGAGAGGAGTGTATGTGAATGGGTCCCCTGTACAGCTCCAGTGGTCTCCCCGCCATCGGGATGTGTTTGTTACAGCCAGGAGATCAGAGCCCACCTATTTCCTGGCGCCGGGTATGGAAGTGTGCGGAATGTGGGAGACAAGTGTAGGGAAGCAGCCAAAGGAGGAAGCGCCATATAATGAAACTGAGCTCTGCAAAGCTGCGCTCAGTGCGTAGCATAGACGTGATCTCACAGACCCCTCTCCTTCATGCTGCTGTGCTCGCACCCAGTCACGCCTGGGAAATCTAGCTAGAAAAACACCCTAGAATAATACAGACTTGCTCAGTCTCACGCCACCTGCTGGCTTGCTGTTGCTGTGATTGGATAATTAATACTGATTGACAGAGGGGGGCTTCCCTTTTTCATGACTCTGTGGTGGGGGATATTGGTTTTTGAGAGGAAGAGGGAGTTTGCCAATTGCACTGCGGAAGGAGTGGGTTTCCTGGTGTTCATCTATTGGCTCTCCCTGTCTCTGGCATGATCTTGTGAGCTAGCAGGGCCTGACATGAAGGAAGAGAGGTGGGGCCTAGACAGCCCTTTCTGGTCTGGGAATCATAGAATATCAGGGTTGGAAGGGACCTCGGGAGGTCATCTAGTCCAATCCCCTGCTCAAAGCAGGACCAATTCCCAACTAAATCATCCCAGCCAGGGCTTTGTCAAGCCTGACCTTAAAAACCTCTAAGGATGGAGATTCCACCACCTCCCTAGGTAACCCATTCCAGTGCTTCACCACCCTCCAAGTGAAAAAGTTTTTCCTAATATCCAACCTAAACCTCCCCCACTGCAACTTGAGACCATTACATTTGATGGAGAGAGGGCAGGCAGTAATGCAGGGGGGATGTGGGAGTGTTTATCAAATACGAGGGAGTTTGGATGCTCTTTACCGGGGCTTGGAGTGAGTTTCAGCAGCAGAAGGTTGGATTGGATCAGGGCACTTGCCACTGGAGAGCCGGTAAATGCCGGATCCCCAGATTCATCACTCAGGCTGGTGGTGGGCATCACAGCAGACGGGATACTGGGACCTTCCGAAATGTGGGCTCCTGGGTAGCCCCATGCGTGGCATGTGCCTGGGGCCAGCCCCAAGAATTAAGACTTCCTAATGGAAGGATTTGACGCTTTAACCTTCTCCCTCTGGGTCTCTTATGTCCCTTCACAGCCAGATTTCTTGGGAATCAGCAGGTGAGCTACGGCCAGACCCTGTCCTTTGATTATCGCATGGACCGAGGGGGTCGTCGTCCTTCTCCCCGGGATGTGGTCCTGGAAGGAGCTGGCCTACGAGTCACCGCCTCCCTCCTGCCTCATGGGAAGATGCTGCCCTGCGGCATCAGCAAGACATATACGTTCAGGTAAAACAGGAGGATGTTGGGGCGCTCTCAGCGACTGCAGAGCAGCTGCCTAGTGACCCAATGCCAAAGATGTGCCATAATCACTGAGGTTTCTGGATAGTCCAGCTGCCAGACCCACCCTAACCAGATAGATTCCCTGTGCTCTAGTGTGTTGGACCCTTCACAACCAGGGGAGGCTGCAGTTCAGTTCCCAGTGCATGAGACTATCCATCCCTGGGGAGGCTGTGAGGCTTGACACTTAGTCTGTGGGACCCCAGGCCTTCCATAAGCAAGAGAGGCTGGAGTTGTTGATTCCCAGTGTGCTAGTGAGTCGGTCTATCTGCAGTGGTGAGGGTGCCACTCGTGTTCGTAGCTTGGGCTGGATGGGTTCCCTGCCACTGCAGCTCACCCTGTTTCTTGCCTCAAGGTGCCGTGGGGTTGACGGCTCCAGTGGCAGGTAAGGAGGACTCATTGGTGTCCCCCTATCAAGGCTCCATGCTGGGCTTTGTCCCATGTCAATAACGCTCTGCAAGGGGCTAATCATCAGCGCCCAGGTTCTTTCTGTTCCGGTGGAAGTTTGGAGAGAGCCAACAGCAAGACGCTCTTCCATTGTATTCCTTGTTTCTCAATTTCTTTCGCTTCCGTTATGCAGACTGGACGAGCACCCGCGCAGTGGATGGAGCCCCAAGCTGAGTTACTTTGAGTATCGCAGGTTACTTGGAAACCTGACGGCCCTTTGGATCCGAGCCACGTATGGAGAATACAGTGAGTGTGGGGGAGGGTTGTGACCTGGGGAGAGCATCACATAGCACTTGTCATCTTCAAAACACTGTATTAAGCCTCACAGCACTCCTGCAAGGTGGGTAAATCTTGCACGCCACTTACAGATGGGAAAACTGAGGCACAGACCAGTTAAGTGACTTGTCCAAGGCCATGCAATGAGTCAGTGGCAGAGTTGGGAACAGGAGAGCCTCCACTCCGAGTTCCTTGCATAACCACTACACACATTCTCTGGATATGAGTGCAGTGTGCACAGAAAACACCCGCTAGTCTCTGGTACAGACACAGTCTTTAGAATGCCTGTTGACATGGCCCCGGGGAGGAGTTCAGGGTGCAGCTGCTGGCTGTAAATGTAATGTGTTGTCTCTTCCATCAGGCACTGGGTACATCGATAATGTCACCCTGGTTTCTGCACAGCCGACCTCTGGAGCCCCAGCGCCCTGGGTGGAACGATGTGTGTGTCCTGCTGGCTATCAGGGGCAGTTCTGTGAACATTGTGCTCCTGGGTACAAGAGAGACGCTTCCAACCTTGGGCCTTTCAGCACTTGTGTGCTGTGTAACTGCCAGGGGGGAGGAAACTGCGATCCAGACACTGGTAAGGAAAACCACAACCATAGCCAGGGACTGCTGGGTGCTGCCAGGGGTGCCTGTGCACTGTGGATAGAACTGGGGGAAGGGAGGTGTCGCTGCATGACGGGTACCAGGGGTATAGGTGAGGGTGCTGGGTGATAGGAATGCTATCAGGCGAACCACTCCCAGAAATATAGGCAGGACAGTTTTGTGTTGAAAAATGCAGTTTCGTCAAAATCTTAATGCTTGGTGGGAACCTCTCAATTTCGATTAAACTTTCAACAGGGAAAATCTTGTTTCGTTTTGATGTTGAACCGTTTCGTTTGGACTTTTATATGCTATTAAAACATGAATTTTAATAGTAGATATGATGTACCTATATTTAATATTTTAAAATAAAAACCCACATGGAATCAATTGAAATTATAAAGCCAAAGCTTTTTTACTTTATCAAAGTGTCATATTTTCCCCTAGTTGAAACGGTGCATTTCAACAGTCCTGAATTTGAAGTTTTCAGAATTTTTGTTCTGCGGGAAGTTTTAAAATTGCAGCTCTTCATTCCAATTCAGAATGCAAACCGAGTTTGGAATGTCAGAAATTCCAGCAGAACAGAAATTCCATTCTCCCAACCAGCTTTTGTCGTGAGGCTGCAGAGGATAAAACTGGGTGATGGGCAAGGTGCTGGATTCTGGGCAATGGTGTCAAGTGCCTGGTACACATGTCTGTGTCTTGATCAGGAATGTCTTATGCTCCATGAAGCTCTCTGTGTTCTGTCTAGGTGCAGAACTCAGAACTGACTGTAACAATCAAAGGGCTGGACTTACACTTACATAGCCTGAGTGTTTAGCCCTGAGAGCTAGCTGTCTAGATATGGAGCATCATAACATGATAGCCTGTTATTGACTGGAGGAGTGAACGTTGCCCCAAGTTACGAAGGACTGTGTTGAGTTATGGAGGAGAGGAATGGTGCCAAGTCACACACATGCTGCAGAGGGGTTGCCAAGTTATAACAAATGGTGCCAGGCTACAGGTGGTAGTGTTGGGTTATGAGGAATTGTGCTAGGTGGATCACGGCTCGGTTACAGGCAGGTGCTGTCTCACATGGGATGGCGCAGGTGGTAGGTGGTGGCCTGGGGTTATGAGGAAGGGTCTTTTCTTGCATGTACAGTGGCAGTGCCAGGCTGTTGTGGCCTGCACCAGAATACAGGAACCACGCCAGGCCACATCTGCACTGACTGTTGATACCTTTTTGTGTCTTTCCCAGGAGACTGTTATTCAGGAGATGAAAACATGGACCCCAATGCCAGCTGTCCATTTGGTTTCTACAGGGACCCCTGGAATCCGCAGAGCTGCCAGCTGTGCCCTTGCAGAAATGGCCAGGGCTGCTCAGTGGCGCCAGGGAGAAAGGAAGTCATTTGCAATAACTGCCCTCTGGGAGTCACTGGTAATGGCCTCCCTCTGGTTTATCTGGAGATTTGTTTCCTTTCTAGGGTCCTTCCAGTCTCCTGCAGGATAGGAAAGGGTGGTGTTGAGAGAGTTACCCTGTCCTTTTCCATTGACTATTACATGTATTCCCAGAGAATGCCCTAAGATCTCTCCCTAGCCCCTGGTTAGTACAGAGTGGGGTTGTGATGGCTGCAGTGTGATTGTGTCCGTACAGCCTGGCTATCAGATCTGCCCCCCACTCTGCCTCTCTGTTATTCTTTATTCTATGTATTCCCAGTAGCACGGAGCAGCCCCAGCTGAGATCAGGACCCTGTTGTGCTAGCTGCTGTACACATGCACAGTGAGAGACAGACCCTGCCCCTAGAGCGCTCACACTGAAAAGACAAGGCTGGCAAAGGGGAGCGTGGGGGGAAAGAGGCACAGTGAGATGAAGTGCCTGGGTCAAGGTCACACAGCAGGGCAGTGGCAGAGCCAAGAGCAGATCCCAGGTCTCCTCAGTCCCAGTGCAGTGCCCCTGTAGGTCAGAACAGGCTTCCTCTCAAGATACCACTGCCTACAGTTCCTTCCTATCCCTGGAGAGAGATTGTCGCTCCCCTTCTTGCCCCTTATCTGGGATGGAGGGTGACTTGCTTTCTGGGATGTTTTGGGTCAAAGGCTCAATGGAGCTAAATCCGTTTCTCCTAACTGTATGAGGAGGGTGAGTTCCCCTCCCCGAGAATGGAGCCGAGATTGTGAAATTCATTGCCCAGCAGGGCGTAGTGCCTGAGTCCCCGGGCAGTAGGGAGAGGGCAGTGTTAGATGGGGTTTGGCCACTGCTTTGGGGCCCTGTAGTTCTGGAGCGTAACTGGCCTCTGTCTTGTTTGTGTCTCCCTCCCCAGGTGCTAACTGTGAACTCTGTGCTGATGGCTATTTTGGAGACCCCTTGGGCGACACTGGCCGTGTGAGACCCTGCCAGCCCTGCCACTGTAACAATAATGTCGATCCCGGTGCTGTGGGGAACTGTGACCGGCTGACGGGTGAATGCCTGAAATGCCTCTACAACACAGCTGGCTTCTCCTGTGACCAGTGCAGGGGCGGGTTCTTTGGGAACCCCTTAGCCCTCAACCCAGCAGAGAAGTGTCAAGGTAGGAGTGTAAGCCGGAGTGTGCGCCTGTGTGAGTGCGTCTGCACTGGAGAGTGCCTGCGAGTAAACATGTCCCTGTGTGTGTATGTGAGTATCAAGGCTGGGCATGTAAGTCCCACATCGGGTAAAGCCTCCAACAGTATCTGGATAAACCGCGGGCTGGCCTCTGGAGAAATCTGGGAGGTGCCAGGACCTGAGACCCATCCAAGCAATGTCATGTCCAAGCACTGGTCCTACTGATCTGATACCTGGATAGCAGAGGGCTCAGGGTTCAACGGGAACCCAAGACCATAGATGCCCAGCCCCACTTGAAGGGGGGGTTGGTTGCTGCAGAAGAGTGGGGGCAGGTGGGGATGCTGAGGTGGTGAGGGCCGGCCCTGCTTGCTCTGTGTTCTGAGGGACAGCAGGGCAGTCTCTTGAATTCAAACAGGAGAGGCTGTGAATGGAGGGTAGCCCATATATTGGGCATTGAGGGACATGGGCCCACCAGACATTCACTACAGGATACGGTGGAAGCTGTGCTTTCAACTCCTGTATCTGAAGGGAGAAAGGTCATACTTTATCCCCCCCACCCCTCCGGCAGGCCATAGAGGAGCTGGTGATGGGTAGATGCAGCATAGGCCATGTCTACCCAGACCACTGGGGAAGGGCTCTCTTCTCACCTTCCCTGTGGAGACTTCTGCCCTTCCCATTAGGCCCTGGCTAAATGTAATTAAAGCCTAATATTTCTGAGTTTGTTTTCCTGTTTACCCTTTTCATAAGCCTTTCCAGCCCTTCATGGAGCCATTTGTGAGGCCACAAGAACACAAGCTCCAGTGTTCTCGTGATGTTCCATCCATCTCTCCAGGAGCTGAAATACCAGGAGGAGACCAGAATCTTGTGATGTCTCAGGCCCCACAAATGGCTCCCTGAAGCCTTACAAAAGCCTGTGAGGAATGTAAAAGCAAATACAAATACTGGACCCAATGCACACTCCCGCTGAACAAGTCTGCCCTGGAGAATGTGCACGTTTGCCTCAATGAGGCTAAGAGTGTGATCCCTATGCGGGGGGTGAGGGGCGACAGAGAGAGCTGCTGCTATGTGAGAATGCAACTTCCATGATGCATAAAAAGTGACCGTTAATTTGCAGTTTGACTCCAGTGCTTTGTTTGATTTCTGGATGGCTCAAGTTAAGACTTGGGCGCTTCCCAGAGGCGTTGATTTGTGTCTGCATATGGGGAGTTTCCATCAGCAGGGCACCACTGAGGAGATCAAGGGGAAAGGCCCTGAATTCCTTCAGCATTTTCTGAGGCTGCTGAAGGCTCTTTCGGGGGTTACAACTGCGGGGGAAGGAGGTTTACATTCCTAAGCAAAGGGATTAAGAGGGGTACACCCAGAGAAGAGCTAGGGAAAGCTATTAGACTTTCTGGTGAGAATAACCGGCACAGAAACTGCATCTGAGACAGGAGCCTGGTCCTGAGGGTATGTGCTGAGAGTGTAATTGGACAGGGAATGGACTCCCAAACCCGGTACTAATGTCGTGATGTGCTTTCGTAGCACCTTTCATTTCAAAGGGTCCCAGCCAGCTTTTCACATGCTTTGTACAAGAGTCACTTCCTCCACCACTGAACCAGCCATTTCTTGAATCCACATTCAAGAAGGATTTCACAGGGAGCAGCAACATTACACATTATTTTAGGACAAGTCAATAATACTTTGTCCAGCTGAAACCTTGGGGAGAATTTTAGGTAGCTGGAATATAATGGCTAGGCCACAAGCCTGAACTCCACATATTGGGTCTCATTAAAAAAAAAAGGGAGCTCCAGCAGTACCTTGTTAGCGCAGTGCTGATTCAGAGGCAAAATATAAATAACCAGCACGGCTCCTTGTAGCACCACTGGTTTCCCTTGGAGGTTCCCCATCAGTGTACAAACCGGACCTGAACTCCTTCAATATGGAGTTATAGATATTCGGAAGCAGTCAGCATTCCGGGGAACAGTGACTCTAGCAGCAGGGTAGGGTGGAGTTCATTGGTCTCTGTTTAGCCCAGAATGGGAGGTGGGCACTGGGCAGACAGGTCGGTCAGGATGGAGGTTGTTGTGCATCTTTGAAAAACAGTGCAGAAGCAGAAGTGTGAGACCCCCGCAGAGGCAGATGGGAAGATGTTCTGGCGAGGACAGGCATGTGTTTTTATGAGAGCTGCTGTGTTTCCTTACGCTCTTTGGTTCTCAATGTTGATCTGATTTGTGGCTCCTTCCAACCCTTTGCTTTCTCTGCAGCCTGTAACTGCAATTCGGTAGGTTCAGACCCCCTGAAGTGCAGAAGCGATGGGAGCTGTGTTTGCAAGCCAGGATTCGAGGGGCCCAACTGTGAGCACACACAGTGCCCAGCCTGCTACAGCCATGTGAAAACACAGGTAAGTTTCTCTGTCTGTCAGCTGGGTGCCCATCACCATGGTATCTGAGCTGGACTTACCTGCCAACTCTGCCTGACATCACTTCTCCAGCAAAAGATTTCAGCGATAATTCCCTCTCCTCACCCTGCACTAATTCCTTTGCATTCCTATCAGAGATTGAACCCAGTAGCTGTCAAGGCTAATCCACAGATGAGGCTCAGCAAATGCTCCTTTCCAGATACAAGGAAATTAACCACCCATGCCCTGAGAGCTCAGATAGGCCCAGAAATATAGATCCCCTCTCCCCAAGAAACAGCTCTGTGCAGACTTGGGAACCACATTGACAGACTTTCAGCTCTGCTCTGGGGAGAGTGAGGGCTCTTTCCACCCCTTGAACTCTCAACTTTGTAGGAAAAGACGAGACGAGGGAGATCCTTCTAGCCTCTCGCTATTGGCGCTGCCATGGGGGGGACGAGGTTAAGGAGTCTGGGATTCCCTTTGGAGCATGGAGCAGAACGCATTCACAGTCACACCATCTCCTGCTCGGATTTTAAGGTTAACCGTTTTCCCTGTGCACGAAAGAGCCCAATTCAAATCCAGTCTAGGGCTTTAGTGACTAGAAGTAATTACTCTCAGGTGGCTGTTTGGTGGCCTGTCTGGTCTCAAGTGGGCAAGCGTTCACATCCCTAACGCCATGGTCATGACTGGCCCTAAGTGGCATCCTTGGGGATGGTCGCCGTAAGCAGGCCAAGGACTGAATGGGAGATGGGAGTAGAGGCTTGGTTAACCTCTTGTTGCTAGTTACGCTCCCTCCAGGAACGGTTTGCGGCACTTTGCCCAGGCTGTGTGGGGGAGCTTGCACTGCCTGGTCTGTCAATAAAGGATTTCAGCCGCCAGGGCTGTTAATCTGGTGTTTTGACCAGAACATTCACTAAAAGGGCTCTTCGTCCAGGTAACTCTTCCAGACTGTGCTGGGTTCTCTACTTCTTACAAATCCTGGGGCTTCGCTTCTTCCCACCTCCTAGTGCCTGTGGACGTGGCCCAAGCCCTTGTCTCTTTGCTTCTGTAACCCACGTTTCTCAGCCACTTGCTGACCCCGTGGCCTGCTTTGGTTTCAGGTGGATCAGTACTTGCAGCAGCTGCAGCAGCTGGAGGTTCTTGTGTCTCGGCTGCAGCTTGGCAGTGGGGAAGGGGCCAGTGAGGAGCTGGAGGGGAAGATGCAACAGGCTGAGGCGACCCTGCGTGAAATCCTGAGAGAAGCTCTGAGTTTACAAGGTAACGCCGGGCGCCTCCCCTTGGATGGGGTTGGAGAGACAGCAGAGGGGCCCCTGGAGGCTGAATGCAGTGAAAGGAACCAATGCTAGATACTGGAGTGCAGGGCGAGGGGTGCAGTTCTGAACCATGCACTTCAGAGATAAAATTCTGGGACAGGCTTTCCCCTCTCCCCACCCCCAACTATGCGGATGTGGGGTGCAGTCCTGGACAACCCCCCTGACTGCTGGTACAGTATGAGTAGGGGGGGGGACATTCTGGGACAGCCCCCGACTGCCGGTGCAGTATGGGGGCCGAGGGGGGACACTCTGGGACAGCTGCCGGTGCAGTATGGGGGCCAAGGGGGGACACTCTGGGACAGCCCCCGACTGCCGGTGCAGCATGGGGGCCGAGGGGGACACTCTGGGACAGCCCCCGACTGCCAGTGCAGTATGGGGATGGACGGGGGGCATTCTGGGACAGCCCCCCTGACTGCCAGTACAGTATGGGGACTGGGGGGACACTCTGGGACAGCACCCCTGAGTGCCAGTACAGTGTGAGGATGGGAGGGGACACCCTGGGACAGCCCCCGACTCCCAGTACAGTATGGGGATGGGGGAGGGGACGACACTCTGGGACAGCCCCTCCCCGCCCAACTGTAGTGTGTCAGAACTGTCTTTTTCTCCATTGAGCTGTCTGCCTGTTTGTGCTCAGTTCTGGTTTTGTATCCGGCGGCTCCCCTGCAGCCCAGTAAATCTCTCTTGGTCTCTCGTCAGCCTCTGACAAGTCCCTGGAGAGCCGGATGTCCAAAATGAAGGGACAAGAGTCCAGCTACCAGAGCCGCTTGGCCGACATCAGGGTGACGGTGCAGAGGCTGCAGGCGCTGGGGCATCAGTACCAAGCCCAGGTGCAGGACATTAGGAGGCTGATCGAGAGAGCCCGTTTGGACCTGGGGCAAAGCAAAGTGACCCTGAGTGGGCTGGTAAGTTCTCCCCAGGTCCTTTCAGCACAGACACTCCAGACCAGCGACCAGCCCCCCCACAGTAAATACATCCCTGGCCACTGCTGCAGAGGCTAGAGGAATCCTCTTCTGCTGACTTCTGTTCCCTTGCTCTCCATGGTGATGGTTTCCCAGCACCTGATGCCGACTCCCTGAGCTCTCCAAACCTCCTGCCTCGAGCCCTTCTCCCGCCCCCTCTGCTCCCTTCTTCCCTAATCTTCCCCTGCACGGTTCGTGCTACCAAGTTAAAAATAGCGGTCTAGATGTTATGGCTCAGGCTGGAGCTTGGGCTTTGAAACCTCCCCCTGTCCTTAGGCTCCAAAGCCTGAGCTCCTCCCCGAGCTGCAGCGTCTACGCAGCTCTTTTTAGTGCAGTGATGCGAGGCCCCATCTATCAGCCTGGGCTCTGAGACCTGGGCTGTGTAGATGTACCCTAACGAAGGGTGGAAGGAGGTGTCCTGCTTCTCCATAGGCTGCTTCGGTTTTGTTACAGGGAGGCTGCAAGTGCAGTACAAATTATTTTGTGGGTGCAGAGTAACAGGGGAGCTTTGGCCAGCACCTTGCTCTATGACAGGAGTTCATTAGCATTGCTCTTTTACCGGGGTTCATATAGACGGGAATGGCTGGCTAGGCTCCTTTGGGCGCTGAGGCAGAGCTGTGTCTGTGTGATGCACTCTCTTACCTCCAGCCAGTCATTATCAATTCCTCCCTTTTGCCAGCATTAAATCAGAGGGAGGGAGAGAGAGAGACAGTGCAATTAATTTCTCTTTCTCCTCAGAATATTCCAACTTCACATCTCCCTGGCGGGTCAAACAGTTTTTTGATGCTGGCCCAAGAAGCTCTCAGACTAGCAAACAGGTGAGCAGATCGCTGTGTCCACTGGCATGTTCTTGGCCATGACTGCCTCTCCCCCAGTCCAGATCTACTGGTACTAGATGCACAACGGGTAAACACTATTGCCAAGAAGCACATATTCTGCAGGGGTATGGTTCCCTTTCTTAGCTCCTTGGGTTTCCCAGAAAGACCTGCTCTCATGATGGAGACAAGGTGGGTGAGGTGATATCTTTTATTGGACTCACTTCTGTTGGTGAGAGAGATGAGCTTTCGAGCCACACTGTGTGTGTGTGTGTCTGTGTGTGTGTGTATTATATATCTCTAATAAAAGATATCACCTCACCCATGGGCGCCAGGTTTATATAATTTTTGGTGGTGCCCCAGACCGGGTCCAAGCAGAGCTGTCCTGTCCATAGGATGGACCGGGGCAACAGCCCCGAGCCCCGCGCTTCAGAGGGACGCGGGGTCCAGGGCAACCTGGGGTGTTAGCGGCAGGGCCTGGCACTGGCAGCAGCAAGTGATCTGGCCCCAGCCTGCCCTTGCTCCGCCCCCATTCCACCCCTTCCTCCAAGCCCCTGTCCCGCCTCTTTCCGGCTTCTGCCCCCTCCCCCGAGCGATGCCGGGAGCCAGCAGGGCGGGCTGGGGCCGAATCACTCACTGCTGCCGGCGCCAGGCCCCCCACTAACCCTCCAGGCTGCCCTGGACCCTGCATCCCCCTGAAACATGGGGCCCCCCAAAGTGCAGTAAGCCCAAACATTGGTGGAGCTGGGCCCACGTTCCTAAATATTGGTGGAGCACGGGCATCACGGGCCCATATAACTCGCCGCCTATGACCTCACCCACCTTGTCTCTCTAATATCCTGGGACCAACACGGCTACAACGGCTCTGATGACGACCCACCTGAATAACAAGTGGATGGAGGAAGTGAGGCAGCCTTTGCAGGCCCATGTCTCATGGGAGCCCTTCTGTTTTCCAGCCACGTGCAATCAGCAAATGCCATTGAACAGGCAGTCAGGGCAGCGGTGGATGACTCAGGACAGGCCCTGGAGCTGGTGCGCTCAGCTGTGAGTGGAGGAGGCATCCTGGCGAGCTCTGTGCAAGGGCTGCTGCGAAAGTAGGTTCACAGTATATGTGTGTGTAGGTCTCTATAGTGGCGGGAGGGGAGAGAAGAGAGTATAGTGAGAAGTGCCTCTAAGAATCCCACCTTCCTTATGGGGTGTCTGTTGGGGGTATACAATTTCCTTTGTGTATTACACACATTTGTGGGGCCAAACTCATCCCTTGGGCAAATCATCCATTGGTGTCAATGGATTTCCACCAGGGATGGATTTGGCCCAGACAGTCTCAGACATACTAAGCCCTGATCTACGCTAGGAAATGAGGCTGGTATAACTGTCGCTCAGGGGTGTGAAAAATCCAACCCCCGAGCGACGCGGTGAAACCGACCTCCGCCCTGGTGTAGACAGTGCTTGGTCAATGGGAGAATTCTGCTGTTAACCTAGCTACCGCCTTTTGGGAGGTGTCTTACCTATGCCAACCGGAGAACCCCTCCCATCAACGTGGGTAGCGTCTTCACTGACCCACTGCAGCTGCGCAGCTGTAGCGGCTTATGTGTAGACAAGCCCTCAGAGCGATAGTAATACGGGAACTACAGAGAAGAGCTGCACAGGTGATTCGGGACTGGAGGGGACTGACCTATAGGGAAATATTAAAGTGGGATGACCAGGATTTGCAAAGTGCCTATTGATTTTGAGTGCCCAACTTGAGACACCTTAAAGGAGCCTGATTTATAGAAAGAGCTGAGCGCCCGCCTCTGAAATTCAGGCTCCTTTAAGGCGTCTCGTGAGTTTGTTTGCCCGTCCTTAGGCCCCTTTGAAAACCTTGGCCTGTGTGTGAGCCTGGGTCTGAAGGAGCATGTGACACAGGAGGGCCTGCTGCTTTTCACTTCCTGGCTGACGTGGTGGGGGAGGCCGTGTTAAATAAAATGAATTGCTCCAGAGTGGGAAATGTACATGATGCTTTGCAAAGGTGGAGCCACCGACCAGCTTGCAGGCTCGCTGATCTGAGGCAAATGGCCCCATGACCTGACCCAGTAGGGAGGAGCTGGTCTCTGTGTCTCATGGGCTGCTAAACATGAGGTGGGTGTTACGGCTTACGATGCTTTTCTTTTTTTTTTTTTTTCTTGGCAGATACGATGAAACCAAATTGCTGGCCAGCGAGCTGGAGACTGACGCCAGCAGATCTGCGTTGGATGCAGACAGGGCCTATCAGGGCAGCCTGGTGCTCCTCAGCTCCATGTCTCGCTTCTCAAAGATTGACACTGGGTCCTTCCAGGTGAGGATTTCTTGTCTGCTAGACACCAGAGAACCTTGATGCACTTTGTTGATGCAAATCACAGTCTGCCAGGCCCTCCGCCATCCCGGTGTCCTGTTGGGAAGGAACCGATATGCTTCTCTCACCTCACTCTGTCCCCCTCTCCTTTCCTCCCATGAGCATAGGGGCTGACCAGCCTTTGCCCATCCTGAGGCTGAATGTAATGGATTCTTACTTCTGCTAGGTGGCCCATCATCCTATGGAAAGCCTCACCACTTGCAGCGTGGCATGTTGTCACCCTGCTCAATGTATGTCCCTTTCAGGCCTGCTCTGGTTTCCAACAAGTGATACCGCGGTGGCAGCCAATCGGTGCTGGGGACCAGTCCTTGTGACTGGCGCTGGGTACCTGTGATCAAAGTAAACTCTTGTTTCCTTGGTGTCTCAGGAGGAGGCGAACCGGCTCAGGCAGGAGGCAGACACTCTAATGGGCTTGGTGGAGACGTACATGGCAGAATACAGGCGGCTGCAAAGCAACACTAGAAGCTGGGAGGAAGAAATCAAACAATTGTTACAGAGTGGGGAAAGCAAGAGACTGGTAAGACATCATCCCCCATGTTAGTAGGTATCCTGAGAGAGCTGCCATCTCTGTGATCTGTACACTACTTTATCCTGTCTGTGTTTAAAGAGCAGGAGGTGGGTCAGCAGACAGACTGCAATCTCAGCTCCATTATTCTGTTCGTGACCCAGACTGGGACGGGCGTTGAGCCTTTGCTGGCAAGCTGTAAATTTAATCCTCCCTGGTGAAATGAAGCTGCCTCAGAGACAGCTTTGGGAACAGGGCTGGGCCTCCCGTACTCTCTGCTTGATCTGCTGTCTCCTTGTGTCCCTTCCGGCTCATTACAGGCTTCGAGTCAGCTGTTGTCCCGCGCCAACCTTGCCAAGAGCAGAGCACAGCAGGCACTGAGTGCTGGCAATGCCACTTTTTATGAAGTTGAACTCATCTTGAAAAATCTCAGGGGTGAGTCTCTGTATGGCGAAAGCATCTTACTTCAGCAGCAGTCACTGGTTCCGATCTATTGCTCTGAAAGCTCCACGTTGCTGTTTCCCCAGCTGGTGATAGTCACAGTATGTTCCATTGCAATGTAACGTATGCCAGGCAATCCCAGCTCCTAGCATCAAAGGGTTAAAGGATCATTCCAGGCAGATCATTTTAACAGTTCCTGGGCTGTGTGACAGTGGTGCAAACCTCCTAGGAATCTTTCTCTTCCTGAGTACACCCACTCCCCCATTTCCCCATTCTCTGACTGTGGACATTCTTCCATGGAATAAGCAGCTCCAGAGGTGCCAATCTTTCCTAGGCTGAGAGCGGGATTCTGCTTCCAGTAGTCTCTCATTTGTTCCTCCATCAATGAACCCCATCCCTGACTCTGAGGAATGCCCTCTCCCCTCTGGGATCTGATGGGGCTGTGTATTTCTTCCATTTTAGGGTTTCACCTGCAGGTAGATGGTAGGAGAAGAGAAGCTGAGGAAGCGATGAGAAGACTCCCTCTCATCAGCAATATGGTCACGAATGCCAATGATAAGACTGGACGAGCAGAAGGCGCCCTGGGCAGTGCTGCTACAGATGCAAAGACAGCCAGAAGCATGGCCGGGGAGGCAAAGGAGATCACTGGTAGTATCCAGCAGGTAAGGGGAAGTCTGGGTTCTTTGATAAGCAGAGCATTGGGGAATGGCAGGGGTAAGGATGGAGAGTGACAGAAGAAAATGGAGAAGGGTTACTGAGAAGCAGTCATCTTCCTGGATTAGACACTAACCCTAAGTCCTGTTCAGCTCTCGGTCAACATGAAGGGTGTGAGTTACTTGAATGTATCACATCAGTGTGTCCTGATAAATGATCTGCATAGTCTGAGCCCCAAGTGCAGACCGGAAGGTTTTGTGACACTGGCCTGGCATCAGTGAGACTGCAGGTGGGAGGCGTAATTCCTAGCTCAGCTAGCCCCCCGAGTACATAGCGAGGAGGTGGGACGGGATTGTACTCAGGCACTGCTGCTGTTAGTGTGCTAGCTCGATGAGAACTGCTGCGTGTACGTCTACCCCAGCTGGGAATCGCACCTCGCAGTTGCAGCGTGGGTGTGCCCGAAGTCACACCGTCATTCCATGTCATTGACGTGTCTGAGAGGGTGAGTTCAGGGAGTGGCTGCAAAGCAGAGTAAAGCTCTGCAGAAGGGAAATAAAACTAGCTGGGAAAAGAGCACCATGTTGATGCAAGTGGGTGAATCCGATATAACTTGGGCCTGATGGGCCCGTGTTTCCATGAACTGGGTCATCTTTCTGCCCATTCATCTCTGGTCTGATTTTCAGAGGCGCTAAGGACTAGCAGCCCTGTGCTGAAGTCAGTGACAGTTGCGGGTGCGTAGCACATCTGAAAATCAAGCCACTAGTCTGTCCTTTCAAGTGGATGTTGCCAATGTTTCTCTCTTGAATGAATCCTTGTTGGGCCTTCTTGCCTCTCAGATATCTCCTACTCTTACTGCCGTTGCTTTCTTAGGAGATAAGGCGGTTGAACTCGGAAGCCAACAGGACAGCAGATGGGGTCCTGGCACTGGAGAAAGGAGTCATAGCTTTACTGAACGAGGCCAGAGAAGCAGAAAGGGAGCTCACGAGGAAGGCTCTGGAGGTCGATATGGATGCCACCGCTGCACAGAAAGTGAGTTCCCATCTCTTGCCTTTAAAGCGACAGCAAACCTGTTTGGGTGACATATGCCCTTACTGCCTTGTTCTTGCCTCTCTCAGACTGGTCAGGAGGCGCAGGGTGCCCATGCCGGTGCCCGTACTGCTGGGGCTGCTGTCCAAGAGACACTGCGTGCCCTGGAAGACTTTCTACATCTGATGGGTAAGTGTATAACCACCTTCTTCTTCATTCTGTGTGTCATGGTAGTGTCCGGAGGCCCCACCATGGTAGTGTCCAGAGGGCCCCATTGCGCTAGATGTTGAGAGGTAATTTCTGCCTTGCTTCTAATTTAAACCAGCAAGACAAAGGGTGTGAGACGGGAAATATTAGCCTTGGTTATCCATTTATAAAATGGGGATGAGATGTCTCCACTATGAGCTAAGGGTGTGATCCCCTGCCCATGTCCCATACTCTCAGTAGCTTGATGAGTGAGTGTGAGTGAAAATAGCAGTGTAGCTGCGGTAGCGGAGCCGTGCTGAGTATGTATCCACTGGTGCTGCCGTGGCTACACAGTGATTTACACTCACACTAGCTCTCATTGAGCTGCCATGAGTGTATGTGCACGAGCAAGGGAATCGCCCCTCATAGCCATAGACAAAGAGCGGTATGAATGCTTGCCCCCTGGGCTGTGTGGCAGAGCCAGGAATTGAATCCTGATCTCCTGAGTCCCAGTCCAATGCCTTCACCACAAGACCAGCTTTCTTCTCTCCCCCTGTGACTGTGCCTCATTGCTTGGGATCTTGCTGATTTCAGATCCAAACTTTCCTCCACCCCACACCAGCCTGGAGGAATTTAATAGTTGATTACCTGTCTCAGAAACGTAACCTCTCCGAGCTCAGGTTGTGAAGAACTTCACACGAGTGTAAAGAAATGAATTCCAAGTATTTCCCAGCTTCCTCTTTCTCTCTTGTTTTGTGCTGTGTCCTCCATTCTGAGTCTTTGTCACACTTTTTTTCAAAGCCATTTGGCCTAGGCAGGTTGAGCGCCATGGATAATTGCAGCTGGGGCATGGGGCTAAGGGGTATGTACTTAGAAAGATCCAGTTCCCAGCATCTGTTCATTGTTTCCTTTTCTTTATTTTCCTCCTCGGAAATAGACCAGCCTGGCCCTGTGGATGAGCAGGCGCTGAGATTGCTCGAACTCAACCTCAGCGGGGCCAGGACGAAGAACAGCCAGTTGAAAGAGCAGATGGCCGAACTGGAGAAAACGGCCAGTCTGCAGAGGCTCCGGGTTCAGACTCTAGAGAGGAGCATTAATGAGATCCTGGCAGACATTAGGAACCTGGAGGAGATCCGCAACAACCTCCCCCCAGGCTGCTACAACACAAATTCCATTGAAAAACCTTGAGACCTTTAGGAAGACTCTCTGGACTGGGTCTCTCAGGCTGTGGATACTGGGGCGTGGCCTGATGGGTCGTGGGGGATGGGGAAGCCAAGCCTGCCAGGACCAGCTGCCTTTGGCTCTGCTGAGCTGAACACAGACCCTTTGGGTGCAGCTGGTCAGACTCGGTGTGGCAATGTGCTGACGTTTGCCTCATGACATCGCGTTTTGATGCCAACATCACCACAAGGTGCCCCTGAGCCGGGAAAGCCTTATACTCTGGTATCCGTCCCTGGAGTGCAGGAGGAAGGAAGGAGAGACCCGGCTGCATGAAGAAGCTGCTGGTCAAGAAGAGCCATAGCTAGTAGGAGCCCATCCCTAGAGTATGGCCTGAGGAGGCAGCGGCACCCGGTTCAGCTTCTGGACAGTCACCAAATGAATGTCTTATAAAAGCTGAACTCTGACTCCTGCAGATCTCCCTGTCCCTGCCAAGGCCCTGACACTTGGGCACAGCCAGCAGAACTTGCCTCTCTCCTCCAATGCCAGCGCCTCTCTCATTGCCTTTCACCACCCAACGCAGCACTGGCTCCCCTCGGTGTATTGCAAGACCCTTTCTCACCAGCAATCCTTTCCGAACCCAGCGAATGACAGGGATGGGTACAGGACCAGGGAGGTCGGAGTTCCCTACTGCGGCACTGTCCTCGCTGCCTTTCCAGTCTCAACACTGACACTAGCACTGCCTGTACATCTGTTTTGTGCTTTAGACTTGTGCAGGGGGAGGACCCGACTTGTGACCCTTTCATTAAAGTGTAGGTCTTCCCCAGTGTATCTTAGCAAGGTGACTAAATTACTGTTTAGTCAAAGGGAAGGGATTTGTTTTTGATGGTTTAAAAATGATCACACCGAAGGGGGTGGGAGGATGGTCAGTAACTCCTTAGACTGTTGAAGGGGCCCTCAGCTGGAAAGTCCGTCCTACCAGCACACCCGGCTCCCGGGGAAGATTTCACACCCCTTCTCATCCTGGGCTTTTCATTCAGGCGGGTTCTCAAGGGATTAACCGGAGGCGATGTCTTCATGATCAAAAGCTCAGGTTTGCAGTATCTCGGCGCACTGAAAGCACAGGTGCGAGCCCCAGGAGGGATGACACAGCCCTTCATCCTGCTGAGGGCAATCGAGTACCATGCAGTTTACTGTGCGTCTTTCAGATGAGACTTCGAAAAGCAAATTCTTGTCTTCTCTGCATGGACATCAAAGATCCCCTGGCGCTTTCCATAATAACGGGGGGGTTGTCCTGCTGACCTTGGCCAAAATTACTGGCACCCAAGAGCCCAGCTTACCCTTCACAGTGTTAGCATATTGATTGCCCTATTAAAAACCCCCAACACCATAAAGGTAACCAGATGTGTCTCCACCTCCAGTTTGGAAGAAGTTTGGTGCTGCCTCCCAACAGACAATGTTCAATGTTTTACATAGAGCAGCCTTGCGTCAGAGGAATTGTGACTGATTCTTAATCAATCGTTCTCTAAAACTGGAGGCAAATCTCTACCACCGGTGGGTTTCCTGTGGGTCCAATTTCATTTTGTTCCTCTGTCTCAGTGGAGACAGTCCCCTGGCCCTTCTGGCCACTGGAGGATGGCTCTGCTGGATCCTTGTTACCTCTCTTGTGCCCCACATAGTGTTGCAAGATCAGCAATCTCAACTGTGCCCCAGAGGAGGTGGTCACTTTCTGGGGTTAAACTCACCCCTCAGTTGCTCAGCTTCTCTGATAAAGTGCCACCTCCTTGTTTGAATATTATATGTTAAATAATCATCTATGGTATATTTCTATTTATAGTGAAACACACTAACCTCTGGCTTGTTCTGCAATTTCTCCCACTGCACAGGACAGGACAGATGTTATGGATCTGACTTTTTTGTTTTGTTTTTTTTTGCTTAAGTGCACTTTTTAATTGAAGAAAAAAAAAGTCAATAAACAACAAATCCTTGTGGCTGGATGTTGTTGTTTCTTTTTTTTCTTCTCGCTCTCCTTCTGGAGATAGGTTTCTCTGTGTCCAGAAGAGGTGAACTGACTGTTGGGGAAAGGAGGCGGCAGCGTGGGTTAGTGGCTAGAGAAGGCTGACGATACTTTCTAGTGTGGGTCTTCTCAGAGTGCTGTACAGTGATTGGTAATGACCATTATCCTTGTTTCACAGATGGGGAAAGTGAGGAATGGAGTGGTTAAGTGACCTTCCCAGGGGAATAGAACCCTGGAGTCCTGACTCTGTTCTCTTCTCTACCCTCTAGGTTCTCAGACTTTCATGGGGGGGAACCAGGCTTTAATAGGAAAAGTGTCCCATGGAGACCTTCCCTCCCATTCATGATCGTACAGTCTCCCCCAGCAGCTTTGGCCTTTCCTTTTGAGGAAAAGTAGTAATAGAGGAGCATTAAGTTTCTCTTCTGATGGCTCTGGCTGAGGCCATCTTCTCCTCCTCTGCCTTATGTAGCAGCAGCTGCTGGTCTGGCCTTTCTTCCTTGTTTGCAGCTGCTTTTACAGGCCTCCAGGCTCTTCTTTGCAATGGAGGCAGAGCCAACACCATGTGACCTGCCAGCTTCCTACAGAACATGTGTGATCCAAAGGCCAAGGATCTCCATTTCCAAATTGCAGCATTAGACCACTCTGCCTCCCTGATGAAAGTGGCTATAAAATAAGTGCAAAGTATTTTCCTTATTCTCGAAGACAGCCATCCAGCTGTCACAAAGAGGAGCGGGATATTTCCCTAGCTGAAACAGCAGTGAAACACTACAGTCTAATAGCATCATTTTTTATTACATAATTTAAACACTTTGCTGATAAAGAGGTGGGGTTTTTTTTGTTTTGTATTTTTTTTTTTTTTTTTTTTTTTGTCGACCACTTTTAACAGAAATCCAACTCCAAACTCTTTCACAAAGATGCAGTTGGCAACATGGCAACTTCAACCCATTGAGTTTTTTTTTTCTTTTAAAACTTTTTTTTATTCATTTCAGTAAAGCAAAACTGTGTTATTAAAATTGCGGGTTCAAGGACTATCCCACCCTCTTCCCCCCCCCCCATACACTGAAAAAAACCCCTTCCTTGCCAACCCTTGTTGCATGGGTTAGAGATGGAAGCGCGATTGCTTGCGCCAACCCAAGGATCAAATCCAAACCGATCCCAACAGTTCGATAGTCCACTCCAAAGATATGCTACACTCCCATCCCCCCCATACCATGAGTTTTACTGAGCAGATAAATGAAGGCATAGATAAGACTAGTAAGACATAGTATATTCATCGTCCATACCACAATGCTATGTTTCTAAGGCATGCCGTCCTAAACTGGATGAGATCGAAAACTGGCCTGCTTCCTATCTCTCACCCTTTGATCACCTGAAGGAGCGGGGGATCGAGAGCTTTTTGACTCTTATAAACACTGTCTTAATTCCTTTTTATTTCCTTTCTCCATCTTCCCTCAGTTAAGAGCAATTGTCCTACCTCCCACTTCAGGGGCAAGCCTCTTCTCTCTGAGTTTATTCCCTTATTGTGTCTTGGTGGCTCATTCTAGACATCAATTGCTTTATCTCCTCCAGCTTGGAGTGGAGAAGTACAGTAGGCTTTGGCAAGGAGCCGTTGCTATTCTCTGAAATAGCTTGTGTGTGAGACAGAGCTCATGAAAAGCTTCACCCACACAGGGTAGTAAGATCAGTTTGTCTAGAAGAGCTTAGCTACTGACGTTGTATAGATAGAGAACTCTTCCCCTCCCTCCCCCACAAAATGACCGTGCCCCTTATATCCACCTGCTGTGTGTGTGAGCAGGGGTCTCCAGGAAGGCTGCTCATTCCAGGTTCCCCCATGCGAGTATGTAGAGCAGTGGGTGCTAGCAGCAGGAACTCCAGATGGAGATGTCCCTGAAGAACAGGTGACTGTACACGTTTCCTACCTTCTCCCATCAGCCTTCATGGATTCTGAGTCGGCTTGGTGCCCCCTTGGAGTCCATGTTTTCCCCCACCTGGACATACACGTTGGTGCCATGACCGGCAGGAAGAGCAGAGAAACCAGAGTCTGGCAAAGCCAGTCCAATCTCCCCACACCCTTTCCTATCCTTCTGCTTGTCATAGAAAATTTCAGTGCAACAGTAACAATTCCTGAACTAACGTTTTCAGGTGGGGGTAAAGCCTGGGAAGGGAAAGCTTGCTGGTGGTACCACTGACCATCCTGTTGCCTTTCCAAGAGAACAGGAACGGGCTAGTGGTCTGAGCAGGGGCCTAGGGATTCCTGGGTTCTAATCCCTGCTCTGACACTGATTTTTTTTTCTGGGCCTTGGGCAAATCACTTAACCTATGGACTTCTGACTTTCCCTCTGTGAAATGGGGGTGACAATACCTACCTCTGAGGACTGATCATTGACGTCTTATAAAGCGCGATAAACTGCAGTGAGTTTACAAATGCTACATATGTTTTTCTGGCTGAAGGGCTGACAACAGCGGTTTGCCATGACAGAGACGCCTTCCTGGACTCTGGCTTCTCTTGGTAACAGGCCATAGTGAGTTCACAGCAAGCAAGGTGGCCGTGTGGAGCACCGGGTCACCAAATCTAGTGCAGCGTCTTCTCTTTGAAGCTTCCACTGGAGCAGGTTGTGCTTCATTGCAACCCTTTAAGGGCTTTTGCTTTAAGGTTCTTTCCTGAAATGCTCCCTCTCCCTGGGGGGGGGGGGGGGGGGGATCACAGCCCTCTGAGGGGCACAAGCAGCAAATTCCCTTGGTGGGATTCTAGTGCCCTCCTGCTTTTCATGGCACCTTGGTGGGAATGCAGAGAACCCAGCGCAGAATAGCTACAGTGCCTTCTTACAGGAATGCAATCGGGTTGAAACAGCCAGGTTAGCACAAGCATAACAGGGAAGTAATGGCAGGTGTCTGAGAACTAAACACAAGCAGCTAAACTCCAAATAAAAGGGCTAATTGGAAAAGCAGAAGGACAAAACCTAAAGCTGGGCTTTGCCTTCCTCTCTAATGATGTAATGACTCCAACGCATGCACTGTCACAGGGCTGGGAGCCCTCTGCAAGTCAGCGGTACACAGCACTGCAGCCTGCTTGCCGGGGCCAGTATGAGGCCTTTGTGCCTCTTAAACATCCCTGCTCTTTCCAACCCATCTCAGCATTTCTTGGCCAGTGTAGGTCCCCCTTGCATCTGTTCCCCTTGCCGGCATTTGGCCCAATGTGCTACAACCGCAGCCCTGGACAGCAAAGCACAAGAGTGGTTTGTCCTGGAAGAGGCATGCAGGAGAGGGGGGATGGTGCAAGTTGCAGAGCTCGCAGGGTGAATAGTCTGCGTTTAACAGACTCCTCACGGGCAGCCTGAACCCCACAGACTGGGAGGGAGGAGGGGGAGAGGGAAGGGAAGCAGGCAGGAGTGGAGACCATACTAACCAGGGAGGTGCCAGCAAGTAGATCCCAGGGGTTGGGTATGAAGGGAGCAGCTTGTGCCTATAGATCAAACGAGATCCCTGAGAGCTATGCTCTACCCATCTGCATCTGCGTAAGGCAAGTTTGCTCAGGGGTTAGCTATGATGGCAGCCCCCTCCCTGCTAATGAATTCATCAGGCCCTTTTGACATATCATTGTAACCCCCACCGAGACCTCTGTGTCTCCCTGCACAGCAGGATATGCTACCTGTTGATCAGAAAGACGCTTATTGACTTTTGGTAAATATCAGGTTACAGAGCCTCTCCCTCTGTCAGCATCCCACGGACAGATGCTGCCATGTTGTGACGCTACAAAACCTAATGGTTGGGCTTGAGAGAAGCACGACCAGTGGCCTTCAGCTGCCGTTTGCTTTTGAGTTCCCGTGATCTAGTCTGGTATGACAGGTTCCTTTCAAGGATCTGTGTCAGGTACCCACCATCTGTGACTCAAACACAGCATGACCACTTAAGGGACATCCTGGAGTGACCAAGTGAAGATTAAAGGAGGCCCCTCCAAATGAATAATTATCTACAGCAGAAGCAATTGCTGCCAGGCTGAGGTGTGCTTCCCCCTGCCGCCTCCGCCCTGGGAGCCTTAGCTCCAGAAAACCATTTCAGAATTTTCACAGTTCTTTTTTACTTCAAAGCTAAACTGTCCCATAAGTGGCCTGAGCAGCGCTCTCAGCCTAGCCCAAGTCTGGGCATTGAGCCAAGTGGGTTAGGATCTCCCATTGCCAAGCACAGACATAGTGCATCATGTTGGGAGGCCAAGGGGCTCACACTAAAACTATTAATAAAAAGATCCACCATGTTTTATTTAGCTTAAGTGCCGTAAGATGGGAAAAGACCGAGCCCCTGTTCCTGGAGCATGTTGGGAAGGTGGACACAAGGGCCACTTCCCTAGGGCATGCTGGGAAGGTGGACACCAGAGCCACCTCCCTAAAGCATGCTGGGTACATCTCTATTTACCGTACCCCCTGCCCCCTGGTGTATGAAGGGGAAGGGTTCTCCGAAGCAGATTGCTGAGCTGTGTACCATTGGGGGTTTGCCACAGCTCCCTGGAGATTCCTGCACTATGGAGCGCTAGAGTCAGTGAGTGAGACAGGCGGACGCGCCGGAGGCTGTGAGAGAGAGACAGACAGACACACAGAGAGCGAGAAGTGTGATGGAGAGCTGGAGGGAAGTGGAGCAGTGGGGCTGCCTTGCTGCAGTGCCTCAGGCTTTAACCAGAGGCGTTGATGTACAGCTGGCTCTTGAGGATGTAGTCAATGACGGGCTGAGACAGGTAATCCACAACGTGTCCATCCCCATGCTGCAGGGCCAGTCTGGAGGGGCAAGAGAACAGAGGGAGTCAGTGCTTGCCAGTTACCCGCCCCACGTTGCCCCAGCCTGTTTTCTCTTCCCCAACAGGAAGCAGCTGTTTGGATAGGGTTCAAATCAGGCTTCATGTGAGCTCAGTCCATGGAGGAGCTGGTCACAGCTCCACAGGGAAGGTGCATTTACGAGGGTCACTGTCTCTCACATGTATGCACATGGTAACATTTTAGCCAAAGGAGCCATTGGTCTGAACGTGTGTGTGATCAATGCAAGTGGATGGGACAAGGCTGCCGAGGGAGGACGGCTCAGTGGTTAAGGCACTGGATTCAGGAGACATGGGTTCAATTCCCTGTTCCGTCACTGACCTCCTGTCACTTAATCGCTCCGTACCTCAGTTCCCCGTCTGTAACCAGGGGATCAGACCACTTCCCTCCCTCACATGGTGGAGCCATGATTATGAGGTGCTCAGATACTATGGAGATGGGGCCATGTAAGTACCTAGATAGATGGGGAAATGTTTGTGGTGGATTGTGGGAAATTCTTGGGTCTACTGGGTGGGAGATGAGATGCCCTGCAGTGGGAATTGAGGGCGGGTCGGGTCTCTATACTCTGCAGCAGGAGGCCCTTCGAGTCACGCACCTGCTTTTAGTTGAACTGACGACAGACATTGGGTGGTTCACGTCGTCCTTCACGACCAGGATGTTGTTCTGTGGTGAAAACGAGAAGAACAAATGAACATGACTGACCTCAGCCCTTTGCTCCTCATGGCTTGTGCACCCAGCATGTCGGGGCTCTCTGGCCGTGAGGACACTAGTGCCCAGAGGTGACATGGGCAGCTGGGCACTTCCTTGGGGATGGTGAGAGGGCTTCTGGGTTCTCCATCCCAGTCACTGAGGTCTGGAACAAGGCCTATGAGTGCTGAAGACGTAAGTGACACACAGGCCTCACACTAGTCCTGTGCACAGGGATGAATGTCTCCCTGATTGCAGAGGCTGGGAGCTTTGCAGGTATTGGTGCTGCTTTATGGAAGTGGTGCAGCGGTAAAGCTTCATAGCTGCCACTGCACAGCCAGCTCAGCCTGCCCATTGGCCTGCCCCGCAATGGCATCATGGCACAGTAAGAAACCGGGGGCGGAAGGCAGAGCCAGGCCAAGCGGACCCAGTCCCAGCCATGATGCAGGGAATGTCTGTGTTGTGCAAAGTTACTTACTTTGTACTTGCGGAGTATTGAGGAATGGTTCATAATCCGGTCTGTGTCTGTGCCGTCCCGGGGCACCACCACGATCCCAAAGTCCCCGACAATCACCTCCATCTGGGAGCAATGCAAAGAGGGACGTTTCAGAACCTTCTAAGTCTCCCGCGCCAGGGCGATGCTGGCCCAGGAACCAGCTCACAGGTCCCTGACTCAAACGAAAGATACGCTGAAATATTCTGTGATGTGTTGAAGGAACTAAGTCTTAACTTACACTCTTTCTGCAAACTTCCTGGAAAGTCTTTGCCAGAAACATGAATGTCATTAAGGAGGCTAATTGGCAACTTCCCAGGGGATGTCTACACTGCCAGTTGGAGATACAAATTCTAGCTCCAGGACCCACACCTACGCTAGTGCACTAAAAATAAAGTGTAGCTGGGGCAGTGCGAGTGGCAGGAGGCACTAGCTACCCTGAGCACGATCCTACCTAGCTATGTACTTGGGGCAGCTAGCCCCTTGCACAGCCATGTTTTAGCATGGTAGCTCGAACTGAGCTAGTGTGGGTATGTCTCCTTGAGTTAACAATCACCCGCTATGCGTGAAGCGTAGACAGCCCGGCAGGTATTCTGATCGTATTTTCTTACAGGACTTTTCAGTGCGTTCCCTTCCTATGGGCCTCAGTCTGCGGTCCCACTCCACACACACAGCTCCCATTGACTTCACTGGAGGAGCTGCTGAATTGGGGTCTGTCATGGAAAAGCTCTTCCAAAATAGCTGCTTGTTGCCAAATGTTAGCAGTAAGTACCGATGAGGTGGCAGAAGGGGCAAGTTTAACCTCACGGTTATGCCGAACTGGCCCTTCTGTTCCAGCGTGTGCGTATTCAGTTCCCATGGAGACATTGGCAGTGGTGGCTGGCAAGATTTCAGTCTGGCAAAACCTAATCCAAAGCCAGTTCAGATCCAGGTTCCATTCCATTCAAACCACTGTGGTTTGTCGGGTTTCAGATTAAAGGTTCTGACTTGGGCCCGTCTCTATGGATCACTCTGCAAAATCTGGTCTGGGTCCAACCACAGTAATGGAAGAGAGAGTGATGAGGGAATTTCCTCTGCAAGGCTGAGCCGCACTCCTCAAAAGAGGAAAATCCAGCTGGGCTCCTTATCTGTTAGCAGCGTTGTTGCTGAGTTTCAAGCTGGTTTCCTGGCTTCACTTGGCACCTTCTAAATCTAATACAAACAGCCCCCACCCACCTAATTTAAAGTTTATCTTTGCTCCCTTTGCCCTACAATCCTGGGATTTTTCTTCCCAAGATGACACTGACACTGCTCCATTTCCTTTGGGTTTTGTTCCAGTTACGATCTTGCTAAAGCTCCCTAGTAGCATGTTCTGTACAGTGAGTTGATGGAGTATTTAATGATACTGCTTGAACCAAAGCTCAGTCCTAAAATCCCACTGTTTCCACTTAAAGCATTTCATGTGTCTGTCTGGCTTAAGATTTTATCCTGCCACCCATCACTGTAGCATGAGAGTCCCTCACCTAAAATCAATACCAAGTCCCTAATGGGTCTCTGGAACATCTCCCTTTTTGGTGTTAAGCTGCTCCTTTAGGCTAGGCTTTTTTGGGGGGGGAACAGGGGGTTGGAAATAAACGGGGTATTTGAACTGTGAGCATCACTGATGGTGGTGGAAAGGCTTCCTCCAAGAGGACGGCTTTGCAACATTTCCTGAAGACGGTCAGGCTCTGGCCTGATCGCCTCTGGGACTCTGTGCCACAGCTGGATGCCCTCGTAAGGGAACGCGTTGTCCCCAGCTCTCACTTGCTTCAACCTAGGCTTTGTGATCTGCATTGGCCCAGGCCCGGGGGAGTGCAGCTGTCACGGGGGTTCCTAGATCAAAATTCAGTCTTTGAGGTAGTTGGGGGTTGAGCCATTCATTGCTTTGAAAACTAGGACCAGGGTCTTAAATTGGCATCATAAACTGACTGGGAGCCAGTGGAGGGACTTGAGCACATGCCTGATGTGCTCACTTTTTGTGGCCTAAGCCACGGTGAAGGTGAAGCCACATTCATGCCTGTGCATCGTCTTCACATTCAGCTTCAGTTACAGCAACCCAGCCTGGAGGTGACAAATGCATGGAGTGCTGTGGACAGGCCCTCACTGGGGGGTGGGGCAGGGAGGCATAAAGATGCCTAGCAAGCTAGTGGTGGAAGAAGGCATTTTGGGAAACTGATGCTACCTGGTCATCCAAACTTAGCGAGGATTCAGACAGAACCCCGCTGCTTTGCCCCACTTTGGTGAATGGAAGCTGTGTACCTTCAGTGGAAGGTGAGACAACATCTTGACCAGCTCTTTGAAGCACTTTCTCCTTTCAAACAACTCCCCACAACTTAGTGCTCTTAAGCATATCCGGAAATATCTGAGCAAATAAACTGCCACGTGCTAAACAGCATTATTTTTACCCGATACAAATGTTAGTCCCCTAAGCAGGTGCTGCTTGCAGGAAGCAAAGCAGAATCTGCAGTGAGCTGCTGTCTTCAGTCTCTCATGTGCTTTAATCGAAGGAGAGGGTGTTGGGCTGTTTCCCCCCCCAGAATCCAGTCCTATTTTGCGTGGGATCCCAAGTGTCAAACCTCGGGTCTAAATTAGGGCACCCAATCCTGTCCCTGAGCACTCAGACCAGCTGAAAGTATCAGACTGGGGTGCCCAAGTGCCAATCTGAGCACTGAGATGCAGGACTAGGTGCCTTAACTTAGATCCTCAAATTACAAAATGATTTGTTATTTTTCAGTCTGAGAGTTGATTTCCCAGAGGTGCGTCCAGATGGAAAAGCAGCTCACAAAGCGATTCATCTCTCGGGGTCTCCTCTCTGGTTTGCCCAGTTGCAGAGCAGGAGAGGGGAGTGGCTGCTGTTTCCTAGACTGGACATAGTTACTGAAATTGAGTCTCTCTGTTGATCTCACTGTATCCGTGTTAGAAGTTTGTTTGCTTGAGTACTCAGTGTGGGATGCCAGAGGAATTTGGCTTTAGAGATCATCTGGCACTGGATCAAAGACAACTCCCAAAGCCATTTTCTGGTGGTCCGGTGTATTTGTTCCACTCTTGTCCAGACTTTGTTCCTCCCTCATCTAGATTATCCACCCCTCTTGGGTCCTCCCCATTTTCCAGCTTTCTCCCCTGATGTCCATCCAAAATTTGGAAACCCCATTCTCTCATAGCCGGCAATTACTTCAGCAATATCACGTATGGCTGCCACCTTGGGGTAAACCACACACCTGACTGCCTCAGAAACCTCCACCACCACTTTACCCACAGTCGACTTTCCAACACCTAATTGCTTGGCAATGGACCTGTAGCAGTCTGGGGTAGCCAGCTTCCAGACGGTTATAGCAACTTGCTTCTGGATCAGAATGCCTTTATGGAGGAGTGTCACGGCAAACTGCTCACAAAGCACCAGAAATGTAGCTTACTTCATGTTTCTTCTTCTGGCCCCCCTGCTGGTCATCCCAGGTCTGCACGATGCTGTGACCCCACCAGGCTGTGCTTGTGGCCCTGCTCCAGAAGCCCAAGTCACCAGCGGCTGTAATGAATGCCATCAGCAGCTTCAGCCAGTTTGCATCTGCCATGTCTGTCGTCATCGTCCTGCTCCATCACAAGTTTTGTCAGGTGTCTTTGGTGGGTCAGAAAACACTGCTGAAATGTCCACCCATGTCTCACAGAAGCTCTGCCCATTTCCTGACACAGGACTACAAGTGCAAACATGAGAAGTTCTTCAAAAGGTGCCTCCTCTGTGTTGCTGGCTCCGGTAGCTGGGAGCGCACTGACCAAAATGACTGCTCAGCAGGCTGTTCAAACTTCCCGCCACATGAGAGGTGGAAAGTCAAGTTTTCCCACAGTGCACCACAGCCAAAGGCTAGAGTGGCCACATTGTGCGAGGGCACTAGGGAATCTGGGATATGGTTGGCTTGACTTGGGTCTGCGTGCTGCAGTGAGGATGCCAGAGCCCTAGTTTGAACCCAGGTTAATGTAGGGTTAACAATCAATGTAGACGCTCAAGCCCTGAGTTCTCGAATGCAGGGTGAGTCCCACTAACCCTGGGTTTACATTGCAATGTAGACATACCCCATACACTGCAATATAAGCCTAGGGTTAGTAGACCTCGTGTTGGCAGATCCTGGGTTTGTTAACCTAGGGCTTGAGTGTCTTTGCTCATTTGTAACCCCAGGTTAGGAATTGTTGAAACCTGGGTCCCAAACTGAGGCTGCAGCAAGTCCAACCACCCTATCCCAGACTTCCTAGCGCCCTCCCAAAATGTGGCTGCTCTAGCCCTTTGTTCATGGTGCAGGGTGGGGAAAACTTGACTGTCCACCAAACTTGACTGTTCAGAGGACCAAGAAAGTCAGCCCATGGGATTATGGGATACTTTTGGCAGACTCCCAGAGCACAAGTTCAACGGGGTTGTGTCTACACTGCAAAGCAATCGGGCTTGAACTCTGGGTCCCAGCCTGATTCAAGCTCGGCCCCTCCACCCCCATGGGGTCCTTGGATCTGAGCCATGGTTTAGTGCACTTTGTGTGCAGATGGAAGGGTTAAGCCTGAACTCAAACCCTGGGCTTACATTGCAGTGTAGATATACCCCACAATTATCTTCCTCCATGTCCACTGTTCTGGCCATGTTGCCATCCTCCAAGTCCTTGCACAAACTTCCTGTAGCCTTCTTCACCAAGTCTAAGTTCCTCATTCAGTCTTCAAGGACTGTGCCACATTGTGAACCACACCACACCTCTCATCTTCCTTTCACACAGCCCCTTAGGCCTGGAACTCCCTCTGTGTCGCTGTTCAGGAAGGACTTTCCTTTCCTTGATTCAAACGCCACTTAGAACTCTCCTCTCCCACAAAGCCAGCTAACAATCGTCCAATTCAGTAACACTGTTGCCCACTCAATACCAAGGAAAAGAGCAACACTTGAACCTCCCTCTATATTTCCCAGCATGTCTGATCTGTGTTGTCTGTGTCGGTTTTAAATTACTTGGGTAGGACCACATATCCTTCTGTCTCCTAAAGCACCAAACAAAGGATTTCACTGGAAAACATGTCTGCTGCTTTCAAAGGTAGGAAGGAAATCTCACCCCTTCCTGAGCTCCACTCAGGTCAGTAGAGACAGAATGTAACTGCTTGTGGGCATGTCATTTAAGACCTGTCTGACCTGCTTTGGCATTAGAACATCAGCAGAACTAGCTATGTCCTTGCAAGATGGAGCTGTTGCTTTTATGCATGTGTCTGATTTAGGTAGTTCATTTATTTTCTGGCTCTGATGGAAGAGATCATCTGGACAGATGGGCAAAGCTTGGGCAAATATTCTCCCCAAATCCAATTTCCTAGCATGTTTTCTCCCAAAAATGCATTTATAGCCGTTATGTTTGCATTTGTTTTGTGTTCCCTTTTGCAGATATTCTAGTGCATGAATTCACTGGGGAAAATGTTCAAGGAAACAGCAAATTATATGTGATTTAATACAGAATAATCATGGAAAGCAAATTTTGAACTAATTCCAGGTACACCTGAAAACCTCACTCTAAAAGTTACACTTACGCAATCAGGGAACAGATTATTCACATGCTTACAGGCTTTGCTGGACTTGGTCCTTGATCCTTAAAACAGAATTCTGTTGTCTTGACAATGTTATCTGTAATTATCTGGGGGAAGTTCCATGGCTGTTTTATACAGGAGGTCAGACTAGATTAGTGGTTTTCAACCTGTGGTCCACAGACCTCTGGGGCTCTGCAGACCATGTCTAAGAAGTCTGCAAAAGGTTGTCATTACTATAGAACAGTGGTTTTCAACCTGTGGTCCACGGACCCCTGGGGGTCCGTAGACCATGTCTAAGATTTCCAAAGGGAGCCGCACCTCCATGTGAAATTTTTTAGGGGTCTGCAAATGAAAAAAGGTTGAAAACCATGGGATTATATTATCACAATGGTTGCGTCTGGTCTCGGAATCCATGAACATAGACAGGTTTGCTGGAGGTGATATTTCTAGCTAGCAAGAGTATTAATGTAGTGGCTTTAAACTATGTTTGTTGCTATCTGTCACTCAAATTACGAGAAATCTTAGGTGGTGAATGGGGTCAGTATGATGATAAACTGGGTTCTGATGACCAAGCCACATTCTTACTTTTATTGGTAAGTACCAGAGCCCCTATATTGATGGGTGTATTAGAAAAGCATATCAAATGATCTTTTCTCCACATGTAGTGTTGTGGACTCTTGTTATTTTAGCATGAGTCTTGTGGTATTTGATGTTTTTACTTAAAGCAACATCCCCTGGAGTCAGATGACTGTGAGAATCTCTGTGTTCATAATTTAAAAAGTCAGCATCTAGCCCTCGTGGTTGCACAGAAAATGTCTGAAAATGTCACCCAAGTAGGCACTAAAAATACCAGATGCCCGCAGACAAAACCCAACCCCGCCCCAATTTTTTTTTTTTTTAAATCCTGAGATTTTTAAACTAATTTTTATTATTTTGGGGGGCCTGAGTCGTGATTAGGAATATTTGGGGCTGGCAATACAGTACTCAGCTTTAAAGACAAAATAATCTGCCAAGGTAAAAAAACTTTAAAGATGGTAAAATGCATTTAAGGCAACACAGATTACAAGAAATAATTTCAACAATTTAATTTGCTTTTCATCATGGATGCTGTAATGTCTCATTTCGTTCAGTTTGGGCAGTGAAATGAGACTGGTCCGTTTCACTTCCTGGTTCTCATGCCCTAGCACAAGGCAGCTGTGTTTGGGTTCCTAACACTGTAGTGCTATATAAGAGCTAGGCTGGAATTATTATTATTAGTGGTAAGTTTATACTACACGCAGGGGTGGCACCAGCACACCAAGCGTGTGCCTGGGGCGGCAAGCCGCAGGGGGCGGCCTGCCGGTCGCTGTGGGGGTGGCAGTCAGGGAGCCTTTGGTGGCATGCCTGCGGGAGGTCCGCCGGTCCCGTGGCTTCGGCGGCAATTCGGCAGCGGGTACGCCGAAGCCGCAGGACCGGCGGACCTCCCGCAGTCATGCCGCGGAAAGCCTCCTGACTGCCGTGCTTGGGGCGGCAAAATACATAGAGCCGCCCCTGACTACACGAACACTGTTTTGCTTGGTTTATTTACATTTCTTTTCCCTATAGTGTCATGAAAATTGGATCTTGTATACCCCTATATCCCCCTCCCCATATTCTAAATTTAGGGCCTAAATCTATTTAACAGCATCTGTTTATAAAAGAAAATGAGTTTGGGAGATGGCCTTTAAAATTTTCCTTACACCCTCAGAATTAGACATAAGTAGCTGCAGTCCCCAGCTGTCTCTGCCACTCATCTCCCTGAGAGTGGGGAGAAAAACATGATGTGAAAGGGAAAGTTTCTGGCTCCAATTTGAAATAAAAGCCGAGTGGGTTCTGAGAGTCAGAAGCAGGATACCTCTCTGGCTCGTTCGGCTGAGGGTGTAAATGGAAGGGGTGGGGCAGGATGGAATGAGGGATAGAGGCAGACTGTTCAAGGTTTCCCATGTGAGTTGACATGTTATGGAATGTTATGCCACATGTAAGGTCACCGTGGGAGAGAGCAAAGAGGTGAGAAAAATGAGAGGGGAGGGAAGGAAACAGCGCACAATGGATTGTACGCAGTGGTAGCCGGCTACTCACGTCAGACTCATTCCAGAGGCCTGGGATACAGAAGGACTCCAGCAGGTCACTGCCACAAAGCAATAAGATACGAAGCTCTGAAGAAAGGGAGCACAGAATGGAGAAGTTGAGAGACATGGGCTTATGGCTTCCCCCTGTGACACTACTGAACCAACAATCCCTGCACTGTGTTGCTGGAGAGACTCTTTCCGTAAGACACAAAAACCAGGGCCTGTTGCTTTGTGGCTATTCAAGGTCCTATCGCACTTTCTGCAATAACAGTGATGTTAGCTGCAGTGCAGTACCCTGGCCAAGCCATCTGCCTACCCTAAATACCTCTCTAGTTTCAAACAGCATTTCATTTCCTCTCCTACACTGCTGTGCAGCATTGCTGTGGGCGGTTAAACAGCTGCTGCATTCCGCCCCAGAGATGGCTGCATTTCAGAACATGTGCATGTGCCGTGTAAAGTATCTCATGGGGAAAGAAGTGATTCCTGTGTATGTAGGTGTATAGAAGTGATTTAGGATCTTTTAAAATGACAGATGTTCTATTAGTTCTCTGTTAGATATTACAAGGACCCGGACAACTGGTTAAAACCAGGGTCTCTAATGGGGGTGTCCCACTGCTCCCCAGCACTTCGTCACTGTCATGGCAGATTAAGGTATTCGCCAGAAAGCCCCAATACTTGCTCACTGCAGGGCAAACCTGTATAGACTTTCATGTCTTCCCTTTAACTTCCCCTGTTTGGATCAGTCTCCCCTAAGTGGCTTGCTGACCTGCACAATTGCTGGCATTTTACTCTGAGATGTGTACAATATCACTTATTGACCCTCAGAACCTAGGACATTTAAAGGCACAGAAACTGCAAGTGTTCAGTGTTAGAATTGAGTGTTGCCGAACAGATTTCTCTGTCTACATCACCACTTTCGGCCACCAGAGGGAAGCAGCAATATTGCTTAAATTTGTAAGGATAGAGGAACACCCAATTTAATGCAGCCTCCTGCCCCCCTCGCGCACACTCCCTGTCTTAGCCACCTATAGCTGAGCGTAAGTCAGCACTTTCCTCAACTTCTGAACTCTGGGCTGGGTTAACACTTAACACTTAAAGGGGTGCAGAGAAGGCTCCAGTGATCATTTCCTGCCTGAGCTATCCATGCTCTGAGCTGTTAAATGATGGGCCCAAGGTCATAGTGAGTCAGTATCAGAATTAGGAAGAGAAGTCAGGTGTCCCAACTCCCAGTCCTCTTTTCTAACCCTATAGCAATGCTGTCCTCCCTCCCTGTGAGGATGGGAATCAGCCCAGGCCATTTCATCACCCTTTTGGGCCAGCCCAAATCCAGATGCCTGGTGTCCAATGGGAGTGATGACCCAGTCCCCTAATTTGGTGTCTGTGTTGTGCTCGGTTGCTAGAACAGACTGTTCATCCCCATTCCCTGCGTGGCCCCTCCCATGTCACCCACTGCGTCAGCCTGGGGGCAGAGAGCTGCGCTTTGCAGGGCCCTGCCTTCCCGAGGGCAGAACAGCGCGTACTCACCAATCTCCTCGTATCTCATCACGGTCCCCAAATTTGCATTCTCATCTGGAGAAAGAGAAGTGCCAGAGTCCAAGCTTCAAATGAGCGTCCATGCCAGAGTGTGCCCAGGAGGGGAGACGGCTCTTTAACTGTTCAGCAGTGGCTCTTAGTGTTAACAGGATTCCTGCTCTACCAGCGCATACCTGTATACTAGCACCTGGTGGTGGATTCCCCGTCACTCAGTCTTTCGAAGGAGATTGGGCGTCTTTCTAAAAGATCTGCTCCCGCTCAACGAGGGAATGGCTGGTTGAGGTTCTAGGGCCCGCATGGTGCAAGAGGTCAGGCCAGGTGATCATAAAGGGATCATCCAGCCTTACAATCAATGGTGAGAGAGACTGCGTAGATTTCCTGTTAGTGGTTGGGGTTAATACTTCCGGGGGTTCTTTCACCTTGGCCAGGGCCGGCTCTAGGCACCAGCAAACCAAGCATGTGCTTGGGGCAGCACAATTGCAGGGGCAGCATTCCGGGGGGAGGCAGTTGTGCTCTCTGAGTTTTTTTGTTTTTGTTTTTGCTTCGGCAGTTGCGCTCTCAGAGGTTGTTTTTTTTTTTTTTTAGAGCCAGCCCTGACCTTGGTGATGTCTGTCTACATCCAGGCATTGCAAACTCAAGGAGTTGCTGTGCCTCTTCCCCTAGTATAGCCGGGCTCAGCGGGGCAGATTTCCCTAGTTAAGCTAATGCTTCTTCCTGCTGAGCAATCCAGGGAAATCCTGGGTGGGATCTGAGTGCCTACCTGCAATGAATTTTGGCATAACCCCTGACAATCTCTGTGACAACCAGGGAGAAGCTGTCAGGGAGAGAGTGGGGGCCTGGTCATCAGCTGGTATAAATGGACATAGCACCACTGTTGTCAATGGATCTACATTGATTTGCACCCACTGAGGATCTGGCTGCGAGTGATACCACAGCACTGGGTTGGATGGGAGGCAGAAAGGAGGAGGAAGACCATGGAGTGGGGAGGACCATAGATGAATGCAAGCATCTACATTTTCATAACGTACCCACAAAAGTGAAGCGCTCCATTGGCGGACGGACACAGCAAATCCGGCTCAGGCTTTCTCCCATCTTCCCCAAGATCTTTGCTGGAGGGAGAGAGAATAGGTAAAAAGCAGGTTCAGAGTCTGAGCCACCTGCAAGAACCACGTCTCACTGCACAAGGCCTGTCTGTTATTCCCCTACAGAGCTCTCGGAACACACAGGGCATTTGACTCTGAGGGCGTGGGGGAATCCCCGCTGGCCATCTCTGCTGGCTGGGTTCTTAAATCAATAAGCTCTCGTCCCCACCTTCTGTATGGTTTGTATCCACTTCCGTCTGTTTGAATGACTCGTTTAGAGCCTTGTTGCTGGATTGAAGTTATTTCATGTAGACGTTCGTCATCCTGAAGAGCTTCTTCCCCCCGCACCAAGATTTGGAAAGAAACCAATATTTTCTGCTAAGGATCTGATCAGCAACTTGGTGCAAATGGCCCCTTACTGGTTTGGTTACTAAAGCCCCAATCTACGGAGATGATCATTGTTTCATGATTTCAGCCCCCTCTTAAAACTTTAATTTCACCCTGTTTGGATTTTTAATGAAGCTAGGTGTGCAGTTGTGGGTGCATCATGCACTCAGGATTGTGCCTAATCTGCACCTGGAATGACCATGATTGCAAATACAAAACAGGTAACAGCATATTTAAAATGTCCTCAGGCAGCCCCCTGAGTGGCTAATCATTGGATTTAAGTGTGACATGCAGTACTTACATGTAAAAAATAGGCATGAAATTGCACTTCTACCACGTTTAAGGATCAAGCGTGGTTTTGGGGCAATTTTAAGATACACCTCTACCTGATATAACGCTATCCTCGGGAGCCAAAAAATCTTACCGCGTTATAGGTGAAACCGCATTATATCGAATTTGCTTTGATCTGCTGGAGTGCGCAGCCCCGCCCCCCCGGAGCGCTGCTTTACCGCGTTATATCCGAATTCATGTTCTATCGGGCCGCGTTATATCGGGGTAGAGGTGTACCTTTTTCATATAGATTTAGTGCCAGAGTGACAGCCCTTCGAAAGGGAAGTCCTCTATTCATTCACAGAACAGGTAGAGCATAGACACTGGCAGTGTGAACTTCCTCCCAATACTCTCCCTATGCACCTTAACTTGAACCTGAAGAGACCACTTTTAGCTGTGGAGCGTGGCTCAGTCTCCATGGCCCGTTTGGACTTTTTCCCGTGTTGCTCCTGGTGCCAATTGTGTGGACACTCAAGTGGACTCTGCCAACAGATCCCAGTCAATAAGGAGTGGGGAAGGGAGAGAGAAGATAGTAAAAGGACCCAGTGACAGGTAGGTTGCATTTTCCAACCCTGAACCCAAATATTGCTGAATTGCCTGGGTCTGGAATCTCAGTTCACTCAAATTATACATTTTGGAACCACACACAGTCTTATCTGAAACCTTCATTTATTGTTTCTTGGACAGGTCTGTTTTCGTTCCCCATTTCTGGGAGAACAAGTCTGGGGATTTCAGATTGGTGCTGTCTGCAGGGCTTACCTCTGCTCTATTTGGAGACCTTCTCTCTGCTGAGACCTACCTGCTGTGGGCTTGTTGGAAACGTTGCTGTTCTGGTAAATGGGCTGTGGAGACTCATTCTGGGGCTGTCCAATCACTGGGGTCATGGAAGGTGTGTTCACATTGGAGAGGATGCAGCCAGTCACTCGCTAGGGTGGGGATGAAATGTAAGGAGTCAGTAATATAACTCCAGAGCCAGAAACACATCCATAGATCTCTCGCTATAGCTTGGTAGCCAGCCCTACAGCTCACAAATTAACAACATTCTCCAGTCGTTACTAGGAGACACAGCCAGCCTCATTTCATGCTTCCCGTTTCCAACCAGTAAAATGAGACCGGGCCATATGACCTAATGAAAGGCAATGAAACCAGGGGAAGGAGATAGGCTTCAGAGCCCAAGCTCCAACCTGAAGTGCATCTTCAAAGCGCTGTCTATACAGCTATTTTTGGAGCGCCCATAATAACCCAAGTTTGTAGGCCTGGGCTGGGAGGCTCGCTTAGCATACCCTAAGCATCTCCATAAATAGGATACCCACCGGAATGATTTCTATTATGTGTGATGAGACCGGCTTGATCAGTGCAAAACCATTATAAGGATACAATTCAAAAACTGGTATTGACAAAATACTAACCCAAATGCCCTCTCCCATTTAGCCCTGTATATTTCATGGCTGCCTTAACTCTTCGCGTGAATTAATAAGGACAATTGTGTGTTTTCAAGTATTCGTCTCCTGGATTCTTAGGCATAAGATGAAGGCCAAAGCTAAGCAAGAGCGGAGATGCTGTTATCACTGGAGATGTCTGTCCGCATGCAGGCAGATCTTATACCAGCTTGGCAACATTCTAGTCACCCACTCACCAGAGCTGAGTAATGTTTTGTCAGGCAGGTAAAGTGTCACTGGATTTTCCATGATTATCAATCAAAGTAAAGGGCAGCTGAGCAGATTTTGGTGCCCAGGCTGGACAATTTTGCAAGGCTGACTTATACATTGCAATTTCATTTGCCGTTTCATTTTTTTCCTAATGACTCAAGATTTCTCCCCACCTCTCCCCCTTACTGTTCTTCTAAGCACACATGGGCCTCGTGGGAATAGGAGACTTCAAACGTTCTCTGTTCTTTTAAAGTGAATTTGGTATCAGCCTGGCAGCCCCGGGGAGTGAAAAACTCTCTGTACCCACACCATGAGGTTGGTAGAGGGAAAGGCCGTGTCAGCTTCCCCCATGCTGCCATGTTGGTGTGCCCTTCCCCTGTTCTGTAGGGACTGGCTCTGGGGTAATTCAGTCTCCATGGCCCATTCAGTCTTTGTCCCCTCTGCTGCATCTGCTAAAATGGGTGTTGGCCAGTGGTGGTCCTATCCGAGTGCCTGCGTGACCATCTCTGAGGTGAGAGGGGCCTTCAGCCTTATGGTCCATTCAGTCTTCTCTCCTGAGTATGATAAAATGACTTCCAATTAGTGCTAATTGGTGGTGGGTTTTGTGATGCAGCCACCTGCGCACTAGGAGCTGGGCTATGCTCTCCAAAGTCATTTCACGAAGGCCACTGTGAACAGCTGCTAGATGACAGTCGGTTTCAGTCAGTGTCAAACTGCCAGATTGGAGCCAGTCCCCAGAGGTGAAAGGCTCCCGCTCACATGAGCCATGCATTCCCCTTTCAGGCCGTGATCCTAAGAGAAATAGAAAAGCTGGCTCTTGATTTAGCTGCGTGTGAACCTGCTTCTGTGAGGAGATTGCTGCACACATCTCAAAGAGGCAGACAGGCAGGCTTTAAACATTGTTTTAGCCCTGCAGTGAGTTAGCACTGTTCTGGGTCCCCAGCCCCCATGTTGCTGCCCAGGATAAGACTGCAATGTTGCTAACTCACCCTGTGCTAGGAGAGAAAGACAGCAGAATAATGACTGCACTCAACACACATCCTTGCATCAAATCTTATTTCCTGAGCCAATCCCACCTGCTCCTTCCTTCCGCTCCCTTCGAACTGGAGGCAAGAAGTGAACAGACGGGGCATCATTAACTGCGGAATCCTGGGGTGGCTCCTGCCCTGCTAGCTAAGAACTTTAAAGGAATGTTAATGTGGTTGGGGGTGGAGAATCCAACCCACCCTGAGCTCTCGCTATAATCCCTTCCCTCGTATCCGCGCCACTCGCCTCCCTTCAGAGGAATTTGAACCATCATAAAAATTTCATCTGACTGGAGGGTGGATTTGAAATGATTCAGAACAACTTGGCTTGTTCCCGGAATGTTCTCTCAAGGTAACGATAGCACTGAGTCGTCAGCTCTCCTCCCTTCAGTTCCGCTCCATGGGGCAGGGATCCAGAGGGGCAGAACAGCAGGGGGAAGCAGTGTTGTGTGAGACACAATATTCGGCCTAGCCTGCCTGTCCAGACTGCTGAGGCGCGAGTTCAGGCTTTCCTCATCTTGTCTCGACTACTGTAATCTGCCCCTCTCTGCCCCTTGTTGCCAGCCATGCTGCCTCCCTCAATCCAGTCAAAACGCTGCTAGTAGGGTCACAGAATCATAGAAATGAAGGGCAGGAAGGGACCTTGAGAAGTCATCTAGTCCAAGCGCCTGCACTGAGGCAGGACCCTCAACCTAGACCATCCCTGACAGGTGTTTGTCCAACCTCTTCTTAAAAACCTCCAATGGTAGGGATTCCACAACCTCCCTGGGAAGCCTATTCCAGAGCTTAACCACCCTTAGAGTTAGAAAGATTTTCCTAATATCTAATCTAATCTTGTTGCAGATTAAGCCCATTACTACTTGTCCTACCTTCCATGGACATGGAGAACAAATGATCGCTGTCCTCTTTATAAGAGCCCTTAACATAGATGAAGACTATCATCAGGTCTTTTTCCAAGACTGAACATGCCCAGTGTTTTTAAGCTTTCTTTATAGGTCAGGTTTGCTAAACCTTTTACCATTTGTTGCTCTTCTCTGGGCTCTCTCCATTTGTCCACATCTTTCTTCAAGTGTGTTGCCCAGAACTGGACAGAGCACTCCAGCTGGGGTCTCCCCAGGGCTGAGTAGAGCAGGTCAGTTACCCCCTGTGTCTTACACAGGGCAATCCTGTTAATACCCCACAGAATGGTCATCTTGACTTCCACTTTCACCACATCACTTCTCTGCTGGCATTCCTCCAATGGCTCCCCCTCTCCCATGAGTGCCTTGTCTTTGCCTTTAAAGCCTTCTCCATTTACCCCCTCCCTAACCATCAGATCTAGTAGCTTGCCGAGCTGTGGACACTCCAACATCGCTCTGCCAGTGGTGCCAGCCTCAGTCACTCGCCCATCGGCGTCTCCCTCAAAAACACCTCCATGCTTTCTCCCACCTACCCTCCACCCCCAAACACACACACCTGGTGAAAACTCCCTGGCCAAACGCCTGAAGCTTCCACCTTCTCTTCTTTTAACTGCCTCCTCCGAACCTGCCCCTGCTGTGATGCCTGCAGATCCTTCCTGCCTGGCACTGGGCCAGGCAAGTGGCATGGCCAAGCCATCTGCTTTTCTTCTCAACTCGGTTTGTTTCATTGGTTCCTCCTCCTGCCCTTCTTTGCCCACTTGAGTGAGCCCTGACTGGTTTGTCCCTTTCATCCAGGTCTCAGGGTGGCTTTAATGCCAACCTCCCCATTGCTGTTGCTGGAGGGTAGGGTAATGGTCTAAGGTCATTAGCTGAAGAGGTGGTGGGAAGTCCCATTTCTGTTCAGGGTTTGTGATCTTCATTCTCACTTCTGCCTGTGCCTGTGGAGGGGTTTCACTTACTGTGTCATGTATTCTCTGGGGTTTACACAGCACGGAAGATGCCCTTGAATTTTCCTGTTGCTGTGAGTCATTCCTTAGGGCCAATGGAGCCAGGTTTGTCCCATGGGGTTATTTTGTTAGGTGAGTAAGCAGGGCTTCATTCACTTGCCTTTCAAATGCCCTCTTTTCCCCTGGATTGACTGTGTGGCAGGGATGATGATTGCTTAGCTGTGAGTTTGCCTTCCCCAACTGCTCTCACTGCAGCCTCGTTCTTGTGTGCGTCCTGACAAGTATTTTTTTCTCCCCCCCCCCCCCCATGTATAGAAGCTTGGCATTTCCCTGGAGTAGACACAGTGCTGGGAGTTTGTCCTTAGCCCTTTTCCAAAGGTGGATTAAATTCGGTCATGTGCAGCACAATGTTCTTTTCATTCCACTTTCTTCTAATCTCCTTTTGCCTAGCTCCCTTACTATGAGGGCCTGTCTACACAGTGAAACTTAATTCAGATGAAGGAAGGGTGTGAATTTACAGTGTGACAGCTACTCCTGAATAACTCCACTGTGATGGGGTGTGTACACCCCACAGTGGCAGCGAAAGGGTTAATGGGAGGCCGAGGGCTCATTTAGCCCACTTGGTGGCACCTGGAGGGTGCGTTAGGTACAGTTCATAGGCAGACTCAGCTGGGGAGGAGAGTCACCTTCATAAAGCGAGGCACTCAGAGCAGTGAGGAAGAGATCCAGAGGGAGAGAAGGCCTGGGAGTCTCTCCTGAGACAGGAGCTGTGGCAAATGGCCAGGGACAGAAGGGACATGGGAAAGCTGCAGGCATGGAGATTCCTATGATGAGCCCCAGGGCCGGCTCCAGGCACCAGCCCACCAAGCTTGTGCTTGGGGCGGCACCTGGAGGGGGGCGGCGTGGCGCTCCGGCTCTGGCCGCCGGGGAGAGCGGGGCCACGGCTGGGCACTCCGCCCTCCCCCCGGCGCTCTGGCCGCCGGGGAGAGCGGAGCCCCGGCCGGGCACTCCGCCCTCCTCCCAGGGCTCCGGCCGCCCTCCCCCCCGGCCGCCGGGGAGAGCGGAGCCCCGGCCAGGCACTCCGCCCTCCTCCCAGGGCTCCGGCCGCCCTCCCCCCCGGCGCCCTCCCCCCGGCCACCGGGGAGAGTGGAGCCCCGGCCGGGCACTCCGCCCTCCTCCCAGGGCTCCCCCCGCGCCCTCCCCTGCCGCGCTGGGGCGGGGGGGGGCGGCCGGAGGCTTTTTTGCCTGGGGCGGCAAAAAAGCCAGAGCCGGCCCTGATGAGCCCTAATGAAAGGAAAAGGTCCAGTGGAGGCTGCCGGGTGGTTTGCTGTCCCAGAAAGTTGGGAAGAACCCAGAGAGGCTCAACACCAGGATGAGTGGAGTGGCTGAAGTGGTGCTTGGTTCTATTTGGGGGGTTTTGAGTTCTGCTGGGAGAAGTCTGGGACCCCCCGCCCCCAGGGAGGGGGGGGGGAAATTTCGTAATGGTGACGCTGTTGGTGCAGGACGTTGATACTCAGTAATGGGTGGACTATTGTGACCTGGCCAGCAGGTGGAGTCACACAGCAGACCATGTGATCCCTAAGGTCGAGAGGAGGCAAAAGGGGGGCAATGCCAGGACTCGCCAAAAGGGGGTGCTCCGGGACAGTGAGTTTGTCACACCATGTACTGACAAGTCCCAATACCCTTGCGTGATCTGCATAGCAGGTGCTGTGACTATCTCTGATTGGAGGTTGTTGGAGTTTAGGCCTTGGTGCATTCTTGGGAGCCTTTCCTATTTGCTGGTCTGGAGAACCATTCAGTTTCCAGGAATGGCGGCTGTTTGGAATCCCTTGTTTGAGGAATTCTTTTGCGAGGAGCAGGGTTTTGTTTTAATTGGCAAGTCCCCCTCGCTCCTTGTTACTGATGGTATTTTTAGCCTCTCCGTGTGGGTGTATTGATCTGGGCTGGATTGTTTGCTGCAATGTGTGATTGGTACTTTGCTGTCTGATGATGATGTGCGCACCCAAACTTAGAGGGCTGACTCCTTTTTTTTTTCCAGCCAGGAGAGCTGGACACGTGCCTGTGTAATATTCTGTCTCTTCTACCTGTGTTGGGCCAGAACCTCAGCTTGGGTAAATCGTCACAGCTCCACAGGTTTCAGGGGAGCTATGGTGTTTTTCCACAGCTAAGGATCAGTCCATTGAACATATATATCAAGTTGGTGTAATTGAATCAACCTGAAAGAGAAAGAAACCTGCCCTGCATTGGCTACCGCTGAGCCTGAACTCAGCCCTGAAAGTGCTACAGATCAAAGCTATTAGAGGAATACTCGGGTTGTGCATTAAAAATGCATTGGTCTAACCACTTTCCTACACCACTTCTCCCGCTAGCCACAGCTTTCCCCTCCCCCCTCTGTGACACACCTGCCCAGGTGTGACTCACCTTCATCAGATCGCGGTGGTGTTCCAGTACGCTGCAGGTAGTCTGCCAGGTGTCCTGATAGCACTCCCAGGGGTCCACCCTGTGGGGAGGAGAGAACATAACACAGAGGGTTTGCATGTGAATCTTGCTCTGTCCTTCACCATCCAGCATGCTCAGTTGCAGTGGAGAGGCCAGAAAGAGACAACCATGCTGCTGGGAACCATCCATGTTAACCTCCTCATGTCTGCCTGCGATTAGAGGCTGGAATAAAATGCCAAATGCAGCTTTTCCAGCCATCACATTTTCATTGTATTCTCCCTACCTGCCTTTGGTTAAACTCCTCCATCCCTGCTCCATTTCCCTGCCCCTCCCCAGTCCTGGGCATGCCCGTCTAAAAGCTCTTCTCCTCTGGCCTCTGCCCAGGTGCCAGACACTGCATGGAAATGTATTGAGACAGCAGCTTTGGTCACCAACATGACAATGGGACCGAGAAGCACACTGGGCTCCTGAGGAAGAATGAATGCGATGGCTGTCCAGGGTTTCTGCTCACAGAAATTTTTCCCATGGTATGCACGGCTGAACCACTCTCAAGGCAGAGCTCACAGCATCCATTGTGACAAATTCCCGCGAGTGGCGTTGCAACCTGGCACGTTGTGTCTCAGCAGGACTCTGTTTGGGGGACCTCTCAAATGCGGGAGGGCCTGGGGCAAACTGCCCCTGCCAATGGTGTGCACCATGCATAACATGCGCATGGCTGCCCACGCCACTGCTGCTCTCAATGAAGTGCTTCCTCTTTCTGCCCCCTCACCCAAACAGCGTCTGGGAGGAGCTGACGGAAGTTGCATGGAGCTCGGTGGCTGTTGGGACATGGTGTCACTGAACTACGCCAGCACTGCAGTCAGGGCACTGGCCTGGAGCGCACCTCCATGGGGATACTGGGCACTAGCCCAGCCTGTTGACAACCTACATCACAGAGGGGTGTGAAATCCTGTAGAGAGGCTCTTACCTGCCCCCTCTCTTGGGCCTTGACCTATTGTGGTTCTATCCATATGGGAGGAAGCATCTTTAACCCTTCCCACCCTGAAGTGCCACAGCTAAAGCCAAAGGGGGAAATATTTAAGGGTTTAAACTTTCATTTCAGGAAATTAAACTGCGTGCAGGTGCAGTCCTGATAGCTGAGCGCCACCAAACATGATGCACCGGCAGCAAACCAGCCTGACCCACTCTCCCGTGCCTGAGCAACAGCTACCTGACGTGGCCATCACAGAGAAAGGGAAGGGCCGCCCCACTGACTGCCATTGCTGGCTTTTAGCAAGACAAGGCAGGTGAGGTAACATCGCTTACTGCACCGACCTCTGGTGAAATAGCCTGCTGTTCTCTGTTGCGTTACTGAAAGGTCAGAGCAGTACGAGGAAGAGTGGAAACGGGGAACGTGGCGAAAGCCTTGTTGGCGCTGGGGCTGTCACCACACCAGTGTGAGCCCCTCGCATTAGACGTGCTGGCTGGGGTAACAAGTGATTTGCGCTGGCGCAGCTGAGACAGTGAAGAGAAGCCCCAGGCAGGGGTCTGGGTGACAGGGGATGTAGCTGTGCCTTGGGATGCAGTGTCCAGCAGCTGTGACATTATTCATAAAAATTATCCCTACCTCTTGCTTCCCCCCCCGCCCTCGGCTGGCCTCCCACTTGTGAGACAGGACAGTGCTCTTATCCCCATTGTACAGATGGGAGGCTAAGGGACTTGCCCAAGGTCACACAGAAAGTCTATGGCAGAACAGGGAATTGAACCATAGTATCTCACATCCTCACAGCTAGTGCTCTAACCACTGAACCATCCTTCCCCATAGCCTGATGTTTGTAAAATCACTTGGGAGACACGGAATTTATCCAGCAGTTATTTCTTGAGGCCGTGGGGGGAATTCATTAGTCTGGTGCCTTTGTCTTTTTGCACAAAGACAATGTGAAAGGCAGTCTTTTTTCTAGGAAAAGCTTCCCCCACTGCTCCTTCACTGGGCCTTTTTCCCAGAGCAGGAAAACTCTTCTTTTTCTTTTTCTTTTCTCAGATCTTCTGAGAGCCCCCAGTCTTTCATGAATTGCTAATCGCACCCTGGCTGTTCCCAGAGCCTTTCCTGGCAATGAGATTTCATGCCTGTCTCACACAGAATGTGGGTGCAGGAATTTCCACCCCTCCTCTATACACCAGGTTGTGAAAGACAAACCTCCAGTGCTACAGCCTGGCTTAATTGAAAACTTAATGAGCTGCTAAATTGGGATGTTTCTTAAACATATTCTTAGCAGCTGAATGTATTTTTTCTCTCACACCCCACCTGAGGACTCTCAGACATGATCTCACTAATTAAAAACATGCTGAGTGCCTAATGTCTGTGTAACCTCTGTGCTACACATGCCTCAGCTAAGTTAGAAACCATCTCTGCTCTTCATTAGGGTCTGTGTACCTGGGATTGACACTAGTGGTAATAATAAACAATAGCACTCAGAGCCTGTGCATACAGACACGCTTCTGCACGTATGGCCAGATGCTCCCAGCTGTGTCAGACACACATGCTCACCAAAGCCAGGCAGACACTCACTCACGCAGTCATGACCATCCACCCAATCCTTTTGATAGCTTCCATATCATCTGATGCAACTTGGTGTCTCTCCATGTGGCCATCAATATTAGTCAACTCTATCTGGGTCTCATCCAATGGAAAGAATCCCACTGAAGTCAATGGGATTTGGATCAGGTCCGGGTGTGCCCTATTTGTTACTCCTTTTCTCAACCTTCTTGATCTTCCTCCCTTGCAATTCCTCCTGGTACTTGTCCCTCTCTCCTTGTTCTTCCCCTTCCCTACTCTCCTCCACAGCCTGTTTGCTCATTCCCTTTCTTTTCAACAGCCTCCTCCCACTTTCTCTCTCCCTCTCCTTGTGTGAGGAACGTGCGCTTCCTCTGACCTACAAAGACTGCTGAGTTTCTTATACAGGCATGTGCACTCACAGTAACAATGAGCCATTATTAAAACATGCTCTTTCCATGCAAATTATAATGGCACAAACTTTTCTGGTGCATAATTAAGGTAATTAGTGGAAGCTTGCTTTAATTACACACTGCGTGCTTAGCCGATAAGTGTGTCTGTTATCAGCCGCAGCCGGAAGGGCTGACTGGAGCTTTGCTTTCACCTCCTCCCTTGGTGGGGATGTTTGATGCACATCACTAGCTACCACTTGCTGGCTCTGAGATGAGCCCCTTGAAAATCCTCTCCAAGCTCAGTCTGAACTGACCTTCCCCTGAGCCGGTGGATGTGACTCGAACCGGATTCTTACAGGCCGGCGTTGCCCCATAAAAGGAGCGTCGTGTCTTTCAAAGGCTCCCTGTATAACCCAACCGGCAATACCCAAGGTGTTACCTCACCTGATCCAGTCAGAGGACTGGACGGCCAGTTGGCACATGGTCAGACGGTGTCGGCTGGAGACCAGGCCCTGAAAGAAAATAGTAACTAAGAGAGGATGCAGGGAGAATCAGTGAAGCTTTGTCCAATGTCCAGTCCTCCCTCAAGCTTGGACCTGACTCAATTCTGTGATCTCCCCACCAAAACCTAGTCCAAGCTCTCCTGAATGCACCACAGGGACACAGATCCACTAAACTGAGTGTGAACCCAACAGCACCCCCGCAGATGGGCCATCACCAAGGTTATTCATCAGCATAGGGAAGAGGTATCTGTCTTGCCCGGATTCAGAGGGCAGAACCAAGCAGCCTATGTGACATCAGAAGAGCTTCGCTTCTCTCTGAATCCTGCCTGGCCTGGGGGCTAATGATAGGGACAGCATTTTCTCGAGTCTTTTTGGTTAGGAGGAAACTTCTGCAGCTCAAATATAGAAATTTCCCTATCTTTGGATTTCATTCTCCAAAAGATGCTTTTAACAGCTCCTGTCCCAGTATTGCCAAGCCCAAGCGTACGAAAATCATGAGCCAGGCCCCCAAACTTATGAGATTGGCTTTAAAAACATGAGATTTAAAAAAAAACATTATTTGCTTTCTGGTGTTTGTGCCTTTTAAGGATCACATTTTCCAGCTTTCCTCTGTAATCACAAGGGCTAAAAACTTGGGGGCGAAAGTTAAATGAAAGCTGAGATTTTTGGGTAATCACAGGACTCCGGGAGCTGCAGCTTTAAGAAAAAAACTAGACTTAAGGTAAAATCACAAGAGCTGGTAACACTGCTGCCCTACATCAGGTTAATCAGAACCATTAATGGTTCTGATTAACCTGCATCTGAAGTGAGGTTTTTACCCATGAAAGCTTATGCCCAAATAAATCTGTTAGTCTTTAAGGTGCCACCAGACTCCTTGTTGTTTTTGTAGATACAGACTAACACGGCTACCCCATGATAATTAATGGGTACTATCTGACCCACACAATCTTATCCCAGCCTTCTGCTCAGCTTCCCCACAGCTTTCACTCTGGCATCAGCTGAGCTGTAAGATTTCACTCTCCTCCAGACTCAGTTTTGGAACCAGCATTACCTGGTTCCCCAGGGTGTTCATTGAACTAGAAACCCTCAGACCTAACTCTTCCTGTCGTTCATGCACACTTCCAGCTTCCTGCAGATTACTTTGGCAATATCACACAGGAGCGAGCAAGAACTTGATGAACTAACCTGCTTCCCATAGGAGTCATGTACAGGTGAGACGATTCCACCAATTACAATGAACCTTCCAGTCTTGTGCAGATAATCCCGGGCTCTTTCTAATGAAGGAAACAAACAAAAAAGGAGGGGGAGGGGATCACTATGTACATTCCACTCAGTAAAGCCAAAAGTTAGCTAGCGTTTTGAGCCAGATTTGAAAAACTGGTCTCAATTTTCACATGCAGTTTGTGCAAATCCCTGAATTTTCTCCTGAACATAATTGTGCAAGCAAAATTCACTGTGCAAAAGTGGTGGGTGGACTGAGGCCCATTGGAAACTGTCCCTTTGCCTTTAGGATAAAGATGAGGATATTAAATGCAAAGTCAGGGCTAAATTCTCTGCTGGTGTAATTGAGTGACATGCCATTGAAGTCCAGCTGTGCCCATTAACACCAGCACAGATGCTGGCTCTGAATATTTCAGTAATGTTAAATACTTAAATATTTAAATACCCAAAAACCAAGTGCATTTGTAATACAATGGCAAAGAATGTATTAATCTCCTTCTAGTGGCGGGTACACTCCAGGATAACCCTGTACTACTACCATCAGCTAATGAAGATAATCCCTTAGCTCAAGTAACAGAGGTGTGACCTGCAGTGCTAAACATCATGAGTTGATTTCAAACCCAGCTGATCACCCAGCCCTGTGTGTGTGAGGGGGTGGGGAGAGCGGAGATTGTTGTATTTTCAGAATGTAAGGCTACCAATATGCCCCCTTTAGCTTGCTCTGTCATGCCAGTGTGGCAGAGCTCATCATGGCATTGAGGAAGACCCCAGATAAAGGATGTAATTGGTTTTAATTGGATCCAGGTTAATAGTGAATACAGCCATTACCATCTGAAAGGTGTTTGGTGACCTATGTGAAATGAGCTGGTGGGCTCTGCCCCATTCTTAGTGGACACAGGTGTCTACACCACAGAAACCACCATCACAGTTGGCAATCTCGGCAAAGAGCCCAGGGAATGAATGGGGTCTGGAGACTGACTTCCTGTCTGACCCCTAGAAGTGGTCATTGGTGAGGGGAACGGTTGCATTGCCATGGTCACTGCTGTAGGGCCTGGTCTGTGATTAAATCTAGCCCCTCAGTCTTCAGGGCTGTCAGTCCATCACTGAATTCATTTAACAACACAGTAATTAAAACGACAATGCGTGCAATGGAGTGACCTGCCTCGCAACAACATTGCTGGGTGGAGTACAGCTAAATCTTTGTGGCAGATTGAAAATGGGCCCCATACATGTCTCTCGTGCCTGTTGTTTGCATTTATTCTCTTTGGCACTGTTTGTGCGGGTATGTTAATAGGGCTGGTGAAAATGTTTTAAAATGCAATTTAAAAACAGCTCCTGGTGACGCAGCTTGTTGGGCTAGCGGACGCAGCTTTACAAACTACGTTTCCCATGTATATGAAAGGCAGTGTGGTCTAGTGGGTAAGACATTGGCTGGGGGCTCAGCAGACCTAGTCTCTATTCAGGGCTTTGGAGCAGAGCCCGGAGCAGTGGAGCTGCAGGTTTTTGCCTGGAGTTAGAGCAGAGCAGAGCCGGAGCATAGCTCCAAAGCCCTGTCTCTATTTCTGGCTTTACCACTGGCCTGCTGTGTGACCTGAGGCAAATCACTTCACCTCTCCGTGCCTCAGTTTCCCCTCCCATCTTTTGTCTTGTCAATCTCACTGTAAGCTCTTTAGGGTAGAGACTGTCTCTTACTATGTGTCTGTACCATGTCTAGCACAGTGGGGCCCTGGTATTTGGGGGCATCTAGGTGCTACTGTGATATAACTAACAATATGTTATACTTGGTCTAAATGATGTTAGCAGGAATTATGTTTTAGAACAATTCTGTTAACACATTTGGAGTTATAGAAAGATATTAAAACTATGCATAGGCTCCATTCAAGATGTCATCACACTCCATAAACAGTAGCACATGAATGACTAGGGCAGGCAGTATAGAGCACAGATAGTTTGCATAGTAGATAAACACTTGTGCATCATGTATGCCCCATCTACAGTACTGGAATACAGCAGGCGGCCCTACTTCTACTTCCCCCATGTACATTGCTAAGGGAGATGACCTCATGGGCAAACCATTGTTGCCAATTTGCGTTTCCATTTTAGTGTGGTTTTGATAGAACTCTTCTGCAGCTCTGGAGGAATCTCTTCCCCCTCCCCCCCCGTTAGTTCCAAGAGCCAAAGCTTAACATCTGGATTTAAAAATAGACGTATATCTGTAACAGAAATAGTCTGAAAATAAAACAGAAGGGAGAATAAAGACACCAGCTGGTCAGCACTGATGCTTGAAATGTGGTTCTGCTCTGAGAAATGGCTATGCAGAAATTACACAGATCTTTCCCTTGTGCGTGTCCAGAATTATGGGTGCTCACTTTAGTGGCCAGTTAGGTCCCCGTCCTGCATTTGGATCCATATAGATGAGCCCCTATGCCTGTACATGGCTCCAGGTGGGGTAAGGGTTTACCTGCACAGACCTGATGGCAGGACTGGGGTTCACTTGCACTGAAGCAGCTAACTCTGGTTTGGTGCAGCGTAAGTCACAGTTACAGCGATGCAGTTCATGAGAGCAGCTGCAGTGGGGTAAGCATAGCAGTGGCTAAAACCTGCAGTGTGTAGAAGCCCTGTGTTTGTATGATGGGCTTAGCACTCCAAAGCCAACACACCTCTAGAGAATGGGTGGGATGAGTTTCTGTCTCATGCATCCGCATGGAATTGTTAACTAAGTGCCATATTGTGCCCTCAGAGCCCATTGCTCGCCCTTGGAATGCCTAGGATTACAATGGAACTTGCTGCATGTGTGTGCACTTGCCTGATATGTGGGAGCCTCAAATCTCTGCTCTGCCTGCAGCAGAGCAGACTCTGTCCGGGTCAGTGCCCTGCCCTCCAGGCCGTAAAGTGCCAGACTACATGTCAGCCTCAGCAGCACAGTGCTGCAGGACGCTATGCTGTAAGAGTACCAGAGCTGCTGGCGTATGTTGTGTAACAAGATCTCTGTGAGCAGTTGTCTGCCAGCCTCTCCAGGAACAAGGAAATTAACTTTTTTATTCCCCAAGTGGAGTTTGGTGTCCACTGTGCTGTGAACTGACAGAGCGAGAGAACTGAACGTGAAGGGAAACTGAGCTAAGAGAACTCCAGAGGGACTGAGCTGGACCAACACAGCCGAGAAATTCAGTGCACAGGTGCTTTAGCCCTCATGGGTTAGAGGGGCTTTTAGCACCACTGATGCTGGCCCTTTCCCATTACATGTAAACAGTGGAAGAAGGGGGGTCTACAATGGAACAGGGGAGACTGTTGGTAAATGTCAGGACCATACAATATTCATAGCCCATCCCCAGGAGGAAAGGCTGGTCCAGGGGTTAGGGCACTAGCCTAGGACGTGGTAAACCTGCATTCAAGTCCCTGCTCTGCCACCGACTTCCTGTGTGACCTTGGGCAAGTCACTTAGTCCCTCTGTGCCTCAGAGCCCCTCCTGTAAGCCATGGATCGAAGCTCTTCCCTATTGTTGTGATAAGATTGCAGGTCTGTCTATGCTACACATGGAGGTGTGACTGCAGCTGGGGCAGGCATGCGCATGCTAGTCTTACTCTAGCTAAAAAGAGCAGCGCAGATGCACCAGCCCGGCCTGCAGCACAGGAGAGCAATGCAGGTATAGACACAGGGTTCCAGGTGGGCTTTACTGTTTGCGCCGGGGTCTGCACTCCTACATCTTCACTGCTATTTTTAGCCATGCTAGCTAGATCAAAGCTAGCATGGGTGAGGCTGCCCGGGCTCCAATCGCACCTCTGAATGCAATGCAGACGTACCGCCTGTGAGGTGCTGAAATATTAATGGGGGGCAATGTAAGTTCCTAAGTGTGCAAAACCTCAGTGCCAATTAAATGCCCTGTGTAGACCAGGCCTAAGATCCTTAGAGAGAGAAATTAAGGGTGGAGTGTTATTACTAGTCTCTTTGACATTCTGAGTGTTATCTGGTTGTTAATCAGATCCCTCTCATTGGCAGGGTATTTCAGTGTATTTAGCTGTACAGAAATATTTGCTTTCAAGGTGACCCTACCTGGACATTGGAACCGCTTGTGAAAATCTGTAATGTAGCACCATGTCCTGTGTTCTTCCTCTGCAGTACAAGGAAAACTGGCCTTCTGGTTAACAGTAGAAGTGGGAGTCAGATCTGGGTTCTGTTCCCAGCTCTGCCATGGACTTGTTGTGGGACTGTAGATAAGTCACTTAATCTCTCTGTGCCTTGGTTTCCCTGTCGGGGGGGGGGGGGAAGGGTATAATAATACTTACAACCTCACAGGGCTGCTGTGAGGCTCAGTTCATTAACTTGTCAGAAAATGCTGTAGAAGAATAAAGTGAAACCTCTGCAGGCTAAGACCGGAGTAGCCCCATGCCTGAGTTTGCACACAAGATGAGATTTCTTTATTCCTGTATAATGGTTTTGGGGAGTGTGTGTGTATATGTATGTGTGTGTGTGCATGCGCGCACACACAAACGAGTTCAGTGTGAAAATACTGCAGCCACCACTCCCTTCAATTCCCTGCATGTGACTCCTTTTGGGAACCAAACCTGCACTCTTGCACAGGTTGAGTTGCATGTTTCCTGTAAGTGTGTGGTCCCTGCTCTCATTCAGCAGTGCCAGAGAGGCCGAATCAAACCCAGGAGCCCACACATTAGGCTGGTTAATTCTCCAGGATGAAAACATACCATTTTCTTGATTCCCTTCACTTTCCATTTGTCTGCTGTCTCGGGCTGCTGCTGCTTAAACAAAATTCTCGCTCTCTCTCTGTTCATGTTGTTGTTGATCTGGTTTGCCGTTCGTTGTATCTGGCTTAGGAGTTCCTAGCAGCTGGGGAATGGGCTTTTGGCTCTCAATTTCCCAAATGTCACTTCTGACTACTTTTTGGAGGGGAAGCACCAGAGGCTTCCATCACTGCCTGGGCACCGGGACACTTTATTATTATTATTAGAGAATTTGCTTCCAACTCACTCATTCCTGCCTGTCTATGGCAACTGCATCCTCTCCACTTGAAAAGTTCCTCAGGTGCCATCCCTGCAGGGACTTCACCCGCTGCGGCAGAAAGATTTGCCAACATACGGATGCTAAAGGGAAGAAGAAGAAAAAACAAAGGCGCGCAGAGAGGAGAAAAGAGGTGGAGCAGTTTTCCATCCGAGGTGCATTAGGTTTTTGAGGATGATCATTCTAAAACTCAATAGCGTGTAACAAAGTTTGCAAGGAGTTGAGATAATGTATTGGAAGAGCTGCTGGACGTGATATTGTGGGTAGAGTGTTGGAAGTTAAGGAGGCATCAGCACTTTTTTTTTACAACCTTCAATTTCCAATGATTGATTACATCTGTTAAAATGCGCTTTCATCTGAAATTCTGCATTGGAGGCTTCTGCCCAGGAGATAATGTTTTGAAACAAAATTTCTATGGAATCAGTTGAGAGGTGTGTGTGTGTGTGTGTGTGTGTGTTTAATGACAGAGGGACCAGGAGCTGACTAGTTCATTAAGTTTTCTGAGCTCCTTGAATTCCTAAATAGCTTTGATTTTAAAACAGAAATTTAACTGATCAAGTGATGCACTGTTAAAGCCATCCTTTGCTCTCAATAGTCTGGATTATGCATTACTTCCAGATCAATCCCGTGGAATAGCCATAGCAGATGAGATTGCTTTGGAGTTGCTCTGCCTTTTGGATAATAATTTATCTGCCCCAGCACCCTCCTGTAGAGAGTCCCACAGAGGTCAGTGTTGTCAGCTTTGTCATGCAGTGTGTATATGAATGCGCTCAGAGAACCAATCCAGCAGCATGGCCCGAGGTGTCATCAGCACAGTGGGGATACTTGGGACTGTGTCACAGTCTCTCCGGATCAAGGCTTTGTCTCTGCGCTGCCTGTCTGGCTGGGGATGTGAGATGGCTGGATGAGGCTCAGCTCCAGATGGCAATGAGGGATTGCTTGTTGCAAGGAGGAAGAAGCTGAAGTGTCGCTTGTGTGGTGGCTACTCCCATGTCAGTACAGAGAGTTCCTAGTTGATGATGTTGCTTATGAGCTGAATGTAGAAACCAGTGTCTTGGTAATAGTCGAAAGTGGCTACTTGCATCTCCAAAATATTCTGCAGTTCTGACCTCCTCCCCCCGAGTCGTAGCCCCAGTCACAGTGAGGGGTGTCTGATAAGCACTGAGGTGATGTGCAACAGTCACCTTAGAGCGCAGTGATACACTGTCTATGTATGCAAGGCACGCCCAACCGGATGGGTATTGTCCAGCGAGCAGCCTGCGGGCCGGACGATTCCATCTGGCCCCCATGGAGGATACAAAATGGCATCCTCTGCATGGTATAACCGCGCAGGCCCCATATGTGCAAGGTCATGCCACATGGAGGATACCACTTAGGAGAACAAAATGGTGTCCTCCGCACTGCATGACTTCGCATGCCCCGTCTATGTGAGGCCACACCGCATGGAGGATGCCAGTCTGGATTGCCTAAGAATCCCCCATTCATACGACGACAGGAATAGCCCTGCCAGATCAGACTTGTGACCCATCCAGTCCTGTATCCTGTCTCTGTGAAAGGGGCCAGTACAGCTGCTTCTGAGAAAAGTGCAAGAAACCCCCAACTAGACAATTATGGAATAATGGCAGGGGAACTTTCTTCCTAACCCCCTCAGTTAGCAGCTGGCTAATGCCCTGGCACAGGAGGGGATGTGTTCAGGCTGATTTTTTTTTTTAATCCCATTTAAGCTAACTGTGGATGCTGCTATTACGAAGATGTGTCTAAATCTTTCTTTTTTTAGGGCCTTAAAACTGGAGGGAAGAAAAACCCTGCCTTCCTCTCCAGCCCCTTGAGGAACCTGGCCTGCTCCTGTCGTTCGAATAGGAGTAATAACCCTAGGACCTTCCCATTGGTGGTGACATCCCCATTGGGCGCCAACAAGAGTGTTAGCTACAAATAAGATTCTCCATTAAAATCAAGGGACCATATTAATCTTTGGTGGTGTAACTCCCTTGACTGCAATGGAGATACACCAGAGATGAATTTGGCCCAGCTTCTAGTGCTTTGGTGGTAACGGTTTGTCCACAGACCTGCAATATGCTGCGCGCTCTGGCCACTGTTGCTTTGTGCATGGCAGGGCCGATGGGAGCTGGCAGGCTAGCGAGCGTGTGGGGAGCAGCGCTGTTACCCGGGGGCTCCAGTGGAGTTGGTTTTGTGATTGTTTGGGTCATGATGCTTTGCGATAGAAACAACAGTTCCTTTCATGGAGACTTGGCACTGCTCGCCAGGGCTAGGTGCTGAGGAGAGTCCCTTTCCCCTTCCTCGTGGGCAGGCACACGTCCCATCCAGTTGGTTCTGGCGGCTGCGCTCTCAGTTCCCCGGGCCAATGTGATTCTTTCTCTCCTGTTTTCCCTTAGTCAAAATCACCTTTGGCCTCTCTATCTCACTCCCCTGGCGACAAGGCTCGGAGGGGGGTGGGGGGAGGAGGGAATGGCAGGGCCTCTCCCTGCCAGTAGGGTTGGAAGCTGATGAGCTGGGAAGGAGGGGGAGAAGTCAGGCTAGGGAGGCAGGAGCAGGGGGAGAAGCAGAGAACACCAAGGGGAATAATAAAGCAAGTATCTACTGGCTTCAGCGCAATAGCCCTGCTGGAGAAAACAGTTCTCTGGCTTCAGGTGATATGTACAGTCCAATGTTCCCCTTCCTTGGGGCAGTAGTGTACTGCTGTTGCCCCTGGCTCCTAGATCCTCAGCTGGTGTAAACTGGCTTAGCTCCATTGACTTCAATGGAACGGATTTGCACCAGCAGGAGCTCTGTGGAGCAGAAACTCTATTGATTGCCATCCGTGCCCTCTAGGGTATGTGGTCCAGTGGGGACAGAGCACTGGACTGCAACTCAGGCCTGGTCTACACTACGAGTTTAGGTCGACTTTAGCAGCATTAAATCGAATTAAGCCTGGACACGTCCACACGACGAAGCCCTTTCTTTCGACTTAAAGGGCCCTTTAAACCGGTTTCTTTACTCCACCTCCGACGAGGGGATTAGCGATAAAATCGGCCTTAGCAGGTCGGAATTGGGGTAGTGTGGACGGAATTCGACGTTATTGGCCTCCGGGAGCTATCCCACAGTGCTTCATTGTGACCGCTCTGGACAGCACTCTCAACTCAGATGCACTGACCAGGTAGACAGGAAAAGGCCCGCGAACGTTTGAATTTCATTTCCTGTTTGCTCAGCGTGGAGAGCACAGGTGACCATGCAGAGCTCATCAGCACAGGTAACCGTGATGGAGTCCCAGGATCGCAAAAGAGCTCCAGCATGGACAGAACGGGAGGTACGGGATCTGCTCGCCATATGGGGAGATGAATCAGTGCTAGCTGAACTCCGAAGCAGTAAACGAAATGGCAAAATATTAGAAAAGGTCTCCAAGGCCATGAAGGACAGAGGCCATAACAGGGACGCACAGCAGTGCCGCGTGAAAATTAAGGAGCTACGGCAAGCCTACCACAAAGCCAGAGAAGCAAACGGAAGGTCCAGGGCAGAGCCGCAAACATGCCGCTTCTACGCGGAGCTGCATGCCATTCTAGGGGGTGCAGCCACCACTACCCCAACTGTGTGCTATGACTCCGTCACTGGAGAAACACACAGGGAAGCGGGTTCGGGGTACGAGGAAGATGAGGATGGAGATAATGTAGATAGCTCACAGCAGCAAGGAAGCGGAGAAACCGGTTTCCCCAACAGCCAGGATATGTTTATCACCCTGGACCTGGAACCAGTAACCCCCGAACTCACCCAAGGCGTGTTCCCAGACCCTGAGGGCACACAGGGGACCTCTAGTGAGTGTACCTTTGTAAATATTACACATGGTTTAAAAGCAAGCGTGTTTAATGATTAATGATTAATTTGCCTTGGCAATCGCGGCCAGTACAGCTACTGGAAAAGTCTGTTAACGTGTATGGGGATGGAGCGGAAATCCTCCAGGGACATCTCCAGAAACCTCTCCTTCATGTACTCCCAAAGCCTTTGCAAAAGGTTTCTGGGGAGGGCTGCCTTATCCCGTCCGCCATGGTAGGACACTTTACCAGGCCAGTAGCACGTAGTCTGGAATCATTGCATAACAAAGCATGGCAGCGTATGGTCCCGGTGTTTGCTGGCATGCAGACAACATTCATTCCTTATCGCTCTTTGTTATCCTCAGGAGAGTGATATCATTCACGGTCACCTGGTTGAAATGGGGCGATTTTATTAAGGGGACATTCAGAGGTGCCCCTTCCTGCTCTGCTGAACAGAAATATTCCCCGCTGTTAGCCACGCGGTGGGGGGGAGGGGTGAAGTATCATCCCAGAGAATTGGGTGTGGGGGGGGAGGGGAGTTAGTTGGGTTTGTGCTGCATGTTAACCCGGAAACCGCAGCCCCTCCTTTTACATTGCAAACCCATTTTAAATGGCCAACCCAACGGGTGCTTGGTATGGGAGATGAGCGCTACATGTTAAGAAGGTTAAAAAAGCCAAAAGACTGTGTCTTACCATGGCTGCCTGCAAGCCGAAATCTGTTGCCTGGCACTGCGTGAGTGAGCTCTCTCACCAAACCGGTAGGCCCTCAATATAAGAGGAAAAATGCGACCTTGTAACGAAAGCACATGTGCTGTGTAATGTGAACAGCAAAATTTAACGTGAAAGAGTGTACCCATTGTTCTCTAAAATGTGTCTTTTTTTTAACCACCTCTCCCTTCTCCTCCACCAGCTGCAAATGTTTCTTCTTCACAGAGGCTAGTGAAGATTAGAAGGAGAAAACGGAGGACGCGGGACGATATGTTCACGGAGCTCCAGATGTCCTCCCACGCTGACAGAGCACAGCAGAATGCGTGGAGGCAGTCAATGTCAGACTACAGAAAAGCACAATATGAACGAGAGGAGAGGTGGCGGGCTGAATCGCGGGATGAACAGAGCAAGTGGTGGGCTGAAGATGATAGGTGGCGTCAGCTTGCAGACAGAAGGCAAGAGGCGATGCTCCGGCTGCTGGAGCATCAAACTGATATGCTCCAGCGTATGGTTGAGCTGCAGGAAAGGCAGCAGGAGCAGAGACCACCGCTACAGCCCCTGTGTAACCAACAGCCCTCCTCCCCAAGTTCCATAGCCTCCTCACCTAGACGCCCAAGAACACGGTGGGGGGGCCTCCGGCCACCCAGTCACTCCACCCCAGATGGTTGCCCGAGCATCAGAAGGCTGGCCTTCAATAAGAGTTAAAGTTTTAAACTGCAGTGTGTCCTTTTCCTTCCCTCCTCCCCCACCCATCCCGGGCTACCTTGGCAATTATCCCCCTAGTTGTGTGATGAATTAATAAAGAATGCATGAATGTGAAGTAACAATGACTGTATTGCCTCTGCAAGCGGTGCTCGAAGGGGGGAGGGGAGGGTGGGGTGGTTGGTTTACAGGGAAGTAGAGTGAACTGGGTGCGGGGGGCGGAGGGTTCATAAAGGAGAAACAAACAGAAGTTTCACACCGTAGCCTGGCCAGTCACAAAACTCGTTTTCAAAGCTTCTCTGATGCGCACTGCGCCCTGCTGTGCTCCTCTAACCGCCCTGGTGTCTGGCTGCGCGTAATCAGCGGCCAGGCGATTTGCCTCAACCTCCCACCCCGCCATAAATGTCTCCCCCTTACTCTCACAGATATTGTGGAGCGCACAGCAAGCAGCAATAACAATGGGGATATTCTTTTCACTGAGGTCTGAGCGAGTCAGTAAGCTGCGCCAGCACGCTTTTAAATGTCCAAATGCACATTCCACCACCATTCGGCACTTGCTCAGCCTGTAGTTGAACAGGTCCTGACTCCTGTCCAGGCTGCCTGTGTACGGCTTCATGAGCCATGGCATTAAGGGGTAGGCTGGGTCCCCAAGGATCACGATAGGCATTTCAACATCCCCAACGGTTACTTTCTGGTCCGGGAAGAAAGTCCCTTCCTCCAGCTTTCGAAACAGAGCAGAGTGCCTGAAGACGCGAGCATCATGTACCTTTCCCGGCCATCCCACGTTGATGTTGGTGAAACGTCCCTTGTGATCCACCAGGGCTTGCAGCAGCATTGAAAAGTACCCCTTGCGGTTTATGTACTCGGTAGCTTGGTGCTCCGGTGCCAAGATAGGGATATGGGTTCCGTCTATGGCCCCACCACAGTTTGGGAATCCCATTGCAGCAAAGCCATCCACTATGGCCTGCACGTTTCCCAGAGTCACTACCCTTGATATCACCAGGTCTTTCATTGCCCTGGCAACTTGGATCACAGCAGCCCCCACAGTAGATTTGCCCACTCCAAATTGATTCCCGACTGACCGGTAGCTGTCTGGCGTTGCAAGCTTCCACAGGGCTATCGCCACTCGCTTCTCAACTGTGAGGGCTGCTCTCATCCTGGTATTCTGGCGCTTCAGGGCAGGGGAAAGCAAGTCACAAAGTTCCATGAAAGTGCCCTTACGCATGCGAAAGTTTCGCAGCCACTGGTAATCGTCCCACACCTGCAGCACGATGCGGTCCCACCAGTCTGTGCTTGTTTCCCGGGCCCAGAATCGGCGTTCCATGGCATGAACCTGCCCCAGTAACACCATGATTTCCACATTGCTGGGGCCTGTGCCTTGTGAGAGGTCTATGTCCATGTCAATTTCCTCATCACTCTCGTTGCCGTGCTGCAATCGCCTCCTCGGCTGGTCCTGGTTTTGCTTTGGCATGCCCTGGCTCTGCATATACTCCAGGACAATGCACGTGGTGTTCATAGTGCTCATAATTGCCACGGTGATCTGAGCGGGCTCCATGATCCCAGTGCTAGCTATGGCGTCTGGTCTGAAAAAAGGTGCGAAACTAGTATCTGACGGACCAGGGGAAGGAGGGAGGGAGGGAGGGGCGAGTGACGACATGGCGTACAGGTACAGGGAATTAAAATCAACAAAGGTGGCTGTGCATCAGGGAGAAACACAAACAACTGTCACACAGAATGGCCCCCCCCAAAGATTGAACTCAAAAGCCTGGGTTTAGCAGGCCGTTGATTTCACGGAGGGAGGGGGAAGCAAATGAATACAGAACAAATCTATTTTTTACATCTTAAGCTGGCAGACGACGGTGCAGCATGACTGATAGCCCTCGGCATCTTCTGGGTGCTTGGCAGAAAATACTGGGTGCTTGGCAGAAAATAGCATACTACGATTGATAGCCATCATCATCGTCAAGACTGTTCGCTAGGACTGAGCGTGTCTGCCCAGGTGCCCCTGATCGACAGCCACTGCAATTATGATGATGATGGATTCCAGTCGTAATATACCATCTTCTACCAAAAGGCAAGGGGCTGCTGTTGTGTGCAATGCAGCCCCACGTCTGCCAGCCCCACATCTGCCAGCACCCAGATCGCCCTCGGCCTCTTCTGGGCGCTTGGCAGAAAATGGCATACTACGACTGATAGCCATCATCGTCATTGTGAAGGCAGCAGAATATGACTGGGGGGATGCGGGACATACGGAGTTCCAGCCACTGCTGTACGACGACGACGGTTACCAGTCGTAATACACCATCTACTGCCAAAAGGCAAAAGGCAAGGGGCTGGTGCAATGCAGCCCTACGGCTGCCAGCCCCACAGCTGCCAGCACCCAGATCGCCGATGAAGGCTACCAGTCATGCTGCACCGTCTACCGCCAAAAGGCAGTTAGCTGCTGCTGCTGTGTAGCAATGCAGTACCACGTCTGCCGGCACCCAGATGACATATGGTGACGGTGAGCTGAGCTGAGCTGAGTGGGCTCCATGCTTGCTGTGGTATGTTGTCTGCACAGGTAACCCAGGTAAAAAGGCGCGAATCTATTGTCTGCCGTTGCTCTGACGGAGGGGGAGGGGCCTGACGACATGTACCCAGAACCCCCCGTGACACTGTTTTGCATCATTCAGGCATTGGGATCTCAACCCAGAATTCCAATGGGCGGCGGAGACTGCGGGAACTGTGGGATAGCTACCCATAGTGCAATGCTCCGGAAGTCGACGCTAGCCTCGGTACTGTGGACGCGGTCCGCCGACTAGAGCACTTAGAGCATTTTATGTGGGGACACACACAATCGGCTGTATAAAACCGATTTCTATAAAACCGGCTTCTATAAATTCGACCTAATTTCGTAGTGTAGACATACCCTCAGGAGACCTGAGTTCTATTCCTGACTCTGCCTCTGAGCTGCTGTCGCCTTGGGCAAATCACTTCATCACTCGCTGCCTCTGTTTCCTCTCCCACCCTTTGCCTGCCTGATCTCGTTAGACTGTGGCTTTTTGGGGCAGGGCCTGTGCCTCAGTGCTACTGCAATAGCAATATAAAAATAATGCGACACATTCCCAGCAAGAGCGACTCGCGGACACAAATGGTTTTCAATTCCATTGCCCAGCAAGGCCTTGTTTACATAACGGAAGGGCTGCCAAGGAGCCCTTCCAAAGCTCTGAAACGCAAAGTTCAGGCTGTCACTCTATTGTTAATTCAGACTGGTTGTCTGCCCCCACTCCCCACCCCCAAAAGCTGCTCAGGTTCAGGAAGGGTTGTCAGCCTTAGGTCTTAATTTCTTGGCTTTGTCTCATCACCTTATGTCAAAACCTTTATGTGCTTGGGACTTTGTCTTTAATATTGTGTGGCACTGACTGCCCCGTGAATGTAAGCAGGATTAGCTATGCAGGACGGGTGTGCGATGAACATCTGCAATGCGCTTACCCTCCAACCTCTCTTTGGCTCCATAGCCTCATTTCCACATGCAGTGTGCACGGTTCCACCAAATCCGGCAGTAATTGCGAGGGGTCGCTTACAGGTAACGGTGAGAGCAGACTGTACATATTTGTCACCGCTAGATCATGATGATGTAGCTAAACAGGCCTCTTGCCTGCATGTGGGATAGAGCGACCCTCCGCTTGTGCAAAGGACAATACTAACACACGCCAAAAAGCTAAAGACTGGCCCCAAACCTGCCTAGTCCAAAGTATTTTACTGGGGGGGAGGGGGAATCATGTGCGTAAATTCCAGGCTGATTCACACCCCTCTTGTTCCCAGGGAGGTTTGTGGGGTTGGGTGGGGTGTAGAATTTGGCCCTCAGGCTTTTAAAAACCCTGCAGTCCTTCCCTGCTCTTTTTAGAAGTAGTATAACTGTCAGGGACGCAGTTGGTTGGCCCTGCCTCAACGCCGGGGGCTGGATTTGCAGACTTCTCACAGTCCCGTGCTGCCCTGCATTTCTACGATTCTATAACAGAGATCGGTTTAGCAGTAACCGCGCCAGCTTCCTTAGGGAGGTCAGGTATTCAGACTCCCACAGAGTAGGATCCTCATGCCAAGCTCTCGCTCACTCCGTGCAAGGTGGGCATTACTCCGATGCTGAGTGAGAAGGATCAGCCCGCTGTGCAGGCACTGTTGTAGAGATTCACACTCGCAGACTCTGAGTGCAGTAGAAGTCCCGTCCCCCTGCACTCGTCCGGTCTCTGGGCATGTGGTGGGATTTGCCACAATTGTCTGAGTGCCAGTCTCTGACAGAAACAGGATTCACACTCCCAGGTTACCAAATGCAGCAGGTCTGGTCAAGCACTTTGAGATGCTTTTTTCTGAAGAGGGACATTTGGAAGCTGTGTCTGATATGGCTGTATTAGCAAAGCAGTTCACTCTGTCCCTGTTCACGCCAGCCCCCAGACAATCGCCAGGTCACAGTTCTGGTGCTCTGGGTCAAAGCCCTGGCAGTTCAGAGGACACATTAATCTCTACAGCCTGACATCAGACTGGAGAAGAGGGGCAGAGCCCCCCAGGACAGGAGAATTAAAACATCTCCTGTACTTTGAAACGCAGCTGAGCCAGGCTGATCTCTGGCAGACAGCGAGCATCCTTTCTGGGGGAGGAAATCCTGCATGGGAGGAATTGATAGAGCAGAAAGGGGCTGCCAGGGTCAGACCGAACCATCGGGGGCAAGGAGAATGATGGCACAGGAGCATGAGCAGAACAACTGCTGCTAACAGATAAAATCCCAGCCTCCAGGAAGGCAGCCAGCAACTCTCTCTGCTGGCGAGGATGGGTTATTAATGAGATCAGATCGTTTCTTCTCTTCATCCAGTACAGTTTCCCCTCCCCAGGACTGGGCACTTGCGCTGTGCAATGTACCACAGGGCAGGCTCCTGACAGGCTCCCAGACCTCACACAAATACTCCCCACTGATTGGATTGCTTCCACTTGGTTCTAACTGGCTCTTTTTATGCAGCAAGATAGGGCCGAGAAAGGGAGACGTAGGAAGGGGGTTTCTTTCCTTCTGTTGCCCCAAATGATCTGAGCTTTTTTTCCCCCTCAGTATTAAATGAGCTGCCTCTGGGAGGAGAAATGGGGCCAAATCCGCAGCTGGTGTAAATTGGGGTGTCCCTCTTGGAGGATCTGGCCTGTGGCCTCCTTTGCATTACTGCTCTTGGCACCAGTACAGAGCAGCAGTTCCGTTCTCCAGGCACAGATGGGAGCGCCCCTACCCGAGAGATAGAGAGGAGAAATGCCTGCAGTTCTTGCTGGAGAACAGGATTTAATGAGCAAATGGCCTCCCCTCCCTCTTCTTTTCCTTTCCTTCAGCTTCCCCGGCCCAGCAGTAAACGCTGGGGAGGGAAGTAGAAGGGGGTTGCTTTCAACATAAAGCCAGCATCTGCGGGAGTAGCCCAGCTGCTGCATCAAACCAATTCCATTGTTGCTCTAGGGATTGATGATGTGAAATAAGGGCTCTGCCTCTTGACTCTATTTCAGTGGCCCACGCTAGCACTGCCACAATTACAGGACTGTCAGTGTGTCCGGTATAAAGTGTCTTTTTCAGGGGGCGAGAGCTCACATGTCAAGCCCCCTTTGTCCTCAAAGGCTCAGCCTCTGAGCAGAGGTCTGTTTTGTTGGATAGAAAAGGTCACGAAATCAGTTGGTTCTTTTTTCTTAAACCAGGCCCAGAAGAAGAGAGAATTGTAGGTTGGTGACTTTGCACTTGTCAGTGTGCAGGTGGAGCACCTGGGTCACATTTTGGAAAAGTGTCTAATTGACTTAGGAGCCTAAAGCCAAGACTTTCAGAAGTCACTAATGAGTTTGATGCCTGCATTTTTGAGTGCCCAGCCAGAGATACCTTAAAGGGCCTGCGCTTCAGAAAGCACTGAACCTCTGCCCTTGGAAAATCAGACCCCTTTCAAGCGTCTCCGCTTGGGCACCCCAAAATGGAGGCATTCAAGGGCACTACTCACTTTTGAAAATCTTGGCCTAAGTGCCCAGCTCACTTTTGAAAATGGGGCTTAGGCTCCAAAATCTCTTTGGCACTTTTGCAAATTTGACCCTTCGTCTAAGGGTGTGATTTTCAAAGAAATCTATTAGGTGCTCCAATCTCAATGAATTTTAATGTAACTCCCTGAGGGGCCTTTGAAAATCCCAACCTAAACCTTTATTAGGACACAAGAGAAATATAACTTTGCAGGTGCATTGTCCTTTCTTTGGAGTCTGTTTAAAAATTAAAACCATGTTCTGACAGTGCCATGTGTTATTACTAAACTCTGTTGTGATAGCCCCCTCTGGATTATAAACCTCACTTTTGAATAATGTAATAACGATACTGAACATTTATCTAATGCCTTCCATCCCAAAGGATCCTAAAACATTTACAGTTGGTATTATAATAATCAACCTATCTATGCAGGTTCTTATACTGTGCATATCTATACGCAAGAAATACTGCACCCATCTATGAAATGTAGCCCCCTCTGGGGTGAAATGCAGCAGCTGTTGAAAGTACATTTCAACATAGCACAAAACTTTTGGACAGGAAATGAAGAAGAATACCAGATTAAACAAACTTCAGAGCATATTTTGGTAAACTCAATACAATTACTCCAACTGGAATTTAGCTAGGAAGCTAGGGCTAAAAGCTTTTCTCTTTCAAAAGCACACTAGGCTCTTTAGTGAGCACACATGGCAGTATTGCCAACTGCAAGTGTTCAAAAATCATGAGACTGGCTTAAAAATCATGAGATTTTAAAAAATAATAAATTTGGGGATTTTTTTTTCTTGGCCCTCTTGTCTCTGAGCCTTTAGGGTGCACTCGGGTTATGTTTTCCAGCTTTTCTGTGCAACCATGACAGCTAGAAACTTGGTTTTTATTTTAAATGAAAATTGAGAGTCACACAAAATAACATGACTCTAGAACCTGGGGCTTGAATAAAAAAATGCCAAATATGATGAGACTTGCAATAAAAATGATGAGAGTTGGCAACATGGAGTGGTCAGGATTTTGGTTTTATGTCTCATCCTATAAACACCCCCTCCAGCAGCACAGCACTCTCTAATGCCACTCTAGGGACATGGGGTCAGTGCTAACCCTGAGACAATAGTGCTTCCATCTGAATCACCAACATAAGCCTCCTGCAGAACTGTTTTTTCCCTTCCAAGTACTTACCAGGCCTCCCACCCTTCTTAGGGCCTGATCCAAAGCACATTGAAATCAATGGGATCCCTCCCTTATTGGTGAGATCTGGTGTTATTGCAGCCCGAGGAGGGATAGTTGCATGCAGTGAATTACTCCATGGCCGTGAAATTGACAACAAACATAGCCACTATGTTTTGGGCCTTTCTGTCCATGTTCCCTCTACTGGCTCTGCAGTGGCTGCTGTTTAACGAAGTACACTGACGTCAATTGCTGATGCACTGACAGCAATGTTTTGGCAGGATAAGCTGCTACAGAAATTTATTATTGTTAAGCAAAGCCAATTATGTTTGCACTTTACCCTCAAAAGAAACCATAAAAAAACAAGAGAAAAGAAATCAGAGAAAACTGGTGGAGATGAATAGAAGAGGAAGGGACCAGATCCTCAGTTGGTTTAAATTGGCACAGCTCCAAGCTAAAGGAGCTGTATTAATATACACCAACTGAGACTCTGGTGGCAAGTCTTTAAGATGCTATTTCAAGTAACAAAAATGACTTCTCATTGTCCCCTGGCTGTTGGAAAATTAATCACAGTATTGTGTGTGCTCTGCTGTTTTCCGCCGTTTATTCTGTTTGGATTCTAGCTGTCACATGTCTTAGCACTTGGGTAGCTTCGTGCTATAGACAGTGTGCCTAGTTGTGCACCTATGAACTCTGAAGCTGATGTTAGGAAGCCAGAGTTGCACTATTGAGAGCAACTGTCAGCTCCGGAGCCTGCCCTATTCAGACAGTTTGGATTAGGTTGGGAGTAATTGAGAATATTTTGCAATCTGGTGGTGGGGACGGATGGGGACCTCATAGAAGTTAGGAATGGAAAAGAGCTACTTAGGTCCTCAGGTGCATTCCCAAACAATCCAGGAGTGTTCCCTATGCATATTGTCTACTGTGTGGTCCCACCTAGTTTGTAAAAGTCCGAAGTAGGGCTTGTCAAAGTTGAAAATAGGAATAATATTAATAAACATTTTTTACAGCTTTTGACCCGCTATTGGGGTGTCAAAATGTAGAATTTTTGTTGAAGAGGGGGAAATTTAATAAAATTGTTAGACAATGCTTTTCCTATTGTTTAACTAGATCTAGGTCCAAATAATGCAATTTTCCCTGCTCCCTTTGGCTCTTTGTCTATACCCTAATACACCTCCTGCTCAGGTAGTTCTTCTTGATACCCTAAATTGTCTCTCTGGATTTCATCACATTCCTCCTAGTGATACCCCATGTGTCTCACTAAATCATCTCTCCTTTCTTGGGGTTTTTGCACCCTTGAATATTTGCGGACTGTGATAATGTATCCCCACTATAGTGGTTATTTAGCCAAAATCTGCATAATGAGCTCTTTTGATTTGCCTTATAAAGTCAGCCCTTCCAACCTGCTCCTCATTTGTGGAGCTTTTCTCTGAACTGCCTCCATTGTGTCTATCTTTTTGCTAATGAGGTGTCCAGAATGAATACAGTATTTCTGATGCAATTGCATTCAGTCCATGTAATGTGGAACTATTACTTGCCCTGCTCTGTGATGTGATGTCTCTGCATGAAACACAAAATGACACTGGCTTTGGTTGCCACCATATCACATCGTCTTTGATATTCACTGTCCCCCACTGTGGCACTTTCAGCATTATTGTTTCCCATTGAATATGTGTGTTTGGTATTATTTTTTTCCTTGATACATTAACTTCAATTTTTCCAAGGCAAATCTTATGTTGCGATTTTCCTTCCCATGTGTCTAATTTCTCTTGAAAGCTGTGTATTTGTCTGTCCTGTATACTATTTGCAATTCCTCTCAAGTTAGTATCATCAGTGGATTTCATTAACACGCTCTTTCCCCCCCCCCCCCCCCCTCTTCCAGATCATTAATGTCTTCAACAGGCAGCTGTTAGGGAGTTGTAGCAGGTTTGGGAGGGAGAAGGGTTGATGGGCTGGTATATCTTTGGTAGGGGGAGAAAAAATTGGGAGGGAAGGATTGACAGGGGAAGGGAATTAGAAAGGTGATGTGGCCTTTGATGATTCCAGTCTCAGTGGGAATCTGGTAGGCCCTGCATTGCAGAAGCCACACAATTTCTCCTCAGGAGGGCACCAGGGCCATGAAGTTAGTAGGCAGGTGTAGGAAGACATTGGGGGTGGGCAAGTGGAGGGGGAATGGGTCCCGACAAGTTTAAAAACTTGTCTTGAGGCTGTTCCTGGAATTCCTGGGGAGAGGTCACAAGATGCTGGGGGGTGGAGGGAAGGGCATAGAATATGAGCAAGAGCTCTATTCCTTCACAGAACTTTGTGTCAGAGACTCGGCCCTTCATCGGGGGAGAGGCCAAGATCTGACTGGATGAAAATTAACACCTGCAAGTGCTCCTTGAATATACAGGCACATGCGTTAGCCTCCGCTGTTTCTGTGCAGCTGTGGGTGGGATTAGAGAGCTGCCTTTGGCAGCTCACCACAGACATCCCTGGTCTGCAGCTATTCCATTTTCAAGGGTTGGGGTGATGGGGGCAGTCGCTGGTCAGAACTGAGAGCAAGCAGAGTCTAACGGGTTCAGCGATCCAGCAAGAGCCAAATTAAGATCTTGGCGTCAGCAGCCTGTTCCGCTCCCTTTGCAACTTCAGATGCCATTGCCCTTGAAATCCTGGGTCCTACAGGGTTAATTTCAGGGGATTAATTTTTAATCAACTTCATCTTTTCTTTTCAGCTTCTGGATTGTTTGTTTCTGGGAGCTGAATGCTGCCCAAAGAGTCTAGAGTCAGGAGCCATGTGGAAATGTGTCTGCCCCCTCTGGATCTAGTAGGGTCCTAGGTACTGGTGGTCCAATTTATGCACAGGTCTGCCTGTCTTGAGGTGGTTAGGAGATAGCCATATCTTTTGTCCTACTGCAAATGTAGGGCCCCCCTGCTGGTGATGGTCAGCATGATGTTTGTATGCTGTCTTGGCCACATCAAGGTTTTGTTTCAACTCATCTTGTGTTTGATGGATTTGACCAACCAGGTCTGAGGCAGGGGGAACTGGGGCTGCTATGGGCAGTGCAGAGTGGAAATGGGGATAGAAGCCATAATTTACCAAAAAAAAAAAAAAAAACCTGAACCAAACCAAAACAAAAAACTCCAGGCTCACTTTAGCTGAGGTGAGATCTGCATTGTTTTACGTGAATTCTGCGTATGAAATCAGTGAGGCCCAGTCATTTTGGTGGTAGTTTGTGAAGCATCACAAGTATTGTTCTAACACCTGGTTTACTCTCTCTGATTGACCATCGGTTTATGGTTGGTAGGCAGCTGATTCATGGAGATCCACCTCCTCCTACAGGTGGAACATTCCTGCCAAAACCAAGATATGAACTGGGATCCCCGGTCTGAAGTGATGTGGTCTGGGAGGCCATGAAAATGGAACACGTATGTGATGAGGAGATGAGCAGTGTCCTCAGAGGTAGGGAGATGGCGCACTTCATTCTCTGCATACATCTTCATCAGTTGATCCATTACGGTCAGTGTGGCATGGCATCCCTCAGATGCTGGTAATTCAACAATGAAGTCCATTGTAATATTAGCCCAAGGCCTCGAGCAGGGTGGGTCTCAATGGGCATTAACATTCCAAAGGGTTTAGTTCAGTGCACTTTGGTACAGCCGCAGGTGTCACAAGGCCTGAGGCATGAACATCGGAACGCAGTTTTGGCCCCCAGGATGACTGACATCCCCATGCGAATGATCTTTGCCTTGCCAAAATGTCCAGCCCAAGGGCTGATTTTGTCCCTACCTGCTTGTGCTGTTCTTTTGTACTCCTCCTTATCAATTTGGCCATGTTTCCACTTCTTGTAGCATTCCTTTTTGCTTTTCAGGTAATTAAAGAGCTCCTAACGGAGCAATATTGGCCTCGTACTATTCTTCCTATCTTTCCTTTGCATCAGAATAGTTTGCAGTTGTGCCTTTAATGTTGTCTCCTTGAGAAACTGCCTGAATTAATTTTTCCCATAAATTTTCTTCCCAAGCACCCTTATCTACCAGTTCTCTCAGTTTGCTGAAATCTGATTTTTGAAGTCCATTATCCTCATTCTCCTTCCTTTCCTTAGAATCATGAATCTATCATTTCATGATCACTGTCACCCAAATTATCTTTCACATTCAGATTCACTATCAATTCCTTCCTGTTGGTCAGAATCAAGTCTAAAATGGCTGTCCCCCTGTTTACTTCCTCCACTTTCTGGAACAAAATTTTTTTCTCTGATACCTTCTAAGGTTTTACTGGAAATTTTTGTGTTTTGCTGCATTACTTTCCCAACAGATGTCTAGTTAGTCCCCCATTACTACCAGGTCCTGTGCTTAAGATATTTCTGTTGCTTGTTTTAGAAATGCTTCATCCATCTCCTCTTCCTGATTGGGTGGTCTATAGTAGACCCCCATCATGACATCACCCCTATTTTTTTAAGCCTTTTATCTTTACCCAGAAACTTTCAGCTGGTCGGTCTGCCTCCCCCCCTCCTTCTGGACATCAGAACAAGTGTGTATATCTTTTATGTATAATGCAACCCCTCCTCCCTTTTTCCCTGCCTGTCTGTTCTGAACAAGCTATACCCCTCTATACCAATATTCCAGTCAAAAGACTTATCCCACCAAATCTCTGTGATGCCAATTAAATCATAGTTTACTTTATGTACTAGTACTTCCAGTTCTTCCTGTTTATTTCCCATACTACCTGCATTTGTGTATAGACATCTAAATGTTGATTGGATTCCCCCACTGATTTTCCTTCCTGTTGCTCCTTGGACCCTATTGTAATTTTCCATGTCCCCCTGCAACAGGATGCAGGGAGGCTCTTTCAGGCCCTTAGGATCACTGGCATATTCCCTTTTGTGGGACAGAGCATCTGTCTTCCCATTGCGGGTCCCATCGTAGCACTCGAATAAAAATACCATGGGTTCTGAAGGTGACGTGGGCCTGTGGGGCTGCAGGAGATGTTCCCACCTGCAGTCCTCTGATCTGTTCTCACCGTGTGTGGTTTTCCACCCAAAGCTGGTCCATTGTGGCCTGTTAGTGAGTGACCTGCTCCTGGAGGTGCAGCATCCCCTGGGGCTCCTGTGGGTTCCATACCTGTTTCAGGTAGGACGAGTCTAGAAGGAGACTAAAGCAGTCTGAGCAAACTGTAATGCCCAATAGCTGAGGCAGTCTTGGGGGCAATCCAGAGCAGTAGTCAAGTGTGCGCGGGTGGTTGGGTAGCCGGGAGGTCAATTGGTATCAGAGGCAGTCCGTGGCAATGGTCAGAGATCTTTCAGGGGTCTGTAGCCAGCAGATCCAATCCAGGGGGCTGGATCCGCGGGTTAGGGAGGCAAGGTCTGGTGATTTGGCAAGGCAGGGTCAGATGAAGCAGTGTGGCAAGGTGGTCTAGGCAACAATCAGCAGGCAATGGCCTATTGCTCAAACAGCTTCCTCTGCCTGTGGGGCCTTTATATAGTCCAGGTATCCAATGAGAGTGCTGCCTGACCCAGCCAATCAGGTGCCTGGGTCGTGGCTGCTGTGGGTCTGTAGGCCTCTAGCACTAAGGCTGTTGATCGGGGTGGTGGGTGGGTCAGTGTACTGCAGTGGCTAAGGATGTGGTCTAGGGTAGGCCTGGGTTCAACATGGGGGTCCTGACAGTGGGGGGTTAAGAGGAAGAGCAAAGGTTGGGAAGTGGATTACGGTATTATATTCCATTGGGGGAGACTTACCACAAAGAGAGCCAAGGCAGGGCATGTTGCCCATGTGGGGTCTGGCTTCAGAAAGGTCTGGAATAAGGTCCCTTTAAAAGGCCAGGCCACAAGGTAGCAAGAGTTTCCGCCATTGCCGCCTCCCCTTCTGCCGGTAGGGTAAAGGGGACCCCTGTCTGTATAGGAGCATCACAGCTGTCTCTTCCCTGCACACTGTGGCCTCTTGCAATGTCACACCAACAGCAGGGCCAGAAGGCGGGCCATCCTGTGCCAGTAGCAGGGGCGGCTCCAGGCACCAGCGCAGCAAGCGCGTGCCTGGGGCGGCAAGCCGCAGGGGGCGGCGTGTTGGTCGCCATGAGGGCGGCATTCAGGCAGCCTTCGGCAGCATGCCTGCGGGAGGTCCACTGGTCCCACGGTTTCGGTGGCAATTCGGCGGCAGCCGAAGGCGCGGGACCGGCAGACCTCCCGCAGAAATGCCACCGAATCCGCGTGACCAGCGGACCGCCCGCAGGCGTGCCACCGAAGGCCGCCTGCCTGCCGTGCTTGGGGCGGCAAAAAACATAGAGCCGCCCCTGGCCAGTTGCACAGGGCTCTCTGGCTTAAACTAAAGGAGAGGCTCCATTTGAGGACAGCCCAGCAGTGCTGGTTCCACCCAGCAGAGGGCAGTAGTAAGCATACACACACCAGCTAGTTTGTAAGGCTGGGAACAATGATACATCAAGGACGGCCCTGCAGCAGCAGAGTGGGAGAAAAGCAAATACTTGATTTAAGAGGGGCTTCAAAAACTGAGTGCTGCTGGGGGCTAAGCGATGGTTGTTTTCCTCCAGGCAATGAGTGAATCAGTTCTCAAAAGGCTGGTGGAAAAGCCCTGGCTCTTCTGTGAACATCGCTGTAGTTTTCTTGTAGTGCTCAGATCCTGGCTGTAAAAAGAATGACGGGCTTTGTAGGTTATCAAGTTATATTTTGTGTCTGTGAAGGTTGGTTGGAGCCATTGTAGTTGTCCTGCTAATCCCCGTGGGTGAGGTGGAGAAAAGCCCTGTTAGCAAAGCAGGCTAGTTACAATGGGCTGAGTCCAATTAGTTTCTCCAGCTAGGGACAGGCTGTGGGGCGGGTGGCAGGAGAAGGGAATCGAGCATCTGGAGGGTGGTACTGAAGGAAAGCTCAGCTGGAGAGCCAGGCATTGCAGAACTGCTGTAAACCCTCTCGTTTCACAACAACTCTGTTCCCTGTAACTCCTGTGGTGTGAGTTGTTATGAGCCGGGATGGATGCGGGGGGGAGGGGAGGGAATGCCAGAGCTCCTAGGGCACCTTCTGGGAGACTCTGCAAACCCATGGGAAGGCCATTGTTTTGGGTGAATTTCATTATTTATCTGTATTCAGTAGCACCTAGAGGCCCCAGTTAAGTAAGATAAAGGCCCCATTATACAAGGCGCTGTACACAAGGCCGGTCAGAGACCATCCTCACCCCAAGGGGTTTACACAGTCTAAAGCTTTCCATAGATTTCAGTGGGCTCTGGATCAGCCCCCACGCAGACACCATAGGCAAAGTGGAGTGGGGTGGGGGAGAGAGAGGCAGTATTATTATCCCAATTTTACAGATGGGGGAGTTGAGGCACAGAGAGATGCAGGGGCTCTTCCATAGTCACCCAGGGAGTCTTTCCAGAGGAAGAAAAGAATGTCCTTTGTTTCCTTATAAGTGCAGGGTGAGACTTCAGGGGCAAAAGTGTATTTTTGATGCTACCGACCAGCTCTCTACATCAGGGATAATGCTACTGATCTCCATAAAGTGCGTTGGGCTCTAAAGATTCGTTGATTCGAGGCCAAGAGGGACCACTGTGATCATCTAGTCATACAGGTATTTATAGATGCAAAGTGCCACATAAGATGGTGGTGGTATTATTATCATCATCATCATTAATTATTATTATTTTATTTGTTTTATTATTGGAGGGGAAAATCAGTCTGCTGAGCTGCAGCTCTAACCATCGCCTTACAGCCACTGAAGCACCAAATAACAATATAAGTTAAAGCATGAAACCTGCGTCTCAGGGAGCTTTTTTGATTAAACTTTTTTTCCTTATAAAATGTCTTGCTCTTTCTTTCCATTTAAAAGTGTCTGTCCTTATTAGATGCTGGACTCGCTTTATGGGCTATTGATGGAGAAGAGCTTTTCCTTCTAATAACTGTCTGTGCTGATGTCCGTCTGTGCTCTTAAAAAAAAATCTGTATTTGCCTTTCCCTCTTTGCTCTTTTCTCTTTTGTAACAGGGAAAGAAGGAATTGGTGGCTTCTTTTCCGAACGCGCCGCTTTTGCCTTTGCTGCTAATGGCTTTTCTGTCATTGCCTTTAAAATAAAAATGAAGTAGAGGGGAAAAAAACCCATTCTTCTGAACCTGCAATTTTCTGAGCTCAACTGCGCACCCCAGCCCCCGCCGCACATCCCTAGAGGGTAAAGACACTCAAACCATCCCCACATGCAAAGCTGAGTAGGTGAGGGAGGCGTCACAATGCAAGGCTGAGGCTAGAGATCAATTGTGGCGGAGGTGATGTCTTGAAAAATGTATGAGAGAGGAGAAGGGAACTGCTGTGCTGAGCAAAGTCTGGGAATTAATTCGCTCTCGAGCAGGGGATGGAAATGAAGATAAGATGAGCTGTGCTCTGCTGCATCTGGGTTTTCATTCACTGATATACTGGGGGGCAGATGGGGAGAGAAAGGGTTTGATTCTCCTCTCATGCTGGCATAAATCAGGAGTAACTCCACTGAAGTCAATGGGGCGACACCAGTGTAAGTGAGATCAGAATCAGGCCCTGAGCGAGGAAATTAGGACTCCGTTTGGGTACCCACCCTTTTGGATGAGATTCGACGTTCAGAACAGAATTTGAACCTGTTGCAGTCCATGCTCTGGAGTGGGCCTTCAGTTTGCCAAAGCCAATGGGAAGACTCTGGTGGCCTTCAATGGGCTCTGGATCAGTTTTTCAGCTCTAGACCCTGCACATTTGTTGTATTCCCCTGGTAGCTCTAGAGGCAGGGCGAGAATTAATGGCAAAGAACCAGCTTTCTTGCTTGCACAGTGCAGGCTTCTGTTTAATTAGGGGGAAATGCTCTGGAATTAAATTTCCCTTGGAAACAAGAGCTTAAATTAAGGGGAGCGGAGGAGAAACTGCTTGTGAATTTCAAACCACATGAGCTTTTGAGCAAAATCTAACTTCATCCTCTCATCCTTAGAGGAGCGGGAGAGAGACGAGGAAACAAGAGGCAGTGGGGTTGGGAAAAGTTGGTGACTTTGGGGGAGGGTGTGAGAGAACCACACACCCTGGAACACAAATAGTTTGACACCAGCTGAGGATCTGGACCAGTCAGCATACTACTGACCGCTATACGTACCTACATGCCTCCAGCTTCCATCCAAGACACATCACACGATCCATTGTCTACAGCCAAGCCCTAAGATACAACCGAATTTGCTCCAACCCCTCAGACAGAGACAAACACCCAGAAGATCTTTATCAAGCATTCTTAAAACTACAATACCCACCTGGGGAAGTGAGGAAACAGATTGACAGAGCAAGACGGGTACCCAGGAATCACCTACTACAGGGCAGGCCCAACAAGGACAATAACAGAACACCACTGGCCATCACACACAGCCCCCAGCTAAAACCTCTCCAGCGCATTATCCACGATCTACAACCTATCCTGGAAAATGATCCCTCACTCTCACAGACCTTGGGAGGCAGGCCAGTCCTCGCTTACAGACAACCCCCCAACCTGAAGCAAATACTCACCAGCAACTACACACCACACCACAGAAACACCAACCCAGGAACCAATCCCTGTAGCAAACCTCGTTGCCTACTCTGTCCCCATATCTACTCTGGCGACACCATCAGAGGACCCAACCACATCAGCCACACCATCAAGGGCTCATTCACCTGCACATCTACTAATGTTATATATGCCATCATGTGCCAGCAATGCCCCTCTGCCATGTACATTGGCCAAACCGGACAGTCCCTCCGCAAAAGAATAAATGGACACAAATCGGACATCAGGAATGGTAACATACAAAAGCCAGTAAGTGAACACTTCAATCTCCCTGGTCATTCTATTACAGATTTAAAAGTCACTATCATTGAACAAAAAAACTTCAGAAACAGACTTCAAAGAGAAACAGCAGAACTAAAATTCATTTGCAAATTTAACACCATTAATCTGGGCTTGAATAGGGACTGGGAGTGGCTGGCTCATTACAGAAGCAGCTTTTCCTCTCCTGGAATTGACACCTCCTCATCTATTATTGGGAGTGGACTACATCCACCCTGATTGAATTGGCCCTGTCAACACTGGTTCTCCACTTGCGAAGTAACTCCCTGCTCTCCATGTGTCAGTATATAATGCCTGCATCTGTAACTTTCACTCTATGCATCTGAAGAAGTGAGGTTTTTACCCATGAAAGCTTATGCCCAAATAAATCTGTTAGTCTTTAAGGTGCCACCAGACTCCTTGTTGTTTCAATCAGCATAGTTTTATTGACTTTAATAGAGCTACCCTGGTTTATGCGAGCTGGGCATTTGCTCCTATGGGATCATCAGTTTATTTCTAAGTTACTTGTTTGATAATGTTTATCCTGCTGCGTTCCTTAGTATAAATTATCCACCACTCAGCCACAGCTGGGAGACGCGTCACCAGCCCTCTGCACTAAAGTCGGAGAGAGACACGCCTTGTATCATTGCTGTCCTGATCTTAAACCCAGGTAAGCCTGACAAGGTAAACCTCTTCCCCTGCCCCACTTCATAATGCCCGTGTGGGCTGCAGTCTGCTGCCTCCTTTCCGTGCTTGACGTTGCTCCATAGCACTGACCTGATGCCTCGTAGTGGGGGACTGGAACAAGGACTCTGAGGTTCTGTCCTGCTCTTCCTGTGGGGTAATACTATTGTGTCCCTGTTTACTGGGAGCTTCTTAAATCTAGCTACCAAGACTCTCTGGTGATAAACAAAACTAGGAGCTTTATTGAGCCTGTCTGCCCTGCATGGATATTTATCCAGCACAGACTATTCTCCCAAAGTTGGTCCCACAATTCAAAAGGCTCGGTGTAAAACCTAGAATGGATTCTCTGGGGACAGGCTTTTTTCTACTATCCTTTTCTATAGTGTCTTTCATATAAACCAGTGATACTCAGACTGAGGCTCAGGAGCTGCAAGTGGCTCTTTAATGTGTCTCCTGTGGCTCTTTGCAACACATAATATTAAAACTTAACTATTAAGTGACTTAATTATTAACCAATCAGGATGATTTTACTAGGTTATTAACCAATTGTTGTTGATTAAATAATAATACTTGGTCAGTCATTTTGCTGTGAAAATTTTATATATATATATATATATAGTAAATGAAACAATGAATTCACACTACTGTGGCTCTTTTGGATTATGTTGATTGCTAATTCGGCTTCTGAAGCACTGAGTCTGAGTATCACTGATATAAACAATTTCTCAGGACACCTTACAGCAGGGGTGGGCAAACTTTTTGGCCCAAGGGCCACATCTGGGTATGGAAATTGTATGGCAGGCCATGAATGCTCACAAAATTGAGGGTTGGGGTGTGGGAGGGGGAGTGAGGGGTGCGGCTGGGGATGAGGGGTTGGAGGTGAAGGAGGATGCTCTGGGCTGGGACCGAGGGGTTCGGAGGGAGGGAGGGGGGATCAGGGCTGGGGCAGGGGGTTGGAGCGCGGAAGGGGTCAGAGGTGCAGACTCCGGGCAGCGCTTAACCTCAAAGAAGCAGCGGCATGTCCCCCTTCCGGCTCCTATGTGGAGGTGCGGCCAGGTAGCTCTGTGCCCTGTCCCGTCTGCAGGAACTGCTCGTGCAGCTCCCACTGGCCGTGGTTTCCAGCCAATAGGAACTGCGGAGGTGGAACTTGGAGCAGGAGCAGCGTGCAGAGCCTCTTGGCTGCTCCTGCATGTAGGAGGCAGAGGGGGGACATGCCGCTGCTTCCAGGAGCCATGCAGCGCCATGGCATGCGCGGAGTGGAGCAAGCCCCCATCCTGCTCCCTGTCTGGAGCACCGGCGCGGTGCAAGTCCCGGACCCCACTCCCGGGCAGGAGCTCGAGGGCCAGATTAAAACATCTGAAGGGCTGGATGCAGCTCCTGGGCCATTGTTTGCCCACCCTTGCCTTACAGCCTTAAGCAGAAGACTGTGTGATATAAATTACAGAAAACTGCTATAGTAAAGATTTGCTAGTGTAGATAAATTAAAGCACTGTGTCATAAAGCTGAAAGTCAATCAAGAGAAAAATTAAGAGGAGAAAAGATATGTTTTCAGATGAGATTTGAAATGAGGTGGAAATTTACAGGAAGATTGCAGCACCGTATTCACAGTAGTTTAAGCACACACAAAAGTAGGGCTCAGAACTTTCAAATCTGAGTGTCTAAACTTAAGCACTTAAATATGTGGTCTGATTTTCAGAAGTATTGAAATGAGACTGCAGTGGAAATCGCCAATATTGAACACAAATGAAAATCAGGTCACTAAAGTGCCTAAATCTGGATTCAGATTGCTTAACTTTAGCCCCCATCACAATTCAATTTAAAAAATGAAATTCTCAAGCAAAAACTTCATTAACTTTAGCATCATTTAATTATTCCCCACTTAACAAATCAGCAAGGAAAGAAGGTAAGGTTATGGTTAAAGAAAATTTAACAAAAGATTAGAAATACTCATTTCAGTTTGTTTATGCACAGTCTCATGAATTTATAATGTTATATTACTCAATTTACAAACTAACTCTTAAAAAAGGAATCCGAACTCATCCTAAAAAAAGCACCGTTCCACATTTTCCTAAGTGACTAGTGATTTTGGGTTGCTACAGTTGTTGGGTGGACTAACTAACAGATTTGAAGACCATTTAGTGTGACCTCCTGTATAACACAGGCCATATAATCTCGCCTGGTGATTCCTGCAGCCTGTCCATATCTTGAAGACATCTGATTCTGATAGGGTGAGTGCTCAGAACTTTCTAAACATCAGGGCCCTTTGAAGGGTGTCAAGCTGAGCTCCCCAAAACAGGCACCCCAAATCGCTAGTCATTTTTTTAAATCTTGCCCATTAGAAACAAACTTTTCACCTCCGATGAATATATTCAAGTGAAGGTTTAGCACTGCCCAGAAATGCAAGAAAACATTTGTGATGCATTTAACTTGAATTAGAAAGTTATTCACAACTTTCTATAGGCATGACAGTATCTTTGGTAGCATAAATCATTTCGAATCTTGTTAATACTTAATTGTCCTCTCTGCTTTCACAGAACGCGACACTATTATGAAGATGCACACAGTATTGTTGTGTGCTTGCTTGTAAAAATTGCTCATTCACTTTTTAAATTGGACATGATTATTTATAGAGTTCTGTGCTGCTCTAAAAAAAATATAAAAAGACAAGATCCGTGCTTCAAAGAGCTTGCAATCTAATAAATATAGATCATGGGAAATAAATGCAAGAAGATGCAGAATATAGACACTGAGAAAAGCCAGTTATTGGATTATAAATCTATGGAAGATTAACACTGAGGATGACACTACAATATTCTTGGCTCTGCCTATGGCCTGCAACAAGTCATTTCACCTCTCTGTGCTTGTTACTCCTCTCACCCTTTGTCTGTCTTGCCAATTTAGAATGTAAGCTCTTAGGGACAGGAACTGTTTCTTAGTATATGTCTGTACAGCACCTGGCACGCCACACCCCCAGACTTAGTTGGGGCCTCTAGGTGCCATTGCAATATCATATAATTATACTACAACTCAGAAGTGCCAAGTCAAGGTTCCATTTATAGGAGTTAGTTTTCTAATCTTCCATGTATCAATTAAATAGCATTTCCAAATGTCTGCATGTTTCAATTCTTTAACTGTAAAGCTTTTTCACTGCTGCTTTTTTCACTGCTGCTTTTGTAAGTGGGCACTAATTTAGTAAATTTAACAGAAAGTCAACAGCGTTGTTGGGTTATTTATAGACTGGCAGCAGTTTGACTGCATGAGGAAGGGCCATCTGTGGAGATAAACACTGGAAAGCTTCACTAAAAAATTAGTGGGCGATAAGGAGATATTTGAAGGGAGAGATGGGACTGACCCAGATGTCAAACCCCTACTAACTCTGAGGGAAGTTTGGATTCAGATCCAGATTTGGATCTAAATTTCATAACTTGAGCCCATCTCTAACATCTCTTCAGGACTGCAGTTGTCACCTGTTCACCGCATGTTCAAGGCTTTAGCATGACATAGGGACATGGTTAAGTCCTGTTTATGCAGAAAGACAGAAATTGCTTTGACTATGTTGGTTCAATTGGGTTGTATCTGTGAGTCTCTCCAAGATGGTTGAATTTGTACTGTGGGTGGGTCCCAACACAAAGTTCCAAGCATGGTGGGTATTTCAGGTACTATGTGCTGAGTAACAACATGAGAGGACTCCGTGTTTCTAAAACTAAACTAGCTCTTTACTGAGCGAGGGAGAAGCTGCAATTGCAGCCAACGTTCCAGCCACATGTACACAGACTGTCTTCTTGGTGCCTCCTCCAAACTCTTCCTTCCTGCAACTCGTGCTACTCCCTCTAAGTTCAATGCAGATGGCCTCAGCAGGGACCTTGAAAGAAGGTGTGAAGCCTTGAGTGGGAGAATGGTGCAGGGTGAGTGTGGTACTGAAGAGGAAGCTGGGAATCTCAGGTTTCAGTTAAATGCTATAATTGAACTATTACATGAGGAATGTAATGGACTAAATGGGATTTACTTTCTCACTCAGAGTTCACAAAGTATCTCCTTGTCTCTTTAGCCTTCTTCCACTTGCCTCTGCACTTCCTGTTAGACACATGCAGTGTCCACAACGTGGCACTGTGCCATGGGGAGTCAAGTGTAAGAACCTACAGTTACTCAACACCTCCTGTCAGTTCTCCGTCAGTGGTTCGATGGCACCTGTGGAATTGGCAAATGGAACTCTCCTGAATTGTTTTCTTTCTCTAGGAATTGCACATGGGCTGTGATGCTCCTGCACAGAAAAACGTGTCTCTTTTCCAAAGTAAATTGTTTGTAATGCTCCAAACAGTTTTTTTCTACATAAATAAAATAACAGCAATAAACCTTGCCAAGGTGTGCATTAGCCTATTGGGGAAAGCATTCAGCCTTCTGCCTCATAGCGCTCCTAAGGTGTGCACCAGTGCCCCCATAATGCACACCCTGGTGTGATTTAATGCTTAAGTAAGTGCTAATTCATTGGTGGGGGACATGTCGCAGAGCTGGCTAACCGAACACATTGGCCTTCCGTGCTGTCCCTCAGCCTCAAGGTATTGATGCAGAAGTGTGACAGCAATGCCCAGAGCTTCTTGGATTGAGAAAATCCTGATTCCATCTGAAGTGACAGATCACCTTTTGGCAATGATCATGAGTCACCAGCCACAGTTAAGAAATTCAGAACTTTTAACCCAAACCACTGTCCGCTAATAGTGCGGAGCCTTCAACCTGCACATGATGAGATTCCACAACAACTCCTTAACCCGCAGGCTTCCAGCTCAGCCCCTGCCTCTGCAGAAAGCTGAATCATTTAGGCCCTGAAGCCCTTGGGTAAAAGTCTATATTAGAAAATGCCAAAAACATCTGTGCGTGTCCCCTTCCTGGGAAAGTGCCATCTGTGCTCTATGTCGCTCCAGAGAATGACCCATGACATTTTTGTCCCTCTCCTCTTCCTGGGATGGAGCTAATCCACCTGCTGCCATCCCACCCCAGGCTGCAATGCTATCAGCTGCTTTAGAGGAAGAAGCAAGTAACTCCACAGTAGACAGTTACAGGATAACCTGCCCCTGGAAAGTTTCCTCCTAAACCCCACTAGATAGAGGCTGGTTTATGCACTGAAGCAGGAGGTTTTACATCCTTTCCAAAACTCTTGTTTAGTTTCTTTTCATATTTGCTGGGCTAGCTCTGGATATTTCTATCTAATCCTATTCTGAAGCCTGCTAAACTTGTGGCCTTAATAATATCATAGACTAATTGTGCATTGCTTTAAAAGGCAGTTTTAGGAAAACAATCCACTGACTAAAAGAACAGGAGTACTTGTGGCACCTTAGAGACTAACAAACTTATTAGAGCATAAGCTTTCGTGGGCTACAGCCCACTTCTTCGGATGCATATAGAATGGAACATATATTGAGGAGATATATATACAGCATGAACAGGTGGGAGTTGTCTTACCAACTCTGAGAGGCCAATTAAGTAAGTGAAAAAAAACTTTTGAAGTGATAATCAAGATAGCCCAGTACAGACAGTTTGATAAGAAGTGTGAGAATACTTACAAGGGGAGATAGATTCAATGTTTGTAATGGCTCAGCCATTCCCAGTCCTTATTCAATCCTAAGTTGATTGTTCACTGAACAAAAACATTGACCCAGGAACCTATCCTTGTAACAAAGCCCGATGCCAACTCTGTCCACATATCTATTCAAGTGACATCATCATAGGACCTAATCACATCAGCCATACCACCAGGGGCTCGTTCACCTGCACATCTACCAATGTGATATATGCCATCATGTGCCAGCAATGCCCCTCTGCCATGTACATTGGCCAAACCGGACAGTCTCTACGCAAAAGAATTAATGGACACAAATCTGACATCAGGAATCATAATACTCAAAAACCAGTGGGAGAACACTTTAATCTGTCTGGTCATTCAATGACAGACCTGCGGGTGGCTATCTTACAACAGAAAAACTTCAAAAACAGACTCCAACGAGAGACTGCTGAGCTGGAATTGATATGCAAACTAGATACAATCAACTTAGGATAGAATAAGGACTGGGAATGGCTGAGCCATTACAAACATTGAATCTATCTCCCCTTGTAAGTATTCTCACACTTCTTATCAAACTGTCTGTACTGGGCTATCTTGATTATCACTTCAAAAGTTTTTTTTCACTTACTTAATTGGCCTCTCAGAGTTGGTAAGACAACTCCCACCTGTTCATGCTCTCTGTATGTGTGTATATATATCTCCTCAATATATGTTCCATTCTATATGCATCCGAAGAAGTGGGCTGTAGCCCACGAAAGCTTATGCTCTAATAAATTTGTTAGTCTCTAAGATGCCACAAGTACTCCTGTTCTTTTTGCGGATACAGACTAACACGGCTGCTACTCTGAATCCACTGACTGACATCTATCCCTGGAAGGTCAGCACAAAGCTCAGGCCACCTAAGGCCCCATGGTCTGGAACCTAGACCTGTAGAGCTGGCAGATCCAGGCTGCTACCCAGCAGCAGCTGTAACCACCTTGTACTCCACTTCCCAGGACATGCTGTGGACACAGACCATGGGAAGTTCCCGTCTCAGGAGTTTGTCAGACAGCAGCCCCATGGCTCCTGATAGGCTCCCTGCTCTATATAAAGTCAAGGGGCGTTCCAAGAAGTGTCCAGGCATCAGGGTGGCTCTTCTGTGGCTTGCCATGACTGTTCCTGCTCTTGAATTCCCAGTTTGACCTCAGCTTGATTTGAACTTCAGTGCCTGGCCTGGGACATCACTACGAACTCCTCTACTATTCCCAGCCTCAGGTTAGCCCCTGCTCTGACCTTTGGCCCTGACTGCCCTGGTTGGGACCTGACAGGCCTGCTCCTGATCCTAACAAATCCCCATGAGGCCCCCTCAGATTATATAACCCCGAGAGGTAAATTCTTCACTTATACTGGTGTTTCTCCAGTTCACCTTTACATTCTTCTGCTTAAAATGAATGCTGTTTATTTTTGCCACTTTTATTTCTAGCAAGATCACTGTGAGGAAAGACTGATCACAGGACACACTGCAGGGTTATAAAAGATATGTGATTATTTATTGTGACAAAGTTCCTCCTCTATCTTGGTGGGTCCTGCGCTTATTGGCGGATTTTCTTGCCTCAGAGATTCACCATGTGGGTTGGGGAACAGCCCAGAGACCTTCCCCTCTGGAAGAACCCACAGTCCAGGTCAATTGGGAGGTTTGGGGGGAACCCGGGCCCGTCCTCTACTCCGGGTTCCAGCCCAAGGCCCTGTGGACTGCAGCTGTCTATAGTGCCTCCTGTAACAGCTGCATGACAGCTACAACTCCCTGGGCTACTTCCCCATGGCCTACTCCAAACACCTTCCTTATTCTCACCACAGGACCTTCCTCCTGGTGTCTGATACGCTTGTGCTCCTCAGTCCTCCAGCAGCACACCCTCTCACTCTCAGCTCCTTGCACCTCTTGCTCCCAGCTCCTCACACTCGCACCACAAACTGAAGTGAGCTCCTTTTTTAAAACCCAGGTGCCCTGATTAGCCTGCCTTAATTGATTCTAGAAGCTTCTTCTTGGCTCCAGGTGTCCTAATTAGCCTGCCTGCCTTAACTGGTTCTAGCAGGTTCCTGATTACTCTAGTGCAGCCCCTGCTCTGGTCACTCAGGGAACAGAAAACTACTCATCCAGTGACCAGAATATTTGCCCTCTACCAGACTCCTGTACCGCACTGGTCTGGGTCTGTCACATATCCCTCCCCCCTGCTCAATGCAAAGGGGTTGGGCAGCTTGAGACGCCAGACAGTGCTCACGTGACAAGCCATCGGCATTGCCATGATGGCTCCCTGCTCTGTGTTGCACACGGAACTGGAAAGGTTGGAGGGATAAGAACCATCTGGTCACCCTTGTGTTCTTCTCCTTGTTCCGCTGCATCCATTGAAGAGGGGCATGGTCGGTCACGAGGACAAATCTGCGCCCGAGCAGGTAGTAGCGCAATGTTTCCATGGCCCATTTTACAGCGAGGCATTCTCTCTCCACCACTGCATATTTTTGTTCCCTTGGAAGGAGTTTCCGACTGAGGTATAGAATTGGGTGTTCCTCCTCCCTGACTATCTGTGATAGAACGGCCCCCAACCCTACTTCCGATGCATCCGTCTGCAGGATAAACTCCTTGGTGAAATCAGGGGCTATCAGTATGGGGTTACTGCAGAGGACAGTCCGTAGATCTGTGAATGCGTCCTCTGCTGCATCAGACCATCTCACCAGATCAGGTCCACGGGCTTTCACTAGGTCTGTCAGGGGGCTTGCCCTTGTGGCAAAGTGGGGGATAAATCGTCGGTAATACCCCACCACACCTAGGAACGCCCGGACTTGTTTCTTGCGACTTGGTCGGGGCCAATTTTGGATGGCCTCTAACTTGTTCAGTTGGGGTTTTACCAGACCTTGTCCCACAATGTAGCCAAGATATTTGGCCTCTGTAAACCCTACAGCGCACTTGGCAGGGTTTGCTGTAAGGCCAGCTCGCCTGAAGGTATCGAGGACTGCCTCCACCTTCTCCAGGTGGGTTTCCCAGTCTGGGGTATGAATGACCACATCGTCTAAGTAGGCAGCAGCATAACTGTTATGCGGGCGTAATAGCTTGTCCATGAGGCGCTGGAAGGTAGCTGGGGCCCCATGTAGTCCAAAAGGGAGGACAGTATATTGAAAAAGACCCTCTGGTGTAGAGAACGCAGTCTTTTCCTTTGCGTCTTCTGCAAGGGGAATCTGCCAGTACCCCTTTGTCAAGTCTAGGGTAGTCAAGTACCGGGCATTACCCAGACGGTCCACTAGCTCATCTATGCGAGGTATGGGGTACGCGTCGAACTGGGATACTTCGTTTAGTCGCCGGAAGTCGTTGCAAAATCTTGTGGTGCCATCAGGTTTGGACACCAGCACGATTGGGCTGGACCACTGACTGTGGGATTCTTCGATGATCCCCAACTCCAGCATTTTTTTTACTTCTGCTTTTATTTCCTCCCTTTTTGCCGCTGGCACCCGATAGGGCCTCATTGTTACTCTGGCCCCAGGGTTCGTGACGATGTGGTGATATGTCTCGGTTGTTCGACCCGGTTTTGTCGAGAACACATCTTGGTTCCGGAAGATCATCTCAGACACCTCATTCTTCTGGTCTGGTGTTAAATCGGGAGACACTCTCACCTGTTTGGAAGGCTTGTTTTCCTGGGTTAGGTCTTTTTGGACCGTTGTGCATGCCTCTTGTGCATGCCAGGGTTTCAGAAGGTTAACGTGATAAATCTGTTCTTGTTTTCTGCGTCCTGGCTGCCGCACCTTGTAGGTTACTTCCCCCACGGGTTCAACCACCTCATAGGGCCCCTGCCATTGGGCCAGAAGCTTGCTTTCTGCTGTGGGTACCAACACCATAACCCGATCCCCTGGTTGGAACTGTCGCACTTTTGCCTGGCGATTGTAATGGGTTTGCTCCAGGTGTCCTAATTAGCCTGCCTGCCTTAACTGGTTCTAGCAGGTTCCTGATTACTCTAGTGCAGCCCCTGCTCTGGTCACTCAGGGAACAGAAAACTACTCATCCAGTGACCAGTATATTTGCCCTCTACCAGACTCCTGTACCCCACTGGTCTGGGTCTGTCACATTATCTAGATTGCATTAAATGAAGTTTCCTGCTTCCCAGATTCAAAGTACTGGTTATTTATGCATTTATTTTCAGTCGTTCACACTGAATAAGTTTAATCATCAATGTTTCAGCTCCTCTGGCATTTCTCCAATCACATACAATTTACATTATTGAAATCAGATATTTTTGTGTTTAGTTTTCAAGGCCTGATTTCAAATATTATTTGCTTTGGGTGTTTTTCAGGCACTTTGAAAACTGACACACACTCCCAGGATTTATTCTTTACATAGTAATGTTTCTAGTTTGATTGGTTTTATGAAATATCCTGCTGATGAGTGCATCTTAGTTTCACCTCCAACACAGCGTTGTTCATGAAAAAGATACTGTTGGGTCAAACTTGACCTAAAATGTATCTTTTGTATAATAACCCAAGAATCATTTACAAAGACTGAGACCAATAGAAAATATTCTATTATTTGTTTCTATAGGCATTGTCATAAACATAAAGCTAAGGGTAGCATAAAATCCCTCTTTACCTGTAAAGGGTTAAGAAGCTCAGATAATCTGGTTGGCACCTGACCAGAAGGACCAATGGGGAAAGAAGATACTTTCAAATCTGTGGGGGGGAAAGGCTTTGTTTTGTGCTGTGTGGATGTTCTCGCCAGAGACAAAAGGCGAGACCAAGCAAGTAATCCAGCTCCCACTGAAATAATACATCTAATATTACATTAATAGTAAGTAATGGCAAGGAAATGTGTTAGAGTATCTTTTGTTTTAGCTTGTGAATTTTCCCTGTGCTAAGAGGAAGGTTTATTCCTGGCTTTTTTTTTTTTTTTTTGTAACTTAAAGTTTTGCCTAGAGGGGAAATCCTCTGTGTTTTGAATCTTTTGTTACCCTGTAAAGTTATCTTCCATCCTGATTTTACAGAGGTGATTCTTTTATCTTTAAATAAATTCTTCTTTTAAGAACCTGATTGATTTTTCATTGTTCTTAAGATCCAAGGGTTTGGGTCTGTGTTCACCTGTACCAATTGGTGAGGATATTATTCTCAAGCCTTCCCCCAGAAAGGGGGTGCAGGGCTTGGGGGAATAGGACTCCAAGTGGTCCTTTCCCTGATTCTTTGTCTAAAACACTTGGTGGTGGCAGCATAATGTTCAAGGACAAGGTGGAGTTTGTGCCTTGTAAAAGTTTTTAACCTAAGCTGGTAAAAATAAGCTTAGGGAGTCTTTCATGTGGGTCCCCACATCTGTACCCCAGAGTTCAGAGTGGGGAAGGAACCCTGACAGGCATGGTTTTCTTAAAAAAAAAAAAATCCCTGCATTGTTTGTAACCAAAACATTACATCATTATGCTAGTGCACAGGAACCTGAAAGTAAAAATGACCAAGAATTGGCTCTAAACAAAAGTAAAATTTACTAATTCAGTGGTACTACAACTCTGTAATTCTTCAGATCCCTATATGAGAAAGAGAAAACCCACTCAATGAACATACCTAGCTTCCCAACACCCCCATCACCCACCATTTGGTTCTAAGAATGTTTCACTGTGTAGATCACCACTGGTGGTCTATGGAATATTCTTTTACAACCTCTGTACCCAAGACTATTTTGACTTTGAAAGAAGTGACAACGTCTAATAAACTGCGCAAGCAGTGAGGAGTGAATGTGATTTTTTTTTAAATATTTTTTCAGCATCTGTTATCTTAGGTATTTTTTGTAATACAGATAACTTGTTTGTCTAAGAATGTATTCTTTTTTAACCTGACGTCTTCTCTTGAGTGGGGCTTAGCTGCTGTGGGTGCCTCGGGAAAGTCTGACCTCAGATAAGGAGAGGAGTTACTAGTGGAATAGCTGGTCCCAGGCAAAGAGACTTGCAAAGTGCTGCAAATATCAGAGTGGGCCCCAGGAGAAGTAAGGACGCTGGAGGGTTTCAGTCTTAGTTAAAATAAGTTACACCGAGGATTGTGAAATAGACATTGCGTTATGTACAGGCAGTGCGGTCTAGCAGAGAGATCTAGATTCTATTTCTGGCCCTGCCACTGACCTGCTGTGTGACCTTAGCCAGGCCATTTCACCTCTCTGTGCCTCTATTTACACTCCCACCTTCTGACTGTCTTGTCTAGGTAAACACGGTAAGATCTTCAGGGCACAATCTCTCTCTTATAACATGTCTGACCAGTGCAAGCTCCATGGTGCTCTAGCTCAGTACTAAGCTTTACAATATTACGATCAGATCACAATACACAGTCAGTGTTGCACACCCCCTTCTCTCTGACCCAGAGCTAGGAGAGAGAGATTACAAAGGGCTAGATTGTGACGTAGCGCTCCATATGCTTTATGAAAATATGCTTATAAATGTGAATATGATGTAACTGGAATATGCTTTATGCAAAAAGTCTCTTGTAAGGTATTATTGCAAAGTTTATAATCCACGGAGTGTGTTCATCCTATTTGTTTGCATGTATTATTTCTATGTCTGGAGTTAGGAGAATAAGATATAAACTTGTATTACTGATGTAAACATATTAAGTGGAAGTCATTAAGGGTGCTTCAGAATCAATGAACTGTAAATGGCTCTGTTTACTTGCAAACCTTCCTGTGTACTTGTGGGCCAGCCCAGGAAGAATGGAGGCTGGGGTCTCACAGGACATGTGACCGTGTCACATGATGCTGGAATCCATCTTAAATCTGGTACTTTTCCATTTAGAAGGAGGGGTGGGGACCCAGAGAGACAAAAGATTCCCGCCTTGTGCCAAAGCTATAAAAGGGGGTGGAGCAGGACAAAGAGGTGGCCAGTCATGAAAAAGTCCTTGCTTACCACCTGAGATGTCTGCTGGAACTAACAAGGACTGTACCAGGGGAAAGGATTGGGCCCAGACTAAGAAGGAGTCTAGTCTGTGAAAGAAGCTTATTGGAACATCTCTGAGGGTGAGATATTACTTGTAATCAGTTTCTTAATGTATTAGGCTTAGACTTGCGTGTTTTTGCTTTATTTTGCTTGGTGACTTACTTTGTTCTGTCTGTTATTACTTGGAACCACTTAAATCCTATTTTTATACTTAATAAAATCATTTTTGTTTATTAATAAACTCAGAGTAAGTGATTAATACCTGGGGGAGCAAACAGCTGTGCATCTCTCTCTATCAGTGTTATAGAGGATGGACAATTTGAGTTTACCCTGTATAAGCTTTATACAGAGTAAAACAGATTTATTTGGGGTTTGAATCCCATTGGGAACTGGGTGTCTGGGTGCTGGAGAGGTAACCTGCTGAGCTGGTTTTGGTTAAAGTCTGCAGCTTTGGGGGCACGTCCCAGAACCCGAATCTGTGTTGCAGCAGGCTAGCGTGTCTGGCTCAACAAGGCAGGGTTCTGGAGTCCCAAGCTGGCAGGGAAAAGGGGCTCAGAGGTAATTCAGCACATCAGGTGACAGTCCCAAGGGGGTCTCTGTGACCGAACCTGTCAGTGTTGCACACCCCTCTTCTCTCTCTGACCAAGAGCTAGGGGAGAGAGATTACAAAGGGCTAGATACCATTTGTTGATAGGGCCCTTTCCATATACTGTGTATTCACACACAATGAAGGACATAAAAATAGATGTCTGTGATTCTCGTATTGTGTAATTTGGCCCCTGCCTTCCCCAGCTCCCAAGGATAACCCAAGGCTCATGGGTGGTGGGTATCGTGCCCCCTGGGAGGCTCCTAACCCAGGCCGTGGCCCTGCCCACACTCCACCCCGAGGCCCCACCCTCCCTCCTCCTCTCCCCTGAAGCTGGCGGAGGCTCAGGCTCGGGCCAGCCAGTGGCCTGGGGGTCAGGCTGGCGGCCAGGGGCTGGGGCAGCCCAGGGGGGCTGGAGGGGTGGGGGGCGGCAAGCCGGGGCTCCTCTGGCTGCGGGGGAGCTCAGGGCTCTGACCATGGTGGGCTTGGGGCTTGAGGTAGAAGGGGGTAGGGTCGGGGGCTAGCCTCCCTGAAGGGGTCTTTACCTGCCGCCCATGCCAAGGGCTACTGAGGGCTGGTCATTTTCTGTCTGGCTATTTAAATACGTTCTCCTGCAGAAAACAGTAACCCACATATGCTAGCACACTTTATCTTCTTTTTTAGCTTGCATAACTTTTAGGTCCCAAATATTGTTTCCCTCCCACAACATCCAAATAGGGCAAAGAACCAGCAGTTACTAATTAAACAATTTCACGGAGCAATACCTATAACTCAGAATAGCAAATCAGAGATGTGTTTATAGCATCCTTTCATGGCCACATAGATGATAGTACATAGAATCAGGTTGGGTCTTCATTCTAAACAGTTGAAATGGTGTGAAATTAAACAACCTGGAGAGTTGTATATTGCACATGATACCGCTACTTTGCCTTCTAGTTCAAGGGTCCGAATGCACTTTGCAGGACACTTGAACTAGAATTAAGTTCTTGAATTAAGCCTCCCAACACCTTCGCTGGTAGGTATTTTTACAGCTGAGGAGAGCCCAGCCCCCATCAGAAGTGGCAGTGGGGCTGAACCCTATAAAAGGAACTTTTCTCCCAATTGTTTGTATTATATGGGTGTTGACAAGAAAATACTCAGAATAAAAGTCACTTGCCTTCCCAATTAATCAGGTTTAATTTCCGGGTACTGGTGATATCAAGACGCTACCAGTTCTTCAGCCAGCCATAGAGACTTCCAAGACAGTCAAGACCTGAATTTCTAATGTAGAAACAAGTAATAGGAGCTCTTTAAGGGTAATATCCCTTTTGGGAGAAAAAAGGGGAGAGTGCAGTTTCCAGGCATTGTTGGCTGTTGGAGCAATAGAGGCTACAAGGGAGTTCTTGTAAAACCTTTGTGGACAAGTCGGTGTTTCCGCCTTGTAAGGTGAGTGTGTATAGTTTTAAAGGCTGGGAGTCATGTAACTTTAGCCCAAGGGATAAAAAGCAATTGGCTGCTGGATGACTGGGCAGGGCCTATGGGAGAGAATGAGCAGAACTCCACAGGGTTCCTGAAAGTCAGAGTGAGGCAAAATATATCTGTAGAGGGAGCACTACAGTTATTGTGATCTGAGGCTGGCTACAAATATTATATGTTCCTGTCTTGCTCCCTGTCTTTGTTTTGGATCAGCAGCAGATAAAACACCCCTCGCTCTAGTGAAATTCTGTGCATGACAGTAAACCTCAGGAGAGGAAAGTTAGAGAAGTATTTAAACAAATATTTCGCTATGTATTAAAATGGTGCAAAGAGCTTCAATTAAAAAGTTTTTAATCAACAGTCATTTGGGGTTTGAGGAACATCACAGTCGAGACTTCTGCGCAAGTGGGGTTATGTCACCGAAACCTATTGCTGGCTAACATTACACTAGCCTTGTAATTCATGGTTGCCTATCGTTCCTTCTCTCTATAATGCAGGGATAGGCTTTCTAATTTACTGATTAGAGAACTTGCTGAACATCTCTCCATTCCGGGGTGTAATGTTATGCTAGTGAATTACATGTTTTACTGAGCATGCTCATCATTCTTCTCTTTTATTCTCCTGCTCCCAGTGATGTTAACACCAAATCTTTCATTGACTTCACTGGGAGCAGGAGCAGGCCCTTCAATTATCAAATTCTTCTTCCCAAAGGCCGCACTGACTTACTGAAATGTCCTGTAAACCATTATGATAGTTAATTTTTATCTCCAAGCTAATTAATCTCTTATACTTTTTCCCCCCATCATCACAATGTGCAGTCACATCCAGCCAGTCTATAAAACAGGAACGTTGAAAGGGGCTTTAAATTGTTGCTGTAAATTAATTTTCATGGATTTTGAAATGCATTTTCATGCATTTCAGATCCACAAATATAAATGTCCAGTGAACTCCTTGAAATATATATGCTGCAAAACTTTGAAAGTGAGACTTTGAAAAAGTCCCAGAAGAAGGATACCTCAATTTCCTACCTATGACTATTCATTAGTCAGCCACCCAGACATCGCATCAGAGACCCAGTCCAATCCCAGATAGAAAGTTATCCTTCTGATGACTAATGTAACTTGTGCTGTGACCATATGTTGACCATTGATTGCTTTCTCATAGCAGAGTGAGATTAGAGGTTTTTTTTTAAAAAAAAGTCACTGGAGGACTGAGTGATCAGTTCACAGTCAGCTGACCCAGAAATGGCAGAGCAACTGCAACAGATTTTGGAAGCATGGAAGATTACCTTGTGGTGGGCAGTGTGTGTATGTTTGGGGGGGAGGGGAACACAGAGGAAACAGTCCATTTTTGTTTAAATATAGACTCAGCTATCAGTGATTTTTAGATGAAATGTAGCCCTGAAAGGATAACCCATCTGAGGAAGCATTACCTAGGCATCTGCAGACAACCTGGGCATCCCTAGGTTTACTATCTCCTATCAGGGTTGAGGGAGAAGAGGAAAAAGAAGAGACTTGCGGAAGTCTTAATAAAAGTCCTGACACAGTGATGCAGCTTGGAATGGTGCAGCCTGTTATTGACGGATAACAATTGGGCTAACCATTGATGATGACACTGAGGACTGGAATATCCCAGGCTAGCATTGGGAGTGTGGAGCAGCACAGCAGTTCCCGTCAAACTAGGAAATATACCAGTGGGCAAGGAAAAGCAAGGTGCGCTCAGAATTGCATATGATGCAGAAGCCGCTGCTGTAACTCACCAGGACAGGAATTGTACCCTCTTTCCTGTCTGGAAAGTGCCCACTATTGCAGGCACTACCATAAACTATACAAAGAGACAGTTCAACTTAATTGCACAGAGCTCTCAATCTGGCACTAATGAGAAAGTCAATCGGGCCTTGATGCTGGAAGGTGCTCAGTGCCCCAGTATCCAAAGATGGGAATAGGAGCTGTGAGGATGCTCAGTGTCTTGCAGGACTGAGCTTGTAATATGTATAGTTCAGTCCTGTGGGGGGCCGTATTTCTTCTAATACTGTATCTGTTTTGTATTAGATAAAAGACCGCCTTACTAGAGTCCTCCAAGCTCTTTCTGAATGTGAAGTGAGAAGAGACTGAAAAGCCAGGGGTGGTTTATATTCAGTAGTTAGCTAAACTGCTAAAAGCAACTGCTGGAAAGAAACTGATAAATCTGCTTCAAAATAATCTTTTCTACATAATGTATAATTAATCTATGGAACTCACAGCCACAGGATATTACTGTGGTGAATTGCTTCGTAACTTTCAAAAAAAAAGAGTAGACAGCTATACATAAGAATAGTATCTACAATTACATGAGGGAGGGAAAGATGGCAAGGCCTATCCGTTTTCATGGTTTGCTGCATTAGCTGATCACGTGATGGGGTTAGTAACACTATCCGTCCATGGTACAGCATTGCGCATTATGGAGGGTGGTGGGGAAATTACATCTTCCTCTGAAGCTTCCAGCCTGTGTGTCATAGACAGGAGAGTGGATCTATTGGTATTTTCCAGTATGATAAATTGTATGTTTTCAAGGGAAATCAGTGAAAAATTGATACAGGCAAGAGAGCTTCAGCGTTCAGTGTGAAACTGCAGCTGTGGATATCAGTATGTGAAACAAGCCGTCATTTTAGTGCCAACCATGAAAGTGAAAATCATGGCAGTTCTGATTGACTCCAGCTCATTCTGAGCAGAAGATAGTTGTGGTAGCATCTATGTCTGGTCAGTAGAGGACAGTCTGCCACTCAGAGGGAACGTGCTGTCTGTTTCCCACTTAACCCACAAAATGCTTATTGCAAACTAGATTTCACCTCTGTATGTCTTTTCTTTCTTGTCTGATTTCCAAGGAGGGTTAGGAAGGCAGCAGCTGCCTGGGTCTTGGCTGTGTCTACACTGCAAGTTAAGTTGTGACCATAGCATGAGTAGACAGACCCATGCCAGCTTTGATGTAACTAGCCCAGGTGACAATAGTACTGTAATGCGCTAGTCACCTGAGTACAAGCCTGCTGAGGCACCAGGCAGGGTTCATACTAGGGCTTGTAGATCACTCTAAGGCCCATGCTGCTGTGTCTATACTACTATTGTTACCCATGCTAGCTAGATTAATGTTAGCTTGGATATGCTACAATTATACCTTCACTTGCAACGTGGACATACCCGGAGATGAAAAGCTGATATGGGCTGTATAGCTGGGCTTAAATGAGCTCATTAGTACAGGGCACTGGTGATGCTCTGACAACATCTAAAAGCAAGCCACGCTACAGTAGGATGCAATCAAAGCAGCACAACTTGAAAACAGACCTGCAATGAATCGTTTGGATGTTAACACTGCAGATTATGTGGGTTGAAACATTACTCTATAAATATCATACAGAAAAATAGATTCTTAGCTGGTGTAAATCTGCATAACTCTGTCGTCTTCAGTGGAGCTACACCTGTTTACACCAGTTGAGGATCCGGCCCAGAATCTGCATCATGTGGCTACATTTTATTTCAGTTAGACTCTAAATATCAGTGGCAAAAACAAGCTATTTGGCAAACAGAGAAGAATGTATTCCAGCTATTTCACAGCTCCCTTTTGAAAAGATTGTTACTGCCTTGGCTCCACAAATGTATTTCAATGCTAAGTGTGTAAAAAGAAAACCTGCTGTATGAGCATTTTCCTTTTCCTCCCTCTAGAGTAGCCTGTTTTGCTTTACATCAAAAGTCAAACCACATGACTAAAATGGGACAGCGTCCTGGCCTGATAGCCCAGAAGAGGCTGTGATGCACAGCTCAGCCAATATCAGGCTTGTCAAATGATGTCAGTAACATTTTTTTTTAAATCCATCCTTTTTCTCTGGCCTAATTTCCCTTCTTAAGCATTTCTAGTTGTTTTAATTTTTGAGCTATTGTATCATACCAAGAGGAGCATTTTGTAGCTTCTGGCCTCTGTAATATTATTCCTGTAGGCAGATACACAGGTTGAGCACAGGAGTCTGAGAAGCAATGGATTTACAGTCCCAGGTCCTTGGCCGTGGCAAAGGAGTGCACCGTACAGCTTGTGCCAGTGGGGTGCAGTTTGAAGCCAATCTTGGGTTGGCTATGTGCCAGGCTAGTGCCCCAAAGACACCCAACAGGCCGGTATTGTAGCTGGAGTACAAGGCAGTCCTGGCCGTGCTCCCTATACCAGCTGCAGGGATGGGGATGGAAGAGGAGAAGCTTGCTGCACTGGTTCTGCACACTGGGGTTATCCTCCTGTGTCAGCTTTAGTACTGCTTTGCATCCTCCGCATGGAGCGGCCACAGTGCAGGGGAGAATCTGTGACCAGATCGTAGTGTGTGTGTCAAGGTGATTTCAGCCTACGTTGCTTTGGCTAGGAGGGAGCTGGCAAAGAAAGGAACAAAAGCTCCAAGCCCCAGAACTGGCAGGAAAATGGGGTCAATGTAAGACTAAATCAGGCAATTAAAAGACTAAAACAAAAACAACACAACTTGTATGTTTGCGGCAATGAGCAGGAAAATGTATTATGCATTTTAATCCTAGATACTGATAAAAACGAAAATACCAATGAAACTAAATGTACACTTGCTGTGCTCAATCCTGGAAGAGCAGCAGCGGTTCCTGGCACGTGGGGCTGGCTCCAGCTCCCTGCTCCGGGGATTGCAACCCAGTGCAGAGGGTCACAGCGTCACTCATGTTTGGCCTGTCCACCCCTCCATTGTGAAAGGGGCCAATGGGCCAAATTTCAATGAATGGTGCTGCAACCAAGCGTGTGGGGCTGCAGTGCCACTCCACTTTGGCCCAGTGGCTCCTTCATCAAGGGGACACTGAACCAAACCTTAGTGGCACTGTGATCTGGCCTGCCAGGTTGCAATGCCACTTGGCTTGGGAGCCTTCTCAAATGGGGAGTTGGGGGGGCAGGACAAACTACCCTGTCAATGGTATGCACTGTACGTAATGTGCATACAGCTGCAGGCAATCTGCCTGTGCCAATGTGGATTTGAAAACATTTCACCTTGACTTTGAAGGGCCAAATTTTGGCTCCTCCTATGTGTGTGAGTAGTCCTACTGGAATCCATGGGACTGCTTACATAAGGGAGGTGAGCACGATTTGAACCACAGTGGCTTCTACCTCCCAGATTGCCATATGGTAGCCCTGTCATCTTCTATACTTCAATTATTTGTATTACAGCAGCACCTCAGAGGCCCACGTAGGGCTCTGGGCCCCATTGAGACAAGCATTGTACAGAAACAACTATCCCTGCACTGAAGAGCTCACCATGTAAATAGCCAAGGCTAGCAGAGGAAATAGCAATCAGGTGACATGCCCAAGGTCATGCAGTAAGTCAGTGGCTGAGCTGGGAATAGAACCTCTGTTTCATGACTCACAGTTTAGTGATCTAGCCATAGACCCCACTGCCTCTCCTCACTTCCACCTGCTACCCACTGAGTCAATGTTGAAACTTGAGAAGTTGCTACAGTGACACACTGGAGACTTGCAGGCCTGTCACCACAACCCTGTCTCCTCTGATGAGATAGTTCAGCAAACGCCAGCTTTCTTTAAGAAATATCCCCAGCACCTGCTTTCTTCAGAAGAGACTGTTGACAACATCTTTGCACCGAGGAAGGCAGCTGGAGGCAAAGATTTTCTTTTCAGACTCACAGACCCAGCTGCAAGATCTTGGAAACAAAATGGGTTTCTTATGCATTTCCCCTGATGCTAAGGCACAGTAAAATGTGCTCTCCTCAGGGAGGTCTTGAGCTCAATTAGGGCTGTTGGATTTCCTTCCCAAGCGTACATTGCTGTGATTCAGATGCTGAGCAATTCCTGACACTCTTCCCCTGGGAAGGAAGAATCCTGTTTGTATGCAAAGGGAAGTTCCTCCTTGTTTGGATTTTCCTTTTGCCAGCCTATCTCCCAAACCAGAAAGCAGCGTGAATCTCACTGCACCCCTATACTGGGGTGAACTCCTGGGTGTCGCTCATGGTAGCATCCTCCAATGACAAAATGCATTGGTGTCTTAGGATTGTTCTGCCATGGGGACCAAAAGCTAAAACTGTATCTATGAATCTTGTGCTCAGATCCATTGCAGGAAACCAGTCCCCACTGGAAAGGGGGAAAACACAGGTGAGCACCAGCCAAACCACTGAATCATGACGTCTCCCAGGGAGCTGACTTAAGATCAATAGTTTTAATAGCACTGCTGCTTAGAGGGGACTGGAATTCTGCCTTGGGCCTGATTTTTTCAGAGGTATTGAGCACATGCAGGAGTTCTGGAGGCTGACAACACCCCTGAAAATCAGGCCCCTAATCGGGAGGATGCCTTTGGATGCTGAAGTGGACCTTCTGTGTATCTGAGTCCCATGCTGATTTGTCTGCTCTTTTAACACTTTCCAGTCTTTCCATAGCTGCTGGAAATTGTTTCAGCTGTCTGGTCCTGGCTCATACCACACCAGTGACACATGCAGAGGAATCAAGCCAGGCATCTCCTTACTGCCCCGGGCGCTGGGTCTGCAGCAGTTGCAGTCCCTATTCCAGTGCAGCTAGTGCTCTTAATGGGGAATTCCTTCTTGGTCTGAAAGGCCATTCACTGAGGGCATCGTGATTCAGAGGCGTTTCCTGTAAAACTATGAGGAGTGCAGCTACAATAGGGGACCTGGGAGCCAGGACTCCTGGGTTCTATTCCTGGGTCTGTCCCTAGACTTATTGGGACCTTAGGTTAGTCATATGGTATCTTCTTTGCCCTTCCATTTTCTCAGCTGTAAATTGGGGCTAATACCTACCCAATGGAGCTGTGAGAACAGTGTCTAAAGTGCTTTGCTAGCCTCGGATGAAAGACGCTCTAGAAGTACAAAGCATTATGCTTGATTATTGGTATTACTTATTATTATTTGTGCCTAGAGCCCTCCACCAGAGCAGGGCTCCATTGTGCTAGGTGCTGCACAGACATACGATAAAAGACCGACCCTGCCCCAAAGATTTTACTATCTCATCTGTCCTCACAACACCCCTGTGAGGTAGGGCAGTGCTCTTATATCCCCATTGGAGAGATGGGGAACTGAAGCCTGGGTAGACCGTGGCTTGCCCAAGGTCACACAGAGCAGGGACTTGAACTTAGTCCCAGGCCGGCACCCCTAAACACAGGAATATGTATTATTAATCATACAAATGAATTCATTAGTTTCCTTTGCAGCACATGGGCTCCCCCTATTAAAACATAACAAACTAGCAGCCAGAGCCGCGTAGGCATACTAATAAATGGCAAGTATTTTATAAATGAACTGGGGCCTTTGTTTCTTTTCTAACGAAGTTATTGGGTTACATTTCTCCAGTCTGGGCTTATTTTAATCTTTTTATTTGACAATGAGATCCAGTCCTTCCCCCATTCTGTTAAACAGTGTTGTTTTAGACAGCGCCATGGTTTATGGAATGTAATAAACACTTCTAAATATTTAACAGCACGTAAATATTTTAGAGAGACCCAGGAAGGGTTAGGGATGGAGTTTAAGCTCTGTGAGGCATAAAGAAGACAAAGGCTTGGGCCGCAGGAAGCTAAAGAAGAGTGCTGGAAAAGAAAGAGTCTATTGCAGGGGGGAAGAATGTATTAATCTTAATTCTTAGCAGGATGGTAGCACCAAGATCCCCAGTGTGCTAGGTGCTGTACGAGTGCAGTGACACTCAGTGCCTGTCCCGAACAGCTTGCAGTCTAACTAGACAAGACAGACAAAGGCTGGGAGGGGACAAGCAGGCAAAGTTGACTTACTCAGGGTCACAAAGTAGGTCAGTGACAGGAGCAGAACCCAAGTGTTTTGACTCCCTGCCTAGTACTCTGGGCACTAGACCGTGTTGCCTCTCAAGGAGCCTCTCCCTCCTCTCTCTCTGTGTGGTGGAGGAGGCCCTCTGATCAGGGACTGCCCCCTTTCTGCATAGAAAGGAGACTGTCAGCTGCAGGGCACTGTCCCTCTTCCCCCCCCCCCCCCCCCCGACCCAGCACAATGTGCTCCGTGGGCCTGGGGGCTGCCCAGGGAGGAGAGATGGGCTGAGCCAAGGTGAGTGTCAATCTCCCTCTTGTGACTGTGGAGTTTACAAGGAATGGCTAATATGACCTGGGTCTATAGTGTCTTTTCCACACAGCCCCCTCTGCAACAGGGGTTCCTCTTAATGGGGAATCCCAGGGTAGGTGTGGTCAGGAGGAGTCCTTGCTAGGGTGGCACTAATGGAGCTGCTAGGGACCAGAGCTGGCATAGTGCCTCTATAAGGTTGGTGCTGGCCTCCCACTGACCCCTGGGATCTCTGCAGACCTCAGAAAATTGGAGGGCCTGGGGGGGATGGTCTGTACCATGACAGGGCGCACACTCCACATCCCTGCCTTGTGGAATGTGTGAGGGAATCTCCACAAGAGATGTTTGCAAAGACTTCCTCCCCTGGCTCCCATCCCATGCATTTTACCACATCCAACGCCATCATTTCCTATGACCAAATAAGGCTTTTTAGTTATTATTGGCCTGAGTCTGCTCGTGCTTACACATGCGCAAGTCAGGCTAACTCCACCACCGTCCAGAGCGTGATGCCAGTGGGAGAGAGATGAGAACCAGGCCCGCTGGTTTAAATGGCCATACAGTGGACAGCTTTATATACTGAATGCTGTTTATTCTAACTGCCTCTGCACCACAGATGTGCCTGCCACTTTGAAATGGTCCCCCTTACCCCAAAGCGCTTACAGAACCGCTATTCTCCTCTATTGTTTGGGGAAGTATTAGAAATCAGTTACCTCCCAGCCAGAAGAGACTAAAGCTTGCAGTGAAAAGAGAGGAAGGAAGGATGCTACCATGCAGTCACCCCAGACTTATCCAGGTTGAAGAAGAGATGCTTGGACAACTTCCCCGCCTTTGTTGGCTACGCTAGACAGAAATGTGATGCATTAACTAGGATTAGAAGCATATGTAGGGTGATCGCATGCACAGAGTTGGACTGATTTCTACATAAGGGGGGTCAAGGAGGAAATGCCCTCTTCCCTGGGGGACATTAGTAAGGGCCTTGGGGTTTCGCCTTCCTCTGGAGCATTGAACTGGGATCATGGGTTGGGCATATCCCACACCAGCAATTTCCAGTGTCAACAAGGGGCCGTGGGAATTGCTGGAGCTCTGGTCCTTCCCATTTTTTCTACATTGTTCTCTGTCATAGTTTTCCGTGGTTTCGATTTCAACGGTGGTTTCTCCAAAACCCCACTAATGGTACACCCAGAGCAGTGTAAGGATGGCATCTCCCTACACTGTTTGTGGGCCTGAGTCTACACTCTGTTACCCCACTTTATTTCCACTGAACTAAAACTGGTGCATCCAGGTGGAGAATCAGGCCTATCTGTCTGTGATGTACCCAATAGCTGCTAAAGTCACATTACCATCTTGTGCTCTATCGATTGATTGAGATAATTTTGTATAAAAGATTCAGAGGTGAAATGCAATGGAAAGACAAGCCAGCCTGACAGAAACTTTTAGGTCTTACTCACATATTGCTGAGAAAAATCTCCTCGTTTAGGTTTCTGAGTGACCTTCATGGGATGGGAATTTTGCTTGTGGTCATGTGCAGATACTATCACAATTGAAGTGAAAGTAGGAAAAGTTAACATCTTGTTCAGGACATGGGATTTCACAAGCTGTGGGGTTCTGAGAAGAGATCATTTGATTCAGCTGCTTTTGCAGTCCAGTCATCTCCACCACTAAGAAAACCCTATTTTTAAAACTCAAGCGATTAAAATAACAAAACAAAGAAACTCTCCATCTCCTTCCTGTTCGTTACTTACAAAACTTAGTCTCTTTATCTTAGAAGCCTATTTACATAATGTAACAGATTTCAGTGGCTCCCCTTAGATGGTTGCTTTGATTAATCAAAGCGCAGCCCGCTGGGATTTTTAATTGCTGGAATTTTCTTTGAACTGTGCTGCAATGGAGTTTTTACTTTGGGCAGCGAAGCACTTTCTTATTTCTTCAGTAAAAATGTTTCAGAGCTAATCTTTTGGTCAGGAGATAGGTGGCATGCACTCACCATTAGTAGGTACATAGATGAATAGATATGGGCAGAAATTCACTTCACATTAGACAAAAAGAAAAAAAAGAGGGTTGTAGCTGTGATTCACTGCCAATATGAATGTGAACTAGAGGGCGCTATGTTCTGCTCACCAAATTGCCTGTGATGCCACAATCCCAATGGCTTATTTTGTAACTGTCTGGAAAGCAAATGTACTTTAAATGGAGGGTGGGGGCGGGGAGCTGAGAGATTCATCTTGGATAAAAAAAAAATCTTTAAAGCACCTAAGTGATGTAGGCTCTAGACTACCAGAAGCTGGGACTGGATGACAGGGGATGGATCATTTGATAATTGCCCTGTTCTGTTCATTCCCTCTGAAGCATCTGGCACCGGCCACTGTTGGAAGACAGGATACTGGGCTAAATGGACCAGTGGTCTGAGCTGGTATGGCTGTTCTTATGTTATTATGTAAGCTCCTAAGAGAAAAGCATTTCCCTCTTGCAATAACAGGGTTGTATCAAATATAATCTCACAATAACCCGGCATGCAGGAGATTAGAAAGGTTGTGTGCATATGGATGTCATAGATGTAATTAAAATCACGGGTTAGTTAGTAAAGTCTCACTGGGAAAATCTGTAGGAGAAGGTTCTGCAGGGAGGAAGGAAAATGCACCAGGTTCCCCTTGCAGTGTTCTCCCCAAATCACTCCGTCAGGGATTTGCCCCATGCACAAGGACCAGGCAGGCCATCCACAGATCCTGAAGGATAAGGAGAGACCTGGGCCTCCCACTGACACTGGGCCTCCCTGCCCCCAGGCAGCTGGGCTCCATTGGACCCACACTACCAGGGGCATCTTCCATCAGTGGCTGCCTCTGGAACTCACCATGAACAGGGCTTCCACAGCCTGGGGGAAAGGCAGGGAGATCAGCATAAAGCTGCATTAACTTTTACATGATTTCCCTATGGATTTAGGGGTGGACAATATATACACCCCAACCCATCACCCCCTAGCCCTGTAAAGGGCCTTGCTCAGGATCCAGGGAATTCAGGAGGGGAGGGTGCTGTGGAGGCAGCTGATCCTCCCACCTTTCTGGCTGTAGTATGATGAGTGGAACTGGAAAAAGAGGTTTGGGTTTCAGGAGGAGACCAAGTTTGGTGGGTCACCAGAAGCTGTGGAATGCAAGCTCAGGCCAGATTGCTACTAAACAAACAGAGTTCTCTTACTCTACAGGTAATACTGCCTTCTATGCATGCTCAATAAAGATCTCTTTCCTACAACTCTGCCTGTCTGCTGTATCCCTTATGGCTAAGGAAAGACTGAGAGAGCTTCATGTAAATCTTGGTCGGGCTAGCTGGCCCCATGCTTTGATAAATTTCTTTTCTAGTGTCACATCCTAGATCATTTAACACTAACACTTGAATGTACTTTTCACCATCTATTCAGTTTGTTTACATTTGACTTTGCACTCTGCTGGAGGTTTAAACTAGATTGGTGGGTTCAACTTTGGTTTCTCATCAGCTTTGCTTCCTGGTTCTCGTGCCTTAACAGGTTGCTGTTACATGGGGATTACCTATGATAGAGGGGAATGATTTAATTAAAAAGTAAACACACTCTTGTCAGCTGGATGCTTGCCAATTTTTGCATTGTTTTGTTAGTGGCGCTGCACAGATTATTTTTTTGCTCTTGACATTGGTTGTACAGTTTGTCCTTTGGTAGCATTGCTTTGCCTTTTTAACATAAAGGAGGTGATGGGGAGCTGTGATATAGGCAGATCCCCTTCACAGCTGTTGGTTTTCTTGTCTTGGCTCCTCAGGGTGTGGGCCATGGGCGTATCTCTCATTGCAGCCGCCCCATCCTTCTGCATACAGAATTGCAATCAGCTGGGGATTAGTTAGAAGTAGGCTTTGCCTCAGAAGTTCTGCTTCTTACAGTATTACATATACTGTGCAGAGCTAGGCAAATGCCACACAATGTTTTGCTGAGTATTAACTTGAAATGAAAACTGAATTCAATTGAGTTCAATGGAACCACCCTATGCATGTGACTAAGGCAAGCAGGTATGGCTTTTAATGTCTAATATTTGAGGTCTTTTCCATTTGTTTTTAACTGAGAACTTTGTTCTGAGACTCACGCTCAATTGCATACTATTGTGATTTTTGCATAGGGTCTGTTTTCATATAGTAATGCCTGTTTTGGAATATAAAGGAAACGTGATTTCACTTAAATTAAAAAGAATCACAAATATCTCTATTCATTTTAGATTTTATAAAACAAGCCCATCCCTCCCCCTTCCCCTTCTTATAAACAAAACTGAGATTTGGATCCTAAGCAAAGTGGACAATGTTCCTTTAAATATACAAAATGCTACTCAAACACTGTGACTCAGACTACACATACATTTCAGAGTACATATAACATTACAAACAATTCAAGGTGTGTTTTCAACCTATTATGGTGTTATCAGAACCACTTCATATGGGTGGGTGCATAGCCTTATACCTCAGCTGCATTATACCTGCATATATATATATATATATAAAAGAAAATTAAACTTGGATAGGGTTAATGGCCTGATCCTGCAATTTACAAAGTGTGGCAGAGCCGTGCTGAGGTCAGTGGGACTTGCCATGGTTGTGGAGAATGTTGTAAAATGCATGGTTGTAACAAAATCATAACCACCTGAAAATCCGCACCTAAGGATGATGCTCCACAATAAACTCAAGTGACTGGTGGAGAAAGGACCCAGTCGACAATAGTACGCATCAAAAAAAGACACTCTAGCCCTAATCCTCCAGGCAAACTCAGCTGGGCTTTGGCCTGAGTAGAAGACTACAGGATTCAGCTCCACAAGTGAAAGAATGAGTATCAACCTTTACCTGGCATTTCCTCTTTCTGTTAGTTTGTATTTTAAGCAGATACAATTTTTCTGATATTGAAGAGCAAGTGTTTCCTGTCGGGTTTATGAGGGCCATTGCTTTACCTGAGAGAGGAAGATGGTCTCTTGAATACACATTTAGTTAGTTGTTGGAACACGTTATTTACAGAAAGCAGCACTGTTCTGCTCTTTGTTGAGGACAGAGTCAAAGAAGCCACAGAAACTAAGGGCCAAATCCTGCTTGCCTAGCTCACCTGATTACTCCCACTGACTTAGTGGGCTGGCTTCCATGAGTAAGATGACCAGGATGTGGCCTTAAAAGCCCAGTTCTGTAACCTTTGCTCACAAGAGCAGTCCTTACTTGCTATGAGAGTTCTCAGCCCTTACTCATGCCAGTAATCCTACTGGGGTAAGTATGGGCTGATGGTTAAGTGAAGGTTGCAGAATTGGGTCCAAATTTATAATGTATTCATAGATTTTTAAGGCCAGAAGGAACCTATATGATCATGTGATCTAACCTCCCACATAACACAGACCAAAGAGCCTCCCCCAATAACTCTTGTACCAAGCCCGTAACTTCTGATTGAGCGATAGCATATCTTTTAGAAAGATACCCAGTCTTGATTTAAAGACTCCAAGTGAAGGAGAATCCATCACATCCCTATATAAGTTGTTCCAATGGTTAATTCCCCTCACTTTAAAATGTGAGCATTATTTCTAGTCTGAATTTGTCAAGCTTCAGTTTCCAACCACTGGATCTCATTCTACCATTTTCTGTTAAAGAGCCCTTTATTAGCAGCAATCTCTTCCCTGTGTGGGTACTCATAGACCTTGATCAAGTCACCTCTTAACTTTCTCTTGGATAAACTAAATAAATTAAGTTTATTTAGTCTCTCACTAGAAGGCATGTTTTCCACACCTCATATCATTCTTGTAGCTCTTTTCTGAACCCTTCCCAATTTTTCAACATCCTTTTTGAAGTATGGACACCAGCATTGGACACAGTATTCCAGTGATAGGCTCAATAATCCCATATACATAAGGTATACCACCTCTCTACTACTACTTGATATTCCCCTGCTCATACATCTAAGGATCGCAATTGCTCTCTTAGCTACAGCATTGCACTGGGAGCCCATGTCCAACTGGTTGTCTACCATGATCCCTAAATGCTTTTCAGAGTTGCTGTTTTCCAGGATACAATCCCCCATCTTATAAATATGACTTACATTCTTCGTTGCATTTTGCTGTGCTAAAACATATGTTATTCAAATGAGCCCACTTTACCATAGCTGACCTGGTCCCATCACTAATGACACAAAAATTGGTGGAGTGGTAATCTGCAAATCGTACCAGCAATTATTTTATATTTTCTTCCAGGTTACTGATAAAGATGTGGAATAGCAATCGTCCAAGAACAGATTCTTGTGGGACCCTGATAGTAACATCCCCACTGGATGACAATTTCCCATTTACAATTGCTTTTTGTGATCAATCAGTTAAACAGATTTTAATCCATTTAATATGGGATGTATTGATCTTTTTTTTTTAAATGTTGATTTTTTTCATCAGAACGTCATGCAGGACTAAATGCTATACAGAAGTCCAAGTACATTATGTCAACACAGTTACCTTTATTAACAAAACTTATCTCATCCAAATACCATAACAAGTTTGTTTATTTTCCATAAAACTATGTTGATTAGCATTGGTTATATTATCATCCTTTAATTCCTTGCTGACTGCATCTGATGTTAGCCTATCCATTATTTTGCTCAGGACTGATGTCAGACTATAGTTTCCAGGGTCATCCTGTTTACCCTTTTAAAATATTGGCACAACATTTGCTTTTTTTTCAGTCCTCTGGAACTTCCCCAGTGATTCAAGATTTGTTAAAAATCAGCTATAATAGTTCTGAGCACTCCTCAGCAAATTCTAAAAGAATATTTTTGGGTGCAAATTATCCACTCCTGATTTTAAAACATTTAACCTTAATAATTGCTGTTTAGCATCCTTCCTAATTACTGATGGAATAGAAAGTACTTCTTTATCATTGTAAGATATGAATACATCCTCAAGATTCTTTCTGAATGCAGAACAGAAATATTGACTACTTCTGCCTTTTCTGGACCAGGATTGATAACTTTACCATCTTGATCTAGTTTTTGAGTTATGCCATTACTAGAATTTCATGTGTTCCTGATATATTTAAATAACTTCTTCTTGTCCTTTAATCAAACTGGCCACAGATTTATTTACTGATGCTTTTAGCTTTCCTTATCAATCACCTGCATTTACTAACTGCCAATTTGTATTCATTACTATCAGCGTCCACATTTTTCTATTTGCTATATTTATTTATTGTTGATTTCATCTTTGGTTTATGACTGCAGCATTGTGAGGGTATTTGTTTTTCACTTAATAAAACATTCTTAAACAATTTCTAATTATTCACATTTTTATGTTTAAATATTTCCTCCCATCCAATTTTGCTCATAATTGTTTTCAGCTTTGGGGAATTGGCCATTTAAAAGTACCAAGTATATTATTGGTGAGGACTATATTCTGTTTGCACATAGTAAAGGAAATTAAATTGTGATCACTTGCACCTACACAACAATCAGTTTTTAGTTTGGTTATCAATTCATCTTTCCTCATCAGAATGAGGACTAATACTGAACAACTAAGTTAGTTGCATTATTTTGTGTATTAGAAAGTTATTGATAACTTTTAGAAACTCCAAGTATGTTTTACCAGCGTTGGCATGAGACCTCTAGCATATATCCATCAGACTGAAATCCCCCATGATATTGCACTTTTTCTTTCCACACATTATTGATAGATGATTAAGGAGCTGCTCTTTCTGTTCCTTGTTCTGATTCGATGGTATATAGCAGACCCGCCCCCTCTCCCCAGGACCCTGTCTTGTGATTTATCAGTTAGTGCATTGATCCATTAGCATTTCAGGTGCTGTCCTTCCGAACTGTCAGTAAATCTAAAGAAGGTAATACATTCTCTCCCCTTCTGTCCATTCTTTGTTCTAAATCGGGAGTTTCCAGTGATTTCAACATTTCAGTCATCTGAATCTCCCACCAGGTTTCACTAACACAAATCAGATCAAATTCCTTTCAGAAATTAGTGTTTCTAATTCCTTTTTTTTTGGTCACCCAGGCTTCTAGCACTTAGTATTTTAGTTGGCTCTCTGTTTAGTATTCTGGTCTATCACACACAAGAGCTGGAGCTGACACCTTGGTCCAGTCTCACATTTTCCAGACAGATAGGAAATGAAAATGCCACAGAGAATAAGTTCCTAGGAGAGAGAATCCCCCAGAGAATAAGTGGCATGACGCACTCCAAAAGGCATCCTAGCCACATGTAAGGCCATGTTTGGTATTTGTCTCTGGTTGTGTTGAATCAGGGGAAATTAAAATGGGAGACTCCAAGAGCTTGAAAAGATGCACCAAGAAGAATAGAAAAATAGTACTTAATAGTTCTCATTATGGTCTGTTGTGTAGGTACAACCTGAGCATTGGTTCCCACCCTTTGATACCACTTTACCATGCAGAGAAACAGTTCTCAAAATACTTTTCTGCCCCGCACAATGGCTTTGCTTTGAATTTCTTTATACATTATCTTAAATGTTGTTGTTTAAAATAAGATCCAATCCGGTTTCGTGGGTAGGTGGATCATTTCAAAGGGAATGTTGCTCAGTTTCTAATTTAAATGTGATGGTGTGTGTGTGTGGGGGGGGTATGAGTGTGCAGATCTCTCCAGACCCATATTTAAGAACTTTGGGGCAAATTAAAGTCTAGGGGAGGATTTTTGGACAACAGAGTTGTATATAGAGCCCTGTGTAAATAAAGGAAGATCTAGTGGATTCTTACTCATCTCTAGCTGTATATATGCACACAATTTATACTGAATTAAAATAGGTTGTGAATAGTACCCACATCTATTAACCTGACTTCACTCATGTTTATCCCTTCAGGGAGACAAGGTGGGTGAGGTGATATCTTGTATTGCATGGACTTCTATTGGTCAGAGAGACAAGCTTTGGTGCTTACCCAGAGCTCTTCTTCAGGTCCTTTTGGGAATATTATGGGCCTTTTCTCTAGAGCAGTAGCAGGAACTTGTTCAGTTTCATTAATCCCCCATTGAGATGTTTAGCTACAATCGTGTGTAATCAGCCCTTAAAAATTCCAGGGCTTCCTAGCTAACATGACCTTGTCCCCTCACTTCCCGGCCCCCACCAAACTGAGTGTGCTTCAATATATCACATATCAGGCTCACATATCAGGCTCTTACTAGCAAGCAGGACATTTCAGCACCTTCCCCGTGGACAGCGCCCAGCCCTTAGCATTGATCTCTCATCTACACCTGGCACTTGCTCTCCTACTGGCACCAAACAATAGCCGCTGACCGCTCTTCTGACACCAGCCAGCAAGCAGTGAACCCACCCTGGGTACGGTGCTCCTAGACCCTCCCTTCCTGCTGCCAACTTATCCCACATAGCCAGGGAAACCCACTCCCAGCCTAGTGCCACCAGCTCTGAGCCAGGCAGGGCCCCTCTCCCTTCCTGCTGCCACCTGATCCCATCCAGTCATATAACCCACCCAACCTCCACGGGCATCAAAGCTCAAACAGCCGCCTCTCCTCCCGAGGCCCCGTCCAGTCTAGCAAACACCCATCTGCCTTTGAACACCCCCCCCCCATCCACCCACTCACCCCAAATCCTGTGCTGCCATGAAATCTTCATCTGACTGACACCGAGCCCCTAAAGAATCAACAAATGCCACATCTCCTCCTGCCCACTCCCACCTCCAGGGAGATCCCCCACACACACCAGATTGCTCCCCCTGCCCATCCCACTGACAAAAGATCCCCATCCCCAAAGCCCCTGCAGTTCCCAACCTCAGCCTAGGCAGGCAGAGCCTGGCTGCCCCTGGCACTGATGGCCCCTTGCCTGAACGGATGCCTAACAACGAGCCATTGCACCTCCATCCTGCCCTGGGCTCTCTCTCACCAGTGACCTCTGCCATGGTCCTAGCCCTGCCAAGCCAGCCACGCAGGGCAGCCCTGCTCGCTAGGTGCCCCAGTAGGGTGACCAGGTGTCTGGATATTAGGGGCTTTGTCTTATATAGGCAACTATCTCCCCTGGAAATGTGTCCCCATTTTTCACCCTTGCTATCTGGCCACCTTAGCCCCAGGCCCAGGGCTGGTGCAATCCAGCTTCCCTGCGCCCCGGGCATGTGGCCTCCCCGCAGAACAGGCCGGCTCCGATGCAGCCAGCATCCTCCCGTCCCTGATGGCCCGGCGCCAGCAAATTCAATCGCACGGAAAAATACAGGGGCGGGGAGCGGGGGGGGGGGGGACTCACCGAACATCTGGATGTGCCCCTTGGTGATGGGGTTGAAGCTGCCGCAGGACAGCAGGATAACGTGGGTCTTGGTGGTTTCGGTCATGGTGCTGCTTTTCTGCCAGCTCGCTCCAGCCTCTTTTTGTGTCTCGATGTGTCTGCAGAGGGAGGAGGGAGGCGAGGCGCAGCCGGCGCTGTGGGCTCCAAGGAGCTGAGCCAGACGCAAGCAGCATCTCTCCCCTCCTCCCTTAACGCTTTCAGCGCCAGAGAGGGGCTGCTGGAGACACACACACAAAAGAGAGGGGCTGCTGGAGACAGACATACACACACACACACACACACACACACACAGGGGCTGCTGGAGACAGACAGACAGACACACACACACTCAGCAGAGAGGGGCTGCTGGAGACAGACAGACAGACTCTCACACCCTAGAGAGGGGCTGCTGGTGCCTGGAGATATACTCACTCACACACGCACACCAGACAGGGGCTACAAGCACCTGGTTCACATTCACATACACACCAGAGAGGGGCAGCTGGAGACTGGATCACACTCACACCCAAAATTAGTTGTCGCACCAGGATCTTTTTGGAGCCAGCCAAATTAAAATGCCTGAATAGAGAACAAGTCTAGCCACTCCTACTACCCTGAAACTCTGGACCCTGGCACACCCCGGTGCATCAGCACCACAAAACTCAGGACCCAGCACATGACTCCTGCTAGAGCCATACAATTTTTGCCCTTGCCACCCAACGAGCATGGTATGAGTACAAAACAAGTGTAGCCGATCCTGCTGTACTAAAATATTCCAAACCGTGATGTAGCCCAGTGCATGAATGCCACAAACAACCCAACAAACTACATATCTGGCAGCTGGATCTTCAAAATGTTTGGCCACAAACCCCAGTATGTACAAACTAAATAGAAAAAAGGGTCTAGCCCCTCCTACTTTGCTAGGAAAATATGGATCTTGATGCAGCCTGGCCCATAGCCCTGGAAAAACGCACATCTATTACCTAGCAAGATCCAATGGTTGGAAGCCGAAGCTAGTCAAATTCAGACTGGCAATCAAGCATGGATGTTTAACAGGGAGGGTAATTAACCATGAGAACAATTTACCAAGGGTTGTGGTGGATTCTCTATCACTGGCAATTTTAAAATCATGATTAGATTGTTTTGGGAAAGATATGCTCTAGTTTAAAAGGAGTTATTCTGGGCAGGGTCTGTGGCCTGTGTTACAGGGGAGGTCAGACTAGTCACTAGATGATCAGAATGGGCCCCTTATGGCTTTGGAATCTGAGTCAATTGATCCTGCCAATTTTTACTCCAAACTCTACTGTGTAAAGGGGGGGGGACATAGCAGTTCCCAGTGCACCAACCTCCACCCCCGACTCCTGTTGCACACTGGCACAGCAGTACCACAATAATATGTATGTTATTTATTATTTGTAGCACAGCAGCACCTAGGGGCTCAACTGAGATCAGGGCTTCATTGTACTAGGCTCTGTACACATAGTAATAGACAATCCACACATGCTCACACCCCACTACCTCCCCCAGAGAAGGGCTGCTGGAGACTGGATTTCCCCCCTCATATACACACACCTGGGAGGGGCTACGGAAGACAGGCTTCCCCTCCGCCAACACCACACAGCTAGCAGGAGCTGTTGGAGCCGCATCCCCACACGTACACACCAAGAGAGGGCTAATGGACACTGAATTTCATACACACACACACGTACCTAGGAGGGACGGTTGTAGTCTGGGTTACACACAGCACAAAGGGAGCCTGGATCTCCTCTCCCTCCCACCCCCGGGACTGGATTACATTTATACACTCACACCAGGGTGGGCTACAGCAGACTGGATTCAAACACCCACAAATGCTCTCCCTCGCCCCCCAGCTCAAGGGTATCTCTACCCCTTGAATTCCTCCTAACCCCAGGGAGATTCTATTTGCTGCAAGCAGCTTCCTTCCTCACACAAAGTAATTCTGCATGCAGCTTTCTCTTTCTTGCCCTTCCTCTAACAAAAACACAGATTTCTTTATGTCCTTTTCCTTAAGAGATTTCAAAGTACCAAACATTTATTGTTTATACTGCAGGCTCTTTGTCTCTGCTAGTCCCACAATACTGTACCCATCTCTCTCTTTTCTCTCCCTTCTCTCTCTGTCTTTCATCTCTGCTAACAACAAAGGTCTGCATGGCCCCAGTTTATGTATTCCTCTTTACGGTTCTCACTATCAATCTGCACAATCCCCTGTTTGCTAGTATGGATGAATCTTTTTATTTCCAGGATTGTACTTGAAAAGTTTTGTTTTGCGAAAGGCCACAGATCCAAGTTCTGACAGCATTCGATGAAATCCTTAAGCCAATTGGAAAGTTCTTCCAGCTACAAAGAATTCAAGCCCATTTGTGCAGGAAAAATCTTATTTATTACTTGCATTATGGAGACTGGATTTCCCCCCTCATATATACACACCTGGGAGGGGCTACGGAAGACAGGCTTCCCCTCACCCAACTCCCCCATTGTACTAGGCAATGCACAAATACATAACAAGAGACAGTCCATCCATCCCAAAAGTGATGGGACCCAGTAAAACACACATGGAATTTCTTTAGCCCCACTGTACACAGAGGCTATCCTTTGTCCCCCTGACTGGATTGCCAGTGTCAGTGGGAAAGCTGCCAAGATGCTGAAAGAATGTTTTCTTTCCTTGCCTCTTTTTTTGTGTTGTTCAGCTGTCTAGAATTCCAGAGGAATTGCAGCATCACTGAAGCCCTGGATGAGCTACTATGAGGACTGAGTTTTGATGGCATTTCTTTTCTCTATAGACAAGCTTGTTCAAACCGCTTCGTGGTTGATACCTCACAAGCCCCCTTCTCAATAGTCCTTGAAAGCTGAAGGCTCTTGGAAAGTCTGACAGGGACCATTTCTATCCATACTTCTCATCTGTCAAAATTAAACAAACAGCACTCTCTGCACAAAGCATAGAAAATAGGAAGCAGTTTATATGCAGCAGTGAGGGCTCTTTTAAGAAAATACATTGACAACTAAAATGGAAGAAGCACTAGAAAATACTCCCAGGCAGAAAGAAATTGTGTTAAGGTTTTCAATATCTCTCAGCCACTTCGTGGAAAAATCCTTAAGGGAACATTGTTTCCTCAAAACACAAAAATATTGAAAATCCCGACAGTTCAAAGTTCACGACTGGTTTGAAAAAAACCCCTCCAGCCATCAGCTAGTATGAAAATAATGTGCCACAGTCAGGCAATAGAGGTAGCCTTGACGCAGGAATCATTGGGTGAGGTTCTATGGCCTGCATCATGGAGGAGATCAGACGTGGATGTTCATAATAGTCCCCGTACTGCCCTAAAACCTCACAGAGGGCTTAAGTGGTACAAATGTTTTGTGCTGGCTCTCTGCCTGGGGGTGAATTTCACCATAAGAATGGCCAAACTGGGTCAGACCAAAGGTCCATCTATCCCAGTAACCTGTCTTCCAACAGTGGCCAATGCTAGGTGCCCCAGAGGAAATGAACAGAACAGTTAATCATCAAGTGATCCATCCTCTGTTGCTCATTCCTGGCTTCTGGCAAACAGAGGCTAGGGACACCATCCCTGCCCATCCTGGCTGATAGCCATTGATGGACCTATCCTCCATGAATTTATCTTTTTTGAACCCTGTTATAGTTTTGGCCTTTACAACATCCTCTGGCAAGAAGTTCCACAGGTTGACTGTGCGTTGTGTGAAAAAATACTTCCTTTTGTTTGTTTTAAAACTGCTGCCTATTAATTTCATTTGGTGAACTCTAGTTCTTGTTTTATGAGAAGGAGTAAATAACACTTCCTTATTTACTTTCTCCACACCAGTCATGATTTTATAGACCTCTATCATATTCCCCCTTAGTCATCTTTTTTCCAAGCTGAAAAGTCCCAGTCTTGTTAATCTCTCTTCATATGGAAGCCGTTCCATACCCCTAATAATTTTTGTTGCCCTTTTCTGAACCTTTTCCAATTCCAATATATCTTTTTTGAGATGGGGCGACCACATCTGCACACAGTTTTCAAGATGTGGGTGTACCATGGATTTATATAGAGGCAATATGATATTTTGTGTCTTATTATCTATCCCTTTCTTAATGATTGCCAACATTGTTTGCTTTTTTGACTGCCGCTGCACATTGAGTGGATGTTTTCAGAGAACTATCCACAATGACTCCAAAATCTTTCTTGAGTGGTAACAGCTAATTTAGACCCCATCATTTTATATGTATAGTTGGGATTATGTTTTCCAATGTGCATTACTTTGCATTTATCAACATTGAATTTCATCTGCCATTTTGTTGCCCAGTCACCCAGTTTTGTGAGATCCTTTTGTAGCTCTTCACAGTCTGACTGGGACTTAACTATCTTGAGCAGTTTTGTATCATCTGCAAAATTTGCCACCTCACTATTTACACCTTTTTCAAGATCGTTTATGAATATGTTGAATAGGACAGGGCCCAGTACAGACCCCTGGGGGACACCACTATTTACCTCTCTCCATTCTGAAAACTGACCATTTATTCCTACCCTTTGTTTCCTATCTTTTAACCAGTTACCAATCCAAGAGAGAACCTTCCCTCTTATCCCATGACTGCTTACTTTGCTTAAGAGCTGTTGGTGAGGGACCTTGTCGAAGGCTTTTTGAAAATCTCAATACACTATATCCACTGGATTCCCCCCTTGTCCACCATAGTTAATGATCTGAAATAAAATGGAACAGAGTAAGTGTATGTGCCAGACATGCATATGATGTTTAGTCACACGTTCTTTTAAAGGAACATTGGCAGAGGTCAGATTTGGCCTTGCATTTAGGTTTTATAAAAATAAGTTTTGACAACTAGGCAAACCTATAGAAATGTCTCCATTTTTTTTTTTTTTTTTTTGCAATTCAAGTGTACACCATTTTTTAAAGCAAATGAACATTCTCCTGCCAGGCTCATTGCAGCATTGTGCTAGGCTTTGAGACCCTAAAGGTAAAGCTGACTGGTCTATTTTCTTTACATGGGCTAAGAGAGAGGCAAAAAATAAACTGTCAACCCCAACTAGTGAAAGGCATGTTCAATTTTTAAAGTTCTCTCATTGTTAATAGTAAACCAAGGTGTCATTAATAGTATAAGTAACGAAATTTTAGTGATTCAAGGTGAAACTTGTGTTCTGTGCCTCCTAGATGGGCAGTCCAGGGAGAGGGAGAGCTAAGGTAGCTTAAAGCCCACTTTTATGCCATGTGGATTCTGGTGCGGTCTGGGGGCCAAAACAGACACTGGCCTAACTTAGGCAGCTCAGGAAGCCGCGTAAATTTATCGTAGCCCTGCCTGGGAGCAGATCAAAATCTCCTATAGTATTGTGTTCTATGGCCCTGTCCACAGCCCTGCCCTCGCCCCACTCCATGAATGCTATGCTGGGGCTTGCAAGTGACACTGCACAAGATGCTTGCACCTGGGGCATTCTCTTCCAGCTGGGAAAGGGCTGTTACTGACTCCATCCTGAGTAGGGTCAAGAGTGGAAGGGCGAATCCCTCCCATGGTGTTTAACCTGCCCGTGTCACTTGAAAATAGTCCTTTAATTTCTTGTGTTTGGTCAGAAGTTGAATATTTGGTTTGCTTATTAATATGAATACCATTCTGCAAAAAGAGAGGCTGGTGTCCATAGAAATGCTCTTGGTTAATCTTTAAGATTTTGTAGGGTCCTATGAACTTTTATGATTCATTTTCTTTTGCAGCATTAGCCAATGTATATGTTACATGTATCATTTACAGCACAGTAATATGGATCAAGCACAAGGTGAGACTGTTGTATGTATGACTGTTGGGCAGCTATGCCAGCTGCATTGTATTGTTTTTCCCACACTGCTGTTCACTGGAATATCCCACAATGTCTTGGAACAGGACAACTCAGCATTTGGCCTAAGTGGATAGGAAAACTGTCAAAGGGGAAATACATTAATGTGCTGGCCAGGTACAAGCTGGGGAGATAATTCCATGGACCAATACCTGGAATGCTAGTATCCAAAACACAGATAAGGAAGATACAGGACAACAAATTAAGAAACTGATCCCAACTGGGAGGCTGGATCTTAGGTGATGTATAAAGTGCTTCCTAACTTGGAAGCAACCATCCTATAAATAGCAGTGATTATTTGGGGACTGTATTTTGGGCAGCAACTGCATAAGGTGAACTGAACACGTTGCAAGAACCAGCTTCCCAGATGGATAGGTGATGTATTAATTCTTTCTTTCCTGTATCATACTGTTTTGTTGATACATTGGCTGAGCTTGGTTATTGTCTATTTGGTCTCTTGAGCATTTTTCATATTGAACCACAAACGTAGTCAGAATCAATCAGCTCTACATTTTTTTTAAAGCAATAACGTATTTTAAAAGAAATACATCTTTAGAGAAACCTATGCCTACCCTTCAGACCAGCAGGCTAGCCGGACTGAGCTAGAGAGCTAGATCTCAAAGAGGCTTCTGCCTTGAAATAACCCCAGCCAGCTGGAGATGCTGAGCCAGTAACCCCAGCTGGGCCCCTGCCTTGATGTCACTTAGCAAGCTAGAGATATTGAGTCAGTGAAGTCACAGAGGTCCGTCTTTTGCCGTTAGATTAGCAAAATAGAGGTACAGGGCCAGTAACCTTCAGCCTTCACATCAGCCTGGCATGCTAAAATTGCTGAGCTAGTGACCTCAACTTGAACCTGGAACTTTGACATCAGACCAGGAAGCTAGAGATACAGAGCAGGGATTGGAGTAAAGGGAACTTGTTTGGCTGGTTATGGGTCTGCTTGAGGACACAGACCCCTTCCTGATACATTTATTCTGTGGTCCCCATTATTTTCCTCCTGCCATAGCCCATTACAAGAGATGTAGCAATGTCACTTCAGCACTACAGCTAGCTGAAAAAAGGGAAGTATGTTTTGCGAAAAGATTCAAAAGAAATGAAATGTTGTTGTCACCAGGGTGTTATGTAATGGTGAATGGAGGGAAGTGTCTGCCAAACAGTCTCTCTACAATGGAGTGGTCCAGACTCTAAATAAATTGGGGACCCCTGGGATTACACTCCAAGTTAGGGGAAAGTTACTTTAGGAAATCCTTCAGAGCACTGCAATTTTATAGGGGTGCTATTTTCTGTGTTGTTCTGCCTTTAAAAACAGGTGCTTTCATGGCCATGTACTCGCATTGGGGTGATAGACAAGGGAGGTTGTGGAATCCCCATCATTGGAGGTTTTCAAGAACAGGTTGGACAAACGCCTACCATGGATGGCCTAGGTTTACTTGGTCCTGCCTCAGCACAGGGGGGTGGACTTGATGACTTCTTGAGGTCCCTTCCCACCCTACATTTCCATGAAAATGAGAATACATTTTTAAACCTCTATGAATTATCTAAAATAGCTTTGCTATACATAAAATGGTCATGATTTTTAAGGTCTGCCTTTTCTGAAACTACCATGGCCAGTTGTTGCTAATTGCTAAAAATGTTTTCTGTCACTGGGAAGGGAGACTTCCCTGCTCTACAATGGATCCAGTCTTGTGTTTCTAGCTTTGATGGTTCACGAGGGGTGTGATGGGGTGTCCACCCCATACAAGACTGGAAGGGGTTAAGATGGCCAGGCAGGCCAATTAACTCCACAGGCAGTACCTGGAGGAGCAGCCAGGGAGCAGGGAATTGATTGGGAGCAGGCTCAGCTGGGCAGGAACAGGTGGGACTTCCATAAAGCCAGGGAGCAGACAGCAGAAGGGAGCTGCAGGAAAGTAGGCTGCAGCCGCTCCCTGGGAGAAGAGAGGTGCATTAGGGGCTAGAGCAGAGGTGGGCAAACTACAGCCCACGGGCCACATCCGGCCCATGGGACCCTCCTGCCCGGCCCCTGAGCTCCTGGCCCGGGAGGCTCGCCCCCAGCCCCTCCCCTGCTGTTCCCCCTCCCCCGCAGCCTCAGCTCGCTCTGCCGCCGGGGCAATGCTCTGGGTGGCAGGGCTGCGAGCTCTTGCCGGGCAGCTGCAGCTGCAGAGCCGCAGCCTGACCCGGTGCTCTGAGCTCCGTGGTGGCGTGGCTGGCTCCAGCCGGGTGGCACGGCTGTCTGTCCTGGTGCTCTGGGCGGCGCGGCTGTAGTGCCACCAGCCACCGGTGCTCCAGGCACAGCCTCCCCTAACCAGCCCTCCATACAATTTTGGAAACCCGATGTGGCCCTCAGGCAAAAAAGTTTGCCCGCCCCTGGCCTAGAGAATAGACCACAGTTACTTTCTGAGAGGAGGGAGTTGAGGCTGGCGAACCCAGAGAAGGGGATATGAGAAAGGTAGGAAAAGGCTCAGGGAAAAGCAGCAAGGTAAGACAGTGCAGGCCTTGGCCTGGGACGGTTTGTCCAGGAAAGACTTTGTTGCATCAGCCTGGGAAGGGGAATAAGTATGGTGACCCAGCTGGAGGGCCAAGTCTTGAAGAGGAGGCTGTGGTTCTTGGAGCATGAGGGGTCCACAGGATGAGAGGACAATGGCAGAAACACCACCTGAGGAGGCACAACACCTAGCCAGAGCCAGGATGGTCATTTTTAAGTGAGTGGACACCATCACAAGGTGTCAGACCTTAAAAATGTGATGGGGCCTAGACCTTCCTGGACTTCAGAGCAATGGGCAGAGGGGAATTGTGCTTTCCCTGGGAAAAGAGGAATCAGTTCTCTGAAAGCTTTAATTATTTTTTTATTTTTTTATCAGAGAGTGGCTACTTGAGGCTGCTCAGAGGCTTGGAATGTTAGTAGTCCTGGCGGAGATGGATTTGTGGGCAGGGTGTAGATGATCTGGCCAAAGGCTCAAAATAAGGCCCTGATCCTTCAAGCTGCTGTGTGCATGGAGCAGCTTGCAGGATCGGGGCCTAAATATACGTTAGCAAGTGGTTGCAGAAATATGATTGTCGTGTGTGTGTCTCTGTGTATGTGCAAAGTGAGGGGAAGGGATCATATACAGATATGAAGGAGGGGGGAATCTAGAGCATTACATCCATCAACAGATAAGAGTCACAAACTTCAGATTCTAAACTGCAAAAAGATACAGCTGCTCACAGACCTACGGGCTGAGATTATGGAGACATATCGGTCAGTCTTTCTAACTTATCCAATTTCCAGCCTAAAATAAACCAGATGATCAAAAGTATATGAAAGTGTCACAAACTCTCCTGCAGACTGGGCGTACAGAAGTCTTGCACAGTGACATCAATGGATTGTACTCTGGAATTCAGTACTTTGAAGATTAAGAAGCCTTGACTAGTCCATCTTTTCTCAGCAGAGCAGAAGATTTTAAAGTCTGCTCTATAGCAAATATTGAGGACAGGAGAAATTTGAACAATCAGACTGAACTTTCATTCTTCTCTTGTCTCTCTGACTGCAGCCCAAGGCTCAGACACATGACAAATCTGATATAGAAGATCCATGAGATGCACTTAGTGAAGTCTGTGCCATGTTCTTAGGGGTCAGACAGTGTCATTAGTTATAAGCACTGATGAGCAAATGATGCACTGCATTTAAAATATTTAGTTAATATAATCCTTTGTGCACTGGAGCACTGCTGGGTTTGGGGCTTTTTCAAAATGGATTCAATAACACATTGATTTTTGTTCCTTTTAACATTTTCAGTGAATTTTCCATCCTGACAGCCCTGGAGACTGAGGTGTCTGTTGGATAAGACATTTGGATGGCAGCCAGGGGACTTGGGTTCTCATTCCAGTTCCTTCATCATTAATCTGCTGTGTGACTTTGGGTAAGTCAGTTTCTACATCTGTAAAATGGGGATAATTGTTCTTATTTTCCCTTGGAATGTGCTTAGATATCTATATCGGTGGCAAATATTTTTATCTATGCGAAGCTCAGGCAGTGCAATCTTTGCACCATGTTGTCTCACTCTCAGGCATCAGCTCTTCTCTGGAGGCATTGCTTCTAGGTAAAAGATTAGTTCAGCCTCCAGTCTCCTTTCAGCCTTCACTTCTTTGTTAACACAGCCAGTAATGGTGCTAAACAGAGCTGTGATGGTGGCTTTTATGATGTGGTCACCTGCACACAAAGAAATGGCCAAAGTTCATCAAATAAGACTTCACATAAGTTTCTGGGTAGCTATCAGATGGTAACACCTTTCAGACACTACCAGCTTGGCTCAGATTTAAACTGCTAATAGAGATAAAGTCTTCACTTCTTATTTGCAGTCCTCTGAGCCATCCAGTTACTCCTCAGTAGAAAGGGAGAAGAAATGGAGAGAAGGAAGATGCTTTTCTTACTTTCATAGGGGCTCCAGCATTATTCCCCAAATTGCTACCTCTTTCAGAAACTAGATAAGTCCCTTTCTTTCTTCTACCCTTTCTCTATCTAAATTCTTATACTGGTTCCCATCACCACAGTGTCTGAATCCTACAGATATGTTCTACTCTACCAACGGGCTGGAGAAGAGGAGACAATTGTTTCAGGATACTGGTTCAAGGATGACGATCACATAAAGGAAAAGCAGTGTGAGGCAGTCAGAAGTCCATTGCATGAGCAAGTAGGGACTTTGGAGTCTATACAGAGAGCTGCAGTTTACACAGCAAAAGCCTGACAGCCCAGAAAAGGGGGTGAAGGTGAATCAAGTCAGTTTCCATTTTCACAAAGCGCTTGACCAAAGTGTCACTGATGTTGAGGGTGCCGAGTTGTGGGTAAATCTGACATCCTGGATTGGGTGTATCTGACCCTTGGATGGGTGCACAATGGTGGAGAAGGGTGCAAGAAGCCTCTCCCTTTGTAAGGGCCAGCCCCAGTCGCAGTCCCTGCACTCTCCTGAGCACAGAGACTGCTCCGTCATAGCACCACCTGGCTTAGAAGCCATGTCAAAGAGGGGAGAGAGCAGGCGGGGTCATGACCCCACTGTCCTCCTACACCTCCAGCAGATCCAGCCAACTGTGCATGGGAGGGAGCACGGTCCCTGCGAGACCTGATCCGCACTGTGCTCCTGAGGTATAATAGCTCCCAGTGCAGCCCTTTCCCAGCATCAGCACAGGGCTATGGCTAAAAGCCACAGCAGAACCATAGCAAGTGGCACCAAAGGATTAAAAGAACCATTTGCAAGATGAGGCTCAGGAAGCTGTGAGGAACTAAATAATGATGCAGTGATCCTGGGGTGGTTTATGATTGTCTAACTGCCAGAGTTAATGGACAGGATATACTGGTGTTCAGTGAGTGCAGGATAATGAGTGTCTAGAAGCAAATGACTTAAAAAGAGGGAATAGCAGCTGAAAGAGAAAAAGGTGGAGTCAGGATAGGGAAAAGGGAAGATAAGAAAACCTTTAAAACCTTCCATCTAGCCTGCAAATTCAGTGCTAATAAGATGCTGGACTGGACTGCTAAAGAAATGTGACACCTAGGAGAAGAGGTGCTTTGATCATTGTACAGGGCACTAGTTAGACTTCTTCTATTGTACTCTATCCTGTAACATAGCTTAGAAAATATGGCTACTGTTAAGGATTACCAACAAGCTCTCACTTTAAATCCTAAGGGATTTCCTGGTCCTGCTTGCAAGCTAGGGGGCTCTGAAGGAAACATCTGAGCCGAGTCCTCTGCAATCAGTCTGGAAAGAGCCAGCTTAAACCAAGGTGGGGTGAGTTGTGCTTTGCTACCTTAGGGAGCAGTCTGTTTTCTCGCTCTCTGTTTTTTATTCTTGTGTGTCAGGGTTCTGGATTGTAACAAATAAAGTAGTGTTACATTGCAACCTTCCACCAAGCATATTTTAGGATTTTTATCTAACTTCTCTGTCTGTGTGCTGTGAACATAAAGGGAATCTTCTTGAAAATTCCGGCACTGGCTACATTTGAAGCAAACAGGCTGAATTTCAGGAAAGTTAATATTTTTAAAATAATTTGGGGTCTAATCATGTTCTAGTCATTTCAAATGGATGTTTTGGGCCCAATTCTAAATCCCGCATTAATGATAGTAGGAATTTTTTTGATATTGACTTCAATAAGAATAGGGTTGGACCATAACCGAGCATAGGAGGATCAGACACCCCCCCCCCCCAGTGGTTCAGGGCCAGCATAATGGCTCCTATGCCACACCTCCACTCCCAGCAGCTGTTCTAGAAGGAAGTGTAGCTGGTGAAAATGGGGTGTGGCTGAGATTACCAGGAGCCTCAGTGAGCCCTGGCTGGTATAGGAGCCCCTTGGAAATGTTGGCAACTTGTGCAAGTTTAAGCAGCCCTCCCGCTACTCTTAATTTACACTGGAGATTTGCCCAACATGCAGTCAATCCTGGATCAGGGCAGTTTTAAGGTGGCCTCCATAGTCTGGGCTGTGCGTTCCTAGGCCACAGCTGAGGATCTGGCCTATGATGTCCTTGACTATTCATTTTCCAGTGCCTGGGTTTTGGCAGAGGTGTGGCAGGTAAGTACATTGATTCTTTTGGATCACAGAAACCCCCTTGGGAGCTGCCACCCAATGTGCAAAGACTACCCCTGCTTCTGTTTTCCCTGCCAGCTCAGGACTCCAGCGCCCCGTCTCGCTGAGTCAGACACTCCTGTCTGGCTCCAACACAGAACAAGGGTCCGAATCAGTTGTCCTAAAGCTGCAAGTTTACCCAAAAACAGCTCACAGGAGTGTGCTTGTCTTTAGCACTCAGATGCCCAACTCCCAATGGGGTCTAAACCCAGATAAATCCGTTTTACCCTGCATAAAGCTTATGCAGGGCAAACTCATAAATTGTTCGCCCTCTATAACACTGATAGAGAGATATGCACAGTTGTTGGCTCCCTCAGGTATTAATACACACTCTGAGTAAGTTACTAAATAAAAAGTGATTTTATTAAATACAGACAGTAGGATTTAAGTAGTTCCAAGTAGTAACAGACAGAACAAAGTAAGTCACCAAGTAAAGTAAAATAAAATGCGCAAATCTATGTCTAATCAAACTAAATACAGATAAGTTCCTCACCAGTTCCCGAATGCTCCCTTTTACAGGCTAATCTCCCTTTAGCCTGGGTCCAGCAATCTCTCACAACCCCTGTAGTCTCTGTCTTTTGTTTCAGTTTCTTTCAAGTATCCTGGGGGGGTGGAGAGGCTCCTTCTTTAGCCAGCTGAAGACAAGATGGAGGGGTCTCCCCCAGGCTTAAATAGACTCTTTCTCGTGGGAGGAGACCCCCCTCCTCCCTCCTATGCAAAGTCCAGCTCCAAGATGGAGTTCTGGAGTCACCTGGACAAGTCACATGTCCCTGCATGACTCAGTCTTTACAGGCTGAAGCCATTGTCCACATGGTATCTTGCATGTCTCCAGGAAGACTTCTTATGTGGATTGGAGCATTCCAAGATGCATTGTTCCCCAAGTGTTTCCTGATTAGGTACTTAACCTGGCGAATTCCTTCCTAAAGAAGCTGACCAAATGCCTCCCAAAGCTTACTTAGAAACCAAGCAAGCATACAGCCCATATTCTTAACCTTAAGTAGAAAATGATATATATATGTACAAATAGGATGAATAGATATAGTAGACCATAACCTTTACGGAGATATGTTACCTGGCACAGGCAGCACAAAACATATTCCAGTTATGTCATACATACATTTATAAGCATCCCCTCCCCATAAAGCCTTATGGGGTACACTGTCACAGCCTCCATAGTCTGGGCTGTGCGTTCCTAGGCCACAGCTGAGGATCTGGCCTATGATGTCCTTGACTATTCATTTTCCAGTGCCTGGGTTTTGGCAGAGGTGTGGCAGGTAAGTACATTGATGTCTTTTAGCAACCTTCCCCGGGTGTGTGAGATGAGGTGCTCATGAGTGTTGGAATAGTGCTGAAGAGGTAATATTGGGGGGGGGGGGTCAACACGTGCTATTCACACAGCCGTGCTGCAGAACAAAGGAAAAAGGCGATGTTAAAAGGTGAGGCTTTAGATGGATCTAAGAATGAGTGTGTGGAATCATCAGCTGTAATATGGAGCAGAGTTTTGTATCACATCATCTGCAAAGCAGTTTACAGCCCAGCCTGTCCTGTACCTTTCTTTCCTGTCCCTTTGTTGAATACTTGGACACCGTGGTCCAAATTCTCATCAGTTGACAAAAAACACAGTGCAACTCTCTAGGAGGCACGGGGATAAAAAGGTAGCTTGAGCCACATCCCTGTCGTGCTGAGGTCCCACCCAGGTGCTGAGGTCACCTCTAACATGCATCGCTGCCAATGGCTGTAGGGGGCTGACACTGTAGCTGGCATCACCAGGGGACAAGGAAACCTTCCACTTCGTCTTTCCTATCACCTTGCCCTCTACATTGGCAGCCAGCTCTGTGCCACTGGATGATGATTCTCCCACAGCCAGCTATTATTATTAATATTTGCATTACAGTAGTGTCTAGAGACCCTCTATTGACAGTCCCAGTCCCATTGTGCTAAGCACCATGCACATTCATAGTAAGAAAAACACCTCTGCCCTGAAGAGCTCACAGGCTAAATAGGCAAGACAGACAGGGTGGGTAGGAGAAAGGAAGGATTATTATCCCCATTTTACAGATGAGGAAATGGGGCATAGAGAGATGGCGTGAGCTGCCCAAGATCACACAAGAAGTGTGGCCACACTGGGAAATGAGCACAGATCTTGTAAATCCCCAAACTCCAGCTCCCCTCTCCTAGTGAATTATCCCCTCCATGCTTCAGGGCTTTGGATCAAGCCCTGACTGAATCAGTTCATAGCTTCAAAATAAACCTTGAAACTGAATTCACAGAGCAGTTTGGCTTTGTACAGAATGATCTAATTCTGTGCCCATGATTCACAGCCAAGGTATATATGTGGGGATGTGTTCTGATTTCTTCCTTCCCTTTCCAGTGTGACAGTATGAGAATGTCAGACAATGCAAGGGTGGGGGATGCCCAAGAAGAAAGCAGGAGAGACAAGAATGAGAGCGGGGGAGTGTGTGAGAGCGAGCGAGAGAGCGAAGTTGCTATTCACAAGTCTGTGTCTCACTTTCACATTGTCAACTCAATTGTGCTGGGTGGGAGGAGGGAAGACCTTTCCCCTTAAGACATTTAAATGGAGAGAAATTGGATTCCCTGGTGTATAGAGCTAATAAATAAGGGATTTCCCCTGTTTACAGAACCCCAGCAACCAGCTCTCCTCCCCTAGTGAATTTTGCAATGCAACACTCCAAAGTATAAAAACCTCTGACACTTGTACATCCTTAAAAATGAAGGAGCCACTTGCTCTGGGAGACATCTAGAATGACACCCACTGGTTCCAACAAAATAGGGAGTAGGAGCAGGTTCTGTGTTTATACTGTTTTTTTGAGCTGTGTTGTTAATACACCTAAACAAAACCAAGGCCTATAAATCCAATCCATAGAGAATAAGGCATTGGGCTGCAAAAACATAACTGTTTAGGATGTCCGATTTAATGAGTATGAGTGTAACAAGATTCAACAATTGCTAAAGGAGTAGCCATGTGTCAGAGCAACCTGGGGACCACATCAAGCAAATATCAGAAAGTAACTTGGACAGGTTTTGGTCTCTGCTATCACCCCTTTACACTCCTTCAGTAGCCATAAAGCGGGAAGAGTGGCCCCTCAGGGAATTGTCTAGAGCAGAGGCAGTGTAGGGCTGGCAAAATGCATCCCCGTGCTGCCACCTCGTATTCCCCATCATAAGGGTGTGCCGGGGCAGAAGGGGACATATGTGAGTCCTGGATGGGCAGAGGGTGTGCACCTTCCTTCCCAAGGCTGCACTGTGGGTACAGTGCAGAATCTGGCCTATTTTTCCCATTCTCCTCAGTCCAGATGAGTTCAGAATGTTTTCCATCATTGAATGAAAAGAGTTGCTGCTATTTCTGTTTACAATACATCATTTTAAAGTAGCTCTCGGTAAGCATAAATTTGCAAATCCATGCACCCTATGTATACAGAGCACAGGCCTCTTTTGAAATGAGGGTCTAAATTAGCTGTTATCACTCAAGAAAGAGATCTTGGAGTCATTGTGGAAAGTTCTCTGAAAACATTTGCTCAATGTGCAGTGGAAGTAAAAAAAGCGACCAGAATGTTGGGAATCATTAGGAAAGGGATAGATAATAAGACATAAACTATCATAATGACACCATATAAACCCATGGTACACCCACACCTTGAATACTTCATGCAGTTCTGCTTACCCCATTTAAAAAAATAATTAAATTAGAATCGGAAAAGGTACAGATAGGGTGACCAGACAGCAAATGTGAAAAATCAGGACCAAGGGGTGGAGGGTAATAGGAGCCTATATAAGAAAAAGACCCCAAAATCAGGACTGTCCCTATAAAATTGGGACATCTGGTCACCCTAGGCACAGAGAAGGGCAACAAAATGATTAGGGGTATGGAATAGCTCCATATGAGGCGAGATTAAAAAGACTGGGACTTTTCAGCTTAGAAAAGAGACAACTAAGGGGGGTTATAATAGAGATCTATAAAATTGTGTATGGTGTGGAGAAAGCGAATGGGGAAGTGTTATCTACCCTTTCACAGAACACAAGAATCAGGGATCACCCAGTAAAATTAAGAAGCAGTAGGTTTACAACAAACATAAGGAAGTACCGCATCACACAATACGCAGTCAACCTGCAGAACTCTTTGCCCAGGGATGTTGTGAAAGCCAAAAGTATAAATGGGTTCAAAAAAGAATTAGATCAGTTCGTAGAGGATAGGTTCATCAATGGCTATTAGCCAAGATGGTCAGGGAAGCAACCCCATGCTCTGGGTGTCCCTAAACATCTGACTGGCAGAAGCTGGGAGTGGACAACAGGGGATGGATCACTTGATAATTGCCTGTTCTGTTCTTTCCTTCTGAAGCATCTGGCACTGGCCACTGGCAGAAGACAGGACACCAGACTAGATGGACCATTGGTCTGACCCAATATGGCCTGTCTTATGTTCTAAATCTTTTAACCCTGTTCATATATCCAGCATAACTTTAATTTTCCCCTGCCCTCTATAGAAGCTGCAACTCCTGAAGTAGCATAACCCCAGGGACTAAAAAGCTTAACATGAGCAGGAAACAAACACCTAAGCTTACTTCTAAGCTAAGTGGTCATTAGCCACTGCCTGCAAGAGCCTGGCTATTGACAGCCAATCCCCCATAAAGCATTGACAAAGAACAGTCACCAATCCCTTAGTCTGAGCTGGATCGTGGGCAGTGCTGTGCTTGTGAATGAAGCATTGCATGGCCCCAGAACAGGCAGAACCAAGGAGCAGCAGGGTAGGCAGAGGCTCTGGAACGGGGCTTCCATCCTGAGCAGGAGAATCACCTCTACCATGTCACTCCTTGCCCTCTGCTCAGACTGTCAGCAGAGGGGCCACTTTGCACTGAGTTGGATGGTGGCTTGGGGCAGGTGGAAACAGCTGCATCTGAACTTGCTTTAGAGCCAGACACAGCTGTCTGTGAACATAATCAGGTGTCGGACAGGGACACGACACTGGCAGCTGGCTGTCTTGTTTGGAACAGAGCAATCACTTTCAAAGGCCACGGGCCAAACAAAGCCACCTTCAGCAAGGAGGAAACTAAAGAACTGGATGAAAGTTTTCATTAAAAAAAAAAAAAGACCAAAAAGTACTTTTTCACAAAATGCACAGTCAAACTGTGGAACTCATTGCCAGGAGATGTTGTGAAGGCCATAAGTATAAATGGGTTCAAAAGAAAAATTAGATAAGTTCATGGAGAATAGGGCCATAAATGGCTATTAGCCAAGATGGTCAGTGATGCCACCTCATGTTCTGGTTGTCCCTAAACCTACAACTGCCAGAAGCTGGGGGTGGACGATGGAATGGATCACTCGAAAATTTCCCTGTTCTATTTGTTTCCTCTGAAGCCTCTGGCATTGGCCACTGTTAGGAAACAGGATATTGGGCTAGATCAGGGGTGGGCAAACTTTTTGGCCCAAGGGCCACATCTGGTTATGGAAATTGTATGGCAGGCCATGAATGCTCACAAAATTGGGGGTTGAGGTGCGGTGGGTGGGGGTGAGGGCTCCGGCTGGTGGTGTGGGCTCTGGGGTGGGGCTGGGGATGAGGGGTTGGAGGTGCAGAAGGGTGCTTTGGGCTGGGATCGAGGGGTTTGGAGGGCGGGAGGGGGATCAGTCCAGCGGCATGTCCCTCCTCCGGCTCCTACGTGGAGGCGCAGCCAGGCAGCTCTGCACCCTGCCCCGTCTGCAGGCATTGCTCCTGCAGCTCCCGTTGGCCATGGTTCCCGGCCAATAGGAGCTGCGGGGGTGGTGCTTGGGGCAGGAGCAGCGTGTAGAGCTCCTTGGCTGCCCCTGCACGTAGGAGCCAGAGGGGGGACGTGCCGCTGCTTCCGGGAGCCATGCAGAGCCATGGCACAGGCGGAGCAGGGCAAGCCCCCAACCCCACTCCCTGGCCGGAGCACTGGAGTGGCGCAAGCCCCACACCCCACTCCCGGGCAGGAGCTTGAGGGCTGGATTAAAACATCTGAAGGGCCAGATGCGGCCTACAGGCCATAGTATACCCACCCCGGGCTAGATGGACCATTGGTCTGACCCAGTATTGCCATTCTTATGTTCTGATCCCATTAAGTCAATGGCAAAACTCCCATGGGCTTCAGTAGGGCCAGGATTTCACCCAGGGTCTTATGTTAAAACATGGAATTAATTGTTTTTGAGATGGTCTCTACTCCATTTGTTCAAGTCCATATGGGGTCTGGGAATGGCTTTCCAGGCCATTCCCAAGGAGCAAGAGCAGCCTACTTATAAATTTCCCATTATGCCTGTATTCAGCAGCTGAAAGTTGGCCCACAAACTCAATTATTTATTAAAGTATCTTCACAGATCTAATTCTGTCTTCATTAGGGATTATATGAGGTCATATAACCCATTGCTCAGCCTTACTAGATTTAAGGTCTACATAGTAATAACCTGAGCTATGGTTTTGGGCAATGAGAGATATAGACTGAAGGAAATAACAAGCCAACTAGGTGTGGCTAGCTGAGGTAACTAGGTATAATACCTTTCACTTCTAGAGCTCTGGTTCTAATTCAGTTCAGGTCGGTGATGACTGAAAGTCATCACCTTCTGCAGGCTGGTGGGTGGCCTGTGTGAAATGTGTTAGTGCACTCCATACAGCTTCTTCCTCATGTACACATCACAAATGGCTCCATTAATGACTGTTTCAGCAAAGGGGCCAAGCACTAACTAGCGCAAGAGACTAAACAGTCATTCTTCCACCTTTGGTGAAGGTCCCTCCAGCTTGGGGCTGGAACATGTTAAGGGGCTATATTCATGGAAAACTTGCACTGTCACTGCCTGTGTTATGTACCTGTTCAGTGGAGTCCAGCAGTTAGGGTGCTAGTTTGGGAGACCCGCGTTCAATTTGTGGCTCCACCACAGACTTCCTGTGTAGCTCACTAGTCTCTCTGGGCCACAGTTCAGGTGGGGATAATAGCACTGCTCTACCTCACAGGGGTGTGGTGACATTAAATATTGTAAGGTAATGGAGGTCTATGTATGGACCTTCTAGGGATGGTCTCTAGGGGTGTAAAGCTGGCCCCTTTCAATGGCACTAAATACAGCAAAAACCAAAGAAAGAGCTAAGGCAAAATTGGAGCAAACTTTTTCTAACATTTTCTTTGAAAATTGGGGCAAATACTTTCTTGGTGTTTACGGTTTCCTCTGAAATGGGGGTGGGTGGGAGTCTGCAGTGCGGACCTCTCAGCATCTCCAAGCTGTGGTAAATTTATATGATCCAGGAAAGAATTAATCTTCTAGTACAAAACTTCTAAGTGTGAGGAACATAGCGCTTGTGAAATCCTTTGCCTGTTTTGCTTCTCCTCTCAATTTGAACTCTGATTGTGACACAGTTACTGTAATATCAAATTTTATGCACGCACCTCATAAGCTTTTTTTGTTTGGGCAGCATGGGAGGAGTGCTTGCTCTGGCATCACGCTCATAATGCCTTTGGGTTGTCATTTTCAAGGCCACAGCTCTGCACGGAGTCTGTAAAATAGCTGAATAGTTTCCAATAACCCGCCTTATATTTTAAGAAGCTGCTTCCTTGCCCCAATTTCATTTCTAAGCTGCTACAAGGAATTATTCTTATTGAGTACCAGCATTGGGCTTGGTGCTGTAGCTGTACTGAACATTATGGAAGATCTGGTCCATAGTTAAGGTTAGTTTCTGGTTTGCACTTAAAGAAGAGATTCAACCTTTGTTTTATGTGAAAAATACAGCATCTCCTCCACAAATCTATAGCATTTATTTCTGAGTACAGAATGGATTTTCTGAGATTTTACAAGCAATTCCATTAATTAGTCTGAATTGTAAATAATTAAAAACTGGGCATTTTAAGAAATGTAGTGCCTGTTTCAGGGTTTTGGTTGTGGGCTGTGTTTTTGTTGTTGTTGTTTATTGTTTTTTTATTTTTGTTCTGAATGGTCTTAACAAGTGAATAATGCAGACACTTCAAACTTTCCATATAGTTAAATTTAATTGAAATCTTGTGCATCTAATTTCTCCTTATACATCCTATGCACAAGACTATTAAAATCAGTTTAATCTAATCTCGGACCACAAACTAAAATGCCTTAATCATAATTGTATGGTTAGTGCACGGGATCACTGCATGGCAGAGTTAAGGCTGTTTGGAGGCCTTAACTGTGCATTTCTTACTTTAACATATTTAGATTTAAGTGTAACTTTAACTCTGGTTTATAATTCTTGATTGTTGAGATAACTACAACATCTCTGGAATGGTTAGTTTCTTTGTCTGGTTTTTTTACCCTTCAGTTACAGATATGTACTCTCAACCCATCGTTTTCTGTCTAGGAATGGGAGAAATACTCACTGCGTCAAAGATCTCACAGTCAAAAAAGATTAGGTAGCTTACTGAGAGGAAGGCTAGTCCAATGATTAGGCCATTATGGGAAAACACTGGGAGAAGGAGCGGGGGAACCTTTGGAAAATGTTAGGATGCCACAATATACATAGGAAAGAGGAAGAATAGCCTTGTGGTTAGGGCACTAACCTGGTACATGAGAGGCCGGGGTTCAGTTCCCTGCTCTGGGTTGTGTGACCTTGAGCAAGCATCTCAGTCTCTCTGTGCTTTAGGTCCATCTATACAATGAGGAGAACAGCCCTTCTTTATCTGAGAGGGACGGTATGAGGATAAATACATCTCAGCTTGTGAGGAGCTCAGCTTTTATGGTAATAGGGGCCATATAAATACCCAAAATAGATTCTGGCTCGGGATGATGACATCTCCTGCTACAGCACTGCACTCCCTGTCACTTGGCTGATGCATTCCCTTGAGCTGTGGGTATAGAGGAGGTGTAGGTTGTTGTGTACCTGGGTTCAAAGAGCATCTGGACTCTCTTGCTCAGCTGTGGAGTAAATCCTTTCAAGCCCTCTTCAATTAATACAACTCTTTCTATTGAGCAGGCTCTCTGTGGGGTGAGCTGGCCAAGGGTCTATTTCCCTACTGTTCACTGGAGTGTGGCAGGGGGAGGTACATTTCCATGGGGAGCAAAAAAATACTCCATAGAGATAAATGAGGAGTACTTGTAGCACCTTAGAGATTAACAAATTTATTTGGGCATAAGCTTTCGTGGGCTAAAGCCCACTTCATCAGATGCATGCAGTGGAAAATACAGTAGGAAGATATATATATACACAGAGAAGATGAAAAAATGGGCGTTGCCATACCAACTCTAACGAGACTAATCAATTAAGGTGGGCTATTATCAGCAGGAATAAAAAAACGTTTGTAGTGATAATCAGGATGGCCCATTTCAAACAGTTGACAAGAAGGTGCGAGTAACAGTAGGGGGGAAATTAGCATGGGGAAATAGTTTTTACTTTGTGTAATGACCCATCCACTCCCACTCCTTATTCAAGCCTAATTTAATGATGTCCAGTTTGCAAATTAATTCCAGTTCTGCAGTTTCTTGTTGGAGTCTGTTTTTGAAGTTTTTTTGTTGAAGAATTGTGACTTTTAGGTCTGCATCTGATGAAGTGGGCTTTAGCCCACGAAAGCTTATGCCAAATAAATTTGTTAGTCTCTAAGGTGCCACAAGTACTCCTCTTTCTTTTTGCTGATACAGACTAACATGGTACCACTCTGAAACCTGTCTCCATAGAGATAGTCACTTTGGGAAAGCAAATTTGATCCAATTGTATGCAGTTTATTTGGGGATGTGGGGTGGGACAGGTTGAGATTATCAGTGAAAAGTTTCCCTTCTCCTTTCTTTTTCCTTCCAAGGGGCACCCATGAGGAGAGGGGCAAAAAGGGTGGATATGCATCAAGGCTTAGCTGATGGCACCATAGACGAAACTGTGGTTCTTTCCACTGCCACTGAAGGTGAAATTCGACTCTCGGGCAGCCTAAAAGGAAGTAATTTTAACTCATTTTGCTGCTGATAATCCACTGTGCTAATCGGTGCTTTTGACATGTCATTGAAACCCCTATTATTCAGATGGTACCCGGTACATTTTAGTAGCACAGCAAGTTAATGAACCAATAGAGGACAAAAGTACTAAATACCTCACACCCCAGAAGATTCAAGGATCTTAAATATAATTCTGCACAAAAAGACATTTCAAATTAAGCCTTCAGTAAGCGACACAACTAGCTTTACTTGAAAATCCACAGGTCCATTTTCCTCCCGATATGACAGTCAGCAAAGTATAAGCAAGTAGTTTTACTATAGCAGACTCTCTCTCAGCATTTTTTGGCTTTGGGGTGGATCTTGAATCTCATCTGACTCAAACAAGACTAAACAAGACAGCCATGCCCTCCCATCCTGCAATTGGCACTCCTTGCATTGTTTATATACATACGTGATGTGAGGCGACATGTCCTGCTCCTTCTGGGCACTGCACATGCTAACTGAGAGGACTCATTTTCTTCTGCAGAAGATGACAATGAAGAAAAGAAGAGTGTCTTATGAATAGGTGGAAAATGGGCTGTCCCACCCACAGCAGAATGCCCAAACTCAAGCTCTGACTTTGATAAGATTCCTTTTAACATCCACATGCAAAAGCAGAGAGGGCCAGCTTGCAGTTATGAAGGCTCGTGTATTTGTGCACATAGATCATGTTCAGCTCACGCAAGTGCTAGCAGTCAGAGAAAATCTGTGCTCTAGTTAGTTAAAGGTTGAAACCAATGCTAAACTTGGATTACAAAAAATCAAATTGGTGCATTGCAGCCATCTTTTCTTTTAAAGCAATACTGCTGAAGTTATCCACGGGACAGTGTGAGCTCAGGGATGGAACATAAGGCAGCTCAAATGTCAAGGTGCCATTTTAAATGTAACATAAATGTTTACGTTAAATATGCAATGTGGTTGTGTCATTCTGTTTGGCCTCAAAGAAAGAGGCAGCTTACCTGAAGGGGGCTCAACCACAGTAAACAGCAATAGCCGCCTCCTCAGGAGAGGGGAGGTGCCAACAAGACGGAAAAGTGGAAAGTTGTTAATCTATTTGATCACAGTTAGGAGAAGAAGAGCCCCTACAGAAACAGCGTTGGCCATATCCATAGACAAGAGGAAGGGCCACAAAGAAACTAAGCTCAGCTAATTAAAGGGGATGAATGACACAGAAGAGGTGTCAGAGGAACCAGAACACTGAGCAGAGGACTCCAGATGCTGTCCCACTGCTCCAAAGTATTGTCAAGGGCATCAGTGGATGCTGCCCAGTGGAACTCTGCCTGGATGCGTGTGCATATGAGCACTAGGAATATAGCCTCACAATCACAGAGAGCCTTCCCATCAATTTTCCTCCTCCTGCCTGTTTGAATCCAGCGATGGAGGGCAGAGCCCACCAGGAGAATGAAGGGCCCACCCCTTCAGGTGAACAGAGGAGCCACGGAACCCAGGAAACAACTAATAGCAGGGGACAAAACATGAAAACACAGGGATGGGGCTGCAGGTGACAGGGTCAAAACAAAAGATCCAGAAGGGGACGTCAAGCACAGAACCCCAGACAACACCCTCTGCCCTTAGAAGGAGTCCAAGGAGTCAATGGTTGTCACTCAGAGGAACTCTGTCTGAATGCATGTGTATATGAGTACTAGGAATATGACTTCACAGCTGCAAAAAGCCTCCCCTTTGAGCATCCTCCTTCTAGATAACAGTCCTGGAGACTGAAGTCCTCTATTTATCCCTAGGACAGGGACTGCCCAGGCAAGAGCAATGCAAATTTCAACTCTGCACTGAAGGGATTATGCCACTTGCAACTGGACTGACACACCCAAACTCATGTCCGACATCCTGAGAGGACACTGTTTCCACACACAGGCCACACTTAAAGCAGCTAAATTAACACATTTTTCCTTAACACATTCTAACCTGAAACACTTTAAAAGGGTAAGGGACTTGTTTTCAAAACATCAACTCTAGTTTTGCTCTGACTCACGTGTACATGCAAAAAATCTCAGAATTTGCGTATGCAAAGAGCATCTGTGTGTGATTGGCCCCAAATTGTATCAGCTTCATCCCCTCAGGCGGCCCCTGCACTACTAAACTCAGTGGCAGTTTTGTCTACATAAAGACCGGTTCAGGCATAAAATGAATACTGAAGTAGATTCATAGGTAGTGTTTATATACTGACATCATTAAGTATTATACAAAACAATCACACATCTGAGAAATAATAATAATAATCTCTTACTATCCATTGAGCCATTCCACTGCGAAGGCCTGATTCTCAGTGAACTCCATTTCTGTAGGAGAAACAGGGTCAGAGTGGGATTTAGGTTGAGTCTTAAGAAACCCTTATGCGCCCTATATTTTAGGGCTGTGCAGATGATTCTTTCTTGCCCTGGAGTAAGTTAGAGCAGCTTTTGGTTCCTGTAGTGACATTATGCAATAACTGTTCAATTATGATTAATGCATTGTAGAGCGTAGTCTCAGATTAGATTAAACTGATTTGAAAGACATAGTAGTGTTTTTGTTTGTTTGTTTGTTTGTTTGTTTGTTTGTTTGTTTGTTTTGGGGGGGGGAGTTGGTTTTGTGTATGTGATTTTTTGTTTTGTTTTTTGTTTTCCCTTCTCTCTCCTTAATGGTATCACTACACAGCAGAGTTAAGGTTGGTTGGATGCCTTAGCTTTGTATTTCCATATGTTTAACATGTATACATTTCTTTTGTTTAACTATGAATTTCCTGGGTTTGTAATGCTTGAAGTTGGGATAATAACATTCATGTGATTGTCATGTTCTTTTACTTGTAAATTACCGATATCTACTCTCAGCCATAACTTGTTTTTATCATAGTTTTAATTCTTAATGAAGATCAGGAGTAACCCTTTTTTAAAACTTTCCTTGTCCTGTTTAACTGTAACGACATTTTCTGATCTAATCTACAAGTTGATTCTTTTGAATGCTTACTTCGTTACACCTTTTAGCTCTGGATTTCCCTTCTCCAAATACTTCCCTTTGCATAATTTGTCTTTGTTACTTTTGTATCTAAAAGTTACCTTTTCAGGTCCCAGACTAAGAATGTTAGCCTCTCTAGATCTCACATACTGCAATAGAAAAATCAGGATCTCCCCTCTCATCTAACCATAAAGCAAGGGAGAGTGGTCATGACCACCCACTCCAATCTTTCCACTACTTGCTTGAGCAGTGGTTCTCAAACTTTTGTACTGGAGACCCCTGTCACATAGGAAGCCTCTGAGTGTGACCCCACTTATAAATTAAAAACACCTTTTTATATATTTAATACCATTATAAATGCTGGAGGCAAAGCAGGGTTTAGGGTGGAGGCTGACAGCTCGTGACCCCCCATGTAATAACCTCGCAACCCCCTGAGGGATCCAGACCCCCAGTTTGAGAACCCCTGTGCTTGAGGGTCATGACCTCCACATTGAGACCCAGTGTTCTAAAGGATTTGCCATTTTTCATTCTTACATTACATTCTTACACTTACACAGTGATTTTCTGTGTACTGGGGTTTGGGCCCTACCACTTTGTGCTCTCCTTTGTAATGCACATGCCCTCCTATAAGCATCCTCCATCCAAGCATCTCAAAGCATGTCATAAATATTTGCAAATTTAGCCCCCAAACAGCCCCATGCTGGGCTGGTTCAGACAATTCTACCAAGCCAGCAGTTGCATGGAGCCTCCCTGAGACAAGAGGGTGCCATGTGACAGGTCAAAATGCTAGTACGAGCTTTACAGCTGTGTTCCAGTGCACATAGCATGGCATACAAGCTGCTTTGTGCTGATTCAGAGCTTTGTGGCGATCTTTGATCTGCCTAAGGAGTGGGATGTTCCCTTGTTGTCGTAGCCTTTGCTGGGACACATCCCAGGTTTCTCTCCTCTCATTCTATTAGGCTTTAAAACAAAAGAAAAACCAAATAAACATTGTAATGATTATATAAGGAGTATCACAGAGATTCTTGCTACATCTAGCAGAGTTACCATGTTATAAGGAAGTCCTATGAAAGGAATAGCTTATTTTATACCATAGTATCTGGCCAAGAATGCCAAATATTTTGGAAAGACTTTGTTTTTCCCCCAGAGTATATAACTGATCTGCGCTGGTGGCACAATGTGAAACTTCTGAAATCTATCTATGTGCTTCTTCTGATTTTCATTGTCATGTGATGAATGTGATGTACAGAAGAGAGAAAATCATACATAAGAATTTCTGTTTGTGATAAGAAGAAAAATCATCTTCAGCAAGATTACACAAGAGGACTATCCATGCATCCAGAGGAAAACTGTCATGTATCTTTCCCCAGCATTTTTGTAGCTTTACATTATACTGTGGAATTATGTACGATTATAATTATTATATGCTTTCTAGCATCTTTTAAATCTATTTATCCATCTCCTCTCATTCTGCTTAACACTTTTTCCTATCTCCACAAACACACAGACCAGATCTGAATACATTCTCTAGTGCCTCCTGCTTTCCTTAGCTAGCATAACAGAGAAGACTGGGACACAAAGGTTGAAACTGAATTTTGGTCCCCTTGTAGCTTGAGGACACCAGCTCTGCTTGAGCCAGCCCTGGCCCCATGAGGTGGATAAGTGTTGTTATTCGGGTTGGTCAGAACCTGTGATTCCCATTCAGTGGGAAATTCCAAATGTTTAAAAAAAATCTTTAGCCTCAGGACAAAATATCAAAATGTTGAAATTTCTCATGGAATAGGAATTCCAACATTTTGTTGAGAAAAAAATGAAATAATTTGTTTTGACCTTTTAAAAACATTTCTCAGGATCTCCAGGCTGCCTGGTTCCCTAGATGCTCCCCAGTAAGCTGCTGGCCTGTTCAGGTCACAGGCTCCCTGAATGCCTCGCTAACTGACTGACCCTCAGCCACCAGGTGGGTACTCAGGAAGCCAGGGATTCTCGGGCATAGAGTAGCCCACCAGATGAGAACCAAGGAGTTAGCCAGTCCCAGGAGCCAGGAATCCCTGTCTGGTTTCTGTCAAAAGTTTTAATGGAATTGACACATTTACAAAGAACATTTTGATTCCATTGAATCCTCATTTTTCATCCAGCTCTAGTTAATATCCTTATATTACAGATGGAGAAACTGAGGCACATAGAAATTAAAGGAGTCCCCCAAAGTCAATGAATGAGTCAGAAGAACCCAGCAGTTAGCCCTGTGCTTTAGCAATAAAAGTCTCTTTCCTCCTGCACTAGCACCTATTACACCATCAAATAGTATCAACTTGCAGTCACTAGTGCTGGATTTGAACTGGTATCCTAAAAGCGAAAGGTGCCCTACACTACTACCAGTCTCCTGAGCCACCCAGCACCACAAAAGATGATTAAATTATAGCTTTTTCTATTGGTAACTCCCAGCTACTCAGTCACACTGGTTGTTATTTCCTGCAATGTCATGCAGAATGTCATTATAAGCAGAGCTGAGGCTCCCTGCAAAGACATTATAGACTGAATCCCCAGCTTTGGAGTCTAAGATTCAAAGTCGTATTGGAGCATAAGCTTTCATGGGTGAATAGTGGGGGCTATCCAGTTTATTGCACCGACTGTTGCATGTATGATTACCTGCCCTGTGGGCGGGTGGCGTATGTGTGCAGTCGGTGCAAGGAGCTCCTGGCCCTCAGAGACCATGTACGGACTTAGGAGGCCAGGGTGGCGGAACTGGAGGAGCTGAGAGAGGCAGAGAGGTATGTTGATGAGGCTTTCCGGGACACTGTAGAATTGTCCCACCTCCGCTTAGACAGCACCTGTGCTGTTAAGGAGGAAGAAGGGCCCAGGGAAGTAGAGCAGTCAATGGGAGCAGAGGGAAACTTTCCCGTAGTTGGGACCCTCCTTCCAGATGGTTCTGGGGTTGCCTCTCGCACTGAGGTTGCCTCTCCGGGGGAGGGAACTCCAGTTTCTAGGAAAAGGCAGGTGTTAGTAATGGGAGATTCGATTATTAGAAATGTAGATAGCTGGGTCTGTGATGACCGGGAGAACCGTATGGTGACTTGCCTGCCTGGTGCAAAGGTTGCGGATCTCTCGAGGCATCTAGATAGACTTATGTGTAGTGCTGGGGAGGAGCCGGTGGTCGTGGTACATGTAGGTACCAATGACATAGGGAAGGGTAGGAGAGATGTCCTGGAAGCCAAATTTAGGCTGCTAGGGAAGAGACTGAAATCCAGGACCTCTATGGTGGCATTTTCAGAAATGCTCCCAGTTCCACGCGCAGGGCCAGGTAGGCAGGCAGAGCTTCAGAGTCTCAATGCGTGGATGAGACGATGGTGTAGAGAGGAGGGGTTCACGTTCATTAGGAACTGGGGAAACTTCTGGGATGGGAGGAGCCTATACAGGAGAGATGGGCTCCACCTAAACCAAAGTGGAACCAGACTGCTGGCACTAAACGTTAAAAAGGTTGTAGAGCAGTTTTTAAACTAGGAGATGGGGGAAAGCCGACTGCTGCAGAGGAGCGTGTGGATCGGACACAGACTTCTCTTAGGGGAGAGTCTGATGATAGAGAATCTCCAGGTTATAGTCAGGAGCAGAGGACTGAAAAGTATAATGTAAGGACCGGATCAAATGATAAACAGCCACATAAAAAAGAATCTGGCACATCAGAAAAAGGCAGGCTAATAAACAGGGACAAGTTTTTAAAGTGCTTGTACACAAATGCCAGAAGTCTAAATAATAAGATGGGTGAACTAGAGTGCCTTGTGATAAAGGAGGATATAGCTATAATAGGCATCACAGAAACCTGGTGGACTGAGAGCAATCAATGGGACACAATCATTCCGGGGTACAAAATATATCGGAAGGACAGAACAGGCCGTGCAGGGGGAGGAGTGGCACTATATGTTAAAGAAAGTGTAGATTCAAATGAAGTAAAAATCTTAAGCGAATCCACAGGTTCCATAGAGTCTCTATGGATAGAAATTTCATGCTCTAGTAAAAATATAACATTAGGGATCTATTATCGACCACCTGACCAGGACAGTAATAGTGATGATGAAATGCTAAGGGAAATTAGAGAGGCTATCAAAATTAAGAACCCAATAATAGTGGGGGATTTCAATTATCCCCATATTGACTGGGAACATTTCACTTCAGGACGAAATGCAGAGATAAAATTTCTCGATACTTTAAATGACTGCTTCATGGAGCAGCTAGTACGGGAACCCACAAGGGGAGAGGCGACTCTAGATTTAATCCTGAGTGGAGCGCAGGAGCTGGTCCAAGAGGTAACTATAGCGGGACCGCTTGGAAATAGTGACCATAATACAATAGCATTCAACATCCCTGTGGTGGGAAGAACACCTCAACTGCCCAACACTGTGGGCTTTAATTTCAAAAGGGGGAACTATACAAAAATGAGGGGGTTAGTTAGACAAAAGTTAAAAGGTTCAGTGACTAAAGTGAAATCCCTGCAAGTTGCGTGGGCCCTTTTTAAAGACACCATAATAGAGGCTCAACTTCAATGTATACCCCAAATTAAGAAAAACAGTAAAAGAACTAAAAAAGAGCCACCGTGGCTTAACAACCATGTAAAAGAAGCAGTGAGAGATAAAAAGACTTCCTTTAAAAAGTGGAAGTCAAATCCTAGTGAGGCAAATAGAAAGGAGCACAAACACTGCCAACTTAAGTGCAAGAGTGTAATAAGAAAAGCCAAAGAGGAGTTTGAAGAACGGCTAGCCAAAAACTCCAAAGGTAATAACAAAATGTTTTTTAAGTACATCAGAAGCAGGAAGCCTGCTAAACAACCAGTGGGGCCCCTTGACGATGAAAATACAAAAGGAGCGCTTAAAGATGATAAAGTCATTGCGGAGAAACTAAATGGATTCTTTGCTTCAGTCTTCACGGCTGAGGATGTTAGGGAGATTCCCAAACCTGAGCTGGCTTTTGTAGGTGACAAATCTGAGGAACTGTCACAGATTGAAGTATCACTAGAGGAGGTTTTGGAATTAATTGATAAACTCAACATTAACAAGTCACCGGGACCAGATAGCATTCACCCAAGAGTTCTGAAAGAACTCAAATGTGAAGTTGCGGAACTATTAACTAAGGTTTGTAACCTGTCCTTTAAATCGGCTTCGGTACCCAATGACTGGAAGTTAGCTAATGTAACGCCAATATTTAAAAAGGGCTCTAGGGGTGATCCCGGCAATTACAGACCGGTAAGTCTAACGTCGGTACCGGGCAAATTAGTTGAAACAATAGTAAAGAACAAAATTGTCAGACACATAGAAAAACATAAACTCTTGAGCAATAGTCAACATGGTTTCTGTAAAGGGAAATCGTGTCTTACTAATCTATTAGAGTTCTTTGAAGGGGTCAACAAACATGTGGACAAGGGGGATCCGGTGGACATAGTGTACTTAGATTTCCAGAAAGCCTTTGACAAGGTCCCTCACCAAAGGCTCTTACGTAAATTAAGCTGTCATGGGATAAAAGGGAAGGTCCTTTCATGGATTGAGAACTGGTTAAAGGACAGGGAACAAAGGGTAGGAATTAATGGTAAATTCTCAGAATGGAGAGGGGTAACTAGTGGTGTTCCCCAAGGGTCAGTCCTAGGACCTATCCTATTCAATTTATTCATAAATGATCTGGAGAAAGGGGTAAACAGTGAGGTGGCAAAGTTTGCAGATGATACTAAACTACTCAAGATAGTTAAGACCAAAGCAGATTGTGAAGAACTTCAAAAAGATCTCACAAAACTAAGTGATTGGGCAACAAAATGGCAAATGAAATTTAATGTGGATAAATGTAAAGTAATGCACATTGGAAAAAATAACCCCAACTATACATACAACATGATGGGGGCTAATTTAGCTACAACGAGTCAGGAAAAAGATCTTGGCGTCATCGTGGATAGTTCTCTAAAGATGTCCACGCAGTGTGCAGAGGCGGTCAAAAAAGCAAACAGGATGTTAGGAATCATTAAAAAGGGGATAGAGAATAAGACTGAGAATATATTATTGCCCTTATATAAATCCATGGTTCGCCCACATCTCGAATACTGTGTACAGATGTGGTCTCCTCACCTCAAAAAAGATATTCTAGCACTAGAAAAGGTTCAGAAAAGAGCAACTAAAATGATTAAGGGTTTAGAGAGGGTCCCATATGAGGAAAGATTAAAGAGGCTAGGACTCTTCAGTTTGGAAAAGAGAAGACTAAGGGGGGACATGATAGAGGTATATAAAATCATGAGTGATGTTGAGAAAGTGGATAAGGAATAGTTATTTACTTATTCCCATAATACAAGAACTAGGGGTCACCAAAAGAAATTAATAGGCAGCAGGTTTAAAACAAATAAAAGGAAGTTCTTCTTCACGCAGCGCACAGTCAACTTGTGGAACTCCTTACCTGAGGAGGTTGTGAAGGCTAGGACTATAACAATGTTTAAAAGGGGACTGGATAAATTCATGGTGGCTAAGTCCATAAATGGCTATTAGCCAGGATGGGTAAGAATGGTGTCCCTAGCCTCTGTTCGTCAGAGGATGGAGATGGATGGCAGGAGAGAGATCACTTGATCATTGCCTGTTAGGTTCACTCCCTCTGGGGCACCTGGCATTGGCCACTGTCGGTAGACAGATACTGGGCTAGATGGACCTTTGGTCTGACCCAGTACGGCCTTTCTTATGTTCTTATGTTCTTATGTACCCACTTCATCAGATGCATGTAGTGGAAGTTTCCAGAGGCAGGTATAAATATGCAGGCAAGAATCAGTCTAGAGATAACGAGGTTAGTTCAATCAGGAAGGATGAGGCCCTCTTCTAGCAGTTGAGGTGTGAACACCAAGGGAGGAGAAACTGCTTTTGTAGTTGGCAAGCCATTCATAGTCTTTGTTTAATCCTGAGCTGATGGTGTCAAATTTGCAAATGAACTGAAACTCAGCAGTTTCTCTTTGAAGTCTGGTCCTGAAGTTTTTTTGCTGCAGGATGGCTACCTTTAAATCTGCTATTGTGTGTCCAGGGCCGGCTTTAGGCCAATTCCACCAGTTCCCCCGAATCGGGCGCCGCGCTTAAGAGGGCCCCGCGTCCAGTGGCAGGGCCGCCCACTGGGGGGGGCAAGTGGCAGAGAATCCCTTCCCTGGCTAGAGGCGCCTTTTTAATTTTTACTCACCCGGCGGCGCTCCAGGTCTTTGGCGGCACTTTGGCGGCGGGTCCTTCAGTGCCGCCGAAGACCTGGAGCGAGTGAAGGACCCGCCGCCAAAGACTAGGAGCGCGGCCCGGTGAGTACAAGCCCCACGTGTTTTTTTTACGTATTTTTTTTTTTAGTCATCCCTGTCGGGGACCCGTCGAAACTGTTCGAATCGGGCCCCACACTTCCTAAAGCCGGCCCTGTGTGTGTCCAGGGAGATTGAAGTGTTCTCCTACAGGTTTTTATATATTGCCGTTCCTAATATCTGACTTGTGTCCATTTATCCTTTTACGTAGGGACTGTCCAGTTTGGCCGATGTACATAGCAGAGGGGAATTGCTGGCACATGATGGCGTATATTACATGGGAAGGAGACTCTGGAAGAATTCCACAATGATTTCAACAGCTTCCACCCCACCATCAACCTCAGCCTGGACCAATCTACATGGTAGGTCCACTTCCTAGACACCACGGTACAAATAAGTGACAGTCACGTTAACAACACCCTATACTGAAAACCCACCGACCGCTATGCCTACCTTCATGCCTCCATCCCGGACACACCCCACGATCCATCATCTACAGCCAAGCGCTGAGATACAACCACATTTGCTCCAACCCCTCAGACAGAGACCAACACCTACAAGATCTTCACCAAGCATTCTCAAAACTACAATACCCACACAAGGAAATAAGGAAACAAATCAACAGAGCCAGACGTGTACCCAGAAGCCTCCTGCTGCAAGACAAGCCCAAGAAAGAAACCAACACTGGCCATCACCTACAGTCCTCAGCTAAAACCTCTCCAATGCATCATCAGTGATCTACAACCCATCCTGGACAATGATCCCTCGCTTCCACAGGCCTTGGGAGGCAGGCCAACCCTCACCCACAGACAACCCGCCAACCTTAAGCATATTCTCACCAGCAACCACGCACCGCACCATAGTAACTCTAACTCAGGAACCAATCCATGCAACAAACCTCGATGCCAACTCTGCCCACATATCTACACCAATGACACCATCACAGGACCTAACCAGATCAGCCACAACATCACCAGTTCATTCACCTGCACATCCACCAATGTAATATACGCCATCATGTGCCAGCAATTCCCCTCTGCTATGTACATCGGCCAAACTGGACAGACCCTACGTAAAAGGATAAATGGACACAAGTCAGATATTAGGAATGGCAATGTACAAAAACCTGTAGGAGAACACTTCAATCTCCCTGGACACACAATAGCAGATTTAAAGGTAGCCATCCTGCAGCAAAAAAACTTCAGGACCAGACTTCAAAGAGAAACTGCTGAGCTTCAGTTCATTTGCAAATTTGACACCATCAGCTCAGGATTAAACAAAGACTATGAATGACTAGCCAACTACAAAAGCAGTTTCTCCTCTCTTGGTGTTCACACCGCAACTGCTAGAAGAGGGCCTCATCCTCCCTGATTGAACTAACCTCGTTATCTCTAGACTGATTCTTGCCTGCATATTTATACCTGCCTCTGGAAACTTCCACTACATGCATCTGACGAAGTGGGTATTCGCCCACGAAAGCTTATGCTCCAATACGTCTGTTAGTCTATAAGGTGCCACAGGACTCTTTGTCGCTTTTTACAGATCCAGACTACCCCTCTGATACTTAAGATTCAAAGGAAGACTTTCTGCTCCCCAACTGTCACCTGCCCCAAATTACTCTGGTGGTTTGGATAGGGAATGTATGCAGAACTGACCCGTGTGTTTGTGGGAGAGTTAGGGGAACGGGGGAGGGGGTGTGTGTGAAAGTTTCCCGTAAAAGGAGAGTTGGAGAGAACCTATGATGCGTCCAAGTCAGGACTGCAATAAATATGGGGATGGATATTCTGATTCTCCAATGGGCTTAAATCTCCTCAGAGCTCTTAGCACAAAGCCACCCATTTACCACATCATGCACAGTCTGTTCTTGGTGGGATGAAGCTTTGGTGACCCAAGTACTCTCTTCATTTGCACATCTGGCAGTCTGGTTGGAGAAGCTTCCCTCTCTCACACATATTCTCACTGGTGCCCTGCTTAAGCCAAGGAATGCGTGATATAAGTGTACCAGCTAGTAGGGAAGGGCAAAGTTGAGCTGCCCTCCTACCCCATCCCATAGCAGAAGCTAGGAGGAACTAAATCCTGCCCAGCAGCCAGGATGGAGGGAAAAACAGTGGAGAGGCTGCCCATTTCAGGATCCCATAGAAGAAGAAGATGGGTCCACAGTAGCAATGGAGGTGATGGAGGAAATGTAATGCCAACAGACCCTGGTCTTCAGCAGGCAGAATTGAACCTGGGACCTCAGTGCATGAGCCAAAAGCCAACTGGTCCTTAGCTAAACCTGTAAAGTAGACTCTTTAATCCCTAAGTGGGCTCAGTGCCACTAGAGGGGACAGAACACCACCCTCAGGAGATGTGTGGGATACAGAAACACTCGTAATTTTTTTTTGCATTTCTCTGGCATCATCTGGCCAGGGATCTCAAAGTTCTTTAGAAACACAAACCTGCCTGGCAATGGCAGGTAGTGTTTTTATCCCCAAATTACAGATTGAGAAATTCAGGGACAGGAGATTAAGTGACCTGCCAAAGATTGCACAGTTTTTTACCTTAAATTACTAATACATTCTTTTAATCTTAACTCCATTTTAACCTTCTTTTTTTTTGTACGGGACTAGAAACCAAGCCCCCTGCTGTCCAGAGCCAGGCCCTAAGGGCCAGATTTTCAAAACAATTCTGCTCCTATTCAGGCACACAAATAAGTAGCCAGATTTTCCAAAGAGCTCAGCATACCAAACACCCTAAGTGCTCAAAAATCATAAATTGGGCCCCAAACAATCATGATATTCTCTTTAAAATCATGAGGTTTTTTTAAAAAAAATACATTTTGCGTCTCTTTATATGTGTTCTGATTTTTGAGCCTTTTGGGTTCATGTTTTCATGCTTTTCTCTGCAACTATGAGCGGAAAGAAACATTCTTAAAAATAAAAAGCCAAGATTCTCACACAATCACTGAACTCCAGGAGCTGAGGTTTTAAGAAAAGCACCAGATATCATGAGATATGTGTGATAATACCAAAAGAGTGAGCAACCCGGAGTTGGGTGCTGAACTCCTGGAAATCTGGCTCCTATTGTGGATGCTGATCTATGAAAATCAGGCCCTAATTGCACTACACTGTACTTCCTCACAGAGAAGGAAAAGACAGTTCACTCTCCCAGCTGGCAAGGAAAGGAAGAGAGAGCCAGCAGCAAAGCGTGGGTATGTGTGAGAGAGCTGGGAACTAACTCATCTTCCCAGCGAGGAGACAAAGATAGCACTACGGGGCCGGTGGGCGGGGTGGGGGGTAGAACAAGCCCACCCTTCTAATAATGGGGTGGTGGGTAGAAAAATGACAGCAGGAAGAACCAAGCAAACAGCTGAATTAAGGAACTGGAATAGCTCTAGTCCTCAATAAGGCAACGAGAGGTCCTTTCTAGAGCACTTGGGAAAGAAGGGACATGATTACTCCCCCTTACAGGGAGTATCTTGGAAGGAAGCAGGGGCTGCAGCATGGCCTTAGGTGGTTTGGGGTGTGTGTGTGTGTTTTGTTTTGTTTTAATTTAACGTTACTGACAGGTGGCGGGCAACCTTCCTTATTATTTGGAGTAATGCATCAATGTATTTTTTTTAGCTCCCTCTTGTGATGAAAGACTTTGAAATGAAGCAGTGAGCATCTCACTCCGAACGGTTTGGAATCACTCTCATTTTAACTGTCACAGCTTGGGGCTATAGGAGCTTCCTGGAATCCTACATGATTAAATCTGTGACACAGCAAAATTGCCTCCTGACGTCAAGGAAAATGGATTGACTGTATTTTATCTTGCTCTCCCCCCGCATTGGGAAGGCACCCTCGGACTTTCCCCGATACAGGCACAGTGGTGAGCGCAGGGTAGCACAGCAGGGCATTTGCACGTTGCCGTAACAACTGCACGAATCTGGGAACAGCAATGCCTCTAGTTTGGTACCATCTCTGAGAGTGCTGCAGAGGCAGGTGCAGGCATAGCCCTCCCCCCCCCCCCCCCACATGCGCTGGGGCGTGCTGAGCACTTCCAGGGGAGGGGAGAGCGGAGTTTGGTTTCATCTTCACTCCAGGTGCCGATCGGCACGAAGCACGGGGAAGATCTGTGTGATTTCCCTCAAGCGACTGTCCTCAGGGCCCTGACCCATGAGGGCCCAGCCAGCCCGGCCCCCAGCTGGTGAATCTGGCAGAGCACAGTGTATTCACACGGAGAAGCTGGCGGTGTGGGGGGAGGGGGAGAGGGGTTGGGGAGAGGGGAGGAGATTGAGGGGTGAGGGAGGGGGGCATTGGAGAGGAGTGGGGGAGTGGTCGCGGTGTAGGGCAGGCAGCCAAGTGGGAGCGGGCGGTGTCAGGAAGAGCATGGGGCGGGGCCAGTTTCGTTGGCTCTATTCCAATCCGGAAGAGCGGCACGCTCGGCGGTTGTTATGGTGATAGTACAGCAACCTCCCGTTGCTATAGCAGCGGCCCAGCCAACGGGTTGGCGGCGAGCGCGCGGGGAAGGCTTTGGCTGTAGCGCCGGCAGGAAGTGTGGCTGGGGAGGCGGGGCCGGGCCCGGGGCCGGAAGTGTGGGGGAGGCGGACAGCATTGACTGTGAAGCCCGGAGGCTGCTGCTGCCTGCCCCGGCGCGCGGAGGCGGCGGCGGCGGCTCCTTCACGAGCCTGGTCGCCTGAGGCAGGCAGCCGAGAGCTGCGCGGGGCCGAAGCGGGTCTCGCGAGAACAGCCCCTACTCTACGCCCACTCCCGGGCCGGAGACTCAGCGCGGGGACACCCGGCAGGCAGGAGGAGCCTGGGCCCAGCACAGGAAGATGGCGGCGGCCGGAGGCGGCGGCGGCTCCTGGGCGGCGGAGCGGCCCCGGCTGTGAGACCCGGAGAGGGGGCGGCGGGGACAGGCAGCGAGCGGCGGAGGATGAGCCTGCTGTGTGCGCAGTATCTCCGGTGAGGGGAAGGGGAAGGGCTGAGGTGAGGGTCAGACCCGGCAGCTCGGCCCGGGCGGGGGGATAACGGGGGGACGGACCGGGGGCGAAAGGCGAGTTGAAGGGGAGGGGCAGAGCCGGGGCTGGCTGTGTGCGTCTGACAGGGCGAGCGGAGGGAAGGGGGGAAAGGTGTTGGGGGGTGAGAGCATGAGCAAGGGATGCCTAGCAGGAAGGGGGGGTATGGGCAAGCCAAGCAGTGATCTGGGGGAAGGACATTGAGGGGGAAGGAGTGGCATAGTTGGGGAGTACATCGGGTAAAGGGGAGTTTATTTGGAGGAGGTAAGTGCAGAGGAAAGGAGGCTGAGTAGAAAACGAGGGAAGAGTGGAATAGATGGAGGAAGTAGGGCTAATCTCAGTAGAAGACTCTGAGATGTGGGGGAGTAAAGGATATACTGGTGCAGGAGGGAGGAGGAAAGACATATGTCTGGGAAAGGTGATAGAAGATAGTCATGGGGAGAAAAAGGGATGTGTTGAGGGGATGTGGACTAGATGGTTGGGCCAAGAGGCTATTGCCGGGTGAGCAAATTGGTGAAGTGGGGAAGATTGCATGGCAGAGTGACATTAGCTGTAGAGGGAAAGAGAGTTAAGTTATTCAGATGAGAAATCCAAAGTCCTTCATTGTGGTTGTTAAATATCACATAGGACTTTATGCAAGCCCAAGTATACTAATGGTGGTATCGAGGCCAAATTCTAATTTGGGCTATTACATTCTTCCTGCCTACGTTCTTCTGCAGTTTCAAATCAATACAGGGCTAAGCCCTAGTTATACTGTGCAGTGTTAAATGGGTGCTACATGTAAAGTAAAATCTGTATATATAGTCTGTAAAGTGCTTGGGATTTCTATGCTGTGAAAGGCAATATAGCAGCGGTTCTCAAATTGTGATCATTGGACCAGTAGTCTGCAGAGCTTTTTATGGTGGCTTGTAAAGTTAAAATGTTTTTGGAACCAAGCAGTTTGGGGGGTTAGGAGAAGAGATAGTCAATGGGTTTTTCACAGAATGAAAGTATTGTGGAATCCCAAAAGTACAGAAATACACAATACAGTATTTTGGAGTGGAAAGTACTGGTACATGAGCATTAAGTAAACTTAATTCTTTGCATTTAAAAGTCCAGTCGTCTTGTAATTTAGAAGACCAGTGTCAGCAAAAAAGCCTAGATAATATACTAAAAGGAGACATGTATCCCTTTTTGAAGAGTCAGGGACTGAAGCAAGAGCCTCTGAAAGAGGTGATGAGATGCAGTTAATATTCTTTACAGTTCTAAAAGGCCTTCTATCCAGGGATCTTAAAACACTTCAGCTACCTCCCCCATAATGGCAGTCCCCAAATCCTTTTTCTCTATCTAGACTTGCATTCCTGGCTGCCTCTCATTCCTCTGGGTTGTCTCCATGCTATCTCAGACTTGTTCTTTTCAAAACAAAACTTTTCTTTCCTCCGTCTCCCTTCTGTTCATGGACAACATCACCATCCTTCATGTCTCCCAGGCCTGTAATCTGTGCTGCATTTGATTCTTTTCTCCTCCACCCACTGCTGACACATTTTCCTTGTTAATATCTCCCAAATGAATCTTTATTATTGATTCCAGTGGTTAAATCCCTATCAATGTACTAGTCATTTGTTTTCTTTTATAACTGAAATCTAGTCCTAACTGGTCTCCCTGCCTCTGAACTCTTTTGCTACCCTCCAGGTCTGTCAAAATTGGTGGTACTAAAGTTATCTTCCTTTCTCTCTGCTCTGACCACTGGGAAAAAACCAAACTTCCTGGAATCTTTCCATTGGCGTTCTGCATCTTACCACATCAAGTTCAAGATCCTCATAATCTGCAAGACCTTCCATAATTACCTACATCTATTTCCTTTGCTCCTCTCAAATCTTTTGTCTTACTGCTCTTTCTCTTTTTGTCATTTTGATTCATCTTTGTACAGTGCCTATGTACTTTGTACAGTGGGACTGAGGCATCTAGGTACTAATGCAATACAAATGATAAATAAAATACTTCTGGAAGTATTCTTGTCTTTGACTGGCAAAAACTTACCCCTTCCTTTAAAACCACTTCTTTAAATAGCTTCTTGAGATCAGTAGTCCTCACATTCTCTGTCTCCAGAACTCTTCTTTGTCTTTTTTGACCTATATAGATTGTAAGCTTTTTGGGACCCACGGTGTGCACTATCCATGGATGTAAAGTGCTACATGTCGTCTATGGAGCTATTTACATTTTTATAACTTACATATGGAAGAAGTTGGGGTACAGAGAGGTCATTTGGGATAACTGTTGCCCAAGGTCATACAGTACTAGAGCTGAGACTAGAACTCCGGTGTCTTAATGCCCATTCTGCTAGTTCTATGCCTTAGGAAGAAGGCCATCCTTTCTCTTACTGTAGCATAAGAACTCACAATTGGAATTCACTGATGAAGGAATAATTGGATTTAAGGATGTTGTGCATAAGGATAGCTAAACAGGATGGCGATTTGTAAAGGGGGGGCGGGGGGAGAGGGCTTCTTTGTTGTATAAATAAGGCCTTGGAGGACTTTTGTGAAAAGTTTTTTTTGCCTGGTTTTTAGGTTAGATATTCATGTATTGTCTATCTTGGAAGACTAATGATTGGAGAAATAGCGAAATGACTTTGCAGGAATCAAGGGAGACTGAAAGATGAACTAATAAGGGAAGGGATTTTTAGCCAGAATGGTTTAAACCTCTTTCCCTGCCTCTTAACTTCAGTGAGTGTAGAGCATTTTGGATGAAAACTTTTCTGTTAAAGAATCAGTGTCATTTCAATCAAAATGTAAGATCTGACAAAATAAATACCTGAGACACCTATAGAAGTTTCTAGCAGAACCAGGGAAGATCAAACTTGACAAGCTTGATATTTCTACAAGTGAACCAAGCAGGAGGGGGAGGGGGAAATCCCCTTCAGTCACCTTCATGTGTCAGAAAGATGGAAAAAGGGCAAAACCCCAATTTTTAAAATATCCTTTGCAGGTCACCTGTTAAGCTGCATCAACAGATAATTACCTTTTCTGTAGCTGATTCTCGTGAGTTTCAGTTTCTGTTATCACTGGATTCAGTCTTGCTGTATATGCTGTTTCTGTTCCATTTTAGTTTGTCGTCTGGGAGGAATAAGATAGAAACATTAAAACATCAAGGATTTGCATAAAGTCTGGTGAGAGGGACAGGAAAGTAATAGATCGAAACCTTAATTACATTCAGGCCTATGAGACCTCTTTCAAAAATCATATTAATGGTTTTCCAAGACTCCCAGTTTGCATGATATCCCCGCTCAGATGAAAATGGTGTGTCTAAGGTATGTCTTATGAATCAAAACAATTTTGATTAGGCTCTCTCTCATTCTCCGTTTACTTGGAAATTCTCAGGTACTCTTACCACAAAGCTAGTTATTAATCTTACAGGAGCAGACTTGTTTATGTTTTAATATCTCTTGTGTCCTGCTAGCTCTTGCTAGAGCTGGGAGAGACACCTGAAAGGAAAACACCACTAGCAATGGAATTCCTGGAGAACAGTTTCCAGAGTACACTGTGTCTTCCTCCTACCTGAAAACTCTCTGGTGTATTCCTTTTAAAAAGATGATGGTACTGGGGTTGGGAGTAGGGGAAGAGGAAGGACAGGTAGTTTAAGTTTGGACAGCTGTTACAAGGAACTTACATTAATCTACTTAATGGAGACATTCTTCTCTGTAATGTGAAAATGTTAATGTTGCTGTTCTCTGATGTTAGTCCTTTAAAATATAAATATAAATATATATATATATATATATATATATATATATATATATATATATACATAAATAAATTAAATAAAATAATAATCCCAAACCCAGCCTGACAAAATTTAGTGGGGCTCCAGCTCTGTCTCACTGACCCAATATCAAGCCTGTCCAGTTTACAAACTGACAGGGTAACAAGCCTTGTGGATGGGGGTAGGGGAGCGATAGATATGGTATCTTGACTTAATGTAAAGCTTTTGATACTGTCTCGCACGACCTGCTCATAAACAAACCAGGGAAATACAACCTAGATGGAGCTAGTATAAGGTGGGTGCATAACTGGTTGGAAAAACATTCCCAGAGAGTAGTTATCAGTGGTCCACAGTCAAGCCGTAAAGGAATATCGAGTGGGTTCCTGCAGGAATCAGTTTTGGGTCCAGTTCTGTTCAATATCTTCATCTGTGATTTAGATAATGGCATAGAGAATACACTTAAAAGTTTGCGGGTGATACAAAGCTGGGAGGGGTTGCAAGTGCTTTGGAGGATAGGATTATAATTCAAAATGATCTGGACAAACTGGAGAAATGGTCTGCAGAAAATAGGATGAAATTCAATAAGGACAAATGCAAAGTACTCCACTTAGGAAGGAACAATTAATTGCACACATACAAAATGAGAAATGACTGCCTAGGAAGGGAGTACTGCAGAAAGGGATCTGGGGGTCATAGTGGACCACAAGCTAAATCTGAATCAACAGTGTAACGCTGTCGCAAGAAAAGCAAACGTCGTCCTGGGATGTATTAGAAGGAGTGTTGTAAGCAAGACATGAGAAATAATTCTTCCGCTCTATTCCATGCTGATTAGGCCTCACCTGGAGTATTGTGTCCAGTTCTGGGCTCCACATTTCAGGAAAGATGTGGAAAATTAGAGAAAGTCCAGAGGAGAGCAACAAAAATGATTAAAGGTCTAGAAAACATGACCTATGAGGGAAGATAGAAAAAATTGGGTTTGTTTAGTCTGGAGAAGAGAAGACCGAGAGGACATAACATTTTTCAAGTATATTAAATTTTGTCACAAGGAGAAGGGAGATAAATTATTCTCGTTAACCTCTGAGGATAGGACAAGAAGCAGTGGGCAGTTCAGGTTGAACATTAGGAAAAACTTCCTAACTATCAGGGTAGTTAAGCACTGGAATAAATTGCCTAAGGAGGTTGTGGAATCTCCATCATTGGGGATTTTAAGAGCAGGTTAGACAAACACCTGTCAGGGATGGTCTAGATATAATACTTAGTCCTGCCATGAGTGCAGGGGACTGGACTAGATGACCTTTCAAGATCCAGTCCTATGATTCTATAGGCCTTGATCCCTAAAGACTTAAGCATGTGCTTAACTTTACACGCTGTGAGTAGTCCCGTTGACTTCATTGTGATTACTTGGCCCATGTAAAGCTGAGTACATGTGTCTTTATGAGAACAGGGTATATATATTTTTTTCCTCAACAGCTAGGCCTGTGAATCTACCCACCCGACCACAGCCTTCAGTGTGGTTCTTGAGGTGTCATGGAGGGTAAACTTTATTACTTGCTGGTGATATGCGAGAAGGAAAGAGCCTGACTTATCTTTCAGGACTCAAGGTGAGTTTGCAAGGCTGTTGTTAAATAATAATTAAAAAAAAAATACATAAAACTAAGCCCACAAATATTAATAAATGGAGCAAACTTGTTATGGGATCGGTGAGAGAATAAAGCTGGAATGTCAGGTCACTTTAAATCATATATAGTGGAACAGTACTTTAATAGAAATCTTAATATAAAATAGAACTAACTTACTTCTTGTAAACAACTTATTTTTCTTTTACAAAAGACAAGAATTGAACGGTTAGCTCATTCCTCAAGTTTTCTTTGAGGAAATATATTTTTCATAGCTGACTCAACTTGCATTAGTTTAATTGTTAAACTCTTAGCAATTTGAGGCTAGAACTAACACATGTATTTCACTAAGGTGCAAACTCTACGTTTTAGCTAAATGTAGCTTTACTCTGGTAGAACTTAGCTGTTCTACATAAACATAGAAAGAAAGATGATTTAATTATAACTCTTGCATACCATTGAGTAATTCTGGTACTGACAAGTCAACAGTAATGAGTTCATATGATTGGTGTAATCTCATGATGAAACTATAGCCTCTTCATGAAAAGTTTGACTACTAATTTTTTTTATAATTCACATGGTGTCTGTCTTCATGGACTCACCAATAGCTCCATTACTTCCCTGCATCTGCTGTGTTAATTTCCTCTTGATTGCTCCCTGTCTATCATTCAGTGCCATATCACTAATATCTCACCTTCGCTGTTGCGCAGAGTAATTACTCTGGTTGCAATCCATGTCTTGTCAGACTTTATTTCCTATCTCTACTAGATCAGACTACAAGAGTTATTTCTTTGAGCCAGCATCTCTCCACCTGTTCCGTGTCCTGCAACCAGCTTGGTGTCCCCACAGCTAATATCTCAGTCTGAGGAGGTCAGTAATAGAAGGGAATGAGTTTTATGTCACAGATGAGTTAGGAGTTCCTCATCTCTCCTAGTCTTTCCTGCTGAGCATATAGGTTGCCTAGCTTCCTGATGGCATGAAGGCCTTCTGGGAACTCTTGGGACATAGTACGAAGTCCTTAGACCTAGGATTTATTTTGGTCCAGAAGAAAGCCTGTAAATTCTGATATTCTGCGGGCAAGCAGTGTTGCCATCTCTATGAACAATGGTACCTACAGCCTGCGAGGGCCCTTTTGCTAACTCTAGGTTTAGTTCCTTTTGTAATTAGACAGTCAGTATCGAGTCCCTGAGGAGGCCTTTGAATATTTTTACTCTTGCCTAATATTAGATGTGATCTCAATGGCCAATAAGAGATCTTGCCAGACTGGAGCTTCTAGATTCACATCTAAGAATAAACGCCAAGTGCTTCAACCTTTTTGGGGCATAAGTCTTATGCTCAGGCTATGTGGCAGATGAGGATTGGTAGTTATCAAGTAGTCCAAATCCTGATGGAGAACCTCGCACAGATAAATTATAATAACTGCTATGGAGAGGGGCTTGATTTAGCCAGCTGTGTCAGAAACTTATCCTATTGGAATGCAGCATTTACCGTCCGAGTGCTTCAGTGGCTCTCCATCTGCTGGAAAAATGTTAGACAATGTTTTGGCAGATCCCTTGAGAGTTGACAGTCAGCAGTATGACTAGTCCTACATTTTCTGCAAATGGGGTAAGATCCAGCTACATGTCTTTGCCAGCAATGACTGCCAAATATCTCCTGATATACTTCAGGGGCAGGCAGAATCCAGCATCATCAACAGATATTCCCCTCTGGACTAGAGGCAAGGGTTTCCTTCAACCTTGATCCAGAAGATCATCAGAAATCGGATAAGGATGTAACCAAGATGCTCCTGTTAGCCTTGACTTGGGCATGACAATTTTGATATTCTGACCTTCTGAAACTATAGTTAAATCCACAAGTCCAGGTTCTCAGTCTACTAGATATGTTGTGTCAGGGTTGGGATGAGATTGTCCAATGGGATCTCAAGTTGACCGCTTGATTGATTGCTGGGAGCAGTAGATCAAGTGCTCTGCTGAGGTCCAAAAGTAGGAAACCATTAACAAGACATACCTACTCAATGAACTGGAAGACTCTCCTTCTGGACAGCTCAAAAAGTAGACCAGAGTGGCTCTCCATTTTTTCCGTGTATTCCCTCTAATGTGTGAATCAGATCTTGTGAACAAAATCTTGTTTTCACAAAGTTCCTGAGTTCCTTTCTTTGAACCTTGGTTAGACTATATACTGTGTCCTATCTCTGAAGACAGCATTCCTCATATCTGTAACATCAGCCTGGAGAATTAGTGAGATACAAGTCCGATGGCTGGATCCTCCTTTTACTGTGTTTATTAAAAGTAGGTCATGCATCTTCACCCCAAATTACTGTCTAAACTTCCATCTCAATCAGGCCACTAGTCTTCACATTTCCTCTCCCTCCTCCCCTTCCCCAAGCCCAAGGATGTCTGGCTCGGCACTTAAGACTCTTTGGAAGTCTAAAGTTTTCTATATAGGAACAAATCTATCCTGCAAGTTCTCCAGACTTCTTGTGGCTTATGTAGATAAGACCAGGGGTAGGTCTATCTCCGTTTAATGGCTGTTCAAATGGTTCAAACAATGTATATGTCGTTACATGATTATATTAAGTTTCTAGTGATCTGGAAGTTACTGGAGTAAGTTTCTGCAGAATACCTTGGCACTGTATCCGTCACTGAGAAGGTTGCTATTTGGAACTCTCTTACACTGCACTACACTCTCAGTTTGGGCTTTAGTTCTGATGCCCAGTTTGGAGGAATAATCTTGTCATTAAAACTATTCAGGAGCAATTTCTGGAAAGTCACTACTGCTTGTCTTTTTTCCCCAGCAGTCAAGTAGCTCAGAGGTAGTTAATGCAAAGGTCTCCAAATACGTTTAATTTCCTAGCCAAGCCTGGGTAAGCTATGCAGCAACTCCTAGAACCCCAACAATTTGGCAGTAGCTTCTGCGAAGGCCATTTTGAGTTTTATATGGAGAATAAGTTTACAATCTATAGGCCGCAATCAGTTCAAATAGGGTTATATTTTGCCAGAAAGGCAAGTGTTAGATCTAACTAGCCAACCTATCCATAATAAGCTTTGTACTGAGTCCATAATTAGCAGCTATTTTGATTTACAAGTCAATCCTTATCTTACTGTTCTAAACATATATAAAAACTGCATACTGACCTGGTGTGTGTGAGAGAGATTGATCTGTAGCTATAGCTGAGTTGCCTTTTGTTTATTTCCCCCCAAGTATAAAATGTATAGCATGGAAGAGTGTGCTAAGGAATGAGTAGCTAAAGCATAACCACACAACATAAGGACATGCAGTAGTTTGCCACTTCAATTACACATACCCTAAACATTTCAGTTTTAGAGATTTTTGTAGTCGTCTACAATTTGTATGCCAAAAGTGGCCTTAATCTTGGATTGAACCATATTTGCATTCACTTGTGAAAGACATTATACAGGCAACTGCAAAGTTAAAAGTGTCTCAAACGCATACAGAAAACTAAATTTATTACTGTGCTTGCTGATGACAGGTCTGTACTTGAGCAAAGGTTGGTATACATCAAATTTACTCAAGATTTATTTAACTCTGGTGTAGTAGATTTACAATCTGGGACAGTTTATGGCATCAGGAATAAAAAGCTTAAGAAATTGAGGTTTCAGGCAACAGGAATCGCAAGAGATGGTTCATCTGAATTTAGCTGGTGCAGCAGTGTATTCAGTCCAAGTTTTGGCACAACTCTTCAGGCTCAAAAATCTGAATCTATTGTGAAAGAAGTTTAAGTCCTAAAAGATGGTGACTTGAAGCACTTGCTGATGCCTTTTGAGGTAACTGCTAGCTATTTTGGCAGCATCCACCATGCATGCAGGATTGCTAGTCAGGGCACTAAAGACAGACCAAATGTGGGGATGGCCTGTTTGGAACATACTGAGTTAGACTGAAATAACCAGAATTAGTGGTATTCTTTGAGATCAAAACAGGTAAATTTGTGTACCCTTTGAAATTTCATGATGGATTTAATCACTACTGTTAACTGAAGTCTTTCTTTTATGGAGAGGGTTCTTTTATTAGAGACCTGCAAAGGCTAGAAAGAACTATGATGGAGCTTCTAGCAATGAGACATTTTGAGGCCTGTATGGAAATTTATCTGTAGGGATGACAAACTGGAAGGGAGTTGACGTTTTTGTCTTCAAAGGCAAAATTACAGAAAATCAAATGTGTATATATAATTGAAAATTCAGTTGAACATATGGATACCTGATTCATCAGATTACAGCAGTCATGATTCATATGGTTCCCATGTTTTATTTTCACACAATGGCCTAAAGATTCATATGTCCCTTCATGCTTCAACCACCCTTCCAGAGGACATGCGTCCATTCCGATGATGGGTTCTGTTAGATACAGTGGAGTCGCATCTTACGCGGGGGTTAGGTTCTAAAGTCTGCGCGTAAGGCGAAAATCGCGTATAGTCAAAATTACCCTTGAAAATCCCTTAAATCGCCCATAAAGTACGGTATACTGTACATGGTTTTGTGTATACAACCCTGTACAGTAATATGTATAATGTGTACAGTATATAATAGAGTACATATGCAAAATATAATTTTACAGTACTGTATTTTTAATTACAGGGGGTAATTACAGGGGGTCGTCAGGGCTTGATGTCGATCCAGGAGACGGAGGTGATGGAGAGCTTGGGTGACGGATTGCGAGTCGTAGACGAAGTGGTTGGCTCTAGTTCAGCTCGAGAAGTTGATTGCGTAGGGTCATCTGGTTGTTTTTCCTTGAAAAACATGGTGATCGGCAACTGTCGCTGTTGTCTCTTGAGCTGCTCAAACATTTCTTGATACGGTCTCAATTTGTCTGTAATACTACATGTGATTTTGAGGCTTCGTTCCATTGAGGGATTGTATTCAGAAATTAAATCATTCAATTGTTTCGCTGCTTGGAACACTTCAGCAAATTTATGAAGATTCCAACTTGCTGGCTCTTCCTGTTCGTTGTCGTCATCTTCATCTTCTGTAGACGATTATATCAGTTCCTCTAACTCATCGTTAGTCAATGTTTCTCTATGGCTCTCAATTAATTCTTCAATTTCTTCCTCAAGGATGTCGACGAAGCCATCACCACCCACTTGCCTGGCCACCTGAACAATGCGTTTCATTTCTTTGTCAATGGTCGGGAAACCCTTAAAATCATTCACACATTCTTTCCATAGGTTTCGCCAACATGCATTGACTGTTTCAGGCTTGATTGCATCCATTGCCTGTTTAATATAAGTGATGCAATCCGCAATGTTGAAGGACTTCCAACACTCCATCACATTAAGATTGGGATCAGCATCCATAGCGCTATGTATCCGTGAGAACGTAAGCCTCATGTACGTGGCCTTGAAACAGTGCATATCACTTTGGTCTGGAGGATGGAGGTGGTATTGGGGGGTGTGTGGGGGAGAGAGACTACTTCAACGTTATGTGCAAACCGGAGTGCCTCAGGGTGGCCAGGAGCATTGTCTACGATCAGCAACACTTTAAAGTCAAGTCCTTTCTCTTCGAGGTACCTGTTGACCTCAGGAATGAAACACTTGTTTATTTAAAAAATAAATAATTTTTTATTATATGGAGATATACCTATCTCATAGAGCTGGAAGGGACCTTGAAAGGTCATTGAGTCCAGTCCCCTGCCTTCACAGCAGGACCAAGTACCGTCCCTGACAGATTTTTGCCCCAGATCCCTAAATGGCCCCCTCAAGGATTAAACTCACAACCCTGGGTTTAGCAGTCCAATGCTCAAACCACTGAGCTATCCCTCCCCCAGAAACATCATAAAATAAAATATTATTCCAGACAGTCTTCACTGAAACAATGACAAGGTTGACTATATTGCTCTCTAACAATATTTTAAAACACTTTACAAGTAATAGCTAGTAATTCTAGGAAATTCAGTTAAGGTTCCTATACTAACCTCAACTCTGCCCTCTTATCCCTAGCCATTCTCCTATAATTCAGATACTACTTTACCCTGATAATCTACACTTCTAGGTTGGGTCACTATCCCCACTTACATTCTGAAAATCTGTAAAATAGTTGCAGAGGCATTACATAAATGCAAAGTATTGTCTATTGACCAATGGACAACTTGCCACCCTACACATAGGTCAGAGATTCAGCCCTACTCCAGTTCTGACCTCCCATAGGTCAGACAAAATTTCTCACGCTTACCTTTCACATACAGTCTGACACACCATTCTCCGTATAAGGGCTAGAAAGAGCCTTGTACTTACCCTGTTCACCCTTAAGACAGTCCAGAGACCACCTTTAGTCTGTCTGTTCTGCACGTGGATTCGAGTGAACCCCATATACTTGGGTGGAGAGGAGAAGGGATGGACTTATGTTCCTCTTCCCATAGAATAAATGGGAGCAGGCATATATGTTTACCCTTCTTGGAGGTGGTCTTGCATATTGGGCACATTTTCATTGCCAGGTCTTGTTACGGAGTGTCACTTCACTATATGTCTGGAGAAGCATGGTATTGGAAGCAATAGGGGAGCAGATGAGGGGAAACTCTTTTGATACGAGAGTGGTGCTGGTAAGGGCGGTAGCTTGGAGTCTTGAATGCAGTAATGGTAATGTGCAATGGTAGTGGGATTGCTAGCTTCTTCCAGTCAATATTGTAAGTGGAGCTGTGTTGACAATGAGAGAAGGGGTCAGAGAGGACTCATGCAGGGATGAAGATTCCAGAAGTAGAACTCGGGCCAGGAGTTGAGGTTGGAGCCAAAGACTCTCTTCTAGCAAAACTTTCCAATGTTTTGTCAGTTATTTATCTTTACAGTGTAAAGGGCTAGAAACTTCAGGTGGAAGCATAGATTTGATGGAGTGGTGCTTTAGTTCTCTTGCTGAAGTTATAGCTGAAATTTTAACTGAAACCTCCTTGCATTCTAACTCAATAAAAATAGTCCTATGAGCTCTTATGTAGAACAAGTGATTTCTTTTAAATGAAATACACCTCTACCCCGATATAACACAACCTGATATAACACTAATTTGGATATAACGCTGTAAAGCAGTACTCCGGGCGGGAGCTGCGCACTTTGGCAGATCAAAGCAAGTTCGATAGAACGCAGTTTCACCTATAATGCGGTAAGATTTTTTTGGCTCCCGAGGACAGCGTTATATCGGGGTAGAGGTGTTTTTGAACAAACGTTAAAACTTTCTGAAAATTGTTAACAACACTTCCAAGTTTATATACTCAAAACTACTTGTTCAGTTAACCTCAAGCTTCCAAAAACTATTTGGGCAAGCAATTCATATGAGAATATATTATATTGTACTTGTTCAATTTATAAAATTCACCTATACATTAATACTTAGTTATGTCAAACTCCCTAAACCATTGCAAAACCTTAATCACACCCTAATGCCCATTTAGGCAAAAGCTGGAATAAATTGGTGAGTGGCACTGCTTCATGAAGGTCACTAAACTTAGGATGTGTTGAACTAGTGGGGGAAGCAAATTCCAGATACTTAGGCCTTCCACTGAGGATGCCCTGCCACCACTCCCCAGATATACAAATCTAGAAACTGTCAGCAAAAGCATTTTCCAGAGTAGGCAGGGAGAAATACTTTTGGAAAAAGTCTAAGTGAACTTAGAGGACTTCGCTTCAGAGCTGTCAAATAGACATTCATAAGCTCTTTATACAGAAAAGATACACTGAATTTCCCCAAGGGTCACCATCAATCTGACCAAAAGCTATCAGCTAAAAGGATGAAGTAGTGCTCAATTATCAGAAGAGACATGCCAACATGCTTGAAATTTTGTCAAATGTAGTATTTCTCTTCTGAGATCTGTATTGAGAACACCAATCTATTTCACACAAACCACTGAAGAGTTAAAAGCAGTAACTTTTGCTTACTACTGATGTAGGCCAGATTCCAGCCTAAAGATTCTGCTTTATGGTGCTGTATTTGTTCAGTGCTGTGCATATCCTTTGAATATCAAATTGATTGTAAGCTTTATGCCAACACTGGCACCAAAGAAACTGCTGCAGAATAAGAAAAAATAACTTGCTACAGCACGTGCTAAACTCATGAACCACATGTACAGTTGTTCAGTGCTCTGGCCTTCTCAAACTTATGTCTCTTTTCATTGCAACATTGTAAGCCAGGGTCTGTTTCCTACTAGAAAATGTAAATAGCAAATACTGTTTTCCAACCACAGCAGTGCATCATGTGAGAAGTTACATTTACACTGAGTCCAGGATCTTCTCCCTCCACATTCTTTATATCAACCCATTAGGGCAATCCTAATCACAGATGTGCTTCTGCACTTCCCCAGTTGCACCAGCAGACGCATACTAAAATCAGTTGGTGTTACAGCAGGGTTTCTTAAACTGGGGGCCCCAACTCAAAAGGGGGTTGCAAGAGTATTGTAGGGGGGTCGTGAGAGTGGCAGTTGCTGGCCAGGTGCCCGGCCCTGAAGGCTGCGCCGCCACAAGAAGCAGCGCAGAAGTAAGGGTGGCAAGGGAGGGGAGGAGTGTCACAGCCTGAAATATTTTTAAAGGGGATCCCAGTGAAAAAAAGTTTGAGAACCCCTGTGATGTTGGGTTGAAAGATACTTTCTGAGCCTCTTTCGAACATACTATTCTAAAAGTACTCTTAGCTTTTAATAATGTCCTAAATTTTCATGTAGTCTATTGCACAGGCTTCTGTGTATTTGGTGTCTTTTCTCTGCCTGTGTGGAGAAAAGAGGAGCATGTCTCTCTTGGTTAATATTCTGGCTAGAGGAGAATTTGCTGTATTAGCATTTTGTGGTTGTCTTGCTTACCTTTTTACTCAGAGATGTAATGTATTCATTAAAAGAAAATGATTTGGCATGTAGGTCTGAATTGCTTTTACCTGAAGATGTTAAGCTTCTGTCTGGATTAATTTTCAGTATTTAAATAAATAAGCTAATTGTTTATTATATTTATATCAGGATGTTTTCAGTTGTGACTTGACAGCTCAACTGGTGCTGCTCTGATGCCTCCTTCATGGTAGGAGGCAGGGTGAGAGGAGACCCACTCTGGGCATGACATAAAGTAAAGCTTTATTTTTCAAATGTTTACATACTCGGAAATAACTTTTTCCTGAACTTTTGAAGTAGCATTCATTGCTGCATTAGATCACAGATGGTCAAACTCAATATATAGGAGAAATGTGGACACTGATGAATGTGGCTTGATTTTTTTGTTTACGTTGACCATCATAAGCAATGCTTTTGTCAGTTGAGTAGCATCAAGACTGCTGGTTTGAAAGTTTGATCTTAAATAATAAAACTAAATTATACCATTTAATTACTTGGTTTCAGTTTGCCTACATGGGGAACTATACTAGTATACTGAGCAATGTAATTTTGTGGGCACTTTTAATCTGGAATAAGTGTCCACATGGGGAGTTGTACTGAAATAATTATACTGGTATAAGGGAAGTTTTCTGGCAGAACCGTAGTGCTATAATTATAGTGCTATAACTCCTTGTGTGTACACTTATTCTGGAGTAAGAGCACACATGCAGTTATACTGCTATAATTATACTAGTATAGTTCTGCCAGTAAATTTCTGTGTCGACAACCCCTTAGTTTCACAAGAGATGCAAGTTTGCAGCAAGTCACTTACTATTGGAAGTTATTACTATTGGTATATGATATGATTATGATTAACTCTGTGGGAGTAGAGAGAGATCTTGTAGACATTTTTCCAATCACTTGTGGCAGATTTCTAGCAGAAAGCTTTGTGAACATGTTGTTATTTGGAGCTTTCTTTGGAGTACCAGGCTACTTACCATGAGATTCTCTAGTAGGAGACGATGTGTAGACTTAAAGTATTCTGCAACATAGAAGCTTGTCTCCTGGAAACTCCTAATTGTATGAATGGACTGCATTAATAGCAGCAGTATTATCAGGAGACTGACTGCGTTTAAGAATGCTTTGTTTTTACAGTACCTTTCACATGAACTTGATGTTCTATAGACAGTTAAGCTGAGTATGTATTATAGCCATTTTATAGGTTGGTGTACTGAGGCATGGAGGTGAAGGAACTTTTCCCCAGGTTTAATAGTAAATGTTATATCTGAGACTAAAACCTCAGTCCTGTCCTCTAATCACTAGACATCCACAGTCTTAAGTAAGGGTTTTAAATGCTGTATTAATATTTACTTGCAGTAGCTGACCTTGTTTGAAGCCTGTTTGTTCACTATCCTGTGTTTCCCTGCAGGCTGTATCTTTAAGGCTGATCTGACATTGCTCCAGATGCTCAGTGGAGAGGGTAGGGTAATGTTATGACTTTCCTTGGCTACTGTCCTGTATGGATTGTGATAGGAATCTTGTTGAATGTTTCAACATTATTTTAGCCATATTATGGAATTTTTTTTAGTTTTAATTTGTACTGCAGCTTCCTGGTTAGACTATTACTGTAATAATCTCTCTTCAATGAACATTCAAACTTTTCTAATCTTGGGAAGGCACTTTGAGATCCTTAGTCAAAAGATGATGCGTATTACCCAAAAGGTGCACCATATGAGGCAGCAGCGTGATTTCTTTTGCAACAAAGGTAAACAACACAGTAGCAGTGTAATCCAGATTGGTATTTTGAAATCACGTTATTGTTTTTTTTTTTTTTTTTCACAACTTCTACCAATTTCAGCAACATGGATGCAAACCAAGGAGCTTGGAAAAGAGGAATATGTCCAACTTGGACTGCATCTACTTTGCATTTCCTGTAAAGGTATTTTAGGATAGTCATTTAATAACTTCATCAGACTTGAACTGCCCAAGACTAAGGAATTTGGATCTTTCAATCATTTTATAATTGCTTCAGGAACAAACCCCTTCTATACATTGCCATTTTTTAAATATCAGTCCACCCTGAACAAAATTTCCTCAGTAGCTAATGGGTCAGTGCTGTTGTACATAGCATTCTTACTCTATGCTGCATGGATACTGCTGTGTTAATGGCACATATGTATATTGTGGAAAATTTAATTTCCAAGAGGAGTAGTGTAGAGAAAAGGAACCTGAAATAGGTCCGTTTCTGTGACTGGCATTATACTGAACACATTGTTTTAGAAGAGCATGGATTAGCATGAATATGTTGGTGGTAGTTCTCTGCAAAAAGAGAGGAATAGAGGTGGTTGTCTAAGTGCCCCAAGAAACTCAATGCAATTAAGAAGCAGCAAAATTTAAATTTGTTTTAAAAAACTGACTTTACACTTACTACACAACCTGTGGAACTCAATAGTGCAGTTATATTATGGAATTGTAATAGCACTGTAATAACTCCCCTTTCCCACCCATCTTTTTAATCGCTTTCTGTTTCTTTTGATTCAGAGTGTAAAATGGGCACCATCTGGGGTTAGGAATGAATTTTTACCCCACCTGTGGCATTTTGTACAACACAAATTGGCCATTTATGGATCATTGCTATGTTCTGGTATGGCTGTCCCTAATGTCCTGGGTGACAGAAACAAAGTTGTCCTTGTGGTTGACCTCCCTGTCATCTGAGCCTACACCTCCTTTTTAAGAAGTTTGACTGAAAGTTGTTCCTTCTGATCTGAAATTGGGATGACCTAGCATTTCAGCATGTAGGGTGGAAGGTTCTCAGGGATCATAATTTGAATGTAGCCAAGTTAAATGTATTAAAATATTGCTCAGAAGTAACCTTTCTTCTTCGAGTGATGGTCTATATGAACTCCACTCTGTGTGCCAACTGTCTGTTCGCACAATATCAGGTTCTTTTGGCCAGCATTGTCCATTGGAGCTGTGCCTGTGCCCTAGATGTCCTTGTGCTGCTACCCAAGGGTATAAAGAACAGAGTGGGCTCATGGCAGAGAGACAGAACCATGTTGGTGTCCAATTACTCTGTGCAATGTGCGATCTCTTGTTAGGCTTGTTAGTAGCAGGAAGTTATATAGTGTACTTAGTATAGTTTTTGTATCACGTCTGTTGACAAATATAAAAATAACTTTTTAATAGTAGATTGGGGGTGGGATATGCCCAGTTCAGTCACTGTGGTGGATACAAATTCTCCATGATTAAAACCTGCCTCTTGTGTGGTGGCTATCCCACTTAGTGATGGGTGCTGTCGGTGACTCTTTTCCCTTGATTAGGGACATATCTGGCAGATGCTTGAGCTGTGTCTTCTACAGGAGGACATAGAAGGCAAGAGAGGCCCAGCTCAAGCTCTTTCTTCTGGAATGCTTGATGAGAGCCTGGGGGGAAAAAATCTAACCAGGCCTGAGTAGTCCTCTTTGGCTAGTGCTCCTGTGAGCTGCAGCTTTACTCCGAGGTTCCAAGCTCATTCTTCATCTGAAAGATTGAATCCTTTGACTACTGAATTTGACAGAGCAGCCAAGACCTCTTCCAGTTAGTTGTCAGAAAAGGATAAGAAGGAGCACCATTCCAAGAGAACGTAGGCATGGATCATCTTTTCTGTGTATTAAAGTGAGGTAAATCCTCACAATGCTGCTGTATTGATGCTCAGCTGAAAGGCAGTTCACAGCCCATATTGGTTCACCTCTGCACCAGTTGGTCTCTGGATACCCACGGTGCCATCTAATACTTGCATCTGCACTCCCTCTGTTCTGGTGCTGAAGACTCAGATGTTGACTTTCTCTGTACCAACTGATCTTGCAGTGACTGCATTACCAGTATCATCCTTGCTCTCATCTGCAAGGTACTTCTGCCCCTGTACCACTCTCTAATACTACCATAGTACCTATAAGATCTCTTGCTCGAGTTGTGCAAAAGCTCACCCTAAGACACCAGATATACTTCCTCCAAGGGAGGAGCTAGCCTACCTTTTTTCTTTCTCCCCCTCTGAACGTAGTAGGGAGGTATCCCAACCCTCTCATCTCATTCCCACTTTTATGAGCCTGACTGGTCTGATAGGGAATTCAAAGATTGTCCATACAGAAACAGACTTCAGGAATCTTGTGGGAAACATTCATTCTGATAGCCACTCCCATGGCTCCCAGCCCCTTATCCTTACAACATTCAATCTTGGCCTTATAAGGCTCCTTGGGGGCACATACCCAGCTTGGATATCCTTTTTTTACTGTCCTCCCCTCCGCCCCTGCAAGATGTAGGTTTATTCAAGAAGGTCAATTCTAGCACCTCACAGCCATCGCCAGAAGAGATTGTCTCAGGGGGTCTTCAGCTGTATAAGAACATGTTATGAGTTAGGTTAGCTCTACCTAGCCATATTAGAGCTCAGGCATCCTCTGTTTTCTATTTGAAGAATGTTCCTGTTTCAAGTATCCCGTGTTAGTCTGTATCCACAAAAACAACAAGGAGTCCGGTGGCACCTTAAAGGCTAACAGATTTATTTGGGCATAAGCTTTCATGGGTAAAAAACCCACTTCTTCAGATGCATGGAGTGTAATGCATCTGAAGAAGTGGGTTTTTTACCCATGAAAGCTTATGCCCAAATAAATCTATTAGTCTTTAAGGTGCCACTGGACTCCTTGTTGTTCCTGTTTCAGAAATTTGTAGAGCTGCTGCATCGAGCTTGGTCCACTCACTTACAAGACACTATTCTTTAATAGAGGCTCCCAGTTCGTAAGGCTGTTTTTGGTAAGGGTGTCCTGCCTTTATTGTTTAAATAGGACTCCTAGTACCCACCTCCAAGCATACGGAGACAAGAGCTTGTTCGTCACCAAGACTGGAATCCAAGTGATTCTGTCTTAAAGTGATTTTCCACATGAAGACAGAACAGTAACTGGTTCTTCAAGATGTGTTGTCTGTATGGTTTCCACAGCCTGCCATCCTCCCCCTCTACTCTACAGAGTTCTAATACTTTAGCATTTTGTATTGGCAAAGGAACTGAGGAATGGTTGGGCCTGCTCTGCCCTTTGTGTGCTCAGATTGTGGGAATTCAAGAACATCTAGGGTACAGATGCAGCCCCAACGGACATGGCCAAAAGAATCCAGTTTCGTGTGCATAGGGCACATGTGTTGTCTACACTGATTCCACTCTTGGTACACATCTCTAACAACCACAGTTACTGCAAGGTAAGTAATAGTTCTTTTGCTGGTGACAGTCTGGGTAATTAACCCAAGAAAACTGACAGTTATAGATAGGAGGAAGGTATGGAAAGCATGTGTGGCAGGCATATTAGGATTTTGAGATTAATTTGGGCATTTGCACTCTGATAGACGACTGCTTGTATGGCTTCAGGTTTCCAGGAAGATTACTGAATGCTTACAAAAGATTCCTTAAATCTTTTATGGACTTGCAAGAACTTCATGGGAAAGCTTTCATGTATGAGAGGTTTCATCTTTGCTATTGCCTTGCAGTATTTTTGTTTATAGATGTAAACAACTATTCAATGAAATTGAAAGGCAAAACATTTAAAACTGATAAAAGAAAATATTTTTATGCAATGCCTAGGTAACCTGTGAAATTGTTGCACCATATTACTAAGGCCAGGAGCTTAATTGGATTCAGAAGAGGATTTAGACATTTATAAGGATACATTTTAGAAGGACTTAATCTCCATGTGCTACAGGACATAACCAGAGTACTGACTGACAAGGGTTAAGAAGAAATGTCTTCTATGGACACATTATTCCATTCCTTCTGAAGCTTCTGGTACTAGTCACTGTCATACAGGACTTAGAGGAGCCATTGGTTTGATCCAGTATGGCAGCTCTTATGTAGTCAGCAGCCCCATGATGCTTCATGTAATGCGGGGCCACTGGGACCAGGTGTCCCAAGAAAGGCACCTTTGAAGCTGGGAGGAAGATATTAACAGGCTGGTTGGTAGTGATGCAGATTATTTTCTATTTACACTTTGCAGAGTTACTGTGAGTTCCTCTCAGATTTATTGTTGATGAGACTGGGGGCTGGTTATGTGTTTAAAATGGAGATGATTTTGTGTTAACTGACTTGTGAAATATATTTTAATTCTTTAAATAATTGTTAGGTGAGAACGTAACATATGAAAACACCAGGAGTTCTAAGGAACTTGTTCTCTATTTTTGCTTTTGACATGACTTTATTTTGTGGGTGGGGTGGGGAAGAATAATACAGCTCACACTAATTTATAACTTCAAGGTTAGCCCTCTGTTACCTCTTCACAAGAAAGACTTCAGCTTTCTGCCCACATGTATACCAAACAAACTGCCATACGTCTCTTTATCTACTACTTCCTAAGAGGCCAGGTAAAATTTAAAAAGCATGTGCTAGTATTTCACCTGGTAAATCAGATCTAATTCAGATTAGATTATGAAAAATGTGAATTTAGAAAAATAGATTGTTGAATGTTAACTACCTGACAGTATCTTTGATAGAAAGGTGTTGAAAGCTATTTTACAAGTGTATGTAGGAAAAATTAATGTAAAAATTTTCATGAGGATTGGGCTGCTCTCTCATCCTGTCACTGCTAAAGTGTGACATGTTTCTCAGTGTGACTTAAGATTTCAGTCCTGAAATCAAAATATTTCCCTTTTTTGAGAGTCATGATACTTACTAACTTCATGAAAATGCATTCTCTTGTTACAGTCACTAGGTTAGACTGTGTTTTAAATTTTGCCTATATCAAATAGGATCTCTAACTACATTTTAAGCTTACAATTTATTTCTTATACTTTTCAACTGTCTAAACAGATCCTCTTGCCTTGTTCTAAACCACCTATTTGTCTTAACAAAACAAGTCTAGGCAACGACTTCATGGGCACGCTAATGTGTGTATCTGAAATTCATACTAGAAGAGCACAATTTTTTTTATTACACACTAATATAGAACTAAAAACAAGTAACAAAATCCAACTATAACAAGTTCTACTTTGGGAATTGCTAGCGCACATACCCAGACTTGAGTGGGGAACTGTGCATACAACATAGATCAAGAACTTCCAGCTATAGTTGTTGAACCATACTTCTCTAAATTTGTACATAATAGAAATAGAAGATAATATGAAATATTCCTGCATCATGACTGGTTCTTGTGTATTTGCTATAATATATAATTTGGGTTCTGAAGAGATATGTAAACAGACTTAGTTTGTACTGGAAACGAATGGTTTTTCTCCCATAGAACATGATGGGATGTCTGGATACAATAATTTGATCCCTGACGTTCAAATAAACTTGTTTATAAAACATCTCCTGATGAAAACTCTTGTACAAAATAACATCCAGAATTAAATAAAATAATAAAAGTCAACATTCTAAAAAATGCCAGCAACAAATCGAGGGAATCTAATACAGGAAATGAAGTGTCAGTTTAGTGGAATAATTGTGTGACCAGCAGTGGTCGTATGTTGTTTGTTTTAAGAACACTTTCACTGCAGATTTGACAAAATGCAAAGAAGGTACCAATGGAGATTTCTAAAGATAGCTACAGCACTCGACCCAAGGTTTAAGAATCTGAAGTACCTTCCAAAATCTGAGAGGGATGGGGTGTGAAGCATGCTTTCAGAAGTCTTAAAAGAGCAACATTCTGATGTGGAAACTATAGAACCCGAACCACCAAAAAAGAAAATCAATCTTCTGCTGGTGGCATCTGACTCAAATGATGAAAATGAACATGTGTTGGTCTGCACTGCTTTGGATTGTTGTTGAGCAGAGCCCATCATCAGCCTGGACGCATGTCCTCTGGAATGGTGGGCGAAGCATGAAGGGACATGAATCTTTAGTACATCTGGCACATAAATATCTTGCAATGCCGACTACAACAGTACCATGCGAATGCCTGTTCTCACTTTCAGGTGACATTGTAAATAGGAAGAGGGAAGAATTATCTCCTGTAACTGTAAACAAACTTGTTTCTCTTAGCGATTGGCTTAACAAGAAGTAGGACTGAGTGGACTTGTAGGCTCTAAAGTTTTACATTGTTTTGTTTTTGAGTGCAGTTATTTTTTTGTACATAATTCTACATTTGTAAGTTCAACTTTAGTGATAAAGAGATTGCACTACAGTACTTGTATTAAGTGAATTGAAAAACTATTTTATTTTTCCAGTGCAAATATTTATAATAAAAAAAAAATAAAGGGAGCACTGTACACTTTGTATTCTGTGTTTGTAATTGAAATCAATATATTTGAAAATGTGGAAAACATCCAAAAATATTTATATAAATAGTATTCTATTATTATTTAACAGCGTGATTAATCGCGATTAACTTTTTTTAATCGCTTGACAGCCCTAATTATAACTTTACTAAAGAGAGAGAAGATCCTAGTTTCTTATATATTTTCTTTAGGCACTTAAATAGCAAACAATTTCCTTCTTTCCAAGATGAATAATTTGTTAGAATGTGTGTATATATCTTATCACTCACTCTTGTCTCATAGAAATTCTCATAAATGTATACATCTTTGCACTCATAGCTCTTCCTCTATATTTTAACTTTAAAAAAAGTAACTTTGGAATGGAGGTCATGTTTATGTTGGGAGTTCTAAGGGTGATAAAGCTTCTATTATAGCTGGTATTTACCTGTTTCAATTAGACCTGCTCTGAGTAGGCTTAGATGACATGGTGGTAAACCTCAGGAGCTGCAAGAGGCTTTTTAGCAATATTGGAAAAGCTAGTATGGGCAACTGTGGAACAGTTTTTTCCCTCCAAAAAAATCCCTAGCGTGGATAAGGTATTAGAAGGATTTCAGTGGTCGTGTAGACTAAAGGCTTATCTACATAGTGAGGTTTTGCAGATTACCTTTGTGTGTGCTCTTGAAGAATAACTATTCCAAACAAATTGCATTCACGCAGCTCACTCTTGCGTACTACCCTCTGAATCAATGCATACAAGGCACTAACTTGTTTCAAAATAAGCGCTTAGTGTTCTGGGCAGGAATCCCATGGTGCTTTATCCTGTTGCTGGGTTCTATGCATTATGGGGATTTTGTCATAGCACATTGTGGGATACCCACTGGAAATCTGGGTTGTAGAGGTCATAGCAACAAATTGCTGAGATTCCTCTGAACACATCCCATGATTCATCTATCTTGTGAGTTAGCAGCACTTTCTAACTGCTGTCAGCGAGCATGGAAGGAACACAGCTGCATCCCACAGTCCAGGCATTCATTAATACATAGATGCTGCTGCACATGTATTTGGAATCATGCATCCAGGTGGCTTCGGCAGCCAGCTGCCACACTGGCAAGTTGTTTTCAGCAGAGCAGGCAGAGGAGGATGAGATCAAACAGTTAATTGTGTATAAAGCTTTCCTTGAACATCTTCATTCCATTGAGTGCCATTTCTGGGTTTGAGAAACCAACTCTGGTGGTAAAGGATCATGATGCTGACCAGAAGTTGAGGCAGAATTTTGGGATGACAAAGAGCACTTTCCTAAAGATCTGCACAGAACGTAGCAGCATCATACCAACGTGAGCTCTCTCCTCACTGTGGAGAAGAATGTGGCCATCACCATCTGGAAGCTTGTCACCTATGATTAGTTAGCTACCAACCAACAGCAATTTGGTGTTGGTAGATCAACTGTTGGGATTGTTGTCATGGAGGCATGCACTGTTTGTTTTAAGAAGGTGCTGATGGCATGAGTCCTTCATCTTGGCAGCACGCAGCAGGTTATTGATGGATTTGCACAGCGAGGGTTCCTGAAGTGTATTGGTGGGCCATTGATGCGATCCACGTGCCTATTCTTTGTTTCCCTCTCTCCCTGACCAGGCCTCAGAGTTCATAAACAGAAAGGGGTACTTCTCCATGGTGCTCCAGGGCCTGGTTGATCACTGTGGCAGGTTCACCAATGTGGGATGATCTGGAAAGGTCCATGGTGTTAGGCTCTTTTGAAACTCACGCCTGTTTTGTTTAATGAAAAATGATGATTTTGGTCCCAGGACCGCTATGAACATTATGGGTGGTCTGATTCCTCTTGTCATTCTTGTAGACCCAGTTTACCCTCTGTTTCACTGGCTTATGCTGCCTTTTACTAGACACTTGGATAGGAGAAAGGACCTGTTCGACTATCCCTGAATAGTTGCAGAATGACAGTGGAAATGTGGTATTTTATGAAACTTTATTGAATGTTTGTCAAAATAACCTTTTATTGAATGTCAAGCAGTGCAAACAATAAAAACCAGCTATTGAACAAAAATTATTATTCATTATAGCATGACAGACGACAGTACAAACTGTATCCAACACTGAAGTGCAGTTGTGCAACACGTTACTAAGTACTGAGTACATGTATAAAAAAATAAATAGGATATCTCCATTAATTTATAATTTATCTCCTAGAACTGGAAGGGACCTTGAAAGGTCATCAAGTCCAGCCCCCTGCCTTCACTAGCAGGACCAAGTACTGATTTTGCCCCAGATCCCTAAGTGGCCCCCTCAAGGATTGAACTCACAACCCTGGGTTTAGCAGGCCAATGCTCAAACCATTGAGCTATCCCTCCCCCCTATATCAGTGCTGTACTGGTCACAGACCCGTGTAAATGTGATTTGTGCCTGACGTCTTTTCCTTGGAATGTGGAATAGTGTGGGAAGAACCTTTGTTTGTTGTGGGGATGGTGATGGATTCTAGAACTTGCTGTTTTCAGGATCCTGTGGTATAGGATATCTACAGAAATGCCTGTTGGAGCCTTGTGAAAGGTACTGCTGTTCCTGGAACATATTGTTCTCCATGGGCTGCAGGCCATTGCAGCAGCATGTTCTCAAGATGGTTTGTCTTTTGCACAAGCTCTGCATCGCTTGTCTCTGCATCACCTGTCTCTCTCTGCAAGGAGAACTTCCCTCCACTCCACTATTTATCCCTCTTTTGGGATGCTGCCAGGAGGTCCCCAAACATTTTGTCTTAGGTCTTCCTTTTCCTGCCTTGGAAATGAGTCCAGAGTTCTGCAACTGATAGCAGTCCTGTCTTTGGAGATTGGTGTCAGAGGCAGAAGTTGGGAGAGTTGAGAAACAGAACAAGTAGTTATTGTAGGTGATTCAAGTCTCCATGGCAACAATGATACACTCTCGTTCCTCAGTTTTGGAATACTATTTCAGTAGTTTTTTCCCAGCTTGGGTAGAGTTTGGAGATGGTAAGCAGTGTTTCACCTTATTTCCCCTTTCCATAGTAATTCAGTTTTAATCCTAGGAGGTTGGTGCAGTGGGTGACAGGAGTGGGAAGTGGGGCTTGTGGGGTTTGTGCCACTTATAGGCATGGGTGAGGGGTCTGAGGTGGCCGGCAGGATTTGGAGGCTTGCATGGGGTGGGGAAGGTTGAGAGTTCTTTGAAATTAACATAGCCTGTTAAATGAGGCACCAGTTGCATTTTATCTTTATTTTTCTTGTAACCATTTCTGACTTTTATGCCTCCTAAATTGTACTCAGTTAAAATCTCTCTTTGTAGTTAGTTAACTTATTTTGTTTTATATTATCCAGTGTGTTTGAATTGAAGTGTTTGGGAAACGCCATTTGGGGTAACAAGATGTGTCCTTATCATGTCTATTAATAAAATGATGGGCTTCATATAAGTTAGTTATCCAGGAGAGGGCTGGGCAATACAGGACATATATTTCTGGCGGTAAATCTAGGACTGGGGCTGTGCTGGGGCACCTTGCAATATACCTAAGGCTGGTAAGAGCCAGTGTGGCTGGATGGCTGCGGCACACACACACACGTAGCTGGGAGCGACTTGCATGCTGGATGCTGTTTGTGAGTAGTCTAGTCTGGAGGCTACAGCAGCAAAGCAGTGTAAAGTGCATCTGAGGTTTGCGGTCAGGAGTGACACAGCTACTCATTGGTCTGGATTGTACCCTGGGTATGTCACAGCCCCACAAAGGGGATAGCCTGTCTTCACCCATAAATCAGACAGCTGTATTTGCAGCTATTCTGACTTGGAGATGAGAGAGAAATTATGAATGACAGTTAATACTACCCATAGACTTAGGGTACGTCTTCACTACCCGCCGTATTGGCGGGTAGCAATCTATTTATCCGGGATCGATATATCGTGTCTCGTTAAGACGCGATATATCGATCCCCGAACGCGCTCACCGTCGACTCCGGAACTCCACCAGAGTGAGCGGCGGTAGCGCAGTCGACGGGGGAGCCGCGGCCGTCGATCCCGCGCCGTGTGGACCCCAGGTAATTCGATCTTAGATACTTCGACTTCAGCTATGCTATTCGCGTAGCTGAAGTTGCGTATCTTAGATCGATTCCCCCCTCCCTCCCCCCCCCCCCAGTGTAGACCAGCTCCAATTCCTTGGAAGTCTAGGAAGCATAGGAAGAGATATATGATTTTAAATATACTTAGGCTTGGTCTACACTGCAAAGTTAGGGTGATGTAAGCTGCCTGGCGTCAGCCTACTTGTACATGTACCTGCACTTAAATTGGCCTCCCACCAATGTAAGTGCACTGTCATAGCAGTGCAGTAACACCACCTCCCCCAGGGGCGTTTAGCCAAGGTCAATCTACTGAAGTTGACATAGTGCGAGTATAGACACTATGTTACTTACGTCAACCCCAACAGTCCGCTAGCAGCTGTCCGTCAGTGCCCAACACTAACTGCTCTGGTCGCAGTTGTCAGTTCCACTGCCCGAGAATCCCAAAGGCCAGAAGTCCCCCACCTCCCCCTTTTAAAGTCCTGCGATTTTATTATTATTTCTAATGCCTTTTCCTGATTGTCTGGCTTGCCGAGCACACCTAGCAGCTCTCCGTTATGTGCCACTGATCATGCCAGCTATCTGCTCCAGATGCACTGTGGCTTGGAGTAGACAGGAAATATTGGATAATCTGGACCAGGAGAAGAGGCTCGTGCAAGCACAGCTACGGACCAGCTGTAGAAAAGGGACATATAAGAGCAGATTTAATGGGGGATGCAGGAGAAAGGGTACAATAGTGACAGGCAGCAGTGCCACATGAAAATGAAGGAACTGCATCAGGCATACCAGAAGGCCAGAGAGGCCAACAGTCAATCTGGTGCTGAGCCACAGACCTGCTGCTTTTATAAAGAGCCACATGCCATACTTGCGGAGACTCCACTACCACCCCACAGACCGCCATAGCTCCAAAGAGCTTGAGTCACAGGCCCCTGGCATGAACAGCGAGGAGGAGGATGGGGGATATGCGACCAGCACCTGTTTGAAGCTGCACTGCAGTCCTGGCAGTCAAGCACGGGCGAGCCTGGTGCAGGGAAAGGAACCTCGGGTAAGTGTGCAACTGTATTTCCTATTACAATGATGTATTGATGGCGCCCACAGTTTAACAGGACACAGCTATCGACTTTTCATTAATTTACTCATATTAGAAGAGATAGCGGTACAACAAAGAGAGGTAGAGTTATCTGCTTTTCATTCCTCTGTAGAGTTAAGCAAGGGGGACACACGGAGCAGTTTGTTTTTATAAACAGGGATGTCCCTGGAATCCTCCTGAGAGATCTCGGTGAAACTTCCATGGATGTACTCTGCAGTTCTCTCCCAAAGGTTTCTAGGGATGGCAGCCTTATTTCTTCCTCCACAGTAGGACACTTTCCCACGCCAGTCAGTAATGACTTGGGCAGGCACCATTGGAGTACACAGGCTAACAACATACGGTCCCAGCGGCTTTGGGACTCCAGCAGCAGCTGTGCTCTGTATACCTTTGTTACTTCAGGAGTGAGATATCAGCTAAATCACCACTGCCTGTGAAAAATGGTGCCAGTATTCAGTGCCATTGCCTATACTCATAGTTTCATGCAACCTAACTATTCCCTCCTCATTTCCTTCCCCCCGGCGGGCCATACGCACCGTGATTGCTGTGAGTGGCACCATGTACAAGCACTCCGAAGCAGAAATGTCAATAAGCATGGCTTGTTTAAAACTTTAGAGAAGCAAGGGAAGGGAATTCTGAATCTTAACTTTCACTTTCCATTGTGACTGTATTGACAATAGTACCTCTGTTTTATCTACAGCTGCTCTGTTGTGACATCGAGGGGTTTCCTCCTCCACACCTGCAGAACTCCAGAGCCAGATAGAGAGGAGACAGAGGACATGGTTCATGAGATCCTGCAAGCCAGTGCTGCATCAGATTGTGAGCAAAGGGCCTGAAGGGTGAACATTGCAGACATCCTGGAGAAAGACTAGGAGCTCCAACAGGAAAAAGGAGAGGGAGATGCATCAGGACATAATGGGGCTTCTCCAGCAACAAACAGATGCTGCAGACTCTTGTAGACCTACAGGTTCAACAGTCCAAGGCTTGCCTCCTTTTGTAGTCCACTGAGAACTCCATTGCAACACCTCTTTAAACATTCCACATGGCATCAGGGGCTGCATCCCTAACCCTACCACTCCATCCTGGGGCAACGTTAAGAACAACCACAGCTTCACATACTCTGACCTGTGAAAGCCACGGTTTGGTATATGGATAGCTAAAATGGACCTGAGTGTGCTTTCCCTTTAAGTTCTGTTACATTAAAAATTTAATATATTAATGTATTTACTTTTAAATTGCACAGGCTTTTTGTTTTTTTGCACTGGTTTTGTTACTGAATAAATTTCTATTATGTGGAAAAGAATTCATCATTAGTAGTTCACAACATATACTGCAGAGTTCCTAGTAGTTCAGAAAGCACCCACTCACTTGTTACCGTATAGTGTGACACAACACATTAGATCAGTGATAGTGTAATAATCATAAAAGGACAGCAACCACTGCAAAATTAATAGGTGCATTGGCAGTGATCTATATCTGTACACGAAGCACCAAACAATTCCTAAGAGGCCCCAAAATAGCAGGGCCAGGTAGATCACAGTACAGTACAATGCAATACTGTGGATCACTAGTTAAGTACTCTTTCAAAGCCTCCCTAAGCCATATAGCTCTGCAGTGAGCTCTTCTAATCACCCTTATGTCTGGCTGTTCACTCAGCAGACAGCAGGCATCTTTTCCCCGTTTGTTTCACAGATGTTATTCAGGACACAGCGGGCAGCTATAACCATTGGGATTTTTTTTCACTGAGATCCAATCTTGTGAGTAAATAATGCCAGTGTCCCTTCAGTCTACCAAAAGCACATTCAGCTGTCATTCTGCACCTGCTGAGCCAGTGGTTGAATCTTTCCTTGGTGCTGTTGAAATGGCCAGCATATGGTTTCCTGAACTGAGGGATTAAGCAGTAGACTGGGTCCCCTAGGATCACTATTGGCATGTCAACATCACCAATGTTAATATGCCAGTTGAGAAAAAAAGTCCTTGTTTGTAGGTTTCTGAACTGTCCTTTGTTCTTCAAGATGCATGTGTCATGCACCTTCTTGACTGGCTAATGTTGATGTCGGTGAAGCGTACCTGGTGCTCCACCAACACTTGCAATATCATAGAAAAGTAGCCTTTTCTCTTGTACTCTGTGGCAAGATGGTCTGATGCCAAAATAGGGATATGCATACTGTCTATTGCTCCACTACAGTTTGGGAATCCCATTGCTGCAAATCCATCCACTATGACCTGCACATTGCCTAGAGCAGTGGTTCTCAAACTTTTGTACTGGTTACCCCTTTCACATAGCAAGCCTCTGAGTGCGATCCCCCCCTTAAATATATAAAAAAGAGTTTTTAATTTATAACACCATTATAAATGCTGGAGGCAAAGCGGGGTTTCGGATGGAGGTTGACAGCTCGCGACCCCCCCCCCATGTAATAATCTCGCGACCCCCTGAGGGGTCCTGACCCTCAGTTTGAGAACGCCTGGCCTAGAGTAACAGTCGTAATAGCCCTGCACACAGAACTACCCCCACAATGGATTTTCAAGCTCCAAAATTTTTTCCTGCTGACCTGCAATCTGACTTGCAATCTGACATTGCAAGTTTCCACAATGTGATTACCACTTGCTTCTTCACTGTCAAAGCAGCTTTCATTTTGGTGTCCCTGAGCTGGAGAGCTGGGGCAAGCTTGGCACACAGATCCAGGAATGTGACCTTGTTCATCAACCCAAACCCAACCCATTACAGTGCAATCCCACCAGTCAGTTTTCATTTCTTAGGCTCAGAGGTGACACTCCACTATCTGCAGCTGCTCTATGAATGCTACCAACAGCCTTGAATTGGTTCTCACTATGTTGCACAGCAATCTGTCCTCCAAGAAATCAGTGTTCCATGCTGATTTTGGTTTTTAAGATGTCTCTGCAAATACTGGAGGATCATGCGTCTTGTGCTTGCAATGCTTATGACAATATATCAGAGCTGTGCAGTCTCCATGCTTCTGTCAGATGGCGGACAGCAAAGGCGGCCATGCAGGTTCGTGGGATTTTTTTAAGAAAGGCACGAAAATTATGGGATATAGATAACATGATGGAATTGAGACAGTTGCATGCTGGGAAGCTGACCCCTTATTCCCAGTCACCGCTGCGCAACTTTTTTCTGTCCCACTGTGCTTTGCCAAAACCTCTCAAAAGAAAGTGCATTGGGCAGCAGTGGGTTGCAGACTGGGTTACCTACCCATTGTGCTTGGCACTGTATATTGACACACTCACTCCTAGTGAGTACATGCAGTGCCAGGGCGAAGAGCCAAGTATGCATGCGCACAAGCGATACACTAACTGCAGTGGCTTTACGCCGATGTAACTTGCGGCGGCAAAAGTTTGTAGTATAGACATGCCCTGATATTTAAGTAATTTCCATTCCCTGTTTTATAAACTTGTACTTTGTTAGGGCCTGCCCACAAAATGTGGATTCCATTATGACAAGTATAGGGACTTAATATAAGGAGTAGAGGTTTTGTTTATTTCAAATCATAAATGTAGTGTTCCAAGATAGGCAGATAAGGTTTATTGAAATATGCTGTACCAGTGATCACATTTTATTAATAGTTGTTTCTTTTGTTTAAATGGTAGTAATTATTCTAAGGTCAAAGAATTGACATAAATTGGTAATTGACTTGGTGAAAACTGATCCTTGGAAATGAAAGCAACAGAGAGTCCTGTGGCACCTTTGAGACTAACAGAAGTATTGGGAGCATAAGCTTTCGTGGGTAAGAACCTCACTTCTTCAGATGCAAGCTCACACAAGTTTGCATCTGAAGAAGTGAGGTTCTTACCCACGAAAGCTTATGCTCCCAATACTTCTGTTAGTCTCAAAGGTGCCACAGGACCCTCTGTTGCTTTTTACAGATTCAGACTAACATGGCTACCCCTCTGATCCTTGGAAATGAGTTAGTCTTAACAATTAACATTTAAGAATGAGTTATTTTTTCTGGGTATTAAACTCAAGGGTGAGTCAATATAACTAGTGTTATGATGTGCCTATAGGTTTCCTTTTTTTAAAATTGCACTTTATCTCCAGTGTGAAACTGCAAGAAGAATTGGATGCATCTTTCATATAGACACACAATGGAGGCTTTGATTTGGGACATTAGTGGTTCAGAAATATTATTCCTACGTATTGAAACTCTAACTGTTCTTACTCTTTAAGGGCTAGTCTACACAGGAAAGGTTTACTAATTTATTGTAGTATAGGTACATCAATTATAATTCTTTTTCGAGTGTCCTCTGCATATTCCCACTCATGGAATGCACTGACCTTGTCAGCGCAGACAGTGGAACCTAACCTTCTCATAGCAGTGCCTGTTAGAGCCATTCATGTATCCTTCCTACCTCTCCTCTCTGCATTCCTGAACATTCTGAGGGCAAGGCTATGAAAGGGTATGTGGTGCCCTTTGCTTGCTGCCTCAGTTCCTTCCAGCCACACCGGCAGAAAGATCTGGAGAGGTTCACATCTATCCAATCAGGATTCTTCTCTCAAAGAATTTAGTGGTTTACTTTAGTGTAGTTTTTAGTGTCCCTTTAGTGAAAAGGTTAGTTGGTTAAGGAAAAGGTGGTTTTTATTATTATTATTATTATTATGATAGTTAATTTCAGTTCTGACTACTGGTTCCATGTCCGATCTGAAAGTTCAGACTTGCTTTTGAAAGGCGCACCTCTTGTCTTGCAGTCTTTCTGGTGTTGTATACCCACACAAAACACCTTGAGGACGGTCACTCTCCTTCAGGATGCTCTGTCTATAGTACACTTACTCTGAGGGTATGCAAGGAATGCGACAGGCTGTAAGTCTTACTGCGTCATGAATCTCTGGTTGCAGAGACTCTTGGACCCGACACATCCAAGGGATCCGTATTCACAACGAAGAGGCCTGTGTCTGCTCCTTACACCTCTGGCATTAAGAACAACGCTATGTAGAAGGTTTCAATCACTGCTCAAAGATCAAGATCCAGCACCTCAGTGCAATCAGTTTCCCCCAAATCATTGGACTGACCTTAAAGGCACTCGGACTTAGTCTGTTTCAGCTTGTGAGATGAAAGCCAAACCACGGGAGAAACCCTCGGATCTTTCTACTTCAGTTCCAAGATGTGCAAGACAAGAAGGCTTCTGTTAGCAAGGACAAATTGAGAGAATCCTCAGTTCGATTGCATCTAGACTGGATAACATCAGATCCTAAATCAAAGTCTAAGATTCTGGTTGAAGGTATATCCCTGCCTAAAAGTCATCCCCCAGTTCTGAAGACTGCATTGGATCCAAAGATTGTTGGAGCAGGAAGTAGTTTCTTCATCTCCTATTCACTCTTTACCAACATTTACTATGGTACTGCAGGTACACCATACAGATCGGCAATTCCATACATTACCAGAACCTGAAGAGACAAGCTTTTTCTTCTGAGTGGGATAAAATGAAGGTTACTGCTAGTTATCCTCCTCGAATGCCCTCCTCCTCACAGCCAGAGAAGAGGTGAGAAAAGTTGTCTCAAATATCCCCCAAACACTCCATTTTACACATGCCAGGTCTTGTAGGGTATGTCTACGCTGCAATAAAACATCTGTGACTGGCCTGTGTCAGCTGACTTGGGCTGCAGGGCTCATGCTGCAGGACTATAAAATTGTAGTGTAGATATTTGGGCTGGGGTCTGGGCCCTTGGACCTTCTCCCCTTGCGGGGTCTCAAAGATTGGGCTGCAATTTTATAGCCCTGCAGCCTGTACCCTGAGAGTCTGAGTCAGCTGAGCTGCCAGGTGCAGGTGTATTATTGCAGGGTAGACATACCTGTATTGTCTTCAATAATTTGTAGTATAGACTTGCAGTCAGAGGAAGAATTGGATGTGTTAGACATACCAGCATACCTCCTGGGTTCCATTCTCATCAGAAGGAATACACCGGTCAATATGGTGCCTATGTATCATCACACCCTCCCAGATATGATGTGGAGCATGAATTTGTTTACGGGCATGAATGACAGATAGTGTTCTGTGCTTGATAGCCTTTGTCTAAGCATTATAGAAATCTTTTGTGTTCTCATTGACTTAGGAATCTCTCCCACTAGAGATCAGGAAAAGTCTCTCTCCTTGGATCTGAGAGTCCTGGATCTGTCAACTTTACCTGCTTTCATGGAGCATTTCCTCTGCTATAGTTCCTGCTACTGTCAGATGAGCAGCATATGGCTCGTTTGGAACATTGAGTGGAAGGGGTTGCTTCCTCTTCTGAAGATGTTTTCTGTGAACTTGTGGACAGAATGGCAGACACACTGAAATTCCCATCTGTTACAATGGAAGAAATATCCCAGCCTGTTTGACATCCTGAGTTCTCCATCAAAAAATTGCCCTTCCAATATTAGATGGACTATGGCAACCTGAAAAGGCAGCGCTCACTCACGATAGCTCACACGCGCTCTCTCTCTCGCTCTCTCTCTCTCGCACACACGTGCACACCCCCATATAGGTCACTATCTCTTCAGAGACATTATCTAGATGGGTTAGACAGTGCATAGAGGAGAGCTTTAGGTTAACATCCATTCAACTCCCTGTTGGGATTAAGTCGCAGTCTGCCAGAGCAATGTCTACTTCCATAATGTGGTATGTAGGATATGTCTGCACTATAAGCACTACAGCTGCAGCTATGCTGTAGTTGCACTGTAGCATAGACACTACAGTGATAGAAGGGATGTTTCCATCACTGTAGTAAATCCATCCCCTTGAGGCAGTAGCTAGGTCAGTGGAAGAATTGTTTTGTCTACTTCGCTGTACCCACAATGGAGGTTAGGTTGACCTAACTACGTCAGATGGGGTGAAATTTTTCACAGCCCTGAGTGATGTATCTAAGTCGACCTAACATTTAGGAGTAGACCAGTTTCAGATATGTTCTAATTGCAGAGATCTGTAAGGCTATTACTTGGACCTCTATACATACCTTTACAAAACAATATTCCTTTGACCTAGTATAGACAAGCCCTAAAAAGACTTGAATCCTTGTCTTTGTCCCGCACTCAAGCAATTGTGTTTTTAAAAAAAAGAAAAAAACCCAGCAACAACAAATTCCCCCCTCCTCCCCCCTGCTTGTTTGGTGTAACTTGATTATCTTCATCAGTCCTTGTTAATATCTAATGTCTTGTCCTGTCTTCCTCTTGCAGGCAGGCAGAAGTCCTGAAGGCTGACATGACAGGTAATTGTCTCTTATTTCACCATTAGTGCAGTTACTAAAATTGTGTTTGAGTCCTATTTTTCTTTGTGCTGTAGTGACACAAAATGCTTACCAGGCTCCTAATAGGAGTGAGACGATGGGCATAAAAGAAGCAGGCGGTAAAATTTCATTTTAACTTTGGACATTGAGACCTAACTGATATCCTGAGTTCAAACAGTTACTTATAAACATGATCTAGTGAGTAGCTGGGATTTCCAAGAACTCTGGTGTGTGCAGGTTGTGTCCTGTTAAAGGTCTATTCTTCCCATGTGGATAAATGGAGAATGCTTTACAAGTGGCTATACTCCCTGCTGTAGATGGAAAATGAAAATCTGAAACTTAAATAGTTAAAACTCACATGCAGTGCCTTAAAACACTTATGGAGAGACAAGTCCTTTTCTCTCCCACCTGGTGACGTAGGATGAGTCCTATCTTCCACCTGGGAGGAGAGAACAGGACTGGACCTAGCTCATATGTCTTGGGTAATGACTGATCTGATACTTATTTAAAAATTAATAGCAGATATTCTCAGTAATAGAAAAGATGTGTCTCTGGTTTCTAGCACCAAAGATGCTGGAACTGCCGAGTCCAACACTAACTTGGGGATCCCCCAAATGCAGCCTGTGAAGTCCTAAAATGCTGCTTTGCAGCATCTATCTTCTGGCTTTTACAAGATAGCCTGTTTTTATTGCTGGTGAATTTATATAAGTGGTAACTTAGTCTTTTTCAGAACTGCAATAAATATTATGTTGATGTGCTTTTGGTAAAATAGTTTGCATATGAAATTCATGTGCAATCCTCTGGTTTCTAGCAGCTTGTCATTTTGGCCCTTTGTTGCAAAGCCTGCAAATCTCTTCCTGGTATTCATTGATGTTCCTAGTTTTTGTTTTTTGATGAAGCTGTAATTGAAGGGAGGTGTGGCATGAACATGATGTTTTCTTTCCTGGGGCAGGAATGGGAAAAATCAGTTGAAATGATGCTGTTCTATGTACTGGGACGTGGTAAATCTGTTTTTGGTTTTTTTTTGATGCTCAGATTCGAAGCTGGGTCCAGCTGAAGTCTGGACATCCAGACAGGCTCTGCAGGACTTATACCAGAAAATGCTAGTAACTGATCTGGAGTATGCTTTAGACAAGAAAGTGGAACAGGACCTGTAAGTATTCTAATCACAGATATTCACATGTGTTTGTGTACTAGAGCAGGATCCTTCCAAGACGTATGGAAGAATGGGTACAACCTATAAAATGGGCTCAATTTTTCTGTAAGTGGAAGCTTGAATAAATACATTTTGAATAATCTTACACTGAATTTAAAGAACTAGGAGGAATATATGGGAATGGGGACTGAAAAGATGTTTACAATTCCTGCCCTTAAGGACTTCGGGGAAAACCCTGCTGTGCATCAGAAAATCTCTAATGGATTTATATTCACAAAAAAGGACTTGTAAATAATAGTTCATTGTTTAGGCATGTGCAGCATACACACTGTGAGTGAGATGCATGATTTATGGAACTGATTAATGTTGGAGAGAGGTGTGTCACTTGTTACATAGAGACTTCCCAATATGTAATTCCTAGTGAAATCCCTGCAGCATTCCCAAAAAGTTGTTTGAGAATTCTAATCAATGGACTTGTCTTTTTAGTCATCCAGGTAAATAGGGAAAAACAGACTATGTCCAAGAGGAGCTGCTCTGCCACATAATCTTTGTTATGGAAAAGACTTTGGGTACTCAGCCTTAGCAATTATAGTGTAGCTCCCACTGAGGTCAGGGGATGGGATCTAGCTCCACTTGAGAGCCATGTGGGTGAGACACAGCTCAGAACAATAGACTCAAAAACAAAAGACTCAATCACACTTGCTTTACCCACTAATGTCAACTCTAACTTACAAATGAGCAAGTGCCACCCTGCCTTACAGCTGAAGCACAGAAGTAGAGTACTGTGTGTTAGTAAAACAAGCTGGAAGTATCCCTGTGATCAGTATGAGAAGAGGGTGGTGCAATCATCACTGATGAAGATCCTCTTATGGGGTGAGGACTAGTGGTGTTGAGCCCCCCTCAGTTGTGTGAGGTTGAAGGGAGGAGGGAAGAGAGGCATTTGCCTTTCTGTTACCATCAAGGAAAGATGGATCAGAAGAGCAGGAAATCTTCCCTAACACTGCCATTCTGAGCATTCAGGAAGCTGGTGATGGAGGAGCTCCAAATGTTCATTCATACTAATTTAGGGACAAAGACTCTATGCCAGAGATTGGGAAGAGATCATCTAGGGATAGTGCTCTAATGGGACATTCAGTATGACTTCCTCACAGCCAGGTGAGGATCTTGCTGGATTGTCCCCCAACTTCTTTTAATTCTTTGCTTCAGTCTTCACGGCTGAGGATGTTAGGGAGATTCCCAAACCTGAGCTGGCTTTTGTAGGTGACAAATCTGAGGAACTGTCACAGATTGAAGTATCACTAGAGGAGGTTTTGGAATTAATTGATAAACTCAACATTAACAAGTCACTGGGACCAGATGGCATTCACCCAAGAGTTCTGAAAGAACTCAAATGTGAAGTTGCGGAACTATTAACTAAGGTTTGTAACCTGTCCTTTAAATCGGCTTCGGTACCCAATGACTGGAAGTTAGCTAACGTAACGCCAATATTTAAAAAGGGCTCTAGGGGTGATCCCGGCAATTACAGACCGGTAAGTCTAACGTTGGTACCGGGCAAATTAGTTGAAACAATAGTAAAGAACAAAATTGTCAGACACATAGAAAAACAAACTCTTGAGCAATAGTCAACATGGTTTCTGTAAAGGGAAATCGTGTCTTACTAATCTATTAGAGTTCTTTGAAGGGGTCAACAAACATGTGGACAAGGGGGATCCGGTGGACATAGTGTACTTAGATTTCCAGAAAGCCTTTGACAAGGTCCCTCACCAAAGGCTCTTACGTAAATTAAGCTGTCATGGGATAAAAGGGAAGGTCCTTTCATGGATTGAGAACTGGTTAAAGGACAGGGAACAAAGGGTAGGAATTAATGGTAAATTCTCAGAATGGAGAGGGGTAACTAGTGGTGTTCCCCAAGGGTCAGTCCTAGGACCAATCCTATTCAATTTATTCATAAATGATCTGGAGAAAGGGGTAAACAGTGAGGTGGCAAAGTTTGCAGATGATACTAAACTACTCAAGATAGTTAAGACCAAAGCAGATTGTGAAGAACTTCAAAAAGATCTCACAAAACTAAGTGATTGGGCAGCAAAATGGCAAATGAAATTTAATGTGGATAAATGTAAAGTAATGCACATTGGAAAAAATAACCCCAACTATACATACAACATGATGGGGGCTAATTTAGCTACAACGAGTCAGGAAAAAGATCTTGGCGTCATCGTGGATAGTTCTCTAAAGATGTCCACGCAGTGTGCAGAGGCGGTCAAAAAAGCAAACAGGATGTTAGGAATCATTAAAAAGGGGATAGAGAATAAGACTGAGAATATATTATTGCCCTTATATAAATCCATGGTACGCCCACATCTCGAATACTGTGTACAGATGTGGTCTCCTCACCTCAAAAAAGATATTCTAGCACTAGAAAAGGTTCAGGAAAGAGCAACTAAAATGATTAAAGGTTTAGAGAGGGTCCCATATGAGGAAAGATTAAAGAGGCTAGGACTCTTCAGTTTGGAAAAGAGAAGACTAAGGGGGGACATGATAGAGGTATATAAAATCATGAGTGATGTTGAGAAAGTGGATAAGGAAAAGTTATTTACTTATTCCCATAATACAAGAACTAGGGGTCACCAAATGAAATTAATAGGCAGCAGGTTTAAAACAAATAAAAGGAAGTTCTTCTTCACGCAGCGCACAGTCAACTTGTGGAACTCCTTACCTGAGGAGGTTGTGAAGGCTAGGACTATAACAATGTTTAAAAGGGGACTGGATAAATTCATGGTGGCTAAGTCCATAAATGGCTATTAGCCAGGATGGGTAGGAATGGTGTCCCTAGCCTCTGTTCGTCAGAGGATGGAGATGGATGGCAGGAGAGAGATCACTTGATCATTGCCTGTTAGGTTCACTCCCTCTGGGGCACCTGGCATTGGCCACTGTCGGTAGACAGATACTGGGCTAGATGGACCTTTGGTCTGACCCAGTACGGCCTTTCTTATGTTCTTATGTTCTACCCCTGGATCTTATTTGAGGAACAGGAGCATCTTTTTGTACCAGCCTTGGTTAATAGTCTGCATTTCTTCCAGTCCCTGGCTGAGAGTCTGAAAGAGCATGATGTTAAAGCTGCTGGATGTTCAGACATTTCGGCCTGACATCAGTTCCTGAACAGTTTCTGTAACCCTGTCCGTGAGACTGATGGTCAAAGCTTTATGACTAATAGTGCTTGATCTGCTGGTTAGTGCTGGCAGCAAATAAATAATTGTTAATGCTGAAATAATCTATTTGGTTTTTGGAGATTGGGGGAGGGGGGGGAGAACTTGCAGTTCTTCCCTGTTTGACTTTAAATTTCCATTGCATGTTCTGTTCCATTTTAAAGGGGAGCAGTTAAGGCACTAGAATAAGTGGAGAGCTTTGATGGAGTTAGCACCAGGTGCCTTATAATTGTAACAAACAGTTTTTTCCCATTCTCAGTGAGCTCAGTGTCTGCCCAGTGAGTCACTGCTGTAGCCAACAGAATTGTGTTTTATTCTCAGCTGGAATCATGCTTTTAAGAATCAGATCACGACACTTCAGGGGCAGGCAAAAAACCGAGCAAACCCGAATCGGAGTGAAGTTCAGGCAAACCTTTCTCTGTTCCTAGAGGCAGCTAGCGGTTTCTACACACAGGTGAGTTCTGAAACACTGGTCTCTGTACAAATGCACAACCTTGGAGCAAGAGATTTTTTTACACTTTTGCCCTGATAGTGAATGTATCCAGCTCCTCTGCTTAGCTTGCACTGTTTATTTGCCAAATCTAGTATGCTCTCTCCAGCAATTGCTTATGCTTGAGGCAGACAAGCTCCCATAATGCACTTGACCAATTGTTTAATATTGTACATGGAGAAGGAAGAGCATGAGGTATTCATTCCTGATTCCTGCAGCAGTCTGAGTCTAAAAATGGTAAAATATTTATTATAGGTGAGGCTGGTAGACCAGCTTCTTACTAAGGTTTCCTTATACTTATCATTATAAGACCCTGTATTCCATTCCTTTTATTTATTTTTTTAAACTTTGCCAAACTTTAACTGCTTGGGCTGAAATTTTCAATGCTGGGTGACTGCCTTGTCTCTCCTCCACCTCCCCCATCCCCCCCCCCTTTTTTTTTTAATTTCAGCCATAACTATTCCGCTGTTTCTGATCGAGATTAGGGAAAAATACACTGGTTTTCAATGTCAAAAAAATAATCTGAGAACCTTTTCTTTGGAAAGCATTAGTGTCCTCATGCTTTTGAGCAGGGACTTGAAATTTGGTAGGGGGTGGCCTTTGTGTCAGGGATGTGCCTTTTGCCAACCCCCTGAAAATCTGCCCATAGTTAGCCAAGTTATGAGTAAAGCTACGATTTAGTCACGGGTATTTTTAGTAATAGTCATGGACACGTCACAGGCAATAAACAAAAATTCACAGCCATGACCTGTCCATGACTTTTACTAAAAATACCCTGAATAAATCTTGGGTGGGGGAGGTGGGGCGCGGGCCGCTGTGGGGGAGGTGCCCAGGGCCAGCGGCATCCGCTGCCGGGGCCCGCCAACGACTGCTGCTAGGAGTCACCCGACCAGCCGCTGCTCCGGCCAGCCACCCCAGGGGCCGCCCGAGCAGAAGCTGGTGTGGCTGGCCCCAGAGTCAGCTGCTTGGACCGCCGTAGGGTCAGCCACACCGGCCGCTGCAGAAGTCACGGAGGTCGCGGAAAGTCATGAAATCCATGACTTCCACGACCTCCATGACATACACTGAGCCCTAGTTATGAGCCTTTGATAAATTGCAGTTTGAATTTGCTAGTGTTTAACAGCTGAAATCTCCAAAGATTTTATGTACACGAGGCATGCTTGAGCTTCTGACAGCGCGTATTATTGACTAGATTGTGCATGCACCATCCCCATAGAGTAAACTGAGCATGCTTCAGTTTAGGGTTATGGGGGCTCAAAAGGACTTTCACTGTAATGACTGCTCCCAGCTACTCTGGGTCAGGATAGAACTGGGCACTGGAATAAAGAACAGGGAACCTATTTCTCAGCTACACTCAATAGCCCCCTCTGCTGGCACCCATACAGCATGAAGGAGGAAGTCATCTGATTCAATTACAGAAGGGATAAGATGGACCGAGGTTGTTGTGGGGAAGGGCTGAAGGAGTAGAATGGGACAAGGTGCCTGGGAGCAGAAACTGGGACTGGAGGCTGGCAGGGGCATGGAGACTAGGACTGGGAATCAGTGGGATGGGGCGAAGGAGGAGAGGAGACAGATCTGAGAAGGAACAGGGTCACGAGGAAGAAGTGGAACTGGTTGGGCAAAAGAAGCCAGGTGAGGGGAGGATGCTGAGATTGGGTGAGAAGTCTAGGGAAGAAGAATGGGACTGGGAGCTAGCAGGGATGGGGAACGTGAGTGGAGCTAGTGAGGACGGGGAACATGAGCAGGCAATTAGAAGGCAGGGGAAGAAACTAGCAAGTTGGGAGAAGGAACTGGGAATGATTGGGCAAGGAGACTGGGAAAGGGAAGAGATTAGTTGGGGAAGGCAATCATTTACTGGACAAAGAGACTGGGATTAGAAGCCTGAAGAGTGGAGACTGGGACTGACTAGGTTAGGAGAATGGGACAGTGATGGGGCCAATGGTGGGGTAGAGACAGAACTAGGACAGGGGTAGGTTTTAGGGGACAGGGCAGAAGGTGTGAAGCTTTGGGGGGAAGGGGCAGAAGAGTCTGTGCCCATTAGAATACACTCCCCTCCAGAGCTTACAATGGAATCCAAAGTCCCTGAGTCTCACCATTCCCCTGCTGCCAGCAGACATCTGTGAAACCCACTGGCAAATGTCCCATCCCCCTCTAGTGTTGGTCCAAATAGAAGCTAACCTGCTACTGTTACTAATTACTCTCTCCATTCTAATGACAGAGGTCTATGCAGTAGAGCTAAAGGTTCTAATCCTGTTAATGACTCATGTGCATGTCAGTGTGATGCCATACAATGGATTTTTTTGTTTGCTTTTTTTAAAAAAACAAAGGAAATAATTAATGAGCAGATATTCAATATTTTGCTGTCTCCTTGTTCAGTGTGTGGCCCCAGGCCTTCTTTACTGCTCACTGTTCAAACCCTGCTCTGTAGACAGAATCATTAATTTCCTCATAGGTTTTTCTGTGGTGCTCATCACTATAGTATCTGAGAGTTTTTCACAATGAATTTACTTTCAGCAAAGAAACAGAGTAAAGTCAAAAGTGTTCACTAACTGGCTGTCCAATTTGAGACACCTAGAACCTGATTTTTAGAGTTTAGCATCATAGAGGACTTCATATGTTCAAAGCACAGCTCCCATTGATTTCAGTTGCAGCTGTGAGTGCTCAGTACTTCTGCAAATCAAACCAAGAGTCTCAAATCAAGCATCCATAAAATGAGAAACACACAATTAGTTGACCACCTTTTGAAAAGCATGGTTTAAGTGACCTGACCAGCATCATGGAGGAACTCTGGCAGAAGAAGGGATTGAATCCAGTTCTCCAGAGCAACTTTCAGCTGCCTTATCCCTGAGACCATCCTTTCCTTTCCTGCAATCCACTACATACCTTCTAGGTCCTGTAACAAATAAGGGAGGGGTCCTACAGATGAGTCTCCTTCACTACACAAGGTGCTTGAGTTTGTAACCTTAATCTTCCTCTAACATAGTTTTTTTGCATGTAATCTTAATAAACCCAGCTACTACTATTATTGGTCCCATAATTATCCCTCAGCAATCTTTTGACTTCTGAAGGAACACGAGTTGGGGAGATGTTTCTGTGGGGATCAGCTGAATCCTCATAGATAGGGCCGTACCAAATTCATGGTCCATTTTCATCAATTTCACGGTCATAGGAATTTTAAAATAGTAAATGTCATGATTTCAGCTATTTAAATCTGAAATTTCAAGGTGTTTGTGTGTGTGTGTGTGGGGGGGGGGTCACAAGATTATTGTAGCGGGGTTGCGGTACTGCTACTCTTACTTCTGTGCTGCTGCTGGCGGCGGTGCTGCATTCAGAACTGGGCCGCTGGAGAGCGGCGGCTGCTGGGCAGGAGCCCAGTTCTGAAGGCAGAGCTGCTACCAGCAGCAGCGCAGAATTAAGGATGGCGTGGTATGGTATTGCCACTCTTACTTCTGTGCTGCTGCCTGCAGAGTTGGGCTCTCAGTCAGCAACTGCCACTTTCCGGCTGCCCAGCTCTGAAGGCAGCAGCACACAGAAGTAAGAGTGGCATGGTATGGCATTGCTACCCTTACTCCTGCACTGCTGCTGGCGGGGCACTGCCTTTAGAGCTGAGCGCCCAACCAACAGGCACCGCTCTCTGGCCACCCAGCTCTGAAGGCAGCACTGAAGTAAAGGATGGCAATACCGTGCGTCCCCCCCGCCCCTTAAAAATAACCTTGCAACCCCCCCGAAACTCCTTTTTGGGTCAGGATCACCAATTTGATAAATGCTGGTCTCCCCCGTGAAATCTGTGTAATATAGGGTAAAAACATACAAAAGACCAGATTTCATGAGGGGAGACCAGATTTCATGGTCCATGATGCGTTTTTCATGGCCGTGAATTTGGTAGGGCTCTACTCATTGGGCTGTTTAAAAACTATTATAAAACTGATTTTACATAGGTCATTCTGTTTAAAAAGTTGAAATTAAAATAATACTGTGGTGGAGATTTGACAACAGTAAAAGGGTTATGATTAATATTAAGGGCACTCAACTCCCTTACGCTCCTGATAATCCCAAACCTAGATATTTTCATTTTATGCCTTTCCATTCCATGCAGAACGTAGGGCCTTCACCAGAGCCTTCCATCTTTGCCAGTCTCCTGCAGCAGTCTTCGCTTCTTTCCATGTCATTTTGATAGCTTTCAGTTCTGCTTCTGTGGTGGGTTTCCATGTTATGCTTGGTCTAGGTTGCCACCTCTTGCCCTGAGGGTTCCTGTCCAATGCCTGCCTGTCATGATATTTTGGGTCTTTCCATGTATAGCCTAGCCATCTCCATTTTTTGTTCCATAATATCCTGTTCTATTGGCTTCTGTTTCATTATTCTCCGAAGTTCTTCACCTTTTTGTTTTGGCCATCTGAGACTGAGGATTTGTCTAAGGCAGTTTTTCATGAAAATTTGTAATTTAGATAGTAGTCTTAAGACTCCAAGTTTTAGCACCATATAGTAAGACCAACTTTACAGTGATGTTAAATATTCAAAGTTTAGTTTGGAGGACAGAATTTCTGTTTCTCCAGATTTTTCTTTCAAGCCTGTTTCTTGAACTCTTTGGACCATAGATAGCAGAGTGTATTGACATGCTACAAAGAATTGGCAGTGTCTTGTCTTAAAGCCCATTGAACTAGTCCTCTAAAGCAGTGGTTCTCAAACTTGGGCCACCACTTGTTCAGGGAAAGGCCCTGGCGGGCCGGGCCGGTTTGTTTACCTGCTGCATCCGCAGGTTCGGCCGATCGCGGCTCCCACTGGCCTGGAGCGGTGAACCATGGCCAGTGGGAGCCGCGATCGGCCGAACCTGCAGATGCGGCAGGTAAACAAACCGGCCCGGCCCGCCAGGGGCTTTCCCTGAACAAGCGGCGGCCCAAGTTTGAGAACCACTGCTCTAAAGCATGTTTTTGCTCAGGTCCTAATATACCTGTATGGCAGCTTTGAAGCATTGTGTGCATCCACTGGACCTTACTGTATAACTAGAGAACATGATGGATGCCCATTTAAGAAAGTATAATAATTCAATAATTTTGTTCTCCTGTGAATTTTTTACGCAAACTAGTCATTGGAGTCAGAAATTTGAAGGGAAAACCTTACTAGTAATTGCTATTCTCAGAAAAGATTTAAAAATGACCATAACAGATCTGCATCTGCTCTCTGCCCCCTACTTACCTACCTCTGGGCAGTGAGGTAAGGGGAACATGCCTTCTTTATGGAGGTGCTCTGCATGGTGGGATATGCAACTCTGTTGTTGTTGTTGTTGTAGTATTTGCACTGCTGTATACTGTTACATTGCTGTGTTGATTACTGTCTGATTTTTATTATTAAACTAGGGCTTTTCTTCTAGTTATTACAGGAGCTGTGTACAGTATTTAATGTAGACTTGCCCTGCCGTGTGAAGTCCTCCCAGCTGGGAATTATCAGCAATAAACAGACGCACACCAGCGCCATTGTGAAGCCGCAGTCTAGCTCCTGCTCATACATCTGCCAGCACTGCCTTGTCCACCTTGGAGACATTGGTGAGTGTTTGGAGCAAGGAGAGATGAGATGCTCTGTATCGCATAAACTTGGAAAGGAATCTGTGCAACCTGTGCTGCTGCCAGGCCAACCTTGAACTGCTGCCTGTAGACAGAACAGTTTGAAGAGGTTGAAAGGTCTGAAATGTAATGCTGGGGTGTTAGAGACCTTGAAAGACTGTGATGCAAGAAGGCAGTGATATTATGAAGAGTAGCTTTCTAATGATTTGCTTAGACTTGTGTTTTCATCTAGAGGAGCTCTGTTTGTTGCAGAGTCAGACAGTGAAAAGTAGAAACCTATTAAATTGCAAGAGCTATTACAAGAATTTGTGTTGCAACAAGATGGCACATTTAACAGGCATTCATATCAGAGAGAGCCTATGTTAAACAGTCTTTCCTACAAAGAACATGGTAAGAAGTCTAACTTTCATAAGCCTGGCTGTTTTATTTTGCATCCAGGTACACTTAAGTTCAACAGGTTTATTCCATTTATAATTTTATTGTGGTGCTTTACATATTTTGATTATATGATCCACACTAGATTAAACGTTTTGTAGAAAGGGTTATTTTAAAAGGCAACCTGCAACTACTTTAAAATAACCTAGCATTAGGTCTAGGTATTGAATACTCCTAGTGTCAAGAGGTATGAGGAGCATTCACAACTTTTTGTGTAATGTGTCTGGCACAGTGTATTTGAGGGTATTGAATGATCTGTTGTAATGCTGGTGATCTGTGACTTTTGGACCTGAAAGAGGAGTGGGAAAGGGAGGGCAACTAAAAGTGTATTGATGTTCCTTGTACTATTACGGGTATTCGGTATGTAATTCTACTGTTTGTTTTAAAGTATTTGCAAGACATTTATGGGTCTCCTCAAGTAAATTGTATGTACTTGTAATCTGCAGGACCACATACTTTTAAATGTTGAGGAGAGTTTATCCCTCTGAGCAGCAAGACAAACTGCTGTCTAAACTTGCCTTTCTTTCCTCTTTTAGCTCGCTACAGGAATCAGACTAGCCAGGCAGAGTCCTACTATAGACATGCAGCTCAGCTTGTTCCCTCCAATGGTGAGTCTGAGATGCCTCTATTCTGCTGAGTTTACTATCCCAAATCAGTATTTAAGGCATTTGCTTTTTTCTCCATAGAAAATAGAGAAATAGTTTAAGATCTTGACTATTAAAAAAATCCAGCAACAAGTTACAGTAGAACTTTGATAATTCACACTTCACTAATCTGCATGCACCATAGTTCACATACAATCTGTTTTCATTTCTCAGAGGTTTAATAGCAAAGTATTATAGTGAGGTCTCATAGTACTAAGACTGAGCTATGTTACAGAATATGCTACACTACATTTATGCATTTTGTATGAAGTATTATTAAACCTATACTGCACTTGTCAAATGAACAAGCATTTTTTGCTTTCTTTAATTGTTTACTTACTAATAAATAAAATTCAGTAATTCACAGTGGGTCTCCAAGTTACTCATACAAGTTTGAGGTGGTTCTGTAGTTCAGCCTTCTGACTCTCTTATTTTCCTCCTAATCTCTCTCCTTATGTAGGTGCAGTGATCTAGTAGTGAATAGAACTAATTCAACTACAATGAATAGAATACAAATTCCCATGTGCTGCAGGTTGCTCTGTAGCAAAAATACAAACTACTTTTATGAGCCACACCCACCGGACTCAGTTACTGCAGTAGTCATCTAAAACTGACTTTTAAATCTTTGGAGCTGTCTTTTTTGTCCTGTGTATTTTAAATTGTATTACATCAGTAACTTCTAATAGATTCTGATTGGTATGTTAGAGGCAAAACTTTGCCTGGCCTTGACTGTACCTTCCTGCTTAGACAAAGTTTTTTATTAAGTCATTTACATCTGGTTTTACATTTAATGGATTTGTGAAAATTTGAACCATGAGTTCTGTAGCTTGTGAATTATAGCAGTGCTGAGATGGGGTGAGTAACTGGTTCAGCAAATTAATTTGAATCTGATCTGTATAAAGGATATATATACTTTAAATGGAAGCTTGCTGTCCTTATAGCCAAGATTTAGATTGAAATAAAGATTCTTTCCTAGAGCAAATAGAGGGAAAAGCTTTGTTACAGTTGAAGAAAAGATCACTTCACTCCATGAGAAATTGTCATCCTCTTCTCCCCTAGGTCAGCCTTACAATCAGTTGGCTATTTTAGCTTCCTCCAAAGGAGACCACCTGACCACAATTTTCTACTACTGCAGAAGCATTGCTGTGAAGTTCCCTTTCCCAGCTGCCTCCACTAATCTACAAAAAGCACTTTCTAAAGCACTGGAAAGGTGAGGCTGATCTGTTCTAGGGAGTGAGTAGTTATTCATAACTAACACTCCCTTTGACTCTGACCTGGCAAGTATTCCCTCCCTTATTTGGTGTGTCTGTGTGTATACCCGCCATGGATAAGCATTCATAATACCAAATGTGCACACAGGAGTAGGAGATCACTGACCCCCATTCCAGCCAAGGACAGGGGTGTGAGAGAGAAGAGGTAGTTTCCACTATTGGCTGCCCCTACCCAAGAGATGTGTTGGTACTTGATATAGTGCACTTGCCTCCAATAGTGCTCCCACCCAAGAGTATCTCAGATACAGGTACCTCCCTCTCAATACATATATAAGGCGGATGTGGCTCTGAGAAGGGGGTGCAGCTATTAGCATTATTTCTGCCTGGAAGATCCTTCGTCTATGCAGCTATGTCTATTTACAAAGACTGAAGCCAACTATTTCTCTCAAACTGCAGTCGGGATGAGGTGAAGACTCGATGGGGTGTGTCTGACTTCATCAAGGCGTTTATTAAGTTCCATGGCCACGTGTATCTGAGTAAGGGCTTGGAGAAGCTGAGCCCTCTTCGAGAGAGGCTGGAGGAACAGTTCAAGGTTAGTGCCACAAAAAATTCCTAATTTTTCACTTTGGAAATCTAACATCTATAAAGGAATCTAGTCTTTCACGGATGTAAAAGGCTGGGAAAACATGTTCCTTTAAGAAAACTGACAAAGTATTTCTGACCAGAGGGTAAGTGTTTTGCATACTGAAATAGAACATGATATGCATGAGTAGGGCCCTACCAAATTCCATTCTGGTCTATTTTGGTTAATTTCATGGTCATAGGATTTTTAAAATCGTAAATTTCATGATTTCACCTATTAAAATCTGAAATTTCATGGTGGTGTAGCTGTAGAGGTCCTGACCCAAAAGGGAGTTGCAGGGGGGTTGCAAAGTTATTGTAGGGGGGGGTTGCGGTACTGCTGCACTTCTGCGTTGCTGGCGGTGGCGCTGCTTTCGGAGCTGGGCAGCTGCTGGCCGGGAGCCTAGCTCTGAAGTATGGTATGGTATTGCCACCCTTTACTTCTGCACTGCTACCTGCAGAGCTGGGCCCTCAGTCAGCAGCCGCCACTCTCTGGCCATACAGCTTTGAAGGCAGCAACTCAGAAGTAAGGTTGGCAATACCGCAACCTCTCTAAAATAACCCTGTGACTTCCCTGCAACTCCCTTTTGGGTCAGGACCTCCAATTTGAGACACGCTAGTCTCCCCCTTGAAATCTTTATAGTACAGGGTAAAAGCACACAAGACCAGATTTCACTGGGGGAGACCAGATTTCACGGTCCGTAACGCATTTTTCATGGCTGTGAATTTAGTAGGGCCCTACACATGAGGTGGTAATAGTCAGCAGGCTGCAAAGATTTGGTGGTGAGGCTGATAATGGTCAGCCCTACTCACCTACACAGACAGCATGATTTTTTTCTCCAGTTTAACATTGCTTACCCAAATGTGTTGTTCTGTTGCGGAGACAAAAAGTTAATTAAAATTAATTAAACGTTTTAAACATTTGCTGCATTCTGAGCTTGGAGTGCCACATTTGATTCTCTGCTTCTTGAACCGGATGATCGCAAGAGATTTTGTGAAAAGCAATTTCTCCCAACTCCTACCGTTTCATCTGAGAGGAGTCTTCTTTAAATTCTTTAGTAAACTCTGAACCAAGAGCTTCCTTCTTTGATTTCCTACATTTACTCTTTAGTAGTAGTTAAGAATGTTTTAACCCTGCTCAAGCTGCCTGCCTCTCCTGCTGGCAAAGTTTACACTTGAAAGCAGTGTTTTGAAAGCCTTCAGTTCCGTGCATGGAGTGGAACCATTCAAAACTGAGATGTCTCCTCTGCAAAGTAAGAGTAACCAGTAATTAAGCACATAGCTCATAAGTTTAAAACTGCTACATTCTCTAATTTAAATAGATGAGCTTTTTTATTTTTACTCCAGACAATGTGACTTAGCTAGATAAAATTTAAAACCACAACAAACCTTCCCACCGCCCCTCCAACTGTTCATCACTGGTTCTTTTCCTAATTTTAGCCATTTTATAAATGATACTTTCCAGAATGCTTATTAGTAATTATGTACAGTGCTCAGGCATACGGAAGGCTCTGCGGTACTGAACACATCCAAGGTGTGCAAGAACTAATTACACCCTGACTTTGTGCACTACATTGTGCTGTATATATAAGCAACACGTTCTGTAACATGCCATTTGCTACACTGAGCTGAATAATTTTAGCTTCCTCCTCCCCATGATATAAGAAAATCATTTCATCTAGCTGGAGTGTGAAGTGAAGCATGAAATTGTAGATACCTATGGCTGGGAAGGACCTTTAGATGTCAAGTCCGGCACCCTACAATGAGGCAGCACCATGTAAACCTAGACCATCCCTGGCAGGTGTTTGTCCAACCTGTTCTTAAAAACCTCCAATGAGTCCACAACCTCCCTTGGAAGCCTATTCTAGAGCTTGACTGTCCTTTATAGTTTTTTCCTAATATCTAACCTAAATCTCCTTTTCTGCAGATTAAGCTGATTACTACTTGTCCTACTTTCACTGCACTTGGAGAACAATCGATCACTGTCCTTTTTATAACTGCCCTTAATATATTTGAAGACTATCAGGTTTCCCTCAGTCTATTTTTCTGAAGACTAAAAAGCCCAGTCTTTTTAACATTTCCTCATATGTCAGGTTTTCTAAACCTTTTATCATTTTTGTTCCTCTCTTCTGGACTCTCTCCAGTTTGTCCTCATCTTTCCTAAAGTATGGTGCCTATAATTGGCCAGTACTCCAGCTTAGGGCCCCACCTGTGCCAAGTAGAGTGGGACAATTGCCTCCTGTGTCATAGATATGACATTCCTGGTAATACGCCCCAGAATTATATTAGCTTTTTTCGCAACTGCATTACAGTGTCGACTCATATTCAATTTGTGATCCAATGTAATCTCGAGATCCTCTTCAGGATTACTAGCCAGTTATTCCCCATTTTGTAGTGGTGCATTTGATTTTTTTTTTCTTTGCACTTGTTTTTAATGAATTTCATCTTGTTGATTTCAGACTAATTCCCCAATTTGTCAAGGTAGTTTTGAATTCTAATCCAGTCCTCCTTGCAACCCTCTCAGCTTGGTGTCACCCACAAATTTTTTAAGAATACTTTCCATTCCTTTATCCAAGTCATTAATGAAAATATTGAACAGTATCGGACCCAGGACTGACCACTGTGGGACCCACTAGATACATTCTTCCATTTTGACAGCGAACTATTGATAACTACTCTTTGGTTATGGTCTTTCAACCAGTTGTGCAACCACTGTATAGTAATTGTATGTAGACTTCTTTCCCTAGTTTGCTTATGAGAATGTCCTGGTGGACTGTGAAAAGCCTTACTAAAATTAAGATATATCATATCTACTGCTTTCCCCTATCTGCTGGGCCAGTTAGGCTTGACTGGTCTATAATTCCCCAGGTCCTCTTTTTGTTCCCCTTTTTAAAGATAGGTACTATGTTTGGCCTTCAGTACTCTGGAACCTCACCCATCCTTCGTGAGCTCTCAAAGATAATTGCTAATGGTTCTGAGATTGCTTCAGCTAGTTCCTTCAATACCCTAGGATGAATTTCATCAGGCCCTGCTGAATATATCTAACTTAATTTGTTCGTTCCCTGTGTTGGCTTGCATTCCTTTCTCCTTGTTAATATTAACTGCATTGAGTATCTGGTCACGATTAACCTTTTTAGTGAAGACTGAAGCAAAATGGGCATTTAACAGCTCAGCCTTCTGGATGTCAGGAAACTGATTAATTACAATGGGCTATATTTTCAGAAATATTTTCAGCTGTACGGTACTGTGTGGTTGGTCATGCTGCTAAACTCGAAGCTCTCTTTACATCCAAAATTATAGGGTTAGGACTGTTCAACAAGACCAGCAGTCTCATTACGCTTCTGACTCCAGTTGTAGAATCTAGGGTGCTTATATGCTCTTAGGCAAAAAACAAAACTGGGCATGGGGCTCAGAAAAGTCATTTTTCCACTTAGGCAACTAACTTTAGCTCGTTATGTGATTTTTTTTTTTTTTTTTTTTTTTTTTTTTGTCTAAATTGATTGTGGTGCTAGATTGGATATCGGTCCTTATCACAGTGCATCAAAAAGGTTTAAAGTTAGTCTTCATCTGCCAAAGAATGGCAGGTGTCTAGTGTTACTGTACTTAGTGAAGCAAGGTAATTTTTGTAAACATGTGCGATTTTCATCACTATTAATAGTTCTGTCCCATGGGATTAAATATGGAAACACTCATAATGCATAACCATACAACATGGTTGATTTTCCTGATTTATCTGTAAAAATCTTAATCATGACACTACATTTGCTGCCGTTTCATTTTTTGAAAGGGAAAAAGATTAGCTCGTACGTTTCTGTGCAGTTTGAATAGTCACACATTTTAATGTAATCACTCTATTGCATGTTACATTTAAACTACATGGAGTGGGCCAGTCCCCCACAGTACATTCCATGTTATGTGTACAGGTGTTGAGGTCTAGCAAAGTCTGTCAGACTTAACTGAGCCCTTCCTGTGCCGTCTTAAGTGTATGTTTGCATTGGAGGGATAATTCGCTATTAGGGATTATCTAATAGCACTTGAAAAACATTTAGGATGAGTGCCTACTCCCCAAAGGCTGAACCATCGCTAATGCAGTACAATAGTAACCACAAGTCTGAAATGTCTGTCAGTCAACTAACCCTTTCACATGCATTCTTTCTGGGTTACAGTACACACACTTGTATATATTTCTTTGTTACAGAGGTTGTTATTCCAAAAAGCCTTCAACTCTCAGCAGTTAGTTCATATTACTGTCATCAACCTGTTTCAACTGCATCATCTGCGAGATTTTAGCAATGAAACTGAACAGCATAGTTACAGCCAGGATGAGCAGCTCTGCTGGACACAGCTACTTGCCCTCTTCAGTAAGTACTGAGACTCCACATTTTTTTTTGTTCTTGCTTCCTTATAGTATACATTTAAAATGGATTGTGTTCTTCCCTCCTTCCCCCCCCCACCCCCCAAATTCAGTTTTCTGTTTTTTTCCCCTTTGATTCACTTGTAAGGAGATACTTACCTATTTGTCCTACTGAATCTACCACCTCTCTTCAGTTGTCAACAGAGCCTTTTTAGGAAAAACAATTCAAAAAGCTAATGGCTGAACTTTGTGGTAAGAAGTAGTACATTGAAAATAAGATATTATGATCTGCCAGTGGAATCTTTAAACTAAAATCAGGAGGGTGGTTTGTTCTAAATAAATAGCCCTTCAAAATAGTGATTTATGGTGTAACACTTCTTAATTAGATTGTTGCTCAGTTTTAAAAGTTGTTATGGATTCCTCTATGTTGTCCTTTCAGTTTCCTTTCTTGGAGTCCTGTGCAAGTGTCCACTGCAGAATGACTTCCAGGAAGAGTCTTGGGGTGCATACCCGCTTCCTGCTGTAAAGGTCTCGACGGACTGGCTGAAACTTAGACCCAGTGTCTTCCAGGAGCCAGTAGTTGATGAAAGACAGTAGTGAGTCTCTCTTTTGATACAATTTTTTCTTTTTTCTTTTAACTTTCAGTCAGTTGTGTAAGGTGATAGTGACTAAAGAAGGATTAATGGTAGTGAAGAAATAGACTGGGTCCCTTAACTGGTCATTTACAGTCACTGAGGTTTTTAAAAGTACAGAATTTTTGTAAAGAAAAGTGAGGGTTCTGGGTGTTAAACTATATACAGTATTTGCAAATATGTAACCATTGGTTTTAGATTTTATTCATAGGGGTTTTTTTTGTTTTTTTTTTAAGGCTAGAAGGGACCATTTGAAACATCTAGTCTAACTCCTGCATAACATAAGCCAAACAACCTCACCCAGTAATCTGTGTTGGTTTTTTGTACTCGCTCAGTTAGATGTACTGAGACAGATGGCTGTAAAATGATTTTCCCATAGTCATACATTGAGGCTTGGATGTTGCTAGAATCCAAGATTCTCTCATAATCTTCAATTTTGTACTGAAGGTCAGCACAGAGAGCATCTCATGGTTTTGCTCTACTCTATGCCTGTAGTACCATAATTATAGGCTTTTTGTGGCACTGCCCAGTCTATTCTATAACTACAGCAATTGTTTAATTTTCTTTGGCTCTATGGATGATTTTTTTTTTCAACATCTAAGTGGCTATTATTGACATACATGTATAAATACTTTTCTTGGGATGCCTTAAAAAAACGAAGGTGAAGTACAGTGACTGGATTGATTGGCACTGCCTGAATAAATGTTAATCTTCACAGTAAGAATAGAATATTGTATACCTTAATAAAGAGAAGGCTGCTGTCATCCTGGGGGTAAGTGGCCACAATGGACAGAGCCCTACAAAAGCAGTGGGTATAGCATAGAACTGGGAGTCTGGAGATATAGAGTCTGTTCCTTGCTCCACCCCTAATTGAGTGGCCTTGGGCAAGTCACTTAACCTCTCTCTGCACCTCAGTTCCCTGATTGCAGTGGGGAGTAAGCACTATAATCCCTATTTGACAAAGTGCTTTGAAATCTGCCCTTAAAAAGTGTTATGTTATCTCCAACAGTCACTCAAAATTTAAAAAAAAATAGCTTAGGGAAATTTTTATCTTTCCATAATCTTCCTACTTCAAAAGATAAAGACATCACTCCATGCTTCATTTTGCCAAATCACAGGCTCAGGATAATGAAAAGGAAATCTGAGTTCAACAGTTTTTCAAGTTGTTCCATCATATGTTCAGTTTCCTTTTATAAACTGCAAGTGTAATTTTAAGGGTTTTTTAAAAGAGGCTTATGAACCTCTTTTAAACTTGAGTTAAAATTAAGTAAAATTGACAGATATTAAGTTCTTCATTGATGGGTTGTCCACATGGATTCCTCTCTTACTGCAGATGCATCAGATTCTTCTGGCTATCCGTTTCTACAACTTGCAGGTTCTTTCCATCTCCACCTAACCCCCAATACCTACTCAACTTCTTTCTTACCACACTTGGCAGAGAGATGGAATCCTTTCAGTCTGCCTGCTTCTCTTCAGTTCAGTTGCAGTGAGTGTTTAGGTTATACAGTTGTCAGGTTGTTAACTTTTAGATTGCCTGTTGGTTTTAAAGTATTTTTTTTACTACTTTCTTTTACTAATTTTTCATAGATAATAGGCTTGGATCCGCCTCCTCTCCCCTTCCATTTTTACGGAGACTTGAGCTGTTATGGTAGATGTTAAATCTCTGGGCTTTAGGAATGCCACTCTGTGGTGCTGCTATTTTGGCTATTTTGTTTAGGCAAATGTCATATCCCTGACCATTGCTTATTTGCTGCTCTTGTTCCAGGCAGACTCAGAAGGTTAGGGGTGCCTGCTTAGTTACTTCTTCTGGAGTACTTCAGTGAAAGCCTCCTCAGACACAGAGAAGGATGTGGCTAAGGCTCAGTCTTTCTCCAATCTCTCTCAGCTCATGCCCACGCCAGCTGGGATTTCATCCTGAGCTCCAGGGCTAAGATGTCTAAGGCACCAGTTGTCAGCTTCAATCCAGTTGTTGACTTCTTCACACACAGGTAGGAAGGAGCTTGACACTCCAGAGACAAGACTAGACATCCTCAGAACCAAGACACAAGAGTCAACATGTGTCTAACTTGTTTCAAGTGCCACAGCCAGTGGCATCCAAATAGCCCAAGATGGATTCCTCTGGAATCTTGTTACTGGCTATGAAAAGAGTATCTGCGGATTGCCTTTCCTCTCATACAGACTCTTCCTCACTCTCTGTACCCTGCACACACTCAGACAGTCCCCCAACCTGAAGCAAATACTCACCAGCAACTACACACCACACAACAAAAACACCAACCCAAGAACCAAACCCTGCTACAAACCCCGGTGCCAACTCTGTCCACATATCTATTCAAGGGACACCATGATAGGACCTAACCACATCAGCCACACCATCCAGGGCTCGTTCACCTGCATATCTACCAATGTGATATATACCATCATGTGCCAGCAGTGCCCCTCTGTACATTGTACATTGGCCAAACCGGACAGTCTCTACGCAAAAGAATAAATGGACACAAATCTGACATCAGGAATCATAACATTCAAAAACCCGTAGAAGAACACTTCAATCTCTCTGGTCACTCAATAACAGACCTAAAAGTGTCAATTCTTCAACAAAAAACCTTCAAAAACAGACTCCAACGTGAAGCTGCAGAACTGGAATTAATTTGCAAACTGGGTATCACCAGATTAGGCCTGAATAAAGACTGGGAGTGTTTGGGTCATTACAAAACCTAAACTTAATTTCCCCAATACTAATTTCTCCTTACTGTTACTCACACCTTCTTGTCAACTGTCTGTAATGGGCCACTCTCTTACCACTTCAAAAGTTATTTTTCCTCACTTGGTATCCTGCGGTTAATTGATTTATCTCGTTAGACTGACCTCACACTTGGTAAAGCAACCCCCATCCTTTCATGTATTTATATCTGCTCCTGTATTTTTCAATTCATGCATCCGATGAAGTGGGTTCTAGCCCACGAAAGCTTAACCAATTTATTTGGGCATAGTCTCTAAAGTGCCACTGTGACTCCTAATTGTTTTTGCTGATACAGAGTAACACGGTTACCACTCTGAAACCTGTGGTCTTTTTGGCAGTGTGAGTGACCTGTCTGTGGACCTGGTACTGAATTACCCTTTCTGGGATTGTACTGGATTCCCCTCAGCAGTGCAAACTAGACTTTTGGCCACCTAAATCATGGTACTGCATACAGCAGTTGAGAGATCAATACAGTATACTTCCCCTACCCATCTACAATGGGACTCAGTCCACTGGCTCCCTTGACACCTTTGAGGAGCAGTGGGCGCTGTCTGGGGTTCTCTGCTCGGTGTCCCCATCAGGTTCCCTTCTTTTGATCCTTTGACCGCACTCCTATCCGTTATTACTTTAGTTGTCCCCCATAATCATTTGGGTTTCAGGCCCTGTGGGTCCTCCCCTTAGGCTGGGGGGGGGGGGATCCTTTAGCAGTGGGCGGGCTTTGCCCACTTCCCGGAACCCAGTAAGTACAATGGGACTCAGGGATGGACTCCAAAGATTTCTCTTTGAGCAGGGGAGTGTATGGATCCCTGGTATTCTCCTGTGTCCATTGATTCAGTATACAAATGCTTATCAGTCATAGCCCTGCTGGGCACATTGGGGTATGAAGTGGGTCTGAGAGATTGTCAGCAACTGGTATTGTATACAATTCCATTTTCTTCCTATTCCCCATTCAACTTCCTTGTCCCTCTTCAGGAACCCCTCTCAAGATACGGTTGAAGCAAGAGGGTGGATTTTTCCACTGCTCCAAGATGTGGTGGGAGTTTTAGAATTCAGGGGCAGTTGGGGTTTTTAATTCTCATTATTTATTCTTTCTAAAGAAAGAGGGTTGGCAGCCCATTCTAGATTTTTTTGGTGTCTCAACAATATACACCTTGCTCACAGGAAATCCCTCAGATTCCTAGTAGGAACATCTCATTACCAGGGTTCTGTCCTTTAGTCTTTCTCTGCATTGAGAGTGTTCACCAAGAACCTGGTAGTAATAGCAGCTCATTTGCAGAGGAGTTTATTCATATCCCCTTGAAGGGTTGATCTAAGGAAGTTCAGCACAGCAGGTGGCCAATGCAGTTCAAATAACCTTAATGTTCTTTGCCACGCTAAAGCTCAAAGTCAACAAAGAAAAATCCACATTCAGCAGACACCTCATGGATCTGATGATCATAGTCCCACAAGAAGTCCTCTCCTCATTAAACTAGTGGAAGGACCCACTTCAAGTGTACAAGGAAGTACTCTTTGCTGCACCTCTACCTACCAAGACTCTGGGGACAGATGGTTCCATTGAGGGATGTGGAGAGTTCATGTAAGTCACCTTCAAACACCGGGCCTGTGGTCCTCTCAAGAAGTTTGTCTGCACATAAATGTCTTGGAACTCGGAGCCATTTGCCAGGCATGCAAAGCATTTTTGCCTCTACTCCTGGGATTTACAGTCCAAGTGCTAACAAACACCACCACAGTTATATATTATGTCAGCAGTAAAGGAGGAGTTAGGTCATCTGCACAAGAGAGCATTCAGCTCTATTCCTTACCCACTGATGTCACTGGCCCTGCATCATCCAAGCATCAGAACTTGCTAGAAGATCACCTCACCAGGCAGTTCTCAGACAATCACAAGTGGTCAGTCAAGGACCCAGTATTTCAGAGCATTTTTTTGCAAGTGGAGATACCCATCAATTGACCTATTTGCCACAGGTCAGAAAATAAATGCCAAGTGTTCTGCTCCATTCTGGGCTCTCAGATTCCTTTCTCATCCCCTGGACACTGGGACTAATGTATGCTTTCCCCTAATATCCTTGAGGGACCTGAGAAACCTGAGGCAAGATGTTGGATCAATTGTGATAGCCCCTGCATGGGCCAAGGAGTTCCAGTATTCAGATCTGATGAACCTCTCCGTGGAGCCCCAGATCACTTTGCCTGTCCTGCGCAACATAGTCTCACAGCACAGTGATTAGATCTTTCACCCAGTATTGTTAATAGCCTGGATGCTGGCTCGCTAACATCCACCAGAAAAAGCTGTTCAGTAGAAGTTTAGAACATTCTGTTCCAAAGCAGGAAAGCCTCAACTACATTGACTCGTAGCCAAGTAGAAAGTTTTCTATTCTGGCATTAGGACTAGAAGTCTCCCAGCAATATCGGACTATTTATTATCCCCAAAAGCTGGACTTTGTCAGTTCCACAAGCTGCAATATCTGCATATAACTTTCCTGTCCAGAATCACACTATTTTCTCACCCTACAGTGGCTAGATTGCTTAATGGCCTGATTCATGCTTTCCCCCAGTTTGGGAGCTCCCTTTTTAGGACCTCTATAACATTAAAAGGTTGATGGGTCCCCTCCTTTGAGTGCTTAGCAATCTGTTCCCTTTGCCACCTAGCTATGAAGACTGCCTTTCTAGTAGCCATTACATCTGTTTGAAGGGTAGTAGAGATTCAGGCCCTCAGGACAGGGCTTCCTTACACTGTGTTTCATAAGGAAAGGGTCACTCTCAGGTCTCATCCCAAGTTCCTGCCCAAAGTTGTTTAAAATGTTTGTGTGTATCTATTTATTCATCTTTGTTTTCTTCCCCAAGACTCGCTCAGTCTCGGGGGGAAACTAAATTTCATACACTTGATGTATTAAAGAGATTGTAAGACTACCTTAACAGGACAAAAATATTTTAGGAACATACCTAAACTGTGGCCTTCGTAGAGAAAATGAGTGAAGGGTTAGGCACTATCCTTTGAGATTCTTAGCTCGTCTTCAACTGTAAAAGAACACATTATGAGTGAGTTAGATCCACCTAGCCACATTAGAGCTCATTCTGCTAGACATCAGGCATCCTCTGCTAACTGTTCCTATTTCTGAAGTTTGTATGGTGGGCTGCATGCATGGTTCAGTCATTTACAAGACACTATTCTTTGGTGGAGGCTTCCAGATCAGATGCTGCTTATTTTAGGGCTGTTCTCCATTCATTGTTCAAGTAAGACTCCTAGTACCCACATCCAAGCTAACAGACAACTGCTGTTTGTCACCTAGAGTAGAATTCATGTGGACAATCACTCAAAGAAGAGAGAATGGTTACTTACATTACAGTAACTTACATGACATCTTCGAGATGTGTTGTCCACCTAGATTCCATGACCTGCACTCCTTCCCCACTACTATGGAGTCCTACTCCTCTAGGGCTCTGAACTGGTGAAGGAACTCAGGGACATTTGGGCCTGCTCTGCTGTTTATGCCTTTGGGTGAAGGTATGAGAGCATGTAGGGGACAAGCACAGCCCCAACGAACACTGCTGGCCAAAAGAGTCTAATCATGTGTGCATGAGGCACATGTGCACCAGGAGTGGAATCCATTTTGACAACACATCTCTAACAACCATACTTACTGTAAGGTAAGTAATCCATTCTTTCAAAATCATCTTTGATAGTAAAATTTTTTCCCCTGTATGGATACCTCCTTCATCCATCAGATTTGATCTTTCCCTCCTTCCCTCAGAACAAATGAACGTGTACTATTCCTTTTTCCCCTCAAAGTAAAAAGTTCTGAATTCTGCAGTGAGAAGGTAGGACACAGAGCCCTACTTAAAAATCCCTCACTTTTGCTCAATTTGTCTACATGCTCCTATTCTCGTAGTGAAGGGGCAACATCAACTTGATCATGCTGGTCTGATTGTTATACTTTCGTTAGTTGCAAGCAACAGCTAAGATTAATATAACTGAAAACTTGGTGAAATAACCTTATTTTTTCTCTCTCTAGTTCAAGTTGTGCATTTGACAGCTCTTTGTAGTAATCACTGTCTCTTTGCTGAAAACTCATATCAACAGGGAACAAACTCTTGTACAATATTTTAAAAAGAATTAAATAGACATTCTGTTAAAGTCCTGTATCATCCTTGGATTTTAATAAATTTGTCAATTTTAAAAATTCAAGCTGACCATGTCTCTAAAGTTTTTCTCACAGTACTGCTAAGAACAAAAAGCTTCCTTTAGGATAAAAAAACACTTTTGCCTTTTTTCTCTTCATTGGTTCTCCTGAAACCTGTATATGTTGTGTCTCTCCATCTTTGTAATACTCTAGTGCAGTGGTTCTCAACCTGTGGTCTGCGGATTATGTCTAAGGGGTCCATGAAAGACTTACACTGAAAACTGACTGAACAGAATTCAACTGTATATACAGACAATAGATTTCCAAAGGGGTCCGCACCTCCATTAGAAATGTCCAAAGGGGTCCGTAAATGAAAAAGGTTGAGAACCACTGTCCTAGTCATACTTCTGAGGCCTTCCTATTATATGGTAAAGCTGCGAGTATCCCTGTCCTATTTATTTGGTCCATCGGTCTTAACTGTACTTATTCTTGGACTCATTGGGGAAATAATCCTTGTACTTTAACATGCAGATTTAGAATTTTCTGTTCTCTGAAAAATGCAGAAATACACAAGTTCCCACCCTTACGGTTTATGTGCTTTTTCTTGTGGATAATGGATCTTACCTTAAACGGCTGATACAGATTTTTCTTCTGCTGAAACCATATTACCCCAAGGCAGGAATCTTTAATCCCAGATAGGAAAAGAAATATCCATAAAATATACCAATTCTAGTGTGTGGTTCTTCACAATCTGGTTCCTGGCCACCTCTATCTGTTGCCTGAAGACAGCAGCCAGTGCACTTTGGAAACTATTTTAAGTAGGCCTCCTAAGTTTTTGTTTGTTTGTTTTAAACATTTTACACTCACATACCAGACTCCAAAATAGCTAAAGCAGACATCTACTGTTAGTAAAGATTTTATTAATTTATTTCAAAAGGCATGTTGAAAGTATGGCAAGTATCATGGATGAGAACTACACTGATGATATTTATACTCCACCTCTATTCCCCTCACGCCCTACTGTACAAACAGAATGAGGGTTTGTTACTTAGTTTATATCAAAGAGGATTTGATGGACTTACAAAATCAACATTTTTACATCCACCAATCTCAGTAGCCATTCAGGAAAAGTCGCTGACCTACCTTCAGGATACATGTTTGTGTTTCAATCCATCATGTGTTAGATAATGACTAAGATTTACTGAAAAAGGTCAGATTCATTCTGAGAGCTCTGGGCATGTGTAGGGCGTGGGTCTCACTGCTGTGGCGCCTCCTGCTGGTCGTCCTTGGGAATTACCTTTCCCAGCCTTGGAGCGCCCTCTGCAGGCCGGTGATCCGCCTTGCCACTGGCCCCGTGTCCCTCCCAGGACCCCGGTGCCCCTTTTCCGCCGGGTGCTGCCCCCTGGCAGTACCCCCACAGTTCTGGGTCTCCCCTTCCCAGGGGAACCCCCACCCACTATCCCCACTTTGCCTCAGTCTTGGCTACTGCCCAGTCTCCATCTAGCCCTCGTTCACTGTGGCAGACTGCAGTATCAGCCACTCATCACAGGCAGAGGGGTTCGGACCTGCTGCCTCTGCCTCCCCATGGGCTGCCCCCTGCAACTCTACACCTACTAGGCCTTGCCAGGCCTGCAGCCTCGGGCTTTCCTAGGCCGGAGCTCCCAGCTCCTCTGGCCCTTCCCCAGCCCTGCTCCCAATCTAGGTGTCTGGTTAAGCTCCCTTGTGCCAGGCCCTTCTCTCTCTGAAGGCAGAGCGAGTGATGTCTGGGCTCCTGGCTCACTGCCTCTTATAGGGGCCAGCTGGGCCTGATTGGGGTGTGGCCCAGCTGCAGCCGCTTCCCCTAATCAGCCCAGCTTTTAGAGCTGCAGCCCTCTCCAGGGCTGCTTTTACCCCTGCAGCCCTCCTTTAGGGCTGATTTCAAGCCCTTCAGGGCAGGAGCGGGTGTCCACTCCGCTACAGCATGCCTTTGACTTAGAATGCCTATTGCTTTCACAGAATTGATGCCAGTTACTACAGGATATAAATGTTAATCCAAGGCATTGTCTGCCAGAGGGAAGGGGAGATGAGGGGGTCTGTCACAGGAGGCAAGTGAACTGCAATATAAATATTACTGGTACACTTGTAAAGTTTAAGTGGGACCCTGACAAATTAGGCACAATGAAAATTTGAAATGGATTAGTATTCTTTAATCTCTGCTCCCCACCTCACTCCCTTGAGGCAACAAAACTTAGGGGTTGTTTGGTGAAACTGCCTAGAATATGGTAGGAAATACTTTCTCCTTCATCTGACACATAACTCGTCTTTCTTTTTACTGGTGCCAGCCCCTTGCACTTTTGCGCACACTGTACTTGGTAGTTAACACTGGCAGTGAAAAGATACTAACTCCTGTTTTGTAGCCCAGTTTGCAAGTGTTTGTCTATGAGGGGAGACATACAACTGGAAGGAGTCTCCAGGCCAGAGCCATGCCTTCAGAGACAGAGTTTTAAGAATTCCTTGAGCTCAATTGTAGGGGCGAGAGGTGGATTGTGAAACGTGAGATGGGACCAGGATGCAGGTTATTTCCAATATGGCTACTGTAGGAGTCCATGCTGCAGGATGTGTTTTACAGGCTATTCAGGTTTTTTAACCCTCAGCAAGTATCTGCTGGAGTCACTAAATTCTTCTATGCTAACAGAGCTGCAAGTTCAGTTAACCAATCTGCTCAAGTTCAAGGTGGCTATAAGCTCTGTCAGTACGGCTAATGGTGTTTTGTAAGCTCCTTTACCTGGACCATTCTGGTTAAAGGAATTTAGGCTTCTCTGAGTAATTCTTGATTTATCTGATCTTCATTTCAAACTGTATTGTTTCACTGAATTTAAATGCATCACTTTTGCTTCACTCCTATAACTATAGGACAATATAGCTGGAAGAAAATAATATACAGAGAATTTTCATGATCAGTATTTTAAAATAAGACTGAGGAAATTCACAAACTTTAAGAAATCCTTATACTGTATTTTAATTTGCTAAACTTATTAGAATGTTATAAAATTTCATACATTTCTTACAAGCCCTATGCCAGGGTGGCCAAACTGAGGCTTGTGAGCCACATTCGGCTCTTCTACCAGTAAGGTGCGGCTCGTGGAGCTCCATTCCCCCCAATTCTCCACCTACCAGACTGCGGGGGGAGCGGCTTGGGCCCTCTGCCTTGCAGCGGAGTGGTGGGGTAGAGGCTTCTGTCCAGTGAGGAGAGGGGTCTCAGGGCTTCGGCCCCACAGGTGCACCTGCCGGGGCTTGGGGCTTCAGCAGGAGCAGGGTTGAAGCCCCGAGCCCCGTCTAGGTGTGCCATGGCTCTCAAACTTCTGAAGATTGTCGTATGCGGCTCAGAGGGTCAGTAAGTTTGGCCACCCCTGCCCTATGCTCTACAAAAGCAGCCATACACTAAGAAATGTAGTCCGCATTTGTGCTAGGGTACGTCTATACTTACCCGCTGGTTCGGCGGCAAGCAATCGATCTTCTGGGATCGATTTATCGTGTCTTGTCTAGACGCGATAAATCGATCCCGGAAGTGCTCGCCGTCGACGCCGGTAATCCTGCTCCGCGAGAGGAGTAGGCGGAGTCGACGGGGGAGCCTGCCTGCCGCGTGTGGACCCGCGGTAAGTACCTTTAAGTTCGAACTAAGATACTTCGACTTCAGCTACATTATTCACGTAGCTGAAGTTGCGTATCTTAGTTCGAACTGGGGGCTTAGTGTGGACCAGCCCTAAGCTGAATTCTAGTTGGGTCTGTGGCTAATCTGTTTAGCCACAGACCCAACTAGAATTCATCCTCCTGGAATATGCCTGTGTCTTACCCATCAGAACTTTTCTTCACATTCTTCCATTTCCACTACTACTGTATATTTTTATATCTCACCATGAGTCAGATTTGGAGGGGTGGGGAGTGTAATAGTACTGTGCTCCATTCAAGCTCATCTAGCAATCACAGAGTACCATGTGCTTGCAAAACAAGTAGCAAAATGGTTATCAGTGATTGATTTTAAGCCTGTTGATGGCAATTAAATGTTAACGTGCTATTGAGATAATGGAGTATTTCACATCTCTATTCAAGCTATTTTCAGTCTGTCTGCAGACACGGCTTCACATTTGAAAGATTATTTGCCAACTTATGCTTTCCTTTATTTTTAAAAAAATCTGCAAAAACAGTTGGGGCCCCAGAGAATAAAGGAATACCACAGAGTGCTGAATCAGTCCAACCCTTCCATCTCACTGTTGCCATGGCACCCATATGCCCACACTTGTGTACCTCACTACACTTTTATTAATAAGACCTGACTATTCATAGATAGACAGATATCCACTATTTCCCCCTCTGTTGTAAAATCAGAGGACTTTATTTCATTCTCAAACAATTGCCTCACTTTATACGTGCCCCATAGAGTAGTTCTCAGATTTGAAATTGAAACAGAGTGGTATTTCCAGTCATTGCACCAGCTTTAGCAGGGCATGCATGTAGAGTGAAGGTAGTTCAGTGTTCAACTTAAATCCAACCTGAACTTAGGACTTCCTGATGTTCCAACATCTACTTCTAGAACTACAATATTCTGTTGAGGTTTTTAGAAGTAATGAGTCTGCTCAACCCTAACTATATCTTACAGAAGAATTTTGTCTCTGAACTGATTTTCAGATATGTTCTCTTGAGAAGAGTCAGCTTTGAATTGGAAAGTACGAACTACAAACAAATGCTGTGAACTCATTCCCCTAGTATAATATTTTAAAATCAAGTGACACCTGTGGTTTGTTTCTCTCTAGCTGGTACATGCACTTGCCATACTTCCAGAATTTGGAGACAAGAAACTGGGTTCTCTGGTTATCTTATACTGCCTTTTGAAAGAATTTTGCAGTGAGGGAGGGATGCCAAAAATCTTGATAATGTTATCCATTCTTGGAAGCAGTTGTGCTGAGTTGGATTTCAACTCTGTCATAGGTCTCCATATTTAATTGGTACAATCAGTAGAATTCCAGTTCAGACATACCATGACAAGTGGAAACTATCTTCTTTTGATTTCTAGCATTTGGCCATGGCTGATTTCTCTGCTAAACAGCTTCCAGCCCCATGAGGAAGATCTTTCCAGCACTAATGGTAAGGATGCCCCTAGACTGTGTTCTGTGAAAGGGAGGTGGGAGAGGGGGAGGAAGTGTCTCTAGCATCATTGGTGTTGGGGTATCATGGTTGGATATGAAAGTCAAATAAAGCACCGTCCAGTATTAGTGCACTTAGAATGTGAATATTTTACAAACTGCTCTTTCCTGTGCTGAGCATATTGTATTTCATTTGATCTATCCTTCACTTCCTATAGATCCCACAGCACGAGCAGTACAGCATTTATCTAGTAGTGTGAGCTGTACTGTATATGGTGACTGGATATCCATAACCTTACTGGTGCAGCATATTTCAGGCCTTGTATACTGATATTCTTTCCTGTCTGATTGTTCACCAGCTACCCCACTTCCAGAGGAGTTTGAGTTGCAGGGATTCTTGGCTCTGAGACCCTCATTCAGGTGAGTGGCAGCTGAAAGATGCTTTACCTGTACTGGTGGTGAAGTACTGAGATGAAGACTTTGTGGTAGGGAGATACTGACGTTCTGCACTAACCCTGTTTTCACAACAAGTACAGATGAAAGTAGATCTCCTTACAAACAATTTTAATAAGTAAAAAGTGGTCTGCTTGCAGGACTCCAATCTCTCTAGTTTCGTGATGAACTGGAGTCCATGTCCGGTATCAGACAGGAGTAAAATTTTTGAGGAAGGGAAAGTTTCATTTTTTTGAACACATTTGTATATAAAACATACTAAAACTTGTAACATGGACGGGGTTCTTTTTTTCTGGTTTTAATTTTTAGATTTTCCTTTTTGCATTTTTCCTTCAATAGCCTTCAACCCAGCTTTGGAAACAGTGATGATCTTAAAGGAGAACTCACACTGAGAACTTGGGAAAGGAATATATTTATATGAAAAATACTACTTGGCCCTTTTGTTTCCTTTGCTGCTGTTGAAGTTGTTGTGGGATTTTCTCCCTCTGAGCCTAACTTGTTCTTCAGTTTGATCCTGTAGCAAAGTAGTTTTCCTATGCTTGACATATGAATAATTTCCATAGCATCAGAGTACTAATAGCACTATGACTTCACTACAGGAGCCAGGAGGAGATGGCTAGTGAGGGAGAAACATTGGTTTAAACAAATTAAACTCCTTATGAAAAATTATTAAATCCAATCACTTACTGTTAACCTTTATGCTTGTGGTCTTAATTAATATGAGGATATTTCCTAATATCATGCACCCTTTTGTCATGTCATAAAGGACTTGACGTCACTAACTTACTTGCTTAATGTAGACCTTCTTTATTAAAGTAATATAACTGAAAATGCAATTCCGATATCTGTAACTGTATTTAGGTTATTAAACCCTGCTAAAAATGAAACCTGCAATAGCTTTCTGTACAATTCATCGTCCTTTTTGAAAGCCTCCGTTTGCCTTTACGGTACAAGAGGTAACTGAGATTAATTTTATTTTCCATTCTTTGTTTACGTCCACATTAGGAACTTGGATTTCTCCAAAGGCCACCAGGGGATTACAGGAGACAAAGAAGGGCAGCAGCGACGGGTACGGCAGCAACGACTGATCTTCACAGGAAAATGGATTGCTGACAACCAGCCAAGGTATCTACGCAGCTGCTGCTGCTCTCTCTCACTCCTGTTTGTATATTGTTCTTGCTTAAAGCATAGTAGTATTGACAGATGCCGGAGATTTAACCGTTTTGAGTGGAAATGTTGATATGTTGTCTTAGTGTATTGTAGAACACTACATATGTAAGTAAATGTTTTGTACTGTGGTAGTGACTAAAAAATAGTGCGCGAATGCATGGTGCTGATAATGGGCATTCGTGAAACTTGTAATTAGTGGAGAATACACAGTTTCTTACAATCCCTGCCCCAAACAGGTAAATCTATCTTCCTACATGGTGGTAAAGCATCTAGTACAATGGGACCGCTGAGTACTACTGTGGTACAATTAAATAACAATACTGGCAATAGTAGGTGAAGTGGTAGAGACTGGGTAATGGTGGGTGGGTGTGCATATTGAAGAGTGCCATCGGCCTGGAAGGTATGATGTAATTTGTGTTATAGAGTTAGTACTGAGGCTGCGGGGTTCGTGTGCTGGCTCCTTGCTTGTTGTGTATGTCATGCCATTATTATAGCCTGGGAAGATGGGTTACATGGTTAAAACGACTACTACATGCTATTCAGTACCTTTTTTTCTTTTTTTAGGCTGATTCAGTGTGAAAACGAAGTAGGAAAACTGTTGTTTTTGACAGAAATCCCAGAGTTGTTACTAGAGGACCCTAGTGAAGCCAAAGAGAGTCTCGTCCTACAAGAAACATCCATTGCAGAGCCACTGTCTACAGATGGGAGCCCAGGACTCAAATCAGTTCTGTCTACTGGCAGAAATCTTAGCAACTGTGACACTGGGGAGAAACCAATGGTCACATTCAAAGAGAACATTAAACCACGAGAGGTAAACCGAGAGCAAGGGCGAATCTATCCACCTAAAGATGTGGGTAGGGAAAGAAGGGACTATAGCAAAGGAATAACAGCTACTAAAAATGATGGAAAGAAAGACAACAAGAGAAAGAATGAAACCAAGAAATGCAGCTTGGAGAAGATGCAGGAAGCAGGAAAGCAGAATGTGGCAGTGCAGGTAAGGCATTGAGATTCTGAGTACAGTGTCTGTCTCTTGCCTTTTTCTTAGATGGTAAGCTCTTTGGAGCAGGGATTGGCTTTTTGTATATGCAGCATCTAGCTGAAAGGAGCCCTAACTGAGGTCCTAGGTGCTATTTCTATGCAAATAGTTAATAATTGAAGAACAGCAACAGGCCTTATTTAGGGACTAGATATAAAAGTGATTCATGGCATTTCCTTACAAGTTTACTCTTGGGGGAAGGGAGGTAATGGAGGGTGACCTGTTTGCTGTGTTCAGTGCCTTAAATTGTAGTTCTACACTGAAAAGTCACTAGTTAAAAATGGCACTTCTGACTTGACAGATCAGTTCCTCTACTATACACAAGGGCCTGTTTACTTTAGTGTCATACATTTTTATTAGGGCTGTCGATTAATCGCTGTTAACTCAAGCGATTAACTTAAAAAATTAATTGGGATTAATCTCAGTTTTAATCACACTGAAACAATAGAATACCAATTGAAATTTAATAAATATTTTGGATGTTTTTCTACATTTTTAAATATTTGATTTCAGTTTACAACACAGAATACAAAGTGTACAGTGCTCACTTTATATTATTTTTGATTACAGATATTTGCACTGTAAAAATGATAAACGAAAGAAATAGTATTTTTCAATTCACCTCATACAAGTACTGTAGTGCAATCTCTTTATCTTGAAAGTTGAACTTACAAATGTAGATTTTTTTTTTTGTTACATAAGTGCACTCAAAAACAAAGCAATGTAAAACTTTAGAGCCTATAAGTCCTCACTCAGTCCTACTTCTTGTTTAGCCAATCACTAAGACAAACAAGTTTGTTTACATGTATGGGAGATAATGTTGCCCTCGTCTTATTTACAATGTCACCTGAAAATGAGAACAGGTGTTCACATGATGCTGTTGTAGCTGGCATTGCTAGGTATTTCCATGCCAGGTATGCTAAACATTCGTATGCCCTTCCATGCTGATGACACTCTTAAAATAAATAATGCACTAATTAAATTTGTGACTGAACTCCTTTGGGGAGAATTGTATGTCTCCTGCTCTGTTTTAAGAACACTTTTACTGAAGATTTGACAAAATTCAAAGACGGTACCAAATGTGAGATTTCTAAAGATAGCTACAGCACTTGACCCAAGGTTTAAGACTCTGAAGTGCCTTCCAAAATCTGAGAGAGACGAGGTGTGGAGCATGTTTTCAGAAATCTTAAAAGAGCAACACTCCGATGTGGAACCTACAGAACCCGAACCACCAAAACAGAAAATCAACCTTTTGTTGGTGGCATCTGACTCAGATGATGAAAACGAACGTGCGTGAGTCCTCACTGCTTTGGATCGTTATTGAGCAGAACCCATCATCAGCATGGCAGCATGTCCTCTGGATTGGTGGGCGAAGCATGAAGGGACATAAGAATCTTTAGCACATCTGGCACGTAAATATCTTGCAACGCTGGCTACAGTAGTGCCAGGCAAATGCCTGTTCTCACTTTCAGGTGACATTATAAACAAGAAGTGGGCAGCATTATCTCCTGCTAATGTAAACAAACTTCTTTGTCTGAGCGATTGGCTGAACAAGAAGTAGGACTGAGTGAACTTGTAGGCTCTAAAGTTTTACATAGTTTTATTTTTGAGTGCGGTTATTTTTTGTACTTAATTCTACATTTGTAAGTTCAACTTTCAAGATAAAGAGATTGCACTACAGTACTTGTATTAGGTGAATTGAAAAATACTATTTCTTTTGGTTTTTTTACAGTGCAAATATTTGTAATAAAAAATAAAGTGAGCACTGTACACTTTGTATTCTGAGTTGTAATGGAAATCAACATATTTGAAAATGTAGAAAACATCCAAAAATATCTAAATAAATGGTATTCTATTGTTTAACAGAGCAATTAATCAGCTTTTTTTAATCGCTTGACAGCCCTAATTTTTACTACTGTTAGCACTACATAATCTGCAAAGCTTGAGTATAGACTGAATTCTGTTCTGCCTCATATATTAACTTGATTCAAGACAATAGGGATGCATAGGTGTACATGAGGTCAGAAACTGACTTGTAGAATCTTACTGCTGGTGGTTCATGAGCCAGCTAACACAGCTTGACTTTCAGATACCAGATTGTTGTAAGGCTGAGAGTTAATAAGCCACCTTTTTAACTTGTAACTGAGCATATTTGGTAAGGAGTCATTGATGGACTCAACCCTAGAACTCCTAATGCCATTTTTAGTACCACCCTTTTGTAGAGAACCATTACATTTTGAGGGACCCCAAGGATCTAGGAAAAATCACTTCAGCTGTCTAGAAAGAGTGAGTGTGTATCAGATCCATCAGCTGCCTTTGCTACAGTATCTATGATGTTGATACAGCTCCTTTTTTGGCAGTAGATTGATAGACTTACTCTGCAGTGATTCAATTTATTTTCTTTGAGGGAATCAGAGAGTGGCTTTGGACAACTGGTCTTCTGCTCATTCTCCTCTTAGGGCTTTCTTGAACATTCATACTTCATCTAATGCAGAATGTAGTGTAGTTGTGTATCTATATTCCAAAGATGACACTAACATTTCATTTCTCGTTTCAATTCAAGGTGTTGATCATTACCCCTTAATTGTTTGAGTCCTGGCCATCTTAAGACTGCATGTCTCCTCAGCACTCCCCTGACAGTTGAAATTCTGATGAGGGTCATGAGCTGACATGTCTCAGATTCAAACAGGGACTGTGGAGGCACAATTTTTTCAGTGGCATGTTTAGACTAGAGTCAAATTCCCTCCCTTTGTTGGTCTGACAGCTTTAGTTTGACTTTAGGTCATTCTGCAAAGCCCATCTGTTTGCTCAGGCTTTCCCTGAAGGAACTGGTGGTTCTTTTGTGGTGGGGAGGTGAAGTACAGAAGAAATTGTCAGTCTTACATTTTTGTTTTCATAAATTGTAAGCGAAGCAAGACTAGTAAGAGTAAGTTAGACATCAAAAATAAACCAGGGGAAATTGGCTAGATACTAGGACAATTCTTTACAAATTCCAGTGAAATGGGAAGGATTACACTAAAAGATAACGAGGAGTCCTTGTGGCACCTTAGAGACTAACAAATTTATTTGGGCATAAGCTTTCGTGGGCTATGACCCACTTCATCAGATGCATGGAGGGAAAATTCAGTAGGTAGGTATAAATAATATACAGCACATGAAAAGATGGGAGTTACCTTACCAAATGGGGGGTCAGTGCTAACGAGGCCAATTCAGTCACAGTGGATGTGGTCCATTCCCAACAGTTGACAAGAAGGTCTGAGTATCAACAGAGGGAAAATTACTTTTTGTAGTGACCCAGCCACTCCCGGTCTTTATTCAGGCCTAATTTGATGGTGTCAAGTTTGCAAATTAATTCCAGTTCTGCAGTTTCTTGTTGAAGTCTGTTTTTGAAGTTTTTTCATTGAAGAATGGCCACTTTTAAGTCTTTTATTGAGTGTCCAGGGAGATTGAATTGCTCTCCTACTGGTTTTTGAATGTTACAATTCTTGATGTCTGATTTGTGTCCATTTATTCTTTTGTGTAGAGACTGTCCGATTTGGCCAATGTAAATGGCAGAGGGGCATTGCTGGCACATGATGGCATATATCACATTGGTAGATGTGCAGGTAAACGAGCCCCTGATGGTGTGGCTGATGTGGTTAGGTCCTATGATGGTGTCCCTTGAATAGATATGCGGACAGAGTTGGCAACAGGGTTTGTTGCAGGGATTGGTTCCTGGGTTAGTGTTTCTGTTGTGTGGTGTGTAGTTGCTGGTGAGTATTTGGGGGTCTGTCTGTAAGCGAGGACTGGCCTGTCTCCCAAGGTCTGTGAGAGTGAGGGATCATCCTCCAGGATAGGTTGTAGATCCTCGATGATGCACTGGAGAGGTTTTAGCTGAGGGCTTTGGTGATGGCTAGAGGTGTTCTGTTACTTTCTTCGTTGGGCCTGTCCTGTAGTAGGTGACTTCTGGGTACCCTTCTGGCTCTGTCTATCTGGAATGGGCCACATCCACCCTGACTGAATTGGCCTTGTTAGCACTGACCATTTTTTCATGTGCTGTATATTTATACCTACCTGCTGTATTTTTCACTCCATGCATCTGACAAAAGCTTATGCCCAATAAATTTGTTAGTCTCTAAGGCCTGGTCTACACTGGGGGGAGGGGGGGATCGACCTAAGATACACAACTTCAGCTACGAGAATAGCGTAGTTGAAGTCGACGTATCTTAGGTCAACTTACCTCACATCCTCACGGTGCGGGGTCGACTGTTGCCGCTCCCCGGTTGACTCCGCTTCCGCCTCTCGCCGTGGTGGAGTACAGGAGTCGACGGCAGAGTGATCAGGATCGATTTATCACGTCTACACTAGACACGATAAATCGATCACTACCCGCCGATCCGGCGGGTAGTGTAGATGTACCCTAAGGTACCACAAAGACTCCTCGTTGTTTTTGCTGATACAGACTAACACGGCTGTCACTAAAAGATAAACATACATAAGGAAAGGGAGAGTGCCTTAATTTACATCCTCTTCTAGCCCTTTCAGTGTACGAGTTACTTCAGCTTACTCAACTCACTCATCTAGACTCTCATCAGCTTACCATCATGTAACTTATACTGCTTTACCTGTAACTGGGGCCCTACCAAATTCACAGCCATGAAAAATGCGTCACGGACTGTGAAATCTGGTCTACCCCCGTGAAATCTGTTTTTTTGTGAGTGCTTTTACCCTATACTTTTGAATCTTGGCCCACTCAATCTAAGGAAATCAGAGTTGGTGTACAATAACTAGTGTGGAAAGCCCAGAAAAGAGGGGTGTAGCAGGTAAAATAGGAGGGTGTAAGGAGTTGTTTGCTCAAGTGGCATAGTAGATTGCGCTTATTAGCAACTCTTTGCCTGCCAGCAAAAAGTTGCTATTATCAGAGAGTTGCTAATAAGCAGAAGGCAGAATTGCAAGGCAGCAGCCAGGGAAGAAAGCATTGGGACATGCCTTTTCTGGATGTAGCCATGCAAACCTGACTCTGGCAGGGCAGCTGCAGTCTGGATGTTGGGACTTTCTATGGGGAGCTGAGGGGCTCATGAGGTTGCACCATACCTCTTCCTAAACTCTCCACGGGTCAGGGATCAGCACATCCCAGTGCTTTCTTCCTGGTATGCAGTCCCTTGGCAAGGCTCAGGGAGAGGTACTGTGCCACGCTGACATCCGGGATGCAGCTCCCCTCCCTGTTACTGCCCTGCCCACAACCTTCCCACCCATCCATAGCCCCATACCGCCTGTGCAGTCCCTGTGTGCGGGGAGGTTTGCTGGGCTGCAGCCCCAGAAGGAAGAACTGGGATGGGCTGAGCACTGGCAGCAGGCAAGTTTGGGGGGGTTGCAAGCAAGGAAGGCCTGTCCCACCACTTCCTTTCCTGGCTGCAGCCTTGCAAATCTGCCTGCGGTGGGGCCTTTCTTTAAAATAAGGGATGTGGGGAGGGGTGCTAATAAGTGGTGTGCCGTTGCCAGTATCCAAATCCCATTAACATTGATGTTAATGAGAATGGAATTGGCAACATTTTGCTGGGACGCATTAACTGGAAGTTGCTAACATCAGAATTGCCATTAAGTAGAATCTACTGTATACCATCTTACAAGTCACTGCTACATTTGGCCTATGTATCCAACTAGAAGTGGATGAGAGACTAGTTGATAACTCTCACAGAGAGGGCTGGAAAAAGGTACAACTTGCATCTACTTATATTGGCTCCTGAATTTGGCTTTGTTCTCTGGGTAGAGTTTAATGTTGTTTCATTCCTGATAGTGAGTGGCTGTATTTACTGTGCTGTTGGGCAGTTTAAGAGAAACTATGGAAGTACATTGTGCTTCCCAGAGCAGTTTCAACACTGGTGTATTGAATATTAGCCAGATTTCTGGCTGCAGACAACTGTCCAGGCAATGGGGGTTTGTGAAGTCAGCTAAGCCTTATGTTGAAGGGACTCTCCAGCTGCCCTGTTCAGGCAGCATTCCATCTCCTTTGTAAGCTAGAGCAGTACAAGGGGGGGTGAAGCCAAGGGACAGGATATGGCCCAATGTGTTTAAGATAAATAAATAATCGTTCAAATTTAATAGCACCTAGTTGTATAATTTTCTCAAAGTAATTTTTCCCATTTCACAGATAAGGGAAATGCTTGCTCAGTGGCACACAGAGTATGACAGTGTGGAATAGACTGATTCCCTGAATCCTGCTCTAAGCACTAGACCATGTTATCTCACCTGGGAGCAATGAATCCAATAGGGCAGTAGAAAGTGTAATGGAGATTTTCTTAGGGAATAAGACACTTGGTAGAATGGTCTCTGATGTAAAGCTGACTTTCTCCAAGTATCCTGAGGTTCCCCATTAATCTCTAAATCAGACCCGATCAATCAGTCGATGCAGCTAATAATTGTGTTAGTGATTTAAATTAAGTGGTTTATGGAACTGTAATATTAAAGACTTGCGTTGGGCTTAATGTTGCTAAGACATTTTGTTTATGCACGAATATTGTGTAAACCAATGCTGAAGAAATGACAGGCTTGCTGGCTGGTAAATTCGTGTCCTGGTAGCATGTTTACTGTATGAGGTGCACTGTTTGGTCATAGTATTATAAAGGTAACCTGCAAAGGAAAAAATTTACACTTCTAATCTGCTTTACGATAGATAAAGAATTTTTATTTCAATGGGATTACTTTTGTTTAAAGTTAAGCATGTGTATGAGTGTTTACAGTACTTTGGACTAAAATTGTACTCAACTTTTCTTTCAGTGACAAAATCTGTCACTGAAAAAAACAACAACACTAACAAAGCTTTTAACTTTTTAAATACACACAGGCCACAGCTTTCAAAAATAGAGGTCTAAAATTAGGCACCTAAATCCATATTTAGGCATGTAAGGGTGGAATTTTCAAAGTCACTTTAGTGACTGAAGAGCAAAGTTGACTTCAAACCCTGAAGGAGTATAGCCTGGTGAAAATAATGCATCTTTCTTGAATTGTGGAAATTCAGTATATCAGAAGGTAATGTTGGCTACAGATATGTAGTTTATCAGCTTTGTGGTTGAGAGTTTATGGCATCCTCACAGTAAGGTTGATAATGAGGCTCTGTCTTTTTCAGCATAAATAAGTGTTTAAAATGTAAATTATTTTGGATTTTTTTTCCCCAACATAAAATCTCAAATTCTGCTATTTAGGAAACTAAAGAAACAAACAAATATAAAACATCCACTTCAGCAAGTTAAGACTATAAAATGGTAAGAAAGTTAAAAACTAATGACAAAATCTGATTAGATTTTTAAAAATCTAATAAAATTATCAGTCCTGCAAGCAGAAGAAATCCATTTTGAGAAAAACTTCAAAGCCTACTTCAGTACATAAAGAAATAAAACAGGACAGAAGACCCCTTTTCTGCGGGTCACCTTCAGAACTTTTGTACAACATTGATGTTTTAATTTTCATTTTATGGAAAATACTTTGGGGATATTCAAACATTCCTATTGCCTGATTGCGAAGGGGGTACTTGTTTTCATGTAGCTATTACACAATAATTTGAAAGGGGTCTGCTTCCAAATCAGTCACAGTAATAGAGTTGCCAGTAGAATTAGGAACTTGAGGTGCACACAAGAAACAAAACTCTGCATGTTTTCTGACTAGTAAAATTTATTTGCTAAACAAACAAGATCACAAACCCTGTAATACATCAAAGGAGATGGAGCCAATACAAAATGGCTAGCACTTGCATATTCGCATCATCGCTTGTGAGGAGCCCCAGAATACATGAGGTGATCTGCGTGTGGTTGTCAAATCAACGCAACCAACATGTTCGACTGCCCTCAGGCTGGGTCTTAACTCGTATAGGGTGTTATGCCAATGCCCACCGTATCTTATACATATTCAGTGATGGTTTTAACCTTTTCCCTTATAGGTACTTCTACCCTCAATAAAATTGGAGTCCCTGTCTTCAGTCGCTCAATTTGTCTCTTACGTCATACTTATTAGCATTTACATCAATTAGTTGCCATGGTACATCTGCAGTTAGTACATGTTTTAGTTAAGCTCAACATCCTTTAAAATTTCCCTAAAATTTCCAAAAATTTACTTTTGTGGTACCTCACTTCGCTTTTTCCCATCACGTACCACTCTCATTTACTGTAATACTTACCTTGTGACTCAAGGTCAAACTGTCGATTAAAGACCACTTACCCGGTAACTACGTACATCAACACTTTATGCCTAGGCCTTAGTTATGCAAAGCTTATTGTCATACAGGCTTATGACCTGTAGGCCCTTGTGTTACAGCCTTATGACTTCTGAATGACTCTTACCTCTATGCCTGTACTGTGTAGCACTGGAAACTAAGTAACTTTGTATTGCATGAGAATGAGGAAGTGAGTGGCTAGACATTGTAGTGTGCATTTTAATGCACATCACACATACTCAAGGCTCTGTGTGTATAAAGTAGTTATTCAGTCCCTTAGATTCTTACATAATTCTTTGAATCTGCTACATAATTGTTTCCCCAAATCGAAATGTTCATCATGCAGTACAAAACCTTTGATTACCCGTGTGACGGGGTTGGATCACAGAAACCCCCTTGGGAACTGCCACCCGATTTGCCGAGACTACCTCTGAGCCTGTTTTCCCTACCAGTTTGGGACTCCAGAACCCTGCCTTGTTTGAGCCAGACACGCTAGCCTTCTACAAACACAGACCCAGGTCTGAAACATGTCCCACAAAAGTTGCAGGCTTAACTGAAAACAGCTTAAGAAGTGTTCCTGTCTCCAACACTCAGATGCCCAGCTCCCAATGGGGTCCAAACCCCAAATAAATCCGTTTTACCCTGTATAAAGCATATACAGGGTAAACTCATAAATTGTTGGCCCTCTATAACACTAATAGAGATTCACAGCTGTTTGCGTGTCCTCCCCCTGGTATTAATACATACTTTGGGTTAATTAATAAGTAAAAAGTGATTTTATTAAATACAAAAAGTAAGATTTAAGTGGTTCCAAGTAATAACAGACAGAACAAAGTCAATTACCAAGCAAAGTAAAATAAAACACGCAAGTCTAAGCCTAGTATAGTAAGAAAACTGAATACAGATAAAATCTCACCCTCAGAGATGTTTCAATAAGTTTCTTTCACACGCCTTCTTTCTTGGACGCCTTCCTAGTCTGGGCACAATCCTTTCCCCTGGTACTGCCCTTGTTCCAGCTCAGGTGGTAGCTAGGGGATTTCTCATGATTGATGCCCCCTTTGTTCTGTTCCACCCCCTTATATATCTTTTGTGTAAGGCAGGAATCCTTTGTCCCTCTCTGAGTTCCCACCCCTCCTTCTAAATGGAAAAGCACCTGGTTAAAGATGGAGTCCAGTTCAGGTGACATGATCACATGTCACTGTAAGATTTCAAGCCCTCATTCCTCCCAGCCTGACTCACAGGAAGGCCTGCCCGCAAACAGAGCCATCCACAGTCAATTGTCCTAGTTGATGGGAGCCATCAAGATTCCAAACCACCATTAATGGCCCACACTTTTGCATAATTACAATAGGCCCTCAGAGTTATATTTCTAGTTTCAGATACAATAATGATACATACATACAAATAGGATGACCACACTCAGTAGATTATAAGTTTTGTAATGATACCTTACAAGAGACCTTTTGCATGAAGCATATTCCAGTTACAGTATATTCACCCTCATTAGCATATTTTCATAAAATCATATAGAGTGCAATATCACAACCTGAAAATGTGGGGGCAGCATAGAATTGAAATTAATATCCAATAACACATGATACTGTGCTGGATGGGGCTGAGTAGAGATTGGAAAAGAACTGGTGTTCGGGTAGGGAGGCTTGCACCGAGGGACCACTCGAGGGACCTTTTAAATAATTTGGGTCAAATGAGCTGCATAAAATATAGGGCCTTGCATATATACTGCACAATTTAGGATGGAGCAATACATTGGGAGAAGTCTTGCTGCAGCTTCTTTTCCAGACTGCATTTGTTCTTATACACTGTGAAGTAGGGAAGTACTACTGTCCCCATTTTACAAACTGGGAACTGAGGCACAGACCGGCTAAGTGACTTGCAGAAGGTTGCACAGGAAGCTTGTGGATCTCCCAAGTCCTCATGCCCTAACTACTTGGACCATTCTTCCCCTCTGACTATCTGGACAGAGTGAATATATCTCAATCTGGGCCTTCCATTTCAGAACTGAGATGATGTGGATGGCTGACAAAAATTCTGTAACTATTTTTATGTGATTTCTTTTGATATAGGTAAAATCTCAGACTGAGATGAGGAAAACTCCGGTGTCCGAAGCCAGGAAAACACCAGTAACTCAGACTCCAAGCCAGGCAAGCAACTCCCAGTTCATCCCCATTCATCACCCAGGAGCCTTCCCTCCTCTTCCCAGTCGGCCAGGTAAATCAGCTGATTCTCATCTGAAGCAGCACTTACTACTAACTGCATAGAAATTCATGTGATGAAAGATATATTGAAGCATCCCTCAAGGCAGCAACAGTTTTAGTAAAATTATCATTTCAGGTTATGGACCTGACTTAAGCATAATAACCAGAGGTTGTAGTTGAACTGAAAAGTGAGATAAATAGGGTTCCTTATATTTTGGAATTACGTTCCATGCCATGATGTCTGTATGGTTTACATGCAAATATAGCACATCACTTAGGTTTTGCTGTTGAAGGACAAGCGTCTAACTTCATAACATGAAACTGCTGTAGTCTGCTCTTGTATTTACTTATAATATGACAAACTGACTAAAACAGGATTTTAAGCAAAGATGCTTCACTTAGGAGTGAAGTATTCAAAAGATGAGCCTGGGAGCTTAGATTCATAACTTTGTTAGACACTAACAATCATGGACTCAATAAAAGCACTGGATTTATGGCTCATTACAACAATCTATAACCCAGTAACCCTCCTTTGTCCTGAGACTGCAGAAGTATTAACTGCCCACTTCATCTTGAATAGTCACTTACAACATGTTAACTCCTTATGCTAAACAAGCTGTTCCACCTTATATGTAGCCGTGACACCTTGAGTGTCTTTCCCAGACCTGGAGAAGAACTCTGTGTAAGCTCGAAAGCTTGTCTCTTTCACCAATAGAAGTTGGTCCAATAAAAGATATTACCTCACCCATCTTGTCTCTGTATACAATACTCTCATAACTGCATAGCTGATCTTTTATATTTTATCTGCTTTACAGCCAAGTTTCCACTGAAGAAGGTGTGGTGTTAATATTTGTGTTAAGCTATATTGTCTAAATATGTTTAATGATTTGCTGCTGCTGTTTCTCAGGGTTTTGATTTATCCACATAAACAGAGGGATCTTGCAGCTTTAAGTGCCACTGTCATGTTTACTTTCTCCATGCTGCTTGCCCATGGAGCACTTGCAGAGCCCATCTTCCCCAAGTGGTGCTGCAGCTATTCCAAGTAGCAATTGACCAAAAGTGGGGATGGAGAAAGAGGACCATCAGTTCTTACACTAAACTCAACTGAAAATCTGGGTTGGGAGGAGCAGCTTCAGTCCCTTGTCTTCCTCCCCAAACTGCAACAATATGAACTGCAAGAAAAGAAGAGTTAGGCCATGTCTACATGCACAGCGGTGCAGCTGCACCGATGCAACTGTGCGGCTGCAGCATGCGTGGTGAAGACACTATGCTGACAGGAGATAGCTCTCCTGGTAGCATAATAAAATCACCTCTGAAAGTGGCAGAAGCTATGTCAGTGGGAGAAGCTCTCCTGCCAACATAGCGCTGTGCACATGAGCACTTATGCCAGCGTAATTTGTCACTAGGGGGTGGTTTGTTCACCCCCTTGAGCGACATAAATTATGCTGGCATAAGCTGTAGACATAGCCTTAGTCTCGCTGAAAGGAGGATTTAGTTCTGTACCCACTTTACTCTTTTTGGATAAATTAAGTCAGGGACTGGAGACTACCTGGGCGTGGGGTGCATCTTGATAGGTTGCCAGTCCTCCCTCCAGCATTGCAGTGATTCAGTATCAGACAGAATGTGGGATGGAGGAGTGCCCTGAGAGTAGTAGATTGAAAATCTCAGGATGGTGAAGGCAAGAGAGTTGGAAAAAAAGTAGAAACAAATAGGTTAATTTTAGCGTGGAGAAATTTCAGGGGGTCTCTCCAGTTGACCATAACCAGTAACTAAAAGGATAGCTTAAAAAAAATTCAGAAATAGAACTTCCCTCTAAAATATCAAACCCCTTCCCCTGATTTTTGAGTGTGTGAGAATGTCATTTGGGGGAAATACAAAGTCTCACAAATGTGGAATTACAGCTCATATTTACAGTCTTCATGACTGAAACACGGAAAATAGAAAACCATGATGCATATCCTGCATTGCTTAAGACGTGTGGCTCCTAATGGTTAAAGGTGTGTTTTTATGTTTTCTAGGGTTCCCACCTCCAGCATACGTTATACCTCCTCCTGTGGCTTTCTCCATGAGCTCAGGTTACACCTTCCCAGGTGGTGTTTCTGTTCCAGGAACCTTTCTTCAGCCTACAGCTCACTCCTCTGCAGGAAACCAGGTGCAAGGTGGGAAACAGTCCCACATTCCTTACAGCCAGCAGCGGCCCTCTGGACCAGGGCCAATGAACCAGGGACCTCAACAGACAGCACCACCTTCCCAGCAACCCCTTACATCCTTACCAGCTCAGGCAACAGCACAGTCTGCAAGCCAATTACAGGTCCAAGCTCTGGCCCAGCAACAACAGTCCCCTACAAAAGCTGTGCAGGCCCTAAGGAAGAGCCCACCACACCACTCTGGATTCCAGCAGGTAAACTTAAAACATAAGAACTATAAAATTCTTCAAGCATCCATGAAAGGGAAGGATGCAGTGGCCAATATTTTTAAAAATAGGAGCACAGGTCCCATTGACGTCAATAGGACTTGTGCCCAGAAGTCACTTAGATCCTTTTGAAAATCCTGCCTTTAGGCGCTTAAATATGGATTTAGGACTATGGACTTTAAGCTCCTATTTTTGAAAATTTTGGCCAGTATAGTATGGCCAAAGTGTGCAGGAGGGTATGGCTTGGTGCTGTGGACTATTGGCTCTATAATTAAAGCTAGCTATTGAGGTCTGAATGTTTCGTATGGCAGACAATGTATTCTCTATTCTCTCTTCTGCATATGTGTACAGATGGCTAAAAGGTGATCTTTTCGACTAGATGTTTCTGCTTTAGGCTTTTCTAGACAGCCCGGTGGTTTCCTGCCTAACTAAGGAGGCTGGCCCTGGATCTTTCCCCATAACTATTCCCTCCTATCCTTTTTAGTTAAATGCATCACAACATTGGTTCCTTGCCATCCATTAGTTATACACTCAGCACTTGAGAAATCTCCTTTTGAACATTGCTCCGTCTGAAATCTGTAGCTGAGAGAGACTCCACCCCCACCCAAGGCACCTCAATTGGAGGTCTGAGTCAGCACCTCGGTTGGAGGTCTGTGAAGTCTGCAAATTGAAATGAGGATGACATTTCCCAGGTGTTACCTCAGAGCTTGAGTAGGGAGTGTGAAGTGAGTGCTCACTGAAATTCTGAACTTTGGTGAATAAGAACTGAGAGAAACACGCTCTGGGATTTATAAAAGGAGAATCTGTAATCTACCAGCGGGCATGGCCACCAGGAATGAACGTCTGAATAGAACAGATAGTCGTTCAGTTAACCTTTATGGTAATATTCCATTTTTTATGCCTCATGGTGAAAGTGTGCATCTCTTTTAGTATCCGCAGGCAGACTCATCAAAGCATCTCTGGAATCCTCCTCAAGTCCAAGGCCCATTGGGAAAGATCATGCCTGTAAAGCAGCCCTATTATCTTCAGGCCCAGGACCCCCTAAAACTGTTTGAACAGTCATTACAGCCTCCTGTGATGCAGCAGCAGCCTCTGGAGAAAAAAATGAAGCCTTTCCCCATGGAGCCATATAACCACAACCCCTCAGAAGTCAAGATGCCAGAATTTTACTGGGACTCCTCCTATGGCATGGCTGATAATAGGGTAGTGATGGCACAGCAGGCTAACATGGATCGCAGGGGGAAACGACCACAAGGAGTCTTCCGCCCAGAGCAGGACACTGTGCCCAGGATGGCTTTTGAGGTAAACATACTATTTTGTTAAGTGGTGAAGATCAGCCGCAAGACTCTGATGTCCCTAAATGTGAAACTCCAATTTTTGGCCATATCCTCTAGCAAGAAATGCCTAAATGTGGACCTGTTTCTGGCCCACCCCCCAACAGGGATAATACCATATTGTACTGCCTTCTGGAAAGTGGTTCACTTGAGATTCCAGCCACCAGTACTGGATTTGCCACTCAGTTGGTCTAATTATATGGGAGCATATTCTTGGGGAAACTGTTGGTTCAGGGTACTGTAAGTTGCACTCAGTGTAGAAGTGACATTAACCTCTGCAGTAAAGCAAGAATTTGCTGCTTGATGGAAAATGGAGAATTCATGCCACATTCTGATTTTGGTGACAGGCTCCCCTCCCTCCTGCAAGAGACCCTGTTAGTGATAGACCAGGTTGAGAGAGATCCTATTGTCTAGGAGCAAAGAACAAAAAACCTTTTCAAACAATTGAAATTTAATTACTGCCTTCTAAACAAGCTGCTAACCTGCACTTGATATCTTCGGTGCATTGACTCACCAACACATCCAACCTAGGCTGGAAATTAAAAAATAGCCTCCTGCTTCAGTTTCCTTTTAAACTTCACCAAACAGAAATGGGTGACCTGCTTGCCTGGTCCATTGCTTTGCCAGACTCATCCTTTGCTTCTGCTCATCCAGTTGTGCCTCATATTGCTGTTACAAATATTGTGGTTAATTTCTGTTCTGTTAGTTCTCCAGAAGAGAAGTCTGGGGTGCAAATGCTTTTTGGTATTGCTTACAAGGAAATTGAGGCAGAAACCTGGTTTCCATTTTTAACCTGGGGTCAGGTGTACTTGGGTGAGTGTACTGAGGATTAAGAGGTCAGTTCAGTTCCTTGAAGGAGAAGAGCTAGACAGTGACCAGGAAACTGCCTCATGCCCTAATGTCAGGTTGTGTTTTTAGATGGAACAATGCCAGTGTCCTGATCTCACCCCCCATCCATGGATCTCATCCATGCTGCAACTTTTGATTTGGCTGCTTGAAGCATGAGCAGAGACTATGCCACACAACCCACCTGTGGCTGATTTAATGATTACACACACAATGTGAGATGGCTAATTCTGTCCCCTCCCTCTTTCCCAGGTAGGGAAACCTCCTTTTGCCCAGTGGTGCCTTCACTTGTGGACCATAAGAGTAAGGGCCATTAGAGGTGGAAATGTTTTTCTCATGAAAACTAAACTTTACCATACAAAAATAACCAAAACAGAAATGTAATTTGCTTATAACTTAAAAACAAAAACAGATTGGCTATAGAAAAAAAATGGTGATTTTTCTTATCAGAAAACCAAACTTCAGATCCGGGTTTTCCTTGCCTTACAAAATGTGGAATGAATCCATTAGTCTGTAGGTCACTAATATAACAGGGAGGACATTCTCTAAATTAGTTACCAGTCTCTGACTGAAAACTTCAACTTAATGTAAAACTGCATCATTCTGCTGAATACGCATAAGGACAAGATATTAGTTTTGTTATCAGTTCAGCATTCTCTTTCCATCCCCTCTTCCTTGTTTCTCTCCTTATGTTGCGCTGTCCTTTATGGTCTTGTGCTTCTTTTGCATGCTGCCTTTTTAACTGCTTTATAATATTCCTCTCTTCTGGACACTATTATGTCTTGCCTTATTTGTGGTTATTACGGCTTCTCTTCTCTTTCTGTGGCTTCCCTTCTCGCTCCTATTCTTGCTTTTTTCTTTTCCCCTCCTCTGCTGCATCTGACTGTGCTCCTTTCTGTCACTAGGACCCCAAGAGCTCCCCTCTGCTTCCTCCGGACCTGTTAAAGAGTCTGGCTGCCTTGGAGGAGGAGGAAGAGCTGATTTTCTCTAATCCTCCTGATCTTTACCCAGCTCTGCTGGGGCCTCTCGCCTCTCTTCCTGGACGAAGCCTCTTTGTATGTATTTGACTTAATTCTGCTGCTTCTCACTCTAATTCTGGCATCTCTTTTCTGTGAAGTTGTAAGATGTGTGAAATTTTGTTTTCCCTTGTTGAGTTAGTCTCTGCCTGGGAGTTTAAACAAGCTGATGGCTCATTAGCTCAGGATAATTGAGGAGGAGATTTATAAAGAATAGAATAGCTATTGATCCAGTTCCTGGACTCTTGGTTTGTTCAGAATTCAAAATAATTGCTTTGGTTAAAAGTGTTAAGTCCACAGGCAAAACATTGATGCAGCATCTATAAAACTATGCTTTCCACAGTGGAATAGGCGTGGTTACTCACAAGGTTCTATTTTATCCATATGTAAAATCATTGTTTTCATCCCTTCTATATGTTACATCATATGAAAAAACTAATCCTTTAAAAATGCAAAAGGATCACAGAAGGAAGAAAATACTTTTTAGAAAAGAATTGGAAGTATGTGGATAAAGAATATAAGATTAACTTTCAGTCTTGTAGATTACAATAAGGTTTGGCAATGTGGGAAATCTTGAATGTTATGTTTTAATAGCATACTAGAGCCTTCTTAATTGACATTGACCGGGGGAACCATTGAAAACTGCTGAAGGTTGTGAATTAGTAACAGAATATCAATTAAAAAGCATTATTTCATATTTTATTATGGCAATTGTAATTTAAAGTTACAATTGACTAGTTAAATGCCCTGTAGAATATCTTGTAACAATAATGAACTCTTAGTAATACTTAGATTTTTAAAATGAAGAGGCACTTCTGAATGCATTGGGAGCCTCTAATTCATACATAACACAATAAATCAAAGAAACAAAGTCTTCACACAGTTCTGAACAACCAGCAGCACAAATATAAAACAAATTCCCCCCTTCTTAAAGCTTTTATTCCCCCCGTATTCAAACTAATCTTTGCTAAGAAGTGGAAGGAGGCCAGCTTAGTTCATGTGCCAGTTAAGTGGTGCGGAATTGCCAAGTTTGGTATTTGAATTCTAAAACATTTTCAAAGTATCAAGTTGTCACCCTGGCAAAACCCAATAAGCTAGCATCTGCTTACTATAAAAACTGACAGGGGAATTCCTGGTCAGCTGACAGGATCAAACACAAAGATGTTCCTGATACAAAGGCCTAAATTCTAGGGAAGGACTACAAGTGCAGGCTGCAGTGTAATCCAGAGGATTTTATTTTAAATATAACAAAAAATATAATGGACAACCATACTGAGATGTTATGAACTTAACAAGGTATTGAGTGATGCACCAATTTTAATTTTAACTTTATCACACACAATTCATTTGTGACTTACACAGTCATCCTGAACTCCGTGGCACTGGCTGCTCACCGGCACATAAATGTTTATATTATGTGGATAGATCCAACTTCCTGAAAATTGATTCACATTCATTCTCCATTCCAAACAGGCACATCATGCCAAAACGCCTCGTGCTGGTTTGAGGTGCATTATTGCTAACTCCTCAACGCTAGCAGTTACATAGAGCAGAAGGGAGAAAAACTAGTGGGGACTCAGTTGAGGGATGTAAAGTTAAAAATGACAAGAGATTCCCTGCTGTCTGTGGAGGGTGACTGCTGGCATTGTACTGACTCTCCTTGTTTCTAGCTGCTAAACTGCTTTATAATAAACTTAAATACATAGAGCAGTAGTCTCCAACCTTTTTATGCCCAAGATCACTTTTTGAATTTAAGGGCAACCCAGGATCTGCCTCGCCCCACTCACTCCATCCCCCCTCTCTCCATTGCTTGCTCTCCCCCACTCTCACTCACTTTCACGGGGTTGGGGTTCGGGAGGGGGTGCAGGCTCTGGGCTGCGGCCGAGGGGTTCTCTGTGGGAGGGGGCTCTGGGCTGAGCCTGGGGCAGAGGGTTGGGGTGCAGGAGGGGTGTAAGCTCTGGGAGGGAGTTTGGATGCAGGAGGGGGTCTGGGATGCAGGAGTGGGTGCAGGGCTGGGGCAGGGGTGCAGGAAGGGATATGGGGGCTGGCTCCAGGAGGCTGCAGGTTGGGAGGTGGAAGAGAAATGCTGGTCCAGCATAGCTGGGCCTGCTGTACTCATGCTACTCCTGGTCTTAATGCTGCAGAGCCATTCATAACTTGCCCATTGAAGGGAGCGGCACTTACCTTGGGCAGCCCCAGCCCCACGCTGCTTCCGGATGTGGCCAGCGCAGTCCCGGGGGGGGAGGCGGGGCAGGGCAGGGGGGGTCTCTGCGCACTGCCCCTCTCTGCAGGCACCACCCCCACAGCTCCCATTGGCCAGAGTTCCTCTGAAGTATCAGTTACTGACAAAGGCCAAAAGCAAGACACCAGACTTGATAAACCAGTGGCCTAATCCAGCATGATAAATCATAAAATGAGTTTGGTTGAGATTTCACCTCAAACTTGGTGTAGTTGCTGGTGCTGCGGCATTAAGTGGATTTCAGTTAATGTGATGGGTTTGTGACACTCTTCTGCATGTATCAATATTTGCTTCATTCCAATGTTGGAAAATAACTTGTAAAATATTTTTGATAAACAACTTGCTTTAAAGTATTCTGGTGATTAAACAACTTGTCCTTAATGTGGCATAATGTGCTTTCTGTCTTTCACAAATACAATAAACATCTAATGACATCTTTCCCTTTTGATCTCTGAAGAAGTCCCTATTAGAAAAACCATCGGAGTTGATGTCTCAGTCATCTTCTTTCCTGTCCCTCACTGGCTTCTCCTTAAACCAGGTATGTAAACATCAAGAACTCTTAGCCCTTCAGTATTGGAAACTTCCATTCAGCTCTGGTCATATTATAGAATCAGGGTGGTTACACTAGTTCCAAAAATGTACACAAGCTGGAAAGGAATTCCCAGCTGTAATTTTATTCCTTACAGGTAGATGTTTTTTTGGGTCTTTCCATTCTAACCTACTAGACACACTGTCTGGTCCCCTTGTCTCATTTGTTTGTTCCTTCTTTGTCTCCTCTTAGGGCCTGATTCTGCAGGCCAACAGTCAAAACTCCCGTTGACTTCACTGGGAGTCTTGCCTATGTAGGGCCCCAGGCTTGACCCTTAGTGTGTATATCTTTCCTTCTTTTCATTGTCTGTTGCTTGCATGTTTCCCACTAAGGACTGTGAGCACGGTCCACTGACCTAGTTAGGATTTTGTGGTACACCTGGGGAGATGATTCAGGAAGTGATAGGAGTTTATATAAGTAAAATGATTATAAAGGAGATGGGGTAAGGGGGAATAAACATGGAGTTCATGAAGTGTTTTAACCCACCACAAGTTCTTTCTACAGCCTTAATGTTTCAAATAAGTCTGTTACTCAGATTAAACTCTATTTAATATTGCAGGAAAGATATCCAAACAGCAGCATGTTCAATGAGGTATATGGGAAAAACCTGAATACCAGCACAAAAGCAGAGGTCACTCCCTCAATGGCCCATCAGGAGACATCACTATATTCGCTCTTTGAAGGGACGCCCTGGTCTCCATCCCTCCCAGCAAGCTCAGGTAATAATCTTGATATGGCTTATTTCCTGCACAGTAGTTCAGAAGGCTGCACAGAAGCTATTTCTGTACCTATTACGATATATATTGTATTATCTGTTAAATGTGAACTGCAAATGAAACATTTCTATTTGCTTCTTTATAGTATATAAAGAAGGCCTGAAAGTCTCTTTCAAAGTCTCTTACTGCTTGCTGTCTTTGTTGTCTTTTGTATCCTGTTTTTTGATGGAAGACTATAAATGCCAGAGAATTACAGGGTTCTGACATTAAAAGAGAGAGTAAAACCTGAGCAACTGAGTGGGGCAAGAAATTGTAGTCCATTTTTCAAGCTATTTTATTAATACTTATTTAACTAATTCCTGACCAACATTTGGGAGAAAAGCTCTAATGATTCAGACACACCCGCGGCTTCCGTTCTAGTCCTCCAAGAAGTCCTTCAGACAAATCAGGGAAGACTAGATTTCATGGTCCTGATGTTTCAAAAATAAAGGAAATAGGGTGGAGTGCTACTTTAATACATCACAAAGAGGCAGAAAAATGCACTCACACATTTTTCCTTTACAGGTCACCTTTTAAAGACCATAATATAGTAATACAGTTAGAGTAGAAAGGAGAGGTAAATCAAGAGGCATAGGCAAGGGAGAGAAAAAAATTATTTCAGAAGATGGCAAGCTGAAGCCAGGAGATGGGAACGCTCTTCCAAATGGCAGCAGCTGCAGAAGAGGTTAGTTTGTGCAGCAGAACAGAGGTGGTGGGTGCTAGATGAGATGTGAGGGTAGAAGTTTTTCTCAGTCTAAAAAGATGCAATTGCAGAGTGGTCTCTTCCAGTAGGACTTATGGCAAGATCCTCCATTCTGCATTCTATCACCTCGCCTCATCATTTAAGTGGCCTCCTGCTACCCTATGTTATAGGGCTCTCATCTATCCTTAGGTAACATTATCTCCTCTACCAGGTAGATCTGCTAATATTCCACACTTCCTAAACACCTCTTGCTTGGTATTCAGTACAAGTCTGAATTCCTTTCAGACTATTGCAGATTTCTGTATAAGTCAGACTTTCTGAATTTGATGATTCATCACTTAATGCCAGACTCTTTGCAAAATGATCGAGACAGTGGAGAAAGAAAATCATTTTTGTATAAAACAATGGCTTTGGTCAAACTACAAAATAGGCACATTTCAGATTGTGAACAGGGGCTCAACACTGAAAACTGCACCCAAAATGTATTTGAAATAAATTTGGAGAAATCCCTGCACAAAGATCTTGCTAGGAGATTTCCAGTGTTCTCAAGTAAGCACACAAATGTTTTGTTCAGTTGGCAATTAAATTAAAATTATTCTACTACTGTGGTGTGGCATATTCACATTACAGTTGGCAGATTTCCAAATCCTGAAGTTAATATAATAGGGAATAAACTGACCCTGGCTCAGAGAAAAGCCTTGTGACTGCAGATATTGCAGCAGAGTTTAACATTCTCAGATGTGCAGAAAACCCTTACCAATTTTTTTACATTTCTTTTACTCTGTCTTGATTTATATTGTTCAACAGATCATTCAACACCAGCCAGCCAGTCTCCTCACTCCTCCAACCCAAGCAGTTTGCCAAGCTCCCCTCCAACTCATAACCACAATTCTGTTCCATTCTCCAACTTTGGACCTATTGGAACGCCAGACAACAGGGACAGGAGGATTGCAGACCGTTGGAAAACAGATAAACCAGGTGAGTGCTAGGTTCCAGTCCTGGGGCAAATACTCCCCAAGTTAGTCTGATGCTTTGCAATGCCTTTTTGTGACATACACTTTTAACCAGTCTCTGTTTGCTTTAGCAATGGGAGGATTTGGGCTGGACTATCTCCCAGCAACATCCTCCTCCTCGGAGAGCAGCTGGCACCAGACCAGCACTCCCAGCGGCACCTGGGCAGCCCATGGCCCTGCTATGGAGGATTCCTCCGCTGTGCTCATGGAGAGCCTGAAGGTATATTGAACCTGAAGAGGAGAAAATAGGTTTTAGTTTTGTTGTGTAATTCCCCTGTTTCCTAAATGTATTTATGGCATGGGGAGATCTGGGTGATGAGACTTAATGCAGGATACATGTCAAGTGTTCCAAGCACCAGACAGTTAATGTAGTGCTTGTCTACACCTGCAACGGTACAGCAACACAGCTGCAGCACTGCAGCTACACTACCATAGCACTTCAGTATAGATACTCCTACGCCGACGGGGGGGTTCTCCTATTGGCATAGGTAATCCACCTCCCCGAGAGACAGCAGCTAGGCTGATGGAAGAATTCTTCCATAGACCTAGTACTGTCTAAACGGGGGGTTAGATCGGCTTAACTGTGTTGTTCAGAGGGTGTGGATTTTTCACACCCTTGAGCAATGTAGCTGGGCCGACTTAACTTTTTAGTGTAGACCAGGCCGTAGTACTATGAGCTGAAGGTTTCCTGCTGCAAAACCCACTAATGCAGACAACGTGTTAGGCATGTCCAGTGCTGGAAGACGTCACTGTAGGTGTCAGTTCACTCACACTGTAGAAATCTCTCCCCTCACTTTAAAATGTCATATAGACCAGGAATAGACTGGCTGAACTAGAAGAAACCCAAACATTATGTCTGATTTACCATATCTGTGTCTATTTAAAAAAAAATTATTCTCCATTTCCATTGCTTATTAGTCTGGGATGAGTTTTAAGGCAATGGGAATTTCTGTTCACGTTGACTTGTTTTACGGGCATACAGGAAGAAAGGAGGAGTGTTAAGAGGAAGGGTCCTTTTAGTAACTAATCTGTGATTCTGCCACTTACAAAAGCATCCATTCCAGTGAAGAGCATGGTATAAATACTGAGGGGGAGGCAGGAGAAAATGGGAGACTTGTCAGTCTGGGAAATGTGTAAGAGAAGGGGCCCCTCAATCAGGTACTAATGCTGACCCTTGCTTTTTTATTTCTTTAGTCCATCTGGTCCAGTTCCATGATGCATCCTGGACCGTCAGCCCTGGAGCAACTGTTAATGCAGCAGAAGCAGAAGCAGCAACGTGGACAAGGCCCCATGAATCCACCACACTGAGAATGAGGTGGCAATTCTTGCAAAGGAAGGCTCCATAAACCATGGCATGTTGGGTCTGCAGGACTCGCCCACACAGTCCTGTGCAGGTGGCAGCCCTCTCTTCTGTTCCTTGCTGTCAGGAGGGCGTAAGTGCTCCACCAACCCACTGAGTGTGCACGAAATGTCTGCAGTGCAACAAAAAACATCAGGAACTCTCCCATCCCCCCGGCCCTCTGGAGGGAGAGAGGAACTGCTGTTTGTCTCACTCAGTAACCTGATATCACCGCCTCTCACCTTCTCCATCGTGCATGTCCCCAGCCACATGGGAAGTAAAAGCTGAGAATGAAGGGCAGATGGGAGAAGCCAATGAGAACTTCTCAATCCTTTTCCTCTCTTTGGGGAGATAAAATAGGAATCCATTAATGATTGCTTTGCTGACTGAGAATGTAGTTGAAATTATTCCTAAACATCTTTATTATTATTACTATCTCAGTAGTAAGATCACACTGAATTCTTCCATACACAATGTGCTTTGTAGTCAGTGTGTAGCAATGAAAGCCCCAGTCGCTGCTCCGGTCAGAGGTGGGTGGTGACAGGGTGGGGATCTATCTCCTGGGCTAGTGAAGGCGTTTCATGAAGGAGAGTCTGGCACTTGACACCACTTCATCTTTCACTCAAAGGCTCTGGCCAGCCCTTGTGTGGGTTAGAGACTCCAGCGTAAAATGCCCTTTCTGTAGGTGTTCAAGCTACAATTGGGGATGCAGTGGGCATTGCAGTGCAAGCAAGTAACTGCTACGGGGTTTTAAATTAATGTTTCTGATTCCTATACATTTTACTATAGCATAGTGACCAGCCTCACAAAGGGCAGACTAGTCTGTGCGTTCACAGCCTGACTCCTTTTAGTAGGTAGGTAGGTAGAAGCTTTCAGTGGTTTTTTGTTTTGTTTTTTTCTTTCTACCCCACCCTCCCCTCGTTGCTGGATGCTCGTAGTTTTATTCCCGATGTCAACATCTCACAAACAAGTAATGGGTCCAGCACGATGGGGTAAAGAAGACAGTCAGCTGGGCAGTACGGTGTGTACACAGCCCCATAGGTATACATCAACTCCAGACTCGCACGCAGCTGAGCCCCAAACCTCCAGTTCCAGAGTCAAATTCCAGGCACCACAGACGCGTGTAACCCACACACACAAGAAAACATAGCGCCGTTCACTTCTGAAAAGGCGCAGAAAGGGAAATACAGCATTTTATTTGCTATTTATTAGGGGAAAAGGAAGACTGGAAATCTCATAGAAAAAAGGACAGCATTTCTGTTCGTTTCCCAGGGAAGTTATGGAAACAAGCTAAATGTCCATTTGCGATGCTAGCCAGAGGGGCATTTTGCGTGTGATGATTCAGAATCGCTGAGCTGAGAAACAGCTGCAGAGCAAAGCACATGCAGGAGCCTCAGTGACACTGGAGTCTGGGCAGCCCCAATTAATACAAAAAGGGAAGATTCGAGCTTAGTGCCCTTCATAGGGTGTGACTGGCTCCCCTTTGCCCCCTGCACTAGCAACATTACTGTTCTCTGTTGCAATTCTAAGAGAGATTTTCTTTGAAAGCTCTAAAGAGTGAAGCTCCCATCCTAGTGGTGGTGAATACAAACCGAAACCTTCCGTGCTTCTCTTCAGCCCTCCCAGTTTGTGTATTTTGAGCTGTGCACCCAGGCAGCTGCCACATTCCAGTGCTTGAACTGTCACTGACTCTTGCACCCTAGACAAGCTAACCAGATTCACCATCTCACGCCCAGCAGTGCCAGAGTCCCAGCCACAGAGTCCCATTTCTGCATGAGAATCTGGTGTTTGGAATGTTTTCTGAATCTTGGGCCGGGATTCCCCATCCCACCCTCCGGTGTCGGAGTTACGTAGGGCTCGGGGATTCCCAACAGAAACTGGTTTGTGTCGTAAGCTTTTTTGTGTTTTTCGTCTGTCTGTGCAAGACCTGCAGCTGCTGAAATCAGCTTTGCCTTTAATTAAACCATGTTCTCTCCATCCAGGTGTGAGTAGCATTTATTTCCTGTTTAACTGAATGGAAGTTATTTAGATTCTCTTTTTGTTCATACTAAGGAATATAATATTCATGTGGGATTGAAAGATTAAGTGAGCCAGAGAGATTCTGATTGGACTCAGGATGGGTGAGCCAAAAGGCAAACATAGCACAGGGGCTATGAACATTGAACTGAAAATTATGTATAGGGAGTTCCTGGCAAAGCTTTCACTTGGAAGGCTGATTATGTCAGACTGCCAGAGCCCAGAGAATGAGTTAAACTTTAATCCTGAGGGCTGATGGAAATATTTAGGGTTGGGGTTCCCAAACTGTGGTATGTGCATCACTGGCGATACGTGAGGCTGTAACAGGGTGGGCTGTTCCTTTTTAAGGGATCCCAACTGACCCCTGTTCAAGGAGATGGCCCCTTTAAAGAAACAGGAATCCAAGGGAGCCACAGACTAGTTGTGGGAATGGGGTCAGGTGTTAAGCAAGTAGCCGCCACCTTAACATAAAACCCGGCTGTTAAGTGACTCCCAGAAGGAGAATTACAGGAGAGCATGAAGTCAGGAGAGAGGCTCCCTAGGATGGGGACCAGAAAGGGAGACTGGTGGGCTGGAAAATCCCTTACACCCCAGAAAGTGTTAATGAAGATGATGATGTGAGTTATGGGCCCAGGTTAGGAGGAGACTTTTGTGTGTAAAACTGTGAGGCTGGGGTTGCAGTGAGACTGGCAGCTCCCTGGCTCAGAGAGAACCAAAGTGGAACTGGGAACCAGAAGCCTTGGAGTAAGGGTAAACTGGCTGAAGCTTCTTGGTGTCCAGTTAAAGCTCTGGATGTCCAGCTAAGACTCCCCCACCCCTCTGTGCCTCCCTGCTCTTTGACATACTCTCTCACACGTTCTCACCACCAGAGCCCATCTACACTCCAGCCAGAACCTGTATCCTCAGTCTAACACCATTAGAGCTGGGAAGGAAATGGTTTTCCCCCCATGTGAACCTTTTTATCATTTTGAAACTTTCCCATTCTGCATCCTGGTGGAACTGAGTTCTTTTGAAGTGTGTGTAAAACCGAGCAAGAGAGCCCACCCCAAAACAGCCAATAACATGGTGGCCAGGGCATTCACCTGGGATGGGTGAGACCCAGGTTCAGGTTCCTGGTTTGAATGCTGGGTTGGGGGTGTCTCCTGTTGGCGCTGTTGTATAAATAATTAGATATTCACTGGATCGCCCACATCCAGGTGAATGCCCAAACCACCTGGCTGTTCTAGTGTGTGTGAGGGGAGGGGGTGTCTCTCTGGTTTTGAGCAGAAATTCCATCCTGGACCTGAGACCTTCCCTGATGACGGTTTTGTCAAAACTCTGGTACATTCCTGTAGAAAGTTTTGGTTTCAACAAAGTGGCATTTTCCGATGGGGGGGGTGGGGTGGGGAGAGTGGGAAAAGGTTTTGTAAAAAAATTCCTGACCAATTCTAAATCTCCGTCCTCTAACCTAACGCCCACGCTCCCACAGCCAAACTCCTTTCTCTGACTTCCCCAAGAAGATCTCCATCAGCCTAATTCACCACTTATTTTACTGAGTTTGTAAATACTTCAGTTGAGCCTAATAAGGTCTAAAATAAATGTGCACAAAAGGAGAAATTTGCATGTGGTACTTTTAACAGTGTCCTTTGAAGGTGGTATGAATCAATAAAGTTTGGGATGGTAGGGGATTGATAGATGTGGAGCTTTTTGTCCACAGGCCATTTGTCCATATACACATCAGGATGGCATTGACCATGTCCTTACTACCTGATGGATGTTTGGTCTCAGTTCAAGTCCTAGTGGCACAGGTGTCGACGCCATCCTTGATAGTACTGTTCTTGTCATAGTAACAATGTGGGGCCAATTCTTAAATGAGCTTTGGAAACTGAAATGCCTTGTCTGAGGCTAGTACCTTTGTCAGGTTTGAGGCACATTAGTGGGGCAGTGTAGGCAAGCCAGCACTGTAGTGATGTGGTAGCTTTAATGTTTCTGTTTTCAGACATCTTTCAAGAACAATAAATTCACTTGAAAACAAATATCAATATTTCTACTGGTAGGAGTGTGGGGACTTTCCAGAACATACATGTTAGTACTTAGAATGGGGAAATCGTCTCATAAAAAGTGTAGGACACCCAATAGTGTAAATGTCAGTGCAGAGACTTGACAGTAACTTTATCCATAGCTCCTGTGCTACCAGAAGGGATAGTAACTCTGATATGAGAAGAGGTGCCTTCCTAAGGGTTTTGAGAAATCCCGGCTGCTAGTCAGTGAAGGTGAAGCACTGAAAGAAGAGCCATTTTATTGAATGATGGAGCAGAAAAAAGACAGTCATGTTAGAAGGGGGAAAGGGAGAAGTAGGGTTGTGGAGGCTGACAGGTGACTAATGATGTGGCAGGATTAACCTGTCATCCTTCTCTCCTGACTGCCAGCTCCTTTTCCATTCTTGCTGGCAGTGCCATAAATAGAACAGTACTGCCCTCTTTGAGAAGCAGTTTCCTGATTCTTGCCAGAGGCAGAATAGATGTGGGGAGAGCTGCTGCTTCTCAAGTGGTCTAAAAGCACAACTGTTCAGGCAGGCCTGAGTAGCTGGTCTCCGTGCTGGGAGATGGTTCATAAACAAGGTGCTAACTGGGACATGTTTAAATAAGAGCTGGGGCAAACCAAAAGGTGAAACAAAGAAAATTAAGGCTTTTCTTACACACGAGGGTAACATTTCTGTATACAGTGGTTAATGAGAGGAGACCTGTTAAACGCTACTGTTGCACGTCCTGGGGTCCTCAGGCTTCTGTGGAATTAGATTTCAGGGTTTTCGGCATCACTTTTTTGAACAAAAGCTCGGGGGAAAATGCCCACCTTCCCCTTGCACTGGCCTTCCAACCACTCTTCATTCACTAGAAGATAAAATTAAAAGGAGACGCTTTTTTCGCTGTGGATAAGTTTATAAACAATGTCACACCCCACGAACCGAACAGTGCCTAAGAGCACCGTTAAGCTCCTCAAATGGGTAAATAGATGTGCTGAAAGTCAGACAAAGACGTGGTTAAAGAAGGAGGAACTGAAGGAGCCAGTGGACAGACAGGATGGACAGCTGCGAAGGTGCAAGTCGGAGGTGGCAACAAAGAATAAGCTGCAGAACTGGGAGAGACCGCAGGTATTTCTGAAACCACGGGAAACAAGCTTATAGAAGGAGTAAATAGAGCAGTAAGGCCTTAGGCAGATAGGAAAGAAAGCAATCTTGCTTTCTATTTTTTTAAAGGAAAAAAATTAATTCCTGGGACCTGACAACTGACTGGAAATGTGGAAGGGGAGATTATAAAAGTAGGTGGACACAGAAGTATTATCTTGGATACTATGGTGATGGGCACTAGTATGAAACCCTGAACGTCTTCCAGGTAAAATCAATAGCAATAGTGAAGTCTCTGACTCTCTCCCTTTCTGAGGAAAAAACTGATCTTCAGTGTAAAGTTGCAGCCAGTACCAGGCCGAGGCACAAAGGACAATAAGGGGAAGCTTTTCAAAGGCACAAAAGCCCGCTAAGTGCCAAACTGTCAGTGGGATTTAGGCACCAAACTGCCCTAAGTTCCTACAGACCGAGTTCTGGGGGGATGGTGGCCCTGTATAAAAGACGATGGAACAAACTTAAGGGGCAAAGCCAAATATGGTGTGACCAGAGCCTGGCACCCTTAGAGCTGCAAGCTGTCACTGGTCACCTCAGAGAGTACAAACCAGAGCAATAGAGATGAACGAAAATCAGCAAGTGTCACGATGAGAACAGCAGCTGGGGCGATGATGCAATGAATGGAGTGTTTGAATTTCCAAAAAATGAATGGAAGGAAGAGCCAGCTTTCCCAGGCAAGGACTCTTAGCTCAGTGAAGAGAAGCAGCAGGATCACAGGGCATTAGAGGGCTTTATCCTGTGCAGTGCAGGTGCCATCTGGGGTATATAAAAGCAAGGCAAAAGAACCTGAGTGGGATAAGGAGGGAGTGTAGGAAGACAAGACCCTTCATTAATGACAGAACCTCTGTACTGCCACCAAATTATTCCTGCCTTAGAGCAGGCATAAGATCTAAAGGTCATATATAGCTACAGGTCTTGTATACTGAGGGATTCACTAAAACCCATCTCTCCTGCCATGCTCATTCTCTGCCAAATCCGCCCCTCTTCCAACCTGAGCTCTTGAGGCAAGGGAGTGGGCACACCGGTTCAGGACAGAGGGCTGAGCCTAGTTCTTATCCTTATCTGTGCCTGCTGTAGTCTATTCATAACTGCACTGGAGCATACCAGCCTTGTCCTCCCTCTGTGCTTCATGCACAGACTGAAACAGTCAAGGCCAAAGTATCGCTGCCAGCAAGGCCCACTGCACATCCTCACACCCCATAAAGCTTGAACTGTCCTGGAAACACCATGGACTGGTATTGGGAAGGATCAAAGGTTCATACAAAATTCTATCCTAAACCAATCACTGCCAGAGAACAGTGCAGCGAAAAAGGAAACTGATTAGGAGAGGGCCTGGGGAAATAATTGAGTGGCTTTGTTCCAAAGGTGGGGGGTGATAGCAGGGGCTGAAATGGCCACCCTGGTTTTTTCCTTTCTTTCAAAAAGGAAAACAGATGTTGAGAAAGTGATTAACAAACTAGCATGTCTCAAGCAGGATAGAACTCAAGGCCACGTGAAGTCGGCTGAGCTTGGACGTGTAGTGTGTTTAAAAAAGAAAAGGGCAAAAACCGGTGTGGCAGTATTTAATAGGTGTGGGACAGGGCTGCTCTGAGGTGGATTGGAAAGGGAGGCCTGGTAACATCCAATACTGTTAAACCTGGAAATGAGGGTAGAACTGGAGGATCGGTGTGTGGGCTGAACTTTTGCTGGGGACGACTGGACTAAAGCCAAAGCTGGACTAGAGAGAACTAGAAACCATGTATAGACCCTAAACCCTCCTTAGCCTGCTGCTTCATTGGGTTAGTCAATTGGCTGAAAATCCTGCTCACTTCCTGTGCAGCACATGGGACAGAAGCTGCCCTTACCTTAGCACAGGGGTCGGCAACCTTTCAGAAGCGGTGTGCCGACTCTTCATTTATTCACTCTAATTTAAGGTTTCGTGTGCCAGTAACACATTTTAACGTTTTTAGAAGGTCTCTTTCTATAAGTCTATAATATATAACGAAACTATTGTTGTATGTAAAGTAAATAAGGTTTTTAAAATGTTTAAGAAGCTTCATTTAAAATTAAATTAAAATGCAGAGTCCCCCGGATCAGTGGCCAGGACCCGGGCAGTGTGAGTGTCACTGAAAATCATCTCGCGTGCCGCCTTCGGCACACGTGCCATCGGTTGCCTACCCCTGCCTTAGCAGGTTTGATCCTAAGGCCTTGTGTATGGTAAGAAAATTTGCAACAGTGTAAACAAATTGATGTAGTTACTGGTGCAATTTTTTTCTCTGTATAGACAAGGCCTAAATGGGGGATCTCTAGAGTAAAGGGGAACCAGGGACTCATCTTGCAGGTTTCAGATTAAAAATGCCCATCTCTTGGAGGTGGGAAGGAAGGAAGGCATCTTTCTTATCTTCTCCCACACTTTCAACCTGCAGGATTTGAGCATTATCCCCACAGCCCTAAGACCACACCCAACAGCCTCTAACCAAGCTTCTTTCAGCAAGCTTGTATTACTGCAAAGACCAGCGATGGTAAAGTGTCGCACGCAATGCTGGCTTTTGCAGCAAAGGGATTACTCTCTGCAGGTTGTAAAGTAGAGAAGCCTGTGCCTCAACCAGGGGTGCGGAAGCAGCTGGAAATAGGGGAGTTCTACTGGTCTCGCCTGCTTGACCCAATATGTGGCTGAGCTGACAAAGCACAAAATGCAGGGTGAGAACAAACAGATTGGGGAAGCAGCCGGAGAAGTTCTCAACTGACTCATCTATGCCCAGCAGAAAGGTGACTTGCTGAAGAGCTACTGTTAGATAACAGCTGGCTGAATTAACTTGCAAGGATTTTTTGTCATGGTTTTTTGGAGGAGCTGGATATCCAGGACACCCACTGAACTCAATGGGAGCTGCTGAAGGTGCTCAGCACCTCTGCAATCAGGCCAGTGCTCCTACCAGAACTGGGGGGCCCAGTCCAGGTCCCAGCAGCATAAACCTACCTTTGGATAAAATGAGTATCACATCTCCTGCCTGGAACTCCAGGTCCTCGGGCTGGATGGCTTCATAACTGTATCGAGCTACCACATGGTTTGCTTCCAGCTGTTGTGGTGGTGTCTTCTGGGTACCCTCCTTAGCTTGGCCATCTTCCCCTCTGGGTAAATCTTTGTCTCCCTAATACAGGAAACAGCCTGTTGAGATGCCGCTTGGTGTTTCCTTTAATGTGCATGTCTATGTAAGAAAAGCTACTGACTGAATTTCACAGGAGGAGCTAGCAATGCTCTTACCCTGTAAGTTTACTTGTGTGTCAGATGAACTGTGTATGTCTTCCTCTATCCAGACAGACCCATTTGGTAGTTCGTGGGCAATGTAATTATCCTATATCTTATCTACTGTACCTACGGGGGGCGCTGTGGCCCGAAGGCGGGGGGAGGGGAATAGAGTGTGCACTCTAATGCTTTGTGAAGCATGCTGAGGTCTTTGTGTGAACGGCATCACAGAAGTGTAAGATACTAGGAGTGGGACTTGGGCCCTTCTAGGTTCACTTGTAGCCAGAAGCCTGGCTCCCAGGCTCCTGCTGTGAGATCAGCCCAGGACTCAAATAGCCAGTGAAGTGGTGGGCATGGCCTGCACTCACTGATCCTCGCCTGGTACAGCTGGGTCGAGGGGGCTGAGTTTGTCTCCAAGGCAGGAGCAAGAAATCAACAGCTGGCCCACCAGGGAATCTACCCATGCATAGGGGTCAAACCCACCCAACCTCCCTGGGGAAAGCAGCCATTGCCAAAGCCCCTGAAGTGTTAACTGCCCCCCGCCTCCGCAAGTCTGCACTGATGTGACAGGAATGGCTTATGGGGAAACACGGATGGGCATTGCTTCTGTCCCCCTCTGACGCTCTGCAGTGTGCGTGCTCAGGGGGTAAAATGCCTCTCAGAGCTGTTCCTGCAGCTCCAGCAGCTGGCTGAGTGCAGCAGGAGGCCAGGCTGTCCTTTGCAGGACATTCGATCACCACTGAGATGCCTGGGTTCAAAGCCAGGCTTCTCTCCACCCTTGCACTCCTCATCAGAGCTAGGTTGTGCCTGCCTTTGTGTTTGACGGTTACCTAGGTCACCAACAGATGCAGGGCATACAGGGCTGGGTGCCTCAGTAGCTCGACTCATTTCACTAGAGGACTGGGGTTGTACACAAGGTCAAAGAAAGGTCTGTGCAAAACCAAAGGAGAATGAAGTTCTCTTGCTTGGGCCTTGCTGCTCGCCTTGCTCAGCACAGGTACCTGCTCCACCATTCTAGGGATGGGATGAAATCTGGAGTGGAACTGAGTTCTTGGGGAGGCAAGTGGAAGAGGGCTCGGAAGGGCCCCCACCACCAGAGAAGTTTAAAGTTACAGCCTCCCGCAAGGGCTCTGGCATTCTCTGGAGGCGCTGTCTTTAAAAATTCAAACCAGCCTCTGCACTTAGCCACTGCTGGGAGTGGGATTGCTGGGGGGCTTGTTCCAGGGAGCTGCCACCTGGCCCCCAGCGCACTTTGCAGGCTCTCACCCCAGCAAGCCTTTTGTTCCTAGACTTTCACACAACCTCTTCCCGCTTAATGGGCTATCCAGTCCTTGAGAGAAGGCCTGTGCTGCGCCAAGTGTGATGGTCCCCTTTGCATTTGAGACCCAGGCACAGCAGTGGCCTGGGGTGGGGTGTTCCAGCCTGTGAATGACGGGAATTGCAGGGTAGGTACGGTGGAGAAAGGGGCTGATCGCTCGTTTTGAGGGGCTGGCTTCTTCGAGATGCCCCCCTGCACCTCTGGCCCTGCCTTCCAGTTCCTGGTAGCTGGGGAGGGATGGGCGTGGGCTTGTCATACAGGAGCCCAAATCTGAATAAATTGGGCCCAAATTTAGAGGTGAGCACAAGCTGATACAACTTCTAACTCCCTGCCCCAGTGCACACTACCCTGGCTCAGAGTCATTCCGATTTAAGTGGTCTCTCACCCACGTAATGCCCTGTCATGCACACAGCCCCCCTCTCCACCCCCACACACTCACACCACCTCTGAATGCCCCACTGATTCCAAGAGAGTCCATGCCAGCGTAACTGGCCAGGAGACAGGAATGTACCAGACTGCATCTACTTTAGCAGACAGCTTCTGGGTCCCGGGGTGTAAGTTACACCAATGGGTGCTACCTCAAACACACAGGTTCTCAAACTTCATTGCATAATGACCCCCACACCCAGGCTGCATATTTGAGGGCCATGGGGAGTTTTACACCACTTTACATAGCACCTTTGAGTTTGGCCCTCAGCTCTGGATTTACCACATTCTCTCTATTACTGTCCCTCAGACTGAATGACTTTCAAATATCATATTTGAAATATTCTCAAATACTGTATTTCTCTCCCAAATTCAGCCAGCAGGAGTCCCTGCTGATAAGCTAGGAATGCTGGTGCCAGAAGCTGTCCACAGTCAGTGAGCATTAGAACCCAGGGTTACTGACCTCTGTGACGTCGCACCACAGTGTCAGGCAATAGTCCTTAGCGTGACTCCATACTGTCTTCATGCTGTCCTCGCTCAGAGTTACCAGCTCCTCACTCTCTGCAGGCCGGTACCTGTGCCATACAGGAAAATTAGCGTGAGACCAGAAGCTCCCTGAAGATGAGGATGATGCTGAGACAGGGCAATAGCTCACCTCAGTTTTGTATGCTCTGGTGTGAGCTCCAGTTTCTTGCACACCGTGTCCAGGAGTTCGCTGTAGTTGATTCCAAGCTGGACTGGTATTGCTACTGTGTACTTGTAATGCACCTTGAGAACATATGGGCTTGAGGTAGCTGATCCTCCATCCTGCAGGGGAAAAGTGGAATTGAACGTTGCAATCTGCACCACAGAAGCCTTATTGTATAAATACAGGTAGTTATGACTCATTAAAAGACGAGGAATGAGGCCTGCAAAAATCAGGGGGCTGGCATGGAAACGGAAACCTTTCGTCTCTAAGCCACTGGTTCCATTCTGACCCAGGTCACCAGCAATCTGCCAGCAGGGAGTCTTAATAGCTTTTCCAGCAGGTAAGTGTCTATGTCACAAAAGCCACCATCACAACTAAGGCTTATTGGCAAACACGGTGGCAATTCTAGGAGGGAAGCCAAGCCACTCTTGACCACTCTGAAAGCAATTCACTCTGGCCAGTCAGGGCACGCTAGTGCAGCTGGTGTGAGAGAGACTTGCATTGCCCTGGCTGTGCAGGGAGAGGACAGAGGATACCTCTCCAAAAGCTACCCCAATCATTAACTTACCAGCACAGTAAAAAGTCAAAGGATATGCTTGGATGCATTGACAGTCTTAGATCCTGCTGTCCAGCTGACCCGCAGCCTGGCTATTACTTTTCAGAGAGGCTATTAGTCTAGAAGGTGACAAGCTCAAAAATGTTGCTGGTTTTACAGCAGTTGCTGGTTTTGCAGCACTTGCAAAAGCGCAAACATTCACCCCAAGGTACAATAAATGCTTGTGTATATGGACAGTATGTATTCCCACTTCAGTGGTTCCTCTCCACAAGCACACAGGGACATCCATTACCTTTGCAGCTTCTTGCTGCTCTTTTCCAGAAGTACCAGGACCGTGAGCTGAATGGAGAGCAGAGGAAAAAGTAGGTGAATGAACTCTAAGCAGATAACTATTGTCACTCTCCATGCAAATATACGCTCAGATTCATGGCAGCCCCCTCACCCCACATCTCTCATTGCATCAAACAGTGACAGATAAGCACATTAGCTTGTTGCTGCTAAAATGAGTGAAATCATTAAAGTGTCATTAGGTTTTGCCGTTAGCACCTCATTGAGATGAATGGAAGCAACCCAAATTTCTATGACTCAGGCCAATAACACTGCATCATCTACACTTGATTTCACATTTTAAAGGTTATTTTTGCAACCATAGGGCATAGAGACAGTATTTTTTTAAAACATAAAAGCACAAATTGCTGGGTAACGTAACATAATCTGCACTGTGTGGCTATTCGTGTGGCTGAGTGAGCTCCTTAACCACTGGATAGTGCACCTAGCAGAGGAGGTTGGTTCACACTGTAACAGTGGATGAAATTTGTCAGACTTGCTCAGGGTTCAGTTTATAATGGTCTCTCCGAGAGGCTGAGGACTTGACAAGACACTGTAAGTTCCAGCACTAATGGTAGCCAAGTTAGCGCAAGTGGCAGAGGTCTGGATTTTTAGAATGGAAGGGAAGTTAGACTCCCTGTGTTTAGACTGATAAACTAATGATCATGATGTACAAACATGTATGCAACTCTCGTCTCTCATACCACTTACAGTCTCAGCTCAGGGTTTTGGATCTGTGAAGATCTGTTAATGTGTGGACTGGGAGTCAAACCTCCTGGCTTTTGTTCCCAACTCTGGCCCTGCCTTGTTGTGTGACCTGGGGCAAGTCACTGGGGAGTTCCCATAACTCCAGGTGCTCAACACTTTTCAACTGATCTCTCTGTGCATCTGTTTCCTTCTCTGTACACTGCAGATAACTCTTAACTCACAGGGGAAAGGTTAAACTCATGGGAGCAGATCCTCAGCTGGTGCAATTGAAGTCAATGCAGCTATGACAGTTTATGCCAGCTGAGGATTTGCCCCCTGGTTTGTTAATGCTTTGACACTGGAAGGCATTACAGAATGGCCAGCGCACCAGGGTATTCAATATGGTCCCACTGCGAGATTTATGCTCGGTTTTAAGGATTTTGCTGGGCTACAGAGCCTGCTGGATGTGAAGGTTCCCTGAGCCTTCTGACCCACAAAGGGCTAATTGGTGTGGCTGTCAGCTCTGCTAGCATTGCTGACTGTTACTCTGCTAGTGTCTCTGAAGTACAGATGACTGGAAGAAAGGAAGTCTTTTTTTCTGGGAATTTTTAAACACTCCAGACATTTTTAGGTTTTTATGAAAAATTTAACAAATTGTTGGAAAAACTGATAAATGCTCAAACTAACTCTCATTCTGAAAGAGTGCCATTCTTGGTCTTTTTTCATTTAAAAAAAAAAAAAACTTTCGTCCATTTCTTTAGTTCCCTCCTTTCTGAAGGTGGCTTTGTTTGGCCGTGGCCTTTGAAAGTGATTGCTCTGTTCCAAACAAGACAGCCAGCTGCCAGTGTCGTGTCCCTGTCCGACACCTGATTATGTTCACAGACAGCTGTGTCTGGCTCTAAAGCAAGTTCAGATGCAGCTGTTTCCACCTGCCCCAAGCCACCATCCAACCCAGTGCAAAATGGCCCCTCTGCTGACAGTCTGAGCAGAGGGCAAGGAGTGATATGGTAGAGGTGGTTCTCCGGCTCAGGATGGAAGCCTCGTTCCAGAGCCTCTGCCTACCCTGCTGCTCCTTGGTTCTGCCTGTTCTGGGGCCATGCAATGCTTCATTCACCAGCACAGCACTGCCCACGATCCAGTTCAGACTAGGGGATTGGTGACTGTTCATTGTCAATGCTTTATGGGGGATTGGCTGTCAATAGCCAGGATCTTGCAGGCAGTGGCTAATGACCACTTAGTTTAGAAGTAAGCTTAGGTGTTTGTTTCCAGCTCATGTTAACCTTCGGAGACTAAAAAGCTTATGCCACTTCAGGAGTTGCAGCTTCTTTAGAGGGCAGGGGGAAATTAAAGTTATGCTGGATATATGAACAGGGTTAAAAGATTTAGAACATAAACCTGGCCATATTGGGTCAGACCAATGGTCCATCTAGCCCGGTGTCCTGTCTTCTGCCAGTGCCCAGTGCCGGATGCTTCAGAAGGAATTAACAAAACAGGCAATTATCAAGTGATCCATCCCCTGTTGTCCACTCCCAGCTTCTGCCAGTCAGATGTTTAGGGACACCCAGAGCATGGGGTTGCTTCCCTGATCATCTTGGCTAATAGCTATTGATGGACCTAACTTCAATGAACTTAGCTAATTCTCTTTTGAACCCAGTTATATTTTTGGATTTCACAACATCCCTGGGCAAAGAGTTCCACAGGTTGACTGTGTGCTGTGTGATGCGGTACTTCCTTATGTTTGTTGTAAACCTGCTGCCTGTTAATTTCATTGGGTGACCCCGGTTCTTGTGTTATATGAAGGGGTAAATAACACTTCCCTGTTCATTTTCTCCACACCATTCTTGATTTTATAGACCTCGATCATATACCCTCTTAGTCATCTCTTTTCTCAGATGAATAGTCCCAGTCTTCTTTAATCTCTCCTCATATGGAAGCTGTTCCATACCCCTAATTTTTTTTGTTGCCCTTCTTTGTACCTTTTCCAATTCGAACATTTTTTTGAGATAGGGTGATCAGAACTCCACACGGTATTCAAGGTGTGGGCATACTATGGATTTATATAGGGGCATTATTATATGTTCTGTCTTATTATCTATCCCTTTCCTAATGGTTCCTAACACTGTTAGCTTTTTTGACAGCCGCTGCACTTTGAGTGGAGAACACATCTTCAGGTTCCCTGAAGACCTCTGCTAAGACCATGAGGCAATGTAAAAAAAAGTCCCACTGCAGAGTCCACTGAACATAAGAACAGCCATACTGTATCAGACCAAAAGTCCATCTAACCCAGTATTCTGTCTTCCGACAGTGGCCAATGCCAGGTGCTTCAGAGTGAATGAACAGAACAGGTAATCCATCAAGTGATCCAATCCCTGTTGCCCATTCCCAGCTTCTGGCAACAGAGGCTAGGGACACGATCCCTGCCCGTCCTGGCTAATAGCCATTGATGGACCTATCCTCCATGAATTTATCAAATTCTTTTTTGAACCCTGTTATAGTCTTGGCCTTCGCAACATCCTCTGGCAAGGAGTTCCATATGTTGACTGTACGTTGTGTGAAGAAATACTTCCTTTTGTTTGTTTTAAAACTGCTGCCTATTCATTTCATTTGGTGACCCTTAGTTCTTGTGTTATGAGAAGGAATAAATAATACTTCCTTATTTACTTTCTCTACACCCATCATGATTTTATAGACCTCAATCATATCTCCCCTTAGCCGTCTCTTTTCAAGCTGAAAAGTCCCAGTCTTATTAGTCTCTCCTTATATGGAAGCTGTTCTATGCCCCTAATAATTTTTGTTGCCCTTTTCTGAACCTTTTCCAATTCCAATATATCTTTTTTGAGATGGGGCGACTACAACTGCACTCAATATTCAAGATGTGGGCATACCATGGATTTATATAGAGGCAATATGATATTTTCTGTCTTATCTGTCCCCTGCTTAATGATTCCCAACATTCTATTCGCTTTTTTGCCTGTATAATTGGGATTATGTTTTCCAATAGGCATTACTTTGCATTTATCAACACATTTACATTTGATCCTGATCCTGATCATCCAACTGCAGGCAGCCATCCAAAATTGCATCAAATGAGGCCAAAGATGGTAAGCAGTTTTTTGCTGTCTAATACAGGGGTTCTCAAACTTCATTGCATCACGACCCCCTTCTGACAACAAAATTACTACATGACTCCAGAAGGGGGACCAAAGCCTGAGCCCGCCCGAGCCCTGAACCTCAGGTGGGGAGGACCTGTAACCTGAGCCCCGTCACCCAGGGCTGAAGCCCTTGGGCTTTGGCTTCGGCCCTGGGCGCAATGGGGCTCGGGCTTCAACTTCAGCCCTGGGTGGTGGCGTGGAGCTCAGGCTTTGGCTTCAGTCCTGGGCCCCAGCAAGACTAACACCACCCCTGGCGACCCCATTTAAATGGGTCACGATCCACTTTGGGGTCCTGACCCACAGTTTGAGAACCGCTGGTCTAATAGAAAAGCCATTCCAACATTAGAACCCCAGATTAGGATCTTCTAGGGTGCCAACAATGTCTCAAATCTGGTCATTCAGACACAACGCTCCCCACGAGATGGTTCAAAGGGTTTGGAATGAACACGCTCACTCATCCTCTTCTCCTCTCAGCCTCACCCTCCACCAGCCTGGCCAGCTTTAAAAAGTGTTAACCACTGTGTCTTAGCACAGCTGAGTGCTTCTGGTCCAGGTCCAACAGGGCTGCTAGCAGCTGACGCCTTACAGCACACAGCTGCTTTCCACTCTGGGGTCAGAGGACGCTGTCTTTGGGCTTGGCGAATGGGACAGTTTCACACCTTCATTCAGCAATTGGAGCCCCCTCCTTCTCCTATCAGGCAAATGCTGGAGAATAGTGTGGAACTGGGGACTCCAGCAGCTTGCAGTGAAGTCAGCCACTGCTGCTGCAAACCCAGGTCCATCTTAAATGGCGCAACATACAGTGACAGAGTGTACAGTCCCAGACAGCCCCAGGAAAGGCAGGCAGCAGCCTGCTATGGGATGGTCTTGTGCTGATTTCCCTGCACTGGGAGGTGAGTGAAGTGGGTTTAGTTCTCAGCTCTGCAAGCTTGGACAAGATACTTAATTTACTCTGTGCCTCAGTTCCCGCTCTGCAGGATGGGGACAACAGCAACGCCTTTGTCTGACTTGTCTATTGAAATGATAAGTAGGGAGTTCGGGACTGTCTGTACAGCACCTCGCACAATGGGCCCCTGATCTCAGTAAGCGCTGCTCGGCACTACCACATCACCAATTGTTCTCAGTAACGGTGTCTGTGTGCGCGCACACTGGGGGTGCAGCATTCACCACAGTCCAGACAGCCCTTAGCCAGGCACACTGAGGATCTTTTCTTCTGAGGGAGTAAAATCAGCCTGACTGTCCATACGAGATGGAATTGAAGGTTCAAGCAGCTTTTCAAACACGGCCCTCGTGCCCCCTGTCCCAGCTGCACTGAACAAGCAGTGGGAGTCTCTGAAAGCCCAAGCAGGGGCCAAATAATTTGGAGCAGGGTTCAGAGCCCTGGGAGAGAAGCCCACATTTAAAGCTAAAGCAGCAAGATTGGGCCTAACAGTCCCAACTAACCCCTCAAAGGCAGTGAGTGTCCACAGTGGGCAGCCTGCAAACCACGAGCATCTTCCTCCCAAACACGCCCCGCTTGTACCCAGATGCTGTGCCAGCTCTGGACCCTGACTTTGTACTGTTCCCCACCAGTGAGACAGGATTTAGGGTGGGAGGTTCTTAAGTGTCCACGTGATTTAGGAGCACACTTTCAAAGTGCTTCTAAGTGACCTGAAGGCTTGTGACAATCCAACCCTCTGTTCTTCTAGTCCATCACCAGCGCTATGCCATATAACACTACAAATGACTGTCCCCTGCTCTGGCCTCTCTCTACTGCTCCAACAGCAAATAAGGGCCACACAAGAGCTGCAGCTGGCTGGGACGAATTCCCCCAGTGCAGATACAGCAGAGCAAGGGTATACTGGGGGCTGCAGGAAAGAGGGGGCACACCATCAGATAGGGTGAAACTAACACCGAGTGCCTGTTCCCACCAGCTACTGCTGTCTCAGTGATCCCCAGGTGCGACGGTCACTGACCTGGTGCTGGAGACCTGGGCTTTTCCGGAGCGGTGGAACTGGGTGGGGCAGGGATGTCCAACTCAGCAGGGGTTTCCTCCTGTGAAGGATGTGACTATAGTTAGTGTTACTATCAGCCGGGGGCAGCACTGGGGAGCTGGGGCCCTGCTGTCCTGCGTGTGAGATTCCCTTTTAGTACACCGGGCAGAGCTGCTGCTTTGGGATCTTGGGTGGTAGGATCTGGGCCTCGCATCCCTGCTGGGACTCACTGGCCACAGGGATCTTGGAGGGGTGGTTTGGGTAGCCCTAGCTCAGCTCCCCACCATGTGTGATAGTGCTGCAGTGCTGGGTGGTACCCCTAGGGGACAGTGTGTGTATGGAGGGAACTGCCTGGCAGACCCTCTACGTCTCTCAGGGCTGGTCCACACTACCCGCCCAATTCGGCGGGTAGAGATCGATCTTCTGGGATCGATTTATCGCATCTCATCTGGACGCGATAGATCGATCCCAGAAGCGCTCCCCCGTCGACTGCGGAACTCCTGCTCGCCGAGAGGAGGAAGCGCTGTCGACGGGGGAGCTTGCCTGCGCCGCGTGGACCCGCAGTAAGTAAATTTAGTTCGATCTAGGAAACGTCGACTTCAGCTACGCTATTCTCGTAGCTGAAGTTGCGTTTCCTAGATCGATCCCCCGCCCCAGTGTGGACCTGCCCTCAATCCATTCAGGTCCTGATGGAGAGCAGGGTGATGAAACACTCGGTTTCCCAGCAGCGCAGGCAATCCCTGGCTACCACGCTATGGACCATGGGATCCGCATCTACCGAGGTATATGGACATTCATGAAGGTGGGGTGCCTTGGTCATCCTGATTTGGGGGAGTCCTTGGTGCTCCAGGAGCAATTCATGCAACCCTAGTGAGCATGCAGGGCTGGAGAGCATGAGGCAGTGGGCGCTGGGGGGTGCTGCAGGCAGCTGCCCCTGCATACAGTAACAGTCACAGCGCTGTAGGCTCTGGTGAGCTGCAGCATCATTCTCCTGGTGTGAGACGCCACTCTGCTGGGAAATATCTATTCCAAAGGGGCTGCTAGTGTGCCAGCCTGGCTTACCCGGACCTGCGGCTGGTTCTGGAGCTCCACGGCCTCAAGGTAGTTACAGGGGACAATCCCTTTCTGTGGGGAGGGGAGAGACACAGACAAAAGCAGGAGTGGTTAGGAGGAGACTGCGATAGCATTACGCATTAACATATGGGTAGAACCACAGGCTGGGAAGGAGCAACTCAACCATGCCCATCAGTCTGGGGGTCTCCTCTAAACCTGTAGCCTGGAAGGGCAGCTGCTGCAGAGTTTAGATTTGTTTCTTGTGGCCTCTTCCAGTTCAGCGAGGTGTCTGAGCAGCCTAGAGCTGAACCTACTGTCCCAGGAGGAGGATCATCTAAGAACAGGGAGCATGCCCCCCCTGCATGGTATCTGATCAGATAGCAACCAACCTGCTCTTGGTGGCCTTTCTCAGACAGCTCGCACTTCTGTGTCACGGAGCTAGCGTGGGCTGACACAGCTTGGGGCTAGTGCCCGAGACTGCTTTCATGTGAGGGATCTGGCTGCAGGTGCAACCTCAGGGCTCTTGCACTTCGGGGTGAGGGATGCATCTGAGGGCAAGGCGGGGCTTGGATGGCCTTTTGAAGGTCACTAACAATTGATGGGGGGAGGTGCTGAATGAGACCAGCTGTACAGGAAGGAAGTGTGGTCAGGCCTTGGAGGTGAGAGCCTGGCATCCTCTTCCTGGCTCTGCCACTCGCTTGCTGCTTCACCGTGGGCAAGTCATTTTGTGGCTTCCGCTTCCCCACCTGTAAAACAGGGACCTCCCAGGGGTGGCGTGATGGGTACTGTTAAAGTGCATGGGGTGCGCTGTAGAAATGCAGGGCCGAGGGAGCAGCTAGCGGGGATGCAAGGAACAAGTTATGGATCCCACAGTGAGAAGGTGGGTGGAAATGCCCTGCAGGGGCCAGACAGCTTGAGGTGGGGCTGGGGCGGGTGAGCAAGGCAGTCTGTGTTCAGATGCTGGCTGATGGAATTAGAGGATGCCAGGAAACAGCTCCCTCAGGGAGCTGTAGCAGGGAAGGATCCTACCAAGCCTAGAAACATGTCTGTGTTTGCAGCACTTTGCAGGCTGCAGCGAGGACCCTAAAGCACATGGGTCAGGTACCAGGCCCCAGCAGAAAAGCAATGACATACAAAGCAACCCAGCAAACCCACCCAGCAACTGGGGCCTGGCAATGCCCCATAGAGGTCAGTGGGGGCTTTGGCATTGCCTTCAATGGAGCAGGAGCAGGCCCTTAGCAAGTGCCAGCACTGGCCTGGCAAAGCCCGTGTGTGGAATGGGCTCTAAGTACCTTCCCGTTGAACATAACGGTGGCCCAGTTGTCCTTCCCCTTCGTCAGGACAAAGACAATGTTTCCCGGCAGGACTTGCAGCTCCTCTGCGGTCTCGGGCGTGAACTCGAACAGCACACGGTGAGGCTCCCCTTCCAGGGCCCTAGATGGGGAAGCAATGGCTGGGTCAGCTGGGAAGAGTGCTGCTGCCTTCCTTAGCTTTGTCTTGGATCTTTTGTTCTCCTGGGCCTCTCCCCTCCTCCCTCTGTTTCTAGTGGCTGAGGCTGTCACAATCACTATGTCAGAAGAACATCGTCCTCCCTCACCCTATCTGCTCATTTTACTCCATTAGCTCTGCAGTGGGAGAACAGAGAGCAGGATTTTGGTCCGATGCACCCCTCACCGTGGTATCGAAGCACCAAGTACATCATCCCCATATACCTCCAAGCACTTTACAAAGCAGGTAAGTAATAAGTATCATTACCTGGCTCCATTTTATAGATGGGGAAACTAAGGCACAGAGTGGCAAAGTGACTTGCCAAAGGTCATTCAGGGGGTCAGTGGCAGGGCTGGGAAGAGAGCCCAGGATTTCTGGCTCCCGGTTTAATGCCCCACGCTGCCTCCCATAAGCAAACTAAGAGCTGATTGCACAGTGTCCTCCAGGCGCTGATATGAGAGGCAGCAGGAATCCTTGACTCTGGGAGCCCGGGCGCCGTTTGAGGGCAGTAATGAAACTGAGCGTTTGATCTGCAGAGGGAGTGCCTGGGAACTGGAGTCGGTGAAGGAATAAATATGGCCACCCCACAAGCCCTTTCTCTGAATACAGCCAGGCTCCTGTTTCCCTGCTTAAGCCCCTTGTCACTTTAAGCCTTTTATCTATGGCAGTTTTCAATGTGTGGCCTTTCACCTGAGGGAGCTGCAGTGTTTTCTCAAGGTGGGAATACAAGCACTGTGGCTAAGGAGAGACGAGGAAGGCGAGAGCAATCCTGCCTCTCTAGTATCAGAGCAAAACGCACTGTAGGACTCCTGGAGACAACTGAGGGCCTGTCAGCGTCCTGTGCTCTTCTGCAGCGTGTCTTCACGCTGCCTGGGGATAGCTCAGGTTAGGAGAACAGGAAACCCCTCTGCTGCTTCAGCACAGTTGGTACGTAAAGCACGAGGCTGGGGGAGCTCAGTTATACAGAGTAAAGAGCAGCTGGCCGCAGCGCTCTGGTAAAGAGCATGTGGTTTTCCATGGCACTTCAGGGAATCATAGGTTGAGCCCCTCTGAAGGCAGAACTGCATATGATTGCCACTAAATTAGGATGGAAGTTGCTAGGTTAGGCAAACAGAAATGTGATATTTGTGCTGTTGCAATGGGGCTAGTGTCTGATGCCATCTCTCATCCTCCCCCCACACGCAGTCTCCTCACTCCTTCCATCGCTCACTCAGACTGCATCCCCAAAGCACACGGGACAGTAGATAGGGAGCTGAACCTATCTGGCATTACAGCTGTAAGTTACCGACTCCTGTTAGGGGTGGCATCGTTCTGAATGCAACCAGCACCAGAACTGGAGGAAATCCAGTATCCAATATAGAGCGAGTGTGCGTGTGACATGGCCAGTCTGGGAGCTGTAACTGCACAGAGCCTCGATACTGGGACAGGTGCTACACACATTACTACTATTCTGCTTTTATATAGGACCAGTCATCTGAGCCTTGTGCAGCACCTTGCATAAACTGATGCCTCCCACCCCCCTACCCACCCCCAACTTTGCTTAACTCCCCTAGACTTTGTTTAACTCACCGGAGGATTTCTGGCGTCTTTGGTCTGGGTGGAGGGCCAGGCGTCTGTAAACAAACAAACAGAACCTAAATAATCCTGCTGGTTTCATCTCTCTGCAAAAGGAATCCCTCCAGGCTCCTAACACATCTCTTGCCCTTCTCGGGATGTTTCCTTTCTCCTAATATAGACCAGCAGTTTAATACTGGCAATGGCACGATCTCTGTTCCCTTCTCAGTGCAGCCCAACCCTTTATTTGCCCCCAGGACCATTGCTGTGATTTGGGCAGCCAGCTCAGGAGATGTTCATAATGTCACTTTGGCTCATTCCCCTAAGGGTCTGTCTACACTGCAATTAGACACCTGCGGCTGGCCTGTGCCAGCTGGCCTGGGCTAAGAGGCTGTTTAATTGCAGTGTAGACGCTCAGGCTGCAGCCTGAGCTCTGGGACCCTCCCACCTTGCATGGTTCTAGAGCCCTGCTCCAGCTGAGCCCAAACATCTATACTGCAATTAAACAGCCCCTTAGCCCAAGCCCCGTGAGCCCGAGTCAGCTGGCACGGGCCAGCCACAGGGGTCTAACTGCAGCTTAGAGAGACCCTAAGAGGGCACAATTTAACCCAGAGCCCATTCAGCCACTTCATTGTTTGTTCCAATATGCAGCACCATGCACTCACCTGCTCATGAATTTCAGCTGCCATCGTGATGCTTAGCTTTGCTAGGCCCTTCTGCAGCACTACACAATCTCCTCTAGTCTTAAACCAAATCATTTTGGATCCTTAGCCAATTTTACCACCGCTTCCAAGAGCTCTGCTACATTAAATATGGTCATACTACTGAACGGTAGGGAAACGTGCTATCAGCCTCTTGCAATAGTGGGAACGGCCCACTTATTCTTGCAGTGGAGCTGTTTCAGTTCACAAGAGAACATACACCTGCTGGCCCTGTGGTTACCTCACTTCCTTGATAATCTTTCAAGGAACTTTAATGAAAGCCTTCTGGTGGCTCACGAGTCTGAACAGGTGGAATGGCCTGAGAAGCAGCAAATGACAGCTGAAGGCCTAGTGGGGAGGTGTGTTTGTCAGGAAACTGAGGCTGGCAGGAGGGAGAGAGAAGGAGGGAAAATAACAGCTGAACCATCCGGGTCTTGTTGGATTTCCTGCAAGTTGTTGAAAATCAACTTCACACGCAGGGTGTGTGGATGCTACAATCAGGTGTGACTGCCGCATGCGTGGACAGAACCAAACGAGCACTGCTCTAGTTAGCTTGCATCACAGTGGAAGTGACGCCACAGCAGCACGGGTTCTACAGTGCCACCCAGGACGCTGGGTGTGGGCTGGAGCAGCTAGCCCGGGCTGCCGCCTGTGCCATCACTGCTGCTGCTGTTCGAGCTAACGAGGTCAAATCTAGCTGCTGTGTCATCTGTGATTGCAGTGCAGACACGTGCACACGTTCTCTCATTGGCAGCACTTGCTGTATTGTGCTAAGCACGTTACGACGCACCCAATGCTGCCTCACCTGCAGCTGAAGCGGAGCAAACCCTGAAAAACTATCCTTGTCGACGACAGACGCCACGACCTGCAGACAAAGAGGGGAAAGGTCGTTACTTGGTTCTTCTCTGGCTTTCCCCAGCTCCCACTCCCTCTCCTGCCCCCTTGCTCCCACGCTTTTGCTTGCTACTCACTGTAATCTAACCTTCCCACGGCCCTGACTCTCCGGCTTTGGAAAATCCCTGCTAACTGCTCCAATTCCCATGTATTCCTGACCCAACCGCCATGGGGGCCGCTGTTCCTCTAGTGGTTCTAACACCCAGCCCTGGTTCAAGAGCAGCCGTGTCTTCAGGCTAAACACTTTTAACTGCGCTGCAGGGCACCTGAGCCTGCCCTCTCCCGGGAGTGAGCTCTCAGGCCTGAGCCTTGCCCCTGGAGCACTGAAAGGGACACTGGTGGCTTAAAATTCAGCTATATTTGTAGCCTGAGCTTCTCAAAGCAGCTGGAGACAGCTAGGTTCCCAGCTCCCTTTCAGTGTGATTTTGGTCCTTAACTCCCTTAGGCTATTTTGAAAATCCTGGCCTTCGAAACCAGACGCCCTTACGTGCATTACTGACAGCCCCTGGGAGCACTGGAGCTGACAGGCTGTTGGTTGGCTGATCTGCTTTGCACCTCAGCTGCTGCTGGTTTATTTTCTGGCTCAGGCAGTGGCAAGGGAACGAATTGGCCATTCACTTCCCGGTTCTCACGGGCTAGGTCAGTGCCGCAGTGTTTGGCTCTCACGCACTGAAGGGGGCCTGAAAACATGGTCGCACACAGGCCAGTTTTCTTGTTTTATTCATGCAGCTTCCAAATTTTAAAATGGATTTCTACTGATTTCCCTCCCCCTACAAGTGGCTGAGTCCCTCAGGGCAGGGACATCTGCAATTCCCTGTTCTCCTCTGTGCTGCCAAGACTCAGCCAATAATAAAGAAGTAGTGATCCCTAGGCAGAGGCCAGCGAGTTGGCTCCTCTGACCCACAGCCCAACTTGAGAAAACAGCATGTTCATTCCTCCCCCTTGGATGAATTTCCTACCGTAGCTTTTCCCAGGTAATCCTTCTTCTCCAGCTGAGCCACTTGCTTTTCATTTGGCCTAAACAGCTTCCCTGGAGGAATCGCCACCGGCTCAAAGAGTCTATGCTTCTGCAGCACACAGAAATCACAGTGCTTTTCAGGGATACGTGGGGAGAACACAGCTTGCTCCAGCATTGCCTGTCTTCTGTCTTTCTGTTTAACTCTCTCCATGTAAACTCAACCCAATTGCCCCATTTGTGTCGACGCCAGCTCCCCCAACCTCACTCAATCCAGCCACCCCCTCCCCACAATCCCCGCTCAATCCAACTGTCCCCTGCCCCACAACCCCACTCAATCCAGCTGCCCCCTCCCCACAGCCCCTGCTCAATCCAACCACTACCTCCCCACAACCCCCACTCAATCCAGCCGCCCCCACCACAGCACCTCCTCAATCCAACCACTCCCTCCCCACAACCCCCACTCAAGCCAAACGCCCCTCCCCACAACCCCCACTCAATCCAGTCACCCCCTCTCCACAGCCCCTGCCCAACCACTCCCTCCACACAACCCCCACTCAATCCAGCCGCCCCCACCACAGGCCCTGTTCAATCCAACCGCCCCCTGCCCGCAACCCCGCTCAATCCAGCCATCCCCCGCCCCACAGCCCCCGCTCAATCCAGCCATCCCCCGCCCCACAGCCCCCGCTCAATCCAGCCAGCCCCCGCCCCACAGCCCCCGCTCAATCCAACCACCCCCTGCCCGCAACCCCCACTCAATCCAGCCACCCCCTGCCCGCAACCCCCACTCAATCCAACTGTCCCCCGGCCCATAACCCCACTCAATCCAGCCTCTCCTTCCCCACAACCCCCACTCAATCCAAGTGTCCCCCGCCCCACAACCCCCCCTCGATCCAACCGCCCCCTACCCGCAACTGCCCCCTCCCTGCAACCCCACTCAATACAACCGCCCCATGACCCAGCCCCTCCCCACTCAGCCCGACCACCCCCTTGCTTCAACCCCCACTCCCCACAAAAAAAGCCCACTTGGCCCAACCATCCCCTCACAAGCCCACTCACCTGCAAATCCCACCGTCTACCCTGAAACCCACATTTCCTGCAATATTTCTCAGCTTTTTCTGCTGCTCTTGTAAAGTCTCTGATCAAGGACAGTTTCTCGCCTTCCTGGAATTCAGAGCCTCTCTCATCCCTACGGGTCCCTAGCTTTTCAGTGTGAGCCTAGATAGGAAAAGACCCACTGAGCAATCCCTAGAGTTATTCTTTACCAAGATGGCTTCCATCGCCCTGTCAATCTTGTTGTGCCGGGGCTCAGTCTTCATGCTTATCGCCAGCGTCAGATGCTCTTCAGCTTTTCTCCAGTCCTCCAGCTTAGCATAGAGCAGGGCTATGTTATACAACACCTGCAAGGTCGACAGGGAGCAGAGAATGGGCGATCTCCACTGACCCACTCCCACTGCAGAGCAGTGGCCTACGCCAGAGGGGAGAATGCAGACCTGCGATGGCCCACGTTACTGCATATGGCACCCGCTGCCTGAGGACGCTGCTGAGGGGTTTGCTTGTCCTTGCATCCCAAAGGAGGATCCAGAAAGCCTCTCTGAAGGCAATGAGGTGGTGTGTTTGAGGGGGGAGGAGAGGACTTGCTTCTCTTTGTAACGATTCTGCTTCCTGCTTATAACCTTCCTAACAATGATCACGCTCTTTACCCAAGGGCCATGTGACTTGCCCTCACCAGGGCCAACTCATCTCCCTTTTCAGGGGGATTTGGATACAAAGAGAAGCTAGTTTTACATCTCTAAAGTTACCGGTCCTAGTGAACAGTCTTCAGTAATCAACCCCCTATGTCCCTACGCTCTGCAGGCCAAATCCTGACTTTGTCCAGCTCTGTGAGGCAGAACCTGCCCAGCTGTGAACTCCTGCTTTGAATCCTCATGGGATTTGAATCCCAAGGGAGTCTAGGGAAGACGCCCCTTTCCTCCAGGGGTGGTGTCTCCACACTGCCTAATTGCCAGATGATAATCAGTAGGGCCCTACCAAATTCACGGTCCATTTTGGTCAATTTCACAATCACAGGATTTTAAAAATCATAAATTTCACGGTTTCAGATATGTATTTAAATCTGAAATTTCACAGTATTGTAACCATGGGGGGGTCCCAACCCAAAACCGAGCCATGGGGGGTGGGGTGGTCAGAAGGCTATTGCAATACTGTGACCCCCTTACCAGTCCTACTTCTGTGCTGCTGCCTTCCGAGCTGAGCAGCTGGAGGGAAGCTGTTGGTCAGGCACCCACCTCTGAAGGCAGTGCCACTGCCAGCAGCAGCACAGAAGTAAGAGAGGCAATACCATACCATGCCACCCTCACTTCTGCTCTGCTGCTGGCGGCGGCTCTGCCTTCAGAGCTGGGCTCTTGGCCAGCAGCCGCCACTCTCCAGCCGCCCAACTCTGTCAACTCTGGTCTTCCCTACAATAGCCAGATTTCACAGGGGAGATCAGATTTCACAGTCCATGATGCATTTTTCACAGGCATGAATTTGGTAGGGCCCTAATAATCAGGGTAGAGAGGATGATGTGTCAGGGAAAGCAGTGCTGCCCCGGTCTCCCACCACGGTGGTGGTAGAGGTGGGGCTCATCCCTGACTGACTGACAGAGAAGAGCCCAGGCTGCAGACAGATCCTCAGCTTCTCACCCCAGAGCTGAGTCCCCGGGAAGGAGTGTGGCCCTAAGCCAGCCCTCACTGGTTATCACGAGGTGATCTCAGTCTTTTTTTTAACCTAGGAACCACAATATCATGCACAAAGGATTGTGGGAGTTTGGTCATGGGGGTGGAACTGGTGTTGCTGGGTGAGGTGGGGCTTGTGAGACAGGTGCATGTGCTAGGGGTCCTACCAGCTCTGGGATTTTGCTGCTTTCTCAGCCGCTGTGCTGACTGCGTGTCCCCTGGTGACCCACTTCTCTGTTGCACCCACTGGCTGAGTGGCGCTGGGTTAGCAACCCCATTCCTTCACCTCCCATGGGCTTCCCAGCTGCCCTCGCTTGTCTCAAACACTCCCAGCCCCTGCACGCGCCTCACCTCACAAGCAAACAGCCTGAATGGCAGCCCCAGGATCTTGTAGTCTATCAGCAGGTTCCCTCGCAGCAGGGCCAACACCTCTTTAAAATCCTCAATGGCCAATTCGTAGCTGTCGAGCAAAGAAAGGTGATAATCCATCAGGGCACGGCTCTGTGCTAGTCTGGCTGCCTGTCAACCTTCAAGCCCACAGAGTCCTGCTCTAGCCCTGAGTTGCCCTAAGATGACCCCGCCAGCCGGCAGAATACTAATGGCCTTTTACCATTACCCAAGTCCTGGGGCTGTTTGGAGTCATTCACATGAGATATGGCTGCCTCAAGGGTCTCAGATGTCAGAATCTCTTGGCGCGAGTGCGTCCCCCTCCTCCTGGCCCATCGCAGTTTGCCAGCCCTAGCACTCTGAGGTCTGTGCCTCTCACCTCCATCCACGCTATTTTCAAAGCCACAATCAGTGTTAATAGTATTGTCATTGCCCTAGGCGCTGCACAATGTGAGAGACAGGCCACGCCCTGAAGGTTTTAGTTGTGTCTCTCCCCCATTGTCTTTGTCTTTTTGGGGGGGGTCTTTAAAGACACTGGGGTATTCCCCAGGCTCCCATACCTGTTCTCAACCCACTAGTCCTCTGCCTCTAAGCAAGAGAAAATGTTTAGCTTGGGAGGTGTACCCCAGCCCCAGTTACTCACCTTTGGCATCACAACAGGATTGACTTGCCAAATGACTGTTCTCAGCCAGTTGGGAACCAGGAAATGGCTCTGCCTAGAGGCAGCATGAACCCCCCGATTCTGGAGAGTGCGCCCAACACTTACTTCTCTCTCCTGTAAAACACTGTCCCGCGCTGGAAATAGGCCACGGCTAAGTGCTTGTCACGGTTAATGCTCCTGGCAAACGCCTGCAGAGAGCAGAAGGTGGTTCATACACGGTACAGACAGACTGGCAGAGAGCGGCAGAGGGAGACCCGGCCATTGAGTGCGAGGCTAGGGATCAGGGAGGAGTCCTAGAGCGATGCAGAGCAACGGAACATGCTGTGGAGAGACACTCGCCCTGGGCTGGGGTGAGGCATGAGGGCAGAGCCACCAGGGAAGGGGCTAAATGAGGAGTGAATAAGAAAGGGGAACATGGAGAGAAGCAAGACAAGGGAGGGGTTGCCTCCTCCCCCGCTGCCTGTCCCTCTGTTATATGCCTGCTGTATTTCTCCTGACCAGTGTTTCTGATGCCCCAAGTGGAGACCAGAGGTGGTCAGGAAATTGTCGGGAAAGGCCTCTTAGGTCCACGGTGGAATTTCTGGACCCCCCACAGCTCTCCAGTATAGCCAATAGCCGGGTGGTTAGGGCACTCGCTGGGAACTGGAGAGCTAGGTTCAAGTCCCTGCTCTGAATCAGGAAAACCATTTCCTGCCTGGATCTTGCTGGGACCCATGCACTAGCTGAATTTCAGTAGGGCAGAAGGAATGAACTGGGTGAACTGATGCACCGTAGTTGTCTCCCTGTGTCTTTCTAACCAGTTGCGTTATCCCTGCATGTTGATGTGTTCCACTCGGGGATGCTCCATATGGCCCCCTACATTGGGGTGTCAATCTCCCCTCCTGCTCCCCCCGCACTGCACCCAGTCTGGCCAGTTTGCCAGCCACCCCCTTGGACTTGTGCTGAGTGCCCTTCTGCATGTCAGGCTACAGATCAAGCCAGGTGTTGGACCTACTTGTCTGCAAGTCGTCCCATCGGCCAGTCTACACTCCTTAGTCGCTCCACGTTTCAGCAGGTCTGTCAGCCTGTCTGGCAGAGCAGTCTGGGCTTGTACCCTGTTGTATGTCAGTCAGACTGGCCTGTGAAAAGGGGCCAGTAACAGGAGTGACTCACCTGCTCTGCCTCAGCCAAATTCCCCAGGATCAGGTGGATGCAGCCAATGTTAAAGCAGAGTTTGGAAGGGGGGTTCTGCACTGAGGTGAAAGCATCCAGCGCAGCTGTCCAGTCCTTGCGGTCTGTAGCACACACTCCCTCGTTCCACAGTCGGATGGTCTCAGCCAGAGACATGGTGCAGCAGCGGCCTGCAGTGGAGTAAAGACGGCCTCCCCTGGCTTCAGCCCTTCTTTGCTCTTTACAGTCACGAGGCCACTCTGCACTTCTCCTGCTTGTACTTCTGTGTTTCCTCTGGCCCTGGAGCCAGCAGTGTCGCAAACCAATCAGGAAGTGTCCCCACTGGTAGTTGCTGACACAACCCTGCTGAGATGGGGAAGTACAGCAGATGCTGGCCAAGGTGAATTATTTTTCTTAACACATTCTTGATGTGTCACTCTAAATCCTCACCCACTGCTGCCCCTCACTTCTTTAGACTTTGCTTTCCAGGGATCTTCATCTGAAGTCATGTGGGCCCGTCAGCTGGATGTTTGTGACTGGGGGATTGTGCTTGTCACAGTGAGTCTGTCAGTGAACTCGTGGCTGAGTCACAGAGCACTGACAGTGCATCCTGGAGGAATTAGGGAATCAGGACTGCTCAGTGCAGTGCCAGGATCCCCCTTGAAAGGTAGCCTGCAGTGTCTCCACCGTTTCCCAGGGCAACTCCTAGCAGCAGCTTGGTGCTGGTTGCACCCTCTTCTCTGCCCTCCAGGAGTGGAAAGGGGAAGTGCAGCCCCTCTAGCAGGCTCGGAGGTGAAATGCTGCAGTGTGTTTGCAGCAGTCCTGGGACAAGGCCTGTCGGTGTGGCTTTGGCTGAACTGAGCCAGCCTGCAACGGCTTCTCCCCAGACATTAAAATTCTAAAACTCCTGTTTTAAATCTGTTTTTTTCACATTATCCCTCTCCCAAAGAACCCGCTCCAACTACTGCCTTTTGACTGCCCCGGAAGCTGACACCCTCAGCCATGCAATTACTACAGTCCCATGACTCCACCTCTCCTTCGTCCTGTGCTTCAAGTGCACCTGTCCCATCGAGAGCAGGGCAGACAGGATCTTTCCAGAGCTTTGCTCAACCGCATGCAACTTCTTTCTACATGGGAAAGAATTGTTTCTTCTCCTTTTTCTGTGCATTGTGTTCTTCCTGGCTCAGGTACTAGTGTAACGCCGACAGACCTCGGTTGTCGGCAGGTAGGATTGAACTGGGGACCTCTGGAGCTTAGTGCATGAGCCTCTACTGCATGAGCTAAAAGCCACCTGGCTGTTAGCTAAGGCTGTAGAGGAGACTCATTTTATCTCTCTCCCGCTAAGTGGTCTTGGTGCCACTTGATGGGACAGAACACCACACCCAGTAGGTGTGTGGGTTACACTAGCTCTGTCTGGGCCTATAGGTTTCCTCACAAGACAAGAAAGGCAGGGCAGCAGATTGACAGAGGTCTTCAGAGGCTGTGAATTTGGCCCCTTTCACCAGCACTAAATTGACCGGAAGGGAGGCAGTACGGACCAGTGCAGAGAGCATTAACCTGGGAGTCAAGTGACCTGCATTCTGTTCCCAGCTTTGTCGGTTACTGTATCTCTGTATCCTTGGGCATATTACTGTAGCTCCATGCCTCAGTTTCCCCATCTTTAAAATAGGGATATTTATATTTAGCTTTCTTTCTAAAATATTGTGAGATCAGGGGATACAGAAGAGCTATGTGTTGTTTTTAAAGCTCCAGCAACTTGGCTACAGCCTAAGTAACTCTTATGCAGCCAATCCTGTTGGAAATTCTTTTGTCCGATTTCTGCTTTTGAGAGTGGGTGGCGGGGGAAAATCTGTACTCCCGAGAAACAATGACTCATTTTTAATCAGAAACACAATACAAAGCATCTCCAACCCGCCAGCTCTCTCTCTCTCTCTCTCTCTCTCTCTCGCCTCTGGCTCTCAGGTTACAAGCTGAGCCCCTGTCAGCATCTACTCAGGCACAGCCTGCTCTTGTGGGATCACTATAGCAACCCCGAGCAACACAAAGGGGACTGTGATCTTCTTGTGTCTCAGGAAAGGCGAAGTGAAGTCTGCGAGCAGGTGAAGTGACGTGGAAGGAAAGGAATGGGAAAACAAACTTTGTAAGTATGGAAACTCTCCTCTGCAGGGCCTGTTGTTGTCTTTTGTACAAGAGTAATTTAAAACTCACGGACAGTTCTTGTTTAAAATGGACATTTAAATGCTCAGAGGCAGCAAACCCTGCTCCCTACTTTCTCCTTCCCATTCCTTCAGTCTTCTGCCTCTAAATATATGGCAGACTGTTATTTCCTGGAGCGTTTCACACTGGATTACAGATCCCAAAAGGCACTGCACTGGTACTTGGGAGCCCTCGGTTCTACTCCTGGCGCTGTCACTGACTTGCTCTGTGACACTGGCCAAGTCACTTCACCTCTCTGTTCTGTCCCTCAGCTTTTCCTTCCAGTCTTTGTCCATCCTGTCTATGGAGGCGGTAAGCTCTGCTAGTGCTTGGGGCTCTGATCTCAGTTGGAGTCTCTAGGTGCTACTGTAATATAAATAACTTTTCCAAATGGGGAGCGCTACTACAAACATAGATGTTTGATTGCAATTAGGGTGACCAGATGTCCTGATTTTATAGGGACAGTCCCGATTTTTGGGTCTTTTTCTTATATAGGCTCCTATTATCCCCCACCCCCTGTCCCGATTTTTCACATTTGCTATCTGGTCACCCTAATTGCAATGGACCAGGAGCTTTATCCGTGTGAGCGGTAGCTTTTCTTATGCAACAACAACTGAAAGAAAGGTGAGAGCATCTGAAAAGTACAGACACACTATGATGCACACAGCAACCTTCATTCTAGTCTATCTGTTTTTCCTCTATTAAAACAAAAAGTAAGCAACCAACAAACCCCAGCTGGTATGAGGTTATCTCAGCTTCTAGTGCCAGAGCTGGTATCGCTTCCTCTTGGCACCTACTGAACATGATTTATATGGTATAATCTTTTTCGTTCTACTTCATGGTAAATTTCAAGGAGACCAAGCAATTCAGTATGGTAGCATTTTGCCCCTCTTAGAATACAGGACAAACATTGAGCTTCAAAGCACCCTGGTGAGAAAGTTAAGGCTATATAGGGCCTACTGAAATGCAGCCACTTCTGGGGATAGAATGAGGCAGCTGCTTTAAGTGTACACAGCAGCAATACACAATAGCTGATTATTATTAACTCTCAGACTGGTAAAAGGGGAGGGATGTAGAGCAATGGAAACTGAAACCTTCTGCCAAGTGCTCTGTGTGCAGTGAGTTTTATTTACTATAGATGATCATAGAATCATAGAAGTGTAGAACTGGAAGGGACCTTGAGAGGTCTTTTAGTCCAATTCCCTGCACTCATGGCAGGACTACATAATAACTAGACTGTTCCTAACGTGCAGGTGTTTGTCTAACTTGATGCAAATGGTGGCCATTACTGGAGCAGAGAACAAGGAGGGGAGAAGCATGGTGACTGCTTTGCTGCATGATGGGGGATTCAAAGTCCACGTCTCTCTGGGGGATCTCTCCTTTCCCGTCGCCCTTCAGCTGCAAGCGGCCAGAGCAGAGACTGTGCTGCTGGATTCCTGGGATGCCTCCAGGATGGACAGAGCAGTGAAAGGTGCACACAGCTGCTTCATTGTTACAGCCACCAACTTTCACCACGCAGACCCTTTTTGAAGGTTGGCGCCAAGGTCCAAAGGCTGGGTATTAAGGACAGACTGGATTGGCCTGATTCAGAATCTTCACCAATCTCAGCCCAGCCCTTGATCTGCAACAAAAGCTTTCAATGTCTGGACTGATTTGGAGAAGTGATTTTGTGCCCCCGCCCTTCCTCCACAGGCCGAATTCTGCAGTGACTCACCCAGGACTACCCCATCAAAGCCAATGAGATCTCACATGATGTAGGGCAGTGTAGAATTTAGCCCTATCCATTCAGCTGGGGATTGTAGGGTCCAGCAGGGAGGCAGACGTGCCTCACCTGTAGTTAGTAAAGTTGTGAGGGGATTTGGGGGATGAGTAAAACAGGGAAGGGGCAAGCGAGAAGGGTGTGCAGGGAGTCTGCTGTGAGGGGATAGAAGGAGTGGGCTGGTGTGTTGTAGGGGGAGATCAGAATGGAAATCTGTGGGGCAGCATTTCCTAGCGGATCCCTGTGATGGGGTGGCAGGGTTGCCTTGGTTATGAACATGAGAGGGTAATGCAGGGTGGATATTTTGCACGTTGATCCCCTTCTCTGTGTAAGGGCCCAGTCAAATGCCAGACTCTGTGGCTAAAACCTCTTCCAGGTAACCCTGATTCTATAATACTAACACCCCCTTCTGTAATAATGTGAGGAGCATGAGAGGAGAGTCCAAGAACAATGCAAGTACCCTGGGAACAGGTGACTCAGTGGGACTGGGGGCGAGGCCTTCCAGCTGTGCAGCAATGCATGCTTCTTTAGGAGCTCAGTTATTATTGACAAGATGTGCTGACTAATATCTCACAAAGCACCCTTTGTACCAAAGCACTCGGCAAACTCCATACCACCTTCACCTCCAAACCTACTCCACTGCCTTTACTACGATCCTGAATAAGCTCCCTGTTTTACTTTCCTTGTCTTCTCCCAGCCAAACAGACTCGTAGAATTGTTGCTATACAGCACTGCTGAAATATAGCCACCTCTCAGGTGGGAAGAAAACCAATCAGAGCAAAGCGCAGGGGGAAGGGAGAATTTTGCCCGGAACACCCGGACTAATAACTATTCTTAACAAGAACAACTGGCTCTTCAGTGTCTACGCAGAGCAGACAGGACATCAGTTTCTAAGGTTGCATCTGAAACATACATACACAGTAAATGGCATGAAACATAATTTATCTACTAAAGAAGCAGGAAGGGCTGAATCAGGAAGGGCCAGGCCTTCCACAATTTCATCTGGTAGCTTTAGGGAAGCCAGGCGTTTCAAGCCTGACACTATTACATGGGTTCCTCCAGTTTCCAGAGGAGATGGCTTTAAAGCAGGCCTGCACAACTCGTAAAGCGGCGAGGGCCATATTACTCCAAAGAAAATAGCCGAGGGCCGAAACCCCCCGGCCGTACTGAAACGCCCCCCCCCCCCGCGCCACCCAGCCCCGCCGAACCCCATCTCCCCCCGCCCAGCCCCCGTGTAAGCAAGCAGGACTCACCCCGGCTGCGCCTCCTGCTGGTCTTCTCGGGAATTAGCTCATCCAGCCGTTGGAGGGTCCGGGGGCATTAGCTGCCTTCCCCGCGGAGCCTCTGGCCCCCCGGCCCGCTGGAGCGCAGCCGAGCGGGAGAGGTGCGGGGCTCCCTGGCAGCGGCGGGGAAGTTTATCGGTTTGGGGGACCCTGACCGGCTCCTCGCCCCTGTACGCCGGCCGCCCCGCCTGGGACAAGTCTCGCCCCGGCAGCCCCTCTCCGCCGCGTGTCTCTGATGGGTGGCCCACACCCCCGGGCCGCGCCGCCCACCCAGGCCCTGCCCGCTCCGCGCTGCCCCCGGACGCACCGTGCTGCCCCGTGGGCTGCAGGGCTGGAGCAGCCGCCGCGCTGCACTGCAGCGCTCCCGGCCCCGGCCGGCCATGGCCCGTGTGCCCAGGCTGCTGCACAGGGGCATCTCCTCCCCAGGCCCGGCTCGGGATCCAATGGGGCAGTGAGGGGGCGGGGCTGGGGGCAGGGATTTGGGGAGGGATCCAATGGGGGAAGGAGGAGGCGGAGTGGGGCGGGGGGGGGGGGGTGAGAGCCCCTCCGGGCTCCGCCTGTGCGCCGGAGCAGAGGGCAAAATTGTTTGTTTGTCCAGTGTCCCGACCGAACATCGTTCAGGACGCGGGACAAACAAGCAAATATCAGGACAGTCCCGATAAAATCGGGACGTCTGGTCATCCTAGCGCCGCGTCCAGGAGCAGCCCTGGACAGCGCTGCAGCAGCGCTGCTCCAGAGAGGCCTGAGCTCCTCCCGCTCAGAGCCGTGTGGTAAGAGAGCGGGGCTGCGAGCTGCAGCCGAGCAGCGGGAGCTCACGTCCCGCTGGAGCCAGGCCGCTGCAGCGCTGTCCAGGGCCGCTCCTGGACGCGGCGCGCTGAGGCTCTGGGAGACGGGGGAGGCGGGGGTTAGCAGCATGGTAAGGCTCTCTGAGCTGGGCATCCCCCCCCAGCCCTGACCCCCAGCTCCGAGCACAGCCCCTGTGAGCTGAGCAGCCCCCGACCCCATCCCCCAGCAGCCCTGACCCCCAGCTCCGAGCACAGCCCCTCTGAGCCGGACACCCCCTGACCCCAGCCCCCCCCCAGCCCTGACCCCTAGCTCCGAGCCCAGCCCCTCTGAGCTAAGCACCCCCCGACCCCATCCCCCAGCAGCCCTGACCCCCAGCTCCGAGCACAGCCCCTCTGAGCCAGACACCCCCCCCGACCCCATCCCCCCGCAGCCCTGACCCCTAGCTCTGAGCCCAGCCCCTCTGAGCTGGACATCCCCCTGACCCGGACATCCCCCTGACCCCAGCCACCGTGAGCTGCGGCTAGAGCCCAGGCCGGATGCCTCCCCCCTCGCTCGGACTTACCAGGTCTGCCTCGTGCCCAGCCAGCGCTTCCCGCCTCAGCAGCCCCGGAAGTGACGCTGGACGCCAGGCAGGAGGCGCGGGAGATGGCGACGCGTGTGCGGGGGGGGGGCCGACCTCACAGCCCGCGGTGGGGGGCAGTTTCCGAGTTCACCCCCTGCCCGGGGGGCCCGACCTCACAGCCCCGCGCGCCGGGCTCTGACTGTCCTGACAGTCAGAAGCGCGGCTGCCGGGTTCGCCCCCTGCCGGCGGGGGGGGGGCGACCTCAGCCCCGCGCGCCGCGCTCTGACTGCCCTGACAGTCAGAAGCGCGGGGCAGGGGGCGAACCCGGCAGCCGCGCTTCTGACTGTCAGGGCAGTCAGAGCGCGGCGCGCGGGGCTGTGACGTCGGGCCCCCCGGGCAGGGGGTGAACCCGGAAACCGCCCCCCACCGCTTGCCCGCGGGCCGCACAGTGGGCCCACGCGGGCCGCATGCGGCCCGCGGGCCGCGTGTTGTGCAGGCCTGCTTTAAAGTAAAGGAGACCAGTGAGAATCTAGCTACTGAACAGGGAAAATGCAGCCATGCCAAATGAGCTATGTGAACAGCTAAGAGTGAGAGGAGCATTTTGTTGTGAACATCTCTTGTTCCTGTAGCATGTTTCAGTAATTATCATCACATTCGCCTGACACACACAGGACCCGCACGCTTCAATTCTGGCAGAAAAAAATCTCACTTCACACTTGGCCGATGCTAGTCACGTCGCTTAATGTGTCTCTGGCCAATACACAGGTACCACAGTGACGCGTGTGGGATAAGAACCTGCATAGAAGGCTTGATTCTATTTTTGAAGTGATTTATAGGGAAAAGGAACTTCCTCTCACAGCCAAAATCTTCCCTTCCTCGCAGGACTGGCAGCACTTCTTGCTCCCCATTTGCACTGAGGTCACACAAACTCTTAGAATGAGTTAGAGTTCCTTAACGGGCAGGTTTTCCCTCTCCTCACCGTGAGATTCAGCATTGGGACTAGCTGGCAGAACTGCGCAAGCAACCTGGCGACCCACACACAGTGTCCATGGGGTGCCCTGCCAGCCAGACACATGGACGCCAAAGCCATCATCGACGACTACATGACCAAGATTGGGCTCCCCAAGACAGAGATCAGCATGCCCTTCTTCTTTGAAAACATCCTCTCTGCTTTCAAGCCAATTGCTGCTGGCCAGGATACCTATAAATTAGGTGAATGATGAATCCTATGTGAGAGATTGTTGACCTATTGCCTGCCTCCACGGATGAATTGTTTTCGGCATTAGCCCTTAGTATCAGGGAGTCACAGCTCCAAGGCTAAGGCCTTTCCCAGATTCCCTCCGGTATGTAGTGCTTCATCTGCAATGAAGTGGGGCAAATTCACCAGAATTCCATTTCCTCATTTCAGTGAGGGGTTGATTACAATGGGACGAAGCTGTGCCTGGCTGTTGTTGCTGCGCACGAGGGCAAAGGGTTAAGCCTCAAACCGTGCCCTCTTCCTCTGTATAACGGATTACAGCAAAAAATGGCTTGTGATCTCAGGGTGGGAGTGGGATGTGCCCGAATCGGGATGTGTTATGGACTTTGGAGATTGCATCTCAGACACTCACCCACACCCCCAAATCACACACTGTGGCTGCAAGCAGTGAGGGTCCAGCTGTGCTGGCTCCTGTTCAGACACTGGCGTGGGACAAGGCCTCCTTTGGTTGCTCTGGAGTTTTCAAAGCAAAACGTGGGTGGTGACATTCTGCTCTCAGTAGCAGGTGCCTAGGCTGCCTGAGCACTCAGGGCCCAGCAGCGTGTCCAGCTCCTGGGATCTTCAGAGCCGCACTGCTGTGCTGTTTCGCTCTCCTGGCACTGCCGTTCTCCCTGTTGGTAAATGGCCGGGTCTCCTGCCCAGCCCTGTCCAAGGTCCTTCAAGATTCTTCATCAGTTCTTGGACCTCATCTGGCCCTGAATTGAGAGAGAAACCTCCAGTTGGTGGAGGAGTTCGTCACGGGCTGTTACAAGTGATTAGTAAAGTAGCTTTCAGCGTTCCGCGCTCGGACATTGCAGAAGTGGGATGGGAATCAGATAAGGGGCAGTTTCTACACACTAAGGCCAATGGGGGTAGGGTGGGAAGTGGGCCTGGCACAATCTGCAGTATGTCTGATGCCATGCAGTCCAGGCAGCACGAAGGCTCCCTGCCACAGGTGCGTCCCAGAAGCTAGTGCCACAAACGTCAATAACAATCGGAGCTGCTCACAATACACTTGATATGTCTCAAGGGAAGTGTAAAAAGGCATTGAGGCAACTTTCAGAAACCAAAACAATTTGGGCTTTCAGTTTTTTTTTCATCCCTGCTCCCTCTTCTCGCCCTGTTTCCCCTCCCTCCCGCCTTTTAGCTTTTCTCAATCTCCTTGAAAAAGTGCATCTCACAGCCCACCTCTCCTATGCTGCCTACATGCAGTGAATCAGCTCCCACCCCAGCAGTTATAATTACCAGCCCTTTGTGCCTCCTCATTACGTCCTGTCTCTGTCACTTTCTCAATGTAACAGCTTACATTGTTGTAATTGCTGTGTTAGAGATGTTCCTGACGGGCACACGCCAGCCAGTTAAAATCTGCGCTACCTGGGAGCAAAGATGAGCCCCAAAATCAAAATGTTCGTGTCCCCTGTTACGAAGTGTGCATCTTGTTCATGTTACAGTGAACTCAGTGCTTGTGAAAGGTGCCGTGTGGACAGCCTTGAGATCTGAAGCCCGGATTATCCATAGAATAGGTACAGCAGGGACAGTGGTAGTATTAGATTTCCACCATGACCACCTGCCATGTAGGAAAAACTGTTCACTAGGAGGGTGGTGAAGCACTGGAATGGGTTACCTAGGGAGGTGGTGGAATCTCCATCCTTAGAGGTTTTTAAGGCCTGGCTTGACAAAGCCCTGGCTGGGATGATTTAGGGGGGTTGGTCCTGCTTTGAGCAGGGGGTTGGACTAGATGACCTCCTGAGTTCTCTTCCAACCCTGATATTCTATGATTAAGAAATAGAAATAAGAAATAAATGGAGATATCCCATCTCCTAGAACTGGAAGGGACCTTGAAAGGTCATCGAGTCCAGCCCCCTGCCTTCACTAGCAGGACCAAGTACTGATTTTGCCCCAGATCCCCAAGTGGCCCCCTCAAGGATTGAACTCACAACCCTGGGTTTAGCAGGCCAATGCTCAAACCACTGAGCTATCCCATTCTATGATTCAACCTGTTCTGAATGAACTGTTTATAGGGGTGAATGGAGAGAGCATAGTTCAGTATCCATAATCCGTTCAGTCCTTGGTGGCTCTATCTCAGGGGTGGGCAAACTACGGCCCGGGGCCGCATCCAGCCCTTCAGAAGTTTTAATCAGGCCATCGAACTCCTGCTGGGGGTCGGGGGCTTGCATCGCTCTGCACGGCTCCAACCGCTCCCATTGGCTGGCACCCGCGGCTAATGGGAGCTGCAAGAATGGCGCCTGCAGATGGGGCAGCACGCAGAGCCGCCTGTCCACGCCTCCATGTAGGAGCCGGAAGGGGGACATGCCATTGCTTCCAGGAGCTGCTTGAGGTAAGCGCTGCCCAGAGCCTGCACCCCTGACCCTTCCCGTACCCCAACCCCTTGCCCCGGCCCTGATCCCTGTCCCGCCCTCCAAACACCTCTGTCCCAATCTGAAGCCTCCTCCTGCATCCCAGAGCCTGCACCCCCAGCTGGAGCCCTCACCCTCCCGCCCCAGCCCAGAGTCCCCTCCCGCACCCTGAACTGCTCCTTTCTAGCCCCACCCCAGAGTCCGCACCCCCAGCTGGAGCCCTCACCCCAACCCCCAATGTTATGAGCATTCATGGCCCACCATACAATTTCCATACCCAGATGTGGCCCTCAGGCCAAAAAGTTTGCCCACCCCAGCTCTATCTAAAAGGGGGTCAACTAGGATGATGGCTTTTGTGATCTGGACATGTGTTCACTAGGAACTGGATTGAGAGCCAGAAACTCATTTCAGATGTGCCCTCAAACAGTCAGTAGATTATAACAACTACTGATCTTGATTGTGTTTGATTTAGTGATCTAGAGTGAGAGACTCCATATCCCCAAATCCCCTGAACTAGCCAGTACATGCCAAATGGCATTAGATTGTAATATTTTTGGTGCAGGGACTGCCTTTTAGTTCTGTATCTGCACAGAGCCTTGCACAATGGGGTCCTGCTCCATGTCTGGGGCTCCAAGGGGCTACCACAATACAAATAATAAATAATTTGTTCAATTCATTTCCCTTTGTGCTTGTGCTGTCAATCTAATAAACAAGACGAGTATGCAGCCTGCAGGCCTCCAGTCCCCACAAATATTCTGACTGGCTTAAAAAAAACTGATTACTCTCACCCTCCCCCATTTTGATTAGCTGGTTTGAGGGAAGGACTCAGCTACCCATAAAGCATGTGTTCGCTCCCTTTCCCTCAAAAGCAGTCTTGAAGCAGTAGAGCTCTGTCTTTGCTGGAGGAAAAAAAGGAGCCTTATTAGGGTCCCATCCAATACTACTGGTGATCAGTCAGGCATTTCCTGATGCTATATGGGGCAATGCATAAATCCCAATTCCATTGCATAGAAAGCAAGAGTGCACAGCATTTGTCCACCCAAAAGTCACATGAAACAACTTGCCAGGCTCAGGCTAATACATTGCATGTTTGCCCTTATAGACTTTACAGGCTGCAATTCCATTGATGAGATGACGGAAATGCTAGGCCACACTGTAGAACTCAGAGGTTTTTATTTGCTCCCAGGATACACTTCGGTCATAGGATGAAGTTATGGCCATCCGCTCCCTGTGCTGTATTAGTCAGTGAACTGGCCTCTCAGCCTCAGCGATGGATCACCTTTCCCTGTGTTGCATGGCTGCACAGTTCAATGCAGATTTACAGAGACTATGAAAGATTCAGCTTCTCTGACTAGGACATTATTGATCTGCGTGGTTACCGTCTGGCCTCCACAGCTAATCAGGTGCTTTTTGCCCTTTTCCTCCTGCTAGCCATCCCCAGGGGTGACACAGCCATGGATGACATCAGTGTGGCACCGTGCAATGCAATTGTGGTCTCCACCCAGAAGAATCCTCACTGCTGTATTGGGAAGAGCTGGTCCATGTCTGCGGCTCACCTGACAATTTGTGACTATGCAACCATCCTTTCCCAACGACTGCATCCAAAGGCATTCAGATACTCCCAGGTAAGGTTATCCTCACTCATGTCATTGTGTACTAAAGAGGAGATGGCAGAGCCAAAGGAAGAAAAGAATAGCACCACTTCACCCATCCATGGCTGTCTTCATCTAAGGCCCAGCAAGCACTTTCTGAATGGGCCTTCTAACCAACCCTGTGAGACCTATCTTATGTACGTCTATGGCCCCTTACCATAGTATCTGAGCGTCTCACATGCTTCAGTGAAGTTATCCTCACAACACTCCAGTGAGGTAGGGAGATGCTAATTATCTCCACTGTACCCCTGGGGATCCCAGGCACAGAGCGATTGAGTGATTTGCCCAAGGTCACACAAGAAGTCTGCACTGGAGAAGGGAACATGAGCTCTAGTCTTTCAGGTCCCAACCTAGCAGCATAACCGCCTGTTCATGTCAGACAGGTGTGTGTTATCCCTAGTTCACTGCTGGGGAAATAGGAAGCACCGAACAGTTCAGTGACTTGCCTAAGAGCCACCAGCAACGCTGGGACTTCTACTCCGGGCTCGTTAGCCCCCGTGCTGCCCTCTAACTTGACAATACTCTTTCTACCAGAAAGTCTTTAAATCATGAGAGAAACGTGATCAGCGGGATTTCCTTGGAGGCACAGCACAGCACTGGAGGGGAACAGAGCATGCCAGCAGTAGGACGTATTGCAGGGAAGAGTGTGCCAACATTGGGATGTAGTTACTGGGGAAGAGTACACTTGCTGGGATGCCCTGGCGAGTGATCTTGTTCTAGATCTGAAGATGGGGAGGGGCTGGCTGTACACACAGCTGGTAAGTTGGTTACACTGTATGATCCAGAGGGTGGAATTGTTTGGTTTATTGAATGATGACAAACCTTCCTGCCTGATGCCTGGAGTGCTGGTGAAGCTCCCTTCTCTTCTTTCCATTGTGAAAGGCTTATGGAAGGTCCTTTGTGGAGATGCATGGAGGGGCTGCTGCCTCGGCCCTTTGGGAACATGTCTGAATTCTGGAGGAAGGGAAATCAGGCAACAAATTCTACTCTGACAACTGAGTTGTGCCCAGGCCTGCAACATTTCAGTCGTGGGTCTCAGAAAACAAAGAGCACTTCAGACATGCCCTAGAATCCCCCTCAATACAGCATTTTCATTTCTGAAGTGCCAACTCAGTTTTTAAAATATCCTATTAATTTTAATTCCTTAGGCTTAGGACTTTTCACAAGAGCAGAGAACGATACCCAAGAGAGCGGGTTTATCAGGTTAATAATATTTTACATAGCTCAATAACCCCTGCAATTTCAACTGAAAAGAATATTCTCTAATTCCAGTCATTAAAATGTTGCTTTGCATTGTTAACAGCTGCTGCCTTTCACCTCAGAGGTGGCTGCATTTCAGTGGTGCACAAAGTGATCATTATATACATCGTGTCTTAATAAATCCTCGACCCTCATCTAGTGGTGAGAAAATTTTGTTGAAGTTAAACATCACTATAGAATTTCTCAAAGAAAATAAACCTTATTTCCTCTGTTGGATTCTAGCAAATTCTCTCTTCTCTGAATCAACTGGTTCTCTTATTTGTTTCAGGACACCAGGAATATATTTTTTTTAAATTTGAGATTATTTCCCCCCCCTTCTGATGACTGGAACTTCTGAGCCCTACATGTACAATATACAAATAATCATTTCAACTCTACCCATTTAACTGTTTATCCCACACTCATATACATCTATACGCATCTTCTTTTATTTAACACATCACCCGCAGAAGACACACAGATATTTATAGTATAATGTGTGTAATTTACATGTTACTCTGCAACCAATCCATGGCATCTAGATGTAGCTGTCCTTGCTGCCTTGGATATCTAGTGCCACCTGGAGGCAGCTGACATATTCTGGCATCAGTTGATTTCAAAGATGTGTGTACAGTGTCTAGCTCAGTTCATAATTCGAAGACTAGGAGGACCAGTGTGATTATCTAGTCTGATCTCCTGTATAGCACAGGCCATAGAATGTACCCAAAATAAGTCCTAGAGCAGATCTTTTAGAAAAACATCCAATCTTGATTTTAAAATTGTGAGTGACAGAAAATTCACCACAACCCTTGGTAAGTTGTTCCAATGGTTAATTACTCTCACCGTTAAAAATGTACACCTTATTTCCAGTCTGAATGTGTCTAGCTTCAACTTCCATGCATTGGATCGTGTTAGACCTTTCTTGGTTAGACTGAAGAGCCCATTACTAAATATTTGCTCTCCATGTAGATACTCAGACTGTAATCAAGTCACCTCTTAACCTTTTCTTTGTTAAGCTAAATAGATTCAGCTCTTTGAGTTTACCACTATAAAGCGTGTTTTCTAATCCTTTAATCATTCTTGTGGCTCTTTTTTGAACCCTCTCTAATTTATTAACATCCTTCTTGAATTGTGGGCACCAGAACTGAACACATCATTCCAGTAGTTGTCAAACCAGTGCCAAATACAGAAGTAAAATAACCTTTCTGCTCCTACTCAAGATTCTTCTGTTTAGGCATCCCAGGATGCATTCGCTCTTTTGGCCACAGCATCACACTTGGAACTCATGTTCAGCTGATTATCTACAAGGACCACACACACCCCTGCCCTCTTATTACTCAGTACAGCTGGAATTTTGTAGTCATCTTCTGCATGTCAGGACTGATGTGACCTTGTCGTGCTTTACATCATCTTTCTCTCTCAACCGCTCAAATGCAAGCTGCGTAATTTCAATACTGGGTTTTTCCTCTTTATTAACACCATGACCTAGGAAGAGCAGTGTTCTTTAAGTAATAAGCTTCCTTATGCAGCTCCTTACATGGACCTTAAAGACAGCTATAACTGAATAGGATTTATAGATTTCTATGAATCAAATGTACTGCAGTCATGCCTAAATAACTTATATCATTAAAATGAGCAAGAGACTGACAGTGCATGAACTAGTGGAAATGGGAATAATGTCTATTGTCCAGACCTGCTTGGGATTGAAACAAGCCATAGATAAAATATGTAGTACATCATTCTGGTAGGATGTTTGTTTTTGTGTATGTTAAATAGGGCAGAGATCTGTTCCCCATAAGTAGTGAGATGATTTAGTTAACACCTTTTCTTTGTGAGACACACTGAACTGGGAAAAGGAAACAGACTTTAGGATGGGAGAGAGAAACTTGATTTTGCCATATTCAGACTTGTATCTTAACACTGTGCAACACGAACTTGGCCCGGATTACCAAAACTTTCTGTAGTGTTTGACTAGCCAACGTATTTTGTCCCTAGCCCTCTTGTTTGTGTTTTTTCTTTCTGTAATTTGTCAATACATCTTGGTTTTAAGACAACCTGAATTAGGTGGTGGATACTAGCAATGGGGCAAATCACTGCTGGGTGCCTCAGACTGACTTCAGAAAAAGCAGAATAAATAGGTAACTGCTTGAGTGCAGGGTTGTGATCTCCCCCTCTCCAAACAGAGCAATGGAACTGGTAGGGAGAGAGCGAAGTTACATGAAGAGCTGTAATTAGCTGCAGAGACCACTGTTGAGCAAACACTGACAATCCTAACAAATTGGACTTATTTACTCAATGCAAATATAGCTTGGAAAGCTTTTTTGCTAGTGGAACAAATGTCATTATTCCTCATCCTTACGTGCACATTTATGACTTCTCTCCCCAAACTCCAATTAACAACTAAATGTGAACTTAGTACTGGCATGAAAACTGTAGATTCTAGATGTAAGTTTCAAAAGTGACTAGTAACTTTGGTTGCCTCACTTAAGGCATCTTTGAGCCTTGACTGTCAGAAAGTGCCTGCCTTTGAAAAATTAGGCCCCTTTAAAACTGTCAAGTTGGGCACCAAAAACTGGATGCACCCAAATCATTAGTCACTGAAATGGCCTAAGTCCTATTCAGAGAGCAACTACAGTCTATGCATCAGCACTTCAAAGTTACAGTGTAACCTTGTACTGAGTGCAATCCACCGCTCAGTGATGGAGTGTTTCTTTGGGCATTAGGGCAGGATGAAAATATTCAAATAAATCCACTTAGACATGAAGTAGCCACAAAGTTTTCAGCACTTAAAAAAAATGCAAGCCAAAAAAAAAAAAAAGCAGGAGCTAACGAGAATGAGACTTCAGGAGCTATTGTTTTTTTTTCCCCTTTACTTTCTTACCTAATCGTTTTTCATAAGGAAAATAGGGTGGGGGAATGAGTTTTAAAAGCTCTTCATCGTTCTTGCAGATATGTCAGTGTGCAAAAAAGGACCCAATGAAGTTGGAAAAGCCAGCTACATTTTTTGAATAGTGTTGGTGTCCACATATCTTGATTTAGGTAGAGCATTCAAGATTTCTACAGGAAGATCCAGGCCTACGATTACTTACACATGCAAAGTGCTGCTGCAGAAACAACCTTGGCAGGAAAAAGACTGGAGGTGAAGGGCAGAAGTTGGGTGACTATTTCTGCTTTTTTCCTTCCTCAATTTCCTTCTGTTAGTGTGTGAATTTCCCAAATTCAGCGATAAAGCTATCAGAACAGTTAACACCAAGGAATTTGAAACATTAAGTAAATATTCAGTGACAATTTATTTTCTGATCTTTATCATTTTACAAAAAAAGCAGGTATCAAAAAACAGCAAAGATTTTCACAAGTTCCTCACCAGTTTTACACAGCTGAACTGGTGTAAAAATGTGAATGTAAGACACAGGCTGGCTTTGCTCCTGGTCATACACATTCAAGGTTAGCCCTGGGCTGGGATGCACTGGGCCTTTGGAAATTTTTTATTTTAAAAAGCACCTGTCTTTTTTTGGGACTTGACTTGATTCACCCAAGTCACTTTGTACTGAAATATAACATGGAATGTGTACCTGTTGGGATCAGAAATTAATCTCTTCTGGATCCCATGTACCTTAACACTGATCAAGGGACTTTGCAATGGACACATTAGGCACCAGTCTGCATTTCTCAGATTACCAAAAGGCAGCTACTACATTGTGTTAGCTACAATCACTTTTTGCCCCCCGCCCCAACATGCTGCAATGGGATTTAACTGTATAACAGCCCCTTCTACTTTTCCTCATCAGGATCTCAGGTCCAAAAAAGGAAAGCTTCACTAGGTTCAAGCCCAGGGGAAATGGACCTTCATCCTTAAATACGTCATACAATTGTTTTGTGATGCCTTAGACAATTCTACAACAGTGTGACTCTCCCATTGTGGACCCAAGACTTGAATGATCAAAGGAAACCAAGATAAACCATAAATGTGAGATAGGAAAAAATACTCAACTCACTGGATGGATATTCTGGTTCTTTTCTGAGCCAGAGCTTGTTCTTCTACTGTACTTGTGCTGTAGGGTTCAGAGTTTGACCAGGAGAAGCATAGTCCAGTTTCCATTAATAGCTGCACCATCTTTTCAAACATACAGCTTACATTGAACACTGCCTGGTTAGCTAAAGAATTAAGACACTGCCCTGAGTCCCTCAGTATCTGCTTGGAAAGTCAGGTCAAAATCTGGCATGATAATACATGAATGCAAATCATCTTACACAAAGACTTGTGTATATGTCACTGAAATGCTTTTGAGAGTACCAAATACTCCTATTAGAAATAAAATGGCACCTCTATTATTACCCAAACAGCAAAAGGAAATCAGATATGCATATTTTGTCATAGATATGAAAGAGGAAGCAAGAAGGCAAGCTGAGAGACAGATGCTACCCCCAGGGCAGCAGTGGCATTTGGTTGTTTTGGTCATTGTACCAGCATTTTGCACACCCACGGCAGGCAGTCACTGGCTGCTGAACTTAAACCGTTTTTCTGGCAGTCAAGACACGGACAATGGACCCTACACCTCCAGCAGCGAGAGCCTGAAAACAGAGAAGTAACAGTTAATACAAATAACAGACTTAAAGTAATAATACTCAATAACTGACTTAAAAGTGGCAATTCTTCAACAACAAAAATTCAAAACCAGACTCCAACAAGAAACTGCAGAACTGGAATTAATTTGCAAACTGGACACCATCAAATTAGGCCTAAATAAAGACTGGGAGTGGATGGGTCACTACAAAAACTAATTTCCCCCTGCTGATACTCTCACCTTCTTGTCTATTGTTTGAAACAGGCCACCCTGTTTACATTGGCCTCATTACCACTACAAAAGTGATTTTCCTCCCTTGGTATTCTACTGTGAGAATAGCCCACTTCCACTGAGCTGTTTCATTAGCACTGACCCCCCACTTGGTAAGGCAACTCCCATCTTTTCATGTATTGTGTATATATACCTGCCTACTGTTTTTTCCACTCCATGCATATGATGAAGTGGGTTTTAACCCACGAAAGCTTATGGCCAAATAAATTTGTTAGTCTCTAAGGTGTCACAAGTACTCCTCGTTGTTTTAGTTAATACAAATTAACCGATAACACAATAACCACAGACAAACAATTACTACTTGGACTTCAGTACGTTTCATCTGAACATCTCAAAGTGTTCTACAGACACTAAACATCAGCATTCTGCAATAGGGAAGCATTACTACATTCATTTTATAGATGGGGAAATGGATTCAGGCATTAGATAACTTGCACAAGTCAGATTCACTGGGGGAGTCAGGACACTTGGGTTCTATTCCCAGCTAAATCCCCAACTTTGACCTTAGATTATACTGCCTCAGTGCAAGATGACAGTTTCTAGGAAATATGCAATGGCTCATTTTCATTCTTACCTAATACATGATCAAACTTCACCTCTAAAGTCTGCATGCATCAATATGCTGTAGAAAGTGTGCATTAATTTCACATGGTTCCCTGGGGAACCTTGTCCTTCCCACCCCAACTGTTGCAATATGAACACTGGAATTTTAAGAGGAAGAAGGATGATTCTTATTGGACTCAAGACAGAGTCATGGATGTAAGGGTCTCTGCTAATGCAAATTATCAGGCCAAATGCGACTGAGACTTAACACACCTTTTCATGCCACTGCAGTAACACAGCACTGCTGTTGTCAGAGGGGCTCTCAAACCCCTTGTAGATGTATTTCATTAGCAGATCAACTCCATTCTTGTCCAGAGACTGTACTGCCTTTTCAATATCATTGGCTTTGAAAGAGATGAGGACTTTCAGAACAATGTTTTCTGCACGATCCTGTAAACAAGGGAAAAAGTCAACCTGGAACTGAGCTGATCGATACGGACATGGTCTGTGGCCAAATGTTAATGATCTCTCAACTCTGGGAGGTAGAACTTTTCTATTCTTAACAATACAAAAATGTTCGGTTAAGGCAGCTCAAACACATACCAAGTTGTCAAGCGTACTGTGCACCTCTGCCCTATGACAGCATGACCTCAACTGACTTTGCTACACACATCTGTAATTCTAAATGAATTTCAATTTACAGCTAACATATGTAATTAATTTGAAATTAAGTTTTAGATAAGTTAAACAGGTAGCGCCCAGTTGGGCGAAGGAAGCTAGTCTCAAAAAAGAGAGACTCGTTTTCTTCACTGGCTTTGTAACAAGCTTGTTCTCTTCTAGGTTTCTATCTCTGCTCACCAAGCTTGGCTTTTGTTTGCAGGACTCTCCACCCATAGTACTGTATAAGAGCTGTACTGAACTTTATCACTGTTAATGTTCATGCACAGGAAAGTTCAAAAGAAGTTGGAACTAATAGGACTAAGGGTTTGATTGGCTTTCCTCTCACCTCTTATTTTACATTTTGTCTAGATGGACAGCTCTGCTGTGGAATAGAAGTGATCTTAAAGGAGTCTGCTCTCAAATTTCAGAAGTATCCCTACTCAGCACTGTCTGAGCTTTGCTCAGCTAATACCTTAAGCTTTACTCTGCATTATCCTTCTCTTCCCTCATTGACTACTGTATTACAACTACCGCTTTAATTCTGTGTACATAATGTTTTACAAAATCCTTGGAAAACATCTTTAAGGCCCGGTCAGCATTACCAGCATGAAAAAGTTCCTGGTAACATGATTGCTTAATCTACACAGGCCAACCCAAACATTTGAAGCCGCAGTTAAAAGAAGCTGAACTGTCACATCCATGCTGAAATACAACTGCTAGCACCAAATGTTTCAGGTAACTGTTTTTTGAGAACTGACCTTGATGCCATTTCAGGATCAAGAATTTGTGTAGCATGGTTAGGTCTTTTCATCACCCATTCTGTAAGCATCGTCGTCCCCCGCCCCACCCCCCAAAGTAATTTTCTTCCTCTGTTCACTCAATCACCACCTGAGAGGTAGCAATATAAAAAACCTTAACTGTCAGAATGGATTCCTTTTGTGCATAATCCCACTGAGCAAGTACTGTCTGCAGTTGCTTCCCAAAGGAATTATAGCCATTATCTTTCCCAGTAAGCAGACACATCCTGCAGCCATTTGATGTAGTGATACTTCTCGGATATGTAGCAGAAATAGTAAGCAGAAACAGTGATTTGGTGGGAGGTTATATCCTAAAATAAGAACAAAGCCAAGAACAAGCTCACGAGACAGAGCTGCCGGATCTGCAGGTTTTCCCAAGCCTTTGGCAACACCAGTCATATTTTAAGTATTTTTCCAAGTGGAAAAAACACTTTGTACAATGGCACTACCTTGTACAGCAGATCTGCCCCATGTGTACTGAGTCATGTGTACTTCACTGTCAGAAGTTTTAATACTTTACTACCATTAGCCCTGCAGAAGCAACTTAACTGTGGTACAGCAAGTTAAATTTGTTTGCCTTCTACATCAGAATTACAGTAGCCCCTATGCAACCCCATTGTCTTTATATTATACTATCAATGACACCAGTGCAATTGTAATGAAAGTTACATCTGTGACAATGTGTAAGAGGGCAAAATTACCTGCAGAATCTCTTACTTGATGACGCCCTTGATACCAAGATCATTAGGTGATTCTCAGAACCCCAAGTAAATTTGTAGGGCTGGCAGTTGGTGGAGAAAATCTTTACTGGGAAGTTTGGTCTACTGTTACAAACAAACATGGAATCCTACAGATATATTCTTACAGAGTGAATGCTTAGAGTAGAACTCCACAGCTGTGTGGGTGGCTACAGTATGGTAGATTCCTATAGCTTATCTGTGGATCTTTCAGTCTGCTTTGGGCATCCATAACACTCAAAACTAGTTTTTGGGAGCCTTGTCCGACAGGCAAGTATGTGTGCACAGTATAGTCAAAGCTCTAACCAAAGTAGGAGTGCTTATATTTTCTGGGTTCTTATTGTTAGCTAGAATTATGGACTGGACACAGTAGCTAATCAGTGCCTACTGTTTTAGGGCCTTTTTCGTAGGCCTAATTGGGCAGAGTATAGTTTGGCAACAGGGAAACGCTTAATCAGTCTCAAAGAGAGGGGAAGTGAGAAATCTATAGAGGGCAAGGAGAATTAGGAAAGCATCCACAGTATGGCATATAAATGTGAGTTATTGACTACTTCACCTTTACTGCTTGGTTCTTGGTGTTGGTTGGAGGATTCTTCAGGGCTGCCTGCAATGCAGCCATCATGTTCCCTGTGAACAATGGTTAAGGAAAGATGGGGAAACAAGGACCTAGAAAGCAGTAGAGCTAGTCACAATACAGTGGGGTTCACATGTAACTTGTTCATTACTAGGAATATCAGCGATGGAGTTACTGAGAGAACATCTTCCATACTGAACACTTCAGTTGATGCAACATAAGACAGCAAATACTAGCCAATTACTGAAAGCAATGGGACCAATACTAAGGTGGTACAGTTTTCAGTACTGGAGAGCACCAATCACAGAACAAGGATCCCCATAATAGAAACATTTAGAAATTCCAAATGAGACCCATTCTATCTCCAAACACCACACATAGTGGCAAAATATCATGCAACAAGCTATATAGCATGGCTGTTTGCACAATACAGAATGATGTGATTGCTGAAATAAACTGTTAGTGGGAACATCTGTGCCACATAAATTGGAAAAATATCATCAGTCAGGACACCAGACTAAACATCGGCAGGAAAGGAAAGGTCAATCTGTCAGTCAATGCATCACACTGTAGTTGATTATGATTCGGGAGAGTTTTCTATTCAGATTCTTATATTGCATCCACCCCTGTGGTATCTAAAAACCTCCCCCACTAGTGCATTAAGTGACATGACTAATGTGTGCCACAGATGGAATTCATTATAGAACAATGAGATTCCAAGACTGCCTCCATCATTGTCAGGAACCAGGAGGAGAACAAAACATGCTCTAGAGACACAGGCAATTCAGGCTTCCTGCTGACTGTACAGAAAAGGATGCTAAGCAGCTCCCACTTGAATTTTCTTAAGGGGTTTCACAGTTTTGAGCACAGAAATTTGCCTTTCAGTCCCCCCCCCCCCTTCCAGGAACTGCCAAAACTGAATCACAAAACGCATTAATCCTATGGGGTTCAGCCTTGCCTTGAAAGGGCACTACTGAAGCGAAATGCTTTAATATGTGGAAGTGAAAAGCAATTAGATTGTCACGGACTAGGTGCAATTATTCCCATAAAAGGAAAACCACACAGAGCGCACACTTCCTCCAACCCTGAAGCCTAAGAAGAGGGGTTTGAGGGCAGGGCTTTCTCTTTGCCCCTCCCTCCAGCTCTCGTGAGGTCAGACAAGACCACATCCTCAAGTGCGTACGCGCCCGAGAACTGGAAATAAAAAAAAGCTGACTATTAACTTACATAAATAAAATGGTACGGGGCAATGGTCTCCATGAATAGCAGGGTGCTCAAGCCAGGGATTAGACAGAGACATGCTAGGAAGTTTTACATTGTTTGGAACACATTTAATTGAAAATCTATTGTTGTTTAAGAACCCAACACACCTGGGTTTTAATCTGTGTTTCCTACTCCTGTACTTACACTCAAAGACAACAGTTATTTATTTAATTCTGTGGGGCTAGGTGGTATTGGCTGACCTTACCCGACCTGAAGCCTGACCCTAGGGAGCCACAGATTTACAGGGTAGACTAGTTCGAGAGAGACAGGGCGGTGGTGAATCTGAGCAGGGGACATGGAGGATCTTCCTCCCCACTTCCCCCTGGACAGTAACTTTCCAGGCCAGCAAAGCCCTGGCACACTCAGTGCAGGGTGACACAGGCGAGCTATCCCCCCGCCTGTGTCCTGGGCATCCTACAAGCCTGGTAGGCTCAGTATAGGGCTGGGGACCCTTCCCCGCCCCGGAGCCCGGCAGAGAACAGAACAGAACAGGGCAGGGGGCCAGTCCCCTCCTCCCCTCGCGCTCCTGGCCTCCGCGCCAGGGGCCGGGACTCTTTCCCCGGCGTTGGCGGAAGGATATTGCCGCAGGCAGGAATCCACTTCGCCCTCGTCGGGCCCGGCCTGGCCGTCGCCTCCCTCCTCCTCATCCACGAATTTGTTCTCGTCATACTCATCCACATCCACGCGGCGAAAGCGCGCAGACGACACCGTGTTCTTCGCCATCGCCCCGGAACCTGCCGGCGCCGCTCACCTCCGCAGGGCGGTGCCCGCCCCCTACTTCCCGCAGTGAGCAACACTGCGCATGCGCAGGGAGTAGAGTTCCTTCCGCCTCTCACTTCCGCCCTCGCGCAACAACCTACGTAATAGCCATGCGCGCTCGCCGTTCTTGGATGGGCGCATGCGCAACACAACTGCGAGTCTCTTTTTACGCGTGCGTGTTTTAAATTCCGCACCCCCTCCTCCTCTACGCATGTGTTCTGAACAGACTTCCTCTTTCTCATGCGGCATCCGGCAGGCCTTGTGCGCAGGCGTAGAGAAGGCAACCCTCAAGTGGGCGGAGGAAGGCAGGGTCCGGGGAGGAGCAGGTGAGCTGTTGCGATTGGTCGGCAGGGGGTGGTCACGTGTTCTCCCGGGATGAGGAGGGCCGTTACCATAGGCACGGTCTCCTGCAGCTAACGGGCGCTGTATGGGGGTGTCGTGGCTACTGGGGGTGAGCGGCGCGGTGCGAAGCTCCCGATCCGGCCCCGCTGGGCTAGGCTGAGCCGCTGCATGCCGGGTGGGTGTGAGCCCCGGGTACGCACCGGTGTACGGGGTGCGGCTTATCTCCAGCAGCCACGGTGTGGCCCGCCCCTCCGTCTGTCCTCAGGGGCTACCGCAGGAAGGAGGTCGCTGCCCCCCCAAGGCCTGTCTCCCCTCCTGCAATGCTTCTCCAGCGCTTTCCAGTGGGACGCCCCTGAGTGCTTCCTGATGCTGACTAATTCATTCACGCCACCTAGCTCCCCGGGAGAAGGGTTAGCGCTCAGAGCCCCATTTTGTAGATGGGGAAACTGAGGCACGGAAGTGCCTAAACTTTCAGCAGTGCCCCTTGATTTTGGCTGCTGCAGTTTCTAGGTGGGCAGGTTTTCAATTTCACTTGTCTCCTTTTTGAGCAGGCATGCTCAGCGTTGCCTGAAATCAGGCTCTTAAAAGCTCGAGGTAACTACAAGAATTTGGGCTATGGTGAGTGACTCCTAGTCATATGATGAATCAGTGGCAGAGTTGAGGCCAAAACCCCAAAAACTTGACTCCCAGTTCTTGCTCTTAACTCCAAACAGTAATCCCTTCCTTTATATTGATATAAACATTTTAATCAGTTGTCCTTAATATATATTGAAATCAGATTAGAGGTATAAATTATATTAGTATTGTATGTTAAATGGACGTTGGTAAGTAGTTTGAGTTCAAAATCTGGGATTTACAAAAAAGGAATTTACAGAATCTAATATGAATCATAATGCTTTCCTAATACTAAAAAAATATATTATTTTAGGACATTACACTTAGTCCTGTGGTGCTGGGAACCCAACCTCAAAAGCCTTGTGCTAATACATAACAAGGAGAAAGTGAAATTGACTTTAAACCAAAAGTGAAACTGACCAGCCAACTGTTACTGTGCAAGCTGAGTGAAATGCAGAAAGTAATACAGAAATAGTAAAAAGTACATTTAAAAAAACCCTCTGTTTTAATAGTATGACATAAACATAAACAGATAATCTTTTTAAATAAGATTTTTATCATGCATCCCCTTAAATAAATTTGTTCATTTTAAAAATAATTGTATATACATTAAGAAGTTCACTTTAAAATTCCAGTCCAACTCCCACTGAAGTCAATGGAAAAACTCAATTGGGATTGAAGAGGGCCCCAGGGGATGCATGTTATTAAGATTTAGAAGTAGGGAGTTCTCATACTATGACCCTAACCCTGCAAAGATTCATGCAAGTGAGTTGTCCCCCTGAAGTGAAATCACTCAGCACCTTGCAAGATCAAGTGTCAGGGTGGGAAGTTTGCATCTCTTGGATGCAGAATTTGTGTTGCTATGTTGCATGGACATGTGAGGGGTTAAGTGTTGTTTGAGCCCCTACTGAGGAGTTATGTATGGTAAGGACTAACTCACAATTAGATTCTTAATGCCATGGTCACAAAAATAAAAAGTGAGTTGGAGAATTGATTTTGCAGAATTAATTGGTATTTTTTTGGTTAAGGTTTATGTAACAACACTCAAAGCCCCTTTTGCTAGAGATCACAAGTTACCAGCTTTGCTATAGAAAACTGCAACTAAAACACTTTAAATATTAATAACAAATATATTGTATTACAACAGTGAAAGCATTGATCTATAAATCAACTCACTCTTCATACTCTATATGCTATCAGCACCACCTTTTAAAACTTTATATGAAAGAGATCTCTTTGGTGTTCACTCAATTTCATTTTTATATATTTCTAATCTTATATCTTTTTAAAATCTAATTTAAAAATCATATTACATGAACTTCTGGCTGATGAGAGGTGGCAGCCTTGGAGGCTAAAGCCATTTTTATTCCCAGGACCCTTACCTGAAGGAACCACTTTTAGGGATTCAGGCAGTGTTTGGTCTATATTGTCCCTTTCATCCTTGCCTTATGCTAAGGCTTCCAACAAGGATACTAGTTATGCTGACATCTTATATGATGTGGACACCTCTCCAGTAAAAATCGGATTGAGACTGTCAACTTTATTTATTGTAAGTCACTAAAAGTCATTGGCAGCAGGGGCGGCTCCAGGCACCAGCACACCAAGCGCGTGCCTGGGGCGGCAAGCCGCAGAGGACGGCCTTCCGGTCGCTGTGAGGGCGGCAGTCAGGCTGCTTTCGGCGGCATGCCTGTGGGAGGTCCGTCGTACCTGTGGTTTCGGCGGCTGGTACGCCGAAGGCACAGGACTGGCGGACCTCCCGCAGGCATGCCGCCGAATCCGCGTTACCAGCGGACCGCCTGCAGGCGCGGCCCCGAAAGCCGCCTGACTGCCGTGCTTGGGGCGGCAAAATACATAGAGCCTCCCCTGATTGGCAGGTACTGAATTTTCATCATTACTGGCCTAGATTGGATTTAAACGAGTGTTCTAAAGGTAAAAGTTTCCATATCCTCAACGTCACAGTTCTCTGAGCCATCTAGTCCCTCTGTGTATTAACTTTCATAAGAAATGGATTTACTTTTTTTTTTGCCCTTTGGGATCTGTGGTCTTGCTACTTAAAAGTCGTTCAGTGATTTCTACCACCTGAACAGGTCTTCCATGGGAAAAGGTTTGGGAATGATTGGTATCATTAAATAATTCCTTAGGCATCTTTAAATGCCTTACAATATTTTTAGGTTTGGGATATAAATGTTGCCCCCCAAAAGGCAGAAACTTGCTTGTGAAAGGCACCAAATGGCTGTGACTCATCAGTGGTGGCAATCTGCCGTTCATCATTTGTGAAGGTTGCTGAGAGGGTGTGTTAGCAAAATAGTATTGCTGCAAATTCTGCTGAGGTTTTAGATTTTCATATGTTGCCTGGGGAGATGCTTTCATTAAATAAGATTTAATTCCTGTTATGTTGTTAATTTTATGTGAATTTTGTTGGTCAGCTAATGCTCTTGCAGGTAAAATTGGATGATAAAGGGTTGCTTCTGGCATACCGCTCACAAAATTGCAAAGGAGGGAATGCCAGACCCCACCACATAATGGGTTCAAAGTCACATGAGGCCACAAGCTGGCAAGGCTTCGTAAAGCTTCACAGTTCCATATGGACACAGGGAAATCATCCTCAGTGTGATAAAGCTGAGAGAAATAAATACAGAGGGTAATGTCTGGGTACTTTGTCAAGAAGTTGTAGATCTTGCTTATGCAGCAGTGCTCAGCCTCATTACAAGGAGAGTAGTTTGAATAAAGAATTATGTACCCGATGCTGTCGTAGTCATATGTAACTGCATCCAGATAGCCGCCCATCTCAAATAACATGGACTCTGGGTGGATGTTATACTTAATGCAGTTGGTTGCATGGCCCTTTTGGACTAATGTCCCAGAGAAGCTCCTCAGTTCATAGAATATAAGGTGTTTGTTTTGAGGACTCATTAGCCCATATGGGAATCCAAAGGCCTTATGAAATCCCATATAAGGGACTCTTGCTTCTTCACCTGTCCGTATATGATAGGGGCATTTGGCACAGCTTTTGCTCAGTGTCTGCCAATAATAGGGCTTTACTACCGTTCCTTGATTTGCCAGATATTCCTGGAACAAAGTTTCCCTTTCTGGGTTCATATTGTATTGGGAAATCTCCCCACTCATATTTCTGTAATTGACAATCCTGAAAGAAGAAAAAAGAAACTCGTAATTTATCCCTCCCATTTCCTTTGCTCTTACACTGCAAACATTATAATGCATATTTGCCTCTAAAGAATATGCTAGTGCACAAGTACAGACAAGAAAGCTTTGTGGGTTGCAGCTTCAAGTGAAGAGAGGGCAAGTTGGCAATACAGGTTTCAAGATTGTCCTTGTTTTTGCAGCCCTCCCTTCTGTGTTTAAAATAAATTAATCTGAAAATGTCTCTACCTCCCCTCCCACAAAAGTACAAAGTATCTAATAAAAGCATTGCATACTTTTCAGAAATTGGATCACTAGATTTGCTGTATACAATCTGAGCACAATCAAATAGTTAAAAAAAGGTATAAATTACCATCAATACATCTCCAGACCAGGATAATAGTCAATGCGTACGTAGTCCACTTCACAGGCTTTCCTGAGTCCAGTTGTTGATTCCCATTTTAGTCTAATATTACAAACTTCAGGGGGTGAGCGTTAAGATCATTTATTCAATTGAGAAAAAATGGTTGGTTTTTTGTCTCCCATAGACCAGCTTGTAGTTTTGTTGTATAACTTTACTGAGGCGTGGCAACCCTACTAGTCATGATGAAGACTCTAAAGGCAACCTCATTTTGATGTTTGCAATTGCCAGATGCTAGGATACGCAGACACAAACAAGACTTTTTCATTTGTTTGTATTTCAAACAGTCTGCTGGGTTTAGCTTTCTTTCCTTTGCCTGTCAGTATTTCATTTTCCCTCTTCATTTATTAAGTTCCTTTAATTTTTTTCAGATATTTTGGTATAAGTGGGTTGTGGGGGTGGGAGTGTGTGGGGGTGGAAATAAAAGATGCACAAATAGAATAAACCAAAATATTTATTTGGCATATTGATACCAAGTAACTATTTATTATTCATCTGTAGTGCCAATCCGACAGAGGCACCATTATTTTAGGTATTGCGCATACACATAACACAAAATAGTCCCTGCCTCAATCTTGACTTTGCTAAAGTCCTTGCATAGGTTTATGATCGTTGGATCTTTAATAAGTGTGTAAGCAGTCTGATATACAGTGGGCCAAATCATGCTAATCATACTCTCAAAAAACTCCAAATAGGAGTTTTGCGTAAAGTAAGCAAGATTTAGCTTAAAAGATGCTCTGGCTAATTATTTTCCTTTGTCAGTTGGATCCAGTCACTTCCTTTTCAAAAAGCTCCAGTGGGCTCCCCCTTTCCCACTGATTCAAGTTTAAATTTCCCATCATTGCTTTCAAGGCCCTGCTTGGCTTTCCTCCTTCTACCTGCATCATGGCTCTTATTACATTCCTGCAAATCCTCTTTGCTCTACTGACTGGAACTTCACTACTCCTTTTGTTTCCTTGTCACACTCCTGTCTTTGTGCCAAATTCCTAGCTCTTTCCTCTGCATGGAACAATCTCCTGAAGCAGGTCCTCATCTGCTTCTCATTTAGGGTCCTCCTAAAGAGTCTCTTCCTGAAGCCCACAAACGCTGTCCTTGTGATCTTGAAAATATTCACTCTGAGTGTCCTGTTGTGTTCAGTCTTCTATGTGTCTGTCTTGATCACTGTAATTTCATCAGGGCAAGGACTCTGTATCCGTCTTCTACACTGATGAGCACATTGGTGCTTAAACAGTAAATAGTACTCATAATAAAAAAGAGTAGTTCTGAGGAAGAAAAAATCCTCAGAGTTTGGATAAACACCTGTTGAAGGGTTTATCTGCACCCGTCTAGACCTCCTGCAGTTTGCCAATACTAGCAAATAGAAAAAAGGTGAAGCATTTGGAGAAAGGTGTGTGTTACTGTTGCCTTCCATGAGCAGCGAGACTGGCCACAAGATGGCATCATAGCACACAAGTGGTGTTCAGCATTTTATACTCACTGGCCATAAGAATGGTTTGAACTTTATTCTGTGGTGTTTGCAGTGTTGCTGTAGCCATGTCAACTTTATTCTGCGTATGCAGTGTTGTTGCAGCCGTGTTGGTCCAGGATGTTAGCGATACAAGGTGACTGAATTAATATCTTTTATTAGTCCAATAAAAATATAACCTCACCCACCTCGTGACTTTATTATGACATTTAACAAGGTGCTGCCAAAGAGACCTTAAGTCTGACCTCTTTCCCCTAAAACTTCGTGTAGCTCTGATACAACAACAAATCTTCCAGCCTCCCAGATTAGTGCTGCAGTATCCTAACTGAGGAGTTGGGAGCCCCAGGAAAACCCGTCAAGGACTCTGGGTTTAATTGGGACTCTGTGCATGTGACCTGAGTGCATATGTGCATCTGCCCTCTCCTTCCCTGCCAGCTCTGTCCTTGTGAGCCTGCAGGGGCTTAAATTGACAAGGATCCTGCACTGTGGTGCTTCAGGCTGCAGCATTCTCATCAGTTTAAATCCCCTGCCAAGTAAGACGAACAGAGCCGACAGGGGAGCGGAATCTAAATGAATCAGTGAATACAGCAGAGCTCTGCTTGTCATTTGCCACATCGACTATTTTCATAGTAGAGGATTGTGGGTTAAAAGAGGAAGGGTGGCAAAAAAAATCAAAAAACCCTCAAGCAAAATGAAACAAAACTGACCACTCAGCAGATTCTGAGGACAAGTCAGCGTCTGTGCCTTGTTTTTTAAATTGTCAAAAAAAAAAGAGAGAGGAAAAAAAAGGCTAGATGCCAATTTAGTTGTACAAACTCTATTTAACTTTCTTAAATGTCCAGGTCTGGTGGATGAAGCAGCTGGTGACCTTATGGAACTCTCCACAAAAAGAAATTTTTGTCAAGTGTACAGCTGTAGTCAGTAACACTGAGCACTTACCTAGCGCATCTCATCCTCAAAGCACTTTATAAACATTAGCAAATGGTTTAGTGGTTAAAATACAGAATGGTGAGGGGGCACTGACAGAGTTTGGGGGAGACAAGGCCCTGCACCCCCGGCTTCCTGCAATTCACCATGACTCTCAGCCAGCCAGTAAAACAGGAGGTTTATTTAGATGACAGAACACAGTCCAAGACAGGTCTTGCAGGTACAGACAACAGGACCCCCTCAGTTAGGTCCATCTTGGGGGGGCCCCAGGGAGGCCAGAGCCCCATCTGGGCTCCCCTCCATTTTCCCAGCCAGCTCCAAACTGAAAACTCTCCAGCCCCTCCTCTTCCTTTGTCTCTTTCCCAGGCCAGGAGGCCACCTGATCTCTTTGTTCTCCAACACCTTCAGTTGGCACCTTTGCAGAGGAGGGGCCCAGGCCATCAGTTGCCAGGAGACAAGGTGTCGGCCATTCTCTGTGCAGACAGCATCACACTGGCCCCATAGGGCTCTGCAACAATCACACACCCCTAGACACTCAAGAAATGCATTGGGGAAACTGAGGCACCCACACAGCACTCAGAGAAAACATTAAGAACATTCCCACTTCGTCACAGGCACTATTCCCAGCATTGCCCCTCTGATTGTGCCACTGGGCTGGATTGCTTACAGGGACAGTGGCTTCCGATTCTGGGAGCCTAATTTGAAACACTGGGTCTGATTTTTGTTGTTGTTGTTGTTAAGTGCTAAGCGCTCAGAACTCTAGCTGAAGTTAATGGGTGCTGTGGATGCTCAGCACTTGTGAAAGTCAGACTCAACGTGTATCGAATTGGACACTTAACCTGAGGCCCCCAAATCAGTGATCATTTCTGTTAGCCTTAAAGCCAGATTTTTCAATCCTTACTCAGGAAAAAATGCTGTTGATTCCAATGGGAATTTTGCCCGACTAAGGGCCCAGGGTTTGGTCCTATAGTTCTGTCTGTTTCCCCTTCTGTAGAATGGGGCTATAGTACTTATATACGGCACCTTGCAGAGGCAAGGGGTTGTGAGCCACCAAATTAATATCTGTAAAGTGCTCTGAGTTCCTTAGATTACGCTGTAGGAGTATAAATATTTTATTTATTATGTTTCATTCTGTTTATTCATAACAATTAACCAGTGCACAGGCTTAGGGAACAATAAGGACTCACAGAAGTCTTCTTTTGTTTTGTCTGGGTGCCCCTGTGTCCAGCCAAGAGCTCTTCCAGCACCCTCTCTTCTACTTATCTGCTTTCCTTATGGACTTAACCCCGTACTGGTCAATGGGGGAATTTTCCATCTGTAGGAGGAACACAGGATTTTTGGGCTGCAGCAGTGTGGGGAGTGAGTCTTTAATTTTTTGGGGGGGAGTGGGGGGAGAGAAATCTGTCACGTGTCTCTAAAAAAATTGTTTTGTATGGAATATGGTTACATTGCATAAAAGCATCATCCTGACATAATACGGTGATAGGCATGGCATTCTCTAGGCATTCCAAACTCATTCCAATAAAATCTTATACCACAACACAAACATGTATTCTCTCTATATAGGAATCCCTTCATCTACCCCTGAAATGCAGCCATCTCTAGGGCAGAGAGCAGTTGCCATTTAACAGTGCACAACAGCACTATACAACTGTTTATGGAAGGAAGTGAAGCGGATTATTGTATTCTGTTAAAACTACAGGGTGAATTTAAGTGATCAGCATATCATTACTCAAGTTGGAATTCGGCCAAGACATAGGCCATTTGTTCTTGAGGGAAATATACCAACTGGTCAGGACCTCACTTTTACATCTTCTCCAAATACTAGATGCAATCATGTGCCTCTTCAGAATCTGTCATGCTCCTTACACCCCAATCTATCCCAAGTTTGCCAATTTTGAGTGCAATTACTGATATTGGTTTTATTTACTTAAAATAATGACATGATTTATCGAGATTTCTTTTGCATCAAAGGAAATACACAGATTCAGGGTTTATATAGAGCTAGGCAAAAGTTTATCCAAAGTATAGATATAGTTCCAGAAGTGTGATAGTGAGTTTTTTCTCCATTAATTAGCCAAATTAAAAAGCCAAAGTCTGCTTTCTCTAGTACAAATATACTTATGTTTACATAAGGGGGATCTAGTATTCCCCCTCTAAGTAATGCACTTTGTACAAGAATGCCCCCCACCCCCCCTTTTTTTTTTTTTGCTGCTGAACCTTTGAGAGTTGAAATTCTGTAGCATTTCTTAGCACTGCCTGGTTCAAAATAATCTCTACTGGAAAGCATTTTACACATGACTTCATTCAGTAATAAGTTTATCTGAGTTCAAAGTACAGAAGGGTCATGTGAGCCTTAAACAATCAGAAACTTAATGTTTCTGTTCTATCTTAAGACTTTAAATATAAGATGTGTGTGTGGGGGGGAAATAGCAGGATGTGATCCAAAGCTGTTTTTGATTTAATGCTTTAGTTTCATTTGGAGACTTGGGGCTGGATCCTGCAAAGTGCCCTCAAGTCCCATTTGTCCTAGTGTTTGTGTCTCACTGTTTTTACACAAGTGTAACTTCACTGACTTCAGTTACTCCCAGTGTACACTGGAATAAGTGAAATTAGAATTCCGATCCCAATATTGTGGTGAACAGTGGAGACTATAACAAAGGGAAGATGACCTGGCATCTCCTATTTTGGTATTTGTAGCAGCAGCAGCAGCAATAGACCGCTGATGAAAATATTGTTGGGAGCTGGAGAAAAGTGAAAGCCAGTGTGCAGGGTTTGTGAATTCAGTGCATGCAAAATAGAAAACAGCTTTGTCTTTAACCAGGAACACCAAAGCTTCTTAATCCTCACCTACGTTGCACCAAATATTTCAGTGCTGGCCTTCCTTTGAGCAGACTGTGCTAATGATACTGAACTGTCTGGTGTTTTTTATGAAATTGATGGTGGAGACTGGGGTGAAGATACTTAATACATTTTCAGTGATGAATTACACCAGGATTTGCAAGTCGGATGCTCAGAATGAAAAACTGGTGCAGTGCACCACTTAGCCTCCAAGTGATTATTCATTATGGGATAATCTCCATAACTAGCTTTTTAACATAGATTTAAAATCATCAGGACATGTTGCCATCTTTGGAACTTGCGCTAATTTTTTTTCCTCTTAAAGAAACAGGCTGTTCCCTCCACCCAGTGTTTTGTCCTCCTGAGGGAGAGTACAGACATATCTGAGAGAGCCCCATAGCCTTTGGGCTTGAAAAAGACAACATATATGTATTTGAACCAAAGATCACCTAGGAAGGCTCAGTGAGAAATGGGAGCCTGAAGAGAGATGTTAAGTCAGTGTAGTGAAGAAATCACTATTTCTAAGGCACGTTTTATTTGCTCATAAAAATTCTGATCAAGGCTCTGGTCCTACAAAAGAACAAATGAGAGTATTCCCATTGATGTCATTGGGACTGCTCTTGTGCATAAAGTTAAGCACATGTGCAGATCTTTGGAGGATTGGAGACCAAAGTAGTAATGCCTGCTAAAGCTAGTTTGTGTATTGTACGTGAGATGAGAACAGACCTCTAAGAACAGTAATAAATACTGTAGAAAGCTAGCCAAATTCATACCTGGTTTACCTTAGAGATGAATTTGGCTCAATGTGTGTTTGGTTGAAAGTGTGTAAATGGAAGCCAGAGGCCAGATACCCTGAATCACAGATTCAGATTTTAGGATTCTGCATCCTCTCAACATAAATAAATTTAGTTCTGTGCATTTTGCTCTGGCAGTATTGCCAAACCCAAGCATTCAAAAATCGCAAGTCAAGCACTAGAAAAATCAAGAGATTCTTAAAAATAAATGGGGAAGAGGGGGAATGGTTTCTTTGCCTTCTGGTGTTGGAACCTTTAGGTTTCACATTTTCATGCTTTTCTCTTTAGCCACAAGGGCTAGAAAATTATCTTTTGGGTATTTTTTGTTTTTTAAAGGACAGCTGAGCTGCTTATGTAGTAACCTGATTCCACCATCTGGGACTCTAACAAAAGGACCAAATAATGTGAGACTCCCATTACAAACCACCCAGATCTTAAAAACCTCAGCCCTCTCCATGCTATATGAACATTAAAGTGCCCATGATATTTTTGTAATGTTAGGGATTTGCCAACATTTTTCTTTTCCCATGCTGGTGGGTGGTGTGTTGCCACTCTCACGCTGTCAACTCCAGCATAGTTCCCTGTGTACCAGTGTAAGGGAGGTGAGGCTGGAAGATCTGCTGCTATACAGATAGGCTTATCCTCCCCACTGTGACATCGATGGGCACATTTTGTATCTGGGACTATTGCATATACAGGCACACACACACACATTTCTTTTTAATTGATTTGGGTTGAGGATCTAGCCCCTGTTGACATCAGCTTGCCAGTGGAGGGAGAGTAGTTTGCTTCACATCACTAAAGATACTGAGCCTGATTCTCCTCTTATTCATACCAGTATAAATCAAAGCTAACTCTATTAAAGTCAGTGGAGTTACTCTGGCGTAAATGAGGTATGTGATCAGAATCGGATCCTGAATGCGTGCTGGTTCCACCAAAGTGTTGCTTGGCCTTATCAATCCATATGAGTATATTAATTTAGGAGGTTCTGCTTTCTCTTTATTGAGAACAGTATCCATAAGTGATGTCACTAGAGCTGGTTGGGAATTTTTCAATGAAATGCTTTTTCATCGGAAAATGCTGATTTGTCAAAGCTGAAACTTTTTGTGGAAACTTATTAGTTTCAACAAAAAATTTGTCAGGAAGGCTTCTCAGGTTCTGGATAGCATTCAGAGAGACCCCTATCCCCCAGAATAGCCAATAGCTGGGTGGCTAGAGTGCTCGTCTGGTGCTGATCTGCATCTCCCACATCCTAGCCAATTAGCTATTCTGAGGTGAATATTTCTGCACTTTAAATTTTTGAAAGGTCTAGTTTTTGTTCTGATGCAGAATGAAAGCAAATGCTGAAACCTCACATTTTATTTGTAAAAGTGAATTTTTGTTTTTGGGCCAGCCCTACGTGTCACATCCGTGGTTGGTAAAGATCAGAACTATGGATATATATTTTTTATTTTTACCTTACAAAAAAAGCTGTCTTGTACTATATGTTTGGCTAGTGATAGCTAAAATGAAGCAACAGCAACTGAAAGCTGTACAAAGAATTTACTGAACTTGTGCACAGTTATTTAAATGGGGATTGCTGAACAATGATGTATGCTAGTGGCGTGGGAGTCCAAGTGCTAAATTGGTGAATTATTTGTCAGTGTCCTATTTCTGGCCAAGTATAATAAATGTTCTAAAAACAATATGGAATCATAAATTGAACTGCACAAGACTCTTCTTTTTACTCTGGATTTTGCTTGAGGGTGGTGCTGGTAATTTGGTTAGTGATTTGTCCATTTTTGTTTAAATTCTGGGGCCATGTTCTCATCTTGGCCACTGCAGGGAAAATACAGAGTAGTCACCTGATGGAGTTACTCTGTGTTTAACCTGATATCAGAATCTGGCCCTGAGTTTTTAGAGTTATGTACATGTGCTCTGAAATTGTACTTGAGCACATTATAGAAACCAATAAATACATTAAATTATTGGCTGAGCTGAAACTATGTTTGCCACATGATTTCTGTTCAATACTGGAAAAGTAATGAACAAAGATTTTTTTTAAAACAAATAGATGGCAATTGCCTCTGGCTGTGCAAAGAGATTAAACCTGAGAAAATGGAAGATAACATGTATTCCAGCTTTGAAAGACTAGTAAAATGAAAAGGCAGAAATTGTCCTATATGAGCAGTAGTTTATAAGATGAACAAAGCTGTGAATTTCTGTATGCTGTTGGAGGAACTGATTGCTCAAATAATGGGCAATAGAGATATCAGGAAGTTTAAATGAGTTGTGACCTTCCCTAAGGAGACATGATGGAGCACACCGGATTTTGTTTTGGGTTAAGAGTGTTTGTTTGCTGTTTGTTGCTTTTAATTTGGTCATAAAAAGGTAAGGTGTCTCCTTTACTCCCCTCAGCTCCTACTCAATAAGGTGATGACTTAAGTCACAGGTTGAGAAGCTCCTCCTAACTTATATAAATTATCAATGTTCAGTTTAGCTGAAACTGACTTCTTTAGGTCAGATTTCCCTCTCAGCCTATGATAACCCAGTGCCCTTACGGTGCATGTGTTCGGAGACAGAAGGTGTAGAGACCTGGGGAATATATTAATTTATTTGGGGCAAGGACCACAATAATATCTGTTGGCTGGATCCTACTCCCATTAAAATCAATGATTAAAAAAAGCTGCCATTCATGTCAATTGGCTGCCATTCACGTGAAACAACTAAAGAGCAAAGAAACTGAGAACTAACAAAAACATGTAATTTATCATTAAAAATAGTTACTATGCTGGAGAGCTGCCACCATTGTACCACTCTTCTATTTAAAAAGGGGGTGGAAACATTAGGGTGATACTTGGACTTGCAAACCAATGAGCCATATCTCAGTACTAGAAAAAGTAATTAAGAAAATAATTAAAGATCTGGGGTCACACCCCTAGCTGGTGTGAGTCAGTGTAGCTCCATTGAAGCTCAGGTGTGGCCTACACTACAGAGTGAGGTCGACGCAAGGCAGCTTACATCAATCTACCTATGGAAGTGTCTACACTCCCTCCAATGTAACTGCCTCCCTGCGCCAACTTAATAACTCCACCTCCATGAGCTGCGTAGAGTCAAGGTCAATGCTGTTAGGTCAATGCAGTGCCAGCGTAGACACTGCATTGTGTACGTCAACTGTTACGAACTGTCAGGAGCCGTTTCACAATGCCCTACACTGACCGCACAATCAATACAAGCGCTCCTGGTGAGGATGCGCACCACCGATGCAAGGAGCAAAGTGTAGACACGCACAAGTGATGTAATTACTGCGGCTGCTGTATGCCGTCATAAGTTAGTTCACCTTAATTTTGTAGTGTAGATGTGGCCTCAGTAGAACTATGCCAATTTATAGCAACTGAGGGCTTGGCCAAGAGTTACCAAAAGCCTGCCCGAGTATCATGGCAAGCAAGGATGTTTATTTTTATTGTCCCTTTATACGTACTTATGAATAGCCTCTATGAATATTTACAAAAATAATTCAAGAATATTAGGTATACTTCTTGTCTCACATTGGTGTAAATCAGGACAGTTCTTTTTAAATCAATGAAGTAAAACTGAGATCAAACTCGAAATCATCAATGATATAAATCAGGCAAACCAACATTAGCTAGTGCAAACAAAAGGACAACCCCACCTAGCAAAAAAACAAACCCTAAACTAACCCCACAGAGAGAGCCTGAATAAACAGATAGGCCCTGTTGCATCAACACACTCAGTGTTGTGTCAAGGAGAAAGGGGATACTAGAGCCAGGGGCTCCTCTTGGGGAACACCCTGTCAGCAAGCCCCCAGAGATGTTTAAACATGCCAGGTATGAGCTTGAGTACATCAACTGATCCACTCCAGGCTCTGCCTCTCCAACTGCCTCTCTAACTTCTTGTAATTATTTACAAGAGTGGGCACTGGAGAACCAGGAGCTAGAATTATTTAGACATTTAAAAATGCTTTTGATACAATCTGTCAGAAGATGCTGTTCGAGAAACTTGGTGTTTAGGGAACGAGAGAGAAAATCCTGTTATGGATTCAAAACTGATAGGAAGCAAAAATTAGGGCTGCCCAATCCAAATTTTTGCAAGGCTCAGTGAGGCATAGGTTTGATGTTTCAATACAGGCCTATGTCTAATCTACTCATTAAGGAACTGGAAGGAGAGTGAATAAGACAGAGAGGTAACGTTTCCTTATTTAACAGGCTTGCATTATTGCAGTATACGAAGATGAGTGTTCAGTAGAAAGTAATACAAATTCAGGATTTTTGCTGAATCTGTAATAGAGAGTGAGATTTTTTTATTTTTTTTACATTTAGTTCCTATTGTTGGTTAGTGTTATTTTAGTCAGTGAAAATAAAGCATGTTTGGAGAACTGCCAGGAAGACACAATTTCAAAACATGGCTGTTTTCTTTCAGTTTAGCAAAAGGTTAACTGTTATCTTTGGTTATCTCAGGATCTTAATCCGATAGAGTGATGCCCTTAACATGGGTGGTGTGAAGTGGCCATGTGTTCTTTTAACAGCTGACAAGAGAATGGATTGTATTTTTGCCTATTGCACTGAAGACTGCTATATGGGCTACTAGAGGGTTATGTGTACAAGCTGAGTTGTATTCATTACTTTGATGTGCAGTAAATTTCAACAAGAAATCGACTGAATATCCTATTTCTAGCGTGTGCCAGTTCTAGTATTTGTGTTAATATTTATCATGGCTTTTAAAAAAAGATTCATGGAGACATTTGTGGATCTGAAATAACAAGAGACCTCGGCTTCGCCTGATATTATTCCTTGCTGGTGACAATCCAGTGAGATGACTGAGGCAAAAAAGACAGTGAAAACATAAACACAAATAAAAAATATTTATTCTGGTTCCTGTGGAACAACAGCTTAAATTATATCAACGGAATAATGGATTTCATCTTTAAATTCCTATCATTTGCCAGTGTTACACAGTGAGAATTGCATGACCTCATTTAATTACATATGTTGTTTCTTTGCCAGATCTGTCACTTCCTGTGCTTTCAGCTTGGTGTCATGCTTAGTGTTGGTGGGTTGACCTCACAAGGTTCAGAGTTCAGACGCAGATCAAATAAACACCAAAGTTATTTGTTCAAATCAGACTTCTTGGGTCTGTTTCTGTTTGTGATAAAAGTACCACAAGAACAGCCTCTCTTTTGGTGTTTTGGTATTTCTACCCAAACATTTCAGAAACTCCAAAACCGTTGATTCTTCAGTTGTAGAAATCGACAAACATTGGGGTAAGAGGTATCTTACTTCTGAATCAATTTCCCCATTTCTAGATGTGTTTAAAATAAAAAATTCTTCAAGAATAATGATCCTCCATACTGCTATAGCATCTTTCATCCAAGGATCCCAATATGTTTTACACACATTAATGAGTTATACTGCACAACACCACTCTGAGCTAGGTATACGTTAGGCCTGATTCTCATTTATACTAAGGCCCCTTTATACCACTCTGAGCAGTGTCAAGGGACTTAGTGTAATTGAGAATCAGGCCCTCTTATCTTCATTTTACAGGGGGGGGAACTGAGGCACAGGTAATAGCCCTGCAAATATTTGTTGCCCAGTGAGTTAGGGACTAGGCTAGGAACAGAACTTAGGTAATGCAACTCCCAGATTTGTGTCTGAGCCACAAGACCATCCTGCCCCAAAACATACAGAATGCAATTCCTTCCAAAGGCCAATTCTTATCCTTGCCTATGTCACTACGGCAACTCTACTGAATATGTGCTCGTAGCAGATACAGGATGCAGATCTCTCTGGCATCCTACCCTGCCCACCCTAGCCCCCCAAATTTGGCCTTAGGAAATAAGAACATCTATTGCAGAACAAATCAATGGCCTGCTTAGATCAGTATCAGATCTGCAACAGTGACCAGTTTCAGATGCTTCAAAGACTCCTATAGCCTTTCATAATTCACTGTATTGTGCAGTACTATCCTGTCAGCTGATGAGGTTCTGCCCTGCAGCAGGAGCTTTGATAGCTCATATAATTTTCATCTTAGGTAGTGTACTGAAGATATGATTCTTATTCATATAAGTATCTAATCCTTAATCAAAGCTCACTAATCTTGCTTGTTGAAGCTCTGGCTTTGAATGTGCTCAGACCATAGAGGTGAAAAGATTTATTTCCCCCCCTTATACGCTTCTGTGAGTCCTGTATTAATCAGCATGTTGCTTACCGTTGTTTATTATATTTACATGTTTTCAGCTATTTGTGTACAAAATACACAGCCTGATTCCTTCCAGACAATTGTACTGCAGGCTTCTGGGGGCTTGTTTACAATGCAGCGGATGGTGACTTACATTCATAATTCTCACTATTGTTAGTAGGGGTTACATATGCAGCACAGCCTGCTAAAGCTGTACCCCACAAAATGAATGGGGAAGGTGGGGCAGGGAGCATATCCCCCTATGCAAGCAGCATGGCCGGATATCTTCATGTACTTAAGAGAGCTACATAAGAATGGCCATACTGGGTCAGACCACTGGTCCAACTAGCCCACTATCCTGTCTTCTGGCAATGGCTGATGCGAGATGCTTCGGAGGGAATGAACTGAACAAGTCAATTGTTAAGTGATCTGACCCCTATCATCCAGTCCCAACTTCTGGCATTCAGAGGTTTAGGGACACCCAGAGCATGGTATTGCATCTGTGACCATCTTGGCTAGTAGCCATTGATGGACCCATCCTCCATGAACTTATCTAATTGTTTTTTGAACCCTCATATAGTTTTGGCCTTCATAGCATCTTCTGGCAATGAGTAAATCTTTAAATACTTCCTTACTTTTCAGGAGGGTCAGGAAGCTTAATTCACTAATAATGTTTGTGAAGTGCTTTGCAATCTTCTAATAAAAAGTGTCTTAGAAGTGCTGAGTATTATTAATTGTAAAAATAAAAAAAGCTGCGGTGTCCAAGACTCTGCATGAGTTTATTGGGAGTGCTTTGTGCTGCTGTGGTTTGCCTAGAAAGTCAGTGCATAACTGTATGTAATTCAGTGTTCTGTACATGGTGCTTTGATACACTTCAGCATGAAAAGTACAGTGTAAAACCAAATTCCATTCAAAGGAAAACTAAAACACATTTGATAAAAAATTGCTAGACAGTCACCTCATACTGTCTGCAAAGAAGCCAGGACTGTTTCTCTCTTAGTATGAGAGAAGGGTCTAGCTGTGATATATTAAATGCTTAAAGAACTGGAATGCACTTCTTTTTCTTTAAGATTTCAAATGCTTGAGCAGGACTATGTCTGGGTTTCTCATCAGCTCTTCATAATACCTTGGGTAATCCATAACAGCATTTTCAAAGGCAATGCAAAATGACGTGTGTGTGTCTATGTTTGATCCTAGATTATGTTTTCCTAAGGTTAAGGGTTAAAGTTTTGACAGATGTGGGTGCTGTCTAATTGGCCCCTTTTAGCTCCCTTTTTCTATACAAGTGCTTGATAGCTCAATTTGTGAAATACAGCATCTCCATTTTGGTACCAGTCTGGAATGCACCAGATGGAATATTTTGCTGCCTCTCAGTTTCCTAGTCTGCCCAGGGATGGTATATCGCTTTCAGTGCACAGGACAGAGGATATTCCTGCTCTGTATTACTGTAACTGACACATCATTTCAGCCCCTGCTCTGCTTGCACCTGGATTGCAGGATAAGACCATTTTTTAAATTTAGCATGTGGTTTTCTCCTCTTTCTTTCCCTCCATCCACATCAGCAGGTTTTTGATGAAGGGCCTTTTCCCATAATCCACCATACCAGCTCTTGACAGTGTTTCTCCTCATCCTACCCTGCAGCCTTTGAGGAGGGGCCTTTTCCTTCATCTGGGTCTGGCAGACACAATTGTACATGGAATCTCTATATTTGTGGCACAGTGAAACACTGCTAAGTAAAATTAAACTGGTTAAGCAAAATGACAGATTTAAAATGAAAATACATGAAAATGAGCCATGTTCATAAACACGAATAGATAGTAAATATAAATCAGCTTTTAAATTGATTGCAAGAGTGTAGCTTTATTCTGTTATGGATCAGGCATCATGCACTGAGTCATAGACAAATTAGATTACCCACCAGCACATGATTTGAATTGTAATGGCTGTAGTGGTGTTCTGTATGAAGCATACTTCATTTGCTTGGAAGAAAAAAAATCTGTTTAGTTTACTAATTCGTAATAATAATTTGGTATCTACTGTACCTTTTGTCTTAGTATTTCAGAGCACCCTACAAACATTAAGGGTAAGCTCTTTGGGGCAGAGTCCATGCTGTCATATGTGTTTGTACAGTGCCTAGCCCTAAGGGCTTTGAGCTTGATTGTGCCCTTTGGACACTACCATAATACAAATAATAAATAAGAATAAGAACATTGTGCCTAGCCCTGCCTGGGTGCGTAAGGGTGGAGAGCACAGAAGGAGACTCCCTCCTGCATAGGGTCTGAACACAAATCAACAACAGCCCTGAAGGGGATCTTTAAAAAGGCACTGCTAGGTTGGTTGGTTTGGAGGCAGAGCAGGGATAGTGGGTGAAGAACATGATCCGGCCTTAAGTAAGCTTCACAATGCCCCTCTGAGATAGGGAAGTATTACCCACCCTTTAATAATGGATACATTTAGGCACAGGAAGGTCATGTGACTTTCTCAGAGTCACACAGTAGGTCAGTGGCAAAGTCCTGATTCCCAATCCTCAGCCCTAACCAGCAGACCACTTTGCCCCTTGTATTGTACTCACTATTGTTACCCCTTTTGACCTGAGCGCTTAGCCAATAATCAGAGTCTTGCAGATTGCCTCTGGTAGGAGGAAAAATTGATGATGGAGTCAAGTATTTCTTTCCTACAATCCTGTTTATTTACAAAAAATGTACATAAAGTCCTGTTTCCCTGAACATTATAGGAAACAAACAACAGGAGAGAGTGTCTTTGCTCACAGTTCCCAGCCTTTTTCTAGGAAGCACTCTTCCCAAAAGCTCTATCTCTTAGCTTTTTCTCAGGATCATCTTCTCTGGCTATCTCTGGGGTTTTCTTGCTGCCTTCTCTGTGTGCTTCTGTGGTGTTTCTGATCATTGTCTCTCTCTCATACTTGGCTCCATCAAACTATATGCAGCCCTCTGTGTTTGCATTTAGACCTGAGGGAAAACATCTGACTGCATGGCTCTCAACTCCTATTCCTGCACATCGCAGGCCAACTTTCTAATCACACAAATCAAACACCCTAGCCCCACCCCTTCCCTGAGGCCCCGCTCCCTGCTCACTACATTGGGATGTTTGAGGGGGTGAGGGCTCTGGGGTGGGGCCGGGGATGAGGGGTTTGGGATGTATGAGGGGGTTCCAGGCTGGGGGGTGGGGCCGGGGGATTCGGAGTGCAGGAGGGGTCTGCGGGTTGGGGTTGGGTTGCAGGAGAGGGTACAGGCTCTGGGCTGGGGGTGCAGGCTTTGGTGTGGGGCCAGAGATGGGTTCAGGGTGTGGGAGGGGGCTCTGGGCTGGGGCAGGGGGTTGGGGTACAGGAGGGGGCTCCGGGTTGTGGGGGAGGCTCAGGGCTGGGGCATGGGATTGGGGCTCAGAGTTGGGGTGCGGGCTACGTTGGACGGCTCTCGGTCAGCAGCGCAGCGGGGCTAAGGCAGGCTCCCCACCTGTCCTGGCTCTGCACTGCGCCCCGGAAGCAGCCAGCAGGTCCAGCTCCTAGGTGGGGGGGGGGCAGGAGGCCCTGCGCGCTGCTCTCGCACACAGGCAGCCCCCCCATCTACCACTGGCCGTGGTTCCTGGCCATTGGGAGTGTGGAGCTGGTGTTCGGGGTGGAGGCAGTGCATGGAGCCATGTGGCCCCCCCGCCTAGGAGCCGGACCTGCTGGCTGCTTCCAGGGCACAGTGCGGTGCCGGGACAGGTAGGGACTAGCCTGCCTTAGCCCTGTAGCATCGTTGACCGAACTTCTAATGGCTCTGGAGCCACCAGGGTCCCTTTTCGACCGGGCGTTCTGGTCGAAAACCAGACACGCCTACTTGGCAACCCTACTTGACCCACCCATTCCTGTAATAGGCCCATAACCTCTGGCTGAGTTACTGAAGTCCTCAAATCTTGGTTTAAAGACTTCAAGTTAAAGAGAATCCATCATTTACTCTAGTTCAAATCAGCAAGTGAATGGTGCCCCACTCTGCAGAGGAAGGCAAAAGAAAAAAAGAACCCCAGGGTCACTGCAGATCTGATCTGGGGGAAAATTCTTTCCCAATCCCCAAAATGGGAGTCAGTTAGACCCTGAGCACACAGTCATAGACCTGGGAAAGAATTTTCTGTTGTAACTTAGAGCCCTCTCCATCTAGTGTCCCATCTCCAGCTGTTGAAGATATTTGCTAATAGCAGTTGCAGATGGGTCATATGCCACTGTAAGCAGTCTCATTGTACTATTATCAAGCTCAGTCTTGAAACTAGTTAGACTTTTTTGCTCCCATTACTCCCTGTGGAAAGCTGTTCCAGAACTTCACACCTCCAGTGGTTAGTTTAACTTCAAACCTAAATTTGTTGACTGACAGTTTATATCCATTTGTTCTTGTGCCAATATTGGATCTTAACTTAAATAACTCCTCTGAGATATTTATAAAGCAATCATATCTCTTATTTTGTTAGGCTAAACAAGTCATGCTTCTTAAGCCTTCCCTCATAAGGTGGGTTCTCCAGTCCTCTGATCATCCTAATAGCCTTTCTCTGTATCTGTTCCACTTTGAATTAATTTTTCTTAAATATGGGAAATCAGAATTGCCTGCAGTATTCCTGATGAGGTCTTACCAATACCCTCTGTAATGGTAATAACACTTCCCTATTTCTACTGGAAATACCTTGCCCCTGATGCATCCTAGGATTACATTGGCCTTTTTCATGGCCACATCACATTGGCGGCTCATAGTCATCCTGTGATTGACCAATACAGCCAGATCTTTCTCCTCTGTCGCTTCCAACTGATACATCTCCATCTTATAGCAAAAATTCTTGTTGTTAGTCCCTAGAGGCTTGACTTTGCACTAAATAAATTTCATTCCGTTTCTATTTCTTCAGTTTTAAAGGTCATCAAATCTTCTTGTATGATATTCTGGTCCTCCTTTGTATTGGCAATACCTCCCAACTTTGTGCCGTCCATAAACTTTATTAGCACATTATCACTTTTTGGAAATGATAAATAAGATTGATCCCAAAACTGATTATGAGGAACTCCACTAGAAGCCTCCCTCCAGCCTGACAGTTCACCGTGAAGCATGACCTGTTGCAGTATCCTCCTTACCCACCTTTCAATTATTGTATTAATCCTCATCTTCTTCTCCAATTTAAATAATAATTTCCCATGTGGACCTGTATCAAATGCTATACTGAAATCCAGATAGGTTAGATCTATTGCATTTTATTTGCTAAAAAATCGATTATCTTCTCAAAGAAAGAGATCAAGCTGACTGGAATGATCTACCTTTTGTAAAACCATGTGGTATTTTATCCCAGTTATTGTTTACCTCTATGTCCATAACTACTCTCTCTTTCAAAATTTCTCCTAAGACCCTGCATACATTGAGGTCAAACTAACAGGTTTGTAGTTTCCTGAATCACTTTCTCCCCTTTCTTAAATTTAGATACTGTATTTGCAATTCTCCAGCCATAGGGCACAACCCTTGAGTTTACAGATTCATTAAAAATCCTTGCTGTTGGGCTTGCGATTTCATGTGCCAGTTCCTTTAATATTCTTGGATGGAGATTATCCAGGGCCCATGGATTTGGTCTCATTAAGCTGTTCGAATTTGGCTTCCACCTTGGATGTTGTAAATTCTGCTTCCATACCTTGTTCCCATTAGCCACCCTACCACTGTCCCCAAACTCCTCATTACTCTTATTAAAAACAGAGGCAAAACATTCATTTAGGTGTTGCGCCATACCTAGATTATCGTTAATCTCCATCCCATCCTCAGTGCTTAGTGATCCCACTTCTTCTTTCCTTGTTTTCTTTTTACTTATATGGTTAAAAAAACATTTACTATTGGTTTCTATTTCCTTTGCAAGATCCAGCTCTGCTTGGCTTTTGGAAATTCTCATTTTTTCTCTACGTTTTCTGATCTCCAAGAAGTAGCTTTCCTTGCTGATCCCTGCTTTCATTTCTTTCTCTTAATAACCTATCTGAGATGCTTGTTAATCCAGTTTGGTCTACAACCCTTCCCTTTGAATTTTTCCCCTTGCTTGGGATGCAGGCTTCAGATAGTTTCTTCAACTTTGACATACCATAATTCCAAGCCTCCTCCACATTCAGATGTTTGAGCTCTTCAGTTTAGTCCCCTTCCTTAGCAAATTCCCTTAGTTATTTAAAGATTGTCCTTTTGAAATCAAGTTCACAAAGGATAGGTCCATCAATGGTTATTAGCCAAGATGGTCAAGGATGCAGCCCCATGCCCTGGGTGTCCTTACTTCTGGCAAACAGAGACTAGGGTGTGGCTATCAGGGGATGGATCGCTCAGTGATGGCCTGTTCTGTTCATTCCCTCTGAAGCATGTGGCATTGGCCACTGTCGGAAGACAGGATACTGGGCTAGATGGACCTTTGGTCTGACCCAGTCTGGCTATACTTACGTTAAGGACCTTAGTTGCAGACATATTTTTGTTTATTCTTCCATTTAGTTTAAACTGAACTAACTCATGATCACTCGAACCAAGATTGTCCTCTACAACCAGCTCTTCTTTGAGGTCCTTGCTCGCTACTTACCAATACTAAATCTAAAATGGCATCACCCCTTGTTGGTTCAGTGACTGGTGAAGAAATCTGTTGGATTTCTATCTGGGACCTACCATTATTAGTAGCACTTGTCCTCCAATCGATAGCTGGAAAATAAAACATTCCCATAATCATACAACTCCCAGTATTATTTATTTCATTAAAAATATGAAAGAGGTCTCTATCCATATCCAAATTGGATTTTAGGGGTCTGTAGAAGACCCTAATCACTGTGCCAGTAGAACCTCTCTTACTTTTCTTCCCCAAAAGGATTTTGACCCACGTGATTGCCTTAAAAATCACATGGTTTTAAAAATAATATATGTTGTGTTTTTTGTTTGCCTTCTGGTGTGGGAGTCTTCAGCGTTCATGTTTTCAAACGTTTCTCCACAATTATGAGGTCTAGAAACTTACTTCTCTCTCTCTCTTCTTATGATTTTTCAGGTAATAACATGGTTCCATCAGCTGGAACTTTTAGGAAAATGTGAGATGTCATAACACATGCAATAAAATTGTGAAATTTGACAACATGACACCCATCATTTATTTGTGTTTTGTCTGATGCAAATTTGAATTAGTAACCTACATACATATATATATCTGCAGCACTGATTATATATATATCAGTGCTGCAGATATATATATGTATGTATGTGCATAGGCCAGTCACATGACATTATTGTTTAATTTTTATTTTACAGTAGTGCCTAGAGGCTTCAGTCAGGTTTGGTGCTAGGTGCTCTTCATATACAAAGATATGATCCAGTTTATTAATCAATCAGTCTGTCATTAAACACAATCCAATTCCCCTTGAAGTTGACGGGAATCTTTTCACTGACATCAGGGCAGCTGAATCAGGCCCTTAATCTATTAGATCTGTATTATCATTAGACTTTTAATACATTTATTTAAGAAATGAGCCATAAAATAATGTTTTCAAAAGGCATCATGTCTTTCTTTGAACCCTGAATGAATCCTTGTTATTTTAGCTCCAGTCTTGAAAAAAAAATTTTTTTTTACTAGGCCACCAGGCCTGAATGGAGAATAGGAAGGATAGGAAGTCATTCCAGCTGTTTTCCTTTTGTTGGCACTCAGCGCTCTAAGCAGGAATTGCTGAGCAAAGAACATCATTTCCCAAGAGAGGTTCATTGGGGTAGCACAAATGCAGTCTGGCTGTTTTTTAATTAAAAGCTTCTGCCAAATACTATCATGGGGAGGGGGTGGGGGGAAAGGGAGGAATGCATGAAGACTGGAGTCCACTTGGAAAAGAGAGAAACCTGCCTCAGAAAGCAGCAGAGCAGAGTGTTTTTTCTCTTCTAAACTCTTGCTATTTAGCATTTTAGCATAACCAGAAGAGACCTGCTTCTGCCCTCCTCCCCCCACAAATCTGTTTTGAGTATTGCTTCTCAATAGAGAGACTAAGTTGGAGAAGGATTGTGCAACTTTGGAAATGGTTTTGGACCAGCTAGTGGAACAAAAAATAAGCAAATTCCTTCTCTAAAGAGGTTGCCAAATTATTGACTTACACATCACGCTACGTTATAGCGATAAATACACATCTGGTCCTGGTGTACTGTGTGTCTAAACCAACTTTTAAAGCAAAAAAGTGCAGTGATTTCTTTGCTTTTGCCTTGCTCTCCAAATAAAGTTTAAGAAAACAAACCATAAAAAGTAACTGAATGGTGTTTACGGTGGGATACAGCGCCTCTTCACCTCTAGCTTCCTGGTTTTAATCCAGAATAACTCCGTAATGACCGAAAGCTATTACCACATGATGGCAATTTGGTGGCCAGCGTAAAATGGATTTGATGGTTTAATTCCAGTCCTCAGTTGACAGATGTCCACATCACAAAACCCATCGCTACAGGTGATACTATCTGGTACTTCTTATTGGTAATCTCGGCAAAGAGATCAAGGACAGATTTGGGTTTAGGGACTGAACTGTCCTCTTCAAGGTGGCAGTTTCAGGTAGGAGTTGAGGCATATAGGCAAGGCATTCTGGCAAAGCTTGCATTGCATCAGTCTATGCTGTGTATCTTTTTGGTGACTTGAGGACTTACTTTCACTCCTGCATTGGAGGTGTAAGTCCAGTGACTTACTGGTACACTGGGGCCAGCTCTGGCCCCCGGAAGGGGCGGGGCCTAGGGCGGAAGGGGCGGGGCTGAGGGGGTCAGAGCCAGCCCACCCTGTAAGGTAAGTGTCCCCCCTCCTCCTCCCCCACCAGGGTAGCAGCAGGACCCTGGGCCCTTTAAATAGCCCACCGAGCCCTGGGATAGCAGGGGGCTCCGGGGGCTATTTAAAGGGCCCAGGGCTCCCCTGCTTCTACCGCCCCGGTCCTTTAAATAGCTGCTGGAGCCCTGGGGAAGAGGCGGGGCTCCAGCGGCTATTTAAAGGACCAGGGCGGCAGAGGCAGCTGGAGTCAAGGGCCCTTTAAATAGCCCCTGGAGCCCCCCGCTATCCCAGGGCTCTGTGGGCTATTTAAAGGGCCCAGGGCTCCCCTGCTTGTACCGCCCCGGCGCTTTAAATAGCCGCCGGAGCCCTGGAGTTGTGGCGGCGGGGCTCCAGCGGCTATTTAAAGGGCCGGGGTGGTAGAAGCAGCGGGAGCCCCGGACTTCTTAAATAGCAGCCAGAGCCCCACAGCCCTACCCCAGGGCTCCAGCAGTGGGGCTCTGGTGGCAATTTAAAGGGCCTGGGGCTCTAGCCCCTGCTGGGAGCCCCAGGCCCTTTAAATTGCCCCCTGGGGAAGCCGGGCCACCCCAGTACAGCGCACCAGCTCTTGCCGGTATGCCGTACCGGCATGTACCGGCTTACTTTCACCTTTGCTCCAAGGCTTCCAGTCTGGGTCTGCTCACCAGTACTAAAAAAGGGGAGAAAATCATGTGCCTCCTATATAGCAGTATGGAACACCTACCATTAGCCTGCTGGAATAATAGTTTATTTTAATGCATTTTGACCACCAGGATCTGGCAAGAGCATATCTATTATCCCTGCAAGTGACTCATACATTTCTATCTCTGCAGAAAGATTTTGTGTTCATTTCATTTTTAATGTTACTTCACTTTTAAAGAACACCACCAAGTCCCTTTTTTCTGTAGTCTGTCAGAATTTTTTTCATCCAGAATTATAGACTGACTTAACTGAAAATAGCTTAAGAAATGATCCTGTCTCCAGCACTCAGATACCCAGCTCCCAATGGGGTCCAAACCCCAAATAAATCTGTTTTAAAGCTTATACAGGGTAAACTCATAAATTGTTTGCCCTCTATAACACTGATAGAGAGATATGCACAGCTGTTTGCCCACCCAGGTATTAATACATACCCTGGGTTGGTTAATAAATAAAAAGTGATGTTATTAAATACAAAAAATAGGATTTAAGTGGTTCCAAGTAATAACAAACAGAACAAAGTAAATTACCAACAAAATAAAATAAAACACGCAAGTCTAAGCCTAATACAGTAGGAAACAATGCAGGTAAATCTCACCCTCTGAGATGTTCCAATAAGCTTCTTTGACAGACTAGCCTCTTTCTAGTCTGGGCCCAATCCTTTCCCCGGTACAGTCCTTGTTCCAGCTCAGGTGGTAGCTACAGGATTTCTCATGACTGCAGCCTCTTTTGTTCTGTTCCATCCCCTTATATATCTTTTGCACAAGGCGGGAATCCTTTGTCCCTCTCTGGGTTCCCACCCCTCCTTCTAAATGGAAAAGCACAGGGTTAAAGATGGATTCCAGTTCAGGTGACATGATCACATGTTACTGTAAGACTTCATTACCCACTTGCCAGCACACAGGTATACAGGAAGACTTACAAGTAAACAGAGCCATTTACAACCAATTGACCTGGTTAATTGGAGTCATCAAGATTCCAAGCCACCATTAATGGCCCACACTTTGCATAATTACAATAGAACCTCAGAGTTATATTTTATATTTCTAGTTTCAGATACAAGAATGATACATTTATACAAATAGGATGAACGCACTCAGTAGATTATAAACTTTGTAATGATACCTTACAAGAGACCTTTTACATGAAGCATATTCCAGTTACATTATATTCACACTCATTAGCATATTTTCATAACATCATATGGAGTGCACCGTCACACGCTGCTTGTGCAAATCAACACAAAATACTGTAGATTCTTTCATGCTGTGTGATGTGTTTTTTAACTTTTTGCTAACTGGTCGGGTTTATAATTATTATTTTTTAATGTTTAAAATCCAAAGGGCATTCCTCACAAGATCACTTTGGGGCTTCAGCTGCCTGAAATGTTCCGTTACTGTGCTCATCTATTACAGTAAAGGGCACCCTGGAAATTCCTAACATAGGTACTTGCCATTGTCCTTTTTAGTACACAAATGTTCTTATAATACATTAGGGTATTTTATGATTTTTAATTTTATTCCCAGGCAAACAATTATTCTTGACGTTTCTGTTATGTTTGTATGTGTAGCTATCCCTCAATCCTCTTTCTATTTTTATTATATAATTATATATCTCATTTTCTTTTGTGCTACTTACTATTCCAAATTTGGGTTCTCTCTAACATCTCCCATCATCATGGTATCCAAATGCAGAAGGATTTTCCTCTATAACGCTTCCTTTGGGGTTTTGTTTTGCTTTTTGGTCTTTGGCTGGATCTTAAGGAGGGTTCAACTGTTCAGGAATAAGCTGAACGTTCACAGCATGGTCAACTTCCTGTAATTGTAGGGTGTCTCTAGCATTGTGCACCTTCCTGTCTTTTGTTTCAGTGTGTCTTTATTTAAAGTGGAAATAAAAATAGATGTCAGATGGCTGGAAATAGAAATGAATATTTTGGCATCCGAGCACAAATGTGTTCATAATAATAAACAACTTAATCCCAAAGGACCCTAAAATGTTTACAAACTGTGGTTCAAAGCTTGTCACTTACAAGTAATTCTGTTGAAGTCCATAGGAGTAGTAGTGTACAAAAGGTGAACCAGATTTGGTCCTGTGTACATACTACAGGACTGTAATGCAGCTGCCAAACAGCAAAGAGCACAAGTGACAAGAAGGAAAGTTTTGGCTAAGGACACTGGGGTATACTCTTCCCAAAAGTACAATTGGATCTGATAATAGCTTAGCCAAACAGATGGGCCCAAAGTTTGTGACGTCTCATCCAAGGATCCAAACTCATTGGACTGCATAATATTCTGTTAGCCTACATCAGAAGGGCAAAAGATTGAGTTGATGGGATTTGACCCTGTGGATCCATATTATTATTATTATTATTATCAGTGCCAGTCAGGATTGGGATCTCATTGTGCTAGAAGCTTTACAAATACATAGGAAGACACAACCCCTGTCCCAAAGCACTTTCAATCTAATTTAAGGCAAGATGTGGTAAGGGTGTGTAGCAACCAGGAGGGATGTGGGACAGAGAAACAAAGTATCAGAAATAAGAACATGCATTTAGATAGGCTAGATGCATAACTTGATTGTTCTAAGTCATTTCAACTTTTGTTTTTAACATAAATAAACATTAGCAGTCCCCACTGGCCCTTTACCTAGCCATTATGAATTGGTGATCTCTTGTAGGCATCACAATAGAAGTAGAGCTTGAAGAGAGATCTGAAGAAGGAAAGGACAGTGGTTTTATCAGCTAGTTCAAAGTAGGTGTTCCATGCATAATGGTGGCAGAGAAGAAACCATGAATATGATGGTGGGAGAAGCAGACCAATCAAAGGTCAAGCGTGGCATCATTGGTAGAGTGGATGAAGCTACAGGGATGGGAGGCCTCAAAAAAGAGCGAATCAGTAGGGAGGAGCAGAGTTGTAAGGGCCTTATAGGTGAGTACTCGATGATTGAATTCAGTGCAGCAGAAAATGGGAGCCAGTGGAGGGATTCAGAGAGGGGATGTGTTCAGAACCATGATCGAGGAAGACCATTTTAGCAGTTGCATTTTGAATGGACTGGAGGAGGGGTGATGCCTCCCTAGCACCAGACCAGAGAGGAGGAGTTTGCAGTAGTCAAGATGGGAGACAAGGACCTGGGTAGGAGTTCTAGCAGTGTGGACAGAAAGAGAAGGCTGGACTTGATAGGTGTTCAACCTACCTTCCTAGTCTAGATAGGATCTTGTTTGAAAATGTGTTCCCAACCTGTTTTCCTAATCTAGACATACTCTTATGGAGGAAGAAGCAGCACGATGTGGACACAGCTTGCATGTGCAGTACAAACAAGAGAGAGGAGTCTGATATGACACCCAGGTTGCAGGCCCTAGTGGCAAAGAGTTTTTTTTTCACCACAATGGATGACGTAGTGCGGGCACTGATACAAGCTACGGCGGCCCAGCAGGAGGCTACCCGTGTCCAGGCAGCCGCCCAACAGGAGGCAGTGCGGCTGCAGCAAGAGACTAATCGCCTGCTGATGGACCAGGCTGCTCAAGACCGAGCTATGTTGCGGGAACTGGTAAACCAGGTAAAGTCCCTTACAGAGCTGAATCGCGGCCATGATGGGATGCGGCTCATACGGGCCAGCCATTGGCTGCAGAAAATGACACGGGAGGATGATGTAGAGGCATACCTTCTGGCCTTTGAGAGGACAGCCCTACGGGAGGCCTGGCCTTGAGATCAGTGGTCTGGCATCCTTGCCCGATTCCTGTGTGGGGAGGCCCAGAAGGCCTACCATGATCTGCCTGAAGAGGCTGCGGCAGACTACCCCCAGCTGAAAGCAGAGATCCTGGCCAGATCTGGGGTAACGACAGCAGTGCGGGCCCAGCAGTATCACGGTTGGAGGTACCAGGAAGACAAAACCCCGCGGTCCCAATTGTATGACTGATGGGTTGGTAGAAAGGTTTAACCGAACCCTCAAGGCTATGATAAGGAAGGTGGTAAGTCGGGATGGGAAGGATTGGGACACCCCACTACCCTACCTTATGTTCGCTATCCGGGAGGTACCACAGGCCTCAACTGGGTTTTCCCCCTTTCAGTTATTATACGGGCGTCACCTCTGTGGCATACTAGATATCGCCAAAGAGATCTGGGAAGAGGAACCCAATGAGGGGAGAAATATAATAGAGCATGTAATGCAGATGCGAGACCGGATAGCCCGGGTTACCCCTATTGTACGGGAACATTTGGAGAAGGCACAGGAGGCCCAGCAAACCCATTACAATCGCCAGGCAAAAGTGCGACAGTTCCAACCAGGGGATCGGGTTATGGTGTTGGTACCCACGGCAGAAAGCAAGCTTCTGGCCCAATGGCAGGGGCCCTATGAGGTGGTTGAACCCATGGGGGAAGTAACCTACAAGGTGCGGCAGCCAGGACGCAGAAAACAAGAACAGATTTATCACGTTAACCTTCTGAAACCCTGGCATGCACAAGAGGCATGCACAACGGTCCAAAAAGACCTAACCCAGGAAAACAAGCTTTCCAAACAGGTGAGAGTGTCTCCCGATTTAACACCAGACCAGAAGAATGAGGTGTCTGAGATGATCTTCCGGAACCAAGATGTGTTCTCGACAAAACCGGGTCGAACAACCGAGACATATCACCACATCGTCACGAACCCTGGGGCCAGAGTAACAATGAGGCCCTATCGGGTGCCAGCGGCAAAGAGGGAGGAAGTAAAAGCAGAAGTAAAAAAAAATGCTGGAGTTGGGGATCATCGAAGAATCCCACAGTCAGTGGTCCAGCCCAATCGTGCTGGTGCCCAAACCTGATGGCACCACAAGATTTTGCAATGACTTCCGGCGACTAAACGAAGTATCCCAGTTCGACGCGTACCCCATACCTCGCATAGATGAGCTAGTGGACCGTCTGGGTAATGCCCGGTACTTGACTACCCTAGACTTGACAAAGGGGTACTGGCAGATTCCCCTTGCAGAAGACGCAAAGGAAAAGACTGCGTTCTCTACACCAGAGGGTCTTTTTCAATATACTGTCCTCCCTTTTGGACTACATGGGGCCCCAGCTACCTTCAAGCGCCTCATGGACAAGCTATTACGCCCGCATAACAGTTATGCTGCTGCCTACTTGGACGATGTGGTCATTCATACCCCAGACTGGGACACCCACCTGGAGAAGGTGGAGGCAGTCCTCGATACCTTCAGGCGAGCTGGCCTTACAGCAAACCCTGCCAAGTGCGCTGTAGGGTTTACAGAGGCCAAATATCTTGGCTACATTGTGGGAAAAGGTTTGGTAAAACCCCAAGTGAACAACTTAGAGGCCATCCAAAATTGGCCCCAACCAAGTCGCAAGAAACAAGTCCGGGCGTTCCTAGGTGTGGTGGGGTATTACCGACGATTTATCCCCCACTTTGCCACAAGGGCAAGCCCCCTGACAGACCTAGTGAAAGCCCGTGGACCTGATCTGGTGAGATGGTCTGACGCAGCAGAGGAAGCATTCACAGACCTACGGACTGCCCTCTGCAATAACCCCCGTACTGATAGCCCCTGATTTCACCAAGGAGTTTATCCTGCAGACGGATGCATCGGAAGTAGGGTTGGGGGCCGTTCTATCACAGATGGTCGGGGAGGAGGAGGAACACCCAATTCTATACCTCAGTCGGAAACTCCTTCCAAGGGAACAAAAATATGCAGTGGTGGAGAGAGAATGCCTCGCTGTAAAATGGGCCATGGAAACATTGCGCTACTACCTGCTCGGGCGCAGATTTGTCCTCGTGACCGACCATGCCCCTCTTCAATGGATGCAGCGGAACAAGGAGAAGAACACAAGGGTGACCAGATGGTTCTTATCCCTCCAACCTTTCCAGTTCCGTGTGCAACACAGAGCAGGGAGCCGTCATGGCAACGCCGATGGCTTGTCACGTGTGCATTGTCTGGCGTCCCAAGCTGCCCAACCCCTTGGCGTTGAGCAGGGGAGAGGGATATGTGACAGACCCAGACCAGTGGGGTACAGGAGTCTGGTAGAGGGCAAATATTCTGGTCACTGGATGAGTAGTTTTCTGTTCCCTGAGTGACCAGAGCAGGGGCTGCACTAGAGTAATCAGGAACCTGCTAGAACCAGTTAAGGCAGGCAGGCTAATTAGGACACCTGGAGCCAAGAAGAAGCTTCTAGAATCAATTAAGGCAGGCTAATCAGGGCACCTGGGTTTTAAAAAGGAGCTCACTTCAGTTTGTGGTGCGAGTGTGAGGAGCTGGGAGCAAGAGGCGCAAGGAGCTGAGAGTGAGAGGGTGTGCTGCTGGAGGACTGAGGAGCACAAGCGTTATCAGACACCAGGAGGAAGGTCCTGTGGTGAGAATAAGGAAGGTGTTTGGAGGAGGCCATGGGGAAGTAGCCCAGGGAGTTGTAGCTGTCATGCAGCTGTTACAGGAGGCACTATAGACAGCTGCAGTCCAGAGGGCCCTGGGCTGGAACCCGGAGTAGAGGGCGGGCCCGGGTTCCCCCCAAACCTCCCAATTGACCTGGACTGTGGGTTCTCCCAGAGGGGAAGGTCTCTGGGCTGTTCCCCAACCCACATGGTGAATCTCTGAGGCAAGAAAATCTGCCAATAAGCGCAGGACCCACCAAGATAGAGGAGGAACTTTGTCACACTATGTAACTAATGAATATTGCATGTGCCTGCCTCCATATCTATACAATGACTGTATTCAATGGATTAATCTCATAAGAAAGAGATCATGAGAGAAATATGAGGAAATATGTTACTGTTTGTATTTAAAACACCTCTCCCTTATTTCTTTCACACAGATACTTGCAGGAGGAATTCTGTATCTGGTTCTGCAGAGATTTAATAGAAGACTGCACAAGCAGCATCTAGAAACAAAGCTCCCACTAAGCCTGGAGAGTACACGGCACTGATGTATGGACCACTATACCCGAATATGGGATACTTTAGAGATGGAGGAGGTAAATCAACTGAAGGTGACAAATTGTTATTGCTGTGCCCTTTTTACCCCGTGTAATTTAACAGATCCATAGTTTTATTCAGAATCATGATAATCAATAAACAGGGGAGGCCCTAGACTAGCTGCCAGCAACTGGCGCCCTAGGCGAACCATGCAATCGGCGCCCCCACCCCCAAGTCCCAAGGGCAGATCTAGGCTGAGGTTTTTGGTAAATTGGAAAACGTTTTGCCCCCTTTTTCCTTTTAATGTTTTGTTTTGTTTTTTTAAACAGAGGCTTAATTATTCAGTTTGTCCGTCCATCTGTCCAACCAATGTTTCTGAGATCAGTTAAAATAGATACACAAAATTTTCAGAATAGATTTGTACATGACAGCTAGATGATATTTCAGTCCGATTTCAAATAAAAATGCATTAAAATGTTAATTATAATTTTTATTATTACAAATCCAAAATCATCCATTATGCTATCCTGCTTTAACTGCCATTACCACCACGTCCAATATAGAAAGAAATAAGAAAACTCTTCAATGAACTTCAACCTGTATTTACAAAACACTCAGAATAAAAAACATTCTGTGCTCTTAAAACATGACTTTTCTTGCTTTAAGTTTTGAAAATTCAGTTACTAGTTCTTTTAGATCCAGTTTTCCAGCTATTTCATGCTCTGTTGACATTGTGGCAAGTCCAACAAGTCTCTCTTGCACCATTGTTGAACACAGATATGTTATTATCAATTTTAACTTTGAGAAGCTACGTTCCCCACTAGCTACGGAAACTGGCAAAGTTAAAAGAATGCGTAGAGCTATAAAAATGTTTGGAAAACTGTCTGAGAGTTTATTTTCACAAACAAGCTTCGGTACTTCTTCAGGAGTGGAATGTTTCTTAAGTTGTCTTGAAAAAGCCTGAAGCTCACTACAGAAATCTGTAGCATCAATGTCTTTTGAATTTTCATGAGTCAATGCCAACTCGTTTTATACAAAATTCTCCTACCTGTTTTGCTGTTTTCTTTTGCAAGCTGTGGATATCATATAGAAAGCCAAATACTGACTCTAGCTGCTGCATCTGTTGAAATCTTTCGTCAACCGAGTGAATAGCAGTATCAAGGACTGTGAACCTTTGTTTTGGGTTCTGAATGGGTGTGTCGCATCCTTCATACAAAAACTGCTGTTTCTTTTGCTGAATGTGAACTGGCTCTGGTTCAAATTCTGTTGGAAAGTCTATTTCTTCAGCACGCTCAAGAGAATCTACCAGTGTTCTTTCGAACCCTTCATCACTTCTGAATTTCTCCAGAATATTTTTAGTTTGCTGCAGTTTTTGAATTGCAGAATGTATGTTCAAGTTCTTTTCCTGAAGCTGCCTACTAGTGAGGTTAATCTCGAAAAGGATATTATACCACAAAATGAGTGAAGTCACAAATTTGAACTTGGAAAGGCCATTTGCAAGAGCTTCTGCATCTGAACATGCCATATTGCCAGATGATCCAGTAAAGGTAGTAGCATCAGAAATTTCAATTAGGGCATCATAAAAGTTGATAGCGAAGTCAAAGCATCAATGCGACTCTCCAATCTTGTCTGACCAAGTGGTTTCACAGTTAGAGAATTCACATGGCGAGTCAGAATCTTCCAACGGCGTGTTGAGCCTGAGAAAAACACAAACACGTTGCACCAGGTCAAAGAAACTGCTTGCCTCCAAACAGCATCTAGCAGCATCATTGACAACCAAATTCAGGGAATGTGCACTGCAAGGAATGAAAAAGGCCCTAGGATTGATTTCTATCATTCTCCTTTTCACACCATTGTCTTTACCTTTCATATTACTCCCATTATCAAAGCCTTGGCCACGTAAGTTTTCAACAGATAATGACATTGTTTCAAGCTCTTGTAGAGTAGTTTCAGTCATAAATGCTCCAGTTGTCTCCTTCAGTGGTACGAAACCCCAAAAATGTTCCTTTATGAGCACTTCAACATTATCTTCATCTGCAGACTTTTCCATATCCACAAAACAAATGATCATCATCATTTTGTTCAACATGATTCACATCTGGTGTACAGTCCAGTATTATTTAAAAGTATTTTGCAGAATGGGCAGCTTCTACAATTTTCTTTTTAATTGCATTTGCTAGGATTTGATTCAGTTCATTCTGCATATTTTTTCCTAAGTAATGAACCTGTGTTTCATGATCAGTTATTTTACGTAGATGCTCCTTCATGACTGGATCAAACAAAGCTAGGTACTCAACAAATTTTAAAAAGTTTCCATTACCTGGAGTGTATAATTTTTCATTTCTGCCACGGCTGCGGAATGCTAAATTTTGCCCACAGAGGACTCTCACTAAAGCAATCAGACACTCTAATATTTGTTACCAATATTCTTCTTTTTCCTTGATCACACGTAAATTTTCTTCATCAATAGTTTTTCCTTTTTTCAAATCATAATTCAAGTTCTTTCCAATTTTGAAACATTCCAAATGTTCTGTTCTTCTTTCATGTGAAGAGAGAATTGAAGATATGTTTTTCCAGTCCTTCGAACCATTTTCAGTAAGTGATGTACCAATTGCTTGATTTCTAAACAACTTGCAGCAAAAGCAAAACACAGAGTCTTTCAACACTGAATATTGTAACTAGTTTAGATGAATTTCTTCCCCATTAATGAGTTTCCTCTTGTAATGCTGAGCAGAGAAATTTTTATTTCCATCCTTAGGGAAGGGAAATTCATGAACTTGTTTGGGTCCATGTTCCACAAGAATTTGCCGCACACTATCATCACATCTGGGCCATGAAGCTGGGTCCTCATACTGTAACTTGTTTGTAACTTCCTCATCCTTTCTTTCTTCTACTTCATTTACTTCAATTTCTGCATGTGTCTCCGAAGGTGAATAAATTTTCTCCACTTCCATGTCAGTCTGATGCTGTGAGCTGCTTTCATCTAAAAGTAAGTTTCCATCATCTTGAGTTTCCAAACTGCTTTTTTGTGGATGTGAGCTACCCTCATCTTGAAGTGATATACCTTCATCTGGATGTTCCAGACTGCTTCCATGTGGATGTGAGCTAACCTCCTCTCCAAGTAAAAATTCCTTCATCTGGATGCTGTGAACTGCTTCCATCTTTATTTGGATTAAAGAGAAGATATTTCAGGAAGGATCCCTGCTGTTTTCCTTCTCAGCCTTTCGTTTACGATACTAAGCTCTTGAGGGTTTTCTTTTTCCTCTTTCTGCCATGGGGCATTTGAATAATGTTATGTACTGTGCTCCTGACTGCAAGCATTATAACATTAAGGATGGCTGACACACCACATGGTTGGCGATTTAACCCACATTGCAGCCATCCCAACACATCTTTTCACTGCTTAAAGGTTCATACACTCACTTACCTATTAAAAGAGTTAGTTAGAGCATTTACACGGAAACAAAATGACCTTTTTCAACGTTATAACCCGACACCAGTTGTTTGGAAAGTAATCCCCTTCCTCAAGGTTACCCGCTTGGAGTGTGATGTCATCACTTTTGTAGTCTATTAAGCGTTAACACTGTTACTTTTCTTTTATGGACCATATTTATTACATGTGAACCAATTATAACAAAGAAAAGTTCCAGAGTAGCAGCCGTGTTAGTCTGTATCCGCAAAAATAACAGGAGTACTTGTGGCACCTTAGAGACTAACAAATTTATTAGAGCATAAGCTTTCGTGGGCTACAACCCACTTCTTCGGATGCATATAGCTATATAGACTCTAAGGTGCCACAAGTACTCCTGTTATTTTTAAAGAAAAGTTCATAATTATATAGCCCGATAACGCTAAGGTTTAATAACTCTTAAAGATACTCACATTTTGGATTTTTAATGCTGAAAGACATTATTCTTTATTCTTTGTCACCAAGAAACACAATTTTCCACAGTATTCGCTCAATTCTTAACCATCTACCTATGACGTGTGTTAAAATGACCGTTCGACATGTATCAACTCATGATATCTCCGCTCTACATGAATTTCCGGCTATGCAACCTTGATGTATATTCGAGTTAGGTGTCACTAGCATTGCAGCTCTTGCTGCTGGTGGATGTGTTTCATGGTGGCTGAGTTATTGCTTATCAAAATTGCAGTGTGGGCCATCTTGACCCTATGTCACAAATTGACATTTTTTTTGGCTAAAATATTTATTTTGCAGTAAATAAAAGATTTGACATATTAATAAATGCTCAGAAATGTAGAGAAATGAATTATAATTCATATTCCCTCCATACGCGCACGGGAATTGAAATAATGACATCTTCGTCATTTTATTTGTATTTTTTTCATCTTTTTCATTTTTTTTTCATTTGTTTTAATATGATTTTTTTCCCTCGAATTTGGCGCCCCGTTTAACTTATCACCCTAGGCGACTACCTAGTTCGCCTATATGGACAGGCCTCCCCTGTCAATAAAGCCCTGAAGTTTCAGTTAGGAAATGAGCAGTAGATGGAAACAGAGTTATGTGGTTGTAGAGAGCAGTATATTAATTTAAATGTTGTTTGTTCTGTATGTCTTTTTAGTTCCATTGTTTAGATTTGAAGGGGAGAGCAAGGAGCAGTGCTCAAAAGAAAATTGTAAAGAATGGGGAGCTCTGATATAATGGTGCATAATGTTGTGTTCAGCTCTGGAGCAGGGCTACATGGAGGTAATAAAGTTATACAGGATGGGATGAAATCGGGTAGAATGAATGCTACAAAATAGATTCAAAGGGGCACGCTGATAAGTAATGAATTCTTACTTCACTTTAATGTTCTCCACTTTGTTCCAGTGAAGCAGAAGAAGATGCTGCTTCTGGTTGAACTCCAAGAAAAAGAAAGGGTGAGGTCCCAATCCAGCTGGAATGTTAGAGTCTTTCTGTTGACTTCAAGGGTAGTTGGACTGAGCCCTAAATCCTGCTTTCAGTTACATCAGCGAGACTCCATTGACTTCAGTGGATTTACATCATTGTAACTGAGAACAGAATTGGGCTTAGGGTGCTCATTCTGATTCACAGCCTGTGAGTGCCTTCTCCAGGTCCATTTTAAGAATGGGGTGATCTGGGGAGGAAGTTAAGGAATCTAAATGCAAGATTCTTTTGCCCTCTTTTGAAGCCCTCTTATTTTTCTAAGATTGTCACCTGGCAGAGCTCTCAAAATGCTGGATTTCTGAATCGCTGGCCAGGAAGTAAACTATTTACTTCCGGTTGAAACATCCCACGGAAGAGTTCAACCTGTGTAGTTTCTTTCTTTCTTTTAAAGAATGCTCTGTTAACTATAATAGAAACCACAAAATAATGTAATGGTTGATTATCAGTTGCTTCCTATTATTGAAGGGTTGATTCTGGCTGTCTTACGGGACAAGAAGGTGGTGTTAGCATACGGCTCAGCTTTGCTTTGTGGTTCTGGGCTGGTCCCCACACCTACACAATTCACAAGATGATACTTTAATGCTCTAATTAAACCTTTTGAACCAAAGATGCAGAGTTAATTTTGGAATTTAAATCCTGGTCTTTGAAATAGATATTTTAGAAACTATTAACTAATTCTTAGGGCAGTAGCTGTTCTAGGGGTAGCTAATAAAACTAATCTCTGGAACTAGTCTCTTTAGAAGTAATAAAACTAAATTATTGAATTGGCCTGTTTTGAAATCTGTGCATCTTCAAAGTGAATGAGTCAAACTAAAGACAAGCCAACTGATTGCAATTGAATGGGTGGGAGGGGCAAAGTCCTTTTTGCTTTGAACTAGTTAAGATATAAAGACAGAGCTAACTGACAAAAGTCTGTTCAAGAGCAGAGAGAGGCCCCAGATAGAGTGAAAGGTACTGATAGTGCCACTGAATAAGGGAGCCCACAATGTAATTACTAAGTTCAGCATCCTCTGGGGAATAATTGTAATAAAACTAGCACTGTTATGCAAAATTTTAGAAAGGGGAATTAAAGAAAAAATGAGGCTAGTCAAAAAGAAACTAGAATCAAAATTAAGGAAATTAAAATCTTTAGTCAGCATGGATGCTACTTAACCATACCGTAACAGAGTCATAGAAGGCATGCATACCCCCCGTCCCCCAGCTTTGTAAGGGTATGTCTACACTACGAGAGTAGTTCGATTTTACTTAAATCGAATATGTGGAATCGATATTACAAAGTCGAACGTGTGTATCCACACTAAGGACAGTAATTCAACTTTGTGAGTCCACACTAACGGGGCAAGCGTCAACATCGGAAGCGGTGCACTGTGGGCAGCTATCCCACAGTTCCCGCAGTCCCCGCTGCCCATTGGAATTCTGGGTCGAGCCCCCAATGCCTGCTGGGGAAAAAAATGTGTCGAGGGTGGTTTTGGGTAACTGTCGTCATCCAACCGTCACTCCCGCCCTCCCTCCCTGAAAGCGCCGGCGGGCAATCAGTTTGCGCACTTTTCTGGTGAGTGACAGTGCGGACGCCACAGCACTGCGAGCATGGAGCCCGCTGCGACCATCGCTGCAGTTATGGCCGTTGTCAACACCTCGCACCTTATCATCCACCTTTTCCAGAGGCAGATGCTGAGAAATCGGGCGAGGAGGCTACGGCAGCACGGTGAGGACATGAAGTCTGAGAGTGGCACAGACCTGTCACAAAGCACGGGACCCCGCGCCGTGGACATCATGGTGGCAATGGGTCATGTTGATGCTGTGGAACGGCGATTCTGGGCCCGGGAAACAAGCATGGACTGGTGGGACCGCATAGTGCTGCAGGTCTGGGATGAATCAGAGTGGCTGTGAAACTTTCGCATGCGGAAGGGAACTTTCCTGGAACTTTGTGAGTTGCTGTCCCCTGCCCTGAAGCGCAAGGACACCCGGATGCGAGCAGGTCTGAGTGTCCAGAAGTGAGTGGCCATAGCCCTCTGGAAGCTTGCAACGCCAGACAGCTACCGGTCAGTCGCGAACCACTTTGGCGTGGGCAAATCTACCGTGGGGGTTGTTGTGATGCAAGTAGCCAACGCAATCGTTGAGGTACTGCTGTCAAAGGTAGTGACCCTGGGAAACGTGGAGGTCATCATAGATGGCTTCGCCGCGATGGGATTCCCAAACTGCGGTGGGGCTATAGATGGAACTCACATCCCTATCCTGGGACCGGACCACCAGGCCAGCCAGTACATTAACCGAAAGGGCTACTTTTCAATGGTGCTGCAAGCACTGGTGGACCATAGGGGACGTTTTACAAACATCAACGTCGGATGGCCGGGCAAGGTTCATGACGCTCGTGTTTTCAGGAACTCTGGTCTGTTTAGACGGCTGCAGGAAGGTATTTACTTCCCGGACCACAAAATAACTGTTGGGGATGTGGAGATGCCTATAGTCATCCTCGGGGACCCAGCCTACCCGCTAATGCCCTGGCTCATGAAGCCCTATACAGGCGCCCTGGACAGTGAAAAAGAACTCTTCAACTACCGGCTGAGCAAGTGCAGAATGGTGGTGGAGTGTGCTTTTGGACGTCTCAAGGGGAGATGGAGAACCTTACTGACTCGCTCTGATCTCAGCGAAACCAATATCCCCATTGTTATTGCAGCTTGCTGTGTGCTCCACAATCTCTGTGAGAGCAAGGGGGAGACCTTTATGGCGGGGTGAGAGGTTGAGGCAAATAGCCTGGCATCTGATTACGCCCAGCCAGACAGCCGGGCGATTAGAAGAGCCCAGCGGGATGCGCTGTGCATCTGGGAGGCTTTGAAAGCTAGGTTCCACAGTGAGCAGGGTAACCTGTGACTATGAAGTTTGTTTAAAGAGAAGCTGAACCTGCCCCCGTTTCCTTACCCAGTGAATGTTCACTATCCTCTCCAGTCACATACCCCGTTCACCCCATTCCCCCCCTTCCAACACACGTTTAAAAATAAAATCACTGGAAATTTGTTAATGAACACAGTTTTCTTTATTACTGTTTTCGCGGTAAAGTGTTGAAACTGGGACGCAGACTGTGGTGGGGAGCGGGTGTAGTGTAGTGATGCAAAGGACGCTTCTAAACTCGAGGAATGACAGGCTCCTGCTCCTAGAGTGGTCCGCACTGGTGGACTGGTTGTTTCAACGGAGCCTGCCACCCCTCCTGTTCGGGACTCTGTGTGGGGGCTATGTGACTTTGTGGCAGGGGGAGGACGGTTACAGATCCCCTGCTGCGTGGCTCTGTGATCCAGGATAAGGACCGCTGCATAAGATCTCTAACCGCCCTCCCCTGCCACAAAGTCACATAGCCCCCCCCCCCCCCCCCCCCCACAGAACATGAAAACCACCTCCCAGACTGACCAGGGTGCCTAGTGACTGCAATGTGTGTGTGACCTGCTGCTGAACCTGCCCCCGCGTCTGTACCCTGGTAAAGGTGACTGTCCTGTCCAATTACCAACCCCCTTCCCCCCCTTCAAACAGACTCTCCTCTAAAAGAACATGATGGAAACAGTAATTAACAGAAACGTATTTTTTATTAGCAACTACACACTTAGGGGATGAAACTGGGACAGGGGCTTGGGTGAGGCGGGAAGGAAAGGACTTATCAAATTTTGGGGAATGACAGCCTTCTGCTACTTGAGCAGTCTGCAGGGGTGGAGTGAGAGATTTCACGGACTCTGCCGCCCGTCCTTCTTGGGACTTTGGGTGAGGGGGGTATGGGACTTTGTGGCGGGGGAGGGCGGTTACAGATAGACTGCAGCGGGGCTCTGTCCTCCTGCCTCCGGTCCTGCAGAACATCCACAAGGCACCGGAGCGTGTCCGTTTGCTCCCTCATTAGTCCAAGCAGCGTTTGAGTCGCCTGCTGGTCTTCCTGCCGCCACCTCTCCTCCCGTTCAATGTGTGATCGATGGATTTGGGACATGTTCTCCCTCCACTGGGTCTGCTGGGCTGCCTCGGCTCGGGAGCAGCCCATAAGTTCCGAGAACATGTCGTCCCGTGTCCTTTTCTTTCTACGCCTAATCTGCGCTAGCCTCTGGGAGTGTGATGCCAGGGTAGGTCGGGAGACAGTCGCAGCTGTGGGATGGGAAAAAGGGAGTGAATTCCTCAGAAAGATAAATTTTGTTGTGAACAAAGAACATAGTCTTTCTCTGTGAACAAGACCATGCACAGCACCTATCACATGCGCACTCAGGACAAGGTCGAATTTTCGGCCTTCGCATTCAGTGCCTGGGGTCTTGCAGTGCAGATCACACAAGCGGGGCAGGACAGCGGAATTTGGGTAGCAGGCTGACATGGTAAGCCGTAGACTTGTGGCTGCTTAAAACTTTAATAATAGCACTGGCCTCCTTTCACATTCAAAGCAATGCTCCTAGCGTTGGCCAGTTCCTGCTGCCAGCAATCCGGCAAGCATGAACTCTGCCCCTGTCCCACCCCCTCGCGGCTGTCCCAGGGAAAGATCCCTGTATGCTGCCCCTCTCCCGCCTCCACCACGTGGCTGTAAACCGCCGGTTACAGTTCTGTAAAGGAACAGTCAAGCAGTCCCAATACTAACATTCCCCTACCTAATTCAAAGCAGGTCACCATGAGCGACATCACTCTGATGAGGATTTCAGAGACCGAGAAAGACTTGGATCTTCAGATCCAAGACTTCCCGATCAGTCCATGCTGGGGCCCTCTTTCTATTCTGAGATTGCATGGCCATCTCTGCTGGAGAGCTCTGCATCGTTGCCAGTGCTGCTGAGCTCGCCACGCTGTCCAAACAGGAAATGAGATTCAAACTGGCCAGACAGGAAAAGGAATTCAAATTTTCCCGGGGCTTTTCCTGTGTGGCTGGTCAGAGCATCCGAGCTCGGACTACTGTCCAGAGCGTCAACAGAGTGGTGCACTGTGGGATAGCTCCCGGAGCTATTACCGTTGATTTCCATCCACACCTAGCCTAATTCGACATGGCCATGTCGAATTTAGCGCTACTCCCCTTGTTGGGGAGGAATACAGAAGTCGAATTTAAGAGCCCTCTATGTCGAACTAAATAGCTTCGTTGTGTGGACGGGTGCAGAGTTAATTCGATTTAACGCTGCTAAATTCGACATAAACTTAGGCCTGGTCTACACTAGGAGGTTATCAAAAGCAAGAAGCTCACCAGAGAATTGATAGGTCTGCTAGACTACCAAGGAGTTAGGGGAGCAATTAAGGAGGATGAGGACTTTTCAAATATTTTAACAATTTCTTTGCTGTGGTTTTCACCACAGCGAATGTGTTTGTGCCTGCTGCTGATTGGAGTATTAATAATTATTTGAATGAGGAGGAAAAAATCCCAGAAGAGGTGTACAGAGAAGGAAACAGTATGTTGGAAGTTACTCTTTAAATGGGTACTTGTATCAGAGGCCGGTTTGGGTCTCAAACCATGAATAAGCCTCCCCACCCCCCACTCAACTTTGCAAACAAAAGGAGGAACTGCTTGCTTCACCACGAGAAAACTTTCTTTTTCAGTAGTATGCTATCCCATGAAGATGTCTTTTAATATTACAATATATTTGTGTAGGACTCGATAATAGGATGTTCTTTTGGGATGGAGGAGGAAATCTGGTGTGGATGCCTTAGTGATATCTTACCTTGCCTTAGTAGAGAGGGGGAGAGGATGGAGAACACAGTTCTTCCTCAAAAAGGGAGGAGGAGGAGAAATGAGCAAAGTCCCCTTTTCCTCTCTTCTCTTAGCAATACACACCTGGCTATCCTTTCTTGGGTCAGTAGTGAGATGAGGAGAGGGTTGGTGGACTGTTGGCTCTCTTGTTGTTTTCTAGGGGAAATGCTCTCTAAAAATCTGAGCAATTTGTAGATTATTAGATTTTTGAGAGAAAAAGAAACTTATTGCAAAGAACAAGAAACCCAGAAGTTCAGGAAATTTGTTCAAGCCTTGCGCGGTTCCAAAGTCTGAACAGTCACTGCACGTCTGGGGCTAAATCCTTGGTCTGGCTAAATCTGCTTGCTATTCTGGCAGCACAAAGCAGACTTAAATCTGGTTTATGACATCAGCTCAGTCCTCCCACTATATAGAGGAATCCTCCAGTGCCCTAAAACTGGCATAGTTTTATGCTGTTCCCTCATAGTCCAACATATATGGGGTATAACTAGGAGAAAAGGGGTTATGGCCAGAGCATTGCTTCACTTCTGCAGTCCATGGCTGTTGGAATGCCCCCTGGAGGCTGTTGCAGCCCGCACAACTAAGAGCCGCCCTAAGGCCACTCCATGTTGGTCATTGGCGCCAGCCTGGCTGTTCAAGGATCAGGGCCCTACAAAGACTTAGTGCCATGTTTGTGCTGTTCTTCCCCAAGTTGTGCTGGTGGCAGAAGGGACAGTCCTGAGGATCTGGCCTGCAGTATCTAGTACTTTGTTTTATAAAGTACTTTGGGATATCCAGGGTATGAAAGGCACTATATAAAACCAGATTGGTCCACATGCACGCACAAGAAGCATACTGAGCAATAGGGAAATTAGAAGCATGTGTGTACAGAGTAGGCTAAAACATTGCTGCAAAATAAAAAGCAGTGGGGGCTAAGCATCAAGGACTACAAAATGAAAGAGAGGATAAATCAGAAAGGGAGGGAAGAGTATCTGGAAGAGAGACACTGAGGGAAAGGGTGGGGATCATAATTGAAGATAATAAAGATGCCTAGTAAGTAGCAGAGATTTGTGCTATGGAACATCAGATGAAAAGGGAGAGCAAGAACCAAACGAAACTAAGGCAGGAGGACGGAGATGTTTAAATGCTGGATTTATTTTTTAAACTCCCAAAAGACAACAGCTAGCACAACTAAGAAACACTAACAAATATTACTATATAAGTTTTTTTTTTTTTTTTTTTTTTTTAAACCTGAGAATGAAAAGCAAACAAGATGGTGCATGTATATGTAATTCCTGGCTCACTTAAATTTGACTGAGACAAAAAGCTGAAGAATCTGTAAGTCCCTTTCAGGTGTGATTCTGTCTTTGACATCTCAGTGTTATCTCTTGATTATTATATGGAGATATACCTATCTCATAGAACTGGAAGGGACCTTGAAAGGTCAGCAAGTCCAGTCCCCTGCCTTCACAGCAGGACCAAGTACTGTCCCTGGCAGATTTTTTGCCCCAGATCCCTAAATGGTCTCCTCAAGGATTGAGCTCACAACCCTAGGTTTAGTAGGCCAATGCTCAAACCACTGAGCTGTCCCTCCCCCAATAATTGTAATGTATAACGTCTTGGTGCACTCCAATTATATCAATATCTCACAGGGGCTGAAATCCACTAATTTGACCAAAGACATTTAAAAAGGAAAATCTGTCCAGCAGTTTGGAGTTTCACAAAACCGCTGACTTTTATGAGAGAAACATTTTATCCTCTTTTGAAAACAATTGTTTTTTTACAAAGAAATTACTGAGAGTGGAGCATGTGAATGACAGCATGTTCATTTTTGCTTTGTGTTGTGATGTAACAGTGGTGTGGTAGTGACCACTGTTGTTATAGTGATGTAAAGGTTTTCAGGTTATATTAGCCTCCTGTTTTCAGTCAGCCATCATATTCCGAAAAATACTAATTTTGGGGTAGTTGGATTTTTCCTGTCCTTGAGGTGGATTCTGGTCTCCCAGCAATGTAAATTGATAGGAGCTCCACTGATGTCAATTGAGTTACCTATAGTCAGACTGAAATGTAACAATGACTTTTCTTTGTATCTGCTGAAAATCTGAAAAGTATAAACAAAGTTTTTTTTAAAATGGTGCAAATTAGAGGAGAATCAGGCCTTGGGACTCTAGTCAAAGAGAATTTTTTTGGAAAGTTTGAACAAAACATTTAATCCATTTGTGAATATGAGGAGAGAGGAAAAAATATTTTTTGCTCCCTTCTTTTGAACAGCTGTATAGCCTAAGTGGCTGGGGGCTGTGTGCTAAAATCTGGCATGGAAATAGCCCTAATTGTGGGGAAGTGCCTTAGAGTTTTTGGCTTTGATTTGACCCAATTATGAGCCTTAGAAAATCGCGTACAGAGCATGCACTTTAGATCTGTCTTTAAAGCTTGTAAAGGCTGCAGCTGAGGGAAGATTTGCTGTAAATGCAGGCATGCATAGCCAATTAGGTAGTAAAAACTAGTGAGAGATACTGCTGTGAAGAGATGGGGACACCTGGAATTGCAGAAAGGGCTGCAGACCTTGTAAGATTCATATTAGTTGAAGGAAGATTCTTAAACACTCTGTAATATCTCAGCCACTGTGCACAAGGGCTCCTAGGAGCTCTTGCCTCTGCTCTTACAGATATTGTAAGTCCCAACAGGGCAGAAGAGAGGTTCTGTGGCTCTTGTAAGGAGTGGAGGAGGAGAGAAAGGATTCCTGTGCGCTTTGTAATGTGCATCGGAAAGAGTTCCACTCTGACACACCTTAGCAGCTCCATAGTTTATATGGCTCACCTACTACAGGACAGGCCCAACAAAGAAAGTAACAGAACGCCACTAGCCGTCACCTTCAGCCCCCAACTAAAACCTCTCCAGCGCATCATCAAGGATCTACAACCTATCCTGAAGGACGATCCCTCACTCTTACAGATCTTGGGAGACAGGCCAGTCCTTGCTTACAGACAGCCCCCAAACCTGAAGCAAATACTCACCAGCAACCACACAACAAAAACACTAACCCAGGAACCTATCCTTGCAACAAAGCCCGTTGCCAACTCTGTCCACATATCTATTCAAGGGACACCGTCATAGGACCTAATCACATCAGCCACACCATCAGAGGCTTGTTCACCTGCACATCTACCAATGTGATATATGCCATCATGTGCCAGCAATGCCCCTCTGCCATGTACATTGGCCAAACCAGACAGTCTCTATGCAAAAGAATAAATGGACGCAAATCAGACGTCAAGAATTATAACATTCAAAAACCAGTCGGAGAACACTTCAACCTCCCTGAACACTCATTTACAGACCTAAAAGTCGCAATTCTCCAACAAAAAACTTCAAAAACAGACTCCAACGAGAAACTGCAGAACTGGAATTAATTTGCAAACTGGACACCATTAAATTAGGCTTGAATAAAGACTGGGAGCGGATGGGTCATTACAAAAACTAAAAACTATTTCCCCATGCTAATTTTTCCCCTACTGTTACTCACACCTTCTTGTCAACTGCTTGAAATGGGCCATCCTGATTATCACTACAAAAGTTTTTTTTCTCCTGCTGATAATAGCCCACCTTAATTGATTAGTCTCATTAGAGTTGGTATGGCAACCCCCATTTTTTCATGTTCTCTCTATATATAGATCTTCCTACTGTATTTTCCACTGCGTGCATCTGATGAAGTGGGTTTTAGCCCACAAAAGCTTATGCCCAAATAAATTTGTTAATTTCTAAGGTGCCACAAGTACTCCTCGTTCTTTTCATTCATTTGAAAGATAATTGTCTGAGCTGATGAGTATTCACTGTGGATGACATAGGGCCTAATTCCCTATTGCGCTGTGTGATGGGTTCGATCACAGAAACTTCCCTCGAGACTGTCACTTGATGAGCTGGAATTCCACTGAGAACAACCCTCCTGCCAGACCAGGTGCCCCTCCACTCCTGTCTTGCTGAGTTAGACACTCCAGTCAGCTCCAGCACAGAGGTTGGGCCACGCCTCTCTGCAGTTCATTGAAACTGAGATTCACTCAGCCCAGGGGCTTCTCAGTTAACAGGGATTTTCCCAGTGTTCAACCTTTCTGGGAGCCTGAACCCCAAATAAATCTGTTTTACACTGTATAAAGCTTATACAGGGTAAATTCATAAACTGTCCGCCATCTATAACACTGACAGAGAGATATGCACAGCTGTTTGCTCCTCCAGGTATTAACCACTTACTCTGGGTTTATTAATAAACAAAAGTGATTTTATTAAGTATAAAAAGTAGGATTTAAGTGGTTTCAAGTAATAACAGACAGAACAAAGTAAGCCACGAAGCAAAATAAAGCAAAACCACGCAAGTCTAAGCATAATACATTAAGAAACTGATTACAGGAAATATCTCACCCTCAGAGACGTTCCAATAAGCTTCTTTCACCGACTAGACTCCTTCCTAGTCTGGGCCCAATCCTTTCCCTGGTACAGTGCTTGTTAGTTCCAGCAGACATCTCAGGTGGTAAGCAGGGGTTTTCTCATCACTGGCAGCCCCTTTTGTCCTGCTCCACCCCCTTTTATAGCTTTGGTACAAGGCAGAAATCTTTTGCCTGTGCTTGTCCCCACCTCCGCCTCATTAATGGAAAAGTACAAGGGTTAAGATGGATTCTAGCATCCAGTATGGTCACATGTCACTGTAAGACCCCTAGTCTCCATTGTTCCTGGGTTGGCCCACACATGCACAGGAAGGTTTGCAGGTAAATAAACCATTTACAACCAATTGTCCTAGTCAATGGGAGCCATCAAGATTCTAAACCACCTTTAATGGCCCACACTTTGCATAATTAAAATAGGACCTCAGAGTTATACTTCATATTTCTTGCTTCAGATACAAAAATGATACATACATACAAATAGGAGGAATATATTCAGTAGATTATAAGATTTGTAATGATACCTTACAAGAGACCTTTTGCATGAAGCATATTCCTGTTACATCATATTCACACTCAGAAGCATATTTCCATAAAACATATGGAGTGCAACATCACACTCTGCACTTCTGTTGTCATTTACATCAGCACAAAGTGTGTGTACAGTGCTACCAATGCACTGATGTAAACGGCTGCACAAGGTATAGGGCTATGAAATAGGTCTGATTCTCACTTATACTAAGGGCAGGTCTACATTACCACTTAAGTCGGTCTAACTTATGTCGCTCAGAGGTGTGAAAAAGACATCCCCTGAGCGACACAAGTTACAGTGGCCTAAGCACTGTCCTCACCAGTACTATGACATAGCTTCTGCTTCTTCTGTCAGCATAGAGTGTCTCCTGTCGGCATGGAGTGTCTTCACCAGACACGCTACAGCGGCAGAGCTGCATCAGTGCAGCTGCACCGATGTAGCACTTCTGGTATAGATCTGCTCTAAGACTGTGTAAAGGGGCCTTAGTGTTAATGAGAATCTGCCAAGTGACTGCCAAGTCAGTCTAAAACACTACCTTTCTAATCTGATAGCATTTTGCACCCACTTTGCACTGGTGTAAATGACCACACAATAAAGTGCCAGGCAACAGAGAATCAGGTCTGTACAGTATTAAAGGAATGCTAGTGAATGACTTTATGTATAGTAGGATGGTGATACTACTAAAGGGGAGTACATAATAGCCACAGCCAATAAATCACTAAAATTCTGTATAAAATGTAACGGTTTGTGTTTTGCTTTTTATAATGTGTGCATTCTAGTACACTTGTGAGTCATCTTTTGTGCACGTTTATTTAACTTTCTTTTAAAATGGTTTAAATCTCAAGAATTCTACAGAACTCTCTCTCTAACCAAGGCTTCCCTGCGTGTGCTGCTTTGCAATCTGGTCCACTTCTTCTCTCCCTGTGTGCACACGCTTTCCTGCTGGTTCCCTTTTCTCCTGCAGATGCTGTCTAGCCACTAAGTACCCTTCATCTGCTGCCTAGAGTCTGGCTACCTTGTTCCTTTTTCCCTTGCTCTCCTGGACATTCTTCTGCTAGTGGCTGGTCATTCTGGTCCCTGAAGATGGTCCTCTTTCCTCTCCTGTTAGGCAGGAGTGGCCCCTGTTAGTCAGCAAGGTTGGTTCCTCCTTGTTTTCAGGTACTGTTATAGGTGTTTTGACTTGTCTTTTCAATGAAGAACTTGGATGCTAGCTATAGCAACAACTAAAAATGAGGAGGGGTCAGCACTATGTAACTATCTTAGTTCTCTGTGGACCATCCGTAAGTGCTCCATGAACCACACCAGTGATCCATGGTTCACAGCTTTGGAACTTTCCAGGGTTAACTATATAGTGTCACACAGTGAAAAGGGTGAGTTTGTATTCACAAATGGATTTATAGTTCATTCTCCTTGCAAGGGTGAAAGAATGCACAAAGAGAGGCATTAGCAGAAACATATATAATTTATACAGCAAAAGTGGCAGAAACGCATAAGGCTTGTCTTCACTAGAAAATGTTATCATGTTTGAACACATTTATGGAGAGTCAAATTAGCTAACACATTGCTGACCAGCCAGTATAGATCATGGCAAATCTTGCTTAACTAATCATTATTAAACCTTGCTGGAACTACAAAATAGTAGTTGTAGTAACCCAAGCTGCAGCTGGTTCAGAATAGTTATTCTTTTCTTTATTACCATCAGTCCATGAGAGCTTTATGGATCGTCCTTTATATTAATCAGAGCCTGGATTCTCTTGGTATTGTATATGCATTCTGATCTCTGCTTCTCATCTTGAATAGGTTATCAGATACCACAATGATGGGGGACTTATAATTTCCTAGATAGGCAGAAGAGAAATCTTCCCTGTGCCACTTTATAGGTGGCCATGGGCATCTGTCTGTATTGAACTTCAGTGTTCGTATATCGGGTAGGTCTTTACATACCTAAATTTAGCAGACACTGACTGTGTGGTAACTAGAAGGCTAAAATAAAATGAGTTTATTTTTCTATTTTTAAAGTTAATTGTAAGAACAACATTTACAATTGTCTGTTTCTACTAACCTCTACAGGTTACATACTAGAGTACAGAATAAAAATGGGTACCTGTGTTAGATTTCTAGCCTGTACAGTGGCCATGATTCAAATGTTTCCTTCCTCTTGAAAAATTCTACTAGTTTGAGAGAGATTCCTTGTACTTAATGTGGGGAATACTACTGGAACCCATCCTCTCTCAAAATAGAAGTTTAAGGCTGAGAATTTAAAGCTGGCTAGGGGATTTGGACACTCAGTTTTTAACTAGGCATCCAGATCCCTTAGTTGGCTTTAATATCCATTTTAAAGTGTGATCATTGTTAGATAATATAACTGATGTAATCGTAGTGGATAGACGTTGTAATCCCACCAGGAGTTGAGCTCCTCAATTCCATTGACTTCAGGATCTAGGACCTGATTCAGCAAAATACTTATGCATGGGCTTAAGTTCCATTCGGTGTTAAGCACATAATTAACTTTAAGCACGTATTTAAATTCTTTGCTAAATCGGGGCCTTAGGTAGGGACAAATGTAAGATCAAATGAGTTGGTTGTTCCAGGCTCCATGTTAAATTTTGATTAGGCTTGGCCACGGTCGTTTTAATTTTTTCTTAGCTATTAAACTAGTGTGGGGAAATAACTTTAAAAACTAAAAAGAATGATTTAAAATGATTTAAGGAGATAGGTAAACAAAAGTCTAATTAAAGTCTCAGTTCTGACCAAGTAAACATTAAAGATTTCCAGATAAGACTATTGTATTTTTATCTTGTTTTCCATTTCCCCTCTTCCCTACAAAGCGACAACTCTTATTGTGGAATCTAACTTCTTCCTCCAAGCTGATCCTGACACTTCCCCTCAGGATCAGCTGACTGAGGGCACTAGGGAACAAATACGCTCTGTCCTATTCCCTTTGGCTGCACCACACTTCACCTCCAAGACTCACTCAGAAATCTACTGCTTTGAAAATGTATTTAAATATGAGTGAATTTAGTGCCTATGACTGTGAGAGATGGATAATGCTGGAAAGAGCTGGATGTCTATACCTCAATATTCCCTGCCTCATCAGGGAAAGGAACAGGTTGGGAGAGGAGAGGATTGGTATGATATGTACATGCTCTTACATGCTAACCTAAATAGTGGCTGTGTGTGAAAGCCTGCCAAGATCTAACTTACTTAGACTCTATGAAATCACAGGTTCAAATCTAGGCGAGTCCAGTTGATCCTTCATCTTTGCAAAGTAGATAAATTAAATTCTATGCAGATTATTGTATGTTGTTGTTTTTTTTAATCAGTCCTTAAAATAGAGCTTCTGTCTGCTTTGCATTGACATTAGATTCCATGACACTCTGCTGCCCTTGACCAAAAATTTCCCTTTCCCACACTGTTATGAAGTGTTCTGTCTGCAGTGGTATGGGTTGCTGCCTGGCACCCCAGAGGGGGCTGCATTTCTGTGAAGCAATTTGCAGTTCTTCAGGATGAAAAATGATGTATAAATGCAAACTGCTGTTATAAAAAGCAAGCCATAATAATTTGGTAAACAAAGAAAAGGCTCAATGCATACTTGAATATTATCCTCCCTTCTACTGGTTGATTTATTTAGATATGGTTGGTTTTGTTTGTTTGTTTGTTTGTTTAGAAAATATATCAGTGCCAGTTACTGAAGCAACTTGGCATATTACATAATTAAAAATAACAATTTACAAATTAATCAGATTTGTGAGCCCTTTACAGTTTCATTAAAGAACCGCTTTTGCACGTATAGAATGTCCATCCTGACCCCTGCTAATAAGTAAATCCATGGATCCGTCAAAATCATAACCAAATAAATAATGGCCAGTTGAATCAATTACAAGGGTGGCTGCCTGTCTCACCTGATATCTGGATGTGGAAGTGTTGACTGACATTCCTGCCTCATTTCCCCCCCCCCATTTCTTTCAAATATCGGCAACCAATAGGATTCACAGACATGCACAGGAGGTGGGATTACACCCTATTTTGAGTGCAAAGTGCTGAGCTTGGCTTTCAGTGACCAGGCAATCACAAAGGCCCCAATCTTTGTCACTGGGAATCAATGCGGAGTTTTGTCATTGATTTCAATAGGAGAAAGATACGATCAAATATGGGCTGCTTTCTTCTTTTTTGCATCAACTTGTTGCCAATTTCTTGCAATGAAAATACAATGGATTAGAAGTAATTGCCTCTTTGGTGACTGCTAGCTCTGGTGCTGGAACATCATACCTCAGTGTAGCGTCAACTGGACAGTTGACCAAGAACTCATCTTTTTGATAATAGATAATTGTCCAGACTTGGTGTTTTACTTTTGGCAGCATGAATCCTCCCCTCTTCACATGGTAACCTGTTATATTTTGCTTCTTAATGAGCCAAATTTTTAGAACCAGTTTATAAAATTGCTGATTCAGTTTTATGTATTCAACACAGATCCAGGTGTTTGCATGTAGAAAATTTTGAATGTGAAAAATTATGTGCCAACTTTCAGCATGCAAAATTTTAGGTGCAGTTTTACAGGCTAGCTGAGCTGAAAACATAGTTCTAAATTTGTAGGCTACCAGACTTAGTGGTTGCTTATAACACACAGAGAGACATTATCTGATATAGCACAGAACATATCCTGGATCATTTTGGTATTACACAACCAAAAAATAAACACACACATAGCCTGGAAAATAGTCAAATCAGTTCAACCATGGCAATACACTTCAGTCTTAGTTTCATAGCTTAAAATAATGTTCCTTGTTCCCTGTTGTTAGCAGCTGCAAGTGGTAGTCTCCCTGAGTTAGCACCATGCTTGCCCTAACTGGTAATAACATCAATATGTATAAGTAAGTCTACCGGTAGTTAGAGCAGGGGTCTGCGCTCCTTTATTCCGTGCTTGGCTCTGTTACTGTCTCACTGAGTGATCTGTGCACTTGACTTCTGCGTGCTTCAGTTTATTCATCTGAAAAAGGGTTACTAATACTATACTATTTACTTGCCTCACTGAGATGGTCTGAGCAGAACTTAATTAGTGTCAGTAAAGTGCTTTGAGATCTTTAGATGAGGTACATTCATATCTGTGCCTATTATTTGTACAGTGGCAAGGTTCAGAGTGGATATCTGATTGAATGTGTAGGGTGAGGTGTCATGGACCCACATTATGAAGAAAAGTAAGTCGTGTTTGTACAGCACCTACCACAAGGGGTTCCCAGTTCATGACTAGCGCTCTTAGGTGCTATGATAATACAAATCATACAAAAGAATAACTGTGCAGGGGTTTCTAGTCTATACAGAGAAGGTGGCAAGGGTAGTTAGGGCTTTGTGGCATATAATGGAATGGTAGATACAGGCCAGTGTTTTTTAATGGATTGTATGTAGAGGGTAAGATGTGAAAATGTTGTTGTGTTTTCTTGGTTAATAGTGGGAAGGTGGCTTACAAAGAGAAGGTGAATTGGAAGAGCTAGAACTGATCTTTGGGGTGGATGGCTCTTACATGCAGTATTGGGTGGCTGGTGTTCATTAGTGTGCCAGGCATGGGTAAATAGAATGAGAGTGAGTGGCTTGTATTGCAAAGGTTGAAGATGTACAGTGCGTAACAGTAACAGTTATATCATTGGGAGAGGTGTAGATGGTATGGATGATATACTAACTATAGTGTGAGCTATCTTGAGCCGTACTTTCAAACTTCTGGAGATATTTAATATGCAGTCTTAGCTTTGAATGTCCTAATTTTTGGTTATTTGTTTTTTAAACTAGAACACTCTGTTAGCTTTTTCCCCTTATGTCACTGATATATATTTACAACCAGAACTCTTCAGAGTATCTGATTTTTTGACACTTAAAAAAATTTGGCCTGTTTTGTTTAAAAAAACAACCCATGTTTGTGAATTGCTTGTGACACTTTCATGTACATTACTGATTTTGAAAATGGACTACTATTATCTCTGTATTTGCTACGAATTAATGAGATGAGAGCCTCCAAAAGGACTACAGGCAATTTTTTGCCATCTCATAATTTGAAAACAATTTGGCCAAAAAGCTCCAAGTTTGGCTTAATTTTCTGTCATCCATGAGGATTCTGCATCTCCATGTGTCCAGAAAGCTGAACTATGTATCACATCATCCTGAGTAAGACTGTCATCTTTTCAAGGCAGTGTTCCTGTCATTTTATACTTGTTCTGTAAAGTGCATTGTACACTTACTGAGCTGGGTAAGTAAATAATACTGCAGGATTCCCATGAACATACCCACTGAAAAACTTTGAGTTTTCTTAATAGGAAAAAAAAGAACCTCTCTTGTTTGATGGAAACTCCTGAGTCTCATTTTGCTGAAGTGAGAATGTGTTATGTTTAAGTCTTTTAAGTGAAGTTTTCAGAAAGTCTGTTCTGTTCTGCCATCAGATCAGTGCACCATTAAACCCATTTTGAATGTTTTGATTCTGAATGGTTTTCAATTCTAAAGGCTTTTAGAATATCGAGGTACCATTTTTGTGCTTCTGAAAGATAAAGATAAATTCCTCTATTGGTATTTGTGGCACCTTAGAGACTAACAAATTTATTAGAGCATAAGCTTTCGTGGGCTACAACCCACTTCTTCGGATGCATCCACGAAAGCTTATGCTCTAATAAATTTGTTAGTCTCTAAGGTGCCACAAGTACTCCTGTTCTTTTTGCGGATACAGACTAACACGGCTGCTACTCTGAAATCTATTGGTATTGCAGCTTTACATTGTTAATGCCTAGCTGGAGTCACTCTGATTTAATTATTCAAAGAAGTCTACGCAAGTGGATAATAGCAGTTTATTTAACCCTCCCCCTTCACCACTCCCCTCTCTTTGTCTCTTATAGTTAAGGAAGGGGGGGGGGAATTACTTTGGTACCTAGTATGTATCAGGAAACTAAGATAAATTTCAGAGGCTTAGCACAATGTCGAAGGGTCTTTAAGCACTGAAATATTTTATAGTAACTTTATATATGGTGGAGCTTAGAAAGGGGAGTTTAAATTCATAAGCATAAACAGGAAAACCTTACATCACAGTGTGTGTGTGTGGTGGGGGAGGAGTCTCTCCCTCTCTCACTCCCAGCACACCACTCACAGTTCTTTGTGGTCATGAATTGACTGCAGAACTCTGCAATAGAGGCAGAGTGGTGTCTATTGAGTTGAGAAAGTATGTGAGAGGATTGTAAAAGCTATTTGCTTCAGAACAGGATCCATCATGCCCCGTCGATGTCCTGAAGAGGAAACTGAGAATGAAATTGCTTTGGAAAGCTAAAATGGTAACTAGAGCTCCCTTACTTCTCTAAAGACTTCCTAGATGGAGAATCCCTATTTCAGGACTGGATTGTATTCTTTCTTAGTGAATCTGGCACACTGATGACATATTCGTGTGCAACTTTTTGTGTCTGCAATCTCTTGAGACCCACTTTTAAAGTCTCTTTCTCATTGTTCTGTATAATTACCTCTCAGTGTGTATTACTGCTTTTAAAATGATGCTTATCTGAAAAGTAATTGACTTTCTGTGTGTGTTTGTGGAGTGGCACAGAAGAGGGAAACATTTGAGAAAGGGAAGTTAGATGAGTCCTTGAGGATGAATTCAGGATTTTTTTTTCTGCCTCCGCAATAGTGGTTTATCTTTGTTTTTCTATTTTGTTCTTTAGATTAGGAAATATAAAATGGAGAATTATTTCAGGTTATGTTTCCATTAAAGTTTTAGTGTGATATTATGGTGAGGCTTCTGCTTTCTGATATTTTTAACTTTCAAAGTCTTAGCCCTGTGAAGTTTTTGTAGCCTGAAATAATATTAAAAACAAAACAGAAGTGCTTTTAGTCCCTCATGTCAAAAGAAATAGACACACTGTATTTTAAATAATTTTTAGTTTCTAAGTTTAAATGATCTCAGTCTATGGAATTCCTCTCTTTTAAAGTACAATTCTTTCCATAAAGGAAAACTAAAGAGATTAATTGCTTTTTAAAATGTTTACTAATCAAAACGGAATCATTTCCTTCAAAAAAGACTATAAAACTATTTAAAATATGTGCAAGTCTCGGAAAAAGAACTAAATGGAAAGTCAGGGTATCCTGATACCATAGGAAATGGCAGCTTGCCAAGAGTATCTCAGCATTCCCTCAATCGAAAAGCGTCCTGTATTGCTTTGATTCTTATGTTTACTTTGTACAGCCCATCTTGTGCGCTGAGCTCTGCAATAAGCAGTATAGCAGCTGGTACAGATTGTGGTTAGCAGAGAAGGGGGAAAAAGTACCTTTTTTTTTTTTTCTTTCTCTTTTTTTTTCCCCTTCCATGGCAGAGCTCAATTCAGGACGGGGGTGAAGAGGTAGAGGAAGGAGCTGTTTACCATGTCACCCTCAAAAGAGTGCAGATTCAACAGGCTGCCAATAAAGGAGCAAGATGGCTAGGGGTGAGTAAAACCGGCACAGTGGCATCTTGAGAGATTACTTGTAGACTTTGGAGCCCTGGTCCAAAGAGCTGAATTCCACGGCATAGTTATAGTATTAACTTTTAGCAGAGACTGGTTTTAACATTAAAGAACAACTCAGTATCTGCATCGCCTGAAAAAAGTTCTACTGTGTTCAACTCTTAATCTTCTGGATGATATATAAAACTAGGATTTGATCAGTTGCGGTCATGGATCCCATAGTACTTTTTGCAGGTGTAGGGATTTTAGTCCAGGGTCTGATCCTGAAAATTACTGAGCACTCTCAATCATTTCCCTAAGAGTGGTATGTGTTCTCTACCCCTCAGGATCAGGCCCCTGGACCTGGACACATTCTAACTACTGTACCTACATTCTGCCTACCTGTGGACTCAGTCCAGCACCCTTTGAAGTCAATGGAAAAACTCCCATTAGTTACAATGGGAGCAGAACTGGGCTATAATTCCACTGCTTTTTCAGTTGCATACACCATTCATCTTCCCTTTCTGTCCTACACAGTTGTGCAGTGTTGCTGTGTGCTGTTACACAAGTGCAGTGTTTCATCCCAAAGGCAGGTGCATTTTAGTGGTGGGTGAAACAAGGCCTGTATAGAAGTCCAAATACTGCAAGGTGCTGAATGCCCTAAACTCCCATAAGGTCAGACCCTCCATTGGTATCAAATGCCATCACTCCATTAAAGCCAATGGAGCTATGTCAGTACACCGCTTGAGGATCTGGCCCATATTTTTATCTATTTGTAAATTTATTTCAGAATGAAAGGCACAATACTACACATTCTAGATCAGATTTATTTACCAGATTGAAAAACATCTTTCCTCAATCCATATAAGGTCAATAATTTAAAGGCTCTTAGGGCTACCTTGAGATTTAAATCAAATAGATTTCTTGTCAAGTATCATAGCATAAAGCAACATGTGAGACAGCAGCACTGAAAACACAGTCTAGAAAGATAAGCAAACTTTGCCCTGCATGCAGATAGTGTTCAGAATTTCCCCTTTCCCTATTTCCAAGAAGTACACAGAGTTCTAAGCAGAACAGATTATTTCAAATCTGCTTCCTTTGATGAGTGGCAAATTTCCCATCTCTGCCTCCTGTTTATAGCAGGGTTGGGGGAAAAATATCTGAATGTATTTTTGAGCTCCTGTTAATTGCACAGATGGTAGTTTTGCGAGAGGTCAAAACCATTTTGAGCAAGATTGTCCCACAGATGTAGTCACCACCATTGAAGCACTTTTCAATTGAAGTCACTACTGTTCAGTAGCGTCTATGTATGGGGGGTGGGGCGCTCAAATCTGTAATCAGTGGACAGGTGTCCATGTTATAGAGACCACCACCGCAACTGGCAGGAGTTGGTATACTACTTTGATTGTAGGCAGAGGTCAAGGACTGAAGCGTCATGGAAAATGAACTATCCTTTTATTGCTGGATAGAACTGGTCCCTCCAGGTAAGGATTGAAGTATATTTGTGGGCAGGGAGGCTGCATGTTAGAAAGTCTGCAGCTGTTCTGTTCATAAATGGAGAAATTCAGTCTCCTGGGCTGTCAGGCTGGCACCTTTTATGAGCAATAATCCTACACAATTATTTTAAAATCAAAGTAGTCCCACAACCCTTTTGTTCACTTTAAGCACTTCAGAACTTAAAATATTTTAAGTCCTTTAAGTGGATGGGGCCTGAGCCTGCTCTCGCTGTTGACTTCAGTGGGAACAGGACTGGTCCCCTGGTCGATAAACAGCCCTTATGCTGGAACATTGGTAATTAATGTGCACTCCATCAGCAATTCTGCCTTAAAAAGCAGAACTGTTTTTTATGAGTGTCATCAGTTTTGTTTTGCTTTACTTTGAAATCTAGAGCTGATGTGGTTTTATTACTCTACGTGTTTAACTTTTTCAGTGGTTTGTAATTGATAGCACTGTATAAAATGAATTACTTCCAAAAAGCCATTGGGTTTCCCAGTGTTGGAGTTCTCTTTCTTTCTAATGATGCTGTAAGTCCTGCCTGTGTGGGTTGCTGATTCAGGGCCAAACTGAAGACAATGGGAGAGTAATGCATACATATCCAACAGCAGGATGTGGGCTTTAGTCTGGAAAATACAGGAACTCTTTATGATTAAACAATTTTTCCTTTAAAAAAGTCAAGAGTGTGTCTTGAGAGTGTCTAGGCTCCCTGGAACTACCAATGCAAATCCTGTAAAGGTCTACTGAGTCCTTCATCCTTCTAAGAAAGAGAAATTGAGTTCCTTGTAGTTTATTGCAGTGGTGTAGGTGTCTTTCCTTTGTGACTTTAAAAACTGAAGGCCTGTTTACTGTGCATGGATATTAAATATCCTGGGGCATTTTTCATCAGAGTAGTGGTTTGACTCAGTGACCCTAAGTAGCTGCTTTTCAGTAGTGCTGTGTGTATAAAGTGCTTTGTAATCCTTTTAGATGAAAGGCACTAGGTAAAAATGTAAATTATTGTTTACCATGTTGGAGAGAGTGCTGCAGAATTCATACTGAAAATGTCAGTGAATTAGAAATCTTGTTTATTTCAATTATATCAGAATTTTACGCTTTACAAAGTACTATTGAGTATTGACAGGCTTGAAATCTTGGACAAATTCATCCCTATTGTTATGACACAAAAGACAACAGAGTGAGACCGTGTATGAATCTAGTCCATTCGGTCTGTTTCAGCCTTTCATATTTAAACTTCTTTTTTTAAACAAAATTCCCCACCATAGAGAGCATCCAAAAACACCCATCCCACTGGACCCATTACAACTGAGCGGTCTGCAAAAAGGTCAGTCATAGGGTCTCAGTTAAGCATCTTAACACTTTGCATCCCTATAACTCTAACTAATTTTTGGTGTTTCAAATTTTTGTAATAATAATAAAAAAGACTCCTTGGCTGAGGTCATGTAAGCAAAGGTCTGCCAAGAGTCAAATGCTTATAGCACTAATAAACCTTTCTGAAAATAGGAGTCTGGTATATAAACATCCAACCACTCAGCTTTTGTTTTAGCAGAAGGCTGTGTTTAAGAAGGTATCCTTCACCAGAGTCAATGTTATGAAAGCTAGCTGTAATATTATAAACCTCCATAAGATCATCAGTTTGATCCATTAGATTTAATTTTAAGTGGTTTTAAAACTTATAACTTGCTATTATAATTATTTCTGTTACCGTAATGCCAAGGAACCCTAGTAATGGATCAGTATCCTGTTGTGCTAGACACTGTAGAAACACCTACTCCTGCCCCAAAGAGCTTTCAGTCTATATATAAAGCCTGGTCTACACTTGAGGGGGAGGATCGATCTAAGTTACGCAACTTCAGCTACGTTATGTAGCTGAAGTCGACGTGCTTAGATCTACTCACCGCGGTGTCTTCACTGCGGTAAGTCGACGGCTGACGCTCTCCTGTTGACTCCACCTGCGCCTCTCGCCCTGGTGGAGTACTGGAGTCGACAGAAGAGGGCTCGGCGGTCGATTTATCGCATCTAGACTAGATGCGATCTAGACTAGATCGCTGCCCGTCGATCCAGCAGGTAATGTAGACAAGCCCTAAGACAAAAGATGGATACAGACAGACGGGAGGACTACAAGGAAACAATGAGACCGTATTGGTCCATGTGATATGCAGTACTCTCTGCATACCAGCAGCTTAACTGTTTTATGGATGTTTATGGGTAGCTCCTCCCAGGCATGAGGGGCAGCCTGAGAAAGCACAAAGGTGCTTGTTTTAAAATGTAACAGTTGGGCTATGGAGGCTGGCGTCATGGGCCGATGGGAGGTGGAAGTCGACCTCTCAATAGTCAATGAGAGATGATGGGTGGAGTGGGGATGGGCTGTTAAAGGACCTTCAAAGTGAAGACAAATAGCTATGTTTGATGCAATAGAGAAGGGTGTGCCAGTGGATGGAGGTAGAGAGAGAGGAGACATACTCACAGTGACAGTCTAGAAAAATGATCTTTGCAGTAGCATTCTTAATGGGTTTGAGTGGGGTTTACATTTGTCAACACCAGAGAAAAGGATACTGCAGAGAGAAAAGGATGCTGAGATGAAATATGATGAGATCCTGGATGAGAGTTTCATCTGTGTTCTGGATAGGAAAGCTTGTATCTTAAAGATGTTATACAGAAAGAATCTGCTAAATTTACACTTAGCCTGGAAGTGAAGAGGTAGAGAGACAGAGAGAGGTCCAAGTTGAAAATGGCACTCAGGTTACAGGCCTGCATGTCAGGCAGGATGGTGATATTGTCCACAGAGATTGAAAAAGGAGGTAGCAGGGAGGACTTGGAGGGGAGAGGAGATTAAGAACTCTGTTTAAGTCATGTTGAGTTTGAGCTGATGCCTAGAGATCCACATGATTTTAGTTTGGGCAGAAGGAGACAGTCTGGAGTAGAAAGGTAGATCTGAAAGCTGTGAGCATAGAGATGGTAGTTGAGTTTGTGTTTGCAGAGGAGATTACCCAGAGATCAGGTTTGGGGAGGGGGTGAGGAGGATTGGCTGATGGAGGGATTAGAGGTAGGAGAACCAGGGGAGGACAGAGTCAAGAAGAAGAGCATGGTTTGTGGTGTTGAAGGCAGCTGAGAGGTCAAGGAAGATGAGGATGGAGTACTGGTTCTGAGCTTTGGCTAAGAAGAGGTCATTGGAGACTTTGACGAGAGTGGTTTCAGTGGAGTGCAAGGGGTGGAAGCCAGATTGGAGCCTAGGGTGGAAGTGGGAGAGAGGAACACCAGACAGCAACTGTAAACAACATGTTCAATGAGCTTAGAGATGAAAGGGAGGTGAAATAGTAGTTGGAGAGGCAGGTGGAGTCAAGAGTGGGTTTTTTGTGATGGCAGAGATTAAAGCATGCCTGTATTGCCAGCTGAAAGAGTCAGACAAGAGTGAGAAGTTAAGGGGAAGAGTAAGGGAGAGGACAAGAGTGGGTGTGAAGAAGACCAGAAGGTGGGATAGGGTTTCTTGCGCAAGTGGAGGAGTTAGAGGAGGAGAGCAGGTGAGAAGCTTTTATGTCTGTGATGGGGAGAAGAAGGAGAGAGAGAGTTGTGGAGGTGGGGAAGGAAAAGCAAGCCACGGGGAGGAGGAAGCTCTCATTGTATTTTGTCAGTTTTCTCTTCTGAGAAAGAAGTAGAGGTGGGAGAAGGGGAGGGTTTGAGGAGTGAGTGATGGTGGTGAAAAGGTGGCTGGGATTGCAATTGTGTGATCCAGTTAAGTTGGAGAAGTAGAGTTACTTACCTAGGAAGATGGCAGAACGGAAGGAGAAGAGAACAGAATTTTGTAGTGGAGGAAGTTGACCTGGCACAGGATTTCCACCAGAGTAATTCCTCAGCGTGAGAGTCGAAGCAAATGAAGTGGATATTGGGTGTGAGGCTGGGCTGGTGGTTGGTAGGGCAGACCTTGCAATGGGAGAGAGGGGCAAAAGAGTCAAGGGTGGAGGAGAGAATCAACAACCATATAAATGAAAGAAAAGGGGAGGGAGTGCAGGGAGAAGTCTGAGAACAAATGAGAAATCAGCAATGCTGGTGGACTGGAAGTCATGGAAAGGCTGAGTGACCGGCAATAGTGTGGGGGACTGATGGGCAGTGCTGAAAGGCATGAGGTAATGGTCAGAGAAGGGGAAATCAGCAACAGACATAGGTGCTGATTCTGTGGGTGCTCTGGGGCTGGAGCATCCACAGGGGAAAAATTGTGAGTGCTGAGCACCCACTGGCAGCACCCCTAGCAGCTCCCCCCAGCGCCTCCTGGCAGGCCCTGCAAATCAGCGCCTCCCTCTCCCTCCCCACGCTTCCCACCCGCTGCAATCAGCTGTTTTGCGGCGTGCAGGGAGGGAGGGGGAAGGAGCAAGGACACAGTGCGCTCGAGGGAGGGGCGGAATTGGGTGGGAAGAGGTGGTGCCTTGGGGGAAGAGGTGGAGTGGGGGCGGGGCCTGAGGCAAGGTACCACCCGACGCTTTGGAAAGTCAATGCCTGTGGCAACAGAGACAAGAGAATGAGCTGTGCTTGGTGAAGACCAAGTCAAGTGATAGGCTCTTTTGGTGAGTGGGAGAACCGAGCCAGGGCTGCAGGTTAAATGAAGACATGCAGGCCAGGAAATGTGCAGCTAAGGGGTCAGGTGGGTCATTAACATGGAGCTGAAGTTCTTGAGGATGACTGTGGCAGACTGAGAAGAGAGAGCTAGGAGCTGAAATCAGAGAGGAAGGCTGATGGGGAGGAGTGAGTTGAGTGGATGGTAGATGACAGCAACATAGAGGGACAGAGGAGAGATGACTCTATGCAGTGCTGTTCAAAAGAGAAGAAAAAGGGAGATGGGGGGGGGGGGGGAGGGATGGGTTGGAAGCGGTAGGAATGGGAAAGGAGAAGCCTGACATCTCCACCATAGTCTGATCTAGGCAGGGAGCGTGAGAGAAGGAGAGGCTTCTGTAAGAGAGGGCAGCTGCAGAGTCCTCTGACAGAGGACGGGATTGAGGTCTGAGAGCCAGGAGCTGGAGGGAGTGAGCTATGAAGAGGTTGTGGATGACTTTTATCTTTTTAGACATGGATTGGGCATTCCAGAGACATCAAGGGAAAGGAGGGGATGGGCATGAGGCTCAGAATGGTGTCACAAGTGGAGAGGGCAGGGATGGATGAAGGGCCAGAGTTGGGACAAATGTTACCAGAGGTGAAGAAGAAGAGGGGTGGAGCTGGAATTGTGCTGATGGGAGGAGAGGGGATGGAGGGGGCGGGGAAAGAGGAGCAGGTAGAGCTAGTGGGAACTGTAGTAGGGTGAAGGTAATAAGGATAGGGAAATGGAGCCAGTGTGGGAACGCCGGGAGGAGAACGGATGCTATGATGCAAAAGAGAGGCATGATGAGAGTCATGGGTGAGTGACAGATGGTCAAGATTACAAAAATAAAGTTTGAAAAATGTTGTGAAGCTTTACTTCTAGAAGGCAGCTGGAGTGTGTTGTTTCATCCTGCCAGGGAGGAGAAAGTGGAGGGCCATGCTCCGACCTGGAAAGATCTGGTTGGGAGGGAAACACTCTGGAACAGAAGTGGCTCTCTGGTGCTTGTAGAAGATAGAAACCACGTGAAGCTGATTTCCCGTACCTTACAAATGATAGCTAAGCTTTGAGAGACAACCTTCAAATCATAATTTCTCCATTTCTTGATGGGAGATACAGACTAGTGTACTGTAATAGCGGTTCTTACAAAGGATCTCAGATGTGCCTTAAGAAGACGGGGAACCTGCTAAATAAATAACTGGCCAGTGAGATCAATTTCAGTAGCCCATTCAGCCTAATTCAGTTAGCTTTATGGCTTTGTTTACTTCCAAAGTGTGAGGTTTCAGAGATGTGACTATTTCTTTTTGCTTAGTTTTTGGCCATAGTTAAGCTTTTGTCCTGTGGGGTTTTTATGTTTTGGATCAACCTGTCTGGGGGTCTCTTTGATGTTGTTGGACTGGGTATAGAGTTGAGCATGCTCCTCTTTTAGATGCTAACATATAATTGAAATAAACATTAAGCTGCTGTGGGAGGGTAGCTTAATACAGACTGGCCACTTGCAGTTTTGCATTGGATCTGAAGGGCTGTGAAGTATTTGCTAAATATCTTTTCTGAGAATCTCATATTTTTGTTTCAAAACTGGATTACAATTAATTGCCTCACACACAGAAAGCTGGATATGATGCCTTGCTTGGCTTCTAAGCACAGCTTCAGTCACAGGCATTGCCAGTGAGGTTATATTGGGTAATTCACTCAGAAAAACATCATTGGAACGTTAATCTAACTTTTTACTCCAGATGTGGTTCCCTCTGTCTGGGTCCCTAGCCACATTTATAGCCTTGGGAGCAACCCTCCCATTGGGGTTTTGAAAAAGATCTTTGAAAATAAGTTATATTTTAGACTGGATTTTTGTCTTTCCAGCCCCTGCCTGCCAGGGATAGATTAAGACTTAAATGGAACCTAGAGCCACCAAAACTTCAGGAACACCTAAAACTTCAAGTCCCCTGTGGACAGACTTCATCTGAGCCCACCTTACCCTTGGACAGACTCTGCCAGCTTCAAGATGTCCTTTTATCTTAGATCCCTGAACTTCTTGTTAAGTGCAGCTTCCTAGCCCACTCAGCAGACAAGGGCTTGGCATTTGTTTTGTCACCAGCTTACTGCTGCATCTGGGCCACTTCTGACTAAGGCAGCTCAGATTCCTGTGGTCTGTCCCTCCACTACACAACTGAAGGCAGGAACTGGTGGGAGCAGTTCTAATGATGTGTTTGGCAAAAGCAGCAGAATCGTTCCCAGGAATCTGGCAGGCATTATCCCAGCAGACACCATGCTGGGTTACTGTCTATAGTAAGAGAGATTTTTCCCTTTCTGCCTTCTTTCCTATGGGACTGTCTTGGGGATGAGCAGGACACCACCCTCCTTGTGTGACTATATAAGGACATCTTGCACTAGCTGTCGCTATGTTCCCTGTGTTCTGGGGAGCCCAAAGACTATTCTTTCCTGTTTCTTCCCTCTCCATGACCCCCAAGAACAAGCCATCAAAAAGAGGGAAAAGGAGGCCTTACTGTAGAAGATGAACATCTTGTCACCATCCAGAATGATCACTTACTAAGCTTTTAAATTGTCATTGTGTAATTCTTGCACCAGTGGTGCCTATGAAGGAGTAGTAGTCATGTAAAGATTTGACTGTCGATCTGACTTGGGAGAATTGCTTGTGACATACTTCAAGCGTATCTGTGATACACAAGCACATAACAGCACTTTACACAATAATTGAACTCACTGGTATCTTTCTCAGGAAGTGTGTGGTGCTCATCTGCCTACAGTATCATTCTCAGGAGGACAGTGGGTTCTCACTTAGTTGCAGTGTCTTTCTCAGATGATCTGCAGTAATAACCCAGCTCTCTAACACCACATTCTACAGGCCATTACCCTCTGATCCCACTGAGGGTTACCAAAAGAAGCACACCATTTGCTCAAGAAACTCCCTGAAAAAGCACAGGAACAAATCTGCACAGACACATCTCTAGAACCCCGACCAAGGGTATTCTATCTGCTACCCAAGATCCATAAACCTGGAAATCCTGGACGCCCCATCATCTCAGGCATTGGCACCCTGACAGCAGGATTGTCTGGCTATGTAGACTCTCTCCTCAGGCCCTATGCTACCAGCACTCCTAGCTATCTTCGAGACACCACTGACTTCCTGAGGAAACTACAGTCCATTGGTGATCTTCCAGAAAACACCATCCTGGCCACTATGGATGTAGAAGCCCTCTACACCAACATTCCACACAAAGATGGACTACAAGCCGTCAGGAACAGTATCCCCGATAATGTCATGGCAAACCTGGTGGCTGAACTTTGTGACTTTGTCCTCACCCACAACTATTTCACATTTGGGGACAATATATACCTTCAAGTCAGTGGCACTGCTGTGGGTATCCGCATGGCCCCACAGTATGCCAACATTTTTATGGCTGACTTAGAACAACACTTCCTCAGCTCTCGTCCCCTAACGCCCCTACTCTACTTGCGCTACATTGATGACATCTTCATCATCTGGACCCATGGAAAAGAAGCCCTTGAGGAATTCCACCATGATTTCAACAATTTCCATCCTACCATCAACTTCAGCCTGGACCAGTCCACACAAGAGATCCACTTCCCGGACACTACAGTGCTAATAAGTGATGGTCACATAAACACCACCCTATACCGGAAACCTACTGACTGCTATACTTACCTACATGCCTCCAGCTTTCATCCAGACCACATCACATGATCCATTGTCTACAGCCAAGCTCTAAGATACAACTGCATTTGCTCCAATCCCTCAGACAAACACCTACAAGATCTCTATCAAGCATTCTTAAAACTACAATACCCACCTGCTGAAGTGAAGAAATAGATTGACAGAGCCAGAAGAATACCCAGAAGTCACCTACTACAGGACAAGCCCAACAAAGAAAGTAACAGAACGCCACTAGCCGTCACCTTCAGCCCCCAACTAAAACCTCTCCAGCGCATCATCAAGGATCTACAACCTATCCTGAAGGACGATCCCTCACTCTCACAGATCTTGGGAGACAAGCCAGTCCTTGCTTACAGACAGCCCCCCAACCTGAGGCAAATATTCACCAGCAACCACATAACAAAAACACTAATCCAGGAACCTATCCTTGCAACAAAGCCCGTTGCCAACTCTGTCCACATATCTATTCAAGGGACACCGTCATAGGACCTAATCATATCAGCCACACCATCAGAGGCTTGTTCACCTGCACATCTACCAATGTGATATATGTCATCATGTGCCAGCAATGCCCCTCTGCCATGTACATTGGCCAAACCGGACAGTCTCTATGCAAAAGAATAAATGGACGCAAATCAGACGTCAAGAATTATAACATTCAAAAACCAGTCGGAGAACACTTCAACCTCCCTGAACACTCATTTACAGACCTAAAAGTCGCATTTCTCCAACAAAAAACTTCAAAAACAGACTCCAACGAGAAACTGCAGAACTGGAATTAATTTGCAAACTGGACACCATTAAATTAGGCTTGAATAAAGACTGGGAGCGGATGGGTCATTACACAAACTAAAAACTATTTCCCCATGCTAATTTTCCCCCTACTGTTACTCACACCTTCTTGTCAACTGCTTGAAATGGGCCATCCTGATTATCACTACAAAAGTTTTTTTTCTCCTGCTGATAATAGTCCACCTTAATTGATTAGTCTCATTAGAGTTGGTATGGCAACCCCCATTTTTTCATGTTCTCTCTATATATAGATCTTCCTACTGTATTTTCCACTGCGTGCATCCGATGAAGTGGGTTTTAGCCCACGAAAGCTTATGCCCAAATAAATTTGTTAGTCTCTAAGGTGCCACAAGTACTCCTTGTTCTTTTTGCTGATACAGACTAACACGGCTACCACCGTGTAACCAGTAATAATTGTGTTGCTGTTAACTAGCAGGGTAAAATTCAGTGATGTTATTGCTTTGAAGATCGGATAAACTGAAGAAATAACAAATCAGTTCATGCTGAAAGGAAATTACCATTTTTGTTCTGGAAGTTATAAGATGTAGGTCACTGTTAGGGTTAAAGGAATGTTGGCAAGCAGTGTGGTTATGTGTCATTGGAAAGCCTCGGAGAAGCAACATATGAGCTGTGTTGAGACATTGTAAAGAGAGGAGACCTGGAGTAACCATTAGTTTACAAATTTTTTTTTGATGTTTTCATCTAAGGATCAGGCTGCTGTACAGTGGATATGTTAGTCACGCTTGGTTTTAAATTTAGCCTTTGTAAAGTTAATTAAAAATATGTTCAGTGACAATCTAGAAATGCAGGCTTTCAACTTGTATTTTTCATTACTGCTTTAGAAATCTACTTGCCAAATAAATACTCTACTACAAAAGTATTCTAATAGTCTGAAATCAAGAGGGAAATGCAGGCAATATGCGTGCATCAATAAGCAAATGTTATAGTGCTGCTTGTCATCAGACTCAGAACTATTCCAGAATTGGTAAAATACTAAATTAATTCATAAAACATTCTTCTCATCTCCAAACACTAGAAAGTACCTATTGGGTTCAGACCATTACATCTGCTAGGGACCAGTTCTGAGCCCATTAAAATCGTTCACAACACTGCCATTAACTTCACCAGTGCAGGATTAGGCCTGTAGTGTCTATCCTTTAAAGGCTAACATGAGCTTTATGTGTTTCTATAAAGCCCCTTTTGTAAACCTCAAAGCATATCACAGAAATAGATATAGAAATCACTGATACATATAGAAATACATTTAGGGCCAAACTGTGAAGTCCTTATTCTGGTTTTACTTAGTCATTCTCAGGCAAAACTTATATTGAAGACTGTGGGAGCTTTGCTTGAGTGAAGACTGAGGAAAATATTCAATAAGGACTTCTGGATTTGGGGCCATGGAAATCAAGATACTACATATAACAATCACTTCACTTCACATAGCTGCTGCTTAACACAACACAGTACCGTTCTATCAATAGTTTAGGGACTGGAAGTGAAGTAAAAGAACATAGGAAAGAACAGAATTACCAGGAACATAAATGAGCATGATTTGTTGGGGAAGAGTCAACACGGCTTTTGTAAAGGGCAATCATGCCTCACCAATCTATTAGAATTCTTTGAGGGAGTCAACAGACATGTGAACAAGAGTGATCCAGTGGATATAATGCACTTGGACTTTCAGAAAGCCTTTGACTAGGTCCCTCACCAAAGGCTCTTAAACAAAGTAAGACGTCATGGGGTAAGATGGAGGGTACTCTCATGGATCAGTAACTGGAAAAACATTGATTTTTATAGGTTTATTTTTAATCAGAGAATTTTGTTTTTTTATCACAGAAAACTAGGATTCCTGCTCATAAATGATCTGGAAGAAGAGGTAAACAGTGAGGTGGCAAAGTTTGCAGATTATACAAAATTACTCAAGATAGTTAAGTCCAAAGCAGACTGCGAAGAGTTACAAAGGGATCTCATAAAACTGGGTGATTGGGCAACAAAATGGCAGATGAAATTCAGTGTTGATTAATGCACTTTGGAAAACATAATCCCAACTATACATACAAAATGATAGGGTCTAAATTAGCTGTTACCTCCCAAGAAGGTGAACTTGGAGTCATTTGTGGTTAGTTCTCTGAAAATATCTGCTCAATGTGAAGCAGCAGTCAAAAAAGCTAACAATGTTAGAAACTTATCCTCAGTTCATGGAGGATAGCTCCACAATGGCTATTAGCCAAGATGGTCAGGGGTGCAACCCCATGTCCCTAGCTTCTCACTTCCAGAAGCTGTGTGTGGACAACAGTGGATGGATCGCTCAATGATTGAATATTCTGTTTATTCCATCTGAAGCACCTGGCATTGGCCAGGGTTGGAAGACAGGATGTTGGGCTAGATGAACCATGGGTCTGACCCAGTATGGTTGTTCTTATATCCAATTAAAATGATAGTGAGCTGGCATTCTTACAACGCCTATCATCCAAATGCTTTTTGAAGCACTGCCACAAATACTGACTGGACAGACTAACTAGAAAATCTTATGGTGTGATGTAGTATAAAGGTTTCATACATTTGGTTTGGGCACGTAATTTATGAATGACATTGTTACTTGGGCTTTTGTGCTGGGTTATGTTTTGTGGGGGAGGAGGAAATATTTCTGAGGTAGCTTGTTTTTTTTGTTGTTTTTTTTTTAAAAAGGAGCTCTTTGAAGTTTCTGAGGGGTTTGAAATGTTAGCATAAATCCTGGGGGAGATGTATTAGTTGTCAAAGATGCAAGGTATTATTTATTTCATGGCTCTACAGTTTATCATGAGTATCTTCTCCACATATGTGATGTATGCAGTATAATTCCAGTTATCTGACAATCCTAGTTATCTGAATCCACAGTCTGTCCCCAATGTAGCCCTTAGTTAATAGCACTTCCATTTATCCAAATGCCTGGTAATCCACAACTTTTGGTTGCCCCCCCAGGCCATTTGGATAAATGGGAGTGTACCATATATAGAAAGTAATAACTATTTAATAACACACAGCAACACAATGATACATTTTAGGACAGGAAGTGAATTAACTATAGCCCTCAGGGAAAAGATCTGGGCTTCACTGTGGACAGTTCTATGAAAATATTTACTCACTATGCAGCAACAATCATGAAAACAAAGCAAATGTTAGGTTCTATAAAGAGGTGGGGGGAGAAAACATTGCTAAAAATATTGTAATGCTGTTAGATAAATTGTGTTGAGATCTTCTCACACTATCTCAAAAAGCTGTAACACAAACAGAAGAGGTCCAGAGATGGGAAATGAAAACAGTTAGATGCCTGGAGAGACTTCCAAATGAAAAGACACTGAAATTATTAGGATTGTTTAATTTAGGCTCCGACCTCATAAAGTCTTGTTAATTGAACTATAAGCACAGGTATAAGCCTTTGCAGGATTGGGGCCTTACAGTAGAGATGAATAAGCGGGCATGAGAAAAGTATATTAAAATAATGAATGGTATAGGGAAGGTAAGCTGGCTGCTCCTGTTTTCCTTATATCAAGGAGATGTTCAATGAAATTGAAAAGTGATAATTTTAAAATGGAAATACATTTTTATACCAGCCATAATTAACCTGGCGGACATATTGCCGGAAGGTGTAATTGCACAGCTTAGAAGGATTCAAGAAGAAATAGATATTTATGTGGATAATGAGAACAATCACAGTTATATTAGATAAGATTAGAAGAGAGAAACTTTCATGCTTCAGGGCATAAAACAACCACAAATTTCCTGGGTCTAGGAAGACTCTTTCCCAATGGGCAGGTTATTCCACAATGTCTGATATGAGAATTCTTGTACCTTCCTTTGAAGCATCTGGTTCTGTCCATTGTCAGAGACAGTGTGGACCACTGGTCAGGTCTGATGTGTCAATTACTTTGTGCCTATATTCATCAGTTTCTTTTTCCAGTTTGACCGCGGTCAGAATTTAGGTAGGCAGATTACAATTACTCACAGTAGAATTTGACAGTACACCATGGCTAATACCTTTAAACTCATGAAAAGAGCCATGAGAACTTTAGTGACCAGTAGATGTTAGGACCTTATTATAACATAATTTGTGATTTCCCTGTGGGCCTGTTTTTCAGAAGTGCTGAGCACCTGCAACCTCATTTCTAGTCAATGAGACCTGTGAGTACCCAGCTCCACTGAAATAGGTCCTGTATTATTTTCTTTCTGCAAAACAGGCTGTATCTCATACTGTTCTGTGTGGGTTTGCGTGTATCCAGGAATCATGTGGCTTGCTCTTTGCTTTACTCTACCCAGCTATATAATAGCCCTTATTAAAAAAAATGGCAGCTAGAACTGTGAATAGCACACTACATGTGGCCTCATCAGGCCCTTATGCAATGGAAGAATAATGTCCTTTGACTTGTGTTCAATACCCTTTATTTATACACTGCAGAATTGTGTTTGCTTTTTATTACTGCTTCTAAGCATTGTGCTGAAAGATTTAATGTTCTGCCTACTTTAACCCCTCAGATCTTTCCCCGATCTGTGTTCAGTAGTGCATGACCTTTGAGGGTAATACTTTTGTCAGATTTTCTTGCTAGCCTCTTACATTTCTCTACATTTAATTTCATACGTCTTCTGTTGCCCATTCTCCTAAGTCATCAGAATGAGGCTGGCCTTTGATTTTGATGACAGCTTTTGCAAGTAAAGTGAAATTGGCAAATTTGGTAGTTCCCACCTGGGTATGAAAATGTCTGCCATTTTGCATGGTAGAATGACCTGTGATCAGCCTTTTGCTCCATCAAACAACTATGGCTAAGGCCTGATAGGCTTGTTTGGTCCCAACGTGATACTGATGTACAAACTAAAGCCCTGATTTTGCAGTCAGCTCTGTAGGGGCAGAGTTTTGCACTAGTAAGGTGCTCATTGCTGGCTTGAGCACAAATGAGATTATAGCTGCCATTCCAAAACGCTTCCTCCTGCATCTTTACATCTCCTATCATTTAAAAAATAATGTGACATAAGTATCACCAATGTTCATTAAGAATAAACTGTATATTTCATTCTCTTGAATACATTATATATTACTTACTTACTATGCAAATTTATGGAGAACATGAATACCCGAAATGTGTCATCTAAACTAGAGACACATCATGATCTGGGAGTCAAGAGTCCTAGATTCTATTTCCAACTGCTATGGACTCACTGTGTTGCCTTGAACAAGCTATCTGACTTCTCTGTGCTTTCGTTTCCTCATCTATGATAAGCTTACCCATATTTGTAAACTACTTTGAGATCCTTGGATCAAAGTATTATATTTTATTATCCTGGCATAATGTACATGCCCCTGTACAAGCAGTTCTGTACCGGGGCAAAATGTTCTTGATCCACACTATGAAACTCTGTTGTGTATACTAGTAGTGCAGTGACTGTGTAGATAAATACACTCAAAAGCTCACACACAGGCACAGTCTTGAATATTAGAACCTGTTTTGTTAAGAGGAAGGATTTTGGCAAAGGTACTGGGGTTGATCCCCCACTCTTTCTAAAAACTGCCCTTTGACTTCCATGCAGACCACACCGGAGTTGAGCAAAAGCGCATAGTTTAACGTACACAGGATAGTACTTTCCTGGAAGGGGGCTGCTGTGTCAGCATTTGGAATGCATTCAAGTGCTAGTATGTGACCTGTACCCTCAGCCTCATGGGCCAGAGCCAAGAATGCTACCCACTGAACCATAAAGACACCAATAAGGTGTCGGCATTTCAAACACTTCCTCTGCGTGATGTTGCTATACTCCACTCTTTCATCCATTTTTTCTTTTAACATTCTTCCCACCCTTTGCTCTGGGGAGCAGTTTAACGTCTAAGTATTGGTTTTTCCTTTCTTTCTCATATACATATTACAGCTCTTCCATGGAGGTTCCATTCTTGTGCCTATTCTTTTCTCCTCGCCATTAGCTTAAGATATATACCCAGCAGCTTTTTCTTCCTTCTTGGACAGTTCATGGGTTCTCTGTTCAGGTGCAATAATAATATAAGAAATATTATATATTTCAGTTATATATAGTAACATCTTTCATCCAAGGATCTCAAAATAATTTACCAGCCTTAATTAAGCTTCATAATAGCCATGTACCAGGAAGTAGGTATAAGTCAGCCCACCTTGTAGAGCCCCTGTGTCAACTCTTCAGAGAGCCCCAGTGCCTGTTACCCCAGCATTAAAGCTTATATAATAACTACTGTCACATACACTAAGTCCAGAGTAGTGTCCTCCTGAATGAGCTGTTCCAAAAGGCAGCTAGCCGTATGTTGTATTCCCCTGTATATAAGGTCATTAGAGGAGCTGATGAGACTTTTGGGCTGCAGTGTTATCTGAGTGCAGATTCAGTTCTCTGTGTCTTTCTGAATTAACCCAGATTCCACAGTTTCATTACTTCCTCGATGTGTATGAGACATTTGTTGAAAAATGGCATGCAAGAGGGGAAGTTGGAGGACAGTTTAAGTATCCAATAGAAACAAATACACACAGCAAATATTTTGAAGACAGCCATTCATCACTTCTACCACTTTCTTTCTGTGTTGTACCTCCTGCCCTTACTCTTTGTCAGTTTGTCTTTTTAGACTGAAAGCTCTTCAGCACAGAGACAGTGTCTTGTATTTTGATACAGTAGCTAATGTGGGTGCTGTTGGAAACAAATAATAAGTACTAATAATGCACTCCATTTGGAAATCAAGTTCCTTGCATTTTTAAATACCAGTTCTTTTCTCCCATTGAGTGCTCCAGATTGATGCTGGCTGGGTTGTCAGTGTGCTGGCTGCGTTTGCTGTACAAAATGTGAATGAACTCTTGCGCACTTACTCAAGCCACAAGACTTTCATTCCTCTCTATGCAAAAACAATTCTCTGTTTAGAAAAACAGTGATTGGCAAAAAGCGCTAAAACAGAGAAGAGAAGAACACAGGGTGCCAGCTTCTGTTGTGACATTTAAAACAATATCAAACAGGAAGATGTAAGAACACCCGGGGGAGCACTTGCTTTGTCTTCCGCCCTCATGTTAATTGCTTTGCATGTAAGCTATACTTGCTTTATATCCCCATTCGATGCTATCACATGCGTGTGTCTGATTTAGCTTTAGTTAATAAAGATTTGAGCTAAAGTTAAATAAGCCACTCTTAAAACAAAATAAGAGTGTCTACACACAATTCAGCGTGGTAGCCGTCAGGGCCAGCTCCAGGGTTTGGGCCGCCCCAAGCAGCCAAAAAAAAAAAAGACGCGATCGCGATCTGCGGCGGCAATTCAGCGGGAGGTCCTTCGTTCCGAGCAGGAGTGAGGGACCGTCCGCCGAATAGCTGGACGTGCCGCCCCTCTCCAAAGTGGCCGCCCCAAGCACCTGCTTGGTAAGCTGGTGCCTGGAGCCGGCCCTGATAGCCGTGTTAGTCTGTATCAGCAAAAACAGCGAGGAATCCTTGTGGCACCTTAGAGACTAACAAACCAAATAAATTTGTTAGCCTCTAAGGTGCCACAAGGACTCCTCGTTGTTTTTACAGAATTCAGCATTGCCTTAACCAAGTTATCTGATTTACATTAAACTAGTGCAATTTTCTCATATAGACGAGGCCTACGTCTGTGGGGATGGATTAGTGGGTAAGGGATGCAGTCATAGGTATGTGATAATTTGCACAGATAAGTGATCTATTTGTTAACCATATGCCTATGCAATGTACCACATGCCTAGCATTTAGAGCATGGGTATTACATACATATGTATGGCAGCTATATACTGTGTATATAGTATATATGAATAATACTGTTTTTTCATTTTTGTTCTTGTGAGGAAAGAATCTTACAAGTGTGCATGGTCAAATCTCTAATGAGTACTTGGTAGTTAAGCCAAATTGCATTTTGATCATGTTAATTCTGTTGAAAACTGAACAAATATATTTGGACTCTGTTTGTGTTTAAAGAAATGCTGAAGATGGTAATTTTTAGTATTGGGTAACAACATGATCTTCTTATTATTACTTTCTCTGCTCTGGCCCCACACTTGAGAAATATCTCGCTGTTTCAAAATACAGGGCAGTTAAAAAATAAAAGCCACTGAAATGAGGTTTATGATGTACCGATCTTTTATTTATGCTTAGTTGTACAAATTCTTTAATGCTGACCTGTTTGTTTTTTTTAAATAATTTTTTAAAAGGCTGGTGGTAGAGACTTTGCATTGACTAATTGATATAAAACATATCAAACGTTTCCTTTATTTTTCTCAATAAAATGGCTTATGTTACCTGCTCAATTTAATTTAAAATATGATTACACATACCCCTCTTTCAAAACCCATTTAATCTCACCTCAGCTACAGTTTTATTTCCCAGCTCTCCATTCAGTGTGTGTGTGTGATTGATTGCTAAAGTTAAATAATCCACTCTTAAAACAAAATAAGAGTGTCTACACAGAGTTCAGTGCTGCCTTAACCAAGTTAACCGATTTACATTAAACTAGTGCAATTTTCTCATGTAAACAAAGTCTACGTCTTGGGGAGATGGATTAGAAGTTAAGTGATGCAGACAGTGAAAATCTGTCACTCCTGCATGATTATTTACATTGAATTCAATAGCAGATTTCTTGAGTCAATATGATTTTAGTTTTCATTCTGTGCCGTACAATGCTGTGTACTGTTTAAATAAGCTTTGTAATCTGAAAGCAAAGCCACAGATCCAATCAGAGTAAATAAAGCTATGTAGATTTATGCAATATGTTTATATGCAGTAGTTCTGCAATAGAATTATTGCTTGCAGCATCTTTAAATCCATCTCAAGTTCAGCAGTATTATTTACTGTCTCCCACAGTCGTTCTTTGTTTCTAGCAAGTGAACAGGAAGTGATTATTAGCTTAACAAATAAGTTAAATCACATTCCTGGAAAGAAAAATGTTGTAACTTTTCTTTTTATGGGGGAAGGTATTGCAATTTTTAAGAACCCAAAGATATAATTACTACTTAAAAAAAAAAAAAAGTCCTTACTCCTTTTGCCTACACGTGAATCTTGTTTTTCTTGATGTTGACCTTGTATTTTCATACAACGAAGTGACTTTTGCCACATTAAAACTATCTGAATATATTTGCTGTATTGATAATTCCTATGACCAAACAGGAGAGTGCAGAACTGGGGGAAAACCATCCCTGTGAGCAAATGTTGAGTGTGGTTAAGAGATTAGAATTCCACTTTGACAAATTTAGTTTCTGTTTCTGTATCTAAATTGTGAGCAACTTCCTGCAGTTGAAGTTTGGTGGGAGTAAGGAGAGCAGGATCATTCCCTGGAAAACCTCCACTCTGTGTATGCACGGTGTAATCAGCGTAATCTGCAACGTCTGAGCAGGTTGAGAAGGTGAGGATTATGGAGAACTTTGGAATCACTGAGCACAAGCTTGCTTAATGCAGTTTGGGAAGGCATGAGTTCATGGAGTGCAGCTGGACAAGGGGATGGATTTCAGAAAGCCAGTTCTGGGAAATGATGACGTCTAGGGCCATGTTGTCCTCTCCTCTGGTAAAACCAGTAGGAGTAGCACAGAGGATCAGTCACCTGGCAGAGTTTCTAATGAAGATTTCCCGCAAGACACAGGGGGTGGGGTACTGCAGATGAGCTAGGGGGATTACTTATTTTATTATTTTACAGCACCTAGTAGTGTGCTGGCTATTTCACAATACAGATAAGACATGATCCCTGCACTGAAAAGATTCCAGTCTAATTTGACACAATGGTAGAATGAAGAAGTAACAAAACAAACAGGTGGAGATTAGGGAGGAAAGAGAAGGGGACAAAACAGTAAGATAGCACAGTTAGTCAGTAAAGGCATGTGCCCAGCACAGTGAAGTTGACTCACTTCTTGTGGCGTGGTGATACAGATGAGTCTTCAGGAGGGATTTGAATGTAGAAAGGTCTCAGGGGGTGAGCTCTGGTAGGGCAGTTCATCTGTATGGGGTGGTACAGGAAAAGAGATGGGGATAGCTGAGGGAGCACTGAAGCTGGCATCATTGCTAAATTGAAAGGTTAAGGGTGGTGCAATAGGAGACTATGTAAATGGGCAAGGTTATGCAAGGATTTGAAGATGAGAATAAGAAAAACTAAATGGCATGGAGAAGGAGAAGCCAGTGTAAAATTTCAAAGATGGGTGTGGCACAAGCAGATTGACAGGCTAGGAAGATGATTTTAGCAGCTGGCGGGTGGTGATGTCGATGTCCTGAAGGCATGAAAATTCTATCACAGGGGACTTCTAAAACTAGATTAGATAAAACGCCAGAAAATGTACCGTGGGAAACTATGCTGCAGTGATAGGGATATGGATTAGATTAGTTAAATGGTATTTCTTTCTGTAGTTTCTATAATTCTTCCATGCGGGATCTTTCTAATACACACAGACAATGTGGTTCTGGAAAGACCAAAAGGGAAAAGGCTAACTGGTTTTTCCAGATCAGCTCTTCAGACTAAGCTGTGTAAGTGGTTAAAGTAAGGAAGCAAGATTACTAGTAACGTACATGAGTAAGGCTACGTCTTCACTACAGGGGGGGGTCAATTTAAGATACGCAAATTCAGCTACGCGAATAGCGTAGCTGAATTCGACGTATCCGAGCCGACTTACCCCACTGTGAGGACGGCGGCAAATCGACCTCCACGGCTCCCCCGTCGACGGCGCTTACTCCTACCTGCGCTGGTGGAGTACAAGCATCGATTCGGGGATCAATTGTCGCGTCCTGACGAGATGCGATAATTCGATCCCCGTGAGATTGATTTCTACCCGCCGATTCAGGCGGGTAGTGAAAACGTAGCCTTAGGCTGGCTGCTAAATTGGTGCAATTTATGTTCGCCATTTAAGCAACCTTTTCACTTAGTTATTCACATGATATATCATATAGTCTGCCTTTGCAGCACATAATGCATATCTAAGTATATTATGAAAAAGCATTATGGTGGTGTTGTAAAGGCTAATGTTTTATTTTAAAAGATATGTATGTTGTTGTCAGTTTTTCTTGTTCAGTTAGGGTAGTTGGATTTGTGCTATTGCCTCTTTTATGGGCCTTTTTAATGTATCCCCATTTCCTGGCCTGCCTTCTCATCCTGTCAGGAAGGGTTATGATGGTATTCTGTAATCAGTCTTTTTTGTCTCTGTACCAGTAGCAGACTCTGAGGCCCTGTAGGAATTCAGAGCTCTTCTGTTGAGATCGCTCAGATGTTAAAACCCTATATTAAGATCCAGACTAGTTATGCAGAGGTGGTCTTGGAGGGAAATCCTAAAAACAGCCAAGCTTGGGAAGGAAATCAGGATGAAACGTGTGTTGCTCTGTTGTTTTTGAGTTACCAATAAAGCCAAACCTCAGGAAGGGGTGAGTTTGGACATTGGCCCAGAGTCTGCATGATCTTTGAGATCAGGGCATGGACACAGCTGTTTTGCAGTCACCACTTGTAACTTCATTCATCTGCTTGTTAAAATGAAAAGAAACTGGAAGTAGGGGTTAGGTTTGGGATCCTCATTATCTGTGAGATTGAATCTGAGTTTGGGAATAAAGGTCCCGATTCTGCAAAGTGCCGAATGCCTCCTGAGAGAGCACTTGGCACCTTCAGAAGGTGCTCAGGGCCACAGCTTAAGGGCCCAATCCTACTGTCATTGTAATTAATAGGAATTTTCCTATTGGCTGCAATGGGAGCAACGTGAAGCCATAAAACAGAAAGGAGTTAGGCCCAGATTTTCAAGTGTGCACTAATCTTGAATGCCTCAATTTTTAGGGTATGGAAGGGTTCTCAGGAACATACTCAAGGAAGGCTAAATTTGTATGTTTGATTTGCACAGTTGATTTAGGAAAATCTTTCTAGTAAATGTCTTTTTGAAGACACATTCCTGGAGAGGTGTGAAATGCCAACGGTTAACACACTCTTACCTAGTTTATTTTATACTTTCTTTTGTTCAAACATCACTGTACTTTAATCTCCCACCACCCCAAAAATATTTTCATATGCGGTATGGATGTAGAATCATAGAATATCAGGGTTGGAAGGGACCTCAGGAGGTCATCTAGTCCAATCCCCTGCTCAAAGCAGGACCAATTCCCAAGTAAATCATCCCAGCCAGGGCTTTGTCAAGCCTGACCTTAAAAACCTCTAAGGAAGGAGATTCCACCACCTCCCTAGGTAACCCATTCCAGTGCTTCACCACTTGTAACTTGTGTCTTGCTTACAGAGGCACTTGCTCCAGAATTGGCCCACAAGGATTTTATAAGTACATCTTGTAGGCAATGTTCCTTTTATATTTTTGCTTCCTCTAGCATGTACAATTTTAAGATTCGCAATGGGGAAAAAGTGTATGTGAGAGAGAACGGGGTACAGGTTAATTGTTGAATTATGAAATCTGATAGAACTGTGAAAACAAAGAAAGAGAAATGACCCATGCTGATCTTTCAGATCCAGTTGTCTTGGCTCAGTGAGGGCAGAGAGTTGGATAGAAGAGGCGGGTGAAAGTCCTTGTGAGAAGCTAGGCAAGAATCAGAATGATGAGGGATTTTTTTCGTTTAGTTTAGTTTTTGTAGGAAAGACTTAGGAAGTTTCATACTTTTGGGAACAAAGGGAAGGTAAATATGTAAATCACATGAGACAGCTAGAGATAAAGGCTGGGACTGAGTGATCAATGCATCTACAGTCGTTTTGAAAAGTTTCTGTACTGCATAGTGAACCTCTCCATTCTCAGAGGATGTCAGTCACCATGAGTGACATAGTGTGCACTCCTTAGCTACTTAGAAGCTTGCAAAAAATGGGCCAAATTCATAGGTGAGTCTAAGTAGACTTACTTGGCTGAGACTTTCAAAGCCACCTAGAAGATTTGGACACCCCATTTCTATTCATTTTAATGGGAATTGCATAGGCACTTCTGAAAATTCCAGCCACTTTTGTTTGTTTACTTATTTAGACTCTCTTAGATTGTCCAGCTATGCTGGAAGAAGGACAGGAGGCACTGGATGTGGTTTAATTAAGCTACAACTTATTTCCTAAATGTGTCTGAGAATACCTGGCAGATAAAAGCACATAATTCCATAATCATTTACATATACCTGGTGGAGGCTGCTCACAGCCCTCCATTTTACCCAGCCTGGCCCCCCAGCCAACTCGCTGAGTATTAAGGGGAGCTATAAAGGGGGGGAGGGAGGTTGACACCCTGCCAGACCAGTCATAGGAGCCCCAAACTCCCCTCCTTATAAAGGATTACCTCATTTCTATCCTGTACCAATACATTTTATCTGATCACCATATCCCTTCCCTCTGGAGTACCTGCACTGGACATCCACCCCAAGCTTACATGATGAGTTGCGACATCATAGCCTAACCTGTGTTTCATGTTTGCCCCAACTAAGCCCCCAATCCATTGTGGGGAAGGCAAAAAAACCCCAAAAACCCAACCCCACCTTGCCTTCCCCAATGGTGAGGGGGGGAAATTCTTTCCCAGCCCCCCAGGAAAGGAGCAACTAGCGTAATGCCCACAGTGGATCATGGCACAACCTGCAATTTAATTACTTCCATGGGTGTGGGGGTTGGTGCTGCTCCACCTGGTCCAGGTAAAAGAGGGCTTTTCCTTCACTGGCAGGGACCTAAATAATCCCCCTTCTCTTCCCGTCATCTGGGGGATGAGTCAGCATCCCCATGCTGACCTAGTCTGAAGCTGCCACAAGAAGTCATTCTGGCTCTCTGGCCCCTTTAAGAGGCCATACATCCAGGGCCGGCGCTTCCATTTAGGCGACCTAGGCGGTTGCCTAGGGCACCAGGATTTGGGGGGGCAGCATTTTGCCGCCCTCAGCGGCAATTCGGCGGCGGGGGGTCCTTCCGCGCTCCGGGTCTTCAGCGGCAATTCTGCGGCGGGTCCTTCACTCGCTCCGGGACCCGCCGCCGAAGTGCCCTGAAGACCGGGAGTGCGGAAGGACACCCCCCCCGCAGAATTGCCGACAACGACAGGGAGCGCGGAAGGACCCCCACCTAGGGCGCCAAAAACCCTGGCGCCGCTCCTGCATACATCTCTTTCAGACAATGGCCCCCACCACTTAATATGTGGTGAGATCATTCATGGAGTCCCTTAGACATCACCTCCGAAGTTTGCATAACTTCAGAAGGAGGTATAAGAAAGTGCACTGTAAGTTAAAGTAGCCCCTGTCCCACTTTAACTTGTGTCTTCTGCCAGATCCTCAGTATGTAAGTTACAGAATCTCTTGTGTAAGTATGATAGGCTTATAGAATATAAGATTGACAAGTATTGAGGAGTGAGGAGTGTGTATTTGGTATATAGGTAAAACATGGCTGTAATGCAAGGCCTATAGGCTGAGGCTTGTAAGATTTTAGCTTATCCGCACTAGGCTTTAGGCTTAAGAACACTTGACATGAGTTTAATAAAACTCCTTCCGATTAGTTACTACACAATATTGTCCCTCTCCATTGTAGATCCCCCCTGTAATTTTCCTTGGTCAACTCAGTCTTCATCTTCTCTCCTAAAATACTCTGTTGTGTGTTGTTATCAGGGCAGAATAGCTGCTACCTGTTGCGTGAAATGATGATCCCCATATCTCCTCAGAAGCTCCAGTTGGCAGGTTGGGTCAACAATACCTATGCTGGTTTGAGTCAGTTACAGACAGATTCTCAGCTGCTGCTGTAGATTGTCACTAGCCATACCTGTAAGCAAAAGTTTTACACACTTACTTTCAGAGGGCAAGCAACTGAATATGCAGTTTATGAAGCATATTTAGATCCTTCTGGAATGAAAAGCACTCTGTACACGTTAGTTCCTTGTTAATTAATTATCTTTAAAGTAATTCTTTGAAACAAAATTGATTGAAATGAGGTGTGTGTTTTACCTAGTACAGTGCTAGAGGGCTTGTTGCTTGGAGGTTCCTGTTCTGACACTCTTTGCTATGCAATTCAGTTGTATTATTTTTTTCTTTACTCTTGTCTTGGGTTTAATCTCTCTTCATGACAGTTTACAAAGCTGTATTTATCCATGTAGGTCCCTTTTAACATTTCTCTAAGCAACATATGAATTTATGAATCTGTCTGTGAAGTTTTAGACTAAATGTGCCATAGATTTCCTTTGTTCTCCCAAGACAAGTGGCAGGTCTGTTTGCACTTCTGAATGTTGTTCTTTTGATGATTTAAAAAAAAAATGGTGGGACGATTTATTCTCAGCATCTCTAAAGATGAAAGTAGTTTCTGCACAAATGTGCTAAATTAGGGTTACCATACATTCTCTTTTTCCCGGACATGTCCGGCTTTTCGGCACTCAAACCCCCGTCCGGGGGGAATTGCCAAAAAGCCGAACATGTCCGGGAAAATGGCGGCTCTGCTCCTCCCCTAACTCTTCGGCTCTGTTTAAGAGCCGAGCGCTACGGGCTTTGGGCAGCCCCCATACCTCCGGACCCTGCGCCGCCGGAGCCCGGGAGGGGAAGTGCCCTGCTGGGGGCGCAGGGTCCGGAGGCACGGGGGCTGCCCGAAGCCGGTAGCGCTCGGGCAGCCCGGCTCTTAAACAGAGCCGAAGAGTCAGCGGAGGAGCAGAGCCTCCAGCCGCAGCTGCTCTGCTCCTCCCCTGACTCTTCGGCTCTGTTTAAGAGCCGGGCATGGGGGCTGCCCGAAGCCGGTAGCGCTCGGGCAGCCCGGCTCTTAAACAGAGCCGGGCTGCCCAAGCGCTACCGGCTTCGGGCAGCCCCCATGCCTCCGGACCCTGCGCCGCCGGAGCCCGGGAGGGGAAGTGCCCGGCTGGGGGCACAGGGTCCGGAGGCATGGGGGCTGCCCGAAGCCCAAGCGCTACCGGCTTCACGGTTTGCCGGGCAGCCTCCAGACCCTGCGCCCCCGGCTGGGCGCTTCCCCTCCCAGGCTCCAGCTGCGCTGGGCAAGCACCGGCTGGGGGCGCAGGGTCTGGGGGCTGCCCGGCAAACTGTGAAGCTGGTAGCGCTCGGGCAGCCCTTTCCCCGTGGCTGGGAGTGGGAGGGAGGAGGGGGCGGAGTTAGGGCGGGGAAGGGGCGGAGTTGGGGCGGGGCTGGGGGGTGGGGAAATGGGCGGGGCCAGGGCCCGTGGAGGGTCCTCTTTTTTTATTTAATAGATATGGTAACCCTAGCTAAATATCCTATATTTAAAGGTGCACTGTCAATTTAAAGACCATGGGTAAAATTTTCAAAAGTATCTGAGTCCCATTGTCAAAAGTGACATAGGTACTTAATAGCCTATGCCTCATAACAAGTCAATGACACTTAGGTTCCTATGTGCCTAAGTCACAGTTGAAAATGGGTCTTCAGAGTTAATCACATAGGTGCATTTGAAAATTCTACCCCATATCTTTTTAATCAAACAAATCATCTTAGATGTTAACATTTTAAATAATTAAACTGGAAGAATGTTTAAAATCCAGTTTACTTGTCACTGTTTATCCTGTTTGTTTTCTTTCAGTATTTCTCTTAACTTGGATATTGAAAATAAATTAAATCAGTTTCACTTTTGTTCACAGTCAGTTTCACTTTGAGTCCAAATACTACCTGTTTGGGTTGCAGATGCTGCAGGGGAATGTTTCTTTGTTTCAAAACAGTTGTTTCCAAGGGCATATATTTTAAATAGTAAAAACCTTCTATAGGTCTTTGTTTTGGTAAAAGCTTGGTGTAACATCATGTAGATATTGAGCAAATTTCAGTTGGTGATGTCCTTCTAAGTCTGTCAGTACTCCTTGCTACTAATATACACCGTTAGCTGAGTGACACCAATATACCATTCCTTTATAATGCCATTATAGCTTGATGGGTAGCATTCTTGTGTTTAGCCCACAAGATTAAGAACATAAGAATGGCCGTACTGGGTCAGACCAAAGGTCCATCCAGCCCAGTATCCTGTCTACCAACAGTGGCCAATGCCAGGTGCCCCAGAGGGAGTGAACCTAACAGGTAATGATAAAGTGATCTCTCTCCTATCGTCCATCACCACCCTCTGACAAACAGAGGCTAGGGACACCATTCCTTACCCATCCTGGCTAATAGCCATTAATGGACTTAACCTCCATGAATTTATCCAGTTCTCTTTTAAACCCTGTTATAGTCCTAGCCTTCACAACCTCCTCAGGCAAGGAGTTCCACAGGTTGACAGTGCGCTGTGTGAAGAAGAACTTCCTTTTATTTGTTTTAAACCTGCTGCCCATTAATTTCATTTGGTGGCTCCTAGTTATTATGGGAACAAGTAAATAACTTTTCCTTATTCACTTTCTCCACATCATTCATGATTTTATATACCTCTATCATACCCCCCCTTAGTCTCCTCTTTTCCAAGCTGAAAAGTCCTAGCCTCTTTAATCTCTCCTCATATGGGACCCATTCCAAACCCCTAATCATTTTAGTTGCCCTTCTCTGAACTTTTTCTAATGCCAGTATATCTTTTTTGAGATGAGGAGACCACATCTGTACGCAGTATTCAAGATGTGGGCGTACCATGGATTTATAGAAGGGCAATAAGATATTCTCCGTCTTATTCTCTATCCCCTTTTTAATTATTCCTAACATCCTGTTTGTTTTTTTGACTGCTGCTGCACACTACGTGGACGTCTTCAGAGAATTATCCACGATGACTCCAAGATCTTTTTCCTGATTGTGGATTCAAGTCCTATACCATGACTTGGGCACATACCGAGTACTTAAATTGTAGTGGACTGGTATAGCCTAGGTGCTGCTTTCCTTTCTATCTGTCTTTGGTGGTGTCTTTGTGGAAATTAAAGCTTCTCTGGTATTTTGTGGAAGGAGCAGTAGATAACCTCAGCTTCCTGGCCAGTAACCTCAAAGGGGGGGAGGGAGAAAGGCTCTAATATCATAAACTGTGTGATCTGCTATTGAACTCATAATGGCTGTCACATTTGCCTATACATTTCCTGCTGTGCCAGTAACAAACTCATTGTAATTTAGGACACTCTGAGTATGGTTCTGTATTATTACTATTTATTGAGTTCAGAAGGTGTGTGTTGGGTTCTGTGCTAAAAGAGAAGCTGGTACAATCATTGCCCCAAAGAATTTACAGTCTAAGTCCCCAGTCCTGCAGCTAGCTGTGTGGTGGATCCCTGCACCTACATGGAGCCCAATTAAGTCAGTGGGACTCCATGTGGGTGCAGACATCTGCCTGCATGATGGCAGTTGCAGCAGGGTGAAGGCCTCAGTTGTAAATGACAATGGAACCAAACTCTGTTCTGTGGGTGACCTTTATGTTAATGTTATATGCCAATCAGGGCCTAATTCTACTCTCTTTGAAGTTCATGTGAGTTGAGGGAGCTCAGCATCTCACAGAATCTTAACCTAAGGACTTTCAATCCACATGGAGCACCATTGTTGTGTGTGGGAGTTGTATGTATGGATGAAGTTACGTGCTATAAAGCCCAACTGGATTTGCCCTTCAGAGTACATAACATTCCAAGGGGTTGATAGAGATTGTTAGAAACACATCAGTGTAATAGCTACCTATTCTGATGAATAAAGGATATACCTCAGTTTACTCTTAAGTAGTTTCATCTGGTATTGAGAGATTCTCCTTACGTGGTAGGAAGCTGTTTGCTCATCAAGCACATGCACAAAATATCAGTACTAGCATTCTTTTGATTGGAGGAAATCACTGTGAAATTGAGACATATGGCCTGATTTTCAGTTGTTGGGGTCCCATGAATCCCAGTTAAGTTAATGCAAGCCTGAGGTGCTCAGCACCTTTGAAAACCGAGCCATTAGACATTCATATTGAAGGAAACATTGGGGGTAAACTTTTCAAAATCGAGCTTTCGGAATTGGCATGTGACCTCCAGTGACTTTAATGGGTGAAAACTTGTCCAAGGGCTTCAGAGGCCCCTTTTTAAAAGCAGTAGGTACAGTATTCTCATAGGCAAACAGCTGGCCCAAAGCAAACATAAAAACTCCTCCTGCTTTTGGGTATCCTGGTCATGTCAGTAAAGAGATGGTCTGATTAAATCCAGATTGAGCAGTTTCCGGTTAGCATGCTAGGTCAGCCCACAATGTCTTATTCTGTAAGTCTGTGTTACTGAACTCTTGTCTGCCAAGTCTTTTTTCCTTTTAAACTTCAAGGCAGAGTTGCTGAAATAATGCAAATAAAAACGGTCCCTAAAAGTCCCTTAAAATGATTTCTGGCAGCTTGCTCTTTTGCTGGCAAACTCAATTTTGGGTTGTCAGTGGTTTTTTGTTAGCATTCTCGCAGTATGATGTCTTGGGCAAGTTACAATTAGTGTATTTTTGTGTGTGTTTCAATCTTAGAGCCAGATTCTCCCCTTCATCCGCATGCTGACGTGAATGGGAGTTTTGCCTGTGGAAAAAGAGTAGAACATGGCCCTAACTTTAATGTAAAAGGAAAAAAATTCTGCTAGATAAAAAATGTTAAGTTAAATACAATGAAGCACAAGTTCCTCTTCAAGAAGTGAAGGGAACTGTTAAATAATTAATAGCTGATTTGAAAAATCAAAACTTTAACAGTGAAGTATCAAAAATGAGGTTCGATTTTTTTTTTTTAACATGCAAATTGCTTGTTTTAGTTTATTCACAAAACTAAGTTTTGCTTAGAAATTTTTTTTACTTACAAAAATAATAGTAGTAATACCATCGTGTTGCTTTATGCCTTTTCTGGGTGGGGTTGTAGAGTGCCATGGCAATTCACATACTTTTCAATCGCAAAAGGTTAATAAATAGCAATTGTAAGATTTTTGTGGGACAAAATCTTCAAGTTCCAGTGGTGTCACTCCATTTATTTCAGTGGGGTTGCATTGACACCAGTGCACTTGAGACCAGGTTCTACCCCATACAGCTATCCATGCTGTAGACACTCCATGCCAGTGAGTTCACAATAAGGTCCTAATCTGTTTATAATGTTAGCATTACCTTATGTATTATCAAGATGTGGTTATTAACTCCCTTGAACCTCTACTTATCTACATATCCTTTCTCATTACTCTCTGTTGATCTTTTATGCCCCAATCCTGTAACCTGCTTCAAACAAGGAGAAGTCAGCGGGGACTCCTCCAGAGGCATGGCGATCCAGCCACATGGAGCAATTTGCAAGATTAAGACCTTAGATAATGAGCTCTTTGGGTCAAGGATCGTGCTTTCTTTGCAGTTTAGAAAGCCTAGCACATTGTGGAATGCTACTGGAAATAAATGATGATGATAAATAATTTCCCATGGACTTTAGGGATGTAGAAGTTATTGCTCATTGCTATTTTGGTTCCCTGCCTGAATCATCTGTATAAAAACAGCTAATTATATTTTAATGTAACAGGGAAGGCATGTTGTTCCTTGTTCTACAGGCCCAAAGCATACGCTAAATTTAGGGGTCAGCAACCTTTCAGAAGTGGTGTGCCGAGTCTTCACTTATTCACTCTAATTTAAGGTTTCGTGTGCCAGTAATACATTTTAACATTTTTAGAAGGTCTCTTTCTATAAGTCTATAATATATAACTAAACTATTGTTGTATGTAAAGTAAATAAGGTTTTTAAAATGTTTAAGAAGCTTCATTTAAAATTAAATTAAAATGCAGAGCCCCCAGGACCGGTGGCCAGGACCCGGGCAGTGTGAGTGCCACTGAAAATCAGCTCGCGTGCCGCCTTTGGCACGCATGCCATAGGTTGCCTACCCCTGCGCTAAAACAAAAGAAATGTCCTCATTCACAAGTGAGATGCTGCTGCTTTAAAGTAAGATTTCAGATAATGCTCATTTCCTCAAACTGAAGGAAGGATTTCGTTTTTAAGTGATTTATAAAAAAAAACTAAAGGCTATATTATAAATGTAAAAATGATTTGCAAGGGGGATTAAAGCCACTTAAGGGGAAATTTAGCAAACTACAGGTTTTGCATTTATCTTCTTACCCTACCTGTACCTATCACTGAATGATACAAATCCACAGTTTGTTCCCAAATTGGTTTCTTACCACTTCTTAAGATTGTTCATCATTAGTAAGTCTTCAAACTGGCTGGATTGTTTTAAGATAGTGAAGTAAAATAAATAAATATGTATGTAAAATCTTCTGTTAATCTCCATAGTCTAAAACACGACAGTGACCAAACCTATATATAAAAGAGATCTGAAAACTAAAGAAAGATTGCTAGTTAGATCCTTTATTATAACATTGGTCCCTGATTTTAAAGCAAAGTAGCAAGAAAGGCAAAATGGATCAAGATTAAAAATTCATGACAGTGACTTGATAAATATTTAAATGTATATTTTAATTACTTTCCTATTGAGGATGGTGTGTGCAAATAATACTTGTATCCTATGACTGTCTAATCACCAATTATTTATATAGCATCAGAGGTGAGCTAGGTATTATTATACCCATTTTATATATGGGTAAACTGAGGCACGCAGACTAAGGGTTGGATTATGACTGGCTTTGCATATATGAGCTGAGTGAGTAAGGTGCAAAGAGCCTTCTGCTGCCTGTATCCCCCTGCAATGTAGCTAGACACAGTTGTAGACCACCTCAAAATGGGTGGGGAGAAAACAGGGCTGTGTAGCTGTCTGGCCTCAAAGGGAAGCATATGCTGCACCCTCTGGAAAGAATGCACGGCAGATGTTCTCCTCCCATGCTAGGGAGCTCTGGGAGATATTGTGCCTCCCTGAGCTACCTTACCTCCCAGAATTCCTACTGGGGCAGTGTGGCCCTTCATCTCCCACCTACTGGGGGCTGTACCTTAATGACACAATCTGTCCGTAACTGACTAGCCCTGGCCACACAATGAATTGTTGGCAGAGCGAGGACCCTAAAGCCCTAACTCCCATTTTCCTGGCCTGACCGCCAGACAACAGTCATCCTTCCTAGCCAACTACACTACCAAGAAAAAAAAAGGAGTTTCTTCTTGTAAGAAGGAGTGAATACAGTTCCACGGATATCTATCGCTATATTGCTAATACTTATACAAAAGCTAACTCAGTAGCCTTATAAGAAGAAGATCACCACACCAAGTTAGCAGATAAGTCTGATTCAGGATCCTATTAAAGTCAATGGGAGTTGGATTGGTCTCCAAATTGTGCTTGACTTAGTAGCACAAGTAGTCCTGTTAAAGCCAACAGGACTACTTGTGTGAGTCAGGCCTGATCTACACATGCAGTTGTACTGATTTAACTAAAGGTGTGTTTTAAAGTTAATTTAGTTAAATCGGTGGACCTTTGCACATGGACACTTTTAAATCAGGGACTATCTTTTTGTTTGGTTTTTGTACAGTGTCTAGCACAATGGAGTTCTGGTCCTTAACTGGGCCTTCTAGGCACTACCACATTACATAAAATAATAATTTAAACCTGGCGTTGAAACGGTAAATTTACAAAGGAAAACTAAGCTGATACAATTAGTTTTAAACTGATATTAGTTTGGACAATTTTAAATAAACTGGTAAAGGAGTGCATTTTTGTGTGTAGACAAGCACTCCGGCACATAGCATTTGCCTCTATAAAGGACATCTTGGTTGTAGCAGAGCAGGTCTGGCCTCACCCTCCTTTTTTTTTTTTTTTCTATAGAGCCCTATTATGGTTTTGTTTTGTTAAAACCTGTTTAACTAAAACTCCCAGCACTAAACAGCTGAGAGAAAATCTGTCTGTGAAAAAGTTGTTGTTGGACTGCATTGGATGTTTTTGCCAGCCTACCTGTCATTAGGATATCAAAGTGTAGCAAGTGGGGTGATATGAACAAACACAACATAATATCTGGTTGGTTGGTTGGTTGAATGGACAAAGGAGCCTTTAGAGTTCCATTGGATAATCTGCATCAATGGAGGAGAAGAGTACCAGCCCTCAAGCACTTCAAGCCATATACTGACCTTAAGACGCACGCATTTCTCTTACTGCTGTCCATAGTAGTGCCACAAATAGATTGAAGACAATATATGGTCGCAGAGCCATTCATAAAGTAGACACAAAGGTGGTTAACTGTGCTCTGAGAATGGTGGCAGCCATTTTGGGGAAGAACTCTAGAAGAGAAACCAATGTTGGAAACTACCAAACATGAGACTTTCTTCCTCAAAGCAGCATGTGTGGATACAACAGCAGTTGGCTACCTCAGAGAAGCCAGACTCAGGCTTGCCGTTTTCTAAAAGAATTTTAAAGATCACAAAACTCTGTGGGGCAAAGTGACTCTGGAAATTGATAATTGACTAACAAGCCTTTCTTTGTGTCTTGCCAGTTTGAATCCAGTTCAGGCTGGTAGTTACCAAAAGACACAAACATCTCATGGCTCTTTGATGGCTTCAGTCCAGTACCAGGTGTTTGTGTCTCAGAAACTGTCATCATAGTTTCCATTAACAAGTGCTTTATTTGGCAGTCTTGTCAGAGAGACCAGTGATTGGCTGAGCATGGAGATTGAACTTCCTTCTAACTCCTAGAGGTGGTCCTTTCTGGGAAGGTTGAGCTATGTTGCCAAAGCAACATGGAGAAACTTGTACTTCTGCTATTCAGGTTGCACCTGCTCTGTAGATTGAGGACCTCAGACTCTGGCAGCTTTCACCAACATTGAATTCAGATAAAAAAACAACAGTTCTTTAACAAAAATTACAGAATTTCACTGAGGGACAGCCGGGGAAAGGAGAAGCAGCAGTGGTGATGTTATATTGCTGTTAGCTGGGGAGGGAGAGGCTGGGTGTGGGGAAACCAGCTGTGACACCCTGTCTCTATCTCGAATTTCAGTCTCAGTAGAATGTCGGGCGTAAGCTAGTGTCTGAAAGCTACCAGAAAACAAACTATTCAATATCCTAATGCTGAAGTGCAACGGAAATAGCTTGAACTCATCCTATTCTGTCTTGAGACTGTAGCAAAAAATAATGATGGATAAGACTAATTAGCTTATTTAGACCATCCTTGGTCAGTGCATGGTTATTCTCTACAACATATTTATTAGTGCTCCATCCAGTCTGATTTTAAATTAGAATTAAAATGTCTAAACAATGGGGCTTCCACTTCTTCCTGTGGAAGATCATACTACAGTCTAATAGACCTTGTGGTCAAGAAATGTTTCTTGATAGCCTAAATTTTCCTTTGCATGATCCCATTACTCCTCAATATATACATTTTTCCTACCCTAAATTGTACACATCTTGTACCCATATAAAAGTAACTTTATATTTAAAAGAGCTGTTTTCATTTATTCAAACTGTATTTCAATTGTTAATTTACACAAGTCAGACTATGTTGCTTGCGGGGGATTGTTAACACTTTTTTTCCCATCTGGGATTGCAGACTCTCACAGACAGGTATGAACCATCTACTTCACTCCAAGGAAACAGCTTTTTTTCCCATTCGTGAAAGTTTATTGGTATCAGCAGTAGGTAGGCTGGATGACACCTACACACACCATTCATTACAAGGTAACTGAGCACATGCACTTCAGCATACATTCCCCAAGTTGAATCTACAGTACCTTAGTAACACTGGCACACAGTTTTTTTTTAAAAAAGAAAAAACTATACACGTTGCTGAAGTCTCCTCTTTCCCGCTCTCTGCCTTTTTATGCCAATAGTCTCTAATAAAATTCTTCCTTAATATTGGGCAATTTAAACGAAAAAAAGGGAACTTCTCATCAAATTGATGGAGTCATTACTATTATATTTTATTTATTAGTGCATGTATTTATATCTTTCATTTATATAGCACTTGTAATCTCCGATACCTTTACAAACATGTATATGAACTATTCACGGGGATCATTTTCCATTACTGATATATAATCAACTCTAGAGTGATAATGACAGCTCTTTAAGGCCTGATCCAAAAGTCATTGAAGCCAATGGAACTCTTCCCATTGACTTCAACAGACATTAGTTCAGGCTCTAAACCGTACATAAAATGCTATACAAAAATGTAGACGTGATGAGAAATATTGCATCTCATTGAAACAAAGAGAAATAGTGACAGAATGTAATGATACATTTGGGATTTGACCAGGACACTAGAGTTAACACCCTCCTTTTGCAAAAAGCATTATGGAATGTTGAATGACCACAAGTGTTCAGGACATCAGTTTTACGTCTCATCTAAAATTATCACCTTCAGTGCATAATTTCCACCCCCTGCCTCAGTGTTCCAAACACCTGGCTGTGGGTATTGGTTTTAATACTGATTTAGAAATATGAGAGCCACTGAATTACCAGTATTATTTCCTCTCACACCTAGATGTTCCTTACAGGTCTCTTATCCAAGTACTAGTCTGGTTTAGATTGTAAGATCTAATGGCATCATAAAGTGTGGTGGTTTGACTACAGTCTGCTACTGAAACGTCAGGCGAAGGATGTCAAAGAAATATTTGTAAAAGGGTAAACAATTCTGAAGTGTTTCATCAATAGACCCATCTTCTAGAGTTCAGTGGTCATCAAAAATGACAGAATATTTCAGGACTTGAAGGCACGCTGTCATTTATCCCTTACCCAAAAAGCATAGTTTAACTTGTTGTTCGCTGCGGTAATTCTTCTCATTTGGGGTATTTGGTTTCTCCCATGCTTTTGATCCTTTATTTCATAGGTTGAAGGGGACCAATTGCCTCCAGGACATACTGTCAGCCAGTACGAAACATGTAAGATCAGAACAATAAAAGCTGGCACTCTGGAGAAACTTGTGGAGAACCTGCTGACGGCTTTTGGGGACAATGACTTTACCTACATCAGCATCTTTCTGTCAACATATAGGGGCTTTGCCTCTACTAAAGAAGTACTGGAACGTCTCCTCGACAGGTAAGAGTTAGTGGGTAGCTATAGAGAAAATAGTAATATGGAAAACTGTCATGTTATGTACATGATGAGGAACATTGCAAGGAATTAGCTCAAATGTATTGAAGATATATTTGAAAGGCTACATGATATTTAGATATTTCAAAATCAGTGCTGATTCCTACAAGCTTGGAAAATCCAGTATTTCAGCTTAACCATTGGGTTGATAAATGTCTCTCCTCCTCACTTCATAACGCCATCGCTGCCAAATAGGGAGAGATGGCTAGTTTGGGCTACTAAAGAACCAAATTGTGACTACTCTAGGGAAAGTGGCATAACCAACCCCAAATAACTGAACAGATATGCTGCAAAGTCAGAGTTATCACTGAATTCAAGCCATTAGTATCCCCTGGCACAGTCTCCTGTATGCGGGCTACACAGAAGAGGCCATTGCCGTGTCAAGACCATAGACTGTACAGGCGTGAGCATACAAGCCTGTTCCATATCTACTACACTGGGCCAGAATACTCATCTTTATCTCCTGTCGTGAAAGGACAGCAGATTGGCCTTTTTGATTTTTGAAGGAAGCCATGACACAGGCACTGTTTTTTTGGAGAGCTCAGTGGTTCCAGAATCAGGGCCGGCTCCAGGCACCAGCTTGCCAAGCAGGTGCTTGGGGCGGCCACTCCGGAGAGGGGCGCCACCTCCAGCTATTCGGCGGCAATTCGGCGGACGGTCCCTCACTCCCGCTCGGCGCGAAGGACCTCCCGGCGAATTGCCGCCGCAGATCGCGATCGCGGCTTTTTTTTTTTTTTTTTGCGCGCCGCTTGGGGCGGCAAAAACCCTGGAGCCGGCCCTGTCCAGAATACAAAATCTAATGTAGAAATCCATTTAATCTCAAAATAATCCAAGTTTAGGTGGAGTTAGTAAGGTGATTGGTCCATACATAAAAGACATCAGTTATCAGTCTGTAATATTCCATGCTTTTTATTCTGCTTATAAGTTAAGAATGGCTTTTTTGGTAGGAGTACTTTAAGTTGTTTACATCACCATAGTGTAATCATTTTGCGGTTTCAGCAATTTTTTCCCCCTCTCTATTTATGACTTGACCTCCAAAGGGATAAAGGGGCATTTTATTTCTTGTGCTTATTTAGTTAGCATGTTGTCAAAATCAAGTGATGTACAGAAAGGCTATAGCATTGTCTAGTAATTAGAGCAGGAGACTGGGAGTTGGGCCTCCTGGTTTTCTAGTCTTGGCTATCCCACTGACTTCCTATGTGGTACTGGGCAAGACATATACATTCTCCATGCTTCAGTTTCCCCATCTGGAAAATGTGTATAATGCTTATCTCACAGAGCTGTTGTGTGACTTCGTTAATAATGATGCTAAAGTGCTTAGAAGACCGGCCCTGCATGACTCTTATGATACAAAGTACTGTTCAGATACAAGGAGCATAAAGGCCATGTAACATGTAGGAGTTGTGAAAGAGAAGCCACACTGGGGAACAAGAATACAAGGTTAGCTTCAGACTTAAGAATGTCCCTGTCAATCTGCCAAGATCCAAAGGTGGAACACAATGGGTGACAAAAATCCACAATGAGGAGAACACAAATATTATTCATGCAGAGAACTAAAGATACTATAGGATTCCTTCCTTTAGTGTGAGCAACTCTTTCCATAACCTCAGTTTCATGATTCTTTGCTTCTGATGTAAATAATTTTCAACAATAAACATGAGGGGACACCAATTTTTTGTGGAATGTAGGGAACTTTGGAGCTCCAAGGAATGATGACTCTCGAAATGAGGGACATTAAAGTGGTGTGCCTTGAGAATCTCTCACCCATAAGCAAATGAATTGCTAAAAAGATTTAGCGAGTGAACAAACTGGTATATGCCTATAGATTGGCTTGTTTGTTGTGTCACATCCAATAATGAAACTTCTATGGCATATAATTATTTTATAGGGATATATTTCTATCAGCAGGAACTTTAAAAAAAAAAATCTAAAATGTTGGAATTACTAAAATAAGTACACCTCTATCCCGATATAACACTATCTAATATAACACGAATTCGGATATAACGCGGTAAAGCAGCGCTCCAGGGGGGCGGGGCTGTGCGCTCCAGCGGATCAAAGCAAGTTCAATATAACGTGGTTTCACCTATAACGCAGTAAGATTTTTTGGCTCCCGAGGACAGCGTTATATCGGGGTAGAGGTGTACTTAAAAATTCAACTTAACTTTGTTTAAAAGCATCTATTTTAAACACAATTTTTCTGACAGTACAGTTGCTTTTGATTTGCCTCCTGGTTCCCAAACTGTACTCTCTTCCATGTCTTTTACATTCTCCTGTATTAATCAGATGTGTACAACAGAAGATTGCCTTTTTGCTATGAACAATTAGAAGTTACCAGTGTCTACATTAATCCAAATCAGCCGATCAAAGAGGGCTTGAAGCCAGATGACACAGTTCTAGCTAACAAATGGTTTGATTTGAAATAAAATACATATTTCCCCTTCAAGTGCCCAGGAGATGTGTGTGTTCCCTTTTTTGCATGGGTTTTTAATTTGGTTGCTCCAACTCTTTTATTTCTTTGTAGTTGTCATTTAGGTGCTGTTGAGATTATTATGCCCAATTTAATGGGGGGAAACTGAGGCACAGAGAGATTAAGTGACTTGCCCACTCACACAGGAAGTTTGGAAATTTAATCTAAGTCTTCTATGTCCAAATCTAGTGTTTTTACCACAAAACCATCCTTGTTCTTTGTGTTACCTTCGTTCTCTTCCCAGTTCACATACTGCACATTTGTAATTTACCAATGTGTAAAAACAATCGTGCACTGAGGGGCAAATCCAGAACCCACTGCAACACCTAGGAGACTAGATTGGGTGCTGAGCAGATGTGTTGGGGTTGGGAGGAAGGAATCAGTCCCAGGCTGCAATGCAACACTCTGGAGAATAGCTCAGCCTGGTAGCTGAAGTAAACCCTGCAGGCCCTTATGTGCCGCCTGAGAAGCTACAGACACTCTTGCCCTGTTTTGGCCTACTACATACTACTGTGCAGGGGACTCTCATGGACTGGTAGCCTATTCTGTTCACAGGTTGTGCTTGCCATGTGTAACCTGCCTATATCCAGTTTCAGCCCTTCTGCAGCCAAAACTGCTTCTGTTCCACCACCAAAGGCTCATTTGAGGCCACACAGAAGAAGGCTGGATTAGCCCCTTATTGCTGGGCACTCTGCTAGATTTGTATATTCCCTGCAATTTCTTGTGATTCATGCCATAGGTCACTATGGAAAATGAGCAGATAAGGACAACTGATACATTAGGAAACTGTTGTAGAAGGGGGCAACTGCTAAGGACATATTTTTCATTATAAGTCACTCTCTGCGCATTCCTGCTACATGAGTTTCTACATCTGAAAACACAGTGACACAACTGGCACCGATTGGCACTGTTGTTTGTAATATTGGCCAAGGACTGGTCATCCCTGAGACGTCTGTTTAAGTCAGGGTTGATTGAGGCACGTTAGCCGGGAGTGGGGTGGGGTGGGATGGAGTGGGGAGGAAGGGGAGGGCTAAGGTGGAGGCCTGCACTCTGGTTGCTCATGCTGATCCAGCTTCGTGGTTCAGTAGGGAACATCAGTCTCCAAAGATGTCACTCCAGCACGTTCATGAGTGCCAAAATAAATACAGTAAAATTAACGCCCTTCAGCTGGGGATTTAAGAACTCTAAACTCAGGGATGGGAATCAGGGGATAATCTTTTGCAAGAACAGACCATACCAAAGCCATCAGCCAAGGTTTTGGGTGTTTGGTTTTTAACCATAAAAATGATCAAACTCCAGTAAACTACATTTAGTTAATGGAATCACAAGGAATCGTTTGGAGACCCTTGCTTTGCCAGGAAAGCTTGTAGGCTCTCTCAGATTGCTCTGTGGTTTTTTTTCCTGAGGGGAGATGAATCCAAGGAAAATGAAGTCTAAGCAATGCACATTAGTGTAATGTTGAGGTTATGACTTTCGATTCACAAAGGTTAGGAAATTGGAAAAAAGTAAGTTTCTCATGGTAAAGTTAACACATCAGGGTTGTAGTTTCTATTTCTATGTTGCTTTGTAAATGTGTACATTATAGCAGGGATTTTCAAAGCCACCTAAAGGAGTGAGGTGCTTAAATTCCATTGGGCACCTAACTCCTTAAGCTTCCTCTAAAAATCACAGCCTAATATATTAATGTTTGTTGCTAAACCTATCCCCTAAAATGTACACTTTGTGCAGTGGGGCTGAGTTAACATTACCATGAAGTCCTTAATATTTTCATATCCTTGCTTTTGAGCATTTCAACTTGTAATCTTAGTGTTAGACTGACCAATACCCTGGTGTTTTAGTATATTTTATACCAGTCTCTTCCCACCAGCATAAAATTGCCTCGTCCATGCTTCAGTAAAAAGAGTAAAAAAGAAAAAAGGAAGAAGTGGCGGCGGGGGGGGGGGGGTAAATTAAAGGGTATATTTTGCATATAGGGCTAAGTCTTTAGCCAGCTTAAATTTGAGCATGTGCATTTTGTATGATCTCTGTTTAAATGGCCCAGATTTTCATTTGACTGTGCATGTAGGTAGATAAGCAGTTACCCACGTTGCATGTGCAACATTGGAGCCCACTTCTAAAAATGGTTCAGCTAATGACTGGTTGGCTGAAGACTCCAGCAGGCACATCATTAAACCCTGCAGAAGGCCTGGGTCCCTGGCTGCCCAATATTGTTCCACTCCCACATTGCTGTGTCCTGCTCCTACTCTCAGGTCCTTCTTTGCTTCTTCTGGGCCTGGCACCTGACTTCTGCTCCTGCCTCCAGCTCCTTGTTTCTGGCTCCCAGTTCCTAGTTGCTGCTTCTGGCTCCTGCCCCTGTTCTGGATGATGCTCTGACCCTTGGCTCCTGATTCCTGGCTCTTGGTACCATCTCACTCTCTGAACTTGGTATTTGGCCTCTGACCATGGCTCTGACACCTGGCTACCGGCTCTTGCTCTGGCTCACTCCTTGTACTTGGCAACTTAGCTCCTGATCTGGGTCTGGCTACTAGGTCTGGTCACCTCTGTTCCAACCATTAGGCAAGACCACCCACGCCCCGGTCTCCAACACTTTAGTCACTGCTGTGTCTTCTGTTAGCTAAGGTGAAAAATACAGTGGGAGCCTACTTCTGTGAGGTGCTAGGCACCCTCAATGCCTTGAAAGTCAGTGGGAGCCAAGGGCATGCAGCACCCCAGAGGGCTGGGCTTTCTCTCTCTCTTAGATAATTTGTATTGCAGTAGCACCTAGAAGCCCTAGTCACCAGTTGAGACCCTGTTGCACTTGGTGCTGGAAAACATGAGTCAAATCCTGCAACCCTCACTCAGACAAGTGGATAAATTGAAGTTAATGGCACCTCCTCATGTCAGTAAATCCTGGTCTACACTGAAAATTTAGGTCAACCCAACTATGTCGCTCAGGGGAGGAAAAATCCACACCCCGAAGCAGTGTAGGGAAGCTAACCTAACCCCTAGTGTAGACAGCACTAGGTTGATGGAAGAATTCCCCACTCGCCTGAGCCCTGCTGCCTGACATGGGCCAGCCATGGGTGTTTAATTGCAGTATAGACATACAACCACCTAAGCCCTACATTTACCCTTGGTGGTAGAAGTGGGGGAGGGGGACTGTAGGTGGAGCAGCTGTCACTGTTCTGTCTGTACTCTTCCCTGGTCCTATAAAAAATGGTGATGGGACCAAGCTAGAACAGGGGCTACTTGATCTGAGATTGCTGGATACATCAGTCAAAATACCTTGTAGAGGTAGGATGCAGCTCTATGACCTGGCCCCAGGTTGGGAGGTGAATTTCACATTTATAGAAAATAATTTTTGCCTGCAGGAATGGTATGTTTGGGGGAGTGGATATGGTTCATATATCAGACATGGTTTTCATGGTATCATGTTTGATGTATTATAAGCATGATCCGAATTCTGGGTGTGAAAAATGTGTTCTGGCTAACAAGAAATAGGCAAGGTTGTAATTATGCTGAAACCCATTACTGTAAGCTATGCTTGATGCTGTGAATGGGAAAACAATAAAGAAAGCTGATGCCAGAGAAAAGACAAGTCAGAAAAGATATTTTGATATATATGCAGAAAGTTCAAAATAACTTGTGCTTTGGTTAAATTAACCTGCAGCTCGATGAGATTTTTTTTGTGATCGTCTCCCTGAGAAACTGAAAAAATCCAGGTTTATCCATCTTTTCCCAACCCAGGCTTTTCCTAAGACAGTGGTTCTCAAACTTTTTTTTTTTCACGGACCACTTGAAAATTGCTGAGGGTCTCGGCGGACCAATTAATGATCTATCCAAATATTGTTTGTACCGTTAGCTAACTATTGTAAAGCACTTTGGATAAGTATCAGAGGGGTAGCCGTGTTAGTCTGAATCTGTAAAAAGCAACAGAGGGTCCTGTGGCACCTTTAAGACTAACAGAAGTATTGGGAGCATAAGCTTTCGTGGGTAAGAACCTCACTTCTTCAGATGCAAGACTTTGGATAAAAACGCTATATAAAACAAATTTAAAATAATAATTTTTTTGTTCTACAAATAAAAGCACACAACTCATATTTTAATATCAGTAGTCTTACCTTTCTAATGCGATGGATGTGCCCTCTCTCCTCCACTGCGGCAGCCCCCAGGCTGGGAAGGAGGAGGGGTCTCTCCCTCTTTCCCCTGCTGCGGCAGCCCCCGAGCTGGGGCTGGGAAGGAGGGGGGGTCTCTCTCTCGCTCTCTCCCTCCCCCACCCCCTCACCGCAGCAGCCCTGGAGCTGGGGTGGGAAGGAGGGGGGTCTCTCCCCCCGCCACAACAGCCACAGAGCTGAGGCTGGGAAGGAGGGCCTCCCCGGCAGCCGCAGCCCTGGAGCTGGGGAAAGTCGCCTTTCTCTGGCCACCGCAGCCCTGTATGTCCCAAATTCCCCCCACTCCCTCTTCTCACTCCACTGCCCCCTCCCATCTACCCCCTCTTCCAGCCAAGGCCATCACCTCACCTTACATGTGCGTCTTCTCCAGGGTCCAGGCACCTAATTAGTGGAGCCATGCCTGCATGGCTCTACTAATTAGGGGGTGGCCCTTCATTTAGTCATGTGCAGCCGCCAAGGCACGCACCTTAGAAGGAACTATCTGCGGACCACCTGAATGGAGCTCATGGGCCACAGTTTGAGAACCTCTGTCCTAAGACACCTACTGATTAAAATATGGATGTTACTTTTCCTTACCAACATTAAGAAACAAGTTGTACAGAATCTTACTAGGGCTTTCCAGACTACACCTTGTGCTCTTCATTTCGTATATGGACATGGGGGAATTGGTTTTTTTTTCTCCATATATGGCTGAATGCACAAAGAGCCACATGTAATTTATGTTCCCTTTAATTCTCTCTGCATGACATAGGAAAGCAGGATCCTGCTCTCAGGAGGGGGATCCCCCAAAACCAAAACACACATGGACTCAATCTTCTCACGGCAGGAGGCACGTGATCACATGAGGCTTGTACTGACTGTTTTCAACTCCAGCATCAACCTCTTGTACTGTTGTTTCACAGACGCACCAAACCAACTGTTCAAAGAGATGAGTAAGATGAAATTTAAGGAGGAAAATTTTGAATGGTCTATGTGTGACTGTGGGACATCGACTTGGGAAGAAAAAGTCAGATGTAAGAACCACAAAAACTGAAAATGAATTGAATTTTAACAAGGGCAATTTGCATCTGTGCATTAGAATAGGAAAAACTCTCAGGAGCAAATTCTGCCTTAGTTTACACTGCTGAAATGAAAAGCATTGCACAGGGTATAAGACAAGTTAGTTTCAAATCTAACTTTTAAAATGTGTAAATTGTTTTAATGAGAAATGTTTAATTTCTCATTCAAACAAATGCAATTGCTGTAAAAATATAGATCTCAGATTTTTTAAAAATATGTAATACAGGCAAAGGGCGTTTTTGATTTTTCAGTTAAAGGCAGGGTTTAAATCCTTTGGGAAAGTCTCCCACTGACCTGAATAGGCTTTAGATTAGGCTGTTTAGCAGGTGTGAAAATAAATATTAATCCTAGCCAAGGTTTTACCATGTACTCTTTGAGTAAAATTTAAATGTTATGGAAGATTACATGTAAATCCATTCAACACTTTAGGCGCTCAAGGGAGTTTTTGTGTTATACTTAAGAAATTCGAGGCTTATTTATTTATTTATTTTGGATCCCTCCAAATTCCAAAGGCTTTCTTCTGACCCTTTAGGTTGAAGTAGATCTAAACAAAATCTTGTGCCTATGCAAGTGCATTAAAAAAATAAAAACAAAGGTTTGATTTTCAAAGCTACCTAAAAGGAATTTGATGTCCCCATCTCTTAAAATTAATAGGTGTTCGGTACCTGAATCCCTTAGAGCAGTGTTTCCCAACGACCAGTCTATGGACTGGCCCCAGTCCCTGAGATCTCCCTGATGTAGTTTAGAAGGCAGCAAGCTGGTCCCTGGTATAAAAAGGTTGAGAAATACTGCTCTAATGGCTTTGAAACTCTCTGCCCAAGTTACTAGCATTTTTTCATCATAATGGTGTCTGTTTGCTCAGCATAAGCTGATGAATAAAAAGAAAATTATTCCTTCAGTTTGACTGTCAAACTCTCCTGTGTAAAATGTTTGATGTGAGTTCTTTTGAGAGAGAAATAAGAGTGCCTGGCCAGCAGAGCCCAAAGAATCACTGAACTTAGAAATACAGCAAGACAGGCGCCTTGCCTAGCACTGCACCTCCTCAGCTACCCAGTGAGGGCTTGATGGGAATTGAGGACACTCAGCCCCTCAGAGGAGTGCTCTGCATCGTGCAGGATGAAGCCGTAGGGGAGTTCCTCTGCTGGGTACTTCACACAGTCTGAGAAGTAGGACTCCCAGCCTGTATGTTTTAGGAGGTGCACAGGGACAGTGTAGCTTCAGGTCTGCTGACCACAGGAGCTTCCAGGTGGCAGAGCTCCCCTTCTTCTCTTAAGCAGGAGCATAGCAAGGGGCGGGGTATTGCTAATGCTGGGCTGCCCGGGCCGAGGGAAGCAGGAAGCTGCTGGGCAGAGGGGATCTGCCCGCCAGCTGCGGAGTGCTCGGCTGCCGAGCCCTGAGCCACCGCAGGAGGCGACCGCGGCGATGTTGGGGCCGCGCTGAGCGTGGGGCGCGATGGCCGAGGAGCCGGCCCCTTCGCTCCTCCGGCCGTGCCCGCCGCCCTCCCCCCAATGGCTCCTCCGGAGTCCGGCCGTGCTGCCTGCCCCCCCCTTGCCTGCAGGAGCCCAGGGCCAGCCCGGCAGGCGCCGCTTTTGAAAAAAAATGCTGGGCTGCCCGGGCCGAGGGAAGCAGGAAGCTGCCGGGGAGAGGGGATCTCGCGAGCTGCTGCCCGCCCCACTGCTACGCTCCCGAGCAGCGCCCGCCCGCCAGCCCTTCCCCACGCCTAGCCCCCCCACGGATCGAGCCCCTCCGAATAATAAACAGTGGGTGGGCCTCTGAGATTCTTTAAACCTGTAGTACTGCTCACTTTGCATGAACATTAAGGATCCCAAGGCACTTTTCTTAAGAAAGGGGATTTGGCCCAGTGTCATTTGCCAAAATATTTTCCCCTTCTATATTGTTTTGCTGTATACTGGCTGGTTGCCTCCTTCCACTTCTGAAGTGGCTGCATTTCAGTAGAGCAGTATTTATATAGTTTGAAGGTGTATTAGGATCCTTAATGAATGAAAGAAGCAAGATATATATGAGACAGTTATGTAATGTTTATTTTGTAACATGCAAGCGTTGTTTGGGTTTATGTTTGGGATCCACACTAAGGGCCACACTTTTGATGACTCCCTAACCATTAAGTGGTTAAACAGTAGTCCCCCCCCAAAAAAAATCTTCAATGGATAGGGTACATTTCTTATCCATTGTTCAGCATTTAAAACTTAAATACTGTGAATCACATTCTGGTTTCATTTGCTCATTTAGTCCCTCTGCATGAAGTATAATCTTCCAAACACTGGACAAGGCTGAAAAGTTCCATGGGCTGTGGGATCCTTTTGTTTCTCATGTCTTTTTGTATGCAAAGTATTCATACAACGCTATTCAGTGAATAGATCTTTGTCCAGGACCTGATGAGGGCAGAGTAGTAGAAGTCTGCAGCAATGCTATTCTGTATGTTAGAGGCATTGTAAACTCCTCCGCACGCATATTTAATGTTTTGTTGTATGTCCAAAGCCCTTTCATAGTGAGACAGGCTGTGATTTGGCTTTTGGAAACCAGTGTAGTGTTATTCTGTTTTGTTATGGATAATTGCCTGCTTGTATTGCTATTTGATTGTTAAGTTCAACATTTGTTTCACTAATGGGATTTAGATGTGTGTGCCTGACATTCTGTCAGCGTTTAGCTAACATTTCATGTAAGGAGCATTTCTAGTACCGGAATAATGACACTGTTCCACAGCTTATTCAATTTTGTTGAAAGAATTAATGGTGAATTATAAAAACCAATATCCACAGATAACTTCAGTTCTGAATGGCAGCAAATAATTATCTTTGCCACTGCTTGCAGGGAAAGTTTCTGCCTTCGCAATTTGCATATTAAAGGTTTGCCCCCATCCCCATTTTACTTTTAAAATATACTTGTTAGTGAATTTACTTCTGGCGTAGGGTGCCCAGTGGCACTGAAGAGTGAAATCCTCTCTTTATCCACAGAACTTGGGCAGCAAACAGGGCAAGCTCCCTGTACGCTGCCCCATCAGTGTGCCTGAACCCTGTTCTGGAGAGCTCACCCCTAGGGGTTGGGAAGAGCAAAGTTCATTCTCCAAGCTCTTTCCGGTTTTCTCACAGACTTGCTGTGAGAGCTTGAGTAAGTCACTTACTCTCTCTGTGCCTTAGTTTCTCCATCGGTAAAGCAAGGATGATGACAACACTACACCTGCCTTGCAGGACTGTTGAAACTTAACTCATTACTTTTCAGGGCCACCCAGAGGATTCAGGGGGCCTGGGGCAAAGCAATTTCGGGGGCCCCTTCCATAAAAAAAAGTTGCAATACTATAGAATACTATATTCTCGTGGGGGCCCCTGTGGGGCCCGGGGCCTGGGGCAAATTGCCCCACTTGCCCGCCGCCCCCCCCCCCCCCCCCGGGCGGCCCTGTTACTATTTGTAATGTGCTTTGATGTTCTCAGATGAAATGTGCTATAGAAGAGCAAATCATTTTTACTAGTATGGACAATAATGCTCAAACATACTTTTCACCGTATAGCAGATAGCAGCCGACTGGTTTTGGGAGGACTTCTCAGGCTTAAATGCCAACAGTTGACCTTCACAACATCATCATGGCCTTGATGTAAAATCTTCAGATTGATGATGCTGTGAAGGAACATAAAGAGGCGAGCAAACTCTGCTCCTTCATCTTTCTCCTGTAAGATGGTTTGGATGAATAAGTCTCTATTTTTCATTGGCTGCATCTTAGAGAAACAAGCTTTTTCAAAATGATTAATGATTTTGGGTGCCTCAGTTTTTGGGTGCCCAGCTTGAGACATCGTCAAGTGGCATGGTTTTCACAAAGTGTTGAGTACCCGCCCTTTGAAAATCAGGCCCTTTTAAAGCATCTCAAGTTGGGCACTTAGATATTAAGGCACTCAGAATTGTTAGTAACTTCTGAAAATCTTGGCCAAGACTCTCAAACTTACAGCTTTAGGCGGATCTCTTTTAAGAGCCTGGATTTTTACAGTAATTGTCTCTGCCTGGAACCACACCAATTCATGCTCTCATCTCTTACAAGCCCAGGGTCAGACTGTGCCAATGGAGTAAAAGGAGAACATAGAGGGGATCAAGGCCAGGTCTTGACTCTTCCCTGTCCCTTTTCTGACGATATGCAACACTGAGGATCAACAGAAAGCAGCCTCAATTCTCTTGCAAGCTCAGAGGCTGGGACAGGCCTTTGCATGGAGCACACAAGGGACCAGGGTAATCTCATTGCAAAATCCCCCTGCACAAGGGCCAGTCACAGCCTATCCCTTAGCAGGAGGGGAGGGTGGATCAGTACTTCGATAAGAAATCTTCATGTATGGGTGCTGTAGAAAGATGTGTTAGTGATTCAGTATGTGGCCCTCTTTTCCTGAAGTTGTATTAAACCCATAACACTTGTGAGGTTGGAGGTAAAGGGATCTAGAGGCAGGTCTCCTTTCTTCCAAATCCTTCCATGTTACCCAGTGCACATTTTCCCAGCCCAGCTACCTCTGTAATCTGTCAAATCTCTCCTTTGCTTTCTAACCTCACTATGTAAAACCCCTTTTTTACTTTAGTTGTTGCCCTCAACAGTATTACAAAGCAGTCCTTGGGTCCTGTACTAATCAAGGTCGGTTATCTCTCTGTCCTAGAGGATATCTTCCTTCTGCACTTCTGCAGTGTTGCAGACTACCCAGGGCAGCTAGTACTAAAAGGGAAATTTTAGTAAACCAAAGTAAGAACCTCAATCTTCACGACATCTGATTACACATGATGATCATGTTACACTGATGAGTTGTGAAATTGAGTCTGGAGGTGCTGCTGTTGTGAGTGTGAAGAACCAGCCCCCATACTTAGTAGGTGTAAAATGCAATATAGTCCTGGAACACCCGGGAATGTTACAGCACTAACATCCAGTACCAGAAAAGTGCCAAAAGTAATAAATCTTTCCCCCATTAATTAATAATACTTGCCCTTCTTTTATCCAAGCATCTTTACAAACATTATGGGCTTGCTCCTGTTCCATCTGAATCAGACACAAAATTCTCATTGGCTTTAATGGTGCAGAATTGGTTGCTTCACTGGACCCCTCTGATGTAGATAAATTACTTACCTTTCAGTCTGGGTATAAGCTAGGGATATAACTAACACTGGTGTTGCTTGAGTAGGGGGGTTCACTAGCCTGACCATGGGTCTGATTTTTGAGAAGTGTGGAGAGTGCACACAACTCGAGGTGAGCACCTCTGAAAATCAGGCTTAAGGTATAGAAAGTGGGAACCTAAAATTAGAGGCTGCTTCTGAAAATGCTGGCCTAACAGATGTGTCCAGGATCCTTTCACGAGTCAATGGTAGACCTGGGAATAGAACCTAGGCATCCTTACTCACACTTCCCTACTTGAATCACTAGAGATCACATTCCCAACCATATTCCCATCTCCCCCATGGTAGAGACATGTTGCCACAGCCATTTGGGAGACTACAAATGAATCAGTCAAGTTCAAGGAGATAAAAATGACAGTTCACATCAATGTACATGTACATGTCAGTGTTTTGATATTTCCTTTCTAAAAACAAAGGAGATTCCTAGATAAAATGCCTCAAGATAGACTTAAGCTTGTAACAACATATCACATTAATTTAAAGCATTGTTGATAGAATGTTGTAGTAATTACTAAACAAAAAATGAAAACCAAGGTATTTGGAATTAAGGTTCTGTAAACAACTCCCATATATCCAAACACTGTATTTCATCTACATTGCTGAAATGACCTCCATCATTGTAGAAGACACCAAAATCTCACCTCTTATCTATACAAATGCAGAAGAAGCATCTTCCTCATCACCATTCCACTGTGAGCCATGGACCCTAATCTACTTGATATCTACTTTGTGTACACAAATTAGAAAGCTCACTGTGTCTACTTCATTCATACTTCCTATATGGCTTGAGACTGCACACTTAGAAACAAATCCAGTATACACCTTTGCTCCATTCACTCTGTGTGAATGGCCACAGATTCCTGAGTAACACAAGTAACCAAACATGCATGGATGTGTGTATAATGTCTTATATTTTCATTTGTAGCCCAAAATAAGAAAGCTTTTAAAATTATTGCAATAATAATAATATACCAATATTCCATTAGGTGGAAACTGAGTCCTTATAACCTTTGAGTCCTTATTATTTAGGCTTGATTTTTAGCAACAGCCTGAAATATCCATCTTGTTGTATAGGTATGGAAACCTGGAGACCTCAAACTGTGAAGAAGATGGGAGCCAGAATTCCTCAGAGTCTAAAACAGTGCTCAGGAAGTAAGTGTGGCTTTATGCTGTACAGCAAAACCTCAGTCAGGATTGGATATTGAGAAAGGATGTGGTCAACATAATCCTCTTTTCCTTTGAAAATACGCAGCAATCCATACTCGTTTTGATAACACAAAGCAGTAACTCTATCATAACTCTAACAGATAGTACAAACCTCAAATCTCTGAGGGAGGCAGGGGAACTTTCCCAGAACAGATCAGACATGTTTCATGTGGTGGCCAACACATTATAGTGAGAAACTAAGCATATTTGTTTCCCTTGCTTTTCTTATCCACAAAAATATATGATTATTCTTTATTATTGATTTTGTATTGTATTGCGATAGTGCCTTGAGACCCCAAGTGGCAATGAGGGCCTGCTTGTGCCAGGCTCTGTACATGATTCTAAAGTCATTTTTAAGTTTTGATGGCATGGTATGTTGTGTGCAAAATGGTGAAGCTATTTAAAAATATTAAATGTAAAAGAATAGTTGTATTTCTCTCTTTTTAATTTCATGTGAAATATTATTTATCTTTAAGAGTCAAGAGTAGAATGAATCTTAGGTCACAGTATTTGTACTTTGACACCTGAATGATCTACAATTTGCATCTGCAATGGCAGCATAAAATAGCTGGATGATTGTATTTGATTACCCTGAGTAAAGACCTTTGACTCAGCTCTGTACAGCGTGTCAGTGCTGTCAACTTCCCCATAATACTGTCACAAATTCCATCGATGGGAGCATTATTAAACGTTTCTTAATTTCATTTTGCTGGTTTGTCTGTTGCATAACTGAAGAAAGGAGACCACAGCTTTCAAGTTCTTCAGTTTGTTTTGAAAAAATAAGTCCAACACTCCTTTCCCATCACATGCCATATACAGCATAACCAGTGTTCCAAGCTCTTACTCTAGTATGTTTTCCCTGCTAGAAATAACATTTTAACTGATGTTGGGGTTTTTGGGAGGGGGGAGGAGGTGGGGTTTGCATTCCCTATTCCAGCATTGTCTATTCCTAAGACACAGGTAGGTGGGTTTTATAGAGTATGGCATAGTTTTTCAAAACAGCATTATATTCTAAAACATTGCCAGCTCATCTGACACGCCAACCCCAGCACAGCACAGCTCCTTACTCTACTGGGTCTCTGTGCTGGTTGTGATGTCACAGCGTAGCATGCTGTGGGGCATCTTATTGAAGCTGAGCTGGCAAATCTGGACTTGAGATGGTATAAACCCTACTCAAACTGTAAGTTTGACAGTGGGCTCCATACCCTGCTGCCCTTTGCTGTGTGGGTATAACAGGGACGGAATGTGGGTTAGTGGTTAGGGACCATGCTTTGGAAATCAAGACTTCCTGCTTCTAATGCCCACTCTTAAACTGAGGGTTTGTCTACATGTGAAATGCTACAGAACTGTAACTGTGCCTCTGTAGTGCCTCAGCGTAGACACTACCTACGCTAATGGGAGGGGTTCTCTCATCGACATAGGAAATCCACCTCCCCAAGAGGTGGGAGCTAGGCTGATGGAAGAATTTTTCTGTCAACCTAGTACCATCTACATGGGGACTTAGGTGGGCTTAACTATATTGCTCAGGAGTGTGTATTTTTACACCCTGGAGCAACATAGCTGGGTCAATCTAATTTTCTAGTGTAGACCACCCCTGATTTGCTTGGTGACCTTAGGCAAATTGCTTAACCTCTCTGGGCCTTACAGTTTCTCCATCTGAAAAATACCAGTAATGAACTTACAGGAGTGTAGTGGCGCTTAATTAATGTTTGTAAAATACTATGAGATCCTCAACAGAAGGCTTTACTCAGAGACGAAGTATTATCCTGTGGTAATTTTTGTTATACACTTGTTGATCACCTTTAAATAAATGAGGTCAGAAATTAAGAGCTAACCATTGATAGGTTTGAGAGTTTGGAAGAAGAAATGTACTGGCTGTCAAGGCATTTGTACTGGGTTCAACACGGCAGCTTGAGTCTCTGATTCCTCTCTGCTTGAGGGAAAATAGAGCTAGCTGTATTGTCTCCCCATTTTGTCATAAAGCACTCATTCAAGCACATGTGGTAGTTTTTAAATATGTCAGAAATACACAGAAGGCAGTAAAATGTGGTGGGTAGAGAAAATGGCTGAAGGCCAAAGGGTCCTGGGCTCCAATCCAAGCTGAGCCATTGAATCCCTTATGACTTTGGGCAAGCCACTTGACCTCTCTGTGTTTGGGTCAACCCAGCCATAAAACTTGAGCTAAGGCAAGCTCTTGTTGCAAAACAGATGATGGATTTGAGTGAGTTTCATGGGAAAATAAACAGCTGAGGACCAAATATATATGTGAAGTATAGGGAGTATGTAGTGGTGTGGTGTAGCATAGGGGTTTGTCAGCATGAGTTTGAGATGGGGGTGTTACTCATGAGTGGTGAATTTTAAAATGTACCATTGAAAACATTGGTACTGTAGGAAAAACAGATATTGAAAATGTGCTTGAAAAATATACCAACATAGAAGGAAAAAATATAATATAAGGAAAAAATTGAAAGCAGAAGAGGGAAAGAGACAAGAACAAAAATGGAGAAGATACTTTCACCAATGTAAATTCAGACAAACTTCAATGTCTTTGGGGAGTCATTCTGGATTTATACCCATGTAGGAGTAAAATTTGACCCTGGATGTAAATTTGAGAGAAAATGGGTGAAAATAGTGAGGTATTTCACTGATATTGTCATTCAACGTATGTGCAAAATGACAGTCAGTTGCATGTCAAGTGTGTGGAAGTGAAAGAGCAACAGAAGTAGCAATGTGTTATGGGTTTTTTTAAGCAGCACTGCCTTGCACACTTTAACACCTTCCTGCTATTTGCTTTTCCTGCTACACTGTAGCTTCTTCCCTCTCGATACATAATTAATGCACTTTCGCACAACCCCTGAATGCTAAATTGGTGCAAGTTGCATTGCTTTATCACTTAAATACTTCTTCCAATGAATCTACATCCAGCACGTAACTTACATTAACATTTCCAGCACTGCTGAATTTGATCCCGAGACCTCCATGGGAGTGGTAACTTCTTACCGCATGTCTGAATTTTATCCACATTCTTTTTTTTTATTAATTTACAAAAAGTTTCATACTAAAAATTTATAACAAAACGCATCAGATTAATAAATCTATAAAATGTATACATGCTTTATAACTACAAATTCACACTCATTCCTCACCATTTCCCACTGCATCTCCCTTGGCTGCTCTGGCTACTAGCCTCTAACTTTAATGATAGATTCTAGGAAGTGGATAGCTTTCTGGTCATCTTGTATAACACGTGGTACTGGTAACTCAGACTTTCTCTTGGCTTGCGATTCTAATTCAGATATGATTTCATAACTCATTTCTCATAGAAGAGAAAACCGATACATCTTATGCTCACATTTTTATAAGGATGAAAGAAATAATAATAAGAATTGGTAGTGTTGGTGGCTAGAAATAACCTGTCTCAGCATTTCTCTGTGGACAGTCTCTCACAGGGAATCATATAGTCAACATTTTTTTTCTTTCTCATATACTTTACCAGCCTTCTATTGTGACAGTTCAGAGTTACGTCTGGGATTTTAGTACCTCATCATAAAATTTAAAACCACACTTCCACTGGTTTTGTACAAATATGCTACATAAGAGTTATGATTTTAAAAACAACTTTAGGAATAGACTTAAAAAAATAATGGCCTGTCTGCTCGCCAGGGCTATTAAAGATCTCATGGTTCTTTTTAAAAAAAAATAAAAATAGAGATTTGCTCTGGCATTTTGGGTCAACCCTGTCCCACACTGTTGTCTATTGTGCTGGACAAATAAGGAGTATGTCGGTTCAGGATAAAAGAATACATGAAGCAAGGCAAAATAAAAATCCATATCAAGAGTAGAACTAAGAGAAGAAATAAGAAAGCTTAATAAAGGTATGACAATATGATAGTATTGAATGCCTAGAAGTTTACACGATAGACCAGTTAGCTTTTTGACAACTAGGCCGTATAGTTCAGATGTGTGCCTGGGTTGTCTCGTTACCTTGTAACCAATATATAGGAAAATGCTACATTATTTTTTGCTGTATTAATATTCCCAGTGCACCTCTGGTACAAAGACCCCACAGGCTACATTGGCATTAGCCGTGGGACACCAGAAAGATAAAGTTATATCCATAAGCTTTCATGCCCATTTTAAACATTCTGTGGAGTGGATCAGCCAACCCAAGCTATTTAGGGGCCCCAGGTTTATTGAAGTTGTTTAGTGTATTGTGCATAAGAAAGACAAGCTTTCAAGAGATATCCCTCAATCACAGAATAGGTACCAGAGCAGTGGTGAACAGGTCCTGAATCAACTTCTTGGCATTGATAGAGGTTGTACTCTCTACACATCTCTGAAAAAAGCTCATTCTCCATATTAAGTTTAAATTCAAGGCTAGTTTAGTGCTGACAGACTGCTGTACTAATACCCACAACTTAGACATATGGGCACAGTCCCAAATGTATTAAAGAGGCAACACATTAAAGAAACTGAATATTTCCCATACTTAAGATAGCAAGCATTTAGAGTTGGCCAGAGCTCATTCAGGATAGATGGAGACTGGTAAAGCCTTTGCAGTACAAAGTGTTGCATCTGCTTGTCTGGGTTGCAGATCGGTGCTTTAAATGGATACCGGAGAACATTTTACCAGTTGTCAGGGTCAAATGTAGTGCTGAGATCATGTGCCTGTGGTTCACTGCTGGGGTTGTGACACTGGGAGTGCTTGGTAAGTGGCACATTATGCACTCCAGCTAAAGGTGCTTAGAATCTAGCCATCAATTTAAAAGGCTCATAGTAACAGTTCGTAGAAGTGATGAATCAGTCTTCAGATTAGACTGCAGATTAGAAGTGTTTAATCTAAATCTAGAGGTTCATTTGCGATGTTTGCAGTAAAGGGGGACAAGTTTAATGTTAATAAGTTGCGACAAATCCACTGATTTGATCATATTTATTCAGTGTCCTGATACTTGCGTATGTCCACAGAGAAATGCTGAGTCAGGTTAGGCATTTCATTGAATAATCTGATTTGGAGAGATATCAGAGAATGTTGTCTGTAAACAATATGATCTTATATTCTTACCTGTACATAGAAATGCCTCATATATTTAGCCAGTGAAATTACTATTCAAAGGATATCAATAGACAGAGCAAACAAAATCTAATAACGGTAATAATGGAAATGTTTCACATATGTTACACAGTAAAGAAAGTGAATCACATTTGAATCCATTAATTTACACGGATGCTCTTGAGCCGAAATAGAAAAGCTAAGAGCTTCAGTAAACCCTGTCCAAAGTTATATTTCTCAAAGATACTGAAAAGAAAGCTTCCGAGTCAGAAAATCAGCCTCCTGATTGTGGTATCAGATATTTAGTAGGCATTTTTAGTTAGCTTTATTTATTTTAATTATTTGATTTTATTTTGCAGCATAGTGAAACCACATTAAGGGTGCTATGAAAAAGGAGATTGCTTGTCTCAATCAAACTGAGGTTCGGGAAATATACAAGCTCTCTTTTGTAGTGCAGAGAATCAGTGAGCTTCCCACTCACTGGAAGCCCATAAACAATTCTCTTCTCCCATATCCCCAAGCATTACTGCTGCACCAGCATGACGGAGGATTGAGGTTTGAGTCCCAAATGAACTGGAGCCACATCCAGGAAGATGGAAACAGAGAAGACTGTATCTTTCCTTCTAAAATTGATTTCAATTTACCAGTTCATGACATCCCCTATGTATCCATTAAGCGACAAGGAGCAAAAGTGAATCAAAACATTTCTAAATGCTTGGTGCCTTTGTTCACTCAGCTAATGTCAAATCCAACTGAATCTGCTTTAGCTAGAACTATAAAAGGAACTTGGAATCTGATGCAGGAAATGAATCAGGCATCAAGTTCATGTCTAACCCCTCCTTCTCCTGCTGCACAGGAGGCTTCCACAAAGCCTCTCGGTAATAATGACCATGTGACATTCTTAGAGGTTCAGCTCTAATAAAGTACTACAGTGTTCCATGTTAATTATCCAAAACACTAGAACCTTCAATACCAATGCTGCAATGTTTTGGGCTATTGTTATAGAATGCTTGGGGTGGGGGAAGGTTATTTTTAATAAACTATTGATCCAGACCCTTTTGTGTTTTAGAACTTTGTGACAGAGAATTTGCCTTTTGTTACCTGTAAAGCTTATTATTTCAGCTGCTTATAAAAGGGTTTGGTGTACTTAAAGAACCAGATACTATGGGAGGGAAATCTGTGAACCTTTGGCTGACATTTGTACAAGGCTTTCCCTGGCTTCAGGAGATGTTCCTGAGGATTTGAAAGTAGCAAACAACATGATTCCCATATTACTTTAGACAAGGTAAAACTGAGACAATATGGTTGGGTTAACTTCATTTGTGAAGGAAATCTTGGAAATCATGTGAAACAGGAATGGTGGGACTGGCCCTTGCAAAGCACAGTTCGGCTGTTGGTATGTAGCGTGGATTTAGGAAAGGGGAGGTCATAGGAACAAAAGCTTCCTGTCTGTCTGGCTGATTCAGTAAGAAACTAGTCAGCCATCTTATATAACCTCTTTTGCAAATATACTTGGTGCTGCGCAGAGCTGAAAGCATAGCTTATGTTCATAAAAATTTCTCATCCTGGGGATAATAGTGGTGGACTTGGCAGAATTTTTAACCCCAACCAAGCCACTAAGATCCCCAAACTCATTCTTTAGTACCAGCTGGGGTAAGAAAAATGCTGTGTGGCTACCTTCGCAGAGAGAGGTCCTCAAAATTCCCATCTGGACCTCTGCATCAGGACTTGCTCCGTCAAGGCCCCACATCATAGCTATCCTTCCGGTCAAGGAATATTGGGCAGAGCTCATCTTGTAGCTTATCAATGCCACTCCAGAATCAACTGATGGAGTTGCTGTTAAGAGATATGAGGGACTCTCTCCCTCTGGTTTTCCATGTGTTTCCTGTCCTACTAGCTCTGCTCGCTGGGTGTAATAGAATCTTTGGGGCCACTGCAATAACTTCATAGTATGTCAGCCTTGGGGTATTGCATTGCATTGGGGGGGCATAATGTGAGGTGATGAGTGGTGTCCTGTGGACCCATTTTGAAAGGTGACAAAACTACAGCTCTCTTCCCACCCAACAATGGGCTGAGTAAGGGATTTAAAATTTTAGGGACAGGGTTCATACCAGTGGAGCAAGGAGAACCTCTAGACTAGTGAATAACAGCTTGAAAGCATTACTGAACAGAGCCCACATTGTGTGGCTCTCAAGACAGGAATTTAAAATCCAACGTTCAGTGGCAGCCCACAAGATATGCAGTACAGTATACCAGGGGTTCTCAACCTTTTTCTTTCTGAGCCCCCCTGACATACCATAAAAACTCCATGGCTCACCTGTGCCACAATAAATGGTTTTCTGCATATAAAAGCCAGGGACAGCATTAGGGGGTAGCAAGCAGGACAATTGGCAGGGGCCCCACACCGCAGGGCCCCTGCGAAGCTAAGTTGCTCAGGCTACTGCTTCAGCCCCAGGAGGCGGGGCTCAGGGCCCTGGGCTTCATTCCCAGGCAGTGGGGCTTCAGCTTTCTGCCCTGGGCCTCAGCACTGGTCCTGCTTGGCGGACCCCCTCAAACCTGCCTGCGGCCCCCAGGGGGCCCCAGACTCCTGGTTGAGAACCACTGCAGTATACAATGTGGGGACAGACAAAGATTTATGGCTTGCAATCCCCCCATGAAGAATAGATTCTATGATGTTGCTTTCCTGTCTGAGATCTTGGAAGTCTCACATTCCTATCTGTTTCTTGGCCTATCAAGTACAGGGAGTTTCTTCCCAGGGACATCAAACATAAAGCTGCTACAAGATTTGGGCACTTGTCCAGCCTTTCTTCAGAATGCTTCCCTCCCTAATGTACTGATTGTTTAATCAGCCGATAGGAGGTCAGTGGGATACAGCCCCTGTCTGCACAATGTACTTTTTTTTTTCTTTTCCCCTCTTGACTGAAATTATTTTGCTGGCAAAATCAGTGTCTGTAACTGCTGTGAACTTTTCAACTCCACTCTGAGAGATTGGGCTTGTGTTAAACTCTGTTTATTTTTCAGTGTATGAAAGTGCCCGTCATCAATGGCACTAAATATAAAAAATGTGTTGAACAGTATTAGCACTAAAAAAAAAAAACCTTCTCAGAGCTATAAATGAGCTCTCAGTTGCAACGCATCTCCAAATGGGCAGAAGCCTGATGAAAGGTCAACTTACCCTGGCCCCTGAATTCAACAGACTAGTTGTTTATTGTAAAAGTGGGGTAAGCCACTGGTACTTCCAAAACAGCAAGACATCTCTTTAAAATGCAGTATGGACATAGAAGCAGGAACATCTGTATTTGAAATAAAAGTAACTTTTAAACTAACCTCTGACTGAGGAATGAATGAGCTTGTTTAATGAAAAATATTAATAGTGAAATGGAAGATCCCAGGCTGTTCAGAAGAATAAAGCTGATAACCACAAAGAGCTTAGATCCCGAAGTCCTTACTTGGTCGTTAATCAAAGGGATTGTTGACTGAGTAAAGCTGGCAGGATTTGGCCCCAAGTGAACCATCTGAGTTGTACGGTCTTTGTTTTGAGTTTGTAATGAAGCCCCAAATCAAGAGAGTTTTGCGTGTTTTCATCCTTGGTTGTTAATGTTTTGTGCAGCTCGGTTCTTGTAATTCTAGAGTTACCCCTGCTGGCTGCTCTAATCAAGTAATATTACTGTCAGCTTTCAAAGCACTCTTTCTGACCAGAAAAGCAGATTGCTTGCCATATTATAGAAGGGAATGGAAGAAACAGTAGTAGAAAATACGGAAATGTTTGTAAAATAGCAAGTCAGCATAGTCTTAAAAACATACTGGCTATACAGGGAAAGAACATGGAGTATGGCTAGAACATAGAACAGAGGGTGATAGACAACCCAAATGCTAACGCTTTTGAGGTTTTATTTTGCATGCTTAGTTGAAGCTTATCCAAACAATCTGCATTTCTTGTGTCTGCTAAACTGAAAGAGAAACATTGCAAAAACGCTTTGGTTTGTATTTTGGGTGAAGGTTGTGCGTGTTTGGAGCAGGAATGTTTCTATTATTATCTGAACCATTTCACCCAGGCCTAATGGTACCTTGTTTGATAGAGCTACTGGATTAGATAGGCGAGTTTTGGTGCTGCTAAAAATAATGGATCTGATTTGCCACTGTCTTGCATCTTTGGGGAGCGATTGAGCACCTATTTACAATGGTGTATATAACACCACTGTAGTCAACGGTAAAGATCTGTGTAAATGAGATTACAATAAAACTCGTGCAATAAAGCTCGTGTGCAAAAATGGCACCAAATCAGAACTCTGTGTTCACGAACAGCAGTGGTAATATATTACACTTATTCTGTACCCTCTTTACACAGGTATACAAGACATACCGTATGTAATCAATCAATCTTTTCCAATGTACTTCTTTTCAGTGCAATAGCCTCAATCTTGAGAGCCTGGCTTGACCAATGCTCTGAAGACTTCCGAGAGCCACCCAATTACCCTTGTTTGCAGAAATTGCTGGATTACCTTAAACGGATCATGCCAGGCTCTGACCCGGAGAGAAGGGCACAAAACCTCTTGGAGCAGCTTCAGAAGCAAGAAGTGAAAAATGAGAGTAAGTTACATTTTTGCACGGCTATTACTGCCTAATCTCCCAGACTATCCTGAAGAACCTGAATTTTCAGGGTAAATTTTACGGGGTGTATGATTTTTATCTCATTTACAGTGATGTAGCTCAAGAGTGACTCCACTGAAGTCAGTGGGGTTACAATGGATGTAGAATCAGGCTCTCTGGACTTTTGCTTATTGAATCCCACAGAGATTGTAGCTACCATAGGGATGAAATACAAACATGAAGTGTGGAATAATATGTCTAGTAATTCTGATCGAAATTTGGGGAACTCCAGCGTTTCTAAGAACTCTGCCAGTGCACAGAAGTTGCTGCAACAACGATATAGTTAATTGCAATTGCATTCTCTGTCTTCAGAGTAAAACCACAGCTGCTCTCTAATTAGTTTTTTCATTAAACTAATTAATTAATTAAAAATCCCATCAAATATTACTATGCTGTGACCAAATGCAGCTTCAGTCACAAGCCTATTTGTCATGAAAGCTTCTCTTCCAGTTACCACCATGTCAAAGGAAATGCCTGTGGCTGTTTTTTCCTATTTGAGTGACAAGCTGCTGACATCCAAGGACAGAGGAAAATTTTACTTTACCAGGTCAAAGATCCACTGAAACAATAGTGAGCTGTAGTAACACACAAATGCTATGTAGTGTCAAACTTGGCACATAGTCCGTACCCCAGTTAGAAAGTTTCCTGTGACATAATTAGCATAGCTAGAAAGTTACCGGAATTTGTGCAATGTGAGAACCAGATTCAATGTCCATCTTTGACAGATGAATGAAAGGAAATGATACATGGAATAAGAAGGAAGAAGGCAAACAACAAAAAAGTAGCATTTCATCTCACAAACATTACCTGCCGGATGTTCCAGAAATGAGGAATTATTGCATAATCAGACACAATGCCAAATGAATTTATGCATTTAAATCTGTATAAAAAGGCCTATTGCATAAAATCCAAATGTTTTCCTCATAAGAAAAAAGCAAGTCTACAGTGTTGCTAATATGTGTCTAATGATGTTCTTTCCTGGATTTGGTTCTAGCAGGCCAAACAATGAAAGTCCAAGGGCTCTATTTTTTAGATCCAACTGTTGTCCAAAAGGAGCAGAAGTTCCCAGGCACTCAGCTGCTGCACTAATTTCCTGAAGTAACACTTGAAAAGGTTGCTACTTGAGTCACAGGCACTTCACTTGAATGAGAATAAAATTACTTGAATGCTGCAAGGTTAAAGGCAGTTAATAAAAATTAACAAGTTATTTTGAGGGTCTGATGAGAGCTGCTTTATAGTGGTGACTCATTTTATTTCATGTCCGTTCTGTGTCTGCTCACCTTATACAAAACTGAAACAATCATTTGTTTCAAAGTTCAGATTTGAATACACGATAATAATCATTGTTATAATTTAATGCTATCTAATGCTATACATTGACATGAACTTTACAAATATAGACCCGGATCTGACAATCTGATTGATATGGGGCATTGCACAGGTCCACCCTTTGTGGATTAGACTGCCAGATTGTGGCCATAGAGACTATATGTTCTCTGCCCCAAAGAGCTTGCAACTTAAAAATACACAACCAGGCAAGCACAGGACAGCAGTTCAGGAGCAGGAGTATATGGAGATTACTAGTGATGTCAGGAAGAGAATAGCAGGTTTGAGAGATGGGTGTTAAAGAAGGATTTGAAGGAGGAGAGTGTTCTTCGCAGATGGGGACTGGAAGACTGCTTCAGGTTAGGGACAACGTGACAGAAGGTGTGAAAATGAGAGTGGGAAAAGAAGATAAAGGGGGCTGTAAAGGAAAAGACTTGGGAGGGGCAGGAAGGTGTGTAAAGAAAATGAGAACAGAGTTGAAGACAAGATTGTTTAAGATCTTGTGGGTGTCATGGAGTTGAATTTGATAATCTAGGATGCAAAAAGGCAGTGGGGGGATTCCAGCAAGGGGCAGTGTGCTCAAAAAAATTGGAAAGAGGTGATTTTCATAAACCGTTGTTATGAAAATTAGGGCTGTCAATTAATTGCAGTTAACTCACACGATTGACTTAAAAAAATTAATCGCAATTAAAAAAATGAATTGCGATTTATCACAGTTTTAATTGCACTATTAAACAATAGAATATCAATTAAATATTTTTGAATGTTTTTCCACATATTCAAATGTATTGATTTCAATTACAACATAGTATACAAAGTAGACAATGCTCACTTTATTTTTAATACAAATATTTGCACTGTAAAAATGGCAAACAAAAGTAACAGTATTTTTCAGTTCACCTCATCAAGTACTGTAGTGCAATCTCTTTATCATGAAAGATCTACTTATAAATGTAGATTTTTTTTGTTACATAAGTGCACTCAAAAACAAAACAATGTAAAACTGTAGAGCCTACAAATCCACTCAGTCCTACTTCTTGTGCAGCCAATCGCTAAGACAAACAAGTTTGTTTACATTTACGGGCATTAATGCTGCCCGCTTCTTATTTACAATGTCACCTGAAAGTGAGAACAGGTGTTCGCATGGCACTTTTGTAGCTGTCATTGCAAGGTCTTTACTTGCCAGATATGCTAAACATTCGTATGCTTCTTCATGTTTCGGCCACCATTCCGGAGGACATGCATCCATGCTGATGATGCTCATAAAAAAAAATAATGCATTAATTAAATTTGTGACTGAACTCCTTGGGGGAGAATTGTATGTCTCCTACTCTGTGTTTTACCTGCATTCTGCCATATATTTCATATTATAGCAGTCTCGGTCATCATGATGACCCAGCACATGTTCGTTTTAAGAACAGTTTCACTGCAGATTTGACAAAACGCAAAGAAGGTACCAATGTGAGATTTCTAAAGATAGCTACAGTACTCGATCCAAGGTTTAAGAATCTGAAGTGCCTTCCAAAATCTGAGAGGGACAAGGTGTACAGCATGTTTTCAGAAGTCTTAAAAGAGCAACATTCTGATGCAGAAACTACAGAACCCGAACCACCAAAAAAGAAAATCAACCTTCTGCTGGTGGCATCTGACTCAGATGATGAAAGTGAACATGCGTCAGTCCGCACTGCTTTGGATCATTGTTGAGCAGAACCTGTCATCAGTATGGACGCATGTCCTCTGGAAAGGTGGTTGAAGCATGAAGGGACATATGAATCTTTAGTGCATCTGGCATGTAAGTCTCTTGCGACGCAGGCTACAACAGTGCCATGTGAACGCTTGTTCTCACTTTCAGGTGATACTGTAAATAAGAAGTGGGCAGCATTATCTCCTGCAAATGTAACCAAACTTGTTTGTCTGAGCAATTGGCTGAACAAGAAGTAGGACTGAGTGAACTTGTAGGCTCTAAAGTTTTACATTGTTTTATTTTTGAATGCAATTGTTTTTTGTACATAATTCTACATTTATAAGTTCAATTTTCATGATAAAGAGATTGCACTACTGTACTTGTTAGGTGAATTGAAAAATACTATTTCTTTTGTTTTTATAATGCAAATATTTGTAATAAAAATAAACATAAAGTGAGCACTGTACACTTTGTATTCTGTGTTGTAAGTGAAAGCAATATATTTGAAAATGTAGAAAACATCCAAAACTATTTAAATGGTATTCTATTATTGTTTAACAGTGCGATTAATCACGATAAATTTTTTTAATCGAATGACAACCCTAATGAAAATCAATTTCCATGTGCTTATTTTTATAAAATATCTGCAGATAAGGCTGCAGAAGACATTTCCACATACCTCCTTTAGCTCTTTGAATAAATTGGTATATCTGGATTCCTGTCTCTGCCTTCCAATAGTTCTAATTTGTTACAGTAGAGTCTTGCGCTAATGACTGGGAGACCCAATGTGAACTACTAGAGTTTGCAAGGTAGTGAACAAAGAGAAAACAAACATTTTGGGGAAAAAGGAAGATCCATCACATAATGTCCTTTGTTATTTTGACATTTGCTTAGTTGTAATTTGATATGAAATACTTCAGAGATACTCTGAAATGTATTGTATATTTTGTCAAGCCTTAATAATCGAGACCTCATTACAACAGCTTTGCTGTTAAATCTTTGTTGAGAGATGGGAGAGTCCACCAATTTTTGTATTTTTTTGGACTGGATCTCCTCTTCCTGCAGTAAAATCCATGGGATGGGGACTTAGGGAGAATGAAATATTTTCATTGATCCTTTAGGTGAGATCCGCCCTAATCCTTGAGTGGTGGAGAAAGTTTTCCCTGATGGACTAAACCATGGTTTTCCCCCCAAACCTGGAGGGTCCTCTAGGATCTTTGTGCATCTTGGGGAAGCCACAGGCTGTCAGAGCCATCTGCATTGAGTCCCTGTGCCTCTGCACCAGCTCTATTTCCCCACTCCCAAGTAATGCTGCTCCTGTGGAGTCTGTAAAGGAGTATCTTGCCATGGAGACTCAGCATCAACTTTGCAGAGCAGGAAGAACCATATTGGGTTACTCTCTCTTCTCCCCAGCTTGAGTCACACCAGGACTTCTATAGGACCCCAGGAAGGAGAGTATACTACCAAGGAAATGTCTAACACCCCACCCTTCCATACAGGAGAGTCTAAATCTGAATGCAAAGGGTCCCCTATGCACTGAATGTGGGACACTATCTGGCCCTTTGATAGTTCGATTTTTTTTTTTTAGGTTATAAAGCATATTGACTATCGAGGGGTGGATTAATGAGGTTCTGCTATAGAAGGGAGAAATTTTTATACCTGCAAGTCTTGTCTGTGTTGGTTGTAAATTCTTTAGAGGAAGGACTCTCTTCCATTATGTTTCTCACTACAGTGCCTAGCATGAGAGAGCCCTGACATCAGTTAGGATCTGTAGGCTCCACTATAATACAGATAAATAATGGTAGTAATAAACAATGGCTTTAATGTACTGTTTAGCACGTGTATGTTACCAAGTAATATTATATTTTCCATGCTGGACAGATGGGTTCCATAACACCTTCACTTTCAGCCTTGATGAGGAAGAGGAAATGGAGACTGGTGGGCCAGAAGAGTTCTCTTTTTTCCCAGAAGACCTTGTAGCAGAGCAATTAACATACATGGATGCAGTAAGTACTGTGTACATTTAGAGGGGAAAGCTACTGGGGAAAATGCTAGGGTACTTAGTGTTGTTATTTTAATCTTTCTTTTAACTCATGTTAACCAATACAAATGTAGTGTTCCAAAAAGCTGCTAGCCTTATCAGGGCAGCAACACAAAACTCTTTTAGGTTACTTGATCCTATTTCAGCCAGTTGGATTGTTTCATTCAGCCAAGGGTTTTTTAAATTGTGTGTGTGTGTGTGAATATATATTGCTAGTTCATGGCCTTTTTGCAAAGATCAAAGATAGTATAGTATATGTTTAATATCTGATACCGTTTGTGACTATATCTTACTCTTACATAGACATCTATAATTACTATGCTCTACTAGTCTGTTCTTGTGGATAGTATTGGTATCTTTTGGTGTGTGTGTGTACATAAATAGATATACTCATACTGTATATGTGATATGTGTGTACACAAGACACGCTCCCCCCTCCCTCCTTTAGCTTTTTGCCAGCCAGGGTGGAAAACATTTAACCCCTACCCCAAACCTACACACACAGTCATTCAGTGAACCAAAGAAAAGAAGGCTGGTCAATCAGCGTGGGGGGAAGGGGGAACCCAGCTGAATGTGACAGTGGTACAGCACCCCCTGGAAGACGGCATCCAGGGTGACTGCCCGGCTTCCCCTCCCCAAGAACCAGCCCTGTGCAGCCGTCCATTAGCTCAAACAAGCTAAATGTTCTAAGTACTTTTTAGCTGACCATGATACATTTCCTTTTTGCCTCAAGTATATATGGAGCAGAGTAAATTTTCATATCAGAGAAAATGAGCATTTATCTGTTAATACACTCTCAGTTTTAGATCCAGCATACTGTAAAAAGATGTATTTCTACATATTAACAATAGGAATCTCAGAGAGCCCTGTTGATTTACAAACCTCTTTCTTGTTCTAGAAGCTCTTTAAGAAAGTGGTGCCCCACCATTGCTTGGGGTGCATCTGGTCTCGGAGGGATAAGAAAGAAAACAAACACTTGGCACCCACCATCAGAGCCACCATCTCTCAGTTCAACACAGTTACCAAATGTGTCGTCAGCACCATCCTGAAGGGCAAGGACCTCAAAACACAGCAGAGAGCCAAGATCATTGAGAAATGGATTCATATTGCACATGTAAAGCATTCGTTCTGTCCTGTTTCAGTTAATGGTGGTTTGGGAGGTGGGGGGTCATGTGCTTTGTCCACAGGTTATTTTTCACACTGACTCCCTTGGTGGCCTTGGGCAAGATCCTGCATTTCCCCATCCTGAAAATGGGGTTGTTAATGCTGCCTTATCACAGCGTTGCAAGTGTTAATGAGTGGATGATGCATGTGCTTCAAAGGTAGGAAGTGCTGTGTCAGTGCTATTATTATGGTGAGAGAGGTTTGCAAAGTCAAACAATTCATCTTCCCTAGGAAAGAAAAATGACTAATCTTCTTGAAGGAAGTGGAATTCTGTCGAAGTCCTCTTAAAGTTAGATGCATTAGGCCATATTTCCCAAGGAAAGTGTAACAGGAATGTAATAAGGTCACTGATGGTGCCCACAAAACCCCACATAGACTGGGTGGTTGCATCTACAGCCCATTTGCTCACTCAGGTATGTGTTTTGCTTACACACAGTCAAATGTTAATGAGTGCAGAGGATGCATGCTCATTTTTGTGTGTCCCCCTGTTGCATCCTTATTTGAAAGTTTGTCCCATCTGTTGTTTTGAGAGGGGAGTTCTCCAATATCCTCTAATTTTTCTGCCCTTTTACTCCTATTCACTCCTTTTATAAAAGGCCTCCACACTGCTGACCTGCACCATAATTTAGGGCAGGCAGGGTCTGGATGAAGCTCCCTCTAGAGCCTCGATCAGTCAGAGGGGGTCAATGGAGAGTGATAGGTGTTCTCCCTTTGACGGACTCAGTGCAATGATTCTGCAGCATTCTTTCTTAGTCCTTGATGCCATGAGGGTGCGGAGCAGGGGTGAGAAACCGAGCTCGATTCCAAGCGAGGGCCTTTCCACGTGGTAGCACTCTGTGTTATTAATAGACTAGTGGACCCCCAAGGCCTAAATTTATTAATACTCATTTATCAGCTATCCAGGAATGATTGCATCCCTCTTGATGCTTCATGACTTCTGAGTAAACTGTGTGAGATGATTCAGGGACAATCTTTAAATATCATAAGAACATAAGAATGGCCATACTGGATCAGAACAATGGTCTGTCTAGCCCAGTATCCTGTCTCTCACAATGGCCAGTACCAGAACTTCAGGGGAAGTGTTCAAAACAGGGCAGTTGGAGTCATCCAACCCTGTCTTCTCATCCCAGCTTCTGGCAGTCAGAGGTTTAGGGTTGCCCTGAACATGGGGTTGCATCCCCAACCATCTTGACTAATAGCCATTGATGGACCTATTTTCCATGAATTTATCCAGTTCTTTTTTCAACCCACTTATAGTTTTCACCATCACAACATCATATGGCAATGAGTTCCACAGGTTAACTGTGTGTTATGTGGAAAAAGTACTTTTGCTTGTTTGTTTTAAACCTGCTGCCTGTTAATTTCATCAGGTAACCCCTGTTTTTTGTATTGTGTGAAAGGGTAAATAACACTTCTCTATTCACTTTTACTATACCATTCATCATTTTATAGACCTATATCATATCCCCCCCACCCCCGTCTCACTTTTCTAATCTGAACAGCCCATATCTTTTTAGTGTCTCCTTGTATGGAAGCCATTGCTTGCCCTTCTCTGAACCTTTTCTAGTTCCACTGTATCCTTTTATGAGATGTGGCAAACAGAACTGGACACAACATTCAAGGGGTAGGCAAAGAAATATGAGTAAAACAGTAAAAGGTGCTTCCTGTGCCCTTTGCTTTAATCCCAGTTTGTGTTTCTCCTGTTCCAAATGGGAAACTTGGCTTTTGAGCAAATGGAAACTATTTTGAAGGAATCGAATGCAAGTGAGATTCTATGTATCGGCTACCAGAAATACAAAATCCCTTAGAAATAATTCATCTTTGTCTTCAACAGGTAATTGTAATTTCTTTCCTTCCCCATTTATAAATCCCATAAAACTAGAATTTAAAACATGAGATTACCAAACTAGATATTTTCTTACTTAAACACAAAGTATTTCAAAGTAAAGTAAATGGTAAGACTTAGGTAAATGATCAGACACAAAATTTATAATAATAATAGTAAAAGTATTTTGGGGAAAAGGCAGAAAAATTAAGTTATTGCTCATAGTTGTTTTGAATAACCCTTGACACTGCAATATATTTGCTTACGGAATCATTTACTTTGTCCATTGGGCATGGTCCCTAGTTTGTAGTTACAGATTTACTCAAAAGAACAGAAGAAATGTTAGGAAAGGCCGTCTGGTTCAAGATGCCTGCCCTTTCTTTGCTTCATCTTAATCCTATTCCCTGCTTTTTCTCCATACCCCAGGTATCTCTAGAACTCCTTTTTACTCTTCAGTTGCTTTCCCTAGTAATGGATTCCATATGTTTCTCACTTGTTTGCATGATATCATTTTGTCTGAGTTCCTTCAGCAATCCTGGCTTCCTAATTTTTTAGATTGTATCTTCTATTTGTTGGATGCTTCATGAACTGTGCTCATGAGGGCTGGGCTGCTGGCTAGTTTTGTTTTAATGCTTCAGTGTTCCTTTAAAAATAAATATAACGCACATTAAAGAATCGTGGATTCTTGCAAAGAGATTCAAAATAAGCAATACTTAAAAAATCAGGACAGATATTGAGTTTTCCAGTCTTAATTTGTTTTTCTGCCTCTAGAAGCAAAATTGTTAGTATTGACACCTAGACAGGTGGGAATGGATGGCTCAGGGAACTCTGCTGGCTGACTCTAGGCACGTTGCTTCAACTTTCTGTCCCTCAGTTTCCCCACCTGTAAAATGGGGCTAATGATCCCTCCTTTGTAAAGCACTTTGAGCTTGACTGATGAAAAAGGCACATAAGGACTAGGTATTATTATGGGAAGTAGAGTCTTTCACCTCTACATTGGCAGTTCTACTTCAGCTTAAATCAGTAGGTGACCAACTTCTGTTATCATCTGATGGTTCTTTGATGGCCAGTGTGAAATGGCTTAGATGGTGTCAGTTTTGTTTTCTGGTACACAGGTGTCAATCACAAAAACCATCATCCAAGGTATTAATGGACACCCTTGTTTGGAAGTTTAAGAGGTGAAGGATTGAATGGAGATTAAGCTACCTTCTCATTCCTAGGGGTGGTCCCTCAAGGACAGGGGATACCTATTGAGAGGGTAATGGGAGTGGCAGGGGAAGTCTGGACTGTCACTGCCCACATAGTATCTGATCTTTGACCTTCAGCCTCCAGGACTGTCAATCTAGCATCTTTCACCAGTCCTAAATTCACACACAAAATTAAATACTGCAGCCCTAGTTGAACCCATGAAGAATGCATGTGCACACTCAGTGAAGTAATTGCATGGGCAGAATGGCTAGCTACACATATAGTTCCCTACTTCTAAATGGAATTGCTTATTTTGCATGCACAAATGAATGTTTTGTATATTTAGGTGCCTGTGCTTGAGAATCTGCCCGTTAAACTGGAATTAGTCACTAAAAAAATTACTCTGTAACAGGGCCGGCTCCAGGCACCAGCGAAGGAAGCAGGTGCTTGGGGCGGCCAATGGAAAGGGGCGGCACGTCCGGGAATTCGGCGGTGGGTCCCTTAGTCCCTCTCTTCCTCTTTGAGCTGCCGCCGAAGTGTCGCCGAAGAGGAAGAGAGGGAGCGAGGGACCCACCGCCGAATTGCCACCGAAGAATGAAGCGGCGCGATTGAGCTGCCGCCGAAGTGCCGCCGATCGGCTTTATTTATTTTTATTTTTTTTCCGCTTCGCCGCTTGGGGAGGCAAAAAAGCTGGAGCCGGGCCTGCTCTGTAAATAAGGCAGTGTGGGGTTCCATGCTTATTGTCTGTCAATGATCTTCAGAGCCAATTTGATACATTTAAAAGTCAAGATATGTTTTTCTAACTGCCAGCCCTTCAGACTCCACCTCGGATCTAAAATTACTGAGCAAGAACGGCCAATTTTCTACATTAAATATTTTCTTTAAAAATAAAAAAGGAATCACTAATTACCTGTTAAAATTCCTTTTTAAAATCAAGGTTATTTTTGAGTATTTCAGGTACAGGAAAGCTTCTGATTGTTTTATGTGTGTGTCACTTAAAAAGAGGCAAAGCAATTCTTAAAAAAACCCGGAGGCAGAAAAATGTTGGCTAAAGTTTAGCCTGTAGTGAATAAAATGAACATCTGAAAACATGGATATATAATGGGAGTCCTGATGTTTTTCTTAAATCCAGTGGAAGCTGTAAACTAAAGATGGGCCCACACTGGCACCTACTTTCCCAACCTCTTTCATGTTGGGGGAGCAGAGTGTTTCACGATCAGATTTCTGGATCCAAACCATCCCCTATGGTTTGGATTCTGAGCTGAGCCCAAACCAAGAAGAAGCCTGTTTTCTACTGTTGCCAAAGATCTTGTGAGAAAGCTGTTTTGTGAGATTTTGGCACAAGGTGCCAGAAATCTTACAAGAATAGCTTTCGAGCTTTTGGTGTCATCAGGTCTGACCCTGAACTTTTGAATAATGCCTTTGGCCCCAACTACAGTCTTTTGACACCAACCTTAGTACAAACCTAGCCCAAATGCCATCACCGTATGCTCTGCTACTCTCTAATATTAACATTATAAGGTAAATTCTTAAACAGCATCTAATGTTGTGCATAGCTCGTGCTCATAAACATGTGAGTAACGTTAGAGGCTGCGTTTAAAAATGTGACTTTTAATGTTAATATTAGAGACTAGCAGAGCAGGTGGTATTTGCATGTGCGTGCATGAACTGCTGGGCTGTGGACACTCTTTCATGAGTTCTTTGGAGAGCGGGTTAGTCACAGGATGCTTGTTCTTTTTCCACCTCATCCTTCCTTCCATATAAGCCTCTGTTATAATTGCCACAAAGATGTTGTGTGATCACAAATGGGAGGGAGATGTCTTTGAGCCAGTCTCTCTATTCAGATGTGCTCCCCCCATGGAGAGGTTTGAGAGCTCTTACCTTAAACAACGTACATGCCTGAATATGTTGATCTTTTGTGTGTATTTTTAAATTGTCATTTAGTTTGGCAAGGTTCATCATTTTAAATTCAACTTGCAAATAGGCAGGCCCCAACTTTCCCCAGCAGGGGGAGAAGGTAATTATAAAGTGCTTGTTAATAGGATAAAGTTCGTTTTCTTTAGCTTGACTTCAGAGACCCACCCCCACTAGTATTTTTACTAGGAGAGCTGGAAGCTATACAAAAAAATGAAAGTGAAGAAAACAAGGATTAAGTGCCAAAACCTATAAAGGTTTTGGTAGGTGGGGAGGGAGAGGGGAGCCATTTTTGATGCCCTATATTTGTACAGCTGCCTATTGAGCAGTAAGAATTCACCGCAGCTGTGAGATTAGAAAAACAGGAAATCGCCAGCTCACTTGTAATATTGATCTTTAACTCTCCTTTATTTTTTATTCCCTCCCTTTATAGGAATGTAGGATCCTGAAGAATTTTTCCTCCTTGAGGGCCATTGTTTCAGCACTACAGTCCAACTCCATCTACCGGTTAAAGAAGACCTGGGCATCTGTTCCAAAGTAATCCTCCCACTCTCCTTTTAGCCCCTTTCATCTGACTGGCCCACAACAAAAACGAAGTACAGTTACGCTTAGGGCAGGTCTATAGTACAAATTTTTGCTGATGCAAATAATAAGACCGCCACAATTAGTATATTGTTTGTGAGTGTGCATACTTGGTTTCTTGCATTGGCAGTGTGCATGCTCACCACGAGTGCTTGTGTTGATGCATGGTGATGTGCACCATGGGTAGGTAGCCTAGAGTGCAATACCCCACCATCCAATCCATTGTCTTTTGGGAAGTTTTGGCAAAGCACGGTGGGGCAGATGTGAGTCACACAAGGGTGACTGGGAGCAAGGGGTCAATTTCCCAGCATGCAACTGTCTCCATTCCATAATGTTATCTAAATCTCATAATTTTCGTGCCTTTTTTAAAAATCCCACAAACCCATGCAGCCCTCCTCACTGTCCGCCATCTCTGACAGAAGCATGGAGCCTGCACAGCTCTGCACTATTGTCATAAGCATCGCAAGCACAGGACGCACAATCCTGTGGTATTTGCAGAGCCGTAAGAAAAAAACTAATCAGCATCGAACATGAGGATTTCTTGACAGACAGATTGCTGTGGGACATAGCGAGAACCAAATCAAGGTGATTGGTGGCATTCACTGGGTAGCTGTCGATGTTGGAGCACCGCTTCTGGGCCCAAGAAACAAGCACTGACTGGTGGGATTCCATCGTAACGCAGGCTTGGGATGATGAGCAGCGACTGCAGAACTTTCAGATACCAAGTTACAGATTTACCAAGCTCACCTCAACTCTCCAGTGCAAGGTTGCCAAGATGAGAGCTGCACTGACAGCGGAGAAGCAAGTAGCAATCGCACTGTGGAAACTTGCAATGCCGGATTGCTACCGGTCAGTGGGCAACCATTTTGGAGTTGGAAAATCCACTGTGGGGGCTGCTGTGTGTGCAGGGCCGTTACGACTGTGACTGTCAGCAACTTGCAGGACATAGTGGATGGATTTGAAGCAGTGGGATTCCCAGGCTGCAGTGGAGCAATGGACGGCACGCATATCCCTGTTTTGGCACCATACAACCTTACCACAGAGAACATCAACAGAAAGGGTTACTTTTCATGGCTATGCAATCTTGCAAAATGCTGAGCCAGCAGCAATAGGAGTTGAGGAGGCTCAGCACCTCAGTGGATGGGTCTCTGTGCTGACCCACCTTTTACATGTTTGATTGTTGTCTAGTCCTTCATCACTGTGGAAAACTGGATAATAATGATGTAGGCTTGATTTAGGGTGCTTTGTAATCAATAATTGATTTAATTCCTCTTCTGCCTAGGGACAGGATGCTGATGTTTGAAGAGCTGTCCGATATCTTCTCAGACCATGACAATTATCTGACGAGTAGAGAGCTGCTAATGAAGGTGAGAATGAGGCTGAGAGCAAGAGTTATGATTTGTGTCAGTGCTGAACTCTGTCGCCTATCCAGTCGCCCAAACCCACCCCCCCGGGCTCCATTGTAGGGAGTCTTACAGAGCACAGTTCTGTGGCATGCAAGGAGTGTGCATGCCTGCTTCCTGTGTGACCTTTCTGCCCTCTGGCACAGCAGAATTGCATTGGTTCCACTGGCACTGACGCTATGCACAACTGGAAGGCTGGGATGGATTATGGGATTTGCCTACTAGTGAACAGGTGCTGTGGAAGGTGTTGAGATATCTGTGGTCTCACTGAGGAGCGCAGCTCAAAGAAGTTGCAAAATAGCACAACGGCAAAGGATGCAGAAGTACTTCCCAGAAATATAGCTGTTCTAGATAGCCTTTCAATTAGTCATAAGTTCATCTAGAAAGGTTCGGTACTGATGAGCATAAAAAAAAATACAGAGACCAGATTCTCAGCATCTGTAAATTGTCATAGCTCCTTTGACTGCAGTGGGAGTTATGCCAGTTTACTCCAGCTGAGGATTTCATCCAAGATGTTTGTCCAAACTATCCCCACCTTCTTGGAACTACAAAACAGGGCTGGGAATCTGGAAGGAGCAGGCTTCCTGCTGTGTGTGTGGCCAGAAATGCCACAAAACAGTCTATGTTGCAGTAGTCTGCGAATTCTGCTGTCAGACCCGGGTGAACCCCAAAAGTTCAGAGGCCCCTGAAAATGAGAAATACTGGTAGTGAAGCATGTTGGTATGAACCTTTTAGAAACTAAGGGAAGGTTCAATTAGATTTCTCTGAGCTCTGTCTAATTCAGTCTGTTTCTATCTGGTCTATATCTAGTCTGTCTAGAATTTATAATTCACCTCAGCATTATAATGTCAAGCACTGAATTTTGGGCAAAGGCTCAGTGATGGTGGGTGATTTTATTCAAACTTGGTGGGCAGTAGCTACTTATGAGCCATTTATCAAAATGTTTTACAGCAGGTGAAGTAGTAATAAATATTGAGAGGAGTCCTTATCTATCCAGACCAGTTTAATTAACTAAATGTTAAACATCCCCGAGAACAGACCTATTGGCTCCTGCCAGATCTTATTCTGCAAACCATTCTGAAGGCAATGAAATGAGCTTATGATGATCTCGCTCAACAGTTTTATTCAACTTGTGACAACCCGAAGACTAGCTTCAGATGAAGCCTGGAAGTCTCTCTTTCCTAATTGTGAGGACTGCCACATCCTTGAATAGTCTCCCCAAGGAAGTTGTAGCAGACCTATCACTTGAGACATCTAAAGCTGGAGTGGACCAAAACAACTGAATATACTTTTGACAGGGCAGCATCTCGCTCCTGTCTCTTTTCTAGATACAAACTGCTTGGAGACCACCTTCTGTTCAAACACTTTGTGCAATTTATTTAGTGTTCTCCCCATCACTGTTACAAACCTGTGCAGCGTTGTGTTTACAAGCATATTGTCCTTAGTTCACTCAGCCAAGAAACGTGGAGTCAGAAAAGATTTCCCCCCCAAGAGATCTCTCCTGGCTCTGCCTTGCAAAAGCCTGCCAGTCTCTCTCTGCTCCCCTCAGCATTTTCTTCCTGTGTCTTTTCTATTTTCTAATCTAATGAGCTCATTAGCCTTTTGGGCTCTCCTCAGCCCATCCCAGCCTATCAATTAGGCACAGCTTTACCCCTCAGGTTTATTCTGGGGTGCTATAATTGGTGGTCAGTGATCAGAGTGCTAGTACAGCTGCTGTTGCCCAGCACTCTGTCACAGTACTGTATGGAATAAGCCAGAAGTGGCTTGGTGGGGTGAATCAAGAGGTCTTTCCATCTCTAAAATCTAGAGCACTACAAGCCTTCTGCACCATGTGCATGAGTAATTCTTCTGTGGTTTGGAACTTATCATTTAAATCAGCTTCTGTACCAAATGACTAGAGGATAGCTAATGTGACACCAATTTTTAAAAAGGGCTCCGGAGATGATCCCGACAATTGCAGGCCAATAAGCCTGACTTCAGTACCAGGCAAATTGATTGAAAATATAGTAAAGAACAGAATTATCAGACACATAGATGAACATAATTTGTTAGGGAAGAATCAACATGGTTTTTGTAAAGGGAAATCATGCCTCACCAATCTACTAGAATTCTTTGAGGGGGTCAACAAGCATGTGGACAAGGGGGATTCAGTGGATATAGTGTACTTAGATTTTCAGAAAGCCTTTGACAAGGTCCCTAACTCAAGGCTCGTAAGCAAAGCAAGCTGTCATAGGATAAGAGGGAAGGTCCTCTCATGGATCGGTAACTAGTTAGAAGATAGGAAACAAAGGATAGGAATAAATGGTCAGTTTTCAGAATGGAGAGAGGTAAATAGTGGTGTTCCCCAGGGGTCTGTTCTGGGACCAGTCCTATTCAACATATTCATAAATGATCTAGAAAAAGGGGTAAACAGAAAGTGATAAAATTTGCAGATGATACAAAACTACTCAAGATAGTTACATCCAAAGCAGACTGTGAAGAGCTACAAATGGATCTCACAAAACTGGGTGACTAGGCAACAAAATGGCAGATGAAATTCAGTGTTGATCAATGCAAAGTAATGCACATTGGAAAACATAACCACAACAAAAATGATGGGGATCTAAATTAGCTGTTACCACCAAGGAGAGAGATCTTGGCATCATTGTGGTTAGTTCTCTGAAAATATCCACTCAATGTCCAGCGGCAGTCAAAAAAGCTAACAGAATGTTGGGAATCATTAAGAAAGGGATAGATAATAAGGCAGAAAATATCATATTGCCTCTATATAAATCCATGGTATGCCCATATCTTGACTACTGTGTGCAGATGTGGTTGCCCCATCTCAAAAAAGATATACTGTATTGGAATTGGAAAAGGTTCAGAAAAGGGCAACAAAAATGATTAGGAGTATGGAACACCTTCCATATGAGAAGGGATTAATAAGATTGGGACTTTTCAGTTTGGAAAAGAGACGACTAAGGGGGGATATGATAAAGGTCTATAAAATCATGACTGGTAGGGAGAAAGTAAATAAGGAAGTGTTATTTTCTCCTCCTCATAACACAAGTACTAGAGGTCACCACATGAAATTAATAGGCAGCAGGTTTAAAACAAACAAAAGGAAGTATTTCTTCACACAACGTACAGTCAACCTGTGGAACTCTTTGCCAGAGGATGTTGTGAAGGCCAAGAATATAACAGGGTTCAAAAAAGAAGTAGATAAATTCATGGAGGATAGGTCCATCAATGGCTATTAGCCAGGATGGATATGGTGTCCCTAGCCTCTGTTTGCCAGAAGCTGGGAATGGACGACAGGGGATGGATCACTTGATGATTACCTGTTCTGTTCATTCCCTCTGGGGCACCTGGCATTGTCGGAAGTCAGGATACTGGGCTAGATGGACCTTTGGTCTGACCCAATATGGCCATTCTTATGGTCTTATGGGAGTCCAGGCTTCTAGGTTCCATTTCTGTCTCTGCAACTTACTGTTATATGACCCTGGGCAAGTCACTTAAGCTCCTTGTTTTCCCCAACTATAAAATAGGTGTTGTATTACTCACCTATCTGATAGGAATGTTGGGAGTCTTGATTAATTAACATTTATAAAGTACCTTGAGATCCTACAAAAGGAGCTTTACAAATGCAAATTATTATTTATTATTGTTTTGGGACTCACTAGAAAAAGGGGGTCATAATCTCAGAAATAAATTAACGTCACAAGGCAAAGGCTACAGAACTGTTATGAAATATGGCTCCCATTCATATAGTTATTGGAAAACCTAAATCCCTCAGCCTCGAATTGTGCAAATCTAAAACAAACACTTTTATTTCCTGAATGTCTCTGTAATACTTGGAAAACCATAGAGGTTAGTCATCATATCATAGAGTCACTGTATAAAAAAAGAAAAACACCAGCGTGTTACATAACAGAGGGGAGATGTTTATTTGTAAAATTGCTGATTGCGAAATAAGTTAGAGGTCTAAGGACAAAAGGCCCAGAAGCTGCGTTCGGATGAGAATCCAAATGTATGGCGCATATTCAAGCTTCTTGAATTTAAAAATCTCAGTTGATTTGTGGTTCTTCTAAGCTTCGCCTGGGCCAGGACTGTTTTGCAGACAAACTCCCTTGTGGTAATTTGGTATGATTGTCTCCAACAAACCCCAGCAGTGCAGAAGCCTTAACGTTTTTTTTAAAACAAGCAAAAAAGTTAAGCACATATTTCTGAACCTCAGGGCAGTGTGGCTCAGCTGGGTGAATTTTCATGTATTTCAATCCTACCAATAATGTCCCCCATTAATTGCCCTTTCATTCACTCCATAGGAAGGAACATCCAAGTTTGCAAATCTGGACAGTAGTGTGAAAGAGAACCAGAAAAGGACCCAGAGGCGGCTTCAGCTCCAGAAAGATATGGTGTGTGCAGCATGCTGTTCTCTCTTCTCTCTGAATTTATACCTGGGATAATAGAAGCAAAATCCAGAAATGCATTTTAAGAAACAGAGCACAAAGCACATTATATCATGCATTATACCATGCAAAAACCCTAGAGTCAATACAACAGTGAGGTTGATCAACCAAGTACACAGTGTCAAGGAACTTAAACAGTGAAGATTGAACACTCAGCCTTAACTCTGTCCCTTTTTACATATGGCCTAAAATAGTCTTACTGTATAAATTTCTATGTATTAATAAACAGACATTACAGTATAAAACAGAACAGAAACTGGAGTTTGTAATACATCTTTTACAGATATTATATGGTGTGTGCTGAACTGCCAAGCTGTAACAGAATTATTGTATGCTGTGGTGTTGTAGCCATGTCAGGTCATAGGATATTAGGGAGACAAGGTGGGTGAGGTAATATGTTCTATTGGACCAACTTTTGTTGGGGATTGAGACAAGTTTTGGAGCTTGTGCAGAGCTCTTCTTCCAGTTTGCCAGCCCTGAAATAGAGCTCTGTGTAAGCTCAAAAGTTTGTCTCTCTCACCAACAGAAGGTGGTCCAATAAAAGATAACACCTCCCCACCTTGTGTCTCTAAACTGTCACAAGGGTGACCAGAGAGCAAGTGTGAAAAATTGAGACAGGGGATTGGGTAGTAGGTGCCTATACAAGACTAAGCCCCAAATAACGGGACTGTCCCTATAAAATCAGGACATCTGGTCACCCTAGCTGTCACTGAGCAGAGAATCCTAGCTGTCCTGTGCTCTAAAAACTCCCATAAATTTACTAAACTGCCACAGGAAGTATATTTACAAAACATAAGTATCTATCAAATGCCTGAAATGAGGAAGCGCTGATGGCTGTAAAAGACTGCAGGAGTTGGAGGAGAAATGGTGGTGCCAGAGTGTTTGCTGTTGCACCAATAGCCACTTATCTATCCACAGCAGGAGTAAACAAGGGTGCCTAGAGATACTTCCTTCACTTCCACCTCCATCTACCCAGTGCCCAGCCCAGCTTCTCAGGATTGGATGCAGGACTGAGGACTTGGGCCTTAATTTCAAGACTTTGAGAAATTTATACAAACCGCCACATGAGACAGCAATAAATGATTGATGGCTGTACGCAGATATCCATAGCCTCTGCCTGGCTGGTCGTCTTTCCTAAGGAAGCATAGGAGCTCTTATTCAGACTCCAGTAGCAATCTCTATTACCCTTTAAACAAAGCTGTGTGAAAATAACCAATTTTTACTTGGTAAAATGTTTACTGCAAAAAAATGAAAAGTTTTATATGATGTTACAGGAAAATTAGTTCTGGTCAAAGAGAAATTGTCATTCACTTCAGTGAGCTCATGAAACACACAGGAACTCTCAGGATTTTTGAGAGATCTGCTTAATTTTTATGGAATTTGCACAGGAGATGATTCCATATGACCATAGGTGCCAATTTCCACTGTTCCCGGTGGGTGCTTGACCCCACCCCTGGCCTCACCCCTGCACTGCCCTCACCCCGCCCCCATTCCACCCCCTTCCCCCAAGTCCCCGCCCCTGCCTTGCCTCTTCTCCGCCTACTGCCCTGAGCGCGCCACATCCCCGCTCCTCCCCCCCCCCTCCTGGAAAGTCCTAAGCGTTGGGAGATAGGTGGAGGAGCGGGGATGCGGTGCGCTGGGGGGGAGCGGAGGTGTAGGGCGTGAGGGGAGCTTGGCACCCACTAATTTTTCCACGGAGTCGGCGCCTATGCATAAGACGTGCCTGTTTCCATTTTTGCCAGTGAAAACTGCTTTTTACCCTGATGAAACTGGGAGTGGAACATTTGCTGAAACAAATGGCTTTCTCAGACAAACTGATTAGGAGGAGAGATCTGGAAACGGGGGGAAACGGAAGCAAAAACTGCTAAATATTTTCCATTTTGGTTGACTGGCAAATATATGAATCTTTTTGCTGGTTTTAGTAGCAGTGAGAATTTTTTCCTCACTGATGTAGAAACCCTGACACCAAATAAGGTAGAAGACTTAGGAAGGTTGAAAGTTGAGCCCTGAATTAATTAGAACACAGTGATTATCCCAAGGAGGACGTACCCAGCTTGGAGGGAAAAAATGTGACTGTAATCACACGATTTTATAACTTCATTAAAAAGCAAAGACCCACCGAGTTGAGCCATAGGAAAAGGCTATTTACACAAAGTGTTAGGTCTGAAGGGAGTGCACAGTCTGAAGGGAGCTGTGGGATGCTGGCGTTTGTGCTCCTTTTAACATATTTTACAATCATTCCACCTGTAGGACAGCAGTAGGAATTCTATGTGCATGAACTAGTGTTGCAGAGGCCCTGAATATAGCCACTCTTCAATATCCATTTGTTTATTTGAATAACAATGGCCCCATCCCACTCCCATTGAAGTCAATGGCAAAATTCCTATTGATTTAAATGAAACAGAATCAGGCCCAGAATTTTGCTGCAGGCTTTCAGCTGAGTACTCTGTATAATATATTATATCACAATGTACCGGCTGGAATTCATAGCCTTTCTCTGACAATTAACCAGACACTGCTCTGATTGTCTGCAGGGAGTCATGCAGGGTACGGTCCCCTACCTTGGCACCTTTCTTACAGACCTGACCATGCTTGACACAGCGCTGCAGGACTACATAGAGGTAGGTTTGTGCAGCTTCTTGAATTATAACCCCTCTCCCTGCAGTTGTGATAATTGGGCCAACAAATTTACTAGCCACCACTGAGGACAAATCCTGATGGTTCTGTATGTTTCACTTTTGTCACATCCTCATATGAAACATTCACAGACGTATAGAGGAGTTTGCAGTGTCAAAAGTTATAGATGGGGAGGATGAGCAATATTTTTATTAGGAAAAAAAGATCTTTACTGAATTTAATAATGGAGCTTATTTACTAGGACATTAAGTGTAGTACTTTATGCTCAAAATTTATGTTTTGCTTGAAAAAATCCTAATGACAGTATAAAAGTTTTTATTATTTTAATTAAAACTTTTTTAAAAACATAAACTTCCCCCTTCCGTGTTGGGAAACTCAACACCACAAAATTGTCTTAAGTTCAGCTCTTCAACTTGAGAAGTTAAGTTCTTCAACATGCTCTTACTTCATTTTGTAACTGTTTGAGCACTGTGAAGGCCTTTGTGGGTAAGGATTCTCCCTCCTCTTCAGCTGGCCAATCTTAGTGTAGGCAGGGAAGGACAGGCCCAAGAGATCCTGACCAGGGGGCAGAGGTTCCATAGTATTCCAAAGGTGAATAGAATGGATGGATCTGAGGGTGAAGGAGAGAATTGGACAAATCACAGGTGAATTATGAGTGAATGGGACACGTGTGGCCAGGTGAGTGTGAGTTGTGACCAAGGATCAATGAAAGAGAATATGGGGGGTGATTTGCAGGAAAATGGGTTGCACTTTAGGGTCAGCATTTTAAAACTTGGCTGTTTGAAGTTGGCTCCTAAATCCTTATTTAGGCACCTATATAAAAATGGTCTGGTTTTCAGAGGTTTTAAACCCCTCAAATCCCAGGGAAGTCATTGGGAGCTGCAAATACTCAACACCTTTGAAAATCAGCACACTTTTTTGGGTGCTTTAATATGGAATTAGGAGCTACACTTTAGGTATTCAAGTTTGAATATTTTGGTGTTGGTGTTTGTCGTGAGGATGGGCTAGAATGTTTTTGGCTGGGCTAGTAAATTTTCTTGATAGTTTTGCAAGGATCATCTAAAGGAAGCAGCTGTGACTCAGAATACACATAAAACTTAATTCTGTACTGGGTTTGTTTGCCAGTTGTGTGTGTATATGTATCCATGTGTGTTCACTTGGTGCTTACAAACTCAAGGTTTGGGAACACTGGCTTGAGCCACTTGTAGTGCAGGCAGAAATCAAGCAGATTTCTCACACACAAAGTTCTGACAGCACACATCAGCCAGACCTGAAGCATGCTATACCTGTTCCTACATTGGAACTTCCTCCTTAATCAAACTGCCATTCAGTCCAGAGACAGAGCTCCAGTAGGGACTAGCATGCAACTGCCAAATTCTTTACCAATCAGAAAATTCAGGTCTCTAGAAGGTCCGTGCTCAAAGAGACCATATGATTGAATTCAGCACTTCTTTCACTCTCTGATTTTATTACACTGCTGTTGAATATATGCACGTTGGATTCTTCAGTGGTCCCTGTTTTCTTTGCTTCATACAGGGTGGGCTGATAAACTTTGAGAAGAGGAGACGGGTAAGTCTGAACTCCTTCCATGACTAGCATTTTGCTGCCACCCTGTTGTAGGGAATCCAGCTTGTACTTTACTTTAGGGACTTACTCTTTTCCCCTGGTGCATTCCCAACTACCATTGACTTCAATGGGCGTTACCTGCAAATAAGGATAGAACAGTAGACCGCTATGTGTGTGAGCCCACACAAGCCTGAAGAGGCTGGGGAGTGAAGGAAGGACTGCCAATTATTAGATGGGTGCTACAGGGGAAAGGAAGTCCTAAGCACTAGTCAATATACTTCTAGAACATTTATGCATGGGAACTGTACATTCACTGCCTATGAGCATCAGTGGAAGAAGTCTGTTATCTCATAAATCCAACGTATCTACAGCAGAACAGACCTGCTAGTAAGTGAAGTTTGCTTTTTAGAAAGCATAGCATGAGTCTCGTAAACTTCCTTAGTTTGCTGCATTAATCTGCTTCATTGGATCCAAAGAAAGGATGCGGAGGAGAATGAAAGGGTGATACGGGGCGGAGAAATAAATGCTCTCAGCCTGCCCTTTCAGTCTGCCCTGCATTGGTTGCACAGATAAAGAGGTAAGGAAAAGCCGCGTAGAAGGCAATGTGCTTGGGTCATATCTGTCTGAATAAAGACAAACCAAAGGCAAATCTCCTTTTCAGGGACTCAGTGCAGACTTTGATTTTTGATGTGATAAGGCCCATTTCCTTACTCTTAACTGATTCCTAGCTCCATAAACCACATTTTAAACTTCCCTTTTATTTATGACTGGGTGGCTCAGAGTATTGATAGTGGGGCACAAAAGCGCCTGTGACTAAGTCGCCGGCCCAGTTCAGCCCAGATTGGTAGTAAATGAAAGTTGTTGCCATCTGATGGTTGGTTGGTAGTCTCAATCCAGTTCCTAGGTGCTGAGTCTGCCCTGCCTTCCACCCTGTGCTGTAATTTACCCCTCAGCAAAGCATGTGTAAAACAATACCAAATCCAAATTCTCCATTCGTTCACACCAGGGGTAGCATGTCACACTCACGTTACACAAGTATAAATGGCTGCACAACATACAAGGTAGTGGAAGGCAGATTTCTTCATCAGTCAACACTATGGACACCCTTGTTTGTAGTCTCAGCAATGTAAGGACCGAATAAGCACAGAGAATGAACTCCCTCTAAGGGTGGTCCATCTGGGTCAGGGATGAGGCATCTGAGTGGGACAGTGTGTGGAAGCTTTCGCTGCTATTTTCCATGATGTCCCTAGTCTATGACTTCAGTGTGCAGCACTGTCATTCTGGCATCTTATGCCAGTGCTAAACTCACATTAGAATTTGTCTCTCTCAAAATCAGTCGTACTGAAAGGCAGAGTTCCTGGTGTTGGGAGATTGTCCTATTTTTCCATATTTTAACCTATGGAGCTTTGATGAAACTTGCAAAAACCCAAAACCTGTTTGGGAAAACAAAAGATGGATTTTGTTGTTGAAAAACTGCTTTGTGGTGTCTAAAATTGCCTGGGTATTCAGTTAAGGATGAAGCAGTCTTTAGTTTGTCCTGTGGTTATTGGTGCGTGTGTTCTGCCCACTTATCCTTGCTTTGTATGTGAATGAGTCTGTATTTGGCTTTGTTTTGATTTCTAATTAAGATTCCTATTTGATTATTTGTTTCCTTAGGAGTTTGAAGTAATTGCCCAAATTAAGCTCTTGCAATCTTCCTGTAATAGCTATTGCATGACGCCAGACCAAAAATTCATCCGATGGTTCAGGAGACAGCGGCTGTTAACAGAGGAGGAGAGGTGAGACTATCAATGCACTCAAGGGAGCATGTTTTTCATGTCCAGCCTCCCATCTATGTGTATGACCTATGTCTGGCTTAGATAGTCTCATAGTAATTTAAATATACTGTAAATCAAGGATACAGCATGTATGTGTGCCTTTTAGCACACAGCTGGTGAAAACTTGGTTAACACTTTGCAGGATTTAGTTTTGAGATTGGGAATTTGGTTTTCAACTTTAAAACGTTATAGCATGTTGTGTCTGACCTGTATGTCTGTCAGTCTGTGTGTGTGCATACATATACACTCAGTATTACCTAGAGGTGTGAACCTATGATACATACTTCACAGTACTATAAAATTCATCGTCAAAGGACACCGATTTCAACTTAAACAGAGTGACAGTGTTCAGTCCCATCCTGCACAGTATATAATCCCTTTTCTTAGATTGCTTTTATGATATAGTTAATATGATCAAAAAACCACATTTGAATTCTTTTTAAACTATTGTAAAAAAAGCAAATACTCCTTTCCTCAAGGTACAATGCGTGCAGGCTGATGTTTCTCTGTGCTGCATTGCGGTAATCTCTTGTTGAAACTGGAGTAACTGAATATCTCTCTCTTTAAATTATTGCTAGTCTGAGGCCATATTGCATGATGATAAAATGATATTTAACTCCCTCAAACAAATAAATCTTCCCTGTTGTAGTTATGGCCTCTCATGTGAGATAGAAGCAGCTGCTGACACTAACACCACGTCACCGAAACCTCGGAAGAGTATGGTGAAGAGACTCAGCTTGTGAGTATGACAGAAGGGGTAATGGCATCTGGTGAATTAGTAGAGGAATGACCTGAATAAATCAAACAAGAAAAATGTATTCCACCAGATGAGGAACTTGGCAGGGAATCTGATCACTTTAAAGGGACATTGTCAGCTAAAAGTTCATAATTACATCTGCAAGTGTTTATTGAATTATTGTTCCAGGTAATACTTATGATGACTACAGCTGAAAAAGATTAGAAACAAATCATTCAGTGGTTACCAGCCTTTTTGGGGTATAGGAGAAGTAACAAATTTAGGGCCCACTTATAAACTCAGTGACGCTGATGTTGCTCAGGAATAACGTCACCAAATACAATGGAATTATACCGTGCAAAAGCAGAGTAAATGAGATCAGACTGAGGCCCACAGTTGGTTTAATTTATTGTATGTGCAAAAATTTTCTGCAGAATTTTAACATGAAAATTAGAATCACCTAATTTATTTATTTAAAAAATTAAAAAGTCTCCATGCGCTGCCCTCAACCCTGCCCCAAGCACCGACTCCGCAGCTCCCATTGGCCAGGAACCATGACCAATGGGAGCTGCGGGAGAAGTGCCTGCAGGCAGGGGCAGTGCGCTGAGCCACCTGGCTGCCCCTGAGCCTAGGAGCTGGACATGCCGGTCGCTTCCGGGAGCTGCTTGAGGTAAGCGCCACCCGGAGCCTGCACCCCTCACCTCCTCCCGCACCCTAACCCCCAGCCCTGAGCCCCCTCCCGCACCCAAACTCCCTCCCAAAGCCCGCACCCCCTCCTACACCCCAACCCCTTGCCTCAGCCCTGAGCTCCCTCCTGCACCCAAACTCCCTCCCAGAGCCCACACCCCCTCCTGCACCCCTGCCCCAGGCTCAGCCTGGAGCCCCCACCCACACTCCGAACCCCTCAGCCCCAACCCCCTGCCCCAGCCCGGTGAAAGTGAGAGGGAGAGTAAGCAATAGAGGGAGGGGGGATGGACTGAGCAGGGGTGGGGCCTCAGAGAAGGGGCGGGACAGGGGCGAGGCCTCGGGAAGGGGTGGGACAGGGGGCGGAGCAAGGGTGTTTGGGTTTGTGCAATTAGACAGTTGGCAACCCTAAAATCATCCTGTAAGGTAGGTACATACTATCAACCCAGTCAAACGTTCAGTCTAGTTCAGACAGATGATCAGGAAATGTTGCTTAGGAATTCAAGCACAAGATTGTGGGGAGGGGCGAAAGAGCATGGAGCCAAGAGTTGGCTAAAGAGACAAAGATTAGGGAAAGGAAACAATAAAGAGAGAGGATCTGAAGGAATATAGGGAAAACGGGGGGAAATGGGAGCAGAAATCAAGGGGGCTCAGCAAAAATGGGTAGAGCCTCAAAGGTGAGCGTGATATGAGAGAAGACAGGAAAATATTCACGGAGGGGTGACATGGTCAGGACAAGAGGAGAAGATGAATTTTACAGCCAACATCAGAATTAATATGAAAACGAAACCTGTCTATTAACTCCTCCTTTTCTGCCTTGGTCTTTCACCTGGGTTCCTCAGAACAGTGGACAAACATAAATTCCATGCAAGCTCTGTGGCAATCTAGGATCCTCAGCAATAGACTCTTGATGGCTGAGTATGTCAGTTCTGGTCCTCATAAGATCAGGGTAGCTGTTTGGACAGGAAAGTGTTTGTGTTTGGTTTTGTCCCTTGGAGTTGGTTATGAAGAGGTGTGGGAATGGCAGAGTTGGAGACTGAAGCTGCTGTGTCTGAATCAAGTTGTCTCTCTAACTCTCTCTCCCTGGCATTGTGCCTAAACTGTGTATGGTAAGTGTCACTGTTGAGTACTGGATTTATCCTTCTATTTCCCACCATATTTCAGTGTAGCTCTTGTATTATAAATTAGCATAGAATAGTTAGGCTGAGGTATTTGAGTTTGCTGTGTAATCTTTGTTTTAAAAATTGTGGTACCTGCAATCTGAATATATTTTGCAAATTAATTCTATAATAGTGCTTGGCATAATTCTTCCCTGGACATTACGTGGCACCATTCTGGGTTCTGTCCACTGATGAGATGCCTTGTCAGCACCCAACTTAATTTGCCTCACCCCTTCAACATATTGTTATACCAAATTAAATTCCCTCTAGACTCCTTAGACTGACTTAAACTCACTTCTGAGTTTGGGTCTAAGTGAATCTCCAAGAATATAAAATCATGTAATTTACACCTTCTTCTGGCCTTCTCATTGTATGTATAAATTATATCCATTTAGAGTCTTAGAGAGAAATTAATCTCTGGTGTAACCCTGTTGAAGTCATTAAAGTCGCACAAGGGATGAATTTGGCATTTGTAGGCTTAGTTTGAATCCTTTATTCAGTTAGATTCCCACCCACTCACTGACGTGTCTTAACCCTTAATCTCTCTTCTGAATTTTGCCCCACCCCCCAAGTCTGAGTGCAAGAGATTCTAAGATGATGTAATTCACATGTCAGAGGGGTCAGAAAAGAAGCAAGAAAAGCAACTAACAGAGAGTTTAGAAATGTGTGAGCTGAAGTAGGCTTGCTTTAATTTACCTTTTTCCGGCTCATTGGTGTGTAAGTTACACCAAATTCATTACTCATTGGTCAGTTGATTTAAATAACTGTAATGGAGTCTAACTTACACCACCTAGTACATTACCCCTTACTCTGGCTCTGTGGTTGGAGAGTGTCTCTGTGTGTGTGTGTGTGTGTGTGTGTGTGTGAGAGAGAGAGAGAGAGAGAGAGAGATACTAATGTGTTGGTGTTTAAGGAATTCTTATGGCAAATCTTACATATAATATGGATGGAGCCAGGACACCAGACCACTTGAGAAACAAAATAACACACTGGACACATGAATCAAGCGTCATCTCTTTGATCAGTCCAGCAACATTCTGTAGTTGTATTATTTACGTGGTATATTTTGTGTTCTTTGCCAGACTGTTTCTGGGAGCAGATGTGATCACCAATAGCACACCCACCAAAGAGCAGCCCAAATCTACTCCAAGTGGGAGCTCTGGTGAAAGCATGGATTCTGTCAGTGTATCATCATGTGAGTCGAACCACTCTGAGGGTGAAGAAGTCTGCATCACCCCCATAGACACTCCTGATGAGCCTCAGAAAAAGGTACAGTGTAGACCCTTAGTTCAGAAGGCTTGCAGCATGAATACCCCTGATGAATAGTTGACCCTTCTAGTATAAGCAATAGCTGAAATTTCAGTTGCATTGCACACTCATGTCTACTCTTATAACTGACCAAGGCTCTACTTTCAAGGAAATGGGAGTATCCTTAAAAATAGATGTGATGAAAGTAGAAAAGATCCAGGTCAGGCTTTTTATACGAGTCCTTTTATGAGCAGCTTTTGGGTGTTGCTAGATCTATAGCATGTACACAGGGGGAACCATTTTTAATTTCTTGGGATCAGCTTTTCTTGTGGGGTCTGGAGGGATTTTTAGGTAGTCATGTGGCCATGTAACAGCACTAGATCTGTCTCTCTCAACACACTAGTTGTGGGAGTGACAGAGCTGTCTGTAATGGCATGTTTATGCTGGGAGGTTATTGGCTTCCTGGCAGTGAGACCAACAGACTGAAGAGTGTGTGTGCACATATCAGATTGCTTGCGGTGTTCCTGAGGCCCAGTGGATGGGATAATGGCAGTGAGAGGCAGGGCCTAGAGGATTTCCATTCTCCCTTTTTTTAAAAACCAGGGAGGCAAAGCCTTGTGGAGGTGAATGGAACCAGCAACAAGCATTTCCTCCTGGAACTTCTCAGGTTGAATGAGCTCATCTGCACTTAGCCTTAGGGTGACTGGACTTTCTATTGAGCCCCTGGTTCTGCTACAGAGTTGCCTCCAGTGGTTCAGCACGGTGAAAATGGCTATGTCCTCACTTCAGAAAAGGCAGGGTTTTTTACAATGCAATAGCTCACCCACATTAACTACACTGCTGTAAAACCCTGGTAGAGGAAGGCTCCTGTGGTTTTTACCGTGAGGGAGCTAGGTGAGGTCAACACTATCCCCCTGCTTGTGGTTGACCTCACCTAGTTCGCCATGCAGTAAAACTGCTGTGCTTTGTCTCCACTAGGATTTTACAGCAGGATAGCTAATGTGCATTTGTTATTCTGCTGTAAAACCACACCAGTTTTTGGCAATGAAGACAAAGCCTAAAGCACTGTGCAGGGGAAGCTGGGGACGTGTGGAAGTGGGTAGCCTCACTGACACAAAAAGGTGTGGGTAAATGATTCACAATAAGGTAGAAAACATACTGCAGGCCCTGGGGAGACTCCACCAATATGGCAGGAGGAGAGAAGAAAATATCAAAATGAGAAGCCAATCAGAGGGGAATTGGAGAAGGGAAAAACCAACAGTGAGGCCTTGTCTACACACACACTTGCACCGGTTTAATTAAACTGCTTCAGTCAAACTGGTGCAAACCCCTCTGTGGACTCTCTTATTTCAGTGTAAGGGCTTGTCTATACTTACGCGCTGGTTCGGCGGCAGGCAATCGAACTTCTGGGTTCGATTTATCGCGTCTTGTCTGGACGCGATAAATCGAACCCAGAAGTGCTCGCCGTCGACTCCGGTAATCCTGCTCGGCGCGAGGAGTACGCAGAGTCGACGGGGGAGCCTGCCTGCCGCGTCTGGACCGCGGTAAGTTTGAACTAAGGTACGTCGACTTCAGCTACGTTATTCACGTAGCTGAAGTTGCGTACCTTAGTTCGAATTGGGGGGGTTAGTGTAGACCAGGCCTAAGAGTCCTTTGAGTGATTGCACATGTGCATTCCACTCTTGGTGTCTGTGCCCCCAGTGCACGGCCCTCGGAAACTTTTTCCCTCAGCGGCACCCATTGAGTGGCTCAAGCTCCCCCTGCTGCCGCATGCCACTGCATGCAAGTATAAAGGGCAGAGCTGCTCCTTGTCCTTCTTACGGCCCACGATGGTCATTGGAACTCTGTTCTATACCAGAACAGTTATCCTCTTGGCCTTTGTAAACATAGTCTGAGCGTGTGTATATACATATATATAGTTAGTCCTATTCTCACCCACCGCAATGCTCGTTAGACATGACAGCAGCTAATCAGAGAGAGCGTTAAGTGCACTAGGCTGCTACCCTCAAATCAAAGGCTGAGTTGCCAGTGAGGAAAAGGGTGTTTTGGGGATATTTGACTGTTTGTGTTTCACCTAATAAAAGAGCCCACTTCCCTTTGATTTCTGCTGACGTACCCCTGCTGTTCGGGAGCTTTTTCCTAAACCAGTTTTCTTCTGCAGTCTGGCATCCCACAACTTCCTTTGGTTCGTTGTATCTGCTGCCACCTGCTGGTCTGTTCTCCAAGGAGCAGCAGAAAACGAAAAGGGTATATAGTAGTGGAGTCCAGCAGCACCCATACCGGACAGGGTTGGCGGGTGGGAAAGTTTTTAATGTGAATAGTAAATTGTAAGATTACTCCTTGCAGAGGTGAGAATGCCACTAAGAACTTTAGAAACCTGGCATATATTTTACAATAACTAAATTCCTGATTGTGCCTCTCTCGCCCCTCCCCCACCCCGGAAATGACAATTCCATGGTCATGTTTCTAATTGTATGTTGTTTTTTCTTATTTTTTTTTTCATTACTTAGCTCTCTGAATCCTCCTCCTCTTGTTCCTCCATCCATTCCATGGACACGTCTTCCTCAGGGGTGTCGTCTTTAACCAACACTATCTCACCCCCTCCTTCCTTAACCTCCAATCCCAAGATCCACAAGCGCTCCATCTCCGTCACATCCATTACCTCAGCAGTATTGCCTCCTGTTTACAACCAGCAGAACGAAGACATGTGCATCATCCGGATCAGCATAGAAGACAACAATGGCAATATGTACAAGAGTATCATGGTCAGTGATGTGGAAGAGCTAAATGTTTTTATTAGTACTGAGATGTTTTTGTTCAGGGTGACCAATTATATGCAAGGTCTCAGCCTTGGTGCAAATCAAAGCAGCTAAGATTTTAAATGCTAAGGGCCACATTATGCCCTTGATTCTTGCATTCCAGTATTCACAGTATGTTCCATCTTCTGAACTCCCCCTGGGGTTTCAGTTGGCTCCAGTTCATTGCTTGTCCCAAATTGTTGTGTCATGCTAATGGTAAATGTGCACTGCATTCCACTTTTAGCGGTAGCTGCATTTTAGTAGTGGACACTCCCACTGCTCCACACACCCATTCCTCCCCCCACATACATCCCTCTTGAGTTTCAGTTCTTTTGAGTGAAAGATGTTATTTAAACAATACCTAGCACTTAGCTATATACGGATCTCAAAGGGCATATAATTGTAAGGTGGTGTTATAATACAATATCCTTCTATCATATCGAATCTATTTCTAATGCATCCATCATTATGATATTTGGATTTTAATCATAATCTTTGTCCCAAATTCAAAGTTTTATTTGTATTTATTATAATTAGTAGAAAAATCAAAATAAGTCTTGTGAAAATTTCAAACAGGGTTTTATTGTATGGGTTTTGGAAACTCATCTATTTTTAGTTTATCAAAATTTTCCCCAGAGATTTTCAACAACTGTAATAAAAACACTTTTTTCAGTATCAAAGACTAAAATTTTTAAAAATAAATATTTTTGATTTTGAAAAAAATCTCATCACATGATTGAGTGGATGAGTCAAAACTGGCACTGGAAAGGAAGCCCTGAAGCTAGAAAACCAAAATGGCAAATGGAACCCCCCTCTCTCCCCAAATCATAAATAATTAAAAACAATAAAGGAAAACTGAGAATGAAAATTTTTAAAAAGGAAAAATACTGAGAATATAAGAATATTTTTCTGAAAATTTCATTGTAAAAAATGTCCAAATTTCACCCCAATTTTCTCCAAATGAAAAATGTTAACCAGTTCTGGTGTTAGTTTGGGGGATGGAAGATACAAATAACAAATTTTTATACTTGAGGTTTGAAACTCAAAGAAGGAATGTGGCAGGTTTGACTGAGATTGCATGGGCCAATTTTCAGTCTGGAGGGAATTTTTTTTTCTCAATACCCCCTGAAACTAGTGACTGTACAATGGAAGGTCTGACAAGCTGTTGAACTGAGCAGTGTTCCCTCTATAATGAAAACTACCAGCAAGTGTGCAGCAATGCTTCCATCCTATAGCTCCATTTGGAATCCCTCTCATCCAGGTATAGACGATCCTCTGTGAAACATTTCCATTTAAAGGGAAACTGTCAAGATATAAACCATGGACCAGCTGCGCAGCCGTGCACTGCTGCTGGCACAAAGTGGTCGCAAAGCTATTGGATCGAAGCAATGCTCTGATGGCACAGGATTGCTAGAGTCACTTCTGTATCACTCCCTCATTCCAGCTTGCAGCAGAGTGGTCATGACTGGGACTCTGTTATGTCCAGGGGATCCCAGTTGATTGAATGATCTCATACAGCTAGAGACATAGAAGAGAGCAGCCTTCATGGTGGCCTCTTATATCAGGGACTGACAAGACTTAGAGGCTCTAGGATTGGTGGCAGCATATACAACAAAGCATGTACAACAACACTTTGTAAATGTCACTATTGACGATGCTGTCGGTAAAAACAACCAGGAGTACTTGTGGCACCTTAGAGACTAACACTAAAACCCACTTCACCAGATGCATGGAGTGGAAAATACAGTAGAGAGGTATAAATACACAGTACATGAAAAGATGGGAGTTGCCTTCCCAAGTGGGGGATCAGTGCTAACGAGCCAATTCAGTTAAGGTGGAAGTGAGCTATTCTCAACAGTAGAATACCAAGGGAGGGAAAATCACTTTTGTAGTGGTAAGGAGGCCAATTTAATCAGGATGGCCCATTTCAAACAGTTGACAAGAAGGTGTGAGTATCAGCAGGGGGAAATTAGTTTTGTCAACTGTTTGAAATGGGCCACCCTGATTACATTGGCCTCATTACCACTACAGACCAACCCAGCTACCACTCTGAAACCTGATGCTATCAGTGTTTCTCTGGACTGGGCCATTTTCCTATGTTGACTTCTTTACATACCTCACTTATGCCTCACCCACAAGCCATGGAACAAACACTCCATGTATTTATTTATATATTTTTGAATGGGTGAACCAAATAAATATTTTGCAGCTTGCAGGACACCTTTTTTTAAAGGAATTGATCCCTCAGGTGCTGCAAAGAGCAGTGAATATGGGCCTGAACCAAATCTCACTGAAGACTATGGGAATTTTTCTACAGATTTCAGTGTGCTTCAGATGAGGCCCTAGATTCATAGATTCTAGGACTGGAAGGGACCTAGAGAGGTCATCGAGTCCAGTCCCCTGCCCTCATGGCTAGGGTTACCATTCGTCCGGATTCCACCGGACATGTCCGGATTTTTGAGCTAAAAATAGTGTCCGGGGGGAATTTGTAAATGTCCGGACTTCTCCCCCCCCATGCAGAGCACGCGCGGCTAACAGGGCAGCCGGACGGATGGTGCCACTTACATGAGGCTCCGACAGCCAGAGAGAGCCCCCCTCCTCTCCCCTGCTGCAGAGATCACTCCCTCACTCCCTCCCTCCCTCCCTCCCTGCATTTGCAGATCGCCTCCGGCAGTCTGGAGCTCCTCCCCCGCTCCTCCTCCCCTGCCAGCCAGCTTGCCGGGACGAGCGTGCCGGGACGAACGGCTCAGGCCGTTCCTGAGCAAGTTCACAGAGACATTAGGCGAAGGCCAACAACAAGGGGGCCAGGGGGTCGGAGAAGGGGCAGGGAGGTTTTGGATGGGGCAGTCAAGAGACGGGGGGGGGGGGGTTGGGAGTTCGGGGGGGGCTTTCTGGGGGAGGGTGTGGATAAGGTTTTGGGCAGTCAGGGTACAGGTAGGGGGTAGGGTCCTGGGGGGGAGTTGGTGGGGGTCTTAGGAGGGGGCAGTTAGGGGATAAGGAACAGGGAGGCTTAGGTAGGGGGTGGGGTTCTGGAGGGCAGTTAGGAGCAGGGGTCCCAGGAGGGGGCAGTCAGGGGACAAGGAGCGAGGGGGGGGGTTGGGAGTTCTGGGGGGGGGGGGCTGTCAGGGGGCAGGAGTGGGGAGAGGGATCGGAGCAGTCAATGGGACAGGGAGCAGAGGGGTTTAGATGGGTCGGGAGTTCTGGGGGGGGCTGTCAGGGGGTGGGGAGTGGTTGGATGGGGCGTGGGAGTCCCAGGGGTCTGTCTGGGGGTGGGGGTGTGGATAAGGGTTGGAGCAGTCAGGGTACAGGTAGGGGGTAGAGTCCTAGGGGGCCAGTTAGGATGGGGGGAGGGTCTCAGGAGGGGGCAGTCAGGGGACAAGAGGCAGGGAGGCTTAGGCAGGGGGTGGAGTCCTGGGGGGCAGTTAGGGGCAGGGGTCCCAGGAGGGGGCAGTCAGGGGACAAGGAGCGGGGGGGAGGGTTGGGGGTTCTGAGGGGGGCGGGAAGTGGGAGGGGCAGGGGTGGGGCTAGGGCAGGATGGGGGCGGGGCTAGAGCGGGGCTCCTCCCATCCTCTTTTTTGCTTGCTGAAATATGGTAACCCTACTCATGGCAGGACCAAATACTGTTAGTTCAGTTAGTTCAGAACAAGTGACACTTCCACGGCAGACTGCAAACTAGGTACAAGGCCAAAAAATCTTCACAAGGTTTCAAAGCAAGTATTTACCCCCATTAGATTCCAAATTAATTGCTGCCTATGAGCAACAGATGGAGAAATTATTTATGTGGAAATGTTAAGCCTAGTACAAATGACACCTCATCTCTCAACACATTTGCTCAAGGGAGCTGATTATGTTATTTACTGATCTCTCAGTTGGTGCAGTATCTATCTTCCTGCATAAAACAAATTATTTCAAAAAAGTCATAAGTAGCACATTTTAGTGCCCACCAATAGCTACTATCTAATTCCTAAGAGGCAATAGTTTCTTAGTGCTTTGGGAAACTCACCCCCAGACCCAGTGATGCATTCAAAGCAGACTTTTATACATCAGTTACAATGTTTAGATAATAAGTAAAGTGAAGAAGAAAAAATCCTCATTGCAAAATTCTTTTTCCAGTTGACTAGCCAAGACAAGACTCCGGCTGTCATTCAGAGAGCTATGTCAAAACACAACCTGGAGGCTGACCCAGTCGAGGATTATGAACTTGTTCAAGTCATTGCTGAGGACAAAGGTAAGAAAACACCAATGCTTGCTGCTTAAAAAGCTCTTCAGATTTTGCAGGAAGAAAGTGAATACAAAGCAACTTCAGAAACACAGTGGATTTTTCTTCAGACAGCCAGTTTCGGTAGATCTGTGATTGATTCATTGATCACTACAGGCCTGTCCTCCGCTTTGGACATGAGCAAATGCAGAATGGGAGGACGTACAGTCCGAGATCCCAGCTTCAGAGTGTAAAGAGATGTGAAGTTAGGGCCATACGGGAATGAACAAAGAGCTGGGAGTGTAGCATGCAGATTCCATGCTGCCAAAAAGTCACAGGGAACACCTGGCCAATTCCCTGAGATCTCGGGACATATGATTTGCCTAGCTGCATACTCCTCCCAGCCTGCCCCTGCGCTGACAGCATGGCAGTTTCCCATTAGCTGGACTCCACCACCTATGTGTTCCCACCCTCTTCAATGGCATGTGCAAGCCACCGCGGGGAAGTTTGTCCTGCCTTGAACAGCAGTGGTCTCTGCAGCAATTTGCAATGAAAATTCTCTTGCAGTACAGCACAGAGAGCAGCTGCTCCCTGGCTCCCCCTCACTCAGCCAGGCCTGATTCCTTTTTATCCACAGAGCATTGAACACAGAGGGTTAGCGTGCAGGTATTTCCTCGCCCTGCACCCTCACCTTCTGGCTGTCTGACTTCACTATCCTTTGAGTCCCTACCATGGTACAGAGTGGAGTGAAGCGGAGCCTACCTGCCTCCCTATATAATACAGATCCATGAAGTAGCCAGCATGACAAATCAGATAGGCACATGCAAAGCAATGCCTCCGTGCAGGAACATAAGAGTTGCCACACTCAAACAGACTATCTGGAGGTCTGTCTAGTCAATTATCCTGGCTCTCACAGTGGCCAGTACTAGATGCTTTTAGCCTTCCTAAATTCCCAGCAGTTTCAAAGGGGCACAATATACTTTACTTCCTGTTCTTAATTGCTGTGCATTATGGCTGCACACTGTTAAATAGATGTGCTTCACCCCAAACAAGGCTACGCTTCAGTGATCACTGAAATGATTCCTCTGCTGCAGGGGTAGGCAACCTATGGCACGTGTGCCAAAGGCGGCACGCGAGCTGATTTTCAGTGGCGCTCACACTGCCCGGGTCCTGGCCACCGGTCCGGGGGGGTCTGCATTTTAATTTAATTTTAAATTGAAGCCTCGTAAACATTTTTAAAACCTTATTTACTTTACATACAACAATAGTTTAGTTATATATTATAGATTTGTAGAAAGAGACCTTCTAAAAACGTTAAAATGTATTACTGGCATGCGAAACCTTAAATTAGAGTGAATAAATGAAGACTGGGCACACCACTTCTGAAAGGTTGCCGACCCCTGCTCTACTGTATGCAGTTTGTGAATCTATTGGTAAAGCATATTAAGATCCTTTTCCATATAAGATCATTATTATGTATTATTACTAGAGTTAAAGATCAGGTGGCTAAAGCATAGTTTAGAGTCACTATAGGGATGATGTAAAAATGGTTTTTATACCTTTGTGCTTAGACCCTGATTCAGCAAGGTACTAGGTATGTGCCTAAATTTGCAGCATGTAAATCCACTGGTGTCAACTTAATGCCCCTACTAGCTCTCTATGAATTCTGTCCTATTAATGTGCTGAATTAAAAGTAAGATGTTACTCCTGTAATCCCTGGAAGCCCATTCAGGTGCAGAACAAACTGGATTCTCTTCTGCCTAATGAATCCTCTACAAACTTGTCATCTAAGCTCTGGTTCTGAATCCTTATTCTGGGCGATGGATGTAAGAGGCAGAAAGAACCCAGCCAGGTTTGTCAGATGCCAGGTGGAGTTCTAGGTCTGGTAGTTAGAAAAGGCTTGTTTGAACCTATAAATTGAGCTGATTTGAACTGCTACCGAAGGATAATGACCCATGATGTGAGTGCTGTGCTCTCACATTTCTAACCATGACCTCCATGTCAGGAAATCACTATATTAGCAAAGCTCTGCCTCATTCCCCAGGATCAGTCAGTCGTGCTATGCAGACCCAAGGATGTATACCAGACATGAAAAAGCAGCTCTCTCTGAGAGCCTTTTCATTAGTATCTGTTGGAGGCATTCCTGCCCGCCCCTTCCTCCCTGCCCAGGGCAAACCTCGTGGGACACTTCATGACTATGCAAAAGAGGGAATGATTTATTTAGGGCTGTGAAATTGCATTTAGTCTCAGCTGCTGCAGAGATTCCTTGGGCTGCCACGCAGGGAAGCTATTTATTGATAGTCTACTAGCCAGATTTATAAAGGGGTCTTGTTAATGAGTTAGGGTAACCCATCAGCTAGAAAAATGTCATTGCTATCACAGCCTAGGCACATATCTGGTGATCGTCAACAGGGCGGCTGTAGATGGTGGAAGTGGTGCCGTTTTTCTGTATCATGTAATGTATAAACATTTTCAGGCATCCAATCCAAAAAAATTGTTAAATCGCAAAAAGGGCCATAACTCGAAGAAACATAGTCTGATTGATTTTGACCAAAATTGGCAGATAGCTTCTAAATACAATTGATAATGCAGCTATGTACTTAAAGCAGACTCATAGACTTTAAGGTCAGAAGGGACCATTGTGATCAAAGTAGTACTGTTTTGGAAAAATTGGGAAATATTTAGCCCCATGTGATATACTTTATGCATTTTCACATACTTTTTTGCCATCGGTTAAAGCAAAAGTCTCTAGTCATACAACAGTATGAGCTTGTTTGTACCATGTAATTTATCAAAATAATTGTCATTCTTTGTAGCATGGATTGATTTGAGGGGAAAAAATTACTATTTTACATTTTATGAATATTGGCTACTGTCCAATGACTCCTTCACTGGCAACTGATGTTAACACAGTGCACACCATGATGAAATATTTTCAGGATATGTTCCACTCTCTGAGCCAAAACTGGACCTATGTCGTGTATGGTGAAGCAATCTACTGCAAAGCACTATTGATTAAATGGAGGAATCAAAACAGATTTGACAATGACCACCTTGAGATGGGAGGCATTCATCATGCAGCAAATTTCATGGGTGATACAGCATCTATGGTGCTTCAGCCATGCTCTAAGAGGGAAGGCATATAACCATGGCATTAGAATCCATAAGTATGAATGAGGCGATGACTTGCTTGAAGTGGGTGGCACTTGGCAATTCCATGAACATTGATGTTCTCCCAGAAGATAAGAAGAGACACATCTTGGAGAAGGCTCGAACACACATTGAAGCTTTTGAAGATGTGGAGCAGGCACACTGAGATAACAGATTGGAAGCACGGAATGCTCTGGCAGACTTGATGAACAGCTCCCAAGCATTGCACCAGCTCATGGACACTTACTTTACCCAAGGGAAAAACTGTTCAGATACATTTCCATCCTGGGAAAACTAGGTAACACATTGCTCCCAACCACTGATGGATTACATAGCAGCAAAGAGAGGCAATAACAAGTCCATGGAGCTTGAGACATTTGCTGAGATGATCCCACTATGACAGTGTGGTCATATGAATTATGCCAGATGGGTTGTGTAAGTGTTAGCAGAAGCCAGATCTCTGGAGGAGGAGGAGAAGCCACATATATATCATGCCCTAGCTGATAGTCAGGAAGCAAGGTACCAGACTGCCAGACTCTTCAGTGGGGTACTTACACCGTGACATGGCCATTGAGCAATCTCTGAACAAGGACTGTAGGAATCATCAGCATCTTTGCACAAAAGATACGGCTCTTACCAAGGATTACCTGACTGCACATTTTAAGGCAGCTGTAACAGCTGTGACAAAACAAAGGTGTGGAATTCAGCCTTCGATCTCCACAAAGAAGCTACTACAAAACACATGGCTACAGATGAAATTGCTGTCCAAAGTATTAAAAAGTGACTGAAAGAATGACAAATCCATTTAGCATTGAACCTGGAACAAGCCCACACAACAGTCACTTGTGAACGTTGCAACATCTACTGTGGGCCCACCTGAAAGTGCGGAAGGTTTGTGCATGATGAGAGAGACTGGCACGCGATAAATGAAGCTGTTTGTAACCAGGAGGCTGCAAAGGGGCGAGGGAGACCTCTTTGAGCTCATAGAAAGGCATAATCTCAAATCATTTGGTAGTCTCAACAAAACAATCAAACAAAAGAAGAAGCAGTCAGCACAAGCGATAACTATTGATCATCAGATATTCAGCAAGCTGACAGGTTTTTTGCCCAATCCAGAGATGTTGATATCCAGGGTCTGATGACACGTGAGCTGGCACCTGTCCCACTTTCCCTCTTCAACTTGGGTGGATCTCTAAGAAAGGCCCAAAAGAGCAACACACTGTCTTGGCTGGAGAAAAATCTGTCAATGGTTGAGCTACCAGCATCTGATGAGCGAACGTCAGCTATTCTTGAACTCGGGATGCTTCTGCTGATGGTGTGCAATGATACTGCCAAGTGCAAAACTACTGGGGAGCTGTCTGATCAGCTGCTGCACACTATCCTCAGACTGCAACGTCCATACACTGCTATTGTGGGGGACAATTATGCAAATGAAGAATCAATCAAATCTGGTGAGAGAGCCCGCAGGGGGAATGTCCAAATGCAAGACGTTCGGAGCCCCTACTCTGTTCACACCATTACCAAAGGAACGCTTGCAGATGATATCAAATTCAAAGAATAAATCTAACATTGCAAACTTTCTCCTCAGTGACTGGATTGTGGAGTGTGGACAGAGATTGTCACCTGGTCGTTACATATAATGACCTGTCATTTATAAACTTGCTCCCAGTACCTACAGCATGAGCAGTTTTCAGGGCAAAGAGCGATACGCTCAAGATGATATGACAGTCTAGAAGGGTTAGTTAACAAAGAACCGAGCAGTAGCTGAATCAAGTAGTCCTTGCTCAGGATCACTAGCAAGATTTGAAGGTAGGTACCTGAGGTCCAACCCAACTACAGCTTTTTCAGAATCAGCAGCCTCTGGCTAACAGGTATCTTTATTGTACTGTAGTACAATCAGCAAGCATCTCTGGCTAATGTGTGCTACAAGTTTTTGCTAAGAACACCAAAGCAAGTGAGAAACTGCCATCACCTTCAGGCAGCACCTGAAATGTGTAAATTATAATTCATAGACAGGAAATCATGCAACAGTTCAGTATCTTTAGGTGGCCCCTGTCAACAGATGGGTGATGGATAGCATGGGACATCTTGTTCCTCAAATGTTGGTTCTGCCACCTGCTCCAGAAACCATCTTTGCCTTTATGCAGCATAGCTGGGAAAGTATCTGTGCAACAAAGAGATGCAAATACCACCACGAAGATTTGGTGTGCTGCAGTGCACTCAGTTGTGACAGTGACGAGTGTAGCAGAAGAGCACTGAATACATCAGAGACCGATTCTGAGGGGGAGTGGAAATGGTTCAGCTATCTGCAAATTACTGAGACTGTTTTTGAGAATAAATATAGCTCTGGGGAGTGTTGTATTAGACATTCAGTAGGTCATAGTTATATGTAGGCGTTATATAAGAGTATACGGTTATACTTTGTTATTTACACAATATATTCACATAAGGTATTCTATAGTCCTTCTACTACGAATCATTACTGTTGTAGAAGTAGTTTACATGTATTGTCACTGCATTCAGTGATGGTAAGATGATCATTACAGTTGTACCACGTGTGCTTTAGGCTTATGTCTCTGGCCGAGTAGATAATGTAAAAAATATGTTTTGTAATTAAGGGGTAGGGAGGCTTAGTATCTGCATAGATTCATAAAAATAGCAGACAAAACAAATCTTTGCTCACATCAGTCTATTCTATAAATGATGACAGATGTTTTGAGGTATTACATGGCACAAACAAGCTCTTGCTATCATGCGACTACAGGCTTTTACTCTAACTGAAGGCAAAAAAGTACAGGAAAATGCACACATATTATCAGGGGCTAAATATGTCCCAAACTTCCCAAAGCAGTACTATTTTGAGGGCATTGGTGCATTATCAATTTATTTAGAAGCTTTCTGCCAATTTTGGTCAAAATTAAAGTCTGCGTTATGGCCCTTTTTGTGATTTTCATGACTTTTTTCCCAATTGGATGCTGATAACGTTTAAACATTATGGCATATAGGAAAACGGCTCCACTTACAACATCTACATCCACGCTGGTGTGATGACCACCACGCTGGTGTGATGACCACCACATATGTGCCTAACAGGGGGTAGCAATGACATGGTTACCTCTTAGTGTCCAAAACAGGTGCGGGCTGCTAGACTACGAGAAAAAGTCCCTAACGTAGTCCGCCTGGAAAGCTTTCTTTCCTATTAGTATATTTTACAGTGACCCCTCACTGGTTCTCTTTTCCGGGAAGTCTCCCTACCGTGAAATGCATTAGTGGTGGTGGTATGTGTTGAGAGTGGCAGCAGCTGGAGGTGATGCAGTGCTCACCCTGAGAAATACAGTTTCAATAGTCAGACAGAACTGCAGTGGGAGAGCCAGGCCCAGAACCTACAAACCACTTATGCACGTGCTTTGCTTTACTCATCTAATGTTTGCAGGATTAGGGCTTAAGAGTGTCTGGGGTTTTATTTTATTTTTTTGCGGGGGCTGAGGGCAGGGGGGCAGGGAGTCTATCAAAATCACTGAACACGTCTGCAGCGGGGACGGGGTTGTTACAGCTTCACATAAAAGGTAAAGCCAAATTCTATTAATAAAACCACCAAAGACATGCCCACACCCAAAGCCTACCAAACCACACACATCAAAATGCACTAAAAGCACATTAAGATTGCAAGGACAAGCACTTGACAGTTAGGAAATGTCAGACTTACAGTTTCCTATGCTGCAACCCTAATTCAGACCCCTTGCTCATCCGCATTATGCTAGTCTTTAATTACATGATCACGTCCTATTCTCCCCGCCCTCACTGGAGTCTGAATTCTAGTTCCATGGGCAACTAGTAAATGCCAGTTTTACAACTTTCAAGGGCTTGACTTTGCAACCTAAATAATGTTTTTTAATTTAGTTTTTTTGTCACCATAACATGTCCCTGTTCACAAGGGGAAAGTCTGAGAGGACAAAATGCACAGCTGCCAAATCAGAGTCGCATGTGGGCATTGCAGCCAGATGCCGACATGAGATTTCTTTTCATGCTAGTAACTGTAGTATCAATACTATAGCACATCACCATTGACTTTGTTTCCTCTCTTTGCAGAGTTAGTCATCCCCGACAGTGCTAATGTATTTTATGCAATGAACAGCCAGGTGAACTTTGACTTCATCCTACGGAAAAAAAACTCCCTTGATGGGCAAGTGAAGATGCGGAGCCGATCTAGTTTGACACTTCCCAGAACTGCCAAAAGGGGGTGCTGGACTAACAGACACAGCAAAATCACACTTTGAAGAGAATGAGCTAACACAAAGGAGATTTGGTTTAGAAAAAAGAAAAGACCTTTGATACCATCCAGTATTACAAAGTCACGGAAGATGAAGGTGTCAGTGTTTGACTTTGGAAAGATTTGAGACTGGAATGCAAAGTGTGCATTCACTATAGATACAGATAGAGATGAACATCGAGAGAGAGAGAGAGAGAGATTTATGGGACAGTCACTATGGAAATATATTTTGCACATTGGCCTAGGAAGGTGAGGTCACATATACAGGGAAAAATGGAATTGCCAACCAATCTTGTCTTAAGAATTCCACATAAGCTAAATCTCCTCCTTGGAAAACAGATTCTCCTTTGTGCCAGTATTACCTAGAACAAGAACTTTAAATTTATTTTTATACATTGGAGAAGAAAACTGTTGCAATTAAATTCCACCTGAATCAAGCAGGAGGATCTGAGCAGCCGTCAGCTGAATGATAACACCGATTTCCAAAGGGTGTGGATGAGTTGATGGCTGCTAGTTCCTCACCCTGTCTGACAAGTGTTTCCTCCAGGAGGCTTTCACATCTGTGAAGAAGAAAGGAGGGTTGAGCCTCTCCCAAAACCCTAGTCTAGAGACACAAGGAAGTATTCAATTGTGTGCATGTAGGTTGGTTTCACAGAACTGACAAACATTTTTTGCAGTTGTTCAAAGCCAGAAAATACATTTTGGGGTTTTTCCAAAGAACATTAAGAAAATGGGCCACGGTTGCTTTTGGATGAATGTCATGTTTTGTTAATGAGCAAGGCAAGGAAACTCAACCAACATTACTTCTCTGGACCTTGTTCACATCTTAATGCCACTACAGTGTGTTCTTCCTTAGGCTTACCTAATCTGTTTAACAGGAATCAAGGCCTTTTGCATGTACAGTTGCAAGTTCTCCAAATTCACTGATGTACCTCGTTGTAATGTGCAATCCCTCTTCAGGTGCAGAACTCTACATTAATCCACATTGATTCAGTGAGAGGCAACTATATTATTTTGTGTTTTAAAAGTGGCATAAGACAGACATGTTTATTATTCAGTGCCCAAAATTACCACAGATCTTATAAACTTGTAGCATTATTATACATAATCTTCAACCACCACCCTCTCTTATATGCTTCTATTAACTGAATAGTTTCCTGACATGGTACATCCTTCCAGGTGGAATAGAGAATTTAACCTTCTGAAAAGGCTCCCCTCGCTGCTATTCTCTGTGAAACTTTAAATGACGCATTTCTTAACTCGAAGATACAAGTCTCCCTTCAGAACACATGCATAATTAAAAGGTCACATAAAAGATTTTAATTGAAAGCCATAAATGACACATTGGATTGTAAGCAACACTCACAGAACAGATTGTCTTTTCAGAATACTAAAGTTGGTTAAAATTAACTCAGATCTTGAATTTTATACAAGTCTGGAGCATGTTTTACCAGTTCTGTAGCACTGATTGTCAAAGCTGGGCCTAGATTCCATTACCAAATAGCCATGATGTACCAATAAATGTCTTAAATGGTGTTGGGTCTTTACTATGTAAAGAATTATTCCCATTTAAAAGCCAGCTCATTCTCTATGGTTTGGGTATCTTAAATCCAAGTTGTATTTTTGTTTTGGGGATGAATAGATCCAGTTTTGAACTGAGCCTTAGATGTGTCTAGCATTAGGTCAGGTTTACAACAGAACTAAAGTTCAGTTTCCTTTGTAATTCAGTAAAGGCAATGCATGAATGTGGTGGTGAGTTTTACAGTATGTCTATACAGCAGGGGTAGGCAACCTATGGCACGCGTGCCGAAGGCGGCACACAAGCTGATTGTCAGTGGCACTCACACTGCCCGGGTCCTGGCCACCGGTCCGGGGGGGCTCTGCATTTTAATTTAATTTTAAATGAAGCTTCTTAAACATTTTTAAAACCTTATTTACTTTACATACAACAATAGTTTAGTTATATATTATAGACTTATAGAAAGAGACCTTCTAAAAACGTTAAAATGTATTACTGGCACGCGAAACCTTAAATTAGAGTGAATAAATGAAGACTGGGCACACCACTTCTGAAAGGTTGCTGACCCCTGCTATACAGTATGACATATAAAGCATAGCCCCTCACCCACACAATATATAGAACTACAAAATCTGGATTTTATATTGCCAAGGTTATGTTGTTGAACATGTCTTTTCCTTTCTTACAGGGAAAGAAATTGCTGTCGGATAAAACTGGTTTCATTTATTTAAGATGGGCAGTTTTAAAAGTAATTTCTCATGAACAAAATGTTTTTGTAATTCTCCTTCTGCTGATTCTTCATCAAACCTCTGGTTCTAGCTGCTGAAATCGGACCATTAGGCATTAGCTTGTGTGTGTTACCCAGCTGGCCCTGGAATGTTCAGCAGCAGTTAAGGATCTGATCAGACATCCATAGCACAGTGGAAAAACAAATCATTTGAAAGAGAACAATCTAAAAATGCTTTTCGGACAATTCAACTGCTGAATGACACCAGCGCGTATATTCGGTACTCAAGAGCTGCTTAGAAAATTCTTGTCGAAAATTTTGACAGAAATGGGGAAAACATACATGTTCATGATTTATTTCTCCTTCCCTTTTTCCACCCAGCATGATAGCTGTTTGGAAAATAGGCACAGAAAATGAGTATTCTACCTCTGAGCTACTGGATTGTTCCTTGCTAGAGACTACTGCACAAGCAGGAGCCTTAGGGAAGCCGAGACCCAGCTACTTCCATTAGAGCAGCCAAAGCTCTATCATAGAATCATAGAACTGAAAGGGACCTTAATAGGTTATCTAGTCCAGTCCCCATGGCAGAATTAAATGTTATCTAGATCATCCCTGAGAGGTGCTTGTCTAACCTGCTCTTAAAAAATCTCCAGTGATGGAGATGCCACAGCCTCCCTAGGCAATTTATTCAAGTGTTTAACTACCATGACAGTTAGGAATTTTTTCCTACTGTCCAATTTAAACTCCCCTTGGTGCAATTTAAGCCCATTGCTTCTTGTCCTGTTCTCAGAGGTTAACAAGAACAATTTTTCTCTCTCCTCCTTGTAACAACTTTTTATGTACTTGAAAACTGTTATCATGTCCCTTCTCAGTCTTCACTTCTCCAGACTAAACAAACCCAGTTTTTTCAGTCTTTCCTCATAGGTCATGTTTCTACATTTTTGCTGCTTTCCTCTGGACTTTCTCTAACTTGTCCATATCTTTCCTGAAATGTGGCGCCCAGAACTGGATACAATACTCCAGTTGAGGCCTAATCAGCATGGAGTAGAACGGAAGAATTACTTCTCATGTCTTGCTTACAGCACTCATGCTAATACAACCCAGAAGGATGTTTGCTTTTTTTGTAACAGTGTTACACTGTTGACTCGTATTTAGCTTGTGGTCCACTATGACCCCCAGATCCCTTTCCGCAGTACTCCTTCCTAGGTAGTCATTTCCCATTTTGTATGTGTGCAATTGATTGTTCCTTTCTAAGTGGAGTACTTTGCATTTGTCCTTATTGAATTTCATCCTGTTTACCTCAGACCATTTCTCCAGTTTGTCCAGATCATTTTGAATTTTAATCCTATCCTCCAAAGCACTTTGTATTGTTCGCAAACTTTGTAAGTGTACTCTCTATGCCATTATCTAAATCACTGATGAAGAGAACTGGACCTAGGACCAATCCCTGCAGGACCCCACTTGATATCCCTTCCAGCTTGTGAACTACTCTCTGGGAATGGTTTTCCAACCCACTTTACAGTAGCTCCATCTTGGATATATTTCCCTAGTTTGTTTATGAGAAGGTCATGTAAGACGGTATCAAAAGCCTTACTAAAATCAAGATATATCACAGCTACCATTTCCCCCTCCACAAGGTTTGTTAACTTGTCAAAGAAAGCTATTAGGTTGATTTGAACGCAATGTGTTCTTGACAAATCCATGCTGTTACTTATCACCTTATTATCTTCTAGGTGTTTGCAAATAGATTGCTTAATTATTTGCTCTGTTATCTTTCCGGGTAATGAAGTTAAACTGACCGGTCTGTAATTCCCCCTTTTTATAGGCTGGCACTATAATTGCCCTTTTCCACTTTTCTGGAATCTCACCCGTCTTCCATGACTTTTTGAAGATAATTACTAATGGCTCAGATATCTCTTCATTCAGCTTCTTGAGTATTCTAGTATGTATTTCATCAAGCCCTGCTGACTTGAAGACATCTAACTTATCTAAGTAATTTTTAACTTGTTCTTTCCCTATTTTAGCCTCTGATCCTACCTCATTTTCACTTGCATTCACTATGTTAGATGTCCAATCGCTACTAACCTTTTTGGTGAAAACTGGAACCAAAAAGTCATTTAGCACTTCTGCCTCCCCCCCCCCACATTGACTAATGGGCCTACCCTGTCCTTGCCCTTACTCTTGCTTCTAATGAATTTGTAGAATTTTTTCTCAGTCCTTCGAGTAAGATGAGGGAAGGATATATATAAAGATGCATGAAGCAGCATATGGACTCCAGGCAGGACCCCATTTGTTACATGAGAGAGAGATGTGGTGTTTTGTAAAGCTCCAGTCTTCTTTTCTTCTGTCCCCATGACAGTCCGCACCAGCTCCTGCCCCTTTTTTACCTCTGAAGTTTTCTGGAGTGGGTTGTGTTGAACTGTGAGCCATTTCAAAATTCAGATCAAGTTTAGTCTGATTATGAAAAACAAAACTACGAAACACTACTGCACCCACACACAATCAGAGAAAGAGTTTTCTTTGGCTGTGATGCTGCAACCAGCTTAGCACAGGTGAACCTCTGTGTCTACACAGAGCTCATTACAAATGATCTGTAAGTTGTTTGAGGCAGGGCCTGTCTTGATATCTGTGTTGCATAGGACTGAGCATGTTCTTAACACGTCCGCTAATAATAGGTTTCAATGAGATCTCCAAAAACATGCCATGTTTGAAGTTACTAGCTTCAGCTATTTTTTAACTTAGGAATTCAGAGTGGAACATACAGGCAAGTGTGGTTTTTTCCTCTTAGATATGTATAACAAAAAACAAGTGCATTAAATTTGCACTTCCTTTCCAAAAAGCCTTTACTTCTGCTTAAGCCAAAGCATGAACAACTGCCTCTAGAAAGGAATTCATTTGAAAGTAATGAGCAACTGCAAAAGGGAAGGGGGAGAAAAGTATTTATAATAGAGAAGTAGGAATGCAGTGTCACATCAGGATGTTCCTGCTCACACTCTGCTCATAAGTAAGTTTGGAAAGTAGCAGTTTGCTGGGAAAAATCGGTTTTATTTTGCAGGGAAAAGAGGTGAGGCCACACTGAAGCATCTAGCTAATAAAATAAGACTCATGAAATTATGCAAAACTTGTTCTTTCCTTTTTCTGAAACTGGCATTTACAGCCCCTGCATCATTCACGGCATAGTAATGAAATGAAATGAAAACATTTTTGATGGATCAGTAAAAGTTTTGTTTCTAATAAAAACACTCTGACCGTACTTTACCTACTCAAGCACCCACAACATTCAACGGCTGTGCTTAACTGAGATAGCGCTGAACCAATTTGAGAGCATCCTCTTATCAATCTGGGCCCCTATCTGATTTCCTTGCTTCATAAACAAAGTCTGTTATATACAGCTGAGGCTGTGACACACAGTGCCCGGCCTGCCAAGCAGAAGCCTCGCCTGCTAAAATGTAACAAGCAATCTTACACTCCCTGTCTCCTCATCCTCCAGCCAGGGGTTCCCCAACTTCTTTCTCCTATGGTGCACCTGTGCAGTGGCAATAAGCACAGCAGCCCACTATTAACACTTTGTGAGGAAAATTACTATAAACTGTACATGGAAACTGTATATACCAGCAGGTGGCCAGTACTCATGGGGTGCATCGTTCCACTACCCTTCAGTGCTGGGCCTGAGGGCAGGTGCCACCCCTCCTCCCCAATGGCAGTGCGCCCCATGATGCCCAGCACCTAGGGGTGCCAGGCATCCTGACCGGATGCTAAAAGTCTGGTTACCTGCAGTAACCAGCCTCTGGCACCAGGGGTGGGGGGAAGGAAGCGCAGCCTGATGGCGAGAACTGGCTGGCTCCTAAACCGGGCTCCAAAGTAGGTACTGGCGCTATCCGGGGGTAACCTGTCTGCCCCGCCCTGATTTCCCCAGCCCCTCGCTTCAGGGACACCCCCCCCCCCGCCCTGCTGTGCCCCAATTTCCCCTCCCTGGCCCCTCCTTCCAGGGACCAACCAACCCTGCTGTGCCCTGATTTCCCCACTCCAAGGACCAACACCCCACCCCCACACTGTGCCCTGACTGCCCCAGCCCCTCGCTCCAGCCCCCCCCTTCCCTGCTGTGCCCCGAGTTCTGGGGTGAGGAAATTGGGCAGAAAGGCTCCACATCAGCGCCTCCCCGCCCTGCAGGTGCGTCCCAGGGGATGGGGGAAACCGAGCAAGGGGGCAGGGGTGGAGCGTGTGTGACAAGGGGGGAGAGCTAGGTGGGGCAGGGCCTCAGGGGAAGAGGTGGGGGCAGGGCTGTTCGGTTTTCAGGGATTAGAAAGTTGGCAACCCTACCAGCACCCCTTCCCTTGCAGAATTAGGGCAAAAGCCTGACCTTACCCTGCCCCAAATTGAGCCGAAGCGCCATGTCCGCCCCACCTTACCATCAGCAAGGGCCCTCTGCCCCCTAGGAACACTGGGGTGGGGGCACGTGGCTGAGGGCCCTTGGTGTTACCTCTCACCAGTGGCAGGCGTGGCACATTCTGCTCAGCCCTGGAACCACCACAGCGGCAGCACCAGCTCAGCCTGCAGGGCCCAGATCTCCTGCAGCAGGCGGAGAGCCCCCCCCTTTCCCTCAAACGAGCTGGGGAGAAACTGAGAAAGGAAACAGAACCGGTTACCCCAGTCAGATCAGGGGCTCAGCCCCAGAGACCCCCCCCAGCCAGGGCCTGGGGCAGAGGGGTGTGTGGTGGGGGGGGCAATACTGAGACCAGTTTGGTCCAAGATGGCTCACAAAGCCGGCTCACTGTGGGGAGGGCAGAAGCAGCGTTAATGGTGTTTCAGAGGGGGGGTGGGGCAGTCGGGGGGGATGAGGTGTCGGAATGCCATATATCGGGGGGGGGGCCTGGGGCAGGGGACTCCCAGGCTTGGCAGGGACACCACCTATATCTCCCCCCCCCCCCCGCCCCCTTCACGCAATCTGTGTTGCGGCCCACCTTTGGGAACCCCTGCGGTAGCTCACAGTGTAATAAGCTCACGGCAGCCAAACACAGCCAAAGAACAATAGCACGCAAGAAAGCAAATGAACAGTCAGCAAGTGTGCTTTAGACCAGGAGTTCGAAACCTTTTCTTTCTGCGGGCCCCCCCATGCTATAAAAACCTCCAGGGCCCAGCAGGGGTGGGGTGGGGGACTCGGGCTCCGGACCAGGAGGGGGGTGGGGCCTGGGGCATGGGCATAGTTTGACTTCTATTTGGAGGGGGGGCAAGGGCTGCCAGGGCTCAAGCCAGCTATGCACGGCAGGGAGGGAGGGAGCGCCATCTCCACCCCCCCCGACTCAGCTCAGCAGGCCACCCAGTCTTTCTGGGTTGTGGTGGGAACGCAACCAAAAACTATAACTCAAAGGGGTGAACTCAGCTAAAGAAGTTTGAAAAACCGCTCAAGGGGTACCTAGGGGCTGTGTGCAGGCAGAGGGGGTAGCTCAGGGTGCAAGGAGGGGGTAGCTAGGGGCTGTGTGCAGGCATTGGGGTAGCTCAGGGTGCAGGGAGAGGGGTAGGTAGGGGTGTGTGCAGGCAGGCACAAGGGTTACTCAGGGTGCAGGGAGAGGAGTAGCTAAGGTGTGTGTGCGGGCTGGGGATTCCCACCCAATGGGAGCTGCAGAGTTGGCACTTGGGATGTGGGCAGCATGCGGAGGGAGACCCCCCTGGCCACCCCTGCACCTAGGAGCTGGACATTCCACTTCCAGGAGTGGCGCGGAGCCGGGGCAGGTAGGGAGCCTGCTTTAGCCCCGCCGGACTTTTAGCGGCCTATTAAAATCTCCCAGATTGGTTTCAGTAGCCTCTGGGAGATCAAGGCCGATTCCAGGAGACTCCCAGCCAATCCGTGAGGGTTGGCAACCCTCCCTTCTGGGGACTATGCCCCGGCCAGCTGGCTTCATGCCCATGCTCCTTCTCTGTGAGCAACGAGCACCAATGCTGCCTATTTCAGCGGTGACCATGTTATCAGAGCTAATACTTCTGCAAAATGTCCTTCCCATTGTGGTTACCAGGGATTGCTCCCGTCTAAAGCAGTGTTACCGCTGAATTGAAGAGAAATGGCTATTTGCACCATGAAACGCATGCTAATATCAGCATTTCCATATTCTTCCTGGGCGAAGCCACCTATACTCAAAACCTGCCCCGTCTCTGAGGGAAGCATGTGAAATCTTTGTGACGCTGTGTTCACATGCATAATGAAATGTGAAAGAACCTGATTTCTTGCATGGTTTTCCCTTTCTAGCCCCGACTACTTTAAAACTGATGTTTAGTTTCACTGTTGTTCTCCAAGTGGGCTTGCACAAAAGGCCTGCTCCTGCTCCCGCACTGAAGTCCATGTCAAGATTCGTATTGACTTCAATGGGTCAAGGCAAAGCCCCTTCTGATGATCTGCAGTACCACCATGTTCTGCGTGTTTATATTTTTCAAATCATGCTTTTAAAACAGCAGAGCAGAAAGCAAGCAGTGTCTCGCTGAACAGTGCCACCTGCTGGCCAGCCAGGCTCAAAATGGACGTCAGGTCTGCCCTGCGGGCTGGAGAATAAAGACCTGAATATGGGGATGGAGGCTTTATAAAAAGGGAAAAACAACACTTAATTTGTGCCAGGGCTTGGCAGTTCATAGCCCTGGCACCTCTGGGCTTGCTGCATCAGTTATGAATGCAAAAAAATTGCTTGAGCCCCCAGCATCTAATTGCTTGAGCTCTGGCACCTATTTCATTAGAAATTAAGTAGTAGGGGGAAAACCCCAAATCATTGACAATGGCCCAAGGATGACCCACAATCCTTATTCCACATGTGCTAAGTTTCATGACTAGGCCACTTTCTTCAGCCTGGGGTGTGGACGAGGCTGCACCACATGGGGCAGTTGTGGAACATGTGTTTGTGTTTAGGGGCCAGAGGAACAGGCTCACAAAAATCTTAAATCCAGGATGGATTTGGTTAAGTGCAAGAGTCCCACTGACTCCACGGAGAGCCCGATCAGGCTCCAAAATGTTGTAGCTATGATCTTTGTGTCTCTTTGTTACCTTTTTGTGCCTTATTTCAACACCGCTGTGAAGATGCCCCAAAGCAGCATGGCAGACCCCAACCCTGCTCACCCAGCATTCTCAGTCCAAGAGCTCCATGTAAATTAAGACTCCACACAGCTAATCAGCTTGCATCCAGTTCTATGTATTATCAGACCCGCTGATAGACAGTAACATGTCTTCTTTAGGAGAGAGCACAACATTATCAGCAATTATTAAAAAAACAAAAACCAACCACACGCTCCAATGTACAGCTCATCCAGAAAGTGAAACAATCTCTTTAAATTTTAGGCCAGGAGGATTTTTTCCACCCCCCCCCCCCAACTTTGTGTTGCACAGAAAAAGATCTAAATCTACATCAGCTAAATCTAAGAAGTGTAGCACAAGATCACCTGCCTTATGGGACACTTTAAAAAACAACAACATGACTTACTATGCTGACATCTTACCCAATACTAAGTATATCAGAACTCATCCAAAACAGAACAAGCTCACTCCTCACATTTAAAAATATATAAAAGGCAAGTTGCCTTTTTGTCCTGCAATATACAATTCTAATGCAGCCATTCAACAAAGAACAGCAGATTTGACACCATTAACATTTTCATGGTTTTCTTTTTAAAGGGACACTGTCAAGTAGGTTAGGCCCAAACCTATCAGTGAGGAAATTGAAATAGTTTTTTTTATTATATTAATTGGGAAGGAAACCTAAAAGGTTTGTAGCCAAGAAACAGGAAGTGAAACTGACCATTAACAGGAAGTAGGACTGGCTGATTTAGTTTCACTGTTCAGTGTGAATGAAACACATTAAAAAAAAAAAGAAAACAAAGCACATAAGTGGCAAAAAAGCACAATGGATTTTAAAATAGATTATTAAAACTGAAACAACTAAGGCATCAGTTTAGGAGGCTGCAGACATGTCTTAGGCGACTGTGACCATCCTCTCCTTCCTTATGGCTAGATGGAATGGGAGGGGTGTCTTGAAACGTAGGAGAGAGGACTCCTGAAACTGTTTTGTATTGCAACGTGAAGTGGGGACTCACGTTATGGAAGTGGTGTAGATAGCAACACAGATGAGGCCATTTTTGAAGTCATTGTGATCTTGACAGTGATCCTTTAAAACACACAACACACACACACACACACACACACACACACACACATTCTCTCAGAGAATGGGGTTAAAAAACACAAATCAACAACAGTTAATGTTATGCAGCAGCACAGTGACAACTATCTGGAAAGGACTTACACGTGTCCACCTCAGAACCCCTATATATATTAATCTTTATAAATACAGTATTCTACACCAGGAACTGTAGAAAGACGTCATTCAAGGAAATTTTGTAATTACTAGTGTCAACTCAGTGCGCCATGGAGCCAGCTCGCCACTCCACAGAGGTTTCAAAGTTACGAACCCTTGTGAGAATGGACTGGAGTTTACGATACGCTTTTTAGAAGTCTCTGTTTTTCTGCCAATCTGGAATGTTCTGGTTCAAGCCCCTCCCCCCACTCCCTTTCCCAAAAAAATAAAGATTGGTTAGGTTAAGTCAGTTGGATCCAATCAATTTGCTTTGCCACTAAAGACGGCGAGAAGGAGAGCACATTGACGTCTCTAGAAGCTTCTAGGTGAAAGCTAAATTGTGAGGCAGGTTCCACTGTTGTTGTCAGAGTCACTTAGCAAGGGGGGCAGTCATAGCTCGTCCCTCGACGACGATGCATCGAGAGATGGCTGGGGGGCCAAGGCATCTTTGTTCTGGGCATCGCTGTGGATCTGGCCCTGTTGCCGGGACTTCCAGGAATGGGCTCTGTCCCAGTCAGTCGACATGGTCTCATTGTCCCAGATTGTGGATGTCTCTGTGTCACTAAGATAACCCGGCTGCCCTGTGTAATGGGTCGGATAAATAAGCAAGGGCTCTGCTGAGAAGGCTTTCAAGTCTCTGGACTCATAGTACTCCTTGTACTTCTCTCTAAAGAAAGGAAAACAAATATCACTAGCAGAAATAACTCTTGCTCAGCACCACTGTGCTTGCCTTGCCTTTCCATCGGTTATGAGCCAATCTACTGAGCTAGGACTAGTCGGTAGGGTTAGATGCTCATCACAGGGTGAAACCTGGGCAAATGATTGAAGGCTTGAGATGAACTGAGCAGTGAGGACACTATTAGTCCTTTTGGAAAAGTGATTTTTATACAATAAAATAAAGGATCCTAAAGAATGACAAAGTATTTCAGAAACCATGCACTTCATCTGCCACTAGGGAGCAGCCACCTCTGGAGCGGGACCCTGCAGCTATTTGAACAGCAACACTCTATGACATAGAGAACAGGACAGGAAGCATATTGGATCCATCTGGAAATTCTACTGTGACTGTAGCCCCAGCATGGCAGAGATACCTGGATATGTGAGTTGGCATTTGGTATTCAACTGCTGGGCCTCTGTATCATTTCTTATTTGCACCACTGGGGTGCCATTTTTAGATGAGTTCAGGGGTGGCCTAACTCTGCTCCCGCTGAAATCAATGGTAAAACTCCCATCGACTCCAGTGGGAGCAAGAGATAACAAAGGCTTTGTCTATACTTTGTCTCTTAAAATCTCCCTCTATGGCATCGCTTACCAGCACAGCTCCCCCGTTGCTAGCAAAGTGATCAACTAGCCGCTGGCGTTTTAAGCACCACAACTTCCAATCCCATCTAGACCTGTTCTGGGCAACCCAATGGTTAGTCAATGACAGCCTGTCTGCATTAGTGCTCCCAGTGTCCCTACCACCAGAGAAGCTGCTACTGATGCAGATAAGGCCAAAGAGTGCACCCTGCTACCACAGAGTAAGTGGTGTGGCCAATTAGGGGAACTGGCTGTCGGAGCAGAACAAAGGCCTGTCTCAGATATGTTATCAAAGGTTCCACTAAGCCTGTATACAGGACTAGAAGACAATTGTCAGAGGGACACTGCACACCTGTTGGAAGCAGGGACCAATGATGTGGCACCCCAAATTCTTTTGGGGAGATGGGTAACTGGACTCTGGAAACAAGGTTAGGGGGAGCTTTAGGTCAGAATTAAAAAAAACCCTGGTTTTCTTACAAAACAAGGAGATCCACCCTTGAAAACAGATTCCTCCCGTATCTTGATATCCACATTACTTTCCGGGGCTCTGAGTGAGAGCCTTGCAGAGCTCTCCCCACAAAGAGGGAGACAATGTTGATAAGTCTGGCTGGGAGCTGGTTAAAAGATGTGACTTCTCCCTGCCCCACACACCTTTGAAATGAAAACCCTGGATTCTGCAACACAGTGAAGTAGGAAGGTGCCATGTAGATTCTGAAAAAGCCCTAAAAGCAGGGTTTTTGAAAAGAAAAGCTCTGAGTTGCACAGAGATCTTTTCCAGGTCCTATGCCAGGTAAGGCATTCCAAAGTAGGCACTATCTATATAATCATAATAATACACCTATACAGTTACTTCCAATCAGAGATCACCAGCTGCTTCAAAAATACAAATTTATGAATCCCAAAAGACCTCTCTGAGGTAGAATATTTATTACATAAATTCAAGCACAGAAAGTTCCGGAGATTTGCTCAACATCTGCAGCAGTGCTGGCAATATCCAAGAATCATAATATCCAGTCCTCTGCTCCGCCTACTAGGTTATGCTATGGAGATGCACTGTATAATTAGCAACACAACGTCCAGTTTAAGATCAGTTAGCAAGGTACAGCTCACGCAAAGCCGGCTGGCTTCCCAAGCAACGAAGGGGTTTTACTTACACAGGGTGCTTGTTGTACATGATCGGCAGGAATTCATCCACAGGCAGCATCTTGCTAAAAGGTTCGGCCCCAATTAGTTTCTGAGCCCCTTCAAAGGAGATTGCATACCCCAGGGTCCAATAAGAGTAATCTGCTTCCACAAGGTTCATTACGTTAGGAACTGCCTTCTCAGGGCGCTGCACCTGCATCCTTTTCCGACCAATGTAGCTGAAGGGGAGAAAAACCCACCGCAGTGGAAACTAAGGCCTGTTTCCATGATCAGCTCTGCAGTGCAATTATATTGTAACTGGGACATCAGGCATTCCCACTTCAACCAGGGCTGATCAAAGGCCTTTTAAGTCAGTGGGAGTTTTTCCATTGACTTCACTGGACCATGGATCAGGTCCAAAGTGCACCCACAAATCAAATGCTACTCCTGGAATTCTCCAGTGCCACATCTGCCCGTGCAGTCCAAGGAGACTACGGGTCCCAAAACCAATGCGCCATCCTGACCCAAGCAAGGATTTGAATTCTCTATGGTGCGCATCCAGTGAGGTGCTGGAGGCTTCTCAGGAGCCTCTTGTTAAAACTCCATCATCCTACAGACAGGAGGGTTGGTGTGATTCCCCAGCCTTCTCCCTTCTCTGGATGAAGCCCAGATAAATCAGCGCCACCAGAGATGGCTTATCCCTTATAAAAATACATCTGAAGAGAAAACATTTTGCTTTTGGACTGTCACAGGCACTGATCCAGGGACCCACATAACCTGAGTGCCAGAAAGCACCAAGCAGCAGGGGGGTTATAAAAACTGCCATGGGGAGGAGCCCCCTAGAAGGTCTTCTCCCCCTTCTCCAGCTGGCCAGTTCGAACTCTGCTCCCTTGGCAGTGAACTTGGAATTGTTTTCAGGAACAGGACATAAAGATTTCCAGCTCAGTCTGTTTGCTGGCTAGATGGTGCCATTCTCCTCTTGCTTCTCTTTGTGAGAATGAGTTTGTATTTAAAGGACTAAACAAAAGAGTTCAAATACCCTGTTCCTCCCCCATCCTCACAGTGAGCACAGGCAGCCTGTGTCACAGGAATTAGCTCAGAGTGGGGGACTGGGGTTATTGGGAGGCCATGGCTATATCGCTGTGGGCACCTGTTTATCAAAAAGTACCCGCAATGTGCTTCATTCGATGGAGGTTTTAGCTATTCCAGCCCCTTTAAAATTAACCTCCATTATTGAGTCTCTGGGATTTTATTCTTCCATGCTGCATTCCCCGCAGGCAGCCCTGTCTGATTATTATGAGGGTACGTCCATGTTATTGAAATGCTCAGTTCATGTGGGAGCAGGGGAGAGAGTTTCCAGCTGGTTTAGGGCAGTGAAAGCTCTTGGGACAAGACTACTTACATGAGCTCCCAGTCTAGCTGGACTTGCTCTATATCGTCCATCAGTTTCATGAGCTTCCTCTTAAACTGATGCTCAAAGCGCACATCGTCTTCGATAACGAGAGTCTTCTCCAGCTCTCTGTTCACCACCTAAAAGGGATGTTTTCAAATGAGACTGAAATGGCCCATATGCTATTGAGGGGCCAGTTCTGCACCCTCTGAAGCTATGCCGAGCCCCCCACTGGGAGCAGGACTGAGCCCCCCATGCTCTTTGATCAGTATGAAGGTTAATGGTCATCAAAATTGGTGACATTCAATTCTACACAGGTTTAGAATCAGAAAAAACTCATAGGTGAAATCCTGCAACAAAATTTCTTCATTTTTTTTTCTCCCCAAGCACAACATTGCCCCAAACAGGCTGGCTAAGAGTTTTGTGAAAAATGTCATGACCACAATCCAGACGTGTGACTCAGTCACACAGGCTGGGAGCTGTTTGCAAACTGACCGCACAATAGGAGCTGCTCAGTACTCAGCACTTTTGAAAATCAGGCTGCTTATGTGCCCAGATATGAACGTAGGAGCCTAACTGCTGCTCCTGTTTTTGAAAATCAGAACCTTTTATGAGATCCTGGATAATTCACACCAAAATAAGAGAGACTATCTAAAAATAAAACATTACTTCCTTCCCACAGCATCCAAGTATAATACAACTGCCAGAGCACAGATATTATTTACCTCTTTCCAGATAGAATAGTGGCTAAGAAAGCAGCCAATTTCCCCCCTGGTTAGTGGCCTGGAAGAGTAAGGATCCTGGTAACCAGGTAGCATATCAATATTCAGCGCTTTCAGCTGACTTGTATTCAATGCCCTGAGGAAAGAGAGAGCTGCTTTCAGTATTAAGAACTTTTATAGATGTTACTATTTTTTACTCAGACAAAAAAACAATGTAATTGTTTAGCAGTGAAAAGACTTTCCTGAGCTAGGGAAGTTCCCAAAATAGGCTGTGTATTTGTAGCAGTTTAATTTGATCTAAATCATGCTGAACATAAGATATTTTTTAGGACATTCACCCGCAACAGTTTCAAGAAACTGCAGAGTCTTAAAAGGGTCATTGTCATATTGTTAATAACACTATAGCTATATTCACACTGGAAGACTAGAGAACACCTAGCTCACCTTCCACTAAGAGTTTTGTTTGCTTTTCCATTTCTCTCACCTTGAACAACAGCACTAGAGCAGTCAGTATTATATTTGCTTATGGTCAGTTTCACTTTCAAGTTCTAATGCCCTAGCACTAGAGAGGCCACTAAGGCAGAGAGACACCAGGAAATCCAAGATCTGTTCCTAACTGTGCCACTGACTTCCTGAGAAGCCTTGGGAAAGTCACTCAGCCCTGGACTTTCAAATGAGATTTGGGCACCTGACTCCCTTAGTAAACCCCAGCCTTAACCTCGGTGCCTCAGTTTCCCCATGTATAAAATGGAGATTTTGTACATTGCTTTGAGAGTCACAACTAAAAAAAAAACTTTATCTGTGTTTACATTACTATAATGTAGCACAGTGGTTCCCAAACTGGGGTTCGTGAACCCCTGGGGGTTCGCAAAATGTTACAGGGGGTTCTCGGAAAAAATTCCCTAATGGCAGACAGAGCTGCCCTGGACAGCACGGGGCCAGAAGCCCGGAGCCCCTGGACTTCCAAGAGCTAAGCAGATCAAAGCAAGCATATCTATCACACTGAGGAGATTAAAACTTCAAGACTCCTTATAAGCAACGGAAAGGGAGGTGGATATTTTTTGCTGTTTTTTAAAATTAAATAGGCAGCTAGTGTTGTTTTTAAAATTATTAAGAACAAGTTTAATCTTTGTTTTAGCGTGCGTTGTTTGCCTGGACTGCTCAAGACCTGAATGCTTGTGTAGGAGGAACTCTTTGAGTTGGCTTCTTAAATACCTTCTTGCTGTTTCACATCTGATACTCCTTGATGAAACATAGGAGCCTTGTCTTATAACAGGCTTATTCAAAGTGATACAAGATACGAAAGTGAGATCTTGGAAGAGTGTTGCCATTTTCATAATGTAATAAAAATACTGTAATGATAAATAATAAATAGTGTGTAATAAGCATCATAAAAACAAATTTTATATTTCCAAGATCACTGCTTTTATAATTTATACTCAGATAAAGGAGAAAATTCCTGGAAATATTCATTTTTAGGAGGGGGTTTGCAAGACTTGACATTTTAGTGAAAGGGGTTCACAGGTTGTTAAAGTTTGGGAACCACTGATGTAGCACAATGCTGCAGCATTGAGACTGGACATATTGCAGGGGAATATTTAAATGCCACAAAAATGTTTTCATTATCATACCCCTATTTAATTTTATGACAATGTTTCTTTTTAGAGAACTTTGTCTTGAAGAAAACTTTACTTCTGGGCCTAAACTATCTTACCGGATCTCTAACGGAGACTGATCAGAGTAAGAGAAGAATAAAATAACAGCATGAAAACTTTTTTTTTTTTTTTTTCAAAACTGCACCAAATAGTACATTAAAAATAATAACTCATAATCACAGGGCATCAAAGAGAATTGACTGAAATTAAGCAAGGTAGCACTTCTAATCAACAGTTCTGCTATGCAGAACCAGATCTTTCCAAAGACTCACTTGCCATCCACAGCTTCTACTATCTTGACTGCAATCTCCTGCTCATAGAGTGTCCGCAGCATTAGATCCCGCCTGTCTTTTCGACGCTTCAGGTTGATCATGAAAATCTGGGTTAAGAAAGACATCAGAAAACTCTGGCTCAATGCAAAGTCCAGCTCCAAGTTTGTGCCAGAGCTCAGCAGGTTTTGGACCCTGTTAAAGCTCCAGGAGCATTTCCATTCAGGAGCGTCGTTTTCGGGTTACTATAAATTTGTCAGACATTTATCTTTTGAGCTGCAATTCAGAATATTTGTTCTCAGTCCAGCTGCTGATTTTTATGGGAAGATTGAGGAAAGAACATTCAGTGATTTTCAAAAATGAAGAGTGTATGTGTGTGTGTGCATGGGGGCGGCGGGAAGAACGCACTTTTGCCTTGTTTAAAAAAAACCTACAAAATCTGACCTTTTTGGACCAATTCTAGCACCTCACCAAATTTGGAGCAGAAACCTGAAATCTGGCAGGGACATAAAGTTGACCCAGGTTCGTGGGGTAATGGGGGTCAGGTCAGTTCTAAAAATGACTCAACACTCTCAGGTCGGTTTCGGGTCAGCTGTGCTCAGTTTGGATTCAGGTCCAGGTCGGGCTTTAAGAGTAGGCCTGAGCAGAGCTCTACCCCTAACTGGACAGATGAAGATTCCAGGTAGGACGATGTGCAGTAAATGCAGCAGGGCTTCATACACTGGGCAGTGAGAATAAAAAACTAAATGAACAGCGCCACATTCCCCAGGCAACGTCCACACTGCATGAGGGAGGGACCTGGATGAGAAAACTGTATTTGACGGAGTAATTAGAAACTGGAGGGTAATATAAATACACAGGGGGCAGAGTCAAGGTTGTGTGGGCAACATTAACTGTGGCATTTCCTGAATTTTAAATGCTTCACTTTGCAACCATAATGCTCTTTTAATGCACAGTTGTATATGGAATTAGAAAGCAGGTGCCAGGGGCCAGTTGTGCAGTTTGGAGCTGGATCTGAACTTCCCCAACACACTGGGATGTTTGGATCCAGGCTTTTGTTTGGGCCAATCTCTACCCAATACAATATATCCCTTTTGTATTCAAAGGGGGATGGGGTTGGCATGTGGTAAAGAGCACAGATCTTTACTGAGTGCTGCGTCTATCTTTGGGATTACCAATGTGCTCATCACCCTAATAACTGGACACAAGTGGAAGCAGATTCTGCAATGCAGGATATCTTTAATTACTGCAGATCCTGGACATTTTCTGCTGATTCAATTAGAATCATAGGTGTGCTCCTGAGACACATCCTGGGCAGGAAAACAGATTTGCGGGCAGCAGTTAGCCCAAGCTAAGCAGACATATTTTGCCTGGTCAAGGGCAGACTGCAGGCCCCGCAGGCACATACATTCCTAGGTAAAACACAGAATGTCAGGGCCGTTTTTCTGTCCTCAGGCAGGCAAGAATAAGTTCAGCCCTGCAGCCTGAGGAACAAACCTTGGCCAAATAAAAACCAGACTGAGTCCCAGCTCGGTGCAAAGGCAGTAATACTAATAAAATATCAGGCAATTTAAGTGCAGCCGCAAGAAACAGCCCAGAAACACACACACAGGACTCCAAACATAGATGACCAAACAAACACAGTCACACAGAATCCGCACTTCATGACACAAGCCATATAAATAGAAACTCCAGACCAAGCCAAGAAAACAAAACATCTTAAAGACAAAAAACAAGGCTCCTCCAATTTTAGTAGCTTCTTCAGTGACTATACTACTGTCTTTGGCAGCTACACATGCAGGCACTATACGGTCCTATGCAGGTTTTTTGGCTCTACACAAAATGTAAACCCAGTTTATTCACAGCACAGTCTCTCTCTGGAATTCTTCCTCCCTGGTCTCTTTCTGTTGGTACTTTGCCTCTGACTGCGGATAGCCAGCTCTAGCACTACAGGGACAGGAGTTTCTAGAGGGATGATTTATGCATCAAACTTCCTGGGTTCTGCTTCAAACATGTTCCCAACTGTCTTGAATAAAATCAAAACAAAAAGGCCGCAGTGGAAATGTGGCTCCCAAACAGGAAAAGATTAGGACCAACAATATAGAATATTCAATGAATACATACAGACCCTGTCATAACCCAAGTTATGCAAAGTGCTGTGTATTTACAGTTTAAACACCTGACTCTCTTCAGTCATCATCTCTAACAGCTTTGTGAGGTCATCAAAACAGTGTCCCTGCTTCTTAACGGAAAGCAAGAGAAATTTAAAAAAACCCATACGTGCTAAAGTTGTTCAGGAATAATGAAGCTATCTCCAAGTACCCTATCCATAGGAACCCTAACTGTAGGGCAGGGAGCCCTACCCATATGAACCCTAACCCAAGCTCCAAGTACCCTATCCATAGGAACCCTAACCCTAGCTCCAAGAATCCTTCCAATAGGAACCCTAACCCTAGGGCAGGGAGCACCCACCCATAGCAACCCTAACATTTCTTCCAAGTACCCTACCCACAGAAACCCTAACCGGAAAGTGGGGAATCCTACCCATAGAAACCTTAACCCTAGCTCCAAGTACCCTACCCCTAGCAACCCTAAGCCTACCTCCAAGTACCCTACTCCTAGGAACCATAAACCTAGCTCCAAGTGTCCTCCTCCTAGGAACACTAACACTAGCGCGGGGAGCCCTACCCACAGAAACCCTAACCCTGACTCCAAGTGAACTACCCATAGGAACCCTATCCCCAACTCCAAGGGGCCTACTCATAGGAACCCTAATCATAGGATGGGGAGCCCTACCCATAGGAACCCTAATCCTAACTCCAAGTGGCCTACCCATAGGAACCCTAACCCCAGGGCTGGGAGCTCTACCTATAGGAACCCTATCCCTAATTCCAAGTGGCCTACCAATAGGAACCCTAACCCTAGAGTGGAGAGACCTATCCTTAGGAACCCTAACCTATAGAAAGAGTAGAGCCTAATGGTTGCAGGAAGTGAAGCCAAATCACTGCTGGCCTGATTCAGTGACTATTTAAGTCATTGGAAAGACTCCCATTGGTATCCCTGGACGTTGGATCCAGCCAAGCTTTTCAAACTTGGGACATCTGAGGTCTGGCACCTCAAGGCTTGATGTCCAAAGATGCTGAGCACCCACAGCTCCCACTGATGTCAAGTGCAGCTGCTCAGCTCTTATGAAATCAGGCATCAAAATTCGCATGTGGACACCTCAAAAGGATCTCCATTGGCTCAGGGGGAGTTTAAGTCAAATAAAGACACCAGGATCCATCCCCTGGAAAATTTCAACCCAACATACCAATGTTTTGGAAAGTTATGATGAACATGTGAAGACAGGATAGAAATGAAAACTGATTTGCAACCTTATCTGTAGTGGGAGTGACCAGGCTCCCTATATGATGCACATGTCCACACAACAAAATAAAGGTACATACAGGCACTATACCATGGTACCCCCATATTCACCACTGTCATATAATTATGATATATTTTGTACAAAGTATGGCGTGTGAGGTATTATTCTAAAAGTCTTACTCTGCCAAACATTAATATCTCATTTGATTGTATGTGCTATCATTGTATGTGAAGTTATGAAGTTTTACTATGTCTGTGTTACTAAAACATGTGAAGTTGGAAACACCCACAGCTAGCCTTTCAGGTAAAACAATGAAGAAGCTAGACAGTGCTAATCAGCAAAGACAATGGACCATGGAAAAGGTTTGTCCTCATCTGGGGGCGTTTCAGCCAGCCTATGAGTAATGGTTGCTATGACTCAAGGGCATGTGACCAGATCACATGACACTGAACTCCATTTTGGTACTTGTATTTTCCCACAAACTGGGCTGGGAACTTAGCTTGGAACAAAAGGTTCCCGCCATATGGAGAAACTATATAAGGTGGGGAGTGACATCATGATTTGTCTTCACTCCCCCACAACTCAACACCTGAAAGAACCTCTGGAATGGGGAAAGGGGACTCACGCTGCAAAGCAGATGCAGCTTGTGCCTCAAGAATCTGTAAGCCTGCTTGTATCATCAGTCAGGGTGAGATACTGCTAATTCAAATCCTATCTATCTAGTATATTAGTCTCAGTTTGCGTTTTTATTTATTTGCCGGGTAATCTGCTTTGATCTGTTTACTATCACTTATAATCACTTAAAATCTATCTTTCTGTAGTTAATAAACTTGTTTTATGTTTTATCTTAACCAGTGAGTTTTCTGAGTGAAGTGTTTGGGAATCCTAGCTCTGTAAACAAAGGCTGCTGCATATCTTATAGACTCATAGACTTTAAGGTCAGAAGGGACCATTATGGTCATCTAGTCTGACCTCCCGCATGATGTAGGCCACAAAAGCTGACCCACCCACTTTCCCTTAACTCAGCTGTTGAAGTCTCCAGATCGTGATTTAAAGACTTCAAGTCGCAGAGAATCCTCCAGCTTGCGACCCCTGCCCCATGCTGCGGAGGAAGGCGAAAAACCTCCAGGGCCTCTGCCAATCTACCCTGGAGGAAAATTCCTTCCTGACCCCAAATATGGCGATCAGTAGAACCCCGAGCATACAGGCAAGATTCTCCAGCCGGACCCTCATTTTACCAGCGATGGCACGTTATTGCCTAATTGACTAAAATCACGTTATCCCATTAAACCATTCCCTCCATAAACTTATCTAGCCTAATCTTGAAGCCAGAGAGATCTTTTGCCCCCACCGTTTCCCTCAGAAGGCTGTTCCAAAATTTCACCCCTCTGACGGTTAGAAACCTTCGTCTAATTTCAAGCCTAAACTTCCCCACGGCCAGTTTATATCCATTTGTTCTCGTGTCCACATTGGTACTGAGCTGAAATAATTCCTCTCCCTCCCTGGTATTTATCCCTCTGATATATTTAAAGAGAGCAATCATATCTCCCCTCAGCCTTCTTTTGGTTAGGCTAAACAAACCGAGCTCCTCGAGTCTCCTTTCATAGGAAAGGTTTTCCATTCCTCGGATCATCCTAGTGGCCCTTCCCTGTACCCGTTCCAGTTTGAGTTCATCCTTTTTAAACATAGGAGACCAGAACTGCACACAGTACTCCAAATGAGGTCTCACCAGCGCCTTGTATAACGGAAGCAGCACCTCCTTGTCCCTACTAGAAATACCTCGCCTAATGCATCCCAAGATCGCATTAGCTTTTTTCACAGCCACGTCACATTGCCGACTCAGTGTCATCCTGCGGTCAACCAGGACTCCGAGGTCCTTCTCCTCCTCCGTTACTTCCAACCGATGCGTCCCCAGCTTATAACTAAAATTCTTGTTAGTCATCCCTAAATGCATCACCTTACACTTCTCACTATTAAATTTCATCCTATTACTATTACTCCAATTTACAAGGTCATCCAAGTCTCCCTGCAGGATATCCCGATCCTTCTCCGAATTGGCAATACCTCCCAACTTTCCCCACATCCAGGCGGGAGCGAATTAATTAATAAGCTTGCATCATACAGACCCCGGTGCTGTGCAAGACGAAATAATTCTGGGTTTATACTCCAGTAGGGGTGCAAGGCTGGGGATCTGGGAAGTTGGCTGGGACCTCCTGTTTGTCCATGAGTGGCTTAGGTAAAGCACTCAGGTAACTCAGTTGGGTGTGTGGCGCCACCTGCTGTCATGTTGGGTGATAACCGGGCCTGGAGAGGCTGGCTAAGTCATCAGCAGAGCAATGTGAGAGAGGCCAACTCAGCTGAATTGTTAGGGGGCACAGTGGTTCCAACAGCTCCCAGAATGCACCCTGGAGGTAACAAGCCATCACACCTACCTCATCAAATCCCATCTTGTCTGGGTGTTTGGGGGGAATGGAGATGTATTGCGAGGGCTCGAATGGAGGATGATCAACTGAAAGAGAGAATAGAAACATCCACAGTGGCTGGTTACTGAACTGCGTAGTGGCAAAGAAACCCAGTCAAATTCACTGTCATCACTTTTCACTGTTTCCCCTGGAACAGAGAGGCACCTAGATGTGGAGTGCGATGCTACAGCCTAATCAGCATCATGTGCCAGAGGAGCGCCCCGCGAGGCAGAAAGCCAGACGCCACGGGACTGCAAACACCCAAGAGAACAGTGTATCAATGCACATGCTGGAGCACGTCTTTCCGGCTGGGATGAGAGAGGAGCCCATGTTTCAGCTCTGGCGAAATTTAAATAACGGTTTGGTGGGGGGGTTGCTGCTGGTGGAGCTTTCCTGTTGCTGTGGGGACTTATCAGGGGAAGAGGTGGTGAGGGAATTATAGGTCAAAAAAACAGTAAAACCCGCAGCTCTAATAATGGTTTTGGGGCCACATTGCCCGTCCCCATTGCTGACCAACCTTCAGGACTGGGACAGAGGGGGTTGAGAACTCCCTGAAGACAACCCCACGGAGTTTTAAGGAAATTGTGCCCTCCAACAGGAGGCGGGGGTAAGATGATGTGAAGTGGGCAGGGAGCAAGGTGTCCTAAACACCATAGACTTATGGGATCCACATGGAAGTACCATGCCACTAGATCCATGAGCTTGCACACATGGTCGCCCCACCAAACCTATGCACTGACCTCCGGGGCAGCACAGCTCCAGCAAGCACCTTCATGCCATTGATCTGAGTCCTGCCTGAGCTGCTCAGCAGCCAATCCGGATCGTTGCTCCTCTGGCTGGGAGGAGACTGACGATTGTATCTAATCTAATCATCTGCCTGGTGTTTCGCTGGCAGGTTGGCTTCCTTACCCTGGCAGTGCTCACTTCTCGTTCCAGCACCAAGATTCTCCCTGTGACTGGTGCAAACTGGGGGGATCCAGCAGGAGCTGGGAGGGAGCCACACTCCTATTAACCGACTGCGATACCACTAGGAACACAGCCATCACATGGGGATGATAAAGGAGGGATTTGGAAGCCCAGCTCCTATTAATTTTTAATGCCCAGATCCCTTTAGGTGGCTTCGAACATGATTTTTAATCCAGTCTTTAAGGAGCTTCTTAGCATAGGATGCTGCTCCCTTCAACTCCCCTGAGAACACAGCTGGGCATCTAGTGAGCAAACTCTCCCCCACACTTCCAACAACACTTTTACAGAATCCCAGTAAACGTTTTACCTGATGCATTTTACTTCACCTTGAATGGTCCCTTAGAATACATGCTAACTACTGATGCTAAACTATCTGTTTGATCTTGTCTTTAGCTGTGATGCTCAGAGTACATTTCCCAGACCTGAGGAAGAGCTCTGATTAGCTCAAAAGCTTGTCTCTCACACCAGCAGAAGTTGGTCCAGTAAAAGATATTAACTCCCCCACCTTGTTGCTCTGCAGGTCAAGCACAGAAGCAACACTGAGACAGGTGGCAAAGGGCCACCATTCAACAAGAAAATATTCGGCATCCCAGGGATGGTTCTGCAGAGATGGGGCAGGCTCTGACTTACTCATTGCCTCGATTGTCACGTGAATGAAGTTCTCCACGTCTTCCTGTAGTGTCTGGTGCAATTTCAGTGGCACCGGGAGGAAGCCATAGCGTTCTCTGTTGCAGATGTACATTTGAATGTCTGGGAATAAAGAGAAAATGGAAACAGAATCAGGTAATTTACCAGGCTGCTTCTCGGCTTTTCAAGTGGAGAAAAGGGAGGTTATTTGGCTATAGTGAAACCCACGCTATGGACCCCAGCCCCAACAGGTCCCCTCTCTTAAGCAACCACTTAAAAACCATCAGTGCAGTTTCTAGTATAATTTTGTTTGATCTTTAGCTAATGACCAACTTCTAGGCAACCGATTTCTCCACATCCCATAAAAAGAGATTTCATGGTATTTTAAGTTGCCAGCCTGTTGTTCTCTGCTGGAGGGAGCCCATCTCAGAGCCCAGAGGAGTGATCTTGCTCACTTTCACACCCCTCATTTCACTCTCAGCACCCCACACACTGTAGAGACCAGCCCTACAGCAATGGACAGCGGTGACTCCTACCAAAACCGGTCTATGCCACCCCCAAACAGATCAGAGGCGGTGAGGCAAAGAGCTCTCTGCTCCCCAAAACACCGAGTGAACTGCTTGCTTAGTGCTCCCACTTCAGTGTGGGAACTGGATTCAATGCCCACCAAAGTCGAATGGGAGTTACTCCATTAGCTTTGGATCAGGATAAAAGAGCAGAGCTGAAGTCTCAAACAATTACATTTCCAATGGACTATGCTAAATAAAAAGTCCTTGGTTAGAATGGAGGTAAAATACATTAGGGAGTGGTGGTGGGAGGTATCAGTGGGGATGCTGCAGCCCACACTTGGCACTGGCATCTCTTCTAAAAACACATTTTAAATTTCACAAAATATCTTCCCTTCACTTCTGTGAGCCCTTGGTGCCAAAACCCGAGCATGATCCTGCTGCCTTTACTCACAGTCAAAGGGACTGATGTGAACAAAGGCAGCAAGATGGGGCCCCAATGTCTAAACATACAGGAGAGATACTTTCAGATTGCAAGGCGCCAGCAAAGTAAGAGGATCCCATATTGCAGGTCTCGAGCCTCTCAGGGAGAGTCCGAGAGTTTAGTAATAGCGTCCAAGCCTGGGGGGGAAGGAAGGGGGGAAAATGGCCCAAGAAGCAGGGGAACGTCCAAGTATCAGAAGTGCTTCCGGCTGCAGGCATCTGCATGCCCTGCTGGTCTGCAGGCATTTCCACCCACCACCGACAGAGCAGCACTCCCCATTGACAGCGCACAAAGGCTCTGTTGTTATCAGTCTGCACGGTTACGATTTCTTCCCTGAGATAAAGCAGCTTGGTATGAAAAAAAAACAGTAATTCTGAGCATCCAATATGTATAGCTGGTGAGGTTGAATCCATCCTCCCCTCTGCCCTGCCCTGCACTTGGGAAACTGCACAGATCCATTGGCAAAGACAAGCATGGAAAAATACACAGCTCGACCAAAGTCTCCTTATATAGGCAAGGATCACACTCTGCCCTGGCTTGGCCAAATTCTACTTTGTTATACTGGTGTAAATCCAGAGCAACTCTACTGACTTACTCCAAATGTACACAGTGTAAACAAGAGCAGAATTTGATCCATTGACTTCAGTGGGAGCAGCATGTGGTCAGCCAAGGGCAGAAATGGGTCCAGACAGAGCGTTACCAGGCATTACACCTCTACCTCGATATAACACTGTCCTCGGGAGCCAAAAAATCTTACCGCCTTATAGGTGAAACTATGTTATATCGAACTTGCTTTGATCCGCCAGAGCGCGCAGCCCCGCCCCCCCGGAGTGCTGCTTTACCGCATTATATCCGAATTCGTGTTATATCGGGTCGCGTTATATCGGGGTAGAGGTGTATTAAGCTGTAAAGCAGCACCGACAGGGTACAGACTTGAATTCCATTCCTGACTCAGCAAATGACTTGCTTTGTAACATTTTACACTTTGCTATTAGTCTCTTTGAGCTTAAGTTTCTCTCATCTGTAAAACTGAGATGATGATATTTATCAGTGTTTGTAAAGCACTTTGAGAGCTATGGATGAAAAATGCCTCAGAAGTGCTAAGCATATTATTATCAAGGTTCCACTTCTTACCATAGCCAAGAACCTGCCGAACGATGGAAGGAAAAGGAAGAGCCCAAAGAGTATTCTATATGAGAGAAACAAGCAAGTGGAGAATACTAAGATGCTTTTTAATTAACAAAAGATAATAAAATGTTGCATGGCTTTGTCCTGCTCACAGGTTTCCTTATCCTCTGATAAGGATCTCAAATTGAGGGGTGGGGGAGAATGCACCAAGCTCAAACCTCATATTAGATCTCAAAGTCAGGGGGGGGGGGGGAAATACATTGCTGATTTCATTCATTTTAGATTCTCTAGCAATTCACTATGAGCAAAAGCCTGGTTTCGCTGGATTCAATGGGAGTTTGTTAGAGACTTTAATGGGACTAGGATATGGCCCTGTGTCATTAGTAACTCATTAGGCAAAAAGCTGTGAATATATCTCTGTGAATCAAAACAAAGACCTTGCTTTAGAGAGGTAGGGCTTGATCCAAAAGGCAGTAAAGCCGACGTAAAAGTCCCATTGCTTTCAGTGGGCTTTGAATTGTGCCCTTTGTCAATTACCTGTTGTCTGAAGGCTGTTGCAATCCAGACACACACAACAATTGAAAAATTGAAACTTGATATATTTTTAAAAATATAAAAAAGCTCTGATTTTTAAAAAACAAGCTCACAACTGAAAAATAAATTAAAAGCAGCTACAACCTGGTGTGTCAATGTTTTAGATTATTAGTGGCTAGCCATAATCCGTAGGACTTTTAGTCAAGTTGAATGGTCTGCTTTCGTGACTGTTATGTTTCTGCCATTATAAACTCCTCTCCACAAGTAAATAGTGACTGGATTCCTTGCCAAACCACATTCCGCTGTCAGGAGTCATTAAGGCAAATGGAAGAGTAAAAAAATACTACCTACTGACATTAATGGATTTGACACTGATCTAATCAACCAATCTTATCTGGCTCACTGATCATCACTCCTTACCCTCCATTGTTTAACAGGCTTTCAACTGTGCAGCTCTCTGTTGTTCCAAACAATCTCTCTTAACAAAGGATAAAGTTCTTATCTACCTTGAAATGGTAGCACTTTGTGGGGAAATATGCCTCCAATTCCTGTTATGTGGGATAAAAACAACGACTGCCACTGAGACAATACGAGAAACACATACAGTACATGTAGGTATTTAGCAATGCAGTAGCCCAGAAGCCATGCTGTGCTTGGCGCTGCATATCATGCTGTTGAACACATCACACCTCGACAATAAAGTATCGGGGAGGAAAGGTCACCTGGTAAAAGAGATTTTGTTCCTGGACTGGTTGGCTCACTTCAGCTTACAGGCCCATTCAGCAAAGCACTTAACTCATGCTTTACTTTAAGCATATGAGACGTCCCACTGACTTTGATGGGATCAAGCCCCAGGAGCATTGAGAGGGGGTGGAATTTGCCCTCTAGAGCTTCAGATAATGGTTGCTGCAAAACAATGGTCTGATCAGAGATGGCCGATGTTATGCTTGGCCTGGGCAGAAGTCATCCTTATGGTGACTCTAGTGAAGTAACCAGGATTATCACCCCAGGTGAGGAGTCTAACCCAAGCTGCTAATGTTTTCTGCACATCCTGGAAGAACAACATACAAGTTGGCCAAGGTAACAAATGGAGACAAATAGACTGGTACAAACTGGATTGTTTAAGTAAAAGAGCCGTGCTATGGGGATCTGCCAAGCTGCTGGGGAAGTCACAGGGCAGCCTGACAATGCACTGAAAAGTTCTAGAAGAAAATGTTAATAATTAAAAATCACCACACTGTGTTCTGATTGGTTAATGCTATTGAGATGAGGCTGTCAAACCTTCTTGGACATTGCTTACCTGGAGGGGTCACTCAGTGGGAGGAAGGGGGATACATGGACTGGATGGAATGAGCTTTACCATCATGGCTGCCACCCTCCTCTCCGCCCCCCACTGTCTCCTGGAACCCAGTGATCCACCAGGACACCACTGGGCCTTCAGCATCCTGATTCCCTTGCCTCATCTGTTCTTTTCCTTCCCCAGCTTATTTCTCCTCTTGCCTCTCTCTCTCCTTTTTTCTTCACACTAAAGCGTCTGGCTCAGCCAGCCAAGAGAACTCCATCTGGTGCAACACTGTAATGAGCCTGTGACCAGAGAGGCAGTTACACACTGGTATAAGTTTGCCAGAGTGGCTAACCAGACTGTGTGCTGGGTCTGTGTTTCTCCAGCAGCAAGCTTGCAATTGGAAATCAGCACCAATGGCAGAAACTGCATTACCTGACTTTGCTTTGCTTCCCTGGTGTTTGTCTTGTTTTGTCTGAGGCCATGTCTATACTACCACTTATGTCAGCAAAACTTATGTGGCTCAGGGATGTTAAAAAAACACCTCCGAGCAACATAAGTTTCACCAGCATAAGTGGTGGTGAGCACCGCGCTATGTCAGTGGGAGAGCTTCTCCTGCCGACATAGCTACTGCCTCTTGTTGGAGGTGGTTTTATTACGTCTATAGAAGAGCTCTCGCCCGCTGGCATAGAGCGACTACACAAGCGATCTCGCAGCACAGTTGCATCAGTACAGCTGTGGCGCTGTAAGCTCACTAGTGTAGACATGCCCTGAAAGAAAACAGAATAGGACTCCAACAATAACAACAGCTCCAGACCATCTCAACTAACTTCTTCCCTCTTCCCCTCCAAACAAAGTTCATACCATCTTTAATACCATCTAAAAGACTGTCAAACAGGGGTTTGTCCCTTAAAAACCCCATACAGCTGAAGGGAAGGGAAAAGGGATACCGTTAAGAACAAAGCCTCACTTAATATTTTACATTTCAGATGCTTTCACTGCTTTTCCTTCTTTAATGAAAGGTCATAAATGTTCAAACGAGCACCTTTGCGCTTTCTTCTGTGCTGCCCCACATGCTTGGCAGGCATTTCTACATGAAAATCGGCAAACTTACCTCATTATCTACCTGCAAATCCCTCCTCATAACCTTCCTTTGCTATGGTGCCTACAAAACGCTTGACGACGGCTAGGCTGCTGGTGTGCTGGGAGCCCTGCCTGTCATGCTAACCAATGCTGTCTCATTGTTTCCTTATACTCCCCTGTCTGCCTGTATACATCTGTTGTCTCTTGGCCTGTACTTAGATTGTAACCTCCTGGGGGCAGGGACCATCTTTTTGTTCTGTGCTTGTACAGTGCCTAGCACAATGGGGGTCCTAATCTGTGACTGATGCACTTAGATGCTATGGTAATACAAATAAATAATAAGTAAAATATAATACTAAATAAATAATAATAATTAATAATGGTTGTTACTGTGACAGATACTGCAACTGGGGAGAACATATTGTATTAAGTTTACTGCATCACTGTGGGCCAGGGATTGTACATATGACTGTGTTCTACTGACTACGCCCTAGGGGAGGGTTACCCCAGATCCTCCAGGAACTAAAACAGTGGAGGAGTGATTAGGATGACTCAGGCTCAGTCTACACTTTTAGTATGCGTATAGGAACTTTTATGGGTTTTCATACGTTCTCTCTGTAATGCTTTTGCCTTAGAAAGAGTTGTGTGGGTACTTGTAACTGCTGGCAATACACTGTTCAGAGCCCTCAGAGAGAAAGCAATGCACAGGTGCTGGCTGTTAGGCAGACTGGCTTGCTGGGCATATCCCAGTGTAAGGCAGGGAGCTGTGCAGGTTTAAAACCCGCCAGTCAGAAGGGAGTGGGACAAGGGTCCCTACCCAGTGACAGGTAACAGCTGGAGAACTGAAGACTGACTGGGCACTCCTGGAGTGGACCACAGGGGGGGAATACAGGCACTGTTAGCCTGGAACTGTGACAGTTACAACGGGAGTTGCCAGCAATAATTTGACACAAAACCCCAGATGACACTTCACTGTTCAATGCTGTAACAGTGAACAAGGGTTTCATTAATATCTTATCCCCTGTTGGGCCCAAGGCCCCCCCTTTTCAACACACTAGTAGCTAAGAAAAATACAGGCAGCTATTCAAAAACAAACAAAAAAACAAACCAACATTTCCAAAGAGCTCCTTTAATCCAGACTCTGCCTTGCATAGTTTTGCTACTTATGACTGTCACCAATCATTAAATAAAGAGTCCTCTCTGGGGTAGCACTACTCTGCTGTTAAAGGTACTGTATATTCTCTCAGAAGGGATTCATTATTGTCATCTTTAGTGACAGCAGTAGTAGGCTATTTCATGCTTGTATACAGCATTTCATAGGAGGCTCTCAGGGCACTTTACAAGGGCTAGTGAATGAAATCTCATAAGAGCCTTGTGACCTGGGTGTCACTATTGTAGACATTTGCAGAAAGGGAAACTGAACATGGAGAGTTGGTGACTTTGTGTCGTCGTCGTCCCCCCCCCCCCCCCCAAGCTCCACCTCCCACCCCTGCCAAATCATACAGCTAGTCTGGGGCAGAGCCAGGGAAAGAAATCAGGAGTCCAGATGCCCACAGTTCAGCTCAAACCACTAGACAACACTCCTCCCGTTATTTAACAGAGCAGATTTAATTAACATCAATGAAAGCTACACATGGAACTCCCTCTCTGCTATGCTCTGAGTGTCTCAAGACAGGAATATGCCCATTCATCTGACCTGCGCATTCAAAACGCTAACTGGACAATCCCAGCCCCTATGCTAAAGCATGCTGTTCTCCTTGCTCTAACCGCCGGGACCTTCTATGCCAGACACAGCTTTCCCAGCACAGCTCTTGAAGAGTAATGAAACTTGACTCCACATCATTAAGCTGACAGTCATGCTGAGTAGGAGACTGTCCTTTCAAAACTAATGAACATTCCTGCTGAGTGGCTGTGATTAGGGCCTCCCCAGTGCTAGGAGGGAAGTGAGTTTCTTCCTGGCCAACCTTTTCTTTACCAAGAGCCCATTGAGCCCATGAAGGGCCTCTCAGTTCCCTTCTCACAGTGTCTCCTGAAGGCTGTTGCTGGAGGTGTATGTCTCCTCCCCACTAATCTCTCCATTCACAAAGCCTCTGAAGTGAATTGTTACATCCCCAATCTTTAGGGTCCTGAAATTCCCATGCAGCCAGATCTTCAGGTGGTGTAATTTGGCTTAGCTCCATTGCAGTCAATGGCTCAACACGAGTGTGCCCAGCTGAGCATCTTATCCACTATGCTTTGTTCTTTAGCTAGAGCTCACTGCACGGGGGCATTATCAGATTGTCTATGGTCCTGCAACCAAGAGAAGCCAGTAAACCATTGTCACAGAGAGGAGAAGAGGGAAGCAACAAGGTTCTGGGAAGCATTTCAGAGCTCTCTTGCCTTTATCACATCATCTGTAGTCAAGTAGTGTAGGCCCCAGCAGCAGGAAAAAAGAGGAAGTGAAATCTTGCAGAAACCTCTGAGTTGCACATGGATTCAAAATTACATTGTAAGCTGCCCTATGTTGCCTTGAAACTGGTTCCACTGTGAGGATCCTGGGGCTCATCCACATTACAATTAGAAATGGGTTAAGGGGGATGTGAAACACAAAAAGAACTGCGAGGCTGCCCTGTTTTACTTGGTTATGAAGCAGAAAGAAGGCCTAAATAGGGCCTGTTAGAGAACTTTTCCCACAGGAGTTTTACATTAGAAATTCAGGGTCTTGACTATCTTCAAGACCCTATGGATGACTGGAGAAGTGGCAGGCTTATGGCATGAGAGAAACTGACTGAGATGGGAAATTATTCAGATGATTTAAAAAATTTTGGGAGTTGGGGGTGGGGGGGTGAAGGTTGGTGGTTTATGTTAACTTGAACACTTGGGTGAATAACACTCTTCGATAAAACGTCAGCACCCTGTTCCTTCAATTAAGGGCTAGGGAAACTCCCTCGGGAGTTCTCCAGCAAAAACAAGGAGGATCAGATTTAAGAGTTTGATATTTCTAAGACTAAATAATTAGAAAATATAAGATTAATCTAAAGAGAGAGCGAGCACACACCTGCACAACCCTCGTTTTTTCCCCTTTCCGTGTCACCTTTAAGTATACCCAGGCTCTGACATGCTCATCTGATATGGGCACAACTACTACCATTCAGCACATCCACAGAGCAGGCATTTTTCCTAGCACAACTGCATGTCTTTTGGACTAGCCTCGCCACACACACCAGGCTTGTTTCTGGTGTATTGTGGGAAAGTCTGTGCATATTACCACATATTCGCTCAGGTGCTGATGTGTGTTTTACAGGAGCCCCTGTGCTTTGGGATGTCCTCTCATACAAAGGCCTGATAGGCTGGAGACAGGGCCGGCCCTAGCTTTTTTGCCGCCCCAAGCGGCGAAAAAAGAAGAAAAGAAAAACCTGATTGAGTTGCCGCCGAAGAGGAAGACAGGGAGTGAAGGACCCGCCGCCGAAGACCAAAGCAGGCTGATTGAGCTGCCGCTGAAGTGCCGCCGCCCCGGACGTGCTGCCCCAGCAACAGACAAACTGCCGCCCCTTTTTATTGGCCGCCCCAGGCACCTGCTTCCTTCGCTGGTGCCTGGAGCCGGCCCTAGCTGGAGAAGTGGCTAATCCAGTTACACCAACACAGTCAGGCAGTTGCATGCACAGTGCACAAGAACTATGCAGACTCCAGTTCAAGCCTGGAGACTGTGTTGCAGACCCGCTTATAGCATACCCTCATGGCTAGGAACTGAGGGCCAGGCTCAGCCCTGGCATTAGCAGTTGACTTTGATGGGAATTTGCAGAACTGAATTTGATCCTGTGTGTGGACATACAAATCGTGTGTGGAGTCAGCCATGTTACAACCTACATACAAACTTGGAAAGAACATTGCAGTGAAACTTGACTGAGATTCAAGTTCCTCTGAATCCTGAAATTGGGTAGATTTTGTGCAATTTGGGGTTGCAGAACAAAAAGCTCAGACAACTCTAATTATTTTCACTGATTAAATGCAGAGCCACCTGCGCTGCTGCACGTCCAGTGTTCTGACACCTCAAGAGATTTAAAAACAAGTGCTTGTTCTGTTTCATTGTAGGAGCCATGATGTAAGGCCTCAATACAAAGCTATTTGGGGATGTGGAGCAAAATCTGAAACTGAGGCCACCCACCCTTCCATAAACCCTGATGATAGGCCCAGAGGTGGTAGGGTTGGCGAGTGAGCCCACCCTGCAGTGACAGTTCTCGTCCCGTGGGGCTGGACCCAGTTCCTCACTCCTGGCACACGGGGGGTGCAGTGCTGCTCAGATTTGGCCTGGCCACCTCTTTGTCATGATGGACGGGTGCTGGGCCAAACCTGAATGATGCTGCAACCTCGTGCAACAGGTTACAATGCCAGTCACTCAGATTTGGCCCAGCTGTCCTTCCATCATAACAAAGGGAGGGCCGGACCAAATCTGAATGATGCTGCAACCCCGTGCACCAGTTTGCAACACCATGCAGTTTGCAGGTCCTCTGGAGTTCCTCGGGCAAACTGCACCCCCTCCAGGCGGCCCTGTTACAGATGCACACAGGGAAAACCGGTCAGTGGGGGGAGCCTCCCATACTCACCAGCTTAGAGACATATTAGAGAAGAGCTCTGGCAGTTACATAACTCAGCACTTCTAACAGGAAGGAGAGAGTCAAGCAATAAGGCCATTTTGAGGATTCCTCCAAACGTAATCTCAGGGAGGAGACAAGTGATGCCCAGGGAGTGAATTTTCATTTGGTGACTAGATGCTTAGCAGTACAAATCCTAGTGACTTTAAGTGAGATCATGCACACAGAGCACTATAAATCTCCACATGACAAACATACTGATCATGCTCGGTACTTACACAGCATCATCCACCTAAGGATCTCAGTGTGCTTCCCATTCTCAAAGCACTAATTAATAGTCAAAATTCCTTGTGAAGTAGGTCATATTGGTATTATTAAAGGTGGGTGAATGAATGGGTTGGTCCGTTGGTATTTTTAAAAGAAGTTTGTCTTTTTTTGGTTGTGCACGATCCCCAAGCAGCTTGTGATCTCCTTGGATTTATCTGTGATTTGAAATTACTCAGGGAATCATTTCAACAGATAACCCTTGCCCCATCAACCATGAATGAGCTGTTCATTTTCCGTAGTTAGTTACCTCTGATAGGACAATTAGGTCACATGGTACCATTTCTGGTAGCTGATTGGAGCTGAAATAGGAGACGGAAGAGGCTTGGTGCCTGGGAAAGAACTAGCGGTGAGGAAAGGGCAAGAAGAGGAGAAGGAGCATGAAAGGGAGAAGATAGAGCTGAGGCCCACTCCAGCATAGGGCAGGCTTGCACAGCTGCTGCCCATGGCCGTACTTGTTCTGTGGATTAAGGTCTCCGACACTGTCAATACAGCTTCATACAGGAAAGTTAAAGGAAAGGGAGATAAGGGAGAAGAGGAGAGACAGTGGTCACTAGAATAAAAGACTTTAGGCCATTCAGAAGCAGCCTTAAAGGTAGTCACAGTCAGGCACAGCTGTGTGACAACCAAGAGTCCAGAGAGGAGACTCCCAATTTAAAAAAGGTTTCTGAGAAATACAACCGCAGAAAAACACATTGACCAAATGTTACTGAAGTCCGCTGAGTTTTAGGGGTGTATGTCAGGGTAGAATTCAACCCACTGCCTTTAAGTATTAATCTCTGAACTGAAGGGAATCTGCACATCTCCAATGAGTAGCCTTCCCTGCCTGTGAGCTCACCAACATACCTGCCTGGCGGCTTGAGAAGGCAAAGACAATGATGTCATCAAAGGTCCAGGTGTAGTCCTGGTGTGGGGGGTAAAACATCAGCTTGTCTGAGGCCTCTTTCCTCAGGTCAATGAGGAATGTGGAGTGAACCATCGGGACAGCAAAACAGCCCAACCTCTTCCATTCCCTGATCGGGGCATAATCCGGTGTCTTTCTGTAATAGCCCTGAAATGCGAAGAGCCAGCACTTTATTACCATGAGACATTTCAAATGACTAGCCTACTGACTCTTTTCAGTAGAGCTTGACCAGTGCCAAAATCCCAGGTCCTCTCATTCCCAATTTTTGGGGCTGTTTGACATCTGCACTTGGAACTGAATTTCCCAAATTGCCCCACTCTTTCTTATGGGCTGACCCAAACCCCTGGGTACAAGTACCCCCAAACCTTACAGCATGACCCCATCTTCCCTTTTCAGCAGCTAATGGAGACCTAAGCTGTACTACTGCAAAGCTCCTTGGCGGCAAAGCTTCAAAGCCAGCCTGGCCAGGTATTACTCCCTGACTCTCTAAACCCTACATTTGCACACACATCTCCAAGACTAATCCTGCAAAGTGCTGAGCACCCTCAACTTCCACTGAGGTCAATGGGAGAGGAGGGTACTGAGCAGCTCACAGTATCAGGCCCTTACATAATTTCGGCAATCCCCTTAAAGATCAAATCCCCTTTCTGCTCCAGGGCTGTCAGGCAGACACAACGCTGGTCTTGATACTGCATCCGTTGAAGTCTATGGGAATTTTCTCATTGTCTCAATAGCAACTAGAACAGGCCCTTTGTCAACAATGGGACAGATTCCTCCCACTAGAAACTGGGTGGGTTCAATTTGTCTTCTTCCTGAATCTCTGGGCTAGCTGTGCCAGAGGGTGGATTCACCCCAGGGCAGAACAGCTTTAATGTCCACTTGGGATTCCAGGGGGTTCCACCAAAGGGGTTTGCCTAGGACAGATGCTTGATCAGCATGTTACTTGTGTCTGCCTCCCAGGTGGACCTTCCATCAGTGTGGGCTCACAACCTGGGTTGTGGTGGCTTAAATCTGGCCTTTGCCCATGTAATGCTACTAATACAATCAGTGATGGAAATAACAACCTAATACTCAGGCTGAGGCAGTCCTAATACATTCATCAGATGTCTGAACAATGACAAGGACTGGCGTGGATCCATAGCAAATTCTGGTCTTCTTAAAATAAAATAATAATCATAAAATAAACAACAACAATCCTAATTCCTGAATGTTCCACAAGTATCCCAGCAAACAGACGTAAGTTGAGCAAACATCTTTCAGTGGCTTTTCTCTCTCTCTCGCCACGTAAGTTGTGCATCATCAGGAAAGGCTCCAGCTTGTCAGTTTTGCTGCCAAACCTTCCAACAGTTATTTTCCTGAGAAGTAGATGTTGAGCTCTCCAGCTCGGTGTTTGGATTGCTACTGTTGCTCTGCACTGTTGCTGCTGCTGCACCCTGCTTTTCAATGCTTGTTCTAGCCGCTATTCCTGCACTAGTCCCCAGAAGAAAACGGACCAGGAGGAGTGTGAAACCATTGGGCTAGAAGTGCAAAAACTAGGAGTGGCCAGAAAAAAAAAAAGGTGGATGTTTTGTTTTCACTCTAACCATTATTTACCAGGAAGTCTGTAGATCATATTTTCATCTTGTTTTTCTTTTCTTTACTGTCTTTTCTTAGCTAACACCAATAATGATGGAAAACTGGAAACTTGTTACCAGTGTTGTAGAATTCTGTGCCAAATCCTCTGCTGGTGGAAACTGGCTGTGATCTATTAAAGTCGACCGAGCAATGCTGATTTATGTCAGCTGTGAATCTGACCCCTTCTTTCTGAAGGCTTAAAAGGATGCTACCACCAGGATTCTCATGCATTTTTAAACTTTCTTTATCCATATGTTTACTAATAACAATTCCTAATAACAAACTCAAGAACTGAAGAAGTTTAGGATGCTGTCCTGCAATTTTTTACTTACATGAGTAGTCTTTAGTCTGGCCTGTAATCCCAGTGATGTCATTGGTAGAATAAGGAGTTACAAAATTGGCCACAGAGTAAGGAAGAGCAGGAAGTTCTTTCTACACTTCTTTTCCCTGTAGCGCCAATAAAATTAATAATGAATTTCTGGATTGCTCTTCAAAATATTAAAACAAAGAGTTGGGTCAGGGCAAGACTATAGAATTGGAAATATTTATATGTATGAGTCAGAGCAATTAAGGAACCTGAAATTAAATTATTTTCTCTGAATCTGAAGATGTTTCTGTTTAATTAATTTTCTTGCAAAACTCATTTATGGATAAGGAGACATTTATCAACTTTGGAATCTCTCACTCTCATTATGGCCCTAAAAATATAATAATTTCTAGAGTGTGCAATATTTTTGTTAGTAATATATACCAAAGTATAGATAGGGAATAAATTATTAGGAGTGCCATGAACAAAACAGGGCTTGAGTCTCCTCTCTAAATCAGTTTCTGAAATACTGCACTGTATAAATCTGGTCGAAGCGCAAGGATAAATGCTCACACTATGGAGTAGTGTATGGAGAAGAGTAAATTCTTAATTGATTTGTGCCAGAATACTGGAAAACCCAGGCTAAAATTATGTATCCGTGGTATTTAATTTCATTCAGATTACACAGAACATAGGGAATCACCTCCCATAGACATCAGTGCAACTGTGGGTATACTGGTATGTTCTTACGTACTTGGTGGGATTGGGCCATTACACATTATTTTTTGGTTACAAACAGCCTCACTCATAAAACATGCTCAGTCTCCTCAGGATTTAGCCTTTTCTAAGGAGGAGCCCCAGCTAAGGAAACAGGCCCCAGAAATTTGCCTGTGCTCTACATCTAGGCTATACGCCACTTTGCTCACTGCCATCATTTGATGATAACACAAAACCAGCACCTCAAAATGTTGATTGCATTGAACATTGTAACGTCCACTTGGGGTCAGTTCCAAGAACCCCAGGGAGCAGCAGCCAAGTTCTCTGATGTCTACAATAATGGATGGCTGCTGAGTTAACTCTGCTCCTGTCTCTCTATTTCCTTCATATCAGCCCCACCTGCCTCTGCAGGCCTTCATGCTCCTGGATGATTAATGAGAACTCTTCCCCCACCCTCCCACACACACCTGCTTATTAATCCTCTGAGATCGCAGCCCTTCAGGAGTATTCGAAGAGCCACCGATTCCCACGTGAATAAAAACCCTCATAATCCCCAACCACATCCCCACCCACCCTAATTGTCCTCTGCCTGCCATGCCAAGACTCTAATGGCTTTTGCAGCTGGTTGACCCCATGCTGCTCCCCACAATGAAGCAGGAGAGCAGGACCCAGCAACAGAAGGAGGTGGGGCAAGGCTCAGAGGAAGGAGGAAAGGTTCCAAGCCAGAGAGCGTCAGAACAGCAGAAGCTTAGGAGAGGATTCCCTAAAAGTTTTCCCTCCCCCATTTATTCCCAGGATCCTGAAAAGACCGAAGCTTCCCCTGATTTACCTCCAGTGTCTCCTACTGTAATGAGGTTTGCAACTCTGCCTCTGAGGAAGGAGCAAGCTTAGGTGGCTGCCTAATGCTCAAATCAGCCTGATTTGCATCACAGGTGGAGCAGCATCCCTTCAGAATAGAGAGCAGTCTGCACTGCAAGGCAGCTTAGGAGGACAGCAAAATTGACGTGGGCCCCACAGCATCACAGGCAAATGTGGGGTGAGTGGAGCCTTGTTGTAATAACTCGGCCAAACGTGGTGTGAGCAGAGCCCTATTGTAATAACAGGGCCTCCAAATTTACCCTAATAGTGAGTTTACTGTCAAAAGGATGCAAAAGTTCTTAAGACATCACAATAACCTATAACAACAAATGTTGATGGGAAAATGTATGAAAACCAGAGAGAGAGAGACAGAGAGAGACTAAATTAGTCCAGACAAAAAGGGCCTTCTCATATGGTTTATGGACTGTGTTAAAATCATGCTCGGTAGAAACATAAGATGTGGAACCAGAAATTAATGAACCAAAATTGGCATGTCTGAAACTAGACCTAATTGGTGGACAAAATAATGAGGAGATGGACTATTCCACCCAACGCAGCCTTTTTGGGTCTTTAAAGAAAGAGACTTTGGGGGGGAGACTACGAAAGAAGAGATGGCAGCTACTGGAGTGACTGTCACCATCATGGCTGCCAACCCCACCGTTTCCCAGGTCCCCGGGTCTCCATCACTTTGATCCTGAGAGATGTCGTGACCAGACCAAAATAAAGAGAGAGGGAGCCAGACAACATCACCACTTTTACCAGCTCCAGCTGAATCCTAGATACCACCTGGGATGAAATGGGATTGGACTTTAACTGCAGCAGCAACAACAGCAGCAGCAGCAGCAGCAGAATCTTCATCTCAGCTCAACTAACTTCTTCTCTTTTCCTCAAAAGGACAGTTATCACCATCTTTGATACCATCTGTAAGGGTGTGGACTCACCCCTGCGGCACCTCCTGCTGGTCTCTGTTGGGAATTAGCTCTGCCAGCCTTGGAGCGCCCTCTGCAGGCCTGTGATCCGCCTTGCCGCTGGCCCCGTGTCCCTCCCAGGACCCCGGTGCCCCTTTTCTCTGGGTGCTGCCCCCTGGCAGTAACCCCTCAGTCTTAGGATCTCCCCTCCCCAGGGAACCCCCATCCACTATCCCCACCTCGCCTCAGTATACGGCTACTGCCAGTCATTGTCTAGCCCCCACGCCCTGGGGCAGACTGCAGTATCAGCCCACTCATCACTGGCAAGGTTGGGTTTGGACCTGCTGCCTTTGCCTACCCCTGGGCTGCCCTCTGCAACCCCCAGTACCTGTTGGCCTTATGCTAGGCCGCAGCCTGGGGCTTTCCAGGCTGGAGCTCCCCAGCTCCTCTGCCTTTCCCCAGCCCTGTTCCACTCAGGTACCCTGTCTCTAGCTCCCTGCAGCCAGGCCCTTCTCTCTCTGAATACAGAGAGAGAGTTCTTCTGGGCCTCTGGCTCACAGACTTTTATAGGGACCAGCTGGGCCTGATTGGGGCATGGACCAGCTGTGACTACTTCCCCAATCAGCCTAACTTTTCCCTGCCACAGCCCTCTCCCTGGCTGTTTTAAGCCCTTCAGGGCAGGAGCGGGGTAACCACCCCGCTACACCATCTAAGACAGCGAGAGGGTAATCCGCTGGAGGGCTGTCAGTTTGTTTACATTTGTATGGCTGCCCGCAGCTCCCAGTGGCCATGGTTCACCATTCCCGGCCAATGGAAGCTGCGGAAAGCGGCGTGGGCCACAGGGACATGCTGGTCACCACTTCCCACAGCTCCTATTGGCCAGGAACAGTGAACTGCAGCCACTGGGAGCTGCGGGTAGCCATGCAAATGTAAACAAACTGTCTTGCGGCCTGCCAGTGGATTACGCTGAAGGGCCATGTGCGGCCTGTGGGCCGCAGGTTACCCACCACTGATGTAAGAGATGGTCAAACAAGGGGGGGTTTCCTTTTAAAACTCTCTCCAGCTCAAGGGAAAGGGAACAAGGGTTGTTGTTAAAATGAAAGCCTCACTGAACACTTTGCATTTCAACTGCTTTAACTGTTTTTCCTTCTTTTTTGTATTTTTAATAGACAGGATTTTTAATGGTGTGTTTGCTGAGATCACTGTAGACCAAACACTTAATCTTGTTTAACACTGTTTAACCCTGGACAGTAACTGGGTTATGTTAACATCCTTGGGCCCCTATATTCCACCTAAATTAATACAACACCCCAGAGAAAGCTCACACATGAGGCAGCCCCCGACGCTGTTCACTAACCCCATTGAAAATGTGACTTGCCTGAGGGGTGATACCACACCAGAAATTAGAATAGAGAGAGCGAGACTCCAGCATTGGTGCCACCACGGTCTTGTTCTCTGCTATCATCAGGTTCAGGGTCTCTGGATTGGTAAGCAAGTTATCTGCGTCTACAAACTAGAGAAGGAAAAGGGAGAAAGGACTTTTTCAACACCAGATAAAGTACCGGTAATAAACTTTTACAATCTTCCTTCCTAGGAGAGGCGGTGGTTGAATGGCTCACGAGATTAGCAATGGGCTAGAGACACTTTTGCCTCTAAGTCATTGGTCTGAATCCAACCTGGGTTGACAGTCACTTTAGTTGTTACCATCTGATGGCTACTGAGAGCCCATGTGAAAGGAGTTGATGGGCTCGGTCTATTTCCCAGTGGACAAGCGTCCACTATAAAAATACCACATCTAGCAGTGGCACTAATTAGCAGCTTCTGTGGAAAGGCCACTGAATGGGAAGAGAGACTGAACTTGCTTCTTCTCCTAAAGGAGCTCATGAGGGAGGCTTGCACTGCCAGTGCCCACGCTGGATGTTATGTGGAGAGACAGCAGCAGTGGCTCCTCAGAGCAGGCACTCCCCACCCGTTTGGAGTCGGATACAGAAAGACTGTTGATCACTGCTGTAAAGTGGCTCGGATCCCACCCTTCCATGCTGTTCTGCCAAACTTCTTTCTGATGTCACCAAACTTCACTGATAGCCAGCAGGATTCTAAAAAGGGCACCTATTACCAGCAGGACTACATTCACTGGCAAACATAGTCCAGTCTCTGTGAGTGGATCCCTGGGCTCATGCTGAGCCCCATTGTACTCAGCGGGGCTCTGCACATAGATCTAATTGCAATGCTGGGGCCTCACACACACAGTCTGTTGCTGATCAGATCAGCTGATTCCACAGGTGTTTTTCAAGCCGAATTCAGAGCAAACAAAGAGCTCTTCTTTTAGAAGGGAGGAACTTTTGGCAGACATTTGTGGGACCGATCAGAGCTCAGAGATGGTTTGTTTCTGCCCACTTCCCCCACTCCAAGCATGGCTGCAGAATGACTGCCTGAAAATGTTCTGCCCAACTGTAGTTAATAAACCAAACCTCTCTTTTACCATGATGTAGTCTGACCACTTTTCTCTTGCAGTTCGCAGAGCTGCCTGCCTGAGTTTCATCACATGGGTAAACCTGGAGCTCGGCCAGTGTTTTGGCCCAATTTCATCGGGGTAAGACCTATGAAAGAAAAACAAACAGTTACTGCCTCCTGGCTCTGTCCATGCTGCAGCACCCCTGGTCATTACATTTCCCTTCTGACTTCAGCATAAAAGGAAAACAGACAGTCACCTCAACTGACCCAGGCGGTAGGAGAGCAGAAATGAAAAGGCAGGTTCTGAGGAAAAGTTTATTCCTGGAGTTTGTACACAAGGCTCTACAGAACACACCGTGCTACAGCATTTCCTGCCTCACACGTGGCTACGGTGAAAAAGGGGTGATGTCAAAAACAGCTTCTCATTCAGTAGGCCAGATTCTCTGCTGGTGTAAACCAGTGTCATTCCACTGAAGTCAGTGCAATCATGTTGATTTATACCAGCTGAGGATCTGACCTCATATAGCTACTCCCTGCTAGATATTAAGAGTCACATCTGTTCACATTACTCCCCTACACCCAGCAGAGCCAACACAGCTCATGGAGAGTAATCTGGATTCTTTCATGGCTTGTACATCATTAGCCATTGTTACCTAAGGCCCAATCCCGACAAACTAACACTTAACGCTAAACTTAATGGGACTAATCTTGTGAGTCAAGTTACACATGTGCTTAATGGTTTTGAGGCTTGGAGTTTGTGTTCTGATAGCAGAATCTTCATTACTGATGAGGATGTGGGAGAAAGAAAGAAACCAAGGGCCAGATCCTCAGCTGATATAAATGGATCAGACTCCACTGATCTCAACAGAGTTGTGCCAATTTACAACAGTTGAGAAGCTGGCTCTGAAAAATTCATATTCACTAAAAAGCAAAGTTTTTTTTACAAAACCTAAAGGAGAAAGTTTCCAAGATTAAAATTAAAAAAGTTCAGTGGAAAGAGGATTGTTATTGAAAATTAAGCAAACATTGCCCTGCAAGATTTGCAAGACAAACACCAGAGCACTATGTTGTCGAATAAGACCCTGAATGCGAAAGTGATTGCATACAAATGTCCAACCTGGGAGAAATGCAAAAAAGTTAAAAAAAAAAAAAAAAAACCAGCACAAATGATGGAAATTAAATTATATTTTTAAAATCCTCTCACTTTCATCATCTGAAATCTTGTTAATAGGTGAAGATTTTTGTTCTTTAATATGGGTGTCAAAAAAGGTAGGACAAAAAGTAAAGACAAGTAGTAATGGCTTTAGTCTGCAGCAAGGGAGATTTAGGTTAGATATTAGGAAAAACTTTCTAACTCTAAGGTTAGTTAAGCTCTGGAATAGGTTTCCAAGAGAGGTTATAGAATCTCCATCATTGGAGGCTCTTAAGAACAGGTTGGACAAACACCTGTCAAGGATGGTCTGTGTTTATGTGTTTCTGCCTCAGTGCAGGGGCTTGGACCAGATGACCTCTCGAGGTCCCTTCCTGCACTACATTTCTATGATCTTCTTTAAACTCAACAGTGTCCCTTTAAGTATCGACTTAAGTACTATGGCGGAGAATGGTTTGGAAGAGTCATCTGAGGGAAGGGATCAGAAGGAGACCCCATCGACCGGAAGGCATGGAATGCATTGTCCTAGGGATGGGGGTTCCATGACCACCAATCCCAAGAGGAGGAGACAGGTGGTGGTGGTCGGGGACTCCCTCCTAAGAGGGAAAGAGTCATCCATCTGCCGTCCAGACCAGGAAACTTGAGAACTGTGCTGCTTGCCTGGAGCTAGAATTCAGGATCTGACGGAATGTCTGCTGAGACTGATCAAACCCTCGGACCGCTACCCCTTCCTACTTCTCCATGTGGGCACCAATGATACTGCCAAGAGTGACCTTAAGTGGGTCACAGCAGACTACGTGGCTCTGGGAAGAAGGATAAAGGAGTTTGAGGCACAAGTCGTGTTCTCATCCATCCTCCCTGTTGAAGGAAAAGGCCCAGGTAGGGACCATCGAATTGTGGAGGTAAATGTGTGGTTACGCGGGTGATGTCGGAGAAAGGGCTTTGGATTCTGCGATGTTGTTCCAGGAAGAAGGATTGCTAGGAAGAGATGGAATCCACCTAAGGAAGAGAGGGAAGAGCATCTTCTCAGGCAGGCTTGCTAACCTAGTGAGGAGGACTTCAAATTAGGTTCACCGGGGGATGGTGACCTAAGCCCGGAGGTAAGTGGGGAAGTGGAATACTGGGAGGAAACAAGGAGAAGGGTGCAACAGGGGAGGCATCCTGATTCATACTGAGAAAGTAGGGCAATCAGCTGGTTATCTTAGGTGCCTGTACACGAATGCAAGAAGCCTGGGAAAGAAGCAGGAAGAATTGGAAGTCCTGGCACAATCAAGGAACTATGATGTGATTGGAATAAGAGTTGGTGTGGTAACTCACATGACTGGAGCACTGTCATGGATGGGTATAAACTGTTCAGGAAGGACAGGCATGGGAGAAAAGATGGAGGAGTTTTGCTGTATGTAAGGGAGCAGTATGATTACGCAGAGCTCCAGTATGAAACTGGAGAAAAGCCTGTTGAGAGTCTTTGGGTTAAGTTTAGAGGTGAGAGCAACAAGGGTGATATCGTGGTGGGCGTCTGCTATAGACCACCAGACCAGGAGGATGAGGTAGACGAGGCTTTTTTCAGACAACAGAAGTTTCCAAATGACATGGGGGACTTCAATCACCCTGACATCTGCTGGGAGAGCAATACAGCAGTGCACAGACAATCCAGGAAGTTTTTGGAGAGCGTTGGAGACAACTTCCTGGAGCAAGTGCTGGAGGAACCAACTAGGGGCCGTGCTCCTCTTGACCTGCTGCTCACAAACAGGGAAGAATTGGTAGGGGAAGTAGAAGTGGGTGGTAACCTGGGCAGTAGGGATCAAGAGATGGTCAAGTTCAGGATCCTGACAAAAGGAAGAAAGGAGAGCAGCAGAATACGGACCTTGGCCTTCAGAAAAGCAGATTTTGACTCCCTCAGGGAACTGATGGGCAGGATCCCCTGGGAGGCTAATATGAGGAGGAAAGGAGTCCAGGAAAGCTGGCTGTATTTTAAAGAAGCCTTATTGAGGGCGCAGGAACAAACCATCCCGAAGTGCAGAAAGAATAGCAATATGGCAGGTGACCAGCTTGACTTAACAGAGAAATCTTCGGTGAGCTTAAACACAAAAAGGAAGCTTACAAGAAGTGGAAACTTGGACAGATGAATAGGGAGGAGTATAAAAATATTGATCGAGCATACAGGGGTATAATCAGGAAGGCCAAGGCACAACTGGAGTTGCAGCTAGCAAGGGATGTGAAGGGTAACAAGAAGGGTTTCTACAGGTATGTTAGCAACAAGAAGAAGGTCAGGGAAAGTGTGGGACCTTTACTGAATGGGGGAGGCAACCTACTGACAGATGATGTGGAAAAAGCTGAAGTACTCAATGCTTTTTTTGCCTCGGTCTTCACAGACAAGGTCAGCTCCCAGACTGCTGCACTGGGCAGCACAATATGGGCAGGAAGTGAGCAGCCTTCAGTGGTGAAAGAACAGGTGAAGGACTATTTAGAAAAGCTGGACATGCACAAGTCCATGGGTCCAGAACTAATGCATCCGAGGGTGCTGTGGGAGTTGGCTGATGTGACTGCAGAGCCATTGGCCATTGTCTTTGAAAACTCATGCCGATGGGGGGAGGTCCCGGATGACTGGAAAAAGGCTAATGTAGTGCCCATCTTTAAAAAAGGGAAGAAGGAGAATCCAGGGAACTACATACCGATCAGCCTCACCTCAGTCCCTGGAAAAATCATGGAGCAGGTCCTCAAGGAATCCATTTTGAAGCACTTGGAGGAGAGGAAGGTGATCAGGAACAGTCAACATGAATTCACCAAGGGCAAGTCAATCCTGACCAATCTGATTGCCTTCTATGATGAGATAACTGGCTCTGTGGATATGGGTAAAGCGGGAGACATGACACATCTTGACTTTGGCAAAGCTTTTGATATGGTCTCCCATAGTATTCTTGCTAGCAAGTTAAAAAACTATGGATTGGATGAATGGACTATAAGGTGGATAGAAAGTTGGCTAGATCGTCGGGTTCAACGGGTAGTGATCAACGGCTCGATGTCTAACTGGCAGCCTGTATCAAGTGGAGTGCCCCAGGGGTCGGTCCTGGGGCCGATTTTGTTCAACATCTTCATTAATGATCTGGATGCTGGGATGGATTGCACCCTCAGCAAGTTCGCAGATGACACTAAGATGGGGGGAGAAGTAGATATGCTGGTGGGTAGGGATAGGGTCCAGAGTGACCTAGACAAATTGGAGGATTGGGCCAAAAGAAATCTGATGAGGTTCAACAAGGACAAGTACAGAGTCCTGCACTTAGGACAGAAGAATCCCATGCACTGCTACAAGCTGGGGACCGACTGGCTAAGCGGCAGTTCTGCAGAAAAAGACCTGGGGATTACAGTGGACAAGAAGCTGGATATAAGTCAACAGTGTGCCCTTGTTGCCAAGAAGGCTAACGGCATATTGGGCTGCATTATTAGGAGCACTGCCAGCAGATCGAGGGAAGTGATTATTCCCCTCTATTTGGCACTGGTGAGGCCACATCTGGAGTATTGTGTCCAGTTTTGGGCCTCCCACTACAGAAAGGATGTGGATAAATTGTAGAGATTCCAGCGGAGGGCAACCAAAATGGTTAGGGGGCTGGGGCACATGACTTATGAAGAGAGGCTGAGGGAACTGGTCTTATTTAGTCTGCAGAAAAGAAGAGTGAGGGGGGATTTGATAGCAGCCTTCAACTACCTGAAGGGGGGTTCCAGAGAGGATGGAGCTAGGCTGTTCAAAGTGGTGGCAGATGACAGAACAAGGAGCAATGGCCTCAAGTTGCAGTGGGGGAGGTTTAGGTTGGATATTAGGAAAAACTATTTCACTAAGAGGGTGGTGAAGCACTGGAATGGGTTATCTAGGGAGGGGGTGGAATCTCCATCCTTAGAGGTTTTCAAGGCCTGGCTTTACAAAGCCCTGGCTGGGATGATTTAGTTAGGGTTGGTCCTGCTTTGAGCAGGGGATTGGACTAGATGACTCCTTAGGTCTCTCCCAACCCTAATCTTCTATGATTCTAAGTAAATGATAGTTTCCCTCAAGATTCCTTCCTGGGGCTTGCACTAATTCCCTGGATGGAAAATTACTGAATATTGAAAGCCAGGGACAGAGTTTTGACCAGGGTTGGGGAGATGGAGCATGTTTCCGTGAGTCTCCTGGAAAATAAGGAACCAATCTTTAATTCATTGTACCTTTCAGGAAGATTTTTTGGGTGTGCAAGGAAGGCAGGCTCACATGGGAAATGACTGAATAGAACTGCTTTCTGCTGATAGGTCCCCATCTGGCAAAGTCCTTAACTTTAAACACATAAGTATTCCCACTGAAGTTAAAGATGTGCTTAAGAGCTTTGCTGAGACAGGGCCTTAAAGAATCTGAGTGTAAATCCTGCAACAATCATTTGTTTAAACCATCATTGGTTTAAAGATTTCTATAATCTTGATATTGAAACCCCCAAACCGTTTAGGAAATCACTGGCCATGATACTCACTGAGGCTCCTCCATAGGCCTCCACTCCACATAATGATACAGTTTTTGCACATTCTTCAGCCACTCTCTGAGGATCTCTGTGGTGTTATCAACGTTATGGTCAGTGGCTGCCCTGGAGAAATAAGGGCACAAAGAATCCCATTAATGTAGCATCTGAATAACAGACACAGACTGGACAGGGTAGGACCAGATTCTTTCTCGACAAAGAAATGCCCTCAAATGGGCGGACATACATTGTGTATAAATAGTAAAGTGCACCTGTATGCTGGCTGGCACCCCTGTAACTTTCCTCCTGTCCTAGCCTAGGACAGATTAGGCCTGCCAGGAGCTCATATAATCTGCACTGGAAGTGTGTGTATAGTTCCAAATCCTGGTAAGAGACATACACACAAATCCATTCAACCCCCCCTTAGGATTCGCCTCGTGGGATTCTCTCTGCAGCACCTGTTCGGGTATGTCTACACTGCAATTAAAAACTGCCAGCTGGCCCGGGCTAAAAGCTCGGACTCAGGAGCTGTTTAATTGCAGTGTAGATATTAGTGCTCAGGCTTGAGCCCTGGATCTAGGACCCTGTAAGGTGGGAGGGTCCCAGAGCTCAGGAGTCCATAGGAGAAGGCCCGCGGCTTCTTCAACTGTTTCTGCCACCCGCTTTTCTGAGGTTGAATGTGTGCACTCATGTTGTAAGAATCGGGTATAAAATAGCCCCAACTGAAATCAAATCTCAGCAGGGTAGATTCAGCCCTTTATGCTCCCTAAACTGAGCACCACTTCCCTATTGCTCTATTTCCAATGCAATTTACTATGATTGGGTCTTTTGCAGGAAACCTTACAGACTGGAGTCCTGACAGATTCACAGTAACATTAAGGATCCCACAGCACTTTTCCTAAGAGCTGGGATTTGCCCATTGGCATTGGACAAAATATTCCCTATCCTCACAGCCATGCAGCGTGCTGAGTACTACCATGGTCCCAGAGGCAGACACATTTCAGTGGCACTGTATGGGGCAGATCCTCAGTTGTATAACATAGCATAGCTCCATGGACTTCACCCTGCTGAACCTGCTAAGGATCTGCACCCTCTGTATTTAATTTATGCAGCGCTTTGAGATCTTTCAGGACAAGGTCTTAGGTATTTTTTCTTACAATATTATATGACCTTATGAGACACAAACAAGGTCTGATTCTCCTCTTGTTTACACTGGTTCCATATCAGTGAAGCTTTTGTCTCCAGGGAATTTACCTGGTTTAGTGAGAGGAAAATCAGGCTGGGAAAGAATTAAATAGCTTCAGGACAGAAAGAAAGAAAGAAGTAGTCCAGTGCCAATCCTAGGAGTCTTATTGGTGCTCCTGGTTTCCCTCAATGAATATAAAAAGCCACGGCCTGTAACAGAAGACAGCAGTGGTTTTAGCCAGCTGCACCAATAGCTTCAAGGGTTGTCTAACATTTACAATCCACATTCCTAAAATATCAGGGCACTCTTTTTAGTGGCCCTGCATTAGCAATCATTTGTGTTGCGGTAGCACTTAGGAGCCCCAGTCGTGAGACAGGCCCCCATTGTGGTAGGCGCTGTATAGACATAGAACAAAAAGACATGCCTTCCCCTAAGAGCTTCCAAGTGTGCCTCCCTTCACATTTTACCAGGTCCTAGTTAGTCCTGATGACAGGGGAGGTTTTCAAGGGAGAGTTAGGCACACAATATGGTCAAGACAGGTTGTGTAGGTACCTAACTCCCCTTTGTGCCTTTGACAATATCCCCCAATTTTTCTATCCTGCTGAGTACATGGAAGGGAGAAGAAGAGGGTTTGACTGTAGTTTGGAGAGGGGAGTTGAAGCTCTGGCTTTGGTGTCGGGCCAGCCCCTTTATTACCGTGGGGCTGCTCTCTCACTTCACGCCAACACCGAGTGTGGAGTCTTTCTCCACTCAGCCCTGAGAACTACATAACCCCAAAATGTCAGCAGTATTGACGTTCACGGGGAGAGCAAAGCGAAGGAAGTAGGAAGAGATCGAGATAGTCATTAACAAAGGAAAAGCAATTTCCTTTAAAAAAAATTAATACGAGGGAACGTTCCCTTTCCCAGCTGTTGATATACAGACATGAGGTCTGTTCTTGGAGGCTGGAAAAGCAGCTCCCCTAGGAAATAAACGCTGGCTAGCTGAACAGACATCCTTATGGGTTAAGCAGACAGACACATAGGCTGTGTTTTACAGAGTTACAGCAACTCCCCCGTTAGCAGCTAATTCACACTTATAACAATAGTGCCTCCTTGCTTGCTCCAGTCTAAGTGTGGAGACAGAAGTCTGCTCATACTCTCTGTTAGTGTAGGGATGCAACTATAGGGGCCTATGGAGTTCTACAATGAGCTCCATAATTGTCCTCGTTTTTGAGAGAGGCGCAGCGCACACAGACCACATGTTCAGCATGCAGTGCTCCGTGTTGTGCCAAGATGGAGCACTTTTTGAAAATAAATACTTGATTTGTGTTACACTAATTGCTGGAGTCTTTCATAAAACATTGTGATCAACACAAACACCAGTTTATGTGACAAAAATGTATTTGCGATCTCAGTCCAGTTCTACTGGACAAGCGTCCTCTTCACAAAAGCCTCCATAAAAAGCTGCACTAGCTGGCACTCGCCAAAGGGAGGCTGAGGGGTGAAATGAAATGGAAGCTGGTGGAATGGCTAGGTCATCAGAGAGGTCACTAGAGGAAAGCCTGCATAGCTGGAGCCTATGCTGTACCTACTCTGTGGGTTAGGGACTAAATCCTGTTCCCACTGGAGTTTTGCCAGTGACTTCACGGAGACAAGGATTTGGCTCAGATAAAGGATTTCAGTCTCCAGGTGTGTCCATCCAGTGGCATTTATAAGCCTTAAACTCTCAAACACAACAAAGTTAGTCACTTCTTGGATCACACATGCTCGGTGACTAGCAATTTGGCAAACCTTTACTTTTTCCAATTTAGAGCTTTAAAAATAGGCCATTCCCAACAGCTATTTTTGTTATTGTTCTCAGAACTATTTACATTTAACACCATTAAAAGTCAGCATTCACCCATTGTTTCCACACAGTGGTATCTTACCGCAGCAGTATGCATCCGTCCTTGGGATAAGAAGTGACTGTGCTGTCTCCAATATCTCTGTCTGGAAACAGTGGGGAAATCTTGACTATTTTATGACAACCGCTGCATAAAAACCAAACCACCAACACCAAAAACCAAACAAAACATCAACACAGGTTTCTACTGTTTCTACATAAGTTTCCCTTATAAACTCTGCTTTTCTGTAATCACACAAACAATCTCTGCCACAGTCACCTTTTAGGGGAGAATGGGACATCGAGTAGGTTGCAGATTGGTAATACAATCCAGAGCTTTTTAACCTCAGCTCTTCAATTCTAACTTAGAGGTTACTCTCCCATTGTTTCCCGTGGCATAAGGGAAAGGAGTCTGATAGTCTCAGTCCAATTCCAATAGCACAGATGTGTCCACATCACGAAAAACACCACCATCATTTGCTTCCTAACTGGCTGTCTGAGGTGGTGCACTGAATGGCCATGGAGAATGGGCTATACTCTCCCCTACAGAAACAGTTCCTGCCAGAAGGGGGTTGAGGCACATTGACAGGGCAATTTGTGAAAAGTGTATGCTGTACTTGGTCTGTCTGAACAAACATGGACTAATTTACTAGAATGCTCTGTGGTGGTGCAGGGATAAATGCAAGTGACAGAGGACTCATTGTGAGGATGCACAGTTTCACTCTAGCCAGTCCTGATGCTTCAGTTACACACAATATTCTCCACTGTAAAGGAGCCTTCTTTGTGCTCAAACTATTGACATTTTAAAACTCATCCTGAATGCAGCTCTGCACTAAACGAGCCTCTTTTGAAAACTGACACTGAGAAAACAGCTTGATTTTTTTTTTAAAGCAGCGTTTGCTTGGGCGTATTGGTGTTGCCCTGACCCCAGCTTTCAATGGAGTTTCATGAATGACAGACAACTTCTAAGTTCAAAATTTCAGAACAGTTCACACCCAGTATGTAGACAGCACACAATCCTCATTAAAGTTCAACGGTGACCAGCCACAAGGTCATATTAAGAATGGTGACTGGACTGCCCCCTGCTGGTGTAAATTAGTAAAAACAAAATCAAACCCTACAGATAGCTACAGATCCTAAATCAGGCACCCAGATTCTGCCTGAGTGCTGCATTAAAACAAGTTTTCAGGAATTCCACCAAATTTGCATCCCATGGAGCAGATGGCAAAAGTCCCTAACTCCATTGTTAATATGGCCATGCTGGCACAGAGCTATAGTTCCCAGCATACAATGCCCCATCCTGATCCAATTGGTCAGGCTGACAGAGCTGCTTAGCTAGAAATGGAGCACTGCATGCTGGTACCTGTAGTCTGCATGGCTTGCATCACTGTATGAAAGAGTAGAGTGGCCTGGGGCCATGTTGATGAACTCACTGGACCATCTTAGCCATTCCTGTCCTTTGATTTACCTAAACTGTAGTAGAATAACCTATACAATATTGCCAATTCCAGACATTCAAAAATCATGATTTGAGCCCCCCAAAACCATGAGATTGGCTGATGAGCCATGAGATGTTTAAAAAAAAATAAGAAACTTGTTCTTCTGGTTTCTCAGCCTCTTGGGTGCACTCTGGTCATGTTTTCAAGATTTTCTCTGCAACCACAAGGGTTAGAAATTTTCATTTAAAAAAGACAGTAAGCTGAGTGACCACAAGCACCGGTCATAAATACCCTACAAACTACTGTAATAATCTTACTACAAAATATGCCTTATGAGATATCATTTGAAAACTAATAACTCACTGATCATTAATATTCTTGGGTGATGTATGGATGCAGTGTGTATTAAGAGTTGTGGATATATGCTGGACTTATTAATAAAGTGTGTTTAAACCAGGCATATGGAGGAAAGTTGGTAAACAGATCTTCCTGAGACAACGGAACGTGTATTTGATTCTCTGACCATCCCGCTCTTCAGGCAGACACAATGAAAATCCATTTTTACGTACATCTCTACCCCGATATAACGCGACCGGATATAACATGAATTCGGATATAACGCGGTAAAGCAGTGCTCCGGGGGGGCGGGGCTGTGCACTCCAGCAGATCAAAGCAAGTTCGATATAACGCGGTTTCACCTATAACGCAGTAAGATTTTTTGGCTCCCGAGGACAGCGTTATATCGGGGTAGAGGTGTATTAGGTAAACAGTGCAGTTAGGTTAATAAGCTGCTTTTGTCTCTTTACAAGAACAAATGAATCTTATTATTTCTCTGAGCTGCCCAGGAGAGGGCTAGACATTTGCAGAGCACATGGTTTTGGGGGAACTCAGGACTGAGAGTGTGTTGGGTCCCCTTGCTGGTTGTAACCAAGCCTGGTGGAAGCCAAAGTGGGGCCATGAGCTGTGGACAGGCAGCTAGAGTGAGAACTGCTGAACCAGTGCTGTCAAGCACACAGACACTTCAGGGTGTGACCTGTAGGCTGGTAGGCTGGTTATGAGAGTCCCAGGCTGGCTGCTACAGCAGCAAAGCATTGTAAGTAGGGCTGTCAAGCAATTACAAAAATTAATTGCGATTAATCGTGCTGTTAAACAATAATAGAAAACCATTTATTTAAATAATTTTGGATGTTTTCTACATTTTCCAATATAGTGATTTCAATTACAACACAGAATACAAAGTGTACAGTGCTCACTTTATATTTATTTTTATTACAAATATTTGCACTGTAAAAAACAAAAGAAATAGTATTTTTCAATTCACCTAATACAAGTACTATAGTGCAATCTCTTTATAATGAAAGTTGAACTTACAAATGTAGAATTATGTAGAAAAAATAACTGTATTCAAAAATAAAACAATGTAAAACTTTACAGCCTACGAGTCTACTCAGTCTTATTTCTTGTTCAGCCAAACAAGCTCGTTTACATTTGCAGGAGATAATGCTGCCTGCTTCTTGTTCACAGTGTCACCTGAAAGTGAGAACAGGAGTTTGCATGGCACTGTTGCAGCCAGCGTCACAAGATATTTACAAGCCAGATGCGCTAAAGATTCATATATCCCTGCATGCTTCATCCACCATTCCAGAGGACATGCATCCATGCTGACGGGTTCTGCTCGATAAGGATCCAAAGCAGAACGGACCGATGAATGTTCATTTTCAACATCTGAGTCAGATGTCACCTAGGGTTACCATATTTCAACACTGAAAAAAGAGGACACTCCATGGGGGCCCTGGCCCTGCCCCAACTCCGCCCCTTCCCCTTCCCCGCCCCCACCCCTTCCCCGCCCCCATTCCAACCCCTTCCCCAAAGTCCCTGCCCCAACTCTGCCCCTCCTCTGAGCACCCCACATTCCCCCTCCTCCCTCCCGCTCTGATCTTGGTTGGGGGTTGCTAAGTGCTTCCCTGCTCCCCACTCGCCCTGCAACCCCTGCACCCCCCCGCCCCTGCAGCCTCTGTGACCCCTTCTCCCCACTCGCCCTGCAGCCTCTGCACCCCCCTTTGCCCTGCAGCCTCTGTGACCTCTGCTTCCCATTTGCCCTGCAGCCCCTGCACCCCCCTTTGCCCTGCAGCCTCTGTGACCTTTGCTTCCCATTCACCCTGCAGCCCCTGCACCCCCCCGCCCCTGCAGCCTGTGACCCCTGCTCCCCACTCGCCCTGCAGCCCCAGCACCCCCCCGCCCCTGCAACCTCTGTGACCCCTGCTCCCCACTTGCCCCCCCACTGCCCCTGCAGCCTCTGCGCCCCCAGCCTGCCCTGCCCCTGCGCCCCCTGCCCCTGCAGCCTCTGCACCCCCCCGCCCCTGCAGTCTCTGCGCCCCCCGCCTGCCCCTGCGCCCCCTACCCCTACCTGCCCTGCTCCTCCTCGCCCTGCAGCCTCTGCACCCCCCCGCCTGCCCTTCTCCCCCGCTCACCCGGCAGCCTCTGCCTGGCAGGGGCTTCGGAGGCTCAGCGGCGACCGGGGCGGCGCTGGTCCCTGCAGCCCCGGCACACGCCGCACTCCCTGCCGCCTCCTTCCTGCCGCCGCCGAGCATGTTCCCCGGCCTGTCCCCGCTGGAACAGCTCCTGCGGCGCCGGGTTCCGAGCCACACGCGGCGACGGGGCCACAGGAAGGGTCCTCCAGTGGCCGGGGGTCCCCGCCCGCGAGGGAAGCCTGAGCTGCTGGCTGGGCCCGGCCTCCCCGTGGTCCTGCGGGCTCGGCTGGGGCGCACGGTCCGCCCGGCCTGCGGGGGCAGCAGCGGCCCCTCCGCCGCCTTCTGTGGCTGCGCCCCCCACCCCCCCGCCCGAGCTCACTACAATGTAGCTGGGGCGACTGGGCTGCGCTGCAGACCCGGCGGATCGTGCTGGGGCCGGGCGGACCCTGGCTTATGCTTCCCTATTTCCCCGGACATGTCCGGCTTTTTGAAAATTCCCTCCGGACGGGGATTTGAGCACCAAAAAGCCGGACATGTCCGGGGAAATCCGGACGTATGGTAACCCTAATGTCACCTGCAGAAAGTTGATTTTCTTTTTTGGTGGTTCAAGTTTTGTAGTTTCTGCATCGGAGTGTCGCTCTTTTAACACTTCGGAAATCATGCTCCACACCTCGTCCCTCACAGATTTTGGAATGCACCTCAGATTCTTAAACCTTGGGTTGAGTGCTGTAGCTATCTGTAGAAGTCTCACATTGGTACCGTCTTTGCCTTTTGTCAAATCTGCAGCAAAAGTGTTCTTAAAATGAACATGTGCTGAGTCATCATCAGAGACTGCTATAACATGAAATATATGGCAGAATGCAGGTAAAACAGAGCAGAAGCCATACAATTCTCCCCCAAGGAGTTCAGTCACAAATTTAATTAACGCATTATTTTTTTAACAAGTGTCATCAGCATGGAGGCATGTCCTCTGGAATTGTGGCCAAAGCATGAAGGCACATATGAATGTTTAGCATATCTGGCACGTAAATGCCTTGCAATGCCAGCTACAAAAGTCCCATGCGAACGCCTGTTTTCACTTTCTGGTGATATTGTAAATAAGAAGTGGGCAGCATTATTTCCCGTAAATGTAAACAAACTTGTTTCTCTTAGCGATTGGTTGAACAAGAAGTAGGACTGAGTGGACTTGTAGGCTCTAAAGTTTTGCATGGTTTTGTTTTGAGTGCAGTTATATAACAAAACAAAAAAATCTACATTTGTAAGTTGCACTTTCATGATAAAGAGATTGCAATACAGTACTTGTATGATGTGAACTGAAAAATACTATTTCTTTTTATCATTTTTACAGTGCAAATATTTGTAATAAAAATAATAATATAAAGTGAGCACTGTACACTTTGTATTCTGTGTTGTAATTGAAATCAATATATTTGAAAATGTAGAAAAACATCCAAAAATATTTAATAACTTTCAATTGGTATTCTATTGTTTAACAGTGATATTAAAACTGAGATTAATTTTTTTAATCACAATTAATTTTTTTGAGTTAATCGCATGAGTTAACTGTGATTAAGTGACATCCCTAATTGTAAAGCATCCAAGGTTGCAGGGTAAGTGGTGACACAACCCCTCACTGATCTGGATTGCACTCCAAACCATAACACTAAAATTCACGCACAATAATGAAATGGCTCCAGGAGCTGGGGATTGAAGTAAAGCATGAAATACTGGGAGATGTGATCATGGATCTCACAAGAATGGGCAACAGTGCAGAGCAAAGGGAAAAACCCTGGACTACCATTTTCCCCTTTCAAAAGGCTCCCATTGACATAAAGGGTTTTGGATCAGCCCTCAATGCTTTAAGGCTATGGCAATAACAGGGCTGATGATGCCCTTATTGAAGTCAACGGCAAAACTCCCATTTAGTACAACAGAAACAGGCCCACTCTGACTATGGTAGTTCTGTCCAGTGCACTGAAATCAGATACCTGACAGACAATTCCCTCAATTCAAGTAGTAACGTGCTCTGCTTGTGACTATCAATAAGGGTAGAAGTTTTAACATTGAATGTCCTTTCTCTTGAAGGGGTTAAGTCAGGTCCTTCACCCTTGCATTAAAAGGGAGATTTTAAAGTCCAAATCTAGATTTGGTTAACAGAAAGGTTTTGTTAAACATTCTCTTACAGGGCTTACAAGTCACAAAAGTGAATCTGATACTCTACTTTCAGGCCTGGTCCACATGGGAAATGTTACCAGTTACACCAGTACAGTTGTACTGGTATAACTCCCCAACGCAGACACTCTTATCCAATCTGAATGACTTTTTTTCAGTTTAACTAAAACCCCTTCCCAAGAATTGAAATCTAAACCAAAAATGCCGCTCTTACACTCGAATAAGAGTGTCCAGATGGGGAGTTATATCAGCATCAACTATACTGGTTTCAATTTACAACGTAGCTTATACCAATCTAATTTTGCTATGTAGTTCAGCCCCCACTGTCCAAGCTAAGTGAAGTACAACCTCCCCATCCAGAAAAACCCCAACCAACCCTAAGTATCACAGATGGTAAAAGTAAGCAAACCATTTTAAAACTTTCACAGATGTAATTAACGTATTACTGACAGGGGTAAGGAAAATTGCTGCTATAAATACTGCATAGTATTTTTAGCCTGATGTCTCTTTAAACTTAGGTTTTGTGTGTGTTAATTTAGGTTCTGGCAATTCCGTCCCTCTCCCTGCAAAAAAAAAAAAGAAGGTATAAAATATTCCATCAACTTTTCACTCCTTTAGCACCCTATTTTGAATTCTCAAATTATTTACAGTTTATTTACCTCAAGTGTGGTGTTGGAAGAGCACAGGAGAATATTTTGCTGTTTTTCACCACTGCAGGAAAGGTACTGTCGGGCAGAAGGAACACTGTGTGCCTTTTAGCCTCCCAGTTTCCATGCAGCATTGTAACACATGCGGTGGAAAAATCTAACACAAGTGGCCTGCAGTAGTTTTCCTACTGCATTTAAAATTCCCTAACTCTTCACTTGGGTAGGCTGGGAGGAAGAGCTTTTACTGATGGTGTTCGCTGTAGTTTTAAAATATTATATTGGAAAGCAGATTAACAACAGTAGGCAACTGATTTTCCAAAATAGAAGAAAATGGTAAGAGCAGCTTCTCTTTCTTTACATGACTGCTTAAAAGGTTCTTAGACCTTTTACAGTAAAGATCAAATAGTGGAACAGTTAACCAAAAGCCTGATCCGGCACAAATTACCGGTAAGTCAACTGGTGCTTTACGTTGAGACCCTAGAGCTGTATACAAAAGGCCATTACAGTAGAACCTAAGAGTTAAGAACACCAGACTTACGAACTGACCTGTCAACCACACACCTCATTTGGAACCAGAATACACAATCAGGCAGCAGCAGAGACAAAAAAAAAAAAAAAGGGTAAATACAGTACAGTACTGCGTTAAACGCAAACTACTAAAAAACAAAGGGAAAGCATTTTTCTTCTGCATAGTAAAGTTTCAAAGCTGTCTTAAGTCAATGTTCAGTTGTAAACTTTTGAAAGAACAACCATAACATTTTGTTCAGAGTTACGAACATTTCAGAGTTACCAACAACCTCCATTCCCGAGGTGTTCCTAACTCTGAGGTTGTACTGTATATTTAATGGAAAGTCTCCATTGACTTCTATGGATTTTGTATCAGGCCCATAACGAGGTCCTTATGACAATCATGCTGTAGAAGCTAGCAATGGAAAGGCTCCACTCAATCATCTTGTTCATCTCGTAAGAGACTTTGAGCCAGGGATGAAGCGTTTGTGGCAGGTTAGCTGTTGAAATAAAGAGTTATATAGGGTCCTTCCTGTTTGCAATGGAGTACTGAAGAAGGCTACACTTGAAGTGTTTCTCTACATTCTCAGATCTAAGATAGAGAAAACTCTCGGATACAAATAGACAAAGTCACTCGCCCAAGTTATGCCCACAAAACTAGTGCACAGCCCCCCTGTATCCACAAATTGTGTATGTGACTGAACAAACTGTCCTTGGCACACACAAATCAGGTAATTCCAGGAGCAAAAGGGTATTTGGATGTGCAGTCACCTAATCTGTTTGCATGCTCAAATCCAGAATTTGCCCTACATCCATTGAGCTTGGGGATTTGGGTAAGCCACTTGGCACAGGTGATCTTAAAAAGCACATGGGACAAATCCTGCCACTCCCGAATGGGTGCACAGTGCCTTCCGGCAGCAGAACCAATGCAGCAGAGGGCAGGAGTTGAGGAGGTGCCATAGAAGGTCTACAACACCTGCATGGCTCAGAGCCCCCCACAGTAGGGACTCTCTGCGATTCTGGAGGAAGGGGAAGGATTTTATAAAACTTGAGAGCAACAAAAATGTTTCATGATTTTATTCAAGCCAACAGTTAAACTAAAGCCAGATTTTTATTCCATTTAAGCATTGCCCTCCACTTCACTAAGATACAGGAGCAGAATGTGGCGCTAACTGTGAATCTGATCTAAAATCCACTGGAATCAATGGGAGTCTTTCTATTGACTTCAGTGGACTTTGGATCAATCCCTGTATGCAGAGAGTGAAACCCATGGATATATATATTTTAAGGCAAAAAAGACCATTATTATCATTTGGTCTGAGCTCCTGCATAACAAAGGGCAGAGAATTTTACCAGTGATTCCTGAAAACTGACTGGAAACTTTAGCGAAGTATAAAATACTAAAATGAGTGTCACTGATGAAAAGTACATTTGATTTTAAAAATGATTTCAGTTTTAATAATCTATAATGTTATTTGGTAACAGAAGGATTTTTAATATATAATTCTAATTATGATAGTTTAAGATAAACTAACACAGGATAGGTACAGAGCTAGGTAGCTTCTGCTTCATATGACCTTTTCAAGCTAATGGGGCCTCCAAACAGTTTGGATTATACAGATGGAGCATTTATAGAGGGCCTGATTCACCTTTCACATGAATAATGTCAATCAGGAGTAACTTCACCTGTGTGAGAGGAGAGACAGGTCCAGTGGCTAACACGCTGTCCTGATTAATTTTTGTGTTTATTTCTGGATACACCTAGTCCTCCCAAAAGTAACCAAAAAAAAAAAAAAAGCAACAGAATCCTAATACGAGCCAAATATGAATTTGGTTTTAGAATTCCCATAACAAGTGGTAAGTAAAGAACAGACAAGTCATTTATTCCTGTCTTTTCATTAGGGGTGTGTGACTGCTGCCAGAATTTTAAAAATCCCCAAACAACCAACTGGCACATCTCCCGGCAAACCAAAGACAAATCTTGAGTAGGACACTATAAAGTGGAGAGAAACTAGAAGAGAATTTTTGTTTCCTAAAGGAAGAGATATCAAAACACGGCTAAAACTTCTGAAACCCAGGGAGAAGACTTTTCCAGGAGCAAGCAGAGAATTAACAGGGAGCAACTACTGTAAGTTAGTGGACTCATGCACATTTTCCAGGAATATCAGTGCTATACCACCTTCTACCTAGGGGTCTCAGCACACTACCCAAATAATAACTCTAACAGCACCTAAATGAGGTTTTACAAATGGGAACCCAAAGCCAAGAAAGGTTATGTTATTTACACCGTGTCTCACAAGAACTCTCTGGCAGGGTTGGGAGTAGAATCCAGATCTCCTGATTCCCAGTCCTTTACTTCAGCTACAAAACCATCCTTGCCCATTGGGGGGAGTAAATAATATTATCAAATGTTGTTTAATCACAATTCCTCTGCTCCCACCACAGTAGCTGAAGCATCGGTCTACACAGTAATACAGCAAGTCAAATGACGTTCACTGCACCTGTCAAGGTGAGTAGCAAGGAAAAGTGAGTGAAGTCCAGCTCTGTGGGCTGAATGCCCTTACTCACCAGGCTGTGGAGGGGACTCAGGTAAAGAACAATTCATCTCCTTTAAAATTTGCTTTCTTCTTTGAGAAATCCAGCATTCCTGACTGGTTTGCTAAGACAGCCCAGAATCCATTCTTCTGTGAAGTTACAGATACCATTAGTCCCAGGTTGTCTATGGTGTAGGAGAGAGTGATGCATTAGGGGACACATTCAGCTAGCCAGGTAATGCCAATGGATTTCACAAAACCTATTATTTCACCATTGATTACCTCCTTGCCTAGTGGGTAAAGGCATCAGCCCACAGGCTCCAATTCAGCAAAACATACATGAGTACATGCATAAATTCCATGGAAGTCATGAGATTTAAGCATGTGTTTAACTTTTCGCATGGATTTGAGCATTTTGCTGAATTAAGGCCATAATGATGAGCATAACTTGGTTTTCATTTTAACTCTTCACCTTTAAGTGTATCCCTTCAGGTCTCAGGATAATCCTGAAGGAGAGAGAGTTTGGGTCTCAGGTAAATCATAGGGGATTATGTGAATGAAAGATTGTTAGAGCTTTGAGCCAGCAAGGACAGACACACTCCCCAGGCTGGGCAGCCGTACAAGAGTGTAACCTCACAGAAAAGGAATGCAAGTACGTTTCTTCAATAAGCCATGTTTCATGTTCTTCAGCAGCTTCTGGCAGCAGCAAAACGTAGAAACTTAAGAGGCCTTGTAAACAAAAGAGAGCATGATTCATATATTGAAATGCACAGGGGGTTCATTGTTTTGGCACAGGTGGGGAAATCTCAGACACTCTTGGCTCTTTCTTTACTATTATTGCACAGATTGTCATAGCAGGAGGTGCATCTGTGGCTGGGCTTGGTATAGAGAGAAACATGAGATTAACTGGCTCCCTAAGAACCATCTCCTTAATATATAACTGGAAAAATACCATCTTAATCTGTAATGAATAATGGCTGAATATAGTAACACTATCTACATCTTAAGGGGGAGTCTCAAACAGCCACTGCAGGCATTGGGCCCCTGCTCTAGAGCGAGCAGGATATGGCCAATGGATCTTCATAGCAGATGCACTGGCCCCTCTCCTGCCCATGCCCCAAATCCTGTCGCAGAGGGACACCACTAGGGTGACCAGATAGCAAGTGTAAAAAATCAGGACGGGGTGGGGGGTAATAGGTGCCTATATAAGAAAAAGCCCCCAAAATCGGGACTGTTCCTATACAATCGGGACATCTGGTCACCCTAGATACCACAGAGAGATGAGCTATGCACTGGCATGAGGAGCCCCACTATGGCCTCCTCAAATCCTTCCCCTCCTCCATGCAGTGACTTGTTTCTGCTGCAGAGAGAGCCTTCCGGAGCTTGGCCCTACGGATGTTCTTCTTGGGTGTCCATTCCATTTCTCAGAGTACTTTGGTATAAAAGATTTACATTTATTAACAATAGATCCAGGCCAATGTATTCAATGTCATTAAGCGCCGTTGGCACAGGTCACATCTCAGAAACAAACATAACAACGGCATCAATATCCCACAGGTAGCCCATCCAAATGAGGCCTCTGATACTCCCCTCACATCTGCTGTGTACTAGAGGCCAAAAACTGGCTCTCTATGTATTCCCTTTGCGTAAAGGGAATCCCCAGGTGAAAATGAACCATAGGAACATCAGCCACTTCACTCCAGGCCCCTTCCCTTCTGGCTCCAGTCCTCCCGATGTTCTCCATAAACTGCTCCTACATTAGAGACCATCAACATGCAGATAAAATTTGACCCTGGTCCTGAAAACACTTATGTTCATGCTTGACATCATAGGGATGACTCCTGGGAGTAAAGTCAATCACATCTGCAAGTGTTGGGAGGACCAGGGCTTTTGTTGATCTCTGAACCAGTTAACTATGTTAATAAGTCAATAGCTACCTTTATCAAAGCTCTTGAGGGATGGTTTGTTTCCTTTAATGCCTAAATGAGACACTACCCAATAAAACTGCTCAGATGAATAATCAAGTGGAAACAGGCAAGAAGAAATTTGAGGACACTGAAAAGATATTTTTGGCTCTGGAAATTGAACATCTCCTGCACCCAACTCCCATTGATTTTCAGTGGAAATCTCCCCCTAAAATATTAGCAGGTGTTCTAATTAAACTAAAGAATACCAAAAAACAGAAAAATCTAGAAAACTTCATTAAAGTTTCTAATCTCCACATATTGGACCTAATCCAAAACCCACGGAAATCCATGGGAGACTTTCCATTGACTCTGCTTTGGATCATGCCCCCTGGACCTTTGGAATTTGGAGAAAGGAGGATCTAACTCATTCCGTTTCTGGTTTTCATATTTTTTGCAAAAGTTTGAATGTTCCCTCCAGCTATCAAAAAAATGTATCTACCTAATGAAAGTTCAACATTTAAATCTATAGATCAGTTTCGTACATCTTATAGTACCACAAGTGTAACATTTAGATTCTCATAATATAAAGTGGGTTTTACAGTTTGTCTGGGAAAAAGGCAGAACAATTATATATACATTCCTGCACACACACATTCTAGATGGCAAGGGGTTGAGGGGAGGGCAAGCAGTTTCTGCCTAAGACAGAATTTGCTGCGCTTGGTTTTCTGCTTCTGTTTTGTTTCTTTCCTAGTTTAGATTAAAGATCAAAAGCTTTGTACTTGTGATTATTGTAATGCAAAACCTTTTCTTGTTTCTAAAATAAGAAAGATAGTTCAAGTCAACAGGGATATTGGCTTCAATACTGATCCAATAGAACTCTGTTATTCTTTTGATACAGCAGACTGTTACTGAATATCTATTTCAGGATTATCTTTATTTCAATTTGAACAATGATACACCTCTACCCCTATATAACGCTGTCCTTGGGAGACAAAAAAATCTTACTGCATTATAGGTGAGACCGCGTTATATCGAACTTGCTTTGAGCCGCCAGAGCGTGCAGCCCCTCTCCCCCCCGGAGTACTGCTTTACCGCGTTATATCTGAATTTGTGTTATATCAGGTCGCGTTATATCGGGGTAGAGGTATATTTGCTGTATGTAATTAACAGGATGCACCTGAGCTTTGTGTACATTCAATTCTTTCATCAAGATTTTTGTGAGACTCTCTCTAGGCAAAATATTTTTATGAATGGTTTTGATTTTTAAACTGTTTTGCTTTCTATAACAATGTAATCCTAAATCTCATGGGCTATACCAGGGGTAGGCAACCTATGGCACGCGTGCCAAAGACGGCACGCGAGCTGATTTTCAGTGGCACTCACACTGCCCGGGTCCTGGCCACTGGTCAATGAGGGGTCTGCATTTTAATTTAATTTTAAATTGAAGCTTCGTAAACATTTTAAAAACCTTATTTACTTTACATACAACAATAGTTTAGTTATATATTATAGACTTATAGAAAGAGACCTTCTAAAAACATTAAAATGTATTACTGGCACGCGAAACCTTAAATTAGAGTGAATAAATGAAGACTGGGCACACCACTTCTGAAAGGTTGACGACCCCTGGGCTATACTGTATTAAAAATAATTTTAAGAAACCACAAACACTGCAGTTTGTAACCCAAATATTACAGAATTAAGAAATTGACTACAAACAAAAGTAAAAGTGGCTTTTGTTGATTTGGGACAAGTTAACAAACAACCTATATTAGGGGAAATAAATGAGATTTTTTAATATTCAGTTTTAATAATTAAAGGTGTTATTAATAACAAAAGGAGATGATTCACTTAAGAATATAGTTCCTCAGCTGGTGTAAATCAGCATGGTATTGACGTTAAGGCTAGTTTATACCAGATGAGGATCTGGCACATGATTTCTAAGCTGACAGTGTCCTTTTACAGGGTACGGCTGGGTTTGTTCAGATTGAACAAATAACCCTTCCAAAGGAAAACATGCTGATATATAATAACCATCAAAAGGCTCTTCCTGATTTTTCAGACAGCGATGGCAGCTGCACATAGCCTCAAAGAAGCCAGAAAGAAGAAGATTTGTATCCCTCAGAGCAGTATGGGGTAAAAGAATGTACAGGGAGGTGTTACAATATACTTCCAGAGGACAAAAACAAATATAGCACCTGGAGGAGAGAACTACTTCAAACTCCAAATGTGACGTAAAGGAATGCAAGAGCAGACAGTAAATTGTGCTTCAGACAGAGAGGCCAAAGGGGTAATAAAGAGAGTGTCTGCATGGGAACTGCATTAGGAAATGCTTTCACTTTCAAATCATGACTTCTTTTCCAGAACACAGATATGTACTGGGTGTAATGAAAGCGCTGGGACTTTAATTAAAGCATGATGAGGAACTTTTTTTATATATGAACAGGTACACAGGAAGGGGGCTGTGTTTCTCCTCCCTTGGTGTTCACACCTCAACTGCTAGAAGAGGGCCTCATCCTCCCTGACTGAACTAACCTCGTTATCTCTAGACTGATTCTTGCCTGCATATTTACACCTGCCTCTGGAAATTTCCACTACATGCGTCTGACGAAGTGGGTATTCACCCACGAAATCTTATGCTCCAATACGTCTGTTAGTCTATAAGGTGCCACAGGACTCTGTCGCTTTTTACATCGTGCTATAAAACCTTAGTGGAGACAAGGCACTGCTAGTTTTTATTTTAACATGAGGTACCTAGACAAGGTCAAGGGGGTTAGTGGGGATTTTCTGCCAAACCCTCTGCTTCTCCCAAAATCAGCAAATTGAATATTTTGAAATTGCTGCAGGCTGAGGACTGCAAACAACCTACTCATAGAAAGCAGGACTGGGCCCTCCAGACCTAGCAGCCAGCATGTTGCTATCTGTTTGCATATTCCAGGTGTTGAAAAGAGAGTATGCAATGTTTTGTAGAGAGCGTTCCAAAACATAGAATAATCGCCAGGAGGTATCTTCCAGTCAAGCAGCTCTGACTGACTTCAACAATTGAGGCTTCAGGTATGCGCTTCGTCATGGTGCAGCCTGCAGAACATCACCTTGCTGGGTTTCAGGACCGTATCTATGTTACAGTCTTCCAATGGCCATATGGAGGGGGCAGCGCCAACCTTTCAGATAAATGAACCTGTGGAGGTTGGGAGGAGAAAGCCAATAGCTTTGAAAAGGCTGCACCGCTCCCCAGAGCACAGTGAAGGGAACGCTGCCCAGCTTCAAATACTGGCTGGCTTTAAAGAGTCATTGTTAGCTGGAGCATGGCCCCTTTGAAACTAGCTGTCATTCTCTCCTAGGGTACAGTAGCATGTCAGGGACGTACCCAGAGCTCTACTGTATTCCAGACTAAAGGCTACCACCATACCAACAACTGGTCCACCACTGGGGTGTAACAAGGAGGTAGGGCTCTTCTGTTAGCAGGAGTTGAATAAGGAGTGCTAAGGCTAATAAGAAAATGTTGTTTTGAAGTGAAGTGTCAAAACAAACTATTTAGACATTTTTGAATTTCTTCTCCAGCCCAAACTATTCACCAGATTTCACCCAAATTGACAAATAGTTCTGTTGCCCCCCAGTGCATTTTTCAGCTAATTTACTATTCACTGAAAAGAGAAATTCACCCAGCTCTAGCGCTAACTGCTTCTGCTTCCTACTCACTCACTGTGGTGTGTGTGGCTTGTTTATTCCATCCTGGATATCAGAAAGGTGGAAATGTCTCTTCAGTCAGAGGGAACCAGGGCCTGGGATGGAGAGGTCTCTGCAGGGAAATGCTAAGAATAGCCACCTAAAAGCAGGACAGGTGATAAAATCCATGGGAGAAGGACTCTAGAGAGGAAATCTTAATGCTGTGAAAGGATCCTCACTAGTCCCCTCTAGTTACACAGAGGGAGAGTGGGGATTTGCTCCCCCATGGAACAATTATATAGGGCTTGCCCATAACCCTAGAGAATTGACAAGGATCCTTGGGAGGCCAGAACCATCTGCATGGAGGCCCTGTGCTTTTAAACCAACTCTGGTCCACGGGTGCTTGAAAGACTTCTTCCATTATCTGCACAACATCTAGCGAGCTGGCACCCAGGCACATACGAACACCACCCGCAGAAAGGGATGGTACCAGCTGGTCTTATCTGCCACTATGGAAACTGGATGCTAAGGCTAAAGATGGACCCAAGTTGCAAAGTTTGGATTCAGTTGCAAGTTCAGGAATGTTTGGATCCAGATTTTTGCTTAGGCCCATCTCCAGTTAATGATAACACAGGCTGGGGACTGAATCTTACTCCCACTTATGTCAATAGCAGAATTTATATCAATTTCCAAGGGACTAAAAATCATCCCGGTGATGACGTCATTAGGCCTATATATGAACCAGAGTTCTTCCATGTTTAACTCTAAGCGGCCTTAAAAGCCAAGGACAGGAATTGGAATGTGTAAATAGTCAGTTACCTATTACGACCTTGCTTATAACCAGGTCCTAAGCAATAATGATGAGGTTTGCATGTTTCTAGCTGGAGGAAACATGCAAACATAGTAAACTAGAGTAAATAGGACCCAATGATTGTTTAGAGGAATGTTACTAACAAGCTAGATTTATAGCCCTAGAATGACTTAACGGCTTAAATGTATGAACATGTCTTCGGTAGAGAAGGGAGGGGGAGTGTGGGGGGGGTGATGCGGAGGGAGAGAAGGGGGGGCTTAATTGTAAAGTATAAGAAGAGAGAAGCTGCTTTGTTCTGTGTGCTCGATTTGAGATTTGCCTGTCTCCTTGCACCACTTTGAGATCTCAAATAAACCTTTGATTGTTTCTCCACCCCGGTGTGTTTATTGGCGCGAAGCACGCCGGGCAACGAACCCCTGTTGCTTTGCCTCGGGCACCTCTGTGCCAGCAACAGTCTTGGCGTCCCTGGGTGGGCTCGAGGCTGAAATTTAGCCTTGCCCGGACCCCTCTCGGAGGTCGACGGATTGCGGCGACGACCGACGCCCAGCGCGCACCGGTGACTTCATCGGGGGCCTCGGCGGAGACGTGGTTTGCTCGACCCCGGAGGGCACAACGGTGCAACGCGCTTGAGTAGTGGAGAAGCAGCTGCGGGCGACGGTGGGGAACCGGTCCTGTGGATAAGGTAGGAACAGTCCAGTGGGGACTTTATCTGTCTTGACCTGGGGACGCCCAGTGTCTACCTGTTTTGACTTGGGGACGCCCAGAGTCTCCCTAATATGGGGCAGGGGCAGAGTACTGCAGGCAGGGCAAGGTGTACACCCTTAGAATGCATTCTGGTGAATTGGAAAGTGTTTGGATCAGATCCGTTGATTAAAAGTAAACTGAAAAGATTCTGTACAGTAGACTGGCCTCAATATCAGCTAGAGGACCAGGAAAGGTGGCCACCGGAGGGATCACTTAATTATAATACGATCCTTCAATTGCTTTTGTTTTGTCAGCGAACGGGTAAATGGAATGAACATATGTATGTACAGTTGTTTATGTTGTTAAGAAATAGGTCAGATCTTTTGCAAAGGTGTAATTTGACTCCGACAGGTTCGGTAGTAACTACTGTTAGTCCCCAGAACCCTCCCCCGGTTGTAATGGCAGAGTCGGTGTCCCCTTCGGCTCCAACACCCCCACCATATAAAGACAGGGTGCCTCAGGTCCCAGAGATTGCCCCCTCGGTGGGATTCTATCCATTGATTACTGAGACTCGGATAGCCCGTCCTGGAGCAGATAATCGCCGAGCCACTACAATGCAGGTTTACACCCATGTGCCTTTTAATCCGGTGGATCTGGCAGCTTTTAAGACACAGGCAGGAGAATTCTCTACGAATCCAAGCAAGTTTATCTCGGTTTTTGAAGGGTGTCTGGCTAGTCATAAGCCTGACTGGGATGACTGTAATGTCCTTATGCGGACCCTGCTGTCTGAGGTGGAGCGAAATCAGGTTGTGTCTAAGGCACGGGAGGAGGCACAGCGTAGACATGAGGCAGATGCAGCAAACGTCCCTGTTGCTGCAGCTCAGGTCCCTACAGCAGACCCCCAGTGGAATCCCAATGTGCCGGCGGATTTTACCCTTCTCACTGTATACAAGGAGCTCCTATTACATGGTCTCCGACACTCAGCTGTCCGACATAACAATTGGGCTAAGCCATATGAGCTAGTACAGGAGCCAAAAGAGAGTCCGGTTGCTTTTCTGCAGCGTATTCGGGATACCATCAGGCAAACTACTAATGCAAACCCCGATGATCAGGCTACTGAGGCAATTATAAAGGGTATCTTTACCAGCCGTGCTGCCCCTGATATTAAAAGGAAACTGCAGAAAAAGGAGGATTTGATGGGCATGACAATGGCACAAATTCTGGAAACTGCAAACAGGGCTTACAGCCTTAGGGAAGGAGAAAAGGAAAAGAGGCAAGTGAAAATGATGGTTGCAGCAGTACAGGCTGGTGGCAAGGGAAGATTTCAGGAAGGTGGAAGAGGCCGGAGAATGAGAGGACGTGGGCGTGGGCGCCCTGGCTTACAGGAAAGGCGTCTGGGTCGCAATCAGTGTGCCATATGCCGAAAGGAGGGACATTGGAAAAATGAGTGCCCTGAAAGGGAAGGTACCCCTATGATGGCAGCAGAGGATCAAGAATAGGGGTGTCAGGGGAGACGGACTATCCTGCCCCCGGAACCCCGAGTAAAAATGCGGGTGGGAGATTCAGACATAGACTTTTTAATAGACTCTGGAGCTGCACGAACTGCTGTAAACCAACCCCTTCAGCTGCCTGTGGCAGATTCCCTCACTGTGGTGGGAGCAACAGGGAAAGGAACTAAGTGCCCAGTATATGCCCCAGCGGAATGTGCTTTGGGAAACAGAACTCTATCTCACAAACTGGTTTACCTCCCCGATTGTCCAACGCCTCTATTGGGACGGGACCTGCTTTGTCGCTTAGGTGCTACCCTGCATTTCACTCAAGATGAAATAAGCCTCACCTTACCCCCAGAGAATGCCTGGATAATGACACTTGCAATTGAGCCCTCAGCTATGCAAGCCCCAGAGTGGAGTCACTGGGAGAAGCGGGTTTTTCCTCTGGTATGGGCATCAGGGATCCCAGGAAAGGCAGCCCATCATACTCCTATTACTGTTCAGCTTTTGCCAGGAAAAGGTCCAGTGCGAATCAAGCAGTATCCAATCAAAAAGGAAGCCAGAGAGGGACTGCAGGAAACTATAGACCAGTTCCTAAACTGCGGGGTACTTCGAGAATGCCAGTCAGCTTGGAACACTCCTATCTTGCCTGTACAAAAGCCCAATGGTACATACCGGCTGGTCCAGGACCTGAGGGCAGTTAATGAGCGGGTTAAGACTCTACACCCCCTTGTTCCCAATCCGTATACATTGTTGGCCTCTATAGGGGGGCAGTACACCCATTTTTCAGTCCTGGATTTAAAGGATGCTTTCTTCACGATTCCGGTTGACCCCCAGTCTCAGGAGATTTTCTCCTTTGAGTGGGAGGACAGAAGGAGGATTAGAAAGCAGTTTTGCTGGACAGTGCTGGCCCAGGGATTTAAAAATTCCCCCACCCTTTTCAGCCAGGCCCTGGCTAGAGACTTGGAGGAGTGGGACAACGAGGATAAAGTCCTCCTCCTGCAATATGTGGATGACTTGTTAATTGCTGCTGTGAGTCTAACCTCTTGCCTTAAAGCCACTGTGAGTCTCCTGAACTTTGTTGGACTCCGAGGATATCGAGTAGCACAGAGTAAGGCTCAAATTGCCCTTCCAGAAGTACTCTACTTAGGATTTTACATAAGGCAGGGGGAACGTCAGCTTTCAAATGAAAGAAAGGAAGCTATCTGCCAAATTCCTATCCCAAGCAATCGTAAACGGCTCAGGGCATTTCTGGGTATGGCAGGCTTCTGTAGGATTTGGATCCCAGAGTTTGGACTGTGGGCTAAACCCTTGTATGAATGTGTTAAGGGAGCGGATCATGACCCCTCTTACTGGTCCTCAGAAGCCGACAAAGCATTTAAGGTTTTAAAAAGGAAACTGATGGAAGCCCCAGCCCTTGGTTTGCCCGACCTCACTAAGCCATTCCAATTGTATGTGCATGAAAGAAAAGGTGTGGCCCTGGGAGTGCTTACTCAGTTATTAGGCACCTGGAAACGTCCTGTGGCATATTTCTCTAAACAGCTGGATCAAGTTGCTAAGGGATGGCCAGCATGTTTGCGAGCGGTCGCAGCAACTGCCTTAGTGCTTGGGGAAGCTGAGAAACTGACACTGGGGGGAACTGTGCAAGTGTATACTCCCCATATGGTTCAAGCCCTGCTGGATACTAAGGGTGGTCTCTGGCTTACCCAGGCTCGGGTAGCTCGGTATCAGGCAAAGCTTGTAGAAAATCCTGAAGTTACCTTACAGACCTGTCCCTCCCTTAACCCAGCTACCTTGTTACCGGAGACAGAGGAGCAGGAACACGACTGTTTGGAGGTCATAGATGCTCAATACTCCAGCCGCCCAGACTTAAAAGATCAACCCCTCCTGAATGCTGATTATGAGTGGTATACGGACGGCAGTAGTACAGTTGTAAATGGGCAAAGGAGGGCTGGCTATGCTGTTGTATCTGTCCACGAAACTGTGGAAGCAGAGGGTTTACCTGCTGGGACATCAGCCCAGCTGGCTGAATTGGTAGCCTTAACCCGTGCACTTGAACTGTCAAAAGGGAAAAGAGTTAACATTTTTACTGATTCCAGATATGCCTTTGGAGTACTACACGCCCATGCTGGTTTATGGAAGCAACGAGGAATGTTGACAGCTCAAAGCTCTCCTGTCAAACATGGATCCCAGATTCTCCGGCTGTTAGAAGCGGTGCAGCTCCCCTCAGCAGTAGCAGTGGTACACTGCAAGGCTCATCAGAAGGAAGAGCAAGATGTGGCCAGAGGTAATGCTAGAGCGGATAGGGAGGCCAAGCGAGCTGCTACCCTGGAACCACTGGAAGCTGAAGATGCCCATATGCATGCCCTCATCCCATCAGTGGGGGAGCTCCCGACCCCTCAGTACTCTGGCGAAGAAAGGAACCTGGCAGGCAGGCTCGGTCTCCAGGAAAAAGAGGGGTGGTTCCACTCTCTGGAAGGAAAGATCCTATTACCAAAGGGCCTAATTCGGCCGGTGTTGCAGCGGCTACATCAAACCACTCACGCAGGAAGAGAGGCTCTCTCTCAGCTAATGGGTAAATATTTTTTAACCTCTGGACTTAGGCCTCTGGCCTCCCAGGTGCAGGCTGAATGTTTAGTCTGCCAGAAGAACAACCCTCGACCTGGAGTGTCAGTGTTGCCAGCCACTCTGGAGCCTACCCCAGGCCCGGGACTGGTTTGGCAAATAGATTTTACTGAGTTCCCCCGGACCCAAGGATTCAAATACCTCCTTGTCTTGGTGGATCGATTCAGCGGATGGCCTGAGGCCTTTCCATGTCGTAACAACACTGCCAAGACAGTGGCTCTCAAATTTGTCAAGGAGATCATTCCTCGCTTCGGGCTCCCCCAGTGGATGGAATCTGATAATGGAACACACTTCACATCCCAAGTCGTTCAGAAGATATCAGATGCCCTACAGATCCCCTGGAAGCTTCACACGCCATGGCGACCGCAGGCCAGTGGGGTAGTGGAGCGTACAAATCAGACTCTTAAGCGGCACCTCTCAAAGGTTTGCCAAGAGGCTTCCCTTAAGTGGCCTGATGCTTTGCCCCTTGTTTTGCTCCGCATTCGCGCTCTCCCTAAGGGCAGGTTAGGGCTCAGTCCCTTCGAGATTATGTTTGGAAGGGCATGGCCTATGAATGGTACACCGGTTCTGGCAGGGGAGTGGGAAATGGGGTGTGGCTTCTTATCTCAGTACATGTGCTCTCTGTCTGCTGTTCTTTGTTCTCTCCACAGGTATACCAAAGATTTGCAGCCTCTCCCACTGGATGCCCCGATCCACTCCTTGCAGCCAGGTGACTCCGTACTCGTTCGGACCTGGAAGGACGAGCCTCTCCAAGAGAAGTGGAAGGGACCTCACACCGTCCTGCTGGTCTCCCATACAGCGGCAAAGGTTGAGGGACACAAGAACTGGATTCATCACTCTCGCCTGAAAGCGGTGCCTGCTCCTGAACGGTGGACCGTCCAGCCTGCAGAGAAGACTGCCAGCAACACCGGTGTCCTTGGGACTGACGAGGTTTCAGAATATGGCAAATCTTTGTACGTCTGCTGCAAAGCTCCAGCCAAGGGCCTCACCCTGGGAGGTGCAGAATAAGGCAGCGTGGAGGGTGCTCAGCTCCTTGCAGGAAATGCTTGGCCCTTCCCAAGATCTGGCCCGTGGAAAGCAGGTAAAACCTCAACTATGCACTCCCTGGTCATTGGCAGATTAGATCAGGCCTCTAACATTTTTTCTGTTGGCAGTGTGCATGTCTGTGTGCTACTTGCCATTCACAGCTCTGTATGTATTGCTGTGGTGCAGCTGTTGGAAGAAACCTGGTTGGTGGACCCTGCACTGTAAATAAGCTCTCTCACCCACTTGCATTCACAAATATGACTCTGCATTTCTTCCTCATGAAAGAAATCACTGTCTGGGGACAGAAAGGGCTGTGAGATCTGCAGGAGTATGCCCCAGTTGAACAGATTAGACAAGCAAGAAGAAATCCTGAGTATTGTTGCTGAGATGCAGAGAATATTATAGCTACCAGTAGGAGCCCTGATATTGCAGACTTCTCTCACCCCAGTTTTGCTTAAGTAAGAGGTAGAGCATCAGGCCCAAAGGCAGAGCTCCATTGCACTGTACTCCATTCTTGCATTACAAGGAAGGTAGAAGATTAAACAGGTTCAACTAGGATATACTATATTACATCAGACTATTGTCCTATCTAGTCTAGACTGCTGCCACCAGCTGCAGCCAATACCTGATATTTCAGAGAAAAGCCAAAGCACCTAATAACACCCACCCAAATATTCTATGAAGAGAAGATTCCTTCCTGATCCCCAACTGTGATCAGCCTGGAGCATGAGTTTTGATTACCCTTGTCACCTTCCACAGTTACAAATGTTATCAGCAGTTGGAAAGTTATCCAGCCCACAGGTAGCTATACAAACCATTAAATATTGTTCCCTTTTATTTGTTCTAAATGTGCTTGTCTATCATTTCAAGTGATTCCTTGGTATCATACCACTGGGAGAGGATGAGGGATCAAACAACATGTGACAGGTATGTAGTCACATTGCTTAACGCACTATTAGCAGGTGCTCAGATACTATAAGGATGAGTGCAGTATAAAAACCTTTTTATATAGACTAAAATAAATAAATTAAAGGGTCTATATCTGTCTACATACTTGTGTAACCTGCAGCACCATAGTATCTGAGGGGGGGAAAAACAACCTATGATTCATAGTATTCTCTTAATAATTTTAAATACCTCAATCACATTTTCGATCCCAATTTTTCTCTACTGGAATGATGTTTCCTATCAGGGAAAAGTTAACCTTTAGGTAATGGACAGATAGCAATGGGGACTGGACACAGATAAGGAAGACAAAGCACTAGCGGCTCAGAACATAAGTACAAGCATGAATTAGAGAGAAGGATAAAAGTGAGTGGAGTCTCTTATCTGATGCTTTTATCTGTTCTTTGGCAACAGGCCCATTTCCTGAGGAATAGAAAGCATTGTTAGGGCATCAGTGTTTAAAAATAGGCCAGAAAATACACTGAGTGGTCCGGGACCAAGTGGCAACCAGGGAACCAGAGCAAAGGAGAATTGCCAGCTATGTTTTTTGTTTTTTGTTTAAAAAGAACAAGGTAGCTGGGGGGTTATGCAGGAGCCAGGCATAGGTTTTGCCAGGCCTATGGATAAAGGTATGTGTGGCCCCATCCAGCTTGCTCTCCACTTGGCATCTGGCCTCCCAACCTCTCCTAACCGACAACAGGTAAAACAATCAAAAGTCCAACTTCACACAGCTACAGCACCTTCTCTCAAAGGATATCAAAGCACTTAGGCACTTAAGGGCCACTGACAGTCAATGGGGACTTGGCACGCTTGAGAATTTTAGCCTTAACTGATAATGAGTTTAGTCTGTGAGCCAAGGAAGTATCATCATCTTCGTTTCCAGGTGGAGAAGAAGAAAGCACAGAAGTCAAGGGACTTGCCAAGAGTCACATAGGACAGTCCAAGGCAGAATCAGGGACCGAACTCTCATCTCCTGAGCTTCACCAAAAACATCTTCCCTCTTCCTAACGTCCTCCCACAAGTGCCTATCAAGCCCAAAGACTGCTGGGGCATATACAAGCCAGGCAGCAAGCAAGCAGCACAACAAAGCAGGGATGGGAACTGCTAGGAAGATCTGTGGTATAGAACCTTAGCAGCTTCTGGTGCTTGGCCAGAGAAAGACAGTAAAGGAACGAAGGCTGAGGGAAGGCTACACGAAGGAGCAGATGGTCTACTGTCAACACTAGTACAAGAGATGTCACATTTCAGCAACAGGACCAGGAGCTCTGGAGGAAGGGAGCCCTATGCAACTTCATAGATAAAAAGGACAGAGGCTGCCAGAGGGTTGTGCCTCAGATATCCTAGCACAGATTGACAGAGCCAGAAGGGTACCCAGAAGTCACCTACTGCAGGACAGGCCCAACAAAGAAAGTAACAGAACACCACTAGCCATCACCTAGAGCCCCCAACTAAAACCTCTCCAGAGCATCCCCAAGGATCTACAACCTATCTTGGAGGACGATCCCTCACTCTCACAGACCTTGGGAGGCAGGCCAGTCCTTGCTTACAGACAGACCTCCCCAACCTGAAGCAAATACTCATCAGCAACTATACACCACACAACAGAAACACTAACCCAGGAACCAATCCCTGCAACAAACCCCGTTGCCAACTCTGTCCGCATATCTATTCAAGGGACACCATCTTAGGACCTAATCACATCAGCCACACCATCAGGGGCTCGTTCACCTGCACATCTACCAATGTGATATATACCACCATGTGCCAGCAATGCCCCTCTGACATGTACATTGGCCAAACCGGACAGTCTCTACACAAAAGAATAAATGGACACAAATCAGACATCAAGAATTGTAACATTCAAAAAACAGTAGGAGAGCTTTGCAATCTCCCTGGACACTCAATAACAGACTTAAAAGTGGCCATTCTTCAACAAAAAAACTTCAAAACCAGACTTCAACGAGAAACTGCAGAACTGGAATTAATTTGCAAACTTGACACCATCAAATTAGGCCTGAATAAAGACTGGGAGTGGCTGGGTCACTACAAAAAATAATTTTCCTTCTATTGATACTCACACCTTCTTGTCAACTGTTGGAAATGGGCCACATCCACCGTAATTGAATTGGCCTTGTTAGCACTGACCCCCCATTTGGTAAGGCAACTCCCATCTTTTCATGTGCTGTATATTTATACCTGCTTATTGTATTTTTCACTCCATGTTTCTGATGAAGTGGGTTCTAGCCCATGAAAGCTTATGGCCAAATAAATTTGTTAGTCTCTAAGGTGCCACAAGGATTCCTCGTTGTTTTTACTGATACAGACTAACACGGCTACCACTCTGAAACCTAGCACAGAGGGGCATTCTGCACATGCATGAGTTTAAATGCTCTCCTTCTGTTATTTCACATTTTAAGCAACTCAGTTTCAGACCTGGTATAAGCAGGTACAACTTCATTGAGTTCAGTGGAGTTAAACCTTCTGACAGCAGTCAAAATTTGTCCCATTATGTTAAAAAAAAATCAGTTGTTCACTAATTACTGCTTGGTGGTGGTAATTGGGATATCAGGCACAACACCCACACAATCCCTAGTTCTTCCAAAAAAAATAAATCCATTGATCACAGCAATGTCAGCTACAACAAAGCTGTGAGATGTCAGGAGGAGCCATGATGGAGGGTAAGGGAATTAATAGAGAAAAGCACCTTGAAATATTAATGAGAGAGAGATCACAGTATCTACAGTACTTTGACGGTTGCTTCAGGAATATATCACTGCCTGCCACATGGTAGACAAATGAAAAGCAGTGTTGGGCCATGCCGGAGGAGTCCATCTTCAAAGCTATGCACGCGGATCTGGCCACATGACTCCTATTAAAATTAATGACAGTCTTGCAGAATAAGTAAGCTGATAGATTTGCGAAAAGCATTTGATGCAATTCCATGTCGGAGAATATTAACTCGAGAAAGGAAGGAAAGGGAGAGAAAAGAAAGGGAGCAAAAGTGTTGGCTAGAAACCAGGCTCAAAAATAAAAAATAGTAAGTGGCTGAAGAATGGTAATTTTTCCAGCTGGAAAGAGATTTACCCAAAGACCAAGATAATCTGGAGGAGGGGGAGAGAAGAGGAGGTTTGTATCTCTCACATTTTCTCTTTATTAATTTTTCAATATGTGTGAAAAATTTGACAAAGCCCATATATCTGGTACTATATTCACTCGTCACCATGAAAGGGATTTAGAGCCTTCTTAATACAAAGTCTCTCTGTTTACAGATATTAAATGATCACATTCACTCCTAAAGCCAGATATCCCATTAAGAGCATTTTCAGGGCAGACACACCAATCCATTTACTCCAAATTCTGGGCCAGATCCTCAGGCCCCATAAAGGGGCAGCGGGGGGATTTCCCTACAATGGGCAAATCCCTGGGTGGCATTATGCTGACATAGACAGCTATACACCACCTGCTTCCCTCCTCCTCCGTGTCAAAGGTGGGCCAGGGACACAACCAGAGTGCAGTGCACTCCAGCAATCCCCACCTGGCAGAATAGGACTGCCAGCGTAAATTAGAGCAGCTCTTCGGATGCTCTATATGGGCCCCCAGCTAGCCCCAGGCTTGGGAAAACAAAGATTTGGCCTTTATTTATTTATTTTTAATGGAAAATACAGAAAAAACGCAGAGCTATTAAAGACTCAAAAAGAAGACTCAGAAGAAACAACCAGAGATGGAGGATACATTTCATTTTCTATACCTCTATAAGAAGGGATTGGTAATAAAACAGCATAGGAAACTGAAGTGTTCATGCTGGAGATTAAATTACAGAAAGCCAGTTTAACAGCCCAAGAAACAAATACTTCCTGTGCATTTAACAAGAGAAAGTTAACTACACTCTGCACATAGCATGTAGTGTTGGCTGGCTGTGCATTTTCATTAATCCAGTGCCAGAAAGCAGACATCATGAGTGAACTAAAGATACCATGGACCTCATTCTCCTCTACCTTATAGAGGTTTCACACCCTGGCATAACTTCACTGGGCCAAATTTTGTTCTCAGTTACATCAGTGGGAATCCAGAGTAACTCTACTGAAGTCAGTGGGATTCCTCAGGATTTACACCTGTATACATGAAAGCAGAATGTAGACCATGAGCTAAAATGGGAGCTCTGCAGAATTTGGCCTAACACTTCTCAAATAACCAATAGTGGTATGAAATGGAATTTATTCCATACTGGATGGAATACTGCAATGTACTGTGTCATAACTGTTGGCAACTTTCTAAAAGCTACATATAGTAAATGAAGCAATTAGCAGAACTACCCATCTCAGCCAATCAGGTTAGATGAAAATATTATAAATATTCAGAATTTATACTCAGTGTATAGCTTTCCTAGACAACATGAAGGATAGCTTTGTCCACTACATTCAAAAACTGCAGAATAATTTGGAAAGGTAATAATAGTGCCTAGCCCTCCCATAGCATTTTTCCATCTTCAAAACACTTCAAAAATTAATAATTAATTGGTCAACATTTTCTGAATTTCAAAATTTCAACGAACCAGGGATAATTGGGAGGGGAGGGGGAATGCTCTACTAATTAATCTCCACAACACCTCTGGGAAGTAGACACATGGAAATGAGAACTTGGTAGACAGAGTAAAGGCCTGATCTGAAGTCAATGGAAAAGCTCTCACTGATATCAATGTCGTCAATGTCAGAGCTGAGATTGGTACTCCAGCTTTGTGCTCAGTCCACTAGACATGGCGAGAAGGAATCTTCTCTAACAGAGATTGCGGGGCTGTTTGTTCGATTCAGACAGGACCTGCCACGACAGCAGTAATTTAGCGCCCTCTCGATATTTTTCAAAAAAATGTCTTCATGTTTACAATAACCCTTCAGACGCTCAAAGACAAAAACTTGTTTTCTAACCAAAATATTTTGTCTCCATTGTTTACAGGAGCTGTTTGCTGAGCTCTGGTTTCAGGCACTGATTGATTTTTAGATTTATTTTTAAGAGCACTGAAGCATTTGCACTTGAGAAAAAAGAAATCTAAAGGATTAAGTGTACTTTGCACAGAGCTGTAAGATACAAGGTAAAGTACAAGGCAGTATTACACCTTTTGCTTACCAACCTGACAACTTCATTTATAAATGCTGCCCTCCAAAGTGCTTCAGACTGGTCCCCTTTGCATCTGAAAATAAATATACTCCAAAAACAGGAGTAGTTAAATGCAGTACTTCGTTTATTTCCAGAAAGGGGGAAATATGCATCTTAGAATAATTATTCAGGCTAATGAGCATAGCAATAGCAGTGTCTAGTCTCTTTAATATTGAGAGTGTGGAATGGGGAATCAGGACACATGGATTCTGATCCCAGTCCTCCCGCTAATTCATCGTAGAACCTGAGCAAGGATGGCAGCCCAACTGCTACCGTTGGGTGCCCAGCTTGAGACACCTAGAGCCTGGTTCTACAGGGGCTAGTAGGTGGGCTTCCAGCAGAAGTGAACCGGGGCTGTCAGCATCACTGATAATCAGACATTAGGGATGTGTTGTATTTTCTGTACACCCATCTCCCACGCAACTAAGGGGCAGCTGCAGCCGGGGGCAATCCCTAGCATAGGAGCATTAATGGAACTGAACTGTCGGGGACCAGGATCATGGGCCTGGGGCTTGCAGCTGGTGTAAAGGCACAAGACCGCTACACAGAGGGTCCTGACCTCCTGCAGACCACTGGGACCTGCCAGGTTTGTCAACAGACACATGGTTTGTTCTGCTGGGGGTTCAGGAGGGGTGGAGTAGTAGTCTCACTCTACAGACAGAACAACAGGGGAGAAAGAAAGGAAGTGCTCTGTGAGCTGGGGAAATATGGATTCCAATATCTTGTTGGGGCTGGTTTCCCTCCCCCCCCCCAGCCTCAACAGTTCCTTCTCCTTCTCCTCCCCACCCCAGACACAACTCTAACCACTGCACTGCAAACTGCAATGCCCGACAGTGAGTGCTCCCTGCCCTGCAAGCACCATTGAATCAATAGCCACTGTGTTTATTGGAGCACTGTATTCACTAACACAACACAGTACATAATACATGACAATGGACAGCTTTATGCATTACAAAATTTGGTACATGGTAAATATAAAAAAAATTAAGGTACTGGGGATCTTCTAAGGGACTTATGTTTTTATTTAGTGAACTGAGGCATGAGAGAGTGAGAAAGACCCCTGTAAAACTCCTCAGTTTGCATGCAAACCTAATTTCTTGTTTCATCTCATTGTGGGTTGCAGTCCTCAAGTTTTGCTTTAGTTTCAGGTTCCAAACAACAAACTCAGCTAAAGCCACCAAGTTCCACCACCTGCTTGCCACTCTAGAGCCATAAAACAGGCCCAGGTTCCCAGGAAATCAGGTTCAGGCTCACAGACCTCGGAGATCCTTTCAAAGAAATCAGCCTGCTGTTCATTCAAAATCCATTCACAGCTCTAATCAATATTGTGTATGTGTTGTGTTGCTGATTGCCCACTAGAGGGATTTGTTACATAAATAAATTAAAAAACTGAAACAGATTCTGCCATTGATTTCCCCCATCAAACAACTTGTCTGACAAAATTGTGCCTCTTTGTTGAAAATCCTCTTTTGCCTCCTAAACATCCTTCTATTCTATTCTCTGCAGTTGCCTCAAAGATTCAAAGGAGAAACGGATGAAAAATGGACTCATTAATTCTGCTGCAAGCGTTTTCAATTAGTGTCACTTGATTTTCAAAGCTCAGAATGTACCACCTGGAATCACAGAGGAAAAACATTACCTTAAGTAGTTCATTTCGGCATGAACTGGCTGTGCGCTGTGACCCCTAGCTGGGTAGGAGTTTTATTTTTTAAATGCTTGCTTAACCCATTCGGACCATGTCTCATTGACTCTGTAGCCTTAATTCCTAGTACCCACGTATCCCCTATTTCTCCGATTGTTTGGTCACACGGTAATGGTAGAGTTGTCTCTTGTGAGCAGATGTATTCCCTGGATTCCCACTCTTCACACTAATTGGACCCCTTTGTTGTTTTCTGAGCACACTCTTGGGGTGCAGATATATCTGGCACCCACTCCTAACAGCTTAGACCAAACAACCCACTGCCCAGTCCCTGAAACTAGTGCTGGCCCCTCAGACTGCCCAATCCCCCACCCCCATAGCTCCAACACACCCTCTCCTAGAACTCCACTCGAAGGTGTGAACCTTCTGTTTTACCTCTTCAAGGGTCCATGTGGTAGGTATAGCATATAATACACAGATGCTTTGAGCAGAAGCATAACACATTATTGCTCTTTACTTAACCACAAAAGAAATACACAGATCTATACAAAAATAATAAACCCTAAAACATGCATTTCCCTGCCTCAGTTTCCTCACCACTCCAGATAGTCATGGGGGAATTCTGCGCCACTGCACATGTGCAGAATTCATGTCCCCCTGCAGATTTCTTTGCTTCCCCACAGAAAAATGACTTTCTGACAGGGAAGCAAAGGGAAGGTGCAAGAGCAGTCACACACCACTCCCTAGCCATGCAGGTACAACGTTTCAGGCACCTAGAGCAGCCGGTGGAGAGGTAAATCACTGCGGGGCTGGGGACACCCCAGCCAGTGGCTCCTACCCTGAGCCAGGATCAGCAGCTAGTCCCGGCTGGGCTGGAGGCAGGAGAGGACAGGACTTCCTCTTCCCCTGCAAGGAGTGGCTGGGGCTGTGTCAGACCCACCCCCAGAAACCTCCCCCAGCTGCAGGAAGCTCAGCATCCTCCTGCTTCCTGCCCCCATCACTCCTCAGCTGTGGGGGGAAGGGTCACTGTACGGGGAGCTGCTCTCCCATCCACCCAACCCCTGTGCATCTGGACCTCCCATACCCAGACACCCCTGCCAAGCCTCACCCTGTACACCCAGAAGCCCCCTAGCCGTTCATACCCAAACCCCACTCCACTGAACCTCAACCCCTCCATCTTGAGCCCCTCTGCAACCAGACCCCCTGCCTCCAGACTCCCACACCACCCCCACTGAGTTCCCTGCACACAAACCCCACTCTGATGCCTCACCCGTGCCCCCACATCCAGACCCCCATGCTACTTACAGCCAACTAGCTGCACCCAGATCACCACCCCACCAAGCCCCACTCCCCTAGCATCCAGAACCCCCCACCCCTGCTGAGACCCCCCCACAACCAGACCCCTCCACTAAGCCCCAACAACCTTCACATGGAGGCCCCTGCAGAGTCCCACTGCCCCTGCACCTGGAACCCCCCAACAAGCCTCTGTGCATCCACATCCCCCCACACCTAGACCACCCCCCACTGAGCTGCCTGCACCCAGACTGTCCCATACAGAATCCTCCCACACTGAGCCCCTCTACACTTGGATCCTGCCTGGTTGAGCCTACCTGCCCACACCTGGTGCACCTGACATAGAGGGGCATGGCCCCAGGATGTTTCTGGGGCAGGCCCAGGTCTTGTTCTGTGTCAGGGTCGGGTGTAGCCTCACCGCTGAGTCCGTGTCCTGGTGGTAAGTGATGAGTGGGGGGCTGCAGGGTGATCTTCCACCTTCATGCAGCCAGTGGCTTGCGCTCCCCACTGCCATGCTGGAGCCTCTGCATTTATTTATTGACAAATAAAACTTGCCGAATTTTGCAGAATTTTAAAATATTGTGTGCAGAATTTTTAATTTTTTGGCGCAGAATTCCCTCAGGAGTATCCAGAGCATTCTTTGGGCTGAACACCGGGCCCTCTGGGGCCATCTAGTGTCCATCTGCTGCACTGCATCACTTGGGTTCTGAAACATGAAGCCTTCTCCCCCCAGCTCTTCTTCTCTGACCCTAGCTAGTCCATCCCTTAACCCTCTCTCCTGTCCTAAGTCCCTGTGCCTCTCCCTTTCTGTGGTTTTTAAAAGCTAGCATCAACATCCTGCTGTCTTCTTTCTGTGTCTGGGGATTTTTCATTCTCCCTGACATGAGCCCATGCAAAGGGAAGGTGGAGAGAACTGATTTCTAGTAGAATGCACTCTTTAGTTCTCTGCAGGTAAGATTTATTCAGGTGCAGATAGTCCTGCTGGTCTGGCAGAGGCATGGATTTCAGGCTTGTAGATCATGGTGAATACACAGAAATAGAAGCATTCATGCTATAGCAATTTTCATAGTAACAAATTTGGCAGCAGGTATAATAGGCTGGTGAAGGCTAAGCCTTCCCTGGCGCAGCTGCTGCGGACCTGCCACCGGACACCTGGGCTGTGGTGGCCCTGTCCCTTCCCCTTCCCCGAGACCCCCACTGCCTATGCTGCTGCTGCCTGCCTGCCAGCTGCTGCTCGCTGCGTCCCTCCTCCTCAGGGGCAGAGGAATGAGGAGGGAATGCGGCAAGCCAGTGGTGGGTGGGAGGTTCTGGCAGGGGTGTGAGGCTGTGGCAGCTCGGCCCAGTGTGGCCGGGGCCAGCCCAGCAGCGTGGGGGGGAACAGCGGCTTAGGGGGGGATGGCGGCTTGGCCTGGTGTGGCCGGGGCCAGCCCGGCAGCTCAGGGAGGACCAGCAGCTCAGGGTGGTGGTGGTGGTGGTGGTGGCTCGGCCCATTGTGGCTGGGACCAGACTGGCGCTCGGGAGGGGGAGCCCATCGTGGCTGGAGTGGACAGACTGGGACTTCTCCAGTCCTCCTGTTGTGGAGGGAGGGTGCAGGGGGACAGAGCCTTGGGTGGAAGGGACATGGCCAGCGGGCTAGCCTCCCCAAAGCAGGGGTTTACCAGCCACCCATGAGTAACAACTTCATAATATCAACTAGAATTCATAACTGCTAGAGACAGATCCCACAAGTCATCACAGGTCAGTGGCGTGTGCATTTTGAAGGATGTCTGCACAGCAGTCCTCTTCTAGGACACTCAGACTCTGCCTGTCCTTCTTCACGTTCCACGACTTAGCTATTTCAGTGCCATTCAGACTAGCAGCTCATCCTTTAGACCCATCTGCTTTTCACAGCTTCAGCAATTTGTTTCCAAATATGGGCATAAGTTGTAAACAGAGGTCATTCAACAGTAACCCTTCACAACAAATTATTATATACAATATAGTGCGCGCACACACACACATACACCCCTAAAATATGCAACACATAAACCAGGAACCTCTCTCTCTCACTCACACACACCCACGAATTGAGAGTTTTTGTTCAGCTACTAACTCAGCTGGATATAAACCAGTGTTGTTGTACAAAATAATTCTATAGGTTTTTCCTCAGAGCTGAGTCAAAACCAGAGGTGTAAATCACAATCTCAGAATAGTGGTGGGTGAGAAAAACAAGGGTTTGTATTCAAAACCCAGATACACACCAGTTAGGGTTCTGGATCAGATCCAAAACTAGAAAGAACCTGTCTTCTGTAGGGATGCAGCTGAAATTTCACAAGAATGAGCACTCTAAGAAGAGTCTGGTCCAAGATGGCAGAAATTACATGGACACAGGTAATCTCACATGGCCATTACAATTCAAGATGGTAGGTTTCAATTTCCCATCATTTGGGAACAAAATCTGACAAGAACAGCTTATGACATTTCTGCGCCATCAAATCTACATTTGAATCCTACCCATGATCTGGCTTGAAAACACACCCTAAACCAGATGCAAACACTATATTTCCAGGCAATCCTTAGGCTTTAAACTTGTATGACTTGCTAGCCCAAAAAGGCAGACTCTGAGTCCTCTTTTTTTTTTTTTTTTTAAATGAAGATACCCTATCTCCTAGAACTGAAAGGGACCTTGAAAGGTCATTGAGTCCAGCCCCCTGCCTTCACTAGGAGGACCAAGTACTGATTTTGCTCCAGAGCCCTAAGTGGCCCCCTCAAGGATTGAACTCACAACCCTGGGTTTAGCAGGCCAATGCTCAAACCACTGAGATCTTGAGAAGCTTGTTGTCAAAGACAGAAGGAAATGCCACTGATGGAATTATCCCTCTTGTTCTGCAAAATGGAGCTTTCTTGAAAGCTCAGGTCTGAGGCAGAAAAACCTGGCAGCAATCTTATTTTGTATGAAGAAGTCAGAGCTGAGCTTTGCCAAGCAGACAGCTATGAGCTCACCAGTCTGAAATAACAACTCATTGAGAAGAATTTTTTGTGGGTACGGTAACTAAATTAGTTAATGCTAGGAACAGGACTCCAATATTTCTCTCACAATAATCATTCCATCCCTCCATGGCTTAGTCATGACACCACGTGAGTTAGCCCCTGCATTAATTAGGAAATTATAAAATTGTGGGGAAGTGCTTAGCAGCAGACTTTCGTATTCAAGTCAAGCTCTTTGAACTTGTGTCATTTTAGTATTTGAAAGACAGTGTAACCAAAACCTAAAAAACAGCCTTCCCATTTAGGAAAAAAAATATCTGAAGAGGCAGCAGACCCAATGGCAATTATTATCCTCTGTGAGCTTCAGAACAGGCTGTGGATAGGTTTTTTCCAGTAACTTGATGCAGTTTGGTAGGAGATAATGAAATTAAATGTTTTTAAAGAACCAGAAAAACAGTTGTTGAAAGCAACTTTGTCAGATCAGAGACATGATGTCTTCATACGCTGCATCACTATATGCTGTGTGGTGTTGCTTCAGGCTTTGATCAGTCATTTATCCAAAACAAACCATTGCCATCAGCTCCAGTTCTGTTGGTACCACTTCATGCTGTTGTCCCAAAGCTATGTGAAGAATATTTAGGCTGATGTGCCTGTGTTAAAGTGTAAGCCTGACTGCTATTGGTGACAGCCTTTTACCCATGGAATTTATCAGACAGGGTTGGAGAACTGTTGTGTATCAATACATCGCATTCCCTCATTTTCAGCCAAACAGATGTTTCCTTTTCAGAACATTCCCAACATGCTTCCCCCCCCAGACAGCTGCTGTTCCAGGTTGTGTAAATCTACCAAGTCATTTTCCATAGGTGACCCAGTATTTGGACTTCTCAACAAACCCCAAGTGAGTGAAGCTGTAAACGATTCATCAAGAAGCTTAACGGAACGGTACGATTATAAATGGCTGTGTGCAGCTGTATGCAACCATGAAAGGCTCGTTTTCTGTACACGAGGTACCAAATTCATCCCCCAACTTAAAGACTTGCACATGGATCCTGCTGAGATTGCTTCTTTCATATGAATGATTTATAAAGCAGAGAATGAACTGGCTGAGTTTTGTTTGGCTTGGGGAAATTCCCCAAGAGCATGTGGAGAGAACCTGTTATAAATCAATATACTCTAATACACTCTAGATAAAAAGCTGATACTTTCAGAGTAGCTTTTGTGATTTACTCTTTAAAATATTCCTGTAGAGCTAGAACATGGCTGAGGCTAACAGAGCCAGGCAATAGCGTGGGCAAAGACTAAGGAGACTCCCAGAACAGCATTCCTGGTGCACTGCTCAGGAGAGCACAGATGCTGCAATGGAGTTGCTCTTCCCCACATCCCTTGGGAACAACTCACTGATAAGGGGCTAGTAAGAAGAAGCCATGGCTTTGCCATCCAGTGACCTGGTTTCCAGAGTTGGCAGGGGGATATGCTAGATCCCTTAAAGTGGTGTTGCAAATTGCTTTCCCTTTAGCGTGGCTGGAGGAATCACTCAAACAGAATAACTGCCCGTTCTCCCCAGATGGGGGTGAAGCTGTGCACTGCCCCTTACTATGGGCTTTGTCTTAAAGACACAATATAGCCTTTAGACACATAAGCCAAGATTTTCGGAAGAAACCAATGATTTGGGGGCTCAGCTTGAGCAGGGCTGGCCTTACCATGAGGCGAACTGAGGCAGCCACCTCAGGTGCCAGACTGTGGGGGGGCGCCACTAGGACCCAGAGTGTAGAAAATTGTGTCTGCTGCTGGTGCATATGTATTCTCTCTGCTCTAGATGCACAGAGATGGTGGAGTGCTGTGCTGGAGGAAGGAGGGCACAAGAGACATAACAGGCAGGCAGGAGAAAAGGTGAGAGGGAATAACAGAAAGCAGCAGGAGCTGCAGGGAGAGAGAGAAGGACGAGCCTCTTATGTACCTCTCTAGCACCCCCAGGAGCCTGGACTGATTAACACCAGCTTCTCAGGGAGCTTCCTGTTTCCTGCTGCTTCCCTGAACCCACTTGAGGAGAACAGGCACTCAACTGAAGTAGTAGGAGCCAGTTAGGCCCTTAGGGCTGGTCTACACTAACCCCCCCACTTCGGACTAAGGTACGCAAATTCAGCTACGTTAATAACGTAGCTGAATTCGAAGTACCTTAGTCCGAAGTTACCGCGGTCCAGACGCGGCAGGAAGGCTCCCCCGTCGATGCTGCGTACTCCGCTCGCCGAGCTGGAGTACCAGCGTCGAAGGCGAGCACTTCCGGGATCGATCCGGGGCACTTCCGGGATCGATCCGGGATCGATTTATCGCGTCTTAACCAGACGCGATAAATCGAACTCAGAAAACCGATTGCTTACATCCGGACCCGGATGTAAGTGAAGACGTACCCTTAAGATGCTGATATCTTCCCTCACTCAGGCTCTGCTACCAGCCTGCTTATTTGTCCCCTTCAACTGAGTGTTGAGAGCCACTATAGCTGGCACAGAACAGCAGTCATGAGTGAAAGAAGAAAAGGCCCCTCTGGGGAAGCATTCAGAAAAAGAAAGAAAGCAAAGAAAGCTTTTCTATCTAAGCAGGAAGGAGCTCTCCTGAGATACATAGACACAAATGTTCGTGGTTAGCCTTCCGGCCCCAGTAAGGATGTGAGTGGTGAGGAGATGCCTGATCTTCCAGTTAGTCAGAGTGCAGGTGACCTGGCAGCTACTGCAGCATCCATATCTCCATCTCAAATAGATGTAACCATCCACAATCCTGAAGAAAAGTGTAGATCAGAGAAGAGTGGGGTGGAGGCGCAAGAAACAGCTGCTGCTGAGTTCAGTTCCTTAAGTCTAGATGATTCAGGACTGTGGACCCACTTGAGCAGTAGCCTGAAGGACTTCCTTGTACTGCATGGGCCACAGCAAGTGAAAAACTTCATGGTCCCCAAAGACAAGGAAAATAGAAGTTTCCATCCAACACATTACTGGCGTGAAATCCCCAATGGTGACAAAGTGGAGAGGCTATGGCTTAAGTACTCAAAAACCCAGAATGCTGCACACTGTTTTTGTTGCAAACTCTTCCAGTCTAATGTTCCAGCCACATTGGGTTCTACAGGAACAAAGGACTGGAAAAATCTGGCTAGAAATCTGGCATGCCATGAGAAGGCAGCAAATCACCAGAGAGCATTCCATGGGTGGAAAGAGCTTGAGATGAGACTAAGGTTAAAGGCCACCATAGATGATTAGCATCAAGAGAAGATTGCATCAGAGTCTCTTTACTGGCAAAATGTTCTGAAAAGGCTCATTGCCATTGTGAGAATGCTTGCTACCCAAAACCTAGCACTGTGTGGCACTTCAGATCAGCTGTATGCGCCAAACAATGGAAACTTCCTTAAAATTGTGGAGTTGATGGCTGAGTTTGATGCTGTACTCCAGGAGCATCTAAGAAGAGACACCACCCAAGAAATGTACACACACCACTACCTTGGAAAAACAATTCAAAATGAGATCATACAGTTACTGGCAACAAAAGTCAAACAGAAGATTGTGGCAGATCTGAAGTCAGCAAGATATTACTCTGTTATTCTGGACTGCACGCCTGACATCAGTCATGATGAACAAATGACTTTAATGGTGCGTTTTGTAACAGAACCTAGTGAAAATGTCCCTGCAATGGTGACGGTCAGAGAGCATTTTCTAGAATTTATTGACATTGATGATACTACAGGAGCTGGTATGACAAATGTGCTTCTTAAAAAGCTGGAAGATACAGGAATTGCGAGAGCTGACTTGAGAGGTCAGGGCTACGATAATGGTGCCAACATGAGAGGAAAGAACAGACACACAGTGCAGACACAGATCCGAGAGTTAAACCCTCGAGCTTTTTTTGTCCCATGCAGTTCTCATTCATTGAACTTGGTGGTCAGTGATGCAACATCAGCTTCTAGTGAGGCTGCTGAATTTTTTAATATAATTCAAAGCATCTATGTATTTTTCTCTGCATCAACTCATCAGTGGCAAATTTTGAAGCAACATCTGGGAACATCCTCTCTGACACTGAAACCACTGAGTGCCACATGATGGGAAAGTCGAGTGGAGGCGATAAAGCCTATCAAACACCAAATTGGGAAGATAGATGATGCCATAGTTGCCATTATGGAGGATAATGCTATGACAGGAACTGTTCATAGGAGAACAGTGGCAGAGGGAAATGGAATCACCAGAAACATACATAACTTCAAATTTCTGGGTGGCTTAGTGTTGTGGCATGACATACTGTTTGAAATAAATGTTGTAAGCATGAGACTCCAAGGTGTTGACCTTGATATATCTGGAGCAATGGAACAACTGGACAAAGCAAAGTCATACCTACAGTTTTACCGGTCAGATGAGGGATTTCAAACCATTCTTAAGAGTGCACAGAAGTTGGCAGAGGAAGCTGAAGCTATTTTCCCACCCATTCAAGAATACAAGAGTCACAAATAAGAGTGCACAAATAAGATGACCACCCTCTTTCCACATGCTTTCGTTGCTCTGTGCATACTTCTAACACTTCCTATAACAGTTGCCAGTGGAGAACGCAGCTTCTCCAAGCTGAAGTTAATAAAAACACATCTACACTCCACACAGGAGAGGCTGGTCGGCCTTGCAACCATCTCAACAGAACATGAACTGGCCCAGACTGTGGACCTTCAGGAAGCAGTTCAAATCTTTGCAACCAAGAAGGCACAGAAAGCACCACTTTGATTATTCAAACCGATAAAAATGCCAGTGTTTACTATGCAGACAAGAAAAGTTACATTTGCTGTTCAGGCGTTTGAAAGTTAAATGTTACTTAACATTTTTGAACAAGGCATTTTAAGTTGTTAGTTCTCCTTTATTGGGGTAGGTAGCAGAGCAGTACCATGAGAGGAGTAGAACAGGAAGAAGGCAGAATTGAGACCTTTCAAAGTTTTGGCCCAAGCGAGGAAGTATGGGGGCGTCATTTGAGCTCCCAGCCTCAGAAGCCAAAATGTTGTGGGCTGGCCCTGAGCTTGAGACACCTAATTTTCAAAAGATGCTGAGCACCTCGCATTCTGAAAATCAGGCCCCTTAATATGGCTCAAGTTGGACAACCAAATATGGAGGCGCCTGAAATCAGTGGTGGTTTTTGAAAATTTTGTCCACAATTCTTTTATCTCAAAGAATATCTGATATTTTGTGGTTGGTTGCTTATGATATCTATCCAGACTTTTAACCACTTATTTTACACATCTATAAAATGTTTCCTCATTTTTTTAGTGCCATTTGTTTTTAATTGCCTTTATTTTTCATACTCCACTCTGAAAGTGTGCTATGGTTTTAGTTATTTTTGCATAATGATTTCTACATGTATGTTGAAGTTAGCTCTGCTGTGGTGTTTAGGTCTTGATTTGCCTTTAGATTTGTTTGTTATTGTTTTTATATTGTTAATTACAGAATCAAATACTTTTTAAAAAGTATGTTATACTAAATATGATGTGATATTTGTAAATGAGATGACGCTCTCATTAGATAAAAGGAGCTGATAATCACACTCATTTCGGGGACACTCAGTTGGGTGCCTAACCTCAAATGAAAGACAATGGGAGTTTGGCACCTAACTACCATTTGTGGCTTTCAAATCTCACCCTCAATTTCAAGTTTCCTTCTCTTACTGCTGGGTAGCCTGAGTGTGGGCCTTGACTTGTACTTGAAGGACAGAACAATTCAAGGAATTTGAGAATGTAGACCAAAAAAATCCCCTCCTTCTTAGCGTATGCCCAACGTGCCTCAGGTGGCATGTGACCAGGATTCATCACAGAATTTGGTCCACTGGTTGGATACCTTTAGCAGCAGCAAAAGAAACAGAAGTAGGTTCTGCGGTTTTGATTTCCTTCCTGATTTCCACTTTGAGAACACTCTGTTGGCAACAACTTTCACTTACAAAAAATGTTGTTAAGATGGAGTTAATACATAGCTATAGATCGTATAAATATGTACAAAGGTAACACTACTTTCTGCAGCCCACACACAAGCCTCAGTGAAGTGAATTTGTGAAGGAACTAGAAAATGGGGGAGGTGGGAAATCAATACTTCAGAATGTGCTATTATTGCTCTTGTGAAACTACTGTTGATGCTACTGTTGCAAAATGTATCCATCTTCTCAGGTCCTTGAGTGGCTGCTGGAGGAGAGAACTACCCAAAAAGCAACTCTCATACCCACCAGCAGCACGAGGAAGAAGCCAAAAGTTAATAATCTACCCACTCCTACACAGCAGAGAAGGTGTATGAACTAAATGGGACTAGCTCAAGCTCTTCACTACTTCACACATAGTTTTGACCTCAGTATAGCTAGTCGAGGTCAACCCTATACCCACTGCCACACACACCTGGGATTTACCTAGTGACGTTGAGGTAACAGCTACAGGGGCCTTGTCTCCCCATGGATTTCACAGCAAGATAGCTAACACACAGTTACCTCACTGTAAAAACACACCTCTTTGGGCTGTGAAGACATAGTTTCAGACTATGTCAGTGTTACAGAGAGAAAGCACAGGGTGAATAAAAGCTATATCAGAGTCTGCCTATAACCTCAGTTGCACAGCAGCAAAGGGATATTTTCCACTTCATATTTGCCTTGCTTGCATAAACTACAGGGGCACAGAGATCTCTTTTCAGCCCTTGCTGGGACTCCGGCTCCTGTTCTTCCTTCTGATTCTTATCTCCACAGCCCGTGAATCAGAATGGCTATTATTTATGGGAGACTGCTTAAATTTACTTTACAGAAAGTTTGTGGTGAATAATGCATGGAGCCAACTCAATAACCAGAAGAAATGGCTGTGTTTGCATTTAGCAGAGTTGAACATACAGCTTCCACAAGCTGTTCAAAATACTAGCATTTGCCTTTTCTCTGGTTTTCCTAAGAACGACTGATTTTCTTCTCAGGGCTGGAGTGATTAAAAGTGTTGAGAATACTCTTCAAACTACAGTGTTAAAGAGCTCATAGTCCATGCTTCTCACCCCAATCCCAGCCACTCCCCATGTTGGACCAGGTAAAGTACAAATAGGATAAACAGATCTTTGGATCTGCTGACACAAGAGATGATCACCTGCTAACAGCTGCAGGAGAGCAGCAGACCTTAGAGTTTTGTTACTGCAACCATGGGCGCCAGATTTGTATAATTTTTGGTGGTGCCCAGCCAGAACAGGTCCAAGCAGAGCTGGCCCGTCCATAGGATGGACCTGGGCAACTGCCCTAGGCTCCATGCTTCAGGGGGATGTGGGGTCCAGGGCAGCCTGGGGGATTAGCAGGGAGCCGGGCCAGGGCCGCCCGGGGGCGGGGGCAAGTGGGGCAATTTGCCCCAGGCTCCCACGAGAGTTTGCAGGGGCCCCCACGAGAGTTTTCGGCGGGTCTTCGGCAGCAGGTCCTTCAGTGCCACCGAACACACCCGGATCGAGTGAAGGACCCGCTGCCGAAGATGCGAAGCTTCTTCAGCTCCGGGTCTTCGGCGGGAATTCGGCGGCGAGGGCTTCTTCCGCTCCAGGTCTTTGGCGGCAGTTCGGCGGCGAGTCCTTCACTCGCTCTGGAACCCGCCGCCGAAGACCCGGAGCGGAAGGACCCCCGCCGCTGAAGACCCCAGGCCCCCTGAATCCTCTGGGCGGCCCTGGGCCGGGCACCAGCAGCAGCCAGCCCCAGCCTGCCCTGCCAGCTCCTAGCATTGCTTGGGGGAGGGAGTGGAAGCCGGAAAGAGGCAGGGTGGGGGTGGGAGCTTGGGGGAAGGAGTGGAATGGGGGGGAAGGGGCGGAGCAGGGGCGGGAAGAGGCAGAGCAGGGGTGGGAAGCAGTGGGGTGGAGTGGGCTGGGGTCAGGTTGCTTGCTGCTGCCGGTGCCAAGCCCCCCGCTAACCCTCCAGGCCGCCCTGAACCCTGCGTCCCCCAGAAGCGCGGGGCCCCCCAAAGCGTGGGTCCTGGGGCGGTTGTCCCAGTCTGTCCTATAGAAGGGATGGCTCTGAAAATATAAGCCCAAACATTGGTGGAGCTGGGCCCACGTTCCTGAATATTGGTGGAGCATGGGCACCACGGGCCCATATAACTCGCCGCCTATGACTGCAACCTATTATTTAGCCCCACTGTGCATCAAATTAAAAACAGATTGCAGCTATGTGCAGCCTTCCTCTGCAGAGGGACCAAAGAACAGAAAAAGCAAACATCCCTTTGGGAGGGAAGAGCAATTACCATCTGGTTTTTAAAAAATTATTTTTTAAATCAGATATTTCTTCTCTTGCAGCTCTGGGGAAAATAGCAGTGCCCACCCTTTCTTTCAAATGGCAAAGCAAATCGTCACCATCTAATGCTAACAAACAAAGCCAACCCACAACTTCTTGGGTGCCACAGAGACATAGCAATTAGGGCACACATACCACACCCAACTGTGTTAGGGCGTGGGGGGGGCCAGTAATCCAAACACACCTCATTTTAGCTGCTCTTGAGCCAAAGGGCCAGACTATGGCTGCCCCACCATGGCTATCCTGAATGGAGGGAGAGGGGACAAGGACCTCTGTGGTTCTGTACACTCCCCAAGCAGTGAGGGAGCTGCTAGAACAGCTGGCAGCACTAAACAGCCCTGACGGGTATGGTCTTTGCCCTGCCTGGACAGCGCCCAGAGGGTGGAGCTTTGGCGGTGCACACTAGAACTTTTCCAAAGGTGCTGCCGGAGGCACTTGTAAGTCCACTCCACCCCAGGAAGCATTTTGCCTCGTCCTCTCCTTTGCAGAATATTTCCCTCCTTGTCTTGGGCACCTCTTCCTTTCCCTATTCGGCTCAGGCTACAGGGAGTCATCTTTTGACCCAAAACATCAGGACATGAAGCCAGATTTCCAGAAGAGCTCAACTACCCATTAGAAACCTAAATAAGCACCAGATTTTCAAAGGTGCTCAGCCCCCAGAAGCTCCCGTTGTGACACCTATGGCCAGATTTCCCAAGCAGTTCAGCACTTCAGGTGCTGATCTCTTTTTAAAAAACCCAGTTCCAATGCTGAGAACTGAGCACTTTTGAGAATCAGGCCCACTGCACCTGGAGCTGTGTGAAATTAGGCATTTTGGGTGTGCGAGGGGCTTACAAGAAGCTTGCCCTGGGGTTCTGGTTTACATGCCCCCTCCCCTCGCCCTTTTGCCTCACAACAAGATTGGATTCATACAAGCCTCAAAGCTGTGTGGTCATACCCCCAAATTCACCTGGTTTCCAGCCAGAAAGAGTTTGTTTATATTTTGGAGACATTTGTTCATTTCTGAAGAGCTGCCTGGTTCCTACCAGAGTAGGAAGTGAGAAGTGGAAAGACAGAGGAGCAGAAAGAACTTATGCACTGGCTTCTGTACAGCCCAACTGCACAGTTAGCTGTGACGATATGGCAGCTGACACTCCCCACTGTCAGTGGTAGAACGGCTGCAGGAACCAAGACAGGCTCTTGCAAACACATTCTCTTTCCAATGTGATGTCCAGCTTGTTGTATCACCTTTCCTGAAGGCATCTCTGATAGCAGGTAAGTGGAAGAGGCATTTTAGCTGCAATTGGTATGTAAAATGTTTATTCGATTATTGTCAGATCCTGCACATAGAAGGATGTGGGAATGATATTAAGAGATATACTGGTTTTTGCTCCTTAAATATAATGAAGTCTTTTACTTTACATCACTCTTTTATGATTATCCAAAGTAGATGAAGCATCTTGTAAACACAAACACTTCACCTAAATATAAAAAACTATTAAAGAATATACACCACTCAAATCCTCTACAATGAAACATCTTCTATGAATGCCTGATACAAGACTAAACCAGTGAATGGCTTGATCCAATTTCCATTTTCTTCTATGTGCAGGATCTGGCTATAAATGAGTAAACATTTTACATACCAAAGTGGCGAATATAATGATTCTCAGGTCTCTTCAATGAATTTACCTTATAATTAAGTCTGCTTTACCCCAGTTAGGTCAATTTTATGTAATGTGTGATGACTCCATTACATGCATACACCAATTTCTACTCATCTGGTTCAATTTCAGACCACCACAGATTTACTACACACCTGTTGACTTTCCAGAAAGAAAAATGAGGGTGTTCTACAGTATCCAAAATGTGCTCACATCCAATGACATGGATGGGGCATAACTCTCAGGATGGGGAAATTCTCAGAGGTTATTAAAATACTGGAAACAATCAATACACTGGTAAATCTGATTCAGACACTGAATAAAGCAAATGTTATTTAAAAATTGACAGTTAAAACAACCCAGAACTGGATTATGAATGATATATCCCCCTTTAAACAGTCATATACACCTAAAACACACAGACAACAGGCTGATAGTGTTTATCCCAAGCATTGGATAGGAGTTGGTCCTCTAGGAAAGGGCTAAGTGGATTCTGGTGACTCACTGAAGCAGGTGACTCGTTAGTCCATCTGGATATAAGGGAGATGGGTGTGACTTTCTGGGGAGAGAGGGTTTGAGCTCAGTAGTCCTGATCTTTCTCTTACCGTTATTTTCTTTGTTAAAGCCAAACCCCTAGAAGGGGGCAAGTTTGAACTTCCCATCTGAGGAATGTGTATGTAGAGCAGCTTTGGGAAAGATGCCAGCTCGAAGAGCTTTTTCCAGCTGGAACTCTTGCCTTCAAACACCATTACCACTCCCCTCTCCACATACATATGCATGGTCCTTTTGGTTGCTGATGCATATGCCCACTAGTTCAGATGGCACTTTGCCGGCTTAAAAATTCATTGCATCCTTGCCCAGAGAATGTGGGTATAGAATAGAAGCCCATATAACAACACAGCCATCTTTCCTGCAGGATACAAAATGAAGCTTTGTTATCAAATGCTTTGGGAGACTGGTTATAATGAAGGCAGGTGGAAACAGATTGGCCTGTTACGTAAAACTGGTAGTTGCAACCTGAAACAACGTTCCAGATACATCTTTATTTATGCCTATCACAATATCTTCAAGGCAGCATACACGAGTGAGGTTGAACTGTAGATAAATGTAGTGTCTCCATAATTAAGTGGTTAGAATAAGTGAGTGGCAGTCAGGAGTTCTGAGTTCTATTCCTACCTTAGCAAATGACTAGATCAGAAGTAGAAGAGGAAATCATTTAATCTCTATACCTTAGTTTACCAGCCTGTAAAATGGAGCTAATATTACCTTATCTCAAGATGGCATTATGAGGCTTAATCAATGTTTATAGAGCACTTTCAGATTTTCAGAAATGACAAGATACTGCATAAATGAAAAAAAATCTGCCTTTAGAATATGAAAATCTTAATCCCTCTGTGACATTGTTAAACAAAAAAATAATACACTAGGAAAGGAGAGCAGAAATGCCTGAGAGGGCATGGTTAGCTGCAGTGCCTTATGGATGAGATGCCATTCACCAGTGCTGCATAACTAAACAGCTCCATTTGTGTCTGTCTGTTACTAACACACCTTGTGATTGAAGACCACTTCATCTCAAATGAGAAAACTGAAAGAATACTGGGATGGGTGGATGTGTTTAAGGGTATTTTACTAATCAGTCAAGACTTCAACAGAAGATTCATCATCAGAGCCCACAACCTGGCTTTTAGGGTTATTGACTATGGCCAATAAGAGCACAAGGAGACAAATTCATTTCTGTCATAACTGTGAATTGGCCCAGGAACTCTCTTCACGACAAGCAAAGAAGAGAGCTTCTAATTCACCCTAGTTAACTCCATCAGCTATTACTGAATGGGAGAGACCTTCAGCTGCATGACTGCCACTAACAACTGCAAGATTAGAATTAGGGAAGGTGGGTTTTGTGGTTGAGATCCAAGACTGGGAATAAGGTGATCAGTTCATAGCTCCACCATAAAATGTCTGACCTCAAGCAAGGCATTTAGGACAAAAGTGTCTACTAACTCTGTGTGTCTCTACATTTGGCTGGAGAAAATTAGGGTCTGGTCAGAGGTGTGGGAACTACAAATGCCTGAACTACATGAAATGGAAGTGTTGTAGGTGCTTGGGTCCAAGTTGTTTCAAATTAGGCAGCCAAAGCTCAAGCACCAAAAGTTACTGGACACCTTTTTGAAAAATGTGGGTCTTACTCTCTCTACCTTGTTATAACGTCACTTGAAATCTATGGGCACCTCACTCTGTGGCCACATTACGATAGCAAAACAGGACTAATGATCTATGGCTTGGGTTCTCAACTCTAAGTCTAGTCAATCACAATTACTTCTCAGATCTACTCAAGAATCCTTAGCACCAAGAAGGCACCACAGGACTAAATGCAATAGTTTATCTGATCTTCCTGGTGTCAAGGAAGGATGAATGGCAGAATAGATGAGTGAACAAAGACTGAAAAAAGAAAACCATGAGCAGGTTTCTGGCCACCACCAAGAGCTGTTGGCACCTCTTTTGAGGATGTTACAACTCACACATTGACAGCCACTGGTCTGCAGAGACCCTGTTACTATCTCAAGATGGGGAGAGTTATTAAGGCAAGATTATCAGGATCAGAATTGTTGGAAGGAGCTGTAAATTGGAGGCAGAGTAGCAAATAGCATTACAGCTTATTGCTGGCAGCCAAATGCCTGCTAGAGCGAGCCAAGCCCTTTGGAGGAAGACAAAAGTCTGTCTCAAGACTCTGGACTTTTGATGCATATATATGGGCCACATTTAGCCTTAATCCACCCCGAAAATGAGGGCAAAACCATTGTCAGTGTAGACCATGCTTCCACTAAAACACAGGAAATTAAAGGCAAACAAACAAGCTGAAATAACATTATGTCTGAGACATCATCCCAAAGGAAGGAAATTGTGAGTTAAGTCACCCACAGAATCCTGCACTCTGCTGAGTCTTCTCTATGCACTGCAACACAGATGGCCTTTCAAAACATTCCACAATACTGGCCATCATTGCAGACAGCTGTGTGGACAGCTCACAATACTTGGTTCACCATGTGTAATACATCATTACAATCCATTTATAAAGAATCCCCACAGGATACGTGAAGCCATCCAACCTCATTGGGCTCTCAGATAAATAACCACACATGCTGCAATGCATATGCATGGCAGAAAGCAACACTGGGAATGCCCTTGCTTTGGTGGATTTATTTCTCAGCTCTAGTGTAATTTTATAACAGGGTGGGGAGAAGAGTTTGAGGGGGTTGGTTTTTTGCAGGGTTTATGTTCAATCTGTCATGGTTACAGGGCTAGCTGCACCTCTGTCCCCTCACTGGTCTCTGAATCGCCCCCACAGGTATCAGGTCTTGTGCCTTTAATTCTCCTGGGGTGAAATTCTGCAGTTTTTCCACTCTTAGACCAGGCCCTGGGCTACACTAGCCTATGTATGAACTGTACTTACCCAGCAGGTCTAACTGCGGTTCTTCCCTTTGGGCATCTGTGACCAGTGATGTAGCAGTGCTTCTCAAAGTCGGGCCGCCGCTTGTTCAGGGAAAGCCCCTGGCGGTCTGGGCCGGTTTGTTTACCTGCCGCGTCCGCAGGTTCGGCCGATCGCGGCTCCCACTGGCCGCGGTTCACCGTTCCAGGCCAATGGGGGCTGTGGGAAGGGTGGCCAGCACATCCCATGGCCCGCACCGCTTCCCGCAGCCCCCATTGACCTGGAGCGACGAACCATGGCCAGTGGGAGCCGCGATCAGCCGAACCTGCGGACGCGGCAGGTAAACAAACCGGCCCAGTCCGCCAGGGGCTTTCCCTGAACAAGCAGCGGCCCGACTTTGAGAAGCACTGATGTACAGTGAACAGATAGCCTTCTTAAAATCTAAGTGTTGTTTGTTTTAGGAGTAGGAGCAAAGCAAAGAGAGAGAAAGGCTTTTGAAACAATCTGCACACGTGTCTATCTTATCTAAAACTATCACCCTGTGATGGTGACCTAGGCAGACCTAGCTTCTCCAGACACACCAGAGGGTGCCTATGGCTCAGTCTGGTTCTCCCAAACAACTACCCCATTCTCTCCAAAGAGAGGCCCTTTTAAAATCTGCCAGAGTTCTGAATTCCCAAGCTTTGGCCCTTCTGATCCAAACCAGTTTTGTTTGTTGGTTGGAAAGGAGGCAAAAACATCAAAGCTAGTAGCTCTGGCATTTTCCCTTACTAACTCTCAAATGTTTTGCTCAGAGGTGGCTATCCTGAGCCATTCTTTCCCTTCCTGCCTTCTTTTGAAGACAGTCCTCTACTGAACTAACCAAATACATTACTGCAGCAAACATCCAAATAACCAGGACAACATATGGTATCCACACAAAAAATTATCTCAAATCCATCATATAACCTATATGGCCAGTTCTTCAGCTGGTATAACTTAGAATAGCTTCACTGAGGTCAGTGGATCGGGCCTGGTTTTTTTGGTTTCCCATACTAGTTTCTCCCTTGTTTATACCTTTTAGTTGTTCTGTATTTATTTTACCTCTGTGACCATCTTATTTAAAAATCCTTTATCCCAAAGTATCTTACAGTTTGTATCAAAGAAGCTATAGAGAATAATGTCCCCATCCCAAAAGGTACTGCCACCTCCAACTCCCACTGAAGCTGGTGGGAGATGTGGGCACTCATTACTTCTGAGGCTCAACCTCTAAAGTTGTATTGTACTAGATAATATGAACTGTACAATTGACTCACTCTGCTCTAATTCCAGCTGTCACACGAGACTACAAGGACATTATATGCTATTACTACAATATAGAAACATATGATGGATCAAAATCTGTCCTTGATTATACACATGTAGACCCACGGAATTTGGTCTAATGGATTTTGCATGGGGGATAAACAAAGGCAATATTGGGATCCTGTGAGCTTTTAATGAGATTCAGCATTGATTTATAACCAGCAGTAAAGCAGCAAAAATCAGCCTGTGAGTGACATTACATGATAGTTAAAAGCAGCAAGAGTATGCAACAATGTAAACAGTTGCTCGATATTACCAGGCTAGAAACATAATTCTTTAAACAGAAGCTTCGGTAGCTATTCCTACAGAAACATAAGGAGAAGCTCTTTAACCTTCATACTTTGAAGAAAACTGAGGTGGAGGGAGGGATTTAAATATAGCTAAATACATGCATACATAAGACAAAGCATATGTGGACCAGACATGAGCAAACATCAAATCTTGATAGAAGTGTTCTTCACCCAGAGAGAGAGAGAGAGAGCATAGATTCACACTCTATACTTAAAAACCTGGGGTGTATTGACAAGTTTCACACAACAACCTCACAAATAAAAGGATTTCTTTCAGAAGAAACACTATATAAAGAAAGCTTGTTATGTTTGGCAGGTTAGGGGTGGGAGCACACTGTGGTTTTACTTGCATACTCCTGAATTTAAAATGAATTTGGGCAACCCCCATTGGGTCATCACACCTTACTGATTGCTACATCCAGATCCATAAGAGAGTAAGCTTCCAAAAATCACACTGGGTTCCCAGGAGCAGAAGTCTCCATCTTGCAAGGACAGAGTAAATTCTGGCATTTTAGAGATAGTGTAGCCTTTAACTGGCCCTACTAGGCACTCCAACAAGCTGCATAGATTCTTTAGCTATAGTCTGATGGGATTCAAAAAGGTGTGACAGTATATTTATATACAAAGCATCTGAATACCAGCTCTTTCTGAACTTTGAAAACACCCAAGAAACTACTTCCAAACTAACCCTTAAAACCAAAACTTAAAACCAATATAAACCAGGGGAGGGGGGCAAACAGCATCAATAGGATATTGTGATCCTTGCTCCACACAGCCAAATGATTATTACACACACTGATTGCTAAAATTGAATTCTACTGCATACTGCATCTGCTTGGCTGTGGTATATTGTAACCTTGGTGCCTAGATTCTAAAAGGGTGGGTGTGTTTTCAGATGCATTGGACAGACAGTCACACAAAGCAAATATCTGTTTTGTTTTCCAGTTTATTTACACCACAATTTAGTTGCCAAAAGTTTGGTACCTAAATAAGTGACTTGATTTTCACAGGTACTGAGCACCCATAGTGCTCATTGAAGTCCAACTGAAATTTGATACATTATGTAACTAGCAAACAGGTCTCATAATCACTATACACCTCAACAGCGGTGCAGAATTTTTATTTTCACTACTTCCTTTACCCATTTTGGGAAAGTGTCTGATACTTTTACTCATGCCTAATATCACCTGATTTCAATGGGACCACTTCTGAAGTATAGTGCTATTCAGCAGGAGTAAGAGTATCAGAATCTAGCCCTTTAAGAACCTTCCAGTACAGAAGGGGATTCATAGAAATTAGGAATACCAAGTAACAGTGTGTTTATATTCTTACAGCTGACATTTTACTCAGTGTTGCTCCATAATTCATCAGCACTGTTAGCTGCAATACATTTGAGGATAGTGGTACAGACTAAAGTCACAGCAGTAATTTTCAGATTTCCTTTCCAATGTTTCTACTGAAGCATTTAATGATGTCATACAGTTCAACCTGCCAAGACTGTGAGACACACAAAAGAAGAAAATAATTTCATCAGTATAAAGGCAATTTTGTATAATCTCAGTTTCCTGGTTCTACTTTTCAGATATGAATAATTTATAGTACTAGAAGTGAGAACATGATCTCAGCAACTCAGCAAGAGTCAGGAACTCCTGTTTTCAAATACTAGGTCTGACACTGATAACCCTGAAGACCTTGTGAAGGTCAATCTGCCTCAGTTTCCCCCATCTGTAAAAGATAATATACTCCCATCTTCTGTCTGTCTTGTCTTTCTAAATTGTAAGCTCTTTGGGGCAGGGACTGTGTTTGTAGTGCTTAGCACAATGGGGCCTTGATCTCAGTTGAGATCTGAGTGCTACTGCAACATACCTAATAATGTAAGTTCCAAGTAGAATTTTTATTACTTGATAACACAAAATTCCTTTGGGACAAAGGTAAAATTGGATTTAAAAAAAAATGATTTGGCATTCCTCATGATGAGAGACAGTGGAGAGGTACTATACGAATGACAGAAGTCAACCCATGTGTCACTATGTTAAACTAAGAAAAGATTATAGAAATTAACTAAAACTAAAACAGACAAGTCAACTTTCACCATCCAAACTGAGTGATGTGCAAAAAGCAAACAATGAAGAGTAAGTTTATTTTACAAAATTATTCCATTTATAACAATCTGATTTGTTATTCATAACACAGAAAAGTGTTATTCAACTTTTGTTATTCAAAACACAGATTTTAGAGATACATCAAACCAGTATCAATAGACAGAAGTGAGCGCATAAAACAGCAGATTCCGAACTCCAATATTCCACAGTGAAAAGTATTTAGCGTGGGAAATTAAAATGATCCTTGCTTCACTAATGGAAATTCCCATATATGTAGATTCCTTCACATTTAAAAATGTTGAGTCCAGTGGCACCTTAAAGACTAACAGATTTATTTGGGCATAAACTTTCGTGGGTAAAAAAAAAAAAAAACACTTTTAAGGTGCCACAGGACTCCTCATTGTTTTTGTGGATACAGACTAACACGGCTACCGCTCTGATATTTAAAAATGTTATGAACTCACATGATAGGAAAATATTCACATTCTATTGGCATCAGCCAGTAGCAGGCTAATCCTGTACCAATCTTGACATTATGAAAACTGCATCACCATTACCCTGTTTTTATAAACTTCCATTGTTAGCCACATCATTGACACCTTTAAGGGTAAACCATTCTCTTAGTGTTGCTAGTTTTACAGTGCATCAGCAATGAGCTACCTCCACTCATCTGGGATTTATCTCAAGCTGCTACCAAACAATGGCCATACCTATTGTATACTCTATCATTTCCAAAGCGGACCTGTAAAAGTGCATCTCATAACATATAATTGTACTCTGCGAGACTTGACTTTGTGCACATTTAAGCACAAAAGGCTTGATCCGCTGCTCACAAAACTCAATGAAAATACTCCCATTCACTTCAGCAGCCTTTGGATTAGTCCAACAATCAGGGTCAAGAGAACTCTCAGCAACAACAGTGAGACGTGGTTCAAAACTCAGAAGCAATAGGAATTGATGGATGAAACTAAGGACATTTGCTTTCTTTACATTTTAAGTGTATATGGCAGAGATCTGCAACCTTCTTGGCAGTGCCATTATCAATGTGACCTTTGGAAAAGCAAGTTAGTGAGATGAAGCTATTGAAAAGTACTTTAGAAAGAAATGAAGGACTCTTCGTGCCAAAGTGACACAGGTCTGAGTCTAGCATTCTAAGTTTTGCTGGACATAGTCTCATGGCTGGGAGGGGGCAGGGGTGTGAGAAGAGAAGGTGGGGGAATTTGGGACATGCAGGGCTGCTGCGGCCAGAGAAAGAGGCGACTTTCCCCAGTTCCAGGGCTGCGGCTGCCGGGGAGAGACAGCCTTCCTTCCCAGCCCATCTCGATGGCTGCTGCGGTGGGGGAGAGAAGGCACATCCATCGTATTAGAAAGGTAAGACTACTGATGTTAAAATATGAATTGTGCGCTTTTATTTGTAGAACAAAAAATGTTAATTATTATTACTGTTTTTTTAATATAGCGCTTTTATCCAAAGTGCTTTACAATAGTTAGCTAACAGTACAAACAACATTTGGAAAGATCATTAAGTAGTCTGCCGAGATCCTCAGCAATTTTCAAGTGGGCCACGAAAAAAAAAGTTTGAGAATCACTACCCTAGAATGCTTCTGTCACTATGGGCTTTCACACAGCAAGCCTTTGAGTGCGACCCCCACCCCTTATACATTAAAAACACTTTTTAAAATATTTATTACTATTATAAATACTGGAGGCAAAGCAAGGTTTGGGGGTGGAGGCTGACAGTTTGTGATCCGCACGTAATAACCTTGCAACCCCCTGAAGGGTCATGACCCCCAGTTTGAGACCCCCTGATATATCCTGTTTAGTTATCAGGTCTGAACTTCTGTCTCATTCATGTGGGGTTTTTTTAATGTCAGGTTAACATATTTAGCTGAATTGCAGGCAAGGTTTAAGGTCTAGTAAACTTATTCTGATACATGTCTAATAACTAAGTGTAAACCTAGGACTCCCACTGACATGAAAACAGAATTGAGTGCATGCTTAGCAAACCATACTAGCCCAGAGACAAACTTCTAAAATGAGCTATGTTACACATTGTTGAGAAGTATTCCAGCACTCAGATCCTTAAAACATGCATTTGTTGTTCATTTACCCCTAACATGTCCGTTTATGGTTCTAAGTCATGTTGCTGGTCCGTAGTTCAGAATGCAATACTTATGCTGACATCATAGTGCACAAAACAGAGATCCCATTTCCAAATAATGATACATGAGGATTAGAAGCAATCATTTCTTTAGTCACTAATTTTCTGTAGAGACCTGTAGAGTATTTGAAGGTAAATAACCACTATCTCCCTGAAATGCATATAGGGATATTTGTCCATGTTTGATTAAGTAATTTAATGCAAGCTTCCATTGGTATTGATGAGGCCTAAAAATCTAGTCTTCCTTCCTGAATCACTGATCCAATCTCACTGAAATCAAGAAGAATTTTTCCATTGACTTCAAAGGACTTTGGATCAGGTATAAGCTCTAAAACAGCATTTCTTACTTTAAATCTTGGCCCCACAAAAGTTCTTACTTCTTAGGGTATGTCTACACCCAGTTCGGCGGCTAGGAATCGAAGTTCTGGGTTCGACTTATCGCGTCTTGTCTGGACGCGATAAGTCGAACCAGGAAGTGCTCGCCGTCGACTGCGGTACTCCAGCTAGACGAGAGGAGTACCGCGGAGTCGACGGGGGAGCCTGCCTGCCGCGTGTGGACCGAGGTAAGTTCGAACTAAGGTACTTCGAACTTCAGCTACGTTATTCACGTAGCTGAAGTTGCGTACCTTAGTTCGATTTGGGGGTTTAGTGTAGACCAAGCCTTAGAATCCTATCTACCAGCTTCTGTTGCTCCAATCATGTATAACTAATGTCTGGCTGAGTAGAAAGGATTTTTTCCCTTTCAGATACCAGCAGGCTAACTGAATTCAAGGCCAATTTCTTCCTTTCCCACAAAATATGTTTTATTACCACACTGCTCATGAGCTATGGTGCTCTTAATGTATCTTGCCAGTGCTATTGGATATATTCTGTTCAATGCCCTCCAGCACCTATTAAGCATGATCACCTTCCAACCCAGGCAAATGCTACCTCTAGGACATCCCCAAAATACTAATATTTAAGAGCTAGCTAGCACTAAGAAATCAGTTCTTTTTACTGAGATATGTTATTTATTTCATTTCTTTGGATTTACACAGATACTGAAAGGCACTTATTCATATATGCTTTAAGCACGCCTAACATCACATCATAAATACTTCAATATAACTAAAGAACATGACCTGAAGAAGAGCTCAGAGTAGTTTGAAAGCTTGTCTTTCACCAACAGAAGATGGTCCAATAAAAGCTGTTACCTCTCCCACCTTGTCTCTCTAATAACTGAAGTACAGCAGTTCAATCTGTATAATAATGGCAATAATATAATAGCAATTTGTCTCTAAAAAGACTTTGTTTTTTCATTTTGGCCCCAGGACTGGATTTTTGCATAAGAATCAAGCATTTTCCCCAACAATCAAGCTTGCAGGTGGGCAAAGTTCCATCAAAACCTGCAACAAAACTGTGGTTTCAGTCAAAGTTTTTCTTGGCTGTTAAAACATGAGCTGTAATCCCTGCTTCGCTTTATGTGCCTTTCCCTGCTCTCCCAAACATATCATTGCCTATCTACCTCCAGTGTGTTCATGGCCTTTATAGCCAATACAACATTCCATAGTTTGGGATGCATGTGCTGCTCTCCTCCGGAGAGCCTAGTGGACATCTGCTCCTGGTTTAATGTATCAAGCCATGTGGGGAGGTTGCAGAGAAGGGGATTAATTTTGGAGCCCTCCCCTCTTAGCATGGATGGGGCGGAGTTACCCCGAGAGTCTGAGCCACGCTGTCAGCTCCTTCCAAGAAATCCCTTTCTCCATAGGAAGCAGGAGCTCCAGGGAAAGTTTACAGCTAAGAACACAAAGGGTTAGGCAAAGCTTTGCTCTCGTCCTGATCCCAACCAATGCAGTAGGGAAGGACCCTCGTTTCCAGTAGAACAGCTAGGGCTAGGAAATCATAGCACAGAAAAGGATCAGAGGGAAGCCCCTGGGTGATACCTCTTGCCTGAAGAGGTGCAGTGCCTCTTGCTCAGGGTATCAGGAGTCCTGAAACGCAGGGAACCCTCACATGTTCAGCAAAGACAAAGACACCTTGCCCTAGATCAGTGGTTTTCAACCTGTGGTCCCTGGACCCCTGGGTCTCTGCACACTATGGCTAAGACTTTCAAAGGGAGCTGCACCTCCATTTGAAATATTGTAGCCGTCTGCAAATGAAAAAAGCTTGAAAATCACTGCCCTCAATCCCTGCAGCGCTGGAGGCAGCAGGTTACTTGTTCCCTTGCTTTATTATCATTATGCTCCTGGCTTCTGCACTGCCCCCCCTTAACCTGCCCCCCCTCTCCTGACCTCTGCACTGTCCCTCCTTAACCTACACCCCTCCTGACCTCTGCACTGCCCCCCAACCTGCCCCCTCTACTGACATCTGAACAGTCCCGTGACCAGTGACCTGCACCCCTCCTGACCTCTGCACTGCCCCCCAACCTGCCCCCTCTACTGACATCTGAACAGTCCCGTGACCAGTGACCTGCACCCCTCCTGACCTCTGCACTGTCCCCCCCTTTACCTGCACCCCAATTCAACCTGTGCACTGCCAACCTCTTCCCCCTTAACCCCTTAGCACACACCCTCCTGATCTCTCCACTGCCCCCCTTAACCTGCCCCCCTCTACTGACCTCTGCACTGTCCCGAGACCTGCACCCCTCCTGACCTCTGCACTCCCCCCCTTAACCTGCACCCCCTCCTAGGCTCTGCCCTGAACCTGCACCCCTTCCCTCCTAGCCTCTGCACTACTTCCCCCTTTCCCGTGCCCGGCCCCCACCCCCTTTCGCTGCCGTCCGGACCTCTCTCCCCCCCCCCGCACTGGCCAGACAGACGCTGCCTGTTCCTGAGGGCAACTGCCCAGAAACTTTTCTCCCCCACAAAGCAGCGCGTCCTCCGCTCGGCTCCCGCTGGCCCGGGCCAGGGCCATCAGCTCCCCCGCCGCACTGCCCCCGAGCGGGGCGCCCCGGGCTCCCCCGCCCAGCGCCTTACCAGATGGCCAGCCGGCTCTTGGGGTAGCGCAGCCGCTCGAGGCAGCCGAGGCAGTGGGGCAGCGCGTGGGCAGCGTTCCTGGCGAGGATGGCGATGAAGACGGTGGGCTTCTGCAAAGGGGACTCCGGCAAAGGGGCCGAGCCCTCCGGCGGCTCCGCGGGAAAGCTGGCCCCGCTCCTCGCCCACAGCAAGCAGCACAGCAGCAGCCGGAGAGCGGGCAGCGCAGCCATGTTCCGGAGCGTGAAGTCCCGGGAGAAGCCGCCAGCCTGCAGACAGCGGAGCCTCGCTCCTGGGGGATGGCGGGGGACTGCAGGTCCTCGCGGTGGGCAGGCTGAACGGGATGGAGAGGGGGCTGGGGCTGCACACACGACACGACACGCCCGTGTGCTCACCTCCCTCTGGCTCCAGCCGTCCCGGGTCAAGCAGCACAGCCCCAGCCCCTCGCCTCGCCTCTGAGCAACTAAAACCCTCCTTTTTCTGTGCTGTGTCCCCTCCGCTCCCCCTCGGGCTCAAGAACAACCCCACAAAGCAGCTTCCCAAACGAGTCGTGAATATTTTTACCAAGCCCCGAAATCTACTCGCCCGGCCTTACCATGAGATTAGAACAAAATCGAATCGTTTATGAGCCAGTCCAAAAAAGAAAAGAAACCAAAGCCCGCTGAGCTGGGCAAACAGAATTTTGCGAGGCTGTCATGAAGTGCCCGATCGATCCCCATATTTCTTGTGCACCCAAAAGTCATGACGACTTCAGAGAAAGTAGTGGATGCAAAGGAGTGTCTGTATCCAGCCTTTATACTTAACCATTGTTATTTTATAATTGCACCCTGTGTTTTATAACATAGGCTCCCCTTCCACACAGTTTAAATCCCACTGAAGTGCTTTGCAGAGTTTGGGCCTGTGGCATGGCAAGGGCGAAGAGGTCAGTTGAACAAAGGAAACACCAACCCAACCATTTAAACATTTAAAAGAAACATTTTGCACCTTTCATCCCAAAGAACCTTACACAGTTAAAAGAGAGACACAGGGATCTCTTCCCCCTGGAGGAGAGTGGACAGGAGGGCCTGCTCCGACTCAGCAGTCAGCTCCACGTCTTCCACCTCCAGGCCCTCAGAGACTCCCTTATGGTGCCGGTAGTCTGGTGTGGAGTGTACTGGTGCACACCTTCCTCCGCTGCCTCCGATATGACCAGCAACTCTTCTACCTCGATCCAAGGGGTCTCCTCCGAGACCTCCCCAAGATGCCGGTCTTTTCAGGTCTTTTCTATTCAGGACCTGGAAGCTAGTCTCAGCGACCAGGTCCACAGCAACTACCAAGGGGGAGGACTTCCTTGCGGAACCTATTCAACACAACCTCCATTTCAGTGTGCAGGTGGCAGAGTCCCCCTCGGTGTGCCAGAGATTGGTCCTGGTACGTACCACCAGGATCGGAGACCTCCTGGACTACAACCAGTAGGACTGGGTGGATCTCCTGGCACTCAGCTGGCACATGGGGCTCTCCACTCCTCATGTCCCCCATCATATACTCCAGGATGTGATGGCAGCCTTACCACCCACCTCCAGGCTCTCCTGAAGTGGATCCTTGGGGGGGTGCTCCCCGCCCATCCCTCACTCCTGACCCTCCAGAGTTCACCTTCGGGCCTCTGCCCGGTGAGCCTCCCTGCCCACTTCCTATGCACCACCTGAGCCGTCTGCGTGACATGCAGCTGGTCCACCTCTGAACCATGCCTAGGAAACAGCTATACACGCTCATGCTCCACACCTTTCACTTCCTCACCCTTGTATCCCATCCTGACACCAAGTGGTGGGACCTCCTACCACCCATGGAGGGCGAGGAACCCCAGTGGGCCAGTCCATATTCCACCCTGGTCCCACGGCCCGCTGGGGATATTATCTGGCAGCTCCTTCATGGAGCAGTAAGCACGGGCATCTACCTTGAGCAGTTCACCACCTCCCCCAACACCTGCCCCTTCTGTGGTGAGTGGGAGACCGTGGCACACATCTACATCGAATGTGCTATGTTGCAGCCCCTTTTCCGGCTCCTCCAGAACCTTCTTAAGTTCTTGCTGCATTTTTCCCTGCACTCCCTGATCTATGCACACCCCATCCGTGGCCCCACAAAGTCACGAGACCTCCTCACCAACCTCCTCCTGGTGCAGGCCCAGGTGGCTGTCCACCATACCAGGAGGAGGAAGCTGGACGGGGAGGCGCTCTGCAACTGTGGGGCCTACTTCTGATCTTCCCTTAAGTCACATCTCTGGGCAGAGTTCCTCTGGACTGTGTGCACTGGCTCCCTGGATGCCTTTGAGGAGCAGTGAGCATTGTTTGTGGTTCTCTGTCCTCCTCTGGATCCCTGCTTTTGACATTCCTGTCCCTGATTTTTCCTTTGTTGTCCCCCCGTAATCTTTTTTGTTGCCTGAGTCCAATGGCTCCTTCCCTTAGGCTGGGGGAGGGGGGCCTTAGATGTGGGTGGGCTTGCGCCTGCCTATCACCAGGGCCCCTCAGTAGGTACACAGGGTTCTCTTACTCCACGTACCTGTGCTATCTCTGGGATAGAAGACAGTAGCTAATTCACATTCCACAGCCATACTTCATAGCAACTGAGGAAAGGAAGTTATTTTGCATTTTTGTACAAAGTGTTTTACAAATAGATGCCTCAGAATATCCAGATGAAATGAGCTAATATACTGTATCTAAAACAAACTGCAGGAGGAAATTTAGATAAGCAGAATGCAATTATCCAAGTTGGAAATTAGCTAAGACACTAAAATATTCATTGCATTTCATTAACTCACCCTCTCCAGAAATATTCTCATGAATGGCCCTGAAAGGACCATCAATGCAACAGATTACAGTTTAACACTATGACCACACAACACCGACTGTAACAATTTATATTTGGGGATCACGATCTTAATAGGAGCATATGCCCAGATCCACAAAGATATCTAGGCTCCTAAATAGAATCTAGGAGCCTAAACACTTTTATGGATCTGAGAGACAAGGTAGATGAAGTAATATCTTTTTTTGGACCAACTTCTCTTGGTGAGACAGACAAGCCTTCAATCTTACATGGAGCTCTTCTTCAGGTCAGGGAAAGATACTCAATGTATGATAGCTAAATACAAGATTGAACAGATAGTTTAGCATAAGTAGTTAGCATGTATTCTAAGGGACACTCAAGGTGAAGTGGACCATTAACACCCCTGTAGTCATCGGACAGAAAGGGGGGGTTACTGGGTTCCAGATTGTTGCCATAAATCCAGTGTCTTTATTAAGATAAAATTTTAGTAAAGTTATGAATTTAAGATCCCAGGCTTGTCTTTTGAAAGTGTTGGGCAGGCTTCCTTTGAGGGTGAAGACTGATAGGTCAATTATGGAGTGATTGCTTTGTGAAGGGTGTTCACCCACAGGTGCTAGGGCGTTTTTGTCTTTTATCATTTTCCTGTGTGTGTTCATTCGAGAGCGTGCTGTGTGAGATTGTGGATCTGGGCCCATTGTACTCACAGCTCCCACAGAAATGAATAGACATTACAGGTACTAAGCCCTTCTCAAGATAAAGTCTAGAGCACCTGGTGCTCCCTCCTGCTCCGCTGAGTGGGGGGAATCTTGACTCTGCCGACTTAACACAGAGCCAGCACAGCTGAGCTAATGCAGGGTGGGTGCCATAGTAATAGAGATTACTCTCTCCCAAGAGGAAATAGAGAGCAGGGGAAAAGAAACACAATTCCTTCCTTGGGCAGCACAGCCCCTTCCCAGCACAGAGCTAAATGTAAAGGGACAACCTAGCTCTAACCTATTTCACTTGATTCACTATGGGATGTTTTCAAAAGGTTGAGCATGGCTTTAGCTACACAACACAATGACTTTAACAAAAGCCATGTGTGGTTTGAACTCTTTTTACATTACTTGCTTCCTCATGTTTTGTTAATGGCATCAAAGGTCCTTTTGGAACAGGAGTTACCATTCTGAATCAGACTGTCTAGCAAAGTATCCTGCCGCCAGCAGCATCTGATGCTTTCAAGGAAGGCAGCTCCTCTTCAATGCCTCCCCCCTCCCACCACACGCACACGCACATGCACACACAAGCCAGCTGTGCTGTGTTGGTAAATGGGAACAATTCCCTCATAAGCATGAGGTGTGTTTATCCATGTATAATAAGGGTATGACACAGGAGTCAGACTCCACTTCATTTCCTACTCCCAATAACATGGGTCAGGGTTACAAAAGGTCAGATTTCTGATACATGGCAGGAGGCAGCAGCTACTGTTACAACTCATATAATCGTTTTGTTTATTAGTGGTCAAAAATATCCCATTGCTTTTTAAAATCCAGCCAGTGCATTTGACTCAAGGGCCAATTGTGCTGTAACAGGACTGTTAGTCACTCCAAGGGTGAGGTACTAGCCTGTGTAAGCAGGTTTAAAAAAAGGCTGGGAAAATCAACTATTCTGTCCGGGAGGAAGCAACACACCGATTTTCCTTTGGCCATAGGTCCCAAGGAAATAAAACAAATGCAGGCATCTTTCTTGAGCCCACTCCAGGTGTCCATACCAAACAGACAGGAACAGTTTGACTATGGGTACTCTCTTTGGCAGTACCATAGTCTCCATTAGTTCAGGCAGGCAGCAAATTCCCCTAGATATCTATTCAGGTGTGCTCTTCCCTGGATCAGCTGGAGAGCAGCTTCCTTCCCCTGCTAGGAACATACCACCCACAGGCCTTGGAAGCCTCTATTTTCTTCTATTTTTTCCATACCTAGGAGGCACAGCTGTCCATTCCTCTGTCCAGGAGCCAAACAAGCCACAGCTGCCATCTCTTCCCTCCAGGTCTGGTAGCTCTTTCAAAACCAGCCACCTCTTTTGTGCCCACTGAAAGGCTTTAGCCCCTTCGTTGGTCACAAGGGAATAAGGTGTATGTGCCCTATCAAAGCTACACTTTTTAGACAGGCAAAGCTCCTGAAAATTGCCAGAATTAGAGAAGCAGGACTGGTCCCTCAGTGACCTCCTGCACCAGTGTAATCCGCACACTGAATAAATGCTGAATAAATAGAGATGTCCTTTTATTTATCCTTCACCAATGGACCCAGTTGTTACCATATCATCATAACAGGATAAGAGAAGGGACTGTTCATTTTTCCATTATGCTCAGCCTAAGTCTGAATACCTCAGTCAAGTCCCCTCGTGTTCTTCTTTTTCCCACGCTAACTAATTCCAGTCCGTGCCTTCCCTCTAAACATTTTAGTTGCCTGTCTCTGGTCATTTTCAGTCTCTGCCACGTCTTTCTTGAGGTAGGTTGACTAAAACCGGGCACAATGCCCTCGAAGGGGACATTTAATTGTTTAATTTATGTCATTGCCATTTGTTCTTTATTATTCTCTTAATGCACCAACTATATATTTGTTTTTTATGCTGCTGCATACTGAGCAGACACCAGCACCAAGCTATGCTTTAATGCCTCCTAACCAGGGATGGATTAATTTGGGCCAGTGTTTGAAATTCTACAAGCCAGGTGCCAAGCAAGGAGCTGCCAACTTCTGCAAAGGGAAATCTGGCATGCATTGGACTGTAGAAGCCCCATTCACATAGGGAATCAGTGATGATTATTTCTAGAGATGAGATATAGATATAATTTGAATCTACACAGATTATACAAACTTTAAATAAATTAATAAAATATACCAAATTGCCTTTATTCAGATTCTTCCTTCCTCATCCTTCCCTCACTTTATATTTTCTATCCATATAGTCTCTCTTTCCCAGTGATGTTTTCATTCTAATTGTTATTATGCACATTGTCAGGGTTTTGTCTTTACTTATTTTCTCTTTTCATCTTACCAACTCTTCTGCCATAATCCTCCCTCAATTTAGCCTCTCTTCCTCTTTTTTTCCTTCAGCATTTCTTCTCGTGTCCACTTCGACCTCCTCGCTCTTGCTTTTTTTCCTTTCTTCCCCTTTTGTTTCTTTTTATTTCTTCCCCTCCTTTCTGTCATTGCTTCTCTCTCATTCACTTCCTCCTTTACCTTGAATTTCTCTACCTCCTTCCCTCAACCACCATCCTCCTCTATTCCCCACTTCCCTTCATCACCACTCCTTCCACACATACTACTTTACATGGCTGTAGTGAAAAATGATTGGTAAATATTTGTATGGCAACTGAACATGTAGAACACTATTATATAACTAGTATTATATAGACCCTCTCTCCATTCCCCTCATCCCTTCCTCCACCTCCTTCTCCCTCTCAGTTCCCCTAATCCTCCTCTCCCCACCTGTCCATAGTGGTGTTTGCTTGCTGCATTTCGTGGTATGTCATGCATTTCTCTCTTGGTTTGTGGCATTTATTTAATGTCATCCACAGTTTATTTGTGTGGTAAGCACTGCGATGAGATGAGACAGAAAGGGGATAGACCGGGGTGGGCAAACTACGGCCCGCAGGACGGATCCGGCCTGTCAGGGCTTTGGATCTGGCCCGCGGGATTGCCTTTCCTGTGGCGCTGTGGGCCCCACGCCCCTCCCAGAAGCAGCGGGCAACACGTCCCTGTGGCCCCTGGGGGGGGCAGAGGGCTCTGTGCGCTGCCCTCACCTGCAGGCACCGACTCCCGCAGCTCCTATTGGCCGGGAACGGGGAACCGTGGCCAATGGGAGCTTCGGGAGAGGTACCAGCAGGCAAGGGCAGCACGCGGAACCCTCTACTCCCCCCTCCTGCAGGGGCCGCAGGGATGTGGTGCCGGCCGCTTCCGGGAGAGGCGCGGCATGGGGCCAGGGCAGGCAGGGAGCCTGTCTTAGCTCTGCTGTGCACCGCTGCCACCCCAGAGCCACTCCAGGTAAGCGGTGTGGGGCTGGAGCCTGCACCCCAACTGCCTGCCCTGAGCCCCCTGCCACGCCCCACACCCCTTCTGCACCCCAACCCCCTGCCCGGAGCCCCCTGCCACACCGCAACCCCCTGCCCTGAGCCCCCAACCCCCTGCCGCACCCGCACCCCTACCCCAAGCCCTGAGCCCCTTCTGGCACACCGCACCCCCTGCTGCATCCTGCACTCTCTCCCGCACCCAACCCCCTGCCTCAGCCCTACATTCATGGCGCTGCATGCAATTTCCCCACCCAGATGCCCACCCCTCCGATAGACAATGGGATGGAGAGAGAGGAAGAAGTGGGTGGCTAAAGGGGGCGGAGGGAGAGGGATGGGTGGACAGTGACAGATGCAGAGAGTGACAGCTCTGATGGGACAGAGCAACTTAGGGTTGGCAATTTTGGTTGGACAGATTCCTGGAGGTTTCATCACATGACATAATCTTTAATTAAAGATTAATTTTTACTTCCTGGAGACTCCAGGCCAAACCTGGAGGGTTGGCAACCCTAGGGCAGCTGCACACCTGGTTCCAGAATTGGCAGCCGGGTGCAGCGTGTCCTGAGCTTGCCTGGGTCACAGGCTCCACAGGAGCAGCTGGGCACGGTGGGGACACGGCCGGGGAGCAGGGGATCTGCAGGAACTATAGCGCGGAACTACAGCGCGCTGGCTTGTCCCCGGCCGGAGCACTTAGTGCAGTGCTCCGCCCGGAGCGAAGCCGCGCTGCACGCAGGAGCCGCATGGACGAGCCGGGCTGCGCGCCTCCGGGCACTGCCCCGAGCGGGCGGGAGCAGGAGCCCCGGGCCCGGGGGTCGCCCTGCGGCAACTGGATGGCGACTCACCCTAAGGTAGGTGGGGGGTCGGGCCCCGGGGCGGACCTTACAGGGGCCCAGCAGAGCGCGCTCCCCGCCGTCCCAAGGCTGCTCCCCGCGGCCCGGGGCAGGAGCCGAGGAGCGGGCCCCGCTGTGCAGCCGGGCTTGGGGTGTCCGGGTCCCGCCGCGGTGGGGCCCACACAAGCCCCCGTCCAGCCGGGTGGCTCGGCGGTGCTGCATGGCCCGGCCCCCCGCCTGAAGGAGAGCGGAGCTGTCCGGACTGGGTGCTCCCCCAGCTGTTGACAGCTGGATCCCGCGTGTCCCAGCAGGCTCAGGCTCCCTCCTCCTCCATGGTAACTGAGTTATTGGGGTCATGGTTGCGCATTTATGGTTTGACAGTTGAGGTCTGTAGCCAAGACAATACAAAATAAAATAAAACATCTTCACTTATTTAAATAATATTTGTAATGTGAATCTTGTCTCACATATACCTGTTAATTTATCTTAAGCTGCTGAAAGCCTTATTTGAAAACGAAGATTGAATAGAGGGTTTCTGCAAATTTCCCAAGAAGTTTTGCTTTAGTTCTTGAAGGATTATTTCAAGCTGACAAATTCGATCTCAGTGCCCTATGGTAGCTTTTCACCACTAATCTTGTTTCTCGCTCTCAGCCTCACCATTGAAAAAAACACATCCAGGAAATAAACAAAAAACAACTTGTGAGCTACCTTCCTTTAAGGAGGAAGGAGAAAAGGAGTACCCAGCTGCAATAATGTGTCAAACTGTGAGCATTAAGATCAAAACCTAGAGCAGGGGTGGGCAAACTTTTTGGCCCGAGGGCCACGTCTGGGAATAGAAATTGTATGGCAGGCCATGAATGCTCACAAAATTGGGGTTGGGGTGTGAGAGGGCGTGAGGGTTCTGGTTGGGGGTGCGGGCTCTGGGCTGGGGCCAGAAATTAGGAATTCAGGGTGCGGGAAGGGGCTCTGGGTGGGGGGGGATGAGGGCTCTGTCTGGGGGTGCAGGCTCTGGGGTGGGGCTGGGGATGAGTTTGGGGTGTAGGAGGATGCTCTGGGCTGGGACCAAGGGGTTCGGAGGGCGGGAGGGGGATCAGGGCTGGAGTTGGGGCACGGGGGGAGGCTTAGGGGTGCAGGCTCCGGGCGATGCTTACCTCAAGCAGCTCCCGGAAGCAGCAGCATGTCCCTGCTCTGGCTTCTAGGCGGAGGCATGGCCAGGCGGCTCTACGCTGTGCCCCGTCTGCAGGCGCTGCCCCTGCAGTTCCCATTGGCTGCAGTTTACGGCCAATGGAAGCTGCGGGGGCAGCGCTTGGGGCGGGGGTAGCGTGCAGAGCTGGAGCCCCCTGGCTGTCACTACACATAGGAGCCGGAGGGGGGCTATGCCACTGCTTCCAGGAGCCATGTGGAGCGGCCTCTGACCCTGCTTCCCGGCTGGAGCGCGGTAAGCCCCAGACCCCGCTCCCCAGCAGGAGCTCGAGGAGGGCCGGATCTTGCCCACGGGCTGTAGTTTGCCCACCCCTGACCTAGAGTCTAGACAGACAAACAGAGATAGTAACATGACTAGGTAGACAGAGATTTTATGCTCCCCTTATCTGATCTCTTTTCATTACTTATTTGTATATTATTAATTTGAATGGTGTTTCACAGGAAACTTTTTAAAAGAGCATAATTTCTGCCCTGAAAAGCATTGATTGTAAATTCCTTATGACACAGACCTTTGTCGTCTTGGATGTCTGTAAAGCACTATAGGCCCCATGCACGCCAACAGAGCTATATAAATAATGAGTCTCCTGTTACTATTACTCTTCCTTGGAATAGTCAAACTGCTAAGTCTCTTTGTTGGAAGAGGAACTTGATGGATTAATGTGATTTTAATGTAATAAACTTCTTAAGAGTTTAGCATATGGAGAGACCTTATCTTACATTTTATAATCAGAGCCGTTGAGTATTAGCATGTTATTTACTCCTTCATGTAACATAAGAACCAGGGTCTCCCAGTAAAATTAATAGGCAGGAGTTTTAAAATAAACATAAGGTTGCACAACCTGTACAGGGAATGTTCTGAAGGTCAGAAGTATAACTGAATTCAAAAAAGAATGAGATAAATTCTTGGAGGATAGGTCCATCAACGGCAAGATGGTTGGGGATGCATCCCTATGCTCTGGGTGTCCCTAAACCTCTGACAGCCAGAAGCTGAGACTGGACGATAGGGGACGAATCACTCGATAATTGCCCTGCTGAAGCATATGGCACTGGCCACTGTCAGAAAACAGGATACTGGGCCAGATGGACCATTGGTCCGACTCAGTATGTCCATGTTTATGTCCTGTAGCAGAAACAGATGAAACTCTGAATCTTTCTCCACAAAAACAGCTCTGTTCCAGAAACAGTCAAGATTCTTTTAATACCTTTTTATCTGGGCCACGCGGAAATATAACTTTAAAATATTTTAAGAGGTCAGTATATTTATTGGTGTTTAATCTTTCTGAATCTTAGTAGCAGTTCTTTAAACAGGCTCCATACTTTCTCATGCTCTTTTGAAAGGTTTTATGTATCTGTACCAATTTGGCTTCTGCTCTGCATTCTTTGATTGCTGTTACATGTTGGTTTCAGCTCACAGAGATGATGTCATTGGATGTGGCTGACAGCACTCAAGTATATGCTGCGTTCTTAGTTTACTTGGATCTTTTAGAAGGTAAATCAATGAAAGTATTTTTCTTGCGAGGCTGAGCAGTCTGGGACATCAAATAAACTAACACATGTACTCTGATTTTTGAAGACCTACGTGCTAGTAGCACCCATTCCATGCTCTGGGTGTCCCAAAATTTAGCACAGTAATCAGCTACACTGAACAAGGCGCGTGTGAGTGGTATTGAGTGTTTCAGGTATTGAGGAAAATGTAAAATGTAAATTTTGGCCCATAAGACCTGCCATCATTAATTATATCTCTCCAGAGCAAATGATTGATCATTGTTTGAGTGAATGCTATTATATTAATGCAATTACAGCAATCCTGAATAAACATTTTTTAGCTTTTATTTCCCTGCCTGAAGGGATTGAGGTCTGCAGTGTTATCAGTATTCTAGTTGTTATCACCCACTTTCTCAGTATCTTAATATTTTTCAAATTTGGGTTGATACCAGGTTAAAATCTTACACTTAAGAGAACTGTGAAAAGAGATGCATGGATTTTTTTGTCTTTGAAAAACAAATACTTGAGTTACACCAGAGAAAGTTCTAGCCCCCATCATAGTACTGCTGAAGTCAGCAGAGCTATGCTGATTTACACCAGCAGAGCAATGGTTCTCAAGCAGGGGAATGCATACCCCTGGGTGTACGCAGAGATCTTCTATGGGGTACATCAACTCATTTAGATGTTTACCTAATTTTACAACAGGCTACACAAAAAACAGTAGCAAAGTCAGTATAAACTAAAATTTCATACAGACAATGGCTTGTCACTGTTCTATATACTACATCAGCCGTTCTCAAACTGTGGGCGAGTTCGTTTTAATGGAGTTGCCAGGGCCAGTGTTAGACTTGCTGGGGCCCAGGGCAGAAAGCTGAAGCCCGAGACTCACCATGCGGGGCTGAAGCCGAAACCCGAGTTTTTAAGTGAGGTGAAACTTGGGTTATGCAAGACAACTCTGACTCCTGAAAGGGGTACAGTAGCCTGGAAAGGTTGAGAACCACTGCAGCTGAGGACCTGGCCTTTAATCTCCTGTGGCTGTTTTATTAAAGGATTGTTCACAAGCCAATAGTTGGCACTTGACTGGGAAAACTTTGTGTCTTGTGGGGAATACTTTGCATCATAGGTGCCGACTCCGTGGGTGCTCCGTGGCTGGAGCACCCATGGGGAACAATTAGTGGGTGCTCTGCACCCACTGGCAGCCAAGCTCCCCTCCCCGTCCTCGCCTCGCCTCCACCTCCTCCCCTGAGTGCACCACGTCGCCGCTTCTCCCCCTAGCTCCCAACGCTTGCCGCCGCAAAACAGCTATTTCACGGCGTAACAAGCTCCGGGTGGGAGGAGCAGGAACACGGCGCGTTCAGGGGAAGAGGTGGGACCAGGGTGGGGATTTGGGGAAGGAGTCCAACAGGGGCAGGGAGAGGGTGGAGTGGGGGCGGGGACTTTGGGGAAGGGGTTGGAATGGGGGTGGAGTCAGGGTGGAGCCAGGGGGAGAGGGGGGTCGAGCACCCACTGGCGCCAGCAGAAGTTGGCGCCTATGCTTTACATAGGAGGAAAAATAAAGACCACAATAAGTTGACTTTCTTCCCAAATGTATACCCTCCTTTATGATGCAACCAGAGTGAGACCTGTGTGTTGTGCTTTGGTCCCTCTCTTTTATTTTCAGGTAAAAACTGGCATGATGTGACATGCGTTGGACTAGCAGAACTCCAGCTCATATGTCTCCGTGGGCGTGAGAGAGAAGCTGAGAATTTACAGGTTGTGGTGCCAACACCTGTCCACATGTCATTCACTCATCAGAGGTGAGCAAGTGATCCCAGAGTATTTGGTGCTGAATTACCAGAAAGAAAAAAAAATAGAGGATGTAAATATTGATAGGGCAGCTAATAACTCCTATAAAGCTTTAGAAAAACATTCTCTGCCAAACAAAAAGACGACCCAACCGCCACTCCCCCCCCCCCCCCCCAAAATGAGGGGCAGAGGAAAAACAAATTTGAACACATGAGCTGAGTTATTTCTAGTATTAGGAACATTATGAGGCTGGGATTTTTTTCCTGTAGCCTGATCAGTTTCTTTTGCCTTTTCCTCCCTTGAAATCATAACCCTGCAATGTAACGATTTCAACAGCAATTGGCTGTGTGTCCATTCAAAAAATGTTTTGTACTGTTTATAGACCTATCTGAAGTATTCATGGTGATCACCTCTAATGGAGTTTATATGGATAATTCTTTTGAAGTACCTTGAAGATGATGAAAAATGCTTATTTTCTACTGCTTTTGTTAGTTACTGAATCACAGGAATGGACTCTGTATTTTTTTTTAATTTAAATATAATCCTGGCCACTGTCTGTCTGAAAATTTGCTTTTACAGGCTGAAAACAGTTATATATAACTGCGTTTTCAGAGTTATGCTTTTGCATTAGATCTATCTAGGAAAGTGCTCTATAAACCCTTACTTTCACAGCTATACATACAATTTCTTGTGGTGCTCAAGGAGGGAGAAACAAGAAAGATGTGCTTTTCTAATGACATGGGTTTTGTAATGGAAAGTGTTTTCAGGGTTACTTTAAAAAGAAATTCTGTTCAGATCCAACTTTTTTTACGTTTTGGGTGTGTTCTAATGGTTAGGTAAAATGTACAGTATTCTTCCCCATCTGATAATGGCTATCTTCTTTCTCTTCCTCTGCCCCCATGCCTGATATCCTATCCTATGACACCTCTAAGGAACTGTTTATCTAAAGCCCTGCATGGATGCAAAATTTGTATCCGCATCCGATCTGCATACATGGTCCACGGATATAAAGTGGATATCCTCAGATTTGCAGGGCGCTAATTGTCACTTTGGTCATTTATTACTGTGATGTCAGGGGAGCTGCTAACAGATCACACAGTTAATTGCACTTGATGTACAGTGAACTTCATTTATATGCATGCTCTGTGAATGTCTTTTTTGGCACATTTACATATTCCAGTGATTTTATAGATGACAGACTTGTCTGAAGCAAACAACCTTGCATCCCAATAGTAAATGTGTAGTAGGTTATCCTGTGGGTGTCTCTTCAGCAGCAATAAATCTGTGGCAGGAAATCTGTACTATGGCAACTAGTTATGTGGTTGGAAGTTTTCTAGTTGTAAATTAATAAGATTTTTCAATTACTATTCAACAAACCAATCATTTGGCTATTATGGATATGGTTTTAAAAAGAATATTACATGTCAGATGGCATGATGCTGCTCTGCTATATAATCACAAAGCTATTGAAAGAAAAGCTGGGAGACAAAGTATTTGCTACTGTTCTGCTTCTTGTGAAGGTGTTGATCATTTTCTGTGGGGAGGGATTTCTCTCACAGTTTTGGGGTTGGAGATAGATCCAAAATGGATGTGGGTAGTTAGGTAGCAAACTAGGATATTGGCTTTTCTCACTGTAGTTGTTTCTGCATGCTGTTGCCTACGTGTTGGTGGGATTCTACTGGAAGTGGAAACCTTTTCCTCCCTGTGGGTGGGCAGGTGCCAGCAATTCTGTGTCCTAACATGTATTTTATTGCAGGGAAATACAGCACAACATTTGTAACCCATCTTTGTATCCCATCGGACTTTTCATTCATGGACTTTCTGAATTTGTTTGTACTGTGGTGGCACTGTTTGCTCTGTTTCTGGCATCAGTGTGGATGAAATCTTTTACTGGACGGATGGTTGACTGTTAGAGTGAATGCATTACATTGATTAAAAGTACAGTTTGTGACCAGCTTTTGCTATTGAGTAAATATATAGAGTACGTTGTCACTAAAATGTGTTCTGGCTGAATACAGTTCTCCACTTACAGATGACTCCATTAAAGCTGTGCATATGCCTGTCCCTAATGCTGGTTTAATAGCCATTGCTGATATCTGGCAGGAGAATGGTATGCATACTGCTGAACACAATGTAGATACATGATTCTTGATGTCTCCAGTATACAGTGACTGGTGTCTCAATGGTCACCATCAAAACGAGCCAAATAGAATGACATGAATTCTGTAAACAGCCACAGGAAAAGTCCAACAAGTACATCCTTGGGGATGGAATTTCACAGGCACATCTTACCAGTGAGAATGCCTGCCCCCTCTTGCTGACACTGAGCAGTGAGAATCCAGAGGATTGTTTCTGGGGTACAGTAACTCCTCACTTAAAGTCGTCCCAATTAATGTTGTTACATTGCTGATCTATTAGAGAACATGCTCGTTTAAAGTTGCGCAATGCTCCCATATAACGTTGTTTGGCAGCCGTCTGTTGTCAAGGCTGTATCCCCACTTTGAACTTTAGGGTACAAGTGTGGGGGCCTGCATGAAGACTTCTAAGCTTAACTACCAGCTTAGATCTGGTCCGCTGCCACCATTCCCAAAGCTAATTCCCTTCCCTGGGAAACCTTGAGAAACCTTTCACCAATTCCCTGGTGAATACAGATCCAAACCCCTTGGATCTTAAGACAAGGAGAAATTAACCATCCCCCTCCTTTCTCCCACCAACTCCTGGTGAATACAGATCCAAACCCCTTGGATCTTAAAACAAGGAGAAATTAACCATCCCCCTCCTTTCTCCCACCAACTCCTGGTGAATATAGATCCAACCCCCTTGCATCTAAAACAAGGTAAAATCAATCAGGTTCTTAAAAAGGCTTTTAATTAAAGAAAAAGGTAAAAATCATCTCTGTAAAATCAGTATGGAAAATAACTTTTCAGGGTAATCAAACTTAAAGAGCTCAGAGGACTCCCCTCTAGTCTTAGGTTCAAAGTACAGCAAACAAAGATAAACACTCTAGTAAAAGGTACATTACAAGTTGAGAAAACAAAGTAAAACTAAGACGCCTTGCCTGGCTATTTACTTACAAGTTTGAACTAGGAGAGACTTGTTTAGAAAGATGTGGAGAACCTGGATTGATGTCTGGTCCCTCTCAGTCCCAAGAGCGAACAACCCCCTAAACAAAGAGCACAAACAAAAGCCTTTCCCCCCCCCCCCAAGATTTGAAAGTATCTTGTCCCCTTATTGGTCCTTTGGGTCAGGTGTCAGCCAGGTTACCCGAGCTTCTTAACCCTTTACAGGTAAAAGGATTTTGGAGTCTCTGGCCAGGAGGGATTTTATAGTACTGTACACAGGAGAGCTGTTACCCTTCCCTTTATAGTTATGACACGCCCCCCAAATCACAGATAGTGTTGGACGTCCGGTTCCACACTGGCTGTGATTTCTTCCTGGAGCTCTAGGAGAAAACAGAGTTAATAAGACACATGTACCTTTAGACATACTACTGATTATATAAAAACTAACAATATGTTCCAGTCCAAGAACAATTTTTAACCAGTTGACTCTGGGAAACTTTCCCGGAAGAGTGCATCAGCCACTTTGTTAGAAGCTCCTGAAATGTGTTGTATTTCAAAATCAAAATCTTGGAGAGCTAAACTCCACCGAAGAAGTTTTTTGTTATTCCCCTTGGCGGTATGAAGCCACTGTAGCGCAGCATGGTCTGTTTCTAGTTGGAAACGCCGTCCCCAAACATATGGGCGTAGCTTTTCCAGCGCGTACACAATGGCGTAGCATTCCTTTTCGCTGATTGACCAGTGGCTTTCCCTCTCAGACAGTTTCTTGCTGAGAAACACGACAGGATGGAATTCTTGATCCGGTCCTTCCTGCATTAAAACTGCTCCCACGCTCCGCTCGGACGCATCTGTGGTTACTAGGAACGGTTTGTCAAAGTCTGGGGCCCTTAGCACAGGGTCAGACATGAGTGTCACCTTAAGCTGGTTAAAGGCCTTTTGACATTCATTAGTCCACTGAACTGCATTTGGCTGTTTCTTTCTGGTTAGGTCTGTCAGCGGGGCGGCGATTTGGCTGTAGTGTGGTACAAATCGCCTATAATATCCGGCCAAGCCTAAGAAGGATTGGACCTGTTTCTTTGACTTTGGAACCGGCCACTTTTGGATAGCATCCACTTTGGCCTGTAGGGGATTTATAGTTCCTTGACCCACCTGGTGCCCCAGGTAAGTCACTCTGTTTTGGCCTATTTGACACTTTTTAGCCTTAACAGTTAGTCCTGCCTGCCGGATGCACTCGAAGACTTTTTCCAGGTGCTCCAGATGTTCTGTCCATGAATCAGAAAAAATGGCCACATCATCGAGGTAGGCAACTGCAGATTCTCCCAATCCCACTAGGAGACCATCTACAAGTCTTTGGAAGGTGGCGGGTGCATTTCGCAACCCGAAAGGGAGTACATTGAATTCATACACCCCTGCCTGGGTGACGAAGGCTGACCTTTCCTTAGCGGGTTCATCTAGGGTACTTGCCAGTACCCTTTTGTTAAGTCTAAAGTAGAGATGAATTGGGCATGTCCCAATTTCTCCAATAGCTCATCTGTGCGTGGTATTGGATAGTTGTCAGGACGAGTTACAGCATTTAGCTTATGGTAGTCCACGCAAAAGCGTATTTCCCCATCTGGTTTGGGAACTAGAACCACTGGAGATGCCCATGCACTGTTAGAGGGGTGGATTATACCCATCTGTAGCATGTCCTGGATCTCCCTTTGTATAGCAGTTTGGGCATGAGGTGCCTCCCGGTAGGGTGGGGTTCTAATTGGGTGAGCATTACCTGTGTCAATGGAGTGGTATGCCCGTTCGGTCCGTCCTGGAGTGGCTGAGAAAATTGGTGCAAAGCTTGTGCACAGCTCCTTGATCTGCTGTCGCTGCAGACGTCCAAGGGTCGTGGAGAGGTTCACCTCTTCCACGCCACCATTCCTTTTTCCTTCATAGTAGACACCTTCAGGCCACTCCGCGTCATCTGTTTCCTGGGCTGTAAACTGGCAAACGTTTAATTCTCTGGAATAAAAGGGCTTAAGAGAATTAACATGGTATACCTTAGGCTTTATGTTGGAGGTGGGGGAGGCTATGAGATAGTTAACAGCTCCTAGGCGCTCCTGGACCGTGAATGGTCCTTCCCACGACGCTTCCATTTTATGGGCCTGGAGCGCCTTTAAGACCATGACTTGGTCTCCTACTTTGAAGGACCGTTCTCTGGAATGTTTATCATACCAGGCCTTTTGCTCTTCCTGAGCATCCTTTAGGTTTTCTTTAGCAAGGGCTAAAGAGTGTCGGAGGGTGCTTTGTAGGTTGCTTACAAAGTCTAGAATGTTAGTTCCTGGAGAAGGCGTAAACCCCTCCCATTGCTGCTTCACCAACTGTAATGGCCCCTTAACCTCGCAGCCATACACAAGTTCAAATGGTGAAAACTCTAAACTGGGATGTGGTACAGCCCTGTAGGCAAAAAGCAACTGCTGCAACACTAGGTCCCAATCATTGGAGTGTTCATTTACGAATTTACGTATCATGGCCCCCAAAGTTCCATTAAACCTCTCCACCAGGCCATTGGTTTGATGGTGGTAAGGGGTGGCAACCAAGTGATTCACCCCATGAGCTTCCCACAGGTTTTTTATGGTCCCTGCCAGGAAATTAGTTCCCGAATCTGTAAGGATGTCGGAGGGCCACCCTACCCTGGCAAAAATGTCTGCTAATGCCTGGCACACACTTTTAGCCCTGGTGTTGCTTAAGGGTACTGCTTCCGGCCATCGGGTAGCAAAATCCATGAAAGTCAGTATGTACTGCTTTCCTCTGGGTGTCTTCTTTGGAAAAGGACCCAGAATATCCACAGCTACTCGCTGAAATGGGACCTCAATTATGGGTAGTGGCTGGAGAGGGGCTTTAACCTGGTCTTGGGGCTTTCCCACTCGTTGGCACACCTCACAAGACCGGACATAATTAGCAACGTCCTTGCCCATTCCCTCCCAGTGGAAGGACTTCCCCAACCGGTCTTTGGTTCTGTTCACCCCAGAATGGCCACTGGGATGATCATGGGCTAAGCTCAAGAGCTTTACCCGATACTTAGTGGGAACTACCAACTGTCTTTGAGGATGCCAGTCTTCCTGGTGTCCACCAGAAAGAGTCTCCTTGTATAAAAGTCCTTGTTCTACAACAAACCGGGATCGGTTAGAAGAGCTGAGAGGCGGTGGGGTGCTCTGCGCCGCCGCCCAAGCTTTCTGAAGGCTGTCATCTGCTTCCTGCTCGGCCTGGAACTGTTCCCTTGAGGCTGGAGACATCAGTTCCTCCTTGGACTGTGGACTGGGGCTTGGTCCCTCTGGAAGCGATGCAGGTGCTGGGGCTGTTTCCATTGACTGTGAACTGCTGTCCGCTGGTGCACTATGTGGTATCTCAGGCTCTGGCTGAGCCTCTTGGGTAGGGTTATCTGCTGCTTCCGCCAGGTCAGGCTCGCTGGTGCCCTCTGGCGTTGGAGTTGTAGATGGGTTTGCAAGCGCTGGACTCAGTGCTGGCAATGGTTCTGGTGCTGGTTGCGTTGCCAGTTCCGGTTCTGGGACTGGCTTTGGCTGGGTCTCTGGGATTGGATCCACTACGGCTGTTGCAGTCGTTGGCAGGGGATCCGGTTCCACCACCTTTGTTTGGGTCTCTGGTAACACAGACGGGCCCCTGGTGGACGGCTCAGGAACAGGGATGGGGGTGAAAGCTTGCTTAGCCTGGCTGCGGGTGACTATTCCCACCCTCTTGGCTAGCTTCACATGGTTGGCCAAGTCTTCCCCCAGCAGCATGGGGATGGGATAATTGTCATAGACTGCAAAAGTCCACATTCCTGACCAGCCCTTGTACTGGACATGCAACTTGGCTGTAGGCAAGGTTACAGACTGTGACACGAAGGGTTGAATTGTCACTGGAGCCTCCGGGTTGATGAGTTTGGGGTCCACTAGGGATTGGTGGATAGTTGACACTTGTGCCCCAGTGTCCCTCCAAGCGATAACCTTCTTTCCGCCCACTCTCAAGGTTTCCCTTCGCTCCGAGGGTATGAGAGAGGCATCTGAGTCTGGGGATCTTAGGTGTGATTGTGGTGTAATGAACTGTAATCGGTTGGGGTTCTTGGGGCAGTGAGCCTTTATATGTCCCAGTTCATTACATTTAAAACATCGCCCTGCTAAGGTATCACCGGGGCGATGTTGGTTGGTGGAAACTGGTGTGGTGGGGTGAGAAGGCGTCTGGGGTCTCCCTTGGGATGTGGGTGGGGCCTTGGGTTGTCCCCAGTGGTAAGGTTTTGTTTCGGCTTGCCCCTTCTGATATTCGCTCCAACTGCTACTAGCTTTTTTCTTTTCTGTCACCTCCACCCATTTGGCTCCAATCTCCCCCGCCTCGGTTACAGTTTTGGGCTTCCCATCTAGGGGATGTACCTTTCTATTTCCTCAGGAACACCCTCTAAAAACTGCTCCATTTGCATTAGGAAGGGCAACTCTTCCGTAGATTTAACATTTGCTCCTGATATCCAGGCATCCCAATTTTTCCCAATGTGGTAGGCATGTCGGGTAAATGACACATCGGGTTTCCACCTTAGGGCTCTGAACCGCCGACGGGCATGCTCAGGTGTTAGCCCCATTCTGATTCTGGCCTTGTTTTTAAAAAGTTCATAACTGTTCATGTGTTCCTTAGGCATTTCAGCCGCCACCTCTGCTAAGGGTCCACTGAGCTGCGGCCTCAGCTCTACCATGTACTGGTCTGGAGTGATGCTGTATCCAAGGCAGGCGCTTTCAAAATTTTCTAAGAAGGCCTCAGTATCATCGCCTGCCTTGTAGGTGGGGAATTTTCTGGGATGGGAAGTGGTACCTGGAGAGGAGTTGCTAGGATTGGCTGGTGCATCCGGCCTAGCCCTTGCTACTTCCAGTTCATGCTTCCTTTCTTTTTCTCTCGCCTCCTCTCTGGCTTTTTCCAGCTCCATCTCTCTCTTGTGGGCCCCCTCTTTGGCTTTCTCTTTTCTTTCTCTCAGCTCTATCTCTTTTTCTTTCAGCTCCATAGCTCTCTTGTGGGCCTCCTCTTTGGCTTTTTCTTCTTTTGTAGTCATTTTCCTGTTTTCTTGTGCTGGGTCACACCCCTCTGCAGTTGACTGAAACTGGGATGCACTCAGCTCTGGCTGCTGCTGAGTTAACAGAGACTTTCTAACTAGCTACTCCCGAGGATGTAAAAAAAAAAAACAACAATTCAGCTTTTAAATTCCTTTTACCAGTCGTTTGCTCATTAATTGAACCCTTCTCTTAACAAAGGCTCTTGTTAAAAAAACTTAACACCTCTGCCTTCAGGCAAGGAGAGATAAGATATGCATCTACATTCAGCTCTGCTTTCCAAGCAGCTAGAAGGGGAAAAAAATCTTACTGGCTTTTGGGTTTAAAATGTTTCCCACCGCTATGCCACCATGTCAAGGCTGTATCCCCACTTTGAACTTTAGGGTAGAACTGTGGGGGCCTGCATGAAGACTTCTAAGCTTAACTACCAGCTTAGATCTGGTCCGCTGCCACCATTCCCAAAGCTAATTCCCTTCCCTGGGAAACCTTGAGAAACCTTTCACCAATTCCCTGGTGAATACAGATCCAAACCCCTTGGATCTTAAGACAAGGAGAAATTAACCATCCCCCTCCTTTCTCCCACCAACTCCTGGTGAATACAGATCCAAACCCCTTGGATCTTAAAACAAGGAGAAATTGACCATCCCCCTCCTTTCTCCCACCAACTCCTGGTGAATATAGATCCAACCCCCTTGGATCTAAAACAAGGAGAAATTGACCATCCCCCTCCTTTCTCCCACCAACTCCTGGTGAATACAGATCCAACCCCCTTGGATCTAAAACAAGGAGAAATTGACCATCCCCCTCCTTTCTCCCACCAACTCCTGGTGAATACAGATCCAACCCCCTTGGATCTAAAACAAGGAAAAATCAATCAGGTTCTTAAAAAGGCTTTTAATTAAAGAAAAAGGTAAAAATCATCTCTGTAAAATCAGTATGGAAAATAACTTTACAGGGTAATCAAATTTAAAGAGCTCAGAGGATTCCCCTCTAGTCTTAGGCCTTGGCTACACTTGCAGCTGTACAGCGCTGTAAGGTAACCCTGTCTTCGTGCAGCTGAGTAGGGAAAAGCGCTGCAGTCTGTCCACACTGACAGCTGCCAGCGCAGTGGTGTGGCCACACTTGTAACATTTGCAGCTGTGTTGGGAGCGGTGCATTATGGGCAGCTATCCCAGCATTCATGTGGCTGCAACGTGCTTTTCAAAACGGGGGGGGGGGTGGATTGTGACAGGGAGTGTGGGGGGAGACAGAGTGCTTTTTGGAGCATGTCATCTCTCTATTTTGCAAGTTCCGAACTCCCGGCCCCCTGCTCATTCATTCACTCACTCAAAGCAAGCTGCAATCTGTTTACTTTTCTCTGTGGTAGGAGCTTTGAAACCGGCACTTCCGCATTCCTGCAGCCGGTCACAACAATGGAGAGGATTGGCCACTTGACAAGGTGATTAGTGCAGCACTGCAAGCCGTTTACACTCACACCCGTGAGTCGTAGCCACTCCGCTGCAGCTGTTATTCCTCTCGTGGAGGTGGAGTACCTGCAGCGGTGTACCCAGGGAGATACAGCGCTGTAAGTGCCCTGCCAGTGTGTACGGGGAGTGAGTTACAGCGCTGGGGGAGGCTTTACAGCGCTGTAACTTGCAAGTGTAGCCAAGGCCTTAGGTTCAAAGTACAGCAAACAAAGATAAACACTCTAGTAAAAGGTACATTACAAGTTGAGAAAACAAAGTAAAACTAAGACACCTTGCCTGGCTATTTACTTACAAGTTTGAAATAGGAGAGACTTGTTTAGAAAGATGTGGAGAACCTGGATTGATGTCTGGTCCCTCTCAGTCCCAAGAGCGAACAACCCCCTAAACAAAGAGCACAAACAAAAGCCTTCCCCCCCCCCCCCAAGATTTGAAAGTATCTTGTCCCCTTATTGGTCCTTTGGGTCAGGTGTCAGCCAGGTTACCCGAGCTTCTTAACCCTTTACAGGTAAAAGGATTTTGGAGTCTCTGGCCAGGAGGGATTTTATAGTACTGTACACAGGAGAGCTGTTACCCTTTTCTTTATAGTTATGACACCTGTTTTGTCCACCGCTTGCAGAAAGAGCAGCCCGTTGGCGCTAGCTGGTGGGGGCTTGGAACCAGGGTGGACCAGCAGCCCCCCCATCAGCTCCCCTAAGTTCCCTGTGCGGCAGCCACCCAGCAGGCTATCAGTTGCCTGTAGTTCAGCTGTCCCTCCCCCCACTGCCATGTGCTGCTCCTGCCCTCTGCCTTGGAGCTGCTCCCGGGAGCCTCCTGCTTGCTGTGCGGGGGGGGGAAGTGAGGGGCTAATGTGAGGGTGTCCCCCTCCCCTCTGCTTCTGCACCCCTCCCCCCCCCCCGCTTACCGCATCTCCATAGAGCAGTGGGGACACAACAGGTCTCAGGATGGAGGGAGCTTGCTGGCAGCAGCTGCTGTCTCAACTTTCTGATCTACTTAAAAGGGCAATGTACTTAGAGTGGAGTCAGCATACTTAAAGGGGCAATGCGCGTCTCTCACTCACACACGGTGTATATCTCGGTCTCGCTCTGCCTCTCCCTCCATTTGTGCTGCCTTGTAGAGTGTGAGGCTATGTTAACAACAATGCGTTAACCCTTGAGGGCTCAGCCGAGTGCTAGTTCATCATTTAGCAGTAAGGCATTCCCTGGGAAATATCCCACCCTCTTCCACCCTCTGACTCCGCCACCTCAACCAAGCTTCACAATAATCATTGCTGTGTACAGTATTAAATTGTTTGTTTAAAACTTATACTGTGTGTGTGTATGTATGTATGTATATGCATAGTATTTTGTCTGGCGAAAAACATTTCCCTGGAACCTAACCCCCCCTATTTATATTAAATCTTATGGGGAAATTGGATTAGCTTAACATCGTTTCACTTAAAGTAGCATTTTTCAGGAACATAACTACAACATTAAGTGAGGAGTTACTGTACATGGGGCAAAAGGTAATGCTGTGTGTAAGGGCTGTAAATAATTAATCTGTAAGTATCCCAAATGTCACTCTTTGAAAATGACTTTTCTATATGCAAAACAATAAAGTGAATTGTAAAGCTGGTTGGAAATGCAGCAGGTTGCAATAATGCTGATCCCTTGTTCTGACTGTCAGTTTAATGAGCTAACCTTGTCTTGTGTTAGTGTTGAAACCATGGTTTAAATTGTTGATTAAAATGTACTGGCACTATAGCTAACTGAGCCTGGAAATGATAAGCTAAATAAAAAGAAGGTAGCAAATGGCTAATGTTCACTTACTTAATCTATAAGAATCAGGTCTTGGAGCAGGTAGGGGTTGCTGGAGTGGTGACCTCCCTCTCAAAGCCACTTGAAAAGGTACTTGCCAGTGGCCAAAGCAGTTCTGCATCCACAGATGTTTAGGCACAGAGCAGCTTCTTTGGCTGACTCAGTCACTGGAGGAGTGAGTCTTTAAAGGAGCTATGTTGACGGTGCAGTGGGAGTCATTAGTAAAAGAAATAACATGAATGATAAAATTGGATGATTATTTTTTTTAAGCTAAAATTCTGAGCAGCATCTTAAACCTTATTTTGGGCATTTGATACTGAATTTTAGAGGACTTCATTTTCTCATGTTATCAAGTTTATGGTGTTAATTGAAATAATTTCATAAGGTAAAGCAGTACTCCTTAGAAACTAAGGCCACATTCCTGCAAGCTGCTCCAAGTTACCTCCCTGTAACTGCATGGAACCCAATGACTTAGGCCTGGTCTACACTGGGGGGCGGGGGATCGACCTAAGATACGCAACTTCAGCTACGAGAATAGCGTAGCTGAAGTCGACGTATCCTAGTTTGACTTACCTCGCGTCCTCACAGCGTGGGGTCAATTGCCGCGGCTCCCCCGTCAACTTTGCTTCCGCCTCTCGCCGAGCTGGAGTTCAGCAGTCGACGGAAGAGCGATCGGGGATCGATTTATCGCGTCTACACTACTCACGATAAATCGATCCCCGATAGATCGATCGCTGCCCGCTGATCCGGCGGGTAGTGTAGACGTACCCTTAAAGAGCTCAATACTACTCCTGTTGAAGTCAGTGGCAAAACTATTGACTTCAGTGGAAGTGGGATCTAATCAAATTTACTGCATTTCAAAAGCTAATCTTATTACACAAGCCGAGAAGACTTGGGGCTGTATTTGGAGAGGATGGGCCCACTGTCTGAGTGCTTAAATTTGAGCTTACTGAGGCTTCTGTGAGTAAATACCTATAGAACAAGATTCTGCTTCTTTCTGTCTTGTTCCACCCTCCAATCAAAAATACCTCGCTGGGATGTGGAGAGCCTGTTTTTGGCCCTGCTGAATTGAACAGTGATTTGCACAGTAGTAGGAAAGATCAGTCTTGTTTATGTATCTGAGAAGAACCTGCGGATTTTAGCCCATGTGGTCCCTTGGCTCTGCCATGTTCCCTATTTATCTCAGACAGACAGCTGTGTCCACCAGCGTACTACGTCTTGAGTGTTACTTGTCAAATTAAATTTAACATCCCTGTGGCAGGGAAAACACCACAGCAGCCCAACACTGTAGCATTTAATTTCAGAAAGGGGAACTACACAAAAATGAGGTTAGTTAAACAAATTAAAAGGTACAGCACCAAAAGTAAAATCCCTGCAAGCTGCATGGAAACTTTTTAAAGACACCATAATAGAGGCTCAACTTAAATGTATACCCCAAATTAAAAAACATAGTAAGAAAACCAAAAAAGAGCCACTGTGACTAAACAACAAAGTAAAAGAAGCAGTGAGGCAAAAAGTCATCTTTTAAAAAGTGGAAGTTAAATCCTAGTGAGGAAAATAGAAAGGAGCATAAACTCTGGCAAATGAAGTGTAAAAATATAATTAGGAAGGCCAAAAAAGAATTTGAAGAACAGCTAGCCAATGACTCAAAAAGTAATAGCAAAAAATTTTAAGTACATCAGAAGCAGGAAGCCTGCGAAACAACCAGTGGGGCCACTGGATGATTGAGATGATAAAGGAGCACTCAAGGACGATAAGGCCATTGCAGAAAAACTAAATGAATTCTTTGCATCGGTCTTCATGGTTGAGGATGTGAGGGAGATTCCCAAACCTGAGCCATTCTTTTTAGGTGACAAAACTGAGGAACTGTCCCAGATTGAGGTGTCATTAGAAGAGGTTTTGGAACAAATTGATAAACTAAACAGTAATAAGTCCCCAGGACCAGATGGTATTCACCCAAGAGTTCTGAAGGAACTCAGATGTGAAATTGCAGGACTACGAACTGTCATCTGTAACCTATCATTTAAATCAGCTTCTGTACCAAATGACTGGAGGATAGCTAATGTGATGCCAATTTTTTTAAAGGGTTCCAGGGAAGACCCCGGCAATTACAGGCTCGTAAGCCTGACTTCAGTACCGGGCAAAGTGGTTGAAACTATAATAAAGAACAAAATTGTCAGACACAGATGAACATAATTTGTTGGGGAATAGTCAACATGGTTTTTGTATAGGGAAATCATGCCTCATCAATCTTTTAGAATTCTTTGAGGGGGTCACCAAGCATAAGGACAAGGGGATCCAGTGGATATAGTGTATTTAGATTTTCAGAAAGCCTTTGACAAGGTCCCTCACCAAAGACTCTTAAGCAAAGTAAGCAGTCCTGGGATAAGAGGGAAGGTCCTCTCATGGGTTGGTAACTGGTTAAAAGATAGGAAACAAAGAGTAGGAATAAATGGTCAGTTTTCAGAATGGAAAGAGGTAAATAGTACTGGGCCCAGTCCTATTTAACATATTCATAAATTATCTGGAAAATGTGGTAAACAGTGAGGTGGCAAAATTTGTAGATGATACAAAACTTCTCAAGATAGTTAAGTCCCAAGCAGACTGCGAAGAGCTACAAAAGGATCTCATAAAACTGGGGGACCGGGCAACAAAATGGCAGATGAAATTCAATGTTGATAAATGGAAAATAATGCACATTGGAAAACATAATCCCAACTATAATATAAAATGAGGAGGTCTAAATTAGCTGTTACCACTCAAGAATGATCTTGGAATCATTGTGGATAGTTCTCTGAAAACATCCACTCAATGGGCAGCGGCAGTCAAAAAAGCTAACAGAATGTTGGGAATCATTAAGAAAGGGATAAATAATAAGAGAAAATATCATATTGCCTCTATATAAGTCCATGGTACATCTTGAATACTGTGTGCAGATGTGGTTGCCCCATCTCAAAAAAGATACATTAGACTTGGAAAAGGGCAACAAAAATGATTAGGGGTATGGAACGGCTGCCATATGAGGAGAGATTAATAAGACTGGGACTTTTCAGCTTGGAAAAGAGACGACTAAGGGGTGATATGATAGAGGTCTATAAAACCATGACTGGTGTGGAGAAAAGTAAATAAGGAAGTGTTATTTACTACTACTTATAACAAAAGAACTAGGGGCCACCAAATGAAATTAATAGGCAGCAGGTTTAAAACAAACAAAATGAAGTATTTTTTCACACAACGCACAGTCAACCTGTGGAACTTCTTACCAGAGACTATAACAGGGTTCAAAAAAGAACTAGATAAGTTCATGGAAGATAGGGCCATCAATGGCTATTAGCCAGGATGGGCAGGGATGGTTTCCCTAGCCTCTGTTTGCCAGAAGCTGGGAATGTGCGACAGGGGATGGATCACTTGATGATTACCTGTTTTATTCATTCCCTCTGGGGCACCTGGCATTGGCACTGTCGGAAGACAGGATACTGGGCTAGATGAACCTTTGGTCTGACCAAGTATGGCCATTCTTATGTTCTTAAAGTGTTCCAGAATTAAGGCCCCAGCCCAGTAAATCATTTAAGCACAGCTAGTTCCTGTGAAGTTAATGAAACTACTGGCATGAGCGTAAGTGTTTGCAGGACTGGTGCTGAATCTTGTGGGTATTGTTAAAAGCTCTGATTTTTTTCAGACTTTATAGAATGTTATTTTTTAAGGTGACAAACACATCTATAACTGAACAAGTCTTTTATTATTAAAAGTGATTTGTCACTTCCCTTTGTTAACTTTTTACATATAATCTTGGACTGTAAAAATCAATGAAGCCAGTTTCCCTCTCAGGTTGTTAGTATCGCACTGTTTGGGTTTCAAGCAAACAGGGGTGGCTCCAGGCACCAGCGCACCAAGCGCGTGCCTGGGGCAGCAAGCCGCGGGGGGCGGCCTGCCGGTCGCCGTGAGGGCGGCAGTCAGGCTGCCTTCGGCGGCATGCCTGCGGGAGGTCCGCTGGTCCCGCGGTTTCGGCGGTGAGTACCCCAAAGGCGCGGGACCAGCGGACCTCCCGCAGGTGTGCCGCCGAAGGCTGCCTGACTGCCGTGCTTGGGGCGGCAAAATACATAGAGCCGCCTCTGCAAGCAGAGGAGGGTTTATTTGATTAAACATAACTTTGTTTTAACAAATATTTTTTTTAAAGTGTTTATTGGTCTTATGTCAACAGACTATTTGTACAAAAGTTTGGGGGCCAGAAGTGGGTTGATGTCCCTTTTAAACATTTGTCCGATTTGTAATTAGGCAACATGTTTTCTTCTAGTGAGCTGTAGCAATTTTTGTCTAGAAACAATAGCACTATAATTTTTCTGGTTCACTTTTATCTTGTAAGTGAAATTAAACATTCTCTTCACAACTGTAATTGCCAGTAGTTCCTCCAGCCACTAGTATCAATTAGTTGCAAATTGCTCACTTGTAATATTATTCTTAAAAAGGCATACATTATAACTAAAGCTACTTCAAATATTAATACCTGCCTCTGGAAATTTCCACTACATGCATCCGAAGAAGTGGGTATTCACCCACGAAAGCTCATGCTCCAATACGTCTGTTAGTCTATAAGGTGCCACAGGACTCTGCTGCTTTTTCAAATATTAAATTTCCTGAAACTGGTAAGTTGGTTAGCATCAAAATAGAAACGTGTTAAAAATAAGTCAGTAATTACTATTTATACCACTATGAACACAAGTGAATTAAGTTGCTATAGTCTAATACAGATTGCAGAAGTCTAGTTATTTCTTAGAGGGGGAGAGGGAGGTCTCTGAAGTCAATTAGTCTAAAATATTAAATGTTAAAAACAGACTTGTAGACTCCCCTGCAGGATCCTATGCCAAAATAAGGAGAGTGACTTTTTATTGTGTGCAATAAGGACAATGACTATTTTTATCATATGTGAATTTAACCTTCCTCTGTTGCCTCATTTTACCCAAATTTGAAAGCCAAAGCTGGATCAAGGGCATAGTGCCTGGGACTGGAAGGGCTGACTTTTCACACACACACACACTGGCCCAAGGTCTATCCATCTCTCCGGTTTCAAGGCAGGCATCTGGGAGCAGTGTTTGGCGTAATACGTGCTTGCCTGGCTGGATGCTCTGCTGCACTGACTGCAATAGTGTAGAGAACTTTTCCGTTGGTTGTCGTGAGTAAGGGGACTCTTGTTTCCAGCAGAAGTTTGGGTGAAGTGCTGATTTCTGTGTACAGAGACTAACATACATTAATTCTCCAGCCCTGACTTGCCTCTTCACATGCTTGGAGGGGGAGGAAGCTGTTCAGTTTGGTCAAGCTTCTGCTGAATTATTCATCCAGGCGCTATAAAGGATAGATTCAAAACCTACAGCTTCCATGGCATGGAAAGGTTATGGCTCATTTCAGCTAACTGGAGCCCTATACCATTTATTACAAACTGCTCACAGCACTCAGTGTTTTGTCTTTGCTTTTCAGACATTTTTTGCAAAGAGAATTTAATAGAAATAAACTTTATCTTCACCTCCCTCTTTGTCTTGTTGCACTGGTTGCCCATGTCCAGATTCCTGTAAGGTCTGTCCTGCTCTTTTGAGGATTTCCCTGAATATGGCTTGGGCAGCTAAGCAATTCTTCAGTTGCCTGGAGTCTACTGCTTCTTTCTCTGGCCCTCCCCCTCCAAAAAGAGAGAGCATGCACACTCCACCCTGCCCTCCAAAAGGACAGTTAACTTGAAATCTAATTAGCATTAAATGAGTTTTAAAATAGTCTCAGGCATTATACCTGCCCCTTCTATTCAGAATCATGCCCATCACTGTCATGTCTATGAATATTCCAGAGTGCGTTAAATGAAGAGACTAGTATCTGTTGTGTGATGACACCTGAGCCTCCCCTGCTATTTGTGATTTTACTACCGTGTTTTCCTAGTGTGTGAAAGACCCACGCGACAATAGAAACTGTGCTGAATGCAAAGTGCTGTCACATACGCGAGCTGGGGAAATACTTTGTCTAACCTGAGTGATGAGGATTTTGTCTCTTACTTGTAATGACAGTAGATAAAATATTTTCACACACGTGTGGAATTGAAAAAAATCAATGGTGTCTCTTTATTTTGGGTACTTATTGGTTAGTGATCAAAGGACTGGTTTGCAGCATGAGTGTTGTTTTGGGTAAACTGTTAAGCAGAGGAGTATGGCCTATTGGCTATAATTCATGATTGGGAATTGAGATCTGGGTAGTACTCCTGTGACTGCCATGTAACTTCAGTTGATGGTTCTATAAAATGGAGAGAATATCTACTTCACAGGTGTTGGGCTTAGTTCAAAGCCCTTTAAGGGTATGTCTACACTGTAGCCCAAGCTCTGGGACCCTCCCACCTCGCAGGATCCTAGAACTCGGGCTGCAGCCCAACCCTGAACATCTACACCACAATTAAACAGCTCCTTAGCCTGAGTCAGCAGGCATGGACCAGTCATGGGTGTTTAACTGCAGCGTAGACATACCCTAAGATCCTCTGCTGGGGTAGGTGGTTTAGAAATGTAAACTGTTAAATGTGGTATTTTGTATAGCAATATCTTTTTCATGATGAAATCCAATTAATCTTGTACAAAGTAGATTGAAAGTATACTTGGATAGGGGGGTTTGTGTGCAAATTTAGGGCCTACTTCTGGTCATGCTGACCTCAATAGGAGCAGGATCTGGTTTGCTGTGAGCATGCAAAGTCACAGGCATGAATTTTAAAAGCAGAGTTTAAGTTACCCTGAAAATTTGGTCCCTTAAATCTAAGAAGAGGGGAAACACCTCTTTTACAAGAAACACTGATGTCATTTGGGGGATTATCTTTATTGCTTTGTGCGATTATTTGCATTAGAGTGAATTTTCAGTACATCTTCACTCTTGCAGTGCTTCAGTTTCTCCTAGTTTTTCTGTCCTTGGATTTTTCCCATCCCAGTGCTTCTATTGAAGATTGAGATCTGTTGCTGGTGAAACCCCAAACCTTAGCAGCCTCTGTTCAACATTCAATGACTTTTCTTTATTTTATTTTATTTTTAAAAAAAGCTTGCAGGATATTTTAGCTCAGCAGACTTCTCACTGTGCTCCCAGCAGCACAAATGCTTGATTGTTCTATAAGCTCTCTTGGGGCTCCAACTGCCTTTCAGTTTTACTAGGCAGTCACTGGCATGAATCCCTGGAAGGTGGCATGTGTAAGGGTATCTGTTGTCGCTGAACCTCTGGATGAACAGGGCTATTCTGGAGCCTCAGGCACAAGTTAATTATGTATTGTAGTGCACAATTTCATTTTGGCAAGATGGGGTAAAACACTGCAATGATTTTGCTATTGTGTATGTGCTCCATTTACAAGACAGCATTCACTAATCTAATAAGTGGCGTTTATTAGTACAATGCATGCTGTAGAGCAAAACAGAAGTCATGATCTATGATTCTGACTTATTCAAAAACCATCACAGGATGTCCCCATCATGAGTTAAGTTTGGTGTACAAGTCTGATGTTGGAGCTTTTAATGTTGACATGTCAACAGTGACGACAACAGCCACCAGCTAAAGTTGCTCATAAAGAGCAAAAAATTCAAACCCCCTCTTGCTGAAGGTTAACCACAGCTCTATTGGCTTTGCACTTTTAGGCTACATTTTATTGAACTCTGGTAGTAGATTATATTGAGCTTCTTAAAGTTAAAAACGAGGTTGGCAAAGGGTGCTTCTACAGCTCCATTGGAGAGAGGTGATTGGCTTACAACTTCTGTCAGACTGGTACGTTAACTTTAATGAGTTGGAATTTCTGGGTTCCTTTGCAACATCTATCATTATGCAAGTAACTTGTGTGTCCTAGAACTAGGTGAGCTTTATTTTTGGGAGGAGAGTTTGGTCCAAAACAGCCAGGACATCTGAAGCCCAGTGCACAGGGTCTATTAACTCTTATGTCCTTTGAAGAAGATAACAATGAGAAATCATAGCTGTAGGTAATGACCAGCTATACACAGTGCATGCCATCAGCATTATACCATTGAAACTGATGTATACTCGGGTGATCAGTAAATATGGAAAGACTGGATATTGTAGCACACAGGCTGTATGATGACTGATGCGTGAGAAAGGGGGAATCAGGAATATAGTGGAAATGAAGACCGCCTTCTGGCACTGGTTCAGATTAAAATAGTAGAGTAGTCAACATTCTGGTCCCTGTTGGTCCTGGGGGATGGATCATTTCTTGGGGTACCTGAATAAGCAATGCAGGATTCAGCACTAAGGAATTAAACCATTAGCTTTGAAGTTTGGGACCTTATCTTGAGGAACGGAGCATCCCCGGTTTCCTTCAGTCTCACTGGGAACAATATTTGAGGCTGCTCAGTACTTCACAAGACTGGTTGCTGCTGCTGCTGAGAATGTTGAGGAATGGAAGCAGTTGGAACTGTTCTGATGGGGTAAAGCGGGGGGAATACTCCAGAATTTAATTCTTCAAGAACTGTTTAACGTTACTGGGCCCTGGAGAGAGATCAGGATAAATCTTGAGCACCCGTCAACAATCCTTGGGGAAGAACCATTTCTGGCTATTAAGAGAAAATTAAGTTGGGACTACTCTTTGCTCTTTCCATTAGAGGAGAAGGACATGGGAGATAAGCAAAGTGCAAATATGGGAAACAGTTCCCCCCTATGAAGTTCCTGGGTGACGTTCTCTGGCCTGTATTGTGCAAAAGGTCTGAATAGGTTATGATAATGGACCTTTCTAGCATTAAAACCTGTGAATCTTCCCAGCAGGAGTTGAGAATGAACTGGATACAGGTACTGAGCTATGCTTTCAATCTGGGGTGTGGTTTTTCAAGTGAAGTTGGAGGCACATTGGAAGACCTACGGGCGGAAGCCTGTACCACCATAGGCTCTGCTGTGGATAATTGAGCTCCTTTATCTCCTATGCTGCTAATATTCTACTTTTCCTAGAAGAAAAGGCCATCTGTATACAAGTGGTTTCAGTTAGAGATGTTTATGGGAGCAGAAACCCCTCAGATCAGTGAAACCTTAACAGGACGTAGTGGTTTGCCTTTTTCTATTATCTAAGCTGTAGTCATGTTCTTTGAATAAGTGGACTAGTTCATACTGCTATCTTTTCATAGGCTCTTAAGTTATTGAAGTGAAGGCTTATTAGCTCTGCCAGATCTGGCAAACAAATATCTAGTAATATTTCAGAAGGCCAAAACGCAGAGAGGACATCTGGAGAGGGGCTGCGTCAGTTTTTGGCATTTCTTTACGTAGGGCCAACGATCCTTTTGAAGTAGAAAATCCTTTTTGTCGTATCTACATTATTAAAAAAAACATAGCGCAGTGTTTATCAGTCTCTTTGTTCATTGCAGATCTGATGTACATCAAATTCACAGTGCAAATCCAGATAAACATCTATTGCAGTCTAATTATCTTCCTACCGCTCTTATGAATGACAATGGCTGAAAAGGAACTTAATCAGAAATGCTGTATGTGATCCCAACAATGATGCCTTGAAGGGAAACGGGAAACACATGCGTCTTCAGACTTCCTGCATTCCTGGGACTTATTCCTTTTTAAAGCTCTCCTACAGATAATCTCCAACAGTGCTGCATTGCATTACATCTAGTTGCTATACACTGTATCTTCCACAAGATTCAACAACTCCTTTTGGCCCTGTCTGCATTAGGAAAATGACCTGTTCCAGCGGTGGGTCCCCCTGGAGCATCTTAAACCATGATTGAAAATGGTTTGTCTGGTAATATTGATTGTGTTGAAGAATGGCCCAGTTGCTGAAAATGTCATGAAATTGAGCAAAGTGGGTGTTAGACAATCGGGGGGGGGGGGGGGGGGGGAATGCTAATGCTAAGGCCTATTAGGATGAGAAATATCCTCCCTAAGGAGTTAGATGGAGACAGGCCCATGGATTGTCTAGTCTAATTTTAAATGATTCAGACTACTCAAGAATAAACAGTAAGGAGCTCCTTCTGTGTTTGGAGGTAAGTAAAGACCACTCCAACCAACAGCACATGCTTCAATCTAGTCCCAGGGCTACTCTTAAAATGAGTATGAGTTTAAATTTCATGGGTCTTGAAATCCCTCTTGCAGCAGATGGGCACTACCACCATCCTGCATGGGCTGGTATTTCTCTAATAGGACTCTGGACACTACACAATTATGTTAACCTAAGTTCTGTCAGCATACAGCCACCGCAGTAGTTAAATTGCTTTTGCATGTCCACACTACAGTCCTTGTGTTGGCGGTGCGTGTCCTCACCAGGAGCACTTGTACCGACTGTACTGTCAAGTGTGGGACATTGGGGGATGGCTTCTGAAAGCCAGTAACAGTTGATGTCTACACTGCGTTGACCTAACGACATCAACATTGACTCTGCCTCTCATGGAGTTGGAGTTATTAAGTTGGCGTAGTGGGGCAGTTATGTTGTCAGGAGCAAAATTTTAGTGTAGACATTTACATAGGTTGATGTAGGCTGCCTTTGTGTCCACCTAACTCTGTAGTGCAGACCAGGCCTCTGTCTACCTTCTGACCTGCTGTTGAATTCTTAATTGGCAGGGCAGTTTCCTGAGTTGTGCACTACTTTTAGGGCACATGTCTGCAGCAAAGATGAGAGAATGGGGCACTTGCTGTTATGTGCAAAATTATAGTGTTGCAGATACCAGGGAGACCCCATAGAATCCTTCCTTAGCTCTAGAACACTCTTCACTCACACACTTTTTATTATGCAGTGTGCTTCTGTGAAAAGGACACTTGTCACCCCTTCCTACGGCCGTTTAGTATGTCGTATGGAAAATTGCTCATCACGCTGTGGAAAGCCAGAGAAGAGCAGAACCCTGCAGTTCTGAAGGTGTCGCTTGTAGTGGACCCTATTTCCGCATGCTCCAACCCACTTCAAATCATAAATGAGCTGCCTCTAGGTTAAAAAAAAAAAGAGCAATTCAATCTGGAGTGAGGGCTGGGTATTTTCCCCCTACATGCCGAACTGTGCTTGACATCGGCACTTTAGCTGGTGTCCCTGGGCCAATGATATACAGCTGCACCACCATGCACCCTGGCAGGGAGATCCCAAACTGAAAACCACTTGGCAATCAAAATAGTACTAACATATAGGGGTAGGAGGAGAGCTCATTTAAGGTATTTGATCTTTAAGCATTTTGGAGGCAGTCCCCTTCTGCCCTACACATACAGCATCTCCTTGTGTAGCTGATCTCTGCTTTGTCACCAGCAGCATCTGTAGTAACACATGAGTGTGAAAATATGGCTTATGAACATTTAAATGTCTTTGCTGTGTGAAATGGCTAGCAGGCCTCCCTTTGCATGACACCTTCTATGTGTGGGGCCCAACCGTAAAACCTGCAAGGAAATCTTTGTTTTTCTTCTTTAGTGAAACTGAAGTATGACTGATTTCTGCAAAACTCTGAGATTGCTAATAGAGCACTGGGAAGTTCATGTGCTTAAAACATCATTTGGGCTTCCAGGCTGCTGCTTTATCCTCTGCCGCTTCCCATTTGGAAGATAATTAGAGCTTGAGAACAGGTGCATTTGGAAACACTCATTTTGAGCCAGTGTCTGACTTGCAGGATCTACATCTCTTGGGGGAGGTGGGGACTCAAAGGTACATCAAGTGATGGGGGCGTATGCATACGGTAGGGCAGGCCTGCACAATATGCGGCCCACGTGGGCTCACTGTGCGGCCCGCGGGGGGTGAGGAGGCAAGCGGCGGGTGAGGGAGGGGGGCTGAGGAGGCAAGCGGGCGGGCAGTGGCGGGGGGGCAGGTGAGCTGGCAGCGGGGGGGGGGGCGCTGAGGAGGCGAGTGGGCGGGCAGTGACGGGGGGTGAGTAGGCAAGCCGGGGGGCTGAGGAGGCGAGTGGGCGGGCAGTGGCAGGGGGGCAGGTGAGCCAGCGGCAGGGGAGTGGGGGGCTGAGGAGGCGAGCGGGCAGGCAGTGGCGGGCGGGCGAGCCGGCGGCAGTGGCGGGGAGCTGAGTAGATGAGCCGGGGCGGTGGGGGGCTGAGGAGGCGAGCGGCGATTCGGTGGCTGACCTGTTCTACTGATCTGGCCTGGCTCCCTTCCCCTCTCCAAGGGTTGCAGCTGTCTGGAGGTGCCTGCCTTCCACGCCTTCCTCATTCACACCTCATTCATTCAACAGGGCAATTGATTACAAAGTGGGGGGAAAATCTTATTCTACTTCTAGCAAAAAGACATTTTTCTTTTACCTTAATTATACTACCTTAGGGGCCAGCTATAACATATTACCAAGGTTCAATACCACTGTTTCAGCAGGGCGGTGCTGGGGAAGGAGGGTTTTTTCCCACGGGGCAGGTGGCGCTGGGGGGGTGGGTGTTTTGGGGGGGCTGGGCAGCGCTGGCGGGGTTGTTTTGGGGGGGCTGGGGAGGGTTCGGCGGGGCCGGGGGTTTTTGGCCCTCAGCTGTTTTCTTTGGAGTAATATGGCCCTCGCCGCTTTACGAGTTGTGCAGGCCTGCTGTAGGGACAGGTAGGCTCTGTAGCAATATCATGGACAAACTCTCCACACAAGGCTTATTAGAAAACAAGATGGTTTTCAGTGATGTCATATACAGATGTTGCCACATCAATCATTTAAGCCAGGGGTTCTCAAACTTCATTGCAAAGGGGGTTGTGACACACTTTGGGGTCCTGATCCACAGTTTGAGAACCGCTGATTTAAGCCATTATGCACTCTGACCCGTTACATGTCACCGCTCTAATGTCCTCAACTCTGTTGGACTAAATAGTTTCTCTTAGAGCCCTGTAGATTTGTGCTGTGATTTTTGGATCCTAAAATGACCTTCCTTCCCACCCCCCCTCCGGGACCCTTGATTCAATTAGTAGACAAGTAAATAGTCAACATATTATTCCTAAAATGAACTGAGATGGAAGCATTTCTTCTCTGTGTGTTTTCCTGGATTTAAAAAATAGGAAGCAGAAAGTAGTTGACAGCGAGTGTGAGTTAACTATTTGTCTTCCTCTCCCTGAAAGCTACCTTTGAGAATAACGGACTGGGTTGGGTGGCAGGAGATCTGACTTCATTTTCTGGCTGTCACAGACTCACTCAATTTCTCTGTGCCTCAGTTCACCCATGTGTAAGATAGAGATAATGCTCCATTTCATACTTCATCCATCTCGTCTATTTAGATTGGAAGCTTTTCAGTTCAGAGGCTGTCGTGTGTGTACTGTGTCTGGCACAATTTGGCCCTCAAACTTGGATGGGGCCCCTCAGCGCTACCATCTATAAATGGTTAATAAGGTGGCAATGTAGTCAGCTGGTATATACTGTACTGTATATAAGTGAGGGCACTACCTGTTAATATATTGATGAATCCAGTTCCAACAGGGGTCTGTGCAACTGGAGAATTTTAAAATAAAAATGAAGGCTAACTTTTCCTCAGACATTTAAATGCATTTAACTCCAGAAATATAACCCCTAACAGGGCTGACTAGTGGGACTGGTTCATAGGATTTTAGCGCTTACCCTGAACTAATGCTAATCACGGTGTTGAACATGCATGTGTACTGAAGGCAAATAGTCACGTGCTTTACAGCATAAAAATGACTTTTTATAATGGATCATGGCTCTAGTAACTTTAAGGATAAGTTAAATGAAATACTATAGGCTCTGAAAGCTTTGTAAACAGAAAAGCCTAAGCACAGCTGGTAAAAGAGAGAGCACTATGTTGAAAATGTAATGCTTTGTTCCCACTGTTCCTCTTTCCTGCTCTCTTAGCTTTCTGCTGCAGGAAGAAATGGGTTCTCTAAGCAGGATGGTGGTATCCATTAGGCAATAAGCAGTATTGCCTCTGCAGTGCATCTGTGGGAAGGTCCTTTAAAGGTAGAGAATTCACTGGACAGCAGAAGTGTTCACGATTTACTGGCTGGGATGTCCTCAACCCTATAAATCCTGGGAAATAAGTGATATTGCAGTTTTAGCTTGATGCTACGTTGAAATGATTGTGAATAGATTCCTAACTGACTATCTTTCTTTCAGGCTCAGAGAGATCATGAAGAAAGCATGTATTCCACAAGATGAAACAAATTCCCCACTGTCAGTTATCCTGGCTATAGTTGAGTCAGATTCCACAGTAGTCTATTATAAGCTGACAGATGGTTTCATAATGCCAGACCCTCCTGATGATACTGAAGACATGGACAATAAACAGTGGAGAAAGAAAAGAAGGAAGCTTTTGAGATGACTTTAAGACAAAGATGAACTGTTTCTTGGCCCCTTATTTTCAAATCTAAACAAATTCAGTAATTTGTGTATGTAAATTAAAAGGTACAATGGCTTAACTGCTGCTTTGCAAATCTTCACTTGCTCTGGAGAACTCGGATTTCTGCAGCATGCTTCAAAATAAAATGGTATGTAACATGTTTCAAGGACCTGACTTTTATACAAGGCATGTTACGCCTTTCTCCTCCTCCACTTTTTTTTTTTTTTTTTTTGAGAAGCAGAAGTTTTCAAAGTTTGTCCCTTCTTCACAAACACACCTACATTTGTGGTAATGTAAAGACTGAACAGAGTCAGACCTATGGCATAAGTTTTAAAGGTAAATATTTAAATAAAATAAGCTGTTCTTTAGTGTAGTGTCGTTGGAGTGAAAGTCTTCAAACATACACTTCTGCGTAAGTTAAAAAGACAGTGGTTTGTCCTACTCATGGCACCAAGAGCATTTAAAATATAAATTTCACCTTTTGGGCCTCTTACTGCTATATTTAGAGCAAAATAGAGTAGGTTTTGTCCAGGAATATTTTCTTTTGGTTTAAATGTTTTGCAACTGGAAAAATGACCTCACTATAATGACTATGATAATTCCTAAGGCTACTAGAACGAGGCATGGTCCTGTGATTAAAGCCCAAGACAGTGGTTCTCAACCTGCAGCCCATGTGACATCCTCAGGGCCGTACAGATAGTATTGGATGCAGCCCACAACGCTAAATAGGTTGAGAACCATTGGCCCAAGATAAGGTTGAGCGACTCCTGCAATCTAACCATAGTGGCCAGTCACTAAGGTCCAATCTACATAAGCAAATGTACATGTCAGTAGATACTTGGAGGACTTGCTCATTATACAACAAAATTAAACACTGTTTGTTACCCCTGTGAATGAAAATGGGAGGGGAAGCAGATTGAAGATCAAGGGTTCAGTAATGTGGTGTTAACTGTGTCCAGCCCTATCTACACAGTCCAAAACCAAACCAGTTTATGAGAAATTCAGACACCTCTTGTGTTCTCTCAACACAGTAAATTTTTCTGTGTGAATGGCTCCTTATTTTCTTGCCTCAGTTACCCCATTTTAAATATGGGTTCTATTACCTATTTTTAATTGGCTAATCTTTAGAGTCTTTTGAAGCTGAAGACAATGCCTAGGAGCTACTAATTACACAGTTTTTCTATACCACATAGACTGCTGCAGCTGGTGTGCCAATTCATGCACCAGTCAGCCACTCTCAACACCGTCTGACCATTACCTCCTGGGGGTAGGGACCATGTCCTCCTATGTATTTAAACAGCACCTAGTACAATGGGGCCCCCAATGTGAGTGTAACCCACATCATTTATATCTCCAATGGAGCCTCTATGGGTTAAACTAGTTGCCTGAATGATGTTTCAGCTGGTTATAAGGGAAGGGGAACAAAGGTAAATTGTTGGTGGTACTTCCATGGGAATTTTCCATGCTTTCATTCAGTAGTTTTCTTCAAGTTTAACCTTAACTTGGAATTTTTGGCTTTCTAATGCAAGTTCCATATCTCAGAAATGGCTTTTAAAGTACATGTAAAAATTCACCTAGGGTCAAGGCCTACACATGGAAAATTTCAAGCAAAAGGCCTGTTTTTGATAGGTTCAGGAACAGGGGAGGATCCAAATTCAGGCTCAGAATGAAATGATAGTTAAAATCTTTAGTCCCTCCTCAATAGGACAGACTAGAAATCCATGGTGATTTCAGAGTTAAAGATTTTTAGTTTCACTTAGTCAAACAGGCTGGTGAGAAAAGCAGGGGACAATATGTACAGCAGGATACTAGCCCTGCCTTCCCCAAGGTCTTGCTGTGCAACCCTGGGCACCAATTTAGCAAAGCACTTAAACAGTTGCTGAAGCCCCACTGAAGTTAATGGGACTTAGGTGCACTTCAGCACATGATCTGCTGTGTAGGGATAGACTTAAGTACATGCTTAAGTCCTTAATTGAATCAGAGCCTTAAACTCTGCAACTCCAGTGTGGCACTTCTAAAATGGAGCTACTACTACTTGCCTGTCTATCCAAGGTACCTGTATATTGAACAGTATCAGAGCATCTCACAATCTAATGTAATCCTTGGCTATAATGTGCTAATAAGTGCAAACATTAATTTAATCCTGTCCCTAGTGGTGATATCCATCACTTATGTGCATTCTTACTACACAGCGTTTTAGGGCCAGATCCTCATAAGGTGGAAATCAATGTAATTCCATTGGTGTCACTGGAGTTACAGCAATTTACAGCAGCTTCCTACAGCACATGAATACCTACTTCTCACATGTTAAGGATTGCTGCTTTGCTATTAATCATTGCCTGTTTTAAACTGAATTAGGAGGATGGGGTACAACAGATGGGCTAGGGCCCTGATCCGTTTGGGTAACTGAACAGAACACATAGCCAGGCAACGTGTCTGGAAATATGTGCCTTTATGTACGTTTTCACACACAAACAAAATGGTTGCTTTTTGTAAAGTCTCTTCTGACCTCTCCTTACAGAAGAGCTCCTGTGTTTAGTCATGTGGAAATTAAAAGAGAAGAATTTCTATCATTCTAAAGCTTGCTCCGCTCATGAGGAAAAAGCAATCTGTCTCTTTTTGGTCTGATGCCGTAATGCATTAAAAGGTAGCTCTATTGATTCCTGATATGCTGAATCTGGCCATGACACCCATATTTTATGAACTCTGCTGTTTAGTCCATAAAGTAAATTCACACTTCATTTGGCTACATACCACCAGCTAAACTGTCCTTGTATAAGCAGTTAAATACTTAAACCCCAGTGTAGGTATGTGCTGGAAAAAAAATTCAGTTTTATGTAAAGAAGTTTGCAACATACTATACAATGCAGAATTTATACTTGTGCTGTATGCTACTAACGCCATAGCAATTTCTCTTGCATTTGCCCTGCTCTCAGGGAAGCACTTGTATTTTGTGGTTTGCTGCAGAACTGATATGTTAGCACGGCTTTTTTCTTTAGCTAAAAATTATTAAAACAAAGCATAATTCAAACCTACCTTTCTGTATATAGCAAACTACCCCAGCTCCAGAAATTGACTTAGAGCAACAAACTGCATTTCTTTGACCTCAGTACTTAGTACCCCCACCACCAAAAAAATCAAAACCAGAAGATCTTTCATGTCTATTAAAGCACGACTGTAGAGGTCTTTATTCAGACTCTCTATAATAGGGCTTGCTTTTTGCATTTCCGAGTTAACGGATTTGTTTTAAACATCACTGGGCTTTCCATTCTCCATGTAATGGTTAAAGCAGGAGTGGGGATTCTCCAGCCCATGGTCTGTATCCAGCCTGCTGCTTAATTTCATCCAGCCTGCAGCAAGTCTCCGTGCCACAAACCGGAAGCCCCGAGCCTCGGTGCCCACCCCCCGTGGGGCTGGAGCTGCGAGTGCTGGGTTGCCAGAAGTAGGGTCGGCTCCACGCAGCTCCTAGGAGCAGGGGCAATCAGGGAAGCGCCGCGTGCTGCCCCCGCTCCTGGCACCGACTCCATAGCTCCCATTGGCCCGGAACGGCGGCCAATAGGAGCTGTGTGCGCAGGTAGCACGCACCACGCACAGCCCCTTGGCCTCCCTGCCTAGGGGCTGGACATGGTGGCCACTTCTGGGAGCAGCGCGGAGCCCCAGCAAGCAGGGAGCCTGCTTTAGCCCCACTGCACCCCCGAACAGGAGCCATCTGAGGTAAGTGCCACCCCGCCGGAGCCCACACCCTGAATCCATGCCCCAGGTCGGAACCCTCTCCTGCACCCTAACTCCCTCCCAGACCCCACACACCAACTCCCTGCCCCAGACCTGAGCCCCCTCCCGCACCCAAACTGTCTCCTGGAACCCATACCCCAAACCTCCTCCTGCACCCCCAACCCTGAGCTTGCTCCCGCACTCCAAACCCCTTAGCCCCAGCCTGGAGCCCTCTCCTGCACCCCAAAACCCTATCCCCAGCCCCACACCAGAGCCCACACCCCCAGCCAGAGCCCTCACCTCCTGCACTCCAACCCTCTGCCCCAGCCTGGAGCCCTTTCCTGCACCCTGAACCCCACATTGCTGACCCCACCTTGGAGCCTAGAGGAAGCCCCGAGTCTCCACTCCGGCTTGCCCCACTGCGGGGGGAAGCCCTGAGCCTCCGCACCCCCCTCTGTGGGGGCTTTATGTGGCCTGCGATTGATTTTTTCTATGGCTCAGTGGCCCCTCATAGAAAAAGGGTTCCCCACCTCTGGTTTAAGGTAAACAAAGGGGCATTTAGAAAAAATGAAGTTTAGATCCTTATTTGGCTTAGTGCCATTGAAAGTCTATCTGTATTGATGTCATATGCAGCCCCGTTGCAGACCTGGACCCCAGTGGGGTACTGTACAGATACAGAATGACAAGACTGCCCCTCGAACAACATTGACTGACAGTTGCTGAGGATTGGGCCATTAGTATTTTACGGTCCCAAAACATTGTTTATACATGCTGTATTAAAATATTTCATTACTTGCTTTACTGTAAGTGTTTGAGAGAATATCTATAGTTGCACAAGAAACTCTGAACCTTGAGTGCTAGTCTGGGTGAGCAGGTTTTCAAGTTCACCTTTAATAGGCATCAAGCTAAGTTTTGCAGTCTACACCTTGCTCTCTTAAAGACTAGTTTTATACACTAAGTAGTTTAACCAGCTACTTTTAACATATAGAGATGTTCTGGAGCAAAAGTACACTTTTTCACTAGATTATTGCATCAATTCATGCCTCTCTTCAGAGGGATGTGTGCATTCAGGCCTACTCAAAACTGTGAGATAATGTTACAATGACAAACCTGAGGAAAAACTGTAATTGGATGTCCATTAATGTAAGTATCAATTCTGGTTTACGGAGGGTCCGGTTCTTTCAGGAGTTGTTGGCTTCACCTCCCAAATTGTGTACTTTACAGGACTATGTAATGCAGCCGTCTTGTGTACACTAACTTATGCAAAAATGCTATTTGTTTTCTACTATGGCTGTCTAGATTACCATTTATTTAAAGATTTTTGGATGTTTTCTACATTTTCAAATATATTGATTTCAGTTATAACAGAATACAAAGTGTACAGTGCTCACTTTATATTTATTATTGATTACAAATATTTGTACTGTAAAAAAGAAATAATTTTCAATTTGCCTAAGTACTGTACTGCAATCTCTTTATCATGAAAGTTGAACTTACAAATGTAGAATTATGTACCAAAAATAACTGCATTAAAAAAAACAATGTAAAACTTTAGAGCCTATGAATCTACTCAGTCCTATATCTTGTTCAGCCAGTCACTCAGACAAACAAGCTTGTGTACATTTTCAAGAGATAATGCTGCCTGCTTCTTGTTCACAATGTCACCTGAAAGTGAGAACAGGTGTTTTCATGGCACTGTTGCAGCCAGCATCACAATATATTTACATGCCAGATGCGCTAAAGATTCATATGTCCCTTCATGCTTCAACAACCATAACGGAGGACATGCGTCCATACTGATGACTAGTTCTGCTCTATAACAATCCAAAGCAGTGCAGATCGACGCATGTTCATTTTCATCATCTGAGTCAAATGCCACCAGCAGAAGGTTGTTTTTCTTTTTTTTGGTGGTTTGGATTCTGTAGTTTCTGCATCAGAGTGTTGCTCTTTTAAGACTTCTGACAGCATACTCCACACCTTGTCCCTCTCAGATTTTGGAAGGCACTTCAGATTCTTAAACCTTGGGTCGAGTGCTGTAGCTATCTTTAGAAATCTCACGTTGGTACTTTCTTTGCGTTTTGTCAAATCTGCAGTGAAAGTGTTCTTAAAATGAAGATGTACTGACTGAGTCATCATCTGAGACTACTATAACATGAAATATATGGCAGAATGCAGGTAAAATAGAGCCAGAGACATACAATTCTCCCCGAGGAGTTCAGTCTCAAATTTAATTAACACATTTTTTTAAACGAGCACTATCAGCAGGAAGCATGTTCTCTAGAATGGTGGCCGAAGCTTGATGGGGCATACAGATGTTTAGTATATCTGGCATGTAAATACCTTGCAAGACCAGCTACAAAAATCCCTTGCAAATGCCTGTTCTCACTTTTTAGTGACATTGTAAATAAGTGGGTAGTATTATCTCTTGTAAATGCAAACAAACTTGTTTGTCTTAGCGATTGGTTGAACGAAAAGTAGGACTGAGTGGACTTGTAGGCGCTGAAGTTTTGCATTGTTTTGTCTTTGAGCGCACTTATGTAACAAAAAAAAAATCTACATTTGTAATTTGCACTTTCACGATACAAGTACTGAAGTGCAATCTCTTTGAGGTGCATTGAAAAATACTATTTTGTTTATTTTTACGGGTGCAAATATTTGTAATCAAAAATATCAAGTGAGCAGTGTATACTTTGTATTCTGTATTGTAATTGAAATCAATATATTTGAAAATATAGAACAAATCCAAAAATATTTAATAAATTTCAATTGGCATTCTATTCTTTAACGATGCAATTAAAACTGCGATTAATCGTGGTTAATTTATTTAATCATGGTTAATTTTTTTGAGTTAATCGCGTGAGTTAACTGCAATTAATCGACAGCTCTATTTTCTACCATTCAGAAAGCAGACACTTTTTTAAATGCACAAAGAGAGGCTGCACTTGCTACATGTGGTTGAGAAATATGCCCTGGAGCAGACAGCAAGCTGCCTAACTACTACACAATCTCTTCTAGATGCTGAGCAAGCAAAAATGTTTGCATGTGGATTTGTAATGTGTGCTCCTTCCCTTGAAGTCACCGAAGTGTAACGCCATGGTCAATTTTAAAAGTTTGCAATGATGTGTTTGACTTGTTCTGCAGCCCCGGTCATGAAAGGCTTTACTCTGTCTGGCTTGTGTTCCTCAAGTCTGGCTTTGATTGCTTTCATGTAGTCCTTGATATACTTCTTGCAGGACTCTTTTGTAAAGCTAGTTTCCTGAAGATGGCGATTCATTACTATATCGACACCAGTGATATCTGTGGGATCTGTTCCTTCTTCAATAGCTTCAGAGGAGGGCCGGCATTGCCACCAATTAAAGCATCAGCGATCTGACCATCTTCCCCTCCACTTCCAAGCAGAGCCCGTCGGCGACCTCCCGGATGCTGTAGATATCGGAGAACATCTCATCCTGGCTGATGCAGTCCCGGTAGATGATCATGGCAGCAGCAAGCGACCCGAGAGCGAGGCAGAAAGGTCAATGTGTGTATATATCACATGCATAATGTCAAGACTCAATAAAGTTATAAGGATATAATGACTCAAGTGACACCCACTTGAAATAAATTATTTTTTTTTTTTTAAATAGACGGAAGTCGTCTCAGATTTCACAACTCCCCTTGAGACTCCTTTGTAAGTAAGTTTATTTTCCTATTTTAAAAATGTATGTTTTTCTTCCCTATTGGTGTGTGGAAAAACCTCACAAACAAAAATACAGGGGAACCCTGCTATAATGCGCCCCGCGATACCGCGAAATCGAGTCTGGCCCCGTCGGCTGCAGCGGGGCATGGGGTGTTTGGGATCCATGCCTTGGTGGCTGCAGCAGGAGCAACTCTCCCTGCAGCCCCGGCGGGCCCCTGGGGTTCTCACCTCTGTCCCTGGCAGGGCCGGCTCCAGCCCGCCCCGGTGGGCTGCGGCGGGCGGTCCAGCCGGGAAAGCGGGGCTGCCGCGGTCCAGCCAGAGGTCCGGGCGGGGCTGCTGTGCTCCGGCCAGCATCCGGCCGGCGTTGCAGGGCTGCCGCGGTCCGGCCAGGAGAGCGGGGCTGCTGCAGTCCGGCCGGAGGTCCGGCCGGTGTCGCGGGGCGGGGCGGCGGGGCTGCCGCACTCCGGCCAGCGGTCCAGCCGGTGTCGCGGGGCGGGGCTGCTGTGCTCCGGCTGGCGGTCCAGCCGGAGTCACGGGGCTGCCGCGGTCCGGCCGGGAGAGCGGGGCTGCCGCGGTCCGGCCGGCGCTCTGGCCAGGGGAGCGGGGCCCCCGAAGACGACCGCCGCCAGGGTGAATCGGCCTAAAGCTGGCCCTGCTGGCTGCCCCCCTTCTTTCTCCCCCGCTCCCTCCCTCCCGCTAGCCAGGGCGCACACTCTGCTGCAAACTGAACACAAGTACAGTGGAACCCCGCTATAAGGCAACCCCGTATTTACCGTGATTGAATTTTTTGGACCCCAATGATCGCGTTATAGCGGGGTTCCACTGTAATTGCCTGATATCTCATTGCAAGTTTGTGACAGAGGCTGGAATAGAACCTAGATCCAGACTCTCAGGCTCATAACTAGATCATGTTTTCTGTGTGCGCATGCCCATAACCAAAGCCTTACTCAATTTATAGCATAAAGACAGACAAGATGGATAGTTTTGCCTAGTGGCCATTTCTTTCACGGAAGAGATGTGTAGATTCAATTGATGCATAGCCAGCAAACAGTAGCCTTTAACCACTAGGGAGGGTGTTTACGTCTGTAGCTTCTTCCCCATCATTGCCTTCAGTATGAGCCCCAACCTTGTATCTTCCCCTGCTACCTGCTCCTTCCCCCTGCAGTCTCAGAGCACAGAGGAGGTGCACACATGGCCTAGTACCATCACATCACCCTCCTATGAGGCAAAGATCCATAGGGAACGGTGGGCTGCTGGAGTTTTCTGTGGACCTGCCCCGTTGCCAGCTGTTGGAATTTTGCAGTGTTGCTACTGGAATCCTGCTAACTCACCCTGGCAGCTGCAGCTCATTAACCCAAGCTGGATATAAAGGAGGTGGGGTAATAAGAGGCCCCAGATTCAGCCAGGAAGTGACTAGGAAGGAGAAGGGGGAGGGAATTGTAAAGGAAGCTCCTCAATAGAGAGGAAGACCTGGGAAACAAAGATCATAAGTGGGGGACTATTTTAAGTAGTGTGTGTTTCCATAGGCGTCAATGGGAGATGTACTGAGACACTTGTGGGGCCTCAGATTTGATGAGGACCAAGGGGAAGGAAAGGGAGTGAGGTAGTAAAGGAAGGAAGGAAGAGGAGAAACAAGGATAGATGAAGGGAGAGTTTGAGGAAGGAAAAGGTTAAAGTTCTCTAAAGGAAAGAAAGCAGCACAAGCAGAGCTGGTGTGTTTTTATTGTTAGGGGCCAGGGCATCATACAGCTCCTCTTGGAGTTTTACTATGGGAAGACGTGGTTTGAAAGCTTGACCCCACTCATGTCAATGGGGCCAGGATTCCCTCCCATGATTCTATGGAATGAGGTTTAGGAGTCTCCGGACTGGCCAATCCAGTTGTAAAGGGGAGCCAATTGTTCCTGTGTACAGGGAAGGAAATATCCTATGGTACGGGTTTTAGGTTAGTCAAAGCTAGAATCACTAAGTGCATGGGCTTTCCATGAGCATCAATAGGAGATGCACTCAGGCACTCGTGGGGCCTCCCTGGTTAGATGAGTTTGGTGCAGACTTAGGGGCAACTCCTGGCCTTGCCTCATCACCCACAGAAGGTCCCAAGTGGTGAAGCAGCATGGAGCAGGATTGCAGGGGCAAGGGAGAGCACACAGGAGCCCCCTGAATGACATTTTAACAAACTCCTTCACCATGCTGGCCAGTTACCAGAGTACAGAAGCCCAGGTAAAATGCCAGCGATTTATTTACTTACATCTTCTAAAACGCACGTAACTGCATCTGGTATTTCAAAATTTCCCAGCCCCAGGATGTCTTTTCCCTTTGTCTCCCCCCCATTTCTCAGAGCCTCTCCACTTTGGCTCGGCTGGCCCCATGCCTGAGGAATGCAGATGGCAAACAATACCTTCAGCCATGCCAAATGACAGCCCATGTGTTTCTCAGCTGAATGGATGAATTGCATAACTCCTGGTTATCTACATGCTGCTTAGTGTGAGCTCTACAGTTAATTATGTAATTTATTGCCTTGTTCATTTGCCACCTAATCAATCATCATCATCAGTCAGCCTCCTACTCCTCCCCTGCTCATCTGGCCATGGTGTTCACCTCCAGTAACCCTCTGGATTTCCCTGTCTCCTTGCTCCAGTCCAGCTGTTCCTGCCTCCCCACCCTCCTCTCTGGAATAATTTCCCTTAACACTGTTCCTCTCTGCATTCCCTCCCCAATCACCCCCCCCCCCATGCCCCCATTTTTAACCAAACCTTTCCTCACCAGCCAGCATATCACTTTAGGCCTCCTACTTTCCAACTCGCCTCCCCTTCTGCTGCTACCTCTGGAATGCCCATTCACGACCATCCAGGATATTGTAATTTTCTGCTCCTTCCAACTGTGGGCCCTCCTGGAAACCAGGATTGCTCTGGACTGATGTCATTTCCTGCTGAAATCAAGTGAGGGGTTGTTGCTTACCACCTTGAGGCCCCACTGAAAATACCAGCCACCTCAATACAGTTTGCACTTGGCTTAGAAGTAAAAGCCCCAAGAGTAGAAAGCCAGTCTGTTATCTTCAGAGGATCGCTTATCCCTATTGGAGGTTGTTCCACACACTGTGCATGGTAGTTTTAACTTTAATACTACATGGTAGTTCTAATACTACACAGTTTACAAATAGTCAAATCAAACATACCTGCTGAGAATTTTTAGAGCGACAAGAACTCATTGTATCAACTGCACAGTACTGACCCCATATCAACACCAGAGGGCACTTTCAGCTAACGGAGCACAAGAGCCAACTTGTGGGGATTTGGGCATGTTGTAAAAAGTCTATTTTCCAATCTAATTTAATGTTTTGGAGTCTCCAATATATACACAAAAATGAAAAAAGCAGTATAATGCTGTGAAGTGATTGTATCTCTTCTTTCTCTGTTGTTGGAATGTAGCTGTAGAATTACTGTACCTGTTCATAGTAAAAAGATGTTGAGTCATGGTTTCTAGCTTTAAAAATGGAATGGGTTTGCTTTATTCTACAGACTGGTTTTATGTTTAGTCCTGTGCCTTCTAAAAGCTGCAATATATATCCTGCTCTGGCTGGCGGCTGAGGAGGCTCAGGTGCTGTGGTCTGGCCAGGGTCTACACAGCAGGATGAGGGGTCTGTCCATCTGTCCCAATCCTGATGAAATGGTGACTCACTAGAGGAAATTCTACAGCCTGGGTAATGCAGGAAGCCAGACTAGATGAGTGTCAGGGTCCTATAACTTTGAAATCTGCAGCTTTAAGTGATGTTTGCTTTTGAAACATGTGAGACTGACAGTCCAGCATACTAAAGACCTGTGTTCATCCACAGAACAGATACAACAAGGGCAGCAGCATGGCAAGCTTCCCCACCCACACCTTGCTAATGTGCCTCAAACCTGATTGAGACCAGCCTGGTAGTTCAGAGTCTATGGGCTTGTCCACACAGAGACTTAGTGCATGGCAAGCCAGGTCCACATGCTGACTTAGTGCACCATAGCTAGTGCACCATACATGCACACGCTGGCTTGCCATGCATTACGTCTCTGTGTAGACAAGCCCTATTTCCCTTCAATTCTTGACTTCTGTGATGAATGAGGGTCTCTCCCCCTCAGAGCTGGAATATCACCATTTCGCAGATGCCTGGGGTAGTGACTTCCAATCACTGCTTAATTTTAAATAATGCAATCATGTAATCTCAAGAACCATAGCCTCGTGGAAGCTTCGAACAGCAGAACATGCCTAACTTAGGCTGAATAGCACAGTGTTCAGGACACGGAGTACAGGAGACTCCTCCACATCTTAGAATGTGTAAAACAAACCTGTGTAATGTTTAGAGTCCTCCAAACTCTCTACTGTCCCATGTAGATTTTTCCATTGCAGCACCTCCACAAGGGATACAGAGTATGCAGCAAGGGAGACCTTGGCAAGCTTTACAGCTAAGCTCCACAAAAGATTCTTTTATCCAGCAAGCACATTTCACCTCTCCAATCCTGTGGGATCCTCTAAACAAATAGCCAAGACAGTAAATTCTTCTCTTTCCAATAGGTGCCTCCTTCCCTTAAAAATCTTCCAATAAGTGGCTCCTTTTTATGTGCTGTAAGAAAGAGGGCGTATAGATGTTTGGTGCCAAATTCCACATTTGTTATAAGCAAGCACAATTCCATTCATGTGAATGGCAGTGCCGTTGTTCACAGAGGGGTCCCTATTTATTACAGCAAAGTATGGATGATGCCTATACATCTTCATTAAGCCCCAGCACAATATAATAATCTTGAGAGCAATGGGTTATAGGATGAGTTGACTATAACATGAAGAAAGCGTATGTGGTTTTGGCATAGAATCTTTCTGGTCTGTAATAAGATTGCTAGACACATGCATTTAACGGAAAGCTCTCATTTACACTAAATATCCCCCGAGAATAATAATAAAAAAAAAATTAAAACAAAAACAAACAAACAAAAACCAGCCACGAAGCTGGCCCTAACTTTCCTCTTGCAACTCCATCAATACACCTCAGTCCTTACTGGCAACATTAATGCTTTTGCAGTCCTAGCTCTTTCTTCATAAAAAATAGCCAGTTGTGTCAAACTATGTGGAGAATGTATCTACCAGGGAGCAGGATGGCCACTAGCAAGCTTATTTACATCTTGATGAAAGCTGTGCAAAACTTATGATGAAATTCAAATCCAGAGAAAACTGACCTGGTTTCAGATTTTCATAAACCTGGAACCTAGGCCAGGTTTACAGAGGTCCATCAAAAAACACAAACACCACAAAACACACTTACCTTTTCAGGAAGTTTCATTTGAAGGAACCTAAGCCAAGGTTTAAACAAAGTTGGACCCATTTATGGTTTGGGGTGAAAAATATGCGACCAGTGGCACAAAATAGTGCCAAACTTTTGCTGAGTTTGATTAAACTGCGATCTCAAACTGAGTAATATTCAAAATCAAACCCATACAATGTGAAATGGAAAAAAAAATTATCTAAACTCATGCTATCCAAAACTTACTTTACAGATATTACTCAAGCACACAGGAAGAGAATGAATGAGGATTCTAAAGAACTAGTGTTCATTTTAAGACATGACAGCGTGTGGGATACAAACTAGTGATCTACAGCATAGGAAAGCTAAGTAGTCCATCTTCCCAAGCTTTTCAGTGGTGTGTAGAAGGGGTTTTGTTTTTTTTAAACACTAGTTTCCAGATATTGTAACTATATCATTTCATTTCAAGGTACCATTTTGCCATCTTCCTCTCTTCCCTCCTTTCCCCCACCGCCACAACTTGTGAGGGTAAGTGTGGGGTTCTTCAAATCCCCCGTCCACACATGCAGATCCTCTCTTCTGAGCACACAAATGAGAGAACTCCATGCAAATGTGTTCTATGCATAGGCAGAGTGATTTTTCTTTCTTTCAGAGGCTCTAATTGTCAATCAAAACCAGTTTTCACTGAAACACGTAAAATCATTCTCAGTTAGGATTATTTCCATGCAAAATATCCTGTTTATATTCTTAGCCACTTCAGCACTGAATTTTTAACCCACAAGATTGTTTTTTTTTAAAGGGGGAAAGTAATTCCACTCCTCCCCACCTCCTTCATGTTCTCAAAAGGAGCCCAAACTGTATTTGCTTGGATTTTCCAGAAAAATTCACCCTCAATGCCAAGTTTGACGTCATCTTTTGGGCTGAAATTTTACAATTGCTTCCACTCCCACTGTTAAGATCCTTGTAATGAGAGGAGATGGAAGAGGCATAAACTCCTCCAAAGGGGCATCCGCCAGCAACTAAATCACTTGACAGACAGAACATTTTCCCATAGCATTTACTAAACAGGCAGTCAAAGCCATCCCTCTCTGAACTCCATGAAGGAAATCAAGATGCAAAGTTGTCCTACATCCTGGATTTACAAGAAGAGCCTAAAATAGCAACATAACAGTGATTGGCTATTCAGCCAACTTTTAACTCTGAGTTCTGCAGAGGGACCTCTAAGACTGGGGTAGAGGTAATGTGGTACACTCACTCTCTCTTTCATGCACACTTTCACGCCTCTTTTTTGGTGGCAAGGATGAAGGAATCAAGTTCCCACTTATAGGCAGGGATGTTGGTATTATGGGGTTGTTTTTGCAGGGAGATGAATTGCTGAAGTATGTGAATAATCAGGCAGGTGTTTTATGCTATTGACATGTGCCTGTCATTTGGAATTCTACAGGAATGACAAGTGGGAGTGTTGTGGATGAGCTAAAACTGAAGGCCCAGCTGTGAACCTTCAAGTCATGAAATTTTACATTTTTGGGTAGCTTGCTTTAAAATATCACCATTGGTATTGTACCAATAGGACAGGAAATTATGGATAAAAAAAATGGAGCTGGCTAGGATATACATGAAGGAAAGTCCTGAATAACTAGGGCCCTACCAAATTCATGCTCCATTTTGGTCAATTTCACGGTCATAGGATTTTAAAAATAATAGATTTCATGATTTCAGCTATTTACATCTGAAATTTCATGGTGCTGTAATTGTAAGGGTCCTGATCCAAAAAGAAGTTGTGGGGGTGGTGGGGAGAGTCTGAAGGTTATTGTAGGGATGGTTGCGGTTCTGCTACCCTTACTTCTGCGCTGCTGGTGGCAGTGCTGCCTTCAGAGCTGGGCAGCTGGAGAGCAGCAGCTGCTGGCTGGGATCCCAGCTCTGAAGGCAGAGACACAGCCAAGAGTGGCAGGGTATGCTATTGCCACCCTTACTTCGGCACTCCTGCTGATGGGGCACTGCCTTCAGAGCTGGGCACCCATCCAATGGCTGCTGTTCTCTGGCCACCCAGCTCTGAAGGCAGCCCAGAAGTAGGGTGGCAATATTGCAATCCCCCTAAAATAACCTTGCAACTCTTTTGGGTCAGGACCCCCAATTTGAGAAATGCTGGTCTCCGCTGTGAAATCTGTATAGTATAGGGTAAAAGCACACAAAAGACCAGATTTCACAGTCCGTGACATGTTTTTCATGGCCGTGAATTTGGTAGGGCCTTATGAATAACATAAGACAAGAGTTAGACTGGAACCCCCACAGCAAGAGGTAACGAGGTAGGCCAAGGATAACATGGAAACACACAATAGAAACAGAATCGAAAGTGATCAAAATTACATGGGACAAATCAAAGCAGGAGACTGGTAAAGATGGAAGGAAAAGTCCTATGTTCCACATGGAAAATAGAAAGACAGACTGGTATTGTCCATCCCAAATATAGTTGCAAAAATGTTTTTTTGCAAAATTTTTTTGATTTCAATGACATTTTTTGATTTGACAACAAGATTAAAAACAAACCAAAACTATTTAACAAGCTATTCCAAGTGATGCTTGGCAGATGCACTCCCACTTCAGCAAGACTCCCAGTGCTCAACAGTGATCAGGCCCACAGTCTTTCTGAAATGCCTTGGGATGAAAAAAGTCTACACACATGTACTTCCTCCCTCAATAAAATAGTTCTAAATACTCCTGTCACTTGACTGCATATTTTGCAGATACAACATGGAAGGCTTGTCCTTTGATTCTGCATTTATTACATGTAAATAGGAGGAGTCTGGTTATAAAGAGTAACATTTTTCCTTTTCCCTTTCAAATAGGAATTTTTAAAGACATTTTCCATAGTTGTGGAATATTATTATAAAACAATAGCACAGAAAAGGATGAGATTTATTTAAAGGTCTAGAAAAAATGACCTATGAGAGAAGATTGAAAAAATTGGGTTTGTTTAGTCTGGAAAAAGAGAAGACTGAGAGGGGACATGATAACCGTATTCAAGTACATCAAAGGTTGTTACAAGGAGGAGGGAGAAAAATTCTTGTTCTTAACCTTTGAGAGTAGGATAAGAAGCAATGGGCTTAAAATGCAGCAAGGACGGTTTAGGTTGGACATTAGGGAAAAACCACCCTGACAGGAAGTTAAGCACTGGAATAAATTGCCTAGGGAGGTTGTGGAATCTTGGAACATCATTGGAAGTTTTTAAGAGCAGGTTAGACAAACACCTTTTGGGGTGGTCTATATAATACTTAGTTCTGCCATAAGTGCAGGGGACTGGACTAGATGACCTCTCGAGGTCCCTTGCAGTCCTATGATTCTATAAACATTCTATTGTTATGCTAAAGTGTCCGGAGTTATTTCAGCACTAGCACAGATGATACTGGAATGTAGCAGTTCATATATTACCAAAACAGTTCAGTGATTAATATTCTGGAATGCCAAGAGAAGGGTTTTCCTATTCCCATTAGCACATGTGATGCTTAAGAGTATTAACCTTTGGCACTGCCAATGCTTCACAGTTCAGTGACCACAGGTGGACAGTTTCCCTCAAATTAGCAGTATCTGTATGCAAGAATAAAACAATAATGGGACTAATTTAAATTGAGAGTTAGTTTGCTGGCAGAAAATTAAGCAAGAGAAAGGTAGTCTGGTGCTTATCAGGCTGCCTGGATTGCCACACATCTTTGAAAGAGCACAGCCACCCAAATCTGCAGCAGTTCCTTCTAATCTATGCCTATGTGCCCACACAATTCTGTCAACCAGAGACTTTACATACAGCATCCCTTGCTATTCCAGGGCTGAGCTCCCATGCTTCCAGTTATACCCATCCTGGACATCCCTTTTGCATCTACTAGCCACTTTGAGAAGTCATGTGGTAGATATGTGAGACAGATCAACTGGGGAAAAGAGGGTTAGGATGGGACCCAGCTCATTTCCTTTAAGGCAGGATTTGAAATGATTATTCAAGAGGTACTTGCACCACTTGGTGGCAGTGATACTAGCTTTTTGCATAATCCCTTTAGACTGGTGGAGATGCCAAGTCTTCTCTCTCTCTTTTTTTAAGCACCATGTTATTCATGATATAGCTAACCTGAAATCCACCTTGTCTTAGTAAAAGTCTGCATGGAATTATGTAATGAATAGACAGACTATCCTGTGGAGACTCCAGGCTGCAAAGGATGCCATGAATTTTCCCTGCTAGTGCATCATTCCAGACTTCTGATTGGTGGAGGCATCCAGGAGTGACAGCCAGGCACAGCCCAAGTACATATGTTTTGTGCTATTGACCTGAGGGATGCGGGTGGGTGGGGAGGACAGAATCCTGTTCCCAACTTACAGAGCACCTATAAAGCAACTACTTGGTCATACTGTAGCCTCAGCCTCCTCCTATTGTGCTCACCATGGATTCACTAGCCATGCCCACTCACAGCCATACCCAACCCATGCTGAGGCACAGTACACAGAGGAGGTCCTCACCCCTACCTGACTGCTCAGTGGTCACCCCCACTTTCCCATTCAGTGGAACTGCATTACTTCTGCAGAATTTAAGGGCTTGTGCTCCATATAAGAAGGGAAAGATTTCCTCTCTATCTTAGGGCCTTGTACTGCTGCTCATCCAAGCCATCTTCTCTGAGATGCTTCCTGTCCCACAAGCAAAGGAAGACAGAAGGCAGAAGATTCTGGAAATGAACCACTGGCTAGGTGAGTGGTGTAGAGCTTTGGTTTTGTACCATCACCTTTGGTTTTGGTCCATCTTCTCTGAGGAGAGGGAGAAGTATGCTTTGGCTGGCCTCCTCCTTAGTAGGAGGGGAACCGATCTCCATGGGATAGTCTGGCTAGAGTAGTCAGCAGGGGGTTAAACTAATAGCAGAAGAGGAGGGTAAAATGAAGGAAGATATGAGCCCTCAGTTAGCACAAAACTGAGGATTCGAAAACAAAATAAATCAAGGAACCAAAGGACATGAAGAAATTCTTGAATTGCCTATACCCAGGTTCCTAACATTGGGGTAACAAATGAGAGGAACTGGCATTGCTCATTTATGAGCATAAATTCAATCTAGTTGGTACTCCTGAAACCTGGTGGGATGTTTCACACAACTGGAATGTTAAAATCAATGGTTATAACTTATTTAGGAAGGATCAGTGAGCAAAAGGGAAGAGCCAGTGGCTCTTCATGTCCAAAACGGCATTACCAGTTTCCGAGTCACTGATAACTTGGAAGAAAGTGATCCTGAATGCTTATGGATCAATGTTCTAACAGATAGAGTACAAGATGGGGCACTGGCTAGCGTCTGCTACAGAGCACCAAATCTCACTAGGGAACAAAATGACCGCTTTCTTACATGCCTATCTACAATATGGGGGTGGGGGGAACCAAAACAACAAAACCCTCTGATCATGGGGGACTTTAATTTGAGTGATGTATTCTGGAGGTCTCATGCTGCCAGTACTAAAGCATCGTTGAAATTTCTAAACAATATAGATGACAATTTCTTAACTCAAAGTGCTGCAGCCAACCCAGGGGAATTCTATATTAGACTTTGTCCTAACATACGAAGAGGAACTGATCACAGAACTAAAAAGTTAATGGTAGCTTAGGTACAAATGATCAAGACTTCATCACATTTATAGCGTGCAAGCAGAATAAAGTCCAGACCAGTAAAATATATATATATATATTTTATAGTGGCAGAGCTCCGCCCTTGTCCCCGTGGGTCCCATGCTTCCAGGTGGTTTATGCTAGCCTCAGAGGCTCACTGCAACCCTGCACATAGCCCTTCTCTCTCTAGGGCCAGGGTTATTGTCTACTGAGCCCTTTTCATCATAAGCCAGCAAGGAGGTTGGTGAGAGAACTCCCACAGTCTCTGTTGTCCCAACAGGCTTGTTCCAGAACAGTTTAGCCTCCTGTCTTGACAGGTACCTGTCTTCCCCTCCCAGGAGGTGGTTCTGTAGTGGTGGGTTGGGGGGAACCCGGGCCCACCCTCTACTCCGAGTTCCAGCCCAGGGACCCTAATGGCAGCAGCTGTTGGCAGCCAACCTTTCACTGCCAGAGCTGCTACACTTCCCTGGGCCACTTCCCTACAGTTCTCCCGCTTCTCTCTCTTAACGCCTTCTTCACCCTTACCTTAGGGCTCCCTTTCCAGTGGCTTGATGGTGTCTTCACTACTCAGCCCTTCAGCCGCACTTCCTCTCCTCTGGCTTCATTTGGCCTGACTGGAGTGAGCCTTTTTATACTATCAGAGGGGCCTTAGAGTCAGGTGTTCACATTAGCTTAACAGCCTCACCTGACTCTTTGCAGGTTAACTGGAGTCATGTGTCCACCCTAGCCTGGAGCAGCCCCTGCTCTGGTCAGTCAGGGAACAGAAAACTGCTTATCCAGTGGCCAGTATATCTGCCTTCTACTACTCTGCTGTACCCAACTGGTCTGGGTCTATCACAATACACACACACACACACACACACACACACACAGTGCTTTAATAGGGCCAGTTTCACAAACCTGAAAACAATTATGAGCCAAATCAGGTGGGAGGAAGGATATAATCAGAAAAATGTGGATAATAATTGGGAATCATTTAAGAATACCTTATTAGATGCCCCAAAAGCCACAATTGAGGAAGAAGGCTGCATTAGTTAAAACAACAACATGGTTTAGAGGGGAAGCGAAAGCAGCTGTAAAACAATAAAAAATATTTTTTTAACAAAGGGGAAGTTGATAGTAATGAATATAAATCAAATGAGGAATTGTAAGAAATTGATAAGGGATGCCAAGGGACACAAGGAGATGTCTATGGCCAGCAGAGTTAAGGACAATAAGGAGTTTTTTAAAGATATAACTTAGAGAATTTTTTCACTTCAAGGTCCCAGAAACAAAGACAAGGTTTTCATCTCGAGGCCAAAAGACCAAAAACATCAAGACACTTGATCACGGCCTTGGATAGACCAAGAGACTACCTACACTTGACCAGAGTTCAGAGAGCCGAGAAGGAACAAAAAGAATCCTAATGATGGCATTGGTCCATTACTACATGGAAATGGTAGAATTATCAATAATGATGCAGAAAAGACAGGTGTTTGATAAATATTTCAGTTCTGGATTTGGAAAAAAACAGATGATGCAGTCTCATCATATGGTAATAACACCCTTTCCATTCCACTATCATCTCTGGAGGATGTTCAACAGAAGCTACTAAAGTTAGACACTTTAAAATCAGCAGGTCCAGATAACTTGCATGCAAAAGTTTTAAAAGAGCTGGGTGAGGAGCTTTGTGGACCATTCATGTTGATCTTCAATAAGTCTTGGAGCACGAGGGAAGTTCCAGAAGCCTGAAAAAAAGCGAATGTGCTAATTATTAAAACAGGGTAAATAGGATGACCCGGGTACTTATAAGACTGTCAGCCTGACATTGATCCTGGGCAAGATAATGGAGCAGCTGATACAGGACTCAATTAATAAAGAATTAAAGGAGGGTAATGTCGTTAATGCAAATCAACATGGGTTTATGGAAAATAGATCTGTCAGACTAACTTGAATGTTTTTTATTGACGAGATTACAAGTTTGGTTGATAAAGGTAACTGTTGGAATAATATATTTAGAGTTCTGTAAGGCATTTGACTTGGTGCCGCATGACATTTTGATTAAAAAACTAGCATATAAAATTAACATGGCACAGACTAAATGGATTAAAAAGTGGCTAACTGTAAACAGGGAATAGTCATTGAGTGGATGTGTTTCCAGTAGGATCATGCAGAGATTGATTCTTGGCCCTATGCTATTTAACCTGAAAGAAAAAAAATCACTGATAAAGTTTGCAGATGACAAAAAAATTGGACGAGTGGTAAATAATGAAGAGGACAGGTCACTGATTCAGAACGATCTAGACTGCCTGGTAAACATGGTACAAGCAAATAATATGCATTTTGATACGGCTGAATGTAAATGTATACATCTGGGAACAAAGAACATAGGCAATACTTATAGGATGGGGAACTTTATCCTGGGAAGCAGTGTCTCTGAAAAAGATGTGGGGACTGCGGTGGATAATCAGTTGAACATGAGCTTCCAGTGTGATGCTGTGGCCAAAAGAACTATTGCAATCCTGTGATTAATAACTGGGGAATATCAAGTAGAGAAGTAGAGACAGGTTATTTTACTTCAATGATTGGCACTGGTATGACTGCTGCTGGAATACTGTGTCCAGTTCTGCTGCCCACTATTCAAGAAGCATGTTGTTGATAAACCGGAGAGGGTTCAGAGAAGAGCCGCAAGAATGATTAAAGAGTTAGAAAACATGTCTTATAGTGATAGACTCAAGAAGCTCAATCTAAGAAGGTGAAGGGGTCACTTTATTACTGTCTCTAAGTACCTACGTGGGGAACAAACGTTTAATAATAGGCTCTTAAACCTAGCAGAGAAAGGTATAACATGATCCAATGGCTGGAAGTTAGACAAATTCAGAATAGAAATAAGGTGTACATTTTTAATGGTGAGTAACTAACCATTGGACTAATTTACCTAGAATTGTGGTGGATTCTCCATCACTGAATTTTTAAAATCAAGATTGGATGCTTTTATAAAAAAGATGTGCTCTCAGAATTATTTTAGGAAAGTTCTATGGCTTGTGTTATGCAGGAGGTCAGACTAGATGATCACAATGGTCACTTCTGGGTTTATAATCTATGAATAAATCACAAAATCTGAGGCTTCCCACGTACAACAAATTGGCAATAGTGAGGTCCCTCATGAACTTGAGTCTCTGGCTCTTCTCACCTTTCAGAATATAGAAATTCTGTTTGGGATAGTGATATTTGTGTGTGTTCCTTTATTCCCACAGAGTTAAATCCTGCATTCCTCTCAGGCAAAACTTCTGTTGATTCCTATAACTGCTGGAACAGTTGAATAATTAATCATTCTTTTCTCCTACACAGAGACATTGCACAGAATCCCTTGGAGTCACATTATTTGATCACTCTGAGTTTTCTACCCTGCTTCCTAGATTAGTTTGCTTAGTTTTAATCCTCTTGCTGGGAGCTCCCCACTCCCACAGTAACTCTTATATTTTACTTGCCTCTTTACAGCTGTTTCTTTGTAGTTTTCCTTACTCACGCTTATTCCTATCTCCATACACTTGATCTCCTTTCATTTGGGCATGCTTAATATGTGGCACCTGCTAGACCACATCTATTAAATAATAGCCAAAAAATAGCTACTAATTTTTTTTAAATCTTAAGCCACACATTCAGGTTACCAACCCACCTCTCCTTGGTCCCCAGCACAGTGCTGCAAACAGCTCTGAGAATGCCACCTCTGCACTGCATCATGAAAAAGCATTTGAGTTTTAATATACATTAAGTATACGCTCCTTAAACACACACTTCCCATGGTGACTAGATTGCTTAGGACTGCTTGGTCAGAGGGTCTCACTCCTGGGGAGGTGCTCATGAGAAAAGTACAAATACTATAAAGGCAACCTTGTACACTCTACCCCCAGATTGAAAAGGGTGAGGGAGCCCAGAGGAGAGCCATCCCCGGTAGATCCCTTGGATCTGCAGAAGAGGGAACACAAAGGAGCTGTCCCTCTGTACTTCTCCATAGAAACATGACACTGCACAGTGGCTTGCAAGCTGCTGATTGTATTTAAAACTAAGAAACAAACATTATGGCTTTGAGAGATTTGGCTCTGCCTTCATTCCCAATGGTATATATATGAATTATGCATTAAGCTTCCGTACTGTCATCTGACATTCACCTCCCCAAGCCCTACAGCTATGCTAGGAGAGATGCAGATGGGATTCAGCAGCAGTTAATGCATCAGACGCAGTGATGCAGTTAACAGCTTTTCTTGGCTCCAACCCCAAAGGTCATGGAACCCCAGCCGTAGAGAATTCTGCCAGAGCTGCTCTGGGATGTTCCCAAGCAATGAGGGAGCAAACAGAGGGTTGGTGCAGAAAGGCAGGGAGAAGGAGGAATGCCTTCATAGAGAGGCAGTGGGTGATTTGACCCTATGAAAAGTTTAATCTCTTACTTTAAACAGCATTACTTACTTTAAACAGTTCATGTTAGCAAATGTATAAGGAATGGCAAAAGGAGAGAGAAATACATTGATGAGTTAAAGATCTGCATATGGAGGAATTAGATGCATGCAGCTCCAAAGCCCTAAATCAAGCATAAAATAGAAATGTAGGGCTAGAAGGGACCTCACGAAGTCATCAAGTCCAGTCCCCTGCACTAAGGTAGAACCAAGTAAACTTAGACTAACCCTGACAGGTGTTTGTCCAAACTGTTCTTAAACGTCCAATGATAGGGAGTCTGCAGCCTCCCTTGGAAGCCTATTCCAGAGCTTAACGACCCTTCTAGTTAGAAAGTTTTTCCTAATATTTAACCTAACTCTCCCTTGCTGCAGACTAAGCCCATTACTTCTTGTCCTACCTTCAGTGGACACGGAGAACAATTGATCATCCTCCTTCTAACAGCCCTTAACAGATCTGTAGACGTATCAGGTTCCCCACTCAGTCTTCTTAAGACTAAACATGCCCAGTTTTAAAACAAACAAAAAAACTTTCCTCATAGGTCAGACTTTCTAAACCTTTATTATTTTTGTTGCTCTTCTCTGAGCTCTCTCCATTGCCCACATCTTTCCTAAAGTGTGGCACTTAGAATTGGATACAGTACTCCAGCTGAGGCCTGACCAGTGCCAAGTAGAACATGACAATTGCTTCCCATGTCTTACATAAAATGCTCCTGTTAATAACCCCAGAATATTAGCCTTTTTTGCAACTGCATCACATTGTTGACTCATTCAATTTGTGATCCACTAAAACCCCCATACCCTATTCAGCAATACAGCCCCCTAGCCAGTTATTCTACATTTTGTAGTTGTGCATTTGATTTTGCATTCTAAGTGAAGTACTTTGCCTTTGTTTTTGTTGAATTTCATTTTGTTGATTTGGTCTGAAATTAACATAATGAAATTCAATAAATTCTCTAGTTTGTAAAGGTCAATTTGAATTCTAATTCTGTCCTCCAAAGTGCTAGCAACCCCTCTTAGCTTAGTGTCTTCTGCAAATTTTATAAGCAGACTCTCTACTCCATTATCCAAGTAATTAAATATTGACTAGTACTGGACCCAGGACTGACTCCTAAAGGACTTCACTATATAGGGTTACCATTCGTCCGGATTCCCCCGGACATGTCCGGCTTTTTGAGCTAAAAATAGCGTCTGGGGGGAATTTGTAAATGTCCGGACTCCCCCCCCGCATGCAGAGCACGCGCGGCTAACAGGGCAGCCGGCCAGATGGTGCCACTTACATGGGGCTCCGACAGCCAGAGAGAGCCCCTCCTCCTCTCCCCTGCAGCTGAGATTACTCCCTCCCTCCCTGCATTCGCAGATCGCCTCCGGCAGTCTGGAGCTCCTCCCCCCCCCTCCACTGCTGCCCAGCGTGCCGGGACGAACGGCTCAGGCCGTTCCTGAGCAAGTTCACAGAGACATTAGGCGAAGGCCAACAACAAGGGAGCCAGGGAGTCGGAGAAGGGGCAGGGAGGTTCTGGAGGGGGCAGTCAAGAGACGGGGGGGGTCGGGAGTTCGGGGGAGGGCTTTCTGGGGGTGGGGGTGTGGATAAGGTTTTGGGCAGTCAGGGTACAGGTAGGGGGTAGGGTCCTGGGGGGCATTTAGCGGGGGGGTCTTAGGAGGGGGCAGTTAGGGGACAAGGAACAGGGAGGCTTAGGTAGGGGGTGGGGTTCTGGAGGGCAGTTAGGAGCAGGGGTCCCAGGAGGAGGCAGTCAGGGGACAAGGAGCGGGGGGGAGGGTTGGGAGTTCGGGGGGGGGGCTGTCAGGGGGTGGAGAGTGGTTGGATGGGGCGTGGGAGTCCCGGGGGTCTGTCTGGGGGTGGGGGTGTGGATAAGGGTTGGGGCAGTCAGGGTACAGGTAGGAGGTACGGTCCTGGGGGGCATTTAGGGGGGGGTCTTAGGAGGGGGCAGTCAGGGGACAAGAGGCAGGGAGGCTTATCTTTGGTCCATATACGAGATCTAGTCGATCCCTCTTTGATCTTACTTTTAGCAGCCATATCTTCTTTTCTTTGCTCATTCCTCACAGCAGGGTGTCTATGTCTACAGTGTTGGCTCAATCCAGATCTAGTATGAAAACCAAGCCCACAGACCGAGCACGTATGGCTCTTCATTGGGGTATCCTCCTTCTTGGGTATGCACTTGGGGTAGTGGCAAGCTATATTATGATATTGAGAAGATTTTCCACATTTACTACATACAACTCATATGGCTTTACTTTTATGAACCACATTAATGTGTTTGGCCCATTTACCAAATGTTGGTAATATCTGGGGACATATTGGACAATTAAAACTATCAACGGGATACTCTAAATAAAAAACCCCATCCTTCCACGAACTACTTTCTAATATATTTATATTACTACCAGTACTGTTAAGATCCTTATTACGATCCCTATTAAAATCAGTACTTGGTCTAAAACTATTTAATAAACTAGACCCATTAACTAAATGAGCATTAAGATATCCCGATTCACTAACATATGGATCATCAAATGTACTTAAATACTTAAAATCTGGATTAAAACTTTCCATAGTTAAATCATTAAAAGTGTCCCTTGTAAAAACCATCGGTAAGATAGATAAAATCTCCTCACCATGATCATCACAAACAGTCTCCTCTACCTCCTCTCCATGCTCCACTGGGAGGACTTGATTCTCACTCTCATGCTCATGAGACTTCATTATAGTCCACACCATTTTATCCATTGGTCCAGCGACCCTAATCACACCCCTAATATATTTAACACTGTCAGCCGGGGCATCAAAGCCAACAGCGGGGGCGTTATTAACCCGGTCCAGCGCCAATCCGGTATAAAAATATAAATTACTTTTTTCCATAGCTAAAAGATTTACCCTTCTCAGAGGGAAACTAACCCTTTCCAGGGGGAAACTAACCCGTACCTGGGGGAAACTTACCCTTTCCAGGGGGAAACTAACCCGTGCCTGGGGGAGTCAACCCGTACCTGGGGGAGGCTACCCTTACCAGGGGGGCATCCATGTGGCACCATATGGGGCTGCCCAACCCCGTCCCACACCCCACTGAATGTGGGATGTGGGTTCGTCCTCCGCAATCCGCCTGGCTATCCAAGCCAGTTACCGACTCTCACCACGAGGAGGTAGCGGTTGGACTTGCAATCCAGAGGCTTTCCTCGAAGAGGGGTCCCAAACAGCATAATGTCGAGCTCTAACGGGCGTGTGAGAAAAGGCTCAGATCTTGGTAGGGGTTGCCCCTATTGACCGGGCTCACGCCCACCCCCACCTCACCGATAACCCATTCTCTCACTACCCTCAGGCAATGTTTCCGTCCAAGCCCGACAGCTGAGAGGGTCCAGAGACACATGGAGAGCCATTAAGAGAGCCATTTGATAAGGATAGAAGAAGATTGACTCGCATTATAATGGGAGAGCCAGATAAGGCTAAGTGTGCTATCCCTATGAAAGAAATTGAGGAATACTATGTGAATATTTTGGGAACAATTGGACATGGTAGTATGATAGGGTGGCCATCATCCACAGAGAATGCGGATAATGATATATTAATGAGTCCGATCTCTGTGGATGAGATTAGAATAGCTTTAAGAGAAATAAGAAAAGATAGTGCTCCTGGCCCAGATAAAGTAAAAGTGAGCAATTTGTGGGATATTTTTAATTTAGACTCCTTAATACTTACAAAAATTTTTAATATATGGTTTCTAAATAGACAGGTGCCAGATGAATTTAAGAAAAATAGAACGATTTTAATACCAAAGACACAAGATGAGGAGGAAATGAAGAAGTTAACATCTTGGAGACCATTGACAATTGGGTCAGTTTGGATTAGAATCTATACCAAAATATTAGCAAAAAGACTGGTGGAAACAGTTAAGATATGTAGTAGACAAAAAGGGTTTATATCCGCCCCTGGGTGTGAGGAAAATATTGCTATATTAGATAATTTGATTAAAGGGGCTAAACGAAATGGGAATGAAATTGCAATAGTGTTCGTAGATCTGGCTAAAGCTTTTGATTCTGTGGGACACGGACATATAATAGCCGGGTTGAGAAGATTTGGTATAGATGAACATTTTATAGATATTATTAGGGACCTTTATGATAATTGCACAACTAGGGTATGGGTGGGTGATGAAGTTACTGAGTCTATTTTAATTAGGAGGGGGGTCAAGCAGGGTGACCCGTTGTCCCCAATTTTGTTTAATATTGCTATGGATCCCCTTTTAACTAGATTAGAAGTAGAAGGAAGTGGTTTTTATGTTAAGGGCAATGGTGTCACGTCATTGGCTTTTGCCGATGATGTGGCAATTTTAAGTAGCTCATATAAAGGAATGATTAAAAATTTGGGTATTTTAGAGGAGTTTTGTAAAAATACTAATCTCTCTGTTAATGTGAAGAAAACGAAAGGCTTTCATATTTTAACTAAACATAAAACCTATGTAGTTAATCCTAAGGATAACTGGCAGATAGGGTCAGAGGAGATTGAATATGTTCAACCAGGGGATTTTGAAAAATATTTAGGAGCTAGAATAGATCCCTGGATAGGTGTAGGGGGACCGGTACTTAAAGAAAAATTGAAAGATTGGAGTGAGAATTTAATTAAGGCCCCATTAAAACCGGCCCAAAAAATATTAATTTTACAGACATATATTTTACCGAAGCTATTTTATAATCTTCTTTTAATAGAACCCCCTTTTAATCTTTTAGACGATCTTGATGTGTTAGTTAGAAAAATAGTTAAAGAGATTTTACATTTACCTCAGTGTACCACAGATGGGATATTTTATTCTAGAGGTAGGGATGGTGGCTTAGCTCTCACTAAGTTTAGTGTGCAAATCCCAAATATGTTAATTCGTAAATGGAGGAGACATATTGTCTCGAGAGATGATTGGATGGACCTATCTTATCTATATGCAGGAGAAAATCTTGTGGATAAAATATTGTCATTTAGTGCAGTAACATCTCATCCCAAGAAATGGAGGGAAGAGGAATTTTTAAGATGGTCGGAACTGAGATGTCAGGGAATAGGGATAAAATATTTTTAAAATGATTTAATTAGTAATTCGATTTTTAGAAACTCTAGTAAAGTTAAATCGTCAGCGTATATCGCAGCATTGCAGCTTAGGGCAAATATTTATCCTACTAGGGAGACATTAGCAAGAGGAAGAGGAGGTATGAATGCTCTTTGTAGATGGTGCGGTAAAGTGCGGGAGACTGTTCCCCATATCTCAGGACAATGTTATAAGACTAAGAATGCTAGGATAAAAAGGCATAATAGAGTAGTGTCTGCAGTTGTAGATAAGGTTGGTAAATTAGGGTGGAAGGCAATGATAGAGCCCCATTTGAGAAATAGTAAGGGTGAGTTAAGAAAGCCGGATATTATATTTATAAAAGGAGATACAGCAGTGGTGGTTGATGTTACAGTGCGATGGGAGGATAATGCCGGAAGTTTGGAACAAGCCCACAGTGAGAAGGTGGCTTATTATCTTGAGTTAGAGGAAGAAATTAAAAACTTAACGGGAGGTAAAAATATTCACTTCTTTGGTTTTGTGCTTGGGGCGCGTGGCAAGTGGAGTGAAGGTAATAATGATTTGTTACAATTATTGGGAATGGACAGAAGTAAAAATTTTAAGGAGAGTATATGTAGACTTGTTTTATATTCCACTATTGGTATGATGGCTATATTCAGTGACAGGTAAAGATCCCGGAGTTTCCATTCCGTATATCTTGCCAAAACTAAATTTTAGCTATTTTGGTTTCCATGCTCTAAATTTTCAAATTTTTAATATTGTTTTGAACATTAATTTATTTAGTGTTATTTAATATCTGTCCTTCAATAGAATGGTTTTAATTATATAATAAATGCTTATTAATGGATGAAATTCCAATTTAAATTATTAGTTTATTTAATTACTGGATGTGGATGCGGACTGGCCGCGTATAATAACCAGGAAAGGGCAGGTAGTCACGCCTGTACATAAATAGGGGGTGGAGTCCTGGGGGGCAGTTAGGGGCATGGGTCCCAGGAGGGGGCAGTCAGGGGACAAGGAGCGGGGGGAGGGTTGGGGGTTCTGAGGGGGTGAAGTGGGAGGGGCAGGGGTGGGGCTAGGGCAGGACGGGGGCGGGGCTCCTCCCGTCCTCTTTTTTGCTTGCTGAAATATGGTAACCCTATCACTATATATGCCCTCCCAGTTAAACCCCATTGTTCAGACTCTGTCTCTCTCTGACCGACCTCCTTGGCCAGATTCCAGGTGAGAGCCCTGACTCCTTCCAGCAACCAATTCTTAAGGTATCATCCACCCAAGGACCCCAAAGTGCTCCTCAGAAGAGCAAGCACTTTGTCCTGTTACATCTCTACAAATGGGTAGCCGAGACACAGAGAAATGATGACTTGCTCAAGGATATGCAGTGCATCAGTGACAGATGATTAGAATCCAGAATAACGTATTTTCAGTCCTGTGGTTTAACTGCTAGAAGGCACGTCTTGCCCCCGAAATGAATAAGGAACAGGGAGAAACAAAGTGGTTCAGATCAAATGAGACTCAGTTCCTGAACCTTAACCAAACTCTCTAACAATCACATCTTGGAGGTTCAAGCACCTGTGAGAAACGTTACCTTTTCTTGCGGGCTTTACACTGTCTGGGACAGACCCTAAGCACTGACATACCACGAGGAAGGTTGTTCTTGCACTATTTCCAGTCAGCCTAGAAGCAGGAATTACCTGAAATATTGCAATGAAGTCCATTCTTACAAGATGTCCAGCCCTGTTTTTTTTTTTTTCCAGAGCCAAGAGATTTGGATTCTCCAAATAATCTTTGTAATTTCCCCATTAACACCCTAAAATTACTGACAAGCACTTCTCAACAAGGCCAAAAAACAACAAGTTGAGAGTTTCTAGGCCAAGCCATTTAGGAGATAAACCAGAAAAGAGACATTTTTAAATGATGGTGGTTTGAAAAAAAGGCTTTTCTCTTTTTTATTTAAACCAAACTTCTGAAAACATTTCCAGTCTGAATGAAATGTAGCATGAGAGATTTCAGGAACATTTCTGTTTGGAAGAGGGTTAAAAATGGATTTTTAAATGGGAAGGTAGCTTCAACCTTAACTATGGAACGGCTACCACTGCTCCACAATGAATAACGCATCTGGACCAGATGCAGAGATCAGAGACTGCCCTAACTCCCAGAGTTCAGCTCTGACTCCTATTTTTCCTAAATTTCAAGGATCCTAGAATCTGGGTTTTGATTCAAGCTCATATCTAGTTGAGACAAACCCTATTGGACCCGTCTGTCAAAGATATGGGATTATATATCTTAAGAATAAGGAGCCTAAAATGAATTTAAAAATCCTAAAAATACAGACATGAAATGCATTCGATTGATAATTAAATCAATGAAATATTTTCCAACGGGAAAGAGGATAGCACTAAAATAAGCCATTCTTGGGGTTGGTTCTACATGCATGCAACTGAGATCATGATACTGACTCAGAGACTTTGCATATTTGAAAATTATACTGGGAATAGGAGGAATGACGACAGACCAAGAAAACCTCAGATAACTTCAGCAGTGACATTAATAATAAGTGACACACATAATCCAGTACAGGCACATTCAGAACCTAGGCCTAAAAATGAGAACTAGAGAGAATATATTTTTAAGTGGAAAGACACAGAAACAGACTGATTAGGGAAGAAGTATGGGAAATCTTTCAAAAATAAACAAACAAATAAAAAACAATCCCTAAAAGTTTCAATGCCATCTGGAGACACTGGAAAAAGAGAAACAGCTTGCTACTGTAGGAGGTATTAAAGCAACTTGCATTGTTTTTTAGAGATGAGTCCAAGTCTCAAAAAATCAGATCAGATTAAGCTCTCCATGGTTCAGGGGGGTTTGGATTCAGATTTTTGGTCAGTTTATTTTAGAATATATACCAAAAAATAACACACGTATCCTTTGCAAAATTCAGATTTGGTTCCAGTTCTGTTTCCATAAATCCTAGATTTGGGAGTGTTCACTGTTCAGATATGGGTTTTGGTTTGGGCCCATCTCAAAATAGATGGTGCTTTCCCCTCCCTTTAGAGAATCTTACATACCTTGGAGGAGCACAGGGCAGGGAAACAGAATATTACACTGGACAGTTTTGACAGAAGGAAAGATGAAAAGAACTAGGGCTTGCCTCAGTGGGGACATAAAAGGCTTTAGTGATGTAACCTTGCTGAAGATTTCTTACAGTGGGAGGGATAACAGATCCTAGCGAAATCTTTATGTCTGCAAAGAAAAACAGGCATGATGTTAACTCTCTCAGAGTCAGACTGAAAATAATGTAACTAGAAAGGTCTTTAAAATGGCATCCAGCAATACACAGAGAACAAGGTGCAAATTAGGATAGCTTTTAGAATATAAAACTTTTACCAGCAAGGAAAGAAGCAGCCAAAACACTCTCCCCTTCCCTCACTTTTCAGAGAATTAAAAAACAAAATGGAGATAGTATATATATTTATAAAGACACTGATGGGAGTTGTGATTTATAGTAGAAATTTAACACCCCAGCTAAGTGAGTTGGGGTACAGAGATTTCTGTTCAAATAAAAACAGGGAGGGATTTTGAGTCCACACAGGATAAGAATCTACTGGCATTACTTCTTTAGTTCAAGTGGGAGAGACAGGTGCCTTGAAGCTGCCGATCGGGGGTTCCATCCCTGCTGACGATCCACAGACAAGGTGCTGTATGACAGAATAGTATTCCAAAAGCTGCTATTTCTCCATGCCAGTTGTGATACAACAGTCTCCCCTCTGTAAAATTGCCAGTCTATTCATGTTTTTTAAATGGACACCAAAAAAAACCAACCCACACGTACTTTCAAGTATGTTATGTGGAGACTCTACCCAAATGAGAGCAACTGAAGGGAACAAAATGCCATTCTGAGCATACTGAAGTATTTGTTTGCTCTGAAGATGGCTTGGTGAATAAACATATAAGCAAAAGGTTTTAATGATATGGTGCATTTAATTTGAAGATGGAATAGGAATGTATATTAGCCTTGGACAAGTCACTTGACCTCGCTGAGCCTCCTCAGCTTTGTCTTCTTAATTGGGAATAATACTCCTTAACTCATCGGGCTGCTAATATGCTTAGTTTAGGGAGCTTTTCTACAGCACTTTGAACTAGTAAAGTGATGCTAATTGCCAAGTCTGAGAAGTCTCAAGTTGGGTGGCCAAAATTCGTGAACGCTTTTGGCCTTAATCTCTGTGCCTCCCTTCCCCAGCAGTAAAATGTGGATAATATCACCACCTAACCTCCCAGTGCCACTGTGGAGATAGGAGTTAAGTGTTTATGAAACAGTTAGGTAGTCTGGTGAGGCACCATAGAAACACCCAGGAAGAAATTAATAATTTTGTATTCGGTGCAGGGTTTGGATGGTGTGCAGTAAATAATGCATTGGGCTACATATAGAATGAGGAGAATAACAAGAAATATTTAACACTTATCCATTCACTGAATGAGGCCTGGATCCTGGGGAAAAATAGTATGTGATCATGTGCATATGCATTATCATACAGCCTTTAATTATAAGGGGGCTGGATTAAGGTTACATGGGCAACCTTACTTCTGGCATTCCCTAACTTTTGAGTGCTTGACTTTGCAACCTTAGCCTTAATTTAATGTAGTTTATTTTGGATGTAATTTCCTAAATAAAAAACAAAAAACAAACTAAAACAAATTCCATTACATGGAAACCATGTTGAGTACAAACTTGGATCATCAGCAGGTATAGAGCCTTTTGAGCCACAGCACTGACCTCCAGCACTAAAAACTAAAGATGTCCCTGGCAGCAGTAGTAGGCTGTTATGCTCTGTGTGGACTAGAGATGTGGTGGATGAGACATACACTTAGCAAACTGCTGTGAAACCCAGTGTTTAGACCCTTCTGCTCCTACCCTGACTGTTCCTCTCTGATCTAATCCAGCCCCCTCTCCTCCATCCTGACCCCCGCTCAGCTCCTGGCTTCTCAACCCCTCGCCCTCCATTTCACACCCCTTGCATTATTTTTTGGCTGCTTTCTCCTCATCATTGCCTGGGCATCAACTGGGAGGGCATTGAGAACACAGGGGAGTGTCTCCCTACTCTCGGTTCCTATGCGCATTGCCACAGTGGCACCTAGCAGGCAGGAGGAGCCATTGCAGGAAAAGTACTACCTGGTCTGGCAGGAGTGGGTTGGGGCACACTCAATCTTCTGATAATGTAGCTGCCAAATTCTTCACTTAGCATGAACGAATTGAGATTTTTGAGTCACATTTAGGAGAATTTTTCAAATACGGTAAAAGGCAAATGCTGATACCAGCATGACCCTCCCCTGCCAAAATTCAAGTCCCTGCTCCAAAACTTAGAGGCACTTCAGAGTTTCCAAATGCAAGTGTTTCAGGAATGTAATATGGACCAAAAACAAACAAACAAATAAACAAATAAACAAACAAACAAAACCACCTTATTTCCCCCCCTCCTCTTGTTCTCAGATACGTCTGAGCCTTTTTAGCTGAAAAACTTGCCAAAAAAGTTCAGCCTGAGGCAGACACCTGACATAGAACATTCCAGTCCAATCAGTTAATGTCTGGCAAAGCTATATGCAGCTGAACAGGGTCCTATAATGGGAAGTGTTGGGGAATCATTACCACGGGCAACAATACCAACTCTACCTATAATAAAACTGTTTAACCTTATAACTGTTCTCTTGTCTCTTTTAACCAGAGTCTGATGTTACAGAATTCCAACTCATAGTACATTCTTATATTTACAATGTTAAGATAGGAAATCCTTTATTCCTCCATTTAGCGTTGTCTCCCATTTCAATACAGGGGTGATTAGCAAAAGTCTTCCAACATTATGGAAGAGTTTGCCAGCATCTAAATTATTGCTGAAACAAATGATTATCTAGTCATCTTTCATAATGTACTTTGCCCCAGACTAAAATAATCAAGTGCCTGATGCAACCATATGAAAGTCTTCAGTCTGGTAACTGAAATTAGACTTCCTGTTTGGGTAAAGCTAGATGAAGAGTTCGGTTCTTCTCCTAGCATTAAACCCTTGGTCAAGTCAGACTTAGCGTTGTGAGAGGAACTTGGTTATTTGAATTGCTTTGCCGCTCCCATTTTGGTGAAGGGCATAACAATAGGCTACTCGGGGCAATGTTGTAAGCCATTCCCCTCCCTCTCTTCATGCTGGGCTACCATTTTCCCCTTGCCACCTAAACTCACATCCACTGATGTCAATGGGAGTAGGATTGGCCCTTAATAGTTTGTTAAAGCTGGTCACAATTTTTCAAGTTAGTTTTTTTTAAATGAATAAAAATTGACCATTTTTAAAAGTGAAGTTTCATTAAAAAATTGTACATTAAAAAAAAAAAAGCATCAAAATTCAGTTTGTTTAACAAAAACTGTGTTTTCAGGAAACATAAATCCATAATGTTTTCAATCGTATTTGTTTAGATTTGGGGGGTGGGGGTGGGAATTAGGGAAATGATTTGGAAAAAGGAGTTAAATGAAAAACTGAAATGTAGATATTTTGGGGGAGGGGAGACAGAAATAGGGGTTCATTGTTTGACCAGCTCTTCTACTTCTATAATTCATGCTAGCAGCTAGCATGCTCCAGGTAATGGCATTGGCAGTCCCTAAATCCAGTTTCCCCTCCGTTCCCTATGGGGGCAGTGTTCCCACTGTTGTTCACTTTCACACCCATGTAGCAATGTATTGCCCTGGCTGAGGAACTGATCCTCTGCTTTTGCTGCATTTACTTTCTCTTTTCTTGGAAAATGAACTGCTGTGCTTTGGGGGGCCAATCTGTTGTTACTACTGAATTTAGCTCCCTCTGCAGAGATATTTAAAGACTTCTATTTTTGTAAATGGCACTTCATGCTAATGAAGCTGATCTACCTCCAGTTTTCAACAGCATTATTGTACTAATACATGGATAAACAGCCCTATGCTGCCTTAATCTGGAAGTGATGGCAACTCTTCCTAACTTCAGTCCAACCTAAAAACTAAGTCAACAAGAAGATATCAGAAGGAGCCCAACTCCATTGCAAAACTTCTCAATTTTAAAGGAAGCCGGATCAGGCCCAACATTATGCTTAAAAGCGAGATGTACTCAAAAGCCACAAAATGCCACTGAAAGATTTTCTCAGGATAGTCAATTGCTGTCAGTAGTGTATGACTTCTGTGTGGTTTGGTGTGGTGTTTAGATGCTGCATGGGGGGGGATAGCTCAGTGGTTTGAGCATTGGCCTGCTAAACCCAGGGTTGTGAGTTCAATCCTTGAGGGGGCCATTTGGGGATTTAGTTGGGGATTGATCCTGCTTTGAGCAGGGGGTTGGACTAGATGATCTCCTGAGGTCCCTTCCAACCCTAATAATCTATGATTCTATGTGATTATTAGAACTGGGAGCACTGGCTGTTGGGAGTCTGAAAGGACAGGAAACAGGAAGGAGGGGGGAGGAGTTGAGGAGGCTGGGAGAGTTACAGAGTGTGCAGCCACAGCTTGGTAAAGAGATTTCCACTGTAAATAAAGTTCTGTTGAAGTTTGTTAATATCTTGCCTGGTTGATACAACATTTTGGCAACGAGGATGGATCTTCTGCCTCTGAACCCACCTGCACCCTTTCTGCAAAGCCCAGGTGAGCCTCCAATTGCTTTTACTGTCTGGATCCATATGTTTGAGACTTATCTTCTTGGAATCAGTGCTACAGAGATTTCTGAAGTAAGAAAGCGTGCTCTGCTAATCCACTGCCTTGGAGCAGAAGGGCAGCGTATATTTTACACTTTTCCCCTTGCAGATGATAAATATGAGACTGCACTCACTGCATTAAAGAACTTTTTTGTGCCAAAAGTGAATGTAGTAGCTAATCGCTACAGATTTTGCCAGCGTGAGCAGAAACCAGGGGAGACTATAATGCAGTATATTGCTTCCCTGAGGAGTCTGATTGCAACTTGTGACTTTGGGAATATGGCAGATGAGATGATTAGAGACCAGCTCATTGAGAAAACAACCGTGCTTCGTGTAAGAGAACGCTTACTTCTAGAACCACAACTTACACTAGAAAAAGCAATAACCATTGCTACTCAGATTGAGTCTGCTACAGCTGAAGCCAAAATAATGAGCAAGGGTACAGGAGGCCCAGTCCAGGCTGTGACTCCTTTGCAGAAAAGTTCACTATCACTGCAGACAAACAATTGCAAAAGGAAAACTAATGAAAAGCCACTGAATCAGCAAATGCAAAATACAGTAAAAGCATGCTTTCGTTGTGGATCCCCACAACATCTTGCAAGCTACACAGGATGTCCAGCAAAAGTAGCTCAGTGCAATCATTGCAAAAAGATTGGGCATTTTGCTAAAGAATGTCGCAGTAGCCGGTTCAATCAACAGGTGCATGCAGTTACAATACCAGATGTTACTGTGCTGAGTGTAGACAAAATCACTACTGCACATATTCCAGAACAGATAAAGTGCACTGTAAATGTTTCTGCCATACCCTCAGGCAAATCACACTCTATTCAGCTAATGTTGGACACTAGCTCAGCAGTATCTATACTACCTGATTCCATCTATTTGCATTACTTTAAAGATGTGCCTCTTACTGACCCCAAACTTCACGTGGTGTGCTATTTGAAAAACCATATTCCAGTACATGGCTGCCTGCCAGCAATAATTACTTTTGGTGATTGCTGTGTAACTGCGGAGTTCTACATTGTCCACAAAGGCACTCCTATCCTTGGCAGAGATTTATTAGCTGCTTTAAATCTCAGGGTAGTTAATGGACGAATTGTTCTTCCTCAGCAAAGCACTCTTGCGGTACACACACCAGTTTCAGCTGGGACCCAACTCCAGGTTGAGGAGAAACTCGGCTGTGCTTATGGGTTTCTGCATAAAGTTAAAATGCGGAATAATGTGATGCCTATACGACAGAAATTATGGCGCTTACCATTTTCAGTCAGGGAACCTGTTTCAGAGGAACTTAGAAAACTTGTTCAAAAGGACATTATTGAAGAGATTAACGCCTCGGAATGGGTTTCACCTATAGTAGTGACGCAGAAGAAGGGTGGAGACATTCGCCTTTGTGTGGACTTCAGGGAGACAAATAAAGCTATTGTGATTGACAGCCATCCTCTTCCTCACATAGAAGAAGTATTTGCAGAACTCCGTGGAGCAAAGATGTTTTCTACTCTTGATTTGCAGAGCGCATACCACCAGGTTATGTTGCATGAAGATAGCAGAGACCTCACAGCATTTATTACACATGCGGGACTATTTCGTTTTAAACATGTTCCATACGGTCTCGCATCAGCCCCAAGTGCCTTCCAAAAAAATGATGTCATTGATTCTGAAGAATCAACATGGAATTCAGTGCTATTTGGATGATATTATTGTGTTTGGAAATACTACTTCAGGAGCATGACAATAACCTGCAATCTGTACTAAACTGCATCAGCAAAGCAGGCCTCAAGCTCAATAGGTCCAAACGCAAATTTAGACAAACTGAACTCTCCTTTCTGGGGCATATAATTTCACAGGCTGGACTAAAACCTGATCCAGATCATATCCTGGCAATTTCAAATGCTCCTCCTCCAGCAGATTTGCAAACCTTACGTTCCTTCTTGGGTCTTACCTACCTTAGAGTTCGGGATGAACTTTCTTTGCTCGATGGCTGTGTGCTACGAGGTACACACCGGCTACTTGTGCCAGAAGGATTACAGTCAAAACTCATACACCTGGCACACGATACTCATCAAGGAATTGTCAGAACCAAACAACGACTATGGGCTCTGTATTGGTGGCCAGGGATGGACTCTCAAACTGAAACACTCATAAAATCCTGTGTCACTTGCCAAATGCATGATAAGACAGCAGTGACATGTACCCCTCCATTACAGCCTGTTCCTATTCCTGAATCTGCATGGGAAAAAGTGGCGATTGACATTGTAGGACCCTTTGATACTGCTCCAATTGACTGTCGTTATGCCATCACTTTAATAGAATATTTCAGCAAATGGCCTGAGGTAGCGTTTACATCGCAAATTTCTTCTGCTACAGTAATTAAGTTCCTCTCTTCAGTTTTTAGCCGGGAAGGTAACCCCAAGGAACTGGTTTCAGATAATGGTAGTCAATTTACTTCCCTGGAGTTTGAAACTTTTCTAGCAGAGAGGAACATTTTACACAGGAGGTCATCCCTATATTACCTTCAAGCCAATGGAGAAATCGAACGGTTTAACAGAAGTTTGAAAGAGAGTTTGCAAACAGCTAAACTGGAAGGGCGATTGTGGATACCCTTTCACTACTGATTTCTTGCAAGCATACCGGGCTACATGACATGCCACAACGCAAAGATCACCCGCAGAGTTACTGCATGGGAAACAGCTGCATACTAAACTGAACATTGCTGGATTGTTAAAGGCACGACCTGATGCCCCAAACAAGGATGATGTGAGAAAGACAGTTGAACAGAACCAAGCAAAGTCTAAGGCTTTCACAGACAAACAGCGGGGTGCTAAGGAACCAAAGTTTGAGTGTGGTTCCTTTGTTCGAATACGAAAACCTGGAATCTTACACAAAGGGGACCATAAATTCACAGCTCCTCTTAAAATCATAGAGAAGAAGGGACCTTACACCTATCGACTTTCTGATGGGCGGGTATGGAATGCTTCTTATCTTGCACCTGCCTATGCACCAAGAGGAGATTATGCCAACACCCAGTCTGCATTGGATGCCTTCACCGTAGAACCAACACAACAAGACATTGCACTGGAACCGGGGCTTGAGAGACGGCCTGTCAGATCCAGACGACCACCTGCCTGGACTAGAGACTATTATGTCTACACTACGAAATTAGGTCGAATTTATAGAAGCCGGTTTTATAGAAATCGGTTGTATACAGCTGATTGTGTGTGTCCCCACATAAAATGCTCTAAGTGCTCTAGTCGGCGGACCGCGTCCACAATACCGAGGCTAGAGTCGACTTCCGGAGCATTGCACTATGGGTAGCTATCCCACAGTTCCCGCAGTCTCCGCCGCCCATTGGAATTCTGGGTTGAGATCCCAATGCCTGAATGATGCAAAACAGTGTCACGGGGGGTTCTGGGTACATGTCGTCAGGCCCCTCCCCCTCCGTCAGAGCAACGGCAGACAATAGATTCGCGCCTTTTTACCTGGGTTACCTGTGCAGACAACATACCACGGCAAGCATGGAGCCCACTCAGCTCAGCTCACCGTCACCATATGTCATCTGGGTGCCGGCAGACGTGGTACTGCATTGCTACACAGCAGCAGCAGCTAACTGCCTTTTGGCGGTAGACGGTGCATCATGACTGGTAGCCTTCATCGGCGATCTGGGTGCTGGCAGCTGTGGGTCTGGCAGCCGTAGGGCTGCATTGCACCAGCCCCTTGCCTTTTGCCTTTTGGCAGTAGATGGTGTATTACGACTGGTAACCGTCGTCGTCGTACAGCAGTGGCTGGAACTCCGTATGTCCCCCATCCCCCCAGTCATATTCTGCTGCCTTCACAATGACGATGATGGCTATCAGTTGTAGTATGCCATTTTCTGCCAAGCGCCCAGTATTTTCTGCTAAGCACCCAGAAGAGGCCGAGGGTGATCTGGGTGCTGGCAGATGTGGGGCTGGCAGACGTGGGGCTGCATTGCACACAGCAGCAGCCCCTTGCCTTTTGGTAGAAGATGGTATATTACGACTGGAATCCATCATCATCATAATTGCAGTGGCTGTCGATCAGGGGCACCTGGGCAGACACGCTCAGTCCTAGCGAACAGTCTTGACGATGATGATGGCTATCAATCGTAGCATGCTATTTTCTGCCAAGCACCCAGTATTTTCTGCCAAGCACCCAGAAGATGCCGAGGGCTATCAGTCATGCTGCACCGTCATCTGCCAGCTTAAGATGTAAAAAATAGATTTGTTCTGTATTCATTTGCTTCCCCCTCCCTCCGTGAAATCAACGGCCTGCTAAACCCAGGCTTTTGAGTTCAATCTTTGGGGGGGAGCCATTCTGTGTGACAGTTGTTTGTGTTTCTCCCTGATGCACAGCCACCTTTGTTGATTTTAATTCCCTGTACCTGTACGCCATGTCGTCATTCGCCCCTCCCTCCCTCCCTCTCTCCGTCTGTCAGATACTAGTTTCGCGCCTTTTTTCAGACCAGACGCCATAGCTAGCACTGGGATCATGGAGCCCGTTCAGATCACCGCGGCAATTATGAGCACTATGAACACCACGTGCATTGTCCTGGAGTATATGCAGAGCCAGGACATGCCAAAGCAAAACCAGAACCAGCCGAGGAGGCGATTGCAGCGCGGCGACGAGAGTGATGAGGAAATTGACATGGACATAGACCTCTCACAAGGCACAGGCCCCAGCAATGTGGAAATCATGGTGTTACTGGGGCAGGTTCATGCCGTGGAACGCCGATTCTGGGCAAGGGAAACAAGCACAGACTGGTGGGACCGCATCGTGCTGCAGGTGTGGGACGATTCCCAGTGGCTGCGAAACTTTCGCATGCGTAAGGGCACTTTCATGGAACTTTGTGACTTGCTTTCCCCTGCCCTGAAGCGCCAGAATACCAGGATGAGAGCAGCCCTCACAGTTGAGAAGCGAGTGGCGATAGCCCTGTGGAAGCTTGCAACGCCAGACAGCTACCGGTCAGTCGGGAATCAATTTGGAGTGGGCAAATCTACTGTGGGGGCTGCTGTGATGCAAGTAGCCAAAGCAATCATTGAGGTGCTGCTACGAAAGGTGCTGGGAAATGTGCAGGTCATAGTGGATGGCTTTGCTGCAATGGGATTCCCTAACTGTGGTGGGGCGATAGACGGAACCCATATCCCTATCTTGGCACCAGAGCACCAGGGTAGCCAGTACATAAACCGCAAGGGGTACTTTTCAATGGTGCTGCAAGCACTTGTGGATCACAAGGGACGTTTCACCAACATCAACGCGGGCTGGCCGGGAAGGGTTCATGATGCTCGCGTCTTCAGGAACACCAATCTGTTTAAAGGGCTGCAGCAAGGGACTTACTTCCCGGACCAGAAAATAACCATTGGGGATGTTGAAATGCCAATAGTTATTCTTGGGGACCCAGCCTACCCCTTAATGCCATGGCTCATGAAGCCATACACAGGCAGCCTGGACAGGAGTCAGGAGCTGTTTAACTACAGGCTGAGCAAGTGCAGAATGGTGGTAGAATGTGCATTTGGCCGTTTAAAAGGTCGCTGGCGATCGCTACTGACTCGCTCTGACCTCAGCCAAAGAAATCTCCCCATTGTTATTTCTGCTTGCTGTGTGCTCCACAATCTCTGTGAAAGTAAGGGGGAGACCTTTATGGCAGGGTGGGAGGCTGAGGCAAATCGCCTGGCTGCTGATTACGCGCAGCCAGACACCAGGGCGATTAGAAGAGCACACCAGGAAGCAGTGTGCATCAGAGAAGCTTTGAAAACCAGTTTCATGACTGGCCAAGCTACAGTGTGAAATTTCTGTTTGTTTCTCCTTCATGAAAACCCGCCCCCTTTATTGACTCATTCTCTGTAAGGAACCCACCCTCCCCCTTCCCCCCAGCTTGCTTTCAAACCAAATAAAGTCACTATCGTTTAAAAATCATTTATTCTTTATTCATAGATTATAAAAAGAGGGAGGGAACCCGGGTGGGGTTTGGGAGGAGGGAAGGAAAAGGCCATTAAAAATGGTTAAAAAAATGACAGCCTTTTGCTTGGGCTGTCCACTGGGGTGGAATGGGAAGGTGTACGGAGCCTCCCTCCCCGCATTCTTACACGTCTGGGTGAGGAGGCTATGGAACATGGTGAGGGGGGGAGGGGGTTATACAGGGGCTGTAGCGGCACTCTGTTATCCTGCTGCCGTTCCTGAAGCTCCACCAGACGCCAGAGCATGTCTGTTTGCTCACGCAGCAGCCCCAGCGTTGCATCCCGACTCCTCTGATCTTCCTGCCGCCACCTCTCATCTCGAGCATCTCTCCTCTCCTCACGTTGGTCCCTCCAGTCCTCACGTTGGTCCCTCCTGTCCTCACGTTCACTGGCTTCTTTCCTATACTTTGAAACCGTGTCCTTCCACTCATTCAGATGAGCTCTGTCACTGCGGGTGGATTCCATGATTTCTGCGAACATGTCGTCTCGCGTCTTCTTCTTCCGACGCCTTATCTGTGATAGCCTTCGGGATGGAGGAGGGAGGCTTGAAGAATTTGCAGCTGCTGGAGGGAGGGAAAAAGGAGAGAATTTTTTAAAAAGATACATTTTGCAGAACAATGCTTATACTCTTTCACGGTGACCAACACTATTCACATTACATAGCACATGTGATTTCTGTGCAAGGTCGCATTTTGCCTCTTAATACTGAGTGCCTGTGGCTTTGCTGCTAGAGATCACAGACGCAGGTCCGGGCAACAGAATTCGGCTTGCATGCAGCCATGGTAAGCCATTGTCTTTCGGCTTCTGCGCCCTCCTTTCCCACATACCAAGCAAAGCCCGTTGAGTGCTGCGGTTTTCCTGTTAACCTTCAGCAGCAGAAAACAAACTAACCCCCCTCCCCATCCAATTCTCTGGATGATCGCTTTATCCCTCCCCCCACCGTGTGGCTGGTATCAGGGAAGATCCCTGCAGGAACCAAACTAACACCCCCCACCCCGCCATGAATTCTCTGGGATGATCGCTTTATCCCTCCCCCCACCGCGTGGCAGGAACCAAACTAACACCCCCCACCCCGCCATGAATTCTCTGGGGTGATCGCTTTATCCCTCCCCCCACCGCGTGGCTGGTATCAGGGAAGATCCCTGCTAGCCAAACGCGAAAAGCTCAGGGCCAATCCCCCCCCCCCGCGCTCGCCTAACTGCAGGGAAGGATTTCTTTTCAACCACAGGCAAACAGCCCAGTAGGAACGGCCACCTCTGTCCCCTTAATTAAATTCCCGTATTTCAACCAGGTTACCATGAGCGATATCACTCTCCTGAGGATTACACAGCAAGATAAAGAACGGATGTTGCTTGAATGCCAGCAAACACCGGGACCATACGCTGCCAGGCTTTGTCATGCAATGATACCAGATTACTTGCTGCAAGCATAGCGCGGTCAAGTGTCCTACCATGGAGGACGGAATAAGGCTGCACTGCCCAGAAACCTTGTGGCAAGGCTTTTGGAGTACCTCCAGGAGAGCTTCATGGAGATGTCCCTGGAGGATTTCCGCTCCATCCCCAGACACGTTAACAGACTTTTCCAGTAGCTGTACTGGCTGCGAATGCATCCCAAGTCCTCAGGGCAAAATAATGATTAAAAAACCTTGCTTTTAAAACAAGTTTTATATTTTAAAAGGTAAACTCACCTGAGGTCCCTTCCATGGGGTCGTGGTCTTGGATACTGGCTTGGGAGGGTTCGGAGGGTACTTCAGTCAGGCTGAGAAAAAGATCCTGGCTGTTGGGGAGAACGGAGTGCTGGGTGCTCTCCGCAAGCTCGTCCTCCTCCTCCTCTTCCCCCTCCGCAGAATCCTCAGGTGTAGCTGATGAGATTATCCCCGCCTCGGAATCCACGGTCACAGGTGGGGTAGTCGTGGCGGCCCCCCCTAGAATTGCATGCAGCTCGGCGTAGAAGCGGCATGTCCGCGGCTCTGACCCGGAGCGACCGTTTGCCTCCTTTGTTTTTTGATAGGCTTGTCTGAGCTCCTTGACTTTCACGCGGCACTGATCTGAGTCCCTATTGTGGCCTCTCTCCATCATGCCCTGGGAGATTTTTTCAAAAGTTTTGGCATTTCGTCTCTTTGAACGAAGTTCTGCTAGCACTGAATCCTCTCCCCATATCGCAATCAGTTCCAGTACCTCCCGTACGGTCCATGCTGGTGCTCTTTTTCGATTATCGGCCTGCATGGTTACCTGTGCTGATGAGCTATCCGTGGTCACCTGTGCTCTCCACGCTGGGCAAACAGGAAATGAAATTCAAATGTTCGCGGGGCTTTTCCTGTCTACCTGGCCAGTGCATCCGAGGTCAGATTGCTGTCCAGAGCGGTCACAATGGTGCACTGTGGGATAGCTCCCGGAGGCCAATACCATCGAATACACTATCTCCTTGTCAATGCAGGATTGTTCCATATAGTGTTTTGTCCAGTCCGGTTTTAAGTGCGACTAACAATGGGGTTCCCATTTCCCTTTGCTTAACTTCATCCCATGATTCCTCAGTGTAGTCCCATGCAGCTCTTTTGTGTTTACACCCTTCAGATGGATATACAATAACTGCAACCCTCCTCCCTATTAAACTTGTCAAGGCCCTCTGGCCGTCCTCTATCATCTTGCTCAATGTTGCCAGACAGACACAATCAAAGGGGTTTACCCTAGCCATGATATTTTGATTCACACACTCCCACATGCGCACACACACACACACATGCGCACACACACACACACACACACACATGCGCACACACACATGCGCACACACCCCTTCACTGGATGCAGGAGCTCTGCTTTGTTTTTATTTAAACCAGCCCTTAGTCTATTGTTAGTATTCACCATGATGCTCTCAGGCAATCCCTCATTTTCAGCTACAGTGCCTGGTGGTGTTGCTGATAGTTACATTCTTGCATAGTGGCATTACCCTAGTTAGGAGAATACTTAGCATGTGTATAGCTCTTATGTTCAAAGCACATTACACACATTATCGAATTAGTCCTCACAACAGTCCTATTTTACAGATGGAAAACAGACACAGAGGGCCAGAGACTTGTCTATAGAAACAGATGATTAATTGGTTTCAGAGCCAGGATAAGAACTCAGAAGATTCCAGCACTTGGTCCCATGCTCAATTCATTGGACCATGCCTGTTTGAATTCAGATAGCCCATGCATAGCCCTGGACCAACTTGATCCAATTCCCATTGAAGTCCCTGGGATTCTTTCCATTGGATTTCCCTGGGAGTTGATCAATCCCTTCTAGAGTGTGCTGGGGTCATGCCTCAGGCACACAGAGAGGCATATTTAAGCAATCATGACCAAAGGAGATGGCATGCTGTCAGGTGATAAGCAGCTGGGTTAAGGACCCTCACTTACACCAGGGCCCCTTCAGTTTGGTTATTAACTGCCTGGAAACACCACCTGCATTAATCATTAAAAACCATAAGTGTGTATAAGAAAATTAAACATACGTTGTACAAAACAAAATTAGCCCTACAGAAAGTAGATTGTGAGCATGGCCTTTTTCGTGTGTTAAGACCTGCCCTAAGTTGCCAGGGATACAGTGTTTTGCTTACAGTAGTGGCCTTTTCCTAGCAGATGATGGTCAGTATGGTAGCTGCTTGGAAGACAGGACTTCAGTCAACTTTTCCCTCAATTTCATTATTAAAATGCATAGGCCCTTTCATTCCATGCCTTTATAATTCCAATTGGGAGAAGAAGAAGGTTAGTTCAGTGATTAGGGCGCTAGTCTGAGACTCAGGAACACTGGATTCAATTCACAACCTCATCCCAGGCTTCCTGTGTGCCCTTGGGCAAGTCACAGTGTCTCTATGCCTCAGTTTCCCACCTCTAAAATGGGGATAATAGCATTGCCCTGGGGATATTGAGAGGAAAAATGCATTGGAGATTGTGGGGCACTCAGATACAATAGTAATGGGGCCTTGTAAGTACTTTAGATAGAGCAATGGGGATAATAGAATCTAAATCTGAAAGACATGTTAGGCCACTGTGCATCTGAAAAGGGGAAGAGTTAAGGGATTGTAAAAGTGGGGAACGGCTGGAGTTTTGAGTTACCAGGCTTTCTGATAGCGAGTTATGTTAAGTGCAACTGCATAATTTAGGATGTATTTTTAAGTTATCAATAGATGCCCTGCTTTAGTATTTCTCTAAATCTAAACATCTGTCAGTGAAGGGTTTGTTCCCTGTTGGACATTTGCTAATGGTTTGTCCAGATTTGTCTTAAATATGTCAAGTAATGGGGCTTCTACCACTGATTTTGAGACACCATATTGGACAGTTGCCAGAGGTGCTTATCCTAGACTCTTCATTGAATGTCCTGACATTGCTACCACACATCCAGCAAAAGCATCCTTTGGGGGCCTTCATTGGCCATATTTCTCCTTGGCACCCCAACCTATTTTGTGAAGCCTAATCAACGGCTTGAATCATAAGGATTTTGCCTTATGTATGGTGACTTGTCACCCACTTAAAATGAGTCAACAGTGCTTCCTGGGAAGACCAGCCTGGGCCCAGCATGCTCAGTAACTGGAGGAGATGAGCAGTTTTTCATCTGTTTGGTGGCTGTAGCCTCAGACATCACAGCAGTGAGCAAATGAAAAGTAGGGCTTTGCATACCCCATAATAAGCATGAAAACAGAGAGGGAACAGATTCCTGAAAATCAGACGAGTCAGTTTTGGGGAGAGGAGTTGCTATTATGATGGCCATGGACAGAGACTCTCAGAGAGGGGGAGTGGTTATATCCCATATTTATCAAAAACATCCATCAGTATTGGTTTCACCTCGAGATTACTACACATTAACAACTTTTCTAGCACTGACATAATTAGATCAAGGCACAACTCAGAAAACTTAATCAAGTACAACAGTGAGGCATCTGTCTACCCTCTGGGCATGTTCCCACTACTTACCAAAGCCAATTTTGCCTTTGGCACGACATCTTTCTCCCAGGACAGTAACTATGACAACAGAATTTTATGTAGTATGAAGGAAAGAGCCCTTTTAAAAGCCTGCAGTTTGTTAGGGTTATACAGCCCTGAATTACAGATCAGCACAACACACTCGGCTATCCTTTGAGGTTATCAGGTACCTCAATATTCAATTTTTTTAAAACACAGTATCTTTCATGCAAAGCGTTTCAAATGTTTTACGGTGAGGGGTAAAATGAGAACACTTTAGAGGGCTGAATACAGGATTCTTGTGCAGACTGCTACAGTAAATGAAGCAGAAAGAGGAACTGGAACAAAAGATTAATGTCATTTAAAATCCTAATATAGCAATAAGCCTCAAAAGGCTTAATATTAGCATGTTACTTGGGTGCATTCAGCCTAATGAGTTCAGGCCCCCAAGCAGCACATTAGTGGCTTACTGCTATAGGAGTGTGGCTCATATAGAGTTTTGAGCTAAGAAAAATAGGCCCTAGTGAAAAGAGAAGATACCAGAACCAAGGCCACAACCCTGAAATATATTCAGAATAAGATGGAAGAGATGTTCACTTATTCTGTCTCTCCTTCCACCCTCCCACCCCCCAATCTTCTGATGATCCCTTTCTAGTCCCCAGAAGCTCAGCTGCCCTTTCTGCAGGGGATTGTGCCCCAGCACCCATTTTGTACTACATTTGTGATATTGAGCAGTTCCCACTTTAAGGCCCAATTCTGCTCCCATTCAAGTCAACAACCAAACTTCCAGCCCTCTACTGTGGCTGCACAATTGGGCCCTAGACAGCCCCTTTTAAACAGGATTGGAAAAGTCACCACCTTATTCTCCAGCCTCTCCCTCTTTCCCTCCCTGCCCTGACCCAGACAGTATTTTTCTACCCCCACTACCCAAACCCTCATCCACCTATTTAGCTTAAGGAGGTCAGAGCGATGCACCAACCAATTGGATTGTATATGCCCTGATCCTGCAAAAAGTTATACATGTGATTGACTGTGACAGACCTGGTGGAGCTCCCCAAGCTGGATGCTGACAAGGCTGCTATTGGGACCCAACCATTAGATCCCGCATGCCTCTACGCCCACTGAGTCTGAGCAGTATCCAGGCACTGGCTGTGGCCTCTCAGGCTCACTCCCAGGGGCCAGATTTCCTGTCTAGCACCCCCTCTCAGAAGTGGGACCCTGTGGTACAGCTGTCCTGGGCCCCAAGACCAGTGCAGAACTCCCTTTCCCAAGCCTGAATCCCCAGTAGCTTACACGCACAGCCTTTCCCAGAGCTCCACCTTCATGGGTACTACAGGTTACAATTTAACTGTTCGGGAATACATGGCAATTACATCAAGGAACTCAGAGGCTTTGAGGAGTAACTTATTAAAATACACACAACTGTATTCCAAGAGAAAGCACAGGGAGAGACTTACAGAGCCCATACAAATAACAGAACCTATATGCAAAACCCTCCCGCCACTGTCCTTACTACTCTAAGAGCCCACTGGGTTTCAGTCAGTAATTTTCAAGATTCCAAGACCCTCCTCTCCTCTCCTCCTGCCCTGCCGCTGCAACAAGCTTCCCATACTTTGTTCAACCCAGGCAGTCAGCAGGTTCCCCTGGCTCAGAGAACAGTCCCTTTGTGTTCCCTAAACCTCACAGAGTCTGTTTCTAAAAGCCAGTTCTAACACCTTGATTCTTTGTTCCTTTTCTTCTGGGGAATTTCCACTGCTCTCATCCCTCTACCTTAAAAAAAAAAAAAAAAAAACCCACCACACAAACCTGGGAAGAAGAGCCATTTTCCTTCAGCCTGGCCAATCTGCCTTGCCAATCTAATGCAAATAATAAACAAAGTCATTCCAGGTTAACAACTTCTTTGATTTGGACCGACTTCTGTTGGTGAGAGAGACAAGCTTTCGAGGTTCCAGAGAAGAAGACCTCTGTGTAAGCTTGTCTCTCTCACCAAACAGGAGTTGGTCCAATAAGAGATATTACCTCACCCACCTTGTCTCTCTAATATCCTGGGATTGACACAGTTATGACAACACTGCATATAACAACTTCTTTGATTGCCCTGTTGCTGCTTCCAGACAGGGTGTGAGATATGTGACAGGGTCCTTATCACCAAATGGCTGATTCAATACACACTGAGGCTTACACAGAGTTCCTAAAATCATAAGTTGTAAATAGACTGTTCCCCCAAACAAACAGTCACAGTTATACATAAGTAGACCCAGACCCATTGAGTTAGATGGGATTATGCATATGTTTCAAGTTAAGTACAGGTGACAAATCTTTGCAAAAAAGTCAGGGCTCTAAATTGTAAGATCCTCGGGGTAGGGACTAGGTCTTTATTCTCTCAGTAAAGTGCCATGCAAATTCACAGCATGATAGAGAAATTATAAATTAGGACAACCAGTGCCCACAGCCATAGTCAGATAATGCAGTCTCATCATGAGTCAGCCTGTCCTGCATGAGACAAGTATGAGAGTGGATAGGTCTGCGTGAATGAGAAAAGCTGCAGCCAGGACTATGCAAATAAGAACATAGTTGCATTTCAGGGTGCAAACACCAGGGATTAGATGCTGCTCCGAGGCTGGCTCCCATCTCTGAATGTTACTGTTTAATTTGGGCTAAGATATTTCCCTGGAAGAACAATAAACCTATGGAATAATTTACCAAGTAAAAAGCCATTGAAGCAGATAGCGCAAGCGATGGAATTTAAAAGACAACTAGACATTTTGAGAGACACACAGAGTGACTTGATGCTAAACCCCGGCTCTGATTTGTTGATTCGAAGGCAAATGGCCTTTTTCCATCCAAAACCTGAGTCTTTAGGTCCTTATTGCTGCAGTCTTTGTAGATATTTTGCAGTTCTCAGATAACTGAAGGTGGCTTCTGCTTTTAAGATACTGAAGCCTCAGATTGTAGTTGTGCTACTAGGATGTCAAATTTGAGTCAAAATTTAGTTTTGTAAAAAATACTTTTGAAAGTCTTTTTTTAAATAACCATTCTCTTGTAACAAAATCATTGCATTTTGCTGAGAAGGTCCATAAAAAGCAACTCATAGTGAAATACTGCTGGGCTATAGCATGAGAATCTGAAAAAAAATGAGGTTGATAATAAATAAAATAAATAATAATAATAATACAGTGCAGTCAGAGAAAAGCCCCATTGACTGAGTAGGGACTGAAGGATTGACTAGAAATGCAATACAATGCTGACTTGTGTATTATTAGTGTCCAAGTCAAGGGGGGGGGGGGGGGAAAGAGTGAAAAACACCATAAGTTAACATAACTTTTAAAAATCCAATTATTACAGCTGAAATAACTAAGGCATTTGTTTGTTTTATATATATATATATATATAGGACCAGTTTTTTCTGAAATCTAACCCAACAATGTCATTTTGAAGCTTTGACACCCTTTTCATATATGATACATTATGCTCATTAGAGAAGGCAAACAGTTCATTCAGTAAACTTAATCCAGTCTTCTGTTGTGAGTTATCCACGGACAGATTTTCACTAATTTATCCATTGGTTGGAAGTGTATTTCAGAGGTTGCTCTTTCATAGGTGCTACCTGACCAATCTGGAGCCCTTTTTGAGCTATTAAATCACTTTCTCTCTTCCCATATTAGCTTCATCTCTCGTTTTAAGATAAGTTCCATGTTCAGATCCAAATTCACTTTCCACAAATTTGGGGCTGATCAGAACCAGGGTTTTGCTTCAGCCCATTTCAGAGAATGGCTTGGATCTGAACATTCCCTAATTTCAGGGTGTTTGGATCAGCCTCAGTCTCTGCTTAATATTTCCTGTAAACAATAGCCCATGATGGGCTCCAAATGCTGCTTGATACAGCTTCCTTCTATTCAACCGCCATTGTAATTGGTCTGCAAGAAATCCTTGCTTGCATCTTTAATGACTTAAGACTTGCCCTTCTTTTAATTTTTCCTCTACTCCACCTATTGTTGTGGGCTTTTAATCCCACCTTTGTACCAGTATAGAAGTCAAGGACATGATTTTCCTCTCACATGTTGTAACTATTGACATTGGTGTAGTTTCTCCTGACGTGCATCACCAGAAATGGGGGGAGGGGGAGAAGAGAATAAACTCAGGCCCACAGAATGCAGTTCTATGAATGCAGTATACCTGGCTCTCAAGTGAGGCATTTTATATGTAGGATGCTACACAAAAATAGTCTGCATTACATGGTAGTCTGGACACTATGTTCCTCTGTTTCAGAAATGTATCCTGGAAATCCAAGAAATATTCCAAAATAACCACCTTTGATCAACACATGTGTACTTGACACTCAGCAGCTGCCTGGGCTGGTCTCTGGCATACACTAATGTACACAACATTGTGATCTAACCTGAGTACTCAGACTGGAGCGACATGCACATGCTATAACCGGACAGTTACGCTGCACTGACCAAATTTCTGCTTTTTCGGAGAAATGGGATACCCACCTGCTTAGTTTTGAGCAATGAAATAAGCAGCTAAAATATTGATGTACTAGTGCAGTGAGTTTAAAGTAGAACTTTTGGGTGCTCTTCTCCTGCTTGCATGAGGGCAAAACATCTCCAGGGTTGATGTGGATGTTTGCTGGCTAAAGTGTGTAGCATGTACACTGCAGACGGCGGTACACAAAAGTCATCTTCCCAGAGCCTCTTCCCTGGCATATTTGCTAGTACTGTGATTACTGTTAAGTTCTAATGAATATCAAGTATTGCCAGCACTATAGCTTTTGACAAAGTAGTCTTTCATCCTAACAGAGCAGGCATAAAAAGGTGCCATTTATGTCCAAACTTGTCCAGAGCCTTTGGATTTACATACAACTTGAAAGACTGCACCTCCAGCAGCACAGAAATCCTGTGCACCATGCTGCAGCAATGGCTCACTACAGCTTACCTACATCATTTGTCTGCAGCACATGCATTAAGTAGATCTGCCTAACTTGGGCTATGTCTATGCTGCAAGGTAAGCCCAGGGTTTGAACTCAGACTCAAGCCTAACCCCCCCTTCTGTCTACACAAAAATCGTGCTAACCCAGGGTCCAGGACTGCACAAAGGTGGAGAGTCTGAGCCGGAGTCAAGCTGGGACCCAACGTTCAAGCCCCATTGCTTTGCAGCATAGACAGCTCCACTGGACTCGTGCTCGGAGTCTGCCAAGAGTATCCCACAATCCCAAGGGCTGACTTTCTTTGTCCTCAGGATCAGTGGCGTAGCCAGGTTCTGAGAGCAGGGGGAGCAAACATTAAAAAGGCGCCCCCCGCCCTTGACTCCTCCTCTGGCCATGCCCCCTTAGGTCCTCCTCCGGCCACTCCGCGCCTCCCCCCTTGGCTGGCTCCTCCGGCCGCGCCGCGCCCCCCCCCATGGCTCCTCTGGCCGTGCCGCCCCCGTGGCCCCCCTCCCCATGGCTCCCTCTGGCCGTGCCGTGCCACCCCCGCGGTCCCCCCCATGGCACCTCCGGCCGTGCTGGCCCCCCCTTGACTGCAGGAGCCCAGCGCCGGTGTAACGAGACACAAACAGCTCCTGCTCCCAATTACCTATTTTGGGTGACTTTGGGTGTACTGAGCATGCTTACCCGAACTGAGCATGCCCAGTAACCTTCGCTGTTGCCACTGCCCTCTCTTTGCTGGCCCGGCAGGCCAAGCTTCAAAGCAGAACGTGGGCCCCGCCCCCTGGTGCCATGGTAACCCCTAACTAAGGCGCCACTTTTGTAAAATGTGCTGAGGGGAAGTGGCTGCTTCCTCTGCACCCCCCCAGCTACACTACTGCTCAGGATAGTCAAGTTTGGTGAACAGTCAAATTTTCCCCCACTGCACCATGAACAAAGGGCTAGAGCAGCCACATTTTGGGAGGGTGCTAAGAAGTCTGGGACATGGGTGATTGGACTCAGTCCCACATAATGCAGTGTAGATGCTGGATTCTCAGGTTGGGGGTTCAACAGTTCCTAACCTGGGGTTACAAATGAGTATAAACACTCAAGTCCTAGGTTAACAAACCCAGAGTCTACTAACTCGAGTTCTATTAATCCTGGGTTTACACTACAGTGTAGACATTCTGTTAGTGAGTCAGGATGAGAATTCCATCCAAGGTGCTACAGCTACGGAGAATGCTATTAAAGAACATAGTCTGAGCATGTTACAGTATTTTGAATCTAGGTGCAATTGTTGGGGAAACACGTTCTTAAAACACACACTTTACCTTAGTCACAGTACCTAGAACTTTTCAGGTCATTTGTTTCTCCCCATCTCCACACCAGCCCTTGGAATTATCTTTACAGCATTGTTCAGGGAAGGAGATCAAAGCATCCTGCATGCCACTGACTCCCTGTTCTCTATCCTAGGCCAAAATTACACAAGCCCATAGAAGCTGCCAGACCTGCTCAGAGCAGTGTTCCTAGGGTGACCAGATGTCCTCATTTTATAGAGGCAGTTCTGATATTTGGGGCTTTGTCTTATATAGGTGCCAATTACCCCCTACTGCCTGTCCTGATTTTTCACACTTGCTGTTTACCCTAAGTGTTCCATCTAGCACCCAGTCTCTGACAGCAGTCAGCACCAGCTGCTTCAGAGAAAGATTCAATAAATAATTAGCTGTCCATAGGGGAAGTTTCTTTATTACTCTTATGAATTAGTAAGGCACAAGATGCCCCCTAAACTCTTGGCCTCAATGGTATCTCATGGCAGTGAGTTCCACAGCTGCCTTTTATCAGGCTGAAGTGTGCTGCCATTCAAATTTCACATGTGTCACTTATCCCTGGTTGCAAGTTGAGTTTCTAAGGTGCCTGTCGCTAGCTGACCCCAGATTAATAATACTCCAGGTCTAAATCAGATTGGTTTAAAATTAAGACAGATTTTATTGGCAAATTATAATAGGGAGAGAAAAGATAAGTGAAACACAATCTCACCTAGGCACACCCACAATGAACACCATCACTAAGTTAGTGTATGCTTATATTACAGTGTGGTGTTTATGCAGTCTTGCCTAATTATAGAGAAAACTTACTAGCCCCACCCCAAAAATCTACTCACTCGCCATCATCCATGATTGAGGAGAAAGCTAAAAGTGATTGTTTTATTAGCATTTCAAAACAAAAACACTTGCTCTGGGCTAGCAAGTATGATTTTGAAAGGCTGAAAGAAATACCCAAGAATTTTACTTGGTAGAAAGTCGTGTGTGTGTGTCCCCCTGCTTTGCTGTATGTCTTATGTCAATATATGTTTCACTCTATATGCATCCGAAGAAGTGGGTTGTAGCCCACGAAAGCTTATGCTCTAATAAATTTGTTAGTCTCTAAGGTGCCACAAGTACTCCTGTTATTTTTGCGGATACAGACTAACACGGCTGCTACTCTGAAACCTGTATGTCTTATGTCTCACATATAGTAATCTGCCTTAACGCAAAGCGATCTAATACTGTCAGTTATTTTGTTTCTTACCCCTTTTCTAATCCTTTCATTTGTATGAATAGTTGTCTATGCTTTACCACTTTCCTTTCAGGTAATTGAGTTGGTTCATTTCTTGGGGTTAAATCCAGAATAATTTCAGATCTCACTACTTTACCAACAAAGTGTAAGAAAACAGACCTAACACACTTCAAAAAAACCTGAATCCTTCTTGTTATTCCATGACTGATTTTCAACTCATTTACCACATCTAATTCCTCACAGATCAGTGTTCTACCTCTTTTTGCAGACTCCACTTATCTGCATGTATATTCCTTTATTCTGTCCTGAAGGAGTATGAGCTTTGTTTATTTAGTTCATTTTTGTCTTGATCCAGCTCTCTGTGGAGTAGAGTTTGCATCTGTTCTCTCCCCACCCCCTTCAGATTTTATTCTCCCTCACACACACTGCCCCACTGTAAATGTAATTCTTCTGTGAGAAAGGACTATCTAGTACATCAACATCCCTATCATTTTCCAGATTAATCAAAGCCTTAGGGTAGCTCTGCTCACATTGCAATTAATGGGCATTTTACAATTTACTTGAAGAGAACAAAGTTAAGCCAACACTGAACAATTCTTAGAACCCCACGCTTTGCGTTTTTCCTTTTCCTTCCTAGTTTTGCTGCTTTGTTTCTCAAGCTCCCTGAAGTCATGTTTTGTACATTTTAAGTGCATACAATGATTTATTGTACATATAGGGGAATTAAAGGCCCCATTTTCATAGAATGGAATTCTCTTCAGATTATAATTACAGCACCCAGATGCAAGGCTACTCCAGACATACACAAGCAACTGCTCCTTGGTGAAATCCACAAACATTTATGTTGTTAAAGTGGTCACGAGTTAGTGTTGCTGATAGATCTTCTGGGTAACATGCTTTCATTTTGATTATGATGAACTTGCCAGACTGCATTAATCCAAGATCAAGACCATAGCATGAAAGTTTATCACATAGTAAAGTTCATTTTTATGTTGCTAAATCAATAGCATGCAACCTGTGTAGACTTATTCTTATGGTTATGCTCTTGTAGGTCCAGTATCAAGTGACCTGTTTGTTTTTAAGCAAGACGGCTTCCAGTGACAGACTCAGGAATGCTAATTGTATTAAAAAACACATTCACATTCAAGTTATTCCTGTGGAAAAAGAGGGCTTGCTTAGGACCTTTCTGTTTTTCAGAGGCTGTTGAGCAGAGACAGATAGGTACAGTCTGAGTTTTCCTTGTATGACTTGCCGATTTATCCTTTAATAGTTGTGATACAATTCAAGGGCGCTGCATTTTTGCACAACATTTCCAGACATTGTACACTTTAAGGCCCTATTACTACAATTGGATCCACTTGAGTGGATCCTTGCACCTACATAAAGTTTCATTGTTATGTGTGTTCACAAGTGCTCATTCATGGAGATGCAATTGTAGGACTGGGGGCTAAATGCCAATTTTTGCTTGCCCAAATGAATTCAATAAGATTGCTTGTGTGAGTAAGGCATACAGGATTTGGCTCCAGTTCACAGCATAATTAATAGCCTGATTCTGCAAATATTTATTTTGCTGCTTAATGCTCACTATACTAAAGGTCCCAAGCAAGCCCTCCACATGACTTTATGGGTCTACTCACATGACTAAGGGTATGTCTACACTGCCGCGCTAGTTCGGCGGCTGGGGATCGAAGTTCCGGGTTCGATTTATCGCGTCTGGTGTGGACGCCAACCTTCAGCTACAACAGTTTCCATCATTCCACAGGAAGAAGGTTTCTCTGCTCAGAATGATTAACAATCAGTCTCCCAGTGATTTTCCCAGGGGTGCTGCTTTCTAGTGTTATCTGAAAAGTGTTGGTTGAATCTAGGTCCCAAAATATTTAAGACACGTTCCTCCAGTGTACGTTTGTTTGCGCTAGCAGAGGATTTGACCCATAGTTCTTTCCTGGCATTTCAGTATTCTAATCTAAATACTTGATGAAGCAGGAGCTTTTTCCTATTGTGATGATAGGCACATATCCAGAACACAATAAATATTTTCTTCTCTTCATGTACAATAAAAGCTGTTTTAAGCCACCATCCAAGGTCTAAAATTGGTTACTTAGTAAAAGCAGGCTTTGACTACAGGTCAAACAAAAATATACTAGATACCTGAGGGCTATGTTTATGGTGTCTTGTTTTGCAGTTTTCACTAGACAAGTTCTTTCTCTCTCCCCCCGTTCTCCCCCCCCCACACACACACACTTTGGACTTGTGTCTGTGGTGTGTTAATGTGCACTAGAGGGGTGTAAGTTATAGTGTGCACTAGCATGTTGCATAGTAACTAGCCCATATGGGACTCTACTGCATACACTAAAAGCTCCCTAGTGTGCAGTAAGGTAGCCCCATATAAACATGCACTGGTGTAGATGAACTGCATAGACAAGCCCTTATTCCAGGGGGTAGGCAACCTATGGCATGTGTGCCAAAGGCGGCACACGAGCTGATTTTCAGTGGCACTCACATTGCCTGGGTCCTGGCCACCAGTCACAGGGGCTCTGCATTTTAATTTAATTTTAAATGAAGCTTCTTAAACATTTTAAAAACCTTATTTACTTTACATACAATAGTTTAGTTATATATGATAGACTTATAGAAAGAGACCTTCTAAAAACATTAAAATGTATTACTGGCATGCAAAAGCTTAAATTAGAGTGAATAAATGAAGACTCGGCACAGAACTTCTGAAAGGTTGCCGACCCCTGCCTTAGTCTCTCACGTTTATCAATCTTCTTTCAAACTTCCAGTTGGTTTCAAACCCACTGAAATCAATAGAACAAACACTGATTTACACCATTTGAGGATCTGGCCCAAATTGGGGTGTGGTTGGTCTGGGGGAAAGTGAGACTTTCCTTCCACTTACATTCCCTTGGAATACAGGTGGGACACTTTGTGGCAGTGGGTGGGGGGAGGGAGGGAGGGAGGGAAGAAAGGAGAGCCAAAACCAAGCAAGCTTGAACACAAACACTGTGGTGCATTTCCATCTTCAACCCCAGAGGGTGTATATTATATACTCCTATTTGTCACTCAAATCAGAGCTGTTATTCAGAGGCCTGTTGCCTCTCAGAAGTGCTTTCATAGATTCAAGGACTGGAAGGGACCTCGAGAGGTCATTTAGACTATTGCTTTATTTCCCCCTCACCAACATGAGAGTGTTTTAAGCAGCTGGTTCTCCACACAGTCCCTATGTTGCTCTAAATTAGCAAAGTATGTTGTGAAATGTTCTAGTTGGCCATCCATGATGGCCACTGTACCCTGGAGATTAGTCTGAGGACAACATCTGATTTTTTTCTTCTGTGCTCTAGATGTTTCCTCCAGTTTTTGCTGAGGAGTCTCTCTGGCAGTAGCTTCCTACATCCCTGATGTAGATGGCTGGGCAGCTTGTTGACCTTTGCTGTTTGGGGTGCATGTTTCCTTGTTTCTCTCAGTAGGGAGGGGTCACAATGAGATGGTACAAGGCCCTTTACAGCAGCATTTGGCTTTTAGCTAGGTTAAGGCCACATCCAAGACCCCTCACTCAGGCAGACCTCTTCACTGAGCTCATGGGAGTTTTCTTCCTGGATTTTGCCTGTTGGAGATCTAAAAATTGTAGGATTTGGTTACAATCTGGCATTTCGGGGGTCCACTTAGCATATATTACCCATTGAGCATCAAAACCTCACTTCTCTTCATTGGGAACACAGCAGAGGGAACTGTCATATTTCTAGGTGGGACAGTCTGTAAGTTACCTGGCCTAATGTCAAAGACTTGAAGGATTTGTTCCATATCCCATCAAGCTTCTAAATTCTACCATATCTAGTTGTAGAAATATCTGAACCTGCCTGGTCCATTTCCAACAGCATCAAATACACTCTAGGATTTCCTCCCCCTATACTTTTAGCCAGAGTGTAATGCACAGTTCTAAGGAGCAAAGTCTGCTATGGAGTGAATTGAGGTTATCCATTTTTTTGAGCATTATCAAGAGTGGTTTAAAAAGCTAGTACCAAGAAGTGAAAAATCAAATTGTTACTTCACTAGTGTACTTATGAGCACTACACTAGGTCTAAAGATACAGGTGTTCAGAGTCAAGCCATTAGTCTGCATGCCTTTGTTCTGCTACAAGAATGGAAGTCTCTTATCACCATTGATATGTTAAACATGTTCCTCAAATGCTAGTGTTGCAATCTGTAAACTAATAGGTATTTATATAAAAAGGCATATGATAAAAAAAAAATCTTAGTGTACTCAATCAACTTATGGCAATAAAATAGTATTTTTTCCTCCTTCAAGAGCCCCAGGTATCCAAAAATACACAGACTAGAATACTTGTAGAAAAGGTGACCAGACTGTTTCTTAGCCCTTCCAGTGGTCATGAAAAGCAGCTTTAGGTACAATATTAACCATGTTAATTGACCTGATCTGTGCCAGTAAAATTGGTTTAAAATCTTTAATTTTTCAGCCTTAAAGTATAACAAGAAAATGAGAGAAAAGACCCCTCCCCCCAATAAATAAATACATATAAAAAGTTAGGCCTTATCCACATGCAAACTTGCACCCAAGTACATGGGTTTAAAACAAAAACAAAACAAAACACCTTGTGTAGCAGGGCAATGACTCACCACTGTGGCGCCTCCTGCTGGTCATCCAGGGAATTAGCTCTGTCCACTCAGGAGCACCCTCTGCAGGCTGGTGTCTTGCCTTGCCACTGGCCCCGGTGTCCCTCCTGGACCCCGGTGCCCCTTTTCTCCATGTTCTGCTCCCTGCAGTACCCCACAGTCTTGCTGGGTCTCCCCAGGGAACCCCCAACCCCCTATCCCCACCTCAGTCTTTGGCCAGTCACCATCTAGCCCCTACTCACTGGGGCAGACTGCAGTGTCAGAGCCACTCATCATCAGCAAGGAGAGTTTGGACCTGCTGCCTCTGCCTACCCTTGGGCTGCCCTCTGCAACCCCAGTACCTTTTCCAGCCTTTAGCAAGGCCTGCAGCCTGGGGGTTTTCCAGGCCAGAGCTCCCCAGTCCTGCTCCACTTTAGGTACCCTGCTCAGCTCCCAACAGCCAAGCCAAGCCCTCTCAATGGCTAGAGAGAGACTGACTTTGCTCCAGCCTAGCAGCCCCTTTATAGGGCCAGCTGCAGCCTGATTGGGGCATGGCCCAGCTGTGGCTGCTTCCCCAATCAGCCCAGGCTTACTGGTTCCCTGCCACAGCCCTCTCACAAGGCTGTTTTAAGCCCTTCAGGGCAGGAGCAGGGTTACTGCCCTGCTACACTTGTCTAGTTAAACCAGTGCAAAATCATTATGTAGACACTTTTTGAGCATCAGCACAGGATTTTGCATTGGTTCAATAAAAAAAAATTTTTTTTTTGTTAAACTAGTACAATTTTCTCAAGTAGGCAAGTGCAGATAAGAGGAAGTCTGGTCTAGCAATTACATCACAGGATTAGGAGACATGAGATCTGAATTAGAGTCTCAGCTCTGCCACAGATTTATTGTGCAACTCTGAACAAGCTGAGTCATCTGTGATTCAGCTTCCTCTTTTATAAAATGGGAATCATTCATCTCTCTCTCACACGTGGTTCATTAGTGGTAAGTGCCAAGTTTTATAAAGATCAAGACTTAAGTTTTCCTAAACCACTATGTTCATGGATTTCTGAGCCTCACTTTCAGTTCTGTGCATGCTGCTTATGAATAGCCCACATAAGTTAGTTCAGACACAGTCTTTTTGCATGAGCAGCCCTAAAACCGATGACATGATTTCAATCTGGGGGGAAAGAACACCTGTGCAGTGCATAGAATTGAGTTATAATTCCATTGTCCTGGTGGTTTATATTCAGTCACAATTGCTTAAGGTCATGGATACAAGATCAATGAGGTTAGAAGTGTGGTAGATTAACCAACAATTCATTTTTAATGGCAATTCTATCCAGAAAGATTAATATCGATTGTCAGCATTAGAACAGGTCTGATTGTTCAGACAGTGAAAAGATGGATCTCCTTTGATATTTATTTAAAGCTACAGAGGCAGTAAGCAGTAGCCCACTGAAATAACAAAAGGAAAGTTGTACTTAAAGCTGAACTAGCTTCTCCCTCAAGCAGTAATGAAAAGAGTTGTCATGGGGAAGTTATAGAAGTCCCTTTGTCTTTGCTTTTAATAGAATATCAACGTTTTGCACCTACTTACCAGTGCATGACTTCTGTTCTATGCTGCTTCATTTTTTCTTTTAGTTAAGGCCTGCAGAACACTTTATAAACACTGATTAATTAACCCTTACAGCACCCAGAAAGATATGGTAGCGGCCATTATAAAGACAGCCTTTGCCAACAGTTATCACAAAAAAGTATTTGAGATTTCATGGTTTTCGCTATATTGGATTAGGAATTAAAAGCCAGATCCTCAGCTGCTGACTTCAGTGGAGCCACACTGACATTACTAGCTGAGGATCTGGTCCCAAGTTTGTGGTTTCTTAGCATAGAGTAGCCATTTATTAGAGACATCCCTCCTCCATCCCCCAACAGGTGAGTAGTATAATCGTTTTAGAGAAGTATAAAATGATGTATGGATTTTATACCACTGAAGTTACTGCAGATTTATATTGGTGCAAATGAGCAGAATTTGGTCGATTTGTCTAGATTAGAGGCTTTAGTCCTGTTGTGACTCAAGATAATTGCTTACCAGATGCGTTAGTTAACAGTTGTAAATATTAACATAGCCATTCCTTAAACATTTGTTCTAGGTTGTTGTTTACCTAGGACTCTGCAAATGCTAGTGAAGATGCTCTACAAATGTTTGTACAATCACATTAATTAACATGTTAAGGGACAATGAATTAATTCAAATTACAACATGACTGTTTGTAGTCAAAAGCTCTGGTTCTTACAGACATAATAGAGAATAAAGCCTAAGGCCTGGTCTACACTAACCCCCAACTTCGAACTAAGGTACGCAACTTCAGCTACGTGAATAACGTAGCTGAAGTCGACATACCTTAGTTCGAACTTACCGCGGTTCAGACGCGGTCCACACGCGGCAGGCAGGCTCCCCGTCGACTCCGCGGTACTCCTCTCGCCGAGCTGGAGTACCGCAGTCGACGGCGAGCGCTTCCAGACTGGGTTCGATTTATCGCGTCTGGTCTGGACGCGATAAATCGAACCCGGAACTTCGATTCCCAGCCGCCGAACTAGCGGCTGGGTGTAGACAAGGCCTTAAGAGTCCTGACTCCTAGTTTATAAAATGTTTTTACTACAGGGCTCATGAAAGTTTCTTAGGAAACTAAGTAGCCATGAGATAAGAGGGAAGGTCTTCTCTTGGATCAGTAACTAGTTGAAAGATAAGAAACAAAAGGGCAGGAATAAGTGGTCAGTTTTCACAATGGAGATAAATGAACAATGGGGTCCTCTACAGGTCTGTACTGGAAACAGTGTTGTTCATTGTTCACCCCCTTTTCCAGATCATTAATGGATATGTTGAAGTGCCAAAGTTTGCAGAGTATACAAAATTATTCAAGCTAGTTTAACTCCTTGCAGTCTACTTTGGGCTTAAGGGATCTCACAAAACTGGGTGACTGTACAACAAAATGGCAGAGGAAATTCAACACTGATAAGTGCAAATAATGCTCATTGGAAAAAGTAATCCCAACTATACATGTACAATGATGCAGTCTACATTAGCTATTGCCACCCAAAAAAAGATCTTGGAGTCACTGTGGATAGTTTTGAAAACTTCAGTTCATGATGCAGCAGAGGTCAAAAAGGTTAATGGTATATTAGGAACTATCAGGAAAGGGATAGAAAAGACGACAGAATATCATAATGCCACTAAATAAATCCATGGTGCACCTACATCTTACTTACTGTGACCAGTTCTGGTCACCTCATCTCAAAAAGGATATAGTGAAATGGAAAAGTTCCCAAGAAGGGCAACAAAGATGATCCAGGGTATGGAGCAGCTCCCATATGAGGATAGACTAAAAAGATTAGGGTGGTTCATCTTAGAAAAGAGACTACTAAAGGAGGATATGACAGGTCTATAAAAGTGTTATTTATCTTTTCCCACAATACAAAGAGCAGGGATCACCGAATTAAATTAATGACCAGCAGGTTTATTACAAACAAGAGGAAGTGTTTTTTCACACAACACACAACTAATCTGTGGAACTCATTGCCATGGGATGTTGGGAAGGTCAAAAGTATAACTGGGTTAAAAAGAGACCTAGATAAGTTCATCAATCACTATTAGCCAAGATGGTAAGGGATGCAAACCCATGCTCCAGGCTACCCTAAACCACTGACTGCCAGAAGCTGTGAGGGGAAGACAGGGATAGACCACTCCATAGTTGACCTGTTCTGTATACTCCACCTGAAGATCTGGTATGGGCCACTGTTGGAGACAGGATACTGGGCAAAATGGACCATGGTCTGACCCAGTATGGCAAATCATGTTCTTAAAGGCTGATCTGCAAGGTCAGAAAAGTAGCTCTATTGCTTCAAAAACCAACCTAAGGGTACGTCTTCACTTACATCCGGGTCCGGATGTAAGCAATCGGTTTTCTGAGTTCGATTTATCGCGTCTGGTTAAGATGCGATAAATTGATCCCGGAAGTGCCCCGGATCGATCCCGGAAGTGCTCGCCTTCGACGCTGGTACTCCAGCTCGGCAAGCGGAGTACGCAGCATCGACGGGGGAGCCTTCCTGCCGCGTCTGGACCGCGGTAACTTCGGACTAAGGTACTTCGAATTCAGCTACATTATTAACGTAGCTGAATTTGCGTACCTTAGTCCGAAGTGGGGGGGGGTTAGTGTAGACCAGGCCTAAGTAGCTTGGGGGTCTGTCACTGAAAACAGAATGCACTGGGGAGTGGCATATAGCAACCAAATCAGGGTAGTTCAGATTTACTGTCAGCCACTTTTTATACATGAGCGTAACAGGTGAATGCAAACTCAGGCTGCATTTTAAACAGACTAAAAAACAGTAGTGTTCAGACACAGCCTTCCTGCTCTACTCACTGATTGGATAAGGGTAATCCAATAAGGCAAGAATATTTGCAGCTAGAATATTTGCAACCAAATACCTTCTCCCCACTGAAACTGGTTGTTCTAGTGAAACCCATTGTTTAGGATACCACCACGTCTTTTAAGTTAAACCAGATTACCAACAGGACTTTATACCCATCAGATGCAAAAAATGGGCCCAGTTCAGATGTCAGTTACATCAGTATGAATTCAGAGTAACTCCATTGCAGGATATGGAGTTACTCTACACTGTAAGCGAGAGCTGTGTCTGGCCAATACTTTATCATCAAAGGTAGTGCTTGGAACATGAAAGTGTAATTTAAATAAACATTTGGTGCAAAATTGGAATGAGACGGTAAAGGAAAAAGGGGCAAAATCCTACAGTCTTTATTCAATAGTGAGTCAACTCCTGCTGCATTAGTGGGAGCTTTGATTGAATAGGCACTGAGTTTAGGACTGAGACTATAATACTTCGTGCTTATTTTAATGGACTTTATATTCATTATTGATTAACACTAACACCCTAGTTTAATAGGGATTATCCATATTTTCACAGATGGGCAAACTGAGGCATAGAGCGATCAAGTTAATTGACCTACAGTCATACAGTGAGGTAATTGCAGATCTATCATCAGAGCCAAGCAGTCCTGACCACTTAATACCCTAGTCCAGGTGTTCTCTAACTCTAAAACCTAGATAAGACCAGTTGCTGAACATTAAACCTTTTCTAAAGAAATGGGAGCAGAGGGAAGTGAGTGTGTAGACTCAACCATGTTCTTCAAAGGATTGGCATGGAAATGGCTCTGAAAGGGATTTTTATTCAATAGATACAACAGGTTTGTGTCCATCTTCTTACTCTGGCATGCTAATCCCTTCTGTCATTCCTCCGGCTTAGTGATATGGCCAGACAGGAAAACTGTCAGAAAACAAGTTGTCAGTTCACCACTGCCAAGCAATTGACTTTACAACCCCTACATGTCCTTATTAATCTTTGTAAAAATGCATAATAATCACATCTTTTGATCCATGGCATGACTTAATATCATATAAACATCAGCCTTCTATTAAGACAAATAATTTGCATTTAGTCCAGAAACCTTCAACATGTGGCTTTAGAATCACAAGCTGGTCTTCATAAAGTCCACATCTAAGACGTGATCTGATACCAGGCGGAGCAAGCAAAGTACCAGTCAAACAAGCACTCCCCAACACTGCCTTTTGTACACACACACACACACACACACACACACCCCGGGGCCAGATTATTTAAAGGCTCAGCTGCTGTTTAGGAACCTAATCAAGTGAACAGATTTTAAATAGGAGCCAAGGTCTCTTGAAAAAAAAAAATCTGGCTTCACAGATTCAACTGGGAATCCACATGGGAGCAGGGACAGAATTAAACAATTATTTGTGTTTTCCACAGTGTTGTGGTTTTAAGGTCTGATAATTAGGAGTTAGAAGCATACTGCTTATGGCCCCGATGGCATATCCCCAGCTCCACCATGGAATAAAGCACCAGTTTATTAGTTGATTGTTAGAGATATTAGACCTTAAATTTGCTACATGTTTAGCTCATTCAGGGCTGAGTATTGCCAGTCCTGGTCTTAGGCCAGTATGGTTTTGAAGGAAATTTCTTGTTTGAGGGAAAACAATATTTCTGCAGTTTAAAAAGTCATTTGAGACTCCTAGGAGATTTGCAGTGTCAGAAGAAGCCCCAGTGAGGATGTATTAGTAGGAAGATTACATGGTGGGGAAGGTCAAAGGTGTATGGTAAATGCTATTTATCACATGAACTAATATCACAGCCACACATGGCATAGAGACTGATTACACTCCATTTATTGTGCAACTATTTTTAGCTCAAAACAAAAAACAAAAAAAGTGAGATCATGACTAGAACCTAGAAATGTTATATGGCTTATGAAAGCCAATTAAAGACAACTGTTAAAGAGCAAGATAAGAGAACACTTAAGACCACCTTCTATCAGTACTGCTTTGTCTGATGTAGCAGTAATCAATCACATTTCTCATTCCCATGTCTTCTAACCAGAGCTGGTTGAATATTGAAAAACAGTGTTCATGAACATCTGTTTGAAATCCAAATATCAGTTCAGTCATGTTCAAACCCCTTATTTATCATAATTCATGTGTAAATACTCGTGCCAAATTCTTCACACAAATGTGGTACAAATACCATAACTGTGTGTGAATAAGAGTATTTGCGTGCAGAACGTTATTCGCTCATCTGGAAAACTGAAACTCTTTTCAAACAAACAGGGAGCAGAAACAATGCTAGGTGACTTCAGTGACCAATGACCTCATTAACAATGAAGAGTTCAAACATAACAAAAATGGGAAATTGTTTTCCTAAGCAACTCAGTGCATCGCTAGGGAACAAAATACATTCAAATAAAACAACGGAGCTGTTTGAAATATTTACAAACCGAAAAAGGCTATATTCATGAGAAATCCCAATATTCCTTACGAATGGGTTACATACTCAGCTGGTGTAAGCGATCATACCTCAATTGAAGTCAAGGGAGCTAGGACGTCAGTTTACACAAATTCAGGGTCTGGCCCAATATGACCAACTATTCTCCACTATGGACTGATGAGCCTATCAAGAGTCATTGGTGACTGATTTAGACAATGTAGCATGGTTCAGTTTTGTAAGTGACAAAAAATTTACACATCCATTATAAAATAGCTTATTTATCCAGAGATCCATTTCTGTTTTTAGTAGATTGAGATATTGTTGATCTTTCAATGAATGTAGTGCAGAGAATCAGCAATTTCCTAATGTAATCCAGTTGAACCTAGAACTGACATTTCTAATCTAAATGTCCATTTATTATAAATGTTGGTATGCAAATTACATCAGATGTGGGGGACTTGGGGACAGTTTTGATTTTGCTACACAATGTGTTTGAAGTAGCAATATTTCTAGATATTTACTGTGCGGAGCCTGCTGAATATTGGAAGTTTGGTAGAAGAACACAATTCTAAACAGCTGTTCAGATTGACTACAGTTGTACCTCTGTATTTCCCCCTTTTGCAGCTATACCCTGTCACAGGGTGTATACCAGGGATCGGCAACCTTTCAGAAGTGCTGTGCTGAGTCTTCATTTATTCACTCGAATTTAAGGTTTCGCGTGCCAGTAATACATTTTAATGTTTTTACAAGGTCTCTTTCTATACGTCTATAATATATAACTAAACTATTGTTGTATGTAAAGTAAATAAGGTTTTTAAAATGTTTTAAGAAGCTACATTTAAAATTAAATTAAAATGCAGAGCCCCCCAGACCGGTGGCCAGGAACCGGGCAGTGTGAGTGCCACTGAAAATCAGCTCGCATGCCGCCTTTGGCACGTGTGCCATAGGTTGCCTACCCCTGGTGTATACCAAACCTCCTGAGGCCCCCTGCTGGAGGCCTCGTGGCCCTGCCCCACCCTGCCCCCACAAAGGTCAGTGGAGAGGATCCTCCAAGCTGCCTAGAGTGGCTGTGTGGGACACAGCCAATCAGGGCCCAGCAGCTGAGTATAAGAAGAGCTGCAGGGCCAGAGGGAGTTCAGCTCCTTTCTGTAGCTGTAGAAGTATGGCTGGTTGATGGAGCGTTAGAACCCAGGGAAAGCAAGAAGGAGCCCTGAGCTGGTTGCTGGGACTCCATTAGACCAAGGCCCTGAGATAAGGGTGAAGATCGCGTGAGGCTGTGGGGAAGTGGCCCAGGGAAAAGAGAAGCCATGCGACATAGTTAAAGGGACACAGCAGACAGCTGCTATCTACAGGGTCCCTGGGCTGGGACATAGTCTTCAAGGAGGGAGCCCTGGGGCACTGTCCTATCCCAGAGCAGGGACAAACAGAGTGCAGGCGCACACACACAGTCAAGGGGTCACTCACAAGAGGTGAGTGCACCCCGTTTCACACCCAAATAGGTTTTTGTTCTCATGAACCTTTAGGGAATGGCTGTTTTTCAGATGAATCTATTCACATGCAAATAAGAGTATTCATGCATAAACTTTTCAGCTGTCTGTGGGGCAGTATAAACAAGCCCTAAAAGTCTGGGGTATGAATAGCTGGTGCGCACCAAAGTGCTGCACTGTAACCTCCCCTACGTGGACACTGCAAGCACAGAACTAAAAGATTCCTAGTTTGCATTAGTGCAAGTCCTGTTTGAAAAGGATTACATTAAACATGAACTAGGAACCTTTTAATTTGCACTCACAGCATCTGCATGAGGGAGTTACAGCACAGCATTTTGGTGCATACCAAAATGCACATCCCTGTAGTCTGAACTGTAGGGCAGTGTAGACAGTGTAGACCTTGGAAGGTGGTAAGGTGATAGGGAACAGCCAGCATGGATTTGTAAAGAACAAATCATGTCAAACCAATCTGATAGCTTTCTTTGATAGGATAACGAGTCTTGTGGATAAGGGAGAAGCTGTGGATGTGGTATACCTAGACTTTAGTAAGGCATTTGATACGGTCTCACATGATATTCTTATCGACAAACTAGGCAAATACAATTTAGATGGGGCTACTATGAGGTGGGTGCATAACTGGCTGGATAACCATACTCAGAGTTGTTGTTAATGGTTCCCAATCCTGCTGGAAAGGCATAACGAGTGGGGTTCCGCAGGGGTCTGTTTTGGGACCGGCTCTGTTCAATATCTTCATTAACGACTTAGATATTGGCATAGAAAGTACGCTTATTAAGTTTGCGGATGATACCAAACTGGGAGGGATTGCAACTGCTTTGGAGGACAGGGTCATAATTCAAAATGATCTGGACAAATTGGAGAAATGGTCTGAGTTAAACAGGATGAAGTTTAACAAAGACAAATGCAAAGTGCTCCACTTAGGAAGAAAAAAATCAGTTTCACACATACAGAATGGGAAGAGACTGTCTAGGAAGGAGTACGGCAGAAAGGGATCTAGGGGTTATAGTGGACCACAAGCTAAATATGAGTCAACAGTGTGATACTGTTGCAAAAAAAGCAAACATGATTCTGGGATGTATTAACAGGTGTGTTGTGAGCAAGACATGAGAAGTCATTCTTCCGCTCTACTCTGCTCTGGTTAGGCCTCAGCTGGAGTATTGTGTCCAGTTCTGGGCACCGCATTTCAAGAAAGATGTGGAGAAATTGGAAAGGGTCCAGAGAAGAGCAACAAGAATGATTAAAGGTCTTGAGAACATGACCTATGAAGGAAGGCTGAAAGAATTGGGTTTGTTTAGTTTGGAAAAGAGAAGACTGAGAGGGGACATGATAGCAGTTTTCAGGTATCTAAAAGGGTGTCATAAGGAGGAGGGAGAAAACTTGTTCACCTTAGCCTCTGAGGATAGAGCAAGAAGCAATGGGCTTAAACTGCAGCAAGGGAGGTCTAGGTTGGACATTAGGAAAAAGTTCCTAACTGTCAGGGTGGTTAAACACTGGAATAAATTGCCTAGGGAGGTTGTGGAATCTCCATCTCTGGAGATATTTAAGAGTAGGTTAGATAAATGTCTATCAGGGATGGTCTAGACAGTATTTGGTCCTGCCATGCGGGCAGGGGACTGGACTCGATGACCTCTCGAGGTCCCTTCCAGTCCTAGAATCTATGAATCTATGAATAGCCTTATTTGTTGTTCTCCTGATGGTTCACCCATTCAGGAAGCAGAAACAATATGTCACTTAGGTGATGACGCACACCTGGAAAAATAATTAGCAAACAAAACTAGCAATTTGGATGAACAACTTTCAGTTTGTGGGTTATCCACAAACTATTTGACAAATACATAAAGAATAATTTGGATTTAACAGGGAGAAAGGTCATTTTCTCTGTTTGGCACTGGCATGACCACTGCTGGAATACTATATCCAGTTCTGGTGTACTACAGTTCATGAAGGAGGTTGATAAAACCAAGGAGGGTTCAGAGAAAAGCCACAAGAATGACTGAAGGATTAGAAAACATGCCTTGATAGACTCAAGGAGCTCAATCTATTTAGATAAACAAACAGAATGTTAAGGGGTGACTTGATTAGTGTTCACATGCAGTGACAAAACTTCAAGCCTGTATTGGTGGGTCCTGTGCTTCAAGGCAGATTCAGTGGCCTCAGAAGCTCGCTAAGGCCCTCGAGAAAGGGAGGTCATCAGTACAGCGGCAAAGGTCACAGCTTATTGAGCTATTTTCATCACAGGCCAGTATGGGAGATAGGAAGGTGGAATACCCACAGTCTCTGTTGCCCCTTAGAGCTCAGTAGGCACAGTTTCACCTCCTGCCGGAATTAAAATCTGCTTCCCCTCTCAAGGGAATCTCTGTAGAGCATGGCGGAAAGGGAGGAACCCAGGCCTGCCCTCTATTCTGGGTTCCAGCCCAGGGACCCTAATGGTAGCAGCTGTTGGTGGCTTTTCCTTCCCCACTGACATTGCTTTGATTCCCTGAGCCACTTCACCATGGTCCCTTTTTCCTAGCTTCACCATTACCTCAGAATTCAGCAATGCTTCCACTCCTCCAGCTCTTTTCACCTGGGCTTCTCTCAAAAGAAGGCCGGAAAGGAGAGCTTTTAAGCAGTATGAGAGAGACCTTAATTGGTTCCAGCTGTCTCCATTAGCCTAACAGCCTTAACTGACCCTTTGCCAGTTAATTGAGGTCAGGTGCTGGCATTAGCCTAATGACCTTAACTGGTTAAATTGATGTCAGGTGTCTTGATTGGGCTGCAGTAGCCTTTGTTTAGCTATCCAAGGAACAGGGACCTGCTCATTCTGAGGCTGATCTACCTACCTTCCACTCTTTTGAGGCCGTCCTGCTAGCTGGTTACCCCCCTGGCAGCTCCTGGTGTGACCTTCAGAGGGGAGTGTGAGGCCCCACTTTTCCCATCATTTTGGGGGCCTCCCCTGACTGGGTTGCTGCTGCCCTTGCTGCTGCTGAAGAACCTGTACTGCTGCTGGAGCTGAGGAGGGAGTAGAGGAGGTCTTGTTCTGTGGAGGAGGTTTGTAACCTCCTTGCTTCTGCGATGGTAGGTGCTGTTGTTGTGGGGAGTGGCATGGAGCAGGGCTGGCTCCAGGCACCAGTGAACCAAGCAGGTGCTTGGGGCAGCCAATGAAAAGGGGTGGCACATCTGGGTCTTTGGTGGCAATTCGGCAGTGGGTCTTTCAGTCCCTACAAGAGAAGCGGCGCAGTAGATCTGCTGCCGAAGTGCCGCCGATCGTGGCTTTTTTTTTTTTTTTCCTTTGCTGCTTGGGGTGGCAAAAAAGCTGAAGCCTGTGTGGAGCCCTCCCCCGGTATGTCCACTCCCCTACTACTGCCACCCCCCCCGCCCCCATCTTCCCTATTACCACCTGACTCTGGTCTCTGCTCCCCGGCCCAGCAGTTTGCTCTGCCTTTCTATCTATTCTGAGACAGTAGCAGCAGTGAGCAGGCATTTGTTTTTTGGGCGCCCGTGGGTGCACGTTCCCTCTCCTCTCCCTTGGACTTGCACTCCCTCCCCTGCTGCATTTGGCCAGTGGACTCCCTTCCCTTCTGCCTCGTCCACTGCCCTGTTCTTGCAGCTGTTTGCCCTGCCCACCCCCCTTTCTAGCCACTCTGTTTTGCCCTCTTCTGTTTTTTGGTCCTTGGTTAGTTTGTTTGCCCCGCCCTTGTCCTGTGGCATGGGTGTGGTTGCCAGCCCCATTTCCCCCTTTCAGTTCGGTTGCTTTTGAACCCACCCTGTTTTTTGCTCCACGTCTGAGGCTTACCTGATTTGACCCCCCCCTTCATTCCAACCCCTTGCTTCTTGCCCCCCCTCCCAGTCTGCCCTCATTGCCTGCATGCCCACGTTCAGCTGTTGGCACTTGAGATTACCCCCACCCTTTTCTTTCATTAATCCCTTCACTGATACGCGCTTCCCCATGACATCTGAGTTTTCCAATCCTTTCCTTAGTGCAGCTGGGGGAGCCGGGTTTTTTTCATCCTGTGCTGGGAGTTGTGTTCCTTGTCTTCCTCTGTCCCTTTCTGTTGGTGCCCCTCCACTCTGCTTTCAGCCTAGCGGGTGTGGTGTGATAACCATTTTCCCCCCCCCGCTCCCCTCCCCTCCTTTTTTCCCCACCCTAGTGGCTGTCCCTGTCCCTCCCTTCCTGGGGTGGGTGATTCGGGGGATGGACTTTCCTGGCCACCCCTGCAGCTTCCTTTCGGTCTCCCCCACCTTCCCTTGCGGTGACTGCCACTGCCGAGATGCCTGCCATCACTGCCATTGGGGCACTGGCAGTGGGCACGGATAGGGACTTCCGAGACTCTGTTGTTGCTGCCGCGACCTCTGCCGCCTCCGCTTCTGAGACCGCTCCCTTGGCCAGTGGGAAGGGCCGGGGGATGAAGAAGGGCAAGGGCCCCGCCCGGAAGGTGAAACCTCCTGTGGCAGTGGTTCCGTCCCCCGCTGCGGCCCTGTCAATGGCCTCGGACCCCCCTTTTTCCCGACCCACTGTTCCCTCCACCAGCCCTGGAGGTGCTGCTCCCTCAGCCCCCAGGGCATACGCCCAAGTAGCCGCAACCCCTCTGCTCGCCATCTGCTCCACCCGCCTCCCAGTATACCATTCCCGGCGGCCGGGGCCCCTTTCCCACCTTCACCAGGGAGCACAGGGTGCGTTGCCTCCTGGTGTTGGCCTCGCCCCATGTAGAAACCTACGTGTGGGCATTGGTGCGGGTGGTGGAGCCCACGGCCGTGGTGGCAGCCGCTAAGATGTTTGGGAAGGTGGTGTTCTTCCTGGCGTCGGAGGCCGCTGCCCAGGAGGTGGTGGAGAGGGGCTTGGCGGTGGGGAGTGTTCACGTCCCCCTTGAGCCTTTGGAGGACCTGGGCGTATAGGTGGTGGTTTCCTCTGTTCCTTCCTTCGTCCCCAATGCTGCCCCTTTGTTGTTCCTCTCCACCCTGGGGAAGCCCTTGTCTGTCCTCAGCCCCCTTCCGTTGGGCTGTAAGGACCCTGCCCTCTGCCATGTTTTGTCGATCTGCCAGCAAGTGCAGGTTCAAGTGCCGCCGCCGGCGTGTGATGGGGAGGCTTTGGAGGGATCCTTTCTGGTGCCCCATCAAAGGGCCCAGTACCGGGTTTACTACTTTTCGGGGGAGGCCCGGTGCTTTCTCTGCCAGGTGGCGGGGCATGTCTGGAGGGACTGCCCCCTGGCCCAGCTTGGAGGGGCATCTGGGACCCCCCATACCCGGAAGGGCGTCAGCTGTACCATTGCTGGCGGTCCTGATCGCCCGGTCCCTGGGGTTGCCCCTCATCGATCTGTGACCATTGTGAACTCTGCTCAGGTCTCAGGGGAGCAGGGCCGGCTTTAAGCCAATTCGGCTGATTCCCCGGAATGGGGCCCTGTGCCGAAGAGGGCCCCGCAACGTCCAGGGCTGCTGGTGGAGCAAGAGGAAGGGGGGGGGGGGAAAGGCCGCATCCTGCTTCTCCCCCCTCCCTCCAGCGCTTGCGCTGCCATATAGCTGATCAGTGCAAGCCTGGGAGGGAGGGGTGAGGAGGAGGAATGCAGCGTGCTTGGGGTAGACACGGGGCCAGGGCGGGGATTTGGGGAGGGATCCAATGGGGCAGTGAGGCGGCTGGGGACGGGGATTTGGGGAGGGATCCAATGGGGCAGGGATGGGGCGGAGTCGGGGGGGGGGGCGCGAGACAATTCGCGTCCCAGTGTGGGGCCCCGCACCTACTAAAGCCGGCCCTGCGGGCCCGACATGCCCAGATGAGCGTGTGGGCCCTGACGCTGTGGTGGGTAGTAGAGCGGGGCCTGCGGAGGAGAGGGTGGCAGGGCCAGTAGCTGGACTCATGTGGGGCTTGCCTCAGGGGGAGTCTGCCCCTTTCCCTGCTGTCTGCCCTCCTCTTTCCCTTACCCTCCTGTCATTGCCCTCGCTCCCTGGCTCTGACCCGGCTGGCCAGCCCCCCTCTTCAGGGAGCTGGGAGCTCCTGCAAGGGAGGTGCCAAAAGGGGGGAGTGTGGGCCCAGCACGCCCCCCCATTGGCGAGGGGGAAGGGACCCCCTATAAAACTATGAAGGGGGTTGCTGGTGCTGGGTTTTCCGCTGTCTCCTCCGCTGATGTTCACCGATTGGAGTTGGCCGAGGTCGCTGCAGCTGCAGAGGCATGTAGTACCACCTCTCTTATGGAGTCCCTCCCTGAGGGGGTTACAGAAGGTGCCCCCCCTGCCGCTTTGCCATCTGTGCCCCCTGTAGGCGCCGAAGTGGCTACTGCCCCGGCTGCTGTTGAGGGGGACCTCGTAGAGGCGGGTGGGGACTTTGCCTCTATTTTTGCCGAGATCGAGGCCCTGGGCTTGACCCCAAAAACCGAGCATGGTGGATGCCCCCCTGTTAGAGGGCCTTGGTAAGGGCCTCAGGCAGTTGCCCCCATTTTGGACTCTGCAATGCCCCAGGACCTGACCATCTGCCCAGCCGTGAATGGTAATCTGGCTGACGCCACCGTGCCCAGTGAGGCGATGGCTAACGCTGAGCAGCCGGGCTCTGAGCCTGTCAAGGCTGTATCCCTACTTTGAACTTTAGGGTACAAATGTAGGGGCCTGCATGAAAACTTCTAAGCTTATCTACCAGCTTAGCTCTGGTCCGCTGCCACCATCTTAAGAATTCCCTCCCTGGGAAGCCTTGAGAAACCTTTCACCAATTCCCTGGTGAATACAGATCCAAACTCCTTGGATTTTAAACAAGGAGAAATTGACCCTTCCCCCCTCCTTCCTTTCACCAACTCCTGGTGAATACAGATCCAAACCCCCTTTGGATCTTAAAACAAGGAGAAATCAATCAGGTTTTTAAAAAGAAGGCTTTTAATTAAAGCAAAAGGTAAAAATCATCTCTGCAAAATCAGTATGGAAAATAACTTTACAGGGTAATCAAACTTAAAGAGCTCAGAGGAATCCCCTCTGTCTTAGGTTCAAAGTATAGCAAACAAGATAAGCACTCTGGTAAAAGGTACATTTACAAGTTGAGAAAAACAAAGTAAATCTAAGACGCCTTGCCTGGCTTTTACTTACAATTTTGAAATAAGAGAGACTTGTTTAGAAAGATGGGGAGAACCTGGATTGATGTCTGGTCCCTCTCAGTCCCAAGAGCGAACAACCCCTTAAACAAAGGACACACACAAAAGCCTTTCCCCCCCCAAGATTTGAAAGTATCTTGTCCCCTCATTGGTCCTCTGGGTCAGGTGTCAGCCAGGTTACCCGAGCTTCTTAACCCTTTACAGGTAAAAGGATTTTGGAGTCTCTGACCAGGAGGGATTTTAGTACTGTACACAGAGAGCTGTTACCCTTCCTTTTATAGTTATGACACGCCCCCCAAATCACAGATAGTGTTGGACGTTTGGTTCCACACTGGCTGTGATTTCTTTCCTGGCGCTCTAGGAGAAAACAGAGTTAATAAGACACACGTACCTTTAGACATACTACTGATTATATAAAAACTAACAATATGTTTCATTCCAAAAACAATTGTTAACCAGTTAACTCTGGGAAACTTTCCCGGGAGAGTGCATCAGCCACTTTGTTAGAAGCTCCCGAAATGTGTTGTATTTCAAAATCAAAATCTTGGAGAGCTAAACTCCACCGAAGAAGTTTTTTGTTATTTCCCTTGGCGGTATGAAGCCACTGTAGCGCAGCATGGTCTGTTTGTAGTTGGAAGCGCCGTCCCCAAACATATGGGCGTAGCTTTTCCAGCGCGTACACAATGGCGTAGCATTCCTTTTCGCTGATTGACCAGTGGCTTTCCCTCTCAGACAGTTTCTTGCTGAGAAACACGACAGGATGGAATTCTTGATCTGGTCCTTCCTGCATTAAAACTGCTCCCACGCCTCGCTCGGAAGCATCTGTGGTTACTAGGAACGGTTTGTCAAAGTCTGGGGCCCTTAGCACAGGGTCAGACATGAGTGTTGCCTTAAGCTGGTTAAAGGCCTTTTGACACCTATCAGTCCACTGAACTGCATTTGGCTGTTTCTTTCTGGTTAGGTCTGTCAGCGGGGCGGCGATTTGGCTGTAGTGTGGTACAAATCGCCTATAATATCTGGCCAAGCCTAAGAAGGATTGGACCTGTTTCTTTGACTTTGGAACCGGCCACTTTTGGATAGCATCCACTTTGGCCTGTAGGGGATTTATAGTTCCTTGACCCACCTGGTGCCCCAGGTACGTCACTCTGTTTTGGCCTATTTGACACTTTTTAGCCTTAACAGTTAGTCCTGCCTGCCGGATGCGCTCGAAGACTTTTTCCAGGTGCTCCAGGTGTTCTGTCCATGAATCAGAAAAAATGGCCACATCATCGAGGTAGGCAACTGCAGATTCTCCCAATCCTGCTAGGAGACCATCTACAAGTCTTTGGAAGGTGGCGGGTGCATTTCGCAACCCGAAAGGGAGTACATTGAATTCATACACCCCTGCCTGGGTGACGAAGGCGGACCTTTCCTTAGCGGGTTCATCTAGTGGTACTTGCCAGTACCCCTTGGTTAAGTCTAAAGTAGAGATGAATTGGGCATGTCCCAATTTCTCCAATAGCTCATCTGTGCGTGGCATTGGATAGTTGTCAGGACGAGTTACAGCATTTAGCTTACGGTAGTCCACGCAAAAGCGTATTTTCCCCATCTGGTTTGGGAACTAGAACCACTGGAGATGCCCATGCACTGGTAGAGGGGCGGATTATACCCATCTGTAGCATGTCCTGGATCTCCCTTTGTATAGCCGCTTGGGCATGAGGTGACTCCCGGTAGGGTGGGGTTCTAATTGGGTGAGCATTACCTGTGTCAATGGAGTGGTATGCCCGTTCGGTCCATCCTGGAGTGGCTGAGAAAATCGGTGCAAAGCTTGTGCACAGCTCCTTTATCTGCTGTCGCTGCAGACGTCCCAGGGTCGTGGAGAGGTTCACCTCTTCCACGCCACCATTCCTTTTTCCTTCATAGTAGACACCTGCAGGCCACTCCGCGTCATCAGTTTCCTGGGCTGTAAACTGGCAAACGTTTAATTCTCTAGAATAAAAGGGCTTAAGAGAATTAACAAAGCCTAAGGTATACCATATGTTGGAGGTGGGGGAGGCTATGAGATAGTTAACAGCTCCTAGGCGCTCCTGGACCGTGAATGGTCCTTCCCACGACGCTTCCATTTTATGGGCCTGGAGCGCCTTTAAGACCATGACTTGGTCTCCTACTTTGAAGGACCGTTCTCTGGAATGTTTATCATACCAGGCCTTTTGCTCTTCCTGAGCATCCTTTAGGTTTTCTTTAGCAAGGGCTAAAGAGTGTCGGAGGGTGTTTTGTAGGTTGCTTACAAAGTCTAGAATGTTAGTTCCTGGAGAAGGCGTAAACCCCTCCCATTGCTGCTTCACCAACTGTAATGGCCCCTTAACCTCGCGGCCATACACATTTTCAAATGGTGAAAACCCTAAACTGGGATGTGGTACAGCCCTGTAGGCAAAAAGCAACTGCTGCAACACTAGGTCCCAATCATTGGAGTGTTCATTTACGAATTTACGTATCATGGCCCCCAAAGTTCCATTAAACCTCTCCACCAGACCATTGGTTTGATGGTGATGAGGGGTGGCAACCAAGTGATTCACCCCATGAGCTTCCCACAGGTTTTTCATGTTCCCTGCCAGGAAATTAGTTCCCGAATCTGTAAGGATGTCGGAGGGCCAACCTACCCTGGCAAAAATGTCTGCTAATGCCTGGCACACACTTTTAGCCTTGGTGTTGCTTAAGGGTACAGCTTCCGGCCATCGGGTAGCAAAATCCATGAAAGTCAGTACGTACTGCTTTCCTCTGGGTGTCTTCTTTGGGAAAGGACCCAGAATATCCACAGCTACTCGCTGAAATGGGACCTCAATTATGGGTAGTGGCTGGAGAGGGGCTTTAACCTGGTCTTGGGGCTTTCCCACTCGTTGGCACACCTCACAAGACCGGACATAATTAGCAACGTCCTTGCCCATTCCCTCCCAGTGGAAGGACTTCCCCAACCGGTCTTTGGTTCTGTTCACCCCAGAATGGCCACTGGGATGATCATGGGCTAAGCTCAAGAGTTTTACCCGATACTTAGTGGGAACTACCAGCTGTCTTTGAGGATGCCAGTCTTCCTGGTGCCCACCAGAAAGAGTCTCCTTGTATAAAAGTCCTTTTTCTACAACAAACCAGGATCGGTTAGAAGAGCTGAGAGGCGGTGGGGTGCTCCGCGCCGCCGCCCAAGCTTTCTGAAGGCTGTCATCTGCTTCCTGCTCGGCCTGGAACTGTTCCCTTGATGCTGGAGACATCAGTTCCTCCTTGGACTGTGGACTGGGGCTTGGTCCCTCTGGAAGCGATGCAGGTGCTGGGGCTGTTTCCATTGACTGTGAACCGCTGTTCGCTGGTGCACTATGTGGTATCTCAGGCTCTGGCTGAGCCTCTTGGGTAAGGTTATCTGCTGCTTCCGCCAGTTTAGGCTCGCTGGTGCCCTCTGGCATTGGAGTTGTAGACGGGGTTGCAAGCGCTGGACTCAGTGCTGGCAATGGTTCTGGTGCTGGTTGCGTTGCCAGTTCCGGTTCTGGGACTGGCTTTGGCTGGGTCTCTGAGATTGGATCCACTACGGCTGTTGCAGTCGTTGGCAGGGGATCCGGTTCCACCACCTGTGTTTGGGTCTCCGGTAACACAGACGGGGCCCTGGTGGACGGCTCAGGAACAGGGATGGAGGTGAAAGCTTGCTTAGCCTGGCTGCGGGTGACTATTCCCACCCTCTTGACTAGCTTCACATGGTTGGCCAAGTCTTCCCCCAGCAGCATGGGGATGGGATAATTGTCATAGACTGCAAACGTCGACATTCCTGCCCAGCCCTTGTACTGGACATGCAACTGGGCTGTAGGCAAGGTTACAGACTGTGACACGAAGGGTTGAATTGTCACTGTAGCCTCAGGGTTGATGAGTTTGGGGTCCACTAGGGATTGGTGGATAGTTGACACTTGTGCCCCAGTGTCCCTCCAAGCGATAACCTTCTTTCCGCCCACTCTCAACGTTTCCCTTCGCTCCGAGGGTATGAGAGAGGCATCTGGGTCTGGGGATCTTTGGTGTGATTGGGGTGTAATGAACTGTAATCGGTTGGGGTTCTTGGGGCAGTGAGCCTTTATATGTCCCAGTTCATTACATTTAAAACATCGCCCTGCTAAGGTATCACCGGGGCGATGTTGGTTGCTGGAGACTGGTGTGGTGGGGTGAGAAGGCGTCTGGGGTTTCCCTTGGGATGTGGGTGGGGCCTTGGGTTGTCCCCGGTGATAAGGTTTTGTTTCGGCTTGCCCCTTCTGATATTCGCTCCAACTGCTACTAGCTTTTTTCTTTTCTGTCACCTCCACCCATTTGGCTCCAATCTCCCCCGCCTCGGTTACAGTTTTGGGCTTCCCATCTAGGATGTACCTTTCTATTTCCTCAGGAACACCCTCTAAAAACTGCTCCATTTTTACTAGGGAAAGCAGATCTTCCAGAGATTTAACATTTGCTCCTGATACCCAGGCATCACAATTTTTGTCAATGTGGTAGGCATGCCGGGTAAATGACACATCAGGTTTCCACTTTAGGGCTCTGAACCGCCGACGGGCATGCTCAGGTGTTAGCCCCATTCTGATTCTGGCCTTGTTTTTAAAAAGTTCATAACTGTTCATGTGTTCCTTAGGCACTTCAGCCGCCACCTCTGCTAAGGGTCCACTGAGCTGCGGCCTCAGCTCTACCATGTACTGGGTTGGAGGGATGTCGTATCCAAGGCAGGCCCTTTCAAAATTTTCTAAGAAGGCCTCAGTATCATCGCCTGCCTTGTAGGTGGGGAATTTCCTGGGATGGGAAGTGGTACCTGGAGAGGAGTTGTTAGGATGGTCTGATGCACCCTGCCTAGCACTTGCTACTTCCAGTTCATGCTTCCTTTCTTTTTCTCTCGCCTCCTCTTTGACTTTTTCCAGCTCCATTTCTCTCTTGTGGGCCTCCTCTTTGGCTTCTTTCTCGAGTTTTTTAATTTGAAGCAGTCTCTGATGTTTTTTCTCATTTTCTTCTGCTTCTAGTCTGGCCAGTTCTAGTTTGTTAGCTGCTTCACTGGTAGTCATTTTCCTGCTTTCCTGTGCTGGGCCACACCCCTCTGCAGTTGACTGAAACTGGGATGTACTCAGCTCTGGCTGCTGCTGAGTTAACAGAGACTTTCTAACTAGCTACTCACGAGGATGTAAAAAGAAAAAAAAAAAAAAAAAACAATTCAGCTTGTAAATTCCTTTTACCAGTCGTTTGCTCATTAATTGAACCCTTCTCTTAACAAAGGACCTTGTTAAAAAAAACTTAACACCTCTGCCTTCAGGCAAGGAGAGATAAGATGTGCATCTACCTTCAGCTCTGCTTTCCAAGCAGCTAGAAGGAAAAAAAAATCTTACTGGCTTTTGGGTTTAAAACGATCCCACCGCTGTGCCACCATGTCAAGGCTGTATCCCTACTTTGAACTTTAGGGTACAAATGTAGGGGCCTGCATGAAAACTTCTAAGCTTATCTACCAGCTTAGCTCTGGTCCGCTGCCACCATCTTAAGAATTCCCTCCCTGGGAAGCCTTGAGAAACCTTTCACCAATTCCCTGGTGAATACAGATCCAAACTCCTTGGATTTTAAACAAGGAGAAATTGACCCTTCCCCCCTCCTTCCTTTCACCAACTCCTGGTGAATACAGATCCAAACCCCCTTTGGATCTTAAAACAAGGAGAAATCAATCAGGTTTTTAAAAAGAAGGCTTTTAATTAAAGCAAAAGGTAAAAATCATCTCTGCAAAATCAGTATGGAAAATAACTTTACAGGGTAATCAAACTTAAAGAGCTCAGAGGAATCCCCTCTGTCTTAGGTTCAAAGTATAGCAAACAAGATAAGCACTTTAGTAAAAGGTACATTTACAAGTTGAGAAAACAAAGTAAATCTAAGACGCCTTGCCTGGCTTTTACTTACAATTTTGAAATAAGAGAGACTTGTTTAGAAAGATGGGGAGAACCTGGATTGATGTCTGGTCCCTCTCAGTCCCAAGAGCGAACCACCCCTTAAAACAAAGGACACACACAAAAGCCTTTCCCCCCCCAAGATTTGAAAGTATCTTGTCCCCTTATTGGTCCTTGGGGTCAGGTGTCAGCCAGGTTACCCGAGCTTCTTAACCCTTTACAGGTAAAAGGATTTGGAGTCTCTGGCTAGGAGGAATTCCATAGCACTGTACACAGGAGAGCTGTCACCCTTTCCTTTATAGTTATGACAGAGCCCATGGGTGCCCTTTCCTCTGAGGCAGGGCTGCAGCCCTCGCCCCCCCCTCCCCCGCAGTGCTGTAATCGTGGGTGCCTTGTTTAGTGGGGCACCTGAGCCTAGCGCTGTGGGGGTGCCCCAATCCCTTGCTGCCCCTTTGACCACTGGGCCGGGTCCAGAGGCACTGTGTCCTGGTGGCTCTGCCACTCGGGCAGGGCCGGCTTTAGGCCGATTTCCCCCAATTCCCCTGAATCGGGCCCCGGCCTGAGAGGGCCCCGCGCCCAGTGGTGAGCTGGAGCCAGTTCCCGCCCCGCCCCTGGCCCCAGCTCACCTCCCCCTCCTCCCCTGAATGCTCCACCCCCTTCTCCTCCCCTGCTTCCCGCGAATCAGATGTTCATGCGGGAAGCCTGGAAACAAGCAGCGGCAGGTAAGGTGGGGGGGGGGGCGCGAGGAGGGCTCCAGGGAGGCGTGGCGTAGCCCGGCCCGGCTCCTGCCGAGCGGCTCTGGCCCGGCCCCGGCTCTGGCCGAGTGGCTCCCTCCGACCCAACCCTGACCCCGGCCGAGTGGCTCCGGCCCTGCAGCGTTTCTCCAGCCCGGCCCTGGCCCTGACTCTGGCCGGGCGGCGCGGCTCCGGCGGGGGTAAGCGGCATGGTAAGAGACCGGGGCCGGGGGGGGGGTTGGATGGGGCCGGGAGTCCCGGGGACAGGGAGCGGGTGGGGGGGGGGTTGGATCGGGCAGAGGTTCTGGGGGGGCGGTCAGGGGATGGGGGGGGTTGGGTAGGCGTGGGAGTTCCGGGGGGGTCTGTCAGGGTGTTGGTGGATGGGGTCAGGGCAGTCAGGGGACAGGGAGCGGGGCGAGTTGGGTAGGGGGTGGGGTCCTGGGGGGCAGTTAGGGTGGGGGTCTTGGGAAGGAGTGGTCAGGGGACAAGGAGCGGGGGGGGGGTGATGGGTTGCAGTTTCTGAGGGGGGGGGGCAGTCAGGGGCAGGACATGGGTGGAGGTCGGATTGGGGGGGGGGGGAGGATGTACTCACTGGGTGGTTCCCTACCGGGTATTCGGCAGTGGGTCCTTCAGTGCCGCGGAAGACCCGGAGTGCCGCCGGGTGAGTCATCCCTGCCCGGGCCCCGTCGAATCAGGCCCCGCACTTCCTAAAGCCGGCCCTGCACTCGGGCCCCTGGTTTTGTTCCCATTCTGGATTTGTGTCCTGTCCCTGACCCTGTTCCAGCCCCTGTTCCTGTCCTTAATCTTTATTCCTTCCCCCCTCCTGTTGCTGCCGCCCCCAGGGTTGCCTCGTTTTCTTTATACAAGGGCCTCCAGGAGGCGGGTTTTGTTTTTCCCTCTCCTGGCCCACCCGGGGCTGCAGTTCTCCCTCCATCATTGTCCCTAGAGCCGAGTGCTGAGCCGGGTGGCGTGGCGCTGGAGGAACGGGCGCCATGGCGGGGCTCTGATCCCTGCATGCCCATCTCAATGGGCCACAGGGCTGGCAGGGGGGTCCAATCGGGGGATGCCCCAGGGTCCGTGACCCCGGTCCCTGCTGCGCAGAGGAACGAGATGCGCTGTTTCCTGGAGGACACTTGTTGCTCCACAAACAGAGTGCATCTCGCTCTTCAGTGCTGGGGCGATTTCCATCTTGTTCTCCAGACCGTGAGGGCCATTATGGGGGAGGGCAAAGGGACTGTGAAGCGGGACGCTGTGGCTTACCAGCAGACCCGTGGCTTCTGTGACACCCTGATGGCTTTTGGGGTCAGTCACGGTTTGCTGTGGGGTCCAATGGGAACCATCCATGCCCCTGTCCGTGAGGATCATCCCCAGCCCTCCCTATGTCGCTGTCCATCTTTGCCACTTTAAACACCTGGGGCTGTAGGTTGGGTCTCCACAGGTGCCTGCGAGGGAGAGGGGGGGAAGGGATACTCGGTTATCTTCCTGGAGGAGACCCACACGGACCCAGCCGCCGAAGCGAGCTGGCGGCTGGAGTGGGGGGACAGGGTCTACTTCAGCCACCTTTCGGCCCATCAGGCCAGGGTGGCGACCCTGTTCTCACCGCACCTACAGCCTGAGGTGCTGGGGATTACCAAGGTCGTGCCGGGTCACCTGCTGCACCTCCGGGTTCGGGTGGAGGGGCTGATGTTGCATCTCGTCAATGTCTATGCCCCGGCATCCGGCCTGGAACAAGTGTGTTTCTTTTGGCAGGCATCCGCCTTACTCGGTTCTTTGGATCCTCGTGAGTGCCTGGTCCTGGGCGGAGACTTCAACTGCACCCTCGAGGAGTGAGACCTCATGAGGATCAAGCCGAGCCCGGCTGCCGCAGATGTCCTCAGGGAGAGCATAGCCCATCCCTCCCTGGTGGACATATGGCGCGACCACCACCCAGACAAAAGTGAACGTAGAGTCGTCGTCCGGGTGGAGGAACAACGGTTGAGCCACTCCCGGTTGGATCGCATTTACTTTTCTCGATGTCATCTTTCGCAGGCCCACTCCTCCAGCATTTGGCCGGCCCTGTTCTTGAACCACCATTTGGTGGCCATGACGGCCTCTCTTTCTTCGGAGAGGCCGAGGCCGGCCTATTGGCATTTCAATAACAGCCTGCTGGAGGATGTGGGATTTGTGGCATCCTTCCGGGAGTTCTGGCTGACCTGGTGGGAACAGGGGTGTGCCTTTTCCGCAGTGCGGCGGTGTGGGATGTGGGGAAGGTGTGCACCTGGCTCTTCTGCCATAGCCACACCCAGAGCGCCAGCTAGCGGAGGGATGTGGTGATAGAGCAGCTGGAGTGGGAGGTTTTGGAGCTGGAGAGGCTTCTGGCCGCCAGCCCTGGGGATCCACCCCTCTGTGGAGCATACCGGGAGAAGCGGGAGGAGCTCCGGGCCCTCAACGATCTTCGGGCCCAGGGTGCCTTTGTTCGATCCCACATCCGTCTCCCATGGGAGATGGATCGCGGCTCCCACTTCTTCTATGCCTTGGAGAAGAAGAGGGGGGCAAAAAAGCAGGTCCTCTGCCTCTTGGTGGAGGACAGCGCCCCCCTCATGGATCCGGTGGAGATGCGCGAGAGGGCCAGGGCCTTTTACGCTGGCCTTTTCTCCCCGGATCCAACTGATGCCGATGCCTGTGGAGTGCTTTGGGATGGACTCCCAACGGTCAGCACGGGCGACTGGGACCGGCTGGAGCTGCCTCTCACTCTGGCCGAGTTCTCGGAAGCCCTCCGCCTCATGCCAACCAATAAATCTCCAGGCATGGACAGACTGACCATGGAGTTCTGGGACGTCCTCAGCCCGGACCTTGCCACCGGCTGGGCTGAGTCTTTGGAGAGCGGGGTCCTCCCTCTGTTGTGCAGGCGGGCGGTGCTAGCCTTGCTGCCGAAGAAGGGGGACCTCTGCGATCTCTGGAATTGGCATCCCGTCTCGCTCCTCAGCATGGACTATAAGGTCGTAGCGAAGGCCATCTCACTGCGGCTGCAGTCCGTGCTGGTGGACGTGGTCCATCCTGACCAGACCTACACCGTCCCGGGCCGTACCATCTTTGATAATCTTTATCTGGTCCAGGATCTTTTAGAGCTTGGATATAGGGATGGTCTGTCGTTCGCCCTCCTGTTCTTGGATCAGGAGAAGGCGTTCGACCGGATGGACCACGGGTATCTCCTGGGCACTCTGTGGGCATTCAGCTTGGGGCCCCGGTTTGTGGGGTTTCTCCAGGTGCTGTACACCTCCGCAGAGTGTTTGGTCAAGCTCATCCAGACCCTGACTGCACCTGTCAGCTTTGGGCGAGGGGTGCGTCAAGGCTGCCCGCTGTCAGGTCAGCTGTACGCTCTGGCCATTGAGCCCTTCCTTCGTCTCCTTTCCAAGAGGTTGACGGGGTTGGTGCTACGTGAGCCGGAGATGCGGCTGGTCCTGGCAGCGTACGCTGATGACGTGCTCCTCATGGTCCAGGACCCGGACGACCTGGTGCAGGTGGAGGCTTGTCAAGCTGTTTATTCAGCGGCCTAAAAGGGTCAACTGGGTCAAGAGCTCTGGCCTGGTGGTCAGGGCTGGGTGGCAGGCGAGCTCCCTCTCACCTGCGCTTCAGGCCATCCAGTGGAGCACGGGTCCACTGCTCTATCTTGACGTTTACCTTTCTGCCAGACATCCGTCTCCACTGGAGAACTGGCATGCTTTAGTGGGCAGGGTGACTGGGTGGTTGCGGGGCTGGGCGGGACTGCTCCGGTGCCTCTCCCTCTGGGGGAGAGCACTGGTGCTTAACCAACTGGTCTTGTCCATGCTCTGGCACCGACTCAACACCTGTGCCTGCCCCCAGTGTTCCTGACCAATCTCCAGAGGCTGCTTCTGGAGTTTTTTTTGGCCGGGACTGCACTGGGTCTCTGCAGGGGTTCTCCATCTCCCCCTGGAGGAGGGAGTACAGGCCTTGACGTGTATGCACATGCAGGTCCATGTCTTCCGCCTCCAGGCCCTGCAGAGACTCCTTTACAGTGCAGGTGGCTTGGTGTGGAGCATATTGGCGCATGCCTTCCTCTGCCGCCTGCATAGGCTCCAATATGACCGACAGCTCTTTTTCCTCCATCGGAGAGGTCTTCTACGAGACCTCTCCGAGCTGCCGGTCTTCTACCAGGACCTCCTCTGGATCTGGAGGCTGGTTTCAGCAACCAGGTCCTTTGTGGCCACCGAGCGGGTAGATCTCCTCACGGAGCCCCTGCTACACAATCCCTATCTTTGTGTGCAGGTGGCGGAGTCCCCCTTGGTGTGCCAGAGGTTGGTCCTGGCGGGAGTCACCAAGATCGGAGACCTCCTGGACTACGACCTGGGGGTTGGGTAGATACCCAGGCACTCGGTCGGCGCATGGGACTCTCCACCCTTACGACCCCCCGGCACGTACTCCAGGAGGTGGAGGTAGCCCTGCCTCCCATGGCTCGGTCTTTTCTCGAGCGGGTCCTGCAAGAGGGTGTGCCCCGCCTGCCCCTCACTCCAGGCCCTCCAGATCTTTCCATCAGCCCCCTGCCTGTGAGCCTTCCCAGCCTCCCCTTCCTCGTACCTCGAGCCAAGGGACCATCTATAAGCGCTTGTGCTGCACACACTCCATTACCCCACCCTTGTGTCCCGCCCTGATACTAAGTGGCAGGACGTTTTACCAGCAGTGGAGGGTGGGGAACCCCGGTGGGCCAGTTTATATTCTACTTAGTCCCACGGCCTGCCGGGGATATCAGCTGGTGGCTCCTCCATGGAGCCGTGAGCATGGGCATGTACTTGGTGAGGTTCATCTCTGTCCCTGAAGCCTGTCCCGTTTGTGGCGTGAGGGAGACCCTGGTGCACACGTATCTTCAGTGCGCCAGGCTGCAGCCCCTCTTCCGGCTCCTCCAGAACCTCTTATTGAGGTTCTGGCTGCACTTTTCCCTGCACTTGTTTATTTACACACACCCAATTTGAGGCCCCACAAAGTCGCGGGCCCACCTCATCAACCTCCTTCTAGCCATGGCCAAGGTGGCCATTCATAATACCAGGGAGAGGAGGTTGGCAGAGGGGGGGCCCTGTGACTGTGGGGCTGTCTTTTGTTCTTTTATCCATTCACGTATCTGGGCAGCATCCGCCAGCTCTCCCGATGTCTTCGAAGAGCAGTGAGCGCTGTCCAGGGTTCTCTGCTCTGTGTCTCCCTCTGGTTCCCTAGTTTTGGCCCTTTGATCCCCCACGCCTGTTCCCATTTTTCCATTTGTTGTCCCACAAACTCAGTTGGGTTCTGGGTTTAGTAGCCCCTTCCTAGGCTAGGGGAGGGGCATTTAACAGTGGGTGAGCTAGCACTCACCCACGTCCTGGTGCTCAAAAGGACTACTCTCTCTTATATCCTTCTGGTCTGAGTCAGTGTCCGTGCCTCGTGTCATAACTATAAAGGGAAGGGTAACAACCCTCCTGTGTACAATACTATAAAATCACTTCTGGCCAGAGGCACCAAAATCCTTTTACCTGTAAAGGGTTAAGAAGCTCAGGTAACCTGGCTGACACGTGACCCAAAGGACCAATAAGGGGACAAGATACTTTCAAATCTTGGGGGTGTGGGGGGTGGGGGGAAGGCTTTTGTTTGTGCTCTTTGTTTTGGTTCGTGTTCGCTCTTGGGACTAAGAGGGACTGGACATCAATCCATGCTCTCCAAATCTTTCTGAACAAGTCTCTCATATTTCAAACTTGTAAGTAATAGCCAGGCAAGGCATATTAGTTTCTTTGTTTTTCTCAACTTGTGAATGTTCCTTTGCTAGAAGGAGGTATCCCTGTTTTGCTGTAACTTTGAACCTAAGGCTAGAGGGGGTTCCTCTGGGCTCTTTGAATCTGATTACCCTGTAAAGTTAATTTCCATCCTGATTTTAGAGATGATTTTTACCTTTTCAATAAAACCCTTCTTTTAAGAACCTGACTGATGTTTCCATTGTCCAAAGACCCAGGTTTGTAACGAATTGGTTAGGATATGATTCTCAAGCTTCCCCAAGAAAAGGTGTGTAAGGGCTTGGGGGGAAGAGGAACTCCAAGTGGTCTTTTCCCTGTTTCTTGTTAAATCACTTGGTGGTGGCAGCGTACCACATTAACCTAAGCTGCTAGAAATAAACTTAGGGGGCTTTCATGCAGGTCCCCACATCTGTACCCTAGAGTCCAGAGTGGGGAAGGAACCCTGACAGCCTATATGGGGAACAAATATTTAATAATGGACTCTTCAGTCTTCCAGAGAAAGGTGTAGCACAATCCAATGGTTGGAAGTTGGAGCTAGGCAAATTCAGAGTATAAATAAGGTGTGAATTTTAAAGGATGAGAGTAATTAACCATTGAAACAATTTACCAAGGGTCATGGTGGACTCTCCATCATTGGCAATTTAAAAAAGTCAATACTGAATGTTTTTCTAAAAGACATTCTCTGGGATTTATTTTGGGAAACTTCTATGGCCAGTTTATACAGGAAGTCAGAGTAGATGATCACAGTGGTCCCTTCATACCTAGGAACCTATGAAAATACGTGCATTGCTTGCTTCTCCCTGTTATACTTTCCTGCAACATGACCCTGTGATCTAGTGGTTAGTACAAGAGAAGACAGTAAAGACTTCTCTTCAGACCCAGGGCTATATTGTGAGTGGGCAAGCGTGAAAAGAGTACAAGCACTCTTCCCTTCCTTTGCACAAGGAGCAGCTACAGTGGTAATTCTGGTGCTCTAGCACACAAGAAACAAGAGTATTAAGTGATTAAATCTGAGCTTATCACAGACAAACCCCTGCTGCATTAGCCAGCAGTGCATGGCTGGCACAGTATGGAATTCACACGGCACAATAATGGTGATGCCTCTTGCGCACTGGCCAGAATGTCCTTTTTTGCACAAAAAGATTCCTTTCAAGTTTTTGCATGAACATTTTTTTCATTAATTATTTTGGGTTTCCCCTTCCCTTTAGGGAAGAGGGGGGGAAAAATCCCCCAAAGCTAAAATGACAAAATTGTTCTAAATACAGACACTCCCTGACTTACGCAAATTTTGTGTAAGTTGGAAACGTATCTTTGACCATTATGCAAACCTCCTCCCCCCCAAAAACCCACTCCTATTTCTAGCTTACAGAACTTTTTCCGTAAACTCAGATTTGCATATGTCGGGTTTACATAACTGGGGGAGTGTCTGTATAGTTTTGTTGGGGGAAGGGGGCAATCAGAACAAAAAAGCCACTAAGTTTCCATAATATCCCCACCACCACTTTGACCACTTCCAAAAAACTTAATAAGAGTGCTATAAACCTTCCTGTTTCAGGGCTTAAACTAGCCTTGCACTAATAGGGGCTAGGAGAAAACTTCATGTTCTTCCATAATTGCCCACTGCACGGCTTCTTGCACCTTCCTCTGAAGCATCTGGTACGATACATGGATGACGGGATGTTAGATTGAACGATCATTGATTGGTGTGATTCAGTATGGCAATTCTTAAGTTCCTGCAAGCCTGTTCTGCAGCCTTGATTAGAACAGTCACTACTAATGCAACCTCTCTAATAGGGCCAGGGTAGACACAGTGCAAAGGCTGTGAGTAGGGCAAGTGGAACATTTATGACATATTATATTAGATGAATGAAATCTAATCCAATCATACTAGAAAGCTAACAAGTGATGGATACCATCTGAATGCTGGGCACATATGCATAGGAGAAAGATTAGAGACATGCCAAAAGTGAAAGAGACCTTGTGAGACCAAAGAATCTTCCTCCCCAGGCTGCAAAGTGGCACAGGGTTATTCTGTGGCTAATCCTATAGCTCTTAGGGTGCAGTAGTCCCCATCACTCAGCGTTACAAGGGCAAGTGTGGTTGCTCATTCCCCCAACCCTAACCTTCAACCAGTCTGCCCCATCCTACCCTGCCATGTAGGGTGCACTAGGAGCTTCAAGGGATACAGACCCCTATCTACTCCCCACCCCATTGCAGCAAAGCCAGCGCAGTTCAATTTTGGCTGGAAACCTCGTGGCCTGTAGAGGTGGAGAAATAGGATTATCCCGTAGTAGAATCAGGGCTGGCTCTAGGATTTTTGCTGCCCCAAGCGGAAACAATTTTGGCCGCCCCCCCTGTTTTTTTCTTACCCCACCCCTGGCCCCGCCTCAGCTCCGCCCCTTCCCCAAATCCCCAGCCCTGCCTCCTCCCCCCAGGCTCTCAAGCCTAGGAGGGAGGGGTAGAAGCGGCGCGCGCGCCGCGGCCACTCGGAGTCTCCCCCTCCCTCCCAGGCTCTCAAGCCTGGGAGGGAGGGGGAGCAGCGGCGCGCGAATCAGCTGTTTCGTGCACTGCGGCCACTCGGGATCTCCCCCTCCCTCCCAGGTTTGAGAGCCTGGGAGGGAGGGCGAGCAGCGGCGCGCGAGCGGCAGCAGCGGAGGTGAGCTAGGGCGGCCGGGGCACATTTTTAGGGGCGGCATTCTGGCGCCGGCCATGCTGCCCCTAAAAATGTGCCGCCCCAAGCACCAGCTTGTTTTGCTGGTGCCTAGAGCCGGCCCTGAGTAGAATGATCATTTAAAACTGCACAATATTACGACTAGAAAAATGTTAAACATGTGGCTTTTTTAGTGCGCAGGGCTTGGGAGTCATGAGGCTCAAGTCCAATACAGACTTCACCTCGGTTTCCCAGTTCTGCAGCTGCAAGCTGGGATAACGGTACTTCACATCCGAGAGGCGTTCTGATGTCTCAACTGAACTGGGATTTTCAAACACGCATGAGGGAGTTGGATGCCCAACTCACCTAGCTCCCCTCCGCGCCATTGAAAATCCCAGCCTCAGTGCTGAGGTGGTTTGCAATTACCCAATTTAAGACTCTATACAAGTGCTACCCACTACTGTTACTACTTACCTGTAGGTACATTATTCAGAGCCTTTATGGCCAAAAGAGACCATCCGATCTCCTGTGTATCACAGGCCATTACATTTTGCCATGTTACCCCTGTATTGAGCCCAATAACTTGTTTGACTAACGCGTATCTTCCAGAAAGAGCCACATTTGCCTCTTCAGAACCCTTCCCTTTGGCTATTCGTATAATGCCCTCTGGCTGTTCTATCTAGTCGGCCTGAGAAATCCTCCTCCCCTCCCCAATCTGTGAGATGCAGGCGATTCTTTGACATCTCCCTCAAACGGGCCCCAGGGCAGAATAGTCAATGGGCCCCCGCTGGTGCCCAGCGAGCTGCTGGCTGCATTGCTGGGCATGCTCTTCCGGCATGGCAAGGGCTTCGGCATGCCCGCCCAGCTTCACTGCTGCCGGTACCACCCTGCATGCACCTAAGAGCATAGGTGCCGACTTCCAGATTTCCCGGGAGGTGCTCGACCCCCCCGCTCCATCCTAGGCCCCTTCCCCCAATGCCCCACCTCTGCCCCATCTCTTCCCACCCCTGTTCTGCCCCCTCCCTCGGGGGTGCCCCATATACAACTGGTGCCCATAGGCAGCGAGTTCCATACCCATGTGGTGCTCGGGCACCAGCAATATTCAGAGCCAGGGGCCCAGCTCCACCAAAATTTGGGGCCGGGGCGCCCCCCCGGGCCCCACCTGCTGCCTCCCCCGAGTGTCCCGTGGCCCCGACTTGCTGCCCCCCCCCCCTTCCGGGCCCTGGAGCAGAGCTTCTCTGTCTTTGTCTCCTCCATGCTGCTTCCCTGCAGCAACTGCTATTGCAGGGTCCTAGTGCCCCCCTGGTCCACTGCCAGGGCAGACTGACTCTGAGCCTGCCCTTCCCCCTCAAACCCTTCCCTTTTCCGGCAGGACCCTCCAGCAGCACAGCTCCTCCCCCCCCTCCCCCTCTCCCCCCCGCCCACAGTGACTGCTCCTGCCCCATGCTGGGCAAGGAGACAGCCCCATCCCTCACCCCCAGTGAGGCTACAGTCAGGGGCAACAGCAGGGGAGGAGGCGCACGCAGCACCCCCCGGCACCACCACGGGGGAGGCGAGGGAGATTCCTGGACCTGAGAGGGGCCCTAGGAGCACGTGCCGTGACAGTGTGGGGGGTGGGGGTGAGTGTGCTGCTGGAGGAGCAGGAAAGGGGGGCTTGTTCCCCAGAGCTTGCTGCTGCCGGCAGGGAAAGGGCTGGGGGGAGTCCTCCTCTCTGGCCCCTGTCCCGGAGCAGCCTGCCTGCACCCCAAACTCATCCCCAGCCCTGCCCCACCCCAGAGCCCACACCCCCAGTCAGAGCTTTCACCCGTCAACCCTCTGCCCGAGCCCCTCCAGCACCCCAAACACCTTATCCCCAGTCCCAGCCAGAGCCCTCATCCCCCCACAACCTGACCCTCTGCCCAAGCCCTGAGCCCCTCCAGCACCCCAAATATCTTATCCCCAGTCCCAGCCAGAGCCCTTGCCCCCCACACTCCTACTCTCGCCCTGAGCCCCTCCCACACCCCAAACCCCCCATTGCCAGCCCCAGACAGAGCCCTCACCCCCTACAGCCCTACTCTCACCCTGAGCCCCTCCCACACTCCAAACCCCTCATCTGCAGCCACACCCCACAGCCCTCACCCCTGCACCCCATCCCTCTGCACCCCTCCCATCTCCAAACTCCCTCCCAGAGCCTGCACCCCAATCCCCTGCCACAGCCTACGGCCTGCACCCCAGACCTCCTCCCTCACCCAAACTCCCTCCCAGAGCCTTGGGCAGGTGTGGGGGGCGGAGTTTGGGCAGGGGCGGGTTCTGGGCACCACCAAAATTTCTACAAACATGCCACCCCTGCGTGCCTCCCTATAGTGGGCGGGGGGGGGGTGCACGATCTAAAGGGCAGGTCACATGTCCTCTCCACCCCTGTGCCCAGCCCAGGGCCACCGCGCTCTCCCCGCCCCATGTTACCTGTGAGGGGGTGGGGGGGTGCTTTGTTCTCCCGCTGCACCTGCTCCTCCCAGTCACTGCTCTGCAGCCCTGCCTGGCAGCTGCCTGAGAGAGCCTGGCTGGGGAGGAGGTGGCTTCCACTCCCCGCCCGGCTTGACTGCTAGGGACCCTGGTACCCGGGCAGAGCACCCCCTCCCCCCGCTCCTCCCCCAGCGCCTCTGGCACACCGCCAAACAGCTGACGATGGCAGGTGGGAGGCACTATGGGGGTGGACAGGAACGAGCTGATTGGCAGGGCCGAGGACCGGCTCTAGGCACCAGCAAAGCAAGCAGGTGCTTGGGGCTGCACATTTGCAGAGGCGGCATTCGGGCCATCCTTTTTTTTGTTTGTTTTGTTTTTTGTTTGGGGGCTGGCCCTGCAGGCGCTCACCCAGGTAGATGCTGTCCCGGCCCCCAAGCTGACGCCGAAGTCCAGGCGGAAGAGACGCAGCGGGTGGCCAAAGCTGGCCCCGAGACTGGGGTCCAGCAGCAGCAGCGTGTAGTGCGCGGCGGGCACCCTGGGGCCACTGTGGTTCATGCCGCCAGGCCCAGGCGGGCCACCCGGCAGGCTCCGACACATGGAGCATGGGACACTTGGGCTGGGGGCCGCCCCGCGGGGCGCACCGAGCCGCCTGCAAGTGCCACAGGGTGGCCGCCCCCCCAGTGCTGCAGCCGGGGCTGGGCGAAGCGGCCCGAGCCACCCAGGGGCTGTGCCAGGGCGGCTAGGAGCAGCAGCGGGGCCATAGAGGGGACCGGTGCCCGGTGCACTGCCGTGCGGGGCCCACGTCCCGCTCTCCGGGGTTCCGTTCCTCGCCGGCTGCTCCCTCTGCGGCTGCCCTGCCCCGACTCCTCAGCCCCCTGCCAGGGCGGTCCCCCTGGCTCTGCCCTCCCAATTCCAGGCCGGTCCTGGAGGCCGGAGTCCCGGCTGGAGGGACCCTGGGCTGAGGCATGGCCCGGGAGCCCCGCTGCTTACCCCGGCCCTGCCAGCGCCAGACCGGCTGGAGGTGAGGGGGGAGCAGGCGGAGTCAGGGCCCCCCTGGGCGCCGGGAAGGAGTCGGGTGGATGCAGCCTCTGCCCCTACTAGTGTCATGAGCGGGATGCTGATGACCCACCCTGGGAGCGAGTTACCAATGACCCAGGGGGGATGCGGGTGGGCAGGAGGGCACTGGTGGGGGGGAACCCAGAGCTGGGGCGGCAGGAGGTGCGGGTGTGGGGGGAAGAACCCAGGGCTGGGTCAGCAGGGGGTGCGGTGGGGGGGGGGAGCCCAGGGCTGGGGTGGGGGGCAGCCAACATTTTTTTTGCTTGGGGCGGCAAAAAACCTAGAGCCAGCCCTAGTAGGAGGCACTGGGAAGGAGGGGCCCACCTGGGTAATTTAAAAGGGCCCTGGGCAATTGCCCCCTTTGCCCCACCCCCACCCCCTCTGTCTGCAGGCCTGCCCTCAAACACCACCACCACCACCACCCCCCACCCCAGGGTTTTGTGGAATATTGGGCCACATTCAGGACCTTCAACTTCAAACCAGTCATGCAGCCAACAGTTCACCTCCAGTATTTTCTGCCTTCTCTGCTCCTGGGACCAGAAGGATCTCTGAGAAGATCACTTGGACTTCCCTCTTCTTCAGCTCCCTTCCAAGATCCCTGAAGTCTTGTATCATCTGCATAGTTCCATGTAATGCAGAGAGTTTTTGGTTCCTATGGGGATCACCGCCAGATGATTTCATAATGCTGTCCAATCTTGCAGTTACATCTCCTATTTTTGCTCCAGGGAGACAGCACACTGTCCTGTTGTGCTCGAATCTGTTGCTGAATGCTCTGTCTGCTCTTATCATTGAGTCAATCATGATTGTTTGCCTTCTTAGGAGGAAGAACCTCTATTGGTAGCCACTTGCTTCATACTTAATGGCCGTCCTTAATGGTATGTCCCCTGTAGCTTTCCGTTCTGTTCCTCCTTGGTAATTGACTCACTGAGTATCTGATAATGACCATTCAACACTTCTAGCTAGGTTGAATGCCTCCTGGCCAGGCCCGGCTCCAGCTTTTTTGCTGCCCTAAGCGGCGGGGGGAGGATGGGGAGCCACGATCAGCGGCTGCTCTACTGCGCCGCTTCATTCTTCGGCGGCAATTCGGCGGCCGGTCCTTCCTTCCGAGAGGGACTGAGGAACCCGCCACCGAATTGCCGCTGAAGACCTGGACATGCCACCCCTTTCCATTGGCCGCCCCAAGCACCTGCTTCCTGCGCTGGTGCCTGGAGCCGGCCCTGCTCCTGGCTCTTTCCCCTCCTGGTCTGAAATCATCAGTCCAGTTTTTTACTCTCTCTCTATGATACACAGTGGTGTAATCTGGTGATCTGTACTGCTAGGATCAACCTGATTTAATTTATGCATATTGTCCCCAAACATGAACAGATATTTTTAAATAAATCACTTACTATTACAATAGCTTTGTACTTTGGGGGAAGGGAACAGAGTACTGTAGTAGCTGTGTATGCAGTTAATTTGATTACACAACTGGAAGAAATCATGAGATTCTATTGCATTAACTGAACTTGTCAATCAGCATTTAAAGAAGACACTTTTATAACTGAACATGTAATAGCCATCCCCTTCCAGGAGATGTTGCTATGCTTTCAGCTAAAGGCCTGGAAGAGGAAGAAAGAGTCAGGGCTTCATTTAACAGTGGCAAAGAATTAAGGAGAAAAAAGTCTTATTCTCCTCAACCAAGTAGTATTATGAAAGTGCATTAGCAAATTCAAGGCATTGGCCAGCAATTTGAGCAATCCTTCTAGTAGATATGGTCAGATGCATGATACAGTTAGCCTCTTCGAGTTGGTAGGGCAACTTCCACCTTTTCATGTTCTCTGTATGTGTATATATATCTTCGTACTATATGTTCCATTCTATGCATCTGATGAAGTGGGCTGTAGCCCATGAAAGCTTATGCTCAAATAAATTTGTTAGTCTCTAAGGTGCCACAAGTACTCCTGTTCTTTTTGTGGATACAGACTAACACGAAACCTGTCAGTTTTAAAGGGCTGTGGTTTCACAAAGCAGGATTCCTCAGCAAGAAAGCACGTCACCTTCAGAGTAGCATTGGCTGGAGTTGAGCTGTTTCAGTGTTTAGTTAGGAATTTTAACACTTGAGCAATGTTTGATGTATTAAAATAGAGACATTCTGGGTGTGCACGTGAGTAGGGACTGTCTTCTACCATTAACTAAAGCCAGTAATCTCGTTTAAGTCAATGTAAAGCAGTGGTGGGCAACCTGAGGCCCATCAGGGTAATCCACTAGCGATCCGCAAGACAGTCTTTACATTGACCGTCCGCAGCTCCCAGTGGCCGCAGCTTGCTGTTCCCGGCCAATGGGAGCTGCGGGAAGCAGCAGCCAGCACGTCCAGCTCCCAGTGGCTGGGAACGGTGAACTGGGAGCTGCGGGTGGCCATGTCTGAGGATGGTCAATGTAAACACGGTCTTGTGTCCCGCCAGTGGCTTACCCTGACGGGCCATGTGCGGCCCACAGGTTGCCCACCACCGGTGTAAAGTCTACCCAAATAACTAAATATTGTAGGATCTGGCCTTTAGGTTGCAAAAACTGTGGGACACAAATTGTCTAATAATAATAAAAACCCAACTTGCCTAGAAGGCTTCCCTCCCTAGTCCTGCAAACAGTTTAGAAGAGGAGATGAAGTATCATTATCCCAGTTTTACAGATTGGGAAGCTGAGGTGCAGAAGGGTTATGTACCTTGCTGAAGGTCAGCAAGTAAATGCGTGGCACAATCAGGAATACAACCCAGATCTCCATGCATCTCTTGCACCCTCACGACTAGACCATGCTGCCTCTTCATACTGTTTAATACGGTGCCTTACAAGAGTCAGTGGCACCACTATAGATGAACAAACAATTCTCAGACCTCCTAACTTCAGTTGAAGTTAAGGATGGGAAAGTGCCACTAGATTCTCCACTGTATTTGTGCAAGGAGAAGCTGGGGAACAAACTTTTTTTTTTAAATCTTTAGAAAAAGAACTCCCACCCCAACACTCCTGCAAAGAACATGAGACAAGGGGAAGGATTTAGAGTGGTGTGGGTTTGTGGGAGGAGAGAGATAAGGACACAGACGGAAACATTGCATTATGATAGAAAAATAACTTAAGTTAGATTTCTCCTCAAGACAAAGAAAGTTGACTGCACTGGGGTTTGTGGCTGTGCCTTGGGGAGCTGACAGTTTCAGTGGCATGTAAAGAACAGCCCCACAAGGCTAGAGCAGTAGTTTGTTTTTTCATCTTACATGCCAGAGAAAACAAACACTATGCACAATCACTGCTTGCTACAGCAATTCTGTGGAGTCTAGCTTCATCCAACACATCCATTAGTATAAATCATTTAAGCTAAGATTAAGGGCAACAGAAGAGGTTGACTAAGATAGTTATGGGCTCTTCCGGTTGAATTGTTTATCCATATTTTACTTATTGTATTACAGCAATGCCAAGAGACACCAAGGGCCTCCATTGGCATCAGCACTGTACACACACAGTCCCTGCCCTAAGGACAAAAAAACCCAGATGTCACAAAAGTCAGAGAATAGAGGAGAAAGAATGAGGATAACAGCTCCTGTTTGTCCCTTAGTCAACATTTGTCATCTGTAAGATTAAGATTTTGTCATGGGTATTTTTAGTAAAAGTCACGGACAGGTTGTGGGCAATAAGCCAAAATTCACAGAAGCCCGTGACCTGTTCTTGAGTTTTACTAAAAATACCCCAAGCGTGGAGGAAGACTAATAGTCAGAGCCCTGCCGGGGGTTGACTACCAGCTGCTGCTCCAGCCCCGCTGCTGCTCCCTCAGCAGGAGCTGACTGTTGGCCACTGCTCCAGCCTAGACTGTTTCTCCTGACCCAGGCCACTTCTCTGGTTCTGTGGGCTGACTGCTAGCTCGCTGCTCTGACACTGTGGGCTGCTACTCCTGAGTGGGGGCTGACAGCTGCCCCAGTTCCGGCGCTGTGGCAGGCTGAAGCCGAAGAAGTAACGGAGGTACTTTATAGTCATGGAAACTGTGACCTTCATGACAACCAGATCCTTAGCCATCTAGGTATATTGTGAGCACAAGTATGTTTATTTATGAGTATAACTGAGTCCTAAGTACCTAAACCATTAAAAAAAATATGAAACCATTTGTCAGATAGCTCATTTGCATCCTATCCTATGGCAGCAAGTGCCACTGGTACAGGAATTTCACTTCTCTACAATTTTACCAGCCAAGGTAGTGTATGTGCTGTAACAGCCCCTATTAAGGGAGCAACTTAAACAAGTTAATTTTAGGTATGTTGTGACATTAACCAGGATACAATCTGGACTGTGGTACAGCTGTGTCCCCTCAATTCTCCAACCTGTGATGTCTTTTACACTGCTTTGCTGTGAGAGCAACCACTCCTGGTCTGCCCACACACAGCCTCCAGCATATAAATTACTACCATACGAGGCTGAGATATAAAGCAACACCAGCAAATTCCCAGTCCCAGACTTGTCACCAGAAATGTGTGTCTTGTACTACCCAGCTCTCTCCTTCTGGACAATACAAGCTCATAGAAAGTTTGTCATTTTATTAATAGAAAATGATATGCACAAATCCTGTTATCTCAAATGAAGTTTCCCAAATACTTCAATCCAAAGACACACTGGTTTAGGTAAAACAAGTTTATTAACTACAGAAAGATAGATTTTAAGTGATTACAAGTAAGGCTATGTTTTAGTCATGGGTATTTTTAGTAAAAGTCATGGACAGGTCATGGGCATTAAAAAAAAAAATTTATGGCCAGTGACCTGTCCATGACTTGTACTATATACCCCTAACTAAAACTTGGGCCGGGGGGCAGCGTGTAGCCCAGGACCCCTGCTGGTTCAGGGGGTGGAGGGAGGAGAAGAGTTGGCGGGGCTGGCAGGCTCCCTACCTGGCTCTGCACAGCTCCCCAGAAGCAGCCAGCATGTCCCTACAGCTCCTAGGGGGAGGGAACTGCAGCCAATGGGCACTGGGGGGGGGGCTCCATGCGCTGTCCCCACAATGAGTGCCAGCTCTGCAGCTCCCATTGGCTGGGAACTGCAGCCAATGGGCACTGGGGGGGGGCGGTGCCTGCAGGTGGGGGTAATGCACAGAGCCCCCTGACCCCTCTACCTAGGAGCAGCAGAGACATGCTGACCAATTCTGGGGCGCCGCCCCACACCCCAACCCCAACCCCCTGCCCCAGCCCTGAGCCTCCTCCCACACCTGAACTGTTGCTGCTGCTGGCCAGGGGCTGCCCGAGCTGCTTGGGAAGCCCCAGAGCCAGCGGTGCTGCTATAGAAGTCACAGAATCCATGACTTCCATGACCACCATGACAGAAAACGCAGCCTTAATTATAGGTAACAAGGCATAAAGTCAGAATTGGTTTCAAAGAAATAAAAGGTAAAATGCAAACTAATACTTAACAAGCTAAGTGAACTTGAAGCAAAAGGGTCTCTCTCTCCACGTGTTCTAGTACCGCAGCAATTGAAGGCTAGCTTTAAAATCTTGGTGCAAAAAAGAGGATTAGTGATCATGTGTGCACTATCATGGTTCCTGCACCCACAGGGCCGGAACCCTCAGTTAAAGGGGCTTATTTTCTCTGCTGCTACCCCTACTGTTACTGGGGAGCTGACCAGCAAGAGGACGCAGGGATAGTGACAAATGGCAATTTGAGATAATCAGGGATACTGTTGAACTGGCCTTTCTATTGCCTTTGCCACCTCCATGCAATGAGCTAATGAACGGCTAATTGCTGCCAAAAAGGGAACCGCTACAGAATCCTCAATAGATGTTAAGCGTGAAGGTGTTAGGAGTAGCCTGTGATACATCCAGATTTGGATCCCAATTCAGGAAAGTCAGTACAGACTTAAGTGCTTTCCTGAACTGGGACACGGGCTTCAGAAAGACAGTTGATACTTTCCCCAGGGCTTGGAGGATGGAATTGTGTCAGCCAGATGACTGACTTCTACACAAGGCTAGTATCTGCTCTTTAATAGAACCTTTTCTATCAATGTAAAACCTTTTAGATGACGACAAGAGAAAAATGGTAGCTTCTTAGGGCAACATTAGCTTTCAAAAATGTCCATTTCCAGTACATGAAAGAGTGCGATGGCTCTGGAGTTAACATATTGGTGTAACAGTCTCTCCCTCATAACCATTTCCAGAAGGATATCTGCACAATATGAAGAAATGCCACACTTACAAACTAACCTGACAGCCCTCTGCTGAATTATACATGACTGGGAGTGTAGTTTTATGTCAAGGATGCAGCTCTGAGCCCTTGAATCTGTTCTATTTGATTCATTCCCCAGAAAGTTGTTCTAGATATAATTACATTCCCTTCCTGCTGACAGATCTCTAATATAAAATCCTCCTTACAACTTTCTGTTGGATGTCCTCTGTACACATGGTAGTTGTGATGCTTACAGACCAGATGCCAGCTCATGCCAAGGCCCCTAGCCCTCACTGAACACTGACAAATGCATAGCTGGAAACCAGTCTGGCTCACCTGTGTGTTAATATTGTTAAAAGAGATGTTAAGTTTATAAAAATATGTTTAGTGTTTGGACTTTATGAAATGCTTGTGAGTTGCTGCATGCATTAATCTCACCTATAATATCTGTATCCCATGCTATAACGTAATACTGAAGTGTTTGCTGTGTAACTATAAAAGTGTTTGCAATGAAACTGGAACTGTCTTTCCCCCCCGCAGTCAAGAAAGAAGCATTACCAAGTGTGAAATACTATTACCATAGTAATAATTACCATAAGTGGTGTCATCTCCTGCTCAACAAAAGGAGGCCCATAGACACCAGATGAACCATTGTGGAACATCAGTGGACAAAAGACTTTGTTGATTGCTCCCTCCACGCACACAAGGAGGGGATGTCCCGGTCACTGCTTGCGTAAGGGTAGAGATCTGTTGACTTTAATTTTGCCAATTTACATCAAATGAGGATCAGGCCCATGATGTTTAGCTTGTGTGGAAAGAGCTACAAGTTGAGTAGACATCTACTAGTGAGTGGGGGAAACAAGGACAGGTTCTTACACCAAAAAGACTCCAATCTCAAACCGACGAAGGAGAAAGGAGACAGCTAAAAAGTATTTTTTTTAAAAATTGGTTTTACCCAAATGTACAATTTGCACATTTTGTCTCAGTACTCCCCTTAATTGTTACTCGTTTTAAATGGGGTTTGGAACACTTGCCTAAAATGGTCCTTTTATTTGACTCCACGCCTAACTGATATTTTTAATGTTTCCAGCTCTTTTTGTTAAGGTGTTTAAAATCTCTGCCAACACAGTTAGGGCAGCATCCAATGGCTTGACTAATACAGTGTTTTGGTTGGGTCTGTCACAGTTCCTACCCAAAAGAGACTGCAGTCTAAATTGGCAAGAGAAGTTGAAAAGGCAAGCAGAGATAACCAATTTGCCCAAGGTCATAAGCAGACCCAGGAATAGAACTCAGGTATTGTGGTTCCCAACCCAGTGCCCCTATTCACTAGGGCATGCTGCCTCTCAAATCCTTTCCCAACTCTCTTGTTTTTAACCCTTGATAATTGTTCTGCAAACCTAGCCTTGGGACCCAGTCCCAATGACATTACCATTAATTGTCTTGGCATCAGGTTTGGATTCAAGGGAGCTGTGTACAGCGACACACATTTGCAGGACAAAGATGTATGTTCAGGAGTTTTTTTAGTTTACACCCTTGTCCACTTAAAATAGGAGTGAGTGTTTTTAGCATGACAGCAGCCCCTTTCCCTGCCTCCCAGTTCTTAGCACTTGTCTATCCTTTACATGTTGACCTCTTACCCTTCCTCCCCACTCCCTCATGACAGGTGTGATAAATGAATGGGGGCGGGAGAGGAGAAGAGTTCCCTTTTATGGACACCCAACCAGCCAGCTAGCTATAAAACCACTGTTAGTAGCTGTTCTCTACTTGCTTTACCTGTAAAGGGCTAACAAGCCCACAGGTAAAAGGAAAGGAATGGGCACCTGACCAAAAGAGCCAATGGGAGGGCTAGAACTTTTTTTAAAATGGAAAAAACTTCCCTTTGTCTGTTGTTGTTCTCTGGGAAAGAGGGGAACAGGGAGCAGTTATGCTGTGAGAAGCTGAAAGCCAGGTATGAAAAACCATCAGATCATACCTAAAGATTGCTTATCTGAAACCCAAAAAATGTAAGTAAATTAGGGAATGTCTAAGACACCACGATTAGGTTTATTTCTGTTTATTTCTTATTGGCTTGTGGACTCCTCTGTGCTAACCCCAAATGCTTTTTGTTTTGCTTGTAACCTTTAAGCTGGCCCTCAAGAAGGTTATTCTTGATGTTTAAATTTTGTAAGTGGGTTTTTTTTAAATCTAGCAGAAGCCTAAGTTCCAGATGTATTTTCTTTCTTTTTGTTTAATAAAATTTACCTTTTTAAAGAAAAGGATTGTATTTTTGGTGTCCTAAGAGGTTAATTAGCTGGGGGCAACAGCTGATTTCCTTTTTCTTTCTCCTCCCTTCTGGGGGGGGGAGGGAATGGGGGAAGAGAAGGGCTTGAGGGTACCCCACAAAGAGGAATTCCCAAGTGTGCCTTCCTGGGTTCTCTAAAAAGGGGTTGGGTTTGTTTGTTTTTTGCACTTGGGTGGTGGCAGCATCTACCCATCCAAGGTCAGAGAGAAGCTGTGACCTTGGGAGTTTAATACCAGCCTGGAGTGGCCATTATTAATTTTTAAAATCCTTGTGGGCCCCCACCTTCTGCACTCAAAGTGCCAGAGTGGGGAAATCAGCCTTGACAACAAGTATCCCCTCCCCATCTCTCTCCTTTAATGTGGAAGTTCAGTGCCAACTAGAATCTAATCTGGATGAGTTTTGATGTCACTGGGCTGCTGAGCACCTTCCTCAGTTGTGTAACTGAACATACTGTGCTTTGGGTCTATCAATACCAGCTCTGTATGGTTGCTTTGAAGGCAGGTGGGAAGACAATGACTGTCTAGGGCAGCAGGAGGGAAAGGTAGGGAGAAGAGAATGACCTAGAGGAGTTGGTGCCTCAGAGCAACTTCCCCTCTAGCTTGCTGAGATAGATATTGCATTAACACTTCATTAGAGATTACAGGCCCAATTTCCCATTGCCTTACACCATGAGACCCCTTGGGACTGTCACCTGATGTGCTGAAATTACCTCTGAGCCTGTTTTTCCTGATTGCTCGGGACTCCAGAACCCTGCCTTGTTGAGCCAGACATGCTAGCCTGCTGCAACACTGACCCAGGTCTGAACTATACCCCCAAAGCTGCAAACTTTAACTGAAAACCACTCAGCAGGTTACCTATCTCCAACACCCAGTTCCCAAGGGGATCCAAACCCCAAATAAATCCATTTTACTCTATATAAAGCTTATACAAGGTAAACTCATGAATTTTCTGCCCTCTATAACACTGATAGAGAGAGATGCACAGCTGTTTGCTCCCCCAGGTATCAATCACTTTCTCTGGGTTTGTTAACAAACAAAAGTGATTTTATTAAGTATAAAAAGTAGGGTTCAAGTAACAACAGAACAAAGTAAGTTACCATACAAAACAAAACACGCAAGTCTACGCCTAATACATTAAGAAACTGAATACAGTTAAATCTCACTCACAGAGATGTTCCAATAAGCTTCTTTCACAGACTAGACTCCTTCCTAGTCTGGGCCCAATCCTTTCTCCTGGTACAGTCATTGTTAGTTCCAGCTCAGGTGGTAAGCAGGGGGTTCTCATGACTGGCATCCCCCTTTGTTCTGTTCCATCCCCTTTTATAGCTTTGGCACAAGGCAGGAATCTTGTCTCTCTGGATCCCCCACCAGGTCCTCTTTCTAAATGGAAAAACACCAGGTTTAAGATGGATTCCAGTTCAGGTGACATGATCACATGTCACTGTAAGACCTCCTTCTTCATTACCTAGTAGCTGGAAGACACATACATAGGAAGGCTTGCAGGTAAACAAACCCATTCACAGTTCATTGATTCTGAAGCACCCTTAATGGCTTCCACTTAATATGTTTACATCATTAATACAAGTTTATATCTTATTCTCCTAACTCCAGACAGAAATAATACATGCAAACAAATAGGATGAACACACTCAGTAGATCATAATCTTTGTAACGATACCTTACAAGAGACCTTTTGCATGAAGCATATTCCAGTTAAATCATATCACACTTATATTTCCATAAAATGTATGGAGTGCAACGTCACAGGCCCCTCAAAAAACAAGTCAGTTTTAGGGCCAACCTAAATTCCTATCTGCAGATGGTCCCTACTGTGGTTGCTCATGGGAAGAGATAGGCCAGCTGAGAGACAACCTTCACTTCCTCCTTCTTCACATGACTTGGCAATGTAAAGGAATCCAATGTCGGCTGTTTTTAATCCTGAAGTAGGAGATGGTGTGCCTTAGTGTTGAGGGATGTACCCTACCGTATAATCTTCCGACCAGTATCTGTTCTCCCCTAAATGTGATAGCAAAAAATACTTCCTAGCCATAAAAGTAGCAATTTCACAGCACATTTTATGGAGTTCCTAGCTTTTGTCTACACTGAGTATTTGGGTTGGTTTTTTTGTTTGTTTGGGGTTTTTTTTGCACGGATATAGCTGAACGAATACACTGGTCTACAATTTTTGAGAAGTCGTCTGCTTCAGAGATAAAATGTGCTATTTATTATGTATTTTGATGTGCTGAATTCAAATATGACAATTAAAACAACTGATTGGCTACTGTTTCTAAGATATTTAAGTTTTTACATTTTATGTCTATGTATATTGTGTAGATAGAGTTTTAATCATAAATTGTAAACCTAGGTCTTTTCATGTCTTTATGGTTGCTTTACATGATAATATTTCACCTGTCCTGTTTATGTAACACTTTAAAAATCAGCAAAAGGGCTATATAAATAACATTTATTATGAAACAAAAAGGCAAAAAACTATTATGTACATAGTTTAGTCCTATTCAGTGTCTACTCGGCGCTTCTTGGCTTGTCTCTTGTATTCATTAAATGGAGCATCTCTTGTCACTGTCCAGCAATAGTCTGCAAGCATTGATGGGCTCCATTTGCCCTGATAGCGTTTCTCCATTGTTGCAATGTCCTGGTGAAATTGCTCGCCGTCCTCGTCACTCACTGCTCCGCAGTTCGGTGGAAAAAAATCTAGATGAGAGCGCAAAAAATGTATCTTTAGTGACATGTTGCAACCAAGGCTTTTGTATGCCTTGAGGAGGTTTTCCACCAACAACCTGTAGTTGTCTGCCTTGTTGTTTCCGAGAAAATTTATTGCCACTAACTGGAAGGCTTTCCATGCCGTCTTTTCCTTGGCACGCAGTGCATGGTCAAATGCATCATCTCGAAGAAGTTCACGAATCTGAGGACCAACAAAGACACCTTCCTTTAGCTTAGCTTCACTTAACCTTGGAAATTTTCCACGGAGGTACTTGAAAGCTGCTTGTGTTTTGTCAATGGCCTTGACAAAGTTCTTCATCAGACCCAGCTTGATGTGTAAGGGTGGTAACAAAATCTTCCTTGATTCAACAAGTGGTGGATGCTGAACACTTTTCCTCCCAGGCTCCAATGACTGTCGGAGTGGCCAATCTTTCTTGATGTAGTGGGAATCTCTTGCACGACTATCCCATTCGCAGAGAAAACAGCAGTACTTTGTGTATCCAGTCTGCAGACCAAGCAAGAGAGCAACAACCTTCAAATCGCCACAAAGCTGCCACTGATGTTGGTCATAGTTTATGCACCTCAAAAATTGTTTCATGTTGTCATAGGTTTCCTTCATATGGACTGCATGACCAACTGGAATTGATGGCAAAACATTGCCATTATGCAGTAAAACAGCTTTAAGACTCGTCTTCGATGAATCAATGAACAGTCTCCACTCATCTGGATCGTGAACGATGTTGAGGGCTGCCATCACACCATCGATGTTGTTGCAGGCTACAAGATCACCTTCCATGAAGAAGAATGGGACAAGATCCTTTTGACGGTCACGAAACATGGAAACCCTAACATCACCTGCCAGGAGATTCCACTGCTGTAGTCTGGAGCCCAACAGCTCTGCCTTACTCTTGGGTAGTTCCAAATCCCTGACAAGGTCATTCAGTTCACCTTGTGTTATGAGGTGTGGTTCAGAGGAGGAGGATGGGAGAAAATGTGGGTCCTGTGACATTGATGGTTCAGGACCAGAAGTTTCATCCTCTTCCTCTTCCTCGTCTGACTCAAGTGAGAATGATTCTGGTGCATGAGGAACCGGCAGTCCTTCTCCGTGGGGTACTGGGCGTATAGCTGATGGAATGTTTGGATAATGCACAGTCCACTTTTTCTTCTTTGACACACCTTTCCCAACTGGAGGCACCATGCAGAAGTAACAATTGCTGGTATGCTCTGTTGGCTCTCTCCAAATCATTGACACTGCAAAAGTCATAGATTTCCTTTTCCTGTTCAACCACTGGCGAAGATTTGTTGCACAAGTGTTGCAGCATATGTGTGGGGCCCACCTCTTGTCCTGATCTCCAATTTTGCAGCCAAAATAAAGGTGATAGGCTTTCTTAACCATAGTGGTTATACTGCGCTTTTGAGATGCAAAAGTCACTTCACCACAAACATAGCAGAAGTTATCTGCACTGTTCACACAAGTACGAGGCATCTCTGCTCACTTTGGCTAAACAGAAATGTGTCCCTTTGCAAAATCAAACACTGACAAATAAGAGAGCATGACACTGTATGATTTCTAGAGCTGATATAGGGCAATTTGTTCAGCAGAGTGATGTAAGCTTAGTTATGATTGCATCATCCATGACTTCTAGGAATAACATGATGCAATTCATATAATGTATGACGCAATACCAGCTTCAGAGTGCATCATTCATTGTTTTGCCTAAAAAGCAAGTACTGTCCAAACCCAGTCATAGATTTATTCATAGATCCAGTCAAAGTTGTATTTTAGTCATTTCTGGTTTAAATTGAGATCCCTTCCCTTTATAACTCACTTATCCTCCGCCATTCCCAAGTCAAGGGTCGTATATACTGACCCAATAGCATATCTTGAAAACTAGAGCCAATCAACAATTTTAAGCGTCACTTTCGTTCTCAGTGACCCAGAATTAGTAAAGTTTGACTACATTTATTTCAGAAGCATTTTGGCTGTAGAGCAGTGATATCAGCCTGCTAGATGTGCTGCTCCAGTGTAAGAAGTGGCATCTTACCTTGTCATTGAGTAAGACAGCGACAACGTTGGCTTTAGACTTTTTTGGTATGCAAATTGGGTTTATATAATAAGTGACAGTCTCTGCATGAGAGGTCAGGGTCTGTATGTAACTGGCCTTTCAACCCTGTGATCCTCATATGTACCAGTTTGCTTTATTGTGACTATTTATGGATTTTTTTATTTTGAATATGGTCTTGTCAGTTACCAGAGCCTAGCCACTGTAAGAAAGAAATCAGAAGAGAGGAATAGCAATGCAAGTGATTTATGCTGCTCATGCTTGAAAGAGAGGCTTCTGCAGGCTAGAAATTAGCTCATCTCAATGTGCTAGTTTGCACTGAATAACTGATGGAGGGAGAAAGCAACTGACTCAGGACCTCTCAGTTGTGTTAACTACATTTTAATATTGTGTGTGATTAAACAGAGTTTAGTTTCTTATTGGCACCATCTTTTACTAAAAAAGTATCCTGTGCCTGTTCAGTTCATAAACCCTCCACAATAAATTTGCAATACATCTTCAGTTTTGAAGAACATTTTGACATCCACATAGCAGGAAATAAAAAGCCACCTTCCAATCAGTTTCAGCTCTATAATATAAACATGTCCCCTTTCAGTCATTTGCTCATAGCAGAGATTTTTTTGGTACCAGAATTGCTCAATTTTTGCACACAAAAGGACTGGGAGATTAATTGTTTCATAGCAACCATAGATAGAAGAATGAAGCAGAAAGAAGTTACACTTCTGACCAATCCACACATTCACCCAAAGGCTGCTGATATAGTACATAGCAGATCTCGTGCTTTGTACTGTAGAACCAAAAAAGAGCCACTGTGGCTAAACAAAGTAAAAAGCAGTGAGAGGCAAAAAGGCATCTTTTAAAAAGTGGAAATTAAATCCTAGTGAGGAAAATAGAAAGGAGCATAAACTCTGGCAAATGAAGTGTAAAAATATAATTAGGAAGGCCAAAAAAGAATTTGAACAGCTAGCCAAAGACTCAAATTTTTGCTGTTACTTTTTAATTACATCAGAAGCAGGAAGCCTGCTACACAACCAGTGGGGCCACTGGATGATTGAGAAGCTAAAGGAGCATTCAAGGACGATAAGGCCATTGCAGAGAAACTAAATAAATTATTTGCATCCGTCTTCATGGTTGAGAATGTGAGGGAGATTCCCAAACCTGAGTCCTTCTTTTTAGGTGACAAATCTGAGGAACTGTTCCAGATTGAGGTGTCATTAGAGGAGGTTTTGGAACAAATTGATAAACTAAACAGTAATAAGTCCCCAGGACCAGATGGTATTCACCCAAGAGTTCTGAAGGAACTCAAATGTGAAATGGCAGGACTACTCACTATCTGTAACCTATCATTTAAATTAGCTTCTTACTAAATGACTGGAGGATAGCTAATTTGATGCCAATTTTTAAAAAGGACTCTAGAGGTGACTCTGGCAATTACAAGCCGGTATGCCTGACATCAGTACCGGGAAAACTGGTTGAAACTATAATAAAGAACAAAATTGTCAGACACATAGATGAACATAATTTGTTGGGGAATAGTCAACATGATTTTTGTAAAGGGAAATCAGGCCTCCCCAATCTATTAGAATTCTTTGAGGGGGTCAACAAGCATGTGGACAAGGGAGATCCAATAGATGTAGTGTATTTAGATTTTCAGAAAGCCTTTGACAAGGTCCTCACTAAAGGCTCTTAAGCAAAGTAAGCTGCCATGGGATAAGAGGGAAAGTTCTCTCATGGATTGGTAACTGGTAAAAAAGATAGGAAACAAAGGGTAGGAATAAATGGTCAGTTTTCAAAATGGAGAGCAGTAAATAGTGGTGTCCCCCTGGGGTCTGTACTGGGCCCAGTCCTATTTAATATATTAATATATGATCCGGAAAAAGGGCTAAACAGTGAGGTGGCAAAATTTGCAGATGATACAAAACTACTCAAGATAGTTAAGTCCCAGGCAGACTGTGAAGAGCTACAAAAGGATCTCAGAACTGGGTGACTAGGCAATAAAATGGCAGATGACATTCAATGTTGATAATGCAAAGTAATGCACATTGGAAAGCATAATCCCAACTATACATATAAAATGATGGGGTCTAAATTAGCTGTTACCACTCAAGAAAGATCTTGAAGTCATTGTGGATAGTTCTCTGAAAACATCCACTCAATGTGCAGCGGCAGTCAAAAAAGCAAACAGAATGTTGGGAATCATGAAGAAAGGGATAGATAATACAGAAAATATCATATTGCCTCTATATAGATCCATGGTACGCCCACATCTTGAATACTGTGTGCAGATGTGGTTGCCCCATTTCAAAAAAGATATTGGAATTGGAAAAGGTTCAGAAAAGGGCAACAAAAATGATTAGGGGTATGGAACAGCTGCCATATGAGGCGAGTAATAAGACAGACTTTTCAGCTTGGAAAAGAGATGACTAAGTGGGGATATGATAGAGGTCTATAATCATGACTGGTGTGGAGAAAGTAAATAAGGAAGTGTTATTTACTCCTTCTCACAACACAAGAACTAGGAGCCACCAAATGAAATTAATAGGCAGCAGGTTTAAAAACAAGCAAAGGGCAGTATTTCTTCACACAATGCACAGTCAACCTGTGGAACTCCTTGCCAGAGGATGTTGTGAAGGCCAAGACTATAACAGGGTTCAAAAAAGAACTAGATAAGTCCATGGAGGATAGGTCCATCAATGGCTATTAGCCAGGATGGGCAGGGATGGTGTCCCTAGCCTCTGTTTGCCAGAAGCTGGGAATGAGCGACAGGGGATGGATCACTTGATGATTACCTGTTCTGTTCATTCCCTCGGGGGAACCTGGCATTGGCCACCGTCGAAAGACAGGATACTGGGCTAGATGGACCTTTGGTCTGACCCAGTATGGCTGTTCTTATGAGCAAAAATTGTATCAGACATATTTATACAATCCAGAGCCCCATAATACTAGAAATGACTCTTCTAATTAGTTGCTTTAGACATTGGTAATCCATTGGAGGTGTAATGGGGCACAAATCTACATTAAAATCAAGTATATCTGGTGCTATATTATGTCACTGATCAGGATTTAAGTATTAGAAACAATCTCACACTGAAAACCCTGTAACTCTGTAGAAATACTTGGCATTTCTCTTTGCTTTTTCTCATTGTTTGTTCACCTCTATTTCACTGAATATATTATACAAATATTAGCAATGAGTTTTCAGTTGGCTACTAGAAAACCTTGTGGATTCCACACTCCTTTAGTTGCTGCACTGTTTTGAATGACAATACAGTACTAATGAGTTGCTTCTCAATAGCTGCAGATGTCCAGGGAACACAATAGAGGCCTTCAAATAGTCCTTTTCTGTTTTGGCCTGATTAAAAAAAGTCTAATACTAGCAACCATCCTTGTCTCTGGAGACTCTTGAGATGGTTCAGATGCCCAGATAAAGTGGCCCCTATTCAACAGTACCTACATGATGGCATGGTTCGCAGAGTCTGGCAGCTAAAATTATATCTAGCCCTTTGAGTATTATAAATGGAATTAAGCAGGGTGTGTCATTACCCAATCACTAGTTTGAGCTTGTTTGCCAAATTTAGATGAGGCAATTTGTGGCCTGCAGGTGGGAAAGTTGATTAGACTCTGCTCAGGCAAACTCTTTAATGAGAGCTTCCAGCACCTTTGTTGACACATGCAAGTGGCTGAGATTAGAGTACTCTTTACAGAAGAATGTGCACTTGTAGCCCATTCAGAGCAAGACCTGATAACATCTTGCTTTGCAACTACCTCTGTAAACCTGCACTTGACAGTCAGCTTTTCAAAAACGGATTTACCAACCAGACCCAAACAAGACATATCAGGATTAGCTGTAATGCAGAGAGACAACATTTACCTGCTGTGCAATTGGCCTAACCGTGCTCTCTGGAGGATAAGAAATCACTTATCCAACAAGTAACATGTCTACACAACCAAATGGAATTGTTAAAGCAACACTGCATTCACCTTCATATAAAGATTAAACTTTACAGGGCAGTAGAGCTTTCCCACATTATTGTGTGGAGCAGACACACGCTTCAGTCAATCGTGGATATAAAATGGCAAGGTAAAACACACAATGCTGCCTTTGAGCATACTGGTCTCCTTAGCAGGCAGGCAAGGCTGGATGATGGAGAAGCCAATTATATGGAGGTCATCTCCTATAAATGGAGGAGTAGGGTTTCCCCACTTGTCAGCTTCTCACACAATTGCTTCTAGGCCATTTTTCCATGCGACTGCTGCTGCCACCCCCTTCTTCCCCCCCATATATAAACTTCTGAACTAAATCACCAAAGTCCTTACTCTGCCCACATTTAAGTCCCTCATACAAATCCAGTACTGCTATGCTCCCTACAGGAATCCTGTTGACTTGTGTTTTATATTCTACTTTTAGTCTTTCCTAGAGATCATGAGCTCCTCAAAGCAGGCACCATTCCTCCTTGAATACTTTGAGAGTGCTTAGTACATTTGTCACTATAAATTAAAATAGACCAGTGCAATTTGCTCCATAGTGAAGTTTCTCCATAGGGAAAGTCACATGGTCAGAAAAGGAAAGACTGAGATTTATCTCAAAGGGAAATGACACTATTATGTAATACTCTCCTGGGGCCCCCTTATCCCCAAGGTGCTAGATCCCTTCATTGCACCCTCTTTAGGACCAGTGGGCCCTGAGTTCAAGTGTGGTGCCTCCACTTAATGGCCAGATGCATAAACTAACAAACTAGAATATCCAGGAGGGGTTCTAATAGGGAATCAAGAGATCAGAATAATTACATTGCTTTCTGGGTATACAGAGAAGTGAATTACAAGAAGGGGAATGGAATGCTTGTTTGATATCCTTCAAAGACCCAACCAATCCCATGGCCACAGACATTAGAAGCCCACAAACTAAGTCAATATAACAAGAGCCTCCCACACCCACAGAGTTATTTCATGGGCCTTATGTGGGTGACTGAATTGGAGATCAACATGAAGGTCTGGTGTCCCTTACTGGAAGCTAACAGCTCTTCCTTTTAGCAGGAGTGAGTCCGTGGTGACCTCAAGCTCTGGCCATCCACTGGCTCCTGGTGCAGGGAGGTCTACAGGGTGCTACTAGCAGGCAGTTCTGAAATGGACTCTTGTCCTGTGTGGCAGAGTAGCTCAGGAGCCATGTCCTCTCTGGCTGCTCTACCCTGACCACCAGCAGCCAGCTTTCTGGTCACAAGGTCCCTCCCAGGGTCAGCTCACATGCCTGGGCAGTCCCACAATGTGAAGGCTCTGTGGTGCCTGCAGGTAATTGCTCTACTTTTCTATGGGACTCCTGGTCGAGGCCCCACAGTCTGTATGTCCCTCAAGCACAGGTGAAGCAGGAAGTCTCTGTTCCAATCTCTGCCTCTGGAAGCTGATGAAAGATGTTTCACTATGGCCCCCAAATTGGCAAGGAGACTATGTGTATAATAGCCACAGACATTCTCTTAGGTTTTGTCTGCACTAGCACTTTTGTCAGTAAAAAGTGTCAGTCAGGGGAGTGAAAAAAAAACACCCAATCTCACTCCTGACTGATCTAAGTTTCACCAACAAAAGCGCTGGTGTGGACAGCGCTAGGTCAGTGGGAGATGCTCTCCTGCTGACATAACTACTGCCACTCATTGCGGTGGTTTAATTATGCCGAAGGGAAGCTCTCTTACCTGTAGATAATGCTACCCTGGCAATAACAGATAAAAATTCCACTGAAAGAAGCATCACCAAAATTCCCCTTCACCCATGCCCATCTCTCTGGGCCAGGGAGAAGAGATGTCTTCCCGTTCTCTGAAGGTTAGTTAGTTTGGAATGTGGTGGACTAGGTACAGGGTAATGGAGGCACAAGAGTTCCAAAGGCAAGGGCCCAAACTGACAACACCCCCACAGCTGTCCCTCTTTTTAATACCAATGGTGCTCTAGCACAGGTGCCTCTGTCTGCAACTCTGGTAGTACGCACATCAGTCATGTGGAAGAGACAGGCTTTGTGGTAGACCCTAGAGCAAAAGACATACAGAACATGACAATAAGTCAAAGCTGCTGGAGAAGCTTAGGAATGCTTGAGAGGGTGGTGTTTTTTTGTTTGGTTTGGTTTTTTTAAAGAAGAAAAGTGCTTTATTGGAGCTGTTTGTCTCTCTCAAAGCCAGCTGCTTTAGTTTGGCTCCCACCGCATCTTAACTAAAGACCTTTCTGTTGCACTGCTGGGGGGTTTCTGGGGTGGGGGGAGCCTGACAGCTTTCATACTTTTTTGTTTGTTTGTTTTTAAGTGAGAGGCAAAATAGGTTCTTCTCTGAACATTTGAGCTTTCATTTGAAATGTTCCAACTTTGCAGTGCTCTTATAAGCAGCTGATCTTTGAAATAAAATCCTGCCTTGAAGACAGAATGCAAGAAATCTTGTTTTCTTAGTTTTAATAAAAAGTCATTAAGGGAATCTGACAGAAGAAGAGGCAGTTTCTTCACACAAAGGCTCACAAAAAGGCTTATGGAAAAGCACTGTTCATCTGATCCTATTACTTTACCAGTGGATAACAAACTGAACAATTGACCTCAGCTGAAACATCTTATTTAAGGTTGAGACCACTGAAATGAGTGGCCTCCAGAAATAAGTGACCACAGCAAGAGTGACAACAGAATTTAATCAACTTCCCCATTATTCTCCAGTTCCAGCTTTAGAAGAGAGGAGATACCTTTAATAATCTTTTCTTTGGGCTTCTTGTGATGCAGTTTAACACTTTCCCTTTTGGAATGGGGGGTTGGATGGGGATTGTGTCATTTTGGCAGGGTTGAGAGAATCTTTACATCAATCAATCTATGATGTTCGGCACATGGCTTGGTTTTTCCTGTAATAGCTACACTATAGCAACTCGTATTCTTGATCCCTGTGGGGGGCTATTAACCCATTAATAGGATATAGATATTCCCTGAATGGATAATTATCTTTCCAATCGAGATGAGCAGAGATGGTATATTGGATGGCCAGTTCAGAGCAGCAGGGAGTTGGTGCTGTTTGCACAGGAGGTGATACTTTAGAACTGCATGAAGTCTATATGCTGCTGGCAGAGACCATAGTGTCAGTTCTCCAGATGCTTTATGTAGCTATTTTAAAGTACTGAAAAACCTCATTGGATTCCACAGACAAATGTTCTGGGGGCAGAGGAATGGTTACCCATCCCAGCTCATCACTTCTTTGTTCTGATCAGCTGGAAGTTCTTGTGCCATGTGATCAAACCTGCTTCTGTGGACTAACAAGATGGGAAGGCCAAGCTGATTCTAAGTAATATGTGCTGCTGGCTACATTATACACACTGATGTACCTTGTACAGAGACAAATATTATGAACTAGGAATGTACATGGTCTATTTATTGAAAGGGCATTCACTAGAAGACTTGGATTCTGTTCCCAGCACTGGCACTGATCTGCTCTGTGACCTTGCTGTGAGCCCTGGATTCCCTCAATGCCAACTGGCAGAGGGCCCCCATACCATAACTCATCATGCCTGACAGTCCCCCACACTGCACTGTTGTCATAATATACATCCCAAAGATATCAAGTAAGTATCACATGTAAACAGGTAACATGCTGGTCCTGAAAAAAACATTGTACAGTGTATGTACGGACTGTATACAAAATGTTGTGTGTTGGAAATGTGTTCTTAAAATGTGATTGGGAGGCAGAGCCATAGACAAAGGAATGTGCATATTTACCTGTCTGACTGACTGGCTTGGTCATAGGCACACAGCAACAGAAGTACATTTACACAGAAAGTAAACAAAGCCCTCAAGCTAGACAAGCAGGGGAGAAGGCTGCTTAACAATCTCACTGGGAGACAGAATCTCTCTTCCCCACCCCCCTCAGAAGCCTTCCTGGCTCTTGAAACAGACAGTCCATTTTGGATAATAAGGTGGCAAAAAAAATGTGATTCATCACTGAGGGGACAATACTGTACAGCACCCTTTGAACTACTTATGACACTGGTAGACTAGGTGCCAGCTCATGCCAGAGCTCCAGGCTGATTTACTTGTGTATTAGTATAGATCAAAGTGATTGTTAAATGAATAAGTATTTGGTATTTAAACTTCATGAAAACTAATGGGATGTTATTTGCATAGTTTTCACTTATCTTTATCCCCTTATAATATAGTACAAACATTTACATTGTGTATACCCCTGTAACTAAATAACCCACCAAATGAGCAAGAAGCCTAGTAAAATGCAAATGAAGAACTACCAGAAAAGTGCTAATTTCAAAGCAAGTAGTCATTGTGTGTGATGATCAGGGGTCAAAGACTCAAAAAGCATTCCTCACTCTCCATCACCAGAGGAAGAGCTGATGGGGGGGGGGGGGGAGGTAGTGACCCTGGCAACTTGTTTTCTCTGAGAAGAAACTATAAGTATGGATTCAGGGAGAGATCCTTCATCTCTGTACTGTTTGGATTCTAATAGTGCGGAATAACTGAACAAGACGACCAATCCCCTGAGTTACTCTGGGTAGCCCTGAAAGACTTTTGGGAAACTGACAGATGACTTACATTTCTGCCACCATTTGGAATTATAGACGGTTATTCACCTGTACATATATTTTACCTACTTTAATCTCTCAGTAACTCACTTCCTTTTCTTAGCTAATCAGCCTACAGCATTGGCTACCAGCATTGTTTTTGGGGTGAGATTTAGAGTACCAGCTGATCTGGGGTAAGTGGTTGGTCTCTTGGGACTGGGAGCAACCTGAATGTGATGTGATTTTTGGTGTAAGTGACTTTTTAATCAAACACTCCAATTTGTCTGGGTGGTCAGATAGACTGCAGTGTTTAAAGGGGCTGTCTGTGATGCCATGGTAAGATCGGTATAGTGATCCAGGAGTTCACGTTTGTTTCTGGCTTGGTGAAATCTAATTATAGAACACACCACCAATTTGGGTGTCTGCCTTGTTTTCTGACAGTCCGCCTTGAGGGAGCCACTCCAGACAGTGTGACACTTATGAAAGCCAGGGCCGGCTCTAGGATTTTTGCTGCCCCAAGCAAAAAACATTTTGGCCGCCCCCCCCCTTTTTTTCGTGTCCCCTGCCCCCGGCCTCGCCCCAACTCCACCCCTTCTGAACCCCTTCCCCAAATCCCCAGCCCCGCCTCCTCCCCCAGGCATGCCGCATTTCCCCCCCCCCTTGCTTCCTGCGGCCCCTCGCGACTTCCCGCCCTAGCTCACCTCTGCTCCGCCTGCTCCCCGGGGCGTGCCGCCGCTCTGCTCCACCACCGCCGCCTCCCCTGAGCACCCCACCACTCGGCTTCTCCTCCCTCCCAGCCTTGCTGCGTGAAACAGCTGTTTTGCGCCCGACAAGCCTGGGAGGGAGGGGGGAGAAGCGGAGCGGCAACACAGCCTTGTTGCTAAAAGTCAGCGTGTGTAAATGCTCTTTGTTGGTACTTTGTCGACACTTTTGCTGACAAAATACTTCCAGCCCCACGAGCGGCATTAGCTTTGTCAGCAGGAGATCACTCCTGCCAACAAAGCTGCATTCACACTGCCACTTGCATCACCAAAACTTTTTTGTCTTTCATAGGGGGCTTTAAGTACCCGTGAAAGACAAAAGTTTTGTCGACAACTTTGCAATATAGACATACCCTAATAAGAGAACTGCTTAGGCAAAGATTGTAACTTGCTAAAATTAAGTTTTAGTCACTAGAAAACTTGTTTTGTTTACTTGTAACCATAGTTGTCTTTTATTCTTCCTTAGTATCACTTAAATCTCCATTCTTTGGAAATAAAAACTTAGTTTTGTAATAAAAAGAATCTCTCAGTACCGTGTATTAGGTGAGCTGAGGGCTCACCCTCCACTACTAATGGGATGGTGTGTACACTGTCTCTTAGAAGGCAGCTAAGAACTTTTGAGAGTGTCTAGTTGAAGGGACTGGACACTGCAGGGAGACATCGCTGGGGAACTTACAAATTGGGGTTCACTGATTTGTTACCTGCAAGGCAAGGTTTGAACTGGCAGAGTCTTGAAGAGTTTGCTGGCGAGACAAGCACACTGGGGTATCACAGAACCAACACACAGCTAAGCAGCAGCAGACCTCACTCCTGCTGAGACAGAGGGGTAACAGTGGCTTAAGTTCTGGTCCACAGCAAGACGTCACACTTGGACACACACAGGTGCCGACTTTTCAAAGTGTGTGTGTGGGGGGGTGCTCGACCCCCAGCTCTGCCCTAGGCCCCACCTCCACTCCACCCCTTCCCCCAAGGCCCCACTCACACCCTGCCTCTTCCTGCCCCCGCTCCACCCTGCCTCTTCCTGCCCCCACCCCAAGCGCACTGCATCCTTGCTTCTCCTTCCCCCAGTCTCGCACACACTGCAAAACAGCTGTATTGCAGGAGGCACTGTGAGGGAGCGGGAAGCGCTGATCTGTGGGGCCTGCTGGTGGGTGGGAGGTGCTGTGGGGGTGGAGGAGAGCTGATGGGGGGGGGCTGCCAGTAGGTGCTCAGCACCCACCATTTTTTCCCCCGTGGGTGCTCCAGCCCTGGAGTGGCGTCTATGCTTGGACAAGCCAATTGACCCCTCTGTGCCTCCATTTCCCTTTCACGCTTTGTTTTAACTACTTTTACTCTAAGCTCTTTGGGGCGGGACTGTATCCGATCATGTTTCTGTACAATACTGAACTCAGTGGCCTGATCTTAGTTGGGGTCACTATAATTTAAACAAACATGTCAGTGTTGAGAAGCTAGATTTCTTGGATTATAAACTCTTTCTACATGGTTTTTCATGCAAGTTGCATAGAAGTGATTTTTCTTCTCAGGTAGTTGTAACAATTAAACTCTTGAATGCCCCATGCCCAGCCAAAGCTTGAGTACGTGGGCCAATTTTTATTACTAAGCAATGTTTTGTTAAACAGACTCAGTGTTTAAGAGACTCTGGGATGGGGGGAGGGGGTGAAGAACAAGCTTGTTTGAATTTTCCCCCAGTACAACCCGTTGTATTAAAGGAGCACACACACCCATCTAGAACTCCATTACAATGCAGTTAGTTCAGTTACACTTGTGGAGTCCCTACCAGTTGTGTACAGGGTACTAACTTATGAATCTTGTTATACCATCCCAGCTCTCCTCCTTTCTTTGTCCTGCAGTAGGAGTAAACTGAGTTAGAAAGAAAATGAATATGCAACACTGAGAATCTGCCTCAGGGCTCTTAGTACTAGGAAAACTCCCGATCATTTCAACAAATTGTTAGGGGAAGGAATGAGTCAGGAAATGCCAATTTGTCGTTGAAACACTGTGGAAGTGTCTGAATTTTGAGAACATCTGCCAAACACAGGCAGGGTTCTGATTGACTAACCTGCCAGCTTGCCTGGTGGGCTGCTGGAGAGCTCATGCTTCCAGGTTTGCAGCAGCCCCATCATGTGGGCAACCCTGTTGTTGGGGCCCTCAGACTTCCTGCCACAGAGCCAGGACCCTGGAAGTCCCAGTTCTAGCCAGGCTTCCCACTCCATAGCAGGATAAGGATGCCACAACCCTCACCTCCTGAGTTGGGGAAGCCAGATTCCTCATTTGGGGGAATGTGGGGTGGGGGGAAGAACCAAGAATATTTCAATTGTTCTGAGTGAAATTTTGGAAATGTATAGATTTTGTGCTGAATTGGAATGAAAAAGTTTCCATGTCTCAGAATTTCCCATGGAATGGAAGTCTGAGTTTCAATCCACTCTACTTAGGACTTGTCTACACAGGGAAATTTACCAGTACAATTATAGTAGTAAGTTTATCAGTATTTACAAGTTCCTACACATCTGCACTATAGTAAACTCTTCCCAGAACATTGGGAAGTATATTGAGGTTTCAAACACAATCAGAACCCATTCAATTACACTCTTGGCAATTTTCCCCCAGTGGCTCATTTTGTACTTGGAAAAAATGCAACAAGTTTGCCATCTAAATAGCAATTTTCCTATAGCTAATAATTGACATGTGTGTCTATAGTGCCTTTCAGCCAAATGAGCCCAGACTGCTCAAGTTTCAGAAACCACACACTGCACATGCACAAATCATTTCCCCTACCTCTACAGTGGAAGTTAGCACCCAGCAGCTGATCAGTATCCACCAACACTATACAACTCTTCAGGGCAGAAAGTGAAGACTACTATATCCATTTGAAGCTACAGAGGGAATTTAAGGTCAATTTAATGATGATTACTCAATTGAAATTTGGCTAGGAGATCTTAAGTACCATATATCAACTCTTTGCAGTTCAGGACTTGATTTCATGAAAGCTTGATTTGAGCCAATACAGAGGGGATGGCATACCAGTTCCTCTCTCGAGCTGCCTTACTGTTTTCCAGAAAGTCTTCATTAAAGAGAAAAGAAAGCTAACTCTCTAGCTATTATGGTTCCAAAGAAATACTTGGTTTAATTTTTTATGGCTATCTGTTTGAGTCTGCAGAGAGTCTGAAGCAGCTGAGAAGTGTGAACTCCACTTTCAAATGGGCATTAAATGCCAATTATGCTTTAGATGTCAACATCGCTAAGCATTTCACTGCTCAAGGTATGTAAGAAAGATGAGAAAGTGTCATATTATGAAGATCTACACAATCTATTCCAACTGACAGCTCGTTTGGATGTCACAAAATGCATGGCATCTCCAAGGCTCTCCATTTCTAGTCCCCTCCCATCATGTCAAGAAAGAGTCAAACTCAAGTAGCTGGCAGGCCATTTGATCCCCACCAAGGGGAAAGCTAAACAATTGCATCTGAACCTCTGGGTGTATTCAAACTTCAGTAAAGGGGAGCCAAGCAGAGGCCTGACAGCACATGATCACATTTTTGATCATCTGCAGAATTTTGGTGCCTCAAGTGGCCAGACTATACTGTGAGTATCCCTTCCTCCTCTGCCCTCCCCCGCCACCCCCCAAAAAACAAAACAAAATAAAACACACCCACACCCACCACTCAATCCTTGGTTTGATGTCCCACCTGAGAACCAGCATGCAAGGCAATATTATATGTTTGTTCAGCAACAGTTAAGGACAGCCTACTGTATCACTAACCCTGCTTCCAATAGGACATGTTTTTTTCCAAGCCTATTCCTTCCTAGTTTGTGATCTTACAGGATCATGGGCTGTTGGCATGGATGCAGGCCACTTTGTGTAAGTCACTTGGTTTACTTGATTATTCCTGAAGATACCAGGAATAGCATATCTCCTGTGCTGTTGAATTTATTAGAGATACTGTGCATCCTATCATAGGAGTTTCAATGCAGTATTAATGAGCAACAGCAGTTGCCAAATAAGCACAGAAGATCAGCAGTGAAAGTTAACTCTCCCTATCCTCTCACTCCTTCTCTGTATCTCCAATTTGGCTAGAAGTTACCCAGCTACCTCAAAGTCCTCATACAAGAGTTCTAAAGCTGAACTTTAGTGGGATTTAATTCTAGATGGAGTTGAATGCAGCTTCTGAACATTGACAAGGTGGTTGCTGTCTTGTACAGTTAGACACTTGTTGGAACATAACATGATTAGCATGCAGTAGAGAGATATTTAAATGCCTTAATATGACCTCAGTAACTGGAGTCAATTAGCTGTACTTCTTCCTGTCAAAGAGCTTGGTCTAGTACAGGGGTCGGCAACCTTTCAGAAGTGGTGTGCCGAGTCTTCATTTATTCACTCTAATTTAAGGTTTCGCGTGCCAGTAATACATTTTAATGTTTTTACAAGGTCTCTTTCTATACGTCTATAATATAACTAAACTATTGTTGTATGTAAAGTAAATAAGGTTTTAAAAATGTTTAAGAAGCTTCATTTAAAATTAAATTAAAATGCAGAGCCCCTTGGACCAGTGGCCAGGACCCAGGCAGTGTGAGTGCCACTGAAAATCAGCTCGCATGCCGCCTTTGGCACCCGTGCCATAGGTTGCCTACCCCTGGTCTAGTAGTAGGATAGCCCAGGAATTGATAGTTCAGACTGATAAACAGTAACAGTTGCCAGTGGAGGAGATTAGCTGTTAGGGGGAAAAGGCTGCTGAGCCAAGCTGTGTAAAATATTTTCAATGAAACCTGAAACCAAGCAAGATTCACCTGGTGTTGAGTTTCGCTGCAGACATGAAGCTGAGCCCAGGTTTGTTTAAAGATTTCATGCCTTTCAAGGAAATACAGGCCCAGCTTCAAGAGATTGTTTTGAAGTGAAACTATTTGGATCTCAGTCAAGCCAGAACCAGGTAAAACTTGTGAGGTTTCATTTGAACATGAGTCTAGTAGATATGACTATGTGGAGCTAAACCAACAGTGAGATTTAGATTAACACACAACCCCATTCCCAGAGATCGAGTTTGCTGAGCTGCACACAATTTTGCTACAATGTAATTAATGCTGTAAGTTACCCATTTGTCCCTTTTAAAATGATATGCTTTATGCAACTACCTTAAAGGTTTCATTTGCAGAAGTTTTTTTTCCAGGATAAAGTGAACCCTCAATCAGATATTGCCTCCTGTTAGATTGTTAACTTCAAACAGTCTTCAAGCTTCCTTATGCTTTGACAGCTGCTTTTCCCTGTGTCATTGGTACACAGATGTCCCTTGCTGACAGAGCAACAGAACCAGATCATTTAGAATTTGCATCATTTGATAATATTGCTGTATTTTTTCCCTTTTGATAAAGCCTTACTCTGGGAGAAGTAAGCCAAGAGCACTACTCATTTAAAAAAAAAAGGGGGGGGGATATACATGCATCATTGCTTAAGTGGTTAATACTCCTAAGAAATTTCCAGATAGTTTGGATTCTTGCTTTTGTAGAGTTAGCTTGGCAGCACTGCTGACCTAGGATTAGAATAGTCACTTTGTGTCTTCCCCAGGAAGAAGGGAGCCTTGCCCTCTAATGTAGAGCTCTATTAGTTACAAGCCAGGCTGACCCTCATGAAAGCCTGGTTTGTGTGGAGTCAGAACTCTGGCTCCTTTTAAAAAGAGCAGTATCCTGCAGGGCCCAGCCTGTTCCATTGGGACCATTTGGTGACTTTTGTCTGGTATCTAGTGTTTCCCTCAGGAGTAACTGCCTGCTTAATTTGGAATCAGTAGACAATGTATTTTTAAAACTGGGATAACCCAGTTTATCACCTCAAAGCAGCGCTATACGGAATATAAATCTGAATTAATTTATTCACACTTAGACGTTAGCATTAAGTTAAGGTGGTGTCGCCAATGCTCATGATTTAATTGCAGGTACTATGATTTGGTGATTTATTTATTTTTTCTTCTGAGAGACACAGCTCCTGGAATTCTGCTATTCATGAGAATTTCATTTAGAAATAACATTTCTAGTCCTCATGGTTTGAGGGGGGAAAAAAACTTGGAAATGAGAACCCTTGAAAATTCAGAGGCAGAAGGCAAAGAAACAATTGGATTTAAAAACCAATCTCTGACTTTGAGGCCTGACTCATGGTTTTTGGACACTTGGGACTGGCAAACTGAGTAACTCTGTGGTCTCTTGAGGTTTAAGGACTTGCATATATCTTAGCAAAAGTCCGATACAAGTTTTATTTTCCCAGTCCCTCACTCCAGAAACTAGGCTATATTAAAGTCATAATTTCATTCAATATACTCCAGGAGAACCTTATCTGGTAATTTATAAGGGTATCCTGAATAATACATTTTGTAGTTTTCCTACAGGTTCAATCTACAACCAAAAGACATAGGAATTTACCATGCCCATCTAGACTTCACTTGCACTTAGGGTCACAACCTGTTCAGTTACATCAGTGTAAATCAAAGTTCTGAGAGCAGAATCTAGCCCTTCATTCTAATATGGACAAGCACACAAAGGGCCAGGTTTTTCCTGTTACGACTGTGATACTACATTTAAACCAAAGGCTCAAAGTCGCTTAATGCTAATATAGGAAACACTAGCTTTACAGACTCTTCTCCCTCCCCTCCCCCCCATTTTAGGTAGCCCAGGTTACAGTGAGTGGACAAGGGAGGAAGAAAAAATGAGACAACCCCTTCTTTCTCTCCCCCCACCCAGACACAGAAATGTTGGGGTCTTTCCATTCCTAGAAGAACAAATATCTACAATGGTATGCTTATTGGAAAGTGACTACATGTACCATATATTCAGGACTTCATTTATCTGGTGATCATAATTTTAGGAAGGCAATAAAACATGTACTCCAAGATTAATCTATTACTCTAGACAGTGTTATCTGGGGACCATACACTCTCCAGTAACCATCTGAATCACGCAACTCATTACAGAATGGCCTGTTTGAAAGGTCTTTCCTCATGATAATCACTGATTTTAGCAGATATGGGAGCTGGAATTTGCTGATACCATCTATTGTGTGTGACAGATGGACAATATCCCGAAGAAGCCTTATGGAATCAAGATAAAGTTTAACTTAAATCAGTAAAGATTATCGATTAGGATTAACACCTTTGGGGTACCTTGTATTAAAACAGTTATGTATGTGTTGTTATGGCATTGTACGTACCTTCTCTAGTAGGGAGGCAGATGCAAATGTACCTCCATTATCAACACGTGAAGCCACCCCACCCAAAGAGATACGCATAGACCAGTACAACCTGGATTCTCCAGGGACCAGGAGATAAAGAAAGGGGTTTTGGATAAACAGACTGATTTTAAACTAGCTCACAGCCACCTTCTTGATTCAGCAAACAGTTGAGATCCCTAGTCCATGGAGGGCCCCAATCCTTAAAGAAGGATTGGAAGGACTGGGCCTACTTAGGCCCCTAAGACTGGGTGCTTGTTCATCACAGCTTCAGCTCAGAACTTGTAACCACAAGAAATTGCCCTTGAGTGGGACTTTGAAGGACTGCTCTTACCAGAATTAACCCAAACCCTAATGTGGATTCTATCAAGATTAGCATGCACCTAGATTCTTTTACTATGTTTTCTCTGTAACACTTTTTACCTTAAGAATAAAGTAAGCTTGCATAAGAAGTACTGTGTGGTACCTTATAACTGTGGCAATTAGACCTGTTAACTATCTCTGAAGTGAAAGCAAGCAGATGTCCTTAGGTATCCTATCTGTGTTGGGAAATACACAGTGAAGACATGGACCTATGCAGCCTGGAGATACCTCGGTCAAAAGGGAGAGAAATGCAGGCCTTCACCCAAGAAAGATGACAGCTGAGGGAGCTGGAAGCCTGAGAGCAGGTGCCCTTGCTAGACTACAAAGGGGAAACAGTGCAGATGCTCTGAACTGTGAAGCTGGGTATCGGGAGAAATGGAGGAACTAGGAATGCATCAATCTCCCTTTCCTCCTCATCTCTGCTCAGTTGGAGTTATTGAAACTTGTGCTGTTTGCCATCTTCTTTCCCCCACACACTGCTGAGCTCTCTGGAGCATGGATCACTGTACCTGGGGGTTTATGGGGAGCTTTACAATCAAAGATATTTGGTTGTGATTATCTCATCTCTTCCATACCACTTGTGGGGGCAGTCTTTTGCCGACAAGAACAAGTTGCCAGATTCATAATTCTGAGAATTCAGAGAACTCAAAGGATTTTTTAACCTTGCAGTGAGTGAAGTTATCACATCACTCATTTAATGAAATATTTGAGAAGAGGGGTGTTCACAGCTGGATGAAATATGCTGTATGTACTACAGTAATTTAATACTTTGCAGCTACCTTGCAGTCTGTTTATTCTATTGTCTTTCAGCTCAAGATCCCAGAGTGCACTCTACACAAGTCTTAACGTCCTTCTGAGTACTGTATTAGTACATCTATTCTAGAGAGGGATAAACAGAGGCCGGAGAGATTGTGCCTTGTCCCTGGTCACTATCAGAGCAGCAAAGGGAATTCAGGATTCCCAACTCCCCCCATCAACCTCTCCCCCCCCCCCCCCCCCATCATCCATGCACAGCAATAGTAATTAGACACACAACAATTTTGGGACCAAATCCTGACTCACTTTTTCTGTGGTTTAGGAGCCTGGCCACACCACTGTGCCAGTGGGTGCTAGTCTGATCCATAGGTGAGAGACCCCCGATGAACTGCTTCATAGCCATCCAAGCCCTGCCTCAGCTTCTGGAGCCTCACAATCCCACTTGGCTTCCAGGGGGACAGCATCTGTGGTGCAGGAACCAAATGCGAATGGAATACATCTTGCAGGGCAGGAAGCCTCCAGCAGGTCAGGTGGAATTTTAGGGTACAGACCTCTGTGGCTGTTAAGGTGAAGGAGGTGACATGGGAGAGGGACTGCCTCTACCATTACCTCTGCATGAGGGGCGATGTCTCCTCAACTGGGTGACAGCCTGGAGACCTGGAGGAAGCTGTGCAGCCCTCAAGCCAAATCCAGGATATAGACCCAGAACAAAGCTTTCAGCAAGCAAGCCCTTCCCCCGCTGTCTATATCCCCATATACACCATAGTATCGGAGTGCTAAGAACACATTAATGCCTTTATCAGCACAACATTCCCATGAGGTATCCCCATTTTACACGTGGGGAATGGCGGCAGAGACACTAAGTGACTTACCCAAGGCCACCCGGTTTGGTGCAACGCTGGGATTTCAACCTAGAGGTCTTTAGACTCAGGCCAGTCCCCCAACCATAATATTCTCTCTCTCTGGATGCACTTAATTTCTCGTCCCCACACCCTTCAGCCTTCCTCAGCCACCAGATAGTGTTTTACATGCTCTGCCTGAGCACCCTCAAGTAGCCCCCCTCTTTAGATTCACAGGTGACTATACTAGGGCTACAGCCAACGCAGGACTCCCCATGAAGCGATTGAGGGCAGGGATGGTAGGATATGTACTGAAAGAGTGACAGATCCACACTGCTAGAGGTCCTGACCATGAAGATGCTGAGAAGTTTGCACTCCATACCACGATGTTCTAAAGAGAAACCAGGCCTCCGCAAAGCTCCCGTGATTATTTAGATATATACCTCATCATTGTAGTAAGTACATAGACAGGAAATACAGGATTTGGGCCCCAGACTTTGAAGTGCAGGAAACTTTAGGTGCACCACTGCAGGGCCAGCAGGCAGCTCTCTCTCTCTCTCTCTCTAATGTGTGGGAGGCATAGTATTATTTCTTGTATATTTCTAGTGTTGTCATAGAAGCAACTGGTATATTTTTCAGAAGCAGATCTGCTTTGGTGCTTCCCAAGCTGGTATATTCTGTGCTTGCATGTTTGTGGCTTGTCTTTTGGAGAGAGTTTCAAACCCACTTGAACTTTCAGGGTCTCATAGCATGCTGCTCATTTTAATAAGACCCATGTGACTTGTCTACAGCTCCCAGATTTACTTTGCATGGGGTGGATAGTAGGGGACAGAGGGAGTATGGATGAGACATTGCTCAGTAGCTTTTAATTATTAGTACAAAAGTTAACATTGTTTACTGAGAATTACTTAAATGTCAAATATTTTTGGAAATAGTGTAGTACATTAAGTAAGTCAGAAAGACTGCCCAGGAGTTGAATTCATTGAGTATAAGCCAGCCCAACTCCCCTGTAGGATTTTCCCCATACAGAG